>NC_083429.1:27965393-30465393 GCF_020745735.1 Hemiscyllium ocellatum | reverse complement strand
ACAATAACCCAGTCACTTAGTCTTATGTGCAAATCATTCTTTCAACCCTTGCCATCCTGCAATTAAGCTGAATTGTCAACTTCACATGGTAAAAACATCTGCGTTGGGACCTAAACTGTCAGTGAGAACAAATTTTTACAATTGTTCTGGTGCCAGGCTTGTCAGTGGGTAGATCACAGGAAGGGAACAATGAACACATGAAAGGCTGCGCTGGAATACTTTCTGCAGCTGATTAATAAATGGAAATACTGAAAAACCTCGATTATCCGGCATATCAGAATATTGGATTATCCGGCACGTTCGCAAGGTCCCAATGCTTGACGTTATCCGGCATTCAGTTATCCGAACAAAATACTACCTGCCTGTGTCCTTTCAATAATTGAGGTTCCTCTGTATAGGGAAGACCACCAGCCAATGAAAACAAGGATACCAGCACAGCCAAAAGAAAAAAAGGATGTCTGCACCTTAGGGGACCGCTTCTCAACATATAACTATAAACTTTCATGTGTACAATTATATCCGTAGCATGACATAAATTAGAAAGTAACAAGCTCTTTAAGTTTCAATTATGGGACTACCACATGGAAAGTTTTACAAGCAACATCCCACATTGGTCCAGAACAATCTCACAGCCACTTCTGATGTTTGTGCTACCATCAACATTGTCAATTGTTTCCCTTTTGTGAAATACAAAATCAACCACAAACAAGGTCACTTAATCAAACCCAGAATTCTATTTAACCTGTTTAATTTCAGAGACTGAGGGCATTCCTACGAAGCAACCTATTTCTGTCAGACTGTAGAGATACATGATCATGCTTCAAGGATCAGTGAAGCTTCCTTTTCTTGTTTCATGTTTCTCTTAGCACACCCACAAGTTGTTTACCCAACTCATACTGACTAAAACATAATTCTGAAATGAAGATTGATTTGGTGCGAGTTGTAGGAATGGACTGTACAATATCTTTACGAGGTCACTGCATATTATACAGAGAGAGAGAAAACAATTCATTCCAGTTAGATACAGGATCAGTTCTAACAACTCTTAAATCATACTAAACATATCCAAAAAATAAACCATAAGCTTCAAATGCTAAATGTTTCCAAAAAACACACACATACCTGGTTAAAGCATCTGAAGGTTTCCGAAAGGATGTGCTGATTTTCAAGCTGCCTTTAGCTTCCTTGCATATTATGAATAACCCTCCTTTTGAGAGGGTGAAGGGAGGAATTGTTTAGGTTGACTTGTGGTCTAATTTGCTTCTTTTTTATGGCACAATATGACCTTCACTTCCTATTTCTTCATAGGAGACCAAATAATACTTGGCACTGACCCAAACTGAAATTCAGGTTTGGCTGAGTGAGTAGGAGTGAGAGTTAGAGGCTCACTCCCCAATCCAGAAACAATGCCATGATTCTTTAAACTGAAAGGCCTCATTTAAATTACATTGGCTGTCTTTTTGCCTTCCCTGATCAGCAAAAACACTGACCCATGTCTGCAGATGAGTGGCAGGATCAACAGCATCTTAATTTGCATGGGAGGAAGTTTGCAGCAAGGGAGGGGCAGGTTTTGCTTATATGGACCCAAGGAGAAACATTTCTGTTCCTCTGTGCCACAGAATGGAAGTTAAAATATGTAAAAAAAAACCTATCTTTTGGGCCTCTTCAGACTTGGATATTTATCTCTGCTGAACTATTAGGAAACTTATTGTCATCCATGTTAGTGAGCTTGATATGCAGAAGAAGGATCGAGCCAATTCTGCACAGATCTCATTTCTGTCTGGTTAGTTCGAAATCTCCAAGGCAGGATTTGAAATAACCATCTGCTGACTTCCATTGAGCTGGTTCAATGAAAGATTTGCAATTTACAACAGTAATTAAAAATGCCCTGTCACAGGCTTCATTTTCACACAAAAACAATTTCTAATTTGCAATATTCTCAGAAATACTATTAAAGTCTTGGAGGACAATCACAAATGGTCGTCATAAAATTAAATAAGATAATTTTCAAAAAAAAAGCATTGGGGAATTATTTTGTTAATTATAGGTGAAAATGACCTGAATCTCCATTACCCAGGTGAATTTTTTTACATCAGCTTTTCTTGCTCTGATGAGTTATCTTCCTTTCATTGATGAAGATATTGAGCTGAACAATTTCATTGGTGCAACAGATCATCAACATCTCAATGTTCCTCACATAGATCTAATTTGTGGGCAGCCTGGTCAACCTTGGAGGCATTGTCGATGAACCCGATTCTACTGTCAATTTTCAGCAAAGTCACAAGGTAATAGCCATGAATGAGAACCCTCTCTGACCTTTCCCTCAAATGTCAAGTGCATTGTGGCAAATTTCCAGTTCTCAATACACTTAGTGCAATTAAGAAGAGAGTTACTATGGATGTTTTTCCATTTGTACTGCTCAATACATCATCAGACAATGCGTTTCAATACTAAACCGTACAAAATTCAACAATTTCTTGGAAAAGTAAAGTTGAGGTTGATGTGTTGTTGTTATATGAATATCTTTGGGATATATTCATATCTATTGTTATAGATTAGTAATTACAAGCAAGATGCTAAGCCAAAGTTGATGAAACATTGTAAAAACAGAGATATTTACGACTTGTACATTTGTTCCTCAAGAATCCCAATGATCTCATGGAATTACTTCTGTAAGAAGAGTGGGGCTATTGGACCTGAAAAGATCTCCGTAGCTGCTCGAGGTTCATATATGAATCAAGTGAAACTTAAATGATCCCTTACATTGATACAATTGAGAACAAATTTTAACCAAGTCTGATGTACATAACAGAATTAAAGAACCTAGTCCAACAATTTTTCAGCAGTGAATCAAATGATTGAATACCTGATTCATTGTACTAGTGTCTCTATAAAATGATTGGCATTTATTTTAATTGCTAATATTAGATCAAATATCATAAAAGTCTTTGTCTTCTTCCTAAGTTGTTCTCCCTGCTTTTAGTCATCAGGCTATTGCATCTGAAGTCAAAGACAATTGATGTAACTCGTTCTAATACTGATCTAAATATTCACAATATATTAATCTACTATGGACTATACAACGGAATGCATTTCCAAAATTGCATTGAAACTTTACAATTTCTTCAACAAATAGAAAAGCACAATTGCAGTTCCATGCCATGCACTATAATGTGTTATATTTGAGAAAAAAAAGTCAAGGCTATTACTTCGAGGGTTATTGTAGTAACAGCAAAAAGCAATAAATCTAACAACTGAAAGTAGACAAGTATAATGTAAAATTGAAGAAGGTGAATGGATACTGCGCTTCAGAAATTCTCTTGGAAACATTTCATAGGATTACCAAAGTAGATAAGTGTTAGAATTAGATTTCCTAAAACTCCAGATTCAGAAGACCCTAAATAACAGACCGAATGACAGTGGCTGCATAAAGCTTTGTCCCTCCTTCCAAAAATACACCCAACTAAGCTCAACAACATGTCACTGAGGGATGATGTGATAGGATTAGCAGTGATTGATACTATTGTAGGCTCATTTGTTAAAATGATTAAAACTTATATTTTAAATGCTGCTGCAAATAATTATAGTTGAATTTGAGTAAGAGCTCATGGTCACACATACCAAAAGGTAATTGTAGCTTATTAAGAGATTCCTTGTGAACATGAACTTCATTTACTCATGAACCAGAAGTGTCAGCAACAAGGCAGTCTTACATTGAGTCCAATAAAAGGCCTCTACATTCAGATATAAAAGCTGCTCTCTTCCAAATTATCTCCCAAAGCTGCCATTAATGAAGGTAAACAGAGGCCAAATCAAACTCTGACAGCACAGATTCTAGATTTTTTTTCTTTGTCTAAAGGCACCATGGATTAATAAGAGCAAAATCAATATCTGTGATAGGCAAATTCTTAATCCCAATTTACCATTGCTGAAAAGAATTGTTAGGCCATTTGACCAGAGAAAGCATTGGTACTCAGTAACCTGGATAACTTTCCTATGAACATCTCTTTATTTGCAAAGTGGCTGTGACAGTGGCAGGGAAGCTGGTGGTTGGGTTGCCCTTTTACTGGAGTGCGGTTGGGGAGAGGGTTGGGGTGTTGTTTGTGAGGTGCAAGACAATGTCAAACCAGGAAAAGCAAATATATGAAATAACTTACCAAAGAACACAGTTGTTTAGTCTACCAACTTCCTTCATTTCACTCTGTGGATATAATTTCCACATGTATCTTTTTCTGAAGTGTTTCATAATCTGAATGTTCCCTTTTCTGTTGCTGCAAAAAGCCATTTGATATGTGACAAAAACATGTTTGTGGCCCAGAAATTTAAAGTTAAATGCCTTATTCCTCAAAGAACTGAAATAAGTAGTATCAGAGAACAGTAATAATTGTTTTAGAACTTCACAAAAAATGTTAATATTGTTTTAAGTGCCTTCATGGCCCTGTAAAAACAAAACTAATAAATTTAAGTTACATTTGACAACCTGAAGACAACTTTTACAAGCAAATTAAAATACAATTATCATTCCTGTGCAGTGCCTGTTTTATTCTGTAAGCTTGATGATATTTCCTTTCAAGACAGCTTTAGTTTAAACCTAGACAAAACTGACTCTGTTTTGGATTAGCTCACCTGTGAAACTTTCTAACTCAAAAAGGTGTATGAGAGACTGAAATTTGATGGATGAAATGTTTGTTAATTCTATCTCTTTGCTTACTAATTTTAGAGACATAGATAAAATTTGCAGAACAGATAATTTTTGCACTTCAGAAGCAAGCACACTGTCTTGCAGCTAACAGTTGAAGTTAGGGTAGATTAAAGCATTGTGGGAGGCAGACAATGTGCTATGTGCTCCAATCCTAGCAATGGAGGAAACTCCTAATCATCTGAACATAAAATAAACTTGCTTGTTCCTAGCCATTGCACTATTCCCTAGGATTGTACCTCTTATCCAAAAAAGTAAACTAAGTTCATATATGATTTCTCAAGCATATAATCAGAATATTGTACAGAAATGCCTCAGGTTTGAGAATTTAAGACCAACATAAATTATTTCATTCTATATATTAATTTGTTTAATTGGGGGGAAAAAAAGTAACAGGAAGGTTGTTCCAGGATAGCATGAGGAAGAAAGACCCTTCCTCCCTCACCCCCACCAGTTCCTGGCAATACCATGCTTCCCATTTCTGACCGAATCTTTTCGAGCACTGGAATCTGCTAGATAGCTCTATGGAGTAGTAACATTTTAAAGGAACATAACTGTACATGTTACATGCCATGTGATCTAGTTATGGGAAGAACTTTGTGAGCTAGCAGACAAAGAGGTTTGCAAAATGAAACACTTCCTCCACTGTTAAGTCAACAGATTTCCAAACACTGAAAAGTAAACAAATAAAAGTACAATAAACAGCAGCAAACATCTGAAGTGAAAAACCTGCAGCATTATTTTTCTAGAATTGTTTGAGCAAACCTCCGCGGCAACAAAAAGTTAGAACAAAATCTCACATAGCCAGTAATAGTTTTTCATGGGTATCATTGTATACATTTAATTTGTTCTTATCGAAATGCATCATGCTAACAAAATTAAAGGGATACTGCAGCTTTAAGCAACCATATGGCTTCCCTTTTCAGAAACTAGTAACATATATAAACTAGGAGACACCAAATACATAGGACGCTGAAAAGACCTTCCGAGAATGCTTTCCAAATGGCCCTCTTTTTTCCTTGTGATTTGTTGTTAGTTTTGGCCCAGTTCCACTTCAGTACAAGAAAAGCCTTCAGCGAATCTTATCAGTATGCTGGACTCAAAGTGCAGAAATATGGTTATGTGCACACATAATACACAATCAAATGGAAACTGAGGAGTTATATATTTACTTTAACGTACATGACATATACAATTGTATTAGTTTTCCACAATTTATATATGATGGTGATAGTCAACATGGGCCTAAATGTTAGTGAGAAATACATCTGGAATAGAATTGTTCTAAGATAAAGATCCTTAAACTTTAATGTACAACTGCCCCTTTTGTTATACATGTGCAGCTTCTCTGCTAGATGTTTGCTTAGCCAGCCAATGGGCTACAATCCACCTGTTAATTAGCCAATGGTCTACAGGCATATTACATTATTTATCTGGTAGCCTACAAATAGTATACAGGTAAATCAAATCATCCACCCAGTAAAACCACAGACAGCTTTACGTATGTGAGGGAAAGGTTAATGGCGTGTACCTGCATAAATAAACATCATTAAAAGCATAAAATATGTAAACACTACATCAGCTAAAACATGGAGGATTTAAAAAGTGGAAAATCAACAGGAACTGAATTAACAGTTTTGACAGCAATTATGCACCAGCGCCCTGCAGCCAACAGAGGGGAAATACCAGTATGGACTCACAAAAACAAATACTCGTCAGCACAGAACCTATACGCGATGTTTTACAGCCTGTGCACAACCTGTGCAGGATAAAGTTTATTTGTTCTGTTCGGGTTAGAGGCAGTGCGCTGTTCAATGGCGCCGTGCCACGTCAAAATTTGAAGAGGAAGTGGACAAGGAGTATCACCAGTAGCCATAGTGAAGCAGTCATTCCTCCAGAAGCACGATTGTTTCCATCAAGCACTGCTCCTGGACCTAGAAAGGGACAAGCACATATAACCAGTTTAGTGATACATGTCATGTTTTGAAGCCTAATGTGCTGCACATTGTAGTTTCTATTGCCTCTGAAATACCTCTGAGAGGTGCTTAAAGCCTCTGTATGTTAAGAGAGAGTATCCCCTGCTTAGTACACTGCCTTTCACCTCTACATTAGCACTTTAAGTTCCAGCAAACTGTTTCTCTGTAAAGATCCTAAATTCAATGAATTTGAATTCATGTCCCTCAGTCAATTGCATTTACATTTATGACAGTTTAGCATTAGGCTTTGTTAGCAAATTGTAGATCAATAGCACTGAAGGAGGCTGGGATTGGAAGAAGGGAAAAAGTTTATGGTATTTTTCAAAATTTGCTACTTGTCAGAAGTTGAGAGGATGCAATGGTCTTTATCTGATTTCTTAATATTTCTGATTTAATGAGAATGACTGATGTACATACACCGAACATTCATGTTGATAAAGTATCCAGTGATCTGTTGGGAGTTGAATTGAAGCAGTGTGGTATGCATTTTTGTATTGTGGTGGACAGTACAAAATCTTGAGAGAGATGTATGAAATTTGAATTTATATTCCCAGTCATTTTGATAGGTATTCATGGTAACAAGTCTTGATGTTTTTAAGAATCCAATCAGAACAGCCTTTTCAAGTCTTCAGCTCAGAGACATTCAAAACAGATACACCAGCAAATAAGTTGTTTAGATTGCAAAGAACAGATCTATGGTAAATTAGAACCCTGAGTTTGCAGTTTAGTCTTTTTTCAGCTTGGGAAAAAGGAAACTCCACATTCTATCCAATCCACGCTCGAGCAAACCTGACAGTGGAGGTTGGTTTAGCTCAGTTGGCTGGATGGCTGGTCTACAAAGCAATCTAAAGCCACGATTAGGAAATGCCGGTATCGGACTGGGGTGTACAAAGTTAAAAATCACACAGCACCAGGTTATAGTCCAATAGGTTTAATTGGAGGCACTAGCTTTTGGAGCGACGCTCCTTCATCAGGTGGTTGTGGAATATGCAATTGGAAGACACAGGATTTATAGCAAAAGTGTGATGTAACTGAAATTACAATGAGAAATTCCTTGATTGTTAAGTCTCTCATCTGTTAGAATGACCATGTTAGTTTCTCTTCTTTCATATGTAAATCACAAAACATTTTTTAAAAAATTACATTCTCAACTGAACTTTGACAATTGGTGTCAGCCCAGATAATGTATTGGGTATTAGCACCTCTGTGTGTTGCTGTCTGTGCCAAAATGTTTACACTGATTCTAGCCTAAAAAATTAATTAACAGAATTTTACATGGATTCATGCAATTTTTGAGCAAAGTATAATGTAACTCTGCAAATACAAATTGCCCCCACAAACATATATGTGTATGTGTGCATACTGGTATGGGTGTGTGTGGGGGTGGGGAGTGTGAGTGTCTGTGAGAGAGAGTATATGTGTGTGTGAGACTGTAAAGGAGTCTAGGTCTGTGAGGAGGTGCATGTGTGTGTGTGTCTGTGGGAATGTGTATATAGGAGTGCCTGTTTGTGTGTGTGTGTACGTGTGTGTGTATGTGTGTATAGTGTAATGGGGTTCATTTATAGTGTGCCATGAACCCAAGGTCCCAGTTGAGGTCATCCCTATGGGTACCGAACTTAGCTATCAGCCTCTGCTCGGTCATTTTTCACTGCTGCCTGTCCCAAAGTCCGCCTTGAAGGATGGTCACCTGAGGGTCTGAGGTCGAATGTCCTGGACCACTTAAGTGTTCTCCAACTGGGAGGGAACACTCCTGTCTGTTGATTGCTGTGTGGTGCCCATTCATCTGTTGCCGTAGCCTCTGCTCATTTTCCTAAATGTACCATGCCAACAGTGTAGGTTCAATCCCTGTACCTGATATGGTTAGCACAGCATACCATTCTTCTCAACCTCTTGCCCCTTGCCTGAGGTATGGTGGTTCTCAGGTTAAATCACCACCAGTCGTCTTGCTCTAATGGGAAGGTAGCCCTATGATCTGGTAAGACTACAGTGTCTTGCTAGTCACAGTGGATAAACAAATTTGAGGGTCATTCCATCATTGTGATTCCTCTCATGAAGGCAAACAGAGCATTGATATAAAGATGGTGACTTTGTATTGACAATACATGCTTTTCTCTGGTTTACACTTGCTGGCATTTCCAGGAGACAGCACAAAGAAGTTGAAGCTTAGTGGTAGTATCCAAAAGGTGTTATTGCATTGGCCACTTTTTAAATTCTAGGCCCAGCAGTCATTGAAATTGGCTGAAGTTTATCAAAACATAGCTCAGTGTCCATTCCAGGGGGGTTCTCTCTTTTAGCTCCAGCGAATTATCTCATGCAATTTGCGACGACTGATCTCAGCGCCATACCCCTATGGTGCACTCTGGCATTTTTATGCATCCATTAATGGCACACGTACTTTTCCACAGTTAGGACCTTTCTGTGATACAAACTAAAGTCAGATTTAAATCGCAGCATGCACCAGGTCAAAGACTAGAAACCAGGAAGGGTCACTCACTGACTGTCGCTGAACAATTTTAAATAACATGGCTGAGAAAGGGAAGTTGGAGTCCCAGCCTTGCCTGGATGTGAGGGTCCTGGTGGATGGGACAATGGAGAGAAGAACTCTACTCTTCTCTTCTCTTGGGCTGCAGCAGACTTGTCTGAAGTTTCCACCCCGGTGATTGTGGTTCCATGGTCTGTAGAAATTCCCAGCAATGCAGGAACAGGTGAATGACCCTTCTGTATACCATGAGTGTAATTGTTACTATATTCTTTCTATTATTCCACACTCACTCTAACTTTGCTACGATATTCTCCTCCCACTAAGTCGCACGGTATGCCACTCTTTTACTAATGGATGCAAAATCTCTCAGATGCACTACAACAACCCACCTACTGTGCTTTCTACTCACTCACATGGGGACACCTTTACACTGTTCCAGCACCTTCACTAAGAGATGTGTCAACCATTTTCCTCTCACTTGATCAGTCCCTTGGTCTCATTCCAGGAGAACACAACCTACGATAAGACAGACAGAGCCAAGACAGGGCATTTTGTCTCCGCTTAGCCGGAGAGGACTGGTAGTGATGCTGAGACTCTATTCCGAAATACCAAATTTTGTTCCATTACCAGCAGTGTGAAAGTATTCTTAACATGCACGAAGTACTGCCCGAAGTTTATACATCATTTCCTCTCTTGACTCCAGTGGCATCTTTACAATATTAGGTTAGAGTACCTCCCCCAGACATCAAATCATCTTGCACATTTGAGGAAGAAGACATAGATTCCTCAAAGGATGAACCAGCTAAGTGCTCTTTGGCACCCTCTATGAGCTCACTTGTCGATACCACGATGAGTGCATTAGCTGCAGTACAGTGGGTACCATATTCTGGAGGGGGAGCATCACTGCCCTGTCTCCACAACAGACCAAGAAAGGATTTCCTCCTCGCCCTGGCACTCAGAACTCCCATCATCTGCTCAACCCTGGTGCAGGAGACAGTTCCATGGTGTTAACTTGGAGACCCAGGTGCGGTTCACTCAAGGTCTGCTGGATTTGTGCTGGATCTCTACTTTATCACTTTAACCATTGGTGCTCTAATGGCAAGTTGACAAAAGAACATGGGACCTTGACCTCACACCAGGTGCCCCTTCCTTTCAAGGACCCAGGGCAGATCCAAAAGGCACCTAGCCAGAGAAGGAAACACATACAGCTCCACCAGTCCTCTTCTGTCAGGCTACTTTAGAGGTGTCCAATCCTCAATCCTGTAGGAGATCAAGAGTAGGGCCAACCTGCATCTGGCCAGGAAACTCTCAGGGGGACCTCTCATCAAAGGAAGGTCCACAATACTGATAAAAACAGGTTCCACTCTGCAATAAGATCCTTACACCTTAGCTGTGGGCACCTGGTCAGTAACTAGACACAGCATGAGGAAAGAGAAAAGAGGTGGCTTGAGAGAAAATGAATTCCAGGTAGTTAACATTTCTAAATATACATTCAGTTTCCAACGTCAGCTACAAGAATGAAGGTGGAGGGGCTGCCACCCTTTGTGCCACAGTACGTTCTAAAGCTGTCTGATTGATATCCATGTTTTCCATAGTGCCTATACTAGACTTTGTCAGTATTGAATATAAGAACACCAGAGGTTGTGAAGCTTTTCACTAGGTTTTAACCTTACCTTTTATTAAAGAACAAAAGAAGTATAACAAGATTTAAACTGCACTCACAGTTAGAATTAAGCTGGGAATGCTGGCCTCACCAGCATCAAGAAGTTTACTCAGTGAAAGATGACTGCACACAATTCAGATTTGTTAAATGTGATTCAAAAGTAAGTTCTGCCTGGCTTGCTAAGGCCAATAAGATGATGCTGCAGGATCCTGAATGATCCCTCTCAGTACAACACTATGGCTGTCATGAGTCCTCGTTGCCCATCGTATTACCTTGACAGTGGCTGTCTGAAGCAAGGATTATGGGACATTGTCTGTCTGTTCAATACTCCAACAACTCCTCATCCATGCCCTGCATGGGAACTTGATGTGGGTGAGATATTTTATGGTCCTTGGTGGCCCAAGTGGGATAAGATGTTGCATTGCAGATATGCTGGGCTTTCTGATTCTGCTAGGAGAAAGTGAGGACTATTCCTGATGAAGCGCTCATGCTCGAAACATCGACTCTCCTGCTCCTTGGATGCTGCCCTGACCAACTGTGCTTTTCCATTGCCATTTCTGGTTCTGTCCTCAAAATAGAATATAGCATCATTTCCCCTCTCTCATGTTGTCTTTCACTCTCCACATCAGGAGGTTGTAGCATCAACTTGGTTTCCAGATGCATAAGTTCCTCATCCATTCCTGTGGACCCTTTTAGTACAGTGGATACAGACATAACCGTAGCTTTTGTACTGGGGGACAAGTCCAATGAGCCTACATGAGCAATATCAATAACAAAGCAGCTCCTCAATAATGTAAATATTCAGCACAAAGATGACATTTAATGAGTGTCCCTGAAACATTAGAATGTGGAGACCACTAACAAGGATGGTGATAGATGCCTTCACGAGAGCCTTTCATATCACTGGCCTCATTCGTATATTCTGCTCAAGCTATCACACACACACACACACACACACACACACACACACACACACACACACACACACACACACACACACACACTATCCAACTGTGTGTATGTAAGTGTCGAAGCAATGGTGGAAACTTCTCTCCTGATTTCAAACTCCCACAATTCCCAAAAAAGGCAGCATTGCACATATCAGATAATAGCATGGGAGCTTTCTAATCCGGAGTGGGAAGTGAGCAGCTTCTGAATATTTGAAATCTTGGAAAATAACTGCAAATTATTACACTGAGGTGAATCTCTGCAGCTTACCTAACGTGAATTGTGCTTCACAGCCATTACTGGGAGTAATTTGTAATGTTGAAGAGATAGTCAAGATTGTTGATGTGCTCAGTGATTTTGTTGAGGCAGTCAGTCAAAATTCTGTTTCCTCCGTACAGATGCTGCCAGACCTGCTGAGTTTCTCCAGCAATTTATGTTTTTGCTTGCTTCAGTCCTCAAGCATGCACAACTTCTTTGCGTTACTATGGTGGTGACTGTCAATGTCCTTTGCCCAGACTCTTGCCCCCACACCCTGTTGGGTGCCCACACTCTATTATCTCCCACCTGATGTGTTGAGATGCCTGCTTTTATAGTGATTGTTGCTCCTGCATCCCAGTCTGTGGCCTCCTTTCCAAAACTTGCCCACCACAGTGGCAGCACTTGATCAATCCCATGACCTTCAGCTGACAGTTTTCCTGGATTGACTGTAACTACCCCTCTATCAAATTTGGAAAGATGATGCTGACTGAAAATTAACCAAACTCTTGGCTGATATCCAGGCAGCCCCATGACACACTTATTAAGAATCCCCAAACCAGTAGCACTGGCCACACAGAACAGACTTTTTCCACTCCCTCGATAATAATGACCCTGATTGTCCTAAGTGCCTGACTGACCATGCCTAAATCTAAGGACCGATATCAGATGACATCATTGATTAACTTCCGCCTGGGGAGCCTACAGCCTGGAGGACTCAACATTGAGTTCTCCAAGTTCAAATAACCTCCCTTTCCATTCTCTGACTCCTTTCCCAGCTCCTCCCCTCTCTTCATTCCTCTGCTCAACCCTTCCTTCCCATTCTTCCCATCGACCAATCAGTTCGTACCCTCTACCTGTGTTCACCTATCCTAATATTTTGGATTATCTAAGTTTGGAAATGGGCCCTTCAGCCCAACACGTCCACACCGACCCTCCGAAGAGTAACTCACCCAGTCCTATTTCCCTCTCAACACCCTGCTCCCCCCTCCTCAACGCCCCCCCCCTTTTTCTGCAGCTCCTCTTACACCCACCCCCCTGTCTTGTTGAAGGGTTACACCTGAAACATTGACTTCTCCACCTCCTGATGCTGCCTGGCTTGCTGGGTTCTTCCAGCCTCCTGCTTGTCTATTACTGACTGATTTAGCCAGTATCCCCTAAATGAGAACAATCCCCCTGTTCTTAAGTGAGAGTACATTTCATAGACTTCAGACATGGTCACTTGGTTGAAGTACACTGTGTGTGTTCACTACATAAGCTTCTGGCAAATGCTATGGTGTGAGATTGACTAAGCATGATCAAAGTTTGGGAGAAGATTTGTAGCTCGGGTGCTCATTGTTGTGGTTCTGTTCGCCAAGCTGGGAATTTGTGTTGCAGATGTTTCGTCCCCTGTCTAGGTGACAAAGGTCTGTAATCATTAAAAACACAGAAATAGAGAACACACATCGGATCATCAACGCCACACTCACAGGAATCTGATTCACGAGAGAGGAAGAAAAGGACAACCAACTCCCATTCCTAGACGTGATGGTACAAAGAACACTTAACGGAGAATTCAGCACAAAGGTATACAGGAAAGCCACACACACAGACCAAGTCCTAAACTACGAAAGCAATCACCCCAACACACACAAAAGAAGTTGCATCAAGACACTATTCAAAAGGGCCACAACACACTGCAGTACACCAGAACTGCAAAAAGAGGAAGAAGAACACCTGTACAATGTATTCGCCAAAAACGGATACCCGCGCGATGTCATCAACAGATGCTTAAGGAAAAGACAACGGAACGAGGACATGCTGCAACCCAAAGGACTAGCCACACTACCATACATCAAGAGCATTTCTGAACTGACAGCCAGACTACTGCGACCACTAGGACTCATAACAGCACACAAACCAACAGCCACCCTCAGACAACAACTCACCAGAACGAAGGACTGGATACCCAGCATGAGCAAACCCAATGTAGTGTACAAAATCCCATGCAAGGACTGTACAAAACACTACATAGGACAAACAGGAAGACAACTAACGATCTGCATCCATGAACACCAACTAGCCACGAAACGACAAGACCAGCTATCCTTAGTAGCCACACATGCAGATGACAAGCAACATGAATTCGACTGGGACAACACTACTATTATAGGACAAGCCAAACAGAGAACAGCCAGGGAACTCCTAGAGGCATGGCACTCATCCACAGATTCAATCAATAAGCACATCAACCTGGACCCAATGTACCGACCACTGCAACGGACAGCTGGAACTGACAACTGGAAGCGGCAGATTCAAACCACTACAAATGCCGGAGGAAAGCTCACAGAAGTGCTTCACAGGAGGCTCCCAAGCACTGAGGATGTCACCTAGACAGGGGACGAAACATCTGCAACACAAATTCCCAGCTCGGCGAACAGACCTACAACAACATTAAGCATGATGCCATACATGCTTACTGCTAGCAGCTATTAAAAGCTGCCAGCCTTTGAGTCTTTGTGCGCTAAAAGGTGAGGTAAGACAGTAATACTGTGAACCTGAGAGTTTTGACTCAGGTGACAATGCACAGCAAGGCAGAGATGCTGTTTACCTCCAAGCCAGTGCAAAGTGAGTGAGCATGAAGAAGTGAGTGAAGAGCTATATGGTGCAACTTGGTCTGATGCATGAGATCGGTGCCCATCCCTGCATACAAAGGAGCTTTGCAATGTTAACTCTATAGTGTGGTCTTGAAGTGATGACCTATATTCTACTGAGTTGGAGTGTGCTATGATGATGCAGTGAGGTTGGTGCACATCCAATTCCAACCCTCATTGTGTGCAGTCATGGCCCATTGAGATGTTGGGGATTGTTGTCCCAATGTGGAGATTCAAAAGAGCAAGCAATGAACTGGAGCTGCCAGCAACCTGTTCAGACTTTCACATCAAGAGTTATTGCCATTAGTTTCTCTTCACTGCCTTGTACACTATTAAAGTGTTTACAAATGAGCTCAGATTACAGAAAAATGAGATATTAATACATAGGCCCTTTGCTGCTCACTAGAGAGATTCTTGTCTTGCCATTAAAACCTTGCCTGGAAATTGGACTGTTTTTTCCTCTCAATTGAGAATCTCATTTTTCCAATTGAATATACCACCTGACTTGCCATTTCCCACATTGCTTAGCGGCTGGGAAGATTTCACCGATTGAATTCAATGGAGCAGAGTATCAAACAGGCCATTACACAGGAGGCCATGGAGATACTGCTTGTTTTGTGTGATCAATAAAGTTAAATTTCTATGCCAATGTAAATTATTTTATTTAATCCATGGGATATGAGAATTATAAGATCTCTAATTCCCTGTGACAAGTTAGTACTGAGTTGTGTTCTGAACCACTGCAGTCCTAATGAGGCACACCCACAGTGCTGGTAGAGTGACAATTCCAGGCTTTTGATCCAGCAACAATGAAGGAAAAATGATATAGTTCCAAGATGTGGTGAAGTACAACTTGAAGAATAAGCTGTTGATATTCCCAAGTATCTTGTGTTATTGTTCTCCTGACGAGGGGACAGCGTTCCAAAAACTTGTGATTTCAAATAAATCTGTTGAACTATAATCTGGTATCAGGTGACTTCTGACCTTGTCCAGCCCAGTCCAACACCAGCACCTCCACATCATTGTTCTCCATAGCCTTGGACTCTGTTTTCAAACAAACTTTGGTGAGCTTTATCAGTGCATCTTACAGATGATACACACTACTGCTACTGTGCATCAGTGCTGGAGGGAGTGGTGGATAGGGTGTCAGTCAAAATAGGCTGTTTTTTGTCTTGATAGGTACTGAATTTCCTGAGTACTGTCGTTGCATTCACACAGGCAACTGGAGATTAATCCATTGCACTCCTGATTTCTGCTTTGTAGACAGTGTCTGAGTTTGGAAAATCAGGAGGTAACTAGGTTTCTGAGTGATTCTGTGACTGGTTCAGTTAAGGCACTGGTCAATAGCAATGCTCAGGATATTGATAGTGGGAGATTCAGCAATGGCAATGGTATTGAATGTCAAGGGGGGATGGTTAGTTTTTTTCTCTTGTTAGAGATGGTCATTCGTTGCCTGACACAATGCTAAGGATTCACTTTGGCTAATATTTTAAAAATTAAAAATAACTTCATGTTTTCTCTATCTTTGGAAATCATGCGTCATTTCTCTTTCAAAAATCATTTAGATTTGACCCGGAACAACTCTGAAGTTTTGCTCCCTTCTAGGTGTGCAACATTTCGTTTCCCTTTGCTGGACATTATAAAGTATCAAATCTTTTGTTATTTTAATGCTTGTGAAAGTGTTAATCTATTTCGCCAGAATTATTTCCACAAAAAACAGACTTATTTAGAAGTGATTCTTGCTTATCTAAGAAAAGGTCCTGTTATCTCAACATTTGATGGGCAATTCATCAAATAATTCAATTCATTTAGAATACAGAACTACCTCAATTATGTGAAAGTCAATTGGATTATCCAAAAAAAGATCTCAAGATCCCTTAAAAACATTATACGTTATCTGAACAATCGGTTTTCCAAACAATCAGTTATGCAAACAAAAGACTCCCAGCCTGTCTCGTTCAGATAATTGAGATTGTCCCATAATGGATTCTCCTTCTTTCAATTGGGGAAGAATCTAACCATTAGCTCTTGCTTTACAAAATGCCAAATTTTACTGTGAGTAAGTAGCCATGAGACTTTACTCTTAAAATTAATTCAAGGTTTGACCAATGTATTCTAAGAACATTGATTGAAATTTTGTAACTAGGTTTGGGAAGATAAACAGAGACTGACAATTACCAGACATGGTAGAAACTAACAGGGAAGAAGGCACAATTGAGAAGTCTTGAGGTAACCATGATGATTACGATGACTAACTAATTTAATGGAATCTCTCCAAAATGATGCTGTTTCTTTTAGGCACCCTCAGGAGTTTTTCAGTGACTACTTATTTTCTGCTTTGCCGTCACGTCCTGTTATTTTGTTGACATTATCTTGTCATTATTAAAAAGTTACTAGATGTTTTCGTTGAACCAGCAATCTGTGATGCTATTGTATAAAATTCATTCTCACCGTATCATCAAACTGATTGCTATGATAAGCTGATTTACAGAGTATTAATCTATAATAGCACTTTCAGTTTTAGGTTAGATTCCCTACAGAGTGGGAACAGGCCCTTTGGCCCAACAAGTCCACACCAACCCTCTGAAGAGCAACCCACCCAGACCTATCCCCCTACATTTACCCCTGATGAATGCACCTAACACTCCAGGCAATTTACCATGGCCAATTCACCGAACCTGCATATCTTTTGGACTGTGGGAGGAAACCCACGCAGACACGGGAAGAATGTGTAAACTTCACACAGACAGTTGCCCGAGGCAATAACTGAATCTGGGTTCCTGGTGCTGTGAGGCAGCAGTGCTAACCACTGTGCTACCGTGCCACCCTAAACACAGAATGAAAAGCACCCCTATTTGTTGACATGCTATGAAGACAAAAAGTAACAAGAATTATTGCTGTCATAAAATGGAAAGGTACAAACAAGGAGTCAATATTATTTATTGCTGAATAATCATGACAGTCTCAAAATTAGCTGTCCTAACAATGGGGACAAAATGCCTATAATTTTCATTTGGAACTCCTCTTTCCACTAATGCATCAGGGTTTTAAAACAAAGGGAATAAACTGCTGGCAAATGAAGTTATGTCTGCTATAATCGTGGAAAGAGTGTGAAGTAGGCTGTTGGGCCTGTTACTCCACAGATCAATTTCAAAGTCTGCATTCTATATTCCTCAATATCCCAGCAACTGGTGCATCTGGAGGTAAATGCTGTGAATTAGATTTTTTCATTTCACTCTTCAGATCATATACTTTTTGTGTCACAAGTTTCTGGAAATGCAAATTGATAAAGTTGACAGTGAGGTTGTGTGGGTTTTCAGTAGAAAAAGAAATGAAGCCAATGATGTGGGTAAGAATGAGAACTGACAGAGTACAGAAAATGAAACAGAGAGGGAAAGAGAGAATGAACACATAGAGATAGAAAAGACACAAAAAGGAAACATAAGTAGAGAATTTGAAATCTACAACACAAATCCAGCAATTTATTGACAGTTATTGCAAGCCAATGATGACATTTATGGCCACTTCATGTTTTCAGAAGCAGGAGCTGAGTGGAGTAGCACAAATGATCATGTAATTTCTGGAAAGTTCAAATTTTGTTGCCACAAATTGTTTTTTTTATATATCAAA
This sequence comes from Hemiscyllium ocellatum, assembly GCF_020745735.1. Lineage (NCBI taxonomy): Eukaryota > Metazoa > Chordata > Chondrichthyes > Orectolobiformes > Hemiscylliidae > Hemiscyllium > Hemiscyllium ocellatum. Next base: position 30,447,107 of record NC_083429.1, on the reverse strand, counting down.
CTTATATTGGCACCTGAAAATACCATAACTACCCCTGAAATAGCTGAGCTATGAATCTTATCACATTCTCCTGCAGAGCCAACATTATTGAAAGTAACTTTTGCTAACAGGCCTGAATTTTGGCTTAAAAGTAAGCAATTAATCACATCATGGTCCTATAACATAACATTTTCAATGACCAAACCACATCTGATAAGATCACTCTTCTCTTCACATTCTTTGGGGTGATCTTACCAAGGAATTAGGCTGTCTTCTTTTCCATGAGCAAAAACTTTCAAAATACTATATCACAATAATACATATATTAAATATGTCAGTGTACAATTTGAAATGGTCCAAAGCTATTGATGAAAACAGAAACACACACATGCACATGTTTACAATGCATTCACTACAACAAACTAGACAACTGGACCAGATCACTACAACTGTGCTAATTGAACTAGACGAATGGAAACACTACAAAGCAACAGACATTTTAAAAGGGATCTGAATACTGGGAATTAATGTATGGAGCAAATTTTATAAGAAGCTATAAAGAGACAACAACGGTACTGGTATTGAAGACCAATTTCTTTGGGTTAATGGGTTAATTTGTTTGCTTGAACACCAGCAACTAGTTGAGCATCATTTAGAACTCACAGAGACTGTTAAGTTGTAGTGCAGTTATAGTTTCTTTCATGCATTTTAATTTTTTTTATTTTACAAACCTTTCCAATTTGCAAGAACTGTAGAAGTTTTCTCTTCTAAAAAATTGAAGAAAGCAAAAAAGCTTATGATGAACAATTTAAATGTAAACTAAGTTGCAACAAGAGTGTGGAGGAAACTTCAGCACAGGAATTCAGTTTTAGTCACGTGATGCAACTGAGGCCAAATCCAGATGAAATCACATACAGTCTGAAATCAAAGGTCCAGTGTTATTAAAGGTGGGAATGCCAGTGTCTGGCACAAAACTACTACAGGTACTACAGATGAAATAGCCAAAACATGAGTAACTGCTGGAGAAAGTTTTGACCTCCCTTTTGACTGTCAAAACTCTCTCCTTTAGACCAGAACTTAAAGTGGCAAAATTGTCAGAAGAAGAGTTGGCAGAATTCTCACTAGAAATAAAGATTCTGCAAACCATCTTATTTTATTTGGGTGCAATGGAAAATTTTAATACCTGGCAGGTTAAATTATTGTCTTAATAATTTTAAATGTTCAAACCATGGGTTTCTCTTGTAAAGTTCCTTTTCCAATAAATGGATTGTTGATTCCAGAAAATTAGAACTGTATGTGATTGATCCAAATGTAGGTTTTAAGCAGCTTTTGGCAGTCTTGACTGCTCAAGACTCACTCAGCAATGTTTATTAAATTAGATATTCAATTCAAGAAGCAAGTATGATTTCAGACTGAAGATATGATGAAGATTTGTCAATAGAAAAAAATGATTTTGCAATTGTTCATATCATTGACCATAACGGTTATGGATTAACTCATAAGAGGACTGGTTTCCAACAATATACATTTTTGACTATGACAAATCATTAAAAAGAAAATTGCAACAATATCAATGTAAATGATGCAAGTAATGAAATAGCACAGCTCAAGGCAATGTGCAGCAGTGTTTGCAAGAAATGTTAGTTCCAATATTTGATTCTTTATTTTGTCTCCTTTGAATTTGTAGATACCATATGGTTATAATCATAAATACTATTCTGAAGTTTTCAACATTTCTTCAGCACAATTCTCAATTTGAATTTTACCACCCACATTGTAGATCATATTAATTGAGTTTTGAGGGAGAAGCAACATTAGTTATTTTAAAAGATAGATCGAGATGAATAGTTAAATGATATACTAAGTTAATTGTTACATGTTTTTCCACAAATAAAATGGAATTTTTTATCTCACTGTACATAAAACCACCTTGTTTTTATTGTAACCACCACCTGCTCCATTTTTAATCAATGTGACTTCAATTTCTGATGTCATTTGAAACACTATTACAGTTAAAATATGGAATAGTTAGATTGGTCTCCTGCTGCTTACTGCATGTAATGACATTGGACTCCTGCATTTCGAGTACAAATTCTTACTGACTCCACAAATGGATTGATAACAGTTACAGAAGTTGTTCCTTTCTCATAAATAAGTGAAATTGTTCTTCGTAGAACAAAGAATTTATCCTTAAAAATGTGCATCAGAATAACGTTAAACACATTATGAGTACAAGGATGTTTAACAGTAGAAAAGGTCAGAACATGTCTTTTTTTTTCCCTTTGGAACCTATTCTTGAAACTCAAGCTCTGAAAGTTTTCTTTGTCTGGAGGCTGACATGTCAGCTTAGGAAGTGTCAATCAAGTTCTTAGTGGCTCCAGGGGACAAAATTGCTCATATATTACCATAAGTGAACATCCCACATGAGTTAAAGATTCCGGAAAGACTATTTGTGTGGATTGTTGAAAAATTCAAATTTGTAAGATTACACAGTGCCTTTTAGAAATGACGGAGAAATGTTATTAAGGTGGGGTTACAAATGAGATGAATTTGAACCTATGCTTGCAAGTGACGTTAAGAACTGTACTAATGTTTAAGATTCCTTTCCAGACCAACACATAGAACTCTTGCTCAAATCATCTGGCATTAGCTAATTTCCTGCAGCATGATATGTACAACACTCAAAGCATTGTGTCATACACAGAAAGGTTCCCACAATATGTCTGACAAACCAAGTCTGGAAAACAACATCTTCATCTCCAAGTGAGAATGACCTTTACCTTTAGCAACCACTCCCTAAGCAGTCGAAAATGCTACACAAATTTAGTATTGTAGACAAATGAAAGTCTGAAAGATGTAAGGGATTGCAATTGTATAAGTGCTTTCTGTGGCAACAATTGATTTTGGTTCAGAAGAAACCCTTTCATTGTTTTATAACTAAACAGAGATTAGTATGCCATTTAGTAGTGCCTCTGCTCCGACATTATTTATTTGTTGATCTGAAACCAGAAGAACAGGTTAAAGCCTTCCTATTTGTTCTGAGGCCATTCTAATTATATTATGAGTGACACAAAATGCAGAACATAAAACAGTACAGCACAGGTATTGGCTCTTTGGCCCACCGTGCCTGTGCTGACTCTGATATGATTCTAAACTAATCCCATCTGTCTGCACATTGTCCATATCTCTTTATTCGCTGCCTGTTCATGTGTCTGCCTAAATGCCACATAAACAGTGCTATCGTATCTGCTTCTACCACCACTCTGGCAGTGTGTTCCAAGCACCTACTGTCTTCTATTTAAAACTTTTTCCTCATATATCGCCTTTGAACTTTTCCCCTCTCACCTGAAGCCGATTGCTGCTATTATGTAGCATTCCACCCTTGCAAAGAGAATCCACCCTATCCATGCCTCTCATAATTTTATATACATCTATCAGGTTGTCCCTCATCATCAAGCAAAAATAATTCAAGTTTGTCCATCCTTTCCTTATAGCTAATAGACTGCAATCTAGGCAACATTCTGGTACACCTCTTCTGTACCTCTCCAAAGCCTTCACATCCTTCCAATAGTGTGGTGACAAGAACTGTGTACAAGACTTCAACTCTGGCCTGACCAAAATCTAATACAGTTGCAACATGACTTGCCAACTGTTATATTCAATGCCCCAACCAATGAAGACAGGCATGCCGTATGCCTTCTTTACCACCTTATCTACTTGGGTTGCTACTTCTAGGGAGCTATGGACTTGGACCATAAGATCCCTACATCCCTAAGAGTCTGGTCATTTACAGTCATAATTTCCTCTTGCATTTGACCTTCCAAAATGCATCCCCTCACGCTTATCCAGATTAAACTCCATCGTCCATTTCTCACCCAACTGGCTAACTGATTGATGTCCTGCTGTATCCTCTGATAACATTCTTCATGATCCGCAACCTATCAATTTTCATGTCATCCACAAACGTATGAATCAGACTGCCTGCATTTTCATCCAAATTGTTTGTATATATTAGCACTGATCTTTGTGGAATATCACTGATCACAGACTTCCAGTCAGAAAAAAACACCCATCCGTAAATACTCTCTGTCTTCTATGACCAAGTCAATTTTGTACCCAAATTGCCAACTCACTCTGTGATTTGATCTTCTGGACTAGTTTAGCATGAGAGACCTTGCAAAATGCTTCAGTAAAGTCCACGTAGATAATATCCACTGTTTTATCCTCATCATCTTCATCACTGCAGTAAAAACCTCAATCAAGTTTGTGAGACAAGATCTGTCCTGCATGCAGTCCTATAATTTCCTTAATTATCTTGGCTGCCTTTCTTGAACAAAGGAACATTGTTGGCTAATCTCCAGCCTTCTCAGACCTCCCTTGTGTCTAAAGAGCACGCAAAGATCCTTGTAAAGACCTCAGCAATCTTCTCCCATAACTTCCTTCAGTATCCTGGGACAGATCACAACAGGTTCTGGGGATAATCTAACTTAATGCTTTTCAAGACACCCAAAACATCCTCCTTCTTAATATCAACATCATCCAGAATATTTCTCCTTGGTGAATACTCATGCAAAAGTTAGCATTAAGGACGTCATCCACTTCTTCTGTCTCCATATATAAATTCCATCTTTTGTCCTAGAATGGACCTACCCTTTCCCTGGTTACTCTCTTACACCTAATATACGTATGAAATACGTTGGGATTCTACTTAATGCTACTTGCCAAGGACAATTCCTTCTTGCCCTCCTAATTTATTTTTGAAGCTCTTTACTCCTTCCTGTATAGTCGTCAAGGGCCTTGTTTGATTGCTGTTTCCTAAATATTACATAGGCTTCCTTTTTTTAAAACTAAACTTGTAACAACTCATAGCAATCTTAGACCTTCCTGAATCTTGCCATCCTTCTTTTTCATCGTCAGAGGAACATGCTGGTCCTAAGCTCTGATCAACTGGCTTTTAAAAGACTCCTACATGTCAGATGTGGATTTATGTTCAAAAAGCTGCCCCAATTCAATTTTCAGGTTCCTACCTAATACTGTTGATAATAAGCCTTCCTCCAATTTCTCACTTTCACCTGAGGACCAGACATATCCTTTTACGTAATCATCTTTAAACTTACAGAATTATGATCACTGTTCCCGAAATGTTCCCTATTGAAACTTTGATCAACTGGCCTGGCTCAATCCTCAGTACAAGGTCAAACGCAGCCTTTTCCCGAGTTGGACTGTCTGCACGTTGCTTCAAGATATGTGTCATCATGGTTCAGTGTTGTCTTTGACTTGACTAAATTCTTACACTGAAGAATTATAGATACGTTTAATCCTCCTGTTCAGACATTTTATTGCACACATCTGAAGCAGGTGAAACTTGAACCCAAGCCTTCTGACACAGAGGTAGGGACATTACCACTAAGCGACCAGACCCATTAATATTAACATGGTGGGCTTTGGACTCACTCCAATGATTTATATACTGTGTATGATCCATACTGACATTTCGATGTAGAATGGAGACAGTGCTAATTTTCTAGGTGATCCCTTTTAGACTGAGGCTCCATCTGCTGATTATGACTGACATAAAAAGAAAGTCCACTACAATATATGAAGAAAAGGAGTGGAGTAGTGTTAGTCAGCACTTATTCCTCAATAAGTTTCATCAGTCACCAGTTTACTCTGTGCAAACTGACTCTCCTGCTTGCCTGCATGATAACATTTGCTGCTTTAATGTATTTATTTAGCATTAAAGTACATTACAGTGACCAAAGGACATGAAAGGTGCACTGAAATCTACTTAATTCTTTCCAAAACTTGAAAATGTATCCTCTCAAGTCTCTGGAAATACCATGCACTCATCAATCATCATTACTGATTTCACCCAATGATTGGAGCTGACTTTGATGCAAACATGCTATAACAGGGGTGTCCAAACTTATTATATATTATTATGATTTGGAGAGGCTAGTGATGGACCGGGATGTACAAAGTTAAAACAACCATCATCGGGTTGTAGTCCAACAGATTTATTTGGAAGCACCAGCTTTCAGAGTGCTCTCCTTCAACAGGTGATTGGCTTAATGTTTTTCAAGACATCCAAAACCTCTTCCTTCTTAATATTGACATCATCTAGAATAACCTTCTCCTTGGTGAATACCAACGCAAAAGTAAGCATTAAGGATGTCATCCACTTCCTCTGGTTCCATACATAAATTCACTCCTTTGTCCTAGAATGGACCTACCCTTTTCCTGGTTATCCTCTTACCCCTAATATACATATGAAATGCCTTGGTATTCTCTTTTATTCTACTTGCCAAGGACATTTCCTTCTTGCCCTCCTAATTTATTTTTGAAGTTATTTTCTCCTTCCTCCTTTATAGTCCTCAAGGGCCTTGTTTGCTTGCTGTTTCTTAAACCTTACATATGCTCCCTTTGTTTTAACTAAACTTAAAGCAACTCAGAGCAACCTTGGATCTTCCTGAATCTTGCCATCCTTCTCTTTCATCGTCAGAGGAAGATGCTGGCCCTAACCGCATGCTGAATGAGCAGCGCTCCGAAAGCTAGTGCTTCCAAATAAACCTGTTGGATTATAACCTAGTGTTGAGTTATTTTTAATTTTATATTATTAAGTTTTTCTTTCTCAAATGCAGGGCCACTAATGCTTTGTCTGGGGCTAGAGTTTGAGGGTCTGGTAAAGGATGGGGGAATGGCACATGACAAGGTTGTGGCAATGGATGAGGAGGGGTAGTCTGACCTGGCAGAGGTGGGGGTTGAAGAAGAGCTGGTGAGTTGGGGATGGTGATGATAATGACTTTCGTCAGTCTCTTTCTCACCCTTCTCCTTTGTTTTTCTCTCCATCACTCTCTTTTCTTGTCCCCAATCTGTTCCTCTGTCTCTTCCTCCTCCTTCCCCTCACCCTGTCTTTTCAGCCCTATGACTCCCTTTCCCATCCTCTCTCTTTCAGCTTTCTTCAGACACTTCCAAAACCAAGCAAGAAACCTGATCCCTGCCTAGCCTTACATACACCAGTGGCGCAGACTCAACACCCATATCTTCTCCACATTTCGAAGTATTACTGTACAGGAAAGCTGCTGGGCTGTGGGAAAATCTGCAAAACTTTAGCAAAACCTGACAGCCTTGTACCTTCTAGTTTTTAACTCTGGTGGTAGGCAGGCTGGATACCAACTTCACTATGGCCTACTGGCAGTGTGATATACCTGCATGGTGGATGAAACTGCCCCCAAAAGTCCACAAAAGACCCTATATCCAATCATTCAAGAAAACCCACTCACATCAATAGAATGGAAGAAAATAAAGAACAGCTCTCCTTCAATCAAGGGCTAATTCTTGTTCCTGCTTGTTCCTAATCACACAACTAACAGAGCCAGCAGCAACCAATGTGGGAGGCAAAAAATCTATGATGGAAGGATTAGAGAGCAGTCAGGTATCTGAGTGTTAGCAGCTAGGGCCTTGCTGTGAGGAAAAATCACCCAGGAGGGGAAGTGAAGAGATAGGTGTGAATAGGGATGGAGGCACATGAGGTGAGGAAGATGGTGGCTGGGAGGAGCTGGAGGGGGCTGAGATCCAGCAGCCATTTTTGTGACAGTGTATCTATATCTTAGAGCAGTTTGAAAATATCCGCAGGACCAGATTTCATTGGATTTATATGTGCATTTTATGAAATCACTATTCATTTTGATTATGCAATGTTTCTGAACAAGCTAATCAGCATATTATTACCACTGACATGGTTGTATACAAAGAGGGAACATTGATGATTAAGAGATGCATCATTGTTCTTGTGATGACTCAGTTCTCTGGTTAAAGAAATATGTTGAAGAATAGAACAATGCATCTGTGTAACATTAGGGGAGGGAACAGCACCTGATCATGGCAGTACCTGAGTAAGGTAGTGTTTGGCAAAATATGAATCCTCCATTTTGAAGAAGACAGGAATGTGGACTTGAGGATCATCGCATGAGCCATGATCTCTTGAATGGTAGGGCAGACTTGATGCACTCAATTGCTAACTTCTGCTCTCATATCTTATGGTCTGAGATAGATATATTTATGTAGAACACAATACTTCACAGTTGAGAGTCTAACATTTTTCCATTCAGATAAAAAAAAACAAAATCCACAAAATCCAGTATTGAATTATTACAGCAATACTCAACTTTTCATTGTTTTATGTTCCTAACTACTGGAGACGAAAAGAGATTTTTTACCACATCTAGGAGCAAAATGTCATTGAAGGAAGGCAGAAAAAATTAAATACTGATCACCATTTCAAACTATAATAGATTTTCATTTATGGGAAGGTGATGGTAGAATGGTAAAGTCACTGAGCTCGCATTCCAGGAGCTCAGGCTAATAGTGAGGCTAGCAATCCAGCAGCTCAGGCTATTATTGAGGCTAGTAATCCAGGAGCTCAGGCTAATATTGAGGCTAGCAATCCAGGAGCTCAGGCTAATATTGAGGCTAGCAATCCAGCAGCTCAGGCTAAAACTGAGCGAGCAATTCAGAAGCTCAGGTTAATGTTTTGGGGATTGGGGATTAACTCCAAATATGGGAGATGGTGAAATTTGAATTCAGTAAAAAAAATGGAGGAGAAATTAATTTAATGGCAACCATGCAGCCAATGCTGACTGTCATCAAAATGCATCTGTGTCAATAATATCTTTTAAGGAAGGAAATCTGCCATCCTTATCTAGTTGTACATACGTGTAACCAGAGCAATGTGGTTAACTCTTAATTGCCCTCAGGACATCTTGAGACGGCTAATGAATGCTCACCGAGCCAGTGATACTTACATAAACTTATATTAAAAACAAGAATCAACAGTGAAAGCTGAGTTTGATATTATTTGGTTATGATGATATTTAAAAAGGGTTGCATCTTCATTCCATTGTGGTGAAGAATTTAAGGTTTCTGCATTGGTTATCTGTTGAAATCGACAAAGGGAATATTCCCTTAGATGATCTTTAACTGACTTGAAGAATGCTATGAATGAAATGGAAGCAATTCAAAACACTTGTTGCAAATGAAAGCAGAAATTTCAGTGACTGACATACAAATGTCAACAATTAGAGACAACATCATATGGTGGCTATAAGCTGGCTGTCAAAGGGTTAAATAGCACAAGAGATCATCTGTGCTTTGAACTGCTAAATTTTGTGCTTATGTCTTTCTGAATATTTTGCAGGATATGTCTTTAGAATAACACTGAACCCCTCTGAAAACTGGGTTCAATTTTGATAGAGTGATGCTCTGTGGTCTACTGTTTGATTTTGCTGACACATGGCTCAAAGAGTTAGCCACAGTAATATTTTGCAAGAGTGTTATGCACAATGTGGCTTTGCCATTTTGTTGCTGGCTGGTGAACATTGGGAGGAGAGGGGAAATACATTTAGTCCACTTGGTTTCTTGATCAACTAAGAGCTCAACTGGAAAATCATAGGAACTGCAACAATGTGGGAAATGGTGGTTTGGTGGTGTTGGCATTAGACTTGCAATCCAGAATCTCAGGCAGACTACTATAAGGACAACAGCACAAATATCATCATGACACCAAATGGAATTTAAATTCAGTCCTAGATTTGAAAACTAGTTTCAGAAAAGCTGACCACAAAATTATCAATTGTTATTAAAACCTATCTGGCTCATTAATGTCATTTAGGGAAGGACATTTGTTATCTTTACCTGGTCTGGCTTACAGTACCCTCAAGCACTGCCCAAACTACTATCCTAACATCATCCATTTACCACCAGTCACGATCAGTCGAGCCTCATATCTAACACAACCAAGAGACAATCATATTCTCATATTCTCATCACATCTGTACGTTTCACATGTTGCACATAGTGGATGGAAGATAGAGCCCCCCTCGATGCTGGCTTAGTGACAAAAGGACGTTTAATCAGGATGAGTACATTCTTGCCACCTACCCTGCCCCCTCCCAACCCCAATTAAGTCAATAGCAAGAGGAATAAGGACAGTTATCAAATCCGTTCTCTATGTGAAACCCATAAGTGGCCACTTAATGGCTAAATACTGGGCATCATCTCACTGCCACTGATATTAAGTGAGTAGTTGGTCAAGCTTTGTCATGTGGCATAGATGAGAAGCATTGATACATTTTACTTATTGAATCCCAAGGGTTTGGGCTTGCTGGGGAGCTATATTCAAAGGACACACTGAGAGTCACATCTGATGTTTTTGCAACTTCTCTACACTCTGCCTTCCTGAGTCCCTCATCTCTTAAAGACTCTCCCACTACCAATCATTGATAGCCTGGGACAGCTTTCAACAACTTTCATTCTAGCAGCAGTTGGCACCTCCAGAGTGACACTGATATTCAGAAGAATTCCTGGCCTCTGGCTGACCAGCAACTCTGCAAAAGTGAGAGCTCTGCCTGCAGGGACCTGATCACTGAGAATGGTTTGTTGTTTCTCTCAACTATCTGGCATTTACGATTGGGGTAGTGATTGTAATGGGATCAGTCAGGTAGACATAATTGAATATGAGTTCCCTGATTGTGGCTATTAATCTGGTCCAATCTGGAAGCCCTGGCTGACAGATAAAAGCAGGAGTGTCAGATATTCTGTTCACACTGAGAGCTAGCTCTGACAGAAATGGATCAGTGTCATGGACTTTCCAAGTATAAATCAAGGGTGATTCTGTGATGGGATACCAGCTTCTGTGGAGTTATTCCTGTGGCAACGAGAGCAAAGCATGCTCCTGAAGAAATTTGCTTGTAATTGTCTTCTTTGAGCTGGGATAAGCATTTCTGACATCACGCCATTATTCGGGAAGCTTGATTTTTTCAAGTCTACCATCAATGACTTGGCCCAGTATGTGAAAAGAACGATTTATTTATTTTGGGCAAATCACACTGCAGCAAATGAAAAGCAATGATTAATTCCCCTGACAGCTTGTGGACCACAGTTTTTGTAGCTACTAGGAGCCAAATGTTCTCTGGGTCACCAGATACTAAAATCTTTCAAGAGTTAATGGATTTAGTTAAGGAAAATTATGACCCAAAGCCCCCTCTCATCCTGAGACACTATCAGTTTTACTCAGCATTCCAAGAACCAGGGAAATCCATGTCAGGATTTTTGACGAGGTTAGGATGACTGGTGGAGATATGTGACTTTGGTCTAAGCCTTAATAATATGCTGCAACACCATTTAGCATGTGGGATTAATGATGCAACCATGCAGAAGCGCCTACTAGCTGAAGCCCAACTGGACTTCAAACAGTCATTAGAAAATGCGGCAAGTGGAGCACATGAGTTGGAAGGTGGAACTCTAATGGAAGTGGACAGCCTTGTCAGTCTGACTGAGCTTGGGGAACATCACTTGGGTGAAGGAAAATGCATAGCCTCACTCAAGATATATCCTGAACAGAGAGACTCTAGGTCAGCACATAACAAAACCAAACCTTGGCCAAACATTGGTTAAAATTTTCTACAGGATCTGGGCCAGGAATCCATTATAGCTGCTGCTGGTATGTGGATTTGAGACAGGAAAAGAGTCCCATTAGTCCTAAACTGATGAAGAGAACTCATAGACCAGTATCCAGTAAACAGCAGACCCTGGTAAATCCACCTACATTTAGAACAGAGAATATAGAATAGTACAGCACAGTACAGATCATTTTCTCCATGACATTGTGCTGAGCATTTATTTTTATCTATGATTAACTTAGCCTACACAATCTACGATTTATTGCCGTTCATGCGCTTGTCCATTTTGTTTTACATTGCTCAGCAACATGCAAATCAGAACCAATGAAAATAAATTTTTGATGAAATGGTCACCCAGTTCTAATGGAGATTGATACCAGCGTGGCCATTTCAACACACCACTCTTGAAATTCACTCTTGACTCCAACCATTAGATTTGTGCAAAACCTTGGCTAGAATGAGAACCTACAATGGGGAATCTTTACAGAGCAAGGGCCCAACTTAGGTTCTGGTTGCATATAAAAAGAATCTGATTCAGTTACCGCTGATTGCAGTAAAAGGCTCAGGCCCAAGCTTGATGAGGTGAAATTGGTTAAGAAAAATTCACTTAGAAAGACTCAACAATTTTCAATTAGAAAATGGCTACCTGAGTGAAATTCCCATTAAATACTTGGAAGTTTTTCAGGGAGATCTAGGGACTATCACAGAATCCAAGACCACCTTGCATGTTGACGTGCAAGCATTTCCATGATTCTGCCAGGCCTGGCAAGTGCCATTTGCCTTACGGGCAAAAGTAGAAGCAGACATTAGGAGGCTGGAAAGTGAAGGAATCCGTCAAATCAGTCCAGTTTGTGGAATGGGAACACAGGTCATAATGATAGTGAAGCGTGATGGGTCGGTTTGCCTTCGGGAATTTTAAACAAATGGCAAAACACATTTTGCAGCTGGATAAATACCCACTCCCTCATATAGAGGAGTTATATACAAAGCTGACAGGGGGAGTTGTCCTTCACAAATTAGGAAAAGCCATGCTTGCAGTTGTGGTTGGACAAGGATTCCCAAAGGTGTCTGCAGTGAATACCCATAAGCATTCGTAAGTATGATAACATGTAAATAAGCAGGACTTGGACGTTTCTCCCAGGTGCTGTCTGTCTTACAAAGGGAACAATGTGTTTTCCAGGCACCCCAAGTCAGCTACCTGGGCTACAGAATCGACAAGACTGGGTCACACCTGTTGAAATATAAATTGAGGGAGATCAAAGGTGCTCTGGCTCCCACACCTGTACCAGAATTTAGGACTTGCCTTGGGCTGGTAAATTACCGGTGAAAGTTTATATGTAACCTGACCTCCATCCTGGCACATTTGCATCAACTCCCAAAAAAGGGTCAGCATTAGAAATGGTTGCGTGGCCAAGTCAAAACTTTCAGGGAAGTGAAGAAACAGCTATCATTCTCTAAGATTTCGGCACACTAGCAAGATCAGGTATTGACATTCAATGCCTCCCCATATTGCATCTGGGCAGTACTAGCTCATATGTGGCCCAATAGAGAGGAACGTCCAACAGAGTACATGACCAGGACTTTTGTTAATGCAGAGCATAAATACACCCAGATAGAGAAGGAAGGCTTGCTGTCATATTTGGAGTGAGGAAGTTATATCAATGCATTTAAGGACATAAATTTGTGGTAATAATGGACTACAGCCCCTGCTAGGTCTATTTAAAGAGGACAAGGCAGCACTGCCTGTTGCTTCAAGTCAAATTCAGTGGTGGGCTCTCATACTAAGTGCTTACAATTAGAAGTTGGGGCACCGTCGAGGAGGATATGTCGCGAACGTATGTGCATTGAGCCGCGTCCCAGCCTGGCTACTTATCCACTGTCTATCCTTGCCTGCTAGATAGCCAGCTGAAATTGTCATCACCCTATGCTGAGATGGTCAATCCTTTCCGACCCAGTACTACTAAAGTGTTTTGTTCTTCAACGGCAAATATATCCTCCGTCACTGACAGTTAGCAATCTTTCATTCGCCATGCTACAAATACTGAGATGGAAATACAGAGCAGCTCCAGGGCAGAAAAAGATGCAAGAAAAACATGCACCCAGTTGGACAGAGAGGAAGTAGAATCCTTTTCTGTTGTTATACAGGATAGAGTTGATTTACAGATATGACAAATTAATGTGTGCACAGTCAACAGCACTCTGCATTGTTGGTAAACTCGCTGTCTGATGAAATCCCAGTCTTGGGCTGCCTGCCCATCTCTGGCAAGAGGAAATGAAATGTGGTTCAATCTTTTTGAGGAGACTTCCTGCTTGCAACAGTGGATGGAAGATTGACAGGCACTGTTAATATCACCCACTTTCAGCCTGGCAGATGTGTCAAGGTTTATTGCCTTCCAGATGTTAAGGAAACCACTGCAATGCCTGACTATTAGCTTCTAGTTGTGGCCTATTTCCATTGTCCCACCCTCTTTAAAGCACAGATAGACAGATTTGCCTTCTAGCCAGGTTGGCATCCAAACTGAGTGGAGGCCTGATCCAGGGAGAAAGTTGGGTATGGATTTAGCAGGTGTCATATGTGGTGAAGGACTGTCAGAGGTGCTTGGAGAGAGATTTGAGGACAGTTTGGATGCAAAATGGGAGTGGGGATGAAATCATTGTCCTTGGGTTGAGGAGGAATCAGAGACTTCAGGCAGAGTTCTCATGGATTGGGAGTGAAATCCGAGTACTCTAGAAGGGATCTTCAAGCATGAGGAACATGGATCATCAGAGATGATCAGAATGATTGGAGCTGTACACCTAATTGCGGGCTGTTGTTGAAGTAAGCACATTGGATTCAACAGAACAATGGAAAGGCATTTAGCCCCTGGATCCAACAATCCTTGCCTTCCACAAGCCAACAGATTCCTGCAGCTCCAAAAAATCCCAGCATCTGGAGTTAAATTTGAAATAACGTGTACTTATGTCTGCACTAATATAGTATCCAGTTTGCTTTATTACATAAGTTTCTGTGTGGACAGCAAAGACCAGATTGGAGCTGTCAGGCATTTTGTAGCATCTGGAAAAAAAATGTGCTAATGAACCCAATTTCTCAGCCAATATCTTTAACAACACAATTAGTTGCAACCCACTGGAAAATGTGTTTATATAACCTAGAGCTCATTAAAACAAGACAGAAGCCACTTTCTTTGGAATATTAAACAGCAAAGGTTTTAGGAAGTGAGTGATAATTTCAACTGTTTATTGCACTTGGATCAATTTAAATCAGAGGGGTGAGAGATGAAAAGGTGAAAGGAACTGGGCAGAAAAACAATTTTAAAATGTGTCTGTTTTAATCAAATAAGATGACTCACCCTCGCTAATTAATATTGTATTTTCAGAAATTCCTGGCGGCAAGTTGGATTGGTTGAAGAGGACCTGAAGAGCAAACTTAACTAAAAATGTACTGAACCTAGCAGTGGAATAAAATGGGAAGCACTCATACTCACGTGATTATCCCTAAATTATATCCTTCTATTTAGAATTCTCTAATTAGATATCTGTTGAGGTCAAATTAAGAAATGTTTAATCTGCATCATCCAAATCAATGCCTACATATTCTTATTCATTGACTGTACAATGAAGACTGTACAAAGTGTTTTTATTTTTCATCGACATGCATTAGTGTGCAGGAATGTACTTGGATCCCTAAGTATTTTATTTACATGGCTTTCTCCTGCCAGTAATTTTGCACCACAGTATTGCATCTGAATGAACACTGAGTGGGAATTTATAAGTGGTAACTGTGACCATCTCAGCAACCTACAATTGTGTATCGATAGAGTGTAATATCCACCTCCACAATTATACAACAAAGTCACATCCAAATGGAACTTGACACTTAAGCCTGATTATAGGTTGTCAGCTATTACATCTTTCTACATTATAAAATGTGCTTTTTAAAGATAGTTGGGAGGAAAGAAGGGTTAACAAGTCTTGGCATTACATTCACTATATAAAATATTCAGGAACCGATTTGTGTAACAAATTCCAATATGATAACTGTTCTTACAGAGACAGAACTGCTTGCGTTCCAGTTATTTTCCATTTTTAGTGAAATGCTCATTATTGCTACCTACACATTTTTAACAATGATCAAAATGTAAAGTGCAGAACAAGCCTCACTTAAATACAGCTATGAAACTTTAGTTGAGCAGGACTAACTGAATTATTTAATTTAGTAGCATATCTACATTATATGTAGTTGAAAGGAATTAAGTCATAGATCTCTATATTTAAAAAATCAAATGTTAAATTAGAATTAGTTAACCCGTTGATTTATTTTTAAAAAGGCAGACTGTCTCTTTTTCAGAAACAGAGAAAGCAGAACCCCGAAAGCTTCCATCAAAGAAAGTAATCTTGGAGCTCAAAGTGTATGAGATAAACAAGCCTGTGATCATTGGGCAGCAATAGGTCATTTATCACTTTTCTTCCACCAATTAATCATTAATGTTAGCTCAAGTGTTTTCCATCTAATTTCAATATGAAATAAGACAATTCTTTAGCTAAAGTTTTGTCCGTGCATATCATTTTTTTGGGGGGAAAGCAAGAAACTGTAATGTTGTAATAAATGGACATAGTGAATATTATATGATTACTTACATGATGAAAATGAAAGAAGATAAAAAGCAGAACACGTCAAGTCCCCATGAGATTGAATGAACAGACAGAAATGGAATAAAATAATAAGTTAGTTGAACAGCAACAAACACACCAACTGGGATACCACTTTTTGCACTGACAGGGTATCATTCGCATGAATTCCAATTAAATAATTTTGTAAGTTGAAATTGCTGTAATCTAGCCCAATATAGTCAAGTAGTTTGGTTTCCATTCTCTGTCTCTGAATCGAATGATGTCCACAGTCTGGCATGCATGGCAACATGAGGTAGGAAAATGTTGCAAACGCAATGTCACGTGACTATATTTCAGTGACAAATTTATGACAAATAAGTCTCCCAGTGAGAGAACATTACAAAATCAAAGTAAAGTCTTACGATTGTACTGCATTTATGAATAAGGAAATTCCTGTTCCAATGAAAGTATGGCGCAAAATGAAATCACAAGGAAACAAAAATAGCAGAAATAATCACAGTGAAGTTATGCTGCACATTGCTAATGTGTGGAAATGTGACACATTCACTGAAAATCAGAGAATCTCTACAGTGCAGGAAGAGGCCATTTGGCCTATCGACTCTGCATCCCCCACCAAAGAGCATCCCAGCAAGACCCAGCCCCCTACCCTAACTCCATCACCCACATTTACCATGGTAATCCACCTAATCTGTACACTTTTTTGGTCTGTTGTTTATTATTTGGAATGGCTTATTGGGCTAGATGTTCAATTAGATGCAGAGATGAATTTCAGTATGTGAATGGCCAAACTTTAGAAATTTCTGGATCCTGTGCTTTGACATTGGAGAAAGCACCATCATTTTGATTTTGATTGAAATAGCTGAAAAAAAAATTGGAATTTGAAGAAAATCTACACCTGAAAAAATATTTAATACTTGCTCCCTAATGTTGATTCAGAGACATTTTGCTTTGAAATTTTAAATGAACACCTTCTGTTTTATCTTTCCAGAAAGTGCAGTCTATTTTTTTTTAACAGCTGTGGTCATTATCAATGCTTGGGTGAGTTTCAAGTGCCAAAGCAAGTCTTCTATTCAACTGACAATAAATAGTTTCAAGAAATCATAATTACAGATTAGGTTTCATGACAAGATTCTTTTTTCACATGACAAAATATATTTTCTTCTCAGTATCAATGAGTGGAGATCTCTTCACGATGGTGAAATGTCCATTTAGATTCATAGAGTCATAGAGATGTACAGCATGGAAACAGACCCTTCGGTCCAACCTGTCCATGCTGACCAGATATCCCAACCCATCCTAGTCCCACCTGTCAGCACCCGGCCCATATCCCTCCAAATGCTTCCTATTCATATACCCATCCAAATGCCTCTTAAATGTTGCAATTGTACCAGCCTCCACCTCTTCTTCTAGCAACTCATTCCATACACATACCATCCTCTGCGTGAAAATATTGCCCCATACGTCTCTTTTATATCTTTCCTCTCTCACCCTAAACCTATGCCCTCTAGTTCCCCACCCCATGGAAAAGACTTGGCCTATTTACCCTATCCATGCCCCTCATAATTTTGTAAACCTCTATAAAGTCACCCCTCAGCCTCCGACACACCAGGGAAAACAGCCCCAGGCTGTTCTACCTCTCCATGTAGCTCAAATTCTCCAACCCTGGCAACACCCTTGTAAATCTTTTCTGAACCCTTTCAGGTTTCACAACATCTTTCCGATTGGAAGGAGACTAGAACTGCACGTAATATTCCAACAGTGGCCTAACCATTGTCCTTGTTTTTCCAAAGAATGTAATTTTTTTTCATTAAGAGTGAATGGAATTTGAGAAATGTACATAGTGCATACCAGATGTGTTTTTATAGCAATAAGAACAGAAATTGCTGGGAAGACTCAGCAGGTCTGGCTGCATCTATGAAGAGAAAGCTGCCGAGTTTTTCCAACAATTTCCATTTTTTTTCTGATTTCCAACATTCACAGTTTGTTCGTTTGTTTTGTTTTAAGTCATTATAAAAAATACATGTGAGATGGCCTGAATGATCTGAAGTGGCATGAAAGTTACACAAGGAACTCAGGAATGGCTTGGGATGTTTTGATGATCTGGATGCATATGGCGAGTGCAAGCAGCAGAGAGTAATTTGGTGGGGCATGGCCTAGTCTGTGTTTGAGAGGAAATTGATGAGAAAGAAAAGGGTGAGGTAAATTTGAAAACCTAAATAGCACACTCCTGCATAACTCACGAATGGCACCATGAACACAACCCCTGGGTGGAAACAGATTGAATGTGTAGTTTGCAAGCTGTGAAAATGCACATCTAATTGTTTCCCATGCCCAACAAAATGATTAGATTCATTATCTCTGTTAAAGTGCAAATAAAGGGACTCATTATGAAGCCTCAGTGCTCTTTTATACATGTTATATCACTCGAAACACTGCTGCCTCACAGCGCTAGAGACACGAGTTCAACTCCCGCCTCAGGCAACTGTCTGTGTGGAGTTTGCACATTCTCCCTGTGTCTGCATGGGTTTCCTCCGGGTGCTCCGGTTTCCTCCCACAGTCCAAAAATGTGCAGGTTAGATGAATTGGCCATGCCAAATTGCCTGTAGTGATAGGTGAAGGGGTAAATGTAGGGGAATGGTCTGGGTGGGTTGCTCTTCGAAGGATTGGTGTGGACTTGTTGGGCCGAAGGGCCTGTTTCACACTGTAAGCAATCTAATCTAATCTAAAAGGATCAAAGGGTGGAATTGCATGTCTTAATTATGATTAGACTGTGTTTAAAGTAGAAATTTATACCAAGGAAAGCAAGCCTTACATTTGGACCAAGAGAAACAAGTTTGCCTTTACAATTATGTTGGAGTGTTGTGTTGAGAAACATTACTATTAGAAATGTTCTAAAAATACAACATTTTTGCCAGTAACGTTGAATATAAGAATATCAGTCATTCCATAGGGTTGGAAAGTAACTAGACAGTCTTCAATCATTTTCTAGAGCTTTTTGCTAATGGTTGCATGAGGGTACTCCATTTATCCTCACATTGTTTTACCCAATTTGCTGTCTCTCCCTGATGGCAGAGCCTAAGGCTAGAGGCTAGCATACAGAATAGTTTGTGTCAATAATTGGAGTGAAGATATGAAGTGGCATTAACATGATAATTTATTAAAAAAATGCAACCCTCAAAACGCTGAA
The DNA here is from genome assembly GCF_020745735.1 of Hemiscyllium ocellatum. Classification (NCBI taxonomy): domain Eukaryota; kingdom Metazoa; phylum Chordata; class Chondrichthyes; order Orectolobiformes; family Hemiscylliidae; genus Hemiscyllium; species Hemiscyllium ocellatum. The sequence continues at coordinate 30,427,850 of NC_083429.1, read as the reverse complement.
TTGTGTCAAACAAAGGCATGATATTCTAGAGACGAACGTGAAAAGTGCCACAGCTCTGTGTTCAATTATCCTGAGTGATCTCCCACTCTACAAACTTTGAAGTTTTAATTGTATATCTGGAAAATTAATGCAAAAACTGGGATAGTAATCCTAAATATGAAAAGTAGGCATATCTACCACAGGAGCTAACAATGACTTTTGATAGATAAGCAAAGAATATGTTAACCTACATTGCACTGACTAACTTGGCAGTAATTGCTTTATTAATGTAACTATATTCTCTGCCTTCCAACCTACAATTGCAGGAACTGTCAGTTTTTTTTTGTATGATTGTATTTATTTAAATACAGGATTAAATTAGGAGTTTCTCATACCACCCACAACAGCGGTTAGAAAATTGGCTGTAAGCTATGAATATAAATTTATAATACAGACTAAACAATAGATAATGAAACTTAATTAATTGAAACAATCCAAAGTTCAATAAAATTTATCAATAGTTTCCATATAGTATCAATCTCTGAAATTGTTTAAACATGAACTGTGTCTAATTTTCACTGAATTATTCATGTGTTGAGACAGTTTTTTTTTAAATGCTGTTAACTAAAAAACTTTCTTATGTATAATCTCCAAGTAATGGACATTTATAAGCATTAAGTGCAAGGATGCAGCTGACACATGAAGTGAAGCATAATTGATTTTGTGTCAGCGTTTTTCTCAACAAGCTGAATTGACAACTGAAAAACAGTTTCTGCTTTTCCCCTTCACAAAGCCAACCTTCCAGGAGGTATATAGTATTAAATGGAAGAGGAATTTATTCTGTGCTGCTAAAATGGGAGATACTTTTTTTTCACTGAAATGGGAATGCTGTGCAAGGAGTTCACTTTACTGTTGCTTTTCTCCTTATTCCAAACCTGATTTCGTAAGCCGTACTTCAGAAGAAATAAAATGTCATTGTGTTTATGATGAAAGGATTTGTTTAGAAGCAGAGGCTTGGGCCTTTCTCTTCCCCCAGTGTTTGGACTCCATTCCACATTTGGATTGACAGATCAGAAAGCAAATTTAGACTATGTGCAAAGTGCTCTGTGTTTTGACAATTTGACAACTTGCAGTGTAATCCTGGAGTTAGGTTCCAATCTGACTGCACAAAGACAGGGGTGGTTCCTGGGCAAGATGGGGTGAGGGGCTTGGTGGCAAAGGAGGCAGCATTTGACAGGAGAGCACCTTCTATTGACACTTCAAATCCAGAACAGGATCAAACCAAGTTGCAAAATGCCCAAAGACAGTTGATCAAATCTTTTGAAACTTTGAGTTTTTAAAAAAGGAAATATCTTTCTATTCCACCTACATATAAATCAAAGGAGTTGATGAATATTCTAAAAAGTGTATGAAAACATTGCATTTCTAAAACATCAGATTAGTAAGTTTCTTTTAACCTTTCTCCCTTTTAAACCAAAGCAGATATTAAGTCTTTTTTTGTGGAATACACAGGAATCAAATCAACAAAGCCTAATTTTAAATATTATACTCATTTCTCCCATGGATTGGAAATAAGGTAAATAGACACTTGTACAAATACAATTGGTGATATGTGCTGCTTCATTAATAGTCCGGAATTTAATCGGTTTTGATGACATTCAGATATCATGTTATGGAAGTCAAAAATGCATAATATGGGATGCAACGAAGAAATATTATCATAGAATCCCTCCAGTGTGGAAGCAGACCATTCAGCCCACTGACTCCACTCTGACCCTCTGAACAGCATCCCATCTAGACCCACCCTGAAACCCTGCATTTCCCCTGACCAATCCACCTAGACTATTTGGGCTATGGAGGAAATCCATGCAAATATGGGGAGAATGTGCAAACTCGACACAGACAATCCTTTGAGCAGGAATCAAACCTGGGCCTCTAATGCTGTGAGGCAGTAGTGCTAGCCACTGAGACACCCAGTTTTAATAGTGGCATGGAGCTTTAATTGAAGCATTATTATGGAGCTTTAATTGATTCATCTTATAATTTGCAGAAACTTCCTTCAAGACACTGAATGAGTTGAATTGAATTCATGACAAAGTGGTTTGCAGCTGGTCTATAAGCCAAAAGATTCAAGTGGCAATATTGTATTTCAATCAAAAATCCTTATGCCAAGCATATTTTGGTCCAAAATGCAAGCATTCAGAGCTGCATTAATTCCCTCTCAACGATAAATTTCTGAGTTCAACTTTTGCAATTGTTTATTATTTTACTAACGTTTGCTTGCTTGTCTAATTGGAATTATTTATTTTTGGCATGGTAACAAATCAGAACTCTGTGCCTACTGGCTAATGTAAATTTATTATAATGCAGACCTGAAATAACTCCACAGAGGCCAGTATCCCATCACAGAGTCACATTTTATTGACACCTGGAGAGTCCTTGACTCTGATCCAGCTTTCTCAGAATGAACAGGATGTCGGGCATTCCTGTTTCTATCTGTCTGACAGAGCTCCCGGATTGGACCAGATTAACAGCTCCTATCAAGGAACTTGTAATTTATGAGGTCTATCTGCCTGACCTTATTACAAACACTACAAGACCCTTCCTCAATTCTTTTATAAGCAATCACAATTTATTCTTCACGATTACAAGGACTTTTAAAAATATAAATTGATAGGTCATAAACTAAACTTTGGAAAAATCAATCAATCCTTTAAAACATCTGGAAATCGGTCCATTTGTTGTGTTGGTTCAATTTTCCTATTTAATACATTTCCTTGCTGTCTAATGGAATTGCCTCATATTGAAATGATAACAATGGTAGATGGACAAATAGTTTGGCTAACTTGCCCAATAATGCTTGAAACTGGATGAGAAGAAAGAAAGTAATTTGACTAAATCTTCACATTGTATAATTTAAGACAATTGGAAGACATGAGATCAGCAGTACAATCGACCAGTTTGGCTTCGGTATCCATGGATTGTGCACAACAACACTGTAGTTTAAAAACAAATTGTTTTAAAGACAATTATTTCACTCCTCTTGTTGCAATTAGTATGAAATTATTCTCGAGATGTTGGCAACAAAATTACAATTTGTTGTTGGCTCTTTGCTTACAGAAAAATATGTTATAATTCTGATAAGCCCTGGCAGTGCTGAAAGAGGACCCATCCCTCATGCAGTAAAGGAGATGCAGCCACAGAAATGACAGTGCTCCGTACTGACCTTGAATCTGAGTCGAGCTCGTAGGCTCACTTACTTCTATAATCGGAGAAAATGGTGAAGGGGGAAGCAGGGAAGGGAAAGAAATGCAAAAAATATAGTTTACATATCCTTACAATTATGGCACTGAGCAATAATGTGAAGCTAATGATAACACACATGCAATAAAATGAACCTGAAACAGAATGAAGGTTACTCTTTGTTCATGGTGGTGCCTATTGAGATTAAACTGGGAGGAAGTCTCCGTTGTTCTAAGTGGCAACAAAATGTTAAGAACAATAATTCATCAATTATCACCACGCTATGCATATTCCACCATTTCCCTGGCAAATAGCTCATTCTCGGGACTGGAGTGAGACGCCACACAAACTGATTAACAAATGAAAGTTTAACACAACAATGAGGGCACTGATAGAACAGCTTGGAGGACTTGTGGTTTACCATACACATCTCCCTATTTTTTTCTTGCAGTGTACCACTGGTTTAGATATATATTCTTTGTTGACCATTGGGGAAAGAGGTTTGAGCTACCTTGAGCTGCAACTTGCAGTACCATTGCAAAACTGTGTCTGAGGCTTTGTCTGTATGGCAGAGAATGCAGTGACTGTAACAGGATGCTTCTGATCACAAATTTTAATACTTAAGAATAAAAGGATCATTTACGGTATAAAACTGGGCTGGGGTCTGGCAGATGACAGGTGGAACTTGAAAACCATTCCTGCATAACCTTAATCAGTTTCCCGGAGTAGTGTAAAATTTAAAGAATTGTTCTGAGCACCATTTATGTATTTTAACAAAGTCAATATAAGAAGTGAAAATTTCCAAACAGATGTCTGTATCTTAAGTCTAATATATATCCTATATCCTGTAAAAGAGAGACAATTTGCTAAAGGTTTTTATCTTGCACTCATCAGGACATTTTGTAAGAATACATTACCAGTCTGTGCTTGCAAAAATTGCACCTGCATCCAACATTAGATCTAATTTTGCAATTGGACAACCTTTTGTTGGCAGATCCTGAGTGTACAAAGAATTATGCAGACAACCAATTTAAGATGGTCATTCAGGCTCAGCCTCCAGTGCACTTTCATATACTGGAAGCAACATTTGTTAATATCATGTGGTTTCTCGACAAAAAGAACATGTGTAAGCACTGCACCTGTTTCAATTGAACAAAATTGCTGACGGCCATTACAGATTTATTTCTGGGGGCAACACCGAATCAAGTCAATCTGTCCAGTTTAAAGTTTGAATAGAACATGGCAATTAGCTGTCAATCACCAATTAATTGCTGCATTCCACATGGTAATGCCAGCACAACTAAGACTCCACTTCTTAACCAAAAAGCACTCACCTCTCATGCAGTATAAATGTAATTTTTCCCTTTGTTACATTTCTTACAAAGTATTCTGATCAATGCAAGAAAGGCTTCAACAACACCCATTTCAGCAATATTCATGTTCTGTGTTACCAAATGACCACCTCTCTATTTGTTTATTTTAAAATCCAAATTATCTGAAGACATTTATAAGGTTGCGGTGAGAAATATGTATTAAAAACTTCCATCTCAAAGCAATTCAAAATTCTCTTCATCAATAAACAAACATGCCTATTTCTCAGCCAGCGCTTACTATTTTATTGGTGCTGTTTCTGCATAAATACAGAAGAGATTTTTGCCAAGTAAATTGTTTGTTTTGTAAAATATCTGTTCTCATTGTAACACATTAAGCATATCACTTCTTGGCAGGTTTTTGTTTTGATTATATTTTAATCTGACATTAGTAAGAGCCTCTTTAACAGGTTGCTGCCATTATATTTCTCAAGAAATTCTGATGTTACATTGTTCTTTTGTTAAATATGTTAATAGTATAATGTTATCCAGATTCCCTTCTGGATTGACACATGAGCAGAAAACATGTTGTTCAGTTTTATGCAAAAGCACAGCCTGGGTTTCCTATCTTTAACCTTCTTTCTCTACCGCTTGACAGTTGGGTTGGGAGGACACTGATGGGGGAGGTCAAATCCAGACCCCAGATCAACAGCGCTTCACACATTTTGAAGAGAAATATATCATTGCAATCACACCACGTGCAAAGATTATATTATCATAGGTCTTTTAACCACCCGTGGGTGTAGCCTGTTACTAAATAATAATGACCATGGAAATAACAAAAGGATAGGAATGAGCATACTTTGTAGCAGAGCAGCAAGAGTGAGGTTCATGGACAATTCTGCAGAAAGCAATGACATTTTGCAATACTAATCACCCCATATAAAGATATTTTACATAAGGTACCCAGTGTTGGACAAGTGGACAAATTAGCTGAAAACCAGACCATCAGAGTAAAATCAGAAAGATAACTTGGTACTGATTGAGGAAGGTGTCTACTCTCCATCTGCACCATTGCACTGATCAATTTACAGTGCAGGAGAATCAGTTGACAGAAACCCAGGTCATAACTATTCACAACATAATATGCTAAAATTCCATCCAATAATGTGCAGATCCCATACTACACACTATTTCCTCGGCAAAACGATGTTCCAAGGGTTTCACACAAACTGATTCCCCTCCCTCTGAGAGGAACAGTGATGATGGTGTGGTAATGTCATTTGACCAGTAACCCAGACCCAGGTGTTAACATTCTGGGGACATGGGTACAAATCCTATCAGTGTGAAATATTGAAATTTGAATGAAATTGAAATTTGGAATTTTCAAGTTAGAATGTTATAAAAACCATTTTGGCTCATTAATGTATTTCAGGGAAGGAAATCTGTCATGCTTAAATTGGTCTGTACTATGTGTGATTCCAAAGTCAAAGCAATGTCATTGACTCTAATCTGCCTTCTGAAATGGCCTAGCAAGCCATTCAGATCCAGGGCACTTTGGAATGGACAATAAATGCTGGCCCAGTTTGTGACACCTACATCCTGTGAAAGAACATGGGCGGCACGGTGGCACAGTGGTTAGCACTGCTGTCTCACAGCGCCTGAGACCCGGGTTCATTACCCGACTCAGGCGACTGACTGTGTGGAGTTTGCACGTTCTCCCCGTGTCTGCGTGGGTTTCCTCCGGGTGCTCTGGTTTCCTCCCACAGTCACAAAGATGTGCGGGTCAGGTGAATTGGCCAGGCTAAATTGCCCATAGTGTTAGGTAAGGGGTAAACGTAGGGGTATGGGTGGGTTGCGCTTCGGCGGGTCGGTGTGAACTTGTTGGGCTGAAGAGCCTGTTTCCACACTGTAAGTAATCTAATCTAATCTAAAACATGAAAAAGAAAGAATGCCTCTCCTGTTGCCCAGGAAGAGCACATACAGGATCACGTTTCTGCACATTCAAATCACAGCACAATGGTAGACTGTGAGTTATACTAAATAGTCCACCTTCAGATTTGTTTCGAAAGTCGTACTGAATGATTCACAGACATATTTAAAAATTAAACCAAAACTGATTCTCATTTCAAACATTTCTTTGCACTGATCAGAACCACAGCACAATTATTTCCTGCTAAGCAGCAGGTCATACAAGTTTTTTAGATTAGATTACCTACAGTGCGGAAACAGGCCCTTCAACCCAACAAGTCCACACCGACCCTCCGAGGAGTAACCCACCCGGATCCATTTCCCTCTGACTAATGCACCCCACACTATGGGCAATTTAGAATGGTCAATTTACCTAACCTGCACATCTTTGGACTGTGGGAGGAAACCAGAGCACCCAGAGGAAACCCACACAGACACAGGGAGAATGTGCAAACTCCACACAGACAGTCACCCAAGGCTGGATTTGAACCTGGGTCCCTGGTGCTGCGAGCCAGCAGTGCTAACCACTGAGCCACCATGCCACCACAGGGTTAATGTAGGTTTTCACGAATAAGATTTTCAGATAAGAATAAATTTTACTGGCTGGCAGGATTGTTAAGGAGCAGAGAAAGACTACCCAGCCCATCGTGCCTGCACCAGCACTTCATTACCTTGTGGCTATCTTCTGCCTTCTCCCCATTCCTTGCACACTATTTCTATTTCCAACCAATACATTCTACACCCTGATTACTTAATGTGTGATAGTTGTTTTTTGTACTTTGCCCTTGCTTCTTTTACACATCATTTTACATCTATGGAACAAACACAGAGACTGCTGGAAAAACTCCGCAGGTCTGGCTGCATCAGTGTCGAGAGAAAAACTGAGTTAACTTTTTGAGTCTAATGTGTCTCTTCTTCAGAAATCTGTCATCTTATTCTTGATCCTTTTATGAGCAGGTACAGCTTCTCCCTATTTACTCTATCCATCCTTTTCTCAAGGAATTTCACTATCCGGGCTCAGAAACTGCAGTGATGCAGATTTAGACCCACACAGCCGAAAGGAAATGGTAATTCAAAAAAATTAAGGATACACCTAATCTCCCAGGAACTGAACTGTGCCTGAATTAAAGTGTGGGCCTGCTTGTGTGCATACTGCTAGCACCTTACTTGTGGCAGATAATGGACCACTTGGTCACTTCATTTCATTTGGTGAATTGTAGAAGTCTTGATATTGCATTTAATCCTGAGCTTAAATTTTGGTTCATATCATATCAAGCACGTACTGCTTAGGGAGTGACAATTATGTTCCCAGACTAATTCCTAGGCCTGCAGCTTTCTGGAATTTTCATGGCATACACAGTACATTATCACCCATCAAGTTGTGTGTTATTAACCTTTCCTGATAAGGTAAGCCGATACTTTTCTTTGAAGAGAACCTGGACTTAAATGGAAAAGTCTTCATGATTATCTTTTGTTCCAAGTTGTTTGTGTCATGTCACCACCATTTGGACAAATTAACATACATGTTCTAATTCGATTTATATTTGGAATTAAAATGAATGCTTTGCAATCATTTCTCATGAAGACATTATCCTGCAAATCGTCTTTACCAAGTATACAGTGAAATGTAATTCAGCATTACATCCACTGTGTGATGTAATTAATTGTTAAATCATGTGTTTGATTTGCACTGGTTACTCAGAATTCCTTCATGGATTTTTTTCAGTATGCTGCAATTTACACTTCTGATTAGTATTGTTCCTCAGGGTTTCCCACAACTCCAAGCTTTCAACAATTCACATTCCCATCCAGAAGGTTGCTAGTGCATTTACCAAGCCTATTAGACATGCAATCTCACTTGTCTTGGCTAAGTATTCTGGAATGTTAGACAGAGAATGAGGAGACAGTTATGGATTATGTTGGAGTGAGAACGTAAGAAGTGATGGAAATGTTCAACACTTGTGTGTCTAAAATTTCACAGCACTGTTAATTGCAGCTATGGCTGTAGGTTCTGGTCTGCCTTGCTCTCAACATTGAGGGAATCATGCAGAGAACGACATCCGCAGAGAGAGAAAATCGAAAATCTGCAACAAAGGCAAAATACTGTGGATGTTGGATTTCTGAAATAAATGACAGAAAATGCTGGAACTACCCAAGAGATTTGATGGAATTTCCACAGAGAGAATGTTTCAGGTTAATACCCGTTCCTTAGAATTGGGGTGATTGACCAGAAGGGTTAATATTTTACACAGACACTGCCAGATTGGATATGTATTTTCAGTACTTTCTCTTTATTGAAGATTTTAAATATGACTAAGGTGTACCATGTAGTTGTGTACTACTAAGAATTAGGAAGCAGGTTTGTGACAGCAGTGCCTCATGTTTTTCACCTTAGCTGGGATATCAACATGAGATATGTTGAGGCTGAGAGTCCAACTCACATTAAGAGTGGAAAACATTAATTGATTAGTCAAATCAAGCCCATCAGACATATATTGTAGCCATTAGATGCCTAAGAACTGACTGACCGGATATTATGGGAGTGGCACAGTGGTTAACATTGCTGCCTTATAGCACCAGGGGCTCAGGTTTGATTCCAGCCTCAGGCTACATGGAATTTGCATATTTTCCCTGTGTCTGCGTGGGTTTCCTCCCCACAGTCCAAAGATGTGTAGGTTAGGTGCATTAGCCATGGGAAGTGAAGAGTTACAGGGATTGGGTGGGATTTTCTTCAGAGAGTTGGTGTGGATTCGATGGACCAAATGGCCTGCTTCTACACTTAAGAATTCTATGATCAACACAGTCAGGAATGCTGATGGAGGAGAAAGCAAACTGAAAGGTGGGGAGTTAGCCTTCAAACAGTCAAGGTTCTCCCTGAGGGGCATCCAGCTTATCCAACTTGTAACTAAACCAAAAAGGTTTCAAATTTGATAAGCTCTGGTCTTGATTTCAGGAACATAAAATCAAATACTGGAACTGCAATGGTTCCATTTTCTTCTATTCCTGGAAAGATCCCTGAAGTAAGAGTTGGTGATTTTGTGAGAGAAAGAGAGAAAACATGAAGTGACTTTGAAGCAAAGATTGGACTCAGTAAACAATCTTTTCTGCTCAGTTACTGACCGATGCTTACCAGAAGATGCACACCTCAGTAATGTTCACATCATCAACGCAATATGCTACAGCAAAAGTCAACCTCTGCTGAGAAACTTGGCAGGAAAAAGAAATTGGAATGAGGGAATTAAACAAAATGTTTATCATTGTATTTTTGGGGTCAGTGGGGTTAGGGTTGGTTTGTCTCTTCATGAAAACTAGGGAGGATGATGTCCTAATTTAGTGTTTGCAATGTTGTGTCTTTTTGACAGAAACTACGATGGAAAGATGAGAGAGATAGTCTCAAAAAGCTCATCATGAGAGGGAATCTTTGAATGATTTCTGGTGATAAAGGGAACATATTTTGGACAGAATGCATTTAAAGAACCAGAAGTAGAAATAGTTTCAGAGGGCTGGAACAGGGAACATAGAACAGTACAGGCCCTTTGACCCTCAATGTTGTGTCGATCTTTTATTCTACTCTAAGATCAAACTAACCTACGTACACTTCATTTTACTGTAATTCATATGCTTATCCAAGAGTCACTTAAATGTCCTTAATGTATCTGACTCTACTACTGGTAGTGCAGTCCACACACCCACCATTCTCTGTGTAAAGAACTGAGCTCTGATATTTCCTCTAAACCTTCCACCAATCACGGTAAAATTATGCCCCCTTGTCATCGCCATTCCTGCCCTGCAAAAAAGTCTCTGACTATTCACTCTCTCTATGCTACTCATCATCTTGTATACCTCTATCAAGTCACCTCTCATCCTTGTTCACTCCATTGAGAAGCTCCCTCAAGTTTTCTTTATAAGCCATGCCCTCCAGTCCAGGCAGCATTCTGGTGAATTTCTACTGCACTCTCTCTAAAGCTTCCGTATCGTTCCTATCATGAGGCAACCAGAACTGAGCACAATATTCCAAGTATGGTCTAACCAGGGCTTTATACAGCTCCAGCATAACCTCACAACTCTTCAACACAATTACCCTTCTAATGAAAGCCAACACATTGTATGCCTTCTTAAAAACCCTATCAACTTGGCTGGCTGCATTCAAATTCAACCTTCCAAAGTGAATCACTTCATACTTTTCCAGGTTGATCTCCATCTGTCACTTATCAGACCAGTTCTGCATCCTGTCAATGTCCCAGCACAACATCTCTCCACCACTCCATCAAGTTTCGCGTCATTCACAATCTTACTAACCCACCCTTCCACTTTCTCATCCAAGTCATTTATACAAATCACAAAGAGCAGAGGTCCCAGAACACATCCCTACAGAACACCACTGGTCACCAATTTCCAGGCTGAATATTTTCCATTTACCACCACTCTGTCTTCTATGAGCCAGTGAATTCTCTATCCAGACAACCATATTTCCCTGTATTCCATTCTTCCTTACTTTCTGAATGAGCCTACTATAGCGAATCTTATCAAATGCTTTCCTAAAATCCATGCATACCACATCCACTGCTCTCCCTTCATCAATGGGTTTTGTCACATCCTCAAAGAATTCAATAAGGCTTGCAAGGCATGATCTGTCCTTCACAAAGCTATGTTGACTATCTCTAATCAAACTGTGGTTTTCCAAGTAATCATAAATCCTAACTCTCAGAGTCCTCCCCAATAATTTACCCACCACAGACGTACCAGTGACTGGTCTTTAATTCCCATGATTACCCCTATTCCCTTTCTTGAACAAGAGAATAACATTTCCCACACTTCCATCATCAGCACTACTCTGGTGGACAGTGTGAATGCAAAGATCATCGCCAAAGGCATAGCAATCTCTTCCGTCACTTCCCGTAGTAACCTTGGGTATATTGTGTCTGACCCATTGGCCAAGGATACTGTACTGATGTAACTATGCAAAAGTGCCTACTAGTTGAAACCCAACTGGACTTCAGGTATGCATTGCCATTGGCTTTGTCATCAGAAAATGCTGCAGGGAATGCGATTGATGTGGACATCCTTGCTAGGTCGAGTGAGCTTGGGGGACACCATTTGAGTGAAGACAAATGTATAGCCTCACTCAGGACAAATCCTGAACAGGGGGACTGACAGCTGGCTGTGAAGAAGGCACTCTAGTGTCAAGTAATATGCACATGTAAGTAAAGGATTACTTGATGATGGGACATCGGCCTCAGTGGAATTACCTTAGAAACTAAAACTATGAAGTTAGCGATACATTGTGGAAAGAGGGCACAAATTGGCAAATTAATAGACTTTGTGTCCTCATTGCTTGAAGGGAGATTGGGTGAGAAAATCATTCCTACATTGCTCTAGCTCCTTGCTGAACCTGAGCTCCCTGTGAGAGCAGTTCCTTGCTTGAATTGTAGAATCAATTAATTTATCCTGTTACATCATGGGAAAACACTTTGAACAAAGATACTTGCAAGGAAAGGAAGATTGTGTGGAAAAAAAGTAATCCATTGATAAAGATGATTTCTTTTGTTAATTTACCACTTTCATAAGGTGCAAAAAGTGGCCTTGGGCACAAAATATAAACAGCTGTTAGATCAGAAGTAATGTTCTTCTGAGAAGGTGAGCAATTAAAGTAACAGAGTTTGAGAGTCTGAGTTGTTACTAGGAGAATCATCCAACACTGACATCCTTGCTGTGCACAGCATCTACTCTGACCTTCCCAACAGACCTATTTCTAAGGAAGGATATACATTTTCTAAAAAAAACAGGAAAGATAAAATGGGAGTCCATGACAACATTGAATATCATCCAGCCTGTCTCTTTAGATTTCAAACTTGCATATTTGATTTTCCAGGAAGTTACTTGGATATATTCAGCAAAGCTATTACCTTTCAATTTTGACTAATATCACTGTTGACAGTCAACAAAATTAATTCTGAACAGACTGAGCTTAGGTTTCTCAGTCACTGCAGGATATCAAAGCAAACGTTTGTTTCTAATGCACATAAAGGCCACAGTGCATCTCATTTTGTTTGCCACCTGCTAAGAATATGAAGTTGTTTCCACCACTCTCGCTGATGCCTCAAATGTTCAAATATTAGATTCAAATCATAGATATTCCTAATGTCTATTCTTCTCAGTCACCAGGTTTTCACCTGTAGTTGCAGTCCATTTTTGCATAAAACTGCACGCAAAATCAATTTGAAATCTGAATAATTACAGAAATGTATCTGTTTATCTTCCAACTTTTCTGTTCTATTTTCAACCATGCTAAGGTGGGGAGGTGGGGTGGGGGGTTGTTGGTGTTGGTGTTGGTGTTGGTGTTGGTGGGTCTAAGTAGAATGCTGTTCAGAGGTTCAGGGTGGATTTGTGGGTAGCAAGGTGGCTCAGTGGTTAGCATTGCTACCTCAAAGTGCCAGGAACCTGGGTTCAATTCCTGCCTTGGGCTATTCTCCGTTTAGAGTTTGCACATTCTCACCACGTTTGTGTGGGTTTGCTTTGGCTTCCTCTCACAATCCAAAGAAGTGCAGGTCAGGAGAATTGGGCAGGCTAAATTGCCGAGAGTGTTAGGTGCAATAGTCAGGGATAAATATAGGGTGGGGGAATGGGTCTGGGTAAGTTACTTTTCAGAGGGTCAGTGTGGACTTGTTGGGCCAAATGGCCTGTTTCCATACTGTATAGAATCTAATCCAACTGCTTCACTGAAAGCCACAGTACTGTGTGATTTTAAGCAATGCTAGCTCGATATTCATCAAAATTCTATCAAATGCACTTAATAGTGGATTGTGTGGGTGAGTCAGTGCACAATTTTGGATCTTGTTGAATTTTATTTTCAAACTTGAAAAGGAATGCTTCCCACTAATTGCAGATAAACTGTAAAAGTGTGAAGTCCAATTAGTGAGAAACCACAGATGGCTATATGGTACAAAATGTGCTGTATCTATGCCAAGCCAGCAAGATAATGACTTTTCAACAACTTCCATAATACCAGCCATTTTGTTGTCTGAAAGCCAATGTGCTAATAAATTAGTATGCAGTATAAATTAGCTCACTTTGTGTGAAATCAGATTAAATGGTTAATATGTTTTCTAGTAGTGCATCTAACAATGTAGAATTCTTGAAGTGCAATCTTGCTTCCAATTCAGTTCAGATTAAATAATAAATTATTACTTCTGCACATCCAATTAATCATGTGTGTCTGTTAATCATTTCATAGTTTTTGTACATTAATAGATCAAACATAAGTTGTTTTTGTTTTCAAAACAACACAGGCACAATTAAACTATAAATTTGTTAAAATAAATCAGATGTGCTATCCATATCAGTGTAAATATATAATGATGAAGTATGAGGATTTGATGGCTGACTACTGTCTACTTAAAGGTAACAAGTTAAGCACAATGAAAATATTGCATATATTATAAATTGGTGGAAATTACAAAAATAGCCTTCAGTGTTAAGAACATTTTAATTAAGAATAAAATTTATGTCCAAATATTATTTTATTCAGAAGATTTTACTGTTTATTTATATTTAACTTTCATTTTACATTTTTAAAAAAATTACTCTCCATGACAATTTTTTTAGAACTGAGATTAAAGACTGACATACACGTATGACAGTCTGGTCCACTCCTATATTTACTGCTGAGAACAATGCTGTCAAATTTTCCGTGTTTAAGATGAGAATTTGATCCACAGGAGCTTATTTCCAGATGCCCATGCTCTTGCACAATGCTGACCAAAATTACAGCAAAGCCAAATTTCAAAATAAAAACTATCAACTGTATTTGTTGCTGATTTTGGAACCCACCCAACCTTTGGATTATGGGATGAGCTCAGGGTGAATGAGAAGGTGTTGGCTATCCATTCCTCTATGCTACATGCACCCCATTCACATCACACCTGGTGGGGCACATGAAACCCTGCCCTAAGAGAGTACCTATCAAGTTGATGCGGCATAGGACCATAAGATATAGGAACAGAGATAGATCATTCGGCCCACTGAGTCTTTTCTGCCATTTGATCATGGCTGATATGCTTCTCAACTCTATTCTCCTCTCTTCTCCCTATGACCTTTGACCCCTTTACTAAGTAAGAAACTATCTAACTCTTTCTGAAATACGTTCAATGAAGTTTCCCCCCATAGCCTTCAATGGCAATGAGTTCCAAAGATTCACCACCCTCTGGCTGAAGGAATTTCTCCTCATCCCTAGTTTACATTTTGACTGACAGCTCAGAATGGTTATTCAAGTATTAGCTGCCTCTTGTTGGGGATTATTAAAGGTTTAAGTATTTGAGGGAAATTTTCTTTTGATTTATCTTTCATGTTTTTTTTAATGTCGTGAGTTATGGGTATTTCAAACTTTATTTAATCTCAGTCTGGATCCTGAGATCAATCCATAGTCAATCTTGGATGAGTTGGCCTGGAGGTTGTAAGGGCAAAAGGTAGTGAGTGGGTTGGCATGAGGAGTTTAACTTGACATGGAGGGTGCAAGAGGCAATTGGTGGATGATGGCATAGTTGACACAAAGATTATGAGTAGCCATTGAATGTAGGTGAGAGCATGCTTTGACATGGTTAAGACATGAAGTGTGGGTGTCATTAATAATTACAAAATAATCCTTGGGATAATGTCAATAAACAGTTCTTGTCATGCATTGAGAAGATTATGTGAACACTCATTGATACAGGCACTCTTCAGTGTTCATTTATTAAGGGGCTAGGAATTTATATAACTTCACAGTACGAAATTTTTATTCCCTCTCACTGATATAGGCAGTCTTTATTTATTTATATCTTCAAATGGCTGAATACTTGAGTAATTTCACAGCTTGATAGCTTTACAGAAGATATCAAACCTCCATGTGCTTTTACAACCATGCTTAAAAAAACCTCTAAGACTAAGGATCTTACTACTTTGCAAAAGGCCCTGTCTGAATGGTCCTGCTGAGTTCTTGTTTCCTTTCATGTGTTGGTGCTTTTGCCTGCCTGCAAGAATAGGATCTGCCAGAAATGAGCAATCAACTTTTAGATCCAGCTATAGCTTATGATTGCTAAAGGTAAGTGGAGTGTTATGATCTCAGGTGATGATATTTTTGTACAATTGAAATCCCAGAGCGAGACCTTGCTGGGTAGATCATAAGTTTCACTTTTGCCATTTGTTTAACTTGGTGCTGATTCACTGAACATAGTTAAAAGGCGCCAACCATGCATTTTCAAACAAGAAAGTGGGTGGCATGGTGGCTCACTGCGCCAGAGACCTAGGTTCAATTCCAACCTCAGGTGAGTGTCTGTGTGGAGTTTGTACATTCTCCCCCTCTCTGTTTGGATTTCCTCTGGGTGCTCCAGTTTCCTCCCACATCCAAACACGTGCAGGTTAAGTAAATTGCCCATAGAGTTCATGGATATGTAGGTTAGGTGCATTAGTCAAGGGAAATGTCAAGAAATAGGGTGGGAGAATGGGTCTGAGTGTGTTACTCTTCAGAGGGTCAGTATGGACTTGTTGGGCTGAATAGCCCGCTTCCACACTGTAGGAATTCTACTCTATTAAGAACAGATAAATCTATTACACATATAATTGACAGAAAAGAGAGTGACTGCAATAAATGATACAACCACTAGTTGAAATAGACTTCATACAAATTGCAGAAACAGAGCTTCAACACTTGCGCCCTCTCCAAAGCTCCTGACTGATACTCAAAGCTGAAGTAACCAGCTTTGTCTCCATTTTAAAATTGGAACAAGTGCAATTTGTTCATTGTTGGGAAATCTTCACATTTACTCAATACTATTTCTTTAGTCTCTACCTGGGATTTTTAGCCAAACTGCTAACTCACTTCCTTTCTTTCTTAACATGGGCTCCTTGAACTGATTTCCTGTAGCTTCCCTTTCTAGAGATTTTCTCTGACTGAAATAAAAGCACCCAGAACTTCTGCCCTTCTTTGGAGACCGTTAAACTGGACTGTCTTAAACTAGTTTAACTACTTGTCTCTGAAAGAAACCTGGACTAGATTAATATTTTTTTTTTGTCTTTGTCTCCATACCTTATCAGAGTCCTTTTTGATAGGCAGCTGTTCATTTTTTCTTCTATGCTTTGTTCTAGTGCACGAAGGATTTTAACAACCCAACACCACTCTCAGAACTCATAAATGAAACCAAATCTGTCTCTTTCCCTCCTTAACATATACATTGTAGAAATACAAAGCAAACTTATAGCAATATGCCATTTCTCCACTTTAGAAGAAAAGCCTCCAAATGATCATAGTGATATATCATGAATCTTCATCACAGGATTCTTAAATCATCTAAAAATTTGAGGACGGTTGTAATAAATGTGAAAACTATGAACATCCATCAGACTGACAGCTGACAAAACCTAACCAAAAAAATCGCCATGTTAATTTGTATTTGTTAAACATGAAATTTTTAAAATGTAGGTTATCAGAAAGCAATTTTGTAGCTCTTGACACATTTGTGAATGTCAGGAAACATTTGTGAATGTCAGACCTTCTCAGAACACTGCACATGGTAGTTATCACTTGTCACTTGGCTCTGGCATTATGCGACAAAGAAAGACATATCCTACTTGAACTCCATAGGTCCATGTCTCGTACCGTCCTGTTCATTGGACATGAGAAAGTTTGTCTAATAAGCTTTAATTAATTTGGCACACAGATTCCATGCTAAAGAAGCATTAGATCTGCATGTTGTCCAGCAGTTAGTTCAGGCATGGAAGTGCAACAGCTCACAAGCATAGCAACAAATTATTGTGGACTCTGCTGGTTAGTGCTGGAGCAGTTAACCTCTTCCTGCTCATCTCGGCAATGTTCATCCCTTAAACAAAGCCATTATAATTCTTGACAAAAATATATGGAATGCTCAAAATGGATGGACAAATTTAACAACAAATATCTAATTTCAGGTTCTGTACTGACTGGTGATCATTTCCAAAATCTCAATGCATGGAATAGATTGTGTGTCACAATTAGGGATGAGCAATAAATGTTCCTTCAGCAGCGACACAGACCACTCTTCAACAAATTAAAAATGGCCATTCTGTAATACTGTGACAAAGGTAAACTGTCTTTTTTTCTTCATTTGGCCTGTCTAAAGTCTTTGATGCCAGCTTGCTGTAATGACACTTCACTGTCACCTAGTTGGGTGAGGCTGCACTTAGCTGGTTCCATTCTTATCTGTTCAGTCAGAGCTTGAAAATCCATGGCTTCTCTTCCCATTCTTCCCACAACATCTTTTTCTCTGGCATCGAGCATTGGTCAAGTTCAGTTTATCATTACATACTGCCCATCAGTGGTACCAGTTTGAAAGGGCATTGTTCACTTCCACTAGTGACACTTAGCTGTACTCACTCCCAACAAATTTTCCCCCCCCCGCCACTATTTTTAAAACATCAGACTGCTTGTCCGCCATCTTGTACTGGATGAGCAGATTTCCTTCACCTAAATATTGGGAAGTTGGAGCCATTTTCAATGGTGCTCCCCACAGTTCCTTCATCCTGACTATGTCCTTGTTTCTGGGAGCTGAGTTTGAACCAGACTATTTATGACTTTGACATCACATTTGACCCAGCAATAAGATTACATCGCCTCCATTGCTAAGACAGACTATTTCCATTTCTATAACATTACACAACTCTGTCCTGCTTTAGTTCATCAGCTTCTCATCCGAGGCATTATTACTTTGAGACTTAACTACCCTAACACACTAAGGGCTGCTTCCCACATTTTATGCTCTGTAAACATGAAGCCATTGCATACTCTGCTGCCAGCGTCCTACTCACCAACATGTAGAGATTCAGTGTATAATTCTACAGGCTAGCTGATGACATCACAGGAGGTGACATCATATTGCATGACAGTATTTGAAACATCTTTCTCCATGATCGTCATGCAGGTATCTCTTCTTGCTCTCTATCTAATGTGCAAAACAGTTCTGGCCTTCTCCCCATCAATCTTGGAGAGCTTAGAAAAGGTTCCTTTTCTACATTAGCTCCAGGTTAAGAAATGTCTCAGATTTTAACATCCTCATTGCTTTCAAATCACTGCATGGCTTGTCCTCTTGATCCCAAGATCTGACAACTCCTTCAGCTTTCCAAGGTAGCTAACATCCTCAAATTCTGATCTCCTAAGCATTCAGTTTTATAGATCCATATTTGATGGCTCTGCCTTCAACCACAAAGAGCTTAACGTTTGGAATTCTCTTCTTAACTTATTTTCCCCCTTTTAAGATGTGCCCAAAAAACAATATTTTGAGGAAGGGCTCGATATTTAATAGTCTGTGTTTGGTGAGTGGGAACATATTACAGCCTGGTTGCTAGAACATGACCCTCCCAGTTGGTCTTGAGCTCCCTTTCATATGGAAGGTGGCTGATCAACCTGACAGCCTGCCAACTATATTTACATCAGTTACTAGCAGGTAATAGAGATTGTTAGAACTCAATTGACCCTGATAATACACTCATCATGCCAAAATATTCCTGGTGTGGGAAAGAGTGGGCTGCTCTCTTTAAAAAAATTGTTTCATAAAAGGCTGGGAAGAAATGTAGGTTTCATTGTTAGTGCGTATAGTTTGCACATATGGGACACCCATCTCCTGAGATAAAGTACTCACCCTCCACCTACAAACATTGCTCAACCCTTTCTTGCATCTTTCAATTTCTTCTCAATTCATGACTTAACTTAGTCTGGGACCCAATGGTGGCTCACTTGTTAGCACTGCTGCCTCACAGAATGAGGGATCAGGGTTTGATCCCTGTCTTGGATGACTGTCTATGGGCATTTCCACATTCTCCCCATGAATGCTTGGGTTTCCTCTGGGTGTTCCAGTTTCCTCCCACTGTACAAAGATGTGCAGATTAGGTGGATTTGTCATGCTAAATTGCCCATTGTGCCCAGGGATGTGCAGGCTAGGTGTATTAGTCATGTGAAGTGCAAGGTTATGGAGATAGGATGAGGAGGTGGGCCTGGATGGGATGCTCTTTGGAGAGTTGGTATGGACTCAGTAGGCTGAAAGGTCTCCTTCTACAATGTAAAGATTCTAACTGTTTCCTTCATGAGGTTACCTGCAGTACTGTCAGTGCCCAAGTGAGGAGCAGATATGCCACAACTTAGTAAAATAGCACTCTCTGCCGCACAGTCTGACTGTGGGCCAAGCATCTTATATGTCTGTTGGTTCACTCCTCAATGATCTGTCTGCTGAATTTTCTTCTTCCTCTGTCTCAATACGTTTTTCCTGTGGCTCCATATTAAGCTTTGTTGGAAATGCAAATCACCTTGGAATGTATTACTGTTCTAATGGCAGTTTATATATAGATTCAAGTCATAATAATGGGCGGGAGCTGGGAGGAAATAGGGCAGTGAGTGGCTGTAAGCTAGAGTAATGGTGGGAGAATGTGTGGACAAGGTTTGTTGAAACTGGAAATGGAAGAATGGGTGTTTAAGTGAATGGAGGTGTGAAGAAAGAAAGACCAGTCCAAAGACGTGCAGGCTAAATGAATTGACCATGTTAAAATTGCCTATAGTGTTAGGTGCATTAGTCAGAGGGAAGTGGATCTGGGTGGGTTACTCTTTGGAGGGTTGGTGTGGACTTGTTGGTCCGAAGGGCCTGTTTCCACACTGCAGGGAATCTAATCTAAAAAAAAAAGTTTTTTTCTCCTTTCTGTGTGTCTTTTATACTCTTAAAACTCTGTTCAGCTGAAACAGCTGTCCAGGGAAAATAATCCATTACCTGCCCCTCACATTGCAGAAAGCAGCTCCCTTTAAATTGTTTAAGTAAGTTATTCCTTTCATAACTGAATCTATCGTTGCATCTTGCTAAGCAGAGAAAAGCAAAACAGGGGCTTGCACTGTTTGAGAATGGACTCCTAAATGGTAGAAGGGGTTGCAGCAGCCACTGCGGGAGGGAGTCTGTGTCAATGCTATGTACAACAGGAGAATTTTCAATGGATAAGCCACAATGGTCAGAACATGGCAGAAATCTGTCAGGGCAGAACAAACAACAATGTAACCAAAATAGTGGGAAGCAGTGACTGGGGAGACTGCTCCCAACAGACAAATTTTAATCGTTGAAACTCTTCCTGAGGCAATCGGATGGAAATTTAATCATAACTGGTTTACTGTACTGTCACCACAGCTGGGACAGCAAACTCTGTAAGGAGTGCAGTATTTGGCGGGAAGGAGCAGGCAACCATCAGAAGTAAATCTAAGGAGATGTAACATAAAGCATTCAGAATGTTCTAAACACAAGCACCAGGCAGAATGGAAATAAGAGGCACTTGTTTTAATTGTGCACAAAGCATAAAGGTTTTACTAATATTGGCCAGAATTTTCTAGACCATCCTAGAGCAAGCAGGGAAACCAAAAGTAGAGTTCCCAAAGGCAGGTCGAAACTTTAGTTCAGCTTTCCTAACTTTCACTGTTGGGAAACTGTTTTCCACACATTAGCATGTCCTGAATTACCATTACCACCCAAGATCATTGGAATTGCATTCAGAAGTGCAAAATGGGCAGCATTGGTGGCACAGTGGTTGGCAATACTGCCTCACAGTCCCTCACAGGGACTTGAGTTTGATTCCAGCTTTGTTGACTGTATGGAGAATGTAGATTCTTCTCGTGTTTGCATGGGTTTCCACCGGGTGCTCCGGTTTTCTCCTACAGTCCAGAGGTGTGCAGGTCAGGTGGATTTGTCGTGTTAAATTGTTATGTGGTGTCTAGGGTGTGCAGGTTAGGTGGGTTAGCCTGGCGAATGTGGGGTCATGGCTGAGTCTGGGTGGGTCAGTGCAGACTTGATGGGCCACATGCCTCTTTCTGCACTGTCGGAATCCTATGAGTCTAACTTATTAGCTTGAAATGGGAAACTTGTGCTCAGGTATGTAGGGCTGGGGTATACTTCCTCCTGGTGAGTATTAACTTCTCCCATCTATTGCCTCCTTCAAAACCAATGTACTTCTTTGGACAAACTTCTGTGATGTCTGGGGTGAAGCCTGATGGGTCCAACAGGCCTGTCCTAGTGAAAAATATCATTGACTAATGTCAGCCAAGCTGATGGGATGGACAAGCAGAGCTAAACTCAAAAGGGGCCTCAACTGTAAAGATCAAATTTTTAGTTGTGTACTTATACTATCCATTAGTCAAAAGCTTCCCAGCTATGTATGTCTTCATGTGATGAAAGACCAGTGACCTGATAGTGCATGAGCTGCTGAGTATTATGGCTCCTTTTCTGTTTTATGTATAATCCCTGCAAGATGTGTGCAGAGGCAGGAGCACTGTAGTATTATTACTGCTACATTGGTAGCTACAATGAAGTGTCAAGAGATGAATTGTGCATGAGGCATCTGATGGAGATGCTTGGCATCCAACCTGCTGTGTAACAGCTCTCTGCAGAGCCTGATGAAAAAGGTCACTGAACTCAAAACATTAACTCTGTTTTTCTCTCCATAAATGCTGATAGACCTGCTGCATTTCTCCTGCACTTTCTGCTTTGCTTCAGATCTCGAGCATCCACACTTCTTCGTTTTATTTTAGAGAATCAGATACATTTGGTATTCAATAAGACAAAATCAGTAAATGTAAACATTGTACAAGTAGATAATACTAGAAAAAAGGCAAGTGGAAACTTTGATTTTGTACTTCAAGGCATGAAACACAAAAACACGGAGCCATTAGTGAACTTCTACACACGACTTAAATTGTAGTTGGAATAATGATTTGGGCAACTCTGATTGCATGGTTATCATTAGACTCTGAATTCCAGATTTTTATTGGATCCAAATTCCACCATCCACTATTGTGGGATTGGAACCCGGGTCCCCAGATCATCAACTGGCTCTCTCCTAAGAAAATACCACAAAATGCTTCACATGGAGGTGATATAGAATTTAGCATAATGATAGGGAAATATTAAGGAAAATTTGACGAGTTCGTTTACACTGGAATGCATGACATAATGAAAATTTTACAAAGGAGATTAAGAATTTGAATTAAATTGCGGAAATTCAATTGTAACAAGCTTTGGATGATAGCCAAAGCCATATGTTACGATACTTAAACAGCAGCAAATTAGACACATCGATACATGTCTATTTCACTGTGAAGCAAATTCAGGAGCTCCAACAAGGGGAAGGCTTCATCCAGCTTAAGCTGAAACAAAAGATTCTTTGTAGAAGTGGTATGAGGAGAGTTGGAGCAAATTAAATAAGTGAGGTGGGCGAAAGCAAATCTGAAGAGTATTGGTAGTATAGTTACAGAAGTGGTAGTACTCTCAATGAACATTTCCAAGACAGAAGTAGAGTGTTCATGTCATCACATAAACCCTACGGTGTAGAAACAGGCCATTTAGCCCAACAAGTCCACACCGACCCTCCAAAGTATAACCCAGCTAAACTCATTCCCCTGCCATATTGCTTTAGATTTTCCCCTGACTAATGCACCTACCCTGCACATCCCTGAACACTAGGGGCAATTTAGAACATAAAACATAGAACAGTACAACACAGAACAGGCCCTTCAGCCCACGATGTTGTGCTGACCACTAATCCTCATGTATGCACCCTCAAATTTCTGTGACCATATGCATGTCCAGGAGTTTCTTAAATGTCCCCAATGACCCTGCCTCCACAACTGCTGCTGGCAACGCATTCCATGCTCTCACAACTCTCTGTGTAAAGAACTCGCCTCTGTCATCCCCTCTATACTTTCCTCCAACCAGCTTAAAACTATGACCCCTCGTGTTGGTCATTTCTGCCCTGGGAAATAGTCTCTGGCTATCGACTCTATCTATGCCTCTCATTATCTTGTATACCTCAATTAGGTCCCCTCTTCTCCTCCTTTTCTCCAATGAATAAAGTCCTAGCTCAGTCAACCTCTCCTCATAAGATAAGCCCTCTAGTCCAGGCAACATCCTGGTAAACCTCCTCTGAACCCTCTCCAAAGCATCCACATCTTTCTTATAATAGGGCGACCAGAACTGGACGCAGTATTCCAAGTGTGGTCTAACCAAAGTTTTATAGAACTGCAACAAGATCTCACGACTCTTAAACTCAATCCCCCTATTATAGAAAGCCAAAACACCATATGCTTTCTTAACAACCCTATCCACTTGGGTGGCCATTTTAAGGGATCTATGTATCTGTACCCCAAGATCCCTCTGTTCCTCCACACTGCCAAGAATCCTATCCTTAATCCTGTACTCAGCTTTCAAATTCGACCTTCCAAAATGCATCACCTCGCATTTATCCAGGTTGAACTCCATCTGCCACCTCTCAGCCATTCTCTGCATCCTGTCAATGTCCCGCTGCAGCCTACAACAGCCCTCTATACTGTCAACAACACCTCCAACCTTTGTGTCATCTGCAAACTTGCCGACCCATCCTTTAATCCCCTCATCCAAGTCTTTAATAAAGATTACAAACAATAGAGGCCCAAGGACAGAGCCCTGTGGAACACCACTCACCACAGACTTCCAGGCAGAATATTTTCCTTCTACTACCACTCACTGTGTTCTGTTGGCCAGCCAATTCTGTATCCAGACAGCTATGTTCATCTGAATCCCATTCCTCCTTACCTTCTGAATGAGCCTACCATGGGGAACCTTATCAAATGCCTTGTTGAAGTCCATATACGCCACATCCACAGCTCAACCCTCATCAACTTTTTTAGTCACATCTTCAAAGAACTCGATAAGGTTTGTGAGGCATGACCTGCCCCTCATAAAGCCGTGCTGACTGCATTTAATCAATCCAGGCTCTTCCAGATGGTCATAAATCCTATTCCTCAGAATCCTTTCTAACACCTTGCAGACGACAGACGTGAGACTTACTGGTCTGTAATTGCCAGGGATTTCCCCATTTCCTTTCTTGAAGAGAGGAATTACATTTGTCTCTCTCCAGTCCTCAGGTACTACTCCAGTGGAGAGGGAGGATGAAAAGACTTTTGCAAGTGGCGAAGCAATTACATTTCTCATTTCCCAAAGCAGCCGAGGATAAATCTGGTCTGGGCCTGGTGACTTGTCAATCTTAATGTTTGACAAAATTTTCAGCACATCAGCTTCCTCTATCTCTATCATTTCAGCATACACACTTGCTCTTCAAAGGTTTCATTCACTACAAAGTTTGTTTCTTTTGTAAAGACAGAAGCAAAAAACTCATTTAGGGCTTCCCCTACATCCTCAGACTCCACACACAAATTCCCTATGCTATCCCTGATCGGCCCTACTCTTTCTTTGACCAGCATGGCCAATTTAGCATGGCCAATTCACCTAACCTACACATCTTTGGATTGTGGGAGGAAACCAGAGCACCTGGAGGAAACCCATGCAGACAGTTTATTGACCAACGTGGGACTAAGAAGTCAATGGTTATCACACAAAAGCAGGAATGTAGAGTTGAGGGCACAATCTCAATGAGAAGGAGTTGGATATAGCTCTTGGGGTTGATGGATTCAAAAGATATGGGGGAAATGTGGGAACAGGCTATTGATTTGGATGATCAGACCTGATCATAATGAATGGTGCAGTGGGCTTCAGGGGCCAAATGGTCTCCTCCTGTTCTTGTGTTTCTATGGAGCAGGCTATCAAGGCTGAATAGCTTATTCCTGCTCCAAATTCAAATGTTTGTATAGAGAACTGTGATAATAGAAAGCAAGCTAAAGAACATATTTGGGGCGATGGAAAGATGCAGTTTTGTAAATCAAACAGGAAATAGAAGTTAGAGAGAGAACAAACGGTTACAGTTATTAAAAATAATGCAAAATATTGAGCTTTTTTAACTGAATAAGAAGAACTAATGGAGGATCTAATCATAGTCTCCAATATCATGAAAGATTTTCAAGAGATAAGAAATGAAATGTCATTGGCTTTATCATAAATTGTTTAAAAAAAGAAAGGCAAGATTATGTTTTGAATTGCTTTGTCTTTTATTTTTATGTGGGATTTTAATCGCCCAGCTTTCCTTTTTACTAGTTACTGGAGCAAAGTAAACCCTCAGTAGTAAATGTCAGTTTTTCTTCCCTGTGCACCACATATTGAGGAGCAAAGGAGGGAACTATGAGAAAGAAAGAAAATGTTGAATGGGTTTTCTTCCTGGGTTTCAATTTTTGCAGTATAGTTTAATTTATAAAATCATGAAAGACCTGGAGAGGGTGAATAGCCAAAGTTTATTTCATTGGATTGAGGAGTCCAAAGCTAGAGGGTGTAGGTTTACAGTGAAAGGAGAAAAATGTAAAAGGGACTTAAGGGGCAACTTCTTCACACAGTGAGTGGTGCATGTATGGAATGAGCTGCCAGAGGAAGTGATGGAGGCTGGTACAACTGCAACAGTTAAAAGGCATCTGGATGAGTATATGAATGTGAAAGATTTAGAGGCAAATGGGCGAAACACTGGGACTGGATTAATTTAGGATATCTGGTCGGCATGGACGAGTTGGACTGAATGGTCTATATCTCTGCTGTACAACTCTTTGACTCTACATTTGCCTGATTTCCAAACTCATTTTTTTCCAGATCCATTCCTCATAAAGTACATTCCCAATGATAACTGAAGTTGGAACTTTGTTAATTTATAAGCCTGAGGTCAATGGGACCAAATGGCTTACTGAACATTGAACAGCATTTCTGTTCACCAGTGAGGAGCAAAAGATAGGAGAAGCTTGTCAGTTACAATGCTGTTAAATTAGTAAGCACAGTAGTAAGTCAACCACTTACTATTTAATCTAATTGTCTGACAGCTTTACCATGATCAACTCTGGGTCCCACATGTAACGGTAAACTAAACTGCTGATATGTTTCATCTTAATCAGCAGTTCCATCTGACTCAAATGGTTCTCCATCATACCAAGTGCTAACTTAAAAATTAAGTTAAATTTATGTTAAGTTAAGTGAATACCATTCAGAATACAGAAACCTATGTAAGCGAACTGGGAAGAATAACTAAAATTGGACAGAGTTGATAATCAATAGAAAAAATTAGGAACCCGAGAATCACAGATATAATCTCTCAACTCATCTTACCAACTGTTAGTGTTTTAGTAATGGAATGCTGGACGGATTCTGAGAAAAGTTGAAAAGAAATGGGCAAATCAAAGCCTTAACAAGATCTCTCTGATCTCTGCCATAACCTTATCGGAAGATCAACAGAAATGATGCAAACACTAATTTAAATTGTTCATCTGCAGCTCCCACTGAGCTTCAGAAAACACCACGAGGGAGTGATCAAATAATGTAAACCAATGTTTTTCTTATATTCTTAGAGTTTTCAACCACTAGTTTCCCTACCAGCCCTTAATCCTTTAGGTCTTTTAGTGGTGCAATGTCCCTGTCCCTTCCTCTGGTCGAGAAAGTCTGAATTCAAGCCCCACCTGCTCCAGAGGTGAATTGTAACACCTTTGAACAGGTTGATCAAAAATGGCTGTACACGGTGGAATCCTTAAAAGCAGGAAGTGTATGCTTGGTTTTCAGTAAAGAACCTTTAGTTTTAAAGCTAAAGTATTTGGGAAAAGACATGATCCACAGCCTTGGACATCAGGTTAGATCGAAAAATAATGCAATTTTATGGAAGTTAATGATTGTTAAGTTTGAACAGGTAGCACCAACAAACCTTGAGGAGAAGAAATAATTAAAAACTGTTTCAAAAAGTTAAATTAACCACAACTTCAAGCTTATGCTGCTGCATAATCTGATGTGCTTGTTTCTGGAAGATGGAATTTGTTGATGGATGAATAAATGTATAAGTATCAGATTAATTGAACATCCCAGGCCACATAACTAGGATGTAAAGAAAAGGAAGCTCAAACAGCTGAGTTCTTTCAGTCAGCCAGCATCAAAGTCTCAACATATTTCCAATCCAGTAAACAGCCATTCTCGGTGAATAGAAAATGTTTGATTCCAAAACAAATTGTTACGTCAAGAGGTGAAAACGCACTTGTTCTGCGATTGCAGTAAAATTAAACAAGTATGGAACCTGTGTTTTTGGTTTGCTAACCTTGTCCATGTACATTTAAAAATTTACAGATATTCCTAACTTTTCATAATTAAATCACGGCACTAGTAAAAATGCTCAATTTCATCAGCTAGAACAAATGAACTAAACAGAGCTTTATTTGCTCCACTGAAGTAGTTATCAACTAGTTAATGTTACCATTTCTGGACCAAAAGGCAAGCAAAATCCCAAGTTTCACAATGGAACAGGATGTTGTAAAGGGCCATGTGTTGACTACTTTCTTGCCAGCAGCCTTGCTGTGCAGCAGATTCTTGTAGAAGATAGTGAAATCTCTCCAACAATCTGGTACTGACAATATCACAGTTCTGGCAAAGCAGAGAGGACTTTACAGTCAGTCACATACTCAACATTAAGCTTGCTGTTGTGATCAAGGAAAGGAAAAAGTAAAAGCTTTTTTAAATTAAAACCTGTATTATAATAGACTCAAATAATTTACTTTCTGATGAAACAACAATGTTGAATCTATGTTCTTGTCCAAATAGAGATTTGTGATCAAATGCCCAATCAGGATAAGTTGTCAAACATCATCTGCTATGCTCAGTGGTTCGTAAATATGAGAAATAATCTAGAAGCAAATCAAGGATAGAAATGGGCTATTCCATGAGTAAATAGAGGTCAGTGCCAGTCAGCAAGAATTACTTAAGGAATCAAATGAGTTTATTTTTAACTTGCATCAGAAAAAAGACTGCCTTAGGTAATTTGAAAAACTGGATTTTGAAGGCTTGTCAATATGGATTCAATCTGTGAAACTGGTTCTGCATTCACAAGGGGCATGTTCTTCTCAATTTTTATCCTATGAATTCATATCTCAGAGAATTAACATTTCAGCCTTTAATATTTTCTTTGTTTGAGATATAGATATTTAAATCCCAAGTAGATTATTCTGCAGGTCAGGGTAGTTCTCAAAATATTTAGATTTAAAGGATATTGCAACTTTGATGGGATGGACAAAAATCAGCATTAATGTTTCACTGCGCATAAAGATATGTGATCAAGGGGTTGACATTTTTTGAGGAAAGGCATAAAACCATTAAAATTAATCTTAAATTGCTCCTTCAGTGAGTGTTCAATTGATCAGATTCTAAAGATATTAAGTCTTTCTTGTAGTAATGTTGACCTGTATGTTATTAATATTAATGCATTCAAATTCAAAAAGCAATTCTTATAATTTTCCAGATCCTAGCTGGATGGAAGGAAACTGTGTGATATTGAATAAAAATTCAGAACGTTAAATGAATACTGAAATGCTTACAATGAATAGCAAGGATGAGAAACTTTTACAGTGGGACTCCAAAACACAGTCATGGAGCTAACATACAGCATATATTAAAATTTAGCTCCCCCGGAAAAAAATGGCATTGGTGAGGAGAAAATAACAATGGACACAATTGCTTAGCAAGTTACAAATGCTTTCCATTTAATAAAGGTTGCTTTCTTAACTGCATTGGGATAAAACAGTGAGTGACACAATTAACAACTCTTGTATATACTTCATAAATTTCTATCATGCAATAGAACACTAACATTTTGTTCTAATGGAATTCATAAAAGCAAATCATCCTGCAAAATAGTATATGATACAGTTCTATTAAATATTCAATGTGTAAATCACTAACTCTTCATCTCCGTAGGCATGGTTAAATTAAAGCTAAATAAAAATTATAGTGCATTTTGTGAAGTAGTCTGGTAA
Organism: Hemiscyllium ocellatum; assembly: GCF_020745735.1. NCBI lineage: Eukaryota > Metazoa > Chordata > Chondrichthyes > Orectolobiformes > Hemiscylliidae > Hemiscyllium > Hemiscyllium ocellatum. The sequence continues at coordinate 30,398,630 of NC_083429.1, read as the reverse complement.
AAATGTAATTATTTATCCAATTTATGAGCTTGTCCAATAAAAGTCTAACATTAAAGATTTAATTTTATCAGAAATCATTCAGTGCCTGTAAAAAAAAGTCTGTGAATATGCCCCATAAGAGACAGCAGCTGCGTTTAGAGGAAAAGATAAAACTACAGTATGTTAACTGCAATCCCTGTCAGGTAACTAGGAGACTGGAGAGTAAAGTACTATTTCTCTATTCCTGCAAAATTAATGCAAGAGGAGAATGGGAGTGCTCTATTCTTGGGATGAAGTATAATTCGTGTCCCTTTTATGTGAACTATAACTACAATCTTGAAATTTTCAGTTTCAAGTCAAACATCTTACATGATAAGCAACTTTACTGCTGGTACCTACCGAAGAGGAGGACACTTGTATTTGAGGTGCCAAGTTTGTTCACTGCCACACAGGTGTAGTTTCCATAATCCTCTTCAGAGACATTAAAAAATGTAAGCATGGACCGGTCCCCAGTTTTCTTAATTTGAATACCATTGAGTCCATTAAGAAGCCTGAAAATTACAAAAAATAACTATTTAGTTTGACTTTTGCATTATACGTAACAGATTATCACTGTTCTATGTGATTCCTCTCCTTTACCTCTGCATTACAGTTAGTGGAATGAGTTCAACCAAGTGGTCCTCAATTGGACCATGCAATTGAAAATATGCCAACCGCAGCCTCGGTTCAAGATTTGGAAGAGCTTTGCATTAACCATGAATCTCTTTACCTATTTTCATATCCAATGTCATAATGTATTGAATATAATACAAGTTATAATGTATTTATAATATAGTAAATACATTAGTTTGAGTCCTCATAGCAACAGAAGCTCTTTGAAGTTGAATTGCATAACCTCAGGTTGCAGTATGTGTTGTAGTTCAGTGTATAAACTCTTTCCCTTATGCTGCATTGGATTGTCAGGTTTCACCAAAAAAAAACTTTTTCATCATTCAAGGGTGGCACATGGTAGCTCAGTGGTTAGCACTGCTGCCTCACAGCACCAGCGTCCCAGGTTTGATTCCAGCCGCGGGTGTCCGTGTGGAGTTTGCACATTCTCCTTGTGTCTGCCTGAGTTTCCTCTGGATGCTCCAGTTTCCTCCCACAGTCCCAAGATGTGCAGGTCAGGTGAATTGGCCATGCTAAATTGCCCATGGTGTTAGATGCATTAGTCAGAGGGAATTGGGACTGGGTGGGTTACTCTTCGGAGGGTTGATGTGGACTTGTTGGGCCGAAGGACCTGTACCCACACTGTAGGGAATCTAATCTAATATAAAACACGCCGTTGAGAGGGTAGGGGGAGCTGAGAGGTTGGTAAACTGCCAAAAGTAGTCTTCACTCAGATAGGTTTTTTTTTGCTGCTGACTATTTCAAGCCAAGAAGGTATGTTAGAATACTTGGATTTTGATTTCTTCAAGTGGCATTAACATATTAAAAGCAGAACCATTGGGATCACCTCGCTCTTCCTTTCTTTCAGAGTTTATCCATAACAGAGTTGGCAGAGGCCAACCTGACAACAAATGCAAGAGGGAAGCATGGAGGCCAGGATGACAAAGGAATGATGATCATAGATTACAAAGCATTGCTAACTTTATTTAAAACACAAAATACTTCAATTAGTCCAATTAAATGACCAACCATGATTAACCTGCGTTTGGTTTGATCAAGTTTCTAAATTCCTCAGTTTAGATTATTACTTGTTAAACAAAGACATCTTTCCAAGAATGCCTTGTTCTTCTTCCTGATGAAGGGTTTACGTCTGAAATGTTGACTCTCCTGGTCCTTGGATGCTGCCTGACCTGCTGTGCTTTTCTAGTGCCACACTTTTCAACTCCTCTTCTTATCACTCATTAAATTAAGAAAATCTGCCTTCCATTCCTGGTCTGATCTACATGCATGCCATCTCCACAGCCTGCCTCTTAACTGCGCTTTGAAATGGTCGCAGCAAATTGCTCAGTTCAAGAGCAATTAGGGGCAGGTAACAATGCTTTCCTTGCCGATAATGAATCATTGTTCATCTACCATTATACATTCAATTTCAATAAATTTGCAAACATTTCAACATCATAATTCCAAACAAACTCATCTCTATCCTCCAAGACCTAGGTTTCAGCTCCCCGCTGTATAGCTGGATCCTCAACTCACTGCCCCATAGATTGCAATCAGTAAGAGTAGGCAATAACACCTCTGCCACCATAATCCTGAGCACCAGCGCGCTGCAAGGCTACGTTTTCAGCCTCCAGCGATACTCCTTATACACTCACAACTGTGTGGCAAAGTTCCATCTCAAATCTATTTACAGGTTTGCTGACAACACCAATGTTTTAGGTTGGATCTCAAACAATGATGAGACAGAGTACAGGAAAGAGATTGAGTGCTTAGCGGCATGGTGTAAAGACAGCACTCTCTCCATCGACATCAGCAAAATGAAGGAGCTGGTTGTTGACTTCAGGAAATGGAGTGGAGGGCAAGTCCCTGTCTGAATCAATGGTGCTGAGGTGGAGACGGTCGCGTCACATTCCTGAGAATGATGATCACCAACGATCTGTCCTGGTCCACTCACATCAACATGATGGTCAAGAAAGGACAAGAACATTTCTCCTTCCTTCGGAGGCTAAGGAAATTCATCACATCCACAAGGACACTCTGACCAATTTTTATGGATGAGGTATTGAAAGCATCCTATCTGGATGCGTTAGTGTTGTATGGCAACTGCTCTTCACAAGACCGCAAGAAACTACAGAGTTATGAACACAGCCCAGTCCATCACACAAACCAGCCTTCCATCCATTGTCTACATCTATACTTCATGCTGCCTTGGGAAAACATCCAACACAAACAAAGACCCCTCCCACCCCTCTTCAATTGGGCAAAAGATATAAAGGTTTGAATACATGTGCAATTAGATTCAAGAACAGCTTCCTCCCTGCTGTTGTCAGACTTTTGAATGGACCTTTCAAATGTTAATGCTGATCTGTCTCTCTCTCTCTCTCTCCGCACCTTCTCTGTGGCTGTAATTTTGCATTCTCTTCTGCTCCCCGATGCACTTTGCAGCATACGATCTGCCTGTATCACATGCAAAACATCATTTTTCTTTTTATTTCGGTACATGTGACTCCAAAATGGAGGAAAAGTAGGTCATTTCAGCCAGAGCGCTCAGTGGTTAGCACTGTTGCCTCACAGCACCAGGGTCCCAGGTTCGATTCCAGCCTTGGGCGACTCTCTGTGTGAAGTTTGCACATTCTCCTGGTGTCTGTGTGGGTTTCCTGCGGGTGCTCCAGTCTCCTCCCACAGTCCAAAAGATGTGAAGGGCAGGTAAATTGGCCATGCTAAATTGCCCATAGTATTATGTGTATTAGTCAGATGGATATGGGTCTGGATGGGTTACTCTTCGGAGAGTCGGTGTGAACTTGTTGGGCCGAAGGGCCTGTTTCCACGCTGGAGGGAATCTAATCTTATTCACTCCATCCATTTCTTTTTGCGTTTATTTCTCTTTTGTGTTTATTTTCTCTTCTTTTTCTTAGTGGCATCCTGAACTCCATGTTTCAGGACATACCCAGATTCCTGGTCTTAGTGAGGACTCAGACCCTCAACTTCAGCACAAACCTGGAAGGTGTCCTCTCAGCATGGTGTGGTGGTCCCTTGGCCAGGTCTGGGGGTCTTTTAGGCCCAGTCTGGCGGTCTTTCAGTGGCCCGTGGTAGTCTTTCAGCCCAACATAGACCTCCAGTCTTGAGGCAATTCTAGAGTGGTCTCCAGGCTTCAAAAGCTTCAAGCTGAATCCTGGCACAGATTGGAATCAAGGCATGGCACATACTGGAATCAAGACCTGGCACAGACTGAAATCAAGGCCCGGCACTGATTAAATCAAGGCCTGGCACTGACTGGAATCAAAGGCGTGGCATAGACTAAATCAAGGCCTGACACAAACTGGAATCACGGAATGGCACAGACTGAAATTTAGGCCTGGCATGGACTAAATCAAGGCCTGGCACAGAGTGGAATTAAAGCCTGGCACGGATGAGAATCAAAGCCTGGCACAGACTGGAATTAAAGCCTGGCATAGATGAGAATCAAAGCCTGGCACAGACTGGAATTAAAGCCTGGCATAGATGAGAATCAAAGCCTGGCACAGACTGGAATTAAAGCCTGGCACGGATGAGAATCAAGGTCTAGCACAGACTGGAGGCAAGGTCTAGCACAGACTGGATTCAAAGCCTGGCACAGACTGGAATGGACTGGAATCAAGGCCTCGCATGTACTAAATTAAGGCCTGGCATGGACTGGAATCAAGGTCGGGCACAGACTGGAATCAAGCCCTTGCATGTACAAAATCAAGGCCTGGCATGGACTGGAATCAAGGCCTGGGATGGATTGAATCAAGGCCTGGCACAGACTAAGTCAAGGCCTGGCACTGACTGGAATCAAGGCCAGGCGTAGACTGGAATCAAGGCCTGGCACAGATTACAATCAAGGCCTGGCACAGACCACAATCAAGGCCTGGCATGGACGGGAATCAAAGCATTGCATGAAGTTGAATCAAGGCCTGACCCAGACTGGAATCAAGGTCTGCCCTGGACTGGAATCAAGGCCTGGCATGGACTGGAATCAGGGCCTGACACAACCTGCAGGCAAGACCTATCATGGACTGGAATCAAAACCTGGCATGAAGTTGAATCAAGGCTTGACACAAACTGCAGGCAAGGCCTGGCACTGACCAGAATCAAGGCCTGGCAGAGACTGGAATCAAAGCCTGGCACAGACTGGAATCTGAGCATGACACAGACTGGAGGCAAGGCCTGACATGAACTGGAATCAAGGCCTGGCATGGACTGGAGGCAAGGCCTGTCATGGACTGGAATCAAGGCCTGGTACAGATTAGAATCAAGGCCTGGCACTGACTGGAGGCAAGGTCTGCCACAGACTGGAATGAAGGCCTGGCACGGACTAGAATCAAAGATTGGCACAGACTTAAATGAAGGCCTAATACAAACTCAAGGCAAGGCCTCGTACAGATTCGAGGCAAGGGCTGGTATGCACTGGAATCAAAGCCTGGCGCAGACTGGAATTAAGGTCTGACACGGAATGGAATTAAGGTCTGGCATGGACTGGAGGCAAGGTGCCAACATGGACTGGGGTAGAAGGACTGTCACTCTGAAGTCTTTATTTCCCTATTTTCTAATTTATTCCTCAGATCTGTAATGCTGAACCTTTTATCTCTTTGTTTTTCTAATTTTCTCCTATCTAACTTGTACTAAAGCATTTATATCTAGGAACCTTTGTACCTCAGATGCCACCATAAGTGGTAACTTGTTAACTATTCACTGTACTCATCTATGTACATGCGACAATAAAGCTAATTCAATTTGATTCAACAATAAATCAATCAATTAACAATTCTGCTGGCATGCTATAGGTTTCTGGGTAACAAAGAATTCTACACATATTCCAGGAATTTCATACTGATAAAAACATTTGCATCACAGCTAATGCCTTTTTTTATTCTATTTGCATATTTGCACATTTCATTCATTTCAATCTCATCAGCAACATTTCCCTATTGTTCTGAAAGGGCTGCAGTAGCATATATATAAACAATGTTATATGAGATAGGAAAAATGTATGTAATTTGTTACATTATTTTCCTAACATTGTTAATATTGTTGACAAATGGGACAAAGATAAACAAAGCTGGTTACTATGGTTTTCAAATTTTCTGTTGTAATATGGTGATTGAGAATCATAGAATCATACAGCACAGAAGAGGTTCTTCAGCTAATTGAGTCTGCACCATCAAAAAAAAAGATGCTGCTTTTGTGGGCGGCACGGTGGCACAGTGGTTAGCACTGCTGCCTCACAGCGCCAGAAACCCGGGTTCAATTCCCTCCTCAGGTGACTGACTGTGTGGATTTGCACGTTCTCCCCGTGTCTGTGTGGGTTTTCTTTGGGTGCTCCGGTTTCCTCCCACAGTCCAAAGATATGCGGGTCAGGTAAATTGGCCACGCTAAATTGCCCGTAGTGTTAGGTTAGGGGTATGGGTGGGTTGCGCTTTGGCGGGTCGGTGTGGACTTGTTGGGCCGAAGGGCCTGTTTCCACACTGTAAGTAATCTAATCTAATCACACTAGTCCCACTTTCCAGCACTTGACCCACAATCTTGAACGTCACGACACTTCAAGTATTCATCCAACTACTTTCTAAAGGACATGAGGTTTCCCGGCTCACATCCTCTTCTGAGGCAGTGGATTCCAGATTCTTACCACACTGAGTGGAAAAAAAAATTTCCTCAAATCTGCTTTAAACCACATGTCTTTCACCTTAAGATTATGCCTCCTTCTTGTCATCCTTTTAACTGAGTGGATCAGCTGCTTTTTATTCACTCTGTCCAAGCCCCTCATAATCTTAAGCATCTCAATCAGGTCCACTCACAACCTTTTCTGCTCCAAAGAAAATAACCCAAGCATATCCAGCCTCCTTCATAATGAAGATGCTCCATCCCAGGCAACATCCTTGTGAATCTCCCTGCAAAGCAATTGCATCCTTCCTAGGGTGTGGCGACCAGAACTGCACATGGTACTCCAACTGTGGCCTAATCAAAATCATGTTCAATTCCAACGTATCTTCCCAGCGCTTATAATTATGCTTCAACTGTTAAAGTGCAGTGTCCTATATGCTTCTTGGCCACTCTATATAACCTGTCCTGTTGTCTTCAGGGATCTGTGGACAAGCAGACCAGGATCCCTGGCATTCTTGGGAATTTCTCAACTCAAAGAAAACAATGGAGAGTGTCTGTATTGACAGAATATGAAGCAAGTTTGATCTTTAGTACACAGAGATCACTTAAATTCCTGTCATCTCTGGTTCACAATTGCTCAATGACCTTGGAGTTACAGCACTATAATTTTACAATTTGGCATTCAGTGAAAAGTGTTGGCAGACTGAAATGCATCACTACATGGTATGCTTTTCAAGCTGAGATAAAAGATCACTGGAAATATTGATGTGCAAAGTCTTTGTTGTGTTGAAAGCCACTTTTCCACAATTATGCTTATCATAAAAATTGAAATAATTTCTGAATCTGAGAGAATTTGAATGGGAAATAACAACTTATTCATGACCACGGGAACTTGGACCAGTTGTTCCATTTCAGGTTTGTGCTTTCTTCTCTGTTTGATTAATATCCTTTGCCAATTTGCATGGCTACTTTTCATATAGTTTCCATCAACATGGTAGTAGATAGCAATCTTGAATTTGCCATCTGTGACAAGCCTCCTGGTATTAAAAAACTCTAATTTTTCATGACTGTTGGTGAAGTTCTGCCACATAGATTTGAACTCTGTTGGTCAAGGCAGCCCATCGTTTCCATAACAGCTCAGTGGTGATTGAGAGACTCAAATCTAGTGAACATAGGTCAATTATTCTTGCTGCTATCATAAAATCTGCCTATCTTATCAGAAGAAGTGGATCTTCCGGGTGGCACGGTGGCTCAGTGGCTAGCACTGCTGCCTCACAGCACCAGGGTTGCATGCTCGAACCCAGACTCGGGCAACTGTCTGTGTGGAGTTTGCACGTTCTCCCCTTGTCTGTGTGGGTTTCCTCCAGGTGCACCGGTTTCCTCCCACAGTCCAAAGATGTGTAGGTTAGGTGAATTGGCCATACTAAATTCCCCATAGTGTTAGATGCATTAATCAGAGGGAAATGGGTCTGGGTGGGTTACTCTTTGGAGGGTCAGTATGGACCGGTAGGCCCGAAGGGCCTGTTTCTGCACTATGGGGAATCTTCTCCCCAGTAAAGTGGAGAAGCTAACTTACCGAGGTGGGATCCACATATGGAGATGCATGTGTCCCTCTGCTCTCCAGTTGTTTGTGGTGGGGAGTGGGAGGAGGTGTTGCGATGGCGGAGATTGAATTGGCTTATTTGTCCAAATAGTTTCAAGCAGCAACAAGGTCACATCTTAACTTCCAGCTTCACAATTGCATAGTATGGGCTGAAAAAGCATCTCATACCAACCAGCTTAATGGGCCTTTGGAAGGATTGTTAGAAAAGTAAACATTTGCAAAATATTACAGAAAATCAACATTTTCAATGTTAACTTCTCATCAATAGTTTAGTCTTGGCCTAATAGCTTAACACATTACCCAGTGCAGCACTAAACCATATGTCTAATTTCTCCCTTGTGCCAGCTAAACTGTTCACAATTGCCTTCAACAATTCTGGACTTGGTTGGAAGCAAAATTGAAATCAGTGCGTACATTTTTCAGTATTATCTATCCTTCCTTGATTAACGCACAATCAACTGAGAATGAAACTAAGCTGATTGCTGACACACTTGGTGATCCAACATCATGTCAACACTTGCAGCCGAGTCTCACACATACAAAATTACCACTGGGCTGTGTTCCTCAAGGATTGCTTGCAGCTGGTACTGCAGCCAGAGTTAAATGATCCACAAGAGAAAAAAAATTTACACAGGAAAGTTTTTAAAGCCTGGAAATATTGGCAAAATTCACAAAAAACAGGACAAAACCAACCTGGCCAATGTCTACCTCACCTGTCCACTCTTTAACCTCAGTAAAGTGATGGAAGGCGTCACCAATATTGCTATCAATGCTCAGCAAATACACTGCTCAATGACACTTTATTTGGATTCTGTCAAGGATACTCTGTTCCTGATCTCATTACAGTCTTAGCTCAAACGTGGCATAAAGAACTGAATTCGAGGGTGTGATTGGAATGAGTACCCGTGGTATCGAAGCCACATGTGACAGAGTGAGGCATCGAGTAGCCCTTGCAGAACCGGAGTGAATGGGAATTAGGGAGGAAAGTCTTCACTGGTTGGAGTCATACCTGGAAAAAGAATGCCAATTTTGGTTTTTGGAGGTCAGTTGACTCAGCTCCAAAGCATCTCGCAGGAGTTTCTCAGGCCAGGTAATCAACCAAGGTTTGTGTTTGTACTTGGACTTGGACTGACAGAATAAACCAAAAGCATCTCTCTCTTGCCACCTAGATGACACCTTGTCTGCTAAATTTGAGTGTATCAATACTCTTGCTAGGAGACAGAGGATTTTTAATGGTAGACTTCACTTTCAAAATTAGCATCACCAGAGACTGAAGATACCAGCAACAATTTTAAACTATCAACCAAAGACCAAAATCTTTGGATGGCCACATCCAACTGGCTCCAACCAGTGAACACTTACTTACCTTTCCTTTCTAAAATAACTTCAATCCCTTGCTTGTATTTTTGCATGCAAGCTGTGGAAGTCAGGACATTTTATAAGATATTTAACAGTTTTACCTGTGTGGGTGCAGAATAAAACTGACCTTTTTTAATGTTAACTCAAACCTACATGTTTGAGTGATTATTCATACAGGAAAATGGATCAGTCCACACTGAATTGATAAACACATTGTCCCAAACCTTTGCTCCAAACAAGGAATGGAAAAAGTGTGGAATCATACCACGCCTCCTCACTCGGTCATAACACCAATATATATTTCTTTGAAACATATCCACATGCTATTTGTCGGCATGACAAAAATAAATATTGTCCCATGTGCCATTTTCACGAGAAATGTTAAAAGGAACCCTCTTTAAAGTTAAACACTACCTTCGGTCTTCTTTGTACCATTCAAACTCTGGTGATGGGACAGCAGCAGCTTCACACTGGAGGATGCCTTTCTGTCCAACTGCTGCTCCGACATTCCTAGTATCAGGGATGTATGGAGGATCTGTAAAGCCAAGCAAAGAGAGCCATCAGTGCTCGTCTGGAACAGCAATTGATCAGCCATAATTTCATTTCTGTTTGAGTAAATACAGGTGGCTCAAAAGGTGCATAGTATAATTCCTATTTAAATGATGTGATAGTGATCTGGCAGTCATGGATCCCGATAATTATTGTTAACAATCAAGTGGGAACTTAGTTAGTATTTCATTTAATGGTAAAATAACCAAACAATTCTTGCAGCTTTACCTTAGTCAGTGAAGGTACTTCTATATTACTGAAAAGTTAGACATAGAATTGTGGGTAAACTAAGGACTGTGGCCATCAAAACCAAGAGAGGTGAATGTCATTGCCATACTATTTCACTGAACACATGATTAAAGCAAACCATCCTTCCTGAACATCTCTATGAATTGCTCCACAGAGACTGGTATTCCATCACCAAGTCACCCTTTATTTACACATGTATAATACTTGACACTGATCTGGCTTCTTTCTCAGAGTGAACAGAACCTCTGTTTATTTTTTTCTCTATCATACTACAGCCTAACTGCGGTAGTGCTTATTTTTACCCCAGCACCCATGCTGTGTGTGTTCAGATGTGAGAACCTCTGTTTATATCTGTCAGCCATAGCTCCCTGATTAGCCCAGGTTAACAACTCCAATCAAGAAACGTGTATTCTATGAGATCCACCCAGCGGATCTTTTTACAACCACTAGACGATACATTGCATGCAGTTTCAGAAGGATTTTGTACAATATTATTTTTATCTACATTGAATAATTAATAGATTTTTTTGCAAGTTTTAGGATATATATGAGGATGTGCATAAGAAAATGGTGCTGAGGAATGGGATTGGAGCATCTTGAGAGACGTTTTTAAATCCAGCCTGCAATGACAGGATATACACTTACTTTCTGTGACAACTGTGTGAGCTTGTGTGAAACGATAGATCAACCGTTTGAATGAGCACCAACAACATGGATAGCAATCATTTCCTTTTCCTGCTTTGTTTGCCTTTGCTCATGTGGAGGTCATAATGTAAGCCATCTAAACTGCCCATTGATGCTTCTAGGTACATCTCTTTTTTGGATGTGTTGTAGTTCAGAGATCAGCAGGTATGCAATGTTGATAATGTAAATGCTGCAAAGAACTGAACAATTTGTCGATTTCAATAAATTTCCATCAATTTTCTTATTACATTGGTACTATTAGATTAATTGAGTCTGAAAGATCAAGTTAGTTTTAATATCAAAATGAAATTTGAACAAGAACATTTATTTTTAAAATAAGAGAAATTCTTCATTACAATTCTTGAAAACTGCAATTCTTCATTGTCTTCTCTTTTTATCCTCAGTTTCTCCTTTCGATGCTGCTATGAAAATATCTCTGGTCTTAATTTCGCATGTCCTGACTTTATTCCTTTATCTACTGAACTGCACTTAGTAATCTTCCTAAAACTTCTTGACTGATATAAACAATTCAATTCGGTAAAAACAAGGACTGCAGATGCTGGAAACCAGAGTCTAGAATAGAGTGGTGCTGGAAAAGCACAGCAGGTCAGGCAGCATCCGAGGAGCAGGAAAATCGATGTTTCGGGCAAAAGCCCTTCATCAGGAATAAACATAAACCATAAACAATAACCCATAAACAATTCAATTGCCTTTTCTCTATCCCATTAGGAGTTTTTGGCTGTTGAATTATAGTCAGATATCGACCTCATTTTGCAGTATTTTATAAGACCCAGAAATGAATCAATATGATGCTTACTTCAGTTGCTAATAAGCTTTGAAGGACCTATACCCAAACAACAAATTAAATTCAAATCATATCATTAATCTTTCATAATCATTGATTATCGACAAAACGTGAGATTTACTCCTTTCATGTTACAACAAGGAGAAACTAGAAGCCAATCCCAAAGAATCTGTACATGCTGTATGAAGCATCACAAGCTAAAGATCTAGCTTTGACACTTTTCTCTGACAATCTACTACATAACAGGCAGTACCTTGAACAAGAGAATGTAAGAACATATTCATTGTGTAGAAAATAATAGGACTGTCTCCCAGGCAGCCATGGGTAGCTTGGATAACAACTGACTTGGGTTGCTTGCAAAACAGAAGCATTTGCATCTCACAGAGGAAGCTGGAATGGGATCAAGTATCAGCTGAAAGGGCTGAGAATCCCAGTACTGAATTGGAAATGCATGTTCAGAAGAAGTGCTAAACATTCGGGATTAGTACAGGTTCCAAGGAAAAAAAGGCTGAACAAAAAAGCAAAGATCTTTGTTGGATCCATTTAAAAGATGCTTACTTAAAGATATTGAAGCTTTCTATTTGTTGAGAGACTTTGCGCTCCTGTAGAATCAGAATATTTATTGCGTGACTATATGCTGTTAAACAAAAACATTTTTTTAAAAATTGAATTACTGTTTCAGAGTTCTGAATCTCTAGAAGATTTGCATGTTGTGGTCCCCTACATTGAAAGTTGTATGAGAAACTCAGTTACAGTACCATATTTTGACCACAGACTTCAAACCATTGTGCAATTAGAAGTCAGAGACACAGGACAAAATTTGCTTTCCAGGGATGGGAAACTAAGATGTCAAAGTTTCTGAGTCTATATCCAACTTCATAAAAACAATCACTTAATGGAATTTTTACAGGGGTGTCCTTATAACTGTGCAGGAGACCTGTTTACTGTCTAATGGAAGATAGTGGTTAGACTGACCAAACTGGAATGGTAATCAGGCTCCTTCCACTATGAAAGAAGAAGGGGTCTACAAGGAAGAGGATATTTCGGGATGGAAACCCCTCTTCCCAAAATTTAAAAATCTTAAAACAAAAATTGATATTTTAGGCAGGGCATCAATATGGGGATGTATCTGCCTGGGGAGGCATTCTGGAGTTCAATCGATGGGCTGCTCCTGAACCCAGAGTTTAGATTAAAGTGGTGCTGGAAAAGCACAGCAGGTCAGGCAGCATCTGAGGAGCAGGAAAATCAACATTTTGGGCCAAAGCCCTTTATCAGGCATAGAGCTGGGCTTTTGCCCAAAACATCAATTTTCCTGCTCCTCGGATGCTGCCTGAACTGCTGTGCTTTTCCAGCACCACTCAAATCTAGACTCTGGTTTCCAGCATCTGCAATCCTTGTTTTTACCTGCTCCTGAACCAGATAAACAGGCCTGACTAGAAAGCTGCCAAGTAAAAACAATGACTGCAGATGCTGGAAACCAGATTCTAGATTAGAGTGGTGCTGGAAAAGCACAGCAGGTCAGGCAGCATCTGAGGAGCAGCAAAATCGATGGTTCGGGCAAAAGCCCTTCATCAGGGTCTGCCACTTGCTGGAACCTGCAAAATCCCAGTTAGTTTTCTTGAATGTTCCTCCACAGGCTCTCGCTGGAGCCAAACAGCCTGAAGATACAATGGACCCAGGAACCAGCATGCCAGGACTATTCTTTAGTTTCCATTTCTCTTGATTCGTCATACCTCCAGGGTCTCAAAATCCTGCCCATAACGTTAATGCAAACAGCAATCTGTTTCATTAACATCTGAAAAGCAATTGTGCACGTTTGTAAAATCTCACAACAACTCAAAATGCATTATGACAAATGGAGTGGCATCACTAATAGATACATTTTAACCAGACTGGGGATGCTATACACTTGTGGAGCAGGTGGGACTTGAAAGCTAGCCTCCTGCCTCAGAGGTAGGAACATTATCCTGAATCCAAAAGAGCCCTCCCGTCTCTGATATAATGCAGGAAAAAGCAATTTGCAAACAAATCCCAAAGATTGCAATTAGATCTATTTTTTCATAATGATGTTGATTGAGGGATAAACACTAGCTAGTGCACCAGGGAGAAATTCTTTCTCTTCTTCAGAACAGAGCACTATAGTGTCAACGAGCAATATTTGTTTAAGTCTCTGAAATGGGATTTGAAGTTGTTTGCAATTCAGGCAAGAGTGTTGCCACTGAGTCGCTGTTGGCACTTTGCTCATTAATCCAATTTTTCCATTGGACTATTCCAAGTTGCTGAATTACAGAATGATTCTTAATGCCTTTTGGACTGCTTTGGTGATTTCTGAATACAATTCATACTCGGTCTAAGAAACACAACTTAAACATTGACTGAGAATTACTGATGACTCTTACTGAGGCAAGTTTTAAGCATGACAAATTAATCATTTTTAAAATGGTGAAGCAAGATTATTGATCTTCATGACTGAATGACAATTTGGTTCAGGCATTAGTGGAAAACCCCCAATCAATAATTCATTTAAGAGCCAGCCAGTTAAACAAGCCTCACATAACAAATGTTGTCATGAACGTTAAAAAAGATGAAATGTGCAGCCAGAATGCTTAATACCTGAATTAACCATGCCCTTGCAGAAAATAAAATCTGAGGAAGGTCGCACAAATCATTAACTGAAGTGACTGAGGATCAGTTCAGTTGGGCATTCTGGCTATTTCCAAATCAGAGATTCAGAAGATGCACGCCACACAATTAATAATTGTGATCGCCATGCTTGTCACAACGTTCTTATTGATTTTTATTGTTAAGTTGAACATCTAAAGGTTAACTCTGATTATATGAAGCTGACACTGATGACAAGAATGACAAGACCTTATTGTGACTCCCATCAATAATTCAAATGAGCTATTCAATTACTGTCCTGAGAGGAGTTAAATAGAGATATTTTCTTCTTTAAAAAAGAGATAATTGCCATTTTGTTTTTTTTTAATTAAGGAGGTTTAATACACAAGACATTCTCCAGCATGGACTTTGACATTTCTAAAAAGTCCACAGTCCTAAAAATGGCGAGGAGTGGATAAAGACTGTGATGCATATGTCTTTGAGTAATACCACAGGAAGCACATAATTGGTAATGGGACCCAGTCTATGGTACCTTGTAAGTGATTCCAACTTCTCTGATCTTTATGGCGAAGGAAAGGTAGTAATCCTGTGAACAATGTGATAATAATAACCTTGCTTGCTTGAAGGGATGCAATAGCACTGAAGTTGATACCCATAAAACCTTTAAAAACTGCAGTTAATGCTGTGCATATCTTAGTGTAAGATTGGAGTAGCAGCTGTGCCAGGTGACATTCAGCTTTCTAACTGAAACAAATACTGATCAGAGATGGCCCAATATTGCAGGATGGCTGTGAGAACTTATACATATTGTTGTTCTTATACAGCGTTTGGACAACTCTAATTGCCTTTGAGAAGCTCCAGGTGAGAACTGACAGTTCATCTTGAGTAGATAAACTCAAAGTACTGTTAAGGAGGGTGTTCCAAGATTTTTAGCTCATGGCGATAAAGAAATGGTAACACATTTTATTGTCAGCATGAGTTGCAGCTTCAGAAGTTCAAGGTGGAGGTGTTCTTATGTGTCTGCTGTCCTTGTTATTCTAGGTGACGTAGTTTGTGGTTTAAGAAGTGCTACCAATGGAAAATAAGCACATGTCTGCCAATTTCAGGCCAGAAGAAGTTTTACCATGTTGGATTGGGAACCTGAGATGCTGTAGGCTTCTTAAAAGAGAACTGCTACAGAAAAAAAAAATCATTGAACGTGTAAATTTAGTGGCTGGTTGGAAAAATATCGACGTGGGACTGATGGGATGTAACACCTAAAAGTGTCAGTGAAACTTCAAATTGTCTGGACAATGAATAGAAAGTATGAATCTCTTGTGAATGCAAATATAAATTAGAGGCTGACGATTGTTTGCTCAACACCCAGCCGTCCACTGCAAGTTACTTCCTAAACCACAAGCACAGTTTCTGTTTTCCCTTTGAGTTACACAAGAACAGGTTTTAAAAAGCCATTTTCAAGTCCACTGGTGTGTGTGCTGGTAGGACTGAACATGTTCATGTGTACTGTTTGGGATCAACCATTAACATGTTGTGAAGGTCACTGTGGAAAGAATTATCCCCAGTGTTGTACGTAAGGACCAGCTCTCACTCTGACTTGTAAAAAATCAGCTCGCTACTAGCCAAACAAAAGGGAAGCACAGCAAAAGAAGAACACCTTCTCACTCTGAACATTGGTATTTAATCACAACTGAAAGGAATCAGCATGACAGAATTTCAGCCAATCTACAAAACTAAGGATTGTGAAACTGACTGTTCAATTGCCATCGTCAATGCTCTGAGTAACCTGTATTACAACAACCAGATTGTGCAACCATCTGCAATTTGGGAAAACTTCAGAGATTTTGCCAAGTAAACTTTTTGGTTCACCCCTTATTTCTAATCTGTATGTATGTGTGCTGCATCAATATTGCTTATCATGTTTAGGAATTAATAAAATCACCTTTTCCAGCAATTTTAAGAAAACCTAACTAAGTTGCCTCCTTATGAAACACAAGTTTATTTGGATCTGGGAGAAAGGTATATAAATTAACCTTATAACCAATCAAGGGGAAGGGTGAATAAAGAAATGGAGTCAGTTCATCCCTTCTCACCCGGAAGTGTAACAATTTGGGGTATTCCTTCTGGAGTCATAATAAATTGAGGAACATCATCTGGGATTTGGTCATAACAGAGGCAGCTTAGTATCTAAAAACTGGTGTTCCTTAGCCTAAATTAATCCTCTGAGTAAGTCAATATTGCTTCACTTTAATCTCAAACTTGCATGCCATAATTTTTTCTTCAGGGATTCTTTATTGTCCTCATTTTACTATGTCTTCATCCTCTAACTATGTTCCTAGTTGGTTTCAAAAACTGCTTCAATAATATATTTTTTGTGACATGAAAACAGTTGAAGGATTAATGTCTGATTCAATATTCTACCTTCCTTTAACCTAACTCTCAACTCAACTGTTTGCCTGTCAGAGACTCAATAATTAGCTACATGTAATGAAAATCTGCCTACACGGATCTGTAGGAGCCATTTAATAATGGCAAATAATATTACAATTTGAGAGGAAAAAAAAATCACACGACAAATTGGAGCAGAGACATCAGGAATACTATAAGCAAAAATGTCAGCATTAATTTGAGGTGCTGGAAGCTCAAAAATCCTTTTGAAACATCAACATGCAATTATGGAATACTTACAAAAGACGATGAAACAATTACTGTACAATAAGAGACATGCAATGTTTTCTGTCATAGAAGAGTCACAGAATTTTTATGTCTCATTGAGGACTGATTTTCTGAACATTCAAATTTTTAATCCAGGTGTACAAAAAGAGAGTTCACAATGGATGACAGCTACCGTTTTCTTTGGTCCAGTTACTGGATTGCTCAGAGAAAAAAAAACTAAGAGCACAAAAAGCAGCAGATGCTGAAAATCCAACATGAACAATATTAGATTGTGTCAGCTACTACATGGAATAGTGAATCCCTTGTATCCCTACATTCCAACCCTCTTTTTATTACACAATAGTTCAGTTGCTCATCAACCTTCCCCTTCCTCTACTATACCACTCTAACCATTTACTTTCTCTCTAGAACAATTCTTAGTCCATTGTCTCAGTATAATTCCCTTTTTGCCTTGCACCATCAATGATCTTATCATTTGATCATACCTGCCCTCATGTTTTTCCCAATCTTTCCATCATTGGAAAATATTCAGGAAATTAGTTTCTTTTAATGTACATCTTCCTGAACCCCCCAATTCATTAATTATCCAGACACTCTGCTTTGTCCTTTCAATGTCTTTTTAATTTCGGGAGTAGCTGGTGTATTCTTGCAGATCTCACTGAGTGGAGTGGGAGCTCCGAAAACTTGGTGGGACTGGTGAGGTGGGGTTGCCAGGGGAAGTGGAGGTATCAGGAGAGGTTAAAAAAATGCAGAAGATTGAGGGAAGTGGGGGATCTCAAACCTGGAACAAGGGTTGGTAAATCAGGGAGTTTAGAAGCTAGGGTTGGGGTCAGAAGGGAAAGAATCAGAGGAGACCAGAGATGAATCACAAAGACTAGAGATGAGTCAGGGTGATCAAAAGAATCATTGAGGGAAGTTAGAAGTATTGGAGATAAGGGTGGGATGGAGTCAGTGTAGGTTCAGGGCAAGAGTGAGATAATCCCATGGAGGAGATTAGCAGGACTGTGGGTGATGAAGATCAGAACAGTTCAAGAGATTTAAACAGTTGGACATGGGGATTGGAGTTTGGAGGTGGTCATGGATGAAGTAGATAAACTGAAGCAGATTGTTCACCATAAATACAGAAATTCCTATATGTCTTCCAGCATCCAAGGAGACAGAAACATTGTGATTTCAATGACTCTTCTTTGGAGCTGCATTCAGAAGTTCTGAAGAAGTCACATTGGACTCGAAACACAAAGTATCTCTCTCCATGGATGCTGCCAGACCTGCTGAGTTTCTCAAGCACTTTTCATTATTATTTCAGATTTCCAGCAATCACAGTATTTTGCTTTTGTTCCAAGATGCATCAGTTTAGCTGCCAGGTTTCCCGAGAGCTGGAAAACTAGATTCGTCATGGTTAGAATTGAAATGGTGATGAAGTATGAGGCCTACAACCATATTTTAATATTTAAATTATGAACACATCTCTTTGAAGTAGGTTTCTCACCCATCCTACATCTCACTTCCATTACAATTGGAGTAGGATAGATTTGTAGTGGGCTTGGGTCAAGATTCAAAACATTGAGCATTTTTACATCCCCTGTGTTTTGATGCACTATTTTGGCTATTAACCATTTTCAATCTAATTGCAAATAGACAAAAATGGCTGAGATTGCCTCCTTCACTAGCGAATAAAGATTTGGGGACAATCCCTTGATCCACATGATAATGTTCGGTCGTTACATTTTTGACCATGCTCGTCTGTTTCCATTGATACTCTTCATAATATACACTCAGCAAAACAAAAAGAACGGGGAGTGAGAGCTGGAAGGATTAAGTTGAGATTTTAAAGGTCTGTAAATGAATCTATCACATGCAGAGAATCTAGTAACAGCTCTGAGTTATAAAATATACAACAGTCACAACATACTTCCAAATCGCAAAACCTGTTTACATTTTAATTACTAAAAAGTGATATGAGAACACAAGTTTGCTGAATTGTTTCCATGATTTCAATTTGCATCAGTCAAACATTTGGCCAACCTTCCTCAAGTAGCAATTTGGCTCTGACAGTAGCCCTACTCCTGAAAACATGGATCTCAACTTGGCCAATTGTGTTTTTGACTCCTGCAACTTAGCTTGGCTGCTATACAAAGATGGAATGAAGAAATCAACTGTTTCGTGAGAAGGTAGATTCAAACCCTCTGCAGACATACCTTCACTCATGTATTGAGAAGGAGTTAAATATTAGTTTAGTTTACAATTCATGGAACAGTCACCACTGTTCCCTGTGTGTGTCTCTCTCTCTCTTTCTTTTGCATTTCCACCAATCCTCATCCACCACTCACGTGCACACAAATGGTTAGGCATGCTGTAAACTGGGTCCCTCAGTGAAGAGCTGCACAGAGTACATGAATAAGAAATGTTTGGAGGGATATGGGCTAAGCCCAGGTAGATGGGGCTAGTTTAGTTTGGGATTTCGGTTGGCACGGACTGTTTCCATGCTGTATGACTCTACAGCTCTAGGAATAGTATAGTATCAGGAGTATCAGAATGCAGGTCGTGCCAAGGACTCTATACAACTTCAATACCCATGAGAGTTGCAGTACTGTCACTTGCTGAGTCAAAGACCGTGGTTATAGTTTAAGTATGAAGGCCATGGTTGGGGTATTTTGTGGTGACAGGAGTAAAATCCTGCCACGTTAGTTAAATACATTAGAAATAAAAATCCAGGGTCATTAATGGTTATCTTGGGCTGAATTTTACGATTTTATGGCTAAATATCAGTTTTGTCAAGGTTCTCACCTTGAGAATGAATGGAGGTTTTTTAAGCTTAGATGTAACTATAATGCAAGATTTAACAAATCGATTAAATAAAAAAAATTAACAGTCTACTGACAAAAAAAAGTTCTGTATATTTTCATTAAATATCAATTTTGTCGAGTTTTTTGAAGGGTTTCTTTCCAGAGATTCCATTTTTCTAAACCTGCCTCAATAACCCCCTACCTGCCTCTATGACCTCCCTTTTGTCTGACTCGATCAAAGCTATGAACTTATGGATTATGGCGATTTACAATTTGATCAAGGACTATGTACATTTATTGAATATATTACACTGGTGACCTGCAGCATCATTGTTTGGGGAAAGGAGACTGATTGGGCAGCCTTTCAGTTTTAACAACTTAAACCTACATCAAGCAAAAAAAAACTTTCCCTCTTGATATCCTGTAGGAATTCAGAATCTTGCAGAATCAACCAACTAGGATGGTTCTGGGGACAGAAAAGCTGGCTTCAGTGTCACCAGCTCAGCAAAAACAGATGATTCGCCAATGTCACTGTTCCTGCCTGTTACTCTGTGTTCCAGACTAATACAATGTCAACTGAAAATGGAATAAGGGTTAGCTTCAAAATAGGAAAAATGGCAAGTGTGACAATGCCTTGGAGCATGTTATCTGTGATTTGAGAGTGCTGGAAGGAAGTTTAAATTAAGGAAAAAAGTATCTGGCAATTGAATAGTTTGAGTCCATATCTGAAATCTGCTCTTGATACCTTTGGAGGAATTATCAGTCGAGCTGTCAGTGAATTCCAAAATCGGGCAGCAATGAATTGACAGCATTCATTAACACAGAACTGTTTAACTTGCATACTTTGTGGTGACAGGAGTAAAATCTTGCCACATTACTAAAATACATTAGAAATAAAAACCCAGGGTCATTAATGGTTTCTTGGGCTGAATTTTAGAATTTTATGGCTAAGTATCAATTTTGTTAAGGTTCTCATCATGAGAACGAATGAAACATTGTTTCCATATCTTTCTCAACTCACCTCAATAACTACCTACCCCTGCCTCTATGACATCCTTCTCACCTGACTCTAACCTCCACCAAGGATATCACCATTCACAGAATGTCCTTTGAAAATCCAGAGATTTAGTCACTGAAACTGTCCTGCTTATGACTAATGATGGATCAGAATTTGTCAGAGAAGGGGAAGAGGGTACTGTCATTCTCCAACAGGAAGCTGGAAGTTCTGGTTTGCAGAGAAGGGGTATCCCCTTCCTGGAGGATGGACAACAGACTGCCAACCTAGACTGAAGTCACCAGCCAGGTCAATGTACTCTCTGCAGGCCAGAAAGCACAGCAGTGCCACTAGAAAATCAATGACCTGCCAGCCTTCACCATAAATACCATTACCTTCTCTCTGCTTCCTTACACTCAATGTTTGCTACGGCACCCACATCCCACTCAGCCTCATACTCTGCCACTCTCATGAATGCCTTCAACATCCTCCCTCTCTCTCACTTGCTCCATCTAATCTCCGACCCAATAATCCAGCATGGCCTCTGCGCTGCCTATTCACTCAGCTGGGCCACCTTATCACCTTTCAACTACTTATAGCAATGATAAAGTCTTGCACCCACTCTTATCTCCCTCCCGTCCTTTCCCTCATTGCAGGAGACAGCCCAGAATGGCCAGACAAGTGCTGGGGTGCCTGCAATAAATGCCTTACCCACTATAAGAAGAGCACCCTGACCCTTGCAGGAGAAGACCAGGACTGCTCCTACAGTAATGCCCATATATCTGAGTCCCTCCAAATGAGTAAGTACTACTCTTTATTCCACTGAAACTCTCACATTAACCCCCAGTCAGTGTTATTGCTTGCACCCAACTTCTTACCATTGGTCACTATGCCTTCTCACGCTTGTGGCTGACAGAGGGATGTATATGATCTTGGTAGAAAAATGGATGACTCGACCAGAGCACTTCCTAGATTTCTGAGAAAGAGAGTTCTGCAACACCCATCAGTTCCGATGCTTACATCCCGGCTGGAACAGGCAGAGAATATTTGGGAGCACATGCTGGTGATCACCTCACTGTGACAGCTGGCTGAGGAAGAGAGGTCTCGAGCTGCTGGAACCCATAGTCTGCTGGAGACAAGGCACTTGCTCAGCCCCCAGCCATGCACGAGAGGACCCTGTCAGCAGTGAGGGTCTTGGTCCCCATTCACCAGGAGGAACAGGTGCAGCAAACAAGTATGTGGGAGGTAAGTGGCACTTATTGTCCAGGAGGGCAGCCATCCTGTGGAGACCCAGCTGTCTCAAGTGAGGGATTGCCTCAGCATGCCTGGGCCGTCTAGACACAAACAGCCCTGGGGTCACCTGACCAAACCTCCAGTCCAAGGGGCTGCATTACTGAGCAGATTGCCTCTATCCCATGGATGTGCCAGTGTTGGACTGGGGTGGACTGATGAAGGGCCTATGCCCGAAAATGTTGATTCTCCTACTCCTTGGATGCTGCCTGACCTGATGTTCTTCTCCAGCACCACACTCTTTGCCTCTGATCTCCAGCATCTGCAGACCTCACT
This sequence comes from Hemiscyllium ocellatum, assembly GCF_020745735.1. Taxonomy (NCBI): domain Eukaryota; kingdom Metazoa; phylum Chordata; class Chondrichthyes; order Orectolobiformes; family Hemiscylliidae; genus Hemiscyllium; species Hemiscyllium ocellatum. The sequence goes on along the minus strand of NC_083429.1, from coordinate 30,376,491 downwards.
TTCACCTGGGGTGGACGAGGACAAACATCACACTACACCAGGTTTTGCCCAACATGTTTATTTGAAATCACAAGCTTTTTGAGTTGGATAAACCTGTTGGACTATAACCTGGAGCCATGTGATTTTTGACTTTGTCCCCCATCTGAACTGTGGAACATGGGATAACACGGGCACACCTGGACAGGCAAAGGGAAAAAAAAAGCTTTAAGTGCACTCTGGTAGCATGGGTAACAGCATATAATTGATCACATTTGTAGAAGTGTGATTGGTTTTGCAAAATATCTTTTTGTTCAAGCCTACCTAGCCCAAATATAAGTGTGCCAGCGTGACATCTAACTTCACAGTGCCCAGAATGTACCATAGATTCTTGTCTGTGTTGAAAGACTCCTGCATGTCTGGAATCAAGCTGTGAAAACGATATACCAGGGTAATGAGTTCTGCTAGCAACATTACCTCTTGTTGTAAAACCTTTCACTTCTTTCTTTGATTTCTGTGTGCAAATGTACTGTTGTGAATGAAGTGCTCAATAATGTATCAGGCAGTTGTGTATAGTTTACATTAAGCAAATGTTTTAGGATCAGGGGGCTAGTAGGATTGCACAATGTATCCAGTACATGGGCACAATCAATAGCATCACACCAATGGGTCCTCCGTCCTCTTCCTTCACAACTCAAGACACATCCCGCCCACTTTTCTTGTCATTGCATACCTTTGATTTCCAGCATGTTTGAAGGTAACAGAGCACACTCTTCAGCCAGCTGCTTCCTGCCCCTGCCTCTATATTTGGGTGAAACTCCAAACATACAGATTGCCTTCCTGACAACCCTTAATGTAAACTCCATTGCACCTCCCCAGGTCCCCTGGGTCTGTATCTGTTCACCTTTCCCATCTGTCTCCTTCACAAAAACAGCTCATCCCCTCTCCATCACAACAAGCCATCCCCCATCTCCTCCCCACAAACCCCCCCCGCCCCGTAGCTTCAAGTTCCCTTGAATAACTTCTGCTGAAGGGTGACTGGATTCAAACTGTTGACTCTGCTTTTCTCTCTACAGATGCTTCTAGATCTGCTCACATTCTTCAACACTTTATGTTTTGCTTCAGATCTCCATTGTCCACAGTTCTTTGCTTTATTTTCTATTTTGCATAAATATTTCCCCAATCTCCAAGCTGCAGAGGCCATCTCCTTTGTTACTCCATGCCCTCAAACCTCCCTTCCCTTAGTCTGTCTGGATAGACCAGACAGACTGACTGCACCTAGGCCAGACAATCACCCAGACAGGTCGGGATGAGAAATTTTCAGAACCTTGACTGATGCCTAGAGATCTCACTGACCATGTGAGCCCTATCACTCAGACCAGATACTATCCACAGGATAGCTATTGGACTAACTATGATTCACTCCCCGGAATATGGAGGCATAGATCCCCTGAATAAGAACTCACCAGCTGGATGCCTGACCAGGCCAATCTCCTGAGCTAGAAGGGGACACTGCCTTTGATTTATGGTGCTGAGACCCCCCCTTGACTGATGAGTTCCTCCATGGATATTGGTGAGGATTACACCCCTGCATACATGATGTAATTGTGTAAGTTACTGATGCACATTGCAGGTTTGAGATTGAAGTTACATACTGCGGTGTAGTAAAATATACACCCCCTAGATTGACTTGAGAGTGTGGCACTGGAAAAGCACAGCAGGTCAGGCAGCATCCGAGGAGCAGGAGAATCGACGTTTCAGGCATAAGCCCTTCATCAGGAATGAGGCTTGTGGGCTGGGGCTGAGAGATAAATGGGAGGGGGATGGGGTTGGGGGGAGGGTAGCTGAGAAAGCGATAGGTGGATGAAGGTGAGGGAGAAGGTGATAGGTCAGAGGGGTGAGTGATGGACAGGTCCGGAGGGTGGTACCGAGTTGGAGGCTTGGGACTGGGATATTGTAGGGGGAGAGGAAATGAGGAAGCTGTTGGAATTCACATTTATCCCATGTGGTTGCAGGGTCCCAAGGTGGAATATGAGGCATTCCTCCTCCAGGTGTCAGGTGGTAACGGTTTGGTGGTGGAGGAAGCCCATGTCCCTACATGTCCTTGATGGAATGGGAGGAGGAGTTGAAGTGTTCAGCCACAGGGTGGTGGGGTTGGTGGGTGCGGGTGTCCCAGAGATGTTCTCTGGAACCATCCACAAAAAGACGTCCTGCCTCCCTGATGTAGAAAAGACCACATTGGGTGCAACGGATACAATAGATAACACTGGTAGAGGTAGAGGTAAATTTCTGATGGATATGGAAGGAGCTCTTGGAGCCTTGGATGGAGGTGAGGGGAGTAGTGTGGGCGCAGGTTTTGCACTTCCTGCAGTGGCAGGGAATGGTGCCAGGAGTCGGGTGTGGGCTGGTGGGGGTGTGTGGTCTTGACAAGAGAGTCATGGAAGGAATGGTCTCTCTGGAACGCTGACAGAGGTAGGGAGGGAAATACATCTTTGGTGGTGGGGTCTGTTCAGAGGTGGCGGAAGTGGAGGACGACAATGCAATGTATAAATGTGGGCTTGGAACTGGGACAGGACTGACTGCTAACCAGCAAGACCAGTTCCCTGCATGTTTACTGCACTAACTGGCATGACATGGCCAGGTACAGACATTGCGAGCATGCAAGTTGGCACTGTGTGAGCAAGTGCTAAGGCAGCAAGTAGTAGATCTGAAATGCAGCCTGGTCCAATCTGTGAGCTGGGTGCCTGTCCATAAACACAAAGTGTCCTTGCAGCACCGTGTCAATGCCAGCTTTCTTCTGCACCCTACATTGCAGGTCAATGCCTCTTAAGCAAATCCACTGGGCAGGGGCCATGAGTATCCTGGGGGGTTGGCAAATCTTGGATGTCAAATGTCTGTGAACAACAGGTGTGGATGTGGTGCCGATGGATCACGCCATGGTATGCTGTTGATGCCGAGTAAGATGGAGGCTTTTCACAGCTAGCGGTGAGCTGAAGTTGTCAGAAACCTGGTCTGACTTTCAAACTGAAAACTCTCAATATCTACATTTGGTAAGATTTGATGCTTCGTATGAATGAGCTGACATGTGCAGTTAAATAAGGCATTAACAAGCAATAATCCTCCTTAACTAGGCAACTCGCCCCTGCTGAGTGAGAATCTTGCCTCGATGCCCAGAGGTTATATAAAAGATGCACCAAATTACTCTGAACATCAAGATAGGTCTCACTGGAGTGTTTGCCTGATTCTGTGACAAATCTTGCCATAGTCAGGTTTGATCAGGCCTCTCAAATCTAATTGATTGCTCTGAAATCCCAGTTGATTCACCTGCCTTCATTTAGGGAAGGAAATCTGTTAAAAGTTCTGAGGCAAAGTCAATAAAAAAGATTAGCTGTATTTCTCTGTCCACAGGATTTGTCCGGCCTGTTGTGCATTTACAGCAATCCCTGTCTTTAGTTCAGGTTTTGAGTATCTGCAGTATTAGGTCTTTGATATTTTATCATGGGTCCTCAGAGCATCCACATGTTCAGGGCATCAGTTTGGTTTGAGTTCAATACAGGCTTTCAGAGGAGAGAAACTCCTTTACCCCATTGTGCCACTTGGTCCCTGTGGGAAACTCCTTCCTTAAACCATTTCTAAGACACTGTATATTGAATATCTCGTTTCAATTAATCTACATTGCAGAGCTGTGAAAATGTACTGGCAGCACAAAGGAAAAAATAATATTGGTGCCAAACTATATATAGGTGTTCACAGTCCTCAGGGCATTATGTTTAAATCTATTTCATGCTGATGCTTATAGTAGTTTTTTTTATCTTCTGCACTGCATATCACAGATATGACAGCTAGTGACTAGTCAAGGCAAAAGAAATAAGTTGCAAACGCAAAAATTATCTTGGCATCTTGGCTTTGAACAGAAGCAGATTTGGCAGCTAAGACAGTACAGTCTTGAATTGAAGTGTCTGTCACTCAGACAATAACATCAGCAACCATGCTTATTCCACAGCAGGATTCAGATCGTGCACTAGTATCAGAATTACATCAACTCTTATTTTGCGGTCCCCGTTGCTAACTTGCAGCCTTTCCATCAAAGGATGTATTGTTTTTGAGACAGGACTATTGTCGAGGTGGCACAATAATTGACTCCAGAGTCATGGGTCATCACAATGCAAGATGCTAAGAAAAAACAAATGGTTGCTTCATTGACCAAACTTTCCTTGAAGCAGCTCATCTGTGACTTTTCCTCTGTCACATCTGCCAAAGAAAATAGACATTTCTTTTAAAAATTACTTGCTCTTTCATGGGATGTGAGCATGGTTAGCAAGGTCAGCATTTATTACTCACCCATTGTGACCAATAGTAAGTCTTCCATTAACGATGGACCTTCAGGCAAGGGATCATGAAAAAAGGATATTTTATATCTTTTTGAACACAGGAACTAGTTTTAGTCTATACACAGTAGCTTATCGCAATTATCGACCAAAGGATGGATATGAACAAGGTTGGGAGCATTGACTAAAATTAGGACAGACTATAGCAGAGATTTTGCCAATGAGGAATATGTGTAATTGCCCTAACATGATATGATGCACATGGCAACAGAAAAATCTTTCCAGTCATGGAACTTGTAAGAGAAATCATGTCACAATTGAAATGCTCTGAAAAATTTTACCTAACTACCCTGATCTTAAATTGACAATTGCTTTCACAACTTTAGATAACTGGTGGCTACAGCATCTATCATTAGCTGATATCAGGAATCCCCTGCATAACATAGATATTTGGAAAAGATGACAATTAGCTCAGTTGTCAGAACATTTAAATGCCATGCATGAAAGCAGAAAAAGCATACTTTTAAGGCTGAGGTTTCGGGAAAAGATCAGGAGAGCTTTGAGTTGTCATATCTGGTCAGTGTGAATGCATGTTCATCCCAGAGATGTGACATTTTTCTCAAAGGGAGGGAAAAAAGAAGGGAAAATTCAAGAAAAGCTATAGGCACTGATGGTAAACCAATGGTCTTGCAACATAGGGTCACAGAGCATGGAAAGAGAACCTTCGATCCAACTCGTCCATGCCGACCAGATATCTGAAATTGATCTAGTCCTATTTGCCAGCATTTTGTCCATATTTCTCTAACCCCTTCCTATTAATATATCCATCCAGATGCCTTTTAAATATTGGACTTGGACCAATTTCCACTATTTTCTCTGGCAGCTGATTCCATACATACATCACCCTCTATGAAAATGTTGCCTCTTAGGTCCCTTTTAATTCTTTCCCCTCTCACCCCAAACCTATGACCTCTAGTTCTGGACTCCGCTACGCCAGGGAAAGCACTTTGTCTCCTTACCCTATCCATGTCCCTTATGATTTTATAAATCTCTATAAGGGCATCACTCAGCCTCTGACACTCCAGGTAACACAGTCCCAGCCTCTCCCTATAACTTAAACCCTCCAACTCTGGCAGCATCCTTGTAAGTCTTCTCTGAACCCTTTCAAGTTTCATAACATCCTTCCTCAAACATGGAAATGCTTGAATAAAGTTGAGAGTCTTCTTGGCATTGATCTCACATGTATGGAGCCTGAGTAAATTATGGAAAATGAAGATGCACTGTGCAATTTGTAAACACTTATGGCAGTCTTTTGACAGAGCACAGGTTGCAACCTATAACAGATTAACTGAAAGTGGACCAAGAGATGGAGAAGATCAAGATAAGTTAATTTATCACAAAGATTGATTAACAAACATTGGTACTAGGATGACAAATATGCCAGAAAAGGTGATAGAGTGAAGGTAAGTCAACATAGGAAGAAGGATCAGGCAGGTCTCAGAGAAATACAATAACTGGCAAGAAACTGGCAGAATATCTAATTATGGCTTTGAAGAAGGAAATGAAAATGTGGAAAACCAGGAAATGTAGTATAAGCTCAATCATAAACTGAATCACGATCTTAAAGCTCAAGGAAAAGATCAAAAGCTTCTGAAATGAAGTTTGGCGACAGAGCTGGCAGGTTGAGAACTGTTGTCTAGTTTGGCCAGGTAACCTGATAGGAATCGCTGAACAAGATCGAGAACTGTATTTAAAAAATCGAACAGCACTGCAAGAAGTAGAAGCCCTTATAATAATGAAACTCCAATGGTTAAAAACAAACTTGATGGGAAATTCATGAAGGAAGCAAACCAAAAAAAGGTTTGACACTTGGGCAGAGTTTTAGCACTTATGATGACAAAGTCATCAGCTTGTAAATCCATTCATATCAAAACCCCTTTATTATTAGGTGACCAATTTCAAATGTAAATGCGGTTAATGCTTACAAAAGAAGCTGGAGGAATGGAAGTGAAGTTATGGAGATTGAATAAGCATGTCAATGGTTAAATTATGCATCAAAAGTGTGGTATTTTGGGGTTACCTTTTTCTAAGCAAAAACTAGTCATGTTCAACTAAGAGCAGATACACCCTGTTTTATAGAAAGAAAGTCTCGAATGTAGAAAGCAGATAATTTCACCTGGAAAGGATTTGAGGCATTTGAAAAACTACAATAGGTAAAAATGATGAAGAAACTCAAACTTGAAAGTCAGGTTTTGGGTGACTTTAAATGTTAATATACAAACCTACACAAGTTGGAAGTAAGCCTGAATCATGAAACCTACCTAGTGAATGTTGATAGGATCCTAATAAATCAGGCTAGATTTATGCAAAAGGAAGGTGATGATCAGTTGAGAAGTTTTATTTTGCAAGTGAACGAGCTGTGCACACAAATTGGACCGGAAGCATTTTATCATTGATTCGAGTTAAACAACATAATGAAATATACTATCACTGTAGAAGTGCTGAAGGCAAGAAAGATAATGAAGAAATTAAATCCAGAACAGTGTACACTTGGCCTTCCAGCCCTGGGTGACTTAAAAGGAATTAAATCAGTTATTTTTTAAGATGCTTTACAGGGTAATCTTCCAAATGGTTATTCATGAACAGGATGATTCATTATATTTTTAGTGGAAAGAAATCATAAATGTCTGTTAGCCTGGGAATTGATTTAAAAAAGGGTAGTTGAAAAAACTTTAGCTGCAGAAACGCATATGTTGGTAGAAGCAATAGATGTGGTCATGCGTTTATCAGGTATGTTAAACGAACTCCTATATAAGAAGTAATCAGGAACAAATATGTGCCTATGGAATGCTGTGCTGATAACCATTCCATTCTGAGACCATGTCCACTTGACAAAGTGTGTGGTGGAAAAGAGGCTTGACCATTGATCTTGGAAAGAAAGCAGATTAAAAATAAGATCAATCAACGCAAATCATCAGCTAACAGATTGTAGATTGCTTTACAAGAAGAACTGTTTATCCAAAAAGTTGCTAAATATTTTCGTACAAAAGCAACTTACATTGAAATAGATGAGAGACAAAATCTACTGATTGTACTCTCATGGATTTTTTTTGGTTTTTAAGATGGGGGTTGATTGCTGAGCTTGGAAAAGATTGGTTGCATACTGCAACACACACTGACGTATCATTTTTTAAACAGATTCTTTATTTTCATATCAAGAAAAGGAGGAATCTGTTGGTATCTAATGTTGTGAATGGATATTAAATACCTTTGAATTAAAGGTAACAAAGAAAATGGGTTTATCTAACTAACAATGTAATTGGGCTAGAAAGCATTTTATTAAGTCAACAGGGTCTTGGTATCTTTGAATGCTATCACAAGTTCTATGTGAAGAAATTGAAAAAGTTCTTCTTGAGAATATTGGTCTCTACTTGCTTTACATATATGGTCAAGCCACCATCAGCATTGTGGATTGGTTAACTGATAGAAACCACAAAAGGGGATAAATGGAGCTTAAAATCTGATTGAAGATTTGTAGCTTGGGTATCCGTTGTTGTGGTTCTGCTCGCCGAGCTGGAAGTTTTTGCTGCAAACGTTTCCTTCCCTGGCTAGGGAACATCATCAGTGCTGTTGGAGCCTCGTGTGAAGCGCTGCTTTGATGTTTCTTCCGGTATTTATATTGGTTTGTTCTTGCCGCTTCCGAGTGTCAGTTTCAGCTGCAGTGATTTGTATGTGGGGTCCAGGTCGATGTGTCTGTTGATGGATGTTCTTGCCGTTTCCGGGTGTCAGTTTCAGCTGTAGTGGTTTGTATATGGTGTCCAGGTCAATGTGTCTGTTGATGGAGTTTGGGGATGAATGCCATGCTTCTAGGAATTCTCTGGCTGTTCTCTGTCTGGCTTGTCCTATGATAGTGGTGTTTTCCCAGTCAAATTCATGTTGCTGGTTGTCTGAGTGTATGGCTACTAGAGATAGCTGGTCGTGTCGTTTTGTGGCTAGTTGATGTTCATGGATGCGGATTGTTAGCTGTCTTCCTGTTTGTCCTATATAGTGTTTTGTGCAGTCCTTGCATGGTACATACCATGCAAGGACTGCACAAAACACTATATAGGACAAACAGGAAGACAGCTAACAATCCGCATCCATGAACATCAGCTAGCCACAAAACGACACGACCAGCTATCTCTAGTAGCCATACACTCAGACAACCAGCAACATGAATTTGACAGGGAAAACACCACTATCATAGGACAAGCCAGACAGAGAACAGCCAGAGAATTCCTAGAAGCATGGCATTAATCCCCAAACTCCATCAACAGACACATTGACCTGGACACCATATACAAACCACTACAGCTGAAACTGACACCCGGAAACGGCAAGAACATCCATCAACAGATACATCGACCTGGACCCCACATACAAATCACTGCAGCTGAAACTGACACCCGGAAGCGGCAAGAACAAACCAATATAAATACCGGAAGAAACATCAAAGCAGCGCTTCACACGAGGCTCCAACAGCACTGATGATGTTCCCTAGCCAGGGAAGGAAACGTTTGCAGCAAAAACTTCCAGCTCGGCGAGCAGAACCACAATAAATGGAGCATTGTCAATTTGTCAGGCCATGATGAGTTGAATGCCACGGGGATTAATGCTGGGCCTCACTTATTTCTAAATGATATAATGAATTAGACAAGTAGAGGATTCCATCTGTGTGTTTAAACAAAGAACAATACAGCACCGGAACAGGCCTGTCAGCCCTTCCAGCCTGTGCCAGCACATTTTGCCCTTCCATACTATAACTGTCTTCACTTATAGGATCCATATCCCTCTATTCCCTTCCCATTCATGTTTTCGTTCAGGTGCTTTTTGAATGCTGCTATTGTGTCTGCTTCCACCACCTCCTCTGTGAGCATGTTCCAGGCACTCACCACCCTTTGTGTGCAAAACGTGCCTCACATATCTTTTTAAAATTTGCCCCTCGCACCATTAACCTGTATCCATGAGTAATTAACCTCTCCACCCAGGTAAAATGCCTCATACTTTCCACAGTATCCATGCCATTCACAATCTTATAAACTTCAATCAAAGTAACCCTCAACCTCCAGTGAAAACAAACCTAGTCTATCCAACCTTTCTTCTTGGCTAAATTCCCCCCTTATAAAGAAACATCCTGGTAAATATTTTCTGTACCCTCTCCAAAGCATCCACCTCCTTCTGGTAGTGTGGCAACTAAAACTGTATGCAATATTCCAATGTGTGGCCTAACTAAAGTTCTATAAAACTGCAGCACAACTTAGCTATCCTTATACTCAATGCCCCTTCCAATCAAGGTAAGCATGCCATCAGCCTTCTTTACTACCTTAGCTACCTGCGCTGCCAATTTCAGTGATCTGTGGGTCTGCACACTGAGGTCCCTCTGCATATCAATACTCCTAAGGGTTCTGTCATTCACTGTATAATTTCCACCTGTATTTGATCTTCCAAAATACATCATCTCAAATTTGTCTGGATTAAACTCCATCTGTCATTTTTGTGCCCAATGTCTCTAACTGATCTATATACTTCTCTATCCTCTGACAATCTTTCTCACTGTCCACAACTCCACCAATCTTTGTATTGTCTGCAAACTTACTAATTAGATCAGCTAAGTTTTCCTCCAAATCATCTGTGTAGACCACAAACAGCAGAGATCCCAACATTGATCCTCATGGAATACCACTAGTCACAACTATCCATTCCAAAAAGTATCCTTCCACTGCTATCCTCGGTCTCCTTTGACTAAGCCAATTCTGTATCCATCTTGTCAGCTCAGTCTGATATCATCCAACTTCACCTTTTGTACCAGTCTGCCATGAGGGACCTTGTCAAAGACTTTATTAAAGTTTATGTAGATAAATTCAACCACTTTTCCCTCATTAATCAACTTTGTCACCTCCTCAAACAGCTCAATCAATTTAGTGAGGCATGACCTCCCCTGCATAAATCCATGCTGTCTAACACTTATAAGCCAATTTGCTTCAGAATGCCTGAAGATCTTATCCTTGTGAATTCTTTCCAATAATTTCCCTACCACCAACTGAGGCCCACGGGCTTTTAATTTTCTGCTACCCTTCTTAAACAATGGAGCTATGTTGACTATTCTCCAGTCCTCTGGGACCTCACCCGTGGCCAAAGAAGATACAAAGATGTCTGTCAATGCTCCAGCAATTTTTTTTCTTGCCTCCCTCAATATCTTGGATAGATCCCATCAGGATCCATTGACTTATCTAACTTAATACTTTTTAAGAAGGACAACACCTCTTTCTTTTTAATAGCAACCTGGCTTAAAAATTCAACACTCCCTTTCCTGAGATCATTCTCTACCAATTCCCTCTCTTTCGTGAATACTGACACAAAGTGTTAATATCAGACCTCATCTACCTCTTCTGGCTCCACACATCGATTCCCGCTTTTGTGCTTGAGTGGGCTAACCTTTTCACTGGCTACCCTAATGATACAAAGCTAGGTGGGAAATCAAACTGTGTATAGAACTACAAAGAGATAGTTATAGTTTAAGTGAACAGGCATCAAGATTACAGTTGGAGTGAATTGTAGCCAAATGTGAGGTTATTTGATTTTAACTTAAGAGTACAAGGAAAGGGTATTTTTATAAAGGTATAATTGTGTTAAATATTGCTTTTCAGAGAAACCTGTGTCTTCATACAAGGAACAGCAAGAAATAGTATGCAGGAACAGCAAGCATTTAGGAAATTCAATAGCATGTGATGGAAGGTGTCATCAACAGAGCTATCTAGCAGCACTTACTCAGCAATAACCTGCTCCATGGCCCAGTTTGAATTCCACCAGGGCCATTCAGCACCCGACCTCATTACAGCCTTGGTTCAAGCATGGATAAAGGAACTGATTACCAGATGTAAGGTGAAGCTGACTCACCTTGAAATCAAAGCCACATTTGACCAAGTGTGGCATTAAGGAGCCCGAGCAAAACTGCAGTCAATGGGAATCAGTGAGGAAGCTCTTGCAGATTGGGGTCACACTGGACACACAGAAGATGGTTGTGGTTGTTGGAGGTCAGTGATCTTAGCTCAAGATCATCTCTGCAAGTTCCCCTCCAAGTCATCAATCAATATGATTTGGAATTGTATTGTTGTTCCCTTAGTATTGCTGGGTCAAAATCCTGGAATTCTCTCCCTAATGTCAGGGTAGATACTGAGGCAATGCTTCCCCTGAATGGGGAATCTGGAACCAGGTGCACAAATGCAAGATAAGTAGCCAGTCATTTAAGAGTGTGAAGAGGAGAAATTTCTTCACTCATTGATTTGGTGATTGCAGACAGAGAGTGGTGTAGAAGGTTGTTTTTCAGATGAAAAGCATGTGATCAGTGGTGTGCCAGTAGGATCAGTATTGTGTCCACTGTTGTTCATCATTTATATAAGTACTTTGATGAGAATATAGGAGACATGGTTTGTAACTTTGCGGATGACACCAAAATTGGTGGTATATTGGACAGTGAAGAAGGTTAGCTAAGAATACAATGGGATCTGGATCAACAGGGCCAGTGGTTCAAGAAATGGCAAATGGACTTGGATTCAGATAATTACGAGGTGTCATATTTTGGTAAGACAAACTAGGGCAGGACTTGCACAGTTAATAGCACGGCTCTGGGAAGTGTTGTCAAACAGAGAGACCTTACTTACATCCTTGAAGGTGGCATCACAAGTAGACATGGTGGTGAAGAAGGTGTTTGGCACATTTTCCTTCATTGGTCAGAGCACTGAATATAGGAGTTGGGATGTCATGCTCTAGCTGTACAAGGCATTGGTAAAGCCATTTTGAACTGCATACAATTCTGGTCTTACTGCTTTAGGAAGGATGTTATTAAACTGGAAAGGGTGTTAAAAAGGTTTACAAGGATGATGCTGAGACTGGAAAGTTTGAGTTATAAGGATAGGCTGAATAGGCTGGGAAGCTGAGGGGTGACCTTGTAGAGGTTTATAAAATCACAAGGGCCATAGGAAAAGTGAATAGCCAAGGTATTTTGTTTTGATTTGATTTATTGTAGTCACATGTACCTAAGTAGAGTGAAAAAGCAAACAAAGACATGCTGATCACAGGGTGCTTCGACAGAATGAGTGAGGCATACAAGGTTATGGCTGCACAGGAGGTACACAAAGCAAGATCAACATTATTTGAATTTAGAGAGGGCCAATCAGCAGTCTAATTGCAGCAGGGAAAAAACTGTTCTTGAACCTGTTGGTGCGCGTGTTGAAGCTTCTGTATCTTCTGCCTGACGGAGAAGGTTGGAAGAAAGTATTATTGGGGTGGGATGGGTCTTTGATGACGTTGGCAATCTTTCTGTAACAACGTGGAGTGTAAATGGTGTTCATGCACGGAAGGTTTGCTTCCAATAATGATCTGCCCTGTGCACACAACTTTCTGTTATTTCTTATGGTCCTGGACAGAGCAGTTGTATACATGAACAGAATGCTTCCTCTGGTACATCTGTTAAAAGTTGGTGAGGGTCCTTCTGGGCTTGCCATATTTTCTATGGAAGAAGACACATTCTTGTGCTTTCTTGACCATCGCATCTACGTGGGAGGTACAGGACAGATTATCATCACTCCTCGAAACTAGACGTTCTTGACTCACTCCATCTCAGCTCCATTGATGTAGACAGGGGTTTATCTTCCTCTTTTCTTCCTGAAGTCAATGAGTAATTATTTTGCTTTGCCGATGTTGAGAAAGAGATTATTATAATTGCATGTGACATCAAGCACTCTAACTCTTGCCTCTACTCTGACTCATCGTTGTCTGATATCTGGTCTACCCCAGTGGCATTGTCAGCAAAATTGTAGATGACATCTGTATGGAATTTGGCTACATAGTTGTGGCTATACAGGGAGTACAGCAGAGGGCCGAGAATACATCTTTGCAGGGCACCAATGTTAAGGATTATCATGGAGGAAGTGCTATTATCTATCTTCACGGATTGTCATCTGTGAGTCAGGAAACTGAGGATGCATGGGAGTCGAAAACCAGAGGGCCTAGGTTTAAGATGATGGGGAAAGATTTAAAATGGATCTGAGGGGCAACCTTTTAACATGGAGTGTGGTACGTTTAAGAGAAGAGCTGCAATTGCAAGTGGTAGAGATGTGATGGTCAAGAAGACACAACAATGCCTCTTCTTCCACAGGCGGCTTAGGAAATATGGCGTGACCATACGAACGCTCACTAACGTTTACAGGTGCACCCTGGACAGATGCATTCTGTCCAGGTGCATAATGCCCTGGTAAAGCAACATTACAACATTTAAAAGACATTTGGACAGGTACAGGAATAGGAAAGGTTTTTCGGTTGAATGCAAGCAAATGGGATTAGTTAAATTTAGGAAACCTGGTTGGTATGGATAAGTTAGGCTGAAGGGCCAGTTTCCTGTATACATCTGTGGATGCACACCATTGAACATACTTTACTGTTGGTACAGGATTTTTTGGCCTCTTCTGGAAACATAGGATATGGGCAGCAGGCAGCGACCTAGATGTGAAATCCAAAATCAGTTGGGATCATACTGATGATTGGAATAGGCTCCTATTTCACAAGTTCTAATGTTTAGTCAGGTAGCTGGTTCCTCAAAATGACCCTGTTTGTCAGATGGTGAAAATTGCACATAAGGATAAAATATGAAAAAGCCACCTTGATTGTAACTCATCACTCACTTCTTTGCATTGCTTGACAGAGCTGAGTGGCAAGATGAAGAGGAAGGAAAACTAAAGTCACAAAGAGGAATCAAATAGAAATTCCAGGATATTAAATTAATGTTTCACTCAGTGCTATTCAAGTCTAACCTGATTCTCCAGACCTCCTCCTAATGCCAATAGGCTGAGTTCTGTGCAGTTGTCCATAATCATATGATCACTTGTCCCTGTACAAACATTTATAACCTTCAGCTACACCAATACACTGAAGAGTTTACTAACACCAGATACTCTGTCTACTTTCTGTTTCTTTTACACAAATATTCAAAAATGAAATACAAAAATTATTTTGATCAAGCACAATTGTCAACAAAAAATGATATCTAACAGTAACAACGTCATCATGTAAAGATCCTGAAATAAATATTCTTTCTTCAGCTGACAGGTTTCAGAGGATAAAAGGCTCAATTTATTTATGACCACAATCTCTGCATTCATTTCCTGAAGGTTCTGGGAGCCGTGAATCATTCCCCACTGAATGAATGCTGCTCAAGTCTTATTGGCAATATCAAAGAACAGAAGCAAGCAAGAAGATAAAATGTCAGAATGCTGTTTTATTTACCATTAGGAAATTATTTCTACTCTGAAACCTTTGTTGAATGCGACCCAATGCGAGATGACAGCTGCAACCTAAAAATCTAATGAATGTTATCCAGTGCTGAACTGCTATGGTGAAGGCTGAAGCTCAAATGACAAGCTTAATTTTCAGTGAGGCAATTCACTGTGTTGTATTCATTCATTCCTTGTTTTGTCAGAGTTTGGGAATTAGTGTGCACTGCAACTGTTCAAAGAAAGGATGATGAGGGTAAATTAAAAAAAATGTATGAGGCACTTAAAAAGGGTGTTACACTTAATTGTAAGACAAAATAATTATTCATTCATTGTCTGGAAAGTGTAAAGTATGCACTATGCATCAGGATTTGGGAATTTAACATGGGTTTGCTATCGCACAGTAATTAATATTCTATCCCTGACTCCAGCTCCAGAACTCATTAAAGTAGACACAACCAATAGAGTGAGAACTGTGGAAGAAATAGTTCTGAGGACTGGATTAATAAAATGTCACTAGAAAATTGCGATGAACTTTCTACCTTAGAAAACTTGTTGAGAGGCATTTTAAAAATGATCTCAATTTCTATACGTGCAAGTTCCTTCATTTCTTTTGCTGTGAAGTTATAAGACAAGTGAGAAATTGGAACTGCACCCAGCCTCTAATGAGGAATACAAAGGCAACTTATGAGTAAGTGGAGAGAAACTTCAGGTACAGAAGGATCTGGGTATCCTCATGTGTGCGTTACAGAAAACTATGAATGCACACTAGATATAGCAGGTGATAAGGATGACTAATGGAATTTCTGCATTTATTGTGGAAGGAATTGAGTGGAAAAGAGATTTTCCCTGGAGTATTGTGTACAATTTTGGTCCCCTTCCTTGAGAACAGATGCAATTGCTTTAGAAGCAGTTCAGAGAAGGTTTACTATTTAAGGAGAGAGTTAAGAAGAGCAAAGAGAGGAAATGAGCAGCCTTTAGCAGGTAGAATAAAGGAGAACCTTAAAGCTTTCTGTAGGTATGTGACGTCTTGGGTCTGTTTTCATTGTAAAGAAGAAGGCTAAGAGGGAATTTGATAGAGGCATACAAGATGATCAGAGGATTAGTTAGGGTAGACAGTGAAAGTCTTTTTCCTTGGATGATGACGTAAGTTTGGTACGAGGGGGCATAACTACAAATTGACGGGCGATAGATTTAAGACAGATGTCAGAGGCAGGTTCTTTACTCAGAGAGTAGTAAGGGTGTGGAATGCCCTGCCTGCCAACGTAGTTAACTCAGCCACATCAGGGAGATTTTAACAATCCTTGGATAAGCACATGGATGATGATGGGATAGCGTAGGGGGGTGGGCTTCAGTTAGTTCACAGGTTGGCACAAAATCAACAGCCAGAGGACCTGTTCTGTGCTTTATTGTTCTAGTTCTATGCTCTAAGAGGGTTTCGTCTTATGAAGAGAGATTGAAGAGTTTATGCCGACAGTGTCTGTAGTTTCGAAGAATGAGGGGAGGTCTAATTGAGGTAAATAAAATGCGAAATGGGATTAACAAAGTCAACGTAGAAAGGATGCTTTCTTATGTGGGGCAACCTAGAAGGAGGGGTCATACTTTCAGGATAAGGAGTAGCATATTTAAAGTAGATGAGGAGAAATTATTTCTATCAAATGTTTTTCAAATCTGTGGAATTCACTACCCCAGAGTACGGTGGATGCTGGGACATTGAGTAAATTTAAGGAGATGGACAGATTTTAAAATTAGTAACAGGTTGAAGGGTTATGGAGAGTGGGCTGGAAAGTGGAGTTGAGGCCAAGATGAGATTAGCTGTGACTGTATGAAATTGCTGAACAAGCTCAAGGGGCTGAATTCCCTTATTCCTGTATCTTAGATTCTTAGGTAATTAAAATGACAAATGAATGGTCTGGAAGTCATGGGATTGCTCCATGTAGCAGAACCTTTGCACATGCCTCCTTTCCAAAATTCCTTGATGCTGTGGTCAGTATTCGCAGGAGGTGACAGCACACCAAGAGGCCTTTAATAAAATCAGGTCAGTGCCCCTTATGGTCGACAAAGACAATTGGGACCCAAAGCCCCATTTCTGTGCTGCATCATTTTTATAGTTCCGTGACATTACAGAGTGGGAATATTTTAACTGATTTGACCTGTTTTTCTGTTACAGATTTTATGGTTGGGTTCCAAGGATGTCAACCTAGAAGTGCCATATATCACGAGTTATTGACATTATCTCGAGCCAATTGCAACTTCAACTAGATAAATGATGAGTGGAGATTTTCAAATTCGAGTGAGAGTGGGAAAGGGAAGTGAGGTGGGGTGAAGAGGTCCTAGAATGCCATGAAGTGTACTCCTGCAGCTTCACATCACACAAGGCAAGCTTTATGCCTCTCCTGTCAGAGATTTACATGCTCTCTACATCCCAGCAATTGTGGGACCCTTATAGGATGGTCCCAAAAGCAAATCTTGCTCCTTAATGAACTTGGTGGGCAGCTTCAGTTTGGCCAGATTTTCTACGAGCTTTTGGTCAGAATAGGTAGAAATCCGATCAGCTGGATTTTAGAAAAGTTAATGATTTAAAACATCGCAAGTTTCATTTCTGGAACTTGATCATGTTGGAATGATCATGGACATATATTTAATCAGCATGACAATCAGTAAGCCCACTGCTCTGGTTGAATTGGATTACATAGCGAAAGTGCCTGAACCACAAACATTTCGAAGTCCAAAGAATCATTTTTGGTCTTTGTGGAACTGGCTGCTCATTGGAATCATGCAGACATCAAATAGTAATCTGAAACAGGAATTCTGGCTGGAGATTTCAGTCAAATTATGCAGATGATCATGTTGTAAGTGAAAATTTGTGCAAGTCAGCCATGACCACAAATTTGCTCATAAAAGATACATCTTATTTCCAGACACAATGCAAATGTTTGGTCTTACTCAAAAGTAGAATATTAACTATTCATTTAAATTAAAAATAATAAAGGTTCTATGATTTCTTATGACTAGTTGTGTAATTCAAAGGCCTCACACATTCCTTATGAAGGTTTAACACATGAAATGTCAATTCTCCTGCTCCTCGGATGCTGCCTAACTTGCTACGCTTTTCCAGCACCACACTTTTTGACACTGATCTATAGCATCTGCAGTCCTCACTTTCCCCTTCTTCAAAGACCTGGCTGGCTGACTGGGTTATAACCTTTGGAATCCAGGACTGCAGCTGTAAGCCCTGATGTAAGGAATGTGAGGTTCTTTGCTCCAGATTTGAGCTTCCGTTATGAATTAAATGCTGTAGTATAAAAGTATCAATATTTTAAGGGCCAAACATGGCATTACATTGGATGAGAATGGATTCCTGAGAGTTCTTCAAGCTTGTCACAGCTGTTACAAAATATTGGCTGAGAATTGGACAAGACTAGCAGCTCAATGTTCTGGTTTTAGATACTACAAGAAGGATAGAAAAAAAAAAGCACGAAAAGAAGGGGTATAATGTTCTTGACTAAGGAGTACATTACTGCTGTAAAAAGGGAAGGTACTTCTGAAAAATCATCCAGTAAAAAGATACAGGGAAAAATTATAAATAAGAAAGGAAAGATCACTTTGATGGGACAGTACTATATGCCCCCAATAGTAAGAGAGCAATTGAGAAACAACTATGTAAGGAGACTTCAGATATTTGCAAGCATAATAAGTTTGTAATAATGGGGGCTTTTAATTTTCCAAACATTGACTGGGGCTACCATAGTGTTAAAAATTAGGATGGTGAAGAATTTGTCAAAAGTGTTCAAGAAAATTTTCTTTGTCAATATGTGGATGCTCCTACCAGAGAATAAGCAAAACGAGACCTCCTTTTGGACAATAAGGCAGGGCAGGTGACTGAAGTAAACATGAGAGAACACTTTGGGCCTAGCAAACATAATTCTATTAGTTTCAAAATGATTATGGTTATGGTTAATCCTTCCATAAAAATTAAAAGGTTTTAATTGGAGTAAGGCAAATTTTAATGGAATGAGACAAGAACTTTCAAAAGTTGATTGAAGTAGACTGTTTGCAGGTAAAAGGACATCTAACAAGTGAAGGGCATTCAAGAGTGTGATGACAAGAGTTCAGAGCCTTTTTGTTCCAGTTAGAGTGAAGGGTAAGGCTGGTAATATGAATGGATAAATATTGAGGTTCTGGTCAAGAATAAAAGAGAATCTTTAGGCATAGACAGCTTGGTTCAATTGAATCTCTTAACCAATATAAAGAGTGTAGGGCTATTCTTAAGAGAGAAATCAGAAAGGCAAAGAGGGGATATGAAATTGCACTGTCAGATAAGCTTAAGGATAATCCAAAGAGGTTCTATAAATATGTTAAGAGCAAGAGGGTAACTAGAGAGAGGGTAGGGTCTCTTAAAGATCAATGAGGTCACCTTTGTGCTGAACCTCAGGAGATGGGAGAGATATTAAATGAATATTTCATGGCAGTTTTTACTGTGGAGAAAGAAATGGAGTCTGCAGAATACAGGAAAATAAACTTTGATGTTTTAAAAACAGTTCACATTACTGAAGAGGAAGTTTCAAGAGGTCTCAGAGAATATAAAGGGGGGATAAGTCTGCTAGAACCTGATCTAATGTATCCCAGAACATTGTAGGAAGTAAGGGAGGAAATTACATGACTCCTTGGAGAAATATTTGCATCATCTATAACAATTGGTGAGGTGTCTGATGACTGGAGGGTGGCTAACGTTGTTCCTTCGTTTAAATAAGGTTGTAAGGAAAAAATCAGGGAACTATAAACCTGTGAGTCTAACTTGAGTTGTGGGTAAACTATTGGAAGTGATTATAAAAGATAGGATTTATGAATGTTTTGAGAGGCAAAAATTGATTAGGGATAGCCACCTTGGTTTTATGTGAGGGAAATCATGTCTCACAACTTGATTGAGTTTTTTTGAGGTAGTTGCCAAAAAGAGTTGATGAAGGCAGAGCAGGAGACGTTGTTTATTTGGATTTTAGTAAAGCCTTTGACAAAGTACTACATGGTAGACTAATTAGTAAAGTTAGATCACGCGGGATTCAGAGTGAGCTTGCCAGTTGGATACATAATTGGCTTAATGTCAGAAGACAGAGATTAGGTGGGAGGTTGCTTTTCGGACTGGAGGCCTGAGACCAGCAGTGTTTCACATGATTCAGTTTTGGGTCCTCTTTTGTTTGTAATTTAAATAAATGATTTGGATGAGAATATAGAAGTCATGGTTAGCAAGTTTGCAGATGACATCAAAATTGGTGGCATGGGAGACAGTGAAGGGGGTTTTCTAAGATTACAAAGGGAGCTTGATTAAATGGGTCAATGGGCAGAAAAACGACAGATGGGATTCAATCTGGATAACTGCGAGGTATTGCATGTTGACATAACTAGAAAGGGGAGGGCTTAGACAATCAATGGTAGGACCTCAGGTAGTGTTGTAGAACAGAGGAACCTAGGGGTGTGTCACACATAGAAAGATGTCTAAAAAGGCACTTGATACACTTGACTTCAGTGCTCCGTCTTTTGAGTATTGGAGTTAGGACATTATGTTGTACAGGACATTGTTGAGGCCTCTTCTGGAGTACTGTGTCTAGTTCTGGTCACCCAGTTATAGGAAGGATATTATTATGCTGGAAAGGGTTCCGAAGAGATTTACCAGGATGGAAGGTTTGAGTTATAAAAAAAGGTTGGATAGGCTGGGGTGTTTTTCACTGGCACATAGAAGGTTGAGAGGCGACCTAACAGAAGTTTATAAAATAATGAGAGGGAAAAATAGAGTTGATGGTAGTTATGTTTTCCCTAAGATGACGAATCTCAAGACTAGGGGGCACATTTTTAAGATAAGAGGACAGAGATTTAAAAAAAATGTAAGAGGCAAATTTTTACATGGAGTGGCTCGCGTGTGGAATGAACTTTCTGAGAAAGTGATGGATGTGGGTATAATTACAATGTTTAAAAGACATTTGGATAGAAACATGAACAGGAGAGGTTTGGGGGGATTTGGGCCAGGAGCAGACAGGTGGGACTAGTTTAGTTTTTAATTATAATTGGCATGGATTATTTTGACCGAAGGATCTATTTCTATACTGTATGACCTGCTATAACTTTGACAGAAAAGGTGAATAATTTGTAGTAAAATAAAGCAGAAGATAACCAGAATGATAGCTGGTATACAAATCTCCAACCGGAACAATGGCTGGAATTTTCCAAATGGTCAAAATGTATTTTGCCAGTGTTGGCAGATGGAATCTTTAGGTTCCAAGCCATGACTTCGGGCCTGCAGCTGGAGGAAGGGTGATGTCAATAGTGCCAAGTTATAAGGCACACCTAACTTCCAAGAAACATTAGCCCAGTTGCAATTAGCAACTCTGCCAGATCAAGAACAGTGTGAAGCTTGCTAGCCCTCATCCCATTGGTTCCTACTCCTTTCATTCCCACCTATCTCTACCTTCCTTTCTTGTTATTTACTGTTCTCAGTGCACTACTTTCACTTCACCTCCAAAGCCATTGATCTCCTTACTGCCTCCCTACCTCACCTAACCAACTCATCCAGTTTTGACTGAAAAAAAAATAAACATACAAGCTCTATAATAACATCTGTAAGTCCCAAGTAAGGTCAGAAATCTGTTAAGGTAAATACATGTAACTTGATAGGCAATTGAAAAGTCTAAACCTCTTTAGAGTGCCAAGTCTGTCACTTGAAGAAGCAATACAATAAGCTATAGGTTCTGTCAATCATTACTTAGCATAGGTGAATAAACAATGTTGGCACTTCAGAATTTTACTGCTTTTGAAAGAATTCAAAAATGCACATGACTAACACAGCCTACAAATAGCCAAGCAGATGGCTGAGCTGGTCTATGAAGAGTGAAATAAAACAGTTGGGTGGAGGGAACCTTAAATAATTAGTTATGGATGTCTCTGTGAGATGATCTTTCAACATTGTGCAATCTATTCTCTTGTACTTTACACTATGTTACTTTCAATAGACAACTCAACAGTTGCCAGAAGTATCAACCGAGCAATCACATTATTTTATGGTCACTTACTTTCCCCAATAATTCACTTCAATCATCATTGAAACAACTTTCGCCACATGATTCCATGAGGAAATGGTAACATCATTTTTGCAAACTTTTTATAATTTTACCATCTCTGATCTTTGATACACATCACAATGCTGGAGATGTGGCTACCTCCATGAAAATTCCAGACATTCTGAAATTCCCACTTCAAAAATTATGTCAGCATCACTTAAGTAGAAACCCATCAGTTTTGTGGCTCACACCTGTATCTGCACAGGTGAAGATGAACACTGGCAAAAACAGAGACGCAGTCGTGTTTTTTCATCTGAGCAGCCTTTTGTTCCCTATCCTGGATCTTTAGAGGGATTGCTAAATATTGACAAATGTGTTTGGGTGATGGATGAGGGTTGTTGATGAGGTGTTCTGAAGTCTTGGACATTTCGATAAAGCAAATGGAGACTGATTCTGAATTTGGCCAATACTGGACTTACTCCAATAAGCCTTGATATCATCACATTCTATAAAGAACGTATTTCTCAGCAAACTAATTCTAGCATTTTGAACGTCACAAAATTGACTAAAATCTACCAACCAATTAAAAAGTCAGCCACTTACAGTTCACTATTACTTCTACTTTTCGTACATCAGCAGATGACACCTCATTGTATGCACTGCACTCGTAATCTCCAGCCTGTTCTTTTGTGATTCCTGTAATTTCAAAGTATTCATCTTCGACGAAATCTCGAACTGGAAGAAAAAACAAAGGCACACATGAGACAGAACTTAGGTCCACAGTTCAACACCATCTTTTTAAACTCTATAAAGAAACTCTGAGGCTCTGCAATTTGACAGGAGAAAATAAATAATTTTTAGGTACATCTTTGTTTAATTCAGATAAATGTGAGGTGCTGTATTTTGGGAAAGCAAATCTTAGCAGGACTTATACACTTAATGGTAAGGTCCTAGGGAGTGTTGCTGAACAAAGAGACCTTGGAGTGCAGGTTTATAGTTGCAGATAGATAACATAGTGAAGAAGGTGTTTGGTACACTTTCTTTTATTGGTCAGAGTATTGAGAACATGAGTTGGGAGGTCGTGTTGCGGCTATGTAGGACTTTGGTTAGGCCACAGTTGGAATATTGCATGCAATTCTGGTCTCCTTCCTATCGGAAAGATGTTGTGAAACTTGAAAGGGCTCAGAAAAGATTTACAAGGATGTTGCCAGGATTGGAGGATATGAGCTATAGGGAGAGGCTGAACTGGCTGGGGCTGTTTTCCCGGGAGCGTCAGAGGCTGAGGGGTGACCTGATAGAGGTTTACAAAATTGTGAGGGGCATAGATAGGGTAAATAGACAAAATCTTTTCCCTGAGGTCAGGGAGTCCATAGCGAGAGGGCATACTTTTAGGGTGAGAGGGGAAAGAGACTTAAGGGGCAACTTTTTTACGTAAAGGGTGGTACGTGTATGGAATGAGCTGCCAGAGGATGTGGTGGAGGCTGGTACAATTGCAACATTTAAGAGGCATTTGGATGGGTATATGAATAGGAAGGGTTTGGAGGGATGTGGGCTGGGTGCTGGCAAGTGGAACTAGATTGGGTTGAGATATCTGGTCTGCATGGACAGGTTAGACCGAAGGGTCTGTTTCTGTGCTGTACAACTTTATGACTCTATGACTCTTGAGTTATTTTCTGATGTTTTAATCTATTTCTGTCTCTATATCCAATCCATTGGCAGATAAATGTTGAGTGGATAGCTTCAAATCAACTTCTAACCTGCCAAGCAGCTATCAAATCCTTTAGCTGTCTGTTTGTAGAAGTAGCGAGCTTTAGATCTGAGGTTGCCTGGAGCTAAAACTCCATTGTGCTTTGCCGCATTTACTTCATGTCATTGATGCCTCACGGTAATGACAATGCTCTAGAGGAGTAACAAAAGGCCACAATGCCAATTGCTAATACCACAGGACTAAGGAACAAGAAAAGGCTAGAGGTTTCCAGGAAGGTAATTGAAGTATCATTGAACTGGTGAAAGTTAAGTGTTTCCTAATAGCAGTTCTGAACTTCAGTCACACAACAAATTATTGATCTCTGTGAATACTTCTGTTAAAGGTCTTCTGAAATCTTTGGCAAAGTAGGATTTGCACTTATTTATCAGCTTTCACAATATCAGTGTGTTCAAATCACTTGATAATCAATGGAATACTTTAAATTATAGTCACAGGTAATTGGTGCACAGTAAAGTTCCAAAAACAATAACGAGATAGTGATCAGAGAATCTCTTTTAGAGATGTTGCTTGAGGGATAAGCATTGACCAGGAAGCAGTAACGGTTAAAATAATCAATTCAAAATATCAGGATGCTCTCATCTTCATGACACCAGCTTACTGAGAGCTAATACTGTATAATAATTTTCTTACATCCAATTCAATTCTTTTCTTTCTCTTCCCTCGATTATAGCTAAGAGGCATTCAGGTGATGGTACGAAGAAATGAGGATAGTTTCCATGAAAGAATGGCATAAATCAACTGTTCACAAACATTTTAGTTCAGGGCCATTTAGAGGAGAGCACCCCCCACCCCTATCTCATTTGTTGTCATTTCCCACCACATCAGAATTAATAAGAACTGATCAAGATTGCATTTTGCTGCTTTTTGTGATGAAATGTCATAAATAATGTTTGTTCTAAAAGTATAAATATTTGTGTATTAAAAACATCACTACTACAACAAACCACCTTTATATGAAACAAGCGATAATAAAATCACTTCAATAATCTTCTGAAAATGAGTAATTACACCACATCTATACTGGTCATACAAAATAAACAATAACATAAATCTTGATGAAGGAGCAGCCCTCCGAAGATTTGTGATTTCAAATTACAACTTGTCAGGTTACAACTTGGTGGCGTATGACTTTATGACTAAATCTTGATTAGAAGGCTACGGTGTTGTTGGTTGTGGTCATGGTGCTTCATGGCACAAATATGGAGCTGGTCATAAGACAGGACACAAATGGTGGAGCTGAATGTTCTCACCTGTTCACTTACAAAGCCTTTGCCACAGCATTGTTCAACATTGACCTGCATTCTGGACTAGCACAGGGATCACAGGATGGTGTGCCTGGGTGTCTTATTCTTTGGAGGGTTGGTGTGGGCTTGTTGAGCCAAATGGCCTGTTTCCACACTGCAGAGATTCTATGATTCTATGAATTAGGTAGAAGCCTCTCTCTGTTGGATTGAAGTTTGTCAATTGTCAATCTCTATCTGTTTCCCTTTCTAGATGTTTCCTGTTGAATTTCAAAGCAATTTCTGAATAAGGATGTGGAGGTGCTGGTGTTGGACTAGGGTGGACAAAGTCAGAATATACACGACACCAGGTTATAGTCCAACAGGTTTATTTGAAATCACAAGCTTTCAGAGCGCTCCTCCATCGTCAGGTGAAGTTACACAATTGCCAAACAGTAATCTGCATTTTCACTTAAAAATATCAACTGATTAGATTACTTACAGTGTGGAAACAAGCCCTTCGGCCCAACAAGTCCGCACTGATCCTCCAATGAGTAACCCACCCAGACCCATTTCCCTCTGACTAATGCACCGAATACTAAGGACAACTTAGAATGGCCAATTCACCTGACCTGCCCATCGTTGGACTGTGGGAGGAAACCCATGCAGACACAAGGGGAATGTGCAAACTCCACACAGGCAGTCACCCAAAGTTGGAATTGAACTGGTGTCCCTGTTGTTGTGAGGCAGTGGTGCTAGCCACTGTGCCGCCCACTGAGTTTTTACTTTGCGTTATTGGTCATAGATTTCATAGCTGGTTGGCTGCTGACTTCTGCTTTCAACTTAATGTATTTGTTTACAATATTAAAGAAAAGAAACACTGTAGAAATATAATTGCTTCATGCTGACAAAGCTTGCCTGTGAATGGCCCACTGGCAACACAAGCAAACATGATAACTTGCTTCACTGCTCAAAAAGTTTAGTTTTCATTAAGCTTAGCCCAAGGATATAATAAAAGTAGAATTTTTCCTATCTGGCTTGATAAAAAAGTACTTTGTGAAAGGATGACTAAAGTGAACATTAATTCTATTTTGCCACTCTGAGAAATTGTTTCTGCTAGGACTGATAGATGTAGTCCATATTTGGCATAAATATTTCATAGAATCACAAACAAACAATTTAAGTATCTACCCAATGAAGCAGAACAACCTCAAGGCAATGACAACAGACAACAGATTTTTAAAGAGAAGAACTGAATAGGAAATCTTCTCAAATAGGCTGTCCAACTTTCTAGAGAGCTGACCCAAATCATCAGGGAACAGAAAGTTTCACTCCAACCAAATAATTGTAGAACAAACCATGATGTGTTTGTCAATCATGATAGGTAAGCACGCATGTTCATGTATTGAATCTAACTCATTGAATACGATTGAAGTGAATCTTATCATTTTGTTTGCACAATGCAGTTGCATTGAGTTCTTTGGAGAGATTCTTGCCGAGAGGCCAATCTAGGATTTCTCATTATATCTTACCAATTAATTACATATTTCAATCCCAGAACATGCTTTATATCTGATTTTATCCCCCATGTTAAAACACACTATTCCTGAAATGACTAGCCACTCAGATATCCACTGAAAGACTAACATCTTTGGCTGTATTTAGAAGATCAGTATTTACAAGCACTGGCATTCCAAAGCTGCCCTACTCATTGATGGTGAGATTCTGAACATGTCAGAGAAAGGGAAGGTGATACTGCAAGTCATCGTTGAGGACCTGGATGCTCTCATGCAGGAGGTGGTGCAAAGAAGAGGCATCCTCTTCCCAGAGGATCAATGGAGGAGGTTGTGACACCAGACCTTGATAGTTTGGGCTGAATTTGATACAGTACTGAATCAACTAGGTAGATAATAGACCACTCTTCCTTCCACTGCAGTCTCACAGTAACCCTGCTGTCAGTCTTATTTGGTGCACACTACTTTCAACCACTGGTGCTGATGCCTCCTCTCTTGTCTCTACCTGGCAACTGCTGGAATGCCTGCTATCAATGCGATGAAATGGCCTGCTCCCCAGAAGCCACTGCCTCAACCTCTGAGGGTCCTGAGATGTCAGAGGAAGCATTGGCATGGCTGCCTTCTACACTGCCACCAGCTCAGATTTCTCCTGCACCTCCCACCAGGTTAGATACTGACACCTGGATTAGAATGTTAGCCTTGGAAAGGGTTGGGGCAAAAGCTAGTGAGCATCTCATTGTGACAGCTCCACCAGTGACTGCGGAAGGAAGGTTCAGGCTGCTAGCACTCAGACAATTGCTGGTGACGAGAAAATTGCTCAGCTCCAGGCATGTGAGGAACTCAGCGGTGTTGGCAATCGGGGATTTGATCACTATGCACAGGAAGAATCACAATGGTTTCATAAGTGGCAAAAGTGCAACTATCTGGCTGCCTTCATGGACAATTTAGCAATTGTCTTGGAGGTCCAGATCCATTCTCCTCAGGGTGTGGTCTGTGGAGAGGTGCCCCTCCACCCACAGCCATTGGTCCTCAGGTCCAACGGTATGACAACTATGGGATGGGGAATCTGGTGCACAGTCAAGGTACCTTTTTCTCACAAGGGGGCAGGGTAGCCCCAGAAGGCATCCAGTTATCGGAGGAATTCCGTACAACGGTTCCTCAGACATCTCCTCTTAGGACACTCCAGATGTGGTCCAGCCTGCCACTATCAATTTTCTCCAATCTATCCTCATAACCAAAGTTTCTCATTCCTGCAACCATTCATGCATCCCATTTAAGTACTCTCTCCAATATATTCCAAAATGTCTAGAATGTGAAACTTTGAATTGTACACAATAAGCCAGCTGAATTCTAACAAGCAGCTTATACAAACTCAGCATCACCGCCTTGCTCTTGTATTCATACTCCTATTAATAAACTAAAGAGATTGTAAGCTTTATTAACTGCTCTCTCCACCTGTCCTGGCACCTTCAGTGATATATCTCAAGGCTCCACTGCTTCTTCAGCCTCTTTAGAATTGTACCATTTATTTTATATTGTCTGTCCCTGAAGAGAGAAAAGCAAATGAAAGTCAAAGTAAGGTTTTTCTCGAATTCTATATCCTATAAACCTCTTTGAACAATTTACTGCTTCAAGGGATGAGACTCCATTTCATTTATTCCAGTTCTGAGCCAGAGAGGTTGAGGAGCTTCACAGGAGTATAAATCTTGCTGTTAAGTGGGTCTTCACATCAATAAACACATCACTAAAGTAAGGCTGGTACTCAATGTGTTTTAATAGTGCACATATTGCAATTTCTGCCATGGAAATCATGGGCAGGTTGATGGTTAAGTTGTTTTTTCATGATGTTAACAGTAATCCAAGAGAATTCACAATCCAAGCTTCATGTCTTCCTCTCCACATAGTTTGTGAGGCATTCGCGCACTCTTAAAAATGTGGGCATTAAATTTCCTGTTATCTTATCTACACATTGTTGGCCACTGACTGCCCCATGTCAAAAAGTGTGATGCTGGAAAAGCATAGCAGGTCAGGTAGCATCCAAGGAGCAAGAGAATCAACATTTCGGGCATAAGCCCTTCATCAGGAGCTTTGGTTTCAGATTGATGCTAGGTTCAGATTCTCATATCATTATACTGGAATCATGGGGAAAAGAAAATTAAGAGCAATAATGACATTTTATAAGATGACTATCTACCTGTATCCTGTCCCAGCTACTGATCCACTCACAAGGTAAGAGTGTACCAAATGAGGGGTTCAATTTGATATTATTTGCTTTTGATGGGCATATAGGCAATTGCACACCATTATTGATTCTTCTGTGGTCATAAACTAGTACTAAACACCTGATGCTTTGTAAAGAAATTATACAGGAGATAAAAGATAAATTATGTGGAATCAACCAACAGCAGTCTGCAGCTCATTCTAATTTGTGGTTTAATGCAATTGTTGCCAAGGGACAGGATTGAAGAGGCTGTGTTTCTGTTTTGTAAATTAAGAGATGCTGTATATATAAGGCCAGATTTTTAAAAAATCATCTGCAGTAGTTTTGTTAAAATAAGACCATTCAATGATCCACCTGTTCTAATCCAGTGAGAAATGATCTGATGGCAATGATTCAACAAAATATCTAATATATCTCATGGGAACATCTCGGAGTATTCTCCTCATTAACACAAGTAGGATACAAATGTAGATGTTCAACGGCACAAATATTCAGATTTACTTAGTTCAAATCACAGAACAGTTAGTAAACGACAATTTATGACTAATAAGATGACCAAATTGTTAAAATGGATTCTGAATTAAAAGGAAACTGCAGCTTCTAGACTAAACTATAGGACAGCAATTTCCTGACACTGTTGGAGTTGTGATACCGGGAAATAAACACAAATCCTGAATGTATCCTTGCTGGTCCAAGACCAGTTCTCATTTCTCTGGGAGCCAACCAATATGATTGTCTCTTTACTTGCTATCCTATTTCAATTGAAGAATGATCCCTGTCTCTTCCCCAACTCCTTAATGCCTACTAGCCCAGGACCAGGAAGGTTCAGCCTCTGGCATTGACTTGTCCTTTGGTGGATTGAGAGAGTCCAGTAATTGATCTATGGTCACTGTTGCTTTATGAGTTAAGCCTGGGTCTGGACTCAGAGCAAAGGTAACTGATAGCACAGAGGCTATTGGAAGTTGAACTGTTAGCATGTTGGTATTGGACTAAGGTGGACAAAGCTAAAAAAATCACACAACATGAAGTTATAGTCTGACAGGTTTATTTAGAAGTACAAGCTTTTGAAATGCTGCTCCTTTGTTAGGTAGCTAGACTAGCTACCTGAAGGAGCAGCAGTCTGAAAGCTTGTACTTCCAAATAAACCTATTAGACTATAATCTGGTGTTGTATGATAACTCTGTAAGCATGAGTGCAGTCATGATTAAAACTCTTGTGAATGAACAGGTTATACACTCAGAAACTTGTGTCATATGTGTATTGCCGTGACATGGATACAAAACAGGAAGCTGTTCAAATATGTTCAAACCTTGTTCTCTGTTGGGTTATCTGACAGTAGCCCTGGTGGTTGCAGTGGTAATCTAATTAAACTATGCTACAATGAGCTATTAAGGGTAAAATTAGTCCTAATCGCTGCCCATAAGCTCCTATTGTGGGCACATTTGGAGACCGGAGAAGACTGGATTTTAAAGCAGAAGAGGTCTCTGAGATTGGGCAAGATTAAAAGCTGAGGTTATCCAGTCAGAATTCCAATAAGTCTGAGTAACTTGCTTAGATATTAAACAGTGAGGCGAATTGACAGGTAAACAAATGGTGAAGAATTGCCACCAGATGTGCAATGATGTATAAGAACATATGAGCAGGAGAAATACACTACTCTACCTTAAGCCTGCTGTGCCATTCAAGAAGATCACAGCCAATCAACTACCTCAGCTGCAGTTTCCTTATATCATTTGGGACCTTTACTGCCCAAATTATTATCAATCTCTGAATTGAATGCACACAACTGAGCATCGTAACAGAGAATTTTAAAAGTTTACAAACCTAAATTGATAAATTTCTTTACATCTGAGTCATAATGTTCAATCCATTATTATGTGATTGTGACCTCAATTTCTGGACATTTTCCCAACATCTACACTGTCATATCCTTAAGAATTTTATGTGTTTCACTGAAATCACCTCTTGTTTTTTCAAACTCAGGATGTATGGGCTTAGTCTACTCAATCTCTTCTCATAGGACAATTCCCTCATCTCAGGAATGTACCCAGTGCATCTGTTATAGTGGATATGATCATTTTCATATGTTACAGTTGAATTCCTGAGTATTTTGAATGTTGGTCTGAAGTTTATATATTTGGAGTTGAAGCCTTATTACTTTCAACTCTAAAAATCACACAACACCAGGTTATAGTCCAACAGGTTTATTTGGAAGCA
The DNA here is from genome assembly GCF_020745735.1 of Hemiscyllium ocellatum. Lineage (NCBI taxonomy): Eukaryota > Metazoa > Chordata > Chondrichthyes > Orectolobiformes > Hemiscylliidae > Hemiscyllium > Hemiscyllium ocellatum. Next base: position 30,345,891 of record NC_083429.1, on the reverse strand, counting down.
CTAGGTTTTGGAGCATTGCTCCTTCATCAGGTGGTCGTGGAGTACTGTATAAGATCGGAAGACACAGAATTTATAGCAACATTTATTTTGCTATAACTTCTGTGTCTTATGATCTTATACTCCACAACCACCTGATGAAGGAGCGGCGCTCCGAAAACTAGTGCTTCCAAATAAACCTGTTGGACTATAACCTGGTCTTGTGAGATTTTTAGCTTTGTACAACTCAGTCCAACACCAGCATCTCCAAACCATACTTTCCACTCATAACAGTCTTTGACAGATACCTGTTTCACAAGCAGCTAATGCAGATAAGATAGTACTGATACCAGATATCAACAGAAAACAGTTGATGGAGTCAAACTCTGGACGGACCTGATTGTAAGGTATCTTCCAATAGCTCCTCCATGATGAATAATACAAAATGTGGCCCATCTGCTCCAATATGCAGACGTTGGATTAAATATTTCATGAGGTAAAGGAGCAGACAGCAACTATGGCTCAGTGGCCTTTGCACAAAGGCCTGAATCCAGAAACAGTGGCTGTCAGTCACTTGCAACTCACAAAGACCTTTCTGCCTAAGGGAGTACCTTGCATACCCCTGCATCCACTTTGTTAATAAAAGCAGCAATGGTACAGCAAATGAATTGTCAATGATTTTTGTTTCACGTGTTTTTAAAGTTAAAATAAAGTTAGAATTAAAAATTCACATCAGAAAAATAATCCCAAAACCAAGCTGTGAAAGATAATAGCTCCAGCTGCAACCCCTGACTACAATTCTTCAATCATAAGCATGCGAATTTTCACTAGAGTTTTCAGATTATGCTGTTGTTCAAAAACTTGACCTACCGAAAGCCTCTAAGGATGCCAACAGCTGTCATTAATAAGAACTTTTTTTTTCCATCCAGCCTTGTTCATTGAATTGTTATTATTAGAGCAAACTAATTTTTGCGTTATGCAGCCAGCACTAGCATTTACAGCATTTCGATAAGACAATAATTGAACTCAGGAATGGAAAAGCTTTTACTCTAGAGTCATGGTGCAACCAAAACAGTTATCTTCCATTAAATTTTGAAACTATTTCAGAAATATAATCCAAATGAGTGCAATACATTAGTTATTTATGAACCATATAAGCCATTAATTCCTGTGCAGGGCCAATGAAAGCAGTCAAGGCGCCAAAGCTAAAAAAAAATGTGTCCATAAGCAAACACTGCCATTTTTACAATCATCATAAATCAGAGTCAGCCTTGGAGAAAGGTTTAATAACTAGTGTTGGCTCAAGCAATGATCCATGAAAGGAATGGTAGATGATAGTCATTCTCTTTATTGTGCATAGGTCGGAATAAGCAACTGCACCATGACAGAAATAACAAATGTTGCATTTGGCATTTTAATACATCCACATGCAGAAATAAGTGTCAGCAGGAGTGACTTAATTTCTTGCAATTCACTTTATTACCTTCAGTGAAACAAATATAAACTCTACACTTGTTAAGTGTCATCAAAGATCAACAAAGTGGATAAGTTTGAGAATATTTTCTGTTGGTGAGATCAACAAAGAACATAGAACATTACAGCACAGTACAGGCCCTTCAGCTCTCGATGTTGTGCTGACCTGTGAAATTAATCTGATGCCCATCTAACCTACACCATTCCATTATTATCCACATATATGTCCAATGTCCATTTAAATGCCCTTAATGTTGGCAAGTCTACTACTGTTGCCAGTAGGCCATCCGCCGTCCCTACTACTCTCTGAGTAAAGAAATGACCCCTGTTATCTGTCCTAAATCTATCACCCTCACAACTTAAAGCTGTGTCCACTCGTGTTAGCCTTCACCATCTGGGGAAACAGCTCTCACACTCCATCCTATCGAATGAGATTTTCATACTGGGGCAGTATCTTGCATACTCCTGCATTCACTTCATGGATAAAAGCAGCAATGGTACAAGTATTTGGGCATATGGAAAGGAAAGAGATAGGCAATGAGAGATTTAAATTTGTCACTGAAGGTTTAAATATACACATAGCAATGATTCAAAAATACATCAAAATAGCATACTGCCTGATCAAAGAGCCATTTCTCAATTCATTGAATACCCTGAAGATTAAAGAAAAAGACCCAGGCCTTCCCATCATATTCCAACTAATAACTGTATTTCTGAGAGCACATATTTTGGAAATGGTTAATTAATATCATGGCACATTGCTTATTTCCACCCATTATAAAAACGTTATAGCTATGTAATTCTAAATTAAGTACACACAGCATTTAATTAACGTTTGTGAGGAATTATTTATTCCTATGGTGAAGCAAATATTCCCTGGAGTGTTCAGGCTAGGTTCTAATCATCTGATTGTTGTGTTGTTCTGCGCAAAGAGAAAGTTTTTGGATTAACAATTCTCAGAAGACATTGACCTTTTGAATGTAAATAAGGCAGTTCTTTTTAGTTGTGCTTGATGAGGATAATAATCAGGTAAAGTAATGGAAGAGATAGAAGGCAGTTTGTTTCAGCAGAAATTAATTTTAAAGGGGCGCATCATCAAACAAATACAGGGAAACAAGCCTGAGAATGGTTAGCAGTCACAAATTTCCACATTTCTGGGTACTGCCTTTATTTGTTCACCATTAGTGTTTAGAAGGTCTTCTCCCTTGCAGAATATAAAATGTACTGCACTGGTCGACAATTAATACCTTTGATTATTTTACAATCTAGTTTGGTACACTGTCACTATTGTAGCTCCACTCTCATTACTTGCATTAGAATTTTAAAATAGGACAGTATTTCTTTGAAAAGTCACACACAGCTCATGGAAAATTAGCAAAACAATCTCAGCAACAATGGAGCTATGACCATTATATGATATGTACAATGAAAAACATTGCTACATCTCACTCATGACAGATTTCAAAATTGGGTTGGTAATGAGATTGGGCATGCTTTTTCAATGTCTCTCAGAATACATTCCTCAAAGCCAAAGGTTCAAGGAAATTCTGGAAGTATAAAGCATGAAATCTAATTGGTACTCCTCAGTGCATAGTGTAAAAAATTGATACAAGTTCTGAATTTTCCAAACTGGCAGGTTGGAAGTGGGAAGACAGAGAAAATACAAAGTGATGTCATATCAAGGTAACATTCTGAAGCATTTCTGCCAATAGAGAATCTTCTCAAGAGTTGGATGTGAAGCAGAACAACAGGAGGTCCATGGAAATAGGCAGCCAAATGATACTATCGTGAACAACTGAAAAGTAAAGAGTGATTTTGTGACCTTGCATGATTTTGCTGGTGGTAGAATGATCCCCTGTATTGTATGGTTTGGTAAGTTTGCCTCACTGTAGCACATTGAGTCCAATGTAGAGATAATGCTCTCATTTTTGAGCCACAGGCAGGAAAAGGTGCACCCTAACTTATGATTCAAAATATTCTGCTGGAGTTGTTCCCTTCCAGAGGGGACTACCTGCTTCACACGTCCAATTTATTTATTCAGTTTTACAACATCAAGTGTTCATACTAAGGTGTCCTCAGCATTTCCAAACTGGTTTATCACCACCTAACTCTCCGAAAGACTTTGGGTGGGTATCAGTAAAGGAAAAGGTACTGGTGTTGCTTTGTTAGTCAGGAATGAGCCTAGTAAGGCAATGAAAGTGTATCTTGGTTCAGATGACAAAAATGTAGAATCAGTTTGGATGGAGATAATGTCCAGCAAAGGGAATAAGTCACTGGTAGAATTTCTTTTATAAGTCCATATAGTAGCTAATCAGTAGAACAGAATTTAAGTCCAGAAATAATGGGGTTTATAAGCAAAATACTGCATATAGATTGGGCAAGTCAAATGGTAATGATAGTCCAGACAATTAATTAATTACATCTATTCAAGACAGTTTCTAAACAATAAATTCTGGAACTAACCATGGAAGATGAAACTTTAGACACAGTTATGTGCAATGAGACACAGGATTAATAAACTATTTCATGGAAAAAGATATTTGAAGTAAAAGTGATCATAACACAATGGAACTTGACATTCAGTTTAACATTCAGAAATATTGCTTAGACATTATTATCTGAAACATAAATAAAGGCAATTACAATGGGATGAAGAAAGAAGTAGGAAAGGTTAGTAGGGATTGAAAGGTTAATTGGTTAAAAGGTTAACTGAAAGGTTAATAATAATCTATTAGGAATGGAAGCGGTTGTAGATAGTTAAGGAGATATTTCATGGCTCTCAACAACAATAACCCTTGAAAACCTGTCTACAGAAGCATATCTTATTCATTGCAAACGAAAAAAGTAAAAGGTGGTATTACATTAGGAGAAAAGCTGTGCAATATTTCAAAGCTTCTTTGTAAACCTGAAGAATTAGGAAATTTTTACAAACTAGCAAAGAATGACTAAGTAAAAAGGAGATGTTGTAACACGAGAGACATTAACAAAATAATATGAAAACTTACAGTGAAAGCTTCTACAAGTACATAAAACAGTGAAACAACATTGAGTGTTGGCCCCTTAGAAGGTGAAACTGGCGAGTGAATAAAGAGAAACAATGATATGGCAATGACTTAGAACAAATAATTTGTATGTCTTCACAGCAGAAGACTAAAAACAAAATCCCAGCAGTGTGGAAAAGCAGGGTAGAAGATGGAAAGAGCAATCTAATAACATTCGTAATCATTTGGATTAAAGGTACGAAGTATATTAATTTGACTGAAGGCTGACACTTCTCCTGGAAGTCTTAAATGAAGTGGCTAAGAGACAGTGGATTCATAAATTGTAATCCTCCAAAATTTCTAAGATTCTTAAAATGTCCCAGCTCCTGCATCTGTAACATACTCATGGTATTGGGGGTGGTGCTTTGGCAGGGATAGAAGATTAGCTACTAACAGGAAACAAAAAGTCAGAATAAATGGATCATTTTCAGCTTCACAAACTGTAACCACTAGAGTATTGCAGGGATCAGTTATGGCAATGACTTATGATTCATATTACTGAATAACAATATTGTAACCTGATTGGCTGATGACATAATGATTGTGGAAAATGCAAATTGTGAGGAGAATACAATGAGGCTACAAAGTCTTATAGATCAGGTAAGATCCCCTCAAAAAAATATAAGAAGATACCTTAACTGTTCTTATTTTAAAGGCAGATGTGGCATGGATATTCCAGGGATAATGTAGCTGGTCAAACCACTCAGCCTTAAGCAAAACAGAATTCATATAAACAGAACAGTTGAAACAAGAACAAAAGTAAACGGAATTTGGAATAATCTAACTATTGGAAAACTTTAACCGACTTAATACAACTTAATTAAGGAACTGTTTCAATTGCTGTAAAATTCTATACACACATTCCTTGGCAAAAGGTAAATTCAAACACAAGTTCTTCCAGGCAGGAGAGACTTCAAAGAGAAAAGTCAGCCAGGGATCATCTGCTGAAGCATGGAACTATTTTTGCACTGCAGCAGCTTCTGTGACTGCTACAACTAAACCAAACTTGAAAAAACCTGAACTGAGAGAACTGGCCATTCCCTTGCCATTCTTAAACTGGGCTCTTTCCAGACATTTCAGCACCTCTGCCTTTCCAATCTCTCTTTAAAAAAAACCCAAGGACAAAATAACCTTGTTAAGGTGTTAAGAATATTTGGATGGACTGTACCTTTAAGAGAGTTAAAAGCTAGCAGAACTACCTGACCTGTTTTTAGTTTGAATAAGGTATGTAACACTTGGTCAAAAGCTAAATTAGGTGGCTGCTTGGAGATTAAAAATAAATTTGAATTAGGCCAATCAGTTTAAATTACATCCCCCCAAAAAACATGTTCCAATCAAGTTTGAATTTTGTATATTGACAATCTTAAAAGTCAATGACACAATCCGATGCTTTGGGCTATTAGACCAGGAAAAAGTGAACAGATGGGAGAAGAACTGCTAAGCCAAAGACATCTGCAGACTGTCTGGAAAATAGCTCTCTTAAAGGTACTTTTATCAATCTGTGACCTGTGAAGCAAAATCCCAAAGAAGAAGGAAAGAAGACACAGGAAGATCCAAATAGAAGATTCAACAGCTGGTTGGTTTTAAAAACTTCAATATTTAGTAAATCTTAACTGGGGGTTTTGTCGGACTAGTATTATAGAAGGGAATGTAAAAGTTAGGTTCGAGGAAAGAGTTGTAAATAGGTGTTAGTTAATTATTCTCTGCTTTACTTTAAGAAATCAATTTGTTAATTTTTACTTTAAATAGTTCTTGACCTCTCAAATATTCACAGATTACTGCGTTGTTGGTTTAAATTAAGCAGGAGGGTTTACCCAGTGTCATTACAGTTTGGGGGCTCATTTGGGATCTGAACCCAGGATCTGTCACATCGTCACAAAAGGGATATACCAGTAAACAAGATAAGTGAGTAGACAAGTATCTGGCAGATGTAATATCATCTGGAAAAATGTGAAGGTGTCCATTTTGGTAAGAAAAATAGAAAAGTATTTAAATGAAGAGATGCAAGCACACTGCCACACAAAGGAATTTGGGTACCTTTACATCGATCACAAGAAATTAGCATGCATGAAGAACAAGTAATTAGGAAGGCAAATGGAATGTTGGCCTTGATTACAAGGGGCTTGGAGCATAAAAGTACAGCAGTTTTGTGAAACTTCTACATCGTAAGACTACACCAGGTGTATAATTTTGGTCTCTGTAGTTAATGAGAGATATTGTATTGGAAGCAATTTGAAGAATGTTCATTAATCTGATTCCTAGAATGTCGGTGTTATCTTAGGAGAAACTGTTAAGCAGGTTGGACCCATATTCATTGGAGTTGAGAAAGATAAGAGTGGACTTTATTGAAACATGTAAGATTCCGTGGGGATTTGAGAGGGTACTGCTGGGGGAATTTAAAGCTATTGGACACAATGTAAAAATAAGGGACTTGCCATTAAAAGCTAAGATGAGCAGGGGTTTCTTCTCTCAGAGTGCCAGGATCATTTGTCTTTGGAATTCTCTACCACAGACAGCAGCTGAGGCTGGATCACGAAATAAATTTAAAACAATGTTCAATGGATTTTTTTGATCAGCAAGGAGTCAAAGGGCTATGGTGGCAGGTAGGAAAGTTGAATTAAGGGCTACAGTTGGATCAATTATGATTATATTTAATAGCAGAATGGACTCAATGGGCCAAATGGCCTATTCTTGATCTGATTTTTTTATGAGCTTGTGCTGACAAATTAGTTTGGAGAGTATACTTCCTGGCAGTTGTTCAAGAGTATGATTTACCAATTATTTAATTTAAGGCTGCGTCTGGCAGAGAACTGCATCTGCTTGACAACTTCTGGTTTCTGCCTCACTTGCTTTTTAACTCACATTCTATTTGTGATTACATATGTTACATTTACTATAACAGGTGAAATTCTGTAATTCTGTCTTTGTTCTTGAAACTACAAGTTACATTTGCAGCTCAGTTTATTTTTAAGATTTTCTGTCTTCTGATTACTGCAAGAATAAGAAAGGGTATTGAGTTTCAGCAATTATCAAAGAATAAAATGAATTATAAAATGAAAATTAAAAGATCAGTTGGACTGGAGGGCATTCAAGCAGAATGGAATTTCCAGTTTGCTATTTTCCCTCCTCACAACCAAAATGTTAGTGGATAAATCCATGCATTCAAAAGAGATTGAGATTGAAAAGGAAAAATGTGTCGAATTACATGATGAAGGTAGGAATATGGAACAAAGTCAATAGATCATTCAGTAAACCGGTGCAGACACCTTCGGTTGAATGGTGGCCAACTGTGTTGGGCCCATTGTGATATTACTTTCCATTCAAATCAGTCAAGTTGATGTTTATCGTTCCTTTGCATTAGTGAAGCTCTTCAGATAGCCATTCACAGCTGAGAAGGAAAGTTTACCATTTTTGAATTTGAACTGAGCCTATTGTTTAAAAATTCATTCACAGGATGTGGGGTCACTGACCAGGCCATGTATTTATTACCCATCCCTAATTACCCAGAGGGCAGTTAAGTGTCAACTACATCAGAGCCACATGTAGGCCAGACCAGGTAAGGGGCAGCAATTTCCTTCCAAAAGGACATTCATGAACCAAATGGGCTTTTCCAACAATGGGCAATGATAAACTGGTCGCCATTAGACTCCTAATTCCAGATATGTATTGAATTCAAATTTTACCATCTTCCATAGCTAGATTGGAATCTGGGTGTACAGAACATTACCAGGGTCTTTGGATTAATAGTCCAGTGATAATACCACTAGGCCATCATTTCCCTTAATTCATGTAATCAGGACCATGCTGGAAATTCCATTGTTATTCAGTCTCATACACTCCTTTCTTGGGAGCTGATGTTGGTCTCAAACCAAATATTTAGATTAAATTGACTATTCAATTTTGCAAAACAAAAAAGATTTCTGTTATTGCTGTGTTCTATAGATACCTGTATGGTGATATAAATGAGATTGATTTTATGATGTTTTTAAAATTGCATATTTCTAGGTCATCCCTGCATCATGTAACTGTGTACCGTATGCAACATTCTGAAAAAAAAACTGTCACAGTACAGACATTGTGAATTGGTATTTTCACATTGAATAATCAACAAATACCGAAGTGTTGCCAGGGGAGGTGATCAAAGCAGATTTGACAGCACATTTAAAAGACATTTAGACTGATACATGAACAGGCAGGGAACAGAGGGAGCATGTACAGGCAGTTGGGATTAGGTTAGAATAGCATCATGGTCAATATAGACACAATGAACAGAAGGGCCTGATCCTGTGCTGTACTGTTCCATGTGATTTAGGTCAAAAGTTCATCACCTGGTACATTTCTGTCTGATTTTTGAAAGCTGGTGCACAAACTCCAACAGGTTGTGCATGAGAATAAAGAATAATACTTTCACCCACATCTCATTTTCTGTCCAATTACTGGTCAAGATGGAAGCATAATGATTACCATGGATGACACTGAGTAAATGACCCAAAGGCATGATCTTGAGATTTAAATTGTGGTCTACACATTTGGGAGAATCTTAAAGGGGTCTGACAATCATGGTTTATGATGAGATGTGCGGTGGAATGTGTGGCGAGGTCCAGCTCAAAGTCTGAAGCCATTTTTGTGCTTTTCAAAGGCTGTGTAAGGTGTCAAATGGCAGATCATTTTGCTTGTTAAACACATTCTTAAAAACTGATTTGTTATGAGGTCAGCCTGGTGCATCTCGGAAAATATTTTTCCCTGATTGGACCAGATTAACAGGCCCAATTAGCAAGCCCTGACTGACAGATAAAAAGACAGGAGAGTCAGAGCTTCTGCTCACTCTGACAGTTGGCTCTGAGGGAGCTAGACCAGTGTCAAATACTACATACATGAAAATAAAGGGTGACTTGGTGAGAGTTTACCAGCCTCTATGGAATTATTTTAGTTAATGTCCAGCCTCCCATCTTTCCAAACAAGAAAAAAAATTCAAGAAGGAAACCAGAAAGAGCCACTGGCAGATTGAGCTCACCACATGCCCCAAATGACCTCCATATTGGAAACTGGCTACAAACATCTCACACTTCATGACACCGGCCCCACACACACGCACATCCACAGACATTAGCATCCAACATATGACAGTCTCTCAGAAACTTCATGGCACAAGTCTGATCAACATATAGGACACTTCCACACTTCAGGCTGCACCAGCACCTCTCACTGTAATGCTGCAACAAGAATACAGTGTACTCGGAGACGTGTACCCAGTTCATCAACTGAACCATACCTTTGGGGCCCTTGCTTACTTTTTTCATGCTCACTTAGTCTGGAATCCCACAGCATCCCTGCCTTGCATTGCTTTGCTTGTTCGGGCTTGCCCTTCAACTAGAAATACCAGGCTCATATTACTGCTATGTTGCCATGTTGCATGGCACAAACACAAACACAGGAACATTTCATTGCTGTTAGTAGGCCTCAATCAACTCGAAGGGGATGGACCTTCTATCAGGGCATCCTGGTGTCCTAACAAAGGCAGGCTCCAATACCAACGCGGACCACTCAACTGACTGAGTAGGCAGCACAGAAGTTATGCAGGATTAGTGGTGTTGGGGTGGGTGAGAGTGAGTGGGGAAGATGCCACAGGCACTATTGGGAATATGAGCCTTGGTGGATGGTCAGTAAACTCTACAACAAAGAGTGAGTATTTTGGAGAGATGATGGTGCAACCTATTCTGACAAAGTTGGAGAAGGACATTAATATTCTTCACACATAACTGCATATTTCCCCAGAAGGCTGGGAATGCTTTAACAAGGCGGCAACTTTGGTCAAAGCTGGCAGGTCTAGTGTTACAGCTCCCACTACAGACTTTGGGAATAGAGGGAGACCCAGCTGTGTACCACACCATCAGCAGGATCACTAGGACCACACCCACAAAGCAGGGTGCTGATTTACCCCATGTGCCATGTCTGGGGCAAACATGCAGAGCAAGTCTGAACTGACAATGCTGGCCTGGGTGCACAACCTTTAAAAATGGCATGGCTGCAAAGCATGCTGGAGAATTCTGGGATATGCTCTGGATATCATGTTGTTCTGGGAATGCATGTAGTCAGAGGGGTATGTAGTCTGAAGTCAGATGTGAGAGAATCTATTGGTATGGTTGGTCAATATTGAGGTGAGCTTGGTACGTTGTGGTTAGGAAAAATCAATGCAACTTGAATTTAGCTGAAAGGAATAGTAAACTTTGGCCCATCATCTTTCATTGCATTGCGGGACGCTGCAATAGGGGATTAGAATTCAGAAATCTATTATGTACGAATCAAAAGTCTTAATTCGGCAACCTGCCACGAAATTTCTATTAAAAATCACCGCTAAGATTAAAGTGAATGCCAGTAGACATGATTATGTTACTTCTGTAAGTCAGAAAAATCAACTCTCATTTTATCAGTCATTGAGTTCATTCCCTTTCACACAGCTTTCAACTTGTAACCACAATGGACAATGATTAGAGCTCAGCAAACAATGGATCATCTTAGCACATTGGGGTTATATAAGACTGTGAAAACCTATAAATTACGTATGTGTGTCTGTTTGTTCACTTTGGAACAATGGAGATCAACTTGATAGATTTTGAAAGAGATTTTGTGGTTCTGAATTTTTAAATGAGAATTGGGGAAACACTTTAAAAAGTCTAAAACTAGAGCATTGTGTGAGAGTTTGCAACTTTTGTCAAAGCCCTCAGCCAAATAGTTTTAATATTTTATCCTAAGCAGCCCATCAGGAAACTAATTGGATTAGATAGACTGCCAACTATTTTAATTTCCAGTGTTCAAAAGAAATTGAAATCAGATGTGAGAGATACCATGGGGGTGGATGGTAATTAACGAGGTGAGTTTGGTAAGATCTGGTGAGTAAACCCAATTGGCTGTGACAAAACACCTCCAGAAACTTATCGGTGTGTATCATTAAACAGGCATCTGATCCAACACTGTGTGCTTTCTGCAGAGGAGAGGTGGGTGAGATGGACACCGATTAAGTTCTCCCCTCTGCCTAACTGGGAATTCATATAAAATCCAATGTTACGATTTTTCAATTCAATCTACATTTCAGCACTTGAAATGGAGAAGTTGCATGGGTTGAAGAATTCTGTCCCTCTTCAGTTCAGAAAAAAACGATGAGCAGTTAATTGTATCACATGGCCATGTTTCACAATTTCTAGTTAGCTCTGGTTGGATGGTTTGAGGATAGCAGCTAATTTTCAATCTTCATCTTCAGAACTTGGGGACACTGATAACGTTAGCATTTCTCGTGAACCATCCACTTGGCTCTCTTATCACAGTTTAATGGAGCTGGATTACTGCAGAGACCAGTCAACTGCACTATTGTGCGACATATATGTGGGACAGATGTGTCACATATACGTCAGACTAGGTATGGGCTGCAAGTTTCCATCTCTTAGGAATACTAAAAGGAGTACTGGCCCTGGAAGGGGTGCAGAGGACGTTCACTAGGTTGATTCCTGAGTTGAGAGGGTTGGTTTATGAGGAGAGATTGAGTAAATTGAGATGAGACACATTCGAATTTAGAAGAATGAGAAAGGGATTTTGTCGAAACATATAAAATTATGAAGGGAATAGATAACATAAAAGTAGAGAGGTTGTTTCTACTGGAGGGTGAAGCTAGAACTAAAGGGCGTAGTTGCAAAATAAGCGGGAGAAGATGTAGGACTGAGTTGAGGAGGAACTTCTTCATCCAAATGGTTGTGAATCTGTGGAATTCCCTGCCCAGTAAAGCAACTGAGGCACTTCATTGAAAGATTTCAAGACAAAGCTAGTTAGATTTTTGAACAGGAAAGGAATCAAGCTTATAGTGAGCAGGTGGGTAAGTGGAGCTGAGTCCATGATTGGCCATGATCTTGATGAATGGTGAAGCAGGCTCGAGGGGTCAAGATGGCTGACTCCTGCTCCAGTTTCTTATGTTCTTACATACTAATGAACCATTTGGATTTTGGTGACTATCCAAATCTTTTTGATCATGTGTACTGAATTTAAATTGTTGAAATATCATGATGGGATTTGAACTCACAAACTCCTCCAATCTCAGCATTACTAGTTCAGTAACAACCGCTATGTTAACAACCCAAAACTTGCAAAGGCTAAATATCACTTCCTTCTTCTTTCAGGGAAGACATTTTGCTTGCATATGCATGAATGTGAAAAAAACACAGACTTAATGACACACCCTCTTTCCTGTAAAACAACCTGGGGGTTTCTCTTTAATTTATGATACTCAAACTGCCTCGTTTATTGTCAGCATTCAGAACAGATCATATGACCTCATGCCTTTCCCCATTTCCCTCCAAGTTGAAACACAATCGCAGAATGTGACAATGCAACATATCTTTCATTTACAACAAGTTGAGGTTATCATGTTTAGCCTAAATAAATACAAAGCCTTGGAATACGTTTCAGTACAGATTGATGCTCGAATGCAGAATTGAGAAAAGCTGGAATATCCTTTTACAGAATACATACAAAAAAAAACTTCAAAATGCAAGAAACCAGATGGAGAAATGTGCCTCATTGCTGATTTTGAAAACTTTAATGGACTGTATGGGCAACCAGGTACACATGTAACACACCCAGTAATTTATGATGATTATTGTCAACATTCTGTTTTCAGTACCATCCAAATCATATTTTGAATTATTTTGAGTTAGTTTTATTATCACATGTACTCATGTGAGTACAGCGAAAAGTGTACATGTTGCCACTGATGGAGCCATCTTAGGTACAAAGGTAGCTGTGTATCAAATCTTAGATACATAACAGAAAAATAAAGAAACAAACCCTGGTAAAATGTTTGTATTTTGAGCCTGTACATCGGTGTACCGCACATTCAATCCAATAAGATAAAGGAGAGGTGGGAGACAAAACAGCATGAAAATCTGCTTTGCAACAACATGCAGAGTAAATACATTCCTGCTGCTAGATGAAGTAGATTAGTTTCAGTCCCAATTGGGACAACTGACAAACCTGCCTGCCTCAGCTCAAAACAGTGAACAATTATCGAGCTATCACCTGGGACAAATGTTTGCCAGATTTGTTCATCGCAAAATATTTTTGTTCGGGGAAAGAATCTAAAAGACTTTGAAAGTTATCTGAATTCCACTTCCAGGTGTTGCCTTCATAAAATTTTAAAGTCTACATGTATTTTCAGTTTGGGTTTGAGTCTCAAGTCTGTCGCTGTTCAAAAGTTTCTTCATCCTGGGAGGAATTACACTACTCCTGATATGGAACTGAGTATCACAAGACCACTTGATAATGCTGTACAGAGCTAACTGAAGATCGCTGAAATGTTGAATAGTTTCTCAAATGTTTAGAGGTCTTTGTAATGCTGTGTCGAAATCTGGGCTATTTCATTCTTCACACCCTGTTTTCAAACCAGTGCATTTCATTGGTATGTCTCACTATTCACACTCAAAATTTGTTTAAAATAACCCTGTTATTAATTAGTTGGTTTGTTCTAAATCATCCATGTGCTTTCCCCCTCTCTACATAATCAAATCAAGATATACCACATGTCATCCTACATTAATTTAATCCATCACAGGTATCAGAACAATGGAGTCTTTTACTCCCCTCAGTCTTTTATTTATTGATTGACAGGATGTAGGCACTGTTGGTTAGGCATGTATTTAGTGCCCATTGTTAAGCTGGCAGACAGGAGTTAAGAGTCGACTGCTTACTGCTATGGATCTGGAGTCACATGTAGGACAGAGCAGGTGAGGACAACAGATTTCCTTCCCGAAAAGGTCTCAGTGAACCCGATGTGCTTTTTTGACAATAGGCAGTAGCTACTTGGTCACCCACTGGGCTAGCTTTCATCCATATCATCTTCCGGCTTCTAAAATCCAAGTTGCTCGGAAATATTAAATCCAATCTAACACTGGCATTTTAGATACCTATATAAAAAATAACAAGTTCTGATCCCTCCTTGAAAATGTATGCTTGACTCCCAGAAATTGGCTGTCCCTTCAATATCCCTGTCTGGAGACCCAAACATATTCCGTGTTTTGATCTTTGAACTCATAAATTTCAGTTTTGCATGATGACAGCCAATCATTCGAAAAATGCACAACTACCTGCTGATTTACCTTTGTTCTCTCTTTCGCTCTTTCAACTTTGTCATTATGGACAAAAAAAGACAAATCTTTAAGTTGAGTGGAGACCCGTTCCTAACCTGTAACACTTGCACAATGAAAGTCCAATAGTATTGACCAAAGATATCTGATAAAATTTTAACTCTGCAGGAGGTTGAATCTTGAAGAAACTTAGCTCTTTAACACTATTGTCTAACATAATGCCTTCCAAAAACTTAACATTTTCAATTTAAAATGTAGAAGGAGTCACTCCCATATCTGACATTTCCAGTTTACAAGGTTTGCATAATTCCCTCTGCTACTCTGGGTCTGGAAAATGCTAAGGTATCACAACAAGATTCCAATTATTTTAACACTAATTACTGAAAACAATGGAGTAAATGTTATTCCCTATACAACACAATCACTGAACAGGTTCTTCTCTTCCTGAGTATTTTATATGATTAAATTTGTATTTTTAATAATGAATGGAAAACACGAACAGCTTATGAAGAAACATCAAGTGAATGTTAATTTTGCTTCTCATTCATGAATTTCACTGTTTTACCAGGAAATCTTACTTCACCCAGCAGTAGATTTTCAAATAATTAGCATTGTTCTCCTCTGCAAATTATACAAGGAACTCACTACATCATTTGAACTAATTTATTAATTGCCTGAATTATGAATAACTTTTCATTGCTGTTGTGGAAGATAATGTTTTTTCCTTGTGTATTTCTCAAATGATCAACTACCATAATCCAATATTGCATGGTATAAAGTCCAGGGAATACATTTGGGTTTCAACAGGGAAACAAGAATGCTAAAGTGAAAGGCATATTCTGAGAGTAAAACAAATAAAAGTATGTAATGTGTTCATTTTCCAAGAGGGATTAGAATTTGGAATTTTATACAGATAGCTAAAACACCAATAGTGGATAGGATTTAATACTTCTGATGTGAAGAACTGAGAAAAAAAATTGCTTCCGTGGTGTGGATGAACCAAATTAAATGCCTATCAAGGATTTAACTGGCCAGCCTTAGGCTTTCCCTGCTGGTTAGAACCAAAGAATTGGAAATCTTACCCATTGAAAGCTGCTGGTTAAATTGGAGGCTAGCAGCATCTTTAGGATCAATGGCCGCCACCAGTAGATCTCCAGAATCTTCACCAGGAAATGTCACAAAATTCCATGACTTAGCTGAGATAGAGCAGGGTAGGGGTGATGGGAAGCAGGGTCAAAGAGAAGGGGCTGGTCTGCTCCTCGGATGCTGCCTGAACTGTTGTGCACTTCCAGCACCACTAATCCAGAATCTGGTTTCCAGCAACTGCAGTCATTGTTTTTACCTGGTCTGCAGCAGACCCCACTCACACAGTTGAATCCCTTCATCAAGCAGATGTTTGGAGTCAACAAGATGGTCCACATACTAAAGACCCAGAAGGTATTCTGCAAGAAGTGTTGCAGGCATTAGCCACTAGTCTACAAAGTGAAGGATTCCTGATTCACACGAGGTAAGAGTTATTCTTAGAGGAAGCAGGATGCTTATAGTGGACAGACAAAGCCTATATTTTTTTTAAAAAGTTGAAAAACAAAAAGAAGATTGTGCTGAGGCTGCAATGTGTGGATCTTAACCGTTGATCACAGAGAATGCTGGCAATTAAGAGATACAAGCACTTTGAGCTGGGAGAAGACTAAGGGCCAACTCATGAAGTTCTAATTTTTAGTCTATGTGGTCTTTAGAACACATATTCACAACTAAAGTAACTTAAAGTTGAAAAAATGTAGTTGTCTGACAATGAGGGACACCCTCACCACTGCCTCTGGACACGACCTAATTCTCCTCCTCCACTGAGCATCCCTGAAGGTTGCTCGATGAAAGTGAGAATTGCAGATGCTGAAGATTAGAGTCAAGATTAGAGTAGACCTAGCAGGTCAGGCAGCATCCAAGGAGCAGAAAAATCGAAGTTTCAGGCAGGAGTCCTTCAGGAATGAGGCTTCATCATGAGGCTCATTCCTAACGAAGGGCTCCTGCCCAAAATGTAGATTTTCCTGCTCCTCGGATGCTGCCATCATTTCCAAACCACTCTCATCTTGATCCTGAAGGTTGCTGTCAAACCCAAAACAAAGCAAACAGGAGATCAAGAAACTCATGCAGCTCCTGTTTAACCGTTGAGCCACTATTAAAATCTGATGGGATCAAGGCTCACTGATGTCAACTGATTAATGAACAAACCTAACTGATATCACATCATGAGCAGGCCCTGTTCTACTTTCTGATTGAGTACAGAGAGATTTCCTGCAACTTGAAGTGTGACATGCGAACTCTCATAGGATTGAGTGGGACCAGCTGCTACATCTCCTATCACATGGCCAGGCTAAAATCCACCTACAATGACTAGTCCCTTTCCTCTCGATCATTTTTATAACATCATTTTCCAAATAAGACTCTTTAAACTTACACACTTGAATCCCCAACCAAGTACAGCTAATGTGTGTCATTGTTATTTAATATTGAGTCATCAAAGAGAGAAGGAAAGTTTCACAGGCAAATGGAGAAAGATTTGGATGGATGTAGGGAGCAAACCTCCTCCAAAAATAAAACAGTTGGCACCCCAGCATCAACACATTCTTTATCAGCTTGTCAGATTTGAATATTTCCAGGAAATCCAATGGAAGCTGTAGGACATGGCATTGAACATTATATTGTTTCAAACTTGCATTTTTGCCTTAACAATAGTGAGCAAGACAAGCTCACGGCACAAAGAGCTTCTTCCATAAAACTCACCACCCGCGATGCAGAAAGTGAAGACTGCAGATGCTGGAGATCAGAGCTGAGAGTGTGGTGCTGGAAAAGCACAGCTGGTCAGGCAGCATCCAAGGAGCAGGAGAATCGGCACTTTGGACATAAGCCCTTCATCATCTTATGCCCAAAACGTTGATTCTCCTGCTCCTCAGATATTGTCTAAACTGCTGTGTTTTTCCAGGACCACACTCTTGACTCTGATCTACAGCATCTGCAGTCCTCACTTTCTCTTACTTGATTATAACCTGACTGCGAAGCCTCTTCCAAAGATGCCTACCTTGGAGAAGTTCTGCTCTTCTCTCTACAAGGATCTCAGTGCACCTCCAAGTCATCTCCTCTGCCCTGAAGCACATTCACTACCACAGCCACATCTCCTTCCTCAGCGCCTGCCTATCAAACCATCATTCCTGATGAAGAGCTTTTGCTCAAAACGTCAATTCTTCTGCTATTCGGATGCTGCCTGACCTGCTGTGCTTTTCCAGCACCACACTCTCGACTCACCCACACCTGTAATGTTTTCCATTGGTGAGAGTTCTAGCCATAGCCAAGTGAAAATCTGCTGTGTAAAGCACTTGTCTCATAGTATTTTAATTTCTTGGGAGGTGATTGTAACCTTCTTGGACATCACTCACCTTCATTTACACTTCCTGCTCCTAGTCTTCACAGCGTAACAGACCTGTCATCCGGAGTGAGAGGGAAGATGACACACAAAGCCAACCTCACACGCAACAGAATGTGTCTTCTCCCTCGTCATATGCTGCTTGTGCTATAGAATGCAGCTCGAAGTAGCTGTGGGCCTCCTCTCCTCGGTGATTGACCTACACAGGATCAGCTCTATCACCACATCCAAGTAATTACAGCTCAAGAGAGAAGGGTTTTTAAGGCAAGTTGTTGCTGACAGTTGGAGCCTTCTTAAAGAAGATGACCTTCTCAGTAGACAAACACACATTGCCAATTGCCCTTGACATTGGCACTCATTGCCAATGGCCAATAAAGAGGCTTATTATTAGAGGGACTACCCATGACTGTTGTCTGTCTCTCCTTGATTTTGTGAGGTCTCTTCTGCAAGGAAAGATTGCAGGTTGTCAAAATTGACTTGTGCTGATGGCAGGGATGATTTAGGGACAAGGCATACATGTAAGGATGTAGGGTGAGGTGCGTGCACATTAGCTGCTCAGATGGAGGTGTGTGATGCCTGGCAAAAGAGGAATGAGTCCAACTAAAAATGGCATTCTGGGTAAGAGAATCATGCTGGCAATCAGAGTTTGGGGATTGGTACCTGCAAATATAACACATCGCCTGACAAGTATTCAAGGTTTGGATCCTTTTAGTTTGTCACAGACAGACTTTGTCCTTGCCTTCTTATTGCCTCTGATTGATAAGCTTTGTGTACAAAGGCTAGATATTTTCTTACTCTTCGCGTGATTGTTCCAACTAAATAATTCCCAGCAGCAAGCTTTTTGTGAGCGTTAAAATAAAGAATGTTTTTTTTGTTTCCATCTGTTTTTCCTGGATATTGAAAATACAACATCTCACTCCTGTGTCTCATGCATATTATCATACACATGAAATTCAGATACAGATAAAGACAAAGGAATACAATCACAAAGTCAGATTGCTGCAGTCTGTTTTGTGGCCGGCCTGTCATTTCTTGGATGGGTTGATACTTTAGTTGAAGCGAAGGTCTTATGAAGCAAAGATTTCTTGTAAGCTGTGAGATGTTTTGTAATCAAATTGTTAGAAAGTTGGCTTTCAGGTGAACTTGAAGTTGTAATTTGGTTGGGGAAGGTGGTCTTTTGAGTATTACTATTGACTACCTTGTTTGCTGAGTTGACTTGCAAGTTGTTTGATAACTTACCAATGAAACCATTAAGAACTTTTGCTGTTTTAAAAGCAAACAGAAAGTATGGCTGCTTCATTGTGTCACATTTTTTCTTGTCCAAAATGGACATTGGATGATTAATTAAATAGCAACAACCCTCAGAATTACACAAAAAAGCCAAGAGATTGATGTTGAGTCAAAATGCTCATAGAGTTAGTGCAGACTCAATGGGTCAAATGGTTTTGTACCACATAACCTGGCATGGCAGGATGGCTCAGTGGTCCGTACTGCTGCCTCATTGTACAAGGGTCATGGGTTTAATTCTACCTCCCGGTGACTGTGTGGAGTTTCACATTCTCCTGATGCCTGTATGGGTTTCCTTGAGGTGCTCCAGTTTCTTCCAACAGGTTCAGTAGATTGGCAAAGCTAAGTTGTCCACAGTGTTCAGGGATGTGCACGCTGATGGATTGGCCATGGGAAAAGCAGGATTACTGGGGGATGGGGGGGTGGGGTATGGTTGTGATGATTTATATAGAGTCAGTGTGAACTTGATGGGCCAAATGGTTTGCTTCCACACTTTAGGGATTCTATGACCTGCCAAATGTTTCTGTTTGCAGTGCATGACTGACAGTTACCTCAAACTGCACATTTATTAATTTCTCCGCAAAAAGAAGACAATATAATAAAAGAACTCCGGACTCTGAGTATTTGTCAGAATTCCCCAAGATTTTGGACAGAATTGGTAGCACGCAAGTAGTCAGGTAAATCCTTAACCCATATACTCAATTATATAAACAGAAAAAAAGCTTTTACTCTCTCAATGTGGTGCTGGTCTATGACCACAGATCCTGAATCATGCGCACTAGTGTTCATTTTTCTGATTGTTAGCATAACTTTGCAGCAACCTTTATTAAAAGGGCCAATAAGACTGCTTCAAAATCTGTTGACGGTCAAGCTTAATAGAATGGGATATCCCAAATGAGCAACCATATGAGAAACATGACAAAGAACATGTTGCCACTACAATGTAGCCATGCATCTATCAGCAATCATCTCCACTATCCTCAACTTCACATTAGATCTGCTTTCTTTCATTATGCATAGGAAATGAGCATCATTGGCAAGGTCAAAATTTGTTGCCAATCCTTAATTGCCCACAAGCAGGAGCTGGTGGGCCACCTTCTCAGACTGGTGCAGCCCATTGGTATAGGTGTAGTGCTGCGTGGAGGGAGATTCCAAAATTTTGACACTATTGAATGAACAGAGATATAGTTCTCAGGGAGGAGTGTGAGATGAAAATAAACATATGTAGTACTCCTATTCACCTGTTGTTATTTGTTCTAGGTGGTTGAAATCAGAGGTTTGCAAGGTGCTGTTGAAGAAGCCTTGGTGAGTTGACGGAGACTGTTTTGTCAATGCTACGCACTGCTGCCATTGTGCATTGTTCAAAGAGGGACTGAATATCTAGGGTTATAAATGGGTGCCAATCAAACAAACCCATTTGTTTTTGTTCAGGATAGTGTCAAGTTCCTAAAGGGTTGTTGGAGAAGTATGGAGTATTCTATCAGACACTTGATTTGTGCCCGATTGTGAGTGACCCTGCTTTGCAGAAACTAGAAGTGAGTTTCACAGAAATCCCAGCTTCTGACCTCCTTTTATGGCCACAGCATTCATTAGGTAAGTCAGGTTCATTTTCTTGTGAATGGTAACTCCCAAGATGTTGATGGGCAGTTGTTCTCCAGCAATTTTAATGTCATTGAACATCAAGCAGAGGTGGTTAGATTCACTCTTATTGGAGACAGTCATTGCCTGGCACTTTTACATGCCTACGTTTGTGTGGCATAAATGCCCCTGGTCACTATTCAGCCCAATTTTAATGTTATAAGCTGTTGCTATACATTGGCTCAGCTTGTTTCAATATTTAAGGAGGTATGAGTAGAGTTGAACATTGGATCATTCATGAGCATGCTCATTTCAGACCTTATAGTAAATGAATGGGCATTGGTGAAGGTGGTTGGACCAAGCACACAATCAAGAGGAACTCTTGCAGTGATGTCCTGAAGCTAAAGTAAATGACCTACAAAAAAAAACTATGATTGTTGCAGCTGGGCATGACTTCAAAGAATAGGGAACATTGATGTGGATTCTCAGTTACCTCCCTTTTACCATAGTTCTTTTTTTGCCACATTTGGTCAAATCCTGTGTTGATGTTACGATCAGTCACCTCTGAAATTCAGCTCTTTTTCACATTCTTGGACCACAGGTCAAATTAAATTCAGAGCCAAACAGTACTGGCAGAAGACAAACTGGGCATTAATGAACATATTATTGATTAATAAGTTCTATATGACAGCATTGTTGAAGACAGCTTCCATTATTTGGTGAATTAATATCTGGTGTATTCAACCATTTCTAGATATTACAGGGATCTAATTAAGTTAAGACTTGCATCTGTGATGTTGTGCATCTCAGGTGGAGGTTGAGATGGATCATCCACTCACCATTTCAGGTTGGAGATGGTTGCCAATATTTTCAACCTCAAATTGTGCATTGAAAAGCTCTGCATTCTCAGTGAGGATAGGGATGTTTGTGGAATCTAATCCTCCAGTCCATCATCAAATGGTTCACTACTATTCACTGCTAGATGTGATAACACCATGGAACTGTTATGTGACCATTGGTTTTGGAAGACTATTGTATGATACTTCTGTGGTGGTGCACACATTTGTTGTAGCCCCTTCAGCTTGTCCCTTCAATTTTAGGCATACCAGGCTCTACTCTTTAAATGCTCTCCTGCACACTTGATTGAAATTTGGTTCATTTCTAGTTTGGTAGCAATGATGAAGTGAGGAAGTGCTAAACCAAGAGCTTACAAATTATAGTGAAATACCAATCCTGCTGCTGATTATGATTATCCAAAGCACTTCACAGATATCCTATTTTGACCAGCTAGATCTATTTTGAATCTGTCCCATTTAGCACAAGTTTTTAATTCCAAAAGGTGCAAGTGCAGGCATATTCCTGGCATCCCATGGTACTTCTATAGTCACCACTCATGCCAGTGCTGAGCTATGGATTACTTTCAACAAGCCTGTTTATGTCAACAATAGAGGGTACGTTGCTGCTTTGTCAGTATAATCATCTCATCATTGTGGAAGCATTTACCTTCTGTTTGGCTTCCCTTTGAGACCAATCTCAGAAAGCTACAAAGCAGACAAACCACTTATATGGTCTACATTGCATGACTCTGACAGCAATCTACCGGATATTGTATGAGTCAGAATGATTAAACATAATTGCCTTTTGCAAAGCAGGCAATATTAATATCTTGTCAACATCATGCCAGACTCAATCTATGGGATCTAATGTAATCCTTCCATAAACAGTGATAAAATATTTCTGATATAAGCAAGAAGCAGGCCTGAGTCACTCTAACTCTTAATCTGTGGAAAATAAAACTCTTGATAAAATCATAAATTTCTTTGACTGATGATTGTACAAATACTCAATGCATTCTGTTTCTAAAAGCATTTCATCCTTGAAAAGCATATTTGCAGTGATTTTTTTTGTTGTTGTTGGTGCAGTTGTTTCAGATATATGAAACGATTTGCTCTAATTGTGTCTCATCACAGTCAGTTCATGCAAACTGCAAAAGCTGAACCGTTGATGTGTGACAGATGACAAAGACATGCTGGCCCAAGTTGATGAGGCTGACTGTGTTGAACAATGAAAATACAAATGAGCATGGATCATTTTATGTCTGGATCAGAAGTTCTATGTAATGGGAGCAAATTAGAATCAATCTGGTTCACTGGAAGCCTGTGCATTTAATTTACGCTTGGAGTCCAACATTACAATTTAAAGCACAATGCAAAGAAAAGCTCAACAACAAAATGGTTTGCCAGCCTTGTGCAGATCTGCTTTTTCTTTGCTCCATTTTTCACAGTGAATCAACAGAACACAGGCACATGAGATTAGTTTAGTTTGGGAAACATAGTCAGCATGGACAAGTTGGACCGAAGGGTGTCTTTCCATGGTGTATGACTCTATGACTCTTTCATAATAGAAGATAGCTTGAAAGGTTTTCTTTTTAAGTTGAAGGAGGGGTCAGAATCACTGAAACTTCAGCAATAAGAACTTTCATGAGGAAGAATTTATGAAATACAAATAAAAATACTCCAAAATTGAGACATTGATTTTGGAACTGATTAAGCTTCATATTATAGGGTCTGAAATTTGGAAGTGGCGAGGTATTTTTGTTTCTTTTTTGAGATGGGAATGTCACTGGCTGAGCCAACTTTTACGATCCATCTCCAACAGGTGCTGGAATTGCAAGAAGAGCCTCACTGCTGTTCGGGATGTTCTGTGGCTTGGAGGGGAACTTGCAGGTCATTGGGTTCACATGCACCTGCTGACGTTGTCCTTCCAGCTCACTCACTATACTGTATAAACCTCTGTTCATAATGAAGGCTGCTGCCACCATCCTCAAAGTGTGAAATTACCTGGTCTGAGTGATCTAGTGTGGTGGAGGAAACCAATTTCTGGTCTAACTAGAGTAGTGTTTTGTAGTGAACAAGACACAGGGTGTTACATGTTAGCAACTATTTGCAGATTTATGTTGGTAGGATAGGCATTGGACTAAGTCCTCTCATTTGTGTGAGCTTAATCATTAATTGATGAATCAATTAGGTAACCAGCTCTGATGGCACCCATCTCATAGAACCAGACGGCAGGAGAGATGGAAGTTTCACCACTGCCTGGACCAGGCGTCATTCAGACTGACGGTGATATATATATAAACTCCAGTTCTACAGTACATCAGATGCTACAAGCCAGGAACTCCTCTTCATGTTGTTGTTCTCTACCATTATTTTCAAAAAAGAGGCCCAGTAAGGCAAATTAGCTTCTCAGTTTGCCATTGGGCCTGTGGAGGTCCTGGTCGGTGGAATGGTGGAGAGGAAGGTAGCACTGTATTAAGAGGAGCAGAGAGAAAGAGGCTGCCCCACCAGTCCCTGTAAGCCTGGGCCGAGATAACAACCCATTTCAATGTAGTGTCTCACACTGCACAGGAATGCAGGAAGAAGGTCAATAATTTCCTGCATGCCACCATTTTCAGTCTGCTACCTCATACTAAAGGGCAACCACTCATTCTAATGCTGTTACTGCAAAAGCCTTTTAATAAAGGCACGTTATGCTCACTACTCCATGCATCATACACATTCAGTAGCTTTCACTCACATCATCCCCTTCAAATACTAACCATTCTTGCCCTCTGCACTACCTGCTCAACCCATTGGGTACACCTCAACATCTCTTCTTTCATGAATCACCATCAAAAATTGCTCTACCATCTACCATCATCATATTTATTCTCTGTTTTTGTCTTATTGGAAGAATAATTCAACTGCCCCCAAAGTGGTGTTTCCACAACATCCCAATTAATGTACCTATAATTGCCAGACTGGTTCTACTTGACCTGCAGACTGGCTGTGGCCCAAACCCTCCACTTCAAAGACATGGATCTACAGGATCTGGTCAGACTAAATGCCTGACTGGCTGTGACCAACCACTGCCACCCACCCCTCCTCCTGCCTCCAACCCCCACCCACCTCCCCCAAATCTACACAATGTGAGAGAGATGCAAAAAGTGAAGCTAAGAGCCACACAAAGCATCTTCTTTTGTTCGCCCTTGTGCAGAGAGTGACTCGGCAGACGTAAGCATGTCTGAAATGTTCCTGGACTCCAAATATGAAGTCCTGAAGTGATGAGTGAGTTGGTCTGAAAGCAGCAATGATGTGACCAAACTGGTGATTTACTGATGCCAACTTGCTTGGATGGAGGAGGACAATGTTCATGCAGTAGGCAGGGATGTTGTGGCGAAGATAAAATTGAATTAAGAACCAAGAAACAAGAACCAAGAACCAAGTGATCCACTGCCCCCAAGTTACTGCTCTGATTATTAGGTTGCATGTTGCCACATCTATATTCTCAGAGAAGAAAGAAAAAACGTGGCCGTTACATAGAAATGAGGTGGGATTAGTTAATAATCGGATATCAATACATGGAAATAAGGCAGTCACTTCTCATGACTGATATTCTGATATCCTTGTTTAATCTTTAAGGAGAAAATTAGAATTTTTTTCTGAACATGGATATTCTGTTTTTTTTATTTTCACCAGACATTTCCACACTTCTGACCATTGTGCACTCTGATCAAGGGAGTTTAAAATTCCATCTGGAGTTATGGAGAATACATGGAGCTCCAAAAGTTAGGTATCACAATAGGGCATGCTAAACAAAAACAAAAATTGCTGGCTACATCTGTAGAGAGAAAGCAGAGTTAACATTTTGGGTCCATTCACCATTGTTCAGAACCTTAACATCCTAACCTGTTTTACCCAGAATGAAAAAGTATGCGCTGGAAAAGCACAGCCAGTCAGATAGCATCCAAGGAGCAGGACAGTCAACGTTTCGATCATAAGCTCTTCATCAGGAATGGGGGGGGGAGTGGGCCCAAGGAGGCTGAGAGATAAATGGGAGGGGGGGGGTGGGGGTGAGGTGGGGGGGGGGGGGGTGTTAAGGTAAGGCAGCTGGGAATGCGATATGTAGATGAAGGTGAGAGGTGATGGTAATAGGTCAGAATCGAGGGTGGAGTGGATAGGTGGGAAGGAAGATGGACAGGTAGGACAGTTCAAGAGGGCAGTGCCGAGTGGGAGGATTGGATTTAGGATAAGGTAGGGGGAGGAGAGATGAGGAAACTGGTAAAATTGACATTGATGCTGTGTCATTGGAGGACCCCAAGGTAACAGATGAGGTGTTCTTCCTCCAGGCATTGGGTGGCTAGGATTTGGCAGTGGAGGAGGCCCAGGACTTGCATGTCCTTGGCGGAGTGGGAGGGGGGAGTTGAAGTGATCAGCCACAGGACGGTGAGGTTGTTTAGTGCATGTGTTCCGGAGATGTTCTCTGACACATTCTGCAAGTTGGCGTCCTGTCTCTCTGATGAAGAGGAGACTACATTGAGAGCAACGGACAGTGCAGTTGACATGTTTGGATTAGCAGGAAAATCTCTGCCGAATGTGGAAGGATCCTTTGGACCTGGGACAGAGGTGAGGGGGGAGGTGTGGTTGCAAGTTTTACACCTCTTGCAGTGACAGGGGAAGTTGCTGAGAGTGGAGGGTGTGATGGTGGGGGGCATGGACCTAATGAGGGAATTGTAGAGGGAATAGTCTTTGCAGAATGATGACAGGGATGGGGAGAGAAAATTTATCTCTCATGGTGGGGTCTCACTGTAGGTAATGTGGTGCTGGAAAAGCACAGCTGGTCAGGCAGCATCTGAGGGGCAGGAGAATCGACGTTTCAAGCATAAGCCCGTCATCAGGAATGTAGAGGGGGGAGGGGTGTGTCCAGCATCTGCAATCCTCACTTTCTCCTGTTGTGCTCAGAAGTCCACATTACATCTTCTTCATAGGTAATACTTATTGCCACCCCTTTCAGAACTATAAATAGCAGAGATCACAGGTTTGCAAGGTGGTGCAAGAAAAGAGACTTTAATACAGGATTTTGGCACTAGTAGCCAAATTTTCAGGTTTGTGTACTTTAATGCAATATTTTGTTTATGTATCTTTTGGAATACAAGGATGAATGAACACAAATGGTGGAAAGGCAGTTAACATGGGCTTGGGTTGAATGGGATTTAAAATAGTCAAAAATGAAAAAGAAAAGGTACTTGCATTTAAATTCTCCACACCCGGTGCTAACGAGGATGGGATGAGAGAGTGGCAAGTTTTTAATGAGGCCGCAAGCTTTAATTTTTACAGTTTCTGGGGAGGGTTTGTGGTATAGTATAATGTCACCAGACTGGTAATCCAGAAGCTCAGGCTATCATTCTGTGGACATGGGTTAAGTCCTAACTAGTTTCATGAAATATAAACATTGAAGATTATCCAAAAAATCAAATGGGTCACTGATGTCTTTGAGGGAAGGAAATCTTCCATCCTGATTTGGTCCAGCTACATGCAACTCCAGGCCCACTGTGACATGGTAACTTTTAAGTACTCCCTGGGCAACTGGGGATGGGTATTAATGTCAAATTCATGTTCAAGTCCAATAAACAAAGATAAATAGTTGGCTGGATTTTCTAGGCCATGGAACATTGCCTAGGAAGGACACAGGAAGGACTGAAACCCTGAGGGAACTGCAATGACAGCTCTGCTGTGGGCTACATACAGCAAAAGAATGCTCCCACCAAGTCTCACAAGCTGATTCCACCTACTATCACCTAAACCCCATGATATCTGCACCAAATGGGGCAAAACTACTCACTCCTCAACTCTGCCCTGTTGCCACAGGATTTTCTATCAGACAGGCATCCAAACCTGCCAAGCAGATTGGTTTCTGAATGGAGACTTTGTTTACAACAAGAATAAAAGCCCAACGTTTAAACATCATTCCATTCAAGGCAGAACACATTCCCAAAGCCTTCTCTTCTGAAACCACACCGTATCATATATGAGGCGTGATTGGTTGCAGTATGTCCCTCATTATCAATATGATTCTTAATTATTCCAGTTGAAAAGGTAGACATGAAAATAATTGTTTTGAAGGGCTGGCATTGCCACTGAAGAAGCTTGACAAACATCAAGGATAAAGCAAGTCATTTGTTCAGTTCCATCCACTTAAATACACACTCGCTCCACCAAAACACATTAAGCCCAATGTGTAACTGGGAGTGTGGTGGAGGTAGGATTCAACTGTCACACTCAAAAGGGTATTGGACAATGATTTGAACAGAAATAATGTGCAAGGGTTTGGGGGTAGCAACCACGTGATTGGGCATTGGATAGGGATGCTCAAATGAATAGCCAGTGCAGACACGATGGGCTGAATTGCCTTCTTCAGTGTCATAATATTTCTATGATTATGGGATCTGTAGGATGCACTGCAACAACTTGCAGAAGATATAGGGGGGCTCCAGCATATCCCAACCTCATAGATAGACAATGCCAACATGTGCATGGAAAACGTCATCAGTTCAAGTTCCCCTTGCATTTACATAATGACTTGGAAATGTTTCACCATTCTTTCATCATCACTGGGTCAACATCCTGTAGCCCCCAAGTGCAACACAGAGCTACCTATGCCACATAGACTCATACAATTGTTCAAAATGATGACTGACCACCACCTTCTGAAATACAGTTAGTGTTGGGCAATAAATGTTGGCCTTTCCAGTGATAGTTAGATATGGAAAATAAATAAAAGAGATACACTTTCATTACTACAATCTTTCAGCATATCTGTGTTGAATCTAACAAATAAATACGCAATGATAAATAAGACTGTTCGGCGCTCAAAGGGTAAAACGCCTCCTGTGACCAGCCTGCCAAGAATTAATTAAAATAAACGTGAATCTCAAAATGACTAACTCTTATAAATAAGTAGGTCACAATGTCAAAACTTACCCATACCAACTACATTTTACCAAAGTCAGCTAAAAGACATTTTATCTAGAAAACTCATGGTTTTCCTCAATTACAAAACAAACTCCTATCTCAATTCAGTACTGCCTGACTTTACTCACAACTAGCATTGAAGATAGAATTGTTCTTTCAGGGCATTGCACAGATTTTATTTATAGTTGCCCACTGAAGCCTTGCTGTGCAACCTAATGAAACATTAGGCAGTACCTCTCAGGAGTGTGAGAAACCTATAACTAATCTTTACCTCTAAGTTAGCATTAATTACACTGATCAACCATTGGGGAGACATTTTATAATTGATCACTGACAGGCATTGCTGAGTAGTTACTCCCTTAGCACTGTTTGGGACCAATATATGATAAAACAAGAAGTAGAACATTAACATACACAAACATCCATGGTAATTTTTCTACTCTTGAATTCCTAATGTGTTTTCAATCCACCCTAGATAAACATGTGCAAGGCACAAATGCAATTATATTCAACAAAGTAAAACATTGCAATTACCCTGTGTACTTTGTATAAATCCTCACTAGAAGGTAATATTTCTTTAATAACCACTATCTTATGTCTGAACTAATTCTTCTTTACTTATTATTATAGAATGACAGAAAAAATATCTGATAATATGGGAATATAATTGCAATAGCATCACTGGCACTTGCAAAATGCTAACATTCTCTAAATTGCATTTGTTGAAACATAATGCATCAGTGTCGCAGAAAGGAGACACTGTTGATCAGCCTTGATCTGACATCTCTATGGTAACAAAATCAAATCCTGATGAATCCATCATTCAATCTCACAGAGCAATATGTGCAATTTTTCAGACCAATAGACGTGATATACCCCAATAAAGGACTTGGACAGGGTAAATGACATTCCTTACACCTTAATGCAATGAAAACGAATTCTCTGCTGGTCTATTACTTGAAACTGTGAACTTCTTACTCTCCCAAGTAAGTCCTTGTTTCCACTGTCTCTCAGCTCATAAAAGCATAGTTTGGTGTCGTCTAATCATTACTTTCCAATTTATCTAGAATTCTTTCTCTTTTGCTCATTTTAGCCTTGATCGCGTCCTGCCTTACAGACCTTGGCACTTCAGCTTGGCTGCTCAATCATAATACTACAACACGATAAAAGATTTTCTCAAGAGCTAAATTACCATTTTACTGCACCAAAGAAGGGATCTGCAAAACAGGTTTAGAAACAGGGGCAAAAAGTATATTTTTTCTTCAATATGACAAAGCCAGGAGTATAATTAATGAAGATGCAGTAGGAACTTTATGAGGGCAGGGTTTTCAGTATTCAGGAGTATGTTCCTGATTGTATTTTGCTGTTTCAATAAGAAAACATTGAATTGGTGGACATGTTTTTGGCAAATAAATTTGATTCCCTACAGTGTGGAAACAGGCCCTTCGGCCCAACCAGTCAACACCAACCCTCTGAAGAGTCACCCACCACATCCATTTCCCTCTGACTAATGCACCTAAAACTATGGGCAATTTAGCATGGCCAATTCACCTGACCTGCACATCTTTGGACTGTGGGAGGAAACCGGACCACCCAAGGAAACCCATGCAGATACAGGGAGAACGTGCAAATTCCACACAGACAATCACCTGAAGGTCGGAATCGGACCCGGAACGCCGATGCTGTGAGGCAGTAGTGCTAACCCATGAGCCACTATGGACTAAAATGGATCCGGCATCAATAATAGTCATTTAGTGAACATTGATTTCGGTAACGTAAGGTTCAGATTAGATAAGGAAAAGGACAAATTGCAATAACTGCAATCTAAAGTAAATACATAATTAATTGCAGGAGATCCCATTTCAGTGGTGGAGGACGTATCTAATCTGGGTCAGGTAGAATCAAATATTAGCAAAGTGTAATTGATTTATAAAATGCCTTTAAAGAAAATATATTTCAGATACAGTTGAGGAATATGTCCACAGCGGGAGAAAGTAAGTCCAAAAAATGTCAGAGCTTCTTGGATGACAACTGATAGACAGCAGGCTGAAGCAGAAAAAGCGGGCATACAACAGATGTCTGACTAATAATACCAGTGAGAATGACACCAAATGTAAAATGTGCAGGAGAGAAGTGATAAAGGAAATAGGACAGGAGAGTGTGAGAAAATATCTCCAGCAAGGATGACTATTTTTAGGAGGGGTGATGAAGGCAGCTTTGAGCTCAAGAGGAATAATACCTCAGTCCAGCAGCTTTATAAAATCATTCTAATACAAAAAAAAAGCCAAAAAACAATTACAGCTCAGGTTCAGATCTTGTGTTAAGAATGGCAGTGAGACAATTATGTGTATTAATCAAGGAAATCCCAAAGTTATCCCAATCACCTGACTCCTCCATAGGCCGCAGTATTTCACCAATAACCTCTTCACTGAGATCAATATAAGGTTGTGAAGTTGAAGTTCATAATCACTAGTAGTACATGTAAATCAGAAAAGATTACAGTGAGCGTACATAGGCAAAAGCAACTTTTTAATAACATTTTATTTAATCTCTGTTCAAAAGACCTTGAAAATATTGATTTAGACATATACACCTTCATTCCTTCAAATTTTCAGTCTTGCTTGCCAATCTTTGATTCTAATTTACCCAGGTTAGATGTGTCCTCAATCATTGTAATTGGCTGTCCTCCAATTAAATGTGATTTTATTTTAGGTTGCTGGTTGACCTTTTCCATATCAAATCTGAACCTTATCATACTGAGGTCAGTGTTCATTAAATGTCAACTGACATTTTTTTAAGAAACACCTTGCCTACACCAGTCTGTCTTTTAACACTCCTTCAATTCTATTTGTCTTTATTTAAATTGACCTCATACTTGGTGCCCTTCAAAGTTTTTGAGTTAGATTCTGTGGGTTGGATCTTTCTGTTCAGCTGGAATGAAAGTGGGATGGCAAAAGACAATACCACCAGAGGCCTGTATGTCAGTCTGTCATTTCTATTCCTGACTCTGCTGACTATCCTGTGGACATGGAAGAGTTGAGGACAGAGTTGAGAAAGCAAAATCTCTAACTACTGCTGATTAGGGAACTTATTAACAGCTCATCTCCCAACTTCTTGAGATGATCACTGGTTGGGCAGTCAAAGAACTCTTGTAACATAGTGGTAGGGTCCCTATATCTGAGCTGGGTCCAAGTCCCACCCACTCTAGAGGTGCATCATAACATCCCTGAACAGGTGGATTAAAAAAAGCAATGAGGCTGAAAAACCAACTCTAGGAGCTCCTATACAATTTGATGAGAACACAGACAACAGCACCATCAGTTTTATTTGAGGCGAAGAAAGTAAAAGGTTTGGACAAGAATAACTCCTAAACTGCAGTGAAACTTTAATAACCAACGTCTTCCTGCCCTATTCAAGCTCCCCATTTGCCCTGATCATATTGAAGATGAGGTCAGCTAACTTTATTTTTGTAGACACTGCACATAGACAGTAACCAGAGCAATGGTTGTTGATTCAGGCCAGCCGTCCCCTACTCCTGTTCCTGTCCCCTCATCACTGACTACTCATTGGGTGCAGGCCCATCATTCAGATCATGGAAATCACACTTCCTGGCAGGTTGATAGGAGAGGCAGGAATGTGAGTTGGGATCAATGAAGACTCTTCAAACTAATTGGTGAATAAGCCTACCTATTCCTTGAAAGATTGGCACCACAGGTCCAGAGAAGAGGTGCCACTTTGAATGTGTCAATCAAGTCAATGGTTAAATGTCCATGAAATATCCATAGGCGGTTGCGATCTTCATCAATAGCTACTGCTGTTTATTTTCACACCCGATTGCAAAATCTAAGCCTCACTGTACAATACTCAACTTAATGCAATGTAAAAACAGTTTCAAAATCTGAACAAAGGTTCATGGTTTGCA
This sequence comes from Hemiscyllium ocellatum, assembly GCF_020745735.1. Lineage (NCBI taxonomy): Eukaryota > Metazoa > Chordata > Chondrichthyes > Orectolobiformes > Hemiscylliidae > Hemiscyllium > Hemiscyllium ocellatum. The sequence goes on along the minus strand of NC_083429.1, from coordinate 30,313,279 downwards.
TTTGAGAAAATGACTATTATTCAATAAAATTCATTTGAGCCAGTCTCATGTACAGAGAAATGCAGACATCTGAGAATTCCATTTTATGCCCAAATTTAATGGGAAAAGGGATTCCTAGAATATAACAAGATTTTTTTTTCAATAGTCAATGAGATACTAATTAATTCAGAGGCTTTATGTGAGCAATAAATTCGTGTTCAACTGTTCCTTTGTTTGATCTGGTTGACAGCCTTTTAAATTTCTTATTGCAGTCCTTATCCTTCAAGGAGAATATTAATTCAATTTTCCCAGCAGAATGAAGATACCATATCTTGCCGAACTCGCCCATTATCATTATTCGATGATTTCTATAGAAACTAGAGTTCAGAAAATCTCCATGTCTTGCGCATGATGAAATTCTGTTTCCACACACCTCTTTCAGATACAACACACTTAGTCTCGATTTAACAAAACTCCTCGAATGAGTTAGAGAGGCAGAAAGTCCTCATTTCTTCCACAGCTCAGCCACAACGTTGTGTCTCTAATGCTGTCAGTAACTGTGGCATGTGAGAACAAACGATAAGCTTTGACTACCTTTTCTGATTACTGTCCAAGAATCCGTCAGATGGAATTCGGCTCAAGCTCAGTTTTGCTACCTCCTCAGTCAAACAAGCCATTGGCTCAAAACCAGAAATTGATAGAAAACTCAGTAGCTATGGAAAGAAAGTAGTGTTAACATTTCACATGCAGTGGCTCTTCTTCAGAACTGATTATAGCCAGGAAAAGGTTGGTATATGTGCTGGAGAAGTGTGAAGGGAGAATTAAATGATAGATGGAGGTGAAGGGCCAGAGAGAGGGAACAGTTGGGCAGAAGAAGAAATGAGTAAAGGTCAGCCTGGGAGAATCACTAACTGTTAATGCGGATGATTAATAGTTGACAATGGGCTGTTTGCTGCCCATGAGATGACAAGGCCTTGTGCATGGTGGTTGGGATTAGGACATGGGGAGAAGGTGCTCAGGCTCGAAAATTATTGAACGATATTGAGTCCTGAAGGCTACAGGGGCCCTAATTGCAAATGAGATGCTGTTCTTCCAACTTGCACTGACCTTTGCTGGAGCACTGCAGCAAGTCCAAGACAGAGATGTTGACCAGGGAACATGGCGGTGCATTGAAATAGCAGGCAACAGGAAGCTCAGGGCTATTTTTGCACAAAAATGTAGGTGTTCTGCAAAGCAGTTATCACTGCTTCACCTTGAAATTGTGTCTTGGGCCTTGGATACTGAGGAAGGATGAAGTAAATGGACAGATGTTACATCTCTAAGATAACATCAGAAGGTGCTGTACGAGTATGGGGAGATGTTGGAAGTGGAGGAGGTAGGGGTCAAGATGTCTCAGAGAGAACAGTCACTGCAAAAAGCTGACAAGCGAAGGGAGGGGAATGTGCGTCTGGTGAGGGCATCCTGTTGGAGGTGGCAGAAATAGTGGGTAATGATTCTCTGGTGTGGATGCTGGTGGGATGATAAGTGAGGATCAGGGGGACCCTATTATTGTTGCGGGAGGGAAGAGAAGGGGTAAGGGCCGAATTACAAGAGATGGATCAGACATGGCTGAGGAAATTGTCGACCATGATGGTGGGAAATCCTTGGTTGAAGAAGAAGGTGGACATTTCAGAGACCCCCTTATCAAAGCTGGCATCATAAGAGCGGATACAACGGAGAAACTGGGAAAATGGAATAGAGTCTCAACAGGAAGAAAGATATGAGAACATTTAACCAAGGTAACTGTGCGAGTCGATAGGTTTGTCATGGATATTGGTGCTGAAAATGTGTTGCTGGAAAAGCACAGCAGGTCAGGCAGCATCCAAAGAGCAGGAGAATCGACGTTTCGGGCATGAGCCCTACTTCTTCGGGCTCATGCCTGAAACGTTGATTCTCTTGCTCTTTGGATGCTACCTGACTTGCTGCGCTTTTCCAGCAACACATTTTCAGCTCTGATCTCCAGCATCTGCAGTCCTCACTTTCTCTGTAGATATTGGTGGCCAGCCTATCCCCAGAAAAGGAAACAGAGATGTTGAGGAAGAAAAGGGAGGAATCAGAGATGGACGAGTTGAAGGTGAGAACAAGGTAAAAATTGGAAGCGAAACCGATAAACTCTTCCAATTCCAGACAAGAAAAGATGTACTGGAGAAAGAGTTGAGGGTGCTGGCCAGAGTAAGACTGGACCAAGGGATGTTTCATGTACCCCACAAAGCGACAGGTATAACTGGCACCCACGCAGGCACCCATGAGCCCAGCTTTGACCGGAAAAACATGAGAAGAGTTGAATTGTTCAAGTCATTGGCATGTCCTCTTCAAATTCACATGTGAGCAACCACCAACTTGGAAACTATCAGGTGGCTGATGGTATCTCTGCAACTGTATCCCTGCCAATGCCAGTGCAAACAATAGAGAAATGAGGAAGAGAACAACATTGAGTGATTTACCATACTTCACTTATGTTTGACAGCTCCAAAGTAAAATATAAACCTCACAAAGAAAATCTATAGTGTCAATAGTCATCTTTCATCTTATAAATAACCTCAAAGCACAGCATTTAGGCACAGCATTCTATTTCTTTGCCACCTCCAATGAACATGCCCTCTTTACTTATAATTGCCAAATTATATTGAATCGACGTTTCGGGCATAAGCCCTTCTTCAGGAATGGGCTTATGCCCGAAACATCGATTCTCCTGCTCCTTTGATGTTGCCTGACCTGCTGCACTTTTCCAGCAACACATTTTTAAGCTCTGATCTCCAGCATCTGCAGTCCTCACTTTCTCCAAATTATATTGAATGACCTTTTTCTGAGATTAATGCTCTGGCTCTGAAATGACATTGATACTTTGACTTTATTAAAAACTAACAATAGATATCAGGTCAACTGACATAGCTAAAAGTCAACAGATAACCATTACTATTGGAGGCAGCACGGTGGCTCAGTGGTTAGCATTGCTATCTCACAGCGCCAGGGACCTGGGCTCGATTCCCACCTTGGGCAACTGTCTGTGTGGAGTTGGCACATTCCCCCCATGGTTGCGTGAGTTTCCTTCAAGTGTTCCAGCTTCCTCCCACAGTCCAAAGATGTGCAGGTCAGGTGAACTGGTTATGCTAAATTGCCCGTAGTGTTAGGTGAAGGGTAAATGTAGGGGAATGGGACTGGATGGGTTACTCTTCGGAGGGACTGTGTGGACTTGTTGGGCCAAAGGGCTTGTTTCCACACTGTAGGGAATCTAATCTCCAAAAATTAATTTACTGTGCTCCAATTTAAAATTGTTGATTTGTAAAGAAAAAGGGGTTTAGGTTCTCCACTAGGTGTCAGTCAAAGCTGTGCAAAATATGTGAAGTTATGTAAGGTGAATGTAAATAGAACACAAGTCTTATTGAAACAGTCTAGGAGAAAGTGAGGACTGCAGATGCTGGAGACCAGAGCCAAAAATGTGTTGCTGGAAAAGCGCAGCAGGTCAAGCAGCAACCAAGGAGCAGGAGAATCGACATTTCAGCAATGAGCCCTTCTTCAGGAATCCGTGAAACAGTCTCACAAGCCCAGTAAAGGTTTAAAATTTGTCATTTCTGCTTCAGTCAGTAGTGAGCTGCAGACAATCATAAGCCACCATGTTCCAACTGCTTACTTTAAGACCTGCTTAACCTCTCTGTGTATGTGTGAAATGTGTTATCTTCCTGTCTGTGTCAAAGCCTGTCAAATATTATTTACTTTCAATGACTGCGACTGTGTTTTTTAAGGAAATGATTTCTCGGTGCATCATTGTTAATTTTCAGTTGGTTCACAATCTATGTTGCTGTTGTTGTCCAAAGTTCCCATAGATCTCACCTTGGCAATTCTGTTGTATGGAAAAATAAATTACATTCATTTCAATCAAAGCAGCAGGACAAACTCTAGCAACAGCTGCAGCACAGGGAAATTGATTTTATTTTGTGAATATTCTTAGATGTTGTGAGTCAGACCCTTTTATTAACCCACCTTCCATTCAAAATGATCAGATGTTGGGCAATTTGTATTTTTTCTTCACTTCACATCACATTAGAAGATTTTTTGTTGAAGCGTACTCCTTGATATAATAAGCAAGTTCCATGGTTCCTTGAATCTGTGTCATAATGACAATGGAGTGCACATTTCTTACTGGTATATCTACTTACATATACCTCAACTCACATGATGAAATGAAGAAGCCATCCAGCATGGGAAAAGAGAGATACGGAAGGAGGCAAGGACAATATAGCTAATGTTGATTTTGAACTCAGTCTGCAAAGACATTACAGAGAACAAGTCCACCACACTGGTTTCTCATCTACATCTATGATATTGCACATGATTAGGCAGCATGGTGGCTCAGTGGTTAGCACAGCTGCCTCACAACACCAGGGACCCAGATTCAATTCACACCTTGGGCATCTGTTCTGTGTGGAGTTGGCACATTCTCCCTGTGTCTGCGTGGGTTTCCTCTTGGTGCTGCATTTTCCACGCACAATCCAAAGATGTGCAGGTCAGGTGAATTGGCCATGCTAAATTGCCCATAGTGTTAGTTGCATCAGTCAGGGGTAAATGTAGGGGAATGAGTCTGGGTGGGTTATTCTTGGGAGGATTGGTGTGGACTTGTTGGGCTTAAAGGCCTGTTTCCATATGTTGGGAATCTAATCTAATAATGATAAGCATTTGCTACTTTAGCATTGAGTCCAAGGTCTTTCTGTAGTGTCACAATTGTGTAATATTAATAATACATATTTTGCAAAATAGCCTGTCCTGTCTCTGAAAATCAACATGGAATCATTCATAGAACATAGAGCATAGAAAAGTACAGCACAGTACAGGCTCTTTGGCTCTCTATGTTGCGCCGATCCAAGCCCACCTAACCCACACTAGCCCACTATCCTCCATATGTGTATCCAATGCCCGTTTAAATGTCCATAAAGAGGGAGAGTCCACCACTGCTACTGGCAGGGCATTCCATGAACTCACGACTCGCTGAGTAAAGAATCTACCCCTAACATCTGTCCTATACCTACCACCCCCTAATTTAAAGCTATGCCCCCTCGTAATAGCTGACTCCATACGTGGAAAAAGTTTCTCATGGTCAACCCTATCTAGACCCCTAATCATCTTGTACACCTCTATCAAGTCACCCCTAAACCTTCTTTTCTCCAATGAAAACAGCCCCAAGTGCCTCAGCCTTTCCTCATACGATTTTCCTACCATACCAGGCAACATCCTGGTAAACCTCCTCTGCACCCGTTCCAGTGCCTCCACATCCTTCTTATAGTATGGCGACCAAAACTGCACATAATCAATACACATCAATACAATGTGTGCAGTTCAAAACTGCACACATACATACTGGCTCCCTGAAGACAAAATAAAATCACCCTTGCATATTGAAGTAAATTCTGCTCATTGCAGGAAGAAATCACAAGTGGCCCTTTTTAATTTCATTCCACATTATGAGATCACTGGCTGTGCCAGTACTTATGGACCATCCCTAGCTGGGCTTGAGAAGGTGATGTTGAGCTCCTTGAATCACTACAGTCTATTTGAAAATTCAGTAAACACTTTTGCACATAGATAGAAACACCTGACAAGTGTTCAATTGGAACAAATACAGAAATTTCTGGAGAAACTCAGTAAGTCTGACAGTGTCTGAAGGAAGAATGCAGAGTTAATGTTTTCAGCTGAGCAACTTTTTACCAGGGCAGCTTGGAATAAGTGGAATTTATGCTGAAACTGAAGGCAGGGGGAAGGGGAGAGGTGAGCAAATAAGTGGGGATGGAGCCCAGAGAAAGCTAGAAAGGGGGCAAATAAAAAAGGATTTTATGGATTGGCCATGCTAACTTGCCCATTGTGTTAGGTAGGGGGTAAATGTAGGGGTATGGGTGGGTTGCGCTTCGATGGGTCGGTGTGGACTTGTGGGGCCAAAGGGCCTGTTTTCACACTGTACGTAATCTAATCTAATGTATGTAATCTAACCTAAGGATAGCAGGCCAGGACAGAAGAAAAACTGAATAGGTGATAATAAAGAGCTAAGTGTAGGAGGAAAAAACTGGACAGAATGCAACCCATAGAATGTGATAATGGGCCGAGGAATACATGAGAGTTGGTGATGACTAAAAACCAGCCAGGTCATGACAAGACCAGGGTTTGGGAATGGGTAAACAACATGGAAGATGGAATCAGGCTCTAATGTTATCGAACTTAACATTGAGTCCTTGAGGCTACAGAGTCCCCAAGTGGAAAATGAGATGCTGTTTTTTCAGTTTGTGCTGAGTCCCACTGGAAAACTGCATCAAGCCTGTGACAGAAATGTTGGCGCGGGAACACAGTGTTGTGCTGAAATGGCCAGCAACTGGAAGTTCGTGCATTTTTGCAGATTTTCACCCCTCCTCAACATCTCCCTCCACCATGGCTTCAGCATAAATACCAGTTCTTCTTAGTTGCCATCAGTTCTGATGAACTGTCACCAGACTCAAAACAGAATTATTGTTTCTTTCTTCCCACAGAGGCTCCCAGGCCTGTTGAGTTTCTCCAGTAATTTCTGTTTTTGTCTCAGATCTCCAAGATCCACAGTTCTTTGTTTTAATTTAATAGCTCTAATTGAGATGTGAACAATTCTTCCAAGGACAATGCAAACTGACAACAGGAACCATCCAAGTGAGTAGCTAATGGCTAAGTTAGTTAAAAAGTTAAATCCCATGATTTATTGGAAGGAAGTTGCAACAGTTTTGGAGTAGCAGAAATCTTAACTTTTGATTTGTACTTGACTGGTTGTGAAATACCATTTCAGGCAAAATCTTGAGACACACCATTAGATAGTGAGACTTCTCACGAGAAAGAGAAATGAGTGTAAAGGTCACTGTACTGAAGCAGACTACCAAACGTTCTGAGGAAAGGTTACTCAACCCACAGCACTAACTCTGATTTCTCTCTGGTGACGTTGCGAGACCTGCTGAGCTTTTCTCGCAATTTCTGTTTTTTTTTGTGAACCAAGTGTTACAACCTGTAGTGGTGTAGGACTGAAAATTAAGGAGATTTCATGCCCTTTTAGAACTGAGTACAATGAAGAAGTGGCATAGGTGAATTGGCCACGCTAAATTGTCTGTAGTGTTAGGTGAAGGGGTAAATGTAGGGGAATGGGTCTGGGTGGGTTGCTCTTCAGAGTGTCGGTGTGGACTTGTTGGGCCGAAGGGCCAGTTCCCACACTGCAAGTAATCTAATCTACTTGGATCTCCTGAGTTTAAATCAGCCCAAGTGACGCAATGATTGGCAAACATTACCTACAATCTGATATTTTCTGAGTAATTAATTCACCTTGCACCAACCATTTATTGGGTGTCTAACCTAAAGACACAGTTCTGGAAAAGCGAGAAGAAAAATACACTTGAAGTATGAAATACAGAAAAAAATGACTTCTACTGAAAGATTGTAGACTTTAAAGAATAAGCTGCTATTAATTTCGAGTTAGCTTTTCGTCTTTCCTGGCTTACTATCAACCAGCCCCTTGTCTGCCTACTTTCCTTTCCTGGACCCTGTTTCCACCTTTCGATTTAACCCCCACCCCACCCCACTGTCATCAACATCAATGGCACATGTTCCCAGTTCTGAAGAAAGATCACTGGACTTGAAATGTTAACTCTGTTTCTCTCTTCGCAGATGCTGCCAGCCCTGCTGAGTTTCTCCAGCAACTTCCGCTTTTGTTTCAGATTTCCTGCATCCAGAGTTCTTTGTTTATTTTGTTGATATTCTGGGAATGGATAAACCATGGAAATCTGGTACTGCACTTTATTGGCAGCATAGTGATAGACCAGCCATAAAGCCACAATGTTTATGACTCATCAGCCTGCATGGTCCATACTCCCAGCTGCACCCAGCTCTCTTCTACTGAAATTGGAATCAATGACATTCTATCTGGCTTCATGTACCATCACAACAAATCTTCCTCCTTCCCAATGTCCTCATGCTCCCCGAGTGATTACTCAGAGCACTGCACCCCTCTCATGCCCAGGAAATGGAATCAGGGTTGGAAAACTCTGGGCTTCCTGCCTACCTGACATTCATCCTGAGCAGCCCTGAGGATTTGACCTCTCTCTCTCTGTGCTCCACGACCTTCACCATAGCCAAATATTGTTCCTGGGTTTGTCACCTTTCCTCCTGCATCGACCTGCCTCTTCTGAGGAAGGCTGTCCAGCAACCAGCATCATACTAACAACAACAACCCGTAACTCTCACTGAAGAGAATTGAAGACAAAAGGTACAATAGACTATCATCCATTCTGGACTTCAGAATGGTTATTAGTGGCTCACCCTGTAGATTTAGGGCTGAGCACAACTCACCATATAGTGAGACATACCATACACAAATAAAACAGGGACATACCCACATCAAATAATGACACTCAGGTTCAGCAACCTGCTACAGGTACTAATGCTATTTCATCAACATTTGATGACTAAGCGCCTTCACTATGACACAGCAAATAGAAAGATGATGGTAGATTAGCATTGCTGAGCCCTGGGCTGATCCACTCCGTCCGCTTTTCTCTTTGGTTCTTTTCTTCTTTTTCTCTTTTTTTTGCCTTTTTTCCTTTTTTTATTTTATTTAACTCATGGGAAGAACTCAGTTACAGCAAAGGCATCCATCGTGGGCAACGAGTGGGTGCAACAGCGTGGACACGGGGCATCGGAAGCGAGTTGGTATTCCCGCCGGCCTCTGCATCCAACACACAGGCAGCAGCGAAGGGGAGTTTGGGGCCAGTATGAGCCCCGGCAGCACCAGCGAGGTGGGGCCCGAAACAGAGGCGTGGCAAGCTGCAGGGTTGAGTAGTAGAGGGTGCAGTTCTCGGTGGCATCAGTGGCATCTGCATTGGGAAGGCCTAGCAAGGACTCACAGTGACAAGGGCATTGGTGGGGGTGAGCTGGCATCGAACAGAGGGTGACTTTCATTCCAGTAGTGGCAGCATAACAAAGGGGACTCATGTCAACCCACAGCTCATGGCCTAATGGTGGAACACTTAACAATAAGAACTGTGAAGTTGAACACTTTTTTGTTATTTCTTCATTTCTCTGCCTCGATATTCGCTGTTTTGGTCTGTTTTTGTGTGTTTTTAGGTGGCATTTTTAGGTATGTGCACTTGTTTCCTGACATATTTTCCTGATGTTGGGCTTGTCTGGAGAGTTTGCTAAGATAAACAGTAATGAGGTGGGCTGTGCTGTTAGCAAGGCATTTAATAACCAATAGTGACTATCAATTGGCAATTTGATGCTGCCAAGTCAGAATCTCACCACGTTGCTTGTCAAAATCATAATAAGATGGTGTGTTATGAGGGCTCCCGTTGGTACAGTGATGAGGTCCTTACTTCTGGACCAGGAGGGCCAGGGTTAAAATACCACCTGCTGCAAATGTATGTCATAACATGCCTGAACAGGTTGTTTATAAATATTTAAAAGATGGTGTGAGTTACTCCTGATTTGGGGTTGAGCTTTGCCACATTTGTTCCCCGGTTCTGCCACACACCTCGCAGTGCCCTTGTCACTGAGCTTACTATAACTTCCCACCCAATGATTTTTTCACCTTACAAATACTAGCAGATTTTTTTTATTTTCAGATTATTTTTACTTCAGATATACCATGATTTACCTTTCTCTTTAATAAAAAATAATCTGTGCATCTGATGCTTTTCTCCTGTCTAACTCATTTGTACCAATCAACACGTGCTCCCTGACATACATTGGCTTCCAGACTGACTATGCCTTGATTTTGCAACATTCACCCTTGTTTTCAAACCTTGCTCCTTTGCATCTCCATAACATCTTGCATCCTTACAAACCTCCAAATTTTCCAATTCTGACCTTTTGTACATTCCTGATTTTAATTCACCAACCAGAATACCTTTAATTGTTTAGACCCTAAGCTTTAGAATTTTCTCTGTATGTCTCTCTTCCTCTTATAAAACATGCCATAAACACATTTGCTCTGACCACGCCTTGACCACCTCATCCAATATTGCCAGTGTTGTTTCATCATATTCCTGTGAAGTGATTTGGGCCACTTTTATAAATCAGTTTACTAAAAATCTTTGGATTACAATTTAACTAGTCAACACAAGTAACATTTCTGGTTAAGAATTTCTGAATCAAACAGCCAAATCAAAATTATTTTCTTTTGTTTTTAAACATTGTCTTAACTTTGAAGAACTTGCACTTGCCTACCTATGAAAATCCCAAACATTTTATTACCAAATTAAACATATTTCAGCTGATAACATTGTTTCAACTTAAGAAAAAATGGCTGTCAATTCAGACATAACAAAGATCATAAACAGCAATGTGATAATGACTGCTAATCTACTCTTTGTAATGTTGATTGATAGATGTCAGCCAGGGCATAACACTGGAGAGGACTCCATCGCTTAAATAAAACAAGGAACTATGGATGCTGGAAATCTGAAACAAAACCAGAAATTGCTGGAGAAACTCAGCTTCTGAGCAGAGAGAACAGAGTTAGTGTTTCAAGTCCAGTGACCCTTCTTCAGAACTTCCATGATATTTCTTGCACCCATCTGAAATGTCATAGGAGTTAAAAGGCTGAATGTTTCATCTGAAGTGAAATGCTCTGACAGTGTCGTGTTCCCTCAGAACTGCATTGAGATGCAGTGGAGTTGTACTTGGGCCCATGCCTTTATGAATTGGGAAAGACATTCTTTTAACCAATATTGATAGACATTACATTTTATTTTTGAAATATTTCTGCAATATGCCTGCAATAATTATATCCACTGTTATGTGAATTCCCTCATGCAGCACACTATTCCCAAAGAAATGCAGTAAATTTAACAGCTAAAATATGGTTCTCAAAGTAGATCCCTGGAGTAGTATTATAACAAAGAATTACGAAAACAGTCATTTGCGTTGTGTGAATCACCCATTTGTGTACCATTGCCATTAATTTCTAAATTAACTGTTATATTTGTTTACACCTGAGTCAGTGTTTCAGGACCTGTTTACTTTTATGTTGATTGTGGCACTATTACATCAAATTCTTAGCTGGATATTGAGGTATTTTAAGGAGAATCCTACAATTCTTCTCCATACATCAGATTAAAACCTTTAACATTGAAATGGGTGGAATCTCCTATTCTGTCAAAAAGAAACAATTCGTATTTCAGAGATGGATTCATAAACCCAGTCCATTGTCAGCTCAGCTCATGTGCATGCAATTGTTGAGTGTTCATCACAGAAAACAAAACTGAGGAACATAAGGCTTTGGAGGGAGCAACAGTTCAATTGGCAAAAAAGAGAGAGCTTTATGCTGTATTCAAGATCAATCCCACAGTAATACCTGCAAAATGCATTTATTTTGTTTCTAATCCCCTTTCCCTTCTCATAAAGGCATTCATCAATTGCTTGTTTAATTTGCTCTAACGCTTTCTCTCAACTACCCTTTCTTAACTGCACGAACAATGAATATTGGCAAATGATTAGACAACAGGACAAGTCACAGCAGCACTTTCTTATTTCCAGATGTGATGGTTGGGCTCAAAAATCTGCTTGATTCTCTCTTTTCCTCTCTGCCAACATTACAAAATACCTGCCAATTCTCCAACTGAGATCCGGTAGCTTGTTAGAAACTCGGCACCTTCCTGATCTGTATACTTCAGCAAATCATTATCTAAGGCAACAAAGTCATAACAGATGAAGCAATTTCACAAATACAACACCAAACCCTGAGGTGCTGTGGTTTGGAGTACCATGACAATGAGAACAAGAGGAAAATAACAATTTTCTCCATAAAAGGAAGATAAAACAGTACATAGTTAATTGCTTCCTTTTATTTCTTGGGATATTAGACAGAGATCATAGGGATGAAACCCATACAAAAGACCAGTGGCACACCAGCTGTTTTTATTATAGCAATCTAATTAGAGCAGAGTGTCGGTGGTGGGTACGTATATTGCTGTACTATACATGCTGCAGTTCAATGTTCTGATGTCTCAATGAAGAGTGAATTCGTAGCATTAGCAAAGACAGAATTATTTCCTTGCTATCCCATTTCTGAATTTGAAGAGGGAGTCCCAAAATTGTGATGGAAGGTAAAATGGTATATTATAATTTTGTGATAGGGTTTCTAATTTTAGATACAATTTTGTCTTTCCATTGACATATCTCAAACAATTGGAGCTTTTTTTATGAGGGAAATAAAACAGGAACATCAATTTCAAGTTCTGAATACACTGGACTCGAAACATTAATTCTATTTCTCTCTCTCTGGAGATGCTAACAGACCTGCTGAGATTCACCAGCATGTCCAGTATTTCTTTTGCATCAAATACAAATGTTTGCTTCAATTTAATTTTGTTTTCCACAGCCTGCTGTCACTACGTCAAAGAAGTAATGTTCAATTTTAGAATGATTTTAGTGATATCAAGACAATGTGCTATAAATAAGTACCAATAAAAAAAGGGAAGCTTGGTGTTGCTCTACACAATTTTTTTCCACTCATTTTGTGGGATGTGAGCATTGTTAGCTGGCCAGCATTTATTCCCCGTCCCTAGTTGCCCTTGAGAAGGTGGTGGTGAGCTGCTTTCTTGAATCACTGCAGTCCACCTGCTGTGGGTTAACCCACAATTCCATTAGGGAGGGGATTCCAGGATTTTGACCCAGTGACAGTGAAGAAACAGCGATACATTTCCAAGTCAGAATGGTGAGTGGCTTGGAGGGAACTTGAAGGTTTTGGTGTTCCCAAGTATCTGCTGCCCTTGTCCTACTAGATGAAAGTGGTCGTTGATTTGGGAGCTGCTGGCTAAGGATCTTTGGTGAATTTCTGCTGAACATCTTGCAGATAGTACACACTGCTGCAACTGAGTGTCAGTGGTGGAGGGCATGGATGTTTGTGCATGTCGTACCAATCAAGCAGGCTGCTTTGTCCTGGACGGTGTCAAGCTTCTTGAGTGTTATTGAAGTTGCACTCATCCAGGCAGATGGAGAGTACTCCATCACACTGTGACTTGTGCCTTGTCGATGGTGGACAGGCTTTGGGGAGTCAGGACGTGAGTCACCCATCGCAGTATTTCTAGCTTTTCACCTGTTCTTGTAGCTGCTCAGTTGAGTTTCAGGCCAATGACCAACCCCAGAATTTTAAAAGATAGAAGGGCCAATTGATAATGTGGTAATAAGAAATGTGTGAGTTACTACGTTTTTGGAAAAAAGGAAAAGAATATAAAAGCAAAAGATTATATTCAAACCATGCAAATTTCATGCTTACGCCTCAGTTGGAATATTGTGGAAAGCATACAAAGGAGGTTTACCAGAATTCTTCCAGAAATGAGAAATTTCACGTGTAGGCAAAATGTGGAAAAATTAAGATTATTCTTCTCAGAACAGAGAATGCTAAATAGTAACCTAATGGATGCTTTTCAAGACAATGAGAAATTTTGACTGAGCGAACAAGATAAAAATACTTCTTATGACAAGTAGGCAATAAATAGAGATCATCGAGTACCTGTAGTGTAGAAACAAGCCAATCGTCCCAACAGGTCCACACTGACCCTCCGACCCAACCCCCCACACTATCCCCGCATTTCCCATGGCTAATGCACCTAATTTTCACATCCCTGAAGACTTTGGGAAATTTAGCCTGGCCAATCCACCTAACTTGCACATGTTTGGACTGTGGGAGGAAACCAGAGCACCCAGCAGAAACCCATGCAGACAATGTGCAAACTCCATACAGACAGTTGCCCAAGGTTGGGATTGAACATGGTCCCTGGCACTGTGAGGGAGCAGTGCTAATCACTGGGCCACCACGCTATGGATTGAAAATCATGGATAAAATTCAATAAGGAAAACAGGAAATATCTTCCCTCCAGCAGAAACGTTTGTGAGAATTGATTGCTTGACTAATTTCAAAAAGCAGTTGCACAGAAGTTTGAGGATGAGGGCAATGCTAGAAATTTGGGTAAATGGAACCATGGCCTTTATCCAACCCACTGCCAACTGATGCTCTTAACTAGGCAATTCATGCCCACTTAAGGGCCACATTTTGCCACTGTTGGTATTACCTTAGCAATGGGTAGGAGGGGAGAGGGCAAGATGTCATCATGCAAGAAACCATAAAAGCAAACCTCACTAAGCTCTCTTGGAGATTGATGCGATAAAAAGGTATTACATATTGTCATCATTAGGAAATTTGGAATTTTAAAGTAGAAACTAATGTGTGGTTAAATGAAGGTAACTTTATTTTAAAGACATTAAAATATCATTTGTAGTAATCCAAGGAGGCATGTGCTCCAATGAAATACCGAGCAAGACACCTATGGTGCTAATGTATGGAATGCTTATACTGGTGAGTTTACAGCAAAGAGTTAAATTTAGATTGGTATTGGCCTCAAAGTAGAAGAAGCAAGTTTTTCTTTAATTCAGAACAGAGTATTGTCCTTGTAGAAGAGTTTTAATTTGGGAAACCTCTAATTTGAAAGAGTTTGTAAAGAAGTTTTCAAGCCGCTCAATCTTAAAAGAGGTTTAGGACATATAATTTAGACCCACAAAAACATTTTAAAACTATCTGACCACCTCAAGAGAACTGCTGTTATTCTCTTGAGAGAAGAGAGAAAGGAGTCAGCTTTGTAAGAAATTAAAGAATTGAGATAGTCTGATATTTCTTGAGGTTTGAGTATCTGCAAAGGATATTGTTGCAAAAATAGGATGAATCTTTGTTGTTACATTAATGTCTTTCTGAACTGTCAGATATAAATATAGCTTTATTTGTTTTTTCTTTCTATTGTGTAATAAATCTTTGCCCTTGTATTAAGGAATGTTCGAAGTCTGACATGTATATGCTCAGTGAATAATCACCATGGTAACCAAATGCAAAAATTAAGCTCATGATCTAATAAGGCAGGTTCCATTCTGGGATCTGACTTGTCAAACATCACCATCACTCTTATTCAAAGGAACCCAGTGCCAACTTAATGGATCAAATGGCCTTTACCTGTCATGTAACCATTTATTTTAACTCCCAGCTTCTATGAAATTAGTTGATACTTTGAGGTACATATTTAAAGAATGTTAGAAACACTAACTGTTTGCAATCTGTGCTTTTTCATGCTGAAGAACTTAGGAAGTTAATTTTGTTTCAACATACAAAATACAATTTTATTAATGCAGTTAAATTGCACCTTTCAGTCAATTCTGCATGTGACTTCATTGTGATAAAATTATGTTGTTGGCTCTTTGTTTCCAGTAAAACCAAATATTTTGGAAGTATCTTAATGTGGGCATCATCCTTTAAATACAGTGAGAAGAAAACTACACAGAACAGCATATGTTTATTGTGTGACAATTCACTTGAAAAATTAATCATTCTAATTTGATTTTGAAAGATTTATTTTTCTCTCTAAATTGGTTCTGATAGGACTGTGACTTAAGAAAAACCTGTCTGCTGAATTCATATCAAGAAGTTTCAGAGTTTTGGGTACATCAATCTGTGAAACTACTATGGCAGCAAATCGTAGACAAAATATATAAATTCATGATCAATTCAAGAAAATTGAATATTTGCCCTTCAAACTGTAAATATGTCTGTAGAAATATGCAAATGACTCAGTTTATTGGAAGGTGAGGGACATCATTTCAATTTGAAATGTTCTTCTTTCAACCAGTGCATGCATTTTCTAACTTACTGACATCTCAAAGATTGCACTTTACTTTCCTGAAGAACATGTGTGAAACATCAACATCTTCATAATTATACAACTGAAATTACTTGGAAAAAACAAAAGGATAGGCACTCTAATATGTGATTTATTAATGTTTGCTTAATAAACTGACACTGTCATTTTTGATGGTAGCTGAGTACAGAAATGTTTTAGAGATGGGAAGATAAAAATGCATATTAGTACAAATTCATTAATCCATTTTACTTACTTCAAATTATAATTCACTTCAAGGTTCTCAAACCTTTTAAAGTATGCACATTCACTCTTCCATTAAAGAGGTTTTTTGAGAAGCAGAAAGAGGCGTGTAAGACCTGTCAAGCATCATTCATTTGAAATGACACCCACTTACTTCAAGTGCAATTTTAGCTAATGTAACCAATTCTAAAAAAAATCTAAATGTGTTTAAGAGGATTTGAGTCTGTGCCACTTTTGTGATCATAAAGCTCATTCCCCAGTGAGACCTACCAAATGATACAAGGATTTTGCTGCCACAGTAAAGATATTTATCAAAGTCTACATTTTGAGTACAGTCTGCTGTGGCCTGCCTCCAAAATTCTTGTCTACTAGCTGCAGGGTGAATCTCGCATTATAGCACATTTAATGTCCATACAGAACAAACTTTTACGCTGTGCCCTTATTAGCTTTGCACAGAGATGTAGAGGGTCATCCAGATTGCTCCCATTGGAGAATGCAGGTAGATACTGTGGTGAGAAATGTTGGCAATCTTTTTGGGATCAGACTGCGCTTTCTCTGAGTTTTATATAATCAAAAGCCATCTCTGTGTGGTGAATACTGCAAGACAGGAACCTTGAAGGATGACTGGTCCTAGCAGGATGAGAATATCAAAGTACACTGTGTTAATAAGTTGAATGGTTTAAGTTGATTATAACCTAATGGTGTCATCATGTTGTGGACATTTCTAAGCCTGGCCAGCTGTTACTTATGTTCATTGAGTTTGTTCCTTCAGAAAGAAAATGTGCATTCAACATATGTTAATAGGGCCTCTTTAAATGCTTTACTTTTGCCAGTCAGACCTCAAACAGACCAGAAGCATCATATGATGCAACATCCTGATCATGACTGAGGCACCAACACAAACACCAGCCAGAACAGACCGTCAATAAAGTGTTCTGAAAAAGGGTCACTGGGGATTCGCAACATTAACTCTGCTTTCTCTTCACAGATGCTAACAGAGATTCTGAGTTTCTCCAGCAATTTCTGTTTTTGTTTGTGTCAATGAACACACTTGACTTAGCATTCAGCAGAGACTGGGCGAAAGTGAGGACTGCAGATACTGGAAACTAGAGTCTAGATTAGAGTGGTGCTGGAAAAGCACAGCAGGCCAGGCAGCATCCGAGGAGCAGGAAAATCGATGTTTCTCCATTACTGATGAAGGGCTTTTGCCCGAAACTTAGATTTTCCTGCTCCTTGGAAGCTGCCTGGCCTGCTGTGCTTTTCCAGCACCACTCTAAACTAGATTCAGCAGAGACTGAACCGGGGCAATAGGAGATTAGCAAGAGTTTCACGGAACATAATCACTAAGTTAGAAGAAAAACGTGCAGGATAAAAATGTGGAAATGATTTGTCAGATCTGAATTGATGAATACTTGAAACAATTTTATATTGACAAAAATATGCCAAGGCAAAAAAAAACTGAAGTTACAAACAAGACACAGGAGAAAGTATTGTGTAGGCAGAAGTGTAAATTACCCAACAGATTGCAAAGCAAAATTATGAAAAAAAGTCTTTATTTCGTCTGCCAGAATATGGTAGACCCAGAAACTCATCACCAATATTGAGTCTCCAAATGGGGAATACTTCAATTTGTTTGATGTTGAATGCACATTTTCTTCCTGAAGGAACAAACTCAATGAACATAAGCAACAGCTGGCCAGGCTTAGAAATGCCCACAACACGATGACACCATTAGGTTATAATCAACTTAAACCATACAACCTATTAACGCAGTGGACTTTGATATTCTCATCCTGCTAGGACCAGTCATCTTTCAAGGTTCCTGTCTTGCAGTATTCTTTGAATCAAGTGGGAAAATTCCAATTATCTGAGAAAGACCTTGATATCTAGGATGGACCAGAGTACCCTGGATTCACAGTGACCTAGTACCTAGTTGGATCAGTTATTAGTTTACCAAGTCGACCAGCAAAGATCAACTTTGTTTCACTCTCCCATTGGCAGATCAAGCATCTTTGGGGGGGGAGCTTAAACTCAGTATTCTAACAGCAATGAAGAAGTGAACTTACTTTAACAAAGAGAGAATGGTTGAAAATCATTGATAACAATGAAAATGGTTGAAAACAAATGATAAAAATCATTGCATAAATTTGAATTATCATGTTCTTAATTTGTGTGATTTTCTATTCCTTCTGTTAGATATCATTCAGATTGTGTTGGAATGTTGCGCTTAAAGGACTTGCAACAGACTAAAACAATGGAACATTTGAGGATACAGACATCATGTGACAATTGTGAAAATTAAATAAGGCAATGTGATGTAGAGGAAGATCAGAAAAATAACTATGTTGAAGACATTTTCTGCAGTGCTGGTCAATACTACAACAAACATCAGATAGTCTTATCAGAAGTGCACTAAACTATGACATGTTATGATGGATTAGTCAAGTTCTCTCACAAGTTATTTTCCAACACTTGCAATGACTTTTATTGACAAGTCTGGCTGATGAGTGCCTCCATAAGTCACAGTTTCCTGCACGAACTTTTATTATTTTCCTGCATTCATCAATCAAGGGAACAAGATGGCTAATCATAATCCCTGATGATTTATACTAGTCTGGAAACTCCTTGCTTCTATTTTTATGTGAAGTTAGTCTTTATTCACATTGACGTGCGCTGGATGCTGTATTTGGTTTCAAGATCCATGCTGATGGACAAGAGGGGCAGAAGAGGGGGCAGGGAAATTAACCAACCATTCCTGCTCAAAGGTGCATGAAACTGGCTGAGGATTAGGCATCACTTTGTATTTATCATCAAAGGTGGGAGTATACAGCCCATTAAGGACATGCATGGTTTCCATTTTTAGTTGATTATAGTCAAGCGACTTGCCATTTAAAAAAAGTAATTATACTGTGAGAAAATATCATTCACGAAACAACTTTTTACTTAAATCTTTTAAAACGTTACTGAAATATGTTAATAACCTGTTTTTCATTACCAGCATTTGACTTTTAAAATTGTGTTTCTTGAAGTAATTATTTATGACTGAAAGGTCCTTCTTGATATTCAGACTGTTAACCTGTGATCGAAGCCAATGTAAAGAATATATAGAGTCAAAGAGATATACAGCATGCAAACAGACCTTTGGTCCAACTCATCCATGCCGACCAGATATCCGAGATAAATCTAGTCAATCTATTTGGCCTATAACCCTCTAAACTCTTCCTATTCATATACTCATCCAGACACCTTTTAAATGTTGTAATTGTACCAGCCTCCACCGCTTCCTCTTGCAGCTCATTCATACATCCACCACACTCTGCACGAAAAAGTTCTCTCTTAGGTTCCTTTTAAACCTTTCCTCTCTCACCTAAAACTTGTGCCCTTTAGTTTTGGACTCCTCCACCTCTAACCATGCCCCTCATAATTTTATAAGATCATTCCTCAGCCTTCGACACTCCAGGGAAAATAGCGCCAGCTTGTTCTGCCTGTCCTTCCAGCTCAAACCCTCCAACCCTGGCAACAACCTTGTAAATCTTTTCCAAACCCTTTTTTTTTAACCAAACTTTCCAAAACAAAACAATATCTGAGGCAAGAATGAATATAACAGTGCAAGAAGAAAGGAAATAAATATTAGAAATGTACTTTGTTTTGTTATTGCAATCAATCACTACCAGAGAGATAGCAAGGAACAATCTGACTGAGGGTACAACACTTTGCTATTAAATAAAGCCAAATCTATAAAAGTGATACTCTGCACTCCTTCAATAATTTCTGAGCTGTATTATTAAGTTCTCCAGGTCCTCTTAGTTTGGTATCGATTTCAAAACTGGCCAGTGAATAACATGTCTGTCAAATGTCCAGTTTTCTTCTAGCCTTTATCAATTCTTAAGATTACTTCCTAGAATTATCCATAATCCTTGTAACCTTGAGCTGAAATGTCAATCTTTGACATTGAACTTGATTGAGTGTCTTTTGGAAGTCCAGATATACTACAACTGAAACTTGGCACAGTTTACTTCCTCTATGATATCAAGGTGATGACAGGAACTGTGCTAGCCACTGGCATTGGAAGAAGTCAGGGCTTAGAGCTGAACAAGCTGTCATTCCAGAACTTCTGATAAAAAAAACTTATCTGGTAACTATGTAATAGAAGCCTCAATGATTTACTAAAAGCGACATCTTCATATCTCGAAGCAATTATCAGGACATACCAGCAGATATTGATAATTGTTTGCAATAGAGGTGGACCATTCCTCCCAGATTTTTCTTTTCACTTTGTGTTAACCAAGTATCCATCACATTGTAAAAATTTAGTGCTTTAACAGATAAGAAACTGAAAAATAACTACATGTCCCTGACATAAATCAATGTTGACTACTGTTTGCTTTTGCCTGAAACGTCGATTTCGCTGCTCCTTGGATGCTGCCTGAACTGTTGTGCTCTTCCAGCACCACTCATCCAGATACTGTTTACTGCTAGTTCATTGTAAATCTTATCCTTAAAATTACTCCAGTGAATTGACTTAAACTTCATTTACTAGGTTAACGTTTATCTAAACCTCTATTTATCAATTTATTTTTTCATTAAATCATCTCTACACTAAATATGAGTGAGTAAATTGAGAGAGAATGGACAAATGGAAAATAATAAAGCAGTTCTCACATACTGTATTCCATTGACATTTTCATCTTTTTTTGCTCCTCCAACAAAAACACCAAAGAGTTGTGTGAAATACCATTTTTCTGCAATGTATGTTCTGGTTCTTCTCATTAATTTTAGCATGGTCTTTGCTATTCAGAAGGTATTGGAGCGCGAGAGTTATTCGCACAATGAATAGCAACCCTGAACACAGTTACTGGTCTCCAGCTCTTCAGAGAATTATCCTCAATTTTTAGGTGTGTGAAACTCAACTTGCTGTACTCTGTTTACCATTAGCAGCAGCGTGTGGGATGATTATCACGGCTGTCAAGATATTGAGTTGAAACCATTCATCCTTCACAAAGTGAAAGAAAAAGATTTTGACAGTCATGCCTTCAACTTTTAATGCAACAGTATTTATGACATCAGTCCATGACAATCACAACCACTAGACTGTAACTGAAAGGTGATCCATTGTGAATTCAGGAACAAACATGTATTAGGTATCCATGTGTCACTGGCAAAGTGAATAACACTTCACTTTGCAGTTTCTTATCTGTTGAAGTACTCAATTTTTACAATATGATGGATACTTGGGTTAACACAAAGTGAAAAGAGAAATCTGGGAGGAATGGTCCATCTCTATTGCAAACAATTATCAATATCTGCTGGTATGTCCTAATAATTGCTTCGAGAAATGAAGATGTTGCTTTTAGTAAATCATTGAGGCTTCTGTTACATAGTTACTAGATAAGTTTTTTTTTCAGAAGTTCTGGAATGACAGCTTGTTCAGCTCTAAACCCTGACTTCTTCCAATGCCAGTGACTAGAACAGTTGCTTCACAGCACCAGTTCAATTCCAGCCTTGGGTAACTGTCTGTGTGGAGTTTGCACATTCTCTCCATGTATGCACAGGTTTCCTCCCACGGTTCAAAGATGTGCAGGTTAGGTGAATTGGCCATGATAAATTGTCCAAAGTGTCCAGGGATGAGCAGGCTAGGTGGATTAGCCAGGGGAAATGCAGGGTTACTGGGAGAGGGTGGGGGCAGGGGGTATGGGGGGGGTGCAAGGAAAGAGTGGTGTCTGGGTGGGATGATTTTCGGAGGGTCAGTGTGGATGCAATGTGCTGAATCACCTAATTCCACACTGTAAGGATTCTATAATCCTATGGTTCTATGAATGGGAAGGCAGTGGCATTAACTCTAGAGACTTGATTCGGCTGACTCTCAGTACTGTACTGAGGGAGTAATGTTGGACATTAAGAGGGAGTATTGTCCTTATCACAGGTACTCCAAAGTCTCATCTGCTCTCTCAGGTGGACATCAAAGGTCCCATGCCACCATTAGAAAAAAGCATGTAGATTATCCCGATGTACCAGCCAATATATATCTGTCCATCAACATCATTCATAATAAACAGACAATCTCATTATCATCAAATTGCAGTTTGTGGACAATTGTTTTGCAAATTGCTACTCTCTCTCCTCTATGACAATAATGATTCCACTTAAAAGAATACTTCAATATGTGGATTATCAAAGCTTGCAATAGAACTTCATAAATTTGTTTTCTTTTTGGTTAATCTCCAAGCACATCATTCTGGATTAGTGGTGCTGGAAGAGCACAGCAGTTCAGGCAGCATCCAAGAAGCAGTGAAATCGATGTTTCGGACAAAAGCCCTTCATCAGGACATCATGTCCATGTGACCCACTCACCTGCTCCTGCCCGACATACAGCCCCACTTTCTCTTTCAGTATATTTGTCACCTAGCAGGCTAAATGTTCCTTTCACTTTCAAAAGTGTTGTCATCCACTCATCTTTAGAAACAACATTTGCCCTCTCCATCATTAAACATGCCATAATTATAAACCTCCCATTCCTCTCCAAAGTCTATGAACCCACTCTTACTTTAAATAGATCTTTTATATTTTAACACTTTGTATGAATCTCTCCAATCAGAACTGAACTGAAATTGTGAAGTGAACTGAAACTTAATGCCACAAATGACATGGACTGTAACTGTGACATTGTTGTCCTCAGCCCAATGTTACTCTGATGAGCTACAAATATTTCAATCTTTATAAAGTTCAGTTCATCCACACATCTGCCCCCTTTCCCTGATCTTTCAGCACATTCTGTATTGTGGCTTTGTTTTATTGTGGCTCTTCATTCTTATCAGTTTTTGACACAGATTCCAATAAGACCCCTTTATTGTTGTTCATTGGGATTTCCCAAGTTCACTGCCATATTTTACCAGTCAAAGTCCAGCAATGATTATTTTTCTCACCTTTACCCCAGGCTACATCCTTGATATCCCTTTTCTCCATATCTGCTTGTTGACTCTCAGAGTTACCATCCACAGACCTGGCACAGCTTGCACAAGTATACAAAACAATTAGAAGGAGGAAGTAGTGTAGTGGTTAAATCTCTGAACTAGTATATTCCCTGTTTTATGATTTAGGACATGGATCTTAATCCCGTTATGGCAGATGGTGAAGGTTAAGATCACAAAAATCTGGAAATAAAAGCTATTCTGTCTGCAACCATGTCATGACTGTTGTTTTAAAAATAATCTGTTTTCTACAGGCCCTTGAGAGAAGGAACTCTGCCATCCTTACCTGATCTGGCCTACATGTATTCTTCAGATTCTTGAAGAAGAGCTTATGCCCAAAACGTCGAATCTCCTGTTCCTTGGATGCTGCCTGACCTGCTGTGCTTTTCCAGCAACACATTTTCAGTACACGTATTCTAAGCCAATAGTAACAAGACTGACTCTCACCTGTCTTCTGAAATGGCCTTGAGGCAAATCAGTTCAATTGCAACTAGAAATGGGCAACAAATGCCAGCCTTGTCGGTGATGCCCACATCTCATTCAGAAATAAAGATAAAAGAATCCCAGCTCTATCCATTCAGGCCTCCAACAATCACATTTAAGTTGTTAAAGTGCGCATATAATTCTGGATAAGCCACCAATCCCTTTCCTGAAAGATAACAAGCAACCAACCTGATTGTTTTTGGACTCCACCATAACCACCACACACTTCGATGACTATTGTCTCGAGCCGAACTGACAGTATACAACTTCATCGTTCCATATAACTCTAAACTGAACTTTTGATTCTGCATGCTCCCTATCACAATTACCTGCTGTGACCATCGTGATATTGTCATCCTCAGCCCAATGTTATTCTGATGAGCTACAATTATTTCAATCTTTATAAAGTTCAGTTCATCCACACATTCGCCCCTTTCCCTGATCTTTCAGCATGTTATGTTCATTCCTCTGATTCATTAGCTATACCGGAGTTCAGATTTGCAAATTCTGCAATTTGTAAGTTTCATCCATTTTTTAAAAATTCCTTGATAACCTTGCCCCTTTCTGTCTGTGTAACCGTCCCATAACTGTTTTTGTCCAAATCTAAATTACTGTGAATCTAGTCCATTGAATTTCCCATCATTTTTTCCCATTTTGGGGGAATTGCAATTTCATTTCTAGCAGCCATTATGCTTTGGATTATTTTTTTAACTTAAAATCTTTGATCAAGTGTTTTGATCACACTTTCCTCTAGCTCCTTCATTGGCTTGGAGTCCATTTTAATTTGGTTAAACTTCTGTGAAATGCCTTGGGACACTTTGCCTACATTAAAGGTTCGATATAAATGCTAATGGTTCTCTTTTCAATTAAGTAACAACGACGACTTTAATTCGTTAATAGGGTGGTGAGGATTGCAGTCCACAACAGGATTTCAGTGCGGCAGGGGTGAAAGTAGTGTGTCCCTGCCATTTAACTGAGCAGTATATAAATTGACATTTTTCTCCAATCTTCCTATTCCCCACTTTCTTAACAAAAGAACCCAATACATTTAGGTTAAGCAATTCCTACAAGAATGCTAAATCACTTACAGAATAATAGTTATATCAATTTCGTCTTCAATGTCATATTTTGATGAAAAACACTCAAATCTGTTATTCATTCAGAATCAGCAAAGTTGTTCTTTTCATTTTGGTGAAATAAAGATAACGTACTGAATGATTTTGCACCTATGCACACAAAGTTCAGCTATTTCTCAGTTATATGTTACGGCTGAAAATCAGACCATCAAGATGTCATACATGAGCACAGAATTATCCAATTCTTCACTGACTGAGGCACTCAATGAGCTCACGAGTAGAGATACAAATGCTTTCACAGTCAAGTTTATCTTATGATCTCACGCCCACACATGTTCACACGCTTTACTTTGACAATATTGTAAAATCATTATCTCAAAGGGGAATGGGAGAAGTGAAAAACCTGAGCACAATTTTTTTGGAAGAGTTGACTTGAACCACATGATAGCCAGTGATGGGTGACAGGTCAATAGTTACACATCAAACAAGCTGTGTGTGAGAAGCCCCACTGTGAATTATAGCAGATATTTCACACGGAGATTTGCAAAGTCAGCAGTAACTAACCACCAAGAGTGCCACTCGTTGATTAGGGAGATAACTCTTGCTGCCTCAGTAATAAATAAAGTGAAGGTGAAGAGATTCATCCCTGCAATCACGGTCAACTAAATAATGTCAGGGCAGAGGCCAAAAACGTCTACAAGACAGAGATTTTAATCAGCCAAAGTGTATGCAGGGATACAACTTCTCTTCTGAATTTATGAGCTCATAAACTTACACATTAGGTTTGTAAACAGAAAATGTGCAGAACAGCAAACTGTTAACTTCCTGTATTGAGAGCACATTTACAAGGTAAATCGTCTTCTTTAATGTCCAACGGTATTTTCTCACAGATCTTTAATCTGATAATAAAACACAATTGAGTATTAAGCTGTCACAGTGATTTAGACTTCACAATTAAACTTCAGCTACTTTTCAAACACCACAACGTGTTTTTAAACAGCTAGCATTCACGTTTTTTTTTTAACTTGTGCATCTTGTGTTTATCAAAGCGTGACATGAAATGGAAATAACTGTACCCAGGGATTACTTGGGTTTATGTACCAAGCAGACCAAATCTAATTATGAAGTAGAAGGAAAGTCTACAAGGAATATGTAAGAATTTCATTAGTGTTCGTCGAAAAATACATTAATTCTTTTATGCCAAACATGAACTGCCATGCCAGAATTAAATGCGGCTTCAGTGATGTTATTCATGTGGAAGGGTTCCTCGCAAGGCATAATCTCTGCATAAAGGGGTGCCAATTTACGACTGAGATGAAGAGGAATTTCCGCTCTCAGTGGGTTGTGAGTCTTTAAAACTCCTTACCACACAGTACAATGGGGACTGCGGCCTTGTGTATATTTAAGGTTGAGACATGAAGATTCTTGATCAGGAGGCAAATTACGGGTCATGGGGAAAGGCCAGGAAAGTTGGCATGAGGAATTTCAGATCAGACATGATCCTTTTGTATGGTGGAGCAGGCTCAAGGGGCCGAATGACCTTCTCCTTTTCCTATTTCTTACAGTCTTATGTCTTATGGTCATGTATCAAGAGTGGCTGTCTCCTCCATCCTCAGCTAGAGGTGGGGGTATAATAATCTGATGTGCTTAATTGTGCTCATGAGGCTAAGAGATTTTTCAAAACATATGGCTGTATAACTGATTGAAGGGATTGGAACCAGGCTGACCTCATTGGCTACGAGGTTGTTGACTGGGCTTGTTAACCTGGGCCAGTCAGGAAAGAAAAGTCAGGAAAGAATGATTCCTGAAGAAGGGCTTATGCCCAAAACATCGAATCTCCTGCTCCTTGGATGCTGCCTGACCTGCTGCGCTTTTCCAGCAACACATTTTCAGCTCTGATCACCAGCATCTGCAGACCTCACTTTCTCCTCCAGTCAGGAACGCCCTGGCTGACCAATATAACCATGAGATTAGAATTTCCTCAGTTGAAGACTGACTCTGAGCTGGCTGGCCACAGCCAATGTACTGTGCACAAGTAAATAAAGGGTGACTTAGTGACAGGACCCGCCCTCCACGCAGTTACTTCATATCGGATCAGACAAGAAAAAAAGACAAAAAAGAGAAAAAATATATATATCACCAGGAGAATAGAATTCCTTAGCTCAGGTGAATGACTCCAAGTTGGCTGGCCACAGCCAGTATACTGTGTACATGTAAATAAAGGGCAACTTGGTGACAGGATACCAGCCTCAGTGCAGTTATTTCACTGACTAAATCAGAAAGACCTGAAGGCTCAAGGAACACATGCAATGAGCCCCTGTAATGCTCGGAAATACAAGATTCTCTCCCACAAGACAAAGATTGGCTTTGACAAAACATATACAACCGCCAACTGTTTTATGATGATATGACTGCAGCTGTCAGATCTGAAGCAATTGTCTTGAAAGTATAGAGTCGTAGAGATGTATAGCATGAAAACAAACCCTTCGGTCCAACCTGTCCATGCCGACCAGATATCCCAACCCAATCTAGTCCCACCTGCCAGCACCCGGCCCATATCCCTCCAAACCCTTCCTATTCATATACCTGAGTGATAACCCTTTACTATTTACGAGTTATTCACTGCATTAAACATGAATGTTCTCTGTTGTGAATATTGGATACTACTTGGATAGAAAGCTTTTAGTCACCTCTGTACCAAAACAAAACTGACCAACACTGACATAACCATTTACAGTTTGACTTCAGTGTTGCTGCCCTGACTGAACCAGTTTTGCAATCCACTCTCAAACTCTTTGGCTCTTTGGACAAAATACTCAGCCTGTCCCTGAGTATGGCCAGAATAAAGTTCAAATATTCATTCACACCCAGTCAGACAAATATTGCTTCTGTTATATTTGTTGAAGAAAATACTCTGGAATTTGGTGAGCACTTCCCATGCCTTGGCAGCCAGCCTGGCTGGCTGAGCTCTCTGAGCACTGTCTTGCACAAACTACTGCAGTATCAATAAAGACCTCAGTAAATCAACAAGGGTCCTAGTATACAGAACAATTGTCATCACCACAATTCGGTATTGCAGTAAAGACCTGGACTATGTATCAATGACACATAGAGCACTATTCCATCAGTAATGCCACCACCACTGCTCCAGATTCCATGGAAGAGCCATCAAACAAAAGTTAGTGTCTTTCTTGAAGCTAGCTCCATAAGCACTCAGGGAAAAAAAAATCCTGCAAAATCAACTCCAATTCTGATGGTCCTGTGCCTTTAAGAGATGTGTTCTGTGCTGTTCTATTGCAGAGGATACTATCACAGTGGTGCTGTAAAGTGTCCTTCAGACAGGGACTTGGTAAAGAGTTTTGAGTTCTCCCTATGTAATCCCTCACACAGCCCCAGAAAGGCTTTAGCTCAGCTTTCAGTTAGCTGGTGGTTTTTGCTGGCTACTGGAGCTGGAAGCTTGAGTTCTCTGCTACTGGAGTGAAGTCTCAGGCAAAGAGACTTCCTCTTAAAAAGTCAAAAGGGGAAGATTGTTTCTTTCTTTTGGATTAGAGAGCACATGAGAACAATAATGACATTGCTGAAGTGGATTTGCCAAAAGTTTGTTTATGGGATGCTCTCTGTATTAGAATAGCTAATCAATGGTAAAATAGTACACTTTCTTGTCAAATATTTCAATAAAGTTATGCCACTTTCCCTTTTTGTTGTATCTTAACTTGTAAGAATAAAGCGTGTTTTGAATAAATGTTAATGATGGACCAATCAAATCATGTCTGGAACGCAGCAACTTACCCTCGCCTTAAAAATATTTAAAAGTTAGTGTCTAGGCTATCTTCCTAATATAGTCTGGGGGGATCTGGTCTGGTCCATTCTACAATGGACCAGGCAGTGTGTCCAAATAGCCAAAAAGCATCTTTTCTACTCAGTTCTGTTTTCTCAACATACAAAGGATGACAAAGAAACATTCTTGAAGCTTTCCCTGAAGCACAGCAGCCTTGAGATTAATGACTGGGAGAAGCTTGTGACCAATCATTCAAAATGATGGCAACTCATCCATTAATCTGCTTCACACTTTGAGTCCAAACACCTCAGTTAGTCAGAGCAATGGCAGAGGAAGAAAGAAAAGGAAGCAATTCCTGTACTCCAAATCCAATTATTACAAGACATATGGCACAGGATGTCCACAAGGTTCTGTGGAGGTGAGAATCAACCAGTTCAGTCACATGAAGACCCATGCAGAAAAACGTAACTCTGAACAGATGCCATCTTTGAATTGAGGAACAGATAATGATTATCTTTTCTTAAAAGAAGACACCAGTGTTGGAGTCACATACAGATCAGAGTCAACCCTAGAAGGAGAGGAGGAGAAGGCCAATATCCAATGATTATAATGTGACCCTTGTTTAACTTACTTTTAATAAAAAGATTCAACAACTTGATAATAGTTTCATGGAATGGCATAAGAAAAAGATTTCCCTAGAGATTTCCTGAGGCACTCCTTTGAAACCTCTTAGTTAAAGACTATTTTCAGAACAATTTACTGGGCTGATTGTGCTTATTGTCGACTTCAATTTGTTTCCACAGCAGGAGGAATTTGTCTAATTATTATATAAGATTCAATATAAGATTCAGCACAGGAACAGGCCTTTCGACCCACCAAGCCTGTGCTAATTATTAATCCTTATTTAGACCTGCTACTTTATTGCCCATGCTCAGTATCTACCCCTCTGTTTGCCTCCTGTTCATGTGTCCATCAAGATACACCTTTAACATTGCTCACGTGCCTGCTTCGACCAGCACCACTGGCAGCGTGTTCCAGGCACCCACCACCCTCTGTCTGAAAAATGTTCCGCATTCTTCTCTCCTAACCTTACCCACTCTTGCCTTGTACCTCACTAGTTGACCTTTAGACCCTTGGAAAAGGTCTCTTAATAGCCACCCTATCTATGTCTCTCATGATTTTATGTACCCTCAAGATGCCCCCCAACCTCACTATTTACAGTGAAAATAATCTGAGCTTTTCCAACCGCTCCTCATGGCTAAAGCCTTCCAGACCAGGCAACATCCTGGTATCCTTCTCTGCACCCCCTCCAAAGCATTTACGTCTATCTGGTGGTATGGTGACCAGAGCTGTGTGCAATATTCTAAATATGGCCTTATTAAAGTTTTGTGAAGTTTTATATTCGATGCCCCAGCCAATGAAGGGAAGTGTGCTGTATGCTTTCTTGACTCATCCACTTGTGTTGTCACTTCCAGTAATATGTGGACCTGTATGCCCAGATCTCTCTGCATTTCAGTGCTCCAAAGGATTCTCCCATTTATTCTAAAATTTGCACCCAGATTTGATCTTCCAAAATGCATCCTCGCACATTTATTAAACTACTTCTGCCACATCCCTGCTCAAATCTGCAATCTCTTTATATCCCACTGTATCTTTTGACAATCCCCTCACCATCTACAACTCTGCCAATTTTGGTAACATCTGCAAACTTACTAATCAGATCACTTGCATTTTCCTCCAGATCATGAACATCAAAAGTCCCAGCAATGATCCCAGTGGAACACGAGTAGTTACGATCTCCATTCTGAAAAGCACCCTTCCACTACTGTTCTCTGTCTTCTATTACCAAACCAATTCTGTATCCAGCTAGCCAGCACATCCTGGACCTGGTGAGATGCTACCATCTGTACCAGCCTGCCATGAGGACCTTTATCAAATACCTTACAAAAGGTAGACAACATCTACTGCTTTTCCCTCATCAATCATTCCTGTCATCTCCTTAAAAAAAACTCAATCAAGTTTATGAGACATGACCTTCCTTGCGCAAACCTATGCTGCCTATCAGTAACAAGTTTATTTGCTTCCAGATGTGAATAAACCCTGTCTCTCAATATCTTCTCCAACAACTCCCCACCACTGATATCAGGTTCACCGTTTTCAGCAAAATCAGAGATGTACTCTAAAAGAGAACAATTTTCATAGATGTGCTCAGGGGAAATCTTCTGATTATATTTAAGATGTGACAAACATGCATTCAGAGGCAATGATTTTATTGGGAATAACTTGGGAGAAAATCCTTAAGAATCAAAGAATTGTTACAATGTAGGAGGAAGCCATTCAGCATTTTGAGTTTGCATGAAGAATTTCAGTTTGTGTTATTCTCCTGGCTTCTCCCTGTAGCCCTGCGTGTTGATCCTTTCTAAATAACAGTGTAATTCACTTCGAATACCTCAATTGAACCTGCCTATACGACACTTAGTCTTTGTTTTTTTCAAGACCTTAGCCAATGAGTACATGAAGAAGCATTTTTTTCTCCCATTACGTCCTTTGTCAATTATTTGAAACCTGTGCAGTCTCCATTTTGATTCTTTCATGAGTGAGAATACTCTCTCATGAAATACCTTGTCCTCCTGATATTGAATACAAACAGTCATTTGGTAGTCCAAAACTTGAGTATTTCTGAAGAAAGACACCTTGGTCAAAACATTTTGTTTTGCATTCATCAAGACAATTCACAGAAAATATCAATGTAAAGGATAAGCCTACTTTCATACTTAGGAAAAGATAGCGTTGGTCGGTTGACAAGTGCACACTGATTGATAAAGGGGCCACCATGGAGAATGTGCCAGTTGGCTGATAAATAACAGTTAACTGAAAAGCGTTCTTGAAATTTAAACAAGGCAGGTTGACTCAGGTTGGTCAAGGCACCTGTCCTAAGGCATGAACCATTGAATGGTTGTCACATGATCTGTTGGATTAAATAAATACAAGTGTGTGTGCATGTTCTTTCTGCCTGCAAATAGCAGGGCATTTAATGGCATATATATTTTCCAGTATGCAGAATTGCATCACACTGTTAAATTAACAAATTATTTTTTTTTGCTGAATCATTAGCACACTCAGGATTATTTAGAAAATACTGTCTAGTCATAGAATCATAATGAGTGGTGGACAGAGTGTAAAGAGTTCAGCAAGCAGATGTTGGTTTCGCATGTTGCAAAGAGCCAAAGGACTATGTTATGATGTGATCCACCACTTTTTGGGATGTGTGCTATACATTAGGAGCATTACACCAGCAAAGAAATTCATATACCACATTGTTCTTTTGTGTGAGACAACAAATATTTTTAGGCTTGACAGTAGCATCCTGTCAGTGGTGAATACCACTCGATTAGTTACTGCATAATCATGGGAAAGCACCAGATTCACCTACTGCTGAAGCCATTCAGATACTTTTCCTATAAAAGGTAATCCATTGTAGATACTGAACACACTTCAGGACCAAAGATGATATCCTAGGCTCGAACATTTCCATTCATATCCAATATAAAAAGGTTGTTTTACATCTGTATTTAGCTAAAACATCCTGAAGAGCTCAAGAGGAAAAGCTTCAAGAAAATCTGTTCTTTTTTCTGCAATATACATGTTTTAAATACCTCGATCCAGTTCAAATGTTGGCATTGAGCCCTCCCCAATTTTAGTGAAAATGGGCAAAGTGTAAAATGTGTCACTTTCCCCATAAATGGAATATTTTACGGTGGGCTTCATGTTTTGGACAAATGACCAGAAGAAATATTCCCCTTACGTTTAAGAGTTGATAATACATACTCACCAAAGAATACCTTCACATAAATGAGATGAATTAAATTTGTGAAATGCAGATATATAAGCCTATTATTAAAGTTTTATCAATATCACATTACATCATAACTCTTTTGAGGAGCCATGGTGGACAATCTAATGGCTAGGGTTTTGTTGTCAGATTAATGGTGTGGCTCCACGTTATGGGGGACTAATCTGATCTTTTCACATGCCTAGTTACTAGGATGGTCCCAGAGCTTGACTCTATAGAAAACGCAACTAATTTTCAAGGAGACTGGGAGCCCTCAATGCATGGCCTAAGAGATCCCTAGCAGCAGATGTGGCAGGGAAATTCCAGAGCTACCATAGGTATCAAAGAGTGGCTGAGATGTCATCAGAACCAAGATGGTCAGAAAGACATGTCTCCAAAAACGCTACTCTCCATGTCAAAGCTGGAACAATGGCTCTCCCATTTTCTGTCAGAAACATTCCGGACTTTTTCAGCTGCTCATTTCCCCAGTGTCACTACCACCTCTCACTCAATGGACTGCAGACATAGTCAGGAGCCTATCTGTCCACAGCAAAATTGCTGTGCAGCTGCAAGAAGCATGATCACGTGCTTTTTAATTGCTGTCACTGTGACATGTTTGCCTCTGGGAAAAGTGCAAGGAGTTGGGAGCTGATACTTATTTTCAAATTTCCCTCCACCTGGTCCAAATGGAAGCACTTTGGCTGCCACTGTCTCCATCAGTATGGGAGGAATTCTGCCCCGACATACAATGCTGTGCAAAAGCAGATGCAATGCCAATGGGTAATTGTATTACATGGTGAGCATTATTTGTTAACCACCAACCACAAGTCTGGGCTGTTACTAATTACCAGTGATGGCTTCCTATTCTCAGCATCCAGTATTCAACAGTCTTCCTATCGGTACATTTTAATGAGGGCATTGTACAGAGCAGAACACTGATCTATAAGAAATAATAGCCTTCATGGAATGAAATTAGTAGATAATTATGTCTGAGAAGGTTGCAAAACGTATTACAATATATTCTTATCATAAACTATCCATAGTTTGATAAATCCTCTTGATATTTTGTGTTATGCTATTCACCTTTCAGGAAGATGTATTACAACAAAAGTAAAGGACAGTGACCTTTCCATCACAGTAGGATTTCTCATCTCTTTCCATGAATTTGACATTTAGCCCAGTTTCTCCCAACCTCTTGTTAAGGGCTAATTTAACTAGTATATGCATTCAACAATAAGGGCTACTGCACAATGATTTGGCTGATACTTCTAATCTGCGCAAGTACACTGAGGTCAAATCAGATCATTCACGAGTTGTTCTGGCTGAAGCCTACTTGGCGACATCATGTTGATCTGACCTTAAGTGGGAGCACATTCAGAGAGGGCAGGAAGGTCTCACAAAGGATTCAGTACTTGGCTAGTGTCCATGTAAACCAGATCTATCTCACACTGAAACAGGGGTTGAGTGGGCTGGGGGGGTGGAATACATGCAAAACAAGTGTCAAAGCATATGGGTAAGTGAGAAAATTACAATAGGATCAGTGTGTATTGGTGACCCCATGAGGCTAAAGTCACTTGGACCTCTGGAAATCCATATCTATTGCAAGTCCCAAGACAATACTGTGGCTTTACCTGATCTGCAATAATTCCAAGTACAAATTAAGTGGAAAAAAAAGTACTTTGTCCATGATGCCTAATCCCACCACTTTTCATTTCAAAGAAGTGGAAGGATTGAAGGAAAGAGAGTTCATACTGCATGGCTGGCACAATTCCAAGATTTAGAAAAAAAACAAAAGAACTGTAGATGCTGGAAATCAGAAACAAAAACAGAAATAGCTGGAACAGCTCAACAGGCCTGGCAGCATCTGCAGAGAGAAATCAGACACTTCCTCACTGGACTCAAACAGTAATTCAGATTTCTCTCCAAAGATGCTGCCAGACCTGCTGAGCTGTTCCAGCAATTTCTGTTCTTGAGCAGGATTTGTGTTCTAGTGTCAATGATTATATCAGAACAGAACCCTCCCTTTGGGGAGAAGTCTTTTGACCTTACTCAGTAAATGTGCACGACGACACAATCACCATGAGAAAACAGGCAGCACATGAAGGGTTAAGACTTCAAATCTAAAATTATTTTTGGTGAGGTATTATTCATCCATCATTAATAACATCACAACTTAAAAGAAGCACTTATTCTATTCATCCTAAAATTCTAAGACTAGATGATAAGACAATGTATAAATGCAACAACTTCCATGAAACAATGGGTTTTAAGATGAGATCATATCTTCATGAAGGTAGTAAAGGGACAAGGCAAACTGAGCAACAACCTGGCTGCAATTTAGATTTCTGGGGCATTTCTTCATCGCTGTAAGTATTTGATCCATTTGAGCACGAATAATGGCATCTACAATCAGGTGCTTGACATTTTTTCCATGAAATTTGGTCCGAATATTTTAGCAAGTTTATCTATTCCTTCTGAAGATTTTGATTCATGCTGCAATACACAAGACTACTACAATTCCACTGTATTGTCAGAAAACTATCCTCTCTCTTGAAACTATGGTTGCTGTCACCAGTATTCTCATCAGCTGTCACACATCATCTAAAAGAAAACATGCCGACCCCGTCATTGCAAAGCCAAAAGAATCACAATCAATATTTCCAAGGAATGCTCTGGCCCAGTTTATCAAAGATGATGGTAGCAGATGAGCTGTCAGCAGATTCTTGTTCTGTTGATTTGCCTTGATCTGTCTGGTACTTTGTTTTGTCAGAAGGGGATTTACTGCTCGATACAGAGCAAAAGTGTCTCATAAAGTTTCATGTATTCATAGGATTAAGTTAAGAAAAAGTGAGCACAGTGATCTCATGTAGACCACATGAGCTGTCCTTTGCAAATATTTTGAATAAATGACTTAACACTTCTGTTTTCTTCATATTTTACATACCAACAGATACAACAAAAGTTCCTGCTTTATAACAAGTCCAGTGTGCAATATTTGACTAAATATCCTGCATATGTCGCAAATTCCTGCAGATTTTCTGAACCCTTCCTCCAGAAGCAAATATTATTGACAATGCTGCAAGTTGGACTTGCTAGGTACAACTGATTACAGAGAGAGCTAGCCAATTAGCTTGATTGTGAGAGACAGTGGCTGGTGGTACAGGGCTATTTTTCAGACTGGAAGCCTGCAACCAGCAGTGTTCTGCAGGGATCAATGCTGGATTCACTGTTGTTTGTCATGTATATAAATGGTTTGGATGAGTAAATAGGAAGCTTGGTTAGTAAATTTGTGGACACCAAAATTGGTGGTTTTGTGGACGTTGAGAAAGATTATCTAAGAGTACAAAGGGATCTTGATCAGCTGGAATAATGGGCTGAGGAGTAGCAAATAGAGTCTAATTCAGATAAATATGAGATGAGGGGTGACCTAATAGAAGTTTATTAAATCATTAGAGGCATAGATAAAGTGAATAGCAAAGGTCTTTTTCCTCAGGTAGGGGAGTTCAAAACTAAAGGGTATAGGTTTAAGGTAAGAGGGGAAAGATTTAAGAGGGACCTGAAGGGCAAGTTTTTCACAAAGTGTGGTGCAGATATGGAATGAACTGCCTGAGGAAGTGGTAGATGCAACATTTAAAAGATAGTTGTACAGGTACATGAACAGGAGAGGTTTGGAGGGATTTGGGCTAAGCACAAGCAAAGACAACTAGCTTAGTTTGGTCAGCATTAATGAGTTGGAATGAAGAGTCTGTTTCTGCACTGTATGAGTCTCAATCTCAGTTGAAGACAACAACAGCTAAATCAATATGGGGTTCATTAGCTACAACAAGAACTATAGCTGAAATTTTGATCTGCTATCATCAGGGAATAATCTTCCTTGTTGGTAAGCATGTTGGTTGTTTTTCACTTGGAAAGGAAGTACCACATCAGATTGATTTGGAAGGTAAGTCACTAATTCCTCAGAAAAATCTTTGCAAACTAATTTTTTCACCAATAGATTTAACTTGCTCAATCCACATAATGATGCTGATAGTTGAACCATTTAATTTAATTCAAGATGTTCATTGACTTTTAAGATAATATGACACTCCTGTGGAGTGGAATGGTAAACAACATTTTTTTTCATGATGGTGCACTTGCCTGGATACAAATAAACACTGTCATTAGTTTGGGGAGGCTGAAAAAGAACAGTGTTGTTTGGAATAAATTGAGAGAATCACTTGAGGTTTCAGATAGGGGCTCGAGAAAAATGGCCAGTCTAACATTTGACAGGATTTTATCATTGTTTCCTGGTGAGAAATTCACCAATCTTTTGGTGAAAATGGCATCGAAACACAACATATTGTATTTTGACAAAACATGGGAATCAGCAACACAGGATATGACTTTGTGGGATCAAGTGAGTTTTAGATGGCTTAAGTGGTATCTGTCTGAGGCAGACATTTCTCATGTAGATTTATTCTGTTATTTATTCATTGGTTTCATAGCTCTGTAAAGACCAAGTCATGTTCAGATATATCTGATATCACAACGAAATGGAATGGTATACTTGGTTGATGCATGTTAAGGTAGCCATACTTTCCACATGCGACAGCAAAAGATTTTTCATATTTGACAGCAAGAATTGCTTGGAGCATTACTCACTTCTTTATTGCAAAACTATATTGGATTCATAATTTTTTTATGCACAAACACAGATATTAAAGCAGTCTTTGCATATCAAGGAACAACAAACATTGGAATCTCACATTTCCAACTCATGCAGGACATAATTTACATATATTTGATGCAAAGATAGGGTCTGATAGCTGAACAAAACATTGCTATATTGCGTCAGAAAGACCCAAGACAGTACGTTTCCCCACTGTTTCTTGGTGGCAGCTTCCCCAAGCTTCAATGCATCCCTCAGCACATAGGCCCATTCCAAGGTCCAGGGCTATGTGCATCACTCAGTCAAGGTCAACTCTTTGGAAAACCAACAATCTTCAGACAGACAAAGAGTGTCTTTTGCTGAGCTGATGGTCCTCCAATTTGAAGTGATGTTCTTCGAAGTGTACATCCAGTGGAACAATCCACAGAGCACAGAATCCTGCATCATGGAGCTGCTCGGGCCACATCTTGACAAAAACCACTGCACACTCTCTGGACCTCTATTGCACAAGTACATTCCAGAAGGAGACATGTGACAGTCTCTTTCCCAATGCAGCAGCTTTAAGGACAGTGTATGCTGGTGGAGAGAGTCTGGGTGTGCATTAAGGATCTCATAGGGAGTGCCCTTTTCACCACCAGCCAAGCTACATCTTTGTGCTGGTGATGAGGCATTCTGCCAAATGACCTTGACAGTCTGCTGGGAACCACCTGATTTGATCAACACTCTTCCTTTCCCACAGGGTCTTGAAGACACGACATGCTGATCATTGTCTTTTGCAATGACTGAATCCATTTGTGAATTAATTATTTGCTAACACTATCATAAACAAACCACTAGGAAGACCAAGAATTGTGATAAACCATTTGAACACAATAACTGTCTGTTTCAATGCCTTCCATCCTGGATTATTGACAGGGTTTAGATTTAAACCATTTAAATATTTAAACAGATTTAACAGGCAGCCAGTCTTAATTAGGAAGCAGGAAAATTGCCTTTCAATGTGATGTTCAATGACAATGCAGATCGTTGCCTATTTGAACTTTGTATATCCGGAGATAATTAAATCCATTATACAAACGGTCCCATTCATTAGCAGAGGCTGACTGATTATTTAGATCTGATTGTTCACAGCTCTGAGGGATAAAAAAGCAGTCCCTGCACAAGAGAGCTCATTAATATACTTAATACTAGAGATAAGTAAACAACTTCGGAGTAGTTGCTTGATTCCTTCACCAAGTTTGACAAACTTAAATAGCTCAGGCTCAATGGAACTTCTATTACAAAACAAAACTTGCAACTCACAGGGAGAGGCTGAATAGGCTGGAGCTCATTTTTCTGGAGTGCCAGAGGCGGAGGGGTGACCTGATAGAGGTTTATAAATTCATTAAGGGCATGGATAGGATAAATAGGCAAGGTCTTTTCCCTGGAGCAAGGGAGTCCAGAACTAGAGGGCAAAGATTTAGGGTGAGAGGAAAAAGATATAAGAGGGATCTAAGCACCAGTTTTTTCATGCGGTGGGGTGCATGTATGGAATGAATGCCAGAGGAAGTGGTGGAGGCTGTTACAATTACAATATTTCAAAAAACATCTGAATGGTTATATGAATAGGAAGTATTTAGAGGAATAGGGACCAAGTGCTGGCAAATGGGGCTAGATTAGGTTAGGATATCTGGTCAGCATGGATGAATTGAACCAAAGGGCATGTTCCGTGCTGCACATCTCTACGGCTCTATGACTTGATGATGTCTTCTGTTGCTTGGGTGCTTGCTCCCTGTGGGGAGTCCATGTGCATTTTCATACCTGTGTTTGATACACTCAATCCAATTACATGGGCTGACATGCAAAGACACGGCAATTGAGAACACAAACATGCTCGGATGAGGAAACATTTAAGTCACATTATTGCAAATATGAAGTGTTCTGTTTCAATCATATCTACTTTCCTTCTCTCAGCAACCACTCTTTGCAGAGGTTCCATTAGTTCTGTCATCAGTGCTGAGTTTTCACTGTTTATCATCTCTGCCCTTTTGCCAAAGTCCACAAACTAGCTCATTGCTTCACCCATGAACCTGCTTCCAAGAAGACCAAATTGCCAATACCATAGACTAGCTTCCTGCCTTGCTAAAGTTTGGTATCACAACTGCTCCTTGCAACTAGTTCTTACATAAATACAGGGCATGTTAAATTTACATCCAACTATTGATGGGAAAACCCATTCAGGTTCATTAATGTCCTTGAGGAAGGGAAACTACTGTCCTTCCCCAGCCTGTTCAACATTTGATTCCAGACTTTCAGCAATGTGATTGACTCCTGATTTCCCTCTGGGCAATTAGACAGCGACAATAAATTCAAAGTTTGGGAGAAGATTTGTAGCTCGGGTGCTCGTTGTTGTGGTTCTGTTCGCCGAGCTGGGAGTTTTTGTTGCAAAAGTTTCGTTCCCTTTCTAGGTGACACAAGCAGATGACAAACAATATGAATTCAACTGGGACAACACTACTGTTATAGGGCAAGCCAAACAGAGAACAGCCAGGGAATTCCTAGAGGCATGGCACTCATCCACAGATTCTATCAACAAACACATCGACCTGGACTCAATATACCGGCCATTGCAGCAGACAGCAACTGACAACCGGAAGCGGCAGAGACAAGCCACTATAAATGCCAGAGAAAACATCACAGAAGTGCTTCACAGGAGGCTCCCAAGCACTGAGGATATCACCTAGAAAGGGGACGAAACGTTTGCAACAAAAACTCCCAGCTCGGCGAACAGAACCACAACAACGACAATAAATGTTAGGAGAAAGTGAGGACTGCAGATGCTGGAGATCAGAGCTAAAAAATGTGTTGCTGGAAAAGCGTAGCAGGTCAGGCAGATCAAAGGAGCAGGAGAATTGATGTTTCGGGTGAAGGGTTTATGCTGAAACGGCGATTCTCCTGCTCCTTTGATGTGACAATAAATGTTAGCCGAGCCAGCAACGTCCATATTCTGTGAATGAATAAAACAAATTGAAAATGGAACTCAATTAAAATAATATTAGAAAATACACATATATAGCTGATTTTTGTTCTAAATTTTGTGAATGCCACCACTAACAGCAAGAACTCCCATCTCAATCCTCCTCCTAATATTCCCAACATTGCCGTACTTGCCTTCACCCTGCCTTCTCTCTGTCCATACACTATTTTAATTTTCTCCTTTAATTTACAGGTTTCTGTATCACTATCCTCGTTGACTCTACACCCATTATTTTCCATTGGGTTTCCTAGAAACAATACAGAATACCTGGGAACCTTCTGGAACGGATAATCCATCTCCTGATTGCGACTGAACCAATTGGGAAAAGTGCTTCCTGGATTTAGTTCATTCTTCTACCGGGCATCCTTGGTTCTATATTTACATCAAACCTTCTCCTTCTGTTCAGTTTTGGGGATGGTGAGTCACCGCCTCCTGCGGTGAAACTTTAGTTTCACATTGAAAAGCAGCATGTGGCTTTTTAGTAGAAAACTACACTCATGATGCATCCAGCTGTACAACTTAAGACAACAGGAATGTAACTGGTGGAGGAGGCAAATGATGAACAATGGACAGTCTCCTGTTCTCACCAAGTTCAAGGATGATGAATTTTGAAGTTAAGCACTAGTTTCTCTGTTCTTGACAGAGCAAGAATTGCATTGCCATCTTGAGCTACAGTTTCAGTCTAGTTGTACTCTGGGCATCCAAATCCACAATGAAAGTCTAATAATATCTACAGCCCTTTCCAATATTCTAACTTCTGCTCCAAGTCCTAAAGTAGTTCTTCGACCAGTTTTTAGGCAGATGCTAAAAACATTACCACTTGATTTAAGATGGTTATAAAAGTGTATTTAACCTTAGTTGAGTGCAAAATCCTGGCCCCTAAAGTTGGACTTTTCTCTGCAGCTCCACAAGCAATACCTTGAGACTCTTTAGAAATGGAAAAGCCGTGTCCTTCGTCAAATGTTGATTTTTTTGAGTTCATTTATCTTTTTACCAATAGTTTGTGTCTGACTACATATATCAATCAAGGCTAGACATTAATATCTGTGGTGTCTCAAGTTTTAGGATCTACAACACAACACTGATGTTTTGTTTCCTCCGACACAATAAAACAGTAAAAATAAATAAGCTAATGCTTTCACCTCTGAAGGCTAGTTTGCTACCACTTTATGTTAGTGTGTTAGAAAGTATTTCAGTATAAATAGAATATTAATTTGATTCTCAAGCAGAATAAATTCACTGCCAATAAAAAGAAACATTATATTAGTTGCATGTTTTTACAGTGGAGAATATAAATACAATATTTATGTTCAAGTGTGAATAGTTGAGATAGTTGAATATTAGCTTAAAATGCAAAATTGAGTTTTCAACAGTGATTGTGTGCTACTGCAGCACTGATTGTAAAATTTAAACAATAAACTTGTCAAACTTTATGAAACACAGAACTGGATTTCTGTCACCAGGAATGGGTGGCAAGGGAAATGGAAAGACAAACAAAATGCCAATGTTATACTTCACGAAAACCCACCTCTGACCCTATTGTTTTTTTACAAGGTGGAAGGAGAACAGTGTGGTCTGTAGGAAGATAATGTTACTTTTACATTCAGGTCCCTTTCTGTTGTTCACTTTTAGGGAATTAAGTAGCTACTTTAGAGTTTTGGGGTCACTAACCTCTTTCTCTGTGAGTGAAACTGAATTAGATTCCTCTTACTACCAGTGCAGCATGACCATGATAAGCAACATGTTTATTCCATTCTATCAAGTTGCCCTTCTACCCAGCCCTGAAGCTTACATTGATAGATTACATAGATAATGTTGTTTGCGTAAACATTAATCCTCTGTTTTTTTCTTATTTTGTTAATGGTAGGTGGGTATTGCTGATGAGATCAGTATTTATTGTCTGCCTTTAATTGTCTGGAGAGCAGTTAAAAAATAACCATATTGACATAGCTCTGGAATTATATGCAGGCCAGACCAGACAAGGATGGCAGAT
The DNA here is from genome assembly GCF_020745735.1 of Hemiscyllium ocellatum. Classification (NCBI taxonomy): domain Eukaryota; kingdom Metazoa; phylum Chordata; class Chondrichthyes; order Orectolobiformes; family Hemiscylliidae; genus Hemiscyllium; species Hemiscyllium ocellatum. The sequence continues at coordinate 30,271,553 of NC_083429.1, read as the reverse complement.
TTCCTTCACAAAAAAGCATTATAGTAAAGCAGGTTTTTTTTTACAAGAAACAACCATGGCTATGTAGACATGATTAGGCAGCACAGTGGCTCAGTGGTTAGCACTGCTGCCTCACAGCACCAGGGACCCAGGTTCAATTCCTGCCTCGGATGACTGTCTGTGTGGAGCTTGCACGTTCTCCCCATGCCTGCATGGGTTTCCTCCCACAGTCCAAAGATGTGCAGATCAGGTGAATTGGAGATGCTAAATTTCCCATAGTGTTAGGTGCATTAGTCAGAGGGAAATGGGTCTGGGTGGGTTACTCTTCAGAGGGCCGGTATGGACTTTTTGGGCCAAAGGGCCTGTTTCCATACTGTAGGGAATCTAATCATGTTGAGATTTGAACCAATGTTGCCAGAATATTAGCCTGGGGTTCTGGATTTGTAGTCCAATGATATCTCCACTATGCCACTGCCTCCCTAAAATACCTCAATATCTTTTTCCCAATTCTCATTCACTAATGATGCAAAACATCGTTCTTTGTCATTCTTGTGACATTGGACCACATGACTGGTTCCTCCCTCCAACATTGCATGCTCCTACCTAGCCCTTGACAAGTGAACCCTGCTAACAGGCTAGCAACACAGTAATCTCGACTTGCCTACTTTGTTACAGAGAACGGTGTCAATCCTCCTCAATTTTCAATTACTTACAGCTACCACCTTCCTTGTTGCTCATCCCACTCAACTGGTTTCCTGTCTCACAATGCAAGGATCAATTAACTCATCCACCTTCCAGCTTCACTCTCAAATAAGAAGTCAAAAGAACCTCAAATCTATTGGACAATTGCAAAGGCTGAGGTTTCATGTTCCTTCCCTCTAGGTCTCCTTATCTGCCTCACTACCAGAGGCGGACTCCTGTTCCTGAATACTGACCAAATCAGAAGTTCCTATTGTAAGAGATGTGATTGCAACCAAGCACAAAGAACCCAGGTAACATCCTCCCTGTCCAATGCATTTTAATGTCCAACATTCAACCTCAACCCAAACTGTGAACCAAAGCTGCTCGAACTTTAAGCATTTACGGTGGATGCAAACTGACATCCAGGAACTCCAACATACTGCATCTGTAACACATTCACAGTCAGGCTAATTCCGTGTCGTTATTCTTTATCAAAAGCAGCTTAATTGTTTTTAATCCTGCTTTTTTTTTTCCTTTAGCTTGCAGCTGGAGTAATGAACTGGTCACAGAATGAAATCCATATTTTTCACTGAATTGTCTGAAATGTTCATTTAGAACTTTCGACTAATATCAGACACTACTCCATCCAGAAGGTGTGTGTAAAAATGCACTTACAAGCCTTTAAATTTGTTCAGCTGTCATGGTATGGGGTCTGTGAATTGCAAACCAGCAAGAGTATTAGTTTACCTACGATGAGGAAAATCTTCCCATTAGATCTAAACCCAGACCTTGCTAAGGTCTAGATGGAACATTCGATGGTCATTTAGATTCAGTAGGTACCTATTGGTGGCACAAGTGAGACTTTTGTGGCTTTTGACACTTCTGAATGCCAGACTAACCCCTGCTCTAAATTGTGCTATGGCAAATGATCGCCACAGACCTATTGATGAATATTATAGTTTCACAATTCTCAGGATCACAGATCTGTCCTTGGCGATTCGAAGAATATCACTTGTTGTCAGGTGTGCCCATTGCTCATAATATCACCTTGACCGAAATCGCTTGGGAGATATGCAGGTTAGCCAGCACAGGAATATATCCTGACAAGAATGTACCTAACATATTCCAACTGTGTTGTCCTAATATCTGTAAGTTTATCCACCAAGATTAGAAGGGTTCTTGCTTTTGTTGAAGGATACGTTTCCACCGCAGACACAGGCATTAAGTCTTGTCTTGCAACGTGGTCAACTATTGTTCTTGACAGAGTGTCTGCAGAAGGTTTCCTTTCAACTCTTTATTTACAACTAATTCAACAAAAGCCTAAAACACTAACCCTCTCCATTAAGAACTTGCCGCCTATAGTTTTTTTTCCAGGAATAACTAGCGAACACAGAGCATAACGCATATAAAAAAACCTATGTAAGCCTGTAAATGCTATGCATACCTAATGCAGTATCAAATCATTACGGAATGCAGCACAAAGAGTGGGAACTTTCAATATATTCAACAAAAAAAGGCTACAAGGAAAAATATTTGCATTCGAAAAATACTTGCTTTGTCTGAGCTATTGCACACAGAATAAGAAATGCACTGAGAGCCTTGGTTCAGTCTGTAATCATTTTCAACAGACGGTGTATTATTCCTGTTGAATATGACTTCTAAATAATACTTGCATCCAGCAGTAAATACCCTTTTCTTGTGTCCATTTTGTGGCCATTCCAGTATGACCAATACCCTGTGATTAAAATGTCTTTCATATCACATGTTTTGCATACAGTTTGATGCCATGCTTGAACAATGAGAAAAAGAAAAGGTATAAAAGGGTTTGTGAGCAAACCTGTTTTTCATTTTAATGCAGGGACAGAGACTGGCAATTTTTTTTCATTGCCAACATGAAAACAAAACACAATGGCTGACTGCATGCCTAGCAGCCATATAGGGACAATGATATTAAAAAAGATCTTGCTGTGATGATGGAGAGTGAAAATAAATACAAAGTAAGTCTTCAGCAATAAGAGATTGCTGCACACAACTACATAATGACCTTAATAATTCCATTGCTATTCAGAAGCTGACTATCTGTGGAACAATCTATGGAATATGATTGGAATGGAAAAAAAATGGATTCAACAACCTTCAGACAGAAAAAAAGCATAAATAATGGCAATATTTCCCGCAAGCAGTAAAGGAAAGATAAGGTGCATCTGTTACATTAGTTAGATTATCATCTACACGCACAATAATAGATACTTTCATTTCAAAGTCTATCCAACAGATGGCCAGTCATCAATCATACTTAGAAGGAACATGGAAGCATGGCTTCAGATGCTGGATACAAAACTCATAGTGAAATGAAAATGGGGGAAAAAAAACTAAATACCAAGTGGGATTAACCCACAAAGTGTTCAAAACTAAAAGACTTTTGTGAAAGCCTTTTACTCTAAAATGAAAGAGAAAAATGCAGGAAGACAGATATACAGAAGCTGATTAAAACGGCTTTGATAATATTATAAATTTCAGGAAAAACAGTGGTCTCGTAGTTGTCAACTGAACATCCCCTCTCTCTAAATGGGATTCCCTTTTTGGTGCAATGTATAATTTCTTTTGGGATCCAATCAAACATATCGGTTATCACCTTACTTTCCTGTACAGCTTTTTAATGTTGGAGAGTACAATAACATTATCCTGGATCAGAGAAATAAAGTGGCTAATTGTTGCTGTTCCAAGTTATGAAATTATTTGGTACAGATCTCAACTTATTATGAAGAAAAAAACAATGATAATGAAAGCCTCCATCCCCAAATATGTCCCTCCAATTTTAAAAGTAAGTGTGGGCGACATTAATTCTTCAGTTAACATTTTCTTCCTATAATGTTTAAATGAAGATTTGTTATACTTTGCAAACCGAACTTCAATATTCTACTTGGTATTTTACATCTGCTGACCTCAACAATAATTTGACAAATTCATCCATTTGTCCTTGGACAGCAGATTGTGGTTGTTTTGGGATGTGCTACAGAGCCTCTGAGAGAGCAAGAGCCTCTGAGAGAGCAAGTATTGGTTGGTGCTTGGGGTGACCATCCCTTATTAGTGAACAGGCAACAAAACACTCTGCAGCCTTGGCATCTGTCTATCTATTTTCCATCATATGTCCAGCATGTTTCTCTCCCTTTGGCGTATTCTCAATTCCCACCTCATCTGTTGTTCTGATGTGGCCATCTACACTTCCTTTGACTTCATTGTTTTTAATTATTTCCATGTTGATGCAAGTATTGTTGATAAAATAACTTTTCTTGCTCATCCCTTACTGCCCATGAGAAGGTCTATGAGAAGTAGCTTCTTTAATTATTGCATCTATCTGGGGCGTATACACCAACAGCGCTATTGGGAAGACAGGTTCTGGATTTTAACCTAGTGACAGTCTGCTTTTTTCGATTTGTTTGTGGGATGTGAGTGTCACTGGATGGGCCAACAGTATTGCTGATCCACCATATTTTCAAGGGCAACTTTTAAGGTGAGAGGAAAAAGAGTTAAAAGGAACCTGAGGGACAACCTTTTCACACAGGGCTTGGTTTTTGCAAGGACAGTACAATGTTTAAAATATATTTGGACAGGTACACAAATAGGAAAGGTTTAAAGGGATATGTACCAAATGCAGGTAAAAGGGACTAGTTTAGTTTGGGAAACTTGATTGGCACAGGCAAGTTGGACTGAAGGGTCTGTTTCCATGCTGTATGACTATGACTCATTGACTCTCCCACAGTCCTGTCAATCTGACTCACGTGTCGGCCAGAACAGGTGAAGATAATGGATTCCTTCCTGAAAGGGCCTTAGTGAGACAGCTGGAATTTTTCAATAATTGACAATGATTACATGGTTGTCATTAAGATATCTTTTTATTTTAGACGTTTTACAATCAACTTCATATTTCACCACCTCTCATAGTGGGATTCAAACCCACATCTCCTGAAAACTAAACAAAGAACTGCAGGATGCTGGAGATCTGAAAGAACAAACAAGAATTTCTGATAAAACTCAGCAGGTTTGGCAGCATTGGTGAGGAGAAAACAGAATGAACATTTTGAGAATATTGATGAAGAGCCACTGGACTTGAACATTGACTCTTTTTCTCTCCATAGATGCTACCAAACGTGTTGAATTTCTCTTGCAATTTCTGTTTTTGTCACTTGAAATTTATCCTGAGGTTCTAGATGTCCTGTGACAGTATCAGTGAACCATCACTTCCCTCCAAGTGAGTTGCAAAACAGTTCCATGTCACAATGATATGTGGCTTGGAGGAAAACCTTTCATGGTTACATTCCCATACATGTTGCCCTTGTCCTTCTTTAAAGCATAGGTTGTAGTTCTAGAAGGTGCTGTTGAAAGAATCCAGTGAGTTGTTCCAGTGCATCCTGCATATGGTACATACAGCTGCCATTGCAGATCAGTGATAGAGGGAACAAATATTGAAGGGGTGAATGCTGATGGAGTGCTGATCAAGTGTACTTGTCTTAGATGGTGTTGAACTTCTAAAATTGCCTCACTTTCACTCCCTTCCACCACCTTCACCTTTGTCACCTAATCACTGTCATTCCTCATATTATCACAGAACTCCTTGATACGTCTTTTTCCTGCCTGCACTTTCTAGCTGCCTTTCCCTGTCTCTGTATTTAATTAAAGGTACCTCATTGTGAAAACCTTCAGTTCTAATATAAGATCACAAAACTGAAATGTTATACTTGGTCTCATTCCACAGTAACTTTCTGATGTGGTATGTGTTCTCAGCATTTTCTGTTGTTTATAAGTGAGGCCATTTGTCCTTGGTAAGTTTCTGATTGTAGTTAACATGCAAACAGAATAATAAAAATGTTTTTATTGTAGATTTGTGAAGGAATTATCTTCACAGAACATCAAAAATTTTGTGTCAGTAAATGTACACAATGCTTTTGTATAAAAACACAAAAACCCCAATTCCGCACACTCAGAAAAATAAAACATGATGAAATCAAACTGAGTTTCATGATACCAGCTTTATCAAGCTCAATAGATACCAACAGTGTTAAAAACAGAACATCTTGTGCACATTATAATGTCAACAGCATATTTTGTTACAGAAAAACAGCTTTCAAAATTCTGAATATTTATATTTTTCTTCAGTGTTACTGGGATCTCGGTGTTGCTATAAAGCAGACATTTATTGTCCATTCTCACTCGTCCTCAAGATGGTAATGAATTGCTCTTGAACCTTGGCAGTTCATATGGGGTCGTATACCCACAGTGTCTTTTTTTTTAAGTCTGTAGCCATTTGATACAACTGAATGAATCGCTTCACCATCTCAGTACAGATTCAGAATAAATTATATTACTGCCATGAACCAAGAGTCAAATGTCAGGCATTTAATCCAAGAAGATCACTTGTCAATGGAATGAGTTTTTACAACAACCAGCAGCTTCATGATCATTATTATTGAAATAGCTTCATAAATTCCAGATTTATGAAGTAATTGAGCTTTAAAGTTCTCCCAGCTGCCACAGTGGGATTTGAACACTCACCTCCAGAGCATTAGTCCATGCTTTTGGATTATTGGTCCAGCAATATCATAAAATAGGGCCATTCCCACTTACTATCCTAAGACAGACAAGTACATTCCAGTCTGCAATGTTCTTTTGTCAGTCTGGCAGATGGGAGATATAATTTACAGTAACTAAACTTTGCAGGCTTACTGGGCTGAAGACTCCTCAAACCCACACATTAATAACACTTTAACATGTTGGACATTTGATGGTATAATATTCTTGTTCTGTACATATCACGAGAGAAAAATGATGAGGGTAATTTCAGATGATCACAATAAGCCATGAAAACTGCAACATTTCTTTGCTGAAAAAAGAATTACTAATGGCTTAGTATTGTCAGGATTACCTTGTTGATGTTCAAAAGCTAACATCCACATGAAGGTGACTCTCAAATCATTTATTAGAAAGAACTGGTAAGTCAATGGAAGGGAGGATATTAATTAATCTACAGCATGCCCGCAGATGTCATTTTGAGAGTGTTTCTTGGCTGCCAACCATGAGCATCAAGTCAAAGACATATGCCCTATAATAATAAAGTGGTATAACTATTTAGTTCTGCACAATGTACCAAAGCTATGATGGAAGACTATAAGAAGTAGGAACACAAGGCCATTCTCCGCCATTCAGTAGGATCACGGCAGATCTAACATTCTTCATGTTTACTTCCTGCCCTCTCCTCATAATATTGATTCCCCCTCTGAACAAGAATCTATCTATTTCAGGCTTATACACATTGCCGCTGGCCCCACAGCTCTTTTGGTGACGGGTTCCAAAGATTCTCAACTCTCTAAGAGAATAAATTCCTCCTCGTCTCAGTCTTACATGGCATGAAGACCAAAGGTCTTTTTATTCATATTGTAAAGTGAATAGGCAAGGAATTAGCTAAAATTAAAGTTTTTGTTGTGTGACTGAGTTTATTAAGTTGAATGCTTTCAGATTTGCAATATTTCTGCTTGTCTTTTCACCTTGCATTAAAGCTTTGAATCTTTGAAGGGCTACAATTGCATAGGTCCCACCCTCATTCTTTATATGTCACTGAGCTTGCTAAGTGTTGGCAGTTTTATTGCAGTGATCATTACAGTCACACTTGGTTCAAGTCTGTTCTGACATCCATACACATGCACATCCAGATGCTACTGTGTAATGAACAGCCAGGGTATTAATAACAATGTAGTGTCAGTGTTACAGTCTCGGTATTCAGATGGTTGGAGTGAGGGGGAGGAGGGCCTGCAGAAAAGCTGACAGTGAGCCAGCAGACCTTGATGAGTCTTGAAAAGAATTATCTGGTTTTGGAGAAATCTGCATGACAGCCTTGAAGAATTGGTTGCAAGATCACTCAAGATCAGTTACCAACAAACAGATCGTGGGCAGTATGTATTCTGTTCAATGATACCTCAGCATTACAGTGAGGATCCATGTAGAAAAAGGATGAAACTTTTGATCATGTAATTAGGCTTCTGTCTGAAACAGCTAGATGCCTGGGGAACACAAGGCCCCAGTGGAAATGTCAACAGACAGATCAGGAGTGAGAATGCACTGTACTGTGCCCGGTTTGCCATGCTTTCGGATTGCAGTACTGTTTCCCTACAAGATGGAGATAATTAAAATGAGAACAAAAGTTTGGTGACAGTTTAAATGGTACATTTTTTCAAAATGGAAATTTATTGAAGAATCTTGGCATGTAATCATTTTAATAACTGATGAGAGATCAGTGACTTGAAATGTTACTCTGTCAACACTTGCTGCTGGATCTGCTGACTACTTTGAGCACTCCAACAATAATTATAGTAACTTGCATTTATACATACTTTTTTTCTGCTTTGGAAAATGTTTGGTTGACTTTTAATGCCAAGGCATTTGCAAAGCACCCTTCGTGAAAAGTTAAGGTAAAGATCAGACAGGTCAATCCAGATGTGAAATATTCAAGACAGTTTTAATGATTTTTCAGTCTATTGTTAAAGGATTTGATGTCTATGGCAATTGGATCAAAGCATCATGCTGGGGAGAAACCATGGAAACGCTGGGACTGTGGGAAGGGATTTAAATCACCTTCAAAGCTGGAAATGCACAGACACAGTCACACTGGGGAGGGGCCATTCACCTGCACCAGATGTGGGAAAGGATTCACTCAATCAACTCATCTCCTGAAACACTAGCGAACCCACACAGGGGAGAGACCATTTACCTGCTCTCAGTGTGGGAAAGGATTCACTCAGTCAACTCACCTGCTGGGACATCACCGTGTTCACACTGGGGAGAGGCCATTTATTTGCACTGAGTGTGGGAAGGGCTTCACTCACTCATCCAACCTGCTAAAACATAAACGAGTTCACACTGGAGAGAGGCCATTCATCTGCTCTGTGTGTGGGAAAGGTTTCACTCAGTTAACCAGTTTGCTGTCACACCAGCGAGTCCACATTGGGGAGAGGCCATTTGCCTGCTTTGAGTGTGGGAGGAGATTTGCTGTCTCAGCTGACCTGCTAACACACCAGCGTGTCCACAACGAAGAGGGACCTGAAGTGCTGTAATACTTCTGGGGACCTGATGTCCCATCAACGTGTTCACACTGACAAAAGACTATTTAAATGCTCTAACTGGGGCCTGGTTGAAACGATCATCTCAACTCCATAGTACACCAGTGATTTCACACTGGAGAGAGGACATTTCATTGTTCCCAGTGCAAGAAGAGATACCCTCAGTTATCCCATTTGTTGAAACACTAGCGAGTTGAAAAGTGACTACAAACTTTGGATTTTGTTAATGGTTGATAAGGAGGAGGTATGGAATGTTGTCTATTATTAAAGTTAATTATCAACTGAGACTGTAGAAGATGCATTCAAATCAGGGACATAAGAATGGAAATTGCAGAATCAGTTGTCAATATTTTTTCAATTCTAATACTCATTAAGGATAGTAGAGAATTGAAGAGTTGTTAATTGGAAGAGTTACAGGGAAAGTAGCCACACCTCAGGTACAAATAAAAAGCAGATGGGTTACAGTCAGGGGACGGAAAGGGAATCAGCAGATAGTGCATGGTTCCCCTGTGGCCATTCCTTTAATAACAGTTATATTGTTTTGGATACTGTTTGGCAGGGGTGACTTATCAGGGGTAAGCCATGGGGTACAGGTCTCTTGCACAGAATCTGTCCCTGTTGCTCAAATGGGAAAGAAGGGAAAGGAGCAGAGCATTAGTCACTGGGGACTCCTTAGTTAGGGGGACAGACAGGAGGTTCTGTGGGAATGAGAGAGACTCACAGTTGATGTGTTGCCTCCTAGGATCCAGGATTCGGGATATCTCTGATCGTGTTTTGGGATTTTGGGGAGTAGGAGGGAGCAGCCCCAAATTGTGGTCGACATAGGTATCAATGACATATATAAGAAAAGGGATGGGGATTTTAGGCAGAAATTTAGGGAGCTAAGAAGCTTAGAGCTAGAACAAACAAAGATTTTATCTCTGGTTTGTTACCCGTGCCACATGCTAACAAGACAAGGAATAGGGGAGAGAGAGGCATTGAACATGTGGCTACAGGAATGGTGCAGGAAGAAGAGTTTCAAATACTTGGATAATTGGGAGTAAGTGGGACCTCTGTAAACAGGATGGTCGACACCTGAACCAGAAGGATACCAATATTCTTGGGGGTGGGGGCTTGCTTATACTCTTCGGGAGGGTTTAAACTAATTCATCAGGAGGATGGGAACCTAAATTGTAGTTCGAATGACCAGGATGTTGAGAAGTGACATCATAAATAATGTTTCAATGTCGCAATGGTGTACCAGCAGGCAGGACGGTGGTTTGAAGTGTGTCTACTTCGATGCCAGGAGCATCCAGAATAAGGTGGGTGAATTTGCAGTATGGGTTGGTACCTGGGACTTCGATGTTGTGGCTGTTTCGAAGACATGGATGCAGCAGGGACAGAAATGGTTGTTACAGGTTCTGGGATTTAGATGTTTCATTGAGGACAGGAAAGATGGTAAAAGAGGGAAGCTGTGGCGATGTTAGTCAAGGACGATATTACAATGGCTGAAAGGATGTTTGATGAGGACTCATCTCCTGAGATAATGTGGGCTGAGGTTAGAAACAGGAAAGGAGAGGTCACCCTGTTGGGAGTTTCCTGTAGTCCACCCAAATGTTCCAGTGATGTTGAGGAAAAGATAGCAAAGATAATTCTGGATAGGAGCGAGAGTAACGATAGTGTATTGACTGGAAATACTATAGTTCCAGTATTTTAGATGGATTAGCTTTTGTCCAATGTGTGCAAAAGGGTTTCCTGATACACTATGTAGACAGGCCAACAAGGGGTGAGGACACATTGGATTTGGTATTGGGTAGTGAACCAGACCAGGTGTTAGATTTGGAGGATGGTGAGCACTTTGGTGATAGTGATCCCATTTCAGTGACATTTACTTTAGCGATAGAAAAGGACAGGTATATATGCCAGGGCAAGAGTTATAGCTGGGGGAAAGGCAATTACGATGCAATTAGGCAAGATTTAGGATGCATAGAGTGGGGAAGGAAGCTGCAAGAGGTAACATAATTGAAATGTGGAGCTTTTTGAAGGAACAGCTTCTGCGTGTTCTTGATAAACATGAAGCTGTCAGACAGGGAGGAAATGGTCGATCAAGGGAACCGTGGTTTACTAAAGAAGTTGAATCTCTGGTCAAGAGGAAGAAGGAGGCTTATGTGAGAATGAGACATGAAGGCTCAGTGAAGGTGCTTGAAGTTACAAGTTAGCCAGGATGGACCTACGAGAGACAGCTTAGAAGAGCCAGGAGATGACATGAGAAGTCGTTGGCAGGTAAGTTCAAGGAAAACTTGGCCATGCTAAATTGCCCGTAGTGTTAGATAAGAGGTAAATGTAGGGGTATGGGTGGGTTGCACTTCGGCGAGTCGGTGTGGACTTGTTGGGCCGAAGGGCCTGTTTCCACACTGTAAGTAATCTAATCTAATCTAATCTAATCTAATCTAAAAAGTGAAGGGTCATTAAGATATCCTGAAGAATGTTGAATGAATTATAATGCATGCAATAGTGGCCAGACTCACATTTGTTTTATACAGCCATAGAGATGTATAGCACAGGAACAGACCCTTGGTCCAACTCGTCCATGTCCCAAGTAGTAATCCCAACCCAATCTAGTCCAACCTGCCAGCATCCGGCATGTATCCCTCTAAACCCTTCCTATTCATATACCCATCCAGATGCCTTTTAAATGTTGCAATTGTACTAGCCTCCACCATTTCCTCTGACAGCCCATTCCACACATGCCCCACCCTCTGCGTGAAAAAATTGCCCCTTAGGACTCTTTTATATCTTTCCCCTCTCACCCTAAACCTATGTCCTCTAGTTCTGGAATACCCCACCCCAAGGAAAAGACATTGTCTATTTATCCTAAATAGACATCATGATTTTATAAACCTCTAAATGGTCACCTCCCAGCCTCTGATGCTCCAGGGAAAACAGCTCTATCCCATTTAACCTCTCTCTTGAAATGTGAACTATTAGAGGGTCTGTAATACAAACCCAATAAGGTGATCACCTATTTTTTCTAAACTTTTCAATCACATTTTTGTTGCAATGTACTGTAAATATCATTGTCTGTGATTGACATAAAAGACTTGTCGTTCTATTCAATTTGACATCACATTTGGAAGGTTAAGGGCAAAAAGAAACTTATTTAATTCAATAACAGATCATATTTATTGAATTGAATATGCTCATTGAATATACAGGGAATTCACTTGTGCTGGTCAGAGGGACAAGTAAGTAACAGTTGACTTGAAGTAGACAGAAAACTTATCAAACTTAATAAATGTGCAAGTACATTATATTGAACATGTTATTTTGCATAGAAAGACATAGCAGACCTGTTTCAGGAAAACACTTTTCTAAACAAATACTTTCTATTTAAAAAAGGTTTAGAATTTAAACCAATTGTTCAAAAAATGAAAACTGGACAGCTGCAGATGTAAATTGGTATACCCTGGAGTTGAATTCTATTGGCCTATCTGCACTCCACGAAAGCTCAGAATTGGGAAGAAGATGAATAATCCAAACTTTCCACTAAATTACCTCACATAATTCACTGTGACTTACTTGTCTATGTGATATTCCACTTCAGTGAGAATAAACTATACTTCATGATTAATGCTCATCGTTTTTTATGATTTAATTAACACTCGACTTAAGTACCTATTTAGTTCCAATTCATTACTGTTTTTAAATACACAAAAAAAAGTGATTGCTTCTGAAGTGACAATTTTCTTACTGCTGAGTTCGCTTAAAATGACATTCAATGAGTTCTATTGGAAATAAAGGTGTGGGCAATGGTTAAAGAATTAACAAATGCGATAGTTACTTCAATCTATTTTGGGATCATCACTGCATTTAAGTAAAGTTGAACTTAAATGAGTTTGAATTACTTTCAGAACAAATGGTAATTTGGCTGATAGTTGAGTCAGTCCAATTGGTTCAATGTGCTCTGTTTGTGCAGAATGACTGTATGGATGGGGTTTTCACTAAGAATGGATAAGGCTTCAGTTGGGAAATTTTCAAACTCTGCAGTATACCTCTACATAGATTCTCCATATTCTTTTCCTTTTATATCATAACATATGCCCACTTTGCATTCCTTTCTCTGTCACCAGCAGTAACAACCTCTTTGTCTTTTACACTGGGCCTCTGCACCATCTGTCCTTTCACCCCCACCTCCACCACTGTTAAAAGCATAAAAAGAAGCATTTTCTACCATATTTTAGTTCTAAAGAAAAGTGACATTGGACTCAACATTAGTGCTACTCCTCTCTCCACAGACGCTGCTGAGCCTACTGTGTTTCTCCAGCAGTATTGATGTTCCCTGCACATACCATGTTTGTCCCAGGAAGGTGAAGATGTGGCTGGTTAGAAGGCCTGCTTTGGTTCTATGGAACCAATCGTCTTAATGAATGTTAAGAACCTTACTCCTCACCTTGCCACGTCCATTCAACCAATATACAGTCTTACATACAGAACTGATCAGCTACAAAATAACTATGGTAACTCTTCAAACGCTCATGAAAAATTAAGTTAACATCTCCTATCAGTCCTTCAACAACTCAAAGTGCCAATCAGACACAGCTATTTCAGTATCAATAACAGAAGCTTTACTTCACTTCACGTCTTTTAGCTTTGCCCAAACAGACATAGAGAATGAAGGTTGAAAACAAATCAAAGAAGGTGTAATTTATTATGCAGTCACCAAAAAATGTTATATCAGTCAAGGTCTGTCCTTTCATTGACCTAAGCAGACTCTTCTGAGCTGATCCAGAAGAGTCTTGATCTCAGACAAACATTCATTCATCTGGAAGAACACATGTCTAGCCATCTTCTTCAGTTGATACAGTAACTGGCTCATGCCTGAATTGGATGCTGTCTTCCATGCTTAACGGCCTCAGGAATCCTCTTGACTCTGCGGAAACCCACCCCTGTGACTAGGATTCAGATATGTTATGCATTTTTTTAAAAATTAGCATATATGGAAGACAAAATAATTTCCGTGTGCAAGTGCAAGTATTTCTAAGACAACCACAATAGTTGCCTTCAAGCAACTTAAAAGGTGACTAATGTTTGTGGTCCTGTACCATTTCTTCACAACTGAGAAAGGTCACTGGGCCCAAAATGTTAATTCTATTTCTCTCTGCACAGATGCTGCCAGATCTGCTGAGGTTGTCCAGCAATTTCTGTTTTTGTTTCAGATTTTCGGCTTGTTCAATACTTTGTTTTATAAAAGGATGGCTTCCAAACAAAATTAGGCCATATGTCCCCTTTTTCAGATTCATAAATTGTTCTTTCTCTTACTTCTCTATCTCTCTCTTCATCCATTAACTTTATTTATCTTTCTGTCTCTGATGTGATTGTCATTTTCTAAATTTCCTTCTCAATCATTTGCACTATTTCTGTCTCTACCCTAATATTTTCCTTATTAATAGGGCACAATAATCAGGAGGTCATTAGCAATTTATTTTCACAATCATTTGTAATGCAAATACAATGTGATTTAAAATGTGAGACAAAATGTCTAACATATTATTTGCCATTAGATGTTCCATTTCAGCAATTGCTTGAGACATTAGAACTGCTAAAATGTCAAAGTCACTTACTGCTATTAATGTTCACAATACCTCCTGGCAGAAAACCAGAACTCCATTCACTACAAAGAAGGTCACACCCAGCCTTTTCCCAATGCGTACATGCACAGCTAGAGCTGCTGAGCTACCTGTTTGGTGTGGACCTCACATTGCCATGAATACAAATAGAAGTGGGGTAAGAAAAGTACATAAGTAGCCATTAATGAACCACCTTAAGGCCACGATGTGTATAAGGGCAAGTAGGCCATTCAAAGTCTCCACCATCTCATAAAATATGAGATCAGCAAAGGCTGTAGGCAAACCATTGTAGTGATTGTAACTGGGACAGTTAGATGGAGCTCAGAATATGAGATACCTGATTGAGGTTGTTAATCTAGTCCAGTTAGGGACCCCTGGCTGACAGATATAAACAAGGGTGTCACACATCATGTCACTGAGAGTTGGCTCTGAGGGAGTTGGATCAGTGTCAAGGATTTCCCACACATAAGTAAAGGATGACTTGGTGACGGAACACCATCCTTTGTGGAGTTATTTCAGCCATGTGCGACATTTTACTTTCCTACCCCAACTTCAAATCGACCAATGGGATAGTTGCAAAAGTCCACACCTTAATTCTCCCTTTTAACATTACTAACCAGGAGAATGGTAAAAAATTTCATAATCCGATGTGTCAAGATGAATTATCAAGGAGAAATTCAACAGGTACATATTTTCTGAAGTACTGGAGCTCAGCACATCAAACTTCACAGGCTTCTCATCAGAATAATCAACAAAATCAAATGTTTATTACTTCCTTTCTTCAAAATCATCAATTTTAATTGGTGAGAACATAAGTGTTGGGGCGTTACGTTGTGGCTATACAGGACATTAGTGAAGCCACTTTTAGAATACTCTGTACAATTAAGGTCATCCTGCTATTGGAAAGATAGCGTTAAACTTGAAAGGATGCAGAAAAGACTTACAAGTGTGTTACTGGGCTGGAAGGCTTGATTTATGGGGCAAGGTTGAATAGGCGGGGGCTATTTTACCTGGAGCATTGGAGGGTGAGGGGTAACCTAATACAGGTTTCTCAAATCATGAGGGCTTAGCCTCGGGTTAATAAAGGATGGGGATGTCCAAAATTAAAGGGCATAGGTTTAAAGAGAGAGGGGAAAAATTAAAAAGGACCTTCGAGGTAATATTTTCATGCAGAGAGTGGTGCGTGTTTGGAATGAGTTGCCAGAGGAAGTAATGGAGGCTGGTACATTTACAAGATCTGAAAAGCATTAGACTAAAAAGGGTTTACATGGTGTTGGGTCAAATGCTGGCAAGTAGGATTATGTCAGATCGGGAAATTACCACTCATCTACCACCCCCTGAGAAAAGGAACAGGAAGTGAGTTCACCACAGGAAATAACATCACCACAGGAAATAACATCACCACAGGAAATGACATCACCAACTCAAAGAAACCGAAACATATAAATAGAAAGCAGGAATTTTCAGCATTGTTTCGCATGAGGTCCACTGAAGACGTTACCTAGTAAGGTAACGAAACGTCTGGAAATAAACCTTTCAGCTCAGCAAGCAAACCTCATCCAAAACCTCAACCTGAGCTACAAATCTTCTCAAAACGTGTTATTTCTTAGCTCTATTTATAGCTATTACAGAACTGTTTTTGGAACAATGCAAAGTACAGGAACGGTTGTGCAGCAAAAATCAAAGAATTTCAAAATTATTTCATTGTAGGATGCTAAAAAACGAGTGCATCATTTGCTTCTCCTAATTGAGGCCTCTTTTCAATCAATATTTAAAGATAGTGGAGCATGTCTGAAGTCTGAAGTCCAGATGGATAGATGAAGAAGGTAGAGGAATATCTGTGAAAACAACATGGGTCTGTCCAAAACAGCTGTTGCTGCTTCTGCTGCAATAACTTGATCTTCCTGTTACAGTTGTGAACAGTTTGGAATTTTGTAACTGGTTTGTACTTCACGATGGCTATCGTAAGTACAGTTTTCAATGGAACTGAAAATGTGTTGCTGGTTAAAGTGCAGCAGGTCAGGCAGCATCCAAGGAACAGGAAATTCGACGTTTCGGGCAAAACGTCGAATTTCCTGTTCCTTGGATGCTGCCTGACCTGCTGCACTTTAACCAGCAACACATTTTCAGCTCTGATCTCCAGCATCTGCAGACCTCACTTTTTACTCGCAGTTTTCAATGGAGCATCATTAACCACTGATCCTAGTAAATAATGATCCGATTAAGTAATCCCTGACATCCCTGATCAACGGTGCTAACTGTTCTCATTGAATATAAAAATCAACACCACCACCTTGGTTGAAACAAACAATGCATCAGTAAAAAAAAGCATTGGAGACATTTAATTGATGACAACAAGGTACATTCGTAACAAGTAAAGCTATTATTTTGTATGTGGACGTTTACTTTCAGTTCAGACACTAAGTCACCTTTTAATAAAGCACATGTGAGTTCAGACAGTGCAGCCAAACTTTTTCTCAAGAGCTGAAATGAAAGCATCACTGAAAGCAAAAATGGAGAACCAATTTAAAAATTTGAACCATGCAGTCAGATGATTAAAAGCTCAGTCAAAATGTTAGGTTTGAAGAAGCATAAAGTGAGACGGAAGATATTCCAAATTTCAAGGCTAAGTCATTTGAAGACACAAATTACTGCAGATGATTGTGAAAAAAAAATGCTGGAGAAGCTCTGATGAAAAGTCATCTAGATGGGGAACATTAGTTTGCTTTCTCTCCATGGATGTTGCCTAAGTTGCTGTGATCTCCAGCATGTGTTGTTTTCAATTGAAGGCACATCTCCCAATGTGAATGCAATCAAAATTCAGAATGCACAAGAAGTCAGAATTAGATAACTCACAGGGCAGTGGGACTCACGGAGATTAAAAAGACAGCAAGGGGCACGGTATAGAGGAATTTGAAAACAAGGAGGAAAATTTTAAAGTCATGTACAGAAACTACAGAAATGAATCAATCTGTGCAACGTAGATTAGAATAACCTGCAGCTTAACCACAAAACCAATTCATCTTTATGATAAGCTGTGCAGGTGGTTTGATAACAGCTTAATATTTTATCTAACATCACTTTGAGCTGTACAAAATGTAGAGTTAGACCTGTTGCCAACACAAGCTCATTTGCAGTGAAATATAATATTGCAACCACATACAGTTATTTACTTTGAACAAATAAAGCAACTGCTGACAACATGAATGATGACTGGCAGATTCCATTCTCCTCGCCCTTGCAAGTCATCTATTCCTCATGTATGTAAGTGCTGAAGTCATTCAGCTTTTAATTGTATTTTAGCTGTTACACTAACTCAAGGACTGCTTATAAAAAGTTATGTGTCGGTGTTGATTGACAGCTAATAACAGCAATGAGCAGAAATAAATAGCTCCTGTGTACATACCTATTTTCTGAATTTTGCAATGTTTTAACTGAGATTCAGTGTTGAGTTTCAGTTTTAGCAAGCATTTTGTCCCAGTTCCTATAGTTAGCCAAGTGTTTACCTCAGCACTTATTCTAAATTATATTTCAGGTACCAGAAAGATGTTAACGGGCAGAATGGAGAATCTCATACAGTCTTCTGAGGGAGCTTTCCAAATACTTTTTTAAACAAAAATGTGATTTTCAAATGAAGGAAGGCTGATGTGAGAATGTTATATTTTCTCCACAGTGTGTAGTTAGGGTACAAATGTACTGCCTGGAGATGGGAGTGGAGGTGGGGGAGCGGGTTCAATTGAGGCATTCACAATAATTATTTGGATAGAAGTGGCGTACATGGAAAAGGGGAAAGGCAAGTGATTGGGAGTTGGTTATAGAACAGGTGTGGGCATAATGGGCCGAATAGATTTCTTCTGCACCCTGACAGTTCTGCAATTCTGTGCTATTAATGAGAACTGACAAGGAATACCAACGACTGATACAAATGCTGAATAGCATAGAGTACAAATATATTGATTCCTGATTCTCAATTTGTGTAATTTTATTTGTTTTAGTGTTTAAAGTTTTCGTTGGATTTACGTTCACCACATATTCGTCAATCACTTCAATTGAAATCACCAGAAGATGACAAGATATCTGTGGGTTGTGTCTGAGCTTTATTTTATTTTTCCAAATACTTCTCATTTTGATAACATTATGAGAGATGCCTTGGATGCTTATATTCTGTTTTGCTCTGGTAAAGAACGTTTTCTTCCTTCAGTATTCATTCTTTAGATTTCATTCACAATCAATCTTCCATTTTATTTTCTCCTGTTCTAAAACCTTCCCAGACAATTCTCGACAAAAATTTGATTTAGTTTCAGACCAGGTATGCTGAATTAAAATAAAACAGGCTTGAATTTAATGAACTGTACTCGTGTTATAAATGATGTCGCAGTCATGCAAATGCTGAAAAAATGTGGACTAAAAGCAAGTTGAACGATACTATGGCTACAAATATGTTGCAGAAACTGCTTCACAAATGCAATGTGCTAACCATTAGGCTAAATCAAGGAATCTTGTATAAATAAGTTAACTAGTCAGCATGAGCAACTTTAGTGAAGTGTTCACCAAGCCACATTTGCACTAGTCGGTCAGTGCTTTTTGTCTCCAATTATTAGCCCACTGTTTCTCAAAGCACAGCATTCATGGGAATGTGGCAATCAAAATGTACCAGCTTGAGTTGGAGGGGGGGGGGTGGTCCTAAAATTTGGAACAGGCAAGTTTTGGATTGTTTTTGGATGTTCAGCAAAAAGATTCAACATGACGTCAATGAGATATGAAAAAGTTAAGACATTTGAAGGGGAATTTTCCTGGAATTTTAATTGACTTGCAACAGCGATTGGGATGTTACCACACTCAGAGGGATAATTAAGCTAAGGGCAGAGTTTTGGAAAGACGTGGTTGGATGACAGCAGCACCGGGACAGTCATCTAGTGTCTTCCAAGTTGTGGACACTTCTGCTTCTCATTGGTATTGTGTGTCAGTTTGTCATGCAGTGGCTCAGTGGTTAGCACTGCTGTCTCACAGCACCAGGGTTCCGGGTTCAATTCCAGCCTTGGCGACTGTCTGTGTGGAGTGTGCACATTCTCCCCGTGTCTCCGTGGGTTTCCTCTGGGTGCTCCGGTTTCTTCCTACAGTCCAAATATGTGCAGGCCATACTAAGTTGTCCATAGTGTTAGGTGCATCAGTCAGAGGGAAATGGGTTTGGGTGGGTTACTCTTCGGAGGGTCAGTGTGGACTTATTGGGCTGAAGGGCCTGTTTCCACACTGTAGGGAATCTATTCTAAAAAAGCAACAGGAAGAAGGCCATTTAGCCTCTCAAGCCTTGTGCACCATTCAACAAGATCATGGCTGCTCTGATTGTAACCCCAAATGCACATTCCTGCCTTCCCCCTCACTAACCATCTCTGCTTCAAAAAATCTTCAAGTACTCTGCTTATTCCAGTCTTTCAGAAAAAGACTTTCAAAGACCCATGACCCTCAAAGAGAGAAACATTCACTTCATGCTTGGTTTATATGGGCGGCCATTGGTTTTTAAACAGTGATGCCCAGTTCTCCCATAGAAGAAACATCCTCTCCACATCCATCTAGCCAGTACCCTTCAACCAGTTACCCCTTACTGAAGTGAGCAATAGCCTCCTGTTATTATCATTGGACTGTTAATGGAGAGCCAAGGCAATGGTCAAACCCCGCCATGGCAGAAGGCAATAAAAATCTGGAATTAAGAGTGATGTGTTGACTATGAATCCATTGTCGATTGTCAGAAAGCCCATATGGTTCACTCATATCCTTTAGGGAAGGAAACTGCCATCCCGACCTGTTTTGACCTACATGTGACTCCACACCTACTGCAAGGTGGTTTAATCTCAACTGCCCATTGGGCAATTAGGAATGGGCAAAAAATACTGCCTGATCAGCACTGAGCTTATCCTGTGAATGAATAAAGAAAAATCTAACCTCTCAGAGGATACAAGCTGAGTGTGCACCAACTTTCCCTCATAAGACAACCTGCCCATTCCAGGGAGCAGTCTGATAAACCTCTTCTGAACTGCTTCCAATTTATTAACATGCTTCCATTGGTAAGAAGATCAATGCAATGCATAATATTCTCACCAAGACCCTCTATAAACTGGGTCTCCTATTGTTCTATCCAATTGTCCTCATCACATGTATTATTGAATCAGATAATTCATCAAGAGGGAAGTACAGGACAGTTTGAGCTAAAGCGAGAGGCTGAATTGCCTGGGGCTGTTTTCCCTGGAACATCGAAGGCTAAGGGGTGACCTTATAGAAGTTTATAAAATCAAGAGAAGAATGGCTAGGGTAAAGAGACAAGGTCTTTTCCCTTGGGTGGGGAGTCCAGAACCAGACGGCCTAGGTTTAGGGTGAGATGGGAAAAATTTAAAAGGGACAACTTTTTCATGCAGAAGGTGGTGTGTGTATGGAATGAGTTGCCAAAGGAAGTGGTGGAGGCTGGTACAATTACACCATTTGAAAGACATCTGGATGGGCATATGAATAGGAAGGGTTCAGAGGAATATGGGCTAAGTGCTGGCAAATGGAACTAGATTAATTTAGGATAGCTGTTCGGTATGGACAAATTGGAGTGAAGAGTCTGTTTCCATGCTGTACATCACTATGATTCTACGATATGAAGCTTAAAAAATTAACTCAGGGCGAGGAGTGGATGAAGGAGTTTGGATGTTTAAATATTTGGTATTGGAAGAATTGAATGGTCATAATCCAAGATCCTGATGCAGCAGCACCCTTAACCAGGGTGACCTGTGAAGGATTACATGTCAGCTTGTGGAAGTCAATGGTGTGCTGGTGACCCTGTACTAAAAGAGAAAACAAAATAGTCAGAGTGTTAGTTTTCCATAGTGTGGAGCATCTTGGTAATCGACCACATTGGATACCAAGGTGTTGCCAGCAAAATGAGAAGAATCCAAATTTAGGCCACATTGCAAAGCCCTTTGAGTACAGCATGGAGAAGAAAGAGTGTTGTTAAGGCACGGAGGGAGGTGGGGATTATGGAAGGAGAAAAGAAACCTGTGATCTGGATAGAGATAGAAGAAAACGAAGGCTTTCAGCAGTTTAACATCCCTCAACTTTTCTGGAAATTAATCTGAAGCGCAATATTGTGCAGCTGGAAATAAGATTCAAAAGGATAAGGCAATGAGCACAAAAGATAGATCATTTAGGTTTGCTTAAGGGTGTTTCTTAATCATTCTGTTGGTCTGAAGCACTGATCTCAGAAATGCACTGTGCCTTTAAGAGAGCTGGATGACATCATCCTGTAACATTCTAGTATGAGCAGTCTCCACCTTAAACTCTAGAAATTCAATCGTTCAGTCAATCAGGAACTAAGTGAGCAGTCAGTCAGTTTGAAATTCAATCAATCAGTTTGTTCGCCAATAAGCTATGTGTAGACTGGGATAGCCGTCTAAGTAAGATCATAACCCAGATTGTATATACTCTAAATAAGTCTAAGATATCAGCTCAGTGTTCAGTGTTAGCTGTTGGTAAACATCCTGATATCTAATTCCCTACAAACCTGACTTCTGCAAGACATTTTATCAGGGCTAACATACAGAGAACCACAAATGCATCAATTTCTATTGACTGTTAGGTACAGATGGAAGTGAACTTTTGATTTGGTCCTAATTTTCATATTTGTAGTCAAGTGACAGCAGCTCATATATTCCTTCTCTACCTTTCTGTCTGGGAACACAAATCAAGGATAGAATGCCAAAAACAATTAGCCAAGGGGATAGTGATCATTTTGATCTGATGTACCCCTTACGAAATAGAATTTCCTAAAATAAAGGTATCCCAAAGTGAGAATCCTGCATTTCTTAACCAAATATACATGATAAAAAAAATCACATTTATTTGTTAGAATGCTTAATTTAAGCATATAATACAATAATAACATGTATCAAATTTATATATCAATATAAAAGAAATCATATTTGGAAACAGACTGAATGATCACATTGAGACCATTTTTATGTTTCTTTATATTGTCCTTTATATCTCCATTACATACAAGTTCAGGTGCTCAGATTAGCCACCCGTTCCTACAAGAAGCACTTGGCTCTTACTTTTCTTGACTGATTTTCTGTTTGACTTTTCTCATGATAATATAAGCTAAATGGAAAAATAATTGGAAGCAATGACAGAGATGTTAAGGAGTCGTATGAAGCTTCAGAACACAGATTTCCAACCCTGTATTTGCCAAATAATTCGCCATTGAGTATGTAGTGTACTTCCATTATGATAAGAGTTTTCAAACTTGTTGACCTCTTCATTGCATTTCTTTTAAGAATCTCAACCCTCTTCAAACCATCTGAAGAACATAAAATAAGTTCAAAAATCTAGTGATAGCAGATGAAATCCTTTTTCATTTCTGATCCTTGTTTTTAATAGCCCAGAGGGCTTTTTAGAAACCAGGAGAAATACACATCTCAAAAATGCAGTTTCTTGCTTGAGGTATAGACCAATACCCCAACTGCCTGCTCAGTTGTGCACTAATGATCCCATGGAACTATTCAAAGGATATGAGAATCCTCCTGATTTTCTACTTAACATGTTCCCCTCAAGCCACAATCACTGGAACAGATTATTCAGTCATTTACCTCATTGCTGTTGAGGGACCTGTTAAGCACAAACCGCCTGCAAAACAAAGGTGACTACATTTCAAAAGTAATTAACTGGCTATAAAGTGCTCTGGGACCTAATTATGTGAGCGAGGCTATGGAAGTGCAAGTATTTTCCTTTCTTGTATTTCCTTTGTGGAGCTGAATTTCTATAAGGAGACACTGAGGTTAATTTAATTGTCTTTGTACCATCAAAGGTGGCTAATTTCACAGAACAGACCAATTTCACTATTAAAATTCAGATGAAAATTCAAATTATGCTCAATACAAATAATCACAGACACAGTATGGCCAACTGACTCAAGTTAGCATGTTGCTAGTACAACTGTGCATTCGGTAAAATTCTTGATGATCATGTTTATAAATTTAGCCATTTCATTGTAAATATTGATTTGTTCTACACATTTCTGAGAGACTGGAGCAACCTCCAGAAACAATTAGAAACACACAACTTTACTTATAAGGTGCAAGGAAAATTGAGATTTCCAGGAGTATAATAAAATACTCAAGATTTCTGGAATTTACAGATTAAGGTGACCAATTTGTGATTAATTGAACCAGAGATTCAAATCATATGATAAGAAATTAACCCATTCATTCTCAAGAAAAATCAACCAAAAATGTTAAATAAAAACAGCAGAAATAAGCATTACTCAACAAACTAGATATTAGATTAGATTAGATTAGATTCCCTGGAAACAGGCCCTGTGGCCCAACATGTCCACACCGACTCTCCGAAGAGCAACCCACCCAGACCCATTCCCCTACATTCACCCCTGATTAATGCACCTAACACTACGGGCAATTTAGCATGGCCAATTCACCTAACCTGCACATCTTT
Organism: Hemiscyllium ocellatum; assembly: GCF_020745735.1. Taxonomy (NCBI): domain Eukaryota; kingdom Metazoa; phylum Chordata; class Chondrichthyes; order Orectolobiformes; family Hemiscylliidae; genus Hemiscyllium; species Hemiscyllium ocellatum. The sequence goes on along the minus strand of NC_083429.1, from coordinate 30,247,693 downwards.
GGACTGTGGGAGGAATCCGGTGCACCCGAAGGAAACCCACGCAGACACGGGAAGAATGTGCACACTCCACACAGTCACCCGAGGCTGGAATTGAACCTGGGTCCCTGGCGCTGTGAGGCAGCAGTGCTAACCACTGAGCAACCGTGCTGCCCTCACTGAGAAGAAACTTTGATCATGAAAATTAAATAATTGGGGATATTCAAGCTTGAACCAGGGTTCTGTCTTTAAAGGAGTACTGACAAGGAATCATTTTGGGTTTTAAAACTATTAAGTAAAGGACTATGCATTGGCAACATAAAGCAAAATTAAGGTCAGAATTTACCCATCCTTAGTATGGAATGGGCAATGGTGAGAATGTTGGGAAAATAGAGAGAGAATGAAAGAGTCAGAAACTCAACGTCAAGAAAATGGTTCAGATTTTCTCCTTTTCTCCCATCATTCAGCAGCATTTGCAGCCCAGTCGGTCTTATTTCTATGCCACTTCCAGTTGTCTTCTCCTTTTCCCCGAGAAATTAGATGGCACAAATTCCTAACATGTAAGACAGATGATGCCTGCAGCTCACCAATTGCTCGCTTCAGCCATTATATGTTGCTACCACAATGTCCCTGATGCGCTACCACACAACGTGGCAGTGGTGAACAATCAGCTGTACCACATCAGCAATCTCATACTAGACCAACTCACACCCAATGTTAGTGCTTCAACTCTTTACAGCTCAAGGACATATGTGATTACATGCTTCTGCCAGGTTAACTTGCACAAAGGGGCACACACACACATCTCGAGTTTGGGGATCCTCTCTTTGCAGTCTAGAAATTGGGTCATTGCGTGTCTTTGGAGTTTGTTCGACACACAAATGTATTCTGGTGGACCCTTGTTGGTGCACCCTTCTATTCTTCAATACAACTTTAGATCTGCCTTTGACAAGTTTGCCTGCTGCTCAGTGAGTTGTGATAAAGTCACTAAAGATTGGAAACATATGATCATCTGTTGTCTTGGGTTGATGATGATGCCCAGTGTCTGACAACCCTCTGAGGGCCAGAAACTTTCCTCATTCCTGAAGAAGGGCTGATGCCCGAAACATTGATTCTCCTGCTCCTTGGATGCTGCCTGACCTGCTGTACTTTTCCAGTAACACATTTTCAGCTCTGATCTCCAGCATCTGCAGTCCTCACTTTCTCCTCGGCATCTTTTCTTCAACCAGCTTTAGAGATGTCAGTGACATGCTGATTGGATTATGCTCCTGAGGGTAGTCTAGGTGCTGGACCTATTGAGGTAAACGTCTCTGAGCTGGTGAACTTCCCAAGGGTTCAGTTGCTTCAGCCTCAGAGGTGAAGGTGAGGGTCTCTGCTGATCTATTATGGGTGGAGGTTTGGTGGGTGCCACTAGTGCCTGAACAAAAGAGGGGAATTAGTTTATCAGGGTTTAAGAGTTTGAACCAATTAAGGATGGATTTGCATGGGGAGAGTGGGAGAGCAATGGGAAACAGAGCAAAAGAGCACAATGAAACCTAGGCGGTTGGTTGACAGCTCTCCCCATCCCCACAAGAGCAGTCATGTTCTTAGACCATTAGCAATAGGAATAGGAGTAGGCCATTTGACCCCCCAAACCTGTTCTGCCATTCAATAGGATCATGGCTGATCCGACATTCCTCACATCCACTTTCCTGCCGTATCCCTTGGAACCCTTTATTTCCCAAACGATCAAGAATCTATCTCAGTATTAAATATACACAAGGAATCTCCCCCATTCACAGCTCCTTGTGGCAAGGAATTCCAAAGACTCTCACCACTGTGAGAGAAGAAATTTCTCCTGACCTCGGTCTTAAATTGGCGCTCCTTCATTCTGAGACTATGCCCTCAGGTCCTATCCTCTCTCCTGGTAGTAACAAACATCAGTCTCCCCTCTCCTTTTGAAACAAATGGCCAGAGAATGGTGGCTCAGTGGTTAGCACTGCTGCCTCACAGCGCCAGGACCTGGATTCAATTCCAGCCTCGGTTGACTGTCTGTGTAGAGTTTGCACATTTTCCCCGTTTCCATGTGGGTTTCCTCTGGGTGCTCCGGTTTCATCCCATAATCCAAAGACGTGCAAGTTAGGTGAATTGGCCATGTTAAATTAGCCACAATGTTCAGGGATCTGTAGGTTAAGTGCATTAGTCTGAGGTAAATGTAGGGGAATGGGTCTGGGTTACCCTTCAGAGGGTCAGTGTGGAATTGTTGGGCTGAATGGCCTGTAGGGTTCTTAAGAATGAATCAATCTTAGCACTCTGTCATTCATTCACTCACTCTAAGAAGGGGTGTAAAATGCTGGTGAGACCATATCTGGAGTTTTGGTCCCAATATTTAAGGAAAGGTATCATTGCATTGGAAACAGTTAGAGAAGTTTCACTTAGATGCTCCCCAGTATGGAGGGTCAGGTTTAATCAACCTTAAAAACCATAATATAATAAATATCACGAGATGTTGGACTATGATGCAGCAAATTTCCTTGCACTTTGATAAAAAGAAAAGATTGCAAATGCTGCTTTTGATACAGATAGGAACTTGGAGAAAGTGGGGACTGCAGCTGTTGGCGATCAGGGTCGAGAATGTGGAGCTGGAAAAGCAGAGCAGGTCAGGCAGCATCCAAGGGGCAGGTGAATCAACGTTTCGGACATAAACCCTTCATCAGGAATGTGAAGGGCTTATGCCCAAAACATCAATTCTCCTGCTCCTCAGATGCTGCCTGACCTGCTGTGCATTTCCAGCACCGCACTCTTAATACAGATAGGAACCTGTCAGCATGGGCTGTAGATTGTGGATTAGCGGGGTAAACGGAATGTAGTTTCATTCATAGCTGGTCATGAATGAGAAGCCATTGAGATTTGGGGTTGATCCTGGTTTCCACACACCCTCTGGCAGGCCTGGAAACTGTTGGGATCTGCCGTGGGGATCTTGGTGATCGGTTGACCCCGAACGTGAGTGATGTGGGTTAGCCGCCGGATCAAATGGTGGGAGCTGGCTCTGCCATTTCGGGACGCTCTATTATGGCGCAAGAGCTGGCACCACATTTGTAGGTTCTCCAACCAAGTTGGAAATCACCTTTCAGGCTCTTGAGGAAAACTCTGCCAGAAGAATGATCGCCAGCATCTGAACTTCTATCGCTTCTGCACAGAAAAAAACACAATCAACGGTCTCAGGGGAAGAGTCCACCAACCTCCCCAAAATATTTCCATGCTGCTACTACCTCTTCTCTTTGTAGGTAGGAACTTTGGTTGATGATGCAAATTGAAAATATGGCTCCTTTGTACTTCAGTTGTCTGCAACCCCTTTTGGACATAGTAATTCTGGGCCCTGAATTTCCTTGCTGTGTCCAGTGTAAGCACTGAGAGCATCAGCTCAGCAGATATCCACCTGTCTCCAAGGTCAAAGCTGTGACTCAGTGTCCTGGAGGTCCAAAAGACTAAAGAGCCAATACTGAGTCAAAAGGTCTTTCATGTTAGAAAAACTCCATGACTGAGTCAAGAAGGTCGCTTGTAGTTTGTTAGAGACAAAAAAACTACAGATGCTGGAATCCAAGGTAGACAAATTGGAGAACTTATTGTTGAGTCCTCTGAGCTGTAAGCTGCTCAGGTGAAGGTGAGGTGTTGTTCTTACAATTTACGGTCTGATTCACTGTGGCAATGGATGGGGCTGAGGATGGTCATGATGGAGAGAGAATGGGAAAGCCGAAAGCCTAGAGGACTCAACATTGAGTTCTCCAATTTCAAATAACCTGTCTTCCCATCCCCCGACTCCCTTTCCAGCTACCAACAGGATTCATTCCTCTCATCGACCAACCAGGTGATGCACTCTACCTGTGTTCACGTATCTCTACCTCACCCCTCTGAACTTTCCCTCTCTCTGCCCCTCTATCTGCAGCTCCCCTGACACCCACCCCCAATCCTGAAAAAGAGTTATACCCGAAACATTGACTTCTGCACCTCTCGATGCTGCCTGGCTTGCTGTCTTCTTCCAGTCTCCTGCTTGTCTGCATATATTTTGTTAGCTTTCTCTGGACAGTTTACTGAAGGCACAAAGGGTACATGGGAGTTCCTCTAAACAGAGGAGGCAAGATTGCATTGTGTTAAAATGACATTTAAATTGTACGCAAGCGGGCAATCAAGTTTGTCAATGAGCTTCCCTATTCCCAACAGGCAACCTTCTCATTTTATTACCTTCCTGCTGGAACTTTATTGCTCACATTTTCCCCTCTTGAACTTCACCCACATTTCAAGGAATAGAAACACAGGGAGAATGATTTAATGAAATTTCCAAAGAGAGGAGCAAATTATTTGAAACCTATAGCAGTACTTATGCAGCAAATTGAAGATACAAGCAAAAGAACATAAGTGTGTGTAGGAGGGAACATTAACGCTAGAGATCGGGGGAGTATTTGTGCAAAACATTGTTGAAGGTGGTGCACAATAGGTTGAGAAGGCTTCCAAGAAAATTAGCTTTATTAGAGGCATGGAATTCAAAAGTAAGGAGGTGACAGTGAAGCTTTATAACGCTTCCTTTCTGCAACACAATAAGTATGAATATCATAATGACATCAGGATGTATATCATGGAAATAGTGGTGTCAGCAGTCATGTGCAAGAAACTGTGAAGAAACAGTCTGTGCTGCTGAGAGATGTACTTTAGAAAACTGTGTTGTGCATTTTGTTATCAATAAAAGTGTTTGCAGATCCTTTGTAGAGTCAGAAAGCAGTCATTCATAAGCTTAACAGGCCAAGATGCACTAGAAAAGACAAGAATAACCACCTCCTATTGTGCAGAATAGAATTCTGAGCCACAATCCTTGGTGTGGCACCATGAAGCAGCTTCAGCTTTGACTGAAGTGCTGTGTCTGTCTGGCTCTGCCGGAGAATATGGTGCAGACTGATTCAACCATGGCTTTCAAAGGGAAATCAGATAATGTCTGAAGAGTACAACAGGAAAATCGCAGGACAGTGGGATTAGCTTGAAGTTCTTACAGAGAGCCAGCACAGATGTGAGAAGGTAAATAGTCTCACAGTGTGCTACACTCATTTGATGGTGCCACTTACATAGGTTGGTTGGATAGGGTCCAAGTTTCTTCAAGGTTCTCGGAGTTGCACTCATCAGCAAAGTGAAAAGTGTTTCATCACATTCCTGACTTGTGCCTTACAGGTTTTGGGGAGTCAAGGGGTGAGTTATTCACAACAGAATTCCCAGCTTCTGGCCTCCTCTTGTCTTCACACTGTTTATGTGGCTGATTTGGTTCACTTTCTGGTTAATACTAATTGTGGGGGATGCAACATTGGCAACACCATTGTATATTAGATGGTTGTAATCTCTCTCACTGGAGATGGTCATTGCTTGGAAAACATTGCTTGCTATTTATCAGCCCAAACCTGGATATTTGTTTGGGTCTTGCAGCATTTGAACATAGACTGCTTTAGTGTCTCACGGTCCATGAAAGAGGCAGAACATTGTGCAATCAATAATGAGAGCATGCCTACTTCTGACCTTACAGTATACAGAACATCTTTGATGAAGCAGCCCAAGGAAAAGAAACAAATAATAATCTGAATTAGCATTCAGTTGATTGAAAGGTTAATAGTTGATTTTGGAGTGGATGAAAGAAGCAAGATGTAGGTCGAAGGAAAGATTTGAATTTACAGCCGAAGCAGGCTAGATGGAGAAAAATGATCGGGTGATGGGACGTCTGAGCTAGAAAGGGCTGGAGAAGAAAAATACACTATGTTAAGAGGGATTGTATGGAAAGTCTCAATCTTGGAACTGAAGAAACCCCACAAATAGTCCACACTCAAGTATCAAAGGCAGCACATATAAATGTGAATTTTGAGCTGTATCTCAGAGCGCAAAACACGGCATTTGAGTGAAAGGTAAAATAAAAGTCAATAAGTGAGTCTATTCCAGAACAACATTAGACATGACAATAAAGATATTTAGGAAATGGTTGAGTCGTCAAGGATGGAATGTTTAACTGGATTGGAAGGTTTCAGTTAGATAGGTGAATTACTATTGAAAAACATTAATGTCAGCACTAGTTTGTCATTACATTTGTGAATGGTGGTGATCTTATTTTCCAGGTATATGCACTGTGCATAGTGATATAAAGTGGGACAGTGACTGATAATTCATCTTAACAATTGGAGAATTTAGTGGAATCACAAAACCATTCAGCCTATTGAACATGCTCAGCCTTTTAATAATATCATGACTGATTTGATTGTGGCTGTAACCCCTGCTAACTGGATAAAGTGAGAGAAATTGGACTCTGAGAGACCACTGGCAAGAAATGTGCAGACAGACAGGAAAAGCTTTGTTATATGAATAGAGGAGTAGCTAAAGTGAGTACTGGTCCCTTGCAAGATGAGACTTGTGAATTAATGATCAGAATCCTGGAACTGGCAAGAGAGTTTTAATAAGTACTTTGTATCATCAGAATATTGTATGGACTCAGTCAAAAGGTCCTTGATCTTGATATAGTAATAGATGAAGTAGCTGTAGAATAAGGTCGGGCAAGATAAATACCACGGCCACAACAGCAGATAATTATTCACCTCTTCAGTCACCCAAAACCTGTTCAAAACCCACAAGTCACAAGTCCAGATTACATTGCAATGTTCTGCCTGGACCATACCAGTACCAAAACCTTATTGACCAACAGCAAATGACAGCCACCATTTTCAAGTTCCCCTTAAATTCAATTGACATGGATATTTATTACTATTCCCGCATTGTTGCCGTGGGTCAAAATGCTGGAACTATATATCCGATGGCAATATGATGAATGCAGCTCACCTCCACCTTCCCAAGCACAATTAGGGACTGACGACAAGCCCAGGACTTGCCAGTGAGTTCCACAACCATTAATTAATAAAATCTGTGTGTGTGGTGGCTGAATCAACAGTCAATCTGTCAACTTGCATTGCGTTAAATAATTCATGTGGACATGCATCTCATTTCTGTTTGTGGAATCTTTCTACTTTCAAACTGCTTTAACATTTGACTACATAATGGGTGACCAGACTTTGAAAATGAATTCCTTGACTGTGAATTGTTCTGGGTCACTAGCCTGATAACTTGAAAGGTACTGTCTGAATGCAAACTCATTCTTTATAAATTCAGTCCGAAAAAGATTACTGGTCAGAGACAGCCTTAGGAGAGTGTTGGCATTTCAGATCAGACATCATTCTAATAAACATATTTATAATATTTAAAGTATTCCCCTGACAACATATCAGTTTGTATTAATAATCTTCCCTCTAAAGAGTGATTTTAGAAAACCTGTTTTAATGTAGTCAAAGAAGTTGAGGGATTTATTTCTCATGTGAAGAAACAAAAAGTACTGAAAAAAATATTAACTTTCAAGACTCATAATCACACTTTTTTCATTGATCTCTCCCTGTAACTGTGCGTGCATTGTCAACAGTCTCAGGTGTAAGTATCTGTTTTAACGTAAAACATTATTCTCTTTCTTGTGTAAAAAGACATGTTGCAAAGAACAAAACTCCAACTGAAGAGCAAAATTGCACCATTTTCTAGTCTGTATTCCATGCGTTGCTAGGAGCACAAAGCTGAGAATATTCAGTCCCAAGACAGGGTTGGCTGCTGATCAATCCTGACAATCACTAACATATCACTGTGCACTTAATCTTTGTTGCAACTCTAGTTGCTGCCTCTAAATTTGGAAGAGGAATCTCCATAGAAATGCAATTCTTATCTAGCTCTGAATGGAAAAAGCATATAATGGCCTCAGGCAAATCAGAAGCTGAAACTGGAGTTTGTCAGATCAGGTATGGTAATTGAGACATGAACTTGCACCTCCAACAAACTTGCAGTTGAATGTTTCTTTCTACTGAGGATATGGAATTGTAAACAAAATGAACTGAAACAGTAGGGAATCTGCATTTCTGAAGAAGGGTCGCTGGACCTGAAATGTTACCTCTGCTTTCTCTCCACTGATGTTGCCAGACCTGCTGGATTTACTCAGCAATTTCTGTTTTTATTCTGACTTCCACCATCCACAGATTTTGTTTTTGTTTCCTGAATCTGTGGTATTCTATATCATAGAGGTTATTGAGGCTGGGCCATTAAGTACATTCAAAGCTGATATGGGCAGATTATTAATCAGTAATGGAATCAAGGCAGAAAAAGGCAGAAAAGTGAAGTTAAGGATTATCAGATCAGTGAAGATGTCATTGAATAGTTGAGTAGAATTGATGGGATGAATAGATTACCTCTGCTCATATGTCAATGCAATTGAAACCAGTAGACACAAGTGCAGTAGACAAACTCTTAGTAATAAAATGTCAGGCTATACCAAAAAAGATTTATGAAATTTTTTGCTCAGGATTGGGGCAGGACACTCATTATGTACTGATTTACAACTATGGCGGTACAATGTAATGTCAGATACTGCTCGCTCCCTTGTGCAGGAGAAAATGTTACAGCAGAAGGTTGAAGCTGTAAATGCACCAGCTCCATACTGTAAATGTAGTTTTACAAGAGTTATGCTTGGCCTGAGAGTACTTAATGGTGATACGAGGGATAGAACATGCTCAGCAATCACATTTACGGGAGTTATCATTTTGACCTCCAAAAGCCTACTTCAGTGAAACTATACTATGTTATGCTTGCAGAAATAATGATTCAGAGATGCCAGTGTTGGACTGGGATATACAAAGTTAAAAATCACACAACACCAGGTTATAGTCCAACAGGTTTATTTGGAAGCACCAGCTTTCAGAGCTCCTTCATCAGGTGGATGTGGAGTATAAGATCGTAGGACACAGAACTTTTGCAAATGTTTACAGTGTGATGCAACTGAAATTATACATTGAAAATGACCTGGATTGTTTGTTAAGTCTCTCACCTTTTAGAATAACCATGCTGGTTTCAGTTCTTTCATATGTAATGCCCAGAACTTAACTTTTTAAAGTTACATTCTCATACCTGCAGCTTACACGGTGGGTTATGTCCCCATATGTGATGGTGGCGTCCGTGTCGACACTCTGACATGTTTTGCGGTGTCTGCCGTGTCAGGGTTGTATGGTGTTGTCCTGAGAGCTGGGCAGTTTGCTGCGAACAACGATCTGTTTGAGGTTTGGTGGTTGTTTAAAGGCGAGCAGTGGAGGTCTGGGGAAGGTCTTGGTGAGGTGCTCATCCTCATTGATAATGTGTTGCAAGCTGTGAAGAACGTGGCGTAGTTTTTTGACTCCTGGGAAGTACTGGACAATGTAGGGTACCTGTCGGTTGTAGCTCGTGTCTGTCTCATGAGGAGGTCAATACGGTTTCTCGTTGTGGCATGTCTGAACTGAAGATCGATGAGTTGACCATTGTAACCCGTTCTTATGAGTGCATCCTGAGTACTTCCTAGTGCCTGTATCTATTCAGATGAGGAGGAACATGACATGCACTTGAAAGTACTCAAGGATGCCCTCATAAGAACAGGGTACAATGCTGAACTCATCGACTGCCAGTTCCGATGTGCCACAGCAAGAAACTGTAATGACCTCCTCAGGAGACAGATGTGAGCTGCAACCGACAGGGCTGTCCAGTACTTCGCAGGATCCGAAAAATGACACCATGTTCTTCACAGCCTGCCACACATTATCAATGAGGATGAGCACCTCTCTAAGACTTTTCTGAAGCCTCAACTTCTCACCTTCAAACAACCACCTAACCTCAAACAGATCATTGTTCGCAGAAAACTGCTTGGCTTTCAGGACAACACCATACAACCCTGTCATGGCAAGGTGTGTCAGAGTGTCGACACGGATACCACTATTACACGTGGGGACATAACTCACCATATACGCTGCAGGTACTCATATGACTCGACTAACACTGGCCATCTCATACGCTACAGGCAAGGATGCCCTGAGGCGTGGTACATTGGCGATAATGAGCATAGGCAATGGCAATGGATAAATGGACCCCGCACAACAACAGACAGGAGTGTTATCTTCCAGTCGGAGAACACTTGTTGTCCGGGATATTCAACCTCGGACCTTTAGTTGACCATATTCCAAGGCGGACTTTGGAACAGACAACAATGCAAAGTGGCCGAGCAGAGGCTGATAGCAAATTTCAGTACCTATGGGAATGGCCTCAACAGGGACCTTGAGTCTATGTCACACTACAGGTGACCCTATTGCATTATACACACATACAGACACACACAGACACACCAACACACACTCTGACAGGTCCATTCACTCATGCAGACCCTTTCTTATACAAAAGCTCTCTCTCACATGCTCACACATACACACTCGCACTCACACACACAAACACTCTCCCACAGACACCCATTCCCCACCCACACGCAGATTCATATACACACACACACAAGTTTGTGGGGTGAATTTGTACTTACAAAGTTCCATTTTATTTTGCTCAAAAATTGCACGAATCCATGTACGATTCTGTATGTCTCTTGTTTAGAATTAGAATCAGTCTGAATACTGGGCAGAGACAGCCTCACACAGGGCACGTCACACCTTCCATGCATTATCTAAGCTGACATGGCACCTATTGTTAAAGTTCACTTGAGAATTTAACTAAAAATAAAAACGTTCTGGGCTTCACATATGAAAGAACTAAAACTATCATGGTCATTCTAAAAGATGAAAGACTTAACAAACAATCCAGGTCTTTTTCAATATATAATTTCAGTTACATCACACTGTAAACTTTTGTTATAAATTCTGTGTCCTACGATGTTATACTCCACAACCCCCAGATGAAGGAGCAGCGCTCCAAAAGCTAGTACTTCCAAATAATCCTGCTGGACTCTCATCTGGAGGTGTGTGATTTCTAACTCTGCAGAAAAAGTAATGTAACATTCTAATGACAACCATTTCAATTCAGGCATCAACCTGCATTCAATAAACTTGCTTTGCTGTCACTAAACTGACAGATCAAGGTCATTCAGAAACATCAACCTGTTAGGTTAGTTTCAGAAAAGAGAGATTGAACTCATTCTAGTTTTGGCAGCAACAAATTCCCGCAAGAGTCCCCAAAATGGCACCCTCTGTGCCACTGGTGTCAGTTAAAGTGTGTGTTGCCAATTATTGAACCATGATGGCTGCATCAGCTAAACAAATTACATGGCAGCTGATGACACACCCCTTTCTCTCTTAGGACAAGGCCTCATGCAACTAGAGATAAGCAAGAACCAACAATTAAGACAGGCATGCACTGAACCACATGAAGAAGGGAGATAGCCATTGTGAGGACCACAAGTGCTAAGGCTGTGGCCAATGGCAAAGCTGAAATGACTGAAGATTGCTGTGTGGTCATAGCTGAACATCAGTCCTTGGTGATGTGTAATAAATCAAACTCCATTTAACATTGTTTGGCTTTATAGTTGTGAAATGCTTCAGTAACATTCTTCTACAGGAAGAGTGTTGTGAAACTTGGGAGAGTCCAGAAAAGATTTGCAAGGACGTTGCTGGGACTGGAAGGTTTGAGCTGTGTGGAGAGCTGAGTCGGCTGGGCCTTTTTCCTTGGAGCATGGAGACTGTGGAATGTTCTTACAGAGAGTTATAAAATCATGGGGGGCATGGATCGGGTGCATAGCCAAGGTTTTTCTCCCAGGGTCGGGGAGTCCAAATTAGAAGGTGTAGTTTAAGGTGAGAAGAGAAAGATCTAAAAAGGTTACAAGGGGTAATGTTTTTATGCAGAGGGCAGTGCGTGTATGGAACAAACTGTCAGAGGATGTGATGGAGGAGGGTATAATTACAACATTTAAAAGGCATCTGGATAGCTAGATAAATGGGAAAGGTTTAAAGTTATCTGGTCCAAATACTGGCAAATGAGACTCGGTCAGATTGGGGTGCCTGGTCGGCATGGATGAGTTGCACCAAAGGGTCCGTTTCTGTGCTATATGATTCTATAACACCATGAGTACACTGATTAAAATATATATGTTTTTTTTATCCAACTTACATTACACTGACAAATACACAAATACAAAGGTGACCAGTTTTCCTGGCTGGTTCATTGTGTTATTTTTTGGGAATACTCCCATGGATATTCATGGAGAACAAAACTATTATTGCAGTCTAACTTTCAAAAAGGGTTTCCTATTTGTTGATTATGATTTAAATTCAAGTGATAGACAATGGTAAATATTTGACATATTTTCTGTGTCATTAACACCTTCTGTCATTAATTAAATACAAGTTTCAGCTCAGAAAGTGATTGCAGAATCCAATGCAAACAAAATCTGGATTTTACCATCTATGATATGTATCTGTTTTAATTCAGTGAGTGGAGAGGGTGACCTTAGTGTCTGCAGATTGAACAATTCAACAGAATAAAAACCAAAATGCGTCACTCACAAGTGTGAAAAATAAAGCTGTGAACACAATCTAGGATCAGCTGAAAAGGATGCTGAACAAAGTGCTTCCCTCTTTTCTTTTGGGTCCCACTGCTCCATGGTAACATATTGATTTGTTTCTAAGATAACATAAGAATCACTTTGTCACAAGATAAGAGATGCGCTTGAGACGCCAGTATTTACTAATTCTCCTTCCCTACTCACCATCAGCTTGCAGAGCTGAAATTAGCCTTGTAAAACAAACCAAGGTCACTGCTGCTGTTGAACAGTCCCTGTCACAACATGGGTCTGCAGTATCAACAGACATACAATGACATGCATCCAGCATGCCTGGCACCACTTCAGCTGCCAGACTCAAATGTGTTTGTATGTGCAGTCTGAGCCTTACTCACACTTAATTTATTAATGAAATCCAAGCAAAACAGCAAATCATGATGGAAAAATCTTTAAAACAGGTGGAAAAAAAAAGAGCTGAGTAAATTGATCTCCATCCAGGGGCAGCAGCCAGATTTCGAAGCAACTGGCACTACACAAGCTGCTATCAGAGATAGTAATTAACCTCCGACTGCCTTCCATTTAATGTTTGTCCCCAGCACTTTGGTGTTTTAAGCTTTCCTTACAAAGAAAATTACTCACAATGCATCAACAATTCCTCGATTAAAAATTGCAGAAACTTAGAACAAGGAAGCTACTTGACCATTAAGTCTATGCTAGTTCTTTGAAAGTGTCACATAATTAATTTCACTTGATTCTCCATTTTCTGTAACTTTCTTCTTTCTAAATCTATATCCGATTCCCTTTTGAGAAATTAGCATTTGATTTTATTTTTCTACCACCCTTTTAGACAATGTATTCCACGACAAAATAAATTGCATGGCAAGATAAAATCCCACCCCTCTGGTTCATTGCCAATTACCTTAGGTATATACCCTGGGATCATTGACTCAGAGTCATAGTCATACAGCACAGAAACAGACCCTTCAATCTAGTCAGTTTATGCTGACCACAACCCAAAAGTAAACTCGTCGCACCTGCCTCCAATTGGCCCATATCCCTCCAAACATTTCTTATTCATAAACTTGTTTAAGTGTCTTTTAAATGCTCTAATTGAATCCGGATTCACCATTTTCTCTAGAAGTTCATTCCATACACAAACCACTTTCTATGTAACAAAAATTGCCCCAATGTCTTTTTTAAATCTTTCTCATCGCACCTTAAAAATATGCTCCCAGTCTTGAAATCAACCTAGGGAAAAGATACCTGCCACTCACCTTATCTATACCCCTCATGATTTTATAAACCTTTAATAGGTCACTTCTCAACCTCCTATGTTCTGGTGAAAAAAGTCCCACCCGATCCTAATAACTCAAACCCTCCATTCTCTGCAAGGTCCTGGTAAATCACATATGAATCTTCTCTAGCTTCCTATTCTTCCCATATCAGGACATCCAGAATGGACATAACTCTCATCTGTTAACAAAAATAGCTTTGCACTTATAATGTTATTAAAGCCCCTTAGAATGCTTAAAATCTCCCCTCAACCTTCCCTGCATCAACAACAATCCCTGTTGTCTATGTTGCTGAAATCCCTAACATCTAATGTTACTCTTTAAATCTCCTCAACACCTACTTTAACTTGTTGTGACAGCCCCCTATCTTAAAAAGTACCGCCTTGAGCAAAACACTTTTCATCGAGAACAAGGTGTGGAGTTTTAGTCCTTAAAAGTTTCCCAGAACACAACCGGCAATGTCACATGGTCAATCCAACTAACCTGCACATCCCGGAACACAACCAGCAATGTCACATGGTCAATCCACTTAACCTGCACATCCCTGAACACAACCGGCAATGTCACATGGTCAATCCACCTAACCTGCACATTCCTGAACACAACCGGCAACGTCACATGGTCAATCCACCTAACCTGCACACCCCTGAACACAACTGGCAATGTCACATGGCCAATCCACCTAACCTGCACATCCTAAGACTTTGAGGAGAAAGTGAGGTCTGCAGATGCTGGAGATCAGAGCTGAAAATGTGTTGCTGGAAAAGCGCAGCAGGTCAAGCAGCATCCAAGAAACAGGAGATTCGACGTTTTGGGCATAAGCCCTTCTTCAGGAATTCCTGAAGAAGGACTTATGTCCGAAACATCGAATCTCCTGCTCCTTGGATGCTGCCTGACCTGCTGCGCTTTTCCAGCAACACATTTTCAGCATCCTAAGACTTTGGAAAGAAACTGGGGCACCCAGAGCAAACTCACTCAGACACGATGAGAATGTGCAAACTCCATCTAGACAGTCGCCCAAGGCTGGAATCGAACCTGCGTCCCTGGCGCTGTGAGGCAAAAGTGCAAATCACTGAGCCACTGTGATGCCCTACATCCTGCGCCTCACTGCTGCCTGCGCCAGACGCATCCATTTAAGGCATTGCATCATTGTTGATGAAACGTTTGCATTAAAAAAAGTTGCTTTGTTTTTTTTCTTGGCACAGACGCTGCCAGACCTGCTGAGTTACTCCAACAATTTCTGGTCTTGTTCTAGACAGAGTGAGGATTAACACTGGGAGGGACTGGAGGTAGTGGGCAGGGCAGAGTTGTTAAATCTGACTGCCCGATCCCTAATATGGTTGAACCAAAATACTTCTGCTCTGTCAACTTACACTGATTGCCTGCAACACCAGTTGTTATGTTCTCCCTATTTCACTCAGAAGGGATACATTGAAATATCCAACAGCAGCAAGCGAGGCATAAAACTGCTGAAGAAAACACCAAGAGGCAAAATATCCTCAGGTTCATAAATTGTTCAACAATCCACATGATGGGCAACTAGTTTATTTGCCAAGAGCAGTTTCCTCACATTCTGAATACGTTCGGCCATCTGATTATAATGAACCATCCATCCAGACAATAACTGTGTATATCAAATATGAACACAATTTATCAAATGAACTAAACAAATGATGTTTATATTATTAAACTACAAAGCTAAATCAGCTGAGAAGCAAACCGAGCCATTTTCATCAATTATTACTGAAGTGAATTTAATTTTTCAATCAGCAGCGAATCATTATTGTGTCATCGGTGCATTCATAAGCTGTTTTATTATCAAATGTACTAAACAGTCATTACCATTATAGAATTGTAACTAATTTGCTCACAAGGAAGTAACCTGATTACAACAATTATAGGATAAACGTATATTTTTCTACATGAATGTTGCATTGCTGCCTATTTAAACACACACTGGTAGCATTTTTGTAATCACTTCAAAACAATGAGGTTTGTGTTGTGCTTTTCTTCCAGAGGTTACCAGCAATATCATTTATTCAAATACTTTTGCAGGGAGAATTTAATCGAATGAATCCAATAAGGTAACAGACACCACATTGTGCTACACAGCTGCCAGCTGGCTGGATACAGTGTTGGACAGGATCCAGAAAGCATGGATTATTTATCATTTTATGTTTCCTGCTTCGAGCTCAAGGCATCCATTAAACGTACATAAATTCACACTAAGCCTCAATTGTGGCTGCACGAGGCAGGAAGGTTGGCTTCTGTGTCGTGGCAGATGTGGGTGCATTGTGACCTAAAATCTATAACCTTACACCAGAAAGGATCACACTTTTCAGGACAAGTGAGTGAAAAGGAAATAAATTCTTCTTACATGCGATCACTATATTTGGGAGTTTACTCTGTGCAATACTGTCGGCTAATTGGTTAAAGGAAAATATAAATAATCAATCGAACATCCAATCTAATCTCAAACTAAACTAGTCCCACCAGCCTGTTCCTAGCGCATATCCCTCCAAACTCTTCCTATTCATGTACTTATCCGAATGTCTTTTAAATACTGTAATTGCACCCATATCCACCATTTCCTCAGGAAGTTCATTTCACACGCGAACCACCTTCTGTGCAAAAAAAATGCCCCTCATGTGTTTTATAAATCTCCCTCCTGTCACCTGAGAAATATGCCTCCTAGTCTTGAAATCCCCCATCCTGTGGAAAAGGCAGCTACCATTAACCCTTTGTATACCCCTCATAAATTGAGTTCATTAAACACAAAGAAATAATTTTATATGAACTTTCTAATAAGATTAAAGTAACGTTGAATCCAGTTACTTAGAACAGTCAGGGGATAGTTTGCTGTTAAATGTTGAAGGAGAAATTGTCTTTCATTGGATCTAATTTCTGAAAGCTAAGTAAGTTGGAGGATAAATTTAGGCAGTCCACATTAAAGCTTGGGGCAGCTACTGCAAAGGTGCAGTGAGGAAAGACCACAGTCTGAGGTCTTTCTAAAAAGTTAGACTGGAGTCCGTTCAGTTATTGGATCCTCCTGATAGCACCAATATAGTCTTGTACAAGTAAACGATGCCTTTGGTTTGTTTGTTGGATAAAGTCAAAATCCACCGTTTGCTTGTTTCCTCATTCCTCACGTACAGAACCAAAGTGTGTGTGTGTCTGTGTTTGTGTGTGTGTCTGTGTTTGTGTGTGTATATATATAAAAGGACCTTTTTTAAATGAATAAAATATATTTTTTTCATTAAAAAAGAAATAAATTTGGCCAGTAGCATTTGGCTCTTTGGTCCAGCAGAACATTATTGGCAATGGTTGTGCCTCAATTCAAGAATGGTATCTGCTCACAGTTGCTAGTTTCTGCTCTGGGGCTTCAACTAACTATCACGCTGATTCTCACCTCACAGAACTTTGGATGTAAGGCATGATGTCTAAGAGGTAATGGGATCTGGGCTGCAGGATTGGTTTCCTTTTCTACCACCAATTTGACTCAAGTGATTGACAGTTCCCCAAAAATGTTCTATAAAATATTAGGCACTGATGTTTCAATGGTATTCTTGAAAACTTGAGTATGATGTGAAGTTATCAGCTAGGTGCACTCACCACTGGAGGACAGAATGGCTTTCTGTCACTACATTCAACCTCTCACACAAGAAAAAGGCAGAGCAACTTAGCTCAATTGGTCAACATCAACGGAAAATGGACAAAGTGAGGACTGCAGATGCTGGAGATTAGAGTCAATATTAGAGTGGTGCTGGAAAAGCACAGCAGGTCAGGCATGATGAAGGGCTCCTGTCCAAAATGTCAACTTTTCTGCTCCTCAGATGCAGCCTGATCAGCAGAAAATGTCCCACCAATCACCTATGCCAAAACTGTTTTACACTTTAATGTAAAATTACATTTTTGTTAATAGCAATATACTTTGCAGCACTTGTTGTAAAAGGCAAATTCAATTTGGTACAAACTTGAACATATTATTCGAGTAAATTTGCACTATTCTCTCAGAGAATAGTGTGGTGAAATGGAAGCATTGGCAAATTCAGTAAAAGTCTGATGGATAACTTTCACACACCTAACCATCTGTCATACTAGTTGGTTATATGGTTAGTCCTGAAATATGGAAGGTGTTTTCTTGGCTCCTCCAACCCATTCCTTCCTAATTTGAGAGTTAGAGCCCTATTGTTAAGTCATAGGTCATCCCTATGTTTCTTGTGTGCAAATGGAGGCAACAGGTCCTTATGTGAATATAAGACAATGTTTTAAATGCAAGTCCAATCAGAGGGATTATGTAGAACAAGAATTGTTTGATTTTGTTGTGACAAGAAGCAATTGATATTTGCATTATAGTTTTAAAGGTGGAAGGCAATCAAAGGGTTGCAGTTGTTTTCAATCATATATCTACTTTATCCAGCTTACTGTTCAAAGCAGCTTCTGGATGACAGAATTGTACATATGGATTAAGAAAACTAGACAGCATCAAGCATTAAACTATGCTGGATACAGACCTCAAACGTAACCTAGCCAGTCAGTTTCCCATTACACCTACACAGAGTTCAGAAAATGCCTGGTTTCAGGTTCCCCCAGGTCAACATTTTTATTGACAGCCTACTTTGCATGGGGTGTTTATGTCAGTTGCTCAGTATCTGATGTATTGAAAGCATCTGATGTACTTGCTTGCTGACGGATTAGAGAGCTCCTGCTTCACAGAGACAGTTTTACAGAAATCCTCTCTCAAATACCATTGTTGTGGCATCCTTTCAGAGGAGGAAAGCTGCCTCAGGTCCTAATTCCTTTTTTATGTTGCAACTATTTTTGAAGGAACGCAATTAAAGGCAGAAGCACTTAAAAGACATTTTCGGATGTTGTTGTGAGAGCGGTCTGATATAATAGCTTTCAGCTTCTTGAAGCTGGGTTTAATTCCAGTCTCAACTCTTCCGATTAAAAAATTCACCTGTCTGTTCGGCGTTTTAAAGCTATTGAATTTAGGGTTTAGACAGTTTGAATCCAGTTTCCAATTCCCACAGCACACACCTGCTATTGCATTGAAAACTTCACATGGAATGTGTGACTGAAACAAGAAAATGACACAACCATGGAACCAGATTTTCCTGCTGCTGTGGAGTCTTGAGAATGATGAGCAGGACACAGATTCAGAAGCTTACTCTCCCCATCAATTCTGGTACATAACAATTTTTACAGGTAGGGGAAAGGGAAGTAACTCATTTGGGGGAACCCTGAGCTTAAAAAGGTCAAGTGAACTCAATACTAAACTAAAGCCCTAACCCACAGTACAGGAGTCTTAAATAGAGTAAAAAGGTTGTACAGCATGGAAACAAACCATTTGGTCCAACTCGTCCATGCTGACTAGATGTTCTAAATCAATCGAGTTCCATTTACCAGTGTTCTGCCCATGTACCTCTAAACCCTTCCTATTCATGTATCCACCCAGATACATTTCAAATGCTGTAATTGTACCAGCCTTCACCTCTTCCTCTGGCAATTCGATCCACCCTCTGCCTGAAAACGTTGTCCCTTAGGTCACTTTTATAAATTTTACCCGTCTTATCTTAATGCATGTCTTCTAGTTTTGGATTCCCCTACCATGGGAAAAAGACATTGGCTAATCTTTAGAGTATACTCAAACATTTGTGAAAGCTGGAGAAGGTCAGTGCAGCTACCAAGCTGTGAAGTTATTTCAATGTTCAGTCCTTTACAAATTAATAAAAAAAGGTTTTCTGAGGGACTAAGACTGGAAAAGAAATCTGCTGAAGCAGATAAAATAGTTATTTAATGATATTTCCCCAAGGGTTATCATTATGTAATTATTAATACTCAGCAAGGCATCTTTTGTTCAAAATTTGATTGACATATTAAAAGAAGTTATTAAATGATTTGCCATTGCCTTCTCAACTCCTTCTGACTATGTCAGAATAAACTTATAATATGGGGACCGGACTTTTTGATAACCTCAAGCTAATGGAAAATGGGAGTTTGGCCAGATATACATTGGAATAATTGAATCTGGAGCCAAAAATAGCATGGAATGGAGTTTCAGTAGATGTCTTGTTATATGGTTTGAGATGGATGATATTATGAAGACATAAGTTTACATCTTGCAACTGGGAAGGACATGGGATTTGATGTTCAGTTCTAAAACTCTAATTCAGCTTGAAGTGGAAACAACGGGAAGTTAACTGCAAAAGGAATTAAGTTTGTTGTTCAGATTGAACATAATGCTTTTAGGCGTCCACATTTTTGACTGGAAGCAATTCCAATTCACCTCAGGCCTTGATACCAATTAAAAATGATGGCAAAACAAACTGACAGTGGACATGACAAGAATAATGCTTGTTAGCTGCATACATGTAAAACTTGACCAATGTTTTTAGATGTTGTCACTGGGGGATAGTCATCTTATGAGGAATAGTAAAAAATCAAATATCAATTCTTGGAAAATCCCAGAGGTAATGGTAGAGGTGGTAGGAAGAAAGGCTATTCTCAAGCTAGAATTGGATAATTAATAATGATATGGACTGATGTATGATTGGAGTGGTTCGACCATGGAGTTTTGTTTAATTTGTTGATGGGCTGTAAATATCGCTGAACATAAGAACATAAGAACTCGGAGCAGGAGTCGGCCGTCCGCCCCTTCAACCTTGCTCTGCCACTCAATAACATAATGGTTGATCTTTTGTGGACTCAGCTCCACTTACCCACATTTTCACCGAATTCCTCAGTTCCTTTATTTTTCAAAAAAGTCTCTGCCTTAGCTGTAAAAGTGATTGCTGAAGTAACATCAACTACTTCCCTGAGCACTGAATTCCACAGATTCACAACTCTCTTGGTGAAGAAATTTCTTCTCAGTTCAGTTCTCAACTTACTTCCTTTAATCTTGAGGCCATGCCCTCTCACCCTAGTCTCACCTATCAGTGGAAACATCATCTCTATTTCTATTTTATCGATTCCCTTAATAGTTTTATATTTTTCCATAAGATCCCCCCTCATTCTTCTACAATCTACTCAGCCTCTCCTCATACACCAACCTCCTAAACTCCGGAATCAACCTAGTGAACCGCCTCTGCACCCCCTCCAGTGCCAGTACATCCTTTCTTATGTACGGAGATCAAATCTGCACATAGTACTCCAGGTGTGGCCTCACCAGCACCTTGTACAGCTGTACCATTACCTCTCTGCTTTGAAACTCAACTCCTTTAGCAATGAAGGACAAAATTCCATTCGTCTTCCTAATTACTTGCTGAACCTGCGGACCAACTTTCTGCGATTTATGTACAAGGGCACCCAGGTTCCTCTGCAAATCAGCATGCTTCAACTTTTTACTGTTAAAGTAGAAATCTATTTTGCTGTTACTCTTACCAAAATAAATGGTTTTACATTTACGAATATTGTATTCCAACTGCTAGGTCTTTGTCCACTCATTCAATGTATCATATTCCTCTGCAAAGTTTCACAGTCCTCTGCACACTTTGCTCTGCCAATCATCTTACTGTCATCAACAGATTTTGACACCATACACATGGTTCCCAACTCTAAATCATCTATATAAACTATAAATAATTGTGGTCCCAACAGAGATCCCTAAGGAACACAAATTGTCACTGATTGCCAGCTAGAATAGCACTCCTTTATCTCCACTCTTTGCTTCCCGTCAGTCAACCAATTGTCTATCCATGCTAATACTCTACCCTAACACCATGCATCCTTATCTTATATAACACTCTCCTGTATGGCACCTTGTCAAAAGCCTTTTGGAAATCTAGTTATACCACATCCACTGGGTCCTCATTGTCCACCTTGCTTGAAATGTCTTCATAGAATTCCAAAAGATTAGTTAAGCATGACCTGCCCTTCATGAACCTACGCTGCATCTGTACACTGGGACAATTTCTTTCAAAATGGCCTGCTATTTCTCCCTTGATAATAGACTGAAGCATCTTCCCCACCACAAAGGTTAGGCTTACTGGTCTACAATTTCCCATTCTTTGTCTACCTTCCTTTTTAAACGGTGGCATCATATTTGCTATTTTCCAATCTGCTAGGACTGCCCCAGAGTCCAGTGAAATTTGGAAAATTACTATGAGTCCAATTGCTATTTCTCTCCCCAACTCTTTTATTACCTTGGTATGCATTCCATCAGGGCCAGGAGACTTTTCTATCCTTAGCTCCAGTAGCTTACCCACCATGAACACTTCAGTAATAATAATTGTTTCCAGGTCCTCACCTACCTTTGTCTGTTCACCACTTTTTGGCATGTTATTAGTATCCTTCACTCTGAAGGCCAATGCAAAGTATCTGTCCAATGCCTCAGCCATTTCATCATATCACATAACCTCAAAAGGACCAACATTTACTTTCGCCTCTTGGTCTACTCTTCTTGGTCTTATATATTTATAGAGACTTTTACTTATAGAAACCTTTATATCACTGGCTAAGCCAATATTTATTGTCTGGCTCTAATTGCCAGGGTGCGTTAAAAATCAACCGCATTGTTGCAGGACTGGAGTCACATATAGGTTGAACCAGGACTTGGTTAGAGACAAAAAAAATGCAGATGTTGGAATCCAAGGTAGACAAGCAGAGGCTGGAAGAACACAGGCAGCATCAGGAGGTGGAGAAGTCAATGTTTTGGGTGTGACCCTTGTTCAGGATTGGGGGTGGGTGTTGGGGGAGCTGCTGATAGGGGCCGGGAGGGGAGGGGCTGGGGTTGAGGTAAGGATAGGTGGACACAGGTGGAGGATACGACTTGGTTGGTCGATGGAAGGAATGAATCTGATAGGTAGCTGGAAGGACAGGTCAATGAGAGGAATGGGGTGGGGGGGGGAGGGACTGGGATGGGAGTTGGGAATGAGAAGGGGGGTTATTTGAAATTGAAGAACTCAATGTTGAGTCCCCCGAGTTGTAGACTGCCCAGGCGGAAGATGAAGTGTTGTTCCTCCAATGTGCAGTCTGATTCGCTGTGGTAATGGAGAAGGCCAAGGGTGGTCATGTCGGGAAGGGAGTGGGAAGGGGATTTAAAATGGGTGGTGACTGGGATGTCAGGTTAGTCTTTGTGGGCCCGGCTGAGATGATTGGCAAAACATGCCCTAAGTTTACATTTGGCCTGGTAAGGATGGCAAGTTTCCTTCCGTACAGAACATTAGTGAATCTGATGGTTTATACTGACAATTGAAAGTGGGTTTGGAGCCATGATTAGGTTAGCTTTTTATTCAAAATATTCCAGTTATGAAAAAGATAGCTACAGTCTTGGGAGATGAAAATTTGGTGGCAAAAGAGTTTGAGAGGTGGATTGATACTTTGCAAGGTCACATGAGTCAAGGTTTTTTTTAGACCAGGATAATATGTGCAGTTCTGAACAGTTGAGGGAAGTATCCAAGGAAAATGAACTGATCACATTAATAAAAAAAAACTACCGAAAATGCTCAGAAGTTCAGGTGAGATCTGTGAAAAGAGGAAGAATTAATTTTGCTGGTCAAGTTGATCTTTCATCGAACTAAAGAAAGACAGAAATATACAGGATTAAGAGTAATGTGAAAACAATTGCAATCTGCAGACTGGGAGAAAAGAGAGGTAATTTGGTCAGCAGTTTAGTTGGTCCAGGGCACAGAAAGTAGAAAGTTAAGACCTTGAATTGAAGATACCTTGGCATTGGTCAAAAAGCCTAAACTAGAAATGGATTTCTGATGTAGCAGTGATCTCAGATAGAGAGAGGCAATCTGAGAATGCAGCTCTCCTCGCCTGTCACTCTGCTCCTTCGCAAGGTTAGGAAGAAAATCACACACTCTCAGACCAAACCGATGAGCTTGGTTGAAGTCAAAGAGATCAACAGCAGGTCCCATTGACCAGGAGTTGGTGAAGTAGGAAAATCTAGAATCCCAGTAGGGGGAAAGAGATGATTGATTTTACACATTCAGGATTCAAAACCCTAGGCTCTGATCTGCCCAGCATTCATCTCAGTACATTCCCCAGAAAATACCTTTCAGTACCACATATTCATTTCTTTTTTCAGGCACTGCCTAAAATTCCCATCTTTATGATCACTCAAACTCCCTCCCATTCTATGCCTTCTCCTTCAATTATGTCAACATCACAGACTAACATCCATATGCTATAATCATTTATACCTCACCCCTGATCCTCCAAAAGTGCTGTCCTTCCCTCTTCTCCGTTTCTAATACTGATAGTTGTAAATGTGCTCACCTGCTCCTGGAAAGAAGTCTCGTTCCTGGAGGCAGTGGATGTCAACAACAACAGTTAACAAAGCCTCAGCTTCCTGAGGGACAGATGATCAGATATGCTACAAGAGTTATCCTTCCTTCACCTGTGGACCCTATCCTGGGGCTCCCACTTCATTTCTCACTGGGTTTCTGCTTTGCTTTGTCTAATACAATTTGGTTGGCAGCTACTTACTGCTGGTGTTGTTCTTTCTGCTTCTGTTGGTCTGCTATTGGTGTCACT
This sequence comes from Hemiscyllium ocellatum, assembly GCF_020745735.1. Classification (NCBI taxonomy): domain Eukaryota; kingdom Metazoa; phylum Chordata; class Chondrichthyes; order Orectolobiformes; family Hemiscylliidae; genus Hemiscyllium; species Hemiscyllium ocellatum. The sequence goes on along the minus strand of NC_083429.1, from coordinate 30,223,561 downwards.
GCTCCTCACGTCTCTGATTAGAAGTGAAAGGTAGAACTACAGAAGCTGCTCCCACATTGTGGCGAAGGCTGACAGCAGGGTTGTGTCTCTCTAAGTGAGACAAGTGCAACTAATTGAAGTGTCTTTCAAAAAAAAAGACAAACTATAGCAAATAGTGAAATACCTCTGCAATGAGTTGTGAGCACCGCGCTTTTCCCTGGTCATGATTGTTTTACTCTTTAAATCCTTCCCAGCCTATCACATTCTCTTCTCACTGTGAACTCACTCGGTTGATCCTGTTAAGTTCCTGACAACTCAAAAAACAGTGCCCTTTAAGCCAAAATGGTAGCAACAACTAATTAGATATTTCTATATATGAATGACATAGCTGGTTACTGTGATGGAAGGAAAGATGGAGATTGGAATGTTATCCTTATTCATCTGAAAACCTGCCCTTGTACAAATTGGAAATGAGCAGGATAAATATTGGATATACAACGCAACATCAATTTTCAGGATGTTAACTCCCTGCACGCACTTGTATATAACTCGCTTTTCTGTTAAAAATCTCTGTCTATATGAAGTATTAAAACTGTCCTCTGGAATTCAGACAATAAAGAAATCACCTTGGAACCATAGACATCAGTTTCACCACCTAGGAAAGTAAATTGCTGGATATATTGTGGTAAAGGTCACATAAAATGGATTGAGCCTGTGCATTTTATGCTTCAGTGTTAGAGTGGAGCTTTAAAAGGGTGATTGAAAAGAGTGGAAGCAGATCACAGCTTTTCAGTTATTCTGTAACATCTGTATCTCAAGAAAAGTTCTGTTTTTTTTTCCAATTACTTTTTCATAACTTTATATTTTCTTTGGAAAATGAATTGGCAGAACTGTAGCATCAGGAACAGAATGTCACAAACATTGAGTTCCTGAACATCATTATTATCTTCTCAGTGTCATTTTGCCGATTGCTACAAATGGTAAGGAATTCAAAAAAACAATGCTCTTCAATTATTAATTTTTAGCTCAGTTGGATGAAGGCATCACTAATACAACTGGCATTTATTGTTCATCCCCAATTGTCCGGAGGGCAGTTATGCATCAACCCCATTTCTTAGGGGTCTGGAGACTCATGTTGGCTAGATTAGATAAGCATGATCTTTCTTGAAGGAGGCATTAGTGAACGAAATGGTGCGTTTGCTTCCATCAAGGTTTTTCATCAGATACATCACTGCTTAAGTCACCACACCCCCTCCAGCTGAATCAGGAGGTGGATATTGTGATATTGAAGAATCCAAAAGGCATTCATTGTAACTCATAATTATTCTTAGGCACATTAATATCTTGGCTATCTAAAACTATTAGTTTTTAACAGAGGACACGCTTCAAGTAGAATGAATGCTTCAAGTGATTTGAGGAAGAAAGAGATTGATAGTTTTATACCCTCTGGCCACACACTATGATGTGATGATACCACGAGGTTGTCTTTTGCAGCAAAGACTGTTCTGGTAAGTTGTCTGAACCTATCTGGCTCACACATGTCGTTTAAGGATCTGCATCTATCATTGTTCCATAATTTGGATGACATTCGACTCCAGATTATCAGCAATATGTTTGACTCTGAACTGTCCTCTGAAATGGCCTTGTGAGCCACTTAGTTCAAGGACCTTTTAGAATGGCCAATAAATATCAAGCGATGCCCATATCCCAAAGACCTGCACAAAATTGACCCCTCTGATCTTTCTGGACTCATTCCTACAATGCCCTTCCCACCACTTCTACTCTCATCCACTTTAGGATTTAGATGGCTCTGCCATCTCAGACCTTTGTGGGATTGGAAGCCAAACTTGCCAAACAGAATCTCCTCCAGCCCCAGTGCAGCTGAGTAACATCTGAGTAATATCCACAACTCAACAGTATCTGGGTATAGTGCAACTTTCAGATTCTCTGTGCTTTTAAAAGTCCTACTTCTGGCAAGTCAGTTCAATTAAAATCCAGGTCACTGCCTCTGATTAGCATTTTCTGTCACATTCAATCTTCAAGCAGAGCTGCCGGAGTTTTTAGAAAGAGCAGATTTTCTGGGTTGGGCACAGAGACATTGAGTGTCTGAATTTCTTAGTGCTTACATTTTTGCTTTCAAATGGATTAACTGTTTACACTATTCAACAGAGTAAATTGCAATGAAAAAAATGCAAATTCAGTACTAAATGATTTCGGAGCTGAATATCTGTTGACCCTCAACTAAGAAAGACCGAACCCATAATAAGGTTACTTTCCAGGCTTCAAATATTCTTTGTTTTAATCTGTAATCTTTTGTAGAACATTCTGGTTGAATTTTGAAGTGCTATAAATTTGATTTCACTTAGTATTTGTCATTGCAAGGCAGGTGGTCATAAATGACATATGAATCGGAGGTAAATAAATGTACCTCACAGCCATCTTAATTCTTCACTGCAGCTGTTATTTTTACAAACAACCAGCAGGTAAGAGAGGTCAGTTATATTCACCCTGCAACACACCATTCATTGTAGGTTGAACATTTCTGTACAGCAGAAACCCAGCGTGTGGGCAGATAACATAATCCAATTACTCACCTGTCCTGAAGCTGATTACTTGCAATTCTCATCTGCTGTACCAACAACCAAGCATATTTCTATTGCATTGTCAATGTGGTAAGACATCATAGCAGCATTGCAAAACACTCTCTACCAACCATATGAGAAATTATTAACCTGGCCAAAGGGGGAGCATGTTTAAATGTTCTCTAAATGTTTAGAGAACATTTTTGAGGAGAAGACACTGAGGGAGTTAGAGATTTGCAATTGAAAGTGAGGCATCCTTTGATGGAGTGATTAAAGTTTGCAGATTTACAAATGACCAGAACTGAAGCAGTATAGAATTCTCACATTGTATTCACTGCCAGCTCTGAAACTAAGATGCTGTGCAGGCAGTAAGGACAGCTGCTCAACTCAACTCCCAGAGGACTTTTTAACAGATGTCATTAAATGTCAAATGACACCAATGTTCAACTGAAGTACTCAAGATTGTACTGGATGGTTATTTGGATATAAATAATGTGCAAAGGTATGGGTATAAAACAGGATCAGTAAGTAGTGAAGCTTATTTAAAGGACAGCCATGATGGGTTGAATGGCCTCCTTCTGTCCTGAAAAACCCTTGATTCTGTGGTCATTACAGCCCAGCTACAAGTTCTATTCTTTTGCCTTGAGTTTAAGATTGGGCCGTTTCTGCAGTGAAGATGTTCAGGGTTGGAAAAGACCCCTCCAACCTTTGATTTTCTTTTGAATTCTTTTTGTGAAGTTGGAAGGAGCAAGGATGTTCCCACCAAACCTTGAAGAAAAACTTTAGCCTCCAGTGCTGCACCTGTATGCACAGCCCCCTCACCTCTTCCTGTACCCCATCCCAATAATGTGACTCCTGTCAAGCAGCCAGGGAGAGGATCCCACTACCAGGCTAGGGTTGATGGTTTGGCTCCAAACAAAGCACCACATCCTGCGCAGAATGAGTACGAATGCATCCAGTAGGATTTAAATACAGTCTAGCTGTTTAAATAAAGTATGATTCTCACGTTGGCATATGGCAAATTAGCACAATTATGAGCATTCAAATAGAAATGTGCCAGCTGTTAAATTCTTGTCCAATATTGCAAATCAACTTTGAAACATCCTTTGGCCAGTACATTAGTACCAAAGGCAAAAGGCAACATCTGCAGTAAGGCTCTACTCCACATAAACATTGGCAGCACTTAAGCTTTTGAGAGAAAAGGGACTGAAGATTTTTGCCTTGCAGTATCAGGACAAATGCAAAAATTCCCAATTTTAAACAATCACAATTGCTTATACTGGTGGAGATAAGTCTGCCAAGGCTGAGATGTTACTATGGGGTAAGTAACAGGGAACTACAGGCTCCCAGGTAATTTGAAAATGGTACAAGACTTTAAAATATTTATTTTGTTTGCAGAGAATGGGTCCTTGCATATGATTTTATTTTGCCTCATGCCATGCTATGAGATCCACGGATTAACCTGGTTGCTGGTGTAGTTATTAGCACAATCTCGTTTACTCAGCAGAATCAGTACACTTTTCTCATGTGGTTTCAATGTTGTGAAGATTTGAAAATTAGCTTCTACCAGTTGTCCTGGTGAGTGTACGATGAAAAGCTTCAGAATTAGACCTCGCATTTCAGCAAAACTGAGGATCAGGAAGAATATTAGTTGTGAAAATGAGGGAGACAAGAGGATATTGTAAGTATTGCCCCAAACTCAGATGACCAATATATGACACATATTATCCTGTCACTGTTGTTCAGGCAGTTTTTAAATGAATATTTGAGATGTTAGATGAATCAAACATGAGCATTAGAGGCTTTACTGGAGGCATTAGAGTAATTGTATATATATGAAAGAGTGGGGAGAAAATGTGAAACATGGGAAGCGGTGTTGTTCACAGAGCCAGCACAGCTATGGTGGACTTAATGGTCTACTTTGTGCTGTTAAATGCCATTACTTAATGAGATAAGTTATACTTTTCATTGGTGAAGTGTGAGAGAATTCACTGAAGAAACAAATTGTTCAACTTCAGCAATTGCAGGCAAAAGTTTGTGAATGCTTGCAGATTGCTATCTGATGTTGATTTCTACAAATCTTATTGCAGTATTTGTTACGAGACACTCATGAAAGTTTCTGTTTCACCAATAATATTGTAGTATGTGACTAGTGGACCTTCAAGATGAACTTCTGTGTTCCTTGCACTCTGGCAGTAAGATAGTGCGGATTATGTTGGAGAACTGATAGTCATGAATTCTGTGTTGACTATCCAGTTAAAACTTGCAATGTAAATGCTGCTGATTATTTAGTCCTGTGGGGATGACTTCAATTGCTGCTCTCCGAAGGTGCTAACCAATGCAATGCCATCAATTTATTATTGGGATGGGCAACTTAAGGTCAGTTACACACAGCTGGTATCCATCGCTAAATAATACAACTTACCAAATATCTTCAATAGAACTGAGGTCGAGCCAAGGATGAGACAAGTCTAGAAATGTATGCAAACTTCAAATATCAAAATTATGAAGGTTTCATAGTTATCTCAGATTTCACAGAAAGTTAATTATTTTCATATACTTGAGATATGATGCGTTAAAATGTTCATTCTTTTTCTCCACTGGATTGTGATGATTTTTACAGTGCTGTAATTTAACGTTTTCATTGGCCTTTTTTTCTCTATGACTTAGCTAACAATCAACTCCTGCTCTTTCTTTTGGTCAGAAAAAGTTGTGAAAATTGTTTGGAATTTGTTAGAATCAGTATCAAACTTCTTGTACTGTATGAGGAAGAGATAAGTTTGTATTTCAGAATTTGTCCAGATACAAAATATTCACCTGATTTTCGCTCACATGCTGAAATATACCACATGTTTTCAGCAAATAGTTTTATTTTATCTATAGATACTTTAGGCTCAGATTATTTAAAAATACCACAAAGGGGAGAAAGTTATATAACACCTTATCCAGCTATAGGGACTGATAAATTTGTTTAGTCATAGATATGATGGACTAAACTGTGGCAACAACATCAAAACATCATTGTTTTCTCCATAGCATTGCATCAGCCAATCAGAATCAACTTGGAAACCAGTAATAACTTATTCAGCTGTAGCATAAACTGTTATAATTTTTTGAATTTTGGCATTTTTGCCTTTGCCCCGATGAGTGTGTGATGGTAAGATTCAGTCATGTGGCTCTCCTTTTAGCAATACAGAAAATATTCTTTCAGAGAATAAGCATACGGTTATGCAGGAGGATGGGGTCAAAGTAAGAAAAGTTTCCCTCACTTGATGGAAGTAATATAATACATTTTTGTTGAAAGACAAGGGTCAAATCTTCTGATCTGGTTAGTAAACTATAGTTGGGCTTATGTGGTGGGCAACAGGGATCATTTGGGTGCTGGAGGGACTGGGGTGCAGAGACTGGGTGTCAATGGCGGGCATGATTAGAGTTAGGTTGGGTTTGATGTCTGTATGGCTAGAGAAGGTAGAGATGGGGAATGATTATCAGCAGGAATGGTTATGAGAGGGCCCATGTGAATAATTAAAAATTCAGTTTTATATCTAACCAGGAGTTAAATTTGGTCATTAGAGTAGACTATTATTTTTAATAAAGTTGAAAAGACAGAATAGAGACAGAATCTCCAAAATCTTTGCATTAACTCGATAAGAGACTGGTGTCAGATAAGAGCCCATGGTCTGTAGGTATAATGTTGACATAGATAGAGAATTGGCTCATTGGCAGGAAACAGTGAGTGGGGAGAAGAGATTCTTTCTCAGGTTAACAACCTGTGACCAGTGGGACTCCATAATGACCATGGTGGGACCGCAACTGTTTACAAAATGTATTAATGACTTGAAGGAAGGTAACGTAACCAAATTTGCAGAAGACACAAAAATTGGTGGAGAGACTTAGTTGCAAAGGGATGCAAACAGTTAACAGAGAGATATTGATTGGTTAAGTAAGCAGGCAAAAAGTTGGCAAATGGAAAAATGTGAAGTTCATTTTAGAAAGGAAAACAGAACAACCGAATATTATTTAAATAGACAATAACTGCTGACAGCTGCAACATATAGTGACTTGTGGTACTCGCACACAAAACAGAATTCTAGTGCTTGGGTGCAGGAGGTAATCAGGAAAGTTAATAAATTGTTGGCCTTTATTTCAAGGTGGTTGGTATACAAGAGTAGAGAATTCTTGGTGCTGGTGCTGGTGAGATCACTTCTGGTGTACTGTGACCAGTTCAGATCCCTTTTTTAAAGAAAAGTGGCCTTTCATTGGAGGCAGATCTGAGAAGGTTCATGATGATGATCCATGGTATGACAAGATTTTCTTATGAAGAAAGATTAAACACCGTGGCACTCCATTCGCTGGAGTTGAGAGGAATAGGAAATGATCTCATTGGAACATGTAGGATTCCTAAGGGGCCTGAGAGAGTAAATGCTGAGAGAATGTTTCCCCACATAGGCTAGTCCAAGACCAGGGGGACATAGTCTCAGAATTAAGGAGTGTGTCAAGGGCGGGGAGTCAGGGCAGAGAAAGAAAGAGGGAGAGAGAGAGAGAGAGAGAGAGAGAGAGAGAGAAAGAGAGAGAGAGGGAGAGAGAATCACCTCCAATCCAAATTATCTTGCCTAATAACCATCTCACAATTCCTTCCTTTTGTTGGATAAAAATCCTGGGACTCCTTTCCTCACAGCAAGGTGAGGTGGTGATGGCCTAATGGTATTATTGCTGAACTGCTAGCCCAGAGACCCAGGTAATGTTCTGGGGACCGAGTTCAAATCCTGCCATGGTGGAATTTGAATTCAATAAAATTCTGAAATGAAGAGTCTGATGATGACCACGAAGCCATTAACAACAATCGTAAAAACTCATCTGGTTCACTAATGGTCTTTAGGGGAAGAAAGTGCCATCCTTACCTGGTCTGGCCTACACATGACTCCAGACCCACAGCAATGTAACTGACACTTGACTGCTTTCTGGGAAACTAAGGATGCTCAATTAATGCTGACCTAACCAGTGATGACCTCATCCCATGATGAATTAAAAAATGGTGGGTACCAGTTATGTCAGATGGAATGCAGTGGTTCCACCACCTACACAAGGGAATTAGGGTTGGACAATAAATCCTGCCAGCAACAGTTATCTGGCACATCAATGACCATTGAACCAACTATGTTTGCCAAAATGCAGGTAATTGTGAGTATTTTCTAAACAGCTTAACTCAGTTTACAAATTCCATTTGTACAGCATCCATAAATGTTTCCTCTCTAATGTTTACGATACATGTTCACAAAATGGAAGAGTCTAAGCCTTGTAATCCTCTTTGTATTGTTATCACTGCCTATGATGTGGCACTGCAAGTGAAACCCAACATCACTGATGTGATGAGACTTAAAATCAGGCTTTGTGAGCACTGAAGGCAACCGCTTAAGGTAGTCTAAAGCTTTCTCATTCACTTGCCATGAAAGACAGTGCACATGATATACAGAGATATCCAAATACCCTCAAACTGTTAGAGGAATCAATAATTAATTACTGAGCCTCAGGAACCAGCTTTAGGCAAACTGTTCAAGGATTTAAAGCTTCGAACATGAACAACTTTATCAGGATTTAGCTTTGCACATTTGTGGCATGCAATTTGTTTTGTCTGACAAACAGCAACAGCATTTCATTTTTGTTTAAAGTGGTTTGAAAGAATCAGGGCTAATATGTCTGTTAGAATCCTGTCCTACTCAAAGATTGTGGTGTATAATTACTGTCTGCCAGTTGATTACATTAATTACAGGTTCATACCCTCACATGAGCTAAATTTTAAAAGTTTTCATTGAAAATCAAGCTGTGTCCAGCAGCCAATGTATCATGCATTCACAATGAGCACAATAATATCTCAAACAGTCGTACTTCTCTCCACCTCTACCTATAAAAATTCCATACAATCATCCTGCATGTCCACAAAAGAAAACATTTTCCATCATCAAATACCATACCAAGGTTGCAGTATCCATAATATCTTAAAAGAATGCTTCGTGGAAGAAAGCTTTTAGAAACCTTCATGCATTCAGAGTGAGAAACAAACCGTGGTTCATTTTCATTAAACTAATGCCATTCAGAAGTAATGGACTGATCTGTTCTGATGTATTTTACCTCGCTGAACTGTGTACAGATGAATGACAGAAGATGCCATTTATTTAGTTCATTAAGTTAGTCCCCATTTTAACAGCCAATTTAGCATTGCATTTAGCCTTGAGATCTTCCATTATTTTCTATAATTGCTGCTCTTAGATAAGCTACCAAAATTCTTACAGTCATCGAGTTATAGAGTCATACAGCATGGAAACAGACCTTTGCTCCTACTAGATTCTGGATTAGTGGTGCTGGAAGAGCACAGCAGTTCAGGCAGCATCCAAGGAGCAGCAAATTCGATGTTTCGGGCAAAAGCCCTTCATCAGGAATAAAGGCAGTGAGCCTGAAGCGTGGAGAGATAAGCTAGAGGAGGGTGGAGGTGGGGAGAAAGTAGCATAGAGCACAACGAGAGAGTGGGGGAGGGGATGAAGGTGATAGGTCAGGGAGGAGAGGGTGGAGTGGATAGGTGGAAAAGGAGACATGCAGGTAAGGACATGTCCGGATAAGTCATGGGGACAGTGCTGAGCTGGAAGATTGGAAGTAGGGTCAGGTGGGGGAAGGGGAAATCAGGAAACTGTTGAAGTCCACATTGATGCCCTGAAATTGAAGTGCTCCAAGGCGGAAGATGAGACGTTCTTCTTACAGGCATCTGGTGATGAGGGAGCGGCGGTGAAGGAGGCCCAGGACCTCCAAGTCCTCAGCAGAGTGAGAGGGGGAGTTGAAATGTTGGGCCATGGAGCGGTGTGGTTGATTGGTGCGGGTGTCCTGGAGATGTTCCCTAAAGCGCTCTGCTGGGAGGCGCCCAGTCTCCCCAATGTAAAGAAGACTGTATTGGGAGTAACAGATACAATAAATTATATTAGTGGATGTGCAGGTAAAACTTTGATGGATGTGGAACGCTCCTTTAGGGCTTTGGATAGAGGTGAGGGAGGAGGTGTGGGTGCAGGTTTTACAGTTCCTGCGGTGGCAGGGGAAAGTGCCAGGATGGGAGGGTGGGTTGTAGGGGGGCGTGGACCTGACCAGGTAGTCACGGAGGGAACGGTCTTTGCGGAAGGCGGAAAGGGGTGGGGGGAGTGAAATATATCCCTGATGGTGGGGTCTTTTTGGAGGTGGTGGAAATGTCGGCGGATAATTTGGTTTATGCGAAGGTTTGTTGGGTGGAAGGTAAGCACCAGGGGCGTTCTGTCCTTGTTATGGTTGGAGGGGTGGGGTCTGAGGGCAGAGGTGCAGGATGTGGACGAGGTATGTTGGAGGGCATTTTTAACCACGTGGGAAAGGAAATTGTGGTCTCTAAAGAAGGAGGCCATCTGGTGTATTCTGTGGTGGAACTAGTCCTCCTGGGAGCAGATAAGGCAGAGGCGTAGGAATTGGGAATATGGGATGGCATTTTTGCAAGAGGTAGGGTGGGAAGAGGTGTAATCCAGGTAGCTGTGGGAGTTGGTGGGTTTGTAAAAAATGTCAGTGTCAAGTCGGTTGTCATTAATGGAGATGGAGAGGTCCAGGAAGGGGAGGGAGGTGTCAGAGATGGTCCAGGTAAATTTAAGGTCCTACTAGTCCACCATGACCATGATCCCAAATTAAACAAGTCCCATATGTTAGCATTTGGTCCATATTTTCCTAAACATTCCCTATTCATGTTCTTAGCTAAATGTCTTTGAATGTTTAAATTGTCCCTGCATCCACCACTTCTGACAGTTCATTCCACACTACAAAAGTTCTTTGGTCATAAAAAAGTTGCTCCTCATGTCCTTTTTAAAATTTCCTCCTCTCATCTTAAAAATATGCTACCAATTTTAAACTCCCCCACCTCTGGGAAAAAAAACCTTTGCTATTTACCTTACATATGTCTCTAATATTTTATAAACTTCTTATGCTCCAGTGAAAAACATTCCAGCCTATCCAGCTCATTTTTAAACTCAAATCCTCCATTCCCAGAAACATTCTGGTCAACCTTTTCCGAACCCTGTCCAATTTAATAATATGCTTCCCATAACAATTGACCAGAACTGGACACGGTACTCCAGGGGGAGCCTCACTAACATTGAATTGTCTCTTTAACCATAGCAAAATGACTGCATAGTCTTCTGGGGCTTTCTTGAACTACCTCAAAATTAGGCCTTTCCTTTCAATTAATTATATAATGCAACCCATGTTGTGGCACTATAGTAAAATTATGTCTGTGTTGACAGAAGGCAGTCCGTACTCTTGTCAGTGAACATGAAACAACATTTACTAGGTACACACACAATATCAAGGCTCTTGTGGTACAGTGGTAGTGTCCCTACCTCTAAGACAGAACATCTAGGTTTGAGTCCCACCAGTGGGTCCCAACACATCCAAACAGATTGATTTAAAATAACTAAACTCTATCAAGGAGGTGTTAAATAATCATGGCATTGCTCCTTACACACATCTTAGTTGTCATTTGAAAGGTGCTGTCACATCTTTTCTCCAGAGGCAATCATTGATTATTGGATTAAGTGTACCAAAGAATTTGGGAGTTCTTTTGGATTAAAATATTCTTTATTATCTTCTGAATACTCCGAATGATCAGATATATTTGTGTTGACTGGAGATATTATTTAACATAGTTTGATCAGCAAGTTGTCATGGCATCTCTGACATGGCACTGCATAATTACAGCTCCTAAAACCATACTACAGAGATACGTAGAAAAATGCAATCTCATACCAGAGGCCATGTCTCTTAAGAAGAAATCAGTGTACATCATTGAAGTTAGATGGAGGAAGGCCCAAGATGGAGTTAAAATGCTGTTTCAAGTGAGTGGCCAACAACCTGTACCCAACGTCAAATGTGCAAAGTGTTCCACTTCTAACAACTTCACCACTTTGAACATATATGTGTCACATATTTTTAAAATTTACATTCCTAATGTACTGTCTTACTGAATACTTTCACTCCATCCTTGAATCAGTGGGAAGTTTGTCAAACTGACGGATAAAATAAATGTGACTAAATCAGCAACAGGCAATTATTTCGATCATTGCTGATGCTATTGATTATTCAAAGGATTAATCAGGCTATTTGAATTATAGTAAATCAACATTTAAAAGAATAAAGAACCTCCCAATTAAATATTCATTAAGTGTCTTCCCCATTATGTGCTAACATAACACACAAAGAGGCCTAATTAATTTAGATTACATTCTGAGACTAACAGATAAGTCGGAAGCCCAAATAATTAATACAAATGTTTGGATTTCACTATTGTAATGATGTAATTAGTCTTCTTGAGGATTTGGCCTCAACACAGAAATCAAATGAGAGGTTAGCAGAGGATGAAGATTCTGTGGATGCACAATTGTAATTGACTTTCATTGATAGAGTCCAATTGAGGATTATTTTCGTTAAATGCAAAAGAGTGTGAGGACAGCTGCTTTCACCTTTTTATCTGAACAAGTAATGGCTTTCCCCACTCTAACTCAGATTTTGAGTCAAATAAGCATTGTTCTTCTTGAAATATACTTGTGAAGCTTTCAAGGAACTGATAGAAAATATGCATATGGTGCAACAAGTGACTTCATTATGTATTCTGAACTCATTAGCATTGCAGCATCATGTAAATAGGCACAGGAAAGGTGCCTCTTACATATGAGGAGATGATCTGGACAAAACAGCATTTCCACAAATGTTCAGCAGTCTTGATCATTGACAATTATCATCAGAGAAATCAATACAAAATACTGTTAGATATCTGAAATACAAATGCAAAATGCTGGAAAAACTCAGCAAGTGTGCAAGCTTTAGTGGAGTGAGAAACAGATACTATTTCAAGTCCAATTTGACTTTTTTGAAGAGTCGGAGCAATCATATTAGACTCAAAATGTTAACTTTGTTTTTCTCTCCACAAGTTCTGCCAGACCTTCTGACTTTCTCAGTACTTTCTGATTGCATCATCAGCACAACTCCATGGAGAAAAGAGAACATAACAAGCAAAAGCCAGTGATGTCCTTCTTGATTGTTATTCAGAATTGTCTGCTTGAACCAATCCTGTTGAAAGAGGGATGAATTGGTCTCAGTTAAAAATCACAACCACCTGATGAAGGAGCAACACTCCGAAAGCTAGTGCTTCCAATTAAACCTGTTGGACTATAATCTGGTGTTGTTTGATTTTTAACTTTGTACACTCCAGTCCAACACCAGCATCTCCATATTTTGAATTGGATTCAGCACTATATCCCGCTGTCAAACAGAATATTGACACTTGCTGTCAGAGCCGAAATATGAGTGCTGATCACGTGAGCAATGTAGGAGAGAATGACTGACAGCTGCATGCACCCAGCCAGTGAATGATCAATGCCTTCAAGAAATGAGGAATGGACAGAAAAAAATACAATGAACCATTAGCTCTGTCCATTCAAATAATTCCAATCACACATCGTACCAATCTCCTTCAAGGTTTTGTGACATATTTGTACCGAAGACTAGATTACTCATAATTTCAAAAGCTTCTGCAGTTTATTTTTGGGAGAGATCCCTGTTGTCATACAGAAAATAGTCCACGTGACTGGGTTTTACACAGTGAAGAGTGGCAGAGATGTGGCTTTTACCCTTTGGTCCAGATTAGTTATCTGAACATCTCACGCTGTGATTTGCTAATATCTGGTTGGCTGCCATTTCTGAGAGCAGACATTATCAATCTACCTAATAGTTGAAAACCCAACTTTACGCTTTGTGTGCCAGAAATACATTGCTGCTTTTCAGGTAAATGCCGCAGGCTGTTCGGGTGCAACAAATTGATGCAAAGACAATGGAGACAAATAAGGAAAATTCGTCTCGTAATGTGGGTGCCAGATAAATATCAGTTAGATTACCAAAACAACTTGCGTAATCTTTGTCACATGATAATATCAAAAATGGGGTGACACGGTGACTCAGTGGTTAGCACTGCTGCCTCACAGCTCCAGGGACCCAGGTTGGATTCCAGCCTTGGGTGGCTGTGTGGTGTTTGTATGTTCTCCCCGTGTCTATGCGGGTTTCCTCCCACAGTTCAGAGATGTGCAGGTTAGGTGGATTGGCCATGCTCTCGAGGTCAGGGATAAGCAGGCTCAATGATAGAGCCTGTGGTGATAGAGTGGGCACTGAGTCTGGGTGAGATGGTCTTCAGAGGATAAGTGCAAACTCAATGGGCCAAATGACCTCTTTCTGTATTGTAGTGATTCTATGATTTTGCATGCACTTAAAAAGAAAAAATGAGGTTTTGGCTGAATGTTTCAGCTGAAAATGAACAATCATGATTACTATTGTACAGCACATAATAGTATTCAAAGAACAAAGAGAACAAAGAAAATTTACAGCCCTTTGGCCCTTTAAGTCTGAGCCAATCCAAATCTACTTTCTAAACCTGTCGCCCAATTCCTAAGCATCTGTATCCCTCTGCTCCCCACCTACTCATACATCTGTCCAGGTGCATCTTAAATGAATCTACTGTGTCTGCCTCTACCACCTCCTCTGGACCACATTCCAGACACCCACCACCCTCTGTGAAAAGTACATGCCGTATGTATTCCCCCTTAAACTTTTCACCTTTCACCTTAAAAGTGTGATTTCTCATTGTTGAATCCTTCGCCCTGGCAAAAAGCTTATCTCTGTCTACCCTGTCTATTCCCTTCATGATTTTGTAAACCTCAGTCAGGTCCCCCTCAATCTCCTTTTTTCTAATGAAAACAAACCTAACCTACTCAACCTTTCTTCATAGTTAGCACCTTTCATTGCAGGCAACATCCTCATAAAACTTCTCTGCACCCTCTCCAAAGCATCCACATCTTTTTGGTAATGTGGCAACCAGAACTGTACACAGTATTTTAAATGTGGCCAAACCAATGTCTTGTACAATTTTAACATGACCTGCCAGCTCTCGTACTCAATCCCCCTTTCGATGAAGGCAAGTATACCATATGCCTTCTTGACTACTCTATCCACCTGTGCAGCAAACTTCAGGGTGCAATGGACCTGCACTCCCAGATCTCTCTGCTCATCAACTTTTCCCAAGGCTCTTCCGTTCATTGTATAATTCGCTCTAGAATTAGACCTGCCTAAACGCATCATCTCACATTTGTCTGGATTGAAATCCATCTGCCACTTTTCCACCCAACTCTCCAGTCTACCTAAATTCTCCTGTATTCTCTGACAGTCCCTTATGCTTTCTGCTACTCCACCAATCTTTGTGTCATCTGCAAACTCGCTGCTCATACCAACAGTGCCCTCTTCTAGATTCACTCTACCTTAAGAGACCTTGCGATATAATCACTATATCAGAGCTTAAGGCCTGAGAATACAAAGGAATCCTTCTTAACTGGAGCCACTTAAAGCATGACATGTTGGTCAAAGAGTGTTACTGTTTGCAATCAAATAGCTTATCAGCCCAGAAGCTGAAGTACCTGTTACTCTATTTCCCTCCAAATGCATAATAAGTATCTGTTGACTCTTTCAATATCATGTTACCCGCATCTAACTTTTCTGCCACTGGAACTAGCAAAAGCATTTTTATGTCAGGTACAAATACCCTGTTTGAAGCAAAACTCTCACAATGGCAGAAGTTTAACAAAAGCAGAGCATTCCCTCTGCCCTAAACTGAAGTGCCATCTTAGATTGTGGGCTCAATTATCTGGAATAGGGCATCGATCAGTGACTTTCTGCAAAGGTACACTACTAATTTGATGTTTGAAAAGCTTTTACTATTGAATTAGTTAATCTTACTCACTTTTGGCAGAACTGTAGGTCAGCTAAGGCATCTTCAATTGCAATAGCGTGTGTTTTTCTGTTTTCATTTGAGAAAACCACTTTAAGAATAAGCATATGAATGAAGGATTACACAGTTTTTTTAAAATGTTAAAACAATCTTAGTTGTACATCATTTTACTTCAACATATTTACTATAGTTGCAGCTTTAACCTTGGTTACATAGACTGCCAGAATGATATCTTCCATTAGGCTTGTTCAATATGTTGCACATCTTATGTCAGTGATCTAATCAATAGGGCACACCTCCAGATGGAAAGGTTCATTGTTTATTCTGTGGAAATATAATCCCAGACATGTTGGTCTACAGGTCGTGTACTCCTTTGTTTGTGGAACCTAATTTTCAGACTAAGTATGAAGACGTTGTATCATCAAGCAGCTCAAATTGTAGCAAAACCTTTTGTTCTTTGAATATTATTGTCATTTTCTATTTTTAGTCCAGATTTCCCATATTTGCATTGTTTTGCTTTTGGTATTCTTTTTCTGGTGATGTGACTTAAATTTGCAGAATTGCGCAGTGGTTGGAGGATGGCATGGTGGTTTGGTGGTTAGCACTGCTGTCTCACATTACCAGGGATCTTGGTTTGATTCCACCCTTGTGTGGACTGTCTATGTGGAGCTTGCACTCTCTCCCCATGTCTGTGTGGGCTTCTGCCAGGTGCTCTGACTTCTTTCCACAGTCACAAAGATGTGCAGGTTGGGTGGATAATAGCAAATTACTGCGGATGCTGGAATCTGAAACCAAAACAGAAATACTGGAAAATCTCAGCAGGTCTGGCAGCATCTGTTAGGAGAGAAAAGAGCTGACGTTTCGAGTCTAACTGACCCTTTGTCAAAGCTAAAAGAAGGGAGAAATGGGGAGGTATTTATATGAGGCTGAGAGAAGGTGAGTCATGGTTCCAGAAGCAAAGGTAGCAATAAAGAGGTGATCATGACAGTGCATAGAGAGTTTAATGGGAGATTAGGAGCTGTGAATGACCAAGGTTGAAGCCAGTGCTATGTGACAAAATATGTGGGGAAGGGGGATGGGGGATGGGGATGGGGGGGAATGGGTGAAGCAGAGGCAAAATGGAAAACAGGGGAGAAGGGTAGCAAAGGGGGAAGAGGAGAGGAAAGAGGTGATGAGAGAGTGGGGAGTGAGAGAAAGAGAGACAATCAAGAAATAAGAGGTACAGAATACTGAAAAAAAAAGAAAATAAATGAAATAAATAAAATAAATTTACAGAGCAGAATGAAAAGAGGGGTTGAGATGGAATGATCATCTGAAGTTGTTGAATTTAATGTTGGGACGGGCAGGCTGTAACGTGCCTATTCGGAAGATGAGATGCTGTTCCTTCAGTTTGCGTTGAGCTTCACTGGAACATTGCAGCAGGCCAAGGACGGACATGTGGACATGGGAGCAGGATTGTGTGTTGAAGTGGCAAGCCACGGGAAGGTGGATTTGCCATGCTAAATTGCCCATAGTGTTCAGGAATGTGTAGGTTGGGTATGTTAGCCAGGCGAAATGCAGAGATAGGATAGGGAGACGGATCTGGGTGGAATGTTCTTTGGACAGTCGGTGTGGACTTATGGAATGAATAGCCTGTCTCCATACTTTTACAATTAATGCAATCTCCTTGCACAGGAAGTGGTGATTCATTCGGGCCATGCAAGAGAATATTCTCGGAATAATTAGATTGGAAACAAAGAGAAATAAGACAGGCAAATGGATGACATCTGTGCACTGAGGTGTTGCTTTTCATCAAGCGACCTGTTTTAAAATATTTCCATGAAAATTTAAATTAGTCTGGAAGAACACATTGAGGTTAAATGCATAAAATGTTCATTTGGTTAAAAGCCATCCACTTCTTAAAATCCAATTTGAGCACTTTTAAGACTTCCAGCTGTATTGTTTGGCATAAACGTTCTGTTATCCTGCATCTATACACGACCACTGTTAACTTACATTAACAGGAAAAGGTAGGGTAGCTAAAGAAACTATTTCCACAAGTTGGGGATTTGAGAACTGGGAGACATACTCTGAGGCATAGTTCAGGGGATGTTGTGAAGCACCTCTGTACACAAAGGGTAATAGATGTTTGAAACTCTTTTCCACAGTGGCACTGGATGCTGGATCAGTTGTTAATTTTAAAGCTGACTTAAATTATATTTTGTTAAGCAAAAGCATCAAGGTATGTGTTCCAAAGAAAGCCATGATCTCATTGAATGATCTAACAGGCTTGAGGGGCTGAATGGCTTGACACTGTTTCAATTAGTTATTGCTAGTTATTTCATCCAGCTGTCGCCTGACAAGGTAGCCTGCTGGAACACCCAAGTCAAATACTTAGGATTTTAAATGAGAAGGCAAAATCAAGAACAGTAAAAGTTAAGGGAACAACCTCTCTTTGTACACCAACTGTTCATGACCTTTAGAAATTACAACTCTATTTACAGTGAATTATAGCATTCAAGTTAAATGGCTTAAGGGAGATGGAGAGAAATGGACAAAAGACAGGTGGGAGGAAAGATCAGGAATGGATGAGGTAGTCAGGAACAGGATGAGAAAGAGAGAGAAGAAAATGGTTGCCATTTTTTGTCATGGAATATGGTTGTTACTCATTCCCACTTACCTTGGAGAAGGTGGAGGCAAACTGCTTTCTTGCACCACTGTAATCCTTAGGGGTTTGGGACATTTATACTCAATGTTATGACCAATGAAGGCAGGCATGCCAAATACCTTCTTTCCCACCCTATCTACTGGAGACTCCACTATCAAGAAACAATGTACATGTATCCCGAGGTCTCTTTGTTCGGCATTACTCCTCAGGGCCCGATCATTTTCTATACAAGTCCTGCCCTAACCAAAATGCAACACCTCACATTTATCTAAATTAAACTCCATCTACCACTCCTCAGCCCATTGGTCCATCTGATCAAGGTCCCTTTGTATTATGAGAAAGTCTTCTTCACTGTCCACTTCACCACTTATTTTGGTGTCATCCGCAACCTTACTAACCATGCCTCACAGTTTCATGCATTTTGTAATGCCATTGCACCTTAGGCAGCACACATGCATAATTGAGAGAAGGAATATCAATTTGACATCAATTGACCTAAGGATTTGCTAAGAGCAGACAACTTTAAATTGACTTCACATGAGGATACCAGTTTGCATACAGTTTACACCTTTGTGCAGAATAACAGATTATGGGATTCAGGGGTCTAACACATCTGCTCTTCATAAATGCAGCGCCTTTGATTCACCAGAGAAGGTCATTACAATCATATTGAAAAGTCAATGTCAAAATTCCAAAGGTCATAGAACAATATAAATTTTTGAGCACCTAATACACTTATGCAGCTGGGAATCAAGACTGTCCAAAGTGAGGTGGAACATCAGGGAAGATGTCGAGCTCCTTGAGACTTGTTGTCAAGGAAAAGCTGAAACCAGCTGAGAACATTGTAAGGAGCATGCTGCCAAACCAATGTCTACCTTCTGCCCTAAGAGTGTCAGAGTCTACGGAAAATGTATTGGATTGTACAACCACTTATGGACCCATCCTGAGAGTGGAAGAGAGATCTCGTCATCTGCAAGGGAATGGCTGATGAATGAATAAATGACCTGTCCCTCACAGTGCACTATCCTTGCAGCAGCAGTACAATAATAAGAGTTCATGGTGCAGCAATGAGTGGATTGGAGATATCCATGAATGTTGGATATGTTGGATGCCAATGTGGTTGGACCTGGATGCATGTGGCTGGTGCCCCTGAGATATTGGTGCCTGCTGTCTGACAAAGAGGCTGTTCACAGTTAGTAGTGAGGTGAAGTCCTCATGAACCTACTCTGATTTCCATTTAGCAAAATCTCAATGTGTAACTTATTTAGTGTTTGATAAGATAACAAACTGAACATTAACGATGCAGGTTATGCTATTAATAGGGAATTCAACAGACGCCAATCCTCCTTAATTGGTAACTCCCCACTGCCTCACATGAATCTCACCTTGTTGCTGAGCAAGTGCATAGAAAGTATAATGAATTACTAATGCAATCGAGACAGCAATTCTGTTTTAAATCTTTCTGTAGCTCATGTTGTCAGGTGCCTGAAACGTTTGGGTCTCTCTCCAAATTGCATCAGACCTGCTGAGCTTGTCAAACACTTCCGAATCATTTTAAATATCTTTTAAAATATTGTTAAATATTTTAAACATACTTTAAATATCTACTTATACTCACTTGTTCCTTTTAGAAATGCAATTATGTTTACTAAATTAATTCTCAACTTTTTCATAGGCATTGCCTCGAGGAACTTCCCAGGTAATTAATCTTGTGCTGATGCTATCTGAATCAAATTTATAATTGTGGGCAATTTGTCCCATCATATGATTAGTATATCTTACAATCCATGAAGAAACCTGAGCAATAATTTCAGATTCTAATAACATTGTCTGTGGCATGATTTACATTTGTTAAATTAATCTAATTTACCATGCTGTCTTTCTGGATGCATAACAAATACTTAGTAGTGTCTACAAAGTCAGTGTATGGAAAAAGGAGTTTGAGGGATTAAACCTTTTGCAGGTTGTATTTACATATGCATATAGGCATTGTTTACATGGGACAAAACAATGAATATAACATTTACCATCTGAACCACTTGAACAAACCAATTTGTGTACCAGAACAGTTTCTAATATCATGCATCACCCAGTAGGGTTTGTCATAGCTCTGATACAGCGTTCTTTATTGCAACATTTATACAGCAGAAGACTGAGTCTTCATGCTGAATGCTTTATGTAATGAACAACAGAATGATTGAAGATTTAAATGTTAAGTTGAGAAGCACACAAACCTCTCAAAACAAAACCCACTATCATTGATTGAAAAGCTGTTTCAGGGTTCTGGTTTTACTCAATGCAGCATTGAGAAAAAGGTTTCTGATAGATTGTTAATTAGTTGAACACAAAACTAATTATAACCTAATGATGTAATCAACGTAGATTACTAGTCACCACCATTGCTGAAGTTACATTTCATTGACTTGACAGAGATTCAATACAGTAATGTATTGGATGCAATGATGTGCCTGTGAGAGTTACATTAAAAATAGAATTTCAGTGTTCTTACATCGGTGAGATCAAGGCACACTAATTTCAGGACATTTTGGTCTGCATTTAGTCAGTTCATCGACAGCCATAAGGTTACCAATTGTATTTGCTTTAGTGCAGTACAGTCAAATAAAAATAAACACAAAAATGTTGAAAAATTTCAGAAGTCTGGCATCATCTGTGGAGAGAGAATTAGTGTTAATGATTCAGGTCTAGGACATATCCCAGAACAAGTAAATGTTGTGCTCTAAATGGATTTATGTGGTATTGTACAAGAATCATAGAACGTTAACGTACAAATAAGCCAACAGTCAAGAAAAATGGTCCAATAACTTTTATCATATGGGGATTCATCTAAAGGAGGTAGGAAGCCACTGTTGTCATTATATAGGGCTTTGGTAAGACTACATCAGCAACAATGTGCAGAGTTTTGATTCCTGTAGTAAGGAAGAATATCTTTGATGAGCTGAAAATGTGTTGCTGGAAAAGCGCAGCAGGTCAGGCAGCATCCAAGGAGCAGGAGAGTCGACGTTTCGGGCATGAGCCCTTCTTCAGGAATGGCGAGACATCGAACAATTCTTCTGCCGCCTTCGCCCCTGCGCATCCCGCACGCCCAACCCCACCCCCCCACGCCGATCTCCGTCCCCACCCCCACGCCTAACCCCGCCCCCACTCCCAGCTCCAGCTCCACACCAGGTCCTAGCTTCCAGCCCTGCCGTGTTTTCACCATCCCTCCAGACCTCCCACTCTGAGGATGAAAGATCAGTCCTCAGCAGAGGCCTCACCTTCATTCCCCTACGCTCTCGGATTAAAGAATTCAACACGCGGCGAGACATCGAACAATTCTTCTGCCGCCTTTGCCTCCGCGCCTACTTCTCCTGCTCCTTGGATGCTGCGTGACCTACTGCGCTTTTCCAGCAACACATTTTCAGCCCTGATCTCCAGCATCTGCAGTCCTCACTTTCTCCTAGAAGAATATCTTTGATGTGAGCAAGTTGCACCAAAGGTTCACTACATTGATTCTTAGGTTGGAAGTGTTACCTCCATTGAGTAGAATGGGCTTATTTGTTTTGCAAGTCAAAAGAATGAAGAGTGACCATATTAAAATATAAATAATTTTTACAGTTGAATAGGGTGTTTGATGAATCCATAACAGAGTTATAATTTTAGAGTGAGATGTCATTCATTTTATGCTGAGATGTGAAGAAATGTTTTTCTCTCGGAGACAATTGAATTTTTGGAACTTGCTGGTCCAGAGATGTTCAGTTGTTAAACATATTCAAGACTGTGACTCATTGTTTTTCTTTGGCAATGAGGAAATCCAAGAGACAGGGCAGCAACATGGAATCAAAGTGAATGATCAGCCATAATCTAATTGAAAGGCGCAGCAGATTTGAGAGACAACATAATCTACCCCACTCATAATTCTTCTGTTCTTCTAGCTTCTGAATGTTCAACTGTATTTTTTTGGATGTTGGCAGTTCATTACCTGGTATGTAAAAATAGAAATTTATGCTATGCCATTCTTGTCTGGAACATTTTTTTTGTTTATCCTTTGTTGTCAGAGGTGGTCTTCGCAGTCTGCTTTCTTTTTGACTATTAATCTGCTTCAGTATCTTATTGGACAATTGGTTCACTTGGGGATTGTTTCCTCTGAGCTTACAGTAGGTTTTAGTTTAATAATGCTCCACTATTGTTTTCTAACACATATTGAAATATGTACAAATCTTATGGGAAATACAAAATGAATCTTTCTTGACAGTTTGCAGGACGTTCTCAAGAATTTCATGTTATCACGGATTTATCATACTTATTCCAAGAAGTATACAGCTCCTCGTTTGAATGAGCTACACACATTGGTGGAGGATACTCACAATTAAAAAAAAACTTCAGAATTTATTTTAAAATTGTAAACCATACCCAAAGAGACTGCATTTATGGACATTTCTGAAATGATATCATTCCAAAACAACACTGGCACAAAAATGCAGCATTGTGCATTCCCTCATATTCATCAAGCACTGGTCAGTGTTTAAAACTATTCCTCTCTCCCTAGTGAAATAAAGATTGATGTTCACACATTCCCTCTCAGAACATCACAACAATCAATGCACTTTGACAACTAATTACTTCCATTTGAAGGGTAATCACTGTTGTCATGTAGGAAATACAACAGTCAATTTGTACACAGCAAGGTGCTACCAATGCCAATAAGATAATTCTGTGGCAACCTGTTGCCACTATCATGCCAATGTGTCTTTTAGATTCACTCAAGAGCACAGAATTGGGCTTCAGTCTAGTGTCTGAAACAGAAGAATCCACATCCATCAGTGCAGCATTATCAAAGCAATGCTCTGAAGTGTTAGCCTCGACTTTGTTGTGAAGTCTCCAAAATGGGAATCCTGAGGTGAAAGTACGACAATCTGAACTAAAACACAGATACACAAAAACATTACTACAAACAGCAACACAATGAACAACTCTTCATTTTTAATAACTAGAGTTAATTGTATCTCTATTCAATTTTATTTCGTTTTAACTATATTATTGGCCCCATCAAAGTCTGAACAGGTTTATCTGATTAGTCACAGCGTCAACCTTCCTATGAATTGAGAGGCACAAGTTCACGTCCCACCCACGCCAGAGGTGCGTAATAACATTGCTTAGAAAATAGCTATAAGACAGGGTATGATAACCATGTTGAGATGTCTTGTATTGACACATCTCTGTGGCCATTACATCCTGAGTCAGGACTTGAGACAGGGATAGTACCACCGCACCACAAGATACCTCACCTTGCTTTCGGCTCAACTGCAACAGATGGTCTTTTTAAAGATTTTCCTGCTCCGGGCACGATTTCAACAGATGATGTAGTCGATTTAACAAAACAGGGAATTTCATTGGCTAAGTAACATACTTGACAGAATCCAGGCAAAAGTTTCAGCAACCATCATTCAATTTATTGGAAAAGCAAACATGGGTAATCTGTTGACAGCCAAGCAACACATGTTGGTGGCAATAACAAATGCTGCAAGGTAAAATGGTGATAAGAAAGGACTTGAACAGACAACTAAGATAAATCAGTGGCACAGTGGCTCGCACCGCTACCTTACAGCACCAGGGATCTCAGTTCAATTCCAGCCCTGGGCGACTCTCTATATAGAGTTTGCATGTTCTTCCTGTGTCTCTGTGGTTTCCTCTGGGTGGTCTGATTTTCTCCCATAGTCCAAATATGTGCCAGTTAGGTGGATTGGCCATGGGAAATGCAGGGTAATTGCAGTAGGGTTGGTCTTAGTGGAATGCTCTTCAGAAGGTTGGTGAGAGCATGATAGGCTAAATGGCCTGCTTCCACATTGTAGGGATTCTATAATAAGAAAGTGGTAAATGCACACAGAAAATCAAATTCATGCATTGGCCTAAAATTGAAAAAATACTGCACGGAAAACAAAAGTTCAGCTAGAGTAGTGTGAACTGGGGGGAGGGGGGGGGGGTGAGTGATGGTTTGTATCAAGGCACCCCATTTAGACACTATTATCATGATTGCGATTGAAGTCCAGTAATTAATTATAATAGCATTTCAGTATTTAAATCTCCACATATTATCTATCTAGAGATTACATTGTACATATATTTGTGTACATTTTCCACTGCTGTTTATCAGCTGTGAGCAATTCGGTCTAAATTCATTTAAACAAATAAAACATTTCTAGAGGCTTGTTATTAAAGGAATAGGTTATTGGTATTTCATCCTGCAGTTTTCTGGAATTACAATTTACAACCTCAGGGAAAAAAAAGCCTTGTGAACTCAAAATCAAAATTATCCTCGTTTCCAATTTCACTAAATCCAATATGCACAGGGAATCCCCACAACACTCCCTTGGCTCCATCGCACCTATAGCTTAAGGGAGTGGCACAATTATGGCTAAATGGGCAACATTAAAGAGATGAAAATCTGCTCAAGGAACAACATTGTTCCCTCAGGTCTCAAGTTTTAATTAAACACATCTGATCAGGTGATTATGTGAAGACGGTTGGCTATTACCATCCTAATTTATGTGCTAGTAGAGGCGTTAAATGTTTCACACCTGAGAGAATCTTCTCACTTCAGCAAGATCCCGATGGATGCACTGAAGCCAAATCTACAGCAACTAAAACTTTTCTTTCAAAGCTCTTTTGACAGGAGTAATTGTGATCACAAGGTAATCACAGGCAGTGAGGTGGAATCTTTCCAACAGTCTACTGTTTCAGCTACTTTCAAAGATAGTTACATTGCTTCAAAGCACTTGGGGGCATTTTGACACCATGAAAAATATGATATAAATGCAAGTCTCTTCTTCTCCCTTTGTCTGCGCATCAAGTGATTTCCGGTGAATGGCAGTAGAACACTGGGTATAATTTTTCTGTGCTGTCTATGATAATATGCCTCAACTCTTGTATCTCACCACTGGGGGAGTATCTGGAGCACTTTTTAAAACACACTTCTAATTTTTTCAAACGAATAAACTTGGCAGTCAGAATGCTTAATCACAGTGAGTCATTCACAATGCATTTTAAGGTAAAAGTTGCTCAATATTTGAAGCAGAGCATGATACAAGGTAATGGGAGGCAGCAGGAGAGTTGAACTGGTCATTTAAGAGAGTCCTATCTCGACACAAAGTGTTAAATGGCATATTTCTTGCTTTTAAGTCTGCAGCAATGGTGCAAACTCCTAATTTGATCAGATTAATCCACAACAATTGGCTAAATTGATGGAGTTCTACGCTGTGGGAGGCTTTTCATTTACATAAATACAATAGGGCCTGAACTAGTGTAAGACAGTCTATATTACAATTCTTAGGATGAAATTCAACTTTATATGATTGTAGGAAAAGTTAAAAATTTATTGAGACATAGAAAATTTTCCCAAGCACACAATATATTTCAAATACAAAAACATTTGTGATGTGTACAAAGTTAAAAGTCACACAACACGAGGTTATAGCCCAACAGGTTTATTTGGAAGCACTAGCTTTCGGAGCACTGCTTCTTCATCCACTGGATGATGGAGCAGTGCTCCAAAAGCTGGTACTTCCAAATAAACCTGTTGGACTATGACCTGGTGTTGCATGATTTTTAACTTTGTTCACCTCAATCCACGGTGGCACAGTGGCTCAGTGGTTAGCACTGCTGCCTCACAGTGCCAGAGACCCAGGTTCAATTCCCACCTCAGGCGACTGACTGTGTGGAGTTTGCAAGTTCTCCCCATGTCTGCATGGGTTTTCTCCGGGTGCTCCGGTTTCCTCCCACAGTCCAAAGATGTGCGGGTCAGGTGAATTGGCCATGCTAAATTGCCTGTAGTGTTAGGTAAGGGGTAAATGTATGGGCGGATGGTGGGTTGGTGTGGACTTGTTGGGCCGAAGGGCCTGTTTCCACACTGTAAGTAATCTAATCTAAAAAACACTGGCACCTCCAAATCATTTTTAATGTGGATATTCACTAGTTGTAACCAACAGAACAATCTCCAACTGCTTCTCAAGGGATGTAGTTCTGACAATTTCAAACACATTTATGCTCTTAATTAGGGCTAAATTAGATCACAGGGAAACCACCCAGATTTGTCGTCATCTTTCAAGAGGGGGCAGTGGGGGCATGATCACTGGTACTGCGTCCCCAATCAAGGAATCCAGAATTGGAAAGAAAGTCCTGTTAAAAGCCACTAACTTTGTACTTGCTATCCGTTCCCCCTCCAAAGTTACTCACTGATAATCTTCTTCCAGTACAGACCCCATCCCATCAACAACTTGTCCATAAAGAGAGTAGGTCTCAATGCTCAAGCTAGGCCTGAGTGTAGTCCAGGCAATGAATACTGTCCCAGTGATGTTGCAGGTATTGGGAGCTGGCAGCTTCTGATGGGCTCATGGAATCTCTGCCTCCCCTGAGGGGTTAGGTCAGTGCCTGGTTCCTTGGTGATTGCTTCTTTCTGAGAGCCATGACCCCATGAGCAATTCTTCAAGGTCAGCTGGACCTCCATCATTAACATTAAATTGCAAGGACGCATCAGACAAAGCAAAAGGCAATACAAGTAGTATCATGTCATTCACCTGAATGCACTACCAGGTCTTAAAGCTTAAAGCACATTATTTTTTATTTGCTTATGGTATGTGGGTGTAACAGGTTGGGTCAGGAATCATTGCCCATCTCAAATTGCCCTGGATAAGGTAGCGATGAACTGTCCTCTTGTACTTCAGCAGTTCTGGGACTGTGAGGATGGTTTAAGTTACAATTAACCATGTTGCAGGCAATGACAGGGTCAGGTGAATAACCAAGCAGATCCAGTTCACCCCTCCTGAGGCAGGAGCTGAATGGCTTAAGTTATCCCATCAGGAACTCTAAGACAGTAGAAAACCTAACCCAGGGACTGGTCACAACACTCTTAGATAAGCTGAAGATCTAATCCCAAAATTCTCACTGGTACCACTAAAGCCACTGGATGACAGTAAAACTAACAACAATGTGGAAATTGAGAAAAGTGGGCGGCACGGTGGCACAGTGGTTAGCACTGCTGCCTCACAGCGCCGGAGACCCGGGTTCAATTCCCGACTCAGGCGACTGACTGTGTGGAGTTTGCACGTTCTCCCCGTGTCAGCGTGGGTTTCCTCCGGGTGCTCCGGTTTCCTCCCACAATCCAAAGATGTGCAGGTTAGGTGAATTGACCATGCTAAATTGTCCATAGTGTTAGGTAAGGGGTAAATGTAGGGGTATGGGTGGGTTTCACTTCGGCGGGTCGGTGTGGACTTGTTGGGCCGAAGGGCCTGTTTCCACACTGTAAATCTAATCTAATCTAAGAATACTATAAACTGAATTGTCCTGACATATCTAACATTCCTTATCTTTTGAGAAAAGGGAATAACCAGAGAGACAACTAAGGTCCTCAGACTGGTATGTCTAAAGGAGGCCCTAAGTATAAAGATGACGGTTATAAAACAATGAGTGAAAGTGCTCGATTAAAAAAAACATGTTCTACTTCTTAAATCCTGGTCAAAAAAATTCAAATCAACTTCTGTCTGCTCTTTCTGGCACAAGTCTTTCTTATACCGTTACCTGAATTCACTTCTGCCATGAAACAATTCCAGTCTTGTTTCATTTTTTCATTCTGATCTGTGGGAAAAGTAGGTAATGTATGCACAACTTCAGATTGGATGTCCATGTTCCTCACAATTTAGCACATGCGGCCTTGGAAGAAAGTCTGCGATCACCAAAATCAATTTTGAGAAATAACCAACAGGAGATGAGATTCATGCATTACTCCCCAATGTGTCATGTTCTCTCACAGTAAAAATGATTATTCTGCCTATATTTAAAGAGCTGAAATGCTCAACAATCTTGATCAACATCAAATGTAAACCTCATGTTTAAATGAAAGAAAATGACAAGTGAAATTTCACATTTTCAGAGATTAGAGAAAAA
Source organism: Hemiscyllium ocellatum (assembly GCF_020745735.1). Lineage (NCBI taxonomy): Eukaryota > Metazoa > Chordata > Chondrichthyes > Orectolobiformes > Hemiscylliidae > Hemiscyllium > Hemiscyllium ocellatum. The sequence goes on along the minus strand of NC_083429.1, from coordinate 30,195,597 downwards.
CAGAAGAGCCAGTACATTATTTGTTGCAGTTATTGAGAAGAAGGTTAAAAAAGGTGAGACCCATTAATTTGCTTGAAATATAGTCCTCAGTGATATTAGGGTGGAAATGACAAAGGCACACTAACATCTCTGTAATGGCTAAACAGTCATCCTTCTTTCACTTTATGTGTTTACTGCAGGTCTGCACTCTGCAGATAAACTGCATACACATGATTGAACCATATGTGAAAACATGCAGGAGAAGAATCGTACTTAGGAAATCAAGTTGTTAAAAGAATGACAGGAAAGTGGAAAAAGGGCAAATGAAAGCATCCATCATGTTTTCAAACACAGGTAAGGAAGAGATAAGATAGCATTAAAGGAACACAAGAGACCGTCCTTCAGTTGTTCTTGCTCTCTCTAGGAGAACAGACCTCTGCAAAATCAGGAGAAATAAGAAGCAGGATACTGAGCTGGGTAATGAGGCCAGTAATAGATTCTACTGACGATAGAACAGTCAACTTCGAAGAAATGAGTGTTTTTAGAGAGAAAAACATCAAAAGAGGGACAAGATGCAATGTTCTACATATGTTCAAGAATGTAAAGCAGTAAAATCTTTAGTATATACAACCTTGCATCATTTACATCAACATTTATTTTCAAATCAGCTCACATATATTCAAAAATGCCAACAATGAAAAGTAGCATCAGCTGACCAAAAGTTTCAGTAGATTAACTAAACAGCAGCTCGGATTACAATTATTGGCTTGCAGTTTAAACAGAATACAGCCACCATTTCTTCATTGATGCTGGAAAGATAAACAACACAACGTGAAAGCCTGATAAGGACTGCCAGTATTCTGGGTACAAAATTTATCTTATAAGTGGGTCATTCACATATTACTTGGTGCAATTTCAATATTTTGGTTGTAGATATTACAGATTTTTTAATGACAAAAGCAGGATTTGCTGTATTTTAATGTCCTTGCCATTAAGGGAATTTTTGTTTTCTTCATGTTCGAAGGCATCTTAACAGCAAGTAATTCATCACTGGAAGATTTTAAAAAAAAATTCATTAAAATATGTGCAATATCAATTAAAGGTTTTATATTTTGCCTTATTGACTTTGGGGTTTTTCCTTTCAGAGGTGCAAAATCTAACATCGGAAATGTGTCAGAATGAGGTCAAATGTGCATAGTAACTGGAAGTGCACTTTTAAGGTATCTACTCATCAGAAATATTGATTTGTTTTATTTTAAAATTTGTAGCTTAAAAGTTTGACTAATTTGAAATCCTTGGTAGTTCAGAATTTATAGTTTAAACTGATGAAGAGAAATTTCAATAGACCAGCTGGAATTATATTTCCACAAAACAGCTCCAGGATAATTCACCAACATCCAACTCCCTCAGCTCAGTTCACAGCAGGATTGCATCTGCCCATCTTTCAACCTTGTTCAAAGACAAGCTCGTCATCTCCAGCTTTTCCTCTCCATTATTAACTTCTTTCAATTCAATGTTATGAATTGTCTGCTTGCACCTCATTTCAAGATTGCCCCACTACCTTTCCTCACAAATCTGCAGCTTATACATTCTCCTTCCTTTGCTCGCAGTTTCAATCCATAATAAATTTCACCCTCCAAGTTACTCAGTTAAAGTTAGCAATCTCTTATTTCCCTTTGCCATAATTTTATATTGGTGTTCTCATCCTCCCAACCTTTTGTTTAATCCTGTCACTGAGAGACCACCCAATCCCAAATTCTCACCTTTGTCATTCCCCTCTTCCTTCCAGAATCTTAGCAGGACTTAATGGTAAGGTCCTAGGGAGTGTTGCTGAACAAAGAGAACTTGGAGTGCAGGTTCATACCTCCTTGAAGGTGGAGGCGCAGGGAGATAGGATAGTGAAGGCGGCATTTGGTATGTTTTCCTTTATTGGTCAGAGTATTGAGTACAGGAATTGGGAGGTCATGTTTCCGAGCTGTACATCTCCATGACTCTGATTCTCACTCCTGACTTCTCCCCTCTTCCCACCCAAAAAAATTGCACTTTATCTTTCCACATGCTCAACAGTATTAGATTAAATTTTGCTGTTTGTCTGTCTATTATGTATCTACTATCTAGCCATATATCTATATATCTATCTTTCTTTCTCTCCAGGTACAATTTTGAATTATCCTTATTCCTTCTCTTGTTTACTTTCATATTTCCCTTTTGTTTCTTTTTCACTTCTTCCTGCTTAATTATTCCCCAGGATTTAAGTGATACCAGTTGCTCTGTAGGAAGCACAAACCCCTGTACTTTTGAAACTCATGCAGATTTTCTCTGTAATCATGAAACAGCAAACAACAGAATCACGTGAGAGAATTATCAACACCATCAATGACAATCAATCTGGTCTTTTGACTGAGATGAGGATTTTGATGTTAAAACTAATTTTTAGATTTGTCAAATGCAGACCAAATGTACAATGTCTATTACTGAGCAAACACTCAACAATGGTAGAGTTGTACAACACAGAAAAAGGCCCTTCGGGCCATTTAGTTTGCTGTAACTAAAAATAATCACCTAACTATTCTCACCCTATTTTTTCAACACTTGACCAATGCCCTTATATGGCTTGGCATCCAAAGAGCTCATCTAAATACCTCTGAAATGTGATGAGGGTTCCTGCCGTGACCATCCTTACAGGCAGTTCATTTCAGCTTTCCACTCTGATAAGGGAATTGTTGCATTGTCACAAGTGTAGGTTTTGCTAATTCCACATTGTTATACTGATAAACACAGGCAACTCCAAAATCTGAATTTTAATCCAAGCATTCTCCATGGGTGAGAGTGATTTTTGCAAAAAGGACAAATTCTTACTAAAAATGGCTGTGGTGACCACCAGCCCAGTTTTAGCCAAGCTCCTGGTACCATCAACAAACAAAGATCAGTCAGAGTCAAAATTAAAATTATTATAAAGGGCACTAAAACCCAGATCTGTGGCCCATGGTTGATTCAGTTTCTGCATGTAACACATTAAGCTGAAAGTCACCTGAAGATCATCCAGTTTGAAAAATGACAATGGGATTGGACTCTAGAAAATACACTGAACTATATTTCGACAGCTGCTTTTGAGCAGTAGGGACATGACAAGAATAAATGGGCTAGTTAAGAAAACTGGAAGACACCTACTTTTTATCTCTGAACCTCAAAAGCAACTTGGAAAATCTGCTATTCACTGGGAATTCAAAGCCTTTTATGTTGGAAGCTTTTGTATGGTGGACATAAGGTAAAACAGCATGGTACGGAGACAGAGAGAAAGAGAGGGAAATGTGCTTTCTGTGATGTTCCCTCTCCCTTTTATGCTGTATTATCTGATATGTCTGTTCATTTTCCTTCTCTCAAGCATTTTGTTATCTTTGTATTTGTCCTCTCTTCTATGCCATATTATCTATTGTCTTTTCTCTCTCTATTTCCCCACACTCTTTTATTAGATTCAATAAAGCTCAGGCATCATTCCTGATGAAGGGCTTATGCCTGAAATGTGGACTTTCCTGCTCCTTGGATGCTTCCTGACCCGCTGTACTTTTCCAGCGCCACACTTTGAGAAAGTGAGGATACCAAATTAAACATTGCGAGAATGAAAGAGAAAGAGGGAGGGAGATGCAGACACCAGATAAAACAGTGTGAGAGAGAGAAAAAATAAATCTATGCCTGACACCACAGGAAATTCATGAATCGAATTGTTTTTGAGCTTTTGCTGTTAGGGACTGTGTTTCAACTCCACTAACTTTGGAAAAAGTAAATTTTGAAATTAGCACAGGGCAAGTAAAAATACTGTAGTACAAGGAGAAAGAACTAATTTCTGAGTAAAGGTGAAATAACTCTAATTTCCAACCTCTCCTGTTTTAGTTAATAGCACTGGAATAGGGTTAAAGTAAATTAAAACAACTAAAGTTAAAATATACAATGAAGATTTAGCAGGGCAGCTTGGCTAAGCACAATGCTCTTCCTGTGGTATTTTGGGATATCTTGATATATAATGAACATGATTGAAAATAGCTTATTTCATCAAATGGGCAGGTCAAAGATCAGGGAGTCGATGCCCCCTCAACTAATTGTAACAATATCAAACTTTTTTTGGTGAATATATAAGATTTAATGGTATTTTTCAAATTAAAAAGAGAATTTGCCAATGTTCAATATTTATCTCTGAAACAGCTGCAAAAAATCTGCTTAATATCCCATTTTTGTTTTCAAGTCCTGGCTGTGTGCAAAGTTGCTACATTATGACAGTAATTATACTGCTGTTAACTGACTCTAAAGTGCCTTGGGATGTCACAAAGACATAAAATGTCTTTCTCTTCATTACTTATTCATATACCATTTCCTGATTCAATTTTTCAAATGCTTTTTTGAGGCACCAGCCTGGTAAAGTAGATGGGTCTGCCACATTGACAAGCTTCCAAGCTTGATCTTCCCATCTCAGGGGGGAAAAGTGACCCCATTTGGCTGACATTCGCAACTAATGTGCCTCTGCACTACAGCATTCTCCTCCTAAATATTGCAATCGTTTGCACTTATTCCTGTCTTCTCAAGCCTTAAACAAACCTATTGTCTACACCTTGTCTTTTTCACCCTTATTTTGTGTCCATTTGATTCCCAACATTGTAAAATATCCCTTGCTGGGATATGGTACCAGTATCGGGGAAAGTAGGATCTGTACCAATGTGACAGCTTGCACCTGAACAATGCTGGGCTGGTGTTCTTTCAAGTGATTAGAATTAGAAGTAGAATCGCTACAGTATTGAAACAGACCATTTGGCCCAACAAGTCCACACCAACCCTCCGACGAGTGACCCACGCATACCCATTCCATTACACACCCCTGAACACTATGGGCAATTTAGCATGGCCAATTCACCTAGCTTGCACATCTTTGGATTGTGGGAAGAAACTAGAGCACTCGGAATAAACCCACTCAGACACGGGGAGAATGTGCAAACTTCACACAGACAGTCGCCCAAGGCTGGAGCCGAACGCGGGTTGCTAGTGCTGTGAGGCAGCAGTGCTAACCACTGAGCAATCATGCCACCCTTTTGAGAGAGAAGGAACCGGAGAATAGGGACAATTTTAAACTAACTAGTGGATGAAAGGAGGTATTTAGGAAAATATGGCAAAGCAAAATGTAGAACTAAGGGAAAGGAAAAATATATTAAAATGGGAAATGATACATACACCAGTACAAGAACAGACAGCATTTTCCAACATAAGAGTAAATTAAAGTTAAATGTTATAACAAGAATAAACAGATGAAACATTCAACTCTATATTCAAAACAGAAGAGGTCAACTAAGAGCACAAATAAAAATAAGTACGTATGATGTGGAAAACACTACACAGTTTCCAGATGGTATGGATTGAGATCTTAATCTTGAAGGATACAGGAGAGGTTAGGAAGGACTGGAAGCGAGGAAAAAGGGGAGAAGTGGCTTTGTTAGTTTAGAATGGTATTGGCATAATAGAGAGGGATGGCCTAAGTTCAAGAAACTATAGAATCACTACAGTGCAAAAATAGGCCATTCAGCCCATCGAGTCTGTATCGACCTTCCCAAGAGTATTCCTTCCTAGCCCCGTAACACCGCATTTCCATGGCTAATCCACCTCGCCTCCCACATCCCTGGACATTACAGAGCAAGTTTATGGTCCATTAACCAAACCTATGTATCCCTGAACACGAGCATGGCCAATTCACTTAATCTGCATATCTCGGGACTTTGGGAGGAAACCAGAGCACCCCAGGAAACCCATGTAGACACAGACAGTCGCCTGAGGTTGGAATTGAACCTGCATCTCTGGCGCTGTGAGGTAACAGTGCTAACCACTTTGCCACCATGCCACCCATGGCAGCATGTAAAAATGGTTTGGTTAGAGATATAGAGTCATTGAGTCACAGAGATGTACAGCATGGAAACAGACCCTTTGGTCCAATCTGTCCATGCCGACCAGCTATCCCAACCCAATCTAGTCCCACCTGCCAGCACCCGGCCCATATCCCTCCAAACCCTTCCTATTCATATACCGATCCAAATGCCTCTTAAATGTTGCAATTGTACCAGCCTCCACCACATCCTCTGGCAGCTCATTCCATACATGTACCACCCTCTGTGTGAAAAAGTTGCCCCTTAGGTCTCTTTTATATCTTTCCCCTCTCACCCTAAACCTATGTCCTCTAGTTCTGGACTCCCTGACCCCAGGGAAAAGACTTTGTCTATTTATCCTATCCATACCCCTCATAATTTCATAAACCTCTATAAGGTCACCCCTCATTCTCCAACGCTCCAGGGAAAACAGCCCCAGCCTGTTCAACATCTCCCTGTAGCTCAGATCCTCCAACCCTTGCAACATCCTTGTAAATCTTTTCTGAACCCTTTCAAGACTTACAACACTTTTCCGATAGGAAGGAGACCAGAATTGCAAGCAATATTCCAACAGTGCCCTAACCAATGTCCTGTACAGCCGCAACATGACCTCCCAACTCCTGTACTCAGTCGTCTGACTAATAAAGGAAAGCATACCAAACGCTGACTTCACTATCCTGTCTACCTGCAACTCCACTTTCAAGGAGCTATGAACCTGCACTCCAAGGTCTCTTTGTTCAGCAACACTCCCTAGGACCTTACCATTAAATGTATAAGTCCTGCTAAAATTTGCTTTCCCAAAATGCAGCACCGCGCATTTATCTGAATTAAACTCCATCTACCACTTCTTAGCCCATTGGCCCATCTGGTCCAGATCCTGTTGTAATCTGAGGTAACCCTTTTCACTGTTCACTACACCTCCAATTTTGGTGTCATCTGCAAACTTACTAACTGTACCTCTTATGCTCACATCCAAATCATTTATGTAAATGACAAATGTAGAGGCCCAGCACCGATCCTTATGGCATTCCACTGGTCACAGGCCTCCAGTCTGAAAAACAATCCTCCGCCACCATCCTCTGTCTTCTACCTTTGAGCCAGTTCTGTATTCAAATGGCTAGTTCTCCCTTTATTCCATGAGATCTAACCTTGCTAATCAGTCTCCCATGGGGAACCTTGTTGAACGCCTTACCGAAGTCCATGTAGATTACATCTATTGCTCTACCCTCAATCTTCTTTGTTACTTCTTCAAAAAACTCAATCAAGTTTGTGAGACATGATTTCCCATGCACAAAGCCATGTTGACTATCCCAAATCAGTCCTTGTCTTTCCAAATACATGTACATCCTGTTCCTCAGGATTCCCTCCAACAACTTGCCTACCACTGAGTTCAGGCTTACTTGTCTATAGTTCCCTGGCTTGTCCTTACCACTCTTCTTAAACAATGGCACCACGTTTGCCAACCTCCAGTCTTCTGGCTCCTCACCTGTGACTATCGATGATATAAATATCTCAGCAAGAGATCCAGCAATCACTTCTCTCGCTTCCCACAGAGTTCTCGGGTACATCTAATCAGGTCCTGGGGATTTATTCACTTTTAACCATTTCAAGCCATCCAGCACTTCCTCCTCTGTAATCTGGACATTTTGCAAGATGTCACCATCTATTTTCCTACAGTCTATCTTCCATATCCTTTTCCACAGTAAATACTGTTGCAAAATATTCATTTAGTTCTCCCCCATTTTCTGTGGCTCCACACAAAGGCCGCCTTGCTGATCTTTGAGGGGCCCTATTCTCTCCCTACTTACCCTTTTGTCCTTGATATATTTGTAAAAACCCTTTGGATTCTCCTTAATTCTATTTGCCAAAGCTATCTCCCCGTTTTACCCTTCTGATCTCCCTCTTGAGTATACTCCTACTTCCTTTATACTCTAAGGATTCACTCGATCTATCCTGTCTATACCTGACATATGCTTCCTTCTTCTTAACCAAACCCCCAATTTCTTTTGTCATCCAGCATTCCCTACACCTATCAGCCTTCCCTTTCCCCCTGACAGGAATATACTTTCTCTGGATTCTTGTTAACTCATTTCTGAAGGCTTCCCATTTTCCAGCCGTCCCTTTACCTGTGAATATCTGCCTCCAATCAGCTTTCAAAAGTTCTTGTCAAATACCGTCAAAATTGACCTTTCTCCAATTTAGAACTTCAACTTTCCGATCTAGTCTATCCTTTTCCATCACGATTTTAAAACAAATAGAATTATGGTCTCTGACCCCAAAGTGCTCCCCCACTGACACCTCAGGCACTTGCCCTGCCATATTTCCTAAGAGTAGGTCAAGTTTTGCGCCTTCTTTAGGAGGTACATCCACATACTGAATCAGAAAATTGTCTTGTACACACTTAAGAAATTCCTCTCCATCTAAACCTTTAACACTATGGCAGAGCCAGTCGATGTTTGGAAAGTTAAAATCCCCCACCATAACTACCCTATTATTCTTACAGATAGCTGAGATCTCCTTACAAGTTTGTTTCTCAATTTCCCTCTGACTATTGGGGGGTCTATAATACAATCCCAATAAGGTGATCATCCCTTTCTTATTTCTCAGTTCCACCCAAATAACTTCCCTGGATGTATTTCCAGGAATATTCTCCCTCAGCACAGCTGTAATGCTATCCCTTATGAAAAATACCACTTCCCCTTCTCCTATGAAAAGATAAAGTTAAGAAGCAACCTGTGGGAATGATGTACCAGCCCTCGAACAGTAACCACAGAGTAGAATGGTAGAGACAGCTATAAATAATGGGAGCTTTTTAGAAATATATGATGGACAAATTCAATCAACAAACAGACTGGAAAAGTCAGATGGGCAAGTTTAGCTGAATAGAGGCGTTCATAATATATGTCGTGAATAGCTTCCCTCAATAAGCAAACTCTGGAGCCAGAGAGCAGACTGAAATAACTCTCCAGAGGCTGGATCCTGTCACAAACCAACCCTTTAGTTACATGTGAAAAGTCCCTAACTCCATTACAGCCTTGTCAGAGTCATCTCCCAGAGTGAACAGGATGTTTGATACTGCTGTTTGTATGTGTCAAACACAGCTCCCCAATTGGACAAGATTAATACCGCCATTCAGGGAACTCATATTCTATGCTGTCCACCTGGATGATCTCATTACAATGACTACACAGACTATACCTGACATGTTATTGTGCAACAAGACAAGATTTATTAATGATCTCATAGTGAAGGTACCCCTGGTGAAAGACTACCTAAAAAAAATCTCAAATAAGCTAAACAAGGGCAGTTCCATACTTAAGGAAGGATGTAATGGTGTCAGAAGCAGTTCCAAGAAAGTATACCAGACTGGTTGTCTTATGAGGAAGTTTGGACAGTTAAGGTTTGCATCTACCTGAGTTTACAAGTATTGATGAGAATTGGCTGAAACATAAAAACCTGAGGAGTTTTAACCAAGTAGATCTGCAGAGGATGCTACATTTTAGGAAATGACATAGAACTAAGAGTCACTGTTTCAGAACAGGGTGTTGGCCACTTAAAACAGAGATGAGATGAAATTTCACTGAGAGTGTCGGGAGGTTTTGGAGCTCATAGTGGAAATAACACTTCTGAACATTTTAAAGGTGGACAGATTCTTTGTAAGCAAGAGATGAAAGATAACCGGGATAGGTCAGAATATGGTTTTGTGGTTATAATTATATCAGCAATGATCTTATTGAATAGTGGAACAGGCTGTCGGAGCCGAATGACCTCAGCCTGCTTCTGCTTTGTAGGCTTGTACGTTACGTTGATAAACCGTCATTAAAGCTAATTATTTACCAAGGATTTATATTCTCTCAGTGCAACAATATAATCCACTAATATATGGTCTGATAGTAGGCTTTTATTCTTTCATCTGTGGGACTTAAACATGAGTTATTTGATTTATATACTCTTTTGCTTCAGTTAAAAATATCTGTCACTTATCACACATGATTAGACAGATGTAAATGGAATTGAACGTAGTTTCACTTTTAAAAGAATTTGATGAGTTCAGTCCACATTTGACAAGTCCATGAGAAAGTGTTAACCTTGATTGAACACATATTTATTTTATTACATTAGAAGCAGCAATCTAGAAGTTGGCATTCATATCGAGTTGAAAATATTTCACCTCACATAAATCGAAGCTACACTTTCTCCACAGGAGGGATTTGCTATTTGCTCACACTTCATATCCCACGGCAGTACTACACAGCAAGATACGACCAGCAAAATTCTGTCCATAATTTCACTTTTATTTAATTCCCTTCGTCTGTTCTTCACGATTCTCCTTTCAATTAACAGCGGTCAAATTCACAGAGTTCTCTTAGATCACACACATCCCATGGCTATGCACTGGTCTGACAAGAAGCTTTGAAGAACAAAGACTCTCCTTTAACCCTGGTTCACAATAGTTTTGCAATGATGATGGATGCCAGGACCATTATCGCTGAAGCAACACGCATCTTGAAACAGCACTTTTAACACCTGGTGGGATAGATATTCCTCAAAGTGGTTCCAGTCTGTGTATTATGTTAACATAACTCAATGTACCAGCTTCATGGAAAGAGCACATGGACAGGTGAGATTATAACATTTTCTAAAAGTAGAACAAGACATTATTGCTGACACCAACATAGCCAGCCATGTACCAATGCCCCTTTTCATGCCTTTTAATGAACCATGTGGGATTACAGTGCAGAGTTAGTCAGACAAATCAGGGACAGACCACCACTACAAATGCCTGATTCTCAGTCATCAGCCTTTCTATTGTATGTGCAAAAAATGTTTTGCAGGCTATTACACTAAATTGGCCTCCCACCTGAACAGCAGAACCAGAAAATCTTTACTTCAGAATCTTTCATGAGCAATAAAATGCAAATTAATATTTAACTATCTGCTGACTTCATCTCTTAATTACTTTCTATTAAAAATATTGATACCAGCTTAGATATAGAATATAGCCATCACCAAAATTATTTTTCAAGAAACACATTCAGTCCCAGTTTGTTCTCATTTTGCTCAGGCAAAGAAGAGCAAACTTAAGTTTTTTTGAATTTTTGAATATGAATGAATTCAGGTAAAGAATGCAGTCCTGTCAAATGCGGTGACAAACATCAAATAGGTTGTGTGGAAACTGAAGAATTGTTGTTTCAGAAGTAAACATGAAATATGCACAAACAAACAAAAAGTATATTGCCAAGCAGCGAGAGAGAGCTCTGTGTGGAGCCTGTACCCCTCAAGTCTCTCTGAAGCTCTGTGCAAATGTAGATCTGTCGTACGGTTTCCAGGGAAATTATATTTAGTTCTCAGGATGTGTGTGTTGTATGCAATGCTGGTATATATTACCCTTCAGAAGGTCTTGCAGAGCTGTTTTCTTTAACTGCTGTGAATCGAAGCTGAAGGTTCTCCCACATGCTGCTGAAATGGTATTCCAGAATATTGTTCCATGCACAAGTGAAGGGACAACAAGAATTGATGATAGTATGTGGCTTCTTGGGCAATTTGGAGTGATGTTACCGACATGCTTCTCTTGGTTTTCTAGTGCTGTAAGTCTCAGGATTGAAATATACTGCCCAAGAACCCTTGACAGTGTATCCTATAGCCAAGATAGTTATAAAATGTACAGCTATCATACTACACTGTTGGAGCAACTCTGGAGCAATGGAGGTACTCTGTCCTGCCTAGCATGGAATGTTATTATTTTGTGCCCATTCAGGCAAGGGACTATTATTTCTTCACAGTCTTATCCTGTGTTGTATGCTGGCAAATATGCTTCGGAGAGCAGGGGCTCAAAGAGTGAGACATTCACCATAGAATATCCTGTCTCTGATCTTTTTTTATGCTTAGCTTGCTGGTTTAGCTCAGTTTCTAATTCAAGACACCAAGATGCTAATGATGAGTAACTCATTGCTGGTAACATGGTTGAGTGTGGAGGCAACAGTTCATTCTCTGATTTGAAATGGTCAGTGCCTGGTACTTGTGTGGCACAGATGTTACTTGCCACATACCATCCCAAGTCTGAATGCTGCCTGGATCTTGTGTACTGTGGGCAAGGACTGCTCCATTAACTCTGAAAGTTCAAATGGAACTGAACACTGTGCAAACCTAAATTAGCGGCCTCACATTTCTTTTTATGATTGAGAAAAAAAGGTCCTTGACAAAGACCTTGAAAATAGTTGGACCAACATGATGTCCTGAGAAACTGCAGCCATATTCAGGTGGTAGGATGACTGGCCGGGAATGACCACAGCCATCTTCTTTTGTAATACATAGGCATGCAGCCACTGGAGAGTTTCTTCCTTAATCCTTAATGAATTCAATTTATCTGGAGTTTGATGCTGCACTTGGTCAGTTGCTGGGTTGATGTGAAGTGCAGTCAGTTTCAATAATATTGGAGCAAAGTGTTTCTTGAGGATTGACAAGCAGGATGAGTAAAGGTTGTTTAACAACATTTCCATCCACTTGTCGATGATTGGCTCTCGCTGATGTATCAGTGGTTGGCTCTGTTACATTATCGTGCTTCTTGTTGCCAGAATGTATCTGGGTAATTAACCACACCACCCTGTGGCCCAACATTTCAACTCCCCCTCCCACTCTGCCAAGGACATGAAGATCCTGGGCCTCCTTCACCGCCGCTCCCTCACCACCAGACGCCTGGAGGAAGAACGCCTCATCTTCCGCCTTGGAGCACTTCAACCCCAGGACATCAATGTGGACTTCAACAGTTTCCTCATTTCCCCTTCCCCCATCTCACCCTAGTTCCAAACTTCCAGCTCAGCACTGTCCCCATGACTTGTGCTACCTGCCTATCTTCTTTTCCACCTATCCACTCCACCCTCTTCCCTGACATATCACCTTCATCCTCTCCCCCACTCACCTGTTGTACTCTATGCTACTTTCTCCCCACCCCCCACCCTCCTCTCACTTATCTCTCCATCCTTCAGGCTCTCTGCCTTTATTCCTGATGAAGGGCTTTTGCCCGAAACGACGATTTTACTGCTCCTCGGATGCTGCCTGAACTGCTGTGCTCTTCCAGCACCACTAATCCAGAAAATAACTTCCAATTTTGCCGGGTAGGTGTTAGTGTTGCAGTTGTATTGGAACAAATTACTTAATGGCACAGTTAGTTCTCCAGCATAAGTGTTCAGCATTCCTGCTGGTATATTATTCAGCCCAAACCCTTTGTTATGTCCAGTGCCAGTGTACTTAGTGACCTATTTCTGTCACTAAATACCTGCATTTATGTTATTGAAGACTTCATGAGCAATGATCATGCATTTCAACACTTGTGACTGCACGAGGCTGGGAACACTTCGGCCATCTATTGTGTGTTGCCCAATAAAGCACCATAAATACATTACTCACCATGGAGCTGTCAAACATATATTCGTAGCTCATCGCTATGAAATTACAAAAAAAACTGCTGCAGATTCGAATTTAATATTTCATGCGGAATTCCAAAATTAATCCACATATTCAGCATAACAACAATTATACACATAAATATTCTCTATTGTTAAATTCTGAGGACTAAGTTTTGTTAATTATAGACAATAGGAAGTGATCTGGTTAGGGGGCATATGGTGATTAAGTAACTAGACAGGGTGGGTTGAGAGGAGCAATTTCCTTCAGAGCAGCAGTCTAGAACAAGAGGAGAAAAATCTTCAATTTAGTTTTCAGCTGATGAAGGGTGATGTCAGGAAACACTTCTTCACACATTTGTAATGGAAGTTTGGAATTTTCTCTGCCATAAACTGTCAATGTGAGGCAAATGAAGATTCTGCAAATGATTGTTAGATTCTTGTTAGCCAAGGCATAAAGGATTACACAAAAAAGACAGGTAGGTGTCAAAGATACAGATCAGACTTGAATTATCTGAAAGGTGGGACAGGCTCAGGAGCCTGAATGGCCTATTTGTGTTGTTCTATTTTCCTTTTATTTCAGGCCCAATCATTTTGAAAAGTCAGTTATCTGGCATGGTAACATGTCTATAAATGCTCAAATACACACGTAAATAGATAGGCTTGCTTATTGCAATGAAGATGCAAAAGGAAAGGCATTGGGCTTCACAAAGTGTGAGAGGAAACTCAATTTTTCAAAGCTCCAAGAGAAAATATTCATGTGAGAAAACTGCTTTCTGCACATCCATTGAGGACCACATTCATTCTCCCATAGCTTCAAATCATTTGTTTTCCACTGAAAGTGATTGAATTATTTTGTAAAGAAGCAATTTGCTGAGAGCCTGCTGTTCAGAGCAGAGGAACCCTGCAGTTGGGAATTAGTTCATGGTTCTAGGAAAGTCTGGCACAAGCACAAATATACAGAAAATTGAATTAAAAACAAGGCATGCACAAAAGAAAAAAAAAGTCACTATCCCAGAGTGCGGATCTGAAAACAATGGTTAGCAGACCAGAGGGGGGGAATGTTACTCAGCAGAAGCTGTTCTTAATTAACATTGTGTCATTTATTTTGTGTTTCAAATTTCCATTCCATCACCATATGCTTATCAGGAAGAACATTTTGCAATGCACACCACCAAGTCACGAATCAAATTGACTATTTCTATTTTTAGGCCAAAGAAAGGCTGAGTTTATTGTGATGAGAATAGGGCAGGAATGATGGATTTGAATGGCATACAAAAAATATGGACAGCATATCATCCTTTGGTGGTGCAATGAATCAGTACTCATTATTTCTAAAGGCGTTCAAACACTCTGTTTATCTTTAAAAACACTTCCTCACCTTTTAAGGAACTTCTATGGCCACAAATTTGTCATCTCTCCTAGTATGTGCTACTAGAGAGGGACTTTTTTTTAACCCATTCACAGGATGAGGGCATCACTGGCTCTGCCAATATTTATTGCCCATCCCTAACTGCCCAGAGGGTAATTAAGAGTCAATCACATTGCTGTGGGTCTGCAGTCAGGCATCAGTGAACCTGACGAGTTTTTCCCAACAATTGCCAATTGCAATCATTGGCTTTTGGTTTCAGATTTTTCTTGAATTCAAATTCCACCATCTGACATGGCAGGATTCAAAGCCAGTTCCCTTTAACGTAACCTCAGTCTCTGGTTAATAGTCAAGTCGTAATACCACTAAGCTGCCACCTCCTCATTGAGATCATTAGCTGCCAATAAATGTATTTTGTCTTTGCTTTGTCTTGTGCCTATTTCGTGATCGATAGGAGAGGATACACCTGTAGGAGAGGATACACCAGTAGGAGAGGATACACCAGTTGAGTGTATCTTCAGAACAGGTACAGTTCTTATATAACAAATAGATTTATTGAATAACAGGAATAATTACAACCATATTTTTGCATAATTACTTGGACCTGAGGGAGTCAGTATAGATACTACTGCTCCTTCCAAAATCCAGAATAGAACTCCTCGTTTCAGATCACAGATTATGTTAAATCAATAGACTGGATAGAGTTATGTAACATGGACATTCGGTCCTTCAGAATAATTACCTTACACAACAGTTGGCAACTTTCAAGCCAACATTTTATTCTGGTTGCAAATAGAATCACACTAATGGCTTTCATATTGTTTATCCTAGAATAATAGTGGCTTATTCTGCAAAAACAAATTTGGAACTTTATACCAATTAACAGACAGGCTTACACTTGTTTTGGAAATTCCCTTGCTCTTCTCTTAAAATCTGGGGTTACAAACCTTATTTCATTAGATGTGGATGCTACTGTTGAGACTAACCCTCGAGAAGATGTTTCAGAGACATGTTTTTTGAATGGTTGCAGTCTCGCTGGTAACCATAGTATTTCTGCATAATGGAATGCCTCCCAACGTCATGACAGCGTCAACTATATTTGCATGGATATGGAGTAATATGCAGGCCAGACCAGGCAAGAACAGCAGATTTCCTTCAAAGAAGGATGTTACTGAACTAGGTGGATTTTTATAAAAATCTATGGTAGTTACATAACACCATTATTGAGACTCCAGATTATGAAGCAATTGAATTTTTTTAATTAACTGAAGTTAAATTTCCCCAGCTGCAGTGGTGAGATTGGCTTCCAGCACTCCAGAACATGAGAGTGATCCTCTCAATTATGAGACCAGTGATATTATTGTATTATCATTATAAATTCCATTTCATATTGAAACAGGATTCTGCAAGTGTAGCTGCCTGATTTTTCAAATATCTCATTGAGACATACAAGATTCTTAAGTCACATGATGGCATAAATGCTGGAAGATTCTTGGACTGTCCCAGAATAAAGGGGTGCTAAATTGTGACTGACATGAGGAGGAATTTCTTCTCTCAGAGTGCTAAGAGTTAAGGGGAATCCTAGTAGCACACAAACCCATCAACACTCTCAAACAAAAACTAACAAACTTAAAAGACCCAGTACAACACATGGACAAAACGAATGTCATCTACAAAATTCCATGCAAGGACTGCCATAAACACTATGTAGGACAAACAGGAAGAAAGTTAGCCACCAGGATACAAGAACACCAACTAGCCACAAAAAGACATGATCCTCTCTCCCTCGTAGCCCTACACACGGATGAAAAAAACCACCAACTCGACTGGGACAACACATCTTTCCTGGGATAGGCTAAGCAAAGACATGCCAGAGAATTCCTAGAGGCCTGGCGCTCCAACCACAACACCATAAACAAACACATAGATCTAGATACTATCTATCAACCGCTCAGAAAACGAACAGGAAATTACATCACCACAAACCCCAGGAACCCCACCCAGGACAAACATAAATAGAAAGCAGGAGACAACAGCTTCGCTTCACTTGGAGGTCACCACTGATGATGTTACCTAGCCAGGTAATGAAACGTCTGGATATCAAGCCTACAGCTCAGCAAGCAAACCTATACCCTAAGTGTTAAGAGTCTTTGGAATGCCTTACCACGAGAGGGCAGAGTTTGTGTGTCCGTTTAAGGTGACGATTGATAGCTTCTCGAAAAGTAGGGTATCAAGGTTTATGGGGAAAGGACATGAAAATGAATATGCAGAATAACAGGCCAGCCTCAATCTTATTGGATGGCAGAGCAGGTTCAACGGCTGAAGAGTCTGCTCCTGTTCCTGTTCCTTACACACTTATGTGTCAACATGAGCTGTGTGTACTAGACAGGGTGTGGAGGTGCCGGTGTTGGATTGGGATGGGTTAAGTCAAAAATCATGCCAGGTTATCGTCCAACTGGTTTATTTGAAATCACAAGCTTTCAGAGTGCTGTTCCTTCACCTGACGATGGAGCAGTGCTCTAAAAGCTTGTGATTTCAAATAAACCTTCGGACTATAACCTGGTGTCACGTGACCTCTGACATTAGACAGAAAACTGAGTTCCATCTTGCACTTAGCCAGTTTCAGACTGTTTATTGAATATTGATCAGAAATGTGCAAATTGATCATGTTCCCTGACTCATGTCAGATGTTCTAAAGTCATAGTTAGCCAATGAATATCACACTGGCTGAGATTAGATTAGATTAGATTAGATTACTTACAGTGTGGAAACAGCCCTTCGGCCCAACAATTCCACACTGATCCTCCAAAGAGCAACCCACCCAGACCCATTCCCATACATTTACCCCTTCACCTAATGCTATGGGCAATTTAGCACAGCCAATTCACCTAACCTGCACATCTTTGGACTGTGGGAGGAAACCGGAGCACCCTGAGGAAACCCACGCTGACATGGGGAGAATGTGCAAACTCCACACAGACAGTTGCCTGAGGTAGGAATTGTAAAGCAATGCAGACAATAGAACAAACCTGGGATTTCCTGGTCCACATTACTTGGATATTGACCATCTCAATTCTGAGACAATAAGAAAGGAAATCTCTCTATTCTGTGCAATAAGTGAATAAAAAGCACTCTTATTCCTCCCAAGACTCCTCTATTTTGAAATATTATATTTAAATAACTAGTAAACAGGTCCCATAAACAGCTGGAATCACAGCTGTAGCATTATATCCCTAACATCTGCCTTTGTAACGAATAATAGGAAAAAGGTCAGGTTGGATATGAGTGTAAATGAACAACTGGCATCTGTTCGCATATCTTTCAGTGAATTAGTAAGACAGAAGGAATACTAATTTCAGACATTATTTGATAGATTCTTGATAGCAGAATCAGATTGTTACTAATTCTCTGCTCAACAATGCAAAACAATACAATCAGGTTGGACAGTTTTACAGGAACAGCATTATAGATGGTTATGTTATGTTCACTCCATTCCCATCTACACATTGTAATTACTTTTGGCACGTTTATCAACCGATCTGCAAAAAATGTTCTGGAATTATGAAATACCAATCTCAAACAAATCATGTCATCACCCCTGCTGACAGGAAGAAACCTCTGAGTTTTGTGCACAATTTCATGGCAGATTGATTATATGCACAGGAAGAATTGGCTGTAACTTGTGCTTAGTTGTGCTTAGCTGAAGTCATATTCTGTACACAGCTGCAAAATCATTTTAAAGCAAGTGACGTCTCTGATTTGAATAATATATTCACTTTGAGTGTCAACCAATGAGACAAACTACTTTTCAAGCTACAAATTTGCTTTTTCTTCCAAAGGATTCTATGTTTCTATGCTCCATTACACAATAAACCATGCATAAGGACACTTGACACTTCCTTCAGTGGAGGGAATTTTAGTAGGCAGCAAAGGGGCCTTTCTATTTATTTATACATTTGCAATAATTTACTGAACTGTTACTGCACATAATTATGTTGCACTTGTTTAATCGGATTACTCTGGTTATTCTGTGATATTTAGCACATTTAATTAGGTTTACAAATTCAATTTCAGGTGCAATTCACTGACTTGACTAACTTATTCTTTTTCCTTTTGAATCGTTACCAGGTTATGAACTTGCCTTTCAAAGATTGAGTTTCATCAACAGAACATACCTCCTCTACCCGTTGGTGAATGTATCTCCTCTAACCGTTGTTGTCTTCCTGCTAGCTTTGCCGGAATGTACATTTTGGCCAAAAAACTCAGCATCGCAGTTCAGTGGTTAGCACGGCTGCCTCACAGCGCCAGAAACCCAGGTTCGATTCTACCCTCAAGTGACTGCCAGTGTTGAGTTTGTACATTCTCCCTCTGTCTGTGCGCGTTTTCCAAAGATGTGCAGATTGGATGGATTAGCCATGGAAAATGCAGGGTTATAGTGACAGGATAGCGGCTCTGGGTGGCATGATCTTCAGAGAGTTGATGTGAACTCAATTGGTCGAATGGTTTACATCCACATTGTTGGGATTCTATGATTTATCTGGCACTATTAAATTGAGTGGGTTGTTTAGCTCGGTTGGGTGGATGACTCATTTACACAATGATGAGTGATGCTTTAGAGTGAAAGGGGAAAGATATAAAAGAAACCTAAAGGGCAACTTTTTTACGCATTTATGGAATGAGCTGCCAGAGGAAGTGGTGCAGCCTGGTACAATTGCAACATTTAAAAGGCATTTGGATAAGTATATGAATAGGAAGGGTTTGGAGGGATATGGGCCAGGTGCTGGTCAATGGGACTAGTTTGGGTTGGGATATCTGGTCAACATGGATGGGTTGGACCGAAGGGTCTGTTTCCATGTTGTACATCTCTATGAGTCTATGACTCTAATTCTGACACAGGCTGAGGTTACCGTGAAGGACGCTGTCCCTCAACCTTTGCCCTTGCCTAAGGTCTGGCAACCCTCAAGTTAAACCACCACCAATCATCTCTCTCTCTCTAATGAGAACATGGGATAATGGCAACCTTTATTTATATCATCATAGTCCTCATTATAATAGGCAGAAATCATGCACATCCACTCAGAAATGGGCCACTTGTTGGAGTTAGTTATGGCCAAAGAATGATTTGATAGTTATCCAGGTCTTAAACTAGTGATAGATACTTGAGATATGCAAATAAAGGACCAAACACTGGTTGGGATAGGAGCTGGAATATTCCTCTTGTGCACATTTCAAAGGATGCAAACATCCCGGCTTGCTCCCCAGCTACACAATCATAATAACATATGTAAAAGTAGAAAAACATTAAGGCTACAGAGATAAAGCTGACCAAAGTGAAAAGCAACTTATATTTTGAAGGGACATGGTCACTGAGCATGGGCAGAGCAACAGTTTGTTCAGCTTTGGAATGGAAATAATTCATCTTTACTTGGGACTGGTCCAGCCTTCTAATGAAACATCAATATTGTAATTGTTGTTTATGGTCACATGATAAATGCGGGGGAGAAAGTGAGGAATCCAGATGCTGAAGAGTCAGAGTTGAAAAGTGGCACTCAAAAAAACACAGCAGATCAGGCAGCACCCAAGGAGCAGGAGAGTTGACATTTCAGGCATAAGCCCTTGACTCTCCTGCTCCTCGGATGCTGCCTGACCTGCTGTACTTTTCCAGTGCCACACGTTTTGAAATGATAAATACTACCCTGTAAGAAATATGACAATGTAAAGAAGGGTTCATCACTGAACAGTCTCTTGAGATATATCTCCTCATATGTCTGTGGTGGAATAAAAATGTTGCCTTGCTCAGACCCTGGTCTGTTTCCATGTCCATACCTTACTATATCTGTCACTCTTAACAAAATTTCAGTCCAGGACACCCCTCTAATTCTAATTATGCCTGATCATCTTGAAATTACTGCATCTGCCAGGATTTTGCCCAATGACTCAATGTACTTACATCTCCTATCAAACTCCTTCAATCTCACCACTAGATGCCCTCCCATCTATTATTGGATCATCAGACAAATTGGACACAATACAGGTTGCCCCCTCCTCCAATCCATTAACATAGATAGTAAATAATTGAAGTTGTCTGACTGATCCTTGTGACTCTCCACTAGTTACATTTCTCCAAATTGAAAAGATCCATTAATTTTAACTCTGTCTTCTATCTGAAACCAATCTTCAATCCATGCTAATGCATTACCCTGATATCTTAACGTCTGATCTTGTATAATAACTATTTATGTAGCACCCAACTAAATACTTTTAACACTTCAAATACTCTGCATCTACCAGTTCCTGTTGCATTGAGGATGCAACAAACAGAACCAAAGAATTTTAGAAAATTTGCCAAACATGATTTCCCTTTCACAACACCATGTTGACACTGCATAACTGCATGAAAACTTTTAAACTGCTCTTCTTTTTCCTCCTTAATAATAGTCTATTGCATTTTCCTAATGACAGATCACAGAATCAATACAAAATCCCTATAGCGTGGAAATAGGCCATTTGACCTGCAGGGGAATGGGTCTGGGTGGGTTACTCTTCAGAGGGTAGGTGTGAACTTGTTGGGCTGAAGGGCTTGTTTCCACACTGTAGGGACTGTATATAAAAAAAAATCTGACCCAACAAGTCCACACTGGCCCTCCAAAGAGTATCCCACCCAGTCTCTTTCCCCTACCCTATTACTTGACATTTCTCCTGACCAATGCACCTAAACTACACATCCCCAAACACTATGGGCAATTGAACTTGGCCAATTTACCCAAGTTGCACATCTTTGGATTGTGGGAGGAAACCCAC
Source organism: Hemiscyllium ocellatum (assembly GCF_020745735.1). NCBI lineage: Eukaryota > Metazoa > Chordata > Chondrichthyes > Orectolobiformes > Hemiscylliidae > Hemiscyllium > Hemiscyllium ocellatum. The sequence goes on along the minus strand of NC_083429.1, from coordinate 30,174,145 downwards.
ACAGACATTGGGAGAATGTGCAAACTCCACACAGACAGCTGCCTGAGGCTGGAATCAAACCTGGGTCCCTGCTGCTGTGAGGCAGCAGTGCTAACCACCAAGCCACATGATGTTCAATCAGTTCCCGTAGATTCCTGCTTTCCACCTGCCCCTTTTTTTGAACAGAGGTATCATAGTAATTGTTTCCGGTCTACTACATTCTGCAAAATCCAGTTAAGTTCTGGAATACTTCGACCAATTATTCCACTCTCTGCAGCCACTTCCCTAATACTGAGAGAAAGTGAGGAATGCAGACGCTAGAGAGTCAGAGTTGAAAAGTGTAGCACTGTAAAAGCACAGCCGGTCAGGTAGCATCTAAGGATCAGGTCCCACTTGTCCATCTTCCTTTCATCTATCTGCTCCACCCTCCCAACTGACCTGTCACAATCATCTCCCACCTGCATCTACCCATCACCAACCCAGCTACCTTCACCACAACTCCACCCCCCAGCCCTTATTTATCTCTCAGCCCCCATCCCCCATCCCCACTCCTTTCCTGATGGAGGGCTTATGCCGAAAAGTTGACTCTCCTGCTCCTTGGATGCTGCCTGACCTGCTGTGCTTTTCCAGTGTCACACTTCCCTAATACTGATTGGTATCAAATACATCCCTCAATAACCCATGCATCACATGCCCAAACTTGCACACAATTTGTAAACATAATCTTTTACCATTGCAACATATGCCGAAACCTGTAGAAAAATGAAGGAAAGTAAGACTCAACTTCTGTACACAGCTAAATGCACCTTGTTTTTGGTTTTGCCATGAACACCACCTACAATGATCTCCACCTAAATAATCAACAGTTTCTATACCGTTTCTTACTGGAAAAATACAAACCTTAAAACTGTAACTGAGGTCTGATGGAACCAAATGTATTTCACAAGGCAAATTGTCTTCTGTTTACACAGGTCAACAAACTCCAGTTTTTTGGCTACTAATTTTAGACCTTAACTTTCAATCATCTTTTTGCAATAGAATTACCTAAAACCTTGAGTGCTGCTCACAGCATTGATCAGCAGTTGCCTCTGAATAGGCTTTTCTCTCATCTTGTCACAAGTTAAAATCATCATCACAATCAAACTCACCGGTCTCTTTGTTCCTTATCAAGTCTATGAGTTACAACATTGGCAAGGGATCCCATACCCATCAGTTGTCTGCAATCTCCAAAAATAATCTTTGCAGGCACATCAGAATTTTTCACATCATTCACCCGGGAACCAAGTTCCATTAATAAACTTGGTGTGTGTGCGTTTTAGGTATTCTACTCAGTTGAACTGGTTTTCTCGAAACAGGAGAGGGTTCTGAAAAGATTTACAAGCATGTTGCCAGGGTTGGAGGATCTGAGCTACAGGGAGAGGCTGAACAGACTGGGGCTGTGTTCCCTGGAGCGTCGGAGGCTGAGGGGTGACCTTATAGAGGTTTACAAAATTATGAGGGGCATGGATAGAATAAATAGACAAAGTCCTTTCCCTGGGGTCGGGGAGTCCAGAACTTGAGGGCATAAGTTTAGGATGAGAGGGGAAGGATATAAAAGAGACCTAAGGGGAAACTTTTTCACGCAGGGGGTGGTACATGTATGGAATGAGCTGCCAGAGGATGTGATGGAGACTGGTACAATTGCAACATTTAAGAGGCATTTGGATCGGTATATGAATAGGAAAGGCTTGGAGGGATATGGGCCAGACGCTGGCAGGTGGGACTAGATTGGGTTGGGATATCTGGTTGGCATGGATGGATTGGACCGAAGGGTCTGTTTCCATGCTGTACATCTCTATGACTCTATGACTCAGTCATCTGAAATCAGGGTAGCCACCATGAAAGATAGCAGAATTTTAAGCACCAGCTGTGTTTAGTGGAAATTAAGATTCAACATTGTATTTTACTAATATAAAACACTTCATGCCAGGAGCTCCTTTCCCTCTTCCCTCTTCTCCCTTGTCAAGCCCCAGGACACTGAGTATAACTTGGCTTTTCCATTAATTGTTGGCCGTCAAGTTGGCTCCAAAGGTTTTGTTCTGCAGTTCTCCTTCTTCTGGGCATAAGGACAACAAGAGACATATTTCAACCATTTTATTGATACCAGTTTTAATTCACAAACATACTGACTTCTGAACACCAATGGAACTGGAAACTAGATCTGTAAATACTTTTAAGTGATTCTTTAAGCAATTCTCATAAACATAAAATAGGAGCACTCACACTGATTGGTTGACACTGATGAAAAATGCTTTTATTTTGTGATAGACCCATTTTCAGTCGCATGATCAACTTGTCACTCTTAGTTTTATCATGGAATAGCTTTTAAGGCATGCGTAAAAAATGCATTTTAAACACTGCCACTGGTTGCCATGGTTTTGGTCAATTACATGTTTTGCAAAATGCAAAGGAATATGCAGATCCCAGGAAAGAAAACAGTTTTGAAAATGAGAACAATTTGAAATGCAATTCTTATTTCGATCACCAGAAACTCTCAAATGGGATACATTTCATTTTACATTGAAGCCTGTGAAGGAACTAAAAACATTTAAAGAGTGAAGTACAGAATGAAATGTACATTTTTTTGTGATCAGTCAACATGAGGGAATGGGCAAAACTGTCTCAAAGATTTTAAGGCAAGTTGACAATGCAGAGGAAAAGAGATGTGCAAGTTTGGCACCACAGATAGGAAGTCTGTGATACTTTCAGATTGAGAAAACAATTTACAGAGGAACCTCAATTATCCAAATGACACGGGCAGGGAGCACTTTGTACGGATAATGGAATGCCGGATAACAGAATTTAGCCAAGCATCGGGACTTTGTGATCTTGTCCAGATAATCCGAAATTCGGATAATCGGATGCTGGATAATCGAGGTTCCTCTGTACACCGTTACACTTTAAATGTAGCATCTCAATGAACAAAAATAGCAGTGATTTTTGGCAAAATGTTGCCGTTTTGTGCAGCAAAATTCATGGTTAACATTTTGCAGTGTTTACTGATAAAAGGTGTCAACCAAATGGAGCATGCAGAGAAAGGTTCTACATGACTTGATTGACACAGGGTCATCGAATTTAATATGGTATAGTGGGAGCAGACTTCACCTCACAATTATGTGGAAAAGAAGAGAGTTTGGTAACTACAATGTCCCTTATTACCTCATGAACTACAAGCTGGGACAAAGATATGGGGTTTATTCACTTTCTTAAATTTGGTTAGTGTTGTAGAACAAACAGACCTAAGCGTTCAGGTACATATTCATTGTTTCCATCACATGTAGGCAGGGTGACTAAGAAAGCATTTAGTACACTTGCCTTCATTGCTCAGCCCTTGACTACAGGAATTGGGAAGTCATGTTGAGATTGTACACGACATTCGTGAGGCTTCTTTTGGAGTATTGTGTCTAGTTCTGTTCATCCTATTACAGGAAGGATATTATCAAGCTGTAGAGGGGTTCAGAAAAATTTGAGATGATGTGGGCGGCGCGGTGGCACAGTGGTTAGCACTGCTGCCTCACAGTACCTGAGACCCGGGTTCAATTCCCGACTCAGGTGACGGACTGTTTGGAGTTTGCACGTTCTCCCCGTGTCTGCGTGGGTTTCCTCCGGGTGCTCCAGTTTCCTCCCACAGTCCAAAGATGTGCGAGTCAGGTGACTTGGCCATGCTAAATTGCCCGTAGTGTTAGGTAAGGGGTAAATGTAGGGATATGGGTGGGTTGCGCTTCGGTGGGTCAGTGTGGACTTGTTGGGCCACACTGCAAGTAATCTAATCTAATGTTGCCAAGAATGGAAGGTTATTGGGACAGGTGAGATAGGTTGGGGCTTTTTTCACTGGAACATAGGAGGCTGAGGAGTGACCTTATAGAGGTTATTGAAATCGTGAGATGTAGAGGTAAGGTGAATAGCTGGCGTCTTTTCCCTCCTTTCAAGTCTAGGGGCACATGTTTAGGGTGAGAGGAGAAAGATTTAAAATGGACATGAGAGGCAGTTTTTAAAATAAAGTGGTTTGCATGTGTAATGAACTTCCAGAGGAAGTGGTGGAAGCAGGTACAATTAAAAGTTTAAATGACATTTAGATAAGTTTATGCATAGGAAAGGTTTAGTGGGATATGGGCCAAGTGCAGGCAGATGGGACTAGTTTAGTATGGGATTATGGTGACAAGGACCAGTGAGTCTTTTTCTATGCTGTATGACTTTATGACTAAAGTATGAACAGATGTGTAGAAGTAGGGAGGAAGACAGGTCTTCTCACAAGGTAATTTCAATGCCAGAGCATTCTAGTGCATTCATAAAAGTTCAGGCCAAACAAGAGAACTCCAACTCTGCTTATGGATTGAAAGCAAACAAACTGAGGAGATTCTGCTTCCAACATGGGTCAACAGGCAATTCTATAAAATGAAAAGTTTTGACTGACTATGGAAGAATCCATTTTACATTGGAATTTGATTGTGATCAAATGTTACATGATAAATCCTGCAGAAACATGGCCAGCCAGAGTTAGCAACTTCCAAATAACTTTGAAAGTGTCTCTAGCAGACTTGTTTTGTGCAGGTGACAGATGTGATTGTATAGTTTAGTCTTTAATCATATTGAGCACTCACATCTGAACCATTAATCTTAATGCAAAATTTGATCCATCAAAACTTCCATCATGGCTTCTCAGAGTTAACTTGATGCTGATGAAATATTTAATAAGGGACGAAAATATTTGTTGTGAGGGTATAAAATCCAAGGGATTTCCACTTAATGATGATTTTCCAAAGGTAATACAAAATCTGTATTTCACATCTTAACTTTGTCATCAAGGTGAAGATATTCTTTGACAAATACATGTTAGCAGCACACTGAACAAAGTAAAAATATCACCTGGCTCTATGTCCTAAACTTGGGGGCTGTTTTAACTTAGCACATCAACCAAGAAACTAATCAGTGTTGGTGCAACACAGGTATCTCATCCTATCCATTTTCACTTGTCACTGACAGTAGTTGACAGTACGATTGAAGAGAGAGCACATCGCCACTAATTCAACATCTTCAAAATGGCAAACCATCTGGACATGGTAGATAGGGTAAAATTGTTCATACTCATGAAAGGGTTGAAAACGGGAGTGCACAGATTTAAAAATAATTGACAAAACAACACAAGAGCTATTTCACACAGCAAGTTGTTCAGGTCTGAAATGTATCAATTGAGAGTGAAGTGGAGGCAGACTCAATTGAGGTAGTTAAAAGGGAATTAGAAAGTCATTTTAAAAAGGAGGAATGTGCAGGACTATGGAGAGAAAGCAGGAAAATGACACTACATAAAGTATTCATTCAGAGAAATGGTGCAGATTTGATGGGCTGCATGGCCACATTCTGCAAAGAAACAATTCAGTCTTTCTCCTGGGACAGATTTGTACTTTTAACATTATAGTTTGATTGAATTGGGTTTTACATAAGGATTACTTCCATCAGATTCTGGATCACCATGTCAAAGATATTATTTCAAAATATTTCTGCACAGATTGTAGATGATTTGTTATTTTCATGAAGTAGTCTGATATTTCTGATATTCTGATTCATACCTTACCAAAAGCTTAAATCCACTGGATTGGTAAAAGCTAATGCTTATCAAAATGCACAAAGGAAATACAGTCTCAGTTTTCCAGTCAGCTATTACTTTCTTCCCCCGGACACCCTTAGTCTGTCAGAAGCTGTTTCAATCTCAATGCAAGAAACATAAATCAAAATAACGAAGTTTACTGAATGCACCAACTAATGAAATTACCAATGCAATTTCACTTTCTGTAGTTCTTATTTTAACATGAATGAGAACCAACATAAACTACACACAAATTACCAGGAATGTTGTACTCCAAAGGAAAGGGGATTTGATTTAGCATCATAGAGATGTACAGCATGGAAACAGACCATTCAGTCAAATTCATCACTGACCAGATATTCTAAATTAATCTAATCCCATTTACCAGCACTTGGCCCATATCGCTCTTAGCCCTTCCTATTCATATATCCATCGAGGTGCCTTTTAAAAGATGTACTTGTACCAGCCTCCACCACTTCCTATGGCAGTTTATTCCATACACGCACCATCCACTGCGTGAAAAAGTTGCCCCTTAGGTCCCTTTCTAATCTTTCCCATCTCATGTTCTAACTATGCCCTTTAGTTTTGGACTCCTCTACCCTGGGGAAAAGACCTTTACTATTTACCCTATCTATGACCCCTGATGACCTAAAATATAAGGTCACCTGACTTCAAATGGTCAATAAAATAAAGAGACATCTTATGCTCTTACCGGCATTCCAATCAATCCCTGCCTAAATGTGGCACTGCAGGTTTACAGTTCCACAATATGCTTTGCCGCATTCATGACGGGTAACCTAATGTCTCTGGATCATTTTATTACTAACCTTAACTGTAATAGCAGTCAGTTGTATTGAAAATGGAACATGGCAGACTGAAGCGAGTTAACAAGGGCTGTTCAAGCAGTTGGAACTTCTGACCCATGGCAGGTCAGGGGATTAAGCAGGTAAAGTGAAAGGTGATAAATAAACTGCTCCTTGACCAGCAGCTTTTATACTAATCCTCCTTCTTCCAATGCTTTTTTTACAATCAATATCTCTTTCAGTCAACATCTCAGCTGCACATGACATTTGAAAACTTTCTTTCTTTGAAAACAATTTGCATCCAAGTCTTTCTTTTCTTGCTAATCATTCATGCCTTATTTCCAAGAAAAAGGGTTGATTGACAGTTTGATCTCTGGAAGCTGTACCTCACTGTTTTCTATTTTGTTGCCTGGAATCAATATAGACTCTTAACTGGTCTTTCTATTTGAGTTTTCTTTGCATCCTGTGACTTCTCACATCTCTCAGCAATCTAACAATCATCAAGAACATATTAATCATCAGTACAAACTTACAGAACTGCATATTATATCATACGGCAAATGTCTATGTTTAATTGGTAACTGTGTATGAGGCAGGAGCATTCAAGTTCATTCCCATAAAATTATGAAACTATTTTCTGTAACTGAACAGTAGTACTCAGTTTCTTATTTAGAAAATCATGGATTGAAGATTGACAGCAGAGATTTAAGCACATAATCCAGATTAATGCTGAAGTACAATATTACATCAGAGACACTTTTTATCGCGATATGATGTTAAACTGTGGTCCCAGCTTCCCTCTCACATGGATACGAAAGACTTCATAGCAGATTCAATAGATGCATATTCTCCAAATGTCTTGGGACATGAGTAAAATCAGATTACCTTATGATTGATCACATGATTGTTTGTGGCTCCTTGTAGTCTCCATAAATGCCTGCTTTTTCTAAAAGTGTATGTTCAATTTTTCCTGAGGTGTGATACAATGTGAAATTTGTCAGCCTATGCAGTGTGAAACGGATGCTGCAGAAAGGACTGAAGTATTGTTATTTTTAGTTAGCTACTATGCACATATATTTTGAATCTTTTAAAGCCAAAAACCTCTTGCTTTTTATGCATGAGTGCCGATAACCCTTACATGCACAAGCATATATTTGGAATTAAATTTACTTGCAAACTTCCACATAGTTATGAAATAAAGGTAAACGGTGTCAATACTTCATAAATGTAAATTGCCATGAATATTTCTGAGGTTAACTAGCAATTTGTAAACAAAGTGAAAATTAGGTTGTGATAATGTCAGAGTTAGATTCATTTCTGCAAGGAATTAAAACTGGTGCTCAGCCAACAGAGACATGGAATTTGAATTCCAGCTACTTACTCTTTGCAGCCAAATTGCTGTATTGTACATATTTTAGTGATGGTGCTCACATGGGTTCTCATTTTCTCTCATTTGAATACATACAGTTCAGGTGAGGAATTCCACCCTGAACATTAGTGTGATTTCTCTCGGCTCTCCCACTTTGTCTACATTCCCTGTACTTCCTGATATTCTGCAATCTTCCTGATCTTCCCACTGCTCTGCATAAACAGTCAGGCAAACAAGTGAACAACAATCGGAAATTCCACAGAATAAAGGACCAACAAAGACACGGATGAGTACGTTTGCAAATGTTCACCATGGGCTCATGAACACAAAGTAGCAGAACTTCCTTACAAGACCTGCAGATGAAAATCACAAAATTGTGTCAGTGCAGGAAGCTCATCAGTCCATGGTGTCAGTACTGGCTACCTGAGCTTTTTAATTCAGTGTCTATTCCCTGCCTTTACTTTATAACCATAAGTATTGGATGAATGTTTAAATAGAAGCAAAGGCTTCTTGAATGCTTCATTTGAACCTGCCTCCACCACACCTCCAGGCAGTGTATTCCAGACCCCATCTACTCCATGTTAAAAGTGCATTTGCTTCTTTTGCAAAACACTTTAAAACCATGTCCTCTGGTTCACAATCCATTTTTGAATGAGAACATTTTTTCACTATCTTCTCTGTTCAAACCCCTCATGAGTTTGAAAACTTTTACCAAATCTCCTCTTTGCCCAATACTCTCCAAGGAAAACAGCTCCAATTTCTCCAGTCTTTTTTTCATAACTCAACTGTCTTTTTCCAGGAACCATTCTTGAAAGCCTCTTCTGCACTCTCTCTGATGCACTCCCATCCTCCCTGGGGTGTGGTGCCCACACCTTTACACCATACTCCAGCTGAGATTTGGTAAGTGGACAAAATTATGACAACTACAATCTGAAAATGCACAACAAAAATTTCATAAGCAAGAACAGGTCACTATATCATGAGTCACGACTAGAGTAGTGCTGGGAAAGCACAGCAGGTCAGGCAGCATCCGAATAGCAGGAAAATTGACGTTTCAGGCCAAAGTCCTTCATTCGGAATCCTGATGAAGGGCTTTTGCCCGAAACATCGATTTTCCTGCTCCTCAGATGTTGCCTGACCTGCTGTGCTTTTCCAGCACCACTCTCATCTTGACTGTAATCTCCAGCATCTGCAGTACCCACATTCACCTCACTATATCATGACTCAATTCAGAAGGGAAAATAAAGTCAAACCAAGTCAATAACACTTGAAATGAGTGCACTGGTCATTGTTAGAGCACCATTTTGAAGGATACAGAATGAGTGAGTCCAGTTGGTGCCCCGCAAATTTTACTGTCTTTCCTTTCTTAGCCTCAGTGATAGAGAACAATGAAGGACATTGCATCCGAGTTTAATAGGAAAGAACACTGGAAACATTTCGGTGCTCTGAGAGCCAGGGTCAAGTATGCCATAAATGCCTTTGAGAGCATGGTATGGTTCACACCAAATTAAGAGGCACAATTTCATCTTCCAAACCAAACAGAGAACAATAGAAGCAAAGTTTGAACAAGAGTCAGTGGAGAAGACGACTGATGTGCAAGAATCCATCATTTCTTTCTATTGATAGCTGCATAATAGACACATAGCTAAAACCAGTCTTACCCACTCTGAGATTCAACTCTAGCAGATACACTACATAGGGTTACTTCAGAATTTATTCTCTTTCACCCTTACTTCCATCTACATTACAAACACTCAATGATAAAAATACAACTGCTTTACCAGGCATGTCTCTGTGAAATCTAACACTTCTCCCTCTGAAAACTTTGATGACCTTGCACCCACTCGAAGAGAAAGTCAGTTTGGCTGAATATTTAGCATTACTTGATCCATTTCATACATTGGAGGTTGGGCTAAAGAAGGAGTCAATTACCACATGCAGAATCTAGGGCAAGAGCATGTCACTTGTAGTCAATGTTACTTCTGCACCTAATCCACTCAGTTGTGTTTGTCTTCCTCCTTTTCCTGCACATTTTGCTGTTCAGCTGATTGTTAAGGATTACATAGCTTCTTCCAAATGATCTAGGGGGTCAAAGCAGTTCTTGAAAATGCTGATAAACTTCCACAGCTAGTATTTCATTATACATCAGTTCTGTAACATTGCTGGGTCTCTGGCAAACACATTGAGTACCATCTAGAGAAAATACCAAGTCTTCAAAAAGAAGGGGGAAGAATGGGAGGAATTCAAACTGTTTTGAGAAAGGGGATGCGTGAAAATTTCAGATACAAGATTTGTGCCTGAAAACGCATGACTTCAATAAGCTTTGAACTAGTGTGAGAAAAAAAATTAGGTGAGCTGGAGCTGAGATGGTACAGGTCAAGAAAACAATGTTGTCTTTTTGATAAGTTTACTTTAGTGAGAGCAGTGTGGGGAAGATAGATGGCATAACTAAAGTAGGAGAAATAACCACTTTTTTTCATGCCGGTCAATCTCTTTTTATCCAAACAATCATAAATTGAACAAGTAGAAAGATGTTAAAAAGCAAATGCAAATCTTACGTGGAGTGCCGAAGCTGGAGTCGATTGACTGGACTAATTGGCCCATATCTATGATCCAAATACAATATAAGTAATAGTTTTCCTGAGTATAAAGGAGGATGAACTACCATCACTCAGAAAAGGTATTGAGATCAGAAATGATAGACTTCTATTGTTACTGCTGCAAAAACACTCACATTTCATTTAGAATTGGAATTACATTCTAAAATCCACATCTGAACCAGTGTTGACCGAGCATTTTATGAAGTTAATCAGAGAGTTGCAGAAGGAGGACATTTGTCCCATCAAATCCATGCCAGTTCTCCATGGTTTAATTCACTCCTCAATTCCATTCCTGTAGCCCTGGAAGTTTACTTCCTTCAAGTACGAATCCAAACTTCTTTCAACTTCATTGATCATTCTCACTTGCACCACTGAGGCAGCAAATTCCAGTCACCGGCACTTGGTGTTTTAAATAAAATGTTTTTCCTCAAAAGCCACTACAACTTTGGCCAAAAGGTGCCCCCTCACCTTTGTATCATCTGCTATTGGCAACATTTTTTTACTCTTGCCTGACTCATCTAAATAAATCATAATCTTGCACATCCACACAACATCCTGTCCATCTCCTTAGCTGCACCGACAACAAACCCGGAATCTCTGACCTGCCCTTGGAATAAAATTACTCATCCCTGGAACCATTCTGGTAAAACCAGGCACATTCCCAAAACATAAGAGATAAAAAAAACTGCAAATGCTGCATTCCAACGTAGATAAGCAGGAGGCTTGGAGAGCGTAATAAGCCAGGTAGCATCACAAGGTGGAGAAGTCAAGTTTTTGGGTGCAACCCATCTTCAGAACTGGGGATGGGTCGGATGGGAGCTGCAGATAAAGGCGATTGGTGGGGGAATCAGGATAGTGAGTTGGGGATAGGTGGAGACAGACAGAGGGTATAACCCGATTGGTTGATGGAAAGGATAAATCCTGTGGGTGGCTGAGAAGCATGGAAGGCAGGGGGAGGGGATGGCAGTTGGGGGATAGGAAGGGAGGTTATTTTCGTGAGTTGGACATAAGAGGCTGAATGGTCTTTACTAACCTTGCTGGGTGCTACAGCAAAAACAAATTGCAGTGAGGATTTGTACCAGTACTTTAAAAAAATCTGCAACAGGTCTGATGTGGTTGCGTTGTGATGGACTTGCTATGATTATTTCCTTTGATGTGCTAATTAACAACTTTTTTTATTGAAAGCTCAGTCTTGAGATAAAAAATGCAGGTAAGTTAAATTGAGTTTAATTATTTTAATTATGTTTTTATCAATTGAGTTTTTTTATTAATGGTAAGTGAAATTAGGATCTTGAGACTCTAGATTCCAGATGACCAGCATAACCACTGACATGTGTGAGTTTTGCACAGTTGTTTATTGCGGAAGGTTATGACACTAATAATGGAAAACTGGACTAGAAACAGTTTTGGATCTAGCACATGGAGAAGTGACATCGATAATGCAGGAGTAATAACCAATGAGTGGCCATAAGGCCAGGTCAGATGTTGAATATTTTCCATGCAATATGGAAACTTTGATATACTAATTTTAATTTTGAGTTTTTAGTCTAATATCATCTTTAACATTAAAAGCTGAAGGAAATCATCCAAACTTTGCAAAGAAATATCACAGTGACATTTATTAATAAGCCAATGGTTTGTGTTGTGGCAAAAGACGTGATAATGTTTGACTTTTTATTGAAGAATTGATAAAATTAGAGGGAAGTATACAAGACAAAGAAAGCAGTATTGAAGAGAATAATATTAAGGGGGGTGATTAGATTACTTACAGTGTGGAAACAGGCCCTTCAGCCCATACAAACCCTCTGAAAAGCAACCCACCCAGATCCATTTCCCTAACACCACAGGCAATTTAGCATAGCCAATTCACCTAACCTGCACATCTTTAGACCGTGGGAGGAAATCCACATAATGTGCAAACTCCATACAGACAATTGCCTGAGGTGGGATTTGAACCTGGGTCTCTGAGGCAGCAGTGCTAACCACTGTGCCACCATGCCATTCAAGTATTTGAAGTTAAGCCACCATGGTAGGAATGTGAAAAGCAAACGTCAGAGTTAATGCTATATAGTGATCAATGTTTGAAATAGTTTTCTGGTAGCCTCTGTGCATTGGCTATGGCTCAGTTGGAAACACTCTGACCTTTGAATCACAAGGTTCTAGGTACAAATGCCACTCTGGGGCTTGAGTGCAAATATCAAAACTGCATACTGCAGTATGAACTGAGGCGCTGTCTTTCAAGCCAAGCCCTACCTGCATGCTTAGTAAAAGACAGCATGAACATTTTAGAAGAGGATGCAGCAGAGTTATACTGGTTGGCTTAGCCAATATTTATCATTCAGTTAACATCAAGTAAAGGAGATTGTTAGTTTATTATCATTTTGCTGGAGTTTGCAACACACAATTGGATATATGAGTGCACTTAAGACAAAGGTAGATATATCCTTAACCTTTGATTCTTTTCTGAGTTATGAGGAGAAAACAGGAGAATAAGCTTGAGAAATATATGAGCCATGACTGAATGGTGGAGGAGACTTAATGGGCCAAATGGCATCATTAATGGCAGATTACAGCAGGGTCACTTCTTCCAACATATCTGGTGAAAAGAGTGATACAAATGCTCACTTAATTTTAATCAGAACTAGGAGCTAGATGCACAGAATGGCTTTCATTATTTGTAATCTCGATTAGAGTGGTGCTGGAAAAGCACAGGTCAGACAGCATTTGAGGAGCAGGAAAATCAACATTTTGCACAAAAGCCCTTCATCAGGAATGAAGGCAGGGAGCCTCTGGGGTGGACAGATAAATGGGAGAGGGGCTCATCATTTGTACTCATACCTTTTGAGGAGTTTCCAGGCCATAAGGTTATTGCCATGTAAATAAACATGGGACTGATTGATATTTTGTTCAAAGAAATATTTCAAGTACTTGATGGCTGTTGAAATTTCTTAACATTTTTAAGGATGAAAATTCAGCAGTTCATGATCTGGTCGTATTTTCAAATTGAGTCTTGAAATAAATGCAAATAGATGTGGCAGACATCTTTAACAAGTGTGAGAAAGTGAGGATTGCAGATGCTGGGATATCAACTCGGAGAAGGATGAAGTGCTTATGCTTGAAATGTTGATTCTCCTGCTCCTTGGATGCTGCCTGAATCGCTGTGTGTTTCCAGCACCACACTCTCGAATCATATTTAACAAGTGGAAAATCTAATATTACTTGGTTTCTGATGTCACTTAAAGTTACAATTATTCCCCACATGCTGAAAAATGATTGTCATTGTGCAATCAGTTTATTTTCTTTTGTACACCAAGCAATGTTGGAATTCTGTGATGCACCACTGTAGTGGGTTTTCAGCTGATCATAAAGGAGAAAATGACAGATCTGCACAGTGCTTTTGTACAGGCTGCTGTTACAATGCATTTGACACTGGAAGAAGATGGGTGCTCACTGGGCTGGATGGAAAAACACTTGAAAGCTGGCTGCTTCCTCTGAAGGGAAGGGTTTGTGTGTTACCAAGGCTACAGCAAGGATCAAAGATATTCAAGTGAGTGATGAAGCAGCAGTCAGGAATGCATAGTGGCTGAAGAAATGACCATCAGTGGTCAAATGGAAGGAATGGGAAACATGGAGCATTCCAATAATCCAGAAAATAGGAGAACAGTGTTCAGAAACACAAAAACAAAATAAAGTCCAACCTACAATTATCAATATTAAATTGACATTTGCCCATCTGAGTTGGCTTTGTATTCAATCACCTTCACATTCTTAAATTCATTATTCTTGACCTTTGCTGGGACTGTAGAAACACTGTTTCATGGAAGGTAAAGGTGGACAAAATATAGAAGCAATGGTTGGCCTAGGCTTTCAATTAGGTGCATTAGTTTAAAGTTTCCAAAACATCCATCCCCAGGAACAGGAGATAATTTAGATTCTTTCCACAAGTAAAAATAACAAGTATTTGTATTGGCCATGAAATTAATGGTGGTGAGCTCATTTTTCATAAACATCAAGTTGCATGATGATACAGTATTGAAGCACATTGATGTGAACAGAATGTACAATTGCATCCTGGCAATCAGTTCCCAATCTGCATCATATAATTACAGGAGGTGCAGAACCAAATGTGGGGGGTCCCTGGTTCATCAGACCCTTCCTGGAGCACTGTGGTGCTCACTCCCAGAGCACACCGCTCTTTGTGCTTTGGAATATGGGGTTAGGAGGAGCTTTAAAATGAGAGAGAAGCTCAAGTGACAAACTCCAAAAAATAAAGAGAGTAATATTGACTTGTCCAGGAAGATGAATTGAATTAAAATATTCTTGACAGGGAAATTAAAAAAAAAACTATGTTTTATTTCTCACAGAAATAGGCTGCACAAAATCATTTTGTAATTTATCTCAGTTGGATATTGCTCAGTATCTTTAACCACATTACTGAAAGCCAGAGGCTAGACTCTCAATTTAGTGAAGTTATTATGACTTCACTTCCATGGAGACCGTGTCAATTCAGAAAATAGAAAAGCAGGAACAAAGCAAAACAAAATGACAGAGGTTTCAGTAATCTGGAGTCAATATCTGTTCTCCACATGAACATGGACAAAAGACTATGGTAAAGACAATGGACAGAAAATAACTCTGGAAGAGGATGATGAGGGTGGGGGTGTGGGAGAAGAGGTAAGGAAGAGAGAGAACTCTAAGGGCTTGTGGAGAAGGCAGAGAGGAAGGCTGGGTAGTGGGCATTGCTGGGCTGCATATGGATCAATCCAGGAGCCCCAATAAATTCTGC
The DNA here is from genome assembly GCF_020745735.1 of Hemiscyllium ocellatum. Lineage (NCBI taxonomy): Eukaryota > Metazoa > Chordata > Chondrichthyes > Orectolobiformes > Hemiscylliidae > Hemiscyllium > Hemiscyllium ocellatum. The sequence continues at coordinate 30,158,985 of NC_083429.1, read as the reverse complement.
ATCGATGTAAATAATTCAGAGTGGGGAGAGAAGGAATTGAATGGTGTGTTTTCATGTACATGCAGGTGAGAGGATGATGCTGGCTTCTAGGTGGGAATCTCTAATGAACAAGCATACTCTTCAATGACAGCATCATCCGTTACTTCCAACTGAGCCCAGCTGACCACTTAAACTACTTCCCTGATTTTATGACAAACACAGCCAGAGCTAACATATGTTCAATGAGATGAAATGGGCCCAAATTCTGCAACTTGCTCTAACCCTTATTTTTGTTCATGCATTTCCATTTATTTCATATGTTGTATTCTTGAACATTTACAGATTGTTATTGGTCTCTTGAGAAGCAGAGGAGAGACTTGTGTGCAATACTGAGTTCCCATTTAATACAATAATTGATCCTGCAGTTGCTTTGATATCAATGACAAATCAAACACAAAACTCAGTAAATATGCTTTTGACCTTTCACTGATTTTTCAAGGCCTTAGTAGAATACTGTGGGATGGAATGGAGGTAATTATTATCCAACACCAATGAAGGCAGTAGTATGCAGTGACATGACAAAATCACAAGGAACAAACAATTCAGCAATTTTTTTTTCAAAAAAATGAAAACAATTTTTTCATACTGATAAAATTATCAAACAAGCACTAATCTCATTGCGTTAAAATTCTCGTAGATGAAACTTAACAAAGAAGGTTCTAATATTTGCAATGATTCCACAATCAGCAAGCAAAATGACTCATTTCATTTCAAAAGAATGTAAGAGATTACAAATCTAACAATGCACTTCTGGCGCATCCAGCTTCCATCTTTTGAAGGTCATGACATGATAAAGCCCATCATGAACTCTCCTCAGCTGTTGAGGGAGCACAAAATACATAAGAAGAACTTCAAAGATCAGAGAAAAAATGTAATCTCTCCTTGGTTTATAAAGGCAACCAGGCAAAAATTCTGGGATATCAACCCTTGCAACGTACATTAATCAATCCTGACTGGTTGACATTCTTTAAATCCCTACAGATTTGGAGCAACAATGTTGATGAAGTAGAATCATTTCTGACTACACTTACCTCTCGATCTTCAAATCCCAGCCAGAATCAAATAACTGTTCAACTCTTTTATAAGGGATACAAGTGTCATAATGTGAATTATACTTGATGGCAGTTTATTCCACTTTAGGTTCTATTAGAAAACAATTAAGAGACCATCTGACCTCTGGCACTGACTTCCAGTCATTTATTCACTCATGTGAAAGAATACAATCATTCACTGACAGAGACAATTTCCTCCAGGGACAGAACTGGCACATTTATAAAAGAATGAGCTCAGTTGGCTGTATGTAATTTGGTTTCAACAAAGGCAGAAATTACCATGTTGCCCACAGATGCAGTTGGTACTCTACTTGGAACAGTTGTGGAACCTGCTGCTGAACAATCAATGGTCAGCGTAGCCAATATAGTGGGAGGTGGAAGGAGAGCGTCTCAAGAAAACGAAAACAGTTGGAAAAACTCAGCAGGTCTGGCAGTATCTGGGGGGAGAAATCAAAGTTAGCATTTTGGGTCTAGTAACCCTTCTTCACAGCAGATAAAAGCAGGTAGATTGTGATCCAAAACACTTGTATAAATGAACCACCAATTTTGCCAACAGTAATATTTGGACCATGCTGTAGTATGGGATTGGAGCACTTACTCAAAAATACCATTTTCCTCAATGAGTAACATTCATTTGTGTTCCAGAGAGGCAATATTTCATTGAATTTCAAGATCAAAAAGATAAAACCAGATGAAGAATAATCAGAAGAGGCCATTTGACACATGATACTACACTCAGGTCTTTGAAAAAAAGCTATCCACTTATTCATTCTGTGCTATTGTTCCCAATAACTCAATGTTATGTTCCCTTTATTATTTATTTGTGATATATGTGAAATTAATAAAAATGGTCAATTGATTTTCAATCATCTGAACTTTAAATCTGATTTAAGAAGGAATGACACCATTTCAAAATGGCCACAACAATCAGTGGATCATAGAGGTTAGTCTATGAAACCAATATAAAATAACAACATGGTCTTCTGATGATGTTGTCCCTTTAATAAGGTGTCCTTTCTCTTCAAGACAGGTTGGAAAGGCAGAGATGCCGATATGTCTGGATATTTCTACTTTAAAACAATGTCAGGGGAGCGGCCAATTCTCCCACTTCAGGTCTTTTTTCTCATTTGGTTTAGTTTTTTAGCAGGGAGTCAGAAAACTGATGGGGACCTAGACAAGTAGTGACAGTGAAAAGAGGTTCCATGCTTCAACAGATTTTTTTTTTCTCAACTTACTCTCTGAAACCTGTCCTGCAAGACTTGTGTTTGAATTTACCTTTTGCCAAGGGGTATGTTTACGGGATTTTGCAGGGATTGAAACAGCTTTGTTAAATTGCAATAGAGTCAGTCGGGTTATCAAGTCAGGTAAGTTATTCCAAATTCTGCTTTCTTTTGTTTATGTTTTTTTCCATAATGTTTAAATAAATTCTATTTTGTATAAAGCTGCATCATTCCTGGAATATCCACTTTACATATGCCTTTACAAAAAATAAAGTTGGGGTCTGGGCTACCTTCTTAAAATGTTTTGAGGGGATCTGGCCTAGTCCATAACAGTCTGAACTGAAGGCAACATTTTGTCAAAACACACTGAAGTTAGGGAATTCAGTCAGGCATGAACAAATTTTCATCTTTGATTTTTAATTGCTTTGTATGATGAATTTCACATTGGCGTGATGAATGATATCATCTATAATCAACCATTAACCTTGAAAATAATGAGCTCTGACATGAGAATACAGAAACTAGCTTTATTTTAGGAATTATTTTGGGCACAAAGATGGAGCTGCAACTTCGATTGGTTGGAGAAATTGCTTTCTCAATCGCTCCAGAAGAAACAGCTCTGAGGACGGGGTACAGGACCTGAAACGTTAACTCTGACTTCTCTCGATATATGCTGCCAGAACTGCTGAACTTTTCCAGCAATGTCTGTATTTGTTCCACAAGAAACAATGTTGGTAACAAAGCTTTTAACAAATAATACCGGAAATTTAAGATTTCCAAAGACAACTAAATGTTCACAAGTGCTGAGAATAAAAGATATCAATTAAACAGGTGCTGTTTCAAGTTTAAACTTTTACACACCTCAAGGATATCCAAACTATTTAACCTGTGCATTCTTACAACTTGGACACAATCTGACTTCAACATTGTGTGGATGTATACTTGACATAGAAACAGAGAAAACAGGAATAGAAGTAGGCCATTTGGCCCTTTGAACCTGCATCATTCAATATGATCATGGCTAATCATCCACCTTACTGTCCTGTTCCCAATTTTGTCCTAGGATTCCTTTAGCCCCAAGAATCATATCTATTTCCTTCTTGAAAACAATCAATGTTTTGTCCTCAACCATTTTGTGGCAGAGAATTCCACAGTTTTACCATTGTCGAGGTGAATACATTTCTTCTCATCTTAATTCAACATAGCTTCCAGGGAAAACTCCAGGGATCTACTCCCACCTAATCCGAGTTCCTTCATATGTGAGTCCTGCCATCCCAGGTATCAGAATTAGCAAATCTTGGTTGCACACCCTCCAAAGCCAGATCATCTTTTTCAGATAAACAAACCAAAACTGCACTCTGTACTCCAAGTGTGGTCTCACAAAGGCCCTGTACAATTGCATCAAGAGATCACTGTTGCTGTACTTGAAACTTCTCACTATGAATGTTGCAATACCATTTCCATTCCTCATTACCTACCTCACCTGCATGCTTACTTTCAGTGACTTGTGCACAAGGACACCCAAGTCTCATTACACCTCTCCCTTTCACAATCTATCGCTGTTCAGATAATAACCCACCTTTCTGATTTTGCTACTAAGCAGATAACCTCACATTTTAACAAATACATTAAGGACAAAAGGGTAACTAGAGAAAGAATAGGGCCCCTCCGCAAGGCGGCCTTTGTGTGGAGCCGCAGAAAATGGGGGAGATACTAAATGAGTATTTTGCATTAGTATTTACTGTGGAAAAGGAATTGGAAAATATAGACTATAGGGAAATAGATGGTGACACTTGCAAAGTGTCCATATTACAGAGGAGGAAGTGCTAGATGTCCTGAAACGGGTAAAGGTGGATAAATCCCCAGGACCTGATCAGATGTACCCTAGAACTCTGTGGGAAGCTAGAGAAGTGATTGCTGGGCCTCTTGCTGAGATATTTGTATCATCAATAGTCATAGGTGAGGTGCCGAAAGACTGGAGGTTGGCAAACGTGGTGCCACTATTTAAGGACAAGCCAGGGAACTATAGACCAGTGAGCCTGACATCATTGGTAAGAAGTTGTTGGAGGGACAGGATGTACATGTATTTGGAAAAGCAAGAACTAATTAGGGACAGTCAACATGGCTTTGTGTGTGGGAAATCATGACTCTATGACTGTATTTATCCACATTGTATTTCATCCTCAACTTGACATTGTATCATTATTAGAGTCACAGAGTCATAGAGATATATAGCATGGAAACAGACCCTTAGGTCTAACTCGTCCATGCCGACCAGATTTTCCAATCCAATCTAGTTCCACCTGCCAGCACCTGGCCCATATCCCTCTAAACTCTTCTTATTCATATACTCATCCAGACACCTGTTAAATGTTGCAATTGCACCAGCCTCCACCACTTCCTCTGGCAGCTCATTCCATACACGTACCACCCTCTGCAAGAAATGGTTGTCCCTTAGGTCTCTTTTGTATCTTTCCCCTCTCAGTTTAAACCTATGCCCTCTCATTCTGGACTCCCTCACCCCAGAGAAAAGACCTTGTCTATTTATCCTATCCATGCTCCTCATGATGTTATAAAGCTCTATAAAGTCTCCCCTCAGTCTCCAATGCTCCAGAGAAAACAACTCTAGCCTATTCAACCTCTCCCGATAGCTCTATTCCTCCAACCCTGGCAACATCCTTGTAAATCTTTTGTGAACACTTTCATGTTTCATAACATCTTTCCGATAGGAAGGAGACCAGAATTGCATGCAATATTTCAACAGTGGCCTAACTAATGCTTCCTCAGTGAACTACCACAGCTACATTTGCTTCCTCAGTGCCTGCCTCCATAACCAACTCATCCCACACAGACTCCGGACCACCTTAAAACCAGCAGATTTTGGACCCGAACAGGACAAACAGTACAGACTACAGATTCAGAAACACCAGCAACAGTTCTACTTCAAGATCCTCCACTCCACGCTTGCAGCAATGTGCCGGCACCTAACCTCTCTACAGTCAGCCCTGCCTCAGCTGAGGGCCACATTCTCTCAGAATTGCAAAGGACCCACTCTGTACTACATCCTCAGGAGAATTCATACTCTCAACAAACAGTGTTTCAACTCCATCTCAAACATCAAAAACTATAAGTACAACAAACTTTTATCCACCCACCTCCATAATCAGTGCTCCCCAAACATTCCAGAAGATTCCCCCGGCCTCTGGAACTGCTCGGACACCATTAGCCATGCGGCTGGTGCAGCTGCCAACCCCAGCTGATTGATGATGTCACTTCTGCCCCCATCATGGCCACTCCCACAACCACTTCTGCCCCTCACAATTCCTCATGCATCACATGTGACATCACTTCCGCCCTCACATCATCGCAGATGTCACACGCTCAGTGACTTCCGTCACCCCTACTGCCGTGTCTGCCACCACTTCCGCCACCACCAACGCCATTCACCTGCATTCTGTTGACACGCCACCCACAGACCCCACTGTCACTATCCCCACCACCCAGAACCCTGAGGGGAACACCACCCCTGCTCATGACTCCACCCCCATTCCCCCCACCATCACACCGACTCCAGTGACTGGCTCCGCCCCCACTCCCAGCTCCGCACCCACACCAGATCTGAGCTCCCCGCCTTGCCGAGTTTTCACCATCCCTCCAGACCTTCCCCTCACTGAGGACAAACGATCAGTCCTCAGCAAAGGACTCACCTTCATCCCCCTCTGTCCATGCATCAATGAATTTAATACACGCCGTGACGTCGAACACTTCTTCCGCCACCTCCGCCTCCGAGCTTACTTTCACAATCAGGACTCCCGCCCACCTTCCGAGGACCCCTTCGCCCACCTCCAACACATTGCATCCACCTGGACACCCTGTGCTGGCCTATTACCTGCCCTCGACCTCTTCATTTCCAACTGCTGCCGGGACATTAACCGCCTCAACCTGTCTACCCCCTCCCCCACTCCAACCTCTCACCCTCACAACACACAGCCCTCCAATCCCTCTGCTCCAATCCCGACTTCACCATCAAGCCAGCAGATAAAGGGGGCGCAGTGGTAGTCTGGCACACTGACCTCTACACCGCTGAAGCCAAACGCCAACTCAAGGACACCTCTTCCTACTGCCCCCTCGACCATGACCCCACACCCCCCCATCACCAAACCATCATCTCCAAGATCATACAGAACCTCATCATCCTCAGGAGATCTCCCACCCACAGCTTCCAACCTCATAGTCCGGGAACCCCGCACTGCCCGGTTCTACCTCCTTCCCAAGATCCACAAGCCTGACCACCCTGGCCGACCCATTGTCTCAGCATGCTCCTGCCCCACTGAACTCATCTCTACCTACCTCGGTACTGTCCTATCCCCCCCAGTCCAGGAACTCCCCACATTCGTTCAAGACACCACCCACGCCTTCCACCTCCTCCAAGACTTCAGTTTCCCGGGCCCCCAATGCCTCATCTTCACTATGGATATCCAATCCCTCTATGCCTCCATCGCCATGACGAGGGCCTCCAAACCTTCCGTTTTCTCCTCTCCCGACATCCCCAACAGTACCTTTCCACCGACACTCTCATTCGTTTGGCCAAACTGGTCCTCACCCTTAACAATTTCTCCTTCGAATCCTCCCACTTCCTCCAGGTCAAAGGGGTAGCCATGGGCACACGTATGGGCCCCAGCTATGTCTGTCTCTTTGTTGGCTACGTAGAACAGTCAATTTTCCGTAATTACACGGGCACCACTCCCTACCTCTTCCTCCGCTACATTGATGACTGCATTGACACCACCTCGTGCTCCCGTGAGGAGGTTGAGAAATTCATCAACTTCACCAACACATTCCACCCTGACCTTAAATTTACCTGGACCATCTCTGACACCTCCCTCCCCTTCCTGGACCTCTCCATCTCCATTAATGATGACCGACTCGACACTGACATTTTTTACAAACCCACCAACTCCCACAGTTACCTGGATTACACTTCTTCCCACCCCACCTCTCACAAAAATGCCATCCCGTATTCCCAATTCCTCAGTCACCACTGTATCTGTTCCCAGGAGGACCTGTTCCACAACAGAACACACCAGATGGCCTCCTTCTTTAAAGACCGCAATTACCCTTCCCACATGGTTAAAGATGCCCTCCAACGCATCTCATCCACATCCCGCACCTCCGCCCTCAGACCCCACCCTTCCAACCGTAACAAGGACAGAACGCACCTGGTGCTCACCTTCCACCCTACCAACCTTCGCATAAACCAAATCATCCGCCGACATTTCCGCCACCTCCAAAAAGACTCCAGCACCAGGGATATATTTCCCTTCCCCCACCCCTTTCCACCTTCTGCAAAGATCGTTCCCTCCGTGACTACCTGGTCAAGTCCACGCCCCCCTACAACACACCCTCCCATCCTGGCACCTTCCCCTGCCACCACAGGAATTGCAAAACCTGCACCCATACCTCCTCCCTCACCTACATCCAAGGCCCTAAAGGAGCCTTCCACATCCATCAAAGTTTTACCTGCACATCCACTAATATCATTTATTGTATCCGTTGCTCTCAATGCAGTCTCCTCTACATTGGGGAGACTGGACTCCTCCTAGCAGAGCGCTTTAGGGAACATCTCCGGAACACCCACACCAATCAACCACACCGACCTGTGGCCCAACATTTCAACTGCCCCTCCCACTCTGCCAAGGACATGGAGGTCCTGGGCCTCCTTCACCACCGCTCCCTCACCACCAGACGCCTGGAGGAAGAACGCCTCATCTTCCGCCTCGGAACACTTCAAACCCAGGGCATCAATGTGGACTTCACAGTTTCCTCATTTCTCCTTCCCCCACCTCACCCTAGTTCCAAATTTCCAGCTCAGCACTGTCCCCATGACTTGTTCTACCTGCCTATCTTCTTTTCCACCTATCCACTCCACCCTCCCCTCCCCGACCTATCACCTTCATCTCCTCCTCCACTCACCTATTGTACTCTATGCTACTTTTTCCCACCCCCACCCTCATCTAGCTTATCTCTCCACCCTTTAGGCTCTCTGCCTTTATTCCTGATGAAGGGCTTTTGCCCAAAACATCAATTTTACTGCTCCTCAGATGCTGCCTGAACTGCTGTGCTCTTCCAGCACCACTAATCCAGAATCTGGTTTCCAGCATTTGCAGTCATTGTTTTTACCTAATGTCCTGTACAGCCTCAACATGACCTTCCAACTCCTGCAGTCAATACTCTGACCGATTAAGGGATTTCTTGGGATTCACAGGTAACAAAATACACTTCCTTTCACTCAACAAGCCTTGCAACTGGCTGCAGCCAAACACGGAGGCTGAGAAGTGGTAAGCTGAAACACCTCTTCTCTCGTGGTGGTAAAATAATTATAATAACTGTCACATTTAGAAGCTTACTTTTCTAAAAATGATTTTAAATTTAAACGGGTTAAATATAAATGTTGAAGTGGACATCTCTGGGTGGTCCACGGCTCAACAGAGAATTATTATGACCTGAAAGAACAGATTACATGAAAATTTGCATTCAAGCAGTTAACGTTTGCTCCACTTCACCCAAAAGAAAAGTTCCAAGTTTTCTCAGTAATCTGTCTCTGTGAAGCAATCCAGTCAGTTATGATATATTTTGTGATTTGTGGTACTCTATCATCTCAAGGTCAGGGAAACATTTTTTTTGACTCTCTCTAGATAAGTGAAGTAAAAGACAAAGATCCACGGTGAAAAACAAACTGGGATTGAAAAATTAAGAAAAAAAGGGAAAGTAAAATAATTGGCAATGTTGCATTAATGACATTCTTTGGTTTTATACAATCGTGTGATGTACGAACACAGGTAAAATGTAATTGTGAATCCAAGAGTTAATCTTTGAATTTAGTCAGAGATGGTGCAACTCAGTGACGCTAAATCATCATGGAGAGCAAACTGTATAGATACTGCCTTTGAAAATTTCTCACAAACTGCAAATTAATTCTTCCCAGAAAGGGTTCCAAAACTATGTGAAAATTGTTAATCGGGGTTGTAAATTTTAATGCTATGATCCCAGCTGACGTGAGGGCTAGTCAGATTACAAACTGGAATCTCACTTGACAAATGCTCTTTTTTGGTTGAGATGGTCAATAATTGAAACATAAATGCAAAGATCTTGTCAGATTTGGAGGGTTTGAGCTATAGGGAGAGTCCGGATAGGTTTCCTTGGAGTGCCAAAGGCTGAGAGGGGACCTGAAATAAGTTAATAAAATCATGAGGTGCATGGATAGGGTAAATAAATAAGGTCTTTTCTCCAGAGCAGGGGAGTCCAAAACTAAAGGGCATAGATTTATGGTGAGAGGATAAAGATTAAAAAGAGAGCTAAGGGGCAATTTTTTCATGCAGTGGGTGGTGCATGTATGGAACAATATATTAGAGGAAGTGGTGTACGGTTACAACATTTAAAAGGCATCTGGGTAGGCACATGAATGGGAAGAGTTTATAGGGATATGGGCCAAATGCTGACAAATAGGACTCAATGCAAGATATCTGGTCAGTATGGATGAGTTGGACCGAAGGGTCTGTTTCCGCGCTGTACAGTTCTATGACAGTATAAGAAGCTTTACACCATTCAGGACAAAGCAGCAGAGTTGATTGGCATCGCATTCACAAACATTCAATTGGAAAATGGATTCTAGAGTAGAGTGGTGCTGGAAAAGCACAGCAGTTCAGGCAGCATCCGAGGAGCAAAATCGACGTTTCGGGCAAAATAGATAATAGACAATAGACAATAGGTGCAGCAGTAAGTCATTCTGCCCTTCGAACCAGCTCCAGCATTCATTATGATCTTGGTTGATCATCCTCAATCAGTATCCTGTTCCTGCCTTATCCCCATAACCCTTGATTCCACTATCCTTAAGAGCTCTATCCAACTCTTTCTTGAAAGTATCCAGAGACTTGGCCTCCACAGCCTTCTGAGGCAGAGCATTCCACACAGCCACCACTCTCTGGGTGAAGAAGTTTCTTCTCAACTCTGTTCTAAATGGCCTACCCCTTATTTTTAAACTGTGCCCTCTAGTTCGGGACTCACCCATCAGCGGAAACATGCTTCCTGCCTTCAGAGTGTCCAATCCTTTAATAATCTTATACACCTCAATCAGATCCCCTCTCAGCCTTCTAAACGCAAGGGTATACAACCCAAGTCGCTCCAATCTTTCAATGTAAGATAGTCCCGCCATTCTGGGAATTGACCTCGTGAACCTACACTGCACTCCCTCAATAGCCAGAGTCTCTTCCCTTGAATTTAGAGACCAAAACTGCACACAATATTCCAGGTGTGGTCTCACCAGGGCCCTGTACAGCAACAGAAGAACCTCTTTACTTCTATACTCAAAAGCCCTTCGCTCCTTTATTCCTGATGAGGGGCTTTCGCCCGAAACGTTGATTTTACTGCTCCTCGGATGCTGCCTGAACTGCTCTGCATTTTCAGCACCACTTTACTCCAGAATCTGGTTTCCAGCATCTGCAGTCATTGTTTTTACCTAATTGGAAAATGGAGTATAATGTGACAAAAAAAAGTGAAGTTCTTCACTTTGGAAGGGAGAATAAAATTACAGAGTATTATTTAAATGAAGAAAAACTGAGGCAAGCCGACACACAAAGAGATTTGGGTCTACTTGTGCATGAAATCCAGAAAGCGAACACACAGGTGTGGCAGACAGTCAGGAAGGTTAATGGAAGTTTGGCTTTTATTTCTAAGGTGTTAGAGTACAAGAGTGCAAGGTCTTAATGTAACTGTACAAGTTGCTGGTCCTTTTATTTAAGAAAACATATCATTTCTTTGAAGGCAATCCAGTCAATGTTCACAAAGATGATCTCTGGTATGGAGGAAGTGTTCTATAACAAAAGTTAAACAGATTGAGACTTAACTCCCTGGGGTTTTGACAAATAAGAGGTGACCTCATTGAAACACACAGGATTCTTAAGGGGCTTGACAGGGTCAATGCTGAGAGGATATTTTCCCCCTTGGGAGAGTTTAGGTCAAGATGGCATAGTCTCATGTGTCAATTTAAGACTGAGATCAGGATGAATTTCTTCTCTCAGAGGGTTGAGACTCTTTGGAACCCCTTGCCACAGAGAGCTATGGGGGCATGGTGCTTCCATATATTGAAGTCTAAGATAGGTAGATTCTTGATTAATAGGAAAATCAACAATTTGGGGAAAAGGCAGGAAAGTGGACATGAGGAATGTCAGATCAGCTATGACCCTACTCAATGACAACACAGAGTCAAGGGGTGAATGGCCTACTCACGTTCCTACTTCTTACTGTTTTATTCATTCCCTCCATTATTTTCCCTCGGTACCAGCAAAGTGCATTCCAGAATTTCTTCAAGGCTCGTTTTGTAGAGCTGTCCAAACCCAGACCACCCATCTAGAATGACAAGGACATCAAGATACGTGGAAACACCACCACCTACACGTTCCCCTCCAAAGCACTCACTAACTTGACTTGGAAACATGTCACTGTTCCTTCATTGTTGTTCAGTCAAAATTTTAGAACTCCTTCTCTCACTGTATTGTGGGCCTACCTCTATCAAATGGACTGCAGTTCAAGAGACAGCTCAGTGCACCCTTCTCAAGGGCAATTAGAGATGGGCAATGAACTCTGGTCTTGTCAGGGATGCCTACATCCATGGAATTTTTTTTTAAATGGTGCAGATTTAGTTTTCACAACAAACAGAAATTTATTTCACAAAAGACATGATAGTGAAATAGAACAAATACAAACTATATACACATATTGAAGTTCAGAATCTTTGAAACAAATTAAAATTATAATGCCGAAATGTTCCATTGGAAATCCCAAGAAAAGCCCCTCATATAATACCCTTAGCAGCCATTGTACAGTCCTTACATCAAAGAAAATCCATTTCTCTAATCCTTGATATATTTCATTTAACTTGAATGTCAACTCACTGTCTCCAAAATCTGATAACCTTTTTGTGGAGCTTTCATACATCAGAGCTTAAACTTGCCCAGCTTAAAAAAAAACTTGCCCAGCTTAAAAAAAAAGCTCTTCAGGGTTTCATCTAAAAATCTCTGGTATGGAACAATTACTAAACTTCCCAATCATCAGTAATCTATTTTTGACTATCTTCTCCCTTTATCAGACCATTATTTACATCCCTCTTCATCCAAAGACTTGCACAGAACTGCCACTAACAAAAACTAAAAGAAAAACCATTTTGCAAGCTATTGGTGTTTTCCTTACGTTTAAAAGAAAACAAGTCACGAAATTTCTAACAAAGGTTCTAATGTGCAATTGTTTGCATTCTATAGCTGTAAGTTCTTCTAATGCATACAAAAATCCATTAGTTCTGGATGCTAGACCTCTGTCATGTTGTTTTAAAAGGAGTGACCAAGCTAAAAGAAATACTTACAGGTTAATCAATCAGACAGAAAATAACCATATATCTCGAATTCAAACTTCAAAATCCAAACATTAAATAAAAATGACATTAAAATATGCACAATATTATACATTCTACATTACAATAATCAGGTAATTTATAAATCTACTCTAGAATGTAAGTGAGCTAATAAGAAACTGTCTTCAAAACCATTGATAATGAGTAAAATGAGGGATGCATAGATTTATTTTGTACTGCCTCGGCACTCTCACAAACAGTAATTTATGATTTTTTTTCCGGAAATATCAAAGTTATTAAAATTATATCTCACCCAGAACAAATAACACAATCCCTTTATTTTCATGAAATATATTTAATTATACTGAGGAAGATTGATATCCCTGAACTGGCTTTGCAGCTGAAACACCTCTATATTAGAGTTCTTTACTTCAGAAATCTACAAAAATATTTAGTTCACATTTGTTCTTTAGATATAAATGAATTTGATATGCTGTTTTACCATAGAGAGCTGACTTCAGACTATTGATTTTCCCAAATCTAACTTGAACATGCCAAAGTATAAAAGAGCTTCATGTCACCCCTGTCACATTCAGAGCATTAGTTAGCAAACATATGAAGTGAGGAAAAGGAACATCAATGTCATAATCTCTCAAACAACAATAATTTGAGCCAATCATTTCTTCCCCAATCACTTGTTTGGATGATACCAAAAAATGTTGAAACCAGACAATAAAACTCTTTACAAATTGCCATTGGAAGAAATATTAAATTCTTTGAAGTGGTTATTTGTCCTGGCCTACAATGACAAGCTTTCTAAATTGTATTTGATTGTAGATTTCAGATACATTGTGCTGGGTGAATCACTTTCATGTCAACTCAATACCTTCTGTTTTAAACCTGTCACAACCATTATGATTACAATTACGATTAAGGTATGTTTGTGGGGTGTGGCCATGACAAGTGAAGCTCGTAGTTATAGTCCATCCCAAAATGCCCTTGAGAAGGTATTATGAGTTGCCTTCTTGAAGCACCACAGACCTTAGCACGTGCTGTTAGAAAGGGAGTTTCTAGATTTTGACACAGAGTGATCTAAATGGCAAATCAGGATGTTCGATGTGAACTTGCAGGTGGTGCTGTTTCAGGTTTTGGGAAGTAGCAAGTTACTACAAGACCATAAGACATAGAAGCAGAAATTAGGCCATTCAGCCTATCGAGTCTACTCTGCCACTCAAACATGGCTGATAGGTTTTTCAACTCCGTTCTCCCGCTTTCTCCCTTTAACGTTTAATCCCCTTGGTAATCAAGAACTTATCATTCTCTGTTTTAAATATACTCAATGAACTGGCCTCCACAGCCTTCTCTGGTTAAAGAAATTTCTCCTTATCTCCATTTTAAAGGGTCTTCCCTTTACTCCAAGGCTGTGCCCTGAGGTCCTCATCTCTCCTGCCAATGGAAACATCTTCCCAATGTCCACTTTGTCCAGGCCATTCAGTATTTTGCAAGTTTCAATCAGATCCTCCCTCATCCTTTGAAACTCTATTGAGTATAGTCCCAGAGCCTCAAACTTTCCTTTAAAGTACGTTAAGCCTTTCATTCCTGGGATCATTCTCGTGAACCTCCTCTGGACCCGCTCCAGGGCCAATACATCCTTCCTGAGGTATGAGGCCTAAAACTGCTCACAGTACTCTCAATGTGGTCTGACCAGAACCTGAAAAAGCCTGAGAAGTACATCCCTGCTTTAATATTATAGTCCTCTCAAGATGAATGGCAACACTGTACTTGCCTGCTTGCTGCAGAATTCCCAGTTCTTAACCTGCTCATGGAGCCACAACATTTATATGGCTCCTCCAATACAGTGACTGGTCAATGGTAAGCATCTAGGACATTGATAGTGGGGGATTCAGCAATGGTGATGACTTTGAATGTTAAAGAATAATGTTTGGATTCTTTGTGTTTGAGATAGTTATTGCCTGGTACTTTTGTGGCACAAATGGTATTTGCTACCAATCAGCCCATGCTGGATGCTACTCCAAGTCTTGTCGCATATGGATGTGGTCTACTTTAATATCAAAGTAGTCACTAGTAGCACTGAATATTGTGCAATGATCAGCAAACATCCCCACTTCTGACCTCATGATGGAGGGAAAGTCTTTCCCCTTAACAAATAACTGATGAAAAATAAGATTAATCTATATATAATAGGCAGTTATAAAATCCATGAGAAGAAAGTGAGGACTGCAGATGCTGGAGATCAGAGCTGAAAATGTGTTGCTGGAAAAGCGCAGCAGGTGAGGCAGCATCCAAGGAACAGGAGATTCGACATTTCGGGCATAAGCCCTTCGTCAGGAATCCTGAAGAATGGCTTATGCCCGAAATGTCGAATCTCCTGTTTCTTGGATGCTGCCTGACCTGCTGCACTTTTCCAGCAACACATTTTCAGTTATAAAATCCAATCTTCTTGAAATTATCAAATGCTTAAGAATCATAGTGTCATGCAGTATGGAAACAGACCCTTCAGTCCAACTTGTCCATGCCAAACAAGTTTCCCAAACTAAACTAGCCCCATTTGCCTGCATTTGGCTAACATTCCTCTAAACCTTTCCTATTTTTGTAACCTGTCCAAATGCCTTTTAAATGTTCTAACTGTACCTGCATTTTACTTTGGTAGTTCTCTCCACACACAAACCACCCTCTGTGTGAAGAAATTGTCCCTCAGGTCCCTTTTAAATCTTTCTCCTGTCACTTTAAAAATATGCCTTCTAGTTTTGAATTCCCCTATTCGAGGGAAAAGAGCTTTGCGATTCACCTTATCTGTGTTCCTCATGATTTTATAAACCTCTGTAAGGTCATCCCTCAAACTCTCATGCTCCAGTGAAAAATGTCCCAGCCAATCAGCTTCTCCTTATAACTCAAATACTCCAGTTCCAGGAAATCTTCTTCTGAACACTCTCCAATTTAATAACATCCTTCCTATCTCAGACCAGCCAGAACTGTACACAGTGTTCCAAAAATGGCCTCACCAGTATCCTGTACAGCTGCAACATGACATCCCAACTCCAATCCTCAGTGGTCTGAGCAATGAAGGCAAGCATGCCAAACACCTTCCTTACTACCCTGTCTACCTGTAACACAACTTTCAAAGAATTAAGTAACTGAACACCTAGATCTCTCTGTCTGACAACATGTTCCATGATCCTACCATTAATTGTATAAGTCTTGCCTTTGTTTGTCTTATTAAAATGCAACACCTCACACTTATCCAAATTAAACTCCATCTGCCACTCCTCAGTCCAATTGATCAAGTTCCCTTTATAATCTTAGATAACCTCCTTCACTGTCCACTATGCCACCAATTTTGATGTCATCCACAAACTTGCTAATCATGCTTCCTAAATTCTCTCATAAACCCTTTAACCAAGTGACAAACAACAATGGATCCAGCATCAATCCTGCAGAATACCGCTGCTCTCAGCCTCCAGACGGTAAAAAGAATTCTCCACCAGAACTCTCTCTCTCCTACCACAAAGCCAATTTTGTATTCAATTGGCGAGCTTTCCCTGAATCCCATATGGTCTACCTTTACTAATTAGTCTACCATGCAAAACCTTATCAAAGGCTATACTAAAGTCCATGTAGATAATATCTACTTCCCTGCCTTCATCTATCTTCTTGCTCATGTCCTGAAAAAACTCAATCAAGTTTGTGAGACACAATTTCCCACACACAGAACCAAGCTGACTATCCACGATCAGTCCTTGCCTCACCATATGAATATAAATCTTATCTCTCAAAATTGCTTCCACTAACTTACCCACTACTGATGTCAGACTCAACAGTCTATCGTTCCCAAGCTTCTTCTTACAGCCTTTTCTTTAACAAAGGCTCCATATTAGCCACCCACCAGGACTCCAGCACCTCACCTATGGCTGTAGATGAGAGCAATATTTCGGCCACGAGCTTGTAATTTCTTCCCCAGCTTTCCCCACATCTTGGGATACACCCATTCAGGCCCTCGATATTTTTCTACCTTTATGTTTTTTAACACCTCCAGCACCTCCTCTTCTGTAGTTTGGGCTGTTTTCAGGACATCAATATTTATTTCTCAGAATTCCCTAGCTTCCATGTTTTTTTTTCTCCACAGTAAACACTGACACAAAATATTTGATTATTATTTCTCCCCTCTCCTGTTGTTCTGCACGTATATAACCACACTGATCTTTAAGGGTCCTATTGTCTCCCTAGTTGTTCTTTTGTTTTTAATGTGCTTGCACAATTTCTTTGGATTACTTGAAACCTTATTTGCCAAGGCTACCTCATAACCCCTTTTCAGCCTTCCTGATTTCCCTCTTAAGAATGCCCCAACTCCCCGAATACTCTTCAAAATATTCACTTGATACAATTGCTTGTACCTGGCATATGCCTCCTTCTTATTCTTGACTAGAGCCTCAATGTCTCTATTCATCCATTGTTCCATACTCCTTCTAATCTCATCCTTTACTCTAACAGGAACATGCTGTCTCTGAACTCTCACTATCTCACTTTTGAAAGCTACTCACTTCTCAGTCATCCCTTTACCTGTCTCATACCATCAAAATTGGCCTTACTTCAATCTAGAACTTTAACTTTTATACAAGGCCTATCCTTCTCCATAACTATTTCAAAACAAATAGAACTATGATCACTGGTCACAAAGTGCTCCCTTACTAATATTTCAGGTACTTGCTCTGCCTTATTTCTTAAGAGGTCAAGTTTTCTCTTGAGGTGTCAGTTGGTCACCAAACTATTTTATTCGAATTGGCCAATTAGCAGCCAGATATTAACCAACCCCACTGTCCAATTCAAATGAGTGGGAAAGCTTTTGAACTTAGAGGACACTCTGTCGCACAATGGGAACGGGAGGCAACTGCCATTGCAGGGAACAGAAAGGGTGCTTACAGCTGTTGCTGTGACAGGGCAGGTAGGAAAAGCCTACCTGGAGGATCTGAGTCCCCTGACCCGGCACCCAGAGCTGCTGGCCTCATTCCTAGTGCTCTCGGAGGGGAGGTACCCTCACTTTTGCCTGGATTCCAGAGGCTGGCTAACAAGTTTCAGTCAGGCTCTGGCAACAGGTGTTAATTAAAATCACCGTGAGAGGAGGACGCCTGCCAATCTGGCACATTGTCTGCATCCGCTGCTGGGCTCACTTTCAGTGGGAGCTAAAAAGCTCATAGTGATGCTCAGGTAAATAAATCCTTCCAAATAACATGAGATTGAGGAAGGCAGCAAGAGATTGTATGGTGCTGCTGAGGGATTTGTGGTTGAATGAATGCAGCTAAATTGAACTTAGGTTGGCTTAACTCAGATAAGGACATAAGCTTTTTCTTCATCTTTGCTTACCCTCATGTAATAACACAGGTTATTAGAGAAGAGACTCAGTGAATTAGAAAGTTTGATCAAGATGTTCGAGTTTGGAATGTTTTATGGAAGATTCTTTATGAGCCATAGCTAGAGCCATGAATTGGGTTCGATATATGTATGTGAATTTTTTTTGTCAGCAGTGAATGGATACCATTCCTGTTCACTGTAATTACACCTGCAGTATGACATGTGGGAATCAGAGAGTTAAGATAGGATGGCGTCCTCTACAGGGACTCTCAGATGTGCGTAATGAGGGCAAGTGACAAATTAGGTGAACAAGGTCCTTACTGAAATACATGCATTGGATGATGTCCCTCAGTTGTGCCTATATTTTTGGTGCTTTGTGGGTCTCAGATCACACCCCAAATTTCTTCTATACTGCTATACATTTCTGGCATGACTTGTGCCAGATACCATTTTGGACATGCCAGGAGTGCTAGTGCTTGGACTGTGTTGCAGAAAGATGCAGGATAAGAAAAGGAGCCTGCCAACTTAAAAGCTCCAGCTAATCTCCTCTCTCAACATTTCACAGCTGAATTTGCAAACTTAACTTCAGTTTTATGATAGCTGCCCTACAACCTCAGCATACCTCTCCCCGTGCTCAGTAGATTGCTGGTCAACATTAGTTTAATTTCTATTCATTGATGCTGAACCAGAAGAAGTGTCTCATTATTGGAATCTGTGTTTAGGTCTCTCGAAGTCCAATTGGAATGGCGTGGTATATGATGCTCTCTCTGGTCTGCTTCAGTGATTCTATTCAGACTGTTGGCTCTCAGATATGGATGCAGAAAATTATATCCATCCAGGATCTACAGGGAGCAATTCTTCTACCTGATCCCAAACTGTTTCACAGAGAATTAGCTCACTAAAATTTGCAACTTATTGCAGACAGATTGAAAGGCTCAGAGCTCATTAAAGACTATTCATTGAATACTAAATTTGTTTACAGGGAGATATAGCATTATGGTACTGTAACAGGACTAAAACTCCTGTATTCTGGGGGTGTGGGTTCAAATCCCACCATGGCAGAAAATGAAATCTGAATTAATTTGATTTATTATTGTCACATGTACCTAGGTGCAGTGAAAAGGTTTGTTTCATGTGCAATGCTGGTCGATCATAACATATAAAGCTTATAGGTTGATTGAACAGAGCGAGGAATACAAAGTCATGGCTGCAAAGAAGGTGAACAAAAAGCAAGATCAACATTAGCGTTGAAATTTGAGAGGTCCTTTCCTAATAACAGTTGGGAAGAGGCTGCACTTGAAATTGCTGGCACAAATGTTTAGGTTTTTGTTTCTTCTGCATGATAGAAGAGGTTGGAAAAGATAAAAGAATTGTGGAATTAAGAGTTGGTTTAAAGGTGATCAGTAACCACAGTCAAGTGTCATAAAAAAAATGTCATTCACCGATGTTCTTTCAGGAAGTCTGCGGTCCTTACCTGGTCTAGCTTTCATGTGACTTTGGATCAGCAGCAATGTTGACTCTTGATTATTTAGGGACAGGTGATAATTTATGGCTATCCCTGCCATAAATACTGTCCCTGCCAGTGATGTTCACATCTCATTGACAAATAAAAGAGAAACTGAATTGTGGGCAGGTGATGGGCATTAACTGTGTCTTTGATTCACTTGTGCCTCAAACAGACTGGAACTGTGGGTGCTAGCATTCATGTAGTACATCACTAGTACATCACAGTAAAACTGATGGTTACAAAAACAATGTGTGAAGATGGGCTCCATAATACTACACTTGACACTTTTCATGGCATCATTTTTTTCAAATCAATTCAATTAACTGCATTGGGCTCTCTTGAATTTAACAAGGATGGCACTGGCAATAGGTGACTATGGTCACAGGCCTCTTCACTTTGCACTCCTTCCAGACTGGACATCTCCAGCTCCTTGCAGTTCATTGTCAACGTTTTGTATTAGGTGGTAACTTAATGACTGCATGCAAAGGAAAGGGAACACAGTGCCTGTTCTCATTGCAGATAGAAGGAGATGCAGCATACACTTTGCTTTGCCATGGTGTAGGCTGATACAGATAGCACATCAGGTACTATGGGCACTTTTACAGGCACTACATCTAACTTAAGAGATGTACTGTAAATGCAAAGAGACTTTTTTTTCAATGTAAGGACCACACCTTTAAATTTTCATGCTTTTTAAAATGTGATCTGAAATGAGAAAGAACTATTTTTAAACCTGTTCTATGAAAGGAGTATGATTTGAAAAGTCAGTAACCTGACATCCATGGTAATCACTGTAAGTAGTCGTTTGAAAAAGTAATAATTAAAGTGGTTGCAGACAAACAGAAGCTGTGAATGTCAATTTTCAGATAAAGCTCTCGTTCCTTGGTCGATGGATCAATGAACAGTTACCAATGACAAGAGCTTTTTACTTGCCAACCATTGTATGATTGGATCTTAGGTAACTGAGATCCCCTACAGTGTGAAAGAAGCCATTCAGCCCATCAAGTCTCCACTCATCCTCCAAAGGACATCCCATCCAGACCCACCCTTCTACCCCTGTAACCCTGCATTCCCCAAACCATCTAATCTGCACATCTTCAGATTGAAGGAGTAAACCAGAGCACCCAAATAAAACACATGCAGACAGCAGGACAACGTACAACCTCCACATAGATAATTACCTGAGGCTGGAATTGAACTCAGGTCTCTAGTGCTGCAAGGCATCAGTGCTAACCACTGAGCCAGGCTGCCATCCTTGAGACAATCAACACAATCCAGAGAAAGGATTTGTTCTGCATTAACACAGAAGTGGAGTTTATTTTCTCTGCAATCAAAACTTACTTTTAAACTGAAGAAAACCAGTTCATCTTCCCTTCAGCAACTGCTGCAACTGTGACTTCCAATTGAAATATCAGAGACATTTTACGAGTGAATATTTTGCAAACCAATAGAAGCAATCAGAAAAGGGAAGTGAGGAACAAATTTTAGAAACAGAAAGAATTGAATTGACAGAATAATGGGGAAAGACTACTGCAATGCCTTTCCAATTCCTTTCTTCACTATTCATGTGACTTCTTTGTCTGTACACCTGCCTGTCAGTGTGGAGAGTTCATAAAGGATTTTAATTGTCATACTATATGCTGGTGGGTGTGCAATTACTTGTAACAACTCATAACTCTTTATCTGTACTAAACCTAATCCATGTTTTATTGCACCCTGTGGCTGAAAATAAAGTAAATTGGGGAGTTTTGGGCACTTTATAAATCTTCAAGTTTTGTGATGGCTCCGGAAATAATAAGGCTCAATTTTCAGCTTGCTACCTCACTGAGTCTGGTGTCAATATACAGCTATTTTGCCACATCATACATAGCACATCATCTAAGTCAGTGTCTACAATGCTGGCCACAGAAATAATGCCTTAATTCTGTACTTGAGTTCTGTACCACCATGAGGAAGCAGGGTAGAGATGACTAGCCACTTGAGCCATCTGCTGACCACCTGACTCTGGTATGTAACCTACACAGATGGAATAGAATAAGGTTCATTCAGTGGAGTGGACCTCTCTGGTAGAGCCCTACTGAACTCTCCACAGAAAACATGCTACATATTGTCACAGTGTGCTGCATCCTGCACAAACTCAGTATAGATTCTTTTTTAGATTTTAGATTTTATTGTCACGTGTATCTAAGTACAGGAGTACAGTGAAAAGTATAGAATATCACCGCACAAGGCGCCATCTTGGGTATCAAGGTACCTCGGTACAAAATCTTAGGTACAAAGGTATAAAAGATTTACAACATTAAGCATAATTTTATTGAATAAGGAGAAAAATAAAGAAATAAGGTAATAGTTAACATTCAAGTCTTAATTTAAATGAGAAAAATAAAGGAATGAGTTAAAAGTTCAGCAGTTTTTAATAAGTTCTCCACTTATCTGGCTCTCTGGGAGACCTCAGCTGTCTGTTCTCAATGACAGTGATGCTGATATGATGACATGATTTAGTTTTTTTTCTCTGAAACAATTCTCAATACTCAGCAGATTTAGGCAAGTGAAATAATTCACATTTATTCCTAGTTAGCTTAATTTGTGATAACTAATAATTTCTCAATAGCAATTCTCCACTCCCAGAACGACTTGATTTTGCTTTTTGGCCCCACACATGAAACATAAAAGGAAAACACACATCCAAATTTGAAGTAACAAAAAAGTTTCATGATCCACAGGCATGAGGTCAATATAAAGTCTCAGACTAGAGAGCGATAAATCACGTGCTGATCAAAAGGCAGATTTTCTGGATGAGTGCACTGTGTGAGATAAAATCACTGACATTTCTAAATAAATTGCTCAGCCACTGCAAAATGCATTCATGAATGAGCGTGTAGGTAAGTAATAGTTTTAACCAAGTTTCTGCTCAAAGGACCACTCTTTAACAGTGACATTTGGACAGATTTGATTTTGCTGTAAGCGCTAATCCACGGGAAATCATGATTGAGGCATACGACATGAAGTGCTGAATTCCCCCATGATAACATTCAATCTTCTCTTCAATATCTGGAAGTTAAAGCAATGAGCATTTTGAAAGAGCTTTAAGATATTGAACAAGCCTCCTAAAAGGTCTAAAGAATGTATCTGAAAGCCTAATGCAGAATTTTGAAACTACTTCAAACATAGTTTTCAATTTTGCCCTAAATTCTCATTACTTCAATCGATAATAAGCTTTCACATAATTTCAACTCAAATAGTTACTTCCATCCAGAAAGCATTTCATCTAAATCTCAGCATTACTGTGTGCCATCTGCAGGGGTAATAATATTCTGTGTGTACGATATTTTGTTCTTATTCCACGTATTGTCTGAGTCAGTCCCAAAGTACTACTGAACATAATTGAAGCAAAATGTTTCCAGGCACAACACACTACAAAAAAGCCAGAGACTCAAGAGGGTTTTGTAGGGGTTCAGTACATTCTGTTTGCTGTTGCTGAAGGGACATGGCTGTAAACAGATTTCCGTCAGGCTCTTAGCTTTTCTCTACACCTCAATTTGCCAAGACTGCTATTAAGTTAAATGTCACCATTCCTCATCACAAAATAGGTCTTTTTCATTTCATATGGCAGAGAAAGATAAAACTGTCAGTTTTCCACTTCCAGGTATTCAATACAAGCTTTTGATAAGACTCATCATTGTGATTTTAATTGCTGTAGAATTCACAATATGGTTTGTTTCTCAGGCATGTAAATTTGTTCTTTCTCTCTGGATTGAATAGTCAGGAGGCTTTGTAGTGAAAATGAATTATGTTGGTGGTCTGGCTTTTATTGGATGTTCATTAGGATAAAGTTCATTGGATGAGGACCAATAATCATACTGTGTCTGTCTGGCAATATTCTTCACTGCTTTCAGAATCACAGGCTTGTTATAAACAGGCCATTTGGCCTGTTGTATATGTGCCAGCTCTTCAAATGAGAAATGCACCAAGATCTGTTCCCTGCCTTCAACTATAATCCAACACGTTCTTCCACTTGAGATAACAATCAGATTCCAGCTTCAATGTCTGAAGTGAACCTATCTTCCATTACACTCTCAAGCAATACAATCAGCATCTTATTGACTCAGAACATGAAAATATTTCTACTCATTTCACCAATTTCCTTCACTCAAGGAGGAATATGAAAGTTGAAATTCTCCCTTTGTATTTCCATAAGATTTTAAGATACTAATGATTACAACAGTGCCACTCTGAACAATGCCTTTATTTTTGTGTTTGTGTCAAAGTCTAATCAGCTTTAACCCCTTCAGAGTTTGCTTACAGGAAAACTATGAGGAAGGTCACAAGAAAATGGAGTCCTAGCTGCTGTTGTTAAGGTAGAAGAACAAATAACTTACAATGGAATTTTTTTTTGATGAATGAGCTAAAAAGGAACTCATGGTCACTACTCTTTTCAATCTTCCAATTCCACTGATCATGAACATAAAATTGCCAATACTTGTTTCATACTTGTAATTGAAGGACTGCAAAATGCACTTGTAAAATTGATAAACTTCAGAATTGATTTGTACCTTAGGGAATAGCATATAAAAGTCAACATCCAAACATTTGTGAGCATAATAAGATCCTTTGGGAGAGTCAACACAACACTGGGCTCAATTTTCATACTCAATGTATTAATTCTCCAATGTGGAAATAATTCCCATTTCACCCTGATTAAATCATATACAAATTGGAATTACTTGTGGTAGATTTGGCAACTTCAAAAGGAACAATCAAATTAATTGACTGAAGGCCATTCTTTGCTATCTTCAAGAGTATGTAGCAAAAGATTTTCATGACTCCCAATAAAGGTTTTCAATTCAAAGACATGTCAACTTTCATAATCAATTGTAACTTCTCCTGCAGTTGTTTTGGAAACAAAGAATAGACCAAGATGTTACAAATCTCAGTAGAAAGATCACATGCACCTAACAAATGTGAAGGAGATCTTTCTGTATCTTGTTATTTTCCTGTTCATTGCAACAAGCCCTATACACCATCTCCAAAGCGATAAAACAAAAGATGACATAGGTTCTACTTTCAGATCTTATTCTGAGGCCAAGCAATTATAAAATGTCGACCAAGTATTACTAACCAATCAAAAATGTCCCCTTTTTTAAACTAATTAAATACTCACATTGATGTTCCTGTTTATTCTGGGTAAACTGTGACTCAGTGGTCGCACTCTTGCTTCAGAAGTGTCTGAGTTTTCCTCTTGGTCCAAATGAAAGGAAAACAATCTGTGCTCACAATCCAGTGCACTACTTAGGGAATGCTACACTATCAGAGTTGCCATCTTTGAAACAAGACATGAAAACAGGGGCTGTATCTTTTCCATCTGATCAATGTAAAAGCCATCAAGGGATGATTCTAAATGAGAGCAGGGGACTCATTCATGATAACCATGACTACCAATCATTCCTTAATAAACATCACCAAAATCTATTTTCTATTCATTGTTCTTTTGAGATCAAGCTGGGCATAAATTAGCTCTCATATTTCCTCCATTACTTGAAGAGTACATTTCAAAAACGCTTCATTGACTGTGAAGCAACTGGAGATCTCCAATGGTCATGAAAGTTAAAAATTCTGCTGAAAGCTTACACAATAGCTATAATTAGTTAAACTGAGGTGTTTCTCATATAGTATTGAGCAGGCTCAGCAATGCAGCTTGTGGGGGAGTGACTTGTAATGGATCGGAGGCCAATTTCACTGTTATAAGTTTCTTCTACTTGGCTCCTCTCCTTTGAGAGTAATGCTCAAAACCATGAGGAATTGAGACAGAATAAAACGTGAGAAATCTAAATGATTGGAAGGAGAGTGTAGGTGGTCTGATAAGTGAGTTTGCAGATGACACAAAGATTTGGGAACTGCAGATAGTGATAAGAATTGGAGAAGAAACAGCAGTGCATACAAAGGGTGGAGATTTGGGTGGAGAAATGGCAGACGGAGTTTCATCCGAACCAATGAGAGGTGATGCATTTTGGAAGATCTAATGCACATTAGGAGTATACAGGAAATGGCAGAACCCTTAACATATAGAGGCATCTAGGCACACAGATCCACACTCTTCACAAAGTGGCAAACCAAGTGGGTAAGATCATCAAGAATCATATGGCATGCTTGCTTTCATCGATTGGGGCATAGAGTATAAAAATTGGCAAGTCGTGTTGTAGCTGTAGAAAACTTTAGTTAGGCCATATCTGGAATACCATGTGCACTTCTGGTTACCACACTACCAGAGATATGTGGAGGCTTTTGAGAGGGTACACAAATGGTTTGACCAGGATTTTGCTTGGTTTGGAGGGTATCAGCTTTGAGCAAAGAATGGACAAACTTGGCTTGTCTTCACTTGAACACTGAAGGTTGAGGGGCAACATGATAGAGGTTTTCAAATTTATGAGATGCGCAGATAGAAAGGATAGCTGCTGTCTTTTTCTGAGGCTAGAAGTGTCAATTACTGGGGACATAGGTTTAAGGTAAAAAGGTCAAGATTAGCGTGGTGCTGGAAAAGCAAAGCAGGTCAGGCAGCATCCGAGGAACAGGAAAATCGACTTTTTGGGTAAAAGCCCTTCATCAGGAAGGGCTTTCCAACATCACTCTAATCTTGACTCTAAGCTCCAACAACTCCACGTTCACCTTAATGTAAAAGGGAGTAAGTTTAAAGGAAGTGTGAGAGGTATTTTTTAAATGCAGAAGCTTGTAAGTGCCTGGAATGCACTGCTAGAGGAGGTGGTGGGGACGGATATAATAACAATATTTAAGAGGCATTTTGACAGATACATGATTAGGCATGGAATAGAGGGAAACAGCCCACATACAGGTAAAAAGGGTTTTAGTTTAGAAAGGCATCATGTTGCTTGCAGTCTTGGTGGGCTGAAAGGCCTGTTCCTGCCTGTTCCAATTGGCCTCATTAGGAACTAAAGGATTAGAAATTCAAATGATTGGCAAAGGAACTAAAATAACATGGGGTCATTTTTTTTCTTACTCAGAATGTGACTATGATTGAGAATGCACTACCTGAAAGAATGGTGGAAATAGATTCAATTCTGGATTTCAAAAGGGAATTAGAAAACTACCACAAGGGAAAAACTTACAGTGCAAAGGGGAAAGAGAGGGACTTTAAGATAAGGTATTTTCTTCTAACAGAATCCTGGCATGGACTTGACTGACTAAATGCCTTCCTTCTGTGCAGTAACTAATTTACAATCTCAAAAGCAATGATTTGGACAAGTTAAGTATTGTTTGGATGTAATTTATTTTCTTTAGCATATATTTAATATCTGGAATGTTGGATGCTCTTAAAATTTTCATATAAATTAAGAAGTAGCAACATAGTCAGAATAAAGTTATTGTGATGTAATATGTCTAACACGAACAAAACAGCACTCAACATATCGGGTTTCTTTTAGTTTTAGACCATTAGTTTGTTTTAATTGCATTAATCTACAAGTAATGTTCAATACCACCTTCTTTTTCTGCCCCTCTACTCCTCACTTACCTTAAACCTATATTGACATTTGACCTCACCTAGAAACCTTAACCCACTCATTGAGCCATTGAGTCAGACAGCATGGAAGCAGACACTTCGGTCCAACCTGTCCAACAGAATCCCATACTAAACAGGCCCCATCTGCCTACTCCTGACCCATATCCTTCCAAACCTTTCCTATTCATCTCCTTACCTCAGCGTCTTTTAAATATTGTAACTGTGCCTGCATCCAGCTCTTTCTCGGAAAGTGCATTCTACATGCAAACCACGGTGTCTAAAACATTTGTCCCTCGTGTCTTTTTAAAATCTCTCTCCCCTCATCTTAAAAATATGCCCCCTAGTTTTGAAATCCCTCATCCTAGGGAAAAGACACCTATCATTAATCTTATCTATACTCCTCAGATTTTATAAACTTCTATAAGGCTATCTCATAACCTTCTACACTCAAGTGAAAAATGTCCCAGCTTATCTAGCCTTCCTTTCTAACTCAAACCTTCCACACCCAGCAACATCCTAGTAAATCTCTTCTGATCCGTCTCTAACTTAATAATAACCTTTCCTAACAGGTCACTCAGACCGTTTGCCTGTACTCATGTGATTAATCTGTGGTTACCATTCTGCCCTTTATTTTCCCCAGTTACCTCAAAGTATTAATGTTCCAGCCCCGCTCAGTTTCACTGTCTCAGTTTATGTTCTACGCATACCTTTGCTGAGACAGCAAACTGATTTTAATTTTGCTTTGCAGTATTAAGTCCAAAGACTGATAATTGACCACTAGAGGAATGGTACAATTAAAACCTGTGTCATTCTTCAGCCAGTTTTGAAGTTCTCCTGGTGGATGTGTTCTGATTCCCATAGTCACCAAGCTATCAAAGAATTGGTTAACTCCCTATCAGCCACAGAAGAAAATGGGCAAAATCAAAATGGTAAAAGGAAAAAAAACTCTCCTTCACAAATCAATTTCTCTATTCTGAATGAAAGAAAAATGTACAGTTGACCTCATATTTTATTCATGTTAACAAATACAGAATGAACAATTGGGATGAATTCAACAAACTAAGATCTTTAAATTAGCAGATGAACTGGCACGATTGCTTATAGATATCAGGGTTTCTAAAATGTAATCTAGTTAAAATAAATAAAGTTTGAAGCCCAGTTAACTGAACTAATCTCTTGAAAAAGATACATTTTGAGTTACTTGATATGGGATACAACAACATTATTATAAATCAGAATTCTTTCAAATAGTTTCTCTTTATTTAGGCAAAAAGATCACAGTTCTTCTCAAACACTGTTGAAAGCAGTTGTCTGCCTTGGACAAGCTTAATTTAATTACTGAAGTATGTCATGCAAGGAGTTTACTGAAGTTCAGTAAATTACATTTATACATATTTACAAAGCACTAAAACAACAGAACCATCAAACTAATGATAGTTTTCACATTATATACTCAGTGTGCAAGATGATTCTTAATGGTGGACATTGCAAGAATTAAATATCAATGTCGAAAAATAAATTGCATTCCGACCCGTTTAATGCAAAACCAGAAAGATAAGCAACGATCATATTTTGCTCTCTTACAAGCTCCAATCTTCACTGTCCTTGGAGAAATAATTGTGCAATGCTTTTCATAAATACCCATGCATATTCTGACATTTAAACTGGTGCATTATCATCAGATCTCTTCCAAGAAAGGGAAGCATTAAATCAGCTTAACTTTGTTTATATTCTATATTGCTTGCTTTGGTAAATTTAAGACAATCTAAGTTAATGATATAATGAAACTGATTTAGAGCAATTACAGGCCAGGACGCAAACGATCATAATCAAACTGATCATACAGGTCAGTAAAGCAAGCTCTGTGAATAAATGCAAGAAATTATTCAAATTAGACAGTTATATAGTGTGTAATTATGATGCAGGGAGAAATACAGCAAAGTCTGATAAAGAACTAGACTTTAGCCTGAAATGTTAAAATTGGCTGTCTCAATGAATAAGAATTATGTACATGAACTGTACCGTTCATGATAGTAAAGAACAGAAATGAAGACGGACTAACATATACAGATGATCATGCTTGGCTGCACACTTTGTGAGATGATTTGTCAATTCCAAACAACTCCTTGCAGTCCTTAAAAGTTGATTTATGAAAAAAAAATCTCAACATTTTGAAACTTTTGCCAAAGATCCTGTAATAAATTCTGGGAGCCAAGCAGAGAGTTTTACAGTCTCACGTGTGATAAACAATTGCATTAGTCTCATGCATCAGCTGTGTCCACAGTTTGGATCCACAGGGGTCACAAAATCCGAATGGCAGCAATAATAGTCAACATGCTGTCTTTCAGGGCTACTATTTTAAGACAATAAGACATGAGAGTGGAAGTAAGGCTATTCGACCCATCGTGTCCACTCTGCCATTTAATCATGTCTGATGGGCATTTCAATGCCACTTCCCTGCACTCTCCCCGTAGGCCTTAATTCCTTGCGAGATGAAAAATGTATCAATCTTTGCCTTGAAGACATTCAGCATCCTGGTCTCGACTGCGCTCGTGGAAATGAATTTCACAGGCCCACCTCTCTCTGCCTGAAGAAATGTCTTCTCATTACCATTCTAAATTGACCCCCTCTAATTCTAAGGCTGTGCCCATGAGTCTGAATCTCCCCGCATAACAAAAACAAATTCCTAATGTCCACCCTTTCTAAGCCATGCATTATCTTGTAAGTTTTTATTAGACCTTCCCTCAAATTTCTAAACTCTAATGAATACAACCCCAGGATCCTCAGCCGTTCATTGTATGTTAGGCTTAGCATTCCTGCAATCATCCGTGTGAATCTCTGCTGGACACGGTCCAGTGTCAGTATGTCCTTCCTGAGGTATGGATCCCAAAATTGTACACAGTATTCTAAATGGGGCCTAACTAGAGCTTTATAAAGTCTCAGTAGCACATTGCTACTTTTATATTCCAACCCTCTTGAGATAAATG
Organism: Hemiscyllium ocellatum; assembly: GCF_020745735.1. Taxonomy (NCBI): domain Eukaryota; kingdom Metazoa; phylum Chordata; class Chondrichthyes; order Orectolobiformes; family Hemiscylliidae; genus Hemiscyllium; species Hemiscyllium ocellatum. The sequence continues at coordinate 30,128,898 of NC_083429.1, read as the reverse complement.
ACAACATTACATTTGCTTTCTTAACCACGGACTCAATCTGCAAGTCAACATTTAGAGAATCCTGGACTAGCACTCCCAGATCCCTTTGTACTTCAGCGTTATGAATTTCTCACCATTTAGAAAATAGTCCATGCATGTATTCTTTTTTCCAAAGTGCAAGAGCTCGCATTTGCTCATGTTGAATTTCATCAGCCATCTCTTGGACCACTCTCCCAAACTGCCCAAATCTTTCTGCAGCCTCCCCACCTCCTCAGAACTACCTGCCTGTCCGCCTAACTTCTTATCACTGGCGAACTTCACCAGAATGCCCCCAGTCCCTTCATCCAGATCATTAATATATAAAGTGAACAGATGTGGCCCCAACACTGAACCCCGCGGGACGCCATTGTCACCAGCTGCTATTCCACAAGAGAACCTTTTGTCCCAATTTGTCAGACAGCCAAACCTCAATCCATGCCAGTAGCTCAGCTCGAGCACCAGGGGCCCTCACCTTACTCAGCAGCCTCTCGTGAGGCGCCTTTTGGAAGTCTAGGTAGATAACATCTACTGGCTTTCCCTGGTCTAATCAACTTGTACCTCTTCAAAGATTTTTAACAGAGTTGTCAGGCATGACCTCCCCTTACTAAATCCATGCTGACTTGTTTTGATCTGACCCCAAACTTCCAAGAATTTAGAAATCTCAACCTCAATGATGGATTCTAGAATTATATCTAAAACCAAGATTAGGCTAATTGGCTTATAATTTTCCATCTTCTGTCTTGATCCTTTCTTGAACAAGGGTGTCATAACAGTGATTTTCCAACCACTTGGGACTTTCCCTGACTCCAGTGATTTTTGAAAGATTACAACCAATGCCTCCACTATTTCTTCAGCCACCTCCCTCAGAACTCTAGGATGTAGCCCATCAGAGTCAGGAGATTTATCAATTTTTAGACCTTTTAGTTTGTCTCGCACTCTCTCTTTTGTAATGGTTACCATACTCAACTCTGCCCCAACTCTCCTTAATTGTGATATTACTCATGTCTTCCACTGTGAAGATCGACGTAAAGTACTAATTCAATTCTTCAGCTATTTCCTTATCTCCCATCACTAGCCTTCCTGCACCAATTTGGAGCAGCTCAATTTCCACTTTTGCTTCTCATTTGTTTCTTATGTATTGTGAGAAACTTTTCCTATCATTTCTAATATTACTGGTTAGCCTACCTTCATATTTGATCCTCTCCTTCCTTATTTCTCTCTTTGTTATCCTCTGTTTATTTTTGTAGCCTTCCTAACATTCTGATTTCCCAGTGCTCTTGGCCACTTTAAAGGCTCACTCTTTATCTCTGATACATTTCCTGACTTCCTTAGTCAGCCATGGCTGTCTAATCCCCACTCCCAGATAATCTTTCTTTTCTTTGGAGTGAACCTTTGTACTGTGTCTTCAATTACACTTAGAAACTCCTGCAATTATTGCTTTACTGTCTTCCCCACTGGGCTCTGCGTCCAGTCGATTTTTGTCAAAGTACCACTTGAATTTTTAGGCTTCATGCTCCAATCTACTGCTGTCATAGAAAAGTCTTACACCAAACAAATTCGATGGAGTCTATATAAAATGACCTTGATCAACTCAATAAAAAAAAATCAAGAAATTTTACATGTAGTTCTGGGATAACGTGCATGTTGGCAGCACGACATGGCTATAATGTTGCTGAAGAATTAGGGAATTGTGTTTTGGAGAATGCTGACCTCACTAGGCAATAGTATGATTCCAGTGGCATCAGTTTGCACACTTTATACTCCAGATAGCCTTTTTCAATAAAGTCAGGTCATGGAGACAGCCAATTCCAGCTGCATCCATAGGGCAACACCCTGAACAGTCAGAGTCTACCTGACTTGTAGACTGACAGGTAACAGACCTAACCCAACTAATTCTTTTTTTTTGTGTGGTTATAAAATGGCATCCTTTGTTCAAGTCGACTTCTTGTTCTGATGAGTGCAAGATTTTTTTTAAAAAGCTCATCCATTTCCCTTCCTTTCAAAAGGCACAACTTAAACACAAGACCAAGTAGGTCAGAATGTGCAAACACACCAATAAATTCAAAGAAACCTGCAACATAAAATCCAGGATAGCCACAAATTCAAAATGTTCCACTCTACAATCTGTCCTCCAATTTTATGGTCAGCAACAGGTATCATGGTGAGCAACAATTACTAAAGACTTCAAACAGGTGAAGTGGATGACACATAAACATTTGAGAATGTCATGGAGACTCAATTGTAAGTTGTCCACAACACTGACCATACTCAAATCAAAGAGGAACAGAGTTTCTCTGCTGTACTAATAGATTACGAGATGAATTGACAAGTAAAGATCGTTGGCATCTCCAGTGTGTCGAAATTAGCCTCAGTGTCCTTAGTAAATAAACACTGAATGTATTTTCCTAACTTTATGTTGCTATTTTTTGCATAGATGTCAAGTCACTTCAAATAAATTAGTTCTGCCTTTAATGAAGTACTAAACAAAGAATGTGATTTGACCTCATTAAGTGGTCTTCCATTAATTGTGCTGATGCTAATTTTTAGACTTACTTTTCCCAATAATTTCACTCATGTTGAAACTTGGATTGCTTACTTGTGTACTGTTGAACTGGAAGCTAGGATAAGGTAATCACTGCACAAATATTTGACTTGAAGACTGTAAAGTCACATTTAAATTGAATTCACTTGAATTTAACTTGAGTGTTGCTTTCTTGACAAATGCTACCGCACCTGCTGAATATTCCCAGGACTTTTTACAAATTGTTACTTCTTCAAATATGTCTATATTATTATAGTTCTGTTCTATTCTTGCATAGGTTGTCTCATGAAAGTTGATAAGTCACATTATCCTCACGACCATCTGGATGCATCCATGGATGCCAATGGAGTAAAGGTGGAAATTGCTGAGATGCCAGTCTTGAAGGTCATACTAAAGAAATGGGCACAGCAAATCTAATTCCATTGATCCAAAACAAATGTTGTCAGGTAAATTCAGCAACTAAACCCCTCACCCCCACCCCATTTATCATTGCTGATGGGAAAGCTTGCCAAGATGATAATCTGAGATAAGATTAGAAGTCATTTGGATAATTGTGGATTCATTATGGAAATCAACAAACTTCACTGAGTTCATTAATATGGTAATGGAGAAGAAAAACAAACTTTTGACGTGGCTCACATGAACCTCTAAATAATGCTTGACAAAGTATCATATAGTTGACCTGTCAGAAAGCTAAAATCCATAGCATAAAAAGCAAAGCATTAAATCTGGGCATATATTTTTGGGAGTAATATATATATATGATGTGAAGCAAGTTAATAATCACACAGCAACAGGTTATAATCCAACAGGTTTATTTGGAAACACTAGCTTTCAGAGCACTGCTCCTTCATCAAGTCACTGTCACAACTACTTAATGAAGGAGTAGTGCTCTGAAAGCTAGTGCTTTCAAATAAACTGTTGGACTATAACATGGCATTGTGTGATCTTTAACTTTGTCCACCCCAGTCCAACACTGGCTCCTTCACACTGTGAAGGAAGTTAGAAGAGATGGAATTATTTAGACAACCTTTTGGCTGGAACAGGAATTCTTTAATTGTGTTCAACAGATTTGGGCTGTGACTCTCTGGCTAATTAATGAAATCAGAAGTTTAGTGTGTGCTGAAAGCAATATGCTGTTTTTCTTAAAATGAAGTGACTTTGAAAAAGCTGTAGGAATTGCAGATACTGTAAGTCAGAGACAAAAACAGAAATTGCTGGAAAAGCTAAGCAGGTCTGGCGGCATCTGTGAAGAGAAATCAGAGTTAACATTTTGGGTGCAGTGACCCTTCCTCAGAACTGAAAACACTAACCAAAATGATAACTCTGCTTTCTTTTCACAGATGCTGCCAGACCTACTGAATTTTTCCCACAACTTTTTTCCCAGTGAGTTTTTCCCAGTGGTTAACACTGCTGCCTCACAGCGCCAGAGACCTGGGTTCAATTCCTGCCTCAGGCGACTGACTGTGTGGAGTTTGCACGTTCTCCCCGTGTCTGCGTGGATTTCCCTCTGTGTACTCCGGTTTCCTCCCACAGTCCAAAGATGTGCGGGTCAGGTGAGTTGGCCATGCTAAATTGCCCGTAGTGTTAGGTAAGGGGTAAATAAAGGGGTATGGGTGGGTTACACTTCGGTGGGTCGGTGTGGACTTGTTGGGCCGAAGGGCCTCTTTCCACACTGTAATCTAATCTAATCTAATCTTCTGTTTTTGACTTTGAGAAAGCATGTAAGTGAGGCAATGAAATAAGAAATTGAGTTAATTGCCATAATAACTGAAAGGGAGGAGGCAAAATTGGTTTTGAGAGGATTAGATGTCTATGCTAAGAGTAGCCTCGCAACTCTCACTGGTATTAGAGTTCTGTTCAGGCAGATGAGCAAAGGAGACACCCAGAAGCTGAAGTGTCTAACCTAGTGCTGTTTCTTAAATATTGTCCTCAGGAACTTAATCCCAGTCAGTTGGAATCAAAACTGGTCGTTTATCATCAATCTGCAGCTGTCAGCAAATTAGCTGTGCAGACAGGAAATTCAGCAGGTCATCACACAATACCTGCTGTTTTCTAAACTTTGGCCCACAGGAGTTAATCTTTTTCCTTTTGTTTTTTCGTTAAAAAACAATCATCTCTGCAGAGACTTGACTTGTTTTTTTAGAAGTGTTGTTTAACTGCACCTTTGTGTGAGGGATAAAGAGTATTTGAAAGAGGTTTAGTGCATGAATCACAAATGTCAATTTGCAGGAATAAAAGTAATTAGGAAAGCTAATAGAATTTTATCATTTACCAAGAGGGAAAGTGAATACCAACATAAGGAAACTATGCTTCAATTGAACAGCCATGGTGAGACCATATCTGAAGGGCTCCATGCAGTGTTGATTAGATGTAAATACATTGAAAGCAGTTTATCAGACTAATAAACAAGCTTGAACCTGCAATACAACGAACTTTCCACTGAGCCAGAAGTTTGCTGTATTTATGCAAGTATCCTTCATAATAGTCATTGTTTAGTTCATTCGTATGAATGCCCAATAAATGCTTCAGAATCCTATTACTTTAACAAACCCACATGTCAGAAAACATAATTCTGCAACAGCAGACGACATGATAGATTGCCTCACAATTGCTCCAAATAAGTCTGTGAGATAAATGTCTTTTAATCAGGACCTGCAATAACATGCACTCTGAAGGTTTGCACTGTTAGTTTGAAATAATCAACCGCAGTTGGAACTGCAAAAAAAAGTAAAGAATACAACAAATAACTGCAGGTTCTCAACTGAGTGTATTGAGAATATCAATAAAAATCACAACTGTCATTTAGCCATATCGTCCTCACTGGGTGAGCTTAATCAAACTGTAGCCTGATTGTGAACAGCAATAATTTGACACAGAACTGATTTTCTGAGGTGGTGGTTGAGCTGAAGGTTAAAGAAATCTGTTGCACCAGCATGCAAGAGTGCACCCTTATAACATCAATGCTGAACATCAATCATGAGCACTTGGGAAATTATTTTCAAGTTGCATTCTTTTACTTTTGAAATGGAACTCACTTTATAAAATCTGCCACTTCTAGGCTACATTTAATTACATTCTTTGTTCATGAGATGTGGACATCACTGGCAAAACCAGAATTTATTGCCAATCCTGATGTACCACAAAGAATGTGACAGTGAGCTTTCTTGAACCACTCTCATCTTTTTAGTATGGGTAAACCCACAAGCTATCCAGGAAGATGTTCCTGGATGTTGACCCAGCAAGAGAGTCGGATATCTTTCCAAATAGCATACAACTTACAGTAGAGCGGCGAACTGTTGAACTGTGGTAATTAATATCCCAGCCTCGAGCAGAGGAGGTCTGGATTCAAGACCCACCTCCCTGGAGGTGTGTCATGACAGTTAGACCTTGCAACAGATGGCGTTTCTGTGTCTCCTGTTGCTGTTCATCCAGGCAATACTGGTCAGATATTCAGTAGGTGCTATCCATCTTGTAAGAGACAGTGAGGTCTGTAGATGCTGGATATTACTCTCAACACTATCCATCTTGTAGCTAGTATACACTACGACCACAGTATGCCATGAGTGAAACATTGGCAGCACAGTGGCTCAGTGGTTAGCACTGCTGCCTCACAGGACCAGAGACCCAGGTTTGATCCCTGCCTCAGGCGACTGTCTGTGTGGAGTTTGCACATTCTCCCTGTGTTTGCGTGAGCTCCCTCCAGGTGCTCCGGTTTCCTCCCATGGTTCAAAGATGTGCAGGTCAGGTGAATTGGCCACACTAAATTGCCCATAGTGTTAGGTGCATGAGTCAGAGGGAAATGGGTCTGGATGGGTTACTCTTCAGAGTTTGGTGTGGACTTGTTGGGCCGAAGGGCCTGTTTCCATGAAGTAGGGATTCTAATCTAATGTTAAAAAAAAGTGAATTCTTATACAGACAAATTAATTAATTAATGACTTTATTGTCACGTGTATTTTACAATGAGAAAAACACTGTCACCATGATCCGTCGTCATTCTGAATTAGAGTAAGAAACAAAATAGAAAGATATAGATCAGAGAAAGTCCATCTGTCCTGAGCCAGCTTATCATCAACAGTGCCTGAGCTGCCATCCCTCTTTCACCAGCTTACGGCTGTCTACACTGGACCCAACCAATTTCAATAACATCACTTTTCAGGCACTAACCTTCACCACTTGGCCAATTCTCCTCTATCACTACCTCACCGCCACCTACGCCAGATCAACAAACATCAAAGTGGACTGTCAGTCAAGTGGATTGGTTTGTCCTAGATGGACCAAGCTTCAGGTGGATCAGCAAGTAGAATGTACTCTACAACAATCCTGATTTGCAACAAACAGAACATAGAACAAAAAACATTACAGCACAGTACAGGCCCTTTGGCTCTCAATGTTGTGCTGACCTGTGAAACCAATCTAAAGCCCATCCTATCTGCGCTATTCCTTTTTTATCCATATGTCTATCCAACAGCCATTTAAAGCCTTTAAAGTTGGTAGGTCTACTACTGTTGCAGGAAGTGCATTCCACACCCTTACTACTCTCTAAATAAAGAAAATACCTCTGACAGCTGTTCTAAATCTATCACCCCTCAATTTAAAACTTTATCCCCTCGTGCTAGCCATCACCATCCGAGGAAAAAGGCTCTCACTGTCCACCCTATCTAACCCTCTGATTATCTTATATGTCTCAATTAAGTCACCTCTCAACCTTCTTCTCTCTGACGGAAACAGCCTCAAGTCCATCAGCCATTTCATAAGACCTTCCTTCCATACCAGGCAATGTCCTGGTAAATCTCCTCTGAACTCTTTCCAAAGCTTCCACATCCTTCCTCTAATACAGTGACCAGAACTGTACACAATACTCCAAGCATGGCCACACCAGAGTTTTGTACAGCTGCCAGCATGACCTCATGGTTCTGAAATTCAATCCCTCTACGAATAAACGCTAACTAAAATTACCTCCTTAACAACCCTATCAACCTGGGTGGCAATTTTCAGGGATCTATGTACATGGACACCGAAATCTGTTTGCTCATCTACACTACCAAAGTGCTTTAGATGGTTAGTATGTGAGCTATTCCATGAAAATTTCCCAGCATCTGGCCTGCTGTCATAGTTATTGTATTTATTAGACTAGCCTAGCTAAATTTCCAGTCAATAGTGACTCTTTTTGTTGATGGAGATTCCAAGGGGACTGATTATCTCTTTTTTGGAGATGGTGATTTTCTTTGCAGTTATGCGCCTTATTACTTTGCAACTTATCATTCCAGACCTAAATGTTGTCCAGGTCTTGCTGAATGCAGTGTGCACTGCTTCATTATCTGAGGACTCTTGAACAGAAATGCAATAGAAACATTGCCCCCAGATATTTAAATGGATTTTCTTTATGTTTGGTTCCACATCACTCAGTAATTTCCTAGTGTTGACCTTTGAACTGTGGAGAAGATGGTAAGCCAGACAGTCCAGACAAAGGCCTGAGAAAATAAGCACAATGATGAAGAAAACAAGACAGTAGGAGATAAATTAATAGCTTTCAGAGAAGCCAAACATTGGAAATCACCAGAATTTGGCAATTTTGGAGTTTCTAACTGGTCATTCATGGATATTGACAGCTCAAATAAACATCCACTAATACAATATAATGACACTTTCTCTTTGTAATATTACTTTTGGACATTACACACCACAAAAGCGCTTTCAAGTGAATTACTGCCTGGTGTTGGGAAGAAAGAGCAGCCAAGTGTATTATTAATCAAACTGTGACAGTTTGAAAAGAGTGAACCAGCAGCATCATTGATCCTTTCTGTGTAATGGTTGCATATATTATCCATGGTAAAGATTTAGATGCATTTTGAGGTATCAGTCTCTCTTCAAGGCGATTTTGCATTCTGTTACAATATCAGTCACAAAGGTTGATAATATAAATGACTTTAAAATGAAGCAAAATAACTGCAGAATAAAATATCAAAGTTAGTTCATGAAACCACAAAGATCATTTGTGTCAACAACGATCTTCAATTGTCACACTAATTTCACTTACAGTGGCATACACATTCTCAAAACTGATCTAAGAAGGAAAGCACACAAAACATGAATAGGAGATCAGGTTCATATAATGACAGGGTTTTGCACATAGAGCAGTCAAATCTATGCATCTCAATTTACAATTCACTTTGTCTGTAATAAGAACATTCCCAGATCAAAACAACAGCTCCTTCTTATAGTCGGGCAATATAACAGTTGTACATTTCTAATTTATTTTTCCACTTTGAAATAAAATATGATGAGTTTCTGTTAATGTTATCACCACAATGAACAAAACAGTGCCAAAACATTACATTTTTAAAGCATTATAAATACAGTTAAATGTTCAGTAGTGCTGTGATGATGCTGCTCCTTTGACAAGATTGTGTTGTTCTTGGTTTTATTTCAGAAAGGTTGTAAAGGCAAAGGTTCCTATATATCTGAAAATATCTACTTGAAGAAGCTTTTAAGTTTTTTTTTAAAAACACTTGCACAATGAAAGTGGGGTGCCCAGTTCTCCTAGTTCAAAGTTTTGGTTTGCTGTAGTTTCAGCTGCGGGGGTGGTGGGGGTGGGGGTGGTGCTAGACAAACAGCAACTGGCAAAAGAAACAGCTCCATGCTGATCCTTCTCTCTCTCTCTCTCTCTCTGCAATCTCTCTCCTGTCAGAACCTGTGTGTGAATTTATCATTTTTTGCCAAGGGGGTGTTTATGGGGATGGTTGCAAGTATTTGGAATGGCATCATTAAGGTGTGATAGAGTTGATTGGGCTTCCAAATAGTTATATTATTCTAACTTTGGTTTTCTTTTCTTCTACAAATAAATTGTGTGTGTGTGTGAGACAGAGAGAGAGAGAGAGAGAGAGAGAGAGAGAGAGACCTGGTCCATAATAGCACTATGCAGGAGCATTGTGAGCATGAAGCCAAACCACAGAAAGGACATATTAAAGCAGATGGCTGAAAGGCTATCCAGGGACATATCAAATGAGATAGATTTGAAGGAGTTTTTTTTAAATACAGAAGAATTCCAGAGAGATAGAAGATTCTCATAATGAGCACCTTGGAAGCTGAATGGCTGCCAATATGAAGTGATTGAAAGTGGACCATTCAAGATACCAGAATTGGAGCACAGCAGATATGTGAGTGTTACGGTACTGGAGAAGGTTACGAGACAAAGAAGTCATGATTTGGAGATGATGGTGTTGGACTGGGGTGTACAAAGTTAAAAATCACACAACACCAGGTTATATTCAACAGGTTTAATTGGAAGCACTCGCTTGTGTACGTAATGTCAATGACATTAATGCATCATCACTACAGTGGAAACTTTCAGAACAGAAATATGAGTAACTGAGCATGACATTTTCACTCAGCTTGATAGGACTTAAATGATGTGGGTTTTCACTACTCTGTCCAGTACGACTTGGCCACTCTAAGCACAAATTAACTGGAAACCTTGGAGTAAGGTAACCATCAACTGACAATTACATTCATAGAATTATTTGCTATAATGCAGGTGAGAAATGAAAACAAAATCCTAATGTCCTTTTGAATTGGTATTTAGTCAGTTTATTGGAAAGAGCAAAAAGACTTCTGTTCTGCATGTTTGTATCGTCTACCTGGCATTGTGTCATCTATGCCAAAATCTATGACACAGTGGGCAGTTTTCCACTCCCTGTGATCCTTCTCGCATGTCGTTGAGTGTGAGCTAGATTCTGTAGCACTTCCTCTCTTAGTTAGCTTGGATATCTTAGACAGAATAAAACCTGGTCTAACAATGATTTAACTAGACAATCCAATTCTCCCATCTACCCTCCTTGCTTGACACAACTATCTCTCATGATCCAATGTGACTACTCTCTTGAGCAAATTTGCTTATCGACCCAACTATCTACCCATCTCAACCATTCACCTACTCACCAATCAACCACACAACCATTCACTAACATTCAAAGATTGGATCTTTCTCATTACCACATTGGAGCTAGTGTTTCAAAAAGATGCTAAGTCCTATATTTCCATGGCCCTGACTGCTATTTTACCCAAGTTCACAAAGGGATGGTATGCTATGTTCTTCTGCAATAGCTCAGTTAGGAAGATGCCAGCAGAACTGTGCTTGAGATATTTACAATTGCAACAGCAGTCTACATGTCATTACCACTGCTTGGAAGATCCAGTCCATTATGTTTTATTTCATAGCATAGGAAATACAATGAACCCAGTTTTATTTTTCTGAACAAAGTTACTATACATAATTTTCCCTTCAACAAACTATCAACATTACCAAAATCATCTTACACAATTTTGCAAAGAGCAAGGGGAAGAAGAAATATTTTATCCCATCAACTAAAGTTTACAAGGTATAATTATGGTACCTGCAAGGTTGCACAGTGGGAATTAAATTGCTTCTGCCAAGCACTGTGGCGTAAAATGGGAGGACATACTCACTGCAATTTCTCGCATACATTTCCACTCAGTTAAATGTACAATGAGAAAGGAGGGTACAATAGAGCGGAGAGGAAGCAATTGCGTGATAAAATGAAGAAAGGAATTCCAGTGCTGGATTACAGGGATTATGTTGCTGACCTATGGGAAGCTAACTTAATCAGACAACTGCTTGCTCTTCAGGTTAAGGAATGAGAATGATGAGTGTTCCAGCAAAATGCAGAAGGTATAAAAATATAAGGTCCACTGATAAAGGGGGGAAATTAAATCAGTATCTTGTGAAATTATGTACTAGTTATGCAAACGATGCTAATTACCAAATCAGATCTTCATTACAACTCAAAAAAAAACTCAAGTTATCTCTACAAGAATTTGGAATATAATTATTACTCCACGTTGGACAACATCTCAGGGATTTGGACCAATTAAGCCTAATTTGCATATGCAAACCAGAGTAATCGTTATTCAAAACCTTTACCTATTATTTCTGATTTTGTGGAAGATAAATTATACAAGCAAGGTCATTTTCCTCTGATTGGGAAACATATTAAAAGCTGTTGAAAAAAAATCTACTTCACTCATTACAAAATCTGTCTTATTTAATTAATATACACATTCAGTATCATATTAGCACCCAAGACTGTTTAATGCCAAAGCATTTTGGCTGTTTTGTGAGTTGCAATGTTATTTTTTTAATTGCTTTTTTATATCTCTAAATACTTAAATTGTTAACAGCCTTAGTTTTTAAAACACATTTTCAAAGTTCAAGGACAAGCAAGACAGTGGAGGGAGTTTGTTGTTTGCCCATTTTGGGATTGCTGGCTTACATTACATGAGTTAGGCCGATGAGGTATTTCTTTCCCTCTCCATAGGTAGCAAATGACACCCCTCTAGTCAGAAGTATATGCACATGTCCTGTGGATAATATTGGGAGCTTATTAGGCTAGTTGACACCCAACTGTCCTGTGGCCCAACATTTCAACTCCCCCACCGCCCCCCCCCCCCCCCTCCCCCACTCTGCCAAGGACATGGAGGTCCTGGGCCTCTTTCACTGCTGCTCCCTCACCACCAGACGCCTAGAGGAAGAACTCCTCATCTTCCGCCTCGGAACACTTCAACCCCAGTGCATCAATGTGGACTTCAACAGTTTTCTAATTTCCCCTTCCCCCACCTCACCCTAGTTCCAAACTTCCAGCTCAGCACTGTCCCCATGACTTGTCCTACCTGCCTATGACTGAAACGTCAATTTTACTGCTCCTCGGATGCTGCCTGAACTGCTGTGCTCTTCCAGCACCACTAATTCAGACTCTGGTTTCCAGCATCTGCAGTCATTGTTTTTACTTAGTTGATACCCAGATTATAGGCTCCACGTTCCTGCATGATAGGTCTTTGAGCCCTTGGTATTTCAGACCTGATCTGCTTCCTTCCTTCTCAAGATCATAGCAAGAAGGAAGTCCTTCAAAAAATGACCATAATTCCCAATTATAACCAGAGTATTGATCAAAAGGTTTTGAAAACTTGCTATTGCCACAGACAAAACAAATATGCTAATATCTGGAATTTAATGCAGGAAGTAATCCAGCAGAAAGGAGGTGTTGCTTCACCAATACTCAGAGCCGAACAGCAAATACTCTTAAAATACTTTGAGATGGGGTTTTACAGTGAATCAGATCTGGAAACCCCTTGAACACTTGCTCTCTATTAGGAAGGTTTACCTTTACCTGAAAATGGTTAATGTTTGACTTGCAGATTTCTGCTCAACTCATTTATTTCCATTCCATTATTTCAAGATAAGTACATTGTTTTCTGGTACAGACCATTCCTTTTCTCTTCTTAGACTTGAGCACATGACAAGTGATGTCACATTCACATCATCATAGCATGGGTGGCTCAGTGGTTAGCACAGGCTACCTCACAGCACCAGGGGACCCAAGTTCAATTCCAGCCTGTGTGGAATTTGCACATTCTCCCTGTGACTGTGTGGGTTTCCCCCAGGTGCTCTGGTTTCCTCCCAGAGTTCAAAGATGTGCAGGTTAGGTGAATATGCCATGCTAAATTGTCCATAGTGTTCAGGCATGTGTAGGCTAGGTGAATTAGTTAGAGGAAATGTAGAGTAATAGGGGAGGGGAATGGGTCTGAGTGGGATACTCTTTGGAGAGTCGGTGTGAACTTATTGGGCCAAATGGCCTGTTTCCACACTGTAGGGATTCTACATACATTGCTACCTCATTATAGGTATCTGATTAACTCCTTCAGTTAAAGGAGATGGTGTTGGATGACTGTATATTAATACTAACATTTACTGACAAGGAAAATTATAACCAAATTGAAGTTTTTGTAAAACAGTGGGACTTCTGTATGAAACACTAACTCCAACTAAAGAGTAGTCAACCATGACATCATCCATTTAGAACCAAATCAATAAATTCAGTGTACATTCACTTCAGAGATTTTGAATGGTTACAAAATCAACAATGATGATTGCTGCGATGTAATGGAGGCAGTAATTTCTATTGTGACTTGAACATTTCAAATGGCCTTGAAACTGACTTCAGAGGAAAGTAAAGTACCTCTGTATTTAAGTAGACATATGAAAAAAAAGTACAGTCATTGCTACTAATTTACACACAGTAATCACAAAGGACAGAACTAAAATATGAAATAGAAATTTGTTCACTACTGTATTAGTAGGTATTCTTTATAGATTGGAACTGAGATACTGTGTGTGGTAGCCTTGATGTAATCTATATTTATTAAGATATGCATCATCCCAAGAAGGTTGATGCTGTCAATCAATACATGCGATGGAACGATATTCTACTTCCCAGAATTAACATATCTCACTTCAAAATGTACAACATCCACAAGATGGCAAACATGCTTAAAATTACCTCAACTGTGTTTTTCCATGGACATCAAGAGTGCTAATGTGAGGTGAATCTAACTCAAACTAAAAGTGAGCAATGGCTTGATTTTGATGTGAATAGTTAAGAAAAAGCTTTCAATATTCACCCCAGATACAATGATCACAAACTTTTAGGAGATGTTGAAATAGAGATGATGGGGTTTTGGCATCAGATTGAACATGTTCTCTGTGACATCCATGAAGAGAAAATCTCTTCAAGCAATCAAATACATTGTCAACCATCACTGAGGCGCACAGATCACAGAGCAGGAAATTTCCATTACTTTTAACATAACAATAAAAAAATAGTAATTATTGTGGAAACCCAACCAGTCTGGCAGCAACTGAGGAGGAAGGAATAGAGCCAATGTTTCAGTCTAAATCGACTCTTCTTTGGAACATAGCAAAAAGTAATGTAAACATTGAAACACCAATGCCAGGTTGATGCATATATAAAACAGTGAACAACAGGAAATTCAAAAATATAACTTTAATTTTGTTCACATCTGCAAGTTCTTCTGAGGGAATTAGGACCAAATTGCAGGTTTAGAAGGAACTTGTTCACCAGCAGGGTTGTGAATTGATGGAATTCCGTGCCCAGTGGTTGAGGCTTCCTCAGTAAGTGTTTTTAAAGATAAGACAGATACGTTTTTTAACAATAAAGGAATTAAGGGTTATGGTGAGAGGGCAGTTAAGTGGAGCCGAGGCCATGAAAAGATCAGCCATGACCTTATTGAATGGTGGAGCAGGCTCAAAGAGCCAGACGGCCTACTCCTGCTCCTAGTTCTTATGAATGAAACATCAATTTGTAAAATTATTTTGTTTCAGGATCAGAGGGCTAATTGCCACTTTCAATCATACCTATCACGACAATTAACATTTACTAAGCCATGAAAATTCAATAATTTCTTATGGAACAAAGTTAAGTATATTTACTGCTTTTGAAGTGAGAACAGCTTAATTAGTTGAAATTCACACAACGACACTGATATCTGTGTAGATTCCAATGACAGATTGTAATAACATAGCTTGTGAGGAAGCAAGGAATCTGATTCCAAGTTTAACTGTGCACGTGTGTACGCGAGACATTACTGTCAGATTTACTTAGGAATAGACTCACTATTGTTTGTACAACAAAAGATATGCCAATAAAACATTGAATGCTGCAGAATGTCGCAAATGTACTTTCAGAATTTGTTCTCATCATTGATTTGTGTAAAAATATTTACACTTAATCAGAAAGAAATGAAATACCAAATTAGAGGTCAAGGAATCTTGGATAAAATGGAACCACAAGGTTACTTAGAAATGGATGACATTATTCAGTGGCTCTGTGACTCAATCCAAAAGACAATTTCAGGTATTGATTTCTCTTTACATGAGAAATGTTTCCAGTTATCATTCTTGAACTAAATGTATATCAATTTGTACCTTATTACCTTCTTTCTTTAGTCATATTTTAATCTAAATAATGCTCAGCATTGGCCTATTCCATTGCATTTCTACCTTGCATGAAGTGAAGTCTCAGCATTGTTTATCTCATTTCAAGGCAAAAATAGTTTATATTTTTATGTATTATGCTATAACTTGATCCCTTGATTCTCGGGGTTGATTTTTGACCACCCACACACATCTATCCAACCCCTACTGCATGCGCCGTTCTCCCCATCATCCACCTGACCTCACCTTGCAATCTAACCTCCAACTCTGTGGAGTAACAGATTGGGCAGCTTTTTGAAAGCCAAACATTTGGAAATTTTCTAAATGCCATTGAAGTTTAGGTGCAAAGCGTGAGGCATCACTGAAGAGTTTTCTAGCAAATTTCAACATGATTGACTGGCTTGCTTGGCAAAAGTGAGGACTGCAGATGCTGGAGATCAGATTCTAGATTAGAGTGGTGCTGGAAAAGTACAGCAGGTCAGGCAGCATCCGAGGAGCTGGAAAATCGACATTTCAGGCAAAATCCTTTCATTAGGAACGAGGCAGGGAGTCTCCAGGGTGGAGAGATAAATGGGGAGGGGGGTGGGGCTGGAGAGAAGGTAGCTAAGAATGCAATAGGTGGAAGGAGGTGAGGATGAAGGTGATAGGTCAGAGAAGAATGTGGAGCAGATAGGTGGGAAGGAAGATAGGTAGGTAGGACAGGTCATGAGGATGGTGCTGAGCTGGCAGGTTGAAACTGGTGTAAGGTGGGTGGAGGGGAAATGAAGAAACTGGTACGTCCACATTGATGCCCTGGGGTTGAAGTGTTCCAAGGCAGAAGATGAGGCATTCTTGCCCCAGGCATCGGGTGGTGAGGGAATGGTAGTGGAGGAGGCCCAAGACCTGCATGTCCTTGGCAGAGTGGGAAGTGGAGTTGAAATGTTGGGCCACAGGGCAGAGGGGTTGATTGGTGCGGGTGTCCTGGAGATGTTCCTTAAAGCGCTCTGCGAGGAGACGTCCAGTCTCCCCAGCCTAAAGGAGACTGCATTGGGAGCAACAGATAACAATAAATGACATTGGTGGATGTACAGGTGAAACTTTGATGGATGTGGAATTCTCCTTTAGGGCCTTAGATGGAGGTGAGGGGGGAGGTGTGGGCATAGGTTTTGCAATTCCAACAGTGGCAGTCATGTGAGAAATGCTGGAGTAAATGCTATAGAGGACTAAAGAGGTTCAAGTCTCAAACTGGTGGCGCATAGAACCTTAGGCGTGCAAGAAATCTATTCCATAATGAAGAGTGGACAGGAGGCAGGGGGTTGAATGGGCCTTCATCAGATGTTGGTGCCACAGGAAGCAGAGGCCTAAGTGAATTGTGATCTTGAGAATGTAGTTATGAGGGACATAGGAAAGAAGATCAGAGATGTTAGGGATAGTCATAGAGTCATAGAGATGTACAGTATGGAAACAGACCCTTCGGTCCAACCTGTCCAAGCCGACCAGATATCCCAACCCAATCTCGTCCCACCTGCCAGCACTCAGCCCATATCCCTCCAAACCCTTCCTATTCATGTACCCATCCAAATGCCTTTTAAATGTTGCAATTGTACCAGCCTCCACCACTTCCTCTGGCAGCCCATTCCATACCCTCTGCATGAAAAGTTGCCCCTTAGGTCCTTTTCATATCTTTCCCCTCTCACCCTAAACCTATGCCCTCTAGTTCTGGATTCCTCCAGCTCAGGGAAAAGACTTTGTCTATTTACCCTATCCATGCCCCTCATAATTTTGTGAATCTCTATAAGGTTACCCCTCAGTCTCCAACGCTCCAGGGAAAACAGCACCAGCATGTTCAGCCTCTCCTTATACAGGAGATCCTCCAACCCTGGCAACATCCTTGTAAATCTTTCCTGAACTCTTTCAGGTTTCACAACACCTTTCCGATTGGAAGGAGACCAGAATTGCATGCAATATTCCAACAGTGGCCTAACCAATGTCCTATACAGCCGCAACATGACGTGTCAACTCCTGTACTCAATACTCTGACTAAAAAAGAAAGCATACCAAATGCCTTCTTCACTGTCCTATCTACCTGTGACTCCACTTTCAAGGAGCTGTGAACCTGCACTCCAAGGTCTCTTTGTTCTGCAACACTCCCTAGGACCTTACCATTAAGTGTATAAGTCCTGCTCTGATTTGCTTTCCCAAAATGCAGCACCTCGCATTTATCTGAATTAAACTCCATCTGACACTTCTCAGCCCATTGGCCCATCTGGTCAAGATCCTGTTGTAATCTGAGGTAACCTTCTTCACTGTCCACTACACCCGCAATTTTGGTGTCATCTGCAAACTTACTAACTGTACCTCTTATGCGCGCATCCAAATCATTTATGTAAATGACAAAAAGTAGAGGACCCAGCACCAATCCTTGTAGCTCTCCACTGATCACAGGCCTCCAGTCCGAAAAACAACCCTCCACCATCACCCTCTGTCTTCTACCTTTGAGCCTGTTCTGTATTCAAATGGCTAGTTCTCCCTGTATTTCATGAAATCTAACCTTGCTAACCAGTCTCCCATGGGGAACCTTGTCAAACACCTTACTGAAGTCCATATAGATCACATCTACTGCTCTGCCCTCATCAATCCTCTTTTTTCACTTCTTCAAAAAACTCAATTAAGTTTGTGAGACATGATTTCTCACGTGCAAAGCCATGTTGACTATTCCTAATCAGTCCTTGCCTTTCCAAATACATGTACATCCTGTCCCTCAGGATTCCCTCTAACAACTTGCCCACCACTGACTTCAGGCTCACTGGTCTATAGTTCCCTGACTTGTCCTTATCACCCTTCTTAAGCACTGGCACCATGTTAGCCAACCTCCGGTCGTCCAGCACCTCCTGTGACTATCGATGATACAAGTAGCTCAGCAATCACTTCTCTAGCTTCCCACAGAGTTCTAGGGTACTCTTGATCAGATCCTGGGGATTTATCCACCTTTATGCGTTTCAAGACATCCAGCACTTCCTTCTCCGCAATATGGGGGGTCCAGTCATTGGGGATGTTGATGAGGCAGAAATGTGAGATCCAGCATTGACTGAAAAAAAGTAAGTTGCCCAAGGCCCAAAAATTGGCTAGAGCCAAATTTGAAATGGTGGATGAAATGGCCTTATGATAATCAGTAAATTGACACCAACCTGCTGGGAATGGATTGTTTGTGCATTTCCTTCACCCAGTAAGACTGGTATTATGAGAGGAGTTCAGGTTAGAAGTCTGACTTTGAATATTTTAAACACCTGCCTGACCCAATCTCATTTTTTTAATGTTAATGTTTTGTTCTAAGAATTAGAGTTGTAGTCTCTCTCTGAAAAGAATTTAGAGCTACTGTTTCTATCGAACTTTGATAGCCAAAAGTATAGCCCAAGGTAAATACTGTACAGATTCAGCACAATGTCTGAAACCTCTGACTTATAATTGACGATTTAAAATTGACAAATAATGTATTCACGTTGGAGTTTATCCTTCTAGCTTCAGTAATGAACATGAGAAGTTAGAAACTACAAGTAAATTAATCAGCTGAAATATTCGATTATAGCTAACTTGGCACATCCAAACAAAAACATTGTCTTGTAAAGAGACATGTTTGACAGGAGAAAGACAATCACCGTAGCCACAAGGGGGAGGAACATATTAAATGCATTGTAAAAATGTATTTTTAATAAATTGTAAAATAAAAGTAATACAATAGCTTTGGTTCGTGGTAGAGGACTCATGCTCTTGGGTAAACGATTCAGTATTGTCAGGTGCTTAAATTTAAAACCCAGTTGACGTGCTCAATCCATCCATGGTAGGTATTCACAAATTTCACATTTCATATGCATAATAAGAAATGTATAACAATGAATGCAAGTTGATTCACAGTTCTTTATACTTCTCATCTTATTGCAAGGCTAAGCAACAGCATCCCTTTACAACTTGGATCCACACTTCAATCTCTCTAAAGGCAATTCGAGTTACCCGCAGAGGAAATGAGGCTGGAGCTGGATCATTAAGAAGCTTTATTCCATTGAAGGATGAATACTGAGAGATATATTTAGTTCAATGGATATAATTTATCTCAATGGAATAGCTAAAATGCCTCAGCTCAGTGGATTATTTTGCTTATTGATCTTTCCTTTCCTGGAGTCCTACTGCCTTAACAAACTCTCTGCAGCAAACAGCAGATAGCATTTATAAATGTCCGTGTCTCTCTCTCTCACAGCCGGCTTCAAAGACAGCAATCAAAATATTTCCAAATTGAACAAGGAAGAGCTGTTTGGTCCAATTGTCCACTCAGGCTAAAGAATTATTTGCTGACTGGTTTTTGGAAAAATATA
The DNA here is from genome assembly GCF_020745735.1 of Hemiscyllium ocellatum. Taxonomy (NCBI): domain Eukaryota; kingdom Metazoa; phylum Chordata; class Chondrichthyes; order Orectolobiformes; family Hemiscylliidae; genus Hemiscyllium; species Hemiscyllium ocellatum. Next base: position 30,109,181 of record NC_083429.1, on the reverse strand, counting down.
TTCATTTAGCATATTAGTCAACCTTTAACCTGGCACCTTGTGTTATAATGCGCATTGTTCACACAAAGATGCATCGTACACAACAACTCTGCTCCCAAATTTTTCCTGTAGGAGAACATACAAAAAGTCCTGAAAAGTTAAAGTATGCAATTAATCAAAATTATAAGAAATATTTCAAGGACCAAGTCGTATGACATGTTGAGTCTGCTCCATCATTCAAGATGATTATTGTGAATGTTGGGTATTGATTCCACTTTTCTTCCCAAGTCCTTGTTCTAGGATTCACTGAGTCACCAAATATCTCTCCATTCCCAATTTAAAATGTATTCGACAATGGTGCACCCACAACTCTCTGAGATAGAGAATTCCAAAGATGTTGAACCTCTGAGTGAAGACATTTCTTAGCATTTAAAGTCTGGTTGAAGATTTGTAGCTCGGGTGTCCGTTGTTGTGGTTCTGTTCGCCGAGCTGGAAGTTTTTGCTGCAAACGTTTCGTTCCCTGGCTAGGGAACATCATCAGTGCTATTGGAGCCTCCTGTGAAGCGCTGCTTTGATGTTTCTTCCGGTATTTATAGTATTTACCACTATAAATACCGGAAGAAACATCAAAGCAGCGCTTCACAGGAGGCTTCAATAGTACTGATGATGTTCCCTAGCCAGGGAACGAAACGTTTGCAGCAAAAACTTCCAGCTCGGCAAACAGAACCACAACAATTTCTTAGCATATCATTCCAAAATAATTAACAGCTTAAGTGCCTAACTGGTGATGCAAAGTTGAAGACAAAATATATGCAAAATATTGTGTTCTATCTATGACTGAAATTCTATTTTGTACTCTTCATAGCACTTATGTTGGTAAATTACTGAAGTGGAATGGAGCCATCTATTCACATCAGGCTTTATCTGTGACTAAAATGTCCTTGAGAAAAAAAGGGAAAATAAAATAGACTCTATACCAGATCTTGATCAGCAAAATTGTGCAAGTGAACATTCTGTAAGTGAAAATGGGACCTGGTTCACCTGTGCTTCCCACAGAAATAAACAACATATGAATAGCTTCATAACTGCAGCATGACCATTGGTGAACTACACAAGAATCAGGAATTGAATGAAATCCATAGCAATGTGGTTTGTTTTCTCGTCGAAACTTGGAGGCAGGATAGATGGCTCAACTGTAATGTCCACTCCTAAACCAACATGCCAAGCATCAAAGTATGAATCACTCAGAATTAGCTCCATTGTGCACAAATTGCCATTCATATACTTGACACAAGATTCCCAAAGCAACTGCTCTGCTCAGTACTGGATGGTGACAGGAGACTCCCAGGAGAATAATGGAAAGACTTTAGGGATTCCTCAAAGCATACGTGAAGAGGTGAAACATCTCCATTGATTAATTGGAGTCCCTTGACTGTTTTCATTCAGAGTGACACCAGACACATTGACCAGTAATATGTAGAGGTGAAATTGAGGCATCAAAAAGATTGTGTGACCTTATCAACAACTCAGCGACCCAATCCTACAGCTGCCTGGCATGTTGCAGAATATGCACATAGTACACTGGATTTCGCAGTAGTCATTGAATCGAAATGCAAGCAACTGCAAAAGTGAAAAGGAATAGAACAGGAACAGAATAGAAAAATGGAATAGGGAGGTTGTCTTCTATTTGTGTGTTTTGTGTAGCTGGACTTCAAATTTCCCTATGAGAAAATCATATCTAAACTTGTTTTACAGTCGCCGAGTGATGCAATTAATGAGTTGAATCATCAGCCAGGATCATTCAATGTTTCTCTCTCCACAGATGTGCCTGATGTGTTGAGCATTTTCAGTATTTTATGGTTTTATTTTGAAAATTTAAATTGCCCCATTTTAGTTAGATATGCCAAATATATTGCTGTTTCACATGATTCCCATTCACTTTCTGCACAAAGAAAGCAATTGTAAACAAATGGATGTTCCATCTATTAGTCCAGCATTTTGCTGACACAAAAGTACATGCCAGCCATCATGCATGTGAGAATTAAATGTAGTTTTTAGTCGAAAACAAGAGTGCAGTTGGAAAGCATTGAACCTGCAAATCAGAAGCTAAAAAACAATGGACTGAAAATTAATCTGATCCTATTGCTGGGCTCAGACTTGGTGCATGCACAGAGAGGCCAGAAGGTTGCTTAAAATTAATCATTTATAACATCCACATATTCTAGACAAGTTGTTGGTACATGCTGGACCCCTGACAGATACATAAGACTTCTGTAGGGCTGAGTTTAGACTTTCAAGCTGACAGGTACCTACAGGAAAGCTCCTGGAGAGATACTGAAGTGGGTGATGGGTTTTAGTGGTGAGTTGAGGTGGGGGAGTGAGAGTTAACTACTAGGGCTCTGAGGTTGAGGAATAAATCCAGCTTGTCTAGGATCCAGAGAAATATTTCTTTTTATTCATTTTGGGTGTCACTGGCTGGGCCAGCATTTATTGCCTCTCCCTAGTTGCCCTTGAGAAGGTGGTAGTGAGCTACTTTCTTGAATCGCTCCAGATCACCTATTATAGGTTGACTCACAATGCTATTAGTGAAGGAATTCCAGGATTTTGACCCAGCAACAGTGAATGATTGGCTATATATTTCCAATCCAGGATGGTGAGTGGCTTGAAGAGAAACTTGAAGGTGGTGTTCCCAAGTATCTGCTGCCTTTGGCCTTCCAGACGGAAGTGGTTGTGGGTTTGGAAGGTGCTGTCTGAGGATCTTTGGTGAATTTCTGCAGTGCATCTTGTAGATTGCACATAATGCTGCTACTGAGCCTCAATGGAGGGAGTAGATGCCTGTTGACATAGTGCCAATCAAGTGGGCTGCTTTGTCCTGGATGGTGTCAAGCTTCTTGAATGTTGTTGGAGCTGCACCCATCCAGGCAAGTGGGGAGTATTCCATCACACTCTTGATTTGTGTCTTGTAGATGGTGGTCAAGCTTTGAAGGCTCAGGAAGTGAGTTATTTGCCACAATATTGATTTGTAAACAGCTCACATGAGGTTCATGGTTGCAGTGACCACTAAGGAATGCCGGACAATATGTGTCGACAGCTTAACCACTGCCTGTTCAGTGCCTGAAAAGTAATAATATCGCAACAATCTTTTGAAGTATTTCTTACTCTTTCCAGTCTTCCCTTAGAGTCGACTGAACAAAACGAAATATTTCTGTACAATCTCAGAATGTATAAACTGACGATATTTTAACTTTTAAGAATTTGTCAGTGAATGAACTGTGCCTTTTTTTAAAAAATTGTATTTGCTAAGTGTTCAAACATATCTTCTGATCCAACCTCTCACAATTTTAATATGATTCTGACATTATTAAGTTCATTGAAAAATTGCTCCACTGAAACCTCACCTACTGGCAATTCATTTTCCTGTTACGTGCATTACTCAAGAATTGTTGTTTTGAGATAAAGCAAAGGGCCAGATCAAAAACTGACATCTGAATCTTTGTAAGGAACCATGAGGTTTTGCAAGAAGTCGCAATTGATACAAAAAGTTACTTAAAGAAAAACTCTCACTTTCTCAAGCTCTTCCACAGCACAGCCAAATGTGTAATCATGAATTACAGTTCTCAACAAATGAACCATAAAATAATCTGTCCTGTCACTCACTTTTGATGTAGTAAAACATCACAACTGACTGGCTCACAATGACAACAACAAACACTCGATATGGTGACATTTGTTTTATAACTGACAGGTAAAATGTTGGTACAGAATACTGTTGTTATTACCACTGAATAGAGACTAGAAGTGTAGAAGATCTTAAAGTGAGAGGATAATGGAAGTGAAAACCCTAAGGAATCAAAGAACATGGAATCAAGAGAATGCCTGAATTATTGTTGAATATGGCTGACTCAACTTCAACTAGGAGACAGCTGAAAAGTGACAGAGGCTCTGTTGACCCCATTCTTAAACTAGTTTGAAAGAATGCAATCATATTAAGGCATGCACCACTTGCTCTTTTCTTATTCCTGTGAGGACAGCTCAATTTTTGATCTAAGTAATCTCCAGTTGCTCAATCTACACAAAAACATACCATGAAACAAACTGCCAGGCAGATCTGTAGACTGCTAACCCATACTGAATCACATTAAATTATATACAACATTATATACAGCAAAATGTGGTTTTACTAGACTGTGTTTGGGAAGATATTTTTAAAAATGTATTTTACAATGTATTTTATAATGTAGAATAGGTTATCACTATATTCAGAGTATATTGATACGCTCAAAATTTCAGCGTATCTTAATGAAGAATATGTAAAGACAGCAAAGTGATATGGTACCACATTTTCTGCTTGCTGAAGATGCAATGACAATTAAATATCTTCCAAACCATTATAGCAACTTTGAGTATTCTCTATGCTTCCCATCAATGAACTATCACAAGTTAATTGTATGTGTGTAATAATAATACATTCATAAACGAATTAAACAAATAAGTGAAGTGTCTTTTCATAGCTCTAAAATCCTTGAGAATTTGAATGACAATTTGCACTTGATTTTAATTTTATCAAGGATAATTAAGTTCCAAAATCAGGTCTAATTTCAATGTTAAATTGGTTCCATCCATAACCTCAAAAACTCTTTGTAAATTACACTAACAGGATGGTTTCCCTGATAATAATAAGCAACATGGACCATGAACTGGAGCAAATCTCTTTGGTGAAGTCAACATGTTTCCTTTTATAAATCATTGTTCTTCTGTGTCTGTAGGTTCTTGACTGACAAGATATGAAAGGTGTCTTACCTGGTGGCGAGAGGTGGCGCCATGTCACAGTTGGTTCTGGCCTTCCAATAGCGAGGCACATGAGAGTCACATTGCTGCCCTCATTCACAGAGACACTACTGGAGATGTTGACGATTTTTGGTGGAACTGGGGGAGGTAGACAAAGTAGGATTATTTCAATACAATCATATGAAAATATAGTCACTTTTATCATTGCAATTAATATGTCTCAAGATTACAAGAGTAATGCCCCAAATTACATTATTTTCTGCAAGAATGCATCAAGTATTTCAAACTCAGTTTCCATACAACTGGTTTTTCATTAAAAAGAACTCATCATTGGAATACAGTACATGACTTCATGTCAATTGACCAAGAAAAAAAAATACCATTTTTAGTTCACATTTCAACATCCTCAACTTTGGTTCAATATTAATAAAAATTTGAATTTCAAAAAAAATAGTTAAATTCCATAGTCTAAGAAATTGCTACCCCAAAGAATTGAGTAACATGACTCTACAATTAAAAGTACGATGACACTTTGATGACATTTAATTTTTTTCAGCAAGTTGTGTTATAGATACAGAAATGAAACAGTTTTGATCCCAGCTGATGGTATTACTGGACAAGTCTGGTAAGAGGGATCTAGGGATATACACACAAATATATAAAGTAGATCACATCATTGCAAGATGATTGATAACATTTCCAGGTCAGAAGTGTTTAGTTAAAAATCTGAAGGAATGTTTTGAAGCTGAGCAAGTTTAAACTTAGTAGTATGAAGACTTCGGAAAGACACTCCTGGATTCTTAAGACTGGGAGTTGAAGCATCACTTGTTATGATCCCAGCTTATGTTATTATTGGACAAGTCAAACTCCAAACTGAGATCTGGCTTTATGGACCACTTTTGTTTTTGCTTGGTTTTACCCAGGTGGTTCTGTGTTCCATGGTCTCTCAGTTCACTGAAACATTAACATGCAATATTGTAAATTTAGTTCTGACAATCATGCAGAAGTTTATTATGTGAAAGAAATTAAGAAAAGAAAAATAAACCAAACTATTTACACATAACACGTGCTTAAAGATTTTGAAATGGAATAAGGATATAATTCCATTCATGCAAAAGCACACCTTCACAATAGTAAAACTAGAGCAAATTCTCTTATTTGTCACCCATCCAGGGTTTGATTTAGCTGTGTCTTCAACTCCTGAAACCTCTTGGTCGTCCAGAGCAAGGAGATGACCTTGACCAAGTTTCATAGACTAACACATTCCAAGGTCCAGGACTATGGGCTGTGGGACGCATTAAAACCTGGGGCAGCTGCTGCCAAGAGACAGTGGTGAAAGATTATCATCTCAGGTCTTTCTGCCAAAGTTAAATGGGAGTCATTCCATGATTGGACATCCTGGTGCTTTAAATGCATGTAAATATAATCTTGTATAAGTAATAAATGCTGCAAATGTGTTGCTGGTCAAAGCACAGCAGGCCAGGCAGCATCTCAGGAACAGAGAATTCGACGTTTCGAGCATATGCCCTTCATCAAATAAATGCCTTTGGTTTGTTTGTTGGATAGAGTCAAACTCTAATGTTTGTTTCTTCTTATGCTACTGTATAGGACCAGACTTATTTCGTGACTATAGATGTATGTAAAGATATTTTTTATGAATAAAGTATATTTTTTAAATAAAGAAGAAGAGCATCTAATAGTCACTTCCTGGAATCTTCACACAACTCAGATTAAATATTCTGCATTTGAAATAACCCCTTCAGACTTTTAAACATGTATTTCTGGTTTGGAATTTTTATGAAACGCTTTACACTGAGCTAACATAACTTAACAATTCTAAATTACTTTTTTGAACCTTTTATCAGCAGCAACTGTTTTACACAATTGGCTTTAGTCAATATCTCTGCAGAATTGTCCCAAACTGAAACTGTCAAAAAAATCCTTTACCCAAGCTACGGGCGTTACACTAATCAACATATATGTTAAAAAAAATCAATACTTGATGACCCCACTCCGTTCCCCACCCCCCCACTCACCCACCCCGTACTTGGTCAACTAGAAAGGTTATTGATAGCATCAGACTTAAAGTAATGCATATAATCGTGCAGATAATTGGCAGCTGAAACAATAGTGAGTGTTGATCCTATAGAAAAGAGAATTGATTAGATTCCCTACAGTGTGGAAACAGGTCCTTCAGCCCAACAAGTTAACACTGATCCTCTGAAGAGTAATCCACCCAGACCTATTACCCCCTGACTAATGCATCTAATACTACGGGCAATTTAGAATGGCCAATTCACCTGACCTCCACATCTTTTGGAATATGGGAAGAAACCAGAGCACCTAGAGGAAACCCATGCAGAAACGGGGAGAATATGCAAACTCCACACAGAGTTGCCCGAGGCTGGAATCAAGTCTGGGTCCCGAGCACTGTGAGGCAGCAGTGCTAACCACTGAACCACCATGTCACCCCAATTGATAATGGAATGATGGATGAATTGCACAGGCATTTTGCATCAGTATTCTACGATAGAATATACAATTGACATTCCTGAGATAGCTATAAATCAGAAATTGCAACAAGGGAAGAATACAAGAAAATGATAAATCATCAGTTGTTACATGGAGTAAACTGTTGGAGCTGTCGGCTGACAAGTCCAAATGGACTTCATCCTAGGATCTTAAACAAGTGACAAGTGAGAAAATGTACATATAACAGTTGGTTCTAATTTTCCAAAACTCCCTAGATTCAGAAATTGTCCCATCAGTATTCAAAAAGAATAGACACCCAATGAATACAGTTCGCTGATTTCTTAGCAACAAACCCAACAAGTAGACATTATATATTCAGAAACCCTAGCCACTCTCCCCTACATCAAAGACATCTCAGAAATGACTGCCAGACTACTCAGACCCCTTGGCACCATGGTAGCCCACAAACCCACCAACACACTAAAACAGCAACTAATGAATTTGAAAGACTCCATACAGGCAAGAAGCAAAGCTAATGTCAATTACAAAATACCATGCAAGAACTGTAAGAAACACGACATTGGACAAACAGGCAGAAAACTAGCCACAGGATACATGAACACCAACTAGCCACAAAATGACATGACCCTCTCTCACTAGTATTTTTACACACAGATCAGGAATAAAACCACTTTGACTGGGATAACACATCCATCCTAGGACAAGCCAAACAGAGACACACACGAGAATTCCTAGAAGCATGGCATTTCAACCGGAACTCTATCAACAAACACATCGAGTTAGACCTCATCTACCACCCCCGAGAAAAAGAACAGGAAATGACATTGTCACAGGAGGTGACATCACCAACCCAAAGAAACCCAAACATATAAATAGAAAGCAGGAATCATGAACAGTGCTTCACCTGGAGACCCACTGAAGATGTTACATAGTATGGTGATGAACATCTGGAAATGAACCTTCCAGTTCAGCGAGCAAACCTACATCCAGAACCTCAACCTGAGCTACAAATCTTCTCAAAACGTGCTTGATATATTCAACATGGCTTCTCCCTCCCACTCCACCGAGGGCATGCAGGTCCTTGGACTCCTCCACCGGCAGAACATAACAACACGACGGCTGGAGGAGGAGCGCCTCATCTTCCGCCTGGGAACCCTCCAACCACAAGGAATGAACTCAGATTTCTCCAGTTTCCTCATTTCCCCTCACCCCACCTTGTCTCAGTCGGTTCCCTCAACTCAGCACCGCCTTCCTAACCTGCAATCTTCTTCCTGACCTCTCCGCCCCCACCCCACTCCGGCCTATCACCCTCACCTTGACCTCCTTCCACCTATCACATCTCCATCGCCCCTCCCCCAAGTCCCTCCTCCCTACCTTTTATCTTAGCCTGCTTGGCACACTCTCCTCATTCCTGATGAAGGGCTTATGCCCGAAACGTCGAATTTTCTATTCCTTGGATGCTGCCTGACCTGCTGTGCTTTAACCAGCAACACATTTTCAGCTGTGATCTCCAGCATCTGCAGACCTCATTTTTTACCCTTTGTTAAAGGGAAATCATATTCAACCAAACTTCTGGAATTCCATTCAGAAAGTAACATATGCTATGAATAAAAGGAACCAGGGGATGTACTGTACTTAGATTTCCAGAAGGCACTTGCTGAAGTGCCATATCAAAGTTATTGTGAAAATTAAGCTTGTGTGGAGGGGCCAGCATGACAAGAAGATTGGCTAGTTATCAAAAAGCCAGGAGTTGGCATAAATCGGACAGTTTCTGGTTGGCAAGATGTATCAAGTGATGTCCGACACAGATCGGATGCTGGTCCTCAACTGTATAATTTATACAAATATCTTGACAGCCAGAGAGTATGGCTGTCAAATATGTTGAGATAGATGAGAAAGTCAATAATGCAGAGGACATAAGGAAATTACAGAAAGATATAGATAATTAAGTGAGCACACAAAGATTTAGCAGGTGGGATATAATGTGTGAAAGTATGAAATTGCGCACTTTAATTGGAAGAATAAAACATAAATTTATTGTCTAAATTGTGAAAGATTGCAGAGCTCTGAGATGCATAGAATAGAAATCACAAGTACTATTATCCAGATATAGCAAGTAATGAGTAACACCAATGGAATATCATTGTTTGTTGTGACGTGAATTGAAACCAGAAGTAGTTAATTTTTGCTTTACTTCAACTGGAATACTGTGTACAATATTGGTCATCTCATTTAAAGAAGACTGTACAAACATTGGAAACAGTCTAGAGAAGGTATTCCAGACTAATAATGGGAATGAGAGAGTTGCCCTGTGAGGAAAGGTTAGATAGGAAGGTGGAAACACAGTAACAGCTGGAGGCCATTCAGCTCCTCAAGCCTGTTCCATAATTCAATTAGATCATGGCTAATTTGTGGCCTAACTCCATATACCTACCTTTGGCCTATTTCCTTCATATCTTTGCATAACAAAAAATAAAATGATTTATTTCAGATTTAAAAACAACAACTGATCCTGCATCCACTGCCATTTGTGGAAGAGAGTTCAAAACATCGAATACATTTTGCATGTAAAAGTGTTTCTTAAAATCTCTCATGAATATTCTGGCTTCAATTCTCAGACTATGCCCCCGAGCTCTGGACTGCCCAGTGAAAATAGGTTATCTTTTTCTATCCTTTCTTTTCCTGTTTCAAGACTTCATTCAAATCACCTTGCAACCTACTTAATTCGAAAGAAAACAGGCTTAATTTATATAATCTCTGCTAAGAATTTAACTCCTGATGTTGAATTGTAGTTACATAGAACATAGAACATAGAAGGATACAGCGCAGTACAGGCCCTTCGGCCCTCGATGTTGCGCCGACTGAATCCTACCTAACCTATACTAGCCCAATAACTTCCAAATGCCTATCCAATGCCCGCTTAAATGACCATAAAGAAGGAGAGTTCACCACTGATACGGGCAGGGCATTCCATGAACTCACAACCCGCTGTGTGAAGAATCTACCCCTAACATCTGTCCTATACCTACCACCCCTTAATTTAAAGCTATGTCCCCTAGTAACACCTGACTCCATTAGCGGTAAAAGGTTCTTAGTATCTACCCTATCTAAACCCCTAATCATCTTATACACTTCTATCAGATCTCCCTTAAACCTTCTCTTCTCCAATGAGAACAGCCCCAAGTGCCTCAGCCTTTCCTCATAAGATTTTCCTACCATTCCAGGCAACATCCTGGTAAACCTCCTCTGCACTCGTTCTAAAGCTTCCACATCCTTCCTATAGTATGGCGACCAAAACTGCACACAATACTCCAGATGAGGCCTCACCAGAGTCTTATACAACTGCAACATGACCTCAGGACTCCGGAACTCAATTCCTCTGCCAATAAAGCCCAGTACACCATATGCCTTCCTCACAGCACTATTTACCTGGGTGGCAACTTTCAGAGATCTGTGTAGTTCTTGTAAACCTAAATTATACTCCCTCAAGTGAAAATGTGTTGCTGGTTAAAGCACAGCAGGTCAGGCAGCATCCAAGGAATAAGAAATTCGACGTTTCGGGCATAAGCCCTTCATCAAGGCCATTTTAACATACCTGAGGTATGGTGCCCAAATCAGCTCACAGTATTCCAAGGGGAGTCATAAAGATGTACAGCATGGAAACTGACTCTTCGATCCAACTCATCCATGCTGACTAGATATCCTAAACTAATCTAGTCCCACCTGCCAGCATTGGTCCTCCTGGGTGCAGATGTGGTGAAGGCGAAGGAATTGGGAATATGGAATGGCGTTTTTACAGGGGGCAGGGTGGGATGAGGTGTAATCTAGGTAGCTGTGGGAGTCAGTTGGTTTATAGTAAACGTCCGTGTTGAGTCGGTTGTCCGAGATAGAAATGGAGAGGTCTATGAAGGTCCACCCCGACCTCAAATTTACATGGACCATCTCAGACTTCTCCCTCCCCTTCCTAGACTTCTCCATTTCTATCTCGGACGACCAACTCAACATGGACGTTTACTATAAACTGACTGACTCCCACAGCTACCTAGATTACACTTCCTCCCACCCTGCCCCCTGTAAAAGCCAGCATTCCATTTGTTTTCTTGATCATTTTCTGCACCTTTTATGGCAGGTTAATGATCAATGCTCCTGACACCCCAAGTCTCTTTGGACATCCACTGCATTTAATGTCATACCATTTAGAAAGTAACTCAATCTATCCTTTTCTCAGTCCAAAATGAATGACCTCATACCTGCTAACATAGAATTCAATCTTCCACAGTCTGGTCTACTCACTTAATCTACCAATATCCCTTTGTAACTTCATGGTATTATCTAAACTATCTGCAATGCCACCTAACATTGTGTCATCAGCAAACATGGATGTGTGACTTTCTGTTCCAATTTCCAAGATATTAATAAATAAAATGAATAATTGAGGTCCTAACACAGATCTTTGTGGTATACTAAGAGTCACACATCTCTATAGGCAAGCTTTGTATCTGTTGGAGTTCAGAAGAGCATGAACCAACATTGAGACCTACAAAATTATAAGGGGCATATACAGGATGGATAGTCAGAGACTTTTTCCCAGGGTGGGAAGGTCAATTAGAAGAGGGCACAGGTTCAAGCTGAGGAGGGGCAAATTTAGGGTCGATGCATGGGGAAATGTTTTCACACAGAGGGTGGTGGGTACCTGGAATGTCTTGCCAGTGGAGGTGGTGGAAACAGGCACATTAACAACATTTAAGATAGATAGAAGGCAAACAAAAGGATAGAAATTGCACATGTGCAATAAGTAGCAGGACTAAATAAGGATTAGGAATCAGTGCAGGCTTAATGGGTCAAAGGAACTGTTCGTGTGCTGTATTGTGCTGTGTATAAGGTCAACAGGGTAGATGCGGAGACGATGTTTCTATTAAGGGAGAATTTAGAACTAGGGATTACTATTTAAAAATCAGGGTCACTTGGTTTCAAATAAAATTGAGACAAAGGGGCATAAGTCTTTGAAACTCACTTCCCGAAAAGCCAGTGGAAACATAGCCTTTAAACATTTTTAAGGCAAAGGTGGATAGTTTCTTGGTAACCTAGAGGGTAAATAGTTATCAGAGAGTGGAAGGAATATGAATTTAAGATTACAATTAAATCATTGTTTTACATAACAGGTACAGGTTCAAGGATGTGAGTGATCTACTCTTGCTTCTTGTTTTTAAATTTGCATAAGCAATTGGCTGCTGAGTTCAACATGCAACTATAAGGGCTGTCAGCACTTTTCTGCAGGAAGAGATAGTGACAGACAAACATTCTAGGTATTTTACAATAGCTGTACCAAGTCATAGTAGCACCCGTTATATTCTATGTTGATGTGTCAGGGTTGGTGATGTTTAAATGACCAAATCAATCTTGAAATTTGCACTCAAATGTATAATTGGATCAGCTCAATCCAGACAGTTTCTTATTTGCCAAATGTCATCATTGAAACATGATCTTCCAAAGCAAAATGCAAACCATGATCAACAGGCCTTTGCTGCAAACAGTCACATGGAAGTTTGTGCAAGTGAAATATGTCGAATGTCTACGCTGTGCAGAGTAGTACTAGTGTATCGTTCAAAGCTGCAGTAATACCATTCTTGCAGCATTATGCTCCATCCCTAACCAGATACAAAGCTCAACGACATGTCAGAATTTTAATTTTGGCAAATAATTCTTGATTCTTCATAGGGATGTAAAGGGAAATGAACACCAAGCCAGAGAAAAGATTAGCAATAGGTTGGTTGCATTTTGAGAATCAGAAGCTGGATCATTGTGCTGAGGCTTAGGAACAACAAATTCTCCCAGCAATATAAAACTCAAAAGCACTGCGGATGCTATAAATCAGAGACAAAAACAGAAGTTGTCAGAAAAGCTCAGTAGTTTAGATCAGTGGTGCTGGAAAAGCACAGCAGGTCAGGCAGCATCCGAGGAGCAGGAAAATCAACGTTTCGGGGAAAAGCCCTTCATCAGGAATATTCCTGACACTATTCCAGCATCTGCAGTCCTTACTTTTGCCTGGAAAAGCTCAGTAGGTCTGGCACCATCAATGAAGAGAAATCAGAGTTATCGTTTTGGGTCTGGTGACCCTTTTATTTAGATTCTCCAAGCAGGTAGGTTTAGAGACAAAATGTTAGTGCATGCGACCAGGCAACTGAGGGTAAGGAAAATGGAAGGAGCTGAAGTTGACTGAAGGGGGGAAGGTTGGTTTCTGAAGGAGTCAGGGAATGCAGAGCTTGAAAAGGAAACTAAGTTAGTGAAAGCTAATGCCATGAAGGGGTTTAAATACAATGACAACTTTGATTTGTGGCAGTACAGAGCCATTGAGACATTTATGGGAGTAAACCTTATATCAATAAAGCAACAAACAGTGGCTCTTGCTTGGACTGTTTTCACTACAAAACTTGACTTTGTCAAAAGAATCTTACGTCTGTCACATTCTTTGGTAGAACCATGCACCATATTAAGGTTGACAATTTTAAGGAATTTTATTAAACCAATAAATATTTAAATTTAATTTGAAGTATTTTGGCATAATTAGAAGGATTGAGTGGTAACAAAGATGAAATGTACCTTTCTATCTTGTTTTATTGTGGGCTACGTGATCCGTGATTACCAGGATTGTTACAAGAATATGAGCATGGATAACAAATCGAAATGTTAAAAATCACACAATACCAGGTTATAATCTGACAGGTCGGACTATAACCTGGTATTGTGTGATTTTTAACTTTGTCCACCCCAGTCTAACACCGGCTCCTTCAAATCATAACTCAAAATGTGAAAAACAAGTTTAAACCTGGGCACACTCTGCAATTTGCAAACTGCAGAGCTGGAATAAAGAGTATTCATGTCGCCAGGCCTTAGACAATCAGCTTCCCATCAAAACCAGGCAGATCTGGAACAGCCTGGCCAGGTGAGAATGGCCACATTGTTTCCGAATGAACCATTGTTTACTCCTCTGGTGAATCTGCTTTCTTCGAGGAATGCTTCACAGAGTTGGTGGCTCCCAGCTCAGTATGAGGCCAGGGGCACAGTGTGACATTGACAGCACTTGACAGTTGATGGTTCAAAACCATGTTCTGCAACCTCCAAATATGGAAAGCAGTCACTTCATTGTATTTTCGTCTCCCCGCCAAATGCTAGTCTTGGACAAGGACCACAGAATCTATGGGAAGGCTGCAAAGAGGGGGATAAATTGACAAACTTGAGAGCCAATCACTCTGCTTTTTATACCTTCAATGGCGTCTCCAGAGAGCACCTTTGATTGGATGCGGAGATGCACATCATCTCCAGCTCCTTGCGTCTCTTGTGGACATCATCAGACTGACCAGACCCAGAGGATCACCTTGGTGAGACATCCTGAAGACCAGAGCCAGTATAAGACAAAAGGAGAAGCTCTAATCGATAACTATGGATCCTGAAACATTAGTCAACTCTCAAAGACCGAGGAACAGCTTGACCCAGCCTAATTGAATGGGTTTTACCAGTCCTTTCAGACAAAGAGTTTAAATACAGTGATTAGGACCCATGGATAGGGTGTAGTGATTCCACAGAAGTGCATGCCAGAAGTAGACAGCTAGTGTAGACTGTTTACTGAGAGATTGAACACTGTTTATTGAAGGGTCCTGTGAAGACTTTCATGGAGTTTAATTAAAGCAAAATAGTAGAGTCTGATAAAATGCTCAATAAAGTTGTATTGACATTCCCCAGACTGTTGTCCTCTTTGTCAGCTCATCACATCCTCATGACCTGATCTACCTGCCAATCTTCCCTCCCACCTGTCCACTCCACCCTCCTCTCTGACCTATCACCTTCACCCCACCCCCATCTACCTATTGTACACTTTGCTACCTGCTCCCCAGCCCCACCCCCCTCCTATATATCTTTCCATCCCGGAAGCTCCCTGTCTTCATTCCTGAAACGTCGATTTCCCTGCACCTCGGATGCTGCCTGACCTGCTGTGCTTTTCCAGCAACACTCTAATCTAGACTCTGATTTCCAGCATCTGCAGTCCTCACTTTTGCCTCACTGAGTCATGCACCTGAGTTAAAAATTGTTAATGCAAACTGGTCAAGATTAGACAGGGTACACTTACCCATCTTCCACTTCACAGCATTACATTATTATTAGCATTTGACTAACATCATTGTTATACTGTAAGACAGAACACTTATAATTACATTTATAAATTTTGGTCACTCATCACGAGCATCATCCCCTGTATTAATCTGTGTCTGTTCTCCTTATTACAGTCTTTGTCACTCTATTGTACTTCCAAGTGTTGTGTCAATGTCAATTTCAAACTGTGATTTTACTCTCAGGTCCCTGATGTGTATCTAAAAGAGCAGGGATCTTCAAACTGAAATCTGAAGATTTCTACTGTTGAACTTATTCCAAGCCAAAATGATTCAGCCTTTCAGTTTTCTGTTTCTTAGTCTATTTTACTCCTGTCATTTTTATCCTGGTGGTTTCAATTTTGCTAACAAGCCTAAATGAATACTTTGTTAAATGTGCTTGTAAAGTCCAAAAACAGACATCAACTGCATTGTCTGCATCAATCCACCCTCCTGCTTATACATAAATTAAGATTATGCAAGACACATCATGGAATCCCCAGTGTGGAAGCAGGCGAGTTGGCCTATCGGGTCTACACAGATCCAATGAAACATCCCGCTTTGACCCACCCTCCTTCCATTTTCCTGTGATCCTGCATTCAAGAACAGTATCTTCTTCACTCTTCTTAGACTTCTGAATGGGCCTCTCAAATTTCAAATCTAATGTTGATCTTGCTTTTCGTGCACACTCTCTGCATGACTTTCCTTGATCTATTCAAACACCCTATGATCTCTGTATGTTCTATTCTGCCTGTACCGTGTGCAAAACAAAACTTTTCGCCTATATACATGTGACAATAATAAATCAAATCATGGCTAATCCACTTAACCTGCACATTGGGCAATTTATAATTTCCAATCCACCTAATGTGCACATAGATTCAAAGAGTGGTAGAGTTGTACAGCATGGAAACAGACCCTTTCCATGCCGACCAGATATCCTAAATAAATCTAGTCCCATTTGCCAGCACTTGGCCCATTTCCCTCTAAATCCTTCCTATTCATATACCCATCCAGATGTCTTTTAAATGTTGTAATTGTACCAGCCCCCACCACTTCCTCTGGCAGCTCATTCCATACATGAACCACCCTCTGCATGAATAAATTGCCTCTTAGGTCCCTTTTAAATTTTTCCCCTCTCACCCTTAACCTCTGTTCTCTAGTTCTGGACTCCCCCACCTCAGTGAAACAACCTTGTCTATTTACCCTATCCATGCCCCTCATGATTTAATAAATCTCTACAAGGTCACCCCTCAACCTCTGATGTTCCAAAGAAAACAACCCCAGCTTATTCAGCCTCAGTTTGTAGCTCAAATCCTCCAAATCTGGCAACAACCTTGTAAATCTTTTCTTCAGTTTCACAACATCCTTTTGATAGGAGGGAGACCAGAATTGCACACAATATTCCAAAAATGACCTAACCAATGTCTTGTACAGCCGCAACACGACCTCCCAACTCCTATCTTTCGGCTGTGGGAGGAAACTCCATGTAGACATGGAGAACCTGCAAATTCTGTGTAGCCAGTCACCTGAGGCTGGAACTGAACCCATGTCCTATGAGGCAGCAGCACAAACCACTGTTCCACCAAAGCACCTTGGATAAAAATCATTTTTCAACATTTTAACTTTAAAAGTTTGCATGTGACATCAAAATAGACTCAAGCCAATTTTGATTAATAAAATTTAGAGATAACAATGAATTAAGAAGAATCTATTATTATTCTTTAAGTTTATTACCTGCTACGGAAGATGTGTATGTCTGTAGTGTTCTGCAGATAATTATCACAGATCATTAAATAGACAGGGAATCAACTAAAGAATACAAGACTTTTTACATCGACCGACTTAACATTTTATTTATTTAAAAAAACGAGTTTTGATTTCCTTGGGCTGAACATATTTCGAAGACAACATAAAATTCTTCTGTGAAGAAAATGAGTTTTTTTTTCCTTCATAATACTACTCCATAATGACCCACAAGAACATGTACAAGACTGACCTACATTGATTGGCTCAACAGTTTCCTCCCTTGCAGAACAACCTGTGGTCTCTGCACTATATCTCTTTAGTGACACTTGCCACTAAGTGATGAACCTGCATCTTATCAATCTATTACACAGCAGGCCTGTGCTCCAACATAATGCATGACTGTTTTGTTTGTACTTCAGACAGATTTATTGTTTATGTAGCACACATATCCACACAAGCTGAATAATGATGCATTCTGTTCGGTATCCACTAGGGAAAATCTAATTTACCTAGAGAGTGATTTATAGCAGGGCTCAGGAATGAGGTCCTTGCAGATTAAAAAGTTTGGTCAGAGAATATGAAAACATACAAGTCTTCAAAAATGATTTCAGGTAATCAGCCAATCATCTTAACAAAGGGAAACATAAGTAGGTTATTAATATCCTCCAGTGACATCCAACATTCTCGCAAATAAAATGCTTAATTTGGCTTAAATTGAAACAGGAAACCAAGACCTAATATTTTAATACGCCATCTTTATAGCCTCGACAGCATTCACATCCAAATCAATGCTAACTGCTTTCTGCAGCCATTTTTTGATTTATACATAAACATATTGGAAATTAAAAATTGTGGAAATACATAGTTAACAGAATGCAATGTTATGTGAGACACAATGATGACTATTGAAGAATCATACAGTACAGAAAAAGACCCTTCATTCTAACTCATCCATGTAACTCAATCTGACATAATCTCATTTGCCAGCATTTGGCCCATGGCCCTCTAAACCTTCCCTATTCATATACTTGTCCAGATGTCTTTTAAATGTTGTCATTATACCAGCCTCCATCTCTTCCTCTGGCAGCTCGTTCAATACACACATCACCCTCTGCATGGAAAGGTTACCTCGCCGGAACTTTTAAAAATCTTTCTCCTCCCCCCAGAAACCTATGCCCTCTAGTTTTGGACTCCCCTACCACAGGGAAAGGACCTTGGTTATTCACCCTATCCATGCCCCTCATGATTTTCTAAAGCTCTATGAAGTCATCCCTCAGCCTCCAAGGACATTCCAAGGAAAACAAATCTCAGCCAATTCAACTCATTAAAGTTTCCATTTTCTCAAGTTTATCTTTCACAACTGATCAAACTTTCAGCATGAAGGAATTACTTTGAGAGGTTTCTGAACTTGCAACAGTGAAAAAAGGTAGGTAACGACTGAAATAAAAATTTCACAATCTCAAAATGGAACCTAAATGGAGACGAGAGAGCAAAAATAAAATGGGCTCTGAGCAATTAATTTCAAACTGTTGCTTCCATTTCTATCAGCTGCAATTTTGAGGGGCCATGGAAATCCATGCACCCAACCAAAAGGCCCAAGGTCAGATCTTGCAGGATTTTCACTGTGGAGGGCCGGCGTCACAATCTCCATGAACCCACTGAATTAAACGGGGCAGGAATGACCACACTGCAATCTCAAAGGCCAGAACACCTCTTGTAGCTTTATTTTTAAGAACTTGTCATGACCATCGACCAGAATTGCAAAGTACATTTTCAACTTTCTGCTGACTTATGGAAAGATGAAAATCATGTAATTCCCTTTCAAAGAAGAGGCGTTTCAGTCATTGTTTGGTACCATATGTCATGACTTGATGCTGGTCTCTGTATTAGGAAACAGTTTTACTTTTTGGGGTCTTCATTCCAAAAAGATAGTGCTGTTCCCAAATCACAGTGCTATTCTCCAAATGCAGCACACATGAATATCCTTTCTTTAAATCATTGAATTTTTTTTCCCAATTTATACAAAACTAATGAAACTAACTTATCTTAAATTCTGGGAAAAAAACAACTATTCACTTCTGTTACCAGGTTACAGTTCTGAAGCAAACACTGGGTTAAGAAATAATATGCCCTTTAATATAAAGCAGAAACACTTCTGAATAAATGGTGATAATTGCAAAGTATTTATTGGTAAAGGAATATTTGCAGTTGAGATGTTTCAACATATGCATGTGATGAAATGCAATATTGTCAGGCATTCTGAAAATCCTGATGAAGTGAGTGTTTTTTTCATCAGGATTATCAGGATTGTACAAATCCAAAATCTAACCTTCTGTATCCAAAGCTAGATAACTACTGGATCACCAAGGACTAAAACAAAAACAGAAGTATAACCAGTAAGCTCCAACCACAAAGACTGACATTACCACTGAGGTAACATTCATGTCCATCTTGTTAACAAATTAATTGCTCTTTCTTCTCAAGGTGATGAGTTGGATTTGGATGTGTTCACTTCCATTCTTTCACCCGTGTACAAGAACATCAAACATCCATTATTAATAATAATATTCTTTCATTAAAACAACAGTGTTTTATCACTGACATTTTCAATTAGTCTCAACCTACACTATTCCATATTTTCTCTCCTTCCAGCATGTCAAAGGTAAGGAATCTCAATCTCACTGAGCAGAGTTGGTTGACCTGCTGTCATCCACCAACTGAAGTAAATTTCCCTCATCTGCGGATTACATTCCTTATCAAAGGTATTCTTGCGGACATCAGACGGACACATGTTTGAACAAGCCTTTTCTCTTGTGTTAAGCATCCCTACCAGGCTGATTAAGGATTAGGCATGCTTGAACCAATGCTCACTATCAATTTCTTATTGCCACAGTTGTACTCAGATCTTTTCATATGGCTCCTCGTTTTTCAATAAACAGATAATGGTTTCTGCAGCATGGATGGGAGTTGCACATAAGGCCCTACAATATGTGCACCACAGCAAATTCTGAAGAAATTGCTCAAGGAATTCCCTATGCCTGGAACCCTCCAAAGGTCTTCATTTAATTCAGAGAGGTTCTGACTCACCCACTTCACAGCTGAATTTGATCCTTAAACAAGCAGGCATCACCAATCCCTACATCTAACCCCAATTACAGTCATTCCTGAAAAAGGCCTGAAACATCAATTCTCCTGCTCCTTGGATGCTGCCTGACCTGCTGCGCTTTTCCAGCAACACATTTTTCAGTTCTGATCTCCAATATCTGCAGTACTCACTTTCTCCCAATTACAGTCACCCATGATCAGACACCTCCTCCACAAAACCTGCCAGACACAATATCTCCTACTTACTCTGACCTACCCTAAATACTCTGTTATGTAGCTGGCTCCCTTGCCAATGTTACCTCCTGATGCATGACTCTTACCAACCTGGTATTTCACCTACCTTTCATCCAAACCCCACCCACCCCTACTGAGTAATCATGATTTGCCACACTGCACAACACAAACTTCAAAGTATCAACACTGCATTGAACACCCTTAATTGGATTGCTTAACTATATGTTTTCTAAAAAGTGACATTTCCATTATTTACATCAATTGTGGCAAGTATTTGTGTTAAATGGCATTATAGGTAGTCATAAGGTACTGACTACAGGAAATACCAAGGTGCAACATTATTAAATATCACTGAAACAGCATTTAAACCTATGTAGAACTGAATAACATACAAGCACCAGGCAAAATTGTGTAGAAAAAATTTTGTTTGAATGATACTTGACACAGCAACAGAAACCACAATGGATTCCAATATTTCTATATTCCTATCTCATAGAGTCATAGAGATGTACAGCATGGAAATAGACCCTTCGGTCCAACTCATCCATGCCGACCAGATATCCCAACCCAATCTAGTCCCACCTGCCAGCACCTGGCCCATATCCCTCCAAACCCTTCCTATTCATGTACCCATCCAAATGCCTCTTCAATGTTGCAATTGTACCAGCCTGCACCACATTCTCTGGCAGCTCATTCCATACACGTACCACCCTCTGCGTGAAAAGGTTGCCCCTTAGGTGTCTTTTATATCTTTCCGCTCTCACCCTAAACCTATGCCCTCTAGTTCTGGAATCCCCAACCCCAGGGAAAAGGCTTTGTCTATTTATCCTATCCATGCCCCTCATAATTTTGTAAACCTCTATAAGGTCACCCGTCAGCCTCCAACGCTCCAGGGAAAACAGCTCCAGCCTGTTCAGCCTCTCCCCACAGAGGAGATCCTCCAACCCTGGCAACATCCTTGTAAATCTTTTCTGAGCCCTTTAAGATTCACAACATCTTTCTAGTAGGAAGGAGACCAGAATTGCACGCAATATTCCAACAGTGGCCTAACCAATGTCCTGTATAACCGCAATATGACCTCCCAACTCCAGTACTCAATATTCTGACCAATAAAGAAAAGCATACCAAACACCTTCTTCACTATTCTATCTACCTGCGACTCCACTTTCAAGGAGCTATGAACCTTCACTCCAAGGTCTCTTTGTTCAGCAACACTCCTTCGGACCTTACCATGAAATGTATGAGTCCTGCTCTGATTTGCTTTCCCAAAATGCAGCATCTCACATTTATCTGAATTAAACTCCATCTGCCACTTCTTACCTCATTGGCCCAACTGGTCCAGATCCTGTTGTAATCTGATGTAACCCTCTTTGCTGTCCACTACACCTCCAATTTTGGTGTCATCTGCAAACTTACTAACTGTACCTCTCCTGCTCGCATCCAAACAGTCAACTGTACCAAGATACTTTAGCATCCAAAGTCTTTTTTTAAGAATTTGACTTCCTTTCCTTTTCTGAACATAGCAAGCAGATTACAGTCAGACTTGACAATGTGCTCGGTTAGTAAGATTCCAGTCAACACCATAGATCCATTTAATGGTCAAAAATAGGCCACCTATTGATTTGCTGATTACTAATTTTCAGTAATTTATCTTTCACAAACAATTTTGATTTTCATTAACTCTCAAGTCACAAAATGCTACACTTTCCTGTCTTATAGTCATATTTTTATTTCAGCCAAAGCACCGATAAAAATGCTGATAACTGAGTCCCATTATAATGGATGACAGGCTTCATATTTCAAATGTCCTTTATTAAGGTTTTACAGGCATATTCACTGCAAGAATGAATAATTTATTACCACGTAGCATCACTACATAAGTGAGCACACATTTTTGCATCCTTAACCCATAAAATATCACTAGTCCAGCAGATAATAATTAAAGATGTACGAGTTGTTATTCCATATCTTTTGAGCATGATAACAGAACTAATGTTTTCCCCAGAGATACTTTACTCTCTCTAGAATGAAAATGGATGCTTAATGTAAATGTCAACACTATTTTTTTAAAAAATGAATGATAAAATATGTCACATAGTTATTCTCACAACTAGTTCAAGCAGATTGCACTGTATGAAAAATGACTGGCCTAATGTCCAAACTCTGAACTGAAACTAATTAGCATGTGTAACAGCAAAACACTAATGAACATCGCAAGTATTTTCTCTCACAATGGGAGTTGAAAACCTTTTGGTGAAAATTTGAAGCTGACATCATTCTAGAAACTGTTATATAACAAACATCACAATTAACCCTGCTGTCAGGAGATATTGCCAGTGGTGCCAATTTGGCAGTTTATTCAGCTGCTCAAGTCACCACTTTGTGGCTCTGTCCAACGAGGACCAGTCCCTGCACTGGGAGACTGCCTGGGAAACCTGAGTGAACTCCCCACAGGAGAGTTGGTTGGTGGATCTTGCTGGGGGTTTCATGACCCACAGAGGGAGTTTTGATACCTTTTAATCCCAATTCCATTGCCTTCTTTCAAACAGATTGACATGTCGTCAGTGTAGTTCTGCTACAGAGGCAACATCAACCAAGTCATGTAGCCTAACCAACAGAACCCATAAATTGGTCGATTATAGGCTTAGTAACCCTTCAGATTTCTCTTGCAGTCTCAAGAAAGTATTCTCTTTGACACTTTTGTGAGCAACCCCAAGGGAAATCATAGGGTCATTAATTTTTTTAAAAAAAGTCACTCTTTTAAGAAAACCTTTAATTGTTGCTCAACACTTGTTTAGCACATATTTAATAGTACATACCATATTTTCTTCCAGGCTGCTTGCATATACAGGGGAATGGCAATGCGTATTGGGAGTCACTCCCATTTAGTACATACATTAGAGTAGTTTGCCAATGACCTATTGTTCATTGTTAGCTATTATGTGCTCTGGGATTTGGAATAAACTGGAAATGGTGGTTACTGTTTCAGTGAAGGTTGCAACTATTGTGTTGTGAAATAATTTAATGATGGGGTTTTTGGAGGGTAATCTGACACTGGGATGCAGTTTTTCACTTTCTCCATGAAGAAATCCATTGATATTTTTGTTCAAGGAGTGGAAGAAACATCCTATTGATGCCGAGAATCCTTTCACTGCTGTGGTTGGTATTTCTGACCTTGGATGGATTTATAAGTAACTGGATACCCTGATTCATTCCTGGTCTGCATACAGACTCTCCCTATTCAATACCCATACATCAGATGCATGAAATGGTACAAAGGGAAGTAAATGCAGAAATTACAGTCACTTGATATAATCTTCCAAACCTGACAGGTGGTTTTATAGGACTGCACAACTGCAAATGTTGCAGTCTTGTTCAAATAGAGTGCAAGGATAACTCTAGCAAATTCAATTTAACCTCAGTGCCAGGAAAGGTTTTCGAACTGATAGTCGGGGACAAAATTAATAATCCCTTGGACAAATGGGGACTAAACACAGATTTGTGAGTGGCAAAATGAAACAAGAGATACTGGAGATTTGAAACACATAAAGACAAATTACTGGACAAACTCAGCAGATCTGGCAATATCTGTGAAGAGTATGCAACTTGGCTGACTGACAAGCTGATTAGTCATGCACAAATGTTTTTGGACTGGAGGCAGCTATCCAGTAGGGCTATTAAGATCACTGCTTTTCCTGATTTGCATTAATGACTGAAACATAGGTGTACAACTTCCAAATCAACAAATGGCACTAATTTAGAAATAGCTTGAACTGTGATGAGGAAAGTGATAGCCCTTAAGAGGATATATACAGACTGAGGTCATGTGATAGTCTTTTGTCAGAAGAATGTTGCAAAACTATATGAAATAAAGGATATATTTCTAAAAAAGGTCTGGAGGAGCTCAGAGAGCTGGGGGTATTAGTGCAACACATCGCTGAAGGTCCTGTCCAAAAAGATCTCGTTCTCTCGGATTGGCCTAAGGTCCTCGAGTTCTTTCTTCAGTGCTGAGATATGCTCTGTCAGTAGCTGAAAGCACACACTTTCCACAGATATATGAGCCAGATACACCAGAGTCGTTGACCTCCCACATCATGCACGTAGCACACTGAACCAGCTGGGCAGTCATGTCTTCACACTCTTCAACTGTGGCATAATCACTTCACTCAACCTCCTTGTCGAAGATTCCTGAGCTCAAGGTTCTCTCTTCTCTCAAGAGGAACTTCCCTGGACTCTCTTTTTGGGGCAAGTCTGTGGGCTTGAAAGTTAGCTTAGAGGAGGAAGGTGGGAGGGATCAATGGGCTGAAAAAGAGCAGATGGAGTTTTATCAGGATAATGTTTGGTACACACAAACAAGGATAGGGGTTATACAATTAATGATAGGGCCTTGGAGAATGCTGTAGAAAAACAGGGACCCTGGGGTGCAGGTGCATAACTGTTTGAAGTCTGCATCATGTACAGTCAGGGTGGTGAATGAGGCCTTTGGCACACCTGCCTTCATTGCTCAATCCTTAAAGCATAGGAGTTGGGAAATCGTGTTGATGTGTACAAGATGTTGGTGAGGCCTCTTCTATCCAGTTCTGGTGACCCAGTTATAGGAAGGATATTTTAAGCTGGAGGGGATTCAGAAAGGATTTACTCTGACGTTGCCGGGTATGGAAGATTTGCATGATAAAGAAAGGCTGAATAGTCTGGGACTTTTTTCACTGGAGCAGAGGAAGTTTAGAAAATAATAATAGATAGAGTTAATGGTAGTTGTCTTTTCCCTTGGGGAGGGATTTCAAGACTAGGGGGCATATTTTTAAGTAAGAGGAAAGAAATTTCAAACAAAGACTTGAGTAGCAAATTTTTATACAGATTATGGCTCGTGTGTAGAATGAACTTCCTGAGGAACTGGTGGATGTGGGTACAATTACAACATTTAAAAGATATTTGCATAAGTACATGAATAGGAAAGGTTTGGAGAGATATGGGACAGGAGTAGGCAGGTGGGACTAGTTTAGTTTGGGGTTATGGTCAGTATGGACTGGTTGGACCGAATGATCTGTTTCCATACTGTATGACTCTACGAAGAATTTTAGATTCACAAATGGATTAGAGAAACTTGGGTTTGTTCTCCACAGAGAGAGAAAAAAAATTGATTAAGTTACTCAAAAGCCTGAGGGGTCGAGATAGAGCAGATATGCTGTTCCCTTCATTGGAAAAGGCAAGAACTAGAGGACATTGATTCAGGCTAAGTGGCAAAAGAATCAAAGATAATATGAAGAAAGGCGTTTTTACACAGTGGGTGGTTGGGGTTTGGAATACATTGCCTGAGTGTGTAGTGGAGGCAGATTCAATTGTAAATGTCAAAAGGGAATTGGATAATTATCTGAAAAGAAAATAATTACAAGGCTTTGGGGAAAACGTAGAGAAGGGCAGTGGGAGTGGTTGAGTTGCTTTTGCAGAGAAAAGGCACAGGCAAAAAATGACCAGAAAGCATCCCTCCGTGACATAACTACTCTATGATTACAACTAAAAGCAGATACCTTCATTCCATACTCTTCAAGCAGGGGCTGCGGAAAAACGTGTGTATATTTTTATCTTTACCTTCATAAACATGAATAATCAAATTCAGGCAATGCTGAGATCAATATACAGCAGAGGTTTTAAAATCGGTAGATTTTGCTTCCCTTTTTCTTGATGAACACCAAAGTCAGTCTGTCCACTACCAGAACTAAGCCTTTAATGTAACGTATCTGATGTGATCGATAAATGGTCAGGCTCATCCTTATACTAATAAATAACAATATATGTGTGTGCAAATAAATACACTCTTTGGAAATGTGGTTTTCAAGTGTTAAAACGCTTTCCATTCATTTCCATGGAAACTATGCACAAGATAACAGCAATTTTCTATGAGGTGCATAGTTTTGTTTTGTCTGTATTGCCATGCTTTGCATTGTAAACAATGCTTATTTAATTGCTCATTTTCCACTGCCACTAAACCCATGTCATATTCAGCTTTTAAATGAATAACCTTTGCAGTCATTTGCAGGCTAAGATCCAGGAATAGCTAGTTCCATAAGATTCCATAGTAACTTTGCCAAATTG
This sequence comes from Hemiscyllium ocellatum, assembly GCF_020745735.1. Classification (NCBI taxonomy): domain Eukaryota; kingdom Metazoa; phylum Chordata; class Chondrichthyes; order Orectolobiformes; family Hemiscylliidae; genus Hemiscyllium; species Hemiscyllium ocellatum. The sequence continues at coordinate 30,082,596 of NC_083429.1, read as the reverse complement.
ACCAGTCTGAAAGATTGTGCTGCTTAGAAGCTGTGTCTCTTAAAGCACCCTCTTCATACTGCAATTCCAGGATCAGATTTGTCAAGTGCAGCTCTTCAAAGAATGCATGAAGTTGGATCAATTATTAGATATATAATGTCAAAGATCTTGCAGCAACATACTGTATTTGCACAGATCCCCAGGGACTGCTGAACAAAACATGATCTGACTATTCCTACTGTCCTTTTATTATGATGAATTATAAAGGACAAGATTGAACAAACTAACCATATTAAATTATCCTAATAATATTATTCCCAGAGTCTTTTGTGGTGAATACCTCTGTTTTGGCCATGCAATAAAACCGTCAATTTTATCATTCCATGTTGAATAAACTTGCTTCCTTCATAACTAGTTATTTTATGATGTTGCTATTCAGAGTTAAAACAATAAGAACTCAGAAATAATAAACTGCATATTGCAAGTCAAAATGAAGACAAAGACTAAACCTCAGAAGAATGTTAATCATCACTGCATCAGTAAAAAAAAGTACAATATAAAGGTTGCAATAAACAGAAGTAGAAGGCAGGGAAACAACTACTTGACAGATGACAAATGTTCAATTCTGAATTCTCTCCAGGAATCAAGAGATGTTATTCCCGAGCTCCCCAGATACCAGAACAGTGTTGAAATCTGGGAGAAACTTTGGATTAAAAGGTGTTAAAGTTAAAAGTACTTGATATGAAAGAAGGAAAAACACGGGACAGTTTGCCAATGAAAGAGCCAGGAAAGTTGAATTTACAATCGAAGGAGATAATAAGAACGACAATTTCAATCGTTGAACAAGGACAATAAGCTGTGAAAGGCAAGGGGTGGCAGCTGTTAAAGATGTTATTGAATCTCTGCATTTTGATTCCCTTTAACCCTTTTGAAGGCAATAATAAATTCTCTAAGATAAATTGCAAATGGAATGGACAGAGGATTAAATGAAGGAAAGTGATGAATGTAGAGTAGAATCAACAGCATGCTGAATTTAGGATGCAGAAATCTGAAGGAAGAGAGTGAGAGAGATAACAAAGCCTTGGGGAACCATTGAACTGAAGGATTGACAAAGTGTTGGGACATCAATTGCCGCCAATAGAATTCTGAAAGCACATGTTATACATCGATGTCAAAGAGTGACCTGTATTTGTTTAGTTAACATATGTCAGGATAAAGATGCAGGATTGCATAACATGTATAAATATTATGAGTTATGATTTTTTTTGCAGCACAGAACAAAGTAATCAAGTCGATTATGGAGTAAACACAAGAGTTCAGAATTAGAGTTTTGACAAAAAAATCAATTTGGTCCAAACTTAGAAGTTTAGATTAAAAATCCAGCTTTTTTGTTGTTATACTCATTAATCACACTTTGTCACAGGGGTTGAAAATTGTTTTTTTATGATACTGGGTGACACAATGTCCTCGATCTTCTCAACCAACAACACATGCAGGAGAAATCTCAACCCCATAAACCTGAAATGACAACCCACATTTTGCATTTTCTATCTATGGGATTTAATGCTGCATTCAAAGCTAAAAATCAAATAGTTAAATCAAAAACATCCTTAATGCTTTTACCCTTCACCTTCTCTGTCTGGTATAGATATGGCAGACAGTCAAACCATAGCCCCTTATAACAATAGTGTCTCCTTATACTAATCCCCCACTTGGTCCATCAAATGCCCTATGTCCTCAATCACTCACACAGCCTTTTCTGAACCCCACACTAACTCACGACCAAGTCATCTATTATCTAGATTGAGAATGAACAAGAGGCATCAGGACATAAAATAAAGTTGCCAATCTATTGGTTCTGCCACTTTTGAAAAACAAACACACACAAAATCATAGATTAGAAGAATCCTGACATTTTGGAGACAGGTCATTCAGCGTGTTGAGTCCTCATGGAGTCTCTGAACCAGACGCACTCCCCTACCTTATAACCTTGCATTTTCAATGGCCAATCCACCTTGCCTACACACCCTTGAATTGAGGGAGGCAACCAGAACACCCGGAGGAAGCCTACACAGACACAGTGAGAATGTAAAAACTCCATACTGTCACCCCAAGGTGGAACCAAACCCAGGTCCCTGCCACTGTGAAGGAGCAGTGCTATCCAATGAACCATCGTATTGCTTATACAACCTATGAATGGCAGGACGATTGTATGAGGAGTGATTGTTTGGACTGAGCATTTATTCACTAAAGTTGAGAAAGATGAAGACTGGATAGGATAGGCTGGGACCTTTTACGCTGGAGTGTAGGAGGCTGAGAGATGACCTTACAGATGCGCATAAAATCATGAGGGGTGTAGGTAAGGAGAATAGTAGCATGGGATTTCAAGATGAAGGAGAATATTCAGATGAGAGCAGAAAAATCTTAGAAAGGCATGTTTTTTTTTCCTTACATTCGTGTGCAGAATGTAAGAAATCCTTGGAAGAATATAGGCCAAGCACAGGCAGGTGGGACTAGTTTAGTTTGGGATGATGGTTGGTATGGACTGGTTGGACCAAAGGGTCTGTTTCCATGCTTTGTGACTCTGCGAATCTGTGAGAGGCACTCTATTGAAAAATACACAATTCGAACAGGACTGAAGGGACAAGATGCATGAACGATGGTTTGTCTGTTTGAGGAATCTAAAACCAGGTGACATCATCTCAGGAGATGAGGAAAGATTTATTCACTTAAAGGGTAGTGAGCTTGTGGAAGTCTGTTATGAATTTGAAGGCATGTAGTGTATCTTTAAGAGAGAAAGAAAATGCTATTCAGAACTGACAGATTATAAGCACCTGTGCAAATGACTAGATAGCAGTCCCAGAGTGTACTGGAAAATTGAAAATATGTAACATTTGTCTGTAAAATGAATATCTGAGTCTTGGTTGCTGTTTTGACACACAATTTGAATTTAACCAGTTTAAATTATACCCTAGGATACTAAAACCCAATTGAGTTTGAATTTATTGCTTTGCCAATATCCAACCAATGAGACAATCCAATGTTGGAAGTATAAAAATGTGAGCGTTTGAAAATTGGAGAGTGCAACTGCCATTGAGACAGAAACACCTGGAAGTCCAACATCCTGTTCTCCAAGAAATTAGGGAACACTCTCCATCAAAGGTACCTCTTCATATGAAACATATGCGCTGTAAAACGAAGATGACTCAGGGAGATCCTCAGCCAGAAGAAGAAAGCCTCAGAAGATAACAGCGGCTGTGTAGTTTTGAAATTAGTTTGATATAATTTTAATAAATGTCTTATTGGAACAGCATACAGTTGTGGAGTTGGAGGCAGATGGTAAGCGGTTCAGAGGAAGAGGGACTTAGAGTTGCGAATAGTTGTTTAATGTTCACTTTTAGAGTTAAACAAAATTATTGATGTCATTTTCTTTAAATAATGGAATTTGGAAGTTATCCCCATAATAAAGGCAGCGAGTGGTGGTTGATGGAAAATATTCAGCCTGGAGTCTGGTTACTAGTGGTGTGCCACAAGGATCTGTTTTGCCTCTTAAATGTTACAATTGTACCAGTCTCCACCACATCCTCTGGCAGCTCATTCAATACACGTACCACCCTGTGTGTGAAAAAGTTGCCCCTTAGGTCTCTTTTATATCTTTTCCCTCTCACCCTAAACCTATGCCCTCTAGTTCTGGACTCCCCGGCCCCAGGGAAAAGACTTTGCCTATTTATCCTATCCATGCCCCTCATAATTTTGTAAACCTCTATAAGGTCACCTCTCAGCCTCCGATGCTCCAGGGAAAACAGCCTCAGCCTGTTCAGCCTCTCCCTTAAGCTCAAATCCTCCAGCCCTGGCAACTTCCTTGTAAATCTTTTCTGAACCCTTCCAAGTTTCACAACATCTTTCTGATAGGGAGGAGACCAGAATTGCATGCAATATTCCAGCAGTGGCCTAACCAATGTCTCGTACAGCCGCAACATAACCTCCCAACTCCTGTACTCAATACTCTGACCAATAAAGGAAAGCATACCAAATGCCTTCTTCATTATCCTATCTACCCGCAACTCCACTTTCAAGGAGCTATGAACCTGCACTCCAAGGTCTCTTTGTTCAGCAACACTCCCTGGGACCTTACCATTAAGTGTATAAGTCCTGCTCTGATTTGCTTTTCCAAAATGCAGCACCTCGCATTTATCTGAATTAAACTCCATCTGCCACTTCTCAGCCCATTGGTCCATCTGGTCCAGATCATGTTGTAATCTGAGGTAACCCTCTTTGCTGTCCACTACACCTCCAATTTTGGTGTCACCTGCAAACTTACTAACTGTACCTCTTATGCTTGCATCCAAATCATTTATGTAACTGACAAAACGTAGAGGGCCCAGTACCGGTCCTTGTGGCCTCCAGTCTGAAAAACAACCCTCCACCACCACTCTTTGTCTCTACCTTTGAGCCAGTTCTGTATCCAAATGGCTAGTTCTCCCTGTATTCCATGAGATCTAAGCTTGGTAATCAGTCTCCCATGGGGAACCTTGTCGAACGTCTTACTGAAGTCCATTTGGATCACATCTACTACTCTGCCCTCATCAATCTTCTTTGTTACTTCTTCAAAAAACTCAATCAAGTTTGTGAGACATGATATCCCATGCACAAAGCCATGTTGACTATCCCGAATCATTCCTTGCCTTTCCAAATACATGTACATCCTATCCCTCAGGATTGCCTCCAACAACTTGCCCATCACTGACGTCAGGCTCACCGACCTATAATTCCCTGGCTAGTCTTTACCGCCCTTCTTAAACAGTGGCACCATGTTTGCCATCCTCCAGTCTTCCGGCACCTCACCTGTGACTACCGATGATACAAATATCTCAGCAAGAGGTCCAGCAGTCACTGGAGCCGCAATATCATGCTGCAACGATACAAAACACTGGAGCAGCCACTCTTGGACTATTGTGTACAATGTTGGCCACCACATTTTGGGAAGGATGTGGAAGCATTGGAAAAGATGCAGAGGAGATTTACCAGGATGTTCCCTGGTCTGGAGAGAAGGTCTTATGAAGAAAGACTGAGAGACTTGCTTCTGTTCTCATTGGAAAGAAGAAGGCTAAAAGGGGATTTGATGGAGACATACAAGATGATCAGAGGATTAGATAGGGTAGACAGTGAAAGTCTTTTTCCTTGGATGATGTCAGCTTATATGAGGGGGCATAACTACAAATTGGTGGATGATAGATTTAAGACAGATGTCAGAGGCAGGTTCTTTACTCAGAGAGTGGTCAGGGCGTGGAATGCCCTACCTGCCAATGTAGTGAACTCAGCCACATTAGGGAGACTTAAACAATCATCGATAAGCACATGGATGATGGTGGGTTAGTGTAGGGGGACGAGCTGAGAATAGTTCACAGGTCGGCGCAACATCGAGGGCTGAAGGGCCTGTTCTGCACTGTATTGTTCTATGTTCTATGTTCTATTACAGCAAAATGTAATACTGTGGAGAAAATATTTCCTCTGCAACATCTAAACTGTATGGGAGGCTCTAAAGCACTGGAATGAAAGTTTATATCCATGATATAGATTCTCAAAGAATTCTATCAGATTTGGCAAGCATGACATTCCCTTGACAAAGCCTGTGAATTCAATGCTAATTTACCATGTATTTCCATTCTTAATAATGGACTCTGAAATCTTACCACTGATCAGATTCAGGCTAACTGGTCTGTGAGTTCCTGTCTTCTGCCTCCCTGTTTTCCTAAACATGTGTTTACATTAGCCATTATCCAGTCGCAATGACTGCAGTGATTCCTGAAAGATACTCCTCTGTTGTATCTTAATAGCTTAATAGTTGGCCAGACACTTAAGTAAGTGGGGAACATAAATAATAGTTAGATGTAATAACTGCCTGTTGAATTCTTCAATACCACAGTATCCAAATTTAGTGGAGAAAGTGAGGTCTGCAAATATGGAGATCAGAGCTGAAAATGTGTTGCTGGAAAAGCGCAGCAGGTCAGGCAGCATCCAAGGAACAGGAGATTCGACGTTTCAGGCATAAGACCTTCATCCAAATTTAGTGTCTTTATTATGGGGGAATAACAGATTCATATGTTATCTGCATCAGGTAAAACACCTGGTAGGAGGCAAGCACTCACCAGAACATAATTGAATTCCTTCCCTGAGAGTGAACAAAACAGACCAGAAAGTGACAAAGTAAAATGATATTACAACAAAGTGTCATGCAGTGCCGGGGACAATGTTTCCTTATACAGCATATAAACTGTATACAGAAGAACCTCGAATATCCAAAGGATACAGGCAGGAAGTATTACATTTGGTTAATTGAATTCCAGATAAATGAATGCTGGATAATATAGTTTAGCCGAGCATCAGGACCTTGTGATCTTGCTGGTTAATTCAACATTTGGCTAATGAATGCTGGATAATTGAGGTTCCTCTTGTAGGATCTAAACCATTGGATACAAGCTTACATCTGTGACATGGTTGAGGAAAACAAGTGCTTAGCAATTCTAAAATGTTTTAGATAAAATGTTTTCACAGCTGCATGAAATATCAAGAAGAAATGCGGACAGCACACCTAGATGGGCACTGTACTCAAAGATTTCAGTGGAGCAGCAACCTTTCTAAAAGATGCAAATTATATTTTGGACTGGGGCATGTTTGAAATTCTGCAAGAAAAAGGGATGTAAAATGGAGTGGAATTGAGAGTTCAAAATAAATCAAGGACTGCAAACAATAGTTTAAGAAGGTACATTTGCAAGGTCACTCAAACCCTCGAAATGATGTGTCACTGTTTAAATGTTAAAGTTGTTAGGTAAATGTAGCTGAAATATCAGAAGCATTGGGCCTTTCAGGAACACCATATCCTATTCAATTCCAAATTGATACAATTCCAGCCTTGGGTGACTGAGTGTGTGGAGCATGCACATTCTCCCCACGTCTGCATAGGTTTCCTTCGGATGATCTAGTTTCCTCCCACAGTCTCAAGATGCGTAGGTTAGGTGGATTAGCCATGCTAAATTGCCCATAATGTCCACGAATGAGCAGATTAGGTGGATAGGCCATGGGAAATGCAGAGTTACAGGGATAAGGTACTGGGATAGGTCTGGGTGGGATGCTGTTCAGAGGATTAGTGTTGACTTGATGGGCTGAATGGCCTGCTTCCACATTGTAGGGATTCTATAAAGAGGAGGGTTGTAAACAGTTACCAAATAAACATTCTGAAATGCAGGCATTAGTAAGGTGACTGCATCTCGTGACTGCATCTTCATTTACATTCAAAGTGATTGCTTTAAACAACGTCTCCTTTGTTTTAGCTTAAAAATCAATTTGTTCAATTCCATATTTAAGCAGGTTCTCTAAACAAACTGTTTATTTCCAACAAAGCTGTTAGCACTCTTTAATACTACTTCCGTGTGTCTCTGAACAAAAGGCATCTGCGTCCATTTTTAAAGTTGCTCCATTTCACTAATTACCACTCTCAGTTTCTAACATCCTTAGCTCATTCTTATCCTACAGCAAGACTCTCTCACACTTTTCAACATTGTAATACTATTTATATATTCGCAGTTTACTAAATATAGTTAAGTCCTGTCTTTTAAAAAATATACAGCTCTTTTCTGCTCGACCCATGATAAAACGACATCATTAGTTGCATCTTCCATGATACTGTGCAAACTATAGATCTTTCATTGTTCTATCTTGGTTACAGGCACCATAATGGATGTAGGCTTTCAGATACATTGCTGAAAATGTGTTGCTGGTTAAAGCACAGCAGGTTAGGCAGCATCCAAGGAACAGGAAATTCGAGTTTCGGGACAGAGCCCTTCATCAGGAATGAGGAGAGTGTGCCAGGCAGGCTAAGATAAAAGGTAGGGAGGAGGGACTTGGGGGAGGGGCGATGGAGATGTGATAGGTGGAAGGAGGTCAAGGTGAGGGTGATAGGCCGGAGTGGGGTGGGGGCGGAGAGGTCAGGAAGAAGATTGAAGGTTAGGAGGGCGGTGCTGAGTTCGAGGGAATCGACTGAGACAAGGTGGGGGGAGGAGAAATGAGGAAAACTGGAGAAATCTGAGTTCATCCCTTGTGGTTGGAGGGTTCCCAGGCGGAAGATGAGGCGCTCTTCCTCCAACCGTCATGTTGTTATGTTCTGGCGATGGAGGGGTCCAAGGACCTGCATGTCCTCGGTGGAGTGGGAGGGAGAGTTAAAGTGTTGAGCCACGGGGTGGTTGGGTTGGTTGGTCCGGGCATCCCAGAGGTGTTCCCTGAAGCGTTCCGCAAGTAGGCGGCCCGTCTCCCCAATATAGAGGAGGCCACATCGGGTGCAGCGGATGTAATAGATGATGTGTGTGGAGGTGCAGGTGAATTTGTGGCGGATATGGAAGGATCCCTTGGGGCCTTGGAGAGAAGTAAGGGAGGAGGTGTGGGCGCAAGTTTTGCATTTCCTGCGGTTGCAGGGGAAGGTGCCGGGAGTGGATGTTGGGTTGGTGGGGGTTGTGAACCTGACGAGGGAGTCACGAAGGGAGTGGTCTTAGCGGAACGCTGATAGGGGAGGGGAGGGAAATATATCCCTGGTGGTGGGGTCCGTTTGGAGGTGGTGGAAATGACGGCGGATGATACGCTGTATAGGGAGGTTGGTGGGGTGGTAGGTGAGAACCAGTGGGGTTCTGTCTTGGTGGCGGTTGGAGGGGCGGGGCTCAAGGGCAGATACATTGACCTAGAGCACAAGTTTGTCGTTGTGACTTATTTGTCTGTAGGTTCAGACTGACTTGACAGAACATCAGCTTATTATCAAATTTAATGAAAGGACATTTCTGTGCAGGTGCAGACATTCCTTTTGTCACCTTGTGCTCTGGTTAAGCAGTATCTGCTTGACTTTCTGTTGAGGTTGATCCCTCAAAGGAACTGACCACTTTACAGTCTCAAAACATGTGGTGCAGGAAACCAGAATGAGTGAAAAAGTGAAAAGAGAACAGAGATGAATTAGAAAAACATTGTTGGTTGAAGCCAAATCTAAGATTGATAAGTTTGAGGAATGAAGCAATCCTGTCTTCCACAGTTTTATGGTATTGGGAAAGTAGGTTTCTTAAACCCCCATAAGTCGTACTCGATGCCCAACTTTAACCTTGTCGATTAAAGATTGTTTAGACCTGAAAGATGAAAATGCAGGTCACGTCTGTCTAAATATTTTGTTTGACCTTGTTTTGTGTGTCTTTATCAAATACATAAAGAGGTCATGCCCCGCTCCCCCCCGCCCCCCACTTTGAACAGTAAGTAATAACAAATTGTAACAAAAACAAAACTTTAAGGGAAACATAACTCATTAAAGTTACAACCCCAAGGACAATGATGCATTCCAGTCTCATGGGTGTGGAAGGCCCCTGTGTAATGCTCACTGAGTGCTGCAGATGCCTGGCCAAGGATTTAGCCAAAGAAGGCAAGCAGGTATTTTGACAAATCAACATACTCCGCTGCCCACTGCCTGAACTTGTTCATGGCCATCTTTGCTACACCCAGAAATAGTCTTACGAGGAGATTTCCAAATGATTCAAAGACATTAAAGACATGTCAGGTTATTATAACGTGACTTCCAGGACTTGGGGAGGTGGACCAAGCGGAATAGAGTTGAGAATGCCCAGTGCAAAAGGGCAAAGAAAGTGCACATTGTGGTAAAGGAAGATAGAGATGCAAAATAGGTGTAAACAATTGGTGTGAAAAGGTGAAAGTGAGTCCACTCTGGACAACAAAACCATCAAAATACGGCAAGGTGGGAAGTTGGTATCATGGAGGATGGAAGTCTAAAATTGTCAAATTTGATGTTGAGTCCAAGAGGCTTTAACATGCCTCAGCTGACAATGCAGCACCTTCCACTAGCTTGCATTGAGCTTCATTGGAATACTGTGGCAGACTGAGGATGGAAAATGCTAGAATGGGACCAAGAAATGGCAACCACAGGAAGGTCAGAGTCATTCTTACAGACAGATTGGGATGTGGTTAACCAGTCTGTGTTTGGTCTCACTAATGTCAAGTCTGATGACCGGATTATCTAGTAATCATCTCACTAATAGTTGCTGTGCTCTGCAAAGTTCCAGCATTTACCCATAGAACAACAATGACTGTGCTGCAAAGTAATTTAATGCTTTTGAAAATATTTGGGATATAACTGATGGGTCAGTTTGTATTTGTAGGGTTGCACAGAAATGAATCTTAAAGATCAATTCATTCAATCCCTTTTGCCTTTATTCTGTGGACAAAAAGCTGCAAAGAGCTACTTTGTTCAGAACAAAAACTGCATTAACACTCTCTTTCCCATGTAGTTATTTCTTATAACTCTGCTTCTAATGCCTATCACATGTGCCATTTGAACTTCTGGAAGTGTTCACAGATCCCATGCTATTTTTGCGATATAATAAATTTAGTGCAATTTGCAAGCAACACAAATCATCAGAATAATAATTTGCTGTAAAAAAAATAAATTCACAATCACCAGTGTCCATTACAAGCTCATTGAGATAGTACAGTGGTATAATCATTGCTGGTGAAAATCCAAAACATTACTGATTAGACACTACTGCTAAGAGTGGGCACAGAACATTCCACAACTGATGTTCCACTACTTAATGATTGACAGCTTTGATCAGCATTCAACATGGAAAGAATAGTAACCACGTTGTGTCAGTGTGGAATTCACGTGAGCTGACAAATGTTGGTGTCAACTGAGTTTCAATCAGATTCTTTATTCCAACCTACAGTAAAGGGGCACCCTAGGAGTCGAGACAATACAGTTTTATAACTTAAACTCTAGCAGTGGAAACATATTGAGAGACTAATTGCTAAAGTATTCACATTTGGGCTACTCATATTGCATTCAAGGTCATAAAGCCGCCTTCATTCCAACAGACGTTTAAAATCAACAGCAAATTTAAAACTGATGTAAATATAAGTTGGTGGCTGAAACAAAGTAGTTAGAGCAACTTGGAGTTGGAAAATCAACAGTAAATCTTTTGGTCTCTGTATAACCAAATGTACAGGGTTCTGCTCTGGGCGTAACCAGCAATTCTGGTCCAAAGTGTGATCATAATTGCGTTTGTTTCGAGAATCTACTGTAACTCTTTTCATAGTAATAAAGGTACAGTCTGAAGCAATGCAATCTGACAGTACTTTCCAATGATGCTTCACAAACTTTGGGTGGTATGGTGGCTTAGTGGTTAGCACTGCTGCTTCAAGGTGCCAGGGACCTGGGTTTGATTCTTACCTTGGGCAACTGTCTGTATGGAGTTTGCATGTTCTCCCCGTGTCTGTGTGGGTTTACTCCGGTTTCTTCCCACAATCCAAAGATGTATGGATTAGGTGAATTAACTGTGCTAAATTGCCCACAGTGTTCAGGGATGCGTAAGGTAGGTGTATTAGTCAGGGGTAAATATAGAGAAATGGATTTGGGTTGGAGACTGTCCAGAGGGTTGATGTGGACTTGTTGTGCCAAAGGATCTGTTTTGATACTGTAGGGATTCTAAGAAATTTTACCTCCATTTGTTTAAGTGTGGAATCTTGGTGATATTTGACCAAAAGATCTTAAAACGGCTGTAATCAAAAAGCATAAGCACAATTGATCACAGTGTCAATTCATTACCTCAGAGTAAACTTGATTTTCCAATCCCAAATTTTAGTCTTAAAAATGCAAAGCCGTTTCCTAGTTTTATTGTAGTCAGTTTCTATGTGCATTCAGAACAAAGATTTCATTCACAAGTTTCCAAATAGCACTCTTAAATATCCATGAACCCGAAAGAATCAACTTTGTTAAAAGCGTCGATGGAAGTTTGAATGTAATTGGCAGAAGCTTCCAACAGTGATTATAGAAAATAGGAGGTGCAATGTTATTTTTGGTGGGCCTTTTCTAATGATGTATCTTACAAACAAAATTGAGTTATTGTGATGATACTCTGGCTTTAAGAGATTTGTATTTTGTCATTTTTTTAATGAAGAAAGGATGAGACAGAGACAAAGAGTGGTCTACTCAAAGCCAATTAAGTAAACAGCTTGTGAGGCCTTGGTTTTTTTTTCAGAACTGGGAACAATTGAAGCAGCGTGAATGGGTGGGGTCGAACTCTCACTAAACCACAATTTTGAGCTTTTCAGCTTTCTGCAATTACTGTGGTTTTGAAGTTGGATGTGGAAGCTTTTATTATTCTGTCTGTTACAGCTAAAAGCTGGGGGTTCTCTTATTGCTGCTCGCATCAAATGTGAGACAACTTATTTTACTGAGACAAAGTGAGGACTGGAGATGCTGGAAAGTCAGAGTTGAAAAGTGAAGCATTGGAAAAGCAGTGGATGTCAGGCAGTATCCAAGGTGCAGGAGTGTTGACATTTCGGGCATTAACCCAAAGAAGGGCATATGCCTGAAACGTCGACTTTTCTAGTCCTCGGATGCTGCCTGACCTGCTGTGCTTTTCCAGCACCACACATTTTAACTATTTTCCTGAATTGCCCTCTGCCAGGGGTGTGCTTATAAGACATTATTATATTGGAATTGTTAAGTAGCAGTAGTTTAGGCTTTATGATTGAGTTACAGTTAAGCCAAACCTTTTATTTTTATTTTGTCTGTATTTTAACTGTATTGTAAAATAAAGTGTATTTTGCTTAAAGTTGAGTTGTTTGACCATTCAAATTGGAACACAATGCCTTCCATGTGCCTTTAAAATGAGAAAATGTTAGGGTTTACGTTATATTCTTAATATATTTTGATGGAATTATGTTGAATGTAAATCTTACTTCAAATTCCTTTGCAGAAATTCTATCAATTTCATCCAAATCCTATAAAGGTAAAATAAAATTGAGTGCCAACTCCAGACCACAGTCGATTCTGGTACTGGGAAAATGAGCTTCAAAGGCCATCGCTGTCATCGAGGTCTCAGGTGGCAGCTTTTTCTATCTGAATCACAAAATCCCACATTCAAGTTCCACTCCAGAAATTCAGCAACAACAATCACAGGAGATATCGCAATGCAGTAAGAATGTAACCATGGGCAGAATTGTATATGGCCCTGAATGACTTCGGCTAAGGGAGAATTTGTGGCATAAGCACATGAGAAGTCCGGCAAGATACAACTTGATATCAGGACTAACTCCTTGCATCTTCAGTGCATCTGTCAGGCATTGGAGCAGTGGCAAATTCCCAAATACAGGGAAATATTGTTTAACATGCAGCTTCCGATCTCATCAAATGTGCCAAACAAACCAAACATCTCGAAGTCCCACCGTGGTACTCACAGCAGGTACCTGATGACTTATGCTAGTCGTTGGCAGTGAAGAGTCTTCCTGTTGTTCAGCATGAAACAGCACCTCACAGCATGATCCATGGATACCCTTCATCTATGGACAGTAGCATCCAAGATTTGCCAACCTCTCAAGAACTTCAAGGCACCTTTCCAATCCATTTGCAGTATGCTTCCAAAACACAGAGCTGTATTGCATGGTGCAAGGGCAATGATCATTGAAATATTGGTCATGCAGTTGGCAGAGCAGCTTCACAGAGCTGGTGCACATACAGAGATCAGTGCAGTGTTGGAGCTGACAACAGGGCTCCTGAGGATACAGTTACACTGCTTGGACAGTTTGCTGGGGGTGGTCTTCCAATACAGTCAAGGAAGAGTGTGATGCATCGTCTTGCCGTGCTATGGTCTACATAATTGGAAAAGGTTATGGGGAGATGTAAAAGCTGCTGACAACCAGAGCAATTGGAAGTTGTTTTCTGAAGAGGTGAATTACACTGGGGAGAACGAATCTCATGCATAAAGAGCTCAGGTAAGTCAAGAATTACAAGACAAACAGGTCCTCATTGACACTCATTGCTGGGAAATGAGAGCTGGGTGTAGCAGACAATGAAGTGTTAATTTCAAAATTTGTACTCATCGTGGGAGTGGATCACAGCCTCTATTCATTTCATCAGTGCTCATTCTTGCTTTCTGTAAATAAAAGCTTATGTTTGGAAATCTTGGATTACCTGTATGTGATGATTACCTTTTGGATAATAACAAAAGACATTTGGGCCCTGGAGACAAAGTAATGGTGACATAGAGGGTGTTTAGATGGGATACAGCGAAGGTCAAATAACTATGCTGCCCAATAGTTGAACAGTGACTAGGCTGAATGAATGGCCTAAATGAGAGACAGTGTTAGTTTTGCCAAGTGTGTGCAGCATGGCTTTGTGTCTCCTGTGCCATCATGTTGCTGGTGAGGGACAATACCGGATTTCAAGATGGTGTCGACATCAGGGATGCCAGTCTTTTGGCAGATAACTGCAGAGCAGTGAGTTTTTTCAGGAAATGCACATGGTAAAAAGGGACAATGGTAAGATGAGAGGGATGCCTCATACCAATGCTGGGGCAGGGTCAGTAGTTAAAAAGCTGAGTTTGATAAGATGTGGCTGGAAATCTCACTTTGCCTAACAATTGAAAACCCTCCGAAAACAAAAATTCGATGTAACTGGCACTTAGCCAAAAACAAAATATAAAATTCAGCCCCATGTTTTGGATGATGCATTAAACTGAGGCCCAAACTGTCCACATAGAAGGACACAGAAAAAATCCAATTTATTATTTTTTTTCCGAACAAGAACAAAAGGAGTTATTCCGGTGTCCTGGTCAACATTTAATATTCAATCAACATTGCACTTGCATGAAAAAGATCTGCTCATTACCGTTACGTTATATGTGGAAGTTTGCCAAACACATTTGGCTGCCAGGTTTCCCACCATTACAACAGTGAGTAAACTTTAAAGAACACTTAACTGGCGACAAAGCAATTTGAGATATACGCTGGTCATGAGAGTGGTATTGTTTGTCAGGCTTTCTTTATGAATTGGGAAGAGGAAAGTACAGCTGTGGATCTTGCTTCTGATTGCCATCTAGTGACATCAGGTAGAAGTGCACAAGCATGGTTACCAAGGAGACAGTTTCAGACTCTCAGTGATTCACCTCCCTTTGACCAGACAACCTGCTGGTTCATGCAAAGGGGGTTATCATTTGGACAAGTTATCCAGACAGAGGGCTCATAAGAGTTATTGGGTCAAAACAGGTGTGAGGAAAATTAAGACTGAATGCAACTATATTTTGACAGTCCTTTTTCTTCACAAAAAATTGACTTTATTAATAGCTTTCCAGGAAATTGTAGCTGCTTAAATCTACCTCGAAGCTATTAATGTATAATTGCTAATCAGAGGAAATGACATGTGTTTTGCCTGTGTCTGTCAAAGAGGACAAAAGGCTAAGTGAATGTGATCGATTCACATTATGTAATCCTCTCCAGCATGAGGATGCAATATGAAGTTTTAGTATTTCAGGAAACTTGCATTTTCAAAGCAATATTAATAGAGAAGAAATGTCTCAAGTATTTCAGAGTTCTAATGGATAAAGAGAACCAGTTACGGGCGGCATGGTGGCACAGTGGTTAGCACTGCTGCCTCACAGCGCCTGTAGACCCGGGTTCAATTCCCGACTCAGGCGACTGACTGTGTGGAGTTTGCACGTTCTCCCCGTGTCTGCGTGGGTTTCCTCCGGGTGCTCCGGTTTCCTCCCACAGTCCAAAGATGTGCGGGTCAGGTGAATTGGCCAAGCTAAATTGCCCGTAGTGTTAGGCAAGGGGTAAAATGTATGGGTGGGTTGCGCTTCGGCGGGTCGGTGTGGACTTGTTGGGCCGAAGGGCCTGTTTCCACACTGTAAGTCTAAAAAAAAAGAAAGTAGTGGATACAGGGATCTCAGTTACATTTTGGAGATCTCTATTTTTCACAGAAGCAACTCCAATGTCACAAAGACAAGTGCCCAGGTTTTTGCAGCCTGAATTACAGTCAGGGTATCGGTGCTCATTGTTATTATAAAATAAACCTGACAGCAACCTCTAGCTGCATATTATGCAAGCACAGTAAAATGTGGAAGCTTCAGTACACCAGTCACCCACTTAAAGTCTCTGCAGTGAACAACATGTCATGGCGTGAATGTTCAATATTTCACTATTAAATATTTATTAAATATTCACAACAATGTTAGCTCTTATCAATTCATATTGAAGTGCACATTAACAACTTGATACAGCCAAACAACCTCTTCAGAATTTTTTAACTTTTATAAATACGGGCTCTCGTTCTTTCAATTCTTAATTATCATCAGAGGTCTAAAATACAAAACTTGTCTTTTCTTAAGGTTTCATTTGTCTATTTCTGTGGTTCTCCGTATCTATCACTCTCCCTTGCTCTCGTTTTTCTTTCCCATGCTCTCACCATTCTTTGGCTCTTGTTATTTGGTTTTTCATATCGAACAATTAATCAAATGTCCAAAGAATCCTTAAACAGCACCTTCTAAACAGCAAGTTCCATCGAGACAGACAAGGGTAGCAGGTCCATGGGAACACCATCAGCTGCAAGTAACCCCGCAAACCTCTCACCATCCTGTCTTGGAGATTCATATATATTAGTACCTTCACTGTCACTGGGTCAAAATCCGGAAATTCCCTCTCCAAGGGCATTGTGGGCCAACTTGCAACTTATGGACTGCAGCAATTCGAGAAGGCAACTTACTATCATCTTTTTAAGGGCAACTGGACACAGGCAATAAATGCTGGCCCAGTCAATGATGATCATATCCCACGAGTGAATAATTAAAACACAAAATTATGTCAGAAACATCTTTGTTTGGACACTCTATGGTCCAGTGTGGATTCCTCAAAGTGGTTTGAGGAAACAAGTGATAGCTTGCCCTATTCAGTCTGGTTCACGAACACCATTTGAGGACACCACATTGTTTCAGACTCCAAATGATTTCAACCTGATGTCAAAAAGCTAAGGAAAATTGCATGGAGAGCTTGAAACATAATGAACAACAAGCATCACATATATGCCGCTGATTATTACATTCAAGGTGTTATTAACATCATGTGAGTAAATCACTAATATAGATGTTAGACATGGCAAACTGGAAGTATCAAGAATGCACCTCTATTCAAGTTATTTTCCAAAATTTGCATAGGTTCAGACATGATTCAATCTTGTGTATAATTGCACATGGCTCACATGCATTTTAGAGCTTAAACAATTAAAACAGCATGAAATAATTGAATAACCACTTTATGGTTATCTTTCTAATTTGAGATTCAGACATTTTGCAACTGTTTTACATTGCAACTTCAAATGGACACATGGAAGTTAACAACTATAACTCTCTCAGTGAGAATCTAACCTTAGATAGCCCTGATTGGTCATCTGAGGCTTTGCCAATGAAGGGTGGATTCAAACACAATGTGCGATGTCTCAAAACGATCCTTTTATGTCCTTAATATGGACACAAAAATTTACAATGGAAATTGATACAATTGATTATATTGTGTATGTTTCAGAAATGCAATGATGCAGGCATAATGTCATGCTGGGGTTTTCCTCTAAAATTCATTGGGAAGTGACGTACATTGATTTAACAGAATAACCCCAGGGTGAAAATTTCCTTGAACATTGAATCTGCTCTTTTAAGATGCACCAAAATCCTGCTTGTCTCATTATCTAAAATTCATTTCTTCTTCAAGAACTGAGAGGTTGTATTCATAGTGGCTGTGAATGGATGACAATTTACCCAAGACCCAATGTAATCTCATCTGGACCCAAAGTCAAAATCAGGTGTTGTCGTTGTGATTCTGTTTCTTTGTATTCCTTTTGTTTCTGTTTGCTGAGACCTGGATTGCTTTTGCATTCCATAGCTTTGGTACTTTTAGTGACATCAAAGATGTTATATCATAAAGAGAAAAGCTTTCACAATTGGCATTCATTTCTTCAACATGCTCTGTTTCAGACAAATCAACATAGTTTAATGGACTAAACACTTCATTTTCATCAGGTGATTAACAAAATGGATCTGATTATTTATGTTTTTTTCTGTGTGCTTTTATGTTCTCAGATTCTACCACATGCTAATGAATCTTGTAAGAAATTTTGACTTCAGTTGTATCAGAAATTATATCATTAAAAAAAATAATTAAATGCATGACTTTGGACTTTCAACTTAATACCACCTCCAAAGAATTACTATGTTATGTTCTAAGTGACAAATATCCTGAAACTTCCAAACTAGATAATGAAGAACTCATTAATAGCACAGGCTTTAAAACAAAACTGAGGTTACAAAATTGCTGATTAGTTGAGGCAGAAGATCCACCACCCAAACAGCTAAGACCACGATTGTTTATTAATTGTGTAAAATCAGCTTTCTTTCTTCACCAGAATCTTCTGACAGAAGGGTTCCTGGACCAAAATTGATTTCCTTCTTTAAATTTATGGGTTAAATTCATCTGCGTACTTTTTGTATTCAAGGACTGATTGAGAAGTCTTTGAAAAAGCAATGCACATGGAAATTTCCAGCTGCTGTTGGTCCAAAAGTGATTCATTTCAAATGGCTACATTATTAAAATTACTTTATTCACTAGTTCTTAGCCTTGGTTCCAACTTTTAAAGGTTTATTTCATTGTTGGATTATAGGCTATTCTGTGCAGCACTTAACTAACCATGAACATGGACACTGAACAGAATGTAATGAAACTGGAAACACATTTTACCTCTCGGAATAGTCTTTCTCTTCTGAAGAGTTTAAGCACTTAGTTTGGCAGTGTTTATTTTGAGGCCAAGAGGTAACAATAACGTTTGAATGCATCACTTGCATTTGACAGAAGAATTCTTTGAAAAAAGCAACAAAAGTTAATCACTTTTTGAAGTGACATGAAAGAATTCTAAAGAGGTAAGTGGATTCCAACAACTTTCTGACTGGCTTTAAAATCCAGGATTAGACAGATTAGACAAGCTAAATTACCCATAGCATTCAGGGATGTGCAGGCAAGTGGATTACTTATGGGAAATGTTGGGTAACAGGGATGGGGTTGTGAGGTGGGTCTGGTGGGTTGCCCTTCTTTGAGACTGTGTGGACTCGATGGGCCAAATAGCCTGCTTCCACACTGAAGGGATTCTGTGATTCTATAACTTTGTTCTGCAAAGCCAACACTTTGTTTTGTTTAAATATGAGAAGCCAAATGATGCTGGCCCCTTTGTTTAAGAGAATAAACACAGGGATATGTTGGCACCACGACTAGCAGCATGGATCCAAGTGATTTCTTTTATTAATGCCGAAATGAAGTAGAAACGTTTTCATTTTAAAAGTACACAACAAAGGAAGGTTGTCAGGTCACAGGGCTACATTCTATCAGGAGCCTTCTGCAGGTCTTTTCACGAGTTGCCAGGCTACACTATACTGCATTCTAAATGACAGATATCCTGAATTGTATATGCTGTACCTTTTAGTGTTTTCAGTGGGTAACTGGTGACATTTCTGTTTCAATCTCAGCTACAAAATTATTTATAAAACGGAATTTTAGAACAATAAAAAATCTCATCCAAGAGTTGCTTCCTAGGGTTCCAATGAACATACCAATGACATACCTTATGATAGTCATTGTGTTAGATCTTTCCATTCAGCGTCCCAAAAATATTGAGAAGCTTTTGATATAAACAACAATAACGATTCACTGAACATTGAATTAAAGTATGATTCCCCATGAGCTAAGGCTCTCCTTGAATAGGCATGGCAGCCCAAGATGAGTGGTTACCACTGTACAGAAGAATCACCAATGAGCTTCATGTCACAACAGGAATTTCCTTTATCACCCTTCTGCTAGTACTTTGGGATAGCAGGACATTCAACAAGAGACAGGGGGAATGCATGAAAACCATTAAGGATCAAAAGGCTGCATTCCCTGCTTTGTGGTTGGGAAGGTGGATAGGTCGAGTGGAAGACAGGAATATTTTCACATTAGTATCGCTGAGAAGCAAAGCTTCACAATTACAGATGTCACCGTTTCTCTGATAGCTAAAAAAGTGACGTGTCATGGTTTGTGGTAGTGTTGAAATTATTTATGTTATAAATTGAGCTTGTAGCACAAACTTGCAAAACTAATTTGCAGTAACTTCTTAACCTCACCCATACCCTAGTTACTCAAATTCTTTGATACACAAAAGTAGAACATGGATAGCTTTAATTGTAGCACATAGATAGTATGTGATTGTAGAACACAGATAGTTTTGATTGTACCAGAATTTAAAACTGCACTCTTTAAAATGACACATAATGTACTTAAATGTCTGAATCCAATGTTTTTGGCATCTGAACATCCAAAATGTCAAAAGTGGATCCATCTGTATGGTGAGCCATTAGCAGTTCCAGTGTCCTGGCTATGTGCACTGAGATATGCATGGCTTAATCTTTGAGACAGCAGGATAAACCAGGAAGTCAGATTGACAAAGTCAAGTGGGCAACGAGGAACCTGTGCAGTGTTTGGTTGTGGGAGAGGTGGGGGGCAGGGGGGCAGGGGGATGGGGGGGTGGGGTGGTTTGCATAAACAGCGAGGTGGCAATGGGATCCATTCCCCTTTTTTCCAACAGTGAGACAATCAACAAAAATGTTACTTCTGTTGTTATAGTCTTACCAGACCATAGTGGCTGCTGTCATTTGAGAGATGTGACCAGTGATGATTTAACCTGAGGGCCTCTAGCCCTCAGGCAAGGGAAGAGGTTCAGAAGAAGAGTCCCTCATGGTAACCTCAAGCCCATGAAGGGAATTGAACTCATGCTGTTGGCAACACACTTCTCTGTAACCCAGCAATCCAGTCAACTAAGCTAAACTGATTCACACTTTTGTTGTACTAGGTATTAAATTCTGAAAGGATTAATGCAATGGACTGGCAGTTACATATGGTTACATTATATGGAATTGAACAGAGGAAAAGTTTTGGATCTCAAAGGAGACAGGCATATAATCTAAGTCTCCCTCATAGTCTTTATAACAATGCCTTTTACACCAGTGTAACTAGTATTTGAACTCTCTCATATAATACTGTATCCTGTTTAAGACAAGTGCCTCTTCTTGTAAGGCTTTCAATAACTTTCTTTACCATACCAAAACGAATGGGCCATGTAAATCCCAAACCAAAAGCAGAATGAAGGCAGTAAATCTATCTCCAGTGACCAATAGCCCAGATAGCTCACACAACATAATGAGTAGTGGCGAGGATTGATCATGCAACAACTTCCAGATAATGTACTGTTTATTTCATTATAAACAAGGCCATTCTCAGCAGTAACCTCATATGTATTTTCTTCATAAATAATGAACCTTTGAATCATTCAAATTGGAAAATGCACTGTAAAGTTATTATTGCAAGTTTAATGTTTGTGACAATTTGTTGAAACTGTAATAGAACTATTTTCCAACGAGAAAAGTTTAATTGAGCACAACACTGCTCAAAAGCCCTAAAGGTGAAATATTATGTACACGCACCAATTGCAGCAGCTAATGAAATTTCACTCTTGGTGTTATAAATACATATTTTTCTGAAGCTTTTTAAAGGAAAGAAAAAATATTAGTTTAAATCAGGCTTAACATGCTGCCTCATTTTGCGCTTCATGTTCCAATTGGAGAACAGTACTAAGGGTAACGATAATTGGAAGATGCAAGGTGGGATTATTATTTTGTAGTGATTCTTCAGTTTGTACTTAATAACTCATGTTGATCTAATATGAATCAAATCATATGCATTCCTCTGAAGATGGATTGTGCCTGGCAGAAAACTACAGTGTCTGATCATTCTTCCGATTTCCTCCAGTTCATATTTGTCCCCTACCACCCAACCTCTTCAGCTCATTTTCTCCCACACTCAGATGTAGTATTCTTCACTCTTCCATTCCTGCTAGTAATGTGAACTCACTTTTTCCATTAAATTTCACTCTTGTCTGCTCCCCTTCCAATTTAGCCTGCAAGCCTTTTCACCTCCTTGGTTTCTATTTGTTGCTGTTGCTCCTTCATGGTATTAAACACTGTAGTTGGAATTCCAGACCTTGTAAAAATATCACAGTCAAGTTAAATAGATTGCACTAACTCCCAAAGCTCATAGTTGACCTACAACTTTGTTTAGCTGTAAAATAAATAACTTTTGGCTGAATTATTCTTTGTTGTATGGACTGAAGAGTTGAAGTTCATGTCTCATGAAATGATGATCTTGTGAAAACATAAGGTTTATAAAGTCTGAAGTTATCACAAACCAAATGTTGCAATCTGATACAGAGCAGGTTTTGAAGGGAAGGGGTTAAAGGTTCAGTTAGGCCCATGAGTGGATTTGGGAATCACTATGTGCAAATCAACAGCAGTTGAATCAAGGCATTGCAGACTCCACGCCATCTGCTCCTCTCTGTAATTGTGGCAGCAACCCAGTGCTGTGAAGCAATCGAGTGCCTGCATTCTCAACACTAGAGCCAGTCTCCAGTGAGATGATCCCCACTTCAACCCAATCTACAACTCTTAACAGGGTGATGTATTTCAGTGACAGGAACTTGAATGCTGCTCCCTTTAAGTAGCATTAATGGGGAGTCTATCATCCAGCTGAAAGCTTAATGTAGGTTACTTGCAGGACTTGCAAGATCCAAAACAGCAAATGAGATACCAAATCAGCATCACAATCTATCAACTGTGACAAAGCACACATCAAAGCATGGCCAGCCTGTACATGGAGACCACACTGGACATTCTGGACAGACCCCTCCTTTATATCCATCTGCTGGCTCCTTTCATGCTGACATTAATGACGTTAAAGAATTGAAGCTCAGGTTTGTGCACACAAGTAGTTGTCCCAGAGGATCGAAATCAAAATCCAGTGGAAAATTTAATTTGTTGATTAATTTTGTCAAAAAAATTAATAGACAAGTGAAAAAGTTGAATTCATTAGTTAAATCTGGAAGGAATGATCCCATCATTTCTGGGATGAGGTTCTTTCACCTGAGCTTCTGTTTATCTCTTGAATCACAAACCTAATTAACTGAATGTCCAGATGGGAGGTTTACTATTGATTTTGAGAACAAAGAACAAAGGCAATTTACAGCCCAGGAACATGCCCTTTGGCCCTCCAAGCCTGAGCCAATCCAAATGTACTCTCTAAACCTGTCGGTCAATTCCTAAGTATCTGTATTCCTCTGCTCCCCACCTACTCATGCATGTGTCCAGATGCATCTTAAATTAATCGAACATGGCTGCCTCTACCACCTCTACTGGCAACTGGACTTCTGTGTCAGATAGATATCGGACTCAAAAATCTTAGACTTCTTGATAAAGAGTGCACACATTTTTGATTGTTTTGCTGTTTAGCTTGTAAAACTCAATTTGTGGCTCACATGGTGGGGCTGCCCATCCTTTGGAAGAACCCTGGACTTAGATTAGCAGGTGTCCTGCTATGGCTATATTCCACAAAGCATAACAAGCAAACACAAATTTAACCCAAAGTACAAATGGTTCAGTTTGGACTCTCAAACATTAGGTACATTTCTTTTTCAAACATCCAGCTAAACAAAATTGAAATGAAAACTGAACAAAAGAGTATACATTTCTACATAACTCTTACTTAGAAAAACTATTTCCCAGGTTGTTTCACAAAGGTGTAAGAATATGAGTTAACAAACAGCCAAAGGTCAAGAAGCCAAAAGCATGGTTCAAAAAGTTTGACTCAAGCTGGTTTATAATGAGATGTAAAAATTAAGATAAAATAGTTCCATGTAAAGGGGGTGGAAGGCAAAGCCTCCTTTTTTTAAAAAACATGGGTATCAGTCTCTAAGCCAGCATTTATTGTCCATCCCCAGCCACGCAGAGAGCAGTTAAAAGTTAACCACATTGCTGAAAATCTGGAGTTGCCTGTAGACCAGACATAAAACGGATGGTAGCATTCATTCCCAAAAGGGTCATTGGTGAGCCAGTTTTTTTTTAATGACAATTGATAGTTTTTATGTCAGTATGAAGCCACCATTTTTTTTATTCCAGATTTTTCTCTTGAATTCAAATTTCACCATTTGCGATCACGGGATTCAAACCGATGACCCCAAAAGATTAGCTTGAGGTTTTGGATCAGGAATTTTGTGACATGACCATTATGCCACTGCCTCCCTATTTCTGCAGTCAGACAGGTACAAAAGGTCAGCGCAAGAGAAACTGAGATTTGGGGAGAGTGGTGTTTTTGGGAGGTCCCAGAGATAATTAAAGGTCTGAAACATAAAAGGACTCAAAAGTAAGACCTTGGAACTGGAGGCACAGGAGGACTAGGACTAACTGTAGATCAGTGGGGACAAGAATGATTGGTCATTATACCCTGCTCTGAGGTGGGGTTTGAATGACCTGAAACAGCCCAAGGGGAAAAGATTGAACCCAAAACAAGATTCAGGAAATGTAATCGGAGCTGAAGATGATCGCTTAACAGGATAAAATAAAGTCTGATACAAGACTGGAATTAAGTATCATGCCTTTTTGTGTAATTTTTTTTACTGTTTTAGGTAAAGGTATATTTTAAAGGAAAGATTGAGCCACAATCGGATCATCAATTATTTAAACTGTTGACCCAATTTGCTGGCAGCATAAGTTCCTAGTTGATCCTGAATGCATGCTTTTTACCAGGCTACGCTAACATTGCAAAGTGAAAGAAAGTTGTCATTAAAATTCATAGTATACTTACTATATTACCTGAGACTTTCTGCCTTGCAACACAGATGTACATTAATGATTTGTGCACTGAATAACAGAGATCCCAGCAGACCTAGCAGTGGTATTCCTTTTTGGTAACTATTCTGAGATCTACTGGTAAAGTCACATGTATGACAAACAACGTGTTAACCCTAATGTTGAAACAATTTCTGTTCTGTAACTATAAATATTTTTAGAAAGCAGTTAAATGGTTTGTTATGGCATTAATAAAATCAACTTTACTACTACTGGATTCATATGACAGTGAAATTAAAATACTCAATAATACTCAGAATTGTAGTCAAAACGAGTGATGCTGGAAACGCACAGCTGATCAGGCATCATCCAAAAAACAGGAGAGTTGATGTTTTGAATCAGAATTGCCCAGTTGTCCCTAACCAGAATTTATAATATCAGATCTTGGACACCAGGGTTATAACTTAAATAAAAATGAACAATTTATTATTAGTATTGTAAATTTAGCAGTGTGCCGCTAAACAAGGCAATCCAGTTAATATCAATGATAGAAACCCAGTCTTCTTTGAGCATAACCACCACTCTCACACAGCCAGACAGATAGACACAGCTAAGGGATAAAATTAACTAACTGAAATTTACTAGTTCAATTAAACAATTTTAAATGATGGGTGCCAAGCCTTTATGTAACCCTTGGGTACAGTGGTTCACAACTGTATATCTAATTTCAAAGTCATCAGTGAATACAAACAGATTTAGTAGTTTTCCATAAGTATTTATTTGTTTCTTATATATTGAAATTCTTTTCTCAGAACATTTAACAATTCTTTAACTGACTAGAAAACTTGACAGTAAAATACAGCAGCCAGGAGTAAAGCTTCTAAAATCACTCTGCACCTGCCAAAAAACAGATGTCCCCTATTTCCTCCCTCCTTTTTTTTCTTAAAATCAACATTCTCGGCGGTTGGCTGAATGACACAGGTCCTCCCCTGATTGACCAATTCAACATTTAGCCAGCTCGCAGCTCTGGGCATGGCAACACTCAGTGTCAAATCATGCACAGTATTCCTTGCAGGAGTAATTAATTTGCATTATCTTCCAGACCATTCAACGACAGCAAACTTCAGTGTATGTTTTCTTTTCTTTTAAAACATGCAGCTGTTCAAAGTTAAACTAACACAAAGCTTACTCACAGATCCAGCATAAATAAATGGGAAAAGGTAAAAGCAAAATAGTGAGTATATCAACAGGTTGTTCTCATGTGTTTATACATCCATAACAACCGCTTAAATTTTTTTTATATTGAGTAAATATTTCAAAGTTCCACAATTAGGATGATAGGTAGCAACAGCTATTAAAAATGTATTGCAGCACAGGATATCTCCCTTCCCAGGTACATATATGCTGGAAGGCACCCCTTAAAACTCTCTTTCGGTGTCCCACTTAAGATAACATAAATGCATGGTCCCAGCATCATGTACTGAGGTGAACAGGTCATGCAAAACAAAACAAAATTAGATTAAACATTGAAATGCAACCCAAGGAAAGTTTAGCCCCATGACTGATCATGAATGTAATGGCTTCGTCCTTTGAATGGGAAAGACTTGGATTCTATCATTGACAAACAAGTGCCACACATGAAATGCTGGCAGAAATAAAGATTCATCAAATACTTTGGAGTCAAATTTTAATCATACTTGCAAATTAAATGTTATAGTTTCATACATCACATGTATTGGATTAGATTTTCTCCATTATGGAAACAGGCCCTTCGGCCCAACAGGACCACACTGACTTATAACTCACCCAGACCCATTTCCCTCTGACTAATGCACCTAACACTATGGGCAATTTAGCGTGGCCAATTCACCTGACCTGCACATCATTGGACTATGGGAAGAAACCGAAGCACCCGGAGGAGTCCCACACAGTCGTTGGAATCAAACCTGGGACCCTGGTGCTGTGAGGCAGCAGTGCTAACCACTGAGCCACCGTGCCACCCAATTATTGGCACAATCACCACAATACCCCTTTGCAACTCAACAGATCCTCATCCTCATCCTGAAGGTTTTCAACTTGTGTCTTGTGCAGAGGACCATTTTCTAGCTTAGTAAAATAAATATGCCTCTTTTACTCTCACAGCAGCTTCCATACAGAATCCTGTATTAAATCCTTCCAGTTATGTTAGGGGTCACAAAACAATTGAAGATAACATTGAACTCTGAATGGTTTGTTCAGGGGTCAAGTTTTGTATGAGGATTAGGAAACAGCTGATAAATGAAAGAGCTATTTTTCATTTGCTTTCCCTCCGGAAGGTAATGTTACAGCCCCATAATCGCTGGATAGGTATTGAACTAAAATTGCTTTAGTAGAAGAAACTGAGGAATTGGTTTCAGAAAAGATTAATGTGGTTGAGATTCATAGTGCCAGAGGAACCAAACAGATTTGTCCCAGAGCGTGTAGAAAAATAGGGGAGGTTAGAAATGAGCCACAGAGCCATATATTTGATGGCTGGTTGATCCCAGAAGTTTCACAAGGATTGATATCAGACATATTTGCTCCGACTACGTTGGAATGAGAGCACTAAGAATGTGGAATATTCTTCAACATGGAGCGGTTGAAGTAAATAGCACTAATGCATGCAGGAGAGAGAAGAGAAAAGAAGGACGTAGGGGAATGGTCATATGATGAGCTAATTAGAAAATTAGTTTTGTTGAGGGATATTTGGTCAATGAGTCATTTCAAATGCTATTTCATGAAGGTTGTAAACCTGCTCACTGAGCTGGTAGGT
This sequence comes from Hemiscyllium ocellatum, assembly GCF_020745735.1. NCBI lineage: Eukaryota > Metazoa > Chordata > Chondrichthyes > Orectolobiformes > Hemiscylliidae > Hemiscyllium > Hemiscyllium ocellatum. The sequence goes on along the minus strand of NC_083429.1, from coordinate 30,055,266 downwards.
TTGTTCTCAGATGTTTTGTCATCATGCTAAGTAACAACAACAGTGAGCCTCAGGTTGAAGCGCTGATGTTATGTCCCACTTTCTATTTGTGTGTCTTGGTCTATTACAATGGGTGATATCATTCCCGGTTATTTTTCTCAGAGGTTGGTAAATGGGTCTAAATCGATGTGTTTCTTGATGGAGTTCCAGTTCCAGTGCATGTCTCTGTTTAGCCTGTCCCAGGATAGGTGCATTGTCCCGGTTGAAGTGATGCCCTTCTTTATCTGTGCATAAGGATATAAGTGATAGCTGGTCATGTCTTTTGGTGGCTAGTTGGTGCTCATGTATCCTGGTGGCTAGTTTTCTGCTTGTCTGTCCAATGTAAAGGTTGTTGCAATCCTTCCAGTATATTTTGTAAATGACATTCATTTTGCTAGTTGTTGGTATAGAGTCCTTCAGGTTCATCAGTAGTTGTTTCAGTGTGTTGGTAGGTTTGTGGGCCACCATGATGCCAAGGGGTTGGAGTAGTCTGGTAGTCATCTCCGAGATGTTTTTATGTCTGATATTGTGGCTGGAGTCTTTGGGCATATTGTGTTTTTTTGTTTGGATTTATTGTTTAAAAATTGACAGACTGTGCTTCGCGGTACCCATTGTTCTTGAATGCGCTGTATAGGTATTTTCCTTCTACTGCTCAGAGGTCCTGGGTGCTGCAGTGTGTGATGGGTTGTTTAAATATTGTCTTAATGCAGCTCTGTTTATGGGTGTTGGGATGATTGCTCCTGTAGTTGAGTATCCATTCTGTGACTGTTGCTTTCCTGTCGACACTGGTCTTCAGTATCATTGACTGTTTGTTCCACTGTAACATCTAAGAAGGTGAGTCTGTTGTTGTTCTATTCCTCTCTGATGAAATTTATGCCAGTAATGATGTTGTCAATGATATTGTAGATTGCCTCTAATTCGTTCCGTTTCGTGATGATAAATGTGTCATCCACATAGTAGACCCAAAGCTTGAGCTAGAACATGGGGGTGGTTGGGGGGGGGGGGGGGGGGGGGGGGGGGGGGGGGCGAGGGGTGGGGTGCTTTTCATTCTAGTCCCTGCATAACTGTTTCTGCTACAAACCCTGATATTGGTGATCCTATGGGTGTCTGTTGATTTGTTTGTAGGTCTTGTTGTGGATGATGAAGTGGGTAGTGAGAAACAGATCTACGAGCTTGAGATGCTGTCCTTGCTGTCTGGTGCTGTCTGGTGTTTGTGTCTTTGGTTTGTCTTGTAGTGAGGTCAGTGTTTCTTTGGCCAGTCCAACGTTAATTGACATGAATAGGGCCGTTATGTCGAAGGAGATCATGACTTCGTCTATGACTATCTTGTCTGTGATAATGTTTAGGAATTCATGGATGGAATTGATGGAGTGGCAAGAGTCTTCTACTACATATTTCAGTTTATGGTGAAGTTCCTTTGCTAGTCTGTACATTGGTGTGCCAGGGAATGAGACTATGGGTCTGAGGGGCACCCCTAGTTTGTGCACCTTAGGTAATCCATAGAAATGGGGCGTGTTTGATTCATAAGGTTTCATTCTTTGGAAATCTGTCTTGTTAATTTCACCTGTTTTGTGGTATTTCTTCAGTGATGCTGTGATACGGTTTTCTAGCTGTGGAGTCGGGTCTATTGCCCCCTGTTGGGACATGTTGGGATCTGTGAGCAGTGAGTTCACCATTACACTATACTGTGTTCTGTTTAGGATGATGGTCATGCGCCCTTTGTCTGCCAGTAGTATTATAATATTTCTGTCTTATCTATGTCACTCTAGGGCTTTCCTTTCCTGTGTGTTGAGAGTGATCCCTTTTCTCTTCCTGTTTGGTGTTGGTGCTACTGTCTGTTTGATGGTCTGCTGGGTTTCTTGTATAAGTCCATTGTCTTTTAGGGTTGATGTCAGTGCTGTTAGGAAGTCCCTTTTGTCTGCCTCCCTGTAGTTGTAATTCATCTCTCTTACTAGGTCGGATTTTTCTGGGTCCGTTAGTGGTCAGTCTGACAGATTCTCTATCCAAGCTTCTGACTTGTCTGCATTGTTCTTTTGTGTGAGCTAGTCCAATTTTTCTTGTGGGGTCAGTTTTTTCTTTTTCTTGGTCTGCTGTTGTTTGTTGCTGATGACTTATTCTAATGTGCTTGTCCATTCCTTGTCAGTTGCATTGGTGTGGAAAGTTTTTTGGCGTGAAATTTTCCTATCATATTGGTGGAGCCACTTGTGGGCATCATGAATCATTTCTCACAACATTCTGTGGTTGTTTTGTTCTCCTATTCTTCTGGCTTGTGGGGTGTTGACAGGTGGTTTGTTGTTGACACACTTTGGTCATACCTGTTTCCTGAGGCATTCATGTAGGAAATAGAGGTTGTTCAAGGTGGCGCTCAGTCAGATGGTGTTGTTTTCCCATCTTCAAGTTAGTTTGAGTGTATTGCACCCATTGGCGTTTGTGATTTTTGAGAAGATTTGTAGCTCAGGTTGAGGTTCAGCCATATCATACAGTTAGGTTCAGTGTCATCCACATGAGGAATAGAATGTTGAACTTGCACCCCAGGACACACATAAATACTGGGATTGGAGTGAACCTATTTATGATGCCCTCATATTGTTGACAGCCTGCAATGTTCATAGTAAAAGCTCAAATTACTACTGATAATGTGGAAAAATTGCCCAGGTTCTATTCTCAAAAATCAGGACAAACCTCACACAGTCAATTACTGCCCACTTTAGTTTCTGTTAGCACTGCTGCCTCACAGCACCAAGGTCCCAGATTCGACTCCAGCCTCGGGTAACTGCCTGTGTGGAGTTTGCACATTCTCCCTGTGTCTGCGGGGTTTCCTCCGGTTGGTCTGGTTTCCTCCCACAGTGCTGAAAATGTGTTGTTGGAAAAGCGCAGCAGGTCAGGCAGCATCCAAGGAGCAGGAGAATCGACGTTTCGGTCATGAGGAAAGTGTGTCCAGCAGGCTAAGATAAAAGGTAAGGAGGAGGGACTTGGGGGAGAGGGCGTTGAAAATGCGATAGGTGGAAGGAGTTCAAGGTGAGAGTGATAGGCAGGAGTGGGGAGATATGCAGGTCAGGTGAATTGGCCATGCTCAATTGTCTGTAGAGTTAGGTGCATTAGTCAGAGGGGAATGGGTCTGGGTGGATTACTCTTCTGTGTGGACTGGTTAGGCTGAAGAACCTATTTCTACACTGTATGGAATTTAATCACCTAATCTCCATCGTCAACAAAATGTGGGAGGTGTTATGCATAGTGCATTCAAACAGTACTTACTCAGCAATAACCATCTCCAACAAAAGAAACTTCAATCATTTCCCCTTCCCATTCAATGTCATTGGTGAATTGCCCACTTGCCATCCTGGGGGTTCCCTATTGTCAGAAACTGAATTGGACCATCTAATAAAAACTGAGAACAGGAGTGGATCAGAGACTAGGAATTTTATAGCGAGTAACTGACTTCATCATTGTTCACATTCCATAGTTTATTTACTGGCACACATGAGGAGTGTGGTGCAATATAGTCCATTTGCCTGGATGAATGCAGCTCCAATAATTTTGCAGAAGCTTGACACCATCGAAGACAGTGGAACAGTGTTAAAATTGGACCCAACTTTCTTTTTCACTAAGGCTTCTGTTTCCAAAAGTCAGTATTCTAATGATACTGCCAGGATTTTGAGTTACAAAAGAAGTGATTTGTAGTTTTTGGATTCTCAAAGTTAAAGCTTTGTAAAAATCTTGTGTTAGTTTCTCTAATTATATGTGGAATAATGCCCATTGAATTGCACCACATCTACTGCCTAAAAAATTTGTTTCCTCCACCACCGATGCACAGTGGCAGCATTGCAAACCACACCAAAGATTTACTGCAACATCTCAAAGTTCCTTCAACAGTATTGTCCAAACTCATAATCTCTACCACCTTCAAGGACAAAAGCACATTCTCAGCATGTTCTCTTCCCAACCACACACCACCTTGACCTGAAAGTTGGTCCTGCATTGTTGCTGGGTCAAACTATGGGAGCTACCTTCCTAGTAGCATTGTGAGTGTACCTGCACAACATGGACTACAGTGGTTCAAGGAGATGGCTCACCAACATCATCTCAAGGGGAATTGAGAATGGGCAATAAATGCCCACTCCCTGTGAAAGATAAAAGAGATAAAAGGTTGCTGTTACACATTGAACAACAGGCACACAAAAATCTGAATATGGAAAAAAGAATGGAGATAAAGGGGCAGGTGGATAAAGGAATAAAACAAGCAAAAAGAAACGAGAACAGAGGGACATAAACTGATTGGAAAAGGGCATTTTGTGATGACTAGTTTCTCAGTTTCAATTTGAAATGTTTCCCTATTTAAACAGGGATTATTATTGATGTTACCATGAATTTTATTCTACATGCAATTAAAGAAACTAACACAGGATTTGTACAGAACTTTACCTTCGAGAATCCAGAAACGACAGATCACTTCTTTCGTAACTCAAGAGGCAGGCAGTATCATTAGAAAATTAACCTTCGGAACAGGGGTCTGAGTGAAAAAAATTCTGGTGCAATTTTAACACTGTTCCACTTCAGTTTTTAATTTAGCTGTATTATCAAATTTCCTTGAGAGATGCAAAACATTACACATAGATCAGGAAATAAATTATGATTAAATCACACAGCCCAAATGACAACACTGATATTTCGTCAAAAATGTAAGTCAAAAAAATTGAATGAATATATGCTTAAGAATGCGACTCAACATTAGATGGATAGTCAAAATACTGTGGCCTTTGTTGCAGATAGAAATAGGGCTGAACAATATCGACTGCAATGCCATTTTGACGCCCACTGTTTTATTTGATTTACTTTTTGGGAGCTGGGGCGTGGGTGAGAGAAAAGAAAATGTCATCCAGACTATCAAGCCAGTTCATTCAAAAGGTCTCTGTAAAAGATGTAGTCAGATGATGGCTATTTACTTTGCTCAGTCTTCCGAAGGAGAGCCACAAACAGAATTATGAACTTGAAGCTCGACTGAGTTGCCCAATTTCCCCTGAAAGATAGTTCACTCCCGATCAGCCCTGCCCTATTTCTATATGCAAAGGCCATTTCTTTGGGGAGGTTTTTCATAACTGATCCACATGAGTTTCAATCTTATTCTTGAGCAGGTATTCATTTCCATCAGACTGACTGGGTTAACTTAGATTGATTTATTCATTCTAGCTAACACATACTCATTTAGGATGTGAGCCCCCTTTCTACTATATATTGAGTCAGGTGGATGGTCAGCTTTCCCTCACAAAAGAAACTGCAAAAATTTGGTAACTACTATATTAAAAACTTAAGTATAATACATTTAAAATGGTGTCAATTCTTATCAGAAATCTGTCCAATATTTCCAACAAATGTTCTAATGAGTTTATAACCAAGTTTATAGGTTATAAAAGGGTTAATCCATAGTTTCTGGATTCTTAAAGTTGAAATTCTGTCCAAAGTCTGTTGAGTATCAAACTGATTATAAATGCTTCCTTCACTTCTTAAATCTCACACATGCTATTGTCTATACTATATGTATTTTGCCTTTGTTTCTTCCCAAAAGGTGAGGAATTTTGTCTGTGTTATGCAATGTCTAAGAGGGAAATTTGAATTCTGTCACCTAAATAATGATTCACAATGTGAGTTTCAGGCTGTATAAACCATGGGAACATCATAACCAATTCCATACTGTTCACTATTTATCTCTAAAGGAATAAGTACAACATTCTCTTCTCCACGTGGAGGAAGGACACTGTACTTATTTGTATGAAATGGCCTTTGGAACATCTCAGTCACCCATCATCTCAAAATAAAACTGTAAATTAGACAATTACTCATAATGCTCACATACATGACTACCACCCACAACACACCACCTTATGACCCATAACCTCTGTTTTCTTTTTACCTTCATATCTCTACTCCAATCACTCCATATTGGAGACTTGATCCACATTCTCACCACTCATTCCTGAGTTGTAGGGCTAAATCATCTGATATCAATCCTTATTAATCTTCTGAGATCAACATGCTATCAAACATATATAACATATACCAATGCAGACAGGGTTGATGACAAAAGGATGGAAGCTGTAGCACAATCTCCAATCCCATCTGAAAGATTTTGAAATTGCTGTTATGTTCTATCATTTATTATGCTCCAAATGTAACATTACTATAGAGAACAACATATACCATTGTGATGACATTTCTGGATATTATCATTGACTTCAATTTTGACCAAAGCTAGCAGCCAGCATGAGATGAAACAAACAGAGTTTTGCAGGTGGGGAATATGATAACTTGAGGCTTGTTGTTGTTGAATTGGAGGATATTCTATCTAGGCTACCAGCAGGCAATCAGACTGACAACACAGAATGTGGAGAAAGTGAGGACTGCAGATGCTGGAGATCAGAGCTGAAAATGTGTTGCTGGAAAGGCGCAGCAGGTCAGGCAGCATCCAAGGAGCAGGAGAGGAGGAAGAGAGCTTCTTCAAGGAAGGCATCCTTGCAAGAGGATTCGCAGTAGGTTAAAATCTTCTAGGAGAAAGTGAGGACTGCAGGTGCTGGAGATCAGAGCTGAAAAGGAGGAAGAGAGCTTCTTCAAAGAAGGCATTCTTGCAAGAGGATTCCCAGTAGGTTAAAATCTTTTTGGAGATGCTGGAGATCAGAGCTGAATCTTTTTTTAAATCGACGTTTCGGGCTTGAGCCCTTCTTCAGGAATGTTTTCTGAAGAGGGGCTCATGCCTGAAACGTCAATTCTCCTGCTCCTTGGATGCTGCTTTACCTGCTGCGCCTTTCCAACAACACATCTTCAACACAGAATGTGGAGAATGTTGGACATCATCTGAGCATGTAGAAACTCTGTACCACTGCATATTGTTGCTGAGGGGCATGCAGAGGAGGAGGAAGAAGAAAAAACTCGAGATTTCTGGAGTAGCAGAAGTTGACTGACAAAGTGGTCACTGGAGATGCAGCAGTCTATTTTGGAATTCAAGTGAGGAATGATTGAATAAATGGCCTGCCATCTTCTTTTATATGACTAACAATCATCAGTAGTAAGGTTATTGTGACGCTTCTCACATTTCTCTCATCATAAGCAAACAATCAAAGACAGGTTTTAAGTCTCCAGTTTAATTTTCTATTTTCTAATCACAATCAAGTCACAAATTTATGTAAACATTACTGCGATTTCTGATTGCACTGAAGAATTGGGTCATCTTTCCTCTCACCTTTTAAAGGAAAACTGAAAATAAATGAAGCTCTGTAAATTTAAGAATTTCCAAATCCCAAAATAGCTGTTTTTTCTATAAACTGTTTCCAGACATTTGGATCAGTTGCTAAAAAAAAATTTTGTATTCTAAAAATGTCCTTATAAATGATTTTACAAGATAATAGCAATATTTGATTTATTGTCAATTGCAGTTGAAGTTAATCCCAGTTGCTTCATTGACAATAGCTTCATAATGACTAGATGTTCCATGAATAGTCAATAATTACTCTCCAAAACCCTTGAGTACATGTCCTAATTCATATCATTCTACTGTCTGCTTTAGAATGACTGTAGCATTTGAATTACTTTATTACTTATCTAGACCGAAGTCAGCTTGTTGCATCTTAGCCTAATTGATCTTTGCCTTGTGAATCTTTTCCTCTGCCTTATACTTGTTACAATGTCACACTGATGGAAAACACAAATAGCTTTACTCAATGTTCTACAAGAGTATCTTTGTCAAAGAATTTGAAACATTGTCCAAACAGCAACGGATCTACAACCAGCCAGAATGGCACGTTGCCCCTCTACATCACCAGTCTCATATGATTACCCAATCTCTATGCCAAACTGATTGAAGGGCTGGATAGCAATCAGAACAGTCAGTTTATTCTTATATTTGCTCATTTACGCAATGTGCGTGCGCCAGTTGATTTGTCTTCAGGTCAGTGTAAATGTAGGGGAAGGAGGGTGCTCAATGTGAATGTGGTGTTGTATGTGTGTAGGGATGGGGCTGTCTTGCTTTTCTGAAAGTCATTCTACAGTTGTCCACAACTACTTCCATTTTAACACAAACTTTATTTACTTACTAAGACTGCACATAAACATTGATCCATGCCTGCTCAGTATGTCTGCTCCATGAGATCTCTTATCTCATTGTCACTATTTCCCACAATCACATCATGATCCCATATGCTCATATGGTCACACCAATAATCCATAACATTGGAAATAGATCTCATGGATTCTTGATTTTATCACACCCTTCAGACAAGACTTTACACAATATTGTGTAGGAGTTATAATTCCGTTACAATTTATCCAAAATACTACAATATATGTCCATTCTATATAAATATATACCAAAAATAACAAATATGCTTACCTGCACAGTGCTTTCTTACAGGTTACTTTTAGTCTCACATCTGTCACCTGCTCAGAGGTGCCATTCAATTTGTTACTCATTATTCAGAGCTCAAGCCAAGAGGTGGTCTGAGGTGTCTTGTAACATTTATCAGCACATTCAATGTCTTTTGGTCCATTCATAAATGGTGATAGCAGTAACTCTAATTTCTCAGACTGCCACACATCGTTAGTTAAAAATTATCAAAGATCACACTATCAGATAAAAACAAAGCCATATGAACAAAAATTACCATTTTTATGCAGTGCAAACTCCAGTGGGAGTTAGTCAAATTAATTTGGAAGATCTTGAAGGCTAGTGTGAGATAAACATAGACTTTCCTGAAGGAACTTAGTAAAAGTCAACAAAAACTGAATTTATGTCCTTTTCTCTTTTTGTTTCAGATGAAGCAGCAGCTCCTCCTATCTTTCAGGAAACAGGAGAGGATACAGAAATCAAGCCTGACATGACTGTTGTTACTAAACTGCAGCTATTGTCAGCTCTGTATCTTATGTTCTCGAACTAATGTTGAGGAAATTAACAGCCCTTTTGGAATTGGAAATTGCAGCAATCTACAATTAAAAAAAAAATCACAGCTTGAAATTACAATCTACTAATTTCATTCATTCACAGAAAAAAATGCAGAATAAAATTGTTGAAACAGGACATTACGACTCACACCAGTACAGCTGAAGTTCCATGTTAAGGAGTACCAGTTTGAACCCTTACCCGTCATTTTGAATTTTGATTATTTTTGGTCCTTTTACCAAGGATTATTGTCAAAAAAAACTAAAACAAAAACACAAAATAAATGCTGTCCAGAGTATGGCAAAAAATGAACTTCAAATTCCACTGAGAATGCAAAAAACTGCAGTTGGTCACCAATTTATCAAAATGCTGCTTCATCTTAGAAAACAACCATTTCAGCTGCAGGACTTTACTGGAAGAAATATTCAGGGGAGTATCCAGGCCCAACAGAATACATAATTGGATTAAAATTTACACTGCTTGCACAGGGTTTAGCACCAGTCAAAATTCCCCATATATGGAACAAACCAAATTTAAATTAAACGTGATCTGGATAATATTCAACCTGGACTGAGAAGTGACACGATGCACTACTCAAGTTGCAGGCACTGGATGACTTTGACAACAGAGAGTCAAACTACTTGTTCTTATTACCATCTTTGCCATCACCAAATTTCAATCGCAGCAACCATATGGTGATTAGTAAAGCTGCTGGCTGTTCTGCATTCAACAATGCATCAGCTGACTGCAGAAACTCTGCATTGTCAACAGGTCACGGGGGTGATGAAACACTCCCTACTTGCCTGCATGGATGCCACACTACATCTGAAGTAGTTCAACATCACCCTGGGAAAGCAGTTCACTCACCTACGTAATATCTAAGAAATGCACAGTAGCAATGAGACAAGACTTTTGAACAGCTCTTTCGAATCTGAAAGCTCCACTGTCACAAGGTAGCTGGTATATGGCACACTATCAGGAGCTGTTTGTATAGTGCCCTGATTTGGATATCCTGACATTTGAACTGATGTGAGAATTCAGACTTATAAAGAATAAATAACAATACTGATAGAATTACAGTATTATTACACGCTTAACTAACTTCATTGAAATGTATCTCAAAATCACAAAAAATATGAATAGCATGCTGATAGCTAATAAACAGGTGAATAACAACATACAGGACATTTCAATAAGGCAAAAAATCCTTATAAATGCGTTTCTTTTAATTCAATTGTGCTCTTATTTTGCAAACATCCCACAGAAGGTGAATTCTCATTATCTTATCTTTAAAGCTACAGGAAAATTTTCATCCAGCTCCCTATCACTCTGTGTTGTGATTGCAGTGAAAATGGATTATTAATATTCAACTTCCATCAATTGCCTTTAATGTCTGAGAATTTCAAATATGAACAATGGCTTTAGAAAGCATACCATTGTCGTAAGTTGGTTGTAATGATTGTGTAACAAGTCCAAGCAACCTACACAGAGCTGGCTGCCTTGGAATTACTGTTTTAAAAACAACTCATTAAGGTATCAAGAAATTTGAGGTTCTTGCTGTGCTCACATTTGCCTGCTGACCATGCATATTGAGGAATGAAAGATTGCCTATTACTACCTGGGTTGAAACCATCTGCAAGGGACAGTATATTAACAATAATCAAAGATAGAATGCAAGTTGGACTGTTAATATTCCTTTCCTCTCTGTGTGAGATAGAGTTTTACAGGGCAGAGTTTTCCAGTTCCTGAACAATATAGACATTGGTGAGTTAATTCGGAAAATGCAGCAAGATCAGAAAAATGTAATTCTCTACTTTGAAAAGTCATCTGCAACAAAGATTTAAATGATAATCTCATGACTGAATAATGGGAAGCCTATTTTCATGCCGTTAGTGCCTAACCTCATCTCATTGATACATAGGTTCCGATTCTCCTATTTGTCAGATAGAAACTAGATGGACACAATTCCCAGCACGCAAGTCAGAGTGGGTACCTAGTCACAACAGCTTGTTGCCTGTGCTTCCATCTGACACAGGGCATGCTCTGTGGGCAGTGGCTACCTGTACACTTCCACCAATGAGGTTAGTATCAGACACTTACCAGCCTCTCTGATTCCTCATGGCCCATTGTAACGGAAGATAAACTGTCTGTTTGTGAGAGCTGCAAATGCTGACTGTTCACATTGTTGAGGACCTGTTCTGTTTCTAATATTGTGAACTGTGACAAATGAATCCAGGCAGAGCAAGGGTTATAATTGGTGTAGCTATGATACTATGACCATTCACTGACCGTGAATTTGTGGTTGCTTGAAAGGGTGCATGAAGACCAGTAGAGATGGACTGCTGAGGCTGTATAGGGCTCTGGTCAAACTGCATTTGGAATACTGTGAGCAGTTTTGGGCCCCATTTTGAAGGAAAAATGTGCTCACCTTGGAGGCAGTCCAGAGAAGGTTCACAAGAATTATCCTGAGGAGCAGTTGAGGACTCTGGGTCTGTACTTTTTGGAGTTCAGGATGATGAGGATGGATAGCTTTGAAACTTATAGAATACTGAGAAGCCTAGGTTGAGTGGATGTGGAGAAGATGTTTCCATGAGCAGGAAAGACTGGAACCCAAGGGCACAGCTTCAGGATGAGGAAACAACTCTTTAGAACAGGGATGAGGAGGATTGCTTCATCAAGGGGGTGGTGGTTCTGTGGAACTCATGGGTGCAGTGGAGACCGAGTCATTGAATGTATTTAAGACAGAGATAGACAGATTCTTGGTGAAAACAAAATTAGAACAGACAACATCATTTGACTAAAGGGAACAACTTTACTTCCAAAACAGGAATATTAAAGCAAATTGAAACTTAATAAGATGATGCATGACTGATAACTGGAGTCTTCAATAAATGTTGCCAAATTGTTATTTCATTGTAGCTATCAGTAATGTCCAGTCATTTGCCAGTCCTTCATTATCTACACCAGATTTTGTAAATGACACTAATGATCCTATAATTGTGCTAGCAAAGAACATTTTCCTCTTAAAAATTCAAACAAGCATATTCATAATGAACAGATATTTCAACTAACAGATTAGAGGGGTTTTTTTTTGCAATTGGATTGAACTGCTTCTGAAACCAATGCAGCTTCCACCAACTAATATCTAGTAAGCTTCTGAAAAATTGTGACCAGATGGTTCAGATTTGCATATGCAATCAAATAATCAGAATCAAAATTCAGTTTGCTTGATTGAATCTTGTGAATTCAAGGAGGTGGCTCCCTGCTGCCCAGTTAATCTGTTACTGGGAATAGAAGCACAGCTGTGATGTCAAATTACTGGGTAAATAGGCAGAGCTGTTAGCTTTTCATAGTTCAGATATTAATGGGGACACAGTGGTTAACACTGAAAAAGCTTCCGATGCATTATCCAATTACTATAGTCTGAAGCTAATAATATACAGTACAACTTATCTCTCCATACATTTCATGTTTCTTGTCCTCCCATTGCAGTATACTCTGAATGAGAATGAAGTACACTATTAACTGACTTACACAATGACTTAATATAGTGACACTCAATTACACTTGACAATGCTGCTGAACTATAATATTCATATTGGCACAGGTGTGACTTCTGGCTTTACGCTGTATTCATTTGTTAGATGGATATAATTTGACCTGCTGGCTAAAAAGCTTGTAAAATCATTCTGTCCAGTCCCATAAAAATAACACTTGCACAAATGTTAGTTCCAGAATCTAATTATTTATTTTAACCAGTAATATGAACATCAGTGCAATCATTTACTGTGCAATCCTAATTTTGCTGTCATTTCACTGTTAATGCGGCGATAATTTTATCATCCTTGTCAATGCTATTTTAAAACTGCTTCACAGTCTTTAGTTATTTGAGACTGTCCAATTCACTAATTTAGACTGTTTGCTCTTAAGAATGATTAGGAATAAAGTGTGCCATTGAAAATTAAACTGAGACTTCAATATTGCATAACTTTCTGTCTGTTATTTACGAAGATAGACCCTAGTTATGTTGGTAGGGTAAACTGAATTTGTTCAATCGACAATCTTAACTTATGCTGTCAACTCACATGATTTTGATAAACAAGACGATGGAAGTTTTCGGGCGAAGAGGTGAGAGTATTTGCACTTGAACACAGATACCAGATAATAAGTTGTGCATTATCGATAGTGCGTTTTGGAGTCACATAATGCAATCAGATTGCAGAACCAACAGCACACCTCAATGTTTTTTTTATGGCCTGCACTGCTCTGCAGACCCCAAAATGATATATTTGAAGTTGGTTCAGGACACAAGATGGCAGTGTCACAATCAACTAGGCAGCAGAATGACATTAAAAAAGGGTAGGCTCATCGCTGTGTCAGTGAAGTGGGATAATGCACACCGATCCAAAAGTATAGGTGGAATTATATATAGTACACAGACAAATCAATCACTTCTTCTTGGACCAGTACATTTGCTGCAGCAGTCAGAGTTCATTCCACATCAAGCAATTTGCTATTGCAAAGGAACTTGCCAGCTTCATCACTGTAGCCTGACTGGCAACTACTGTGGATGAAAAATCCTGTTTTCAATTTTTGCCGGAGGCCAATTCTTGGCCACGATACAAGGAAAAATGTATTCCTAGAATAGTATCAGAGAAGTACTGAAACCAATAGTGACAGAGAGAATTGATTAACAAGGGAAAGTGCCACTGAACTGGGATCAGGGGAATAACTGGCTAGCTTATTGGAAAATAGGTTTGTTCAGTATGAATAACTACAGCATTATTTATTTTCCCTCTTTGTAGGTGGGGTTGGAAACTAAAATTAAGTCTCCTGAAACCAACTCAAAGTAATTTGAGTTCATTCATTTATTCAGCCACAGATAATTTTAAAAATTCCTGAAGCTGCTTAGAAATGTACAATCTAATTTGTGCAATAAATAGTAATTGAAATTCTAAATATGCTGCCAAAATTCCATTGTTAGACTATGAAATACCAGATATCCATAGTGCTTGACATTGGAGAAATTCAGGGCCAGATCTCAAGGAGAGAGACCTACAATCGTGTCATTTGACTACATTATACTCAGTTAAATTGAAAAATTCTACATGGAATTCATGATATGAGTTTCTTAGCATTACTCCATTAACCCACTTAAAGGCAACAGATGCACTTATTGTGGTTCTAAGAATACTCAGAAGTGTCATAAAGACGCTGATTTGATTACTAAAACTGCTAAATCCTTTGGGCTGAAACTGAAAACTGTCTAAATTTCACAGGATACGCCAAATGTATCAGTGCACAAAGATATTTCTCATCAATCAGTTCTGTCAAACATTTCCGAAATAATATATTGCATAAAGATGATTGGGAATGCCTAAAGACAAGAACTAAAAATAGAATTTTAATTGATCTAAAATTCCACATCTTAAAAGTACGATTATTGTAAATAAATCTGACAAGTCTGAAGACACAGATATTAATATTTCCTCAACTTTAGCAGCATGTTGGGCATTGTGCAACAAACAAAACTGGTAAATGTACCGGGATCGCTCCAAGTGTTCTTAATCATGAATGAAGTGAATATCTGGGCTGCTTCCATTGCAATTGATGTAGTTTGATCAACAAGAAATAACAAATATAATGTTCAATATTGTCATGTATACAATAAGAAAAGATTATAAGCTTCGTCAATTCAATAAAGTGAGATCTATCCAATTGACATTTTCTTTGTTTCATAATCGCACGTGCTAACTGATTTTGGACCTGATATTCCGTCTGCTGCTGCATTCCTCATCCATCATTGTTGAGAGCTCCAAATTTAACTAATCAATGTTTTCCTGGCCAGGCGCCCAACTTACAATCGACATCGACATGCTTTCATTTGAAAATGTTTAGCAAATATCCCAAGTTGTATCAATTCCGATTTACCCATCATCTCTGTGCTTGCTGAACTGCTCAAGACAACAACAGCACAACTTTAAAATTTTCAGAGTTGTGTTAAAATTTCTCCACCTTGCATCTTGATGTCTCAATGACCTCTCCAGCCCTATAATCCTTCTGAAACTTAGCACGTTTGCAACCTTGACCTCTTGCACATCACCAACATTGACAGCCAGAGATTGAGGCTCCTGCTCATGGAATCTCTCCCTGTAGTTGTCTGCCTTGCCTTCCTCATCTAAAATCTTCCTTAAAACCCATGTTTTTATCAAGGTTTTTGCCATATGTCTTAATGTCTTCCTTGGTATGCTGACAATTTTTGACTTTTTTTTAAATGCAGTGAAATACGGGCTAGTGATAATGTTCGCCAAACATAATTTTCACCAATAGTTAGCTGAAAAGGTGCCAAAGCAGCCTGAAATAAATTCATTACCCTTGCTTTTCTTATTGAATCACAAGTTTCAATACTTCCAATGCTTAATTCCAGTGTCATCAGGAATCAGCATTTGATTTTCAAGAAAACAATGAAATTCTGTTTGAATGACATTTCCATGCTCAAAATCAGAATTCAAAGTGGATAACTACCTTTATTAACCTGCAGTTGAACTTGAAAAATGAACATCAGAAATGCGGCAATTCCAGTTCGAGACAATTGAAGCCAAAAGCACAGATGCTCATCTGCATTTCATTTTGATTCAACCTGCATCGCACAACCAAAAATTAAACTGACACCCGGTACTTCATTTCGAAACACCATATGCATTTTTAAGTCTTCATTCCGGTTAGTGACCGGTTTCCTGGCATCTCCTCCTGTGACTCACTATTAAGAAAAGCAATGAAGTTTGGATTGCAATTACTTTTTTTCAGCAACTTGCAATGTTTGACTGCATCAATTGTTCTATATAAGCATCAGTCAACTTTAACATTGAAAAGTAAAATATTTTGAAGTAATTGAGGATGTAAGTCTCAAATAAAATGTAAATGTTGTCATTTGAAAAAAATACAAAGCAGTTATACATACATTAATAATTATCTCCAAATTAGGCAAGAACTTCCAAAAGCTGATTGGGGGCAGACGTTTGCTGGAGAACTGAGATGCCTTCAAAAATGAGATAACAAGTGTCCAAAGACAGTATGCTCCTGTTATGGTGAAGGGCAAGGCTGGTGGATGTCAGGAATGCTAGAGAAATTGAGGTTTTAGTCAAGAAAAAGGTGCACATATCAGGTCTAGACAGCAGGGATCGAGTGAATCCTTTGAGGAATATGAAGGCAGGGGAGAATACTTAAGAGGGGAATCAGGAGGGCAAAAAGAGGACATGAAATAGCTTTGACAATAGAATTAAGGAGAATCCAAAGGGATTTTACAACTACATTAAGGATAAAAGGGTAATTAAGGAGAGAATAGGGCCCCTAAAAGGGCAGCCTATGTGTGAAAATGCAGGAGATGGCAGAGATACTAAAGGTGTATTTTGCATCAGTGTTTACTGTAGAGAAGGATATGGAATAAAGAAAACATGGGGAAATAAATAGCAACATCTTGAAAAAAGTCCGTATTATAGGAGAAGGTGCTGGATGGCTTAAAATGCATACAAGTAGATAATCTCGGGGACCAGATCAGGTCTACCCTCGAACCCTGTGGGAAGCTAGGGAAGAGATTGCTAGGCCCCTTGCTGAGATATTTGTATCATCAATAGCCACAGGTGAGGTGCCAGAAGACTGGAGGTTGGCTAATGTAGTGCCACTACTTAAGAAAGGTGGTACGGAAAAGCCAAGGAACTATAGGCCAGTGAGCTTGACATGTCTTTGGAAAGGCAAGGAAATCATGTCTCACTAACTTGATTGAATTTTTTGAAGAAGTAACAAAGGGGATTGAGAATGGCAGAGCATTCTCTGTACGGACTTCAGTAAGGCATTCAACATGGTTTGTTATGATCACATGGAATACAGAGAGAACTAGCCATTTGGATACAGAACCGGCTGGAAGGTAGAAGTCAGATTATGGTGGAGGACGGTTCCTTTCAGACTGGAGGCCTATGACTAGCCATAAGGATCAGTACTGGGCCCTCTACGTTTTGTCATTTACATAAATGATTTGGATCCGAGCATAAGAGGTACAGTTAGTAAGTTTGCTGATGACACCAAAATTGGAGGTGTAGTGGACAGCGAAGAGGGTTACTTCAGAATATAACAGGATCTGGACCAGATGGGCCAATGGGCTGAGAATTGACAGATGGAGTTTAATTCAGATATAAGTGAAGTGCTGTATTTTGGGAAAGCAAATCTTAGCAGGACTTATACACTTAATGGTAAGGTCCTAGGGAGCATTGTTGAACAAAGAGACCTTGCAATGCAGATTCATAGCTCCTTGAAAGTGGTGCTGCAGGTAGATAGGATAGTGAACAAGGTGTTTGGTATGCTTTCCTTTATTGGTCAGAGTATTGAGTACAGGAGTTGGGAGGTCATGTTGCGGTTGTACAGGACATTGGCTAGGCCACTGTTGGAATATGGTGTGCAATTGTGGTCTCCTTCCTATCGGAAAGATGTTGTGAAACTTGAAAGGGTTCAGAAAAAATTTACAAGGATGTTGCCAGGGTTGGAGGATCTGAGCTACAGGGAGAGGCTGAATAGGCTGGTGCTGTTTTCCCTGGAGCATCGGAGGCTGAGGGGTGACCTTACAGAGGTTTACAAAATTATGAGGAGCATGGATAGGATAAAAAGACAAAGTCTTTTCCCTGGGGTCAGAGAGTCCAGAACTAGAAGGCATAGGTTTAGGGTGAGAGGGGAAAGATATAAAAGAGATCTAACGGGCAACATTTTAACGCAGAGGATGGTATGTGTATGGATGAGCTGCCAGAGGATGTGATGGAGGCTGGTATAATTGCAACATTTAAGAGGCATTTGGATGGGTATATGAATAGGAAGGGTTTGGAGGGATATGGGCCGGGTGCTGGCAGGTGGGACTAGATTGGATTGGGATATCTGGTCGGCATGGACCGAAGGGTCTGTTTCCATGCTGTACATCTCTATGACTCTATAACTCTAGTGGTGTGCCACAAGGAATAGTGCTGGGTCCACTGTTTTTTGCCATTTATATAAATGATTTGGATGTGGACATGAGAAGTATTGTTAGTAAGTTTGCAGATGACGCTGAAATTAAAGGTGTAGTCGACAGTGAAGAAGGTTATGTCAAAGTACAAAGGGATCTTGATCAGAGGGGCCATTGGGCCAAAGAGTGACAGATGGAGCTTAACTTAGACAAATGTGAGGTGCTGCATTTTGTAAAGTCAAATCAGGGTAGGATTTATATACTCCTGGGGAGTGTTGCTTAACAAACAGACCTTGGAGTGCAGGTTCATAGTTCCTTGAAAGTGGAGTCACAGGTAGATAGGAGAGTGAAGAAAGTGTTTGGTGTGCTTGCCTTTATTTGTCAGTGCTTTGAATATAGGAATTGGGAGGTTATGCTGTGGCTCTACAGGTCATTAGTTAGGCCACTTTAGGAATATTGTACACAATCCTGGTTTTCCAGGATGTTGTTAAATTTGAAAGGGTTCAAAAAAGGCTAACAAGGATGTTGTCAGGGTTGGAGGGTTTGAGCTATAAGGAGAGGCTGAATAGGCTGGTGCTGTTTTCCCTGGAGTGTTGGAGACTGAGGGGTGATCCTGTAGAGATTCATAAAATCATGAGATGCTTGGATAAATAAATTGACAAGGTCTTTTCCCTGGGGTAGGGGATTCCAAAAGCTAGAGGGCATATGTTTAGGATGAGAGGGGCAAGATTTATAAGGGACCTAAGAGAAATACTTTTCATGCAGAGGGTGATGCATCTATGGAATGAGCTGCCAGAGAAAATGGTGGTGGCGAGTACAATTACAAGATTTAAAAGGCATCAGGTTGGATATCTGAATAGGAAGTGCCGACAAATGGAATTAGGTTTATCTAGGATATCTGATCAGCATGGATGAGTTGGAGTGAAGGATTTGCTTCCATGCTAAACATTTCTGACTTTATGACTCTATGTGAATCCAAGAGATAAATCTCCCGTTGATAATGCAATGCATACCTACAATGATATTATATTTTAACAAATAAATTTAAATGATGATCATTGGACAGCTTTTATACCTTTTGGTAATTTTTTTAAGAACAGGAAATTGGATTTTATGCTGCCAAGCTGCATTCTCTTCGCAGTTTTGATGGGTAGGAAATGTAAATCTAGCAATACAGTAAACAGCCTTCCCAGTGACTACGAGTCAACACTTGATCTATTTGAAAATTTTCAGTAAATGGAAGAGGCATTGGGGAAGTTAGGTCAGGCTGGCCTCTTGACAGCTTGATCCTACCACTGGTAATTTACTCATGGTAAGAAGCAGGGGGTGGGGAGATTTGTGTATCTGTGTGTATGGAGCATGGGAGAGCTTTGCTTTGCACAGAGCCTGGCGGTTATCCCAACACAGGCTGATGTTCTATGAGAGTTGACCCCTTTTGCAGATTCTCTGGACTCATTGGAGGCACAAGATCATCTCTCCATTTAACCCTTCCCCTTGGCCTCTTGAACTCAGCACTGCATCAAGCCATCCTTCCTGACCACTCAATCCATCCAGAGATCTGGGCTCCTCAGTCTGAGGGGCTGCTTCTCGACTGAGCAGTGGCCATCAGCAGAAATGTCAGCAATTGACTGGCAACTGAGGTGGAATTTGGTCTTTAGATGGGGGTCAGGGTTTTGCCTCAAAGCAATTAGCTTTGCTTCCAACTGTGGAACAGTGTCCCCATTCCTCCATTCCCTAAAGTTACAGCCCAGAGCAGGAACTATGGTAATCTGTACAAGCCATCCTTTCATAACTTGCTCTTAGGAATTTGCTTCAAAGTCTCACATATGATTTTAACTAGAAGCATTTAAAGGTGCATCAGACATTAGGTTTTCCTTGAAGCAGAGGTTGGATGTGATCTCCATCTTTCAAGATTACTAAGACACTAAACAATTATCAGTAGCTCTCGGAGAAGTAGGTCAAATTCCCTACAATCAGGAAGACGAGCCATTTTTGTTGGGTGGATAAATGCTCCCTTGTCCATGGACAGATCCATTGAGGTGTCGAGCACATATCCAAGATAGCCACAGAGTAGTTTCTTTTTGTTCCTTAATTGTTAGAATCCCCTCCCTGTTATAGAGTCATAGAGATGTACAGCACAGTAACAGACCCTTCGGTCCAACCCGTCAATGCCGACCAGATATCCCAACTCAATCTAGTCCCATCTACTAACACCCGGCCCATATCCCTCCAATCCTTCCTCATCATATACCCATCCAAATGCCTTTTAAATGTTGCAATTGTACGAGCCACTACCACTTCCTCTGGCAGCTCATTCCATATATCCATGTTCGGCTGGAAGACAGATTAAATGGATTTATATTGATCAGAGTGAAAAAGTCAGGAAAGCTAAATTTTCTAGGAATAAAAGGAGAAAAAACTCTGCAAAAGACACAGGTATCAAACTAGCTTCTGAATGAAAGAGACAGGAGAGCATATTGAGTGTCCATCCACGTATAATGAAAGATTAATGCGTCTGTTCTCTTTTCCAGCAGAGCCTGCCTTGAGGATTTGTGTCTCAAATGTGTAGCATTTCCCATTATCCTTTCCATTTCTGGGTTGAAGACCCACTTTTGACAGCAAAGGGAAGTGTGTTTATAATTGAGGCAAAATGTGTTGAGGCCCAACCTGCAAAACCTTCCGTCATGAAGCAATGACAGGCAGTATGAACGGGAGGTGTGCCTGGTCAGCCATGTGATGAAAACAAAACAAGATCCTCGACTGTTGCTGTCCCTCACACCAAGCTACGGCACTCATGTGTTTAGTTCATTCAATGGTTGGCTCCTAGGCTGAGTTGCATTCGGACCGACATGGAAATTATGAATGACAGCAATTCATTCATCATCCAGCAGTCACTCAGTATGTGGAATAGAAGTACGCAGTAAAATGACTACAGTAGAAGTGCTACAAAGTTGGAGGACACCAAAGATCCCCCAAAAATTAACTGTTTATACACTTTACTAAAACATTTCACCTGGAAAAATAAAATTGTAAATTAACTCAACAAATAAAAGAATTAAAGGCTAAGTATCACCTTTCACCTGTACAGCTGAATTGAATACTGATCTCATTAATGAACATGGGCATCGAATGGCAACTTAACCATTACACTCAGCCAAATGTACTTGTCCAATTAAAGACATTTACCAGTTTCCATTTGGCCAGTGCATTACGTTTAGCATGTATAATTAAAACCATTCATTGGTACTTAATGACTGGCTACAGTATATTGAAAATGATGTGCTCAGATTGGTTGTGGTATTTGCCAATCAAATCTGATAAAGAGCCAAAATAATTCAAATTAAACAGGATCAGAAACTTTTTTTTGCTCTATCAGTGAATGTTAAAAGCTGGGCCAGAAAGCCTGGGTTCAAGTCCCACCTGTCTCAGAGGTGTCTTATAACATGTCTGAACAGGTTAATTTAAGAAATAAGAACCAGTTTCCAAATGAGTTTCCAAATTAGGAATCTTTGTGCTTATGGTGCACTGATATCACAAATAAACATGGCAGATAGACCAGCTACTGTTCTTGTGTTGCCGGATGCATGGTTACCAGATGAACAATGGAATAACTTCAAAATGCTACAACTGGCAGGAGAGGGTTCAGGTTGTTAAATGGGTGTGTTTGCGAACTCCACTGTTGCACCCCACCCCAAACGTCTTGCAACTGCTTTCACTCTTACGGCAGCAGGCTTGGCCAGTAAGACTGCTTTAATGGGACTAATGCCTCAGATTTTGGCAACAAATTAAATTTACCAGCAGGGATTCTTCATGGAAACCATCTCAACAGACACAGAATCAGCTTTTAAAATAACTGCTTAGATCCCAAGAGGTGACATTATGCTTTCCCCGGCCCCTCAAATATATTCTACAGGTAGTTTCTTTACTCAGAGAGTAGTAGGGGCATGGAAAACACTGCCTGCAACAATAGTAGACTCACCAACTTTAACGGCATTTAAATGGTCATTGGACAGGCATATGAACGAGAATGCATTGTGTCTGTTAGATGGCCTTCCGATTGGTTCCACAGGTCAGTGCAACATCAAGGGCCAAAGGGCCTGTACTATGCTGTAATGTTCTATGTTCTAATTATTGTGGTAAATGGAGTGTAAAACATAGCATTGAGAACTTGCAGTTTGGTGTGGTCGACTCTCTGTATTTCAGAAGTCTCCTCCACAAAAAAGGATCGCACGTCCTCAACCCTGCATCAATGCTGTCATTGTATCTACTATTATGCTGTATTATTTTTATGGCGCCCTAACTGTAGGAGTTCATGCCCACTATAGATAAGACCAGGTTTGGTTTTGAGTATATGTGACATTCCTGCTGATGGGCAAACCAGTTGAAGTGACCCTCACCAGATTTTTCGTTAGTAGTTAATCAATTTGTTTTTAGAACTTCCAATTGCACAGTTATTTTAGACCTTCAGATTTAAGTGCAGGGCACATCTGTGTTTTTGGTAATTCAAATGGCAGCTCCACTATAAAAATAAGATTTCAACATGGCTGCCTATCTTCCCATGTAAATGAGCACTAATTCTTCTATTCTTTATGCTTCATATTATACACAGCAAAAAGGTGTTCCTTTCTTCTCCTACATAGAGAAAACAATAGAATCAACCTTCCAAATAACTTATCATGTTTCTGGATGCCTGTTCAAAGTACGAAATTGAACTGTTGGGAAATGAAGCATCTTGTTAGTTTTCATCCAATGACAGTAAAGATCATATTTAGAAATACAATGAAAATATAGCTACCCTTTCTCTGTCTGAATAACTATGAATGTAGGAAACTAACCAAACTAATAGATAAATCCATCTCCAAAATGCATGGTAAAAGTCCGATGGCTCTTTAAATAAAATAATATTTATTGGGCCTTACAAGGAACATGTAAGTCATAACTGGCAATAGTATGTTTGCAGCACTTCAAATTAAAAGCCCTGCTTGGAAGAAATTGTGAGTAACTGCGAAAAGATGAGAATTTAAAATTCACTCACTGCTGTTGAGAATAAGCTGCTGGCATTTTAACTCCTTGGTCCCATTGTAGTATGATGAATGTATTTCTTAGTGAAGAAATTGACTTAATAGTTCACTCCCTTATTCCCAGATACAAATTGTAAAAATCTATTTAAAGCAGGGATGCACCTCTTCAAGCAAGATTATATTGCCTTGAGGCTTACTGTGTTTGCAAGGTTGCGGTGGAGGTATCTTTTCTGGAATCATGAGAAGCAAGGTATCAAGGTTAGCAGAAGTCTTCCCAGAAGGCTAATAATGGAAGAAGTGAGGGCAATAGTGCTGGGAAGCTTACCAGACATATTTTCCACCAGACTAAGAAATGCTGCACATGGTCAGTTCTAGAAACTGTGAACAAATCAGGAAATCCAAACTGGCCTCACTAGAAAAAGGAAAGTGAATACTTCTCTGCATTTGTGCCTTTCTCAGCACAGTATATTGTAGGTAAAGGACAATGATCGAGTAAAAAATGAGGTCTGCAGATACTGGAGATCACAGCTGAAAATGTGTTGCTGGTCAAAGCACAGCAGGCCAGGCAGCATCTCAGGAATAGGGAATTCGATGTTTCGAGCATAAGCACTTCATCAGGAATGAGAGAGAGTAGCCAAGCAGGCTAAGATAAAAGGTAGGGAGGAGGGACTTGGGGGAGGGGCGAGGGAGATGTGATAGGTGGAAGGAGGTCAAGGTGAGGGTGATAGGCTGGAGTGGGGTGGGGGCGGAGAGGTTAGGAAGGAGATTACAGGTTAGGAGGGCGGTGCTGAGTTGAGGGAACCGACTGAGACAAGGTGGGACAATGATCAGAAACAAGAAGTATGGAAAACTTTCTGCTTTGTTAACGCAGTGGCACTCCTTAGTTTTAATCTCAAGCAGCGTGAAACTTAGTCTAAGTCTCTTCACTTGTGTGGATCGGTGACAGGTTGGCAGATCTTGTGAACGAGGATGTTGTTCACTGTACAATTCCTGGACAGTTATAATGAAAGAATCATTATGGCATTACAATGTGCAATCTTTTGTTTAAGAAAACGATTGCATTTTTCCTTCATTTTAATACAGTTGTCCCCAGTATTTATATACGTTAAAGATCGATCTCATACAATTTATCCACTTTATATTTGCATAGAAATGATAGAGAGAATCAATAATAGCGGTAATGTTTAAGGCTACTTTCAAGACAGCAATGGTTGACTTGAAGTACATTCGAGTTCACTACCTTTGGAAAGCAAAATTCTCCAAGTCATTCAAAATAGGATCATTGTCAAATTACAAAAGGCTGAGGCATCTGTCTTGATTTGCAAGGCTTCTCAACAAACACCAATAAAAAGTTGTTCAGCATTTTGTCACATCGATTAAAAGATGACATAGTTGTGCACTGCTTAGAATATAGTCAAACTTTGTGAATATAATTTAGCATTCCATTCTTTGGCCAATATTCTGTCTCTCTGCTTTGACTTACAATGAGAGACAATGGCAGTAGCAATGACTGCATCCCGGTATGTCACTCATTGATCATGCTCATCTTTCAGTTACTTTTCCTATGGGAGCTATCTCTGTGATGTTTTATTTTCCAGTAATTATCCAAAATTCTCACTTTCTATTCAGCAGTGGTAAATGATATTTCCCTCTTCTGGGTTCGTTGTGCTAAGATCAAATGCAGTTTCTGCACTGTGCAATTAATTACAGATCTGGGTTTGGACATGACAGCATTTACTTGGAAACTGAACAGTAGCCAATTACCCATTGCGAGAAATGCTAAATCTCTGGCAAATAGCTCCTCACATAAAGACTGATTCATTTCAGGTCACTACAATTCCAAACAATGTAATACTTGATAATAAAATTCTATTAGATCCTTAATACAAAATGAAACATTGATAACACATGAAAACAATTTCTGTTCTGGCCTCTTTGGAACAACTTATAAAGCAATCAGTATGACAATAGCCTTCATATGCACATCTGACTACACTCTCAATAGAGACAGGTTTGGCACCAAGCATTATGCATAATTAACAGAGACCCGAGGCTAAATTTGGAATCATATCTGTGATAATTTCTTTCATTATAATTAGTTACTCAAGTCATTAATAGCCATCATTTTAACATGAACCTTTGCTGAAAGCTGTTGAAACTGTGTTCCTTCTGACATTGGACTGTTTGGTCATTGAATGTGAACATCATAAGTTATATTCAATTATTGTAAGATATTTCTGTGCAAACACAAATCAGTCAGTGCTGTAAAATATTCAGAGCATTCTGGGAGTTTTGTGAGTAACCATGAACCACCAGGAAATAATCCTGCCCTCCTACTTGGCATCACGCTTGTCTGGTGGAACGTCATGTTTGCCTTAATCAATCCCCACAAGGAAAAATGCAGCACACACGACCAAAGGAAAAAAGCAACTACCCCTGTTGCAAAGTGTTCATTTAAAAAAAAAGCATGTTGTCCAAGCAGAATAACAAGGTGGAACTGTTTTGAAATAATGCTGGAAAGATTAAAGTGCACAAAGTGAACAGCCTGGTATCGATGAAGCTGAAAATGTCACTGTACGTGAAAATGAGTTCTTGATCCTGGTAGTTTGACTTCATTTGAACTTATTCTGCTGTTTTGTATGAGTGGAACAATTGAATTTATCATGTTCACCCACTGTTCTCTGCTCTGTTAATCACCAAGGGGTGTGTGTGTGTGTGTGTGTGTGTGTGTCTGTGTGTGTGTGTGTGTGTGTGTGTGTGTGTGTGTGTGTGTGTGTACACCGAGCCATTACCATGTTTACATTATAATTTAAATAACCATCTAATAAATATTGGCGCTAACATTAAATTCCTTTTTTTAACGTTGTGATGAATGACAAAGCCATAGGGAAGAATCCAATTCTGTACTTTTTAAAGAAAACTTTGTTATACTGGTATTACAGGTTCAGATGTAGCACAACTGTGCTCATAATAAATAATTCAAAGCATGGCTTCAGATCGACCTCTAGATGGAAAATTATGTTGTTATCCATTTTTAGTACATCTTCAGTTTATATTGTAATCTTGCAGTAAAAACAACTCTATGAAATCCCAGGCCTGCTTTTAACTCTCACCATGAGTACAAGCCTTTAATTAAAATTATACGATGCAAGTAACCTCAATTACAATATGCAACAATAAATTTGAAGTATTCAGACAGAGCAATCTTCAGATAATTTGTGTCATTTTACTTCCTCCTTTCTGGTTTTTCAACAGTGTTGCCTAAAGCTAGATCTAGAAGTCTGAAGGAAATTGCAACAGGCTAGAAACAGGTGGGCTTTGACTGTACACTTACTTTACACAGTGCCAGTCTGGTTCACCATTGACTTCACGATATAATAAATTTGGGTGAGTCTGAAACAGATGATTATCCTGACCCTGCTGGTTTCCTGCCAGGCTAGAATGTTGAAAAAGAAATGAGTGATGTGCATCATGCTGGAGGTGGTTAAAACAGTGGAAATTGATCCAGTGAATATCATGACATCCTTGTCCACTGCTCAAAAACTGTCAACCCCCATCTCCTTCCCAGTGTATCTATCCATGCAAACACAGAAGGTGTAACACATGACCTTTTACTTCCTCTTTCCTCAACATCCACCTCCTTCCAGGTGAAGCAATGAATTCTATATTGGAGACCAAACGAAGACTGGCTGAGGCCTAAGAAGAAAATAATCATCAGCCGGAGTCCTGTTTCCACGTTCCTTTTCACTCCATTCGCACTGCCCCTTGGAACTCGACCTGTCAATAATGCATGGTACCTGTCCCCCTTTCAAGACTCACCCAACATTTCAGCAAATGATCACAGAAAGCTCCTTGAAAAGTGTTAATGCCCATTATTGTTATCAAATTGCAAATATTATTCAATCTCTGCAACATAAATTTTACAACTGCAATGATACAATGCACTGTTAAGTTTGAGTGTGGTCTAAATGGACCTCAGCACAATAATTAAACAACTAGAGAGTTCAAATTTTACTGCAGAAGCATTGGACAATTTTATTGATTTGACAAGAAAATATCTAATTCATTTTTTATAACACTGAGCAGGCAATAAGACTGATTTCAGAATCAGCATTTAAATGTGTTCTTTGTTCCACATACAGTGACAATACATTTATCATCAAAATACTGCAGATGCCGGAAGTCTGACATTAAAGACCCTGAATATTCTGCAGATTCATCAACATCCATGTGGAGAGAAGCAGAGTTCATGTTTATGGATGATGACCTATCTTCATATATGGGGAAATAATTCAATATTTGCCACCCAGATTGCACAAAAAAGTTTTCACATTTTATTTCATGTTTCAATACCTATTCTGGACAGGAAGATCATCATGCTGCAGCTTGTATTGTTTCATTGTTGAGGGAGGCATTAATGTAGTAGTAATATAATTTAGCCCAACTATCTTCAGTTGCTTCATCGATGACCTTTCCTCCAACCTAAGGTCAGGAGTGGGGATGTTCACAATGATTGTGCAATGTTCAACACCATTCACAACTCTTCAGATACTGAAGCTATCCATGTCCAAACGCAACAAGGTCTGGACAATACTCAGGCTTGGGCTGACAAGTGGCAGATAACATTCATGCCACATAAACGCCAGGCTATGATAATCACCAAAAAGAGACAATCTAACCATCTGACCTTGACATTCAATGGTGTTACCATCACTTAATCCCCACTATCAATATCCTGGGAGCTATCTTTGACCAGAAAGTCAACTGGACTCACCACATAAACACAGTGGCTGCAAGAGCAGGTCAGAGGCTACGAACACTGTGACAAATAACTCACCTCATAATTCCCCAAAGCCTGTCCATCATCTATACGGCACTTGCCTGAATAGGTGCAGCTCCAACAACACTCAAGAAGCATGACCACATCCACAAGCATCCACTCCCTCCAACCACCAAAACTCAGTACCAGCAGTGAGTACTATCTACAAGATGCACTGCAGAAACTCACCAAAGATCCTCAGACAAAGCCTTCTAAACCCATGACCACTTCTATCTAGAAGGACAAGGACAGCAAATACATGGGAACACCACCACCTTCAAATTCCCCTATAAGTCACTCACCATCCTGACTTGGAAATATATTGCTGTGACTTCACTGTCACTGGGTAAAAATTCTGGAATCCCCTCCTGCATGATATTTTGGTCATACCAAGAGCATAGGGACTGCAATGGTTCAAGAAGGCAAATCACTACCACCTGCTCAATGGTAACTTGGAATGGGGAATAAAGGCTGGCCAGCCAACGATGCTCATATCCACAAATGAATTTTTAAAAAGCTAAAAATCTCAAAACCCAGGCTAACGTTCTGAGGACATAGATTCAAATCCCACAATAGAAGATGCTGAGATTTGAATTTAATTAAAATTAAATATGGAATTTAAAATAACTGGTCTCATGGCAACCATCTAGCCACTGTCAACTGTTGTAAAACAATATCTGGCTCATTTATGACCTTTAGGGAAATAATTCTGCCTTCCTTAAGTGTCTGGTCTGTAAGTGACTCCAGGTCCACAGCTGTGTGACCTCCAGGCAATTTGTTGCAATTCCTATCACTGTAATAATGTGACAAGGCCACTTTGTGTTCAGGGACCCCATCCCAGATCAGGGTCTGGAACAGCCTGTTCACTTGTTCTCTTATCATTCATTAATTTTGAGCCTCCCTGGATGCACAGAGTCCCTGCCTTGCCTTTTTACACTTTGCCCGTGATGCCGCCCTCACAGTATTATATACTGCCACGCAAGATATAAAGACAGCAAGGTAGTCATGGTTTTCAGCAATCCTCAGTGAAGTTGAAGGGAATTGGCATCAATCAGGGGGTTCATGGTGTCTAAGTCAAGGGCAACCTACAATACCAATCTGGGGCTTTGACACTGTCAGTCAGCCAGCCAGGGTGGTCAGAATCAGGATCATCGCCTCAGGAAAGGTGAGGAACTGAACAGCGGGCTTACAAACCTCCAGTTTTGAGTCTGTATGCCCTACTGTGGGCTGGTTTCCTCTTGGAATGAGAGAGAAGAATGGAAGAAGAGAAGGGCGATGGAAGTGGGTGGCACAACTTTGCCCGTGATGCCGCCCTCACAGTATTATATATTGCCATGTAAGAAAGGTGCAGTTAGGGAAATATCCCAAGCCCAGGCGGCACTGAGGGCATGCTGAGGGTTGGGTGGGTAACATTGAGTGTGAGAGGATGTTCTAGGCATTGGCGAACATGCTAAAGCAGGAGTCTACATGGGAGGTGGGCACAGCATTCAGAGTGAATGTGAAATGTCAAGAGAAGACTAGCAGAATGGAGAAAGTCATTGACCTTCTTCCGACACTGATATGCATTCCTCAAGTGGTTGAGAAATCATTGACCTGGTTGCCATCCTCCAGTCAGCACTGAATACCAGGCCTCCTCTGCTGACCTGTCTGAAAAGGATAACCTACCTCCATACACCACTGTCTACCACCACCTCCAGATCATTGCCCACAAAGCGAGACACTGATTTATCACGTTCAGGGCAATTGTCAGCAACTGTGCAGGGCAACTCCACAATAACAATGTTGGTCAGGGTGCACAATGACATTTTTAAAGATGGCATTGCAGCAGGGATACTGCTTCATTCTGGAATATCCTGGTAGTCGAGAGATGTTCCAGGCACACGGTAGAGATAGAGTGCCATGAGGACAGGGTGGTAGTGAATGAGGTGTATTTGGTAAAATGCAACAAGAGAACTTTTCAGGTTTCATGGAGACGACCTCACACCATGAAACTCAATAGAACTGACACTTGGTCAAAGAAACATAAAATTCAGTCCATTGTCCTGAAACATTAACTCCTTCTTTCTTTCTACTGCTCTATGGTCAGGTTTTTGTAGCATTTTCTGTTTATATTAACTTATAAAAACTTTGGGAATAGTGAACTCAGTAATTATCACTTTAATGGTATTATTATTTTGCACTTGCAGAACATTTGAAGATTGAAGTTAAAGAATGGAGGTAAGAGAATTAAATGGAAAAGATTGCAAATCAAATATGAATGGCTACTGTGTCTTGAAAATATTTGACTTAACATCCTTCCTGCATTTTATTCACAATTGTTATGAAGTTCAAGATGATCTTGAGGAAGAGTTTCACTTGTTGTTTTGTTTGGTGCCTGACAGCCCTTCAGACTGAAAATCAAATTCAGTTGGGAATTGGGCACCACGGCGAATTATTAAAAACCAGAAACAAAACACAGAACCAACCGGGAGAAACAGGGCTGGAAGTAATAGAGAATCGAAAGAGATCTGAGAGTGGTTTCGAGTGCAAGTGTGTTACTGGGTAGATCTCAACTGTTGCTCCCGTGTTCTCTTAAGGGTTTTCTAACCATCTTGAATCAAACTTTTGATTTTATGCTTACTCCATTGTTACCTCTTGTTATGTTACAGCATTTGCTTTTTGCTAAATTATCACTCTCACCCTTCAATATATCACCTTTGAGTTCTTTTCCCTTCAACCTGCCCCATAACAGCTCCCCCTACCATTCTTCCAAGTTGTTTCAGCTGCTGAAGGGCAGTTCTTCCTCTACAGTTTCCAGTTTTTTTTTATTTTGGAAGATTATCAACTTGAAAGATTGAGATGTATTTTTATTTTCCCAGCCCTATGTGGCAGGTTTCGAGTTGGGGAGAGGCCAATAAAATGTGGATGTGAAGGTGGCCTGGAACTATTTTGTGGTAGTTCATCCCAAAACATTGTCCCAGGCTTCCAATGTCAAAGCATCTGAGAAATTCTGTTCTCTCAGATTTGCACAGTGTCCCATGCATTTATTTTATTTCAGGTTTTCAGAATCTGCAGTACGCCCTGAATGAAAATTTTCTGCATCACAGTGTGGTGAAAGATTTACAAAGTGGTACTTCGTAGTTGACAGTCCTGCACCTGGCAACACGATGATAAGATGCCCTCAGATTCATGTTAGCTCAGCACATTACATCCAACACATGATCTCAGAACAAATGCTCTCACTATGACCACAGTACTTGAATCCTTGAAATGATTGTTTGCCAGAAATACGTATTCCAAGGCAAGCATTAATTAGACATGGCAATCCATTTTCCCTCTCAGTATGCTTACTGAGATGGCAATCCCCTCAACATTCATCACTATAAAGAATAGCAGGCTATTCCGAGCAGATGGTCATTGCTATTTGTTTCTACAGTTTAGCAGTTCATTTATTACTGAAGCAGGTCCCTTGGCAATGCATCCATGACATTGAATCATGGTCAAACTAGAACTAATGACATAAAAGTTGATCCAATCCTGTAAAAGTGTGTCTCAACACCTTGGAACATATAGATAAAAGGCATTAATAATTAAAACAGTCAGAGGCAACCTATTCCATTTTGAAATGGTAAGATAACATGGAATCTGTGTAAAAAATAATTCACCAGAGCCTTCAATAACCATTTTAAGTTGGCCTAATGGGAAAGTCCTAATTTCCTTATTTTTGCCAATTTGTGGAATGAGTCAAGCAAATTAGCAAATGAGAGTGCATTTCTTCACCTTAGAAAAACAAGGATATGAATAAAATCCAGCTATATCCACAGAGATAAGGAGATAAAAGCATTGTGCTGGAACAGCAGAAGTAACATGAATAATTACTACCATTCTCCACAACATGAGTATATATGCATGGAAAGTAAACTTCATTATTCACGATAAGTGCTGGCAAATGGGACTTACAAACTTTGTTAAAATGAAACGACTGGAGAAATTTTTAAGCAAGCTGCTGCAACACATTTTAGAAACCATCCAGTTCACTTAAAAATTCATATTAGTTGCCACTAGAGGCTGGAAGTTCACAGATTTGGGAAGGTTCCACACTTTTTCAAAAGTGGCGGTTGGGATTCAGATGCTGAAGGTTTGCTCCTACTTCTGACAGATCCTGTTCTTTTGCTGAGATGGATGTCAAACATGAAAGAAACCCAAAATTCAGCAGGGCCATTTAAAATCACGGTGGAATTCAATCTCATCTATTTTTGAGTCATCCAAAGATGATAGACTCCAGCGTAGAGGTGAGAGTGCAAATTCATTTGAAGGATGGAAATGGTCTGTAACTGTCTTGTAAGAGAGTACGGTTTTGGAAAAGCATAGCCGGGCAGGCAGCATCCAAGGAGCAGGAAAATCAATGTTTCAAGCATAAGCTCTTCATTAGGAATGAGGCTCATTCCTGATGAAGAACTAATACTCGAAACGCCAACTCTCTTGCTCCTGCTGCCTGATTGGCTGTCCTTTTCCAGCACCACACTCTCAACTCTGAAGTCCAGGATCTGCAGTTCTCTCTTTCTCCTAACTGTCATGTGTGGTCTATATAACTGACAGGACCTGAAAATTCTTAAATCCTCTGCTCATTTTTTTTTAAAAAGCTGAAACTGTCCCTGAGAATTGCATCAGAGTCTTTTTATTCATCTCTGCATGTTGCCTGAGGTTAACCCACAGTAGATACTTGATGAGTGGCTAGGGAGGTGGTCTGGGTTGGGGGTACGCTGGCATTCAGTGTCCAGATGGGTACAAGGGATCAAGGACTATGGGCGTGAGTTACACAGAGGATATGAGGAGCCATGGGGGATGGAAGATTGGAGATGGTAGTATGGGAGATGGTATTATGGGAGATGGGAGATTGCGGTCATGTGGGTTAGAGGCAGAAGGGCCTCACAATCTATGAAATAACTTCAATGAAGTTCCAAAGGAACCTGGAGGTGTCTTCCAGCAAGTTTGTCTGTGGACACCTCTTTCTGTTTCCATCACTGATGGTGGAATGTATTCAAATCAGAGTGCTGTACAATTTGGAACAGAACTTTAAAAGTTAAGAAATTCTCAAATCTTAATTATTCTTGCTAATCTTTTTGGCTCATCCTAACACTTCTTTGTATGACAGCATTTTATTGAAGTTCTGGGGCCGCGCAGTGGCTCAGTGGTTAGCATTGCTGTCTCACACGACCAGGGACCCAGCTTCGATTCCACCCTCATTTGAATCCCTGTGTGGAGTTTTTACATTTTCCCTGTGTCTGCATGAGTTTCCTCCCATTGCCCAAAGATGCTCAGATTAGTTGGATTGGCTATGCTAAATTGTGCAGGCTAAGTACATTAGCTATGAGGTTTGCTGGAATGGGGTAGGCCTGGAAGGGATCCCTTTCAGAGGGTTGATGTGGACCCAATAGCTGAATGGTCTGTATCTACACTGTAGAGATTCTATTCTACCTATAACCATAAGACAATGTTTCATAGTGCATTCACAGGATGCAGGATTTGCTGGCTAGGCCCAGCATTTATTGTCCAACCCTAATTGCCCAGAGGGTGGTTAAGAGTCAACCAATGTGTGTCTGGAGTTACATGTAGGCCAGACCAGGTAAGCACAGCAGCTTCCTTCCATAAAGGACATCAGTGAACCAGATGGATTTTTGTGACAAAGAGCAATGCTTTATGGTCATCATCACGTTCTTAATTTCAGTTTTTTATTGAATTCAAATTTCACAATTTGCCATGGTGAGATTCGAACCCATTTTCCCTGTACATTACCTGTGTCTTTTTTTCATGCAGTGTATTTTTTTTTTCCTTTCTAAATCTGGCAATCTTGCACCTGTCATGACAACCACAAGACAGAAACGTTGTTCCATCACAAAAAAACTGAATACATAATATTGGCTCATCTTAATATTGGCTAAATTATTCTGACCATATGAGAAGACTTCAGGATATCTCTGACAACATCAGAGGAGAATCTTATTAGCATCTGAGGTTTACATTCAATTGCTAAAATGTAGTGATCCTAAGTGCTATGTCTACAATTTGCAGTAGTAGTCTTAACATAGACTTCAATTCAATCTGAAAAAAACAACATTGTCACAAAATTGCTGAATGCCGAAAAATGCAATGATTTAAATGGAATGGAGTTGCAGAAACATTTTTTGAAATTATGGTGAGGTGATTGACAACCAGCCGGGGACAAAGCAAGAGGAGAGGAATAATTCAAATGGTTATCACACAAAACTTGGAGGATTTTGAAGAAGGTGTTCACTAACTCTCTCTCTACTGTCTGTTCATGAAATCATGGAAAAAGAATTGCAAACAATGAGTTTATTTGAGGAAGAGGTCAGTGTTATTTGCAGAACAAAACCCCAGGAAGACTCAGAACCTTTAACAAAAAATGAAGAAAAATGGCAAAAATAGACAAAATCTACGCTGCCATTTTGGTTATAAATTTGACTTGCTTTCACGCCTTAGGCTTCTTTATAAAAAGTGCTTCAAATGAGCATTTCCCATATGTGTCTCTTAAATTATTTAGCTGTCTACCACTTTATTCTACATTTCAGAAAAAAGAACACTGAGGTACTGGCAAGTTACTTTGCAAGCTTCACATCGGCATCCTCAAAGTTCTGTGACAAAAATTTGAATAATTATATTTTCTCTAGCTTTATCCTTGGGTGTTTGTCAATCACATGACCATAATTCCAAGGCCAGTTCTGCAGCCCCACTCCATTTATAATTTTGCTGCATTCTTCAGTACTCAGCAATTTTGTGACAATATTCCATCTCAAGACAGAAGTGGAATCTAGGTTAAGAATAGCACTGCAAATTACAGACACAGCAGTCAAGGTCACAATCTTTTAACTATTGAACTCGTGTGTAAAATGATGATAAGATTATGCTCTGTCACTTGTCAGATATATTGTCATACAATCAAATCCATTTCTACATACTGAACTTCACTTTATATGTTCAATCATTATTTTATGGAAGAAAATCAATACAAAAAGCAGTACCTTCACAACAAATGGCTAGTTGTTTGTGGATCAGTTCTGACAATGAAAAATCAAAATTAGGAAAATAAAAGTACAGACTAAATTCAATAAACCTTAAAATTTCTTACAAACATGGATAAGTTGCAATTCTGAATCTTGGAGTTAAAGTGATGCAATCTTTTTTTTTATGCAACTCTTCTTGAAACTATTTCGCTCCTTGATTTTATTTTTCACAGACATTCCTTCCTTGCAGTGCTGTCTCTCAGCAGCTAAGTACCAGCTTTCACTTTTAAACCAGAACGACGCATTTCCCATCTTCTGAAGACATTGACATTCATAAATATAAGTGGCTCTAAAAGCTAGGTAATTAGCCTAAATGTGAGAATATTAACTTCAGTAGGCATTAACCAGATACAACGGAACAGTAGTAAAGGACAAAGCATATCCCCACTTATTAAGGCATAAGCTATTTATGCTCAACTGTGATTGCGCACCTGCTCTCCGAGACAGAGTTATAATTGACCCAATCAAAGCCATCATTGTCTTTAATAGATATTATGAAGTATATATCTTCTCATCTTTGGATTGGAAAAATCACCACAATTAAGTTAGTCAACAAACACAGCTGCTAACACCTGGAGCCATCCAATTCAATTCCAATTCTCAGATACCAGCAAATGACATTTGAGGCAGTTTCAGTGAATTATCATCTTGCATTTGAAGGTGTAGAAATAGTTTGATGTTGGCTACATTGGGTTAAAAAAGAAACAATTTGGAACCATTACAGGAGTTATGAAGATCCAATAAATGGTTGGATTTCCTTTTAAATATAAGTAGGGAGAGGGCAATTTTATCTCTTTCTCCTTCAAGGAGATCTAGTAAGTAGATAGTGTGGGGTACTGTGGGGTTTTACTCATTAAATTCAATCTATGGAATTCAATACAGATAACTGTGAAGACTGGGGCAGGACAAACAAGGTAAGAGAATACATGATGGATCAGAGAGACCTTGGTGAAAATGCTCATTTCTCCTTTAAGATAGCAGTCAGGCGGATAAAGTGGTCAGGAAAGCATATGTGATACTTGCTTATATCGATGAAAGCATCGAGTTGACAGTCAGAGAGTTTATGCTGGAAATGTACAACAGGTTGGGTAGGTCACAGGCAGAGTATTGTGCGCAGTTCTGGAATCTACATTATAGCAGGATGTGATGGCACTGGAGCAGGTGAGAAGGAGAGTTACCAGAGTACTGTCTAAGCTGGAAAGTTTTAATTAAGAGGAGAGATTGGGTGGACTGGGCTTGTCTTCCTTGAAGAGGAGAAGCCTGTTGGGGGGTGGGGCCAGGCTAGGAATTATGATTAAGATGTAGAAAATGATGAGGGGTAAAGATTGTGAAGTCAGGAAGAAACTTTTCTCCTTGATGGAGAGATCAAAGACACAAAGGGGATGGATTTAAGGTGAGGGGCAGGAGAATCTTCTGGAGATATGAGGAAAATATTTTTCATCCAGAGATTTTTACTCAGAGTAGTAAGGGTATGGAATGTTTTGCCTGCAATGGTAGTAGATTCGCCACCTTTAAGTGCATTTAAATCGTCACTGGACAAGCATATGGACATACATGGAATAATGTAGGTTAGATGGGCTTCATATTGGGATGACTGGTTGGCGCAACATCGAGGGCCGAAGGGCCTGTACTGCACTGCAATGTTCTATTGGTGGGAATCTGAAACTCACCAACTTCAGGTGGTAGATGCAGAATAACTTGTAATATTTACAAAGTATTTAGATGAACACTTGCAAAGGCAAGACAACCAAGGCTATGGACTAGGTCTGGAAAAGGGAATTTCCAGAAAATGGAAACGGTTGGCTGGTTGTTTGTGACTGCCACAGACTTAATTGGCTGAAAGGTCTATTTCTGCGGTATAGACCTCAATGACTTTCTAAAAAGGTATTAAATTCATGCAGCATTTCTTGGAACTCATCATTCCAAAACTTGAGAAAGCAGAATCCATGATATCTGCCAAAGTTGTTACGTCGGGTGATTGGGTTGCAAATGTAATTTAACTCAAAGGTGACTTTCCCATTTGGTGAAGATACTGAGGATGTACATTCTATTCCAGAAGGCCAGTTGGCGAAGGACGGAACTCGATCCATACAAGTACAAACATTTACTAACAGAGAAACACACTGCAAGCACATATATCCAAATCCTACTATCATAGTTTCTGTCAACAGGAGGCTCAAAAAGACACCGACTCCCTGCTTTCAATTAACATTGAGGATCTGAGCCAAGCAATCTATTTCTTTTTCAAACTTTCTCCTCTTCTGCACCATGAAGATGAAAGATGCCCTTTTCTGTTTAAGAAGGAAGGTTCAAGCTAACACAACAGGCCTCGTCTGTCCCCATTCACTTTGATTTCCCCAATAGACGTCAGTTGATACCACTATGTTGTCAAGCAACACAATAATCTCCCACCTTCCGCAGCAACATTTCTTCCATAATGATTGAGCTGTTAATTGGTGCAGTTACATGAGGTCCCATCTTAAAATTAATTAGTTTCCTTCTTGTGAACTTCATAATTTTTGGTTTTATGAAGGTGTGGGACAATCGCCAGAATCTTACTGCCAGTTGAAATTCAGGTCATGGTAACACAAGGGTAAAAAAGAATGTTTTGAAGAATTCACACATTCTTGACAAGGTCACACTGGAAGCAATAAGATTGTTTCACAAATCCAATAACAGACTGAAACCCAATGAATTGGGAGGACACAAAGGTTATTTGTACATGACTCACTCAGAATGAAGTTACATTTTTCAATAAACACAATGTCAATGGAAATATGAGAATTCACAGGTTTGCAACAGATTGACATGACTGCTCAAATTCTGTTAATCAATTGTCTCAGTCTGGAAAGTGAGATTCTTTTGTATGTTTGAAGAGATTGTGGTACAGGTGAGATTCAATTTTGTGCCATCATTAGCTGCCCTCAGCGAACTTTCTCATTCAATGATCTAAGTATTGACTGTTCTTCTACAATAACTCTGAAATTTTTACCAAACAATATCATAATAGTAATTATTAATTCAGATTACATCAGCATCTGACTGGGAACTGATGTGCTTTGTTTTGATGCATTTTTGTGTGAACATTTTGATGGATTATTCGCATTCATAAATATTCAAGCAGCACAAGTGACAGCTCTTCCTAACATAACCAGACATACTGCAAAGATTTCATCACCTAAGGATAATAAGTTCAATTTCAAGAGATGGCTCCATATTTCAAGATTTTTGAGGATTTTTTTGTATGTGAGCCACTCAATGATGGCAAGCTATCTCCATTTAGTGTTAAACAAGAGAATGTTTACTGGTTCAGGCAGTATCATATGTCTATAAAGCAGAAGGAAGTTTAAATTAATCTAAACTCATTTCAACAATGTTCTTTATAACCAGTACAAGAACAAAATTTAAATCTCAGTAGTTTGCAATGAAATGGAATGGACTGCAATGGAGTTCCAGTGACCAACCCTTCCGAAAAACCTTTATGCAAGTATTACACTTAAATTTTCAATTCTGTAAATTTAGGTTAAATTATGTCATTACTAAATAACAATCTGTTATGTAAAGTTTTTTTTTCTATATTGTAAAGGTCAGTGATCATTAAGTGCACTGAAGAAAATGTAATGGAACCTCCAGCAGGAGGTGGTGGTGATGAGGGAGGCAGCTAGAGATGTCCAATTGACTTTTGCTGGAAACAAAGGCTCTCTTGAATTTGTCAGCTGAATGGAACACACAGGGTCATTCCATGTACATAGTCTGAATAGCCCCTTGTTTATCCTTAGACTACGTTCCTGTTTGTCATGACCTGATGTCAATGGAATAAAGAAAATCTACATCATGACATTTAGGTCTCCCATCTTACAAAAATTCTCATTTTATGAAAATGTGTAAATTAAAATATGAATCACGAAAAATTGATCAATTTTTGTTTGTATATCTCTCAGTCAGATGACAAAGATTTAACATGTCGCCTGTGGATGTTAATTCTTTTCTCTCCAACGTAAACGTGCACTCACAGACACAGACACTCTCTCCAACACAGACACACCCTCTGACACAGACACACCCTCTGACACGGACACGCCCCACGACATGGACACCTCCTCCAACACAAACACTCTCTCCGATACGGACACTCCCTCCGACATGGACACTCTCTCCGACACGGACACCCCCTCCGACACGGATACCCCTCCGACACGGACACCCCCTCCGACACGGATACCCCTCTGACACGGACACTCTCACCGATATGGACACCCCCACGATGTGGACACCCCTCCAACACAGACACTCTCTACGACACAGACACCCCCTCCAATACAGACAATCTCTCTGAAATGGAGACTCACTCCGACACGGACACTCCCCACGACGTGGACACTCTCTCCGACACGGACACTCTCTCCAACATGGACACTCCCCATGATATGGACACTCACTTCGACACGGACACTCTCCACAGCGTGGACACTCTCTCCGACACGGACACTCTCTCCGACACGGACACTCTCTCCGACACGGACACTCCCCACGACGTGGACACTCTTTCCGACACGGACACTCCCTCCGACACGGACACTCCCCATGACATGGACACTCCCCACGACACGGACACTCTCTCCGACACGGACACTCTCTCCGACACGGACACTCCCCACGACGTGGACACTCTTTCCGACACGGACACTCCCTCCGACACGGACACTCCCCATGACATGGACACTCCCCACGACACGGACACTCTTTCCGACATGGACACTCTCTCCGACACGGACTCTCCCCACGATGTGGACATCTCCTCCAACACAGACACTCTCCCCAACACGGACACTCACTCCGACATGGATACTCATTCTGACACGGACACTTCCCCCGATGGAGACACTCCCTTCGACACGGACACTCCCTCCGACACGGACACACTCCCTTCGACATGGACAATCCCCCTGACACGGACTCTCCCCCCGACAAGGACACTCCCCCCGACATGGACACTCTCTCCGACACGGACACTCCCTCCGACACGGACACACTCCCTTCGACATGGACAATCCCCCTGACACGGACTCTCCCCCCGACAAGGACACTCCCCCCGACATGGACACTCTCTCCGACACGGACACTCTCTCCGACACGGACACTCCTTTCTGACACGGATACTCCCTTCGACACAAACAATCGCTCGGACACAATCCAAGATAATCACAATCCTAATGTACAAAGACATTGCTATTCCTTCAATATCTCTGGGTCAAAAACTTGGAATTCCCTTCCAAACAGCATTTTGGATCAAGCTGCAGCACATAGATGGCAGTGATTCAAGAATACAGCTCACCACAACCTTTTCAAGGGAAACACAATGAAAGATGTGATGGAATAGTGTATGCAACAACATCCATACTTTTGAACATTTAGATAACTAACCATGTTACAATTGCTGGTTGTTGACATGCAGTTAACATGAAGGACTTGCTCGACATTACATATCAGGCCTTCTCTGTGAGGCAGTGATGAAATACAAAGCAATATAGAGCCAAATAAACTGACCTGAGCAGGGTAGAATTGGCTGGACAGTATAGAACATTTAATAAGACATTTGAGAGATTAAATGGATCAATAATGTTGTTTTAAATTATAATAGGACAGGAGGGGCATGGATGTCAGCTGAAGAAGCCATGAACTTAATCAACTTAAGGACTAACTTTACATTTATAGTGAACTTGGGGAATAGAATGTCACTTAACACAATAAATTGCAGCTCAGTTGAAGATTGTAAATGGGACTTGGATAAGTTCCTATTCGTGGAAATAGCAGTATATGTTTAGGCAGCATGGGTGAAGATAAAGTGAATAAAGATGAAAACCAGTGAGATAAACTTTATAGACCCCAATAAGCTGTATGAACTATATGCACTTAAAGACCACTGTCCAATTAGAATTGTAGAATGGTCACAAAATAGAAGTAACGCATATGGCTTGCTACATCTATTCTATCTACGTGCAAGTCACCTTTATCCCAAAGCCCTGAAAAGTTTCTCTCTTCAGATAATTATCTAATTCTCTTTTAAAAGTTTTGATTGAGGTGCAGTCAAGATCCTAACACAAATAAAGAAGTTAGTGGTGCAGTGGAAGTGTATCTACCTCCGAGCCAAGCAGCCCAGGTTCAAATCCTACCTGCTCCAGAGTTGTGTAATAACCGCGACAGAACATTCAGGAAAATATCTTCCTTTCTGGAAATAACCACAGGATAGAAAACTCGGTGGGGGCCAAGTGAGTGCTCAGGGATTGGAAGTGTTTGAAATTGATCTTGCAGTAATACGTGCAAACAATTTTTTTTTTGTGAGTGGCTCAGTGATTAGTACTGTTACTTCATAGCGCCAGGGACCCAGGTTCGATTCCAGCCTTGGGCGACTATCTGTGTGCAGTTTGCACATCCTTCCTGGGTCTGCATGGGTTTTCTCCGGGTGTTCCGGTTTCCTCCCACAGTCCAAAGATGTGCAGGTCATGCTAAATTGTCCACAATGTTAGGTGCATTATTCAGAGGGAAATGGGTCTGGGTGGGTTACTCTTCAGAGGGTCGGTGTGGACTTATTGGGCCGAACAGCCACACTGTCGGAAATCTAGAAATTGAATTGAATTTATTGTCACGTGTACCAATGCACAGCAAAAAGCTTTGTCTTGCGAGCGATACAGGCAAATCATAGAGTTAAGTAGCATAGATAAGTAAATAATAGGTAAACAGCAGCAAAAACAAAAACACAGGTATAGGCGAATGTGAAGAGTTTGTGAGCCCATTCAGTGTTCTTACAAACCGACTGGTGCGTGTGTTCAGGCTTCTGTACCTTCTCCCTGATGGTAGAGGTTGTAGAAAAACATTTCCAGGGTGGGATGGATCTTTGAGAATGCTGGCAGCCTTTCTACAATTATCTGAAATTAGTGTTCTTTAGTTCTTCATCCTTCTGCCAATAGAACACATCTATTCTGTCCAGATCTATTCTGTTTTTTATAGGACTTTATTAATTATTCCCTTAATCCTCTCCTTTCCAAGCACAACAGGCCCTGCTTCTCCAAACTATCCACATGTATCATTCTTCATCCTTGAAGGCTTTCTTATAAAGCTCATCTGCATTCTTTTTCATGTTTTTACTCGCTTCCAAAAGAGTGATGAAATTAACTGGACACAATGTAATTTATATTTTAAAAATACCCCTGAATGCCTAATGGTGCCACAAAAATGAAGAGCATAGAACCAGATATTACAACAAATGGCTTCTCAGACTGCAGATCTCAATGTTTAAATTTCTTGGTGGATGAAGATCCTAGCAAACAGTAGTTGTTGGTTGAGAAAAGATCAGAGAAATCCAGTTTGCCACTAGTACCAGACTCCAAATTCTTTGAGTATGTTCAAATTGTAAATGATTTCATTACTTTCATTTTCTAAAAAAACTACACTAAGGGATTTGCTAACAGTGGAGAAAGTGAACTCTTAGCTGCTTTTGGTTGATCTCAAAGACAAGAAGAATTTAAGACATCATGTGGCACGGCATGAATCACCAGGGCAAATTAGGAAATAGACCCCGAGAATGATCTCAACTAATTGAACTGTTGATACCATTCTCCACTCGGCTATTCGTGAAGTGAACTAAAAAGCCAACCGTTTGCAACAAGGACATAATCAAAACCTCCCTGAAAAAGGATCTCCACAAAGTCATTGGAATCTGTCATCCAAGACAACACACACTGGAAAGAGGCATCCGTGAAAGTGCCAAACAGCTCAAGCATCTTTGACAGGACTAGATGGAGGCCAAGTGCAAACAGCAGAAGGAGTTGTGACAATCCAAGCACCCTACCCACCTGTCATTGACCCACCTATGGCTGTATGCATGGCTCCTGCATTAGATTGTTTAATCACCTTCAGACCCACAACACCAGAGTAGAAAAAAGTCACCCTCAGTCTTAAGGGACTGAGAATAGTTACTTCACAACTAATCGTTACTTTGTTTAGAAGTGCTGATTTAAAAGTAATACAAATACCTGTGGGAGTACTAAAGAGGACAAGTGCTTTGCAGACCTACTTTAAAACGAGTAATTACCAGAATCATTCAACATACAGAGATTTATCTTTACGACTGGAAGTACTGCTTTTCATTGATCTGTGAGGTACATTACATTGCTCCTTGTGGGCTAGGTATGGACAATTAGCTGTCATGTTGCTACCAAAAGGGCTTAATCCTTTTCAGAATGTGTTGTTTGTTACTGAATATGATCATTGGAACATTTGGAATTTTCAAACCTAACTAATACTTTTGCCTGAATATAAATTATTTCATAACATTCATTGTATGTACATTCTAATGTGGAACCATACTGTGCGTGAGAAAGAGGCCAATGCTTTACAAAGTACAATATTTTACTGCTTAGACCTAAAGACAATTTTCCAATTTAAGCCAATAAAGCCACGGACCATCAAAGCTGTAGGAAACATGAAAGGAATACTTGGAGACTATGCAAATCATTGTCATGAAAAGAGCTAAAAACTGTTCACTGAGCCCCCATGACAAAGCTAGAGGCTGTTTTTACTGAAAAGCAACTTGACATTTGCTCATTATCTGCCCAATCTAAATGTATTACTAAGATAGTGACACTGCTATCTCTGAGTTAGAAAACTGCCCATTCAAATCCCATTCCAGGAAAAACACATGTATCCTAAACATCCGAGCAGCACACTGAGAGACAGCTACATCATCTGAGGCAATATTCCTGATGTTAAATCAAAGTTTCATTTATCCCTGATGATTCATGTGAGTATCAAAGATCCTATGATATAAGAAGAAAGTGGAGTATTAGATTAGGCAAATAAGAATGTAGGAACATAGTCACAGGAGAATGCCATTCAGCCCTTCATGCCCACCCTACCATTTTAGATTATGGCTGATCATCTACATCAATGCCATTTTCCCATACAATATCCCGATTGCCTGGTATAATTATACTTGGAAGTATATGAATCTATATTGAATACACTCATCACTTTGATTCCACATTCCTTGGGAGTTAGAGAATTCCAAGGATTTACCACCTTCTGAGTAAGGAAATTCCTCTTGATCTCAATTTTAGTTGGTTTCCCCCTTACTCTGAGATCTATCTCCTGCTTCCACAACCCTCCAAACTAGGTAGAACTTTGCTATTAATTTATCTGTGTCATGCCTAAACATTGCTGAACTGAGGAAATGGTGGAAGCATAACAACATTTCAGTGGCATCTGGATGAGTATATGAATAGGAAGGGTTGAGAGGGATACGGACTAAATGCTGGCAAATGGGATTAAATTTATTTTAGGCTGTCTCGTCAGCATGGACGAGTTGGACCAAGGGGTCTGCTTCCATGCTCTACATCTCTCTGACCCTATGACTCTATATTGAATGCAAAATGAAGTTCCAAAAGCACTCAGCTAAGAATTGCAGAATTCATTTCATTTTTGACTTATCTGCAATTCCCCACTTTAAATAAGGGCATCCTACCACATTAAATTAATTATCTGAACCCCTTGTTTGACTCAGGATCTTTATTACACTATACATCCATGAAGTGACTTGAGACTCCTTTCTACATTAAATCTGTTCTGCAACCAATTTATTCCTGTTTGTGGAATCTTGCCATGCAGTCCACATTATGGCTAAATTAAAACAAAATGTAATACATTTTGTTAAGTATTTTGATACATTTCGAGAGATCTGATGAGACATTTTGCAAAATGCATGTCTCTCAATATTCATACTTAGTTTTACATGAAGGACTCCATCACAAATCTCAGGGCCTTAACAACTTCCTCTTTGGTGGCTCAGTGGTCAGCACTGAGGCCTCACAGCACCAGGACCTGGGTTTGATTCCAGTCTTGGGTGACTGTCTGTGTGGAGTTTGCACATTCTCCCCATGTCTCTGTGGGTTTCCTCCGAGTGCTCTGGTTTCCTCCCACAGTCTACAAATGTGCAGGTCAGGTGAATTGACCATGCTAAGTTGCCCATAGTGTTCAGGGATGTGTAGGTTATGGGCATTAGTCGGGAGA
The DNA here is from genome assembly GCF_020745735.1 of Hemiscyllium ocellatum. Classification (NCBI taxonomy): domain Eukaryota; kingdom Metazoa; phylum Chordata; class Chondrichthyes; order Orectolobiformes; family Hemiscylliidae; genus Hemiscyllium; species Hemiscyllium ocellatum. The sequence continues at coordinate 30,010,373 of NC_083429.1, read as the reverse complement.
AATGTCAAGTAAAAGAGTGGGGGAATGTGTCTGTGTGGGTTACTGTTCAAAGGGACAGTGTGGACTTGGGCCAAATGGCCTGTTTCCACACTGTAGGGATTCTATGATTCCCTGTATAACTCCCTAAATTGATATTCTGTTGTCCTGGCACCTTATCCCTATGTTTTCAGCTCTTTAAAACACATATGGCTCTCTCTGTCTCCCTCAGAGCAGGTCACCCTGAATACATTCTTTGAACTCCTCATCGAGGCTAACTTTGTCCATCTGATGTTTTCAATCCAGATGTCGAATAAGATTGCCCATGATTACTGCTGCAACGTGTGACAAACACCAATTATTTCTTCTTCCATAACCTATTCAACTCTGCACTTACTGTCAGAGAGTCTGTACACCACTCCCACAAGGGCCTCTTGACTTCACCATATCTTATCGCATCCCAACTGATTCTACATCCTGGTTTCTTGAGGTGAATCAATTTCTCTCATTTATGTTAACATCACAAATGATTAATAGAAAAACCCTTCTGCCTTTTCCTAACTTCCAGTCCCTCCTAAATGCCCATTACCCTTCAACGTTCAGTTCCCAGTCTATCACTTAACAGCCATGTCTCTCTACAGATCAGAGTTATTTATATCTGTGCTATCAGTTCAATTTTTTTTGCTGAATTCTATATGCATTCATACACCAAGCCTTAGTTTTGTCTTTTTTTTTGTAACCTCTTATGTGTTGATTTACTGAGAAAATGCAAAGCGTCCAAATATATGCAGGCTCGGTGGATTGGCCTTGCTAATTTCTCATTGCTTCCAGAGATGTACAGGCTAGGGGAATTAGCCACGGGAAATACAGGGTTACAGGGATAAGGTCGAGGGGTAGGTCTGGGTGGGATGATCGCTCTTCAGAGGACCACTGTGGACTTGATGGTTCAAATGGCTTGTTTCCACAATATAGGGATTCTATGATTCCCTGCCCCTTCCTATCACTCTGTTTATCATTTCCCATATTAATATGCAAGTGAGTACTGTATAGAAGCAGGAAAGATGGTGCTGGAGGGAGGGCTTTAGAATTGAGTAAATCGTATTTTCCTTCATAGATTTTTAAATTTAATTATAATCAAATATTTTCTGAAAATTTCATGGTTCGACACATGATAAACTTGTGTTTTGCTAATTCATTTACATACTTTGTGCAAAAACAAACTCCAGACAAAGCATAATTTGGGCTGAAAAAATAAACAAAAATGCGATGTGTTCTGAAACAAATAATCACAACTGCTTTCTGTACTGAGTCTATTCTCATTCTGTAGTTGCTCATGATCATGTATTTTGTGCCAGGAATGCACTGCAGTCTAGATATTTTAATTCTAAACATGTAGCCTGATATCAGATCAGGACAGTAATGTCTGAAGAAATGCAAAGTAGATAGAAGATTGACACTTTTGTTGTATAAAACACACATTAGGCATTCCAGAGGTGCTCTACATTAGTTTATCAACAAATATGCCATAGAAGGCAGGTTTGCATTGAGAATTCTGACCAAATTAGTTTATTTTCCATTCTTGGCTATGAGAGAAGGGGAGACAGAAAATCATAGATTAACCTAACCAGCACCATCATTCGACACATCTCACTAGAAATGAATCACTTCCCTGTTCTCTTGGCAGGGGGGAGATTAGAAAAGGGATCAATAGAGATAGTAAATTAAAACATTGCATTTGCTCAGAACAGGAAGGATACTGAACAAATAAACGGATAGCATTTTGTTCCTGAGGAATACAGATATAAGAGGTTCATATTAAAACATTTAATGTCCTACAATGAAGTTCATATCAGGTTCATTTCAGCATTAGACCTGATGCATGCTGTGAAGTTAAACAGCATTGCACCACTCAACATTGCAATAATCTCTTTTGCACTTGAATCTTTTGACAAGTCTCCAAGCTGTATTATTTTGTTCTATTGCCCACACTTGGATTGAAATAAAATAATTAATGCTAATTCAGAAAGTCAAACTTTCTGCACCCCTTTAATTTCCTCATCCTGTTCCTTGTTCAGTCTTTGCTCTTGGAAGACTCTTGCTCAAAATCTGCAACTTACAGCTAAATTCTCTTTTCCCCTTTTCTCTGGCTTCTCAATGTCCTTACTAAACCTCATTATTCAACATCTTCACTTGAAGCCACACTCAAATGCCAGCTTCACCTTGTTCTTGAGACATCACCTTCAGCATCTTTAATGATCAATTTCTGACACCTTCCTTACCATCCTTACAATTTCTATCCCATTGCCCTTTTCTAATCCTCTCTCTCTGCTTCCAAACCCTCATTAAATAACAGAAAGTTCCCCAGCCATCTCTCAACTTTGCCTTTGTTACAGACTCACTGCTTCAGTTAACATGCATAATAAACTCTCTGTTTTGGCTCTTACTAAATTCCTTGTGATCTCCGTATACTATAACTCCTTTAGGAATTACCACTTTTGAAAGATCAAGTCCATGAACCACAGGCTTAAATACTTAAAGCACAAATTATTTGATTTAACTAATACCAGCTCCAGCTGCACCAAGTATTTACAGATGCTTCAAAGAACAGATTACTTCATTGCTCTTAAATTGTACTCCATATGCTTTTTGTTCATGATTGACTGTCTTCTCTAACCCTTCTTCACCCATTGTGCCTTGCTTCCGATGTGAACAGTGAGGAGCTTATGGAATTCCTTCTTATCCCGAGCTCAGGATTATCTCAGCCTTTTCAGGTTCTCTGTCCCTCACTAAGTGTTACTATCCCATTTTATTTGTCTGAACTCGGGACTCAGAAGGGTCTGGCATTTCTTTCACATTTACAACATTGATTACCGAAGGGGTTTTCCTACTCTTTTGTTGGTGTAGTTAAATCAAATTTTCTCAGGACCATGACGAAATTCCTGGTGCAAGGTTTTGTGTTTTAGTCTCATTCACAATATCAACCGCTTCCACTCCTTGCCTGACATTTTGCGTTTTCCTTTCACAACTACAATGATAGCTTTGCTGACTAAAACCTATTATTTATTTGATAGCTATCCTCCATTTTCTCAAATGTGGTGCCATAAAACACTTTGTGAATTCCTTCATCTGATTTTTAATTCCAAAATAGAAAGACAATCTTTTAAATTTAACAACAGAATTCTGCATAATTATAATTCTACTATGTTATGTATTCTTAAAATGTCTATGGCTTCAAAAATGATCAAACATACATTTCACTCCATCCAATTTCATAATGTGCATCTCCATGACATTTGTTAAATAATTTTCTGCTATCTGTCCCAACACAACACATCTCTTGTAAAATTGCTCTTCACTGATATTGTTCATATGAATGAGGCAAGCTTTCAGACAAGTGTTGTCATTCCACAATTCAACTCTCTATTTTAGCAGCAATCTGTCTATTGCCATTTTGATATCAACTTACAGATGACTCAAAGCTTTCAACAGGAAAATGTTGACGGATGGAAACAATACATTCAACCTCCACTCAAAATTACCTTTTATCTCATCCTTGCAAACGCAACCTAGGTGTCATACTGAGCTTCACATCACACATACAATCATTTAAAAAAATACAAATATCCAACAGAATCATTCTGTATATATTTGTTCACATTTCACTTTCCCCAGCGTAACTCTCATCAATGCATTTGTGATCTCCTCACAACATATTGAACAATGCAACAACTTGAAATGATGTTGGCATCACCAAATTCTGCCATGATATTTTTCCTCTCTCCATCAGAAATATATCTCCTGATCATCCCTAACCTGCTCTACTCTTTTACCCATAGTCCTTTGTGCATTGTATTTGGTTACCATTGATAATAGTTCTAGTCCTTAAAATGAGATATTTTGCCCTTAAAATGAGATATTCTCAGACCTCACATTTTACTCCACTTTCTCATCTTCAGTAGGCTCCTTAAAGTCTAACATTTAGAACACATATTTGGCCTTTCGCTGTATCTTTCTTCTGAAAGCCAGTTTGGAATTACCTTGCCCACAGCTTTGCTGCACTTCAGGATATCATACTTTGTTAAACAAAAATCGAAGTTGCTGTTGACATGTCCCTTCAAGTTCAAACATGGTCTAGTGCGCTGACAAACGTATTTTGTCTTCTGTATTACTTCTTAAAGGATTTTGAAGTCTATTCTGTCAATAATGCATGAAACCTAGTCACAGTTCAGCAACTTATTCACTTTCATTCAACCATATTTATCTTCGGGTAACAGGCAGATTTCTTTCTCGAGGTAGGCTGATGTTCTCTAAATTGCATGGATGCTTATAAAATGCACCATTATCATTTCCCAAAAGAGGTGTTATTCTATCAAGCTTCATTCTGAATTTTCTTTGTTTTAGTTATCAGTTTACTTATTTATATCTTCTTGACATGCATCTAGCAATACATCTCTGCTCACTTTCTGACAGTCACTTTGGACCATGTCAAACTCTACTCCAATGACCTGAGTAAAGTCATCATCCTATTAGAGAGATATAAAAAGTACCAAAAACAATCTCTGAAGAGGAGGAAAGGAGTAATTCTCATGTCCTGGCTTCTATTTATTCCTCAAATAACTTTGACAACAGATTGCCCAATCAATTATTTCATTGCTGTTTGTGAAAGCGTATTATGTGCAGGTAGACTGCAGCAGTTCAAGAAGGCAGCTCACCAAGACCCTCTCGAGGGCATCTAGGGATGGGCAGCCTGCACCACTCACATCTCACAAACAAATACATTTCAAAAAAAACAATTGGCTGCTGTGTATTTCTGCATAATTGTTGTGATCTTTGGATATGATAAATGTCAGAATATCCTGTCTTCAAAAAAGGTGTCATCTAATTGCTAGTTCTTCTTTTACTTTCCTAATCTGTTATCTTGGATCCATTCAAGTCTGAAAAAACTGACTGAAAAAAGATATTTTCTGTACAAAACTAATTTACTTTCAAAAATAGACTTATAACTTGTGATGTATGTTTTAAAATAACATTTTACAGTTCTGAATAAAGACAAAAGTCAAATAGACCAAAATTTCTTAAAAATAAACATTATCCTTAATCAAAACTGAAATTGAGAAAGGCTGTATCATAAGAATGTAATCTCATTCTCTTAACAGGAATTGACTTGAACTGTGGAAATAGCAGATTGTCTGATAGTTTATTTCCTGTAAATCCTTGCAATAGATGCAACCACTACTTGAACCGTTCCCAGAGGGGAAAGCTGATTTGTAACCGAGCAGGAAATCAATGAACAGGAATGGTTACCTCTTGAAGCCTGGCAATTGATATAGCCAAGCAGAACCATCACCCTCCATTTATACTGGATTATATAATTGCCTCTCTACCCATCCAATGCTCTTTGGCCACAGAAAAATTGAAGCCTTAATCGTTAAATACACAAGTATGAATAACATACACAGGCCAAGGAAGATTGTCATATTATAAATTGTGTAAAAAAAAACTAACTATATATTAAGATGTGCAAAATTTTAAGAAAAGCAATAAAGAAATTCTTCCCTTTCCTTGATTTCAATTTAATATTGACAGCCTTGTATCTTCTTTGTATTTCTTTGGTTACTACAAGGAAGAGAATTTCTTCTGCAATTTCATTCCACTCCCATGCTTGTCAGAATTCAATTAAAATAAACTTAAAATGGCATTTCATAAAATCAATTTCTGCATTGCACTACTTGATTAAATGTAAAGTTGAACATTGTTATTCAATTAATATAAATTCCAAGTGTAAAACACTGATATTAATAATAAAAGTAAAATGTATCAAACATTTACAGTATTGAATGATCACCCTGCTTATTTGGTCACAAAGTCCTTCAGTTTAATGAGATTTTCAAATGTGCTAAACAATTGAACAGAACACTCAAATCCCAAGTGCACGAACTATTCTAATGTAGGCAGGCACTCAAGTAAAATTGAGTTTCTTTCACTGAAATAATACATGGGTATAGTGCTGGTGACACCCATGAAGAACAGCTCTGAAATGGGCACAATCACTCACACTTGCTACACTGCTCTTCATAGTCATTACTGGCTGAATCCTATTAACAAGGGTAAATGGAAAAGACAGAGATTTCCATTAAATACACTTGTCAGTTGGAGAAACTAGCTAAAATAGAGCACTCAAAATGAAACCAACAGTGTAATTGCTGCTGAAAGATCTCCCTTCTGATTTGCTGCATAAGACAGGCACATGAGCAACCTGCAAATTGTCAATACAAAAGGTGAAAATATCCTCAGATAGATGTGGTTTGACTATGTAAAGAATAAAAAGCTATTTATTTACGATTAATGTGAATATCAATACAAAATGCAGTGACAGTACATGTTATTTGTTATGTAATGAAACTTCAGTTAATTAAAATATGAGACAGCTTTGCATAGAATGACTATTGTGTCTTTTATGACGAAGCATTCCCTTAATTTAATGCAATATCTTAAGGAGTAAAATTTCATGCAGTTTGTATTCTTGAAAGAGCAGTACCTCATAACAAAATAAGAGGAGAGAGATATCCAATGCATGGATTGACGTTTCATGTAAGAAAGCAATTGTCAGATTCTTGGAACAGTGGTACTATGTCTGAGGCAGGAAACACCTGTTCAAAAGTGGTAATTGCATCTGTACACTGGCATTGAGAGAGTTCACTTTTTACGAACTTCATGTGCTATATACAAACAATGTTGTGACTCTGTCTGCCAGCTCATCTGCTGTGGGTTTGCACACACAAAAGTCATTGTCTGAACGTCAGTGAAATTCCATGTTTAAATTGGGACAGAGCAGTCTTCCTAACAGAACCTAAAAAATTAAACAGCATCTGAATTCAGCTGCATCAATGGAGATCAGCAAGCAATTAAAATTTGCTCAGCAAATAGGAATGAAGTCTCCACAAATGCAACGGTCAAAGAGCTAGAAGATCCCCAAAAAGATAAGGACCACATTTGAAGACTAAGTCGAAGTCACTTCACCATGTGTACTTATCAACAAGAATTCAACTAAAGGACGAGAAACCATAGATCACTGCAACCAGCTGCACAGAGAAGGATTCATGATGTGTTTTCTTTTCAGATGGGAAACTAGCAGGTGAATTGGCCATGCTAAATTGCCTGTAGTGTTAGGTAAGGGGTAAATGTAGGGGTATGGGTGGGTTGTGCTTCGGCGGGTTGGTGTGGACTTGTTGGGCCGAAGGGCCTGTTTCCACACTGTAAGTAATCTAATCTAATCTAATCTAGCAAACAAAATTATTAATTTGGTGATCACATGGATCCCGTGAAATCTTTCCAGAAATATTATCTGGATTAACCAAAACTTGGACTCTGTAAAGGGCTAGTAAAGGATGGATGTAAGTACAAAGTGATCTTCATGGGTTGACAAAACATACAGGTCCTAATTTTAAATTGAACAGTTGATACAATTGCGAGAACACCAAATAAAGCAAGGCATGTGGAAGATGTGGCAATCTGCATGCATAAAGGAAATGCCCAGCTGTAAATGAATTTTGCATGTGGCATAATTGACCAATCAGATCCCACACAAGGTGTATTTCCAAACTACAATAAAAGTCATCTGGTGTACAACCAGATGCATAAAATGACTGATGAATCAGAACCTGACCACAATGAGACACAGAATGGGGAATACGTTTCATACCAATCTCATGGAAAATGCCAATGTAATCACTGTCTGAAGGGTTCTAAATTAACTATCCTCACAAAACAGTTCAAGATGGTGGCAGAGGAGTAGGTAGCATCTGGGCTCCTGGGCGCAGGTCTCGTCTACTCCGTCCACTTTTTAAAAAAATTTGCTCTTTTTGTTTTTCTTTTCTAGCTTTTGCTTTTACTTACCTTTGGGGGAATAGCTCAGCCACACTGCATCAGCAGTGAAGGCATCAACAGGGAAGGCGGAATGGGGTAGGATGGTGATTTGGCCAGGGTCTAGAACATGGCCCTGGCTGGTAAACCTGGAGCAGGACTCTGGCAGTGGCATTGAACAGGCAGCTGGTGGAACGGCAAGCACTGGCCTCAGCATTGGCAGAGTTGGCATTGGCAAGATGGGCCCATCAGCAAGACTGGCACCTGAGGAGCAGCGACACTGATGTTGGTTGGGTTCAGCACTGGTGGCAGTGAAGCAATGCCAAAAGGGCTATGGCCTCGCTTCAAGGTGAATATTTTTATTTAATTATTCTTAAAATAGTCAAATGGCAGCAGATCATGGAGACAGTGGAAGCTTCTCAATGTCTTTTACTGTTTTTTTTCCACTGTATAATATACATGACAACAAAATCATTTATTCATTCATTCTAAACTGGTGACTATTAGTTATTGGCTAAGATTGACAGAAGGCCAATGTGAATCCCTGTGAACTATATAAAAAAAGCACCATGTACCAATGGACAGGGAAAAGTAAAATAAATTTCATTCATTCATTTGTCGGACGTGGATGTCACTGCTGGGCACCATTTATTGACTATCCCTAGTTGTCCTTAAGAATGTGGTGGCAAGCTGCTTTCTTGAACTGCTGCAGTCCCCCTGTTGAAGGTTGACTCACGGTGCCATTAAGGAGGGGATTCTAGGATGTTGACCCAGTGACAGTGAAGGAACAGTGGCATACTTCCAAGTGAAGGTGGTGAGTAGCTTGGAGGGGAACTTGAAAGTGGTGGTGTTCCCATACGCCTGCTGCCCTTGTCCTTCTAGATGGAGATGGTTGTGGCTTTGTAAGGTGCTGTCTGAGGATTTAAAATGAACTTCTGCAGTGCTTCTTGTAGATAGTACACATTGCTGCTAATGGGCGTTGGCGATGGAGGAAGTGGAACTTGTTTGAATGTGAAATGCTTAGCATACAATGGTTCACAAATTCCATGTGTAGTATCAATAGTGCCAGACTTTATGTAGAAGTAATCCACCTGGATGTTGCAGATGTTGTCCATTTTGGGTAATGCTGGACCAGTAAATGCTTGAATACCAATACGCCATGTCTTCACACTCATCATAATCCATGGAATCAGACAACAGAGACATGACAAAAGACTACAACAGGCTATTCAAGAAATACTTGCAGAACTGAATACTAATGAAGAATGGAACCCCATTTTCTTCTGAATTACTGGAGCTAAAATCTCATCTCTCTAGCAAAAGAATAAAATTAAGTTCAAGAGGAAATGTTTGAACAACTTGTTCAAGATCAATCCATACTTGAAAAATATCACTGTGATGATGTCTTCAAGGCATATTTCTGCTCAGTTCACATTGATGACCAAAGAGATAAAAAGGAAAGAAATGGAGCAGTTGAACTATTATGTTTGTATCAACAAGCCAATGACATGATTTCTGGTTTACAGGAAATGTGAAGCAATGCACAAATGAAATACAACTGACTCAACAGAAGCAGCTACAGAATCATGCTCAAAGCAATGCTGGAGAAATCATACAGACCTGCAAAAACAGGGGGATAAGCATAGTGCACACAACAAGCTGTAAAGCATTTGTGAGGCAAAAAACAATGAATGCCAACAATTATGTTCTAGTGAAAGATCTCAAACACATCATAAAGTAAATCAAATGACCACTGAAGCAGAAAGTTGAAGCAAATTACATATACAATAAAGCAAAATGTAGACTCATTCGTTCTTGTAAATAATAACCCTCAATTAACAATGAGTATATTGAAATATAATGATAATGCTTTTTTGAAAAGGACATACATATTCCCATTATAGCCTGTTGATCTAATTTCAAGGGCTGCCTGGGATGCTGGAATATCACACTCAGTTCAATCTTCTTTGTACTCTTCGATCTTCTCCAAATATAGGCATCGTCTATCACTCTCCTTTTTAACATAATGTCTCACACACAATATGTCGAAGGAATCCTTCCCCTTTTTGTATATAAAACTCTTGCACTGAGATAACAATGCCTGAGGTAGTGTCACAAAGCTTGCAACATTTCTCTAGTAGGTCCTTTGAGTCTTTTTCATGTTGATCATCTTCTGGGAGTAGCCAAAAAGTGTGGTGCTGGAAAAGCACAGAGGGTCAGGGAGGGTGAGGGTGTGGGTGGGAGTGAAGGTAGCTGGGAAGACGATAGGTAGATGCAGGTGGGGGATGGGTGATAGTGACAGGTCAGAGGGAAGAGTGGAGTGGATAGGTGGGAAGGAAGATGGATAGATAGGAAAGTTCAAGAGAGTGGTGCCAAGTTGGAGGGTTGGATCTGGGATGAGGTGAGGGAGGGGAGATAAGGAAACTGGTAAAGTTGACATTGATGTTGTGTGGTTGAAGGTTTTCAAGGCGGAAGATGAGGCATTCTTCCTCCAGGCTTTGTGTGGCTTGGGTTTGGCGGTGGAGGAAGTCCAGGACTTGTATGTCCTTGGCGGAGTGGAAGGGGGAGTTAAAGTGGTCAGCCATAGGTTGGTAGGGTATTTGGTGCACGTGTCCCAGAGACGTTCCCTGAAACATTCCACAAATTAGCGTCCTGTCCGGAGACCACAGCGAGAGCATCGGACACAGTAAGTGAGGTGTTTAGATGTACTGGAAAATCTCTGCCGGATGTGAAAGGATCCTTTGGAGTAGCCCATCATTGTACATAGCATCTTTTACACAAGACATAAAAGCAAAACCTAAATTAACTTTTTAAATCTGCACGTAAGACAGCTTGGGACTATTTGGAGGAAAACTGACCCGGACAAAATTTGTCCTGAGACAAAGTTTGTCAAAATGGCAAACAACAAATGCTGAAGGTCACAACATGTCTGACAGCACCATGGAGACAGAGCAGCCTAATGTTTCAAGTCTAGATGATTCTTCACCAGAGCTGAAGAGTGGAGGGGAGAGCATCCACACTACAGTTTAGGAGTGGGGTGTTGGAGTTAATGGGGTGTAGGGTGCTGGTGGAAAAAAGATGTTGGTAGTTGAGATTAAGTGATAGGAATGTGAGAAAGACAGAACAATGGTGTTTCTAACTTCTAGACTTGAAAGGACAGACAGTCCCACTGGGCTTGGTGGCGGGGGGAGGGGGGCGGATGGAGTTTGGGGCACTATCAAATTTGTATTCTTTGGTCATTGACTCCATCTGTTGCGAAAGTACCCAGTTATACAGAAACTGACTGTGGCACTTAGCAACATCACAAGAGTAATATCAGTTCAAAAAGCAAGTTATTCGTTATAAGCACTTCACAGAGTCCTTGAGATCTGGAAGACATTTGTAAATACAAATTATTTCTCCCAGCTTCTTAAAATGTACGTACGTTTGCCTCATCACATATGTGAGGGAATATTTTAAGACTTACACAAGAAAATAAATGTTGAATGCTCTAAAGTAACATGGGATTGTTGATAATTTACTCCTCTTTATCCCTTTTCTACCTCCACAATGTGCATTTGCAGACAGAATAATAGGATATCGCACTTCTTGCTGGTGCCAGTGTAGCTTTATTGTGGACAGCAGGTAGTTTGTGATAGCTTCCATTGTTACATCAGCCAGAGCTAGTGGTGCAACAATGATTTATTTCTCAAAAGATTGTGCTGACAAGAAAATAGTTCCAAACCTACTTAATGGATGATAACCAAAATTTAGCGGCAGTATATTTCTTAATCAATGACAATGATTGTAGGAAACCTTCTCAGTAAAGTTATAATTTAGAGTCAGTTACATTTTTAAATGTAGTAATTCATTGATATATTACATCACAGATCAAACAACTGCATGAAAAAGGACATTTATCTATAACAGAGAATTAAACTTGGGTCTTAAGAAGACATTTATGGAACTGATTTGAACATTTTTGATATGCTGTATCATCAGTAACTCAATCAGTGAAAAAAGAAAACATTTAAATTCAATTGGTAATAATGAATCTGAAGCCATTTTCTTGAATTTAAATTAACTACAATAGTGTTTGCAGTTTTCATGCTATCCATATTAGGGAATTTAGGGGTTAATAAAGAGGAGGAGAAAGTGAGGAGTGCAGATGCTGGAGATCAGAGTCGAGAGTGTGGTGCTGGAAAAGCACAGCAGGTCAGGCAGCATCTGACGAGCAGGAGAATCAATGTTTTGGGAATTCCGAATGAAGGACTTATGCTCAAAACGTCGATTTTCCTCCTCCTCAGATGCTGCCTGACCTGCTGTGCTTTTCCAGCACTACGCTCTCCTACTAGAAGATGATTCTGTTTCCCTTCTTTTAATTGCTGTCACTTACAAAATTTGGGAGTTATATCTGGGAACAGTGACTGGATCAGAATTTACTGAAGATTTACATTACTATCATGGTACATCTTTGACAATGAGTTTGGCTATTTTCATCACAAGTCTCAAGAAAATAGGTGGTGAGTGACCTTATTCATGTCATGTCATAACCTCCTTGAAAAATTGAAATATGCTGCCAATATTTTGGGGGCAGCAGGGTGACTCAGTGGTAGCACTGCTGCCTCACAGCACCAGGAACCTAGGTTCGATCCCAACCTCGGGCGACTGTCTGTGTGGAGTTTGCACATTCTCCCGTGTCTGCGTGGGCTTCCTCCCAGAGTCCAAAGATGTGCAGGTCAGGTGAATTGGCCATGCTAAATTGCCCATAGTATTAGGTGCATTAGTCAGAGGGAAATGGGTCTGGGTGGGTCACTCTTCGGCGGGTCGGTGTGGACTTATTGAGCCAAAGGACGTGTTGCGCTTTTCCAGCAACACATTTTCAGCTCTGATCTCCAGCATCTACAGACCTCACTTTCTCCCCAAAGGACGTGAATCCAGACTGTAAGGAATCTTATCATATCCTTCCTGAAATCATGTAAAAAGAAACTCTATCACCAAGTCAAGTAAATAGCAATTTGTTTTCTGATCTGCAGTGGTTTTCATGTTGCAGGTATTTAAATTCATGAATTCAAAATCATTGTTGCAGATCACCTTGATATTTTTAATTCTGGTTAAATACTGCAAAAATGCTTAACTGACAATATACTCGGTTTAGCACATGTACATTCTAGGACACTAAAATTCTCGAACATGTGATTGATGAAAGCATAAATTATCAGGAGAATAGTTTTGGCTCATTCCACGCCCAAAAGCAGTGGTACATTTTCAGCCTTCACCAGATGATGCAGGCTTTCTAAAGCAGTTTCCTTGTGGCCAATTTGGTCCAGCACCAGTCGGTAGCCCTTAGGGACAAAGCTAATGGGAGATAACCAGCATAGGCCAACAGTAACCTGCACTTAGTGCTTTTGGACTGCACGCCTACTGCATCGTTGCAGACCTGTTCAGGATTATCCCTTCTGCACCTTCCTTCCTCAGGATATAATTTCTGACCAACTTAGGAGAGAAATCCTGAGGTCCATTGGGTCCCTCAACACAGATTGGTGAATAATAATGGTCTGACTGGTCAGTATTTTCTCATCGATCTTTTAGATTAGATTACTTACAGTGTGGAAACAGGCCCTTCGGCCCAACAAGTCCACACCGACCCGCAATCCACCCATACATTTACCCTTTTACCTAACACTACGGGCAATTTAGCCTGGCCAATTCACCTGACCTGCACATCTTTGGACTCTGGGAGGAAACCCACACAGACATGGGGAGAATGTGCAAACTCCACACAGTCAGTTGCCTGAGGGAATTGAACCTGGGTCTCTGGCGTTGTGAGGCAGCAGTGCTCACCACTGTGCCACCACTGTGCCACCCACAAGACCTGGGTTCAATTCCCCACTGTGTGGAGTTTGCACATTCTCCCCTTGTCTGTGTGGGTTTCCTCTGGGTGCTCTGGTTTCCTCCCACAGTCCAAAATGTGCAGGTTAGGTGAATTGGCCAGGCTAAATTGCCCATAGTGTTAGGTGAAGGGGTAAAGGTCGGGGTATGGGTAGGTTACGCTTCGACGGGTCGGTGTGGTCTTGTTGGGCCGAAGGGCCTGTTTCCACACTGTAAGTAATCTAATCTTTTCCAAGATGTTATTCCACACTCTGGAGCAGATGAACACTGGTCTTCTGGTCCAGTGCTATGGATTCTAGCTATGTGCCATATCTGACAAATCTTGTATACTTCCCAGTGGAGCTCCAGTTTGACCAATTCATTTCCAAACATTACACTTTTGTCCAAGTTTTCCTGTCTGGATGTCCACTTGTTTAAGGCAGCTACCTGGGATATCTCTCCATTGCCTGAGCCACCACTAGATAGTTGCAAATCAGATATCCTTTGAGCCCATAATTGCATCTTATTACTGTTTTATGCTCGAAAGGGGAAAAAAACTACCCTTCTTATTTGATTGATTGGAGTCTTGTTTCAAATTGAATTCTTAATGATCATTTTCTTCTTAATAAACAGCAAAAGCAATGCATAATTTAGAATGTTGCTGAAAACTGAATATAACACTTGAGTGTGCCCATAAGTCAAAATGATTTTCTGCATGTGATGAAGCTTAATATTAGTGAAGGAATTTGAAATTCAAAATTCAACGACTCAGGGAATACCAATATTGATCTACTTAAACAGTCAATTAATATAGATGATTGACTGCACTGCTTCTAAAGTTCATGATTCACTACTGCCTTCAATGCTCCTTGTCCAGACATACTTTGCTGTGAATTAACAATGGAACAATGGGGACTGTGTTCCTGGCGTAAGTCACGGATCTTTCAACTCTTGCAATTTTGAATCATTGCGAAAATTGGTTAATGAAGCATGAATCAAGTTTCCCTGCTGAGCCAACTTGAAGAAAAGAAGTGACTCAAAAAGGAAAAAGCATGCAGGACAAGATTGAAAGGTCTGTAAAGTGAAAATTAATTTAAGAGACATATCAATATATTACTGAAGGGGATGACCACAAATTGTGGTTAACATGCCTCATCTCGAATTCAGTTTTGAATCTTGCTCAGACTAATGGATGAAGGGGTTTGGTCTCCAGGGACTAGAAATGTCTGTTGTTAAATGAATTTCATCAGTTGCAATGTCATTCCCAATAGCAACAAACAAATGTCAAATTAAGTGCGATATTTGCATTCAAATTTCTTGGCTAACTGCATTGCACATTCTACATTAGAGCAGTACAGTATTATGTTACCACACCCACATGATCAATACAAAATTACTATAAAGTGAACAAAGGTTCCAAGTTCTTGATTAGTAAGGGGATCAAGGGTTATAGCGAGAAGGCAGAAAAATAGAGTTGAAACATATCAGCCATAATTAAATGGCAGAACAGATGCAATGGGCTGAATGGCATAATTTTGCTCCTATATCTTATGGTCTTATGGCGAAAACCTGAAACAAAACAGAAATTGCTGGAGAATCTCAGCAAAACTGAAGGGTAATGACTTGAAACTTTAAATCTACTTTCACTCCACAGATGCTGGCAGACCTGCTGAGTTTCTCCAGCAGTATCTGTTTCTGTTCCAGAATTACTGTAGCTTAATTTGAAGGAACTTGATTTATCAATTTTCAGTCATTGCACAAAAAAACACTTGCAGAGGGTAGTCTTATTCTTTTTCTGTTTTAAGCTTTAAGTATTCATTTCTGGATAGAAAGCAGTACATTTGCTTATTTCCAAACGGTTTGAATATTTTTCTTACTTCAGCTGGTATCCCTAGATATTTCTGAATACAAAGATTTATCACTGTAGCATTACAGGTTGCACTAAGTATTAGTAAAATTGGGCATATTGTTCTGAAACAAAACTGCTTCATGGGTCAAGTGTTTCAAATACATGCATGATTGGTGACAGTACATTGGCTAGAGAAAAGCTGTTAACCTGTCCTTTTGACCCGGTATTTGGAATTCTGTGATTCTCAGGAATAACATGCTGCAGCTAATAATTTCAGAAATCTGCTTGTAAAATTGCAGCTACTACCAAGAAAAGCAATGTAGTTTCCTCAGTCAATTGGATACTTAAGATTTTGTACCTCACTACAAAATCTAAATGTGCAATGCTTATTTTCAGATGAGTCATTAAAGACAGACATGAAACCAGACTTGTCAAATCTATGAGGTAAATGGTAAAGATTAGCAGTTGGTGTATTAGCCAACATTGTACTTTGCAAAAACATAAGAGAAATGAACTGCTATTAGAAGGAAACAACAGGCACTGTCTATCAACACAGAGTCATAGAGTCAGACACGTACAGCATGGAAACAGAACTTTCAGTACAACTCATCCAACCTAATCTAGTCCCATTTGCCAGTAACTGGCCCATACCACTCCAAATCTTCCTATTCATATACCCATCCAAATGCTTCTTAAATGTTGCAATTGTACTAGCCTCCATCATTTCCTCTGGCAGTTCATTCCACACATGCACCAGCCTCTGCATGAAAAGGTTGCCCCTTAGGCCTTTCTTATATACCTATATTCTGGACTCCCCCTCCCCAGGGTAGAGACTTTGTCTATTTACCTATCCATGCCCCTCATGGTTTTATAAACCTCTATAAGGTCTCTTCTCAGCTTTTGATGCTCCAGGGAAAATACCCCAGCTATTCAACCTTTCTCAATAGCTTAAATCCTCCAACCCTGGCAACATCCTTGTAAATCTTTTCTGAACCCTTTCAGGTTTCACAACATCCTTCTGATATGAAGGAGAGCAGAATTGCATATAATATTCCAAAAGTGGCCTAACAACATGACCTCCCAACTCCTATACTCAATACTCTGACCAATAAAGGAAAGCATACCAAACACTTTCTTCACTACCTTATCTACCTGCGACTCTACTTTCAAGGAGCTATGAATCTGCACTCCAAGGTCTCTTCGTTCAGCAACACTCTACTAGGAACTTACCATTAAGCGTGTAAGTCCTGCTAAGATTTGCTTTCCCAAAATGCATCACCTCACATTTATCTGAATAAACTCCATCTGCCACTCCTCAGCCCATCTGATCAAGATCCCATTGTAATCTGAGGTAACCTTCTTTGCTGTCCACTTACACCTCCAATTTTGGTGTCATCTGCAAACTTACTAATATTATCTTTATTTTAATAAGATGTAACTAGTGCGTTGTATGCCTGAATGAGGCACACTTTAATAGCTGGGATCATAACATTGGAACATAGGCTGGAGCATCGGAGTTGGAGAGGTGACCTTTTGAGGTTTATAAAACTGTGACGTGCATGCATAGAGTGAAGAAACAAGGTCTTTTCCTGAGGGTGGGGAAGTCCAAAACTAAAGGGTTTAGCTTTAAGGTGAGGGGGAGAGATTTAGAAGGGACTCAGGGACAATGTTTTCATTCAACGGGTGGTGCGTGTATGGGATGAACTGCCAGGCAAAGTGGAGGAGGCTGTTTCAATAACAATATTTAAACGGCATCTGGATGGGTATATGAATAGGAAGGGTTCAGAAGGATTTGTGCCAAATGCTGGCAAATGGGACAAAATTATTTTAGGATATCTGGTTAACATGGATGAGTTGAACTGAAGGGTCTGTTTCCATGTTGTGCAGCTCTATGACTCCATATAGAGAAATACCAACATTATAGTGCAGTTATAATAAGGGACTACAATTCCCAAATATAGAGTAAGACAGTGGTAGTTTAACACCAGTAAGGGCATGTGTTCCTAGAATGTGTTCCCGAGAGTTTTTTAGAGCAGTGTTGTAGTGACTATAATGAGGTCAGCCAGCTGGACCTCATACAATATGAGTTCTCTGATTCAGGATATTGGTCTGATCCAATCAGTGAGCCCTGGCTGACAGATAAGAACAGGAGTGTCAGACATCCTGTTCACTCTGAGAGCTGGCTATGAGGGAGCTGGATCAGTGTCAATGTAAAAGAAATAAGAGGAGATGAGTTTGGTGGGACAGACACAGGCTGAGACAATCTCTGGGACACCTGCAACCACCAACCCCCACCGCCCTGTGGCTGAACACTTCAACACCCCCTCCTACTCCATCAAGGACATGCTGGTCCTGGGCCACCTCCACCGACAAACCGTTACCACCCGATGTCTGGAGGAGGAACGACCCATATTCTGCCTTGTGAACCTGCAACCATTCGGGATAAATGTGGATTTTAACAGCTTTCTCATTTCCCTCCCACCACTTTATCCCAGTCCCAAGCCTCCAACTTGGCACTGCCCTCCAACCCGTCCATCACTGCTGTCTCTGACCAATCACTTTACCCCTCACCTATATCCACCTATCGCTTTCCCAGCTACCTCCCCCCAATCCATTCCCCCTCCCATTTATCTCTCAGCACCAACCCACAAGCCTCATTCATGATGTAGGTCTTATGCCCGAAACATCGATTCACCTGCTCCTCTGATGCTGCCTGACCTGCTGTGCTTTTCCAGCACCACAGTCTTGACTCTGATCTTCAGCATCTGCAGTCCTCACTTTCCCCTATTAAAATGTATCAGTTACACTTTGCTTTAAAATCATTTTACAGAAAATGGAATTTGCTCAGCAAGAGCTGAAATATCATATTTAACCATGTTTTAAAAACCGTGAAAGTATTTTATCATTATGGCAAAATTTAGCATTCTATAAGAATATAAAAATTAGACTTACAATGGCTTCTCAAAAGTAATGTAACCTTAGTATGTCATGAACAGTCTACTGTATCTCTTTCAGCCTCTCCTTTTTTAGGACTTTCATAGCAAGACCAATAGCATGAATGGGCACAATTTTATCAGTACAATGTTTTCTCAAAGACTGCAGTGTGTGAGGACAACAGTATACCCTATGGAAAGCTTCTGGATTTCTGCATTTAACTGAATATGTGGTTTCCATAGGTTGGTGTCTGTTTCAAAGGAGAAATGACAGCGAATGTTGACAGATTTAGCATTACGACCACCGTAAACTCCTGACCAATATTGTTTCAAAGTCCCAATTTCCTCCATCAGATGCTCAGGAAACCAAAGAAATGGGAATAAGTTGTGTTCTGAGGAGAAAAACTACAAAATACTATGGCCCAACATCACCAGATGTTGCTTCTGAAAGCAATTAACCTTTCATTTTAGTCTGGAGTGTTCAGTGCAACTATATCAACAGCATTAGCATTTCATGGATGCTGCAGCCACAGTGCAAACACAGTATGAACCCAGCAGAAATTCCAGAATGTAGCAGAGTGAGATTTTATTTTTACTTCAGCAGCAGTTTGGACATTGTCCTTCGAGTCAATCGCCAGTATGAAGTGATTTTCTCAGAATGTGTAGCCTCCGGACCAGAACAGTTTTCTATTGTATTTCTCTTGTAAAATGTTGCCACGCTAACCAAAGATCATTGTGTTTCATCAATTTAGTGCTGGTATACAAACTGATCTATTGCTCTTACTGTGTTTATGAGAGTGTTTGTACTTCAAGGTACAATCAATCAGTCATACTACAGCACGGAACAGTGGTAAGTTTAATTTAGGCGGAAAAGTTTTAACTGCAGTCCCACTGAAACTACTGTTAGCCCCAGTGAACACAGTAGAAAATGCAAAACCATCAAACAGAGCAGGTTAATGCCGATGAAATGCTCATTCGGTAGTTAGTACCTTTTGAAGATGTTGGCAGAGTAGGGGGTTGAGTCTGGGGCCTGTACATGTCCAACGGCTTTCCTTTTTTCTTAATGCTGTTGATCTTTATCTTTTTTTCTTCTTTTTTGGGGGCTGGTGAGTCCTCCAGGGGCAGTAACACTGGGATGAGCCAGTGACAGTTCTATCCTAGCCCAGGGTCTCCTGGCGAGTGAGGAACAGGTCCCATGCTGGAACAGGACAGCATGGTGGCTCAGTGGCTAGCACTGCTGTCTCACAGTGTTGAGGACCTGGGTTCGATGCCAGCCTTGGGTGACAGTCAGTGTGGAGTTTGCACGTTCTCCTCGGGCCTGTGTAGGTTTCCTCCCACCCTCCAAAACTGCGCAGGTTAGGTGAATTGACAATGCTAAATTGCCCATAGGGTTCAGGGATACGTAGGTTAGGTACACCAGTCAGGGGTAAATGTAGGGGAATGGGTCTGGGTGGGTTACTGTTCAAAGGATCGGTGTGGACTTGTTGGACTGAAGGGCCTGTGCCCACACTGTTGGAGTTCTATGACATTATGCTGACATCCAGGGTCCAGACTCACAGGCTAGGCTGAGGCTCCAGGAAGACTGCAACCAGGCTCAGACGTGAAGGAGGAGAAGGGCGATCTCCCAGTGTGATGGTCTTCCAGTGTGGTGGTCTCCCGGTGTAGCAGTTTCCCTGTGTGGTGGTCTCCCGGTGAAGCAGTTTCCCTGTGTGGTGGTCTCCCGGTGTAGCGGTTTCCCTGTATGGCAGTCTCCCAATATAGTAGTTTCCCTGTGTGGCAGTCTCCCGGTGTAGTGGTTTCCCTGTGTGGCAGTCTCCTGGTGTAGCGGTTTTCCTGTGTGTTAGTCTCCTGGTGTAGCGGTTTCCCTGTGTGGCAGTCTCCCGGTGTAGCAGTTTCCCTGTGTGGCACTCTCCTGGTGTAGCGGTTTTCCTGTGTGTTAGTCTCCCGGTGTAGCGGTTTCCCTGTGTGGCGGTCTCCCGGTATAGCGGTTTCCCTGTGTGGCAGTCTCCCGGTGTAGCGGTTTCCCTGTGTGGCAGTCTCCCGGTGTAGCGGTTTCCCTGTGTGGCAGTCTCCTGGTGTAGCGGTTTTCCTGTGTGTTAGTCTCCCGGTGTAGCGGTTTCCCTGTGTGTTAGTCTCCCGGTATAGCGGTTTCCCTGTGTGGCAGTCTCCTGGTGTAGCGGTTTTCCTGTGTGTTAGTCTCCCAGTATAGCGGTTTCCCTGTGTGGTGGACACCCGGTGTAGCGGTTTCCTGTGTGTTAGTCTCCCGGTATAGCGGTTTCCCTGTGTGGCAGTCTCCTGGTGTAGCGGTTTTCCTGTGTGTTGGTCTCCCGGTATAGCGGTTTCCCTGTGTGGTGGTCACCCGGTGTAGCGGTTTCCCCTGTGTGGCAGTCTCCTGGTGTAGCGGTTTCCCTGTGTGGTGGTCTCCCGGTGTAGCGGTTTCCCTGTGTGGTGGTCACCCGGTGTAGCGGTTTCCCTGTGTGGCAGTGTTGTCAAGGCATGGAGGTCTCATTCCTGTGAGGAGGTCTTCTTCATCTTCAGCATCCAGATGCTCCAGCTTTCTGGCAGGTGGCCTTCTTCAGCCAAGGATTCTGGCTGGTAACCAGTGGCCCAGCATATCAGTCTCATCCTAGCTTTCCCCAGGAGCCGTTAACTGAAATGTGATGAAATTTCTCTTAATTTTAGACTAGTTTTATTATTGTGTCTGACTTCTGTCATTGATGCATGTGCCATGGTGAGTTGACTTATAAAGCATTTCACTGTACTTTTCATGTAAAAGTACACGTGACAATAAAGTTCGAATCAATTCTAAAGGTTTAAATTGTAACCCTGAGAATCTGTAAGCCATACAACTGGGTGAGAAGGCTGAAAAGCAACAATAACAGAACACACAGATGAGTAGAGATGCTCAAACAGTTTGTGTCAAAGGGAACATAGACTTGTGAACATGGATTAGATGAAAAAGTTCACTCACATCACAGTGGCACCTTCAGGTCTTTTCTTTACCAGAAAATAGATTGGTAATACTAACAGGTTTTAATTATATCTTCAGTTTCAACCTCAATGAACCAAAGATTATATGTTCATACATTTCAACAGTTATTATCACTTGCCAGGTGAAAATTATTTTGTAAACCCTGTAATCTTTTGAAATGGCACCTCATAATTTTGATAATGTAGAACAGCATCTCTTTCAGTTATCTGCACAGTTTTGCCACACATCATTATCTCGCAGTGAAACAGATCGACATAGCTTTATTTCTTGTCCACTTTATTGTATTTCTCAGGAGTTCCTCCCAAGGAGCAAATTGATGGTCTTCAAAAATATTCTTCAAAATCAGTATTGGTCAGAGTAAGAAATGATAAGATTGAAGGGAAAGGTGGCCAAATAGTATTCCTGGATTGAAATGGAGTCAGCCCTCTGAAAAATATGCTCAATGCCCTGTCACTATTCCCAATCCATCCAACTCCAGGTCAGAAAGAATCTACTCCTGGGTGGTTGATGCATTCACCTCACATTTTAGTATAGCCTTCAAACTTGCAAACTGAGGTGTTATGATACACTCTGATATACATTTGGAGACACAACTGGGTGGAGGATACATTATATACGCTCATTTAACTTCAATCAAAAGACAGTGAATTAAAAGGTACCATTTTAATTAAATTTATGGAAAATTAAAGGAGCAGGAATGTGCTTCTGCCCTCCATTAAAATAAAAGGAGTTGCTGTGATATTAGACCCTGTCTCCTTTGGTGGAAGGACAACCTCAAATCTATTCAAGTGACAGCCAGTTGAGTTCTAAGCCACCCTTAAGCAAGGCATCTACTGATCAGTTGCTTGTTTGCAGCAAGTCTTAGAACTCAAATGGACCAGGCAAGTCAAACCCACAGTTCATGACTATGGAGATGGTCAACCACAAAATGGCTCCCATTTGCACTATTTGTCTGAAAGCAATGTTTGAAACATATGAATCAAGTGAAATTTATGAAAAGGTTGTTTTCTGAACTCATTCATGTATACAAACGTGCAAGACTTTGAGGTCATAAGATTTTTTAAAAAATCATTCCTGGTATGCCATTGGCTGTGCCAGCATTTATAGTCCAGCCCTAGTAGCTGTAACGAAGATGGTGTGCTGCCTTTTTGAACCACTGCCACCTTCAAAGAAAAATAGTTATGGACTTGAAAAGTTGCATCTGTTCCTAATTCCACAGATGCTGCCAAACCTGCTGATTTCCTCCACAACTTATTATTCTTAATCACAGGAGGGCATGGTCATGATGATATTGTTGAAGATCAATGCTACATGATTAGAAATGTTCAAACTCAAGCAGGACATGTCTGAGATGCCAGTGTTTCAAGCCAGGATATTGAAAATTAATTGTCACTTGGCAAGAACTGCTTCAATTGCAGTGAAATTATAAGGAGAAGTAAAAATATCAGCCATTAGCCCCATTGGATCTTGTGACAAGAATAGTGAATCAAGGAAGAAGCTGAAAAGGTTTGAGCTAACCAGTGTAACATCAGGAACTGCCGCTGCGATTCACTTAAGTTTCCAAGATTAGCATTTTCCAACCTTCACCATCTTTTGAGATGCCTCCAGCCTTAGCCCCCATTGAGGCCAGATTTGCCAGGGTTTCTTCACGTGACACTTGCTTGCCTCCTGTCATGTTGTTGAGGGATGTTAGTGTCACCTAACCTCTGGCTGTCATTTATTAGGTCCGTGCGCAGTTCAAAATTGTGATGAGTTCTGGAGCTGAAATTAATGAAGGAGTCACCATCTGGGAAATGGTTAGGTTAGACTGTTCTTGAAATTTGTCGAGCGGGCATGTTGAGTAATTTTCTATATTTTTAGGTGGCAGCTCAAGAAGCTGGTTCATCATAATATGCTCAAGGAAAGTTCAACATGGGCATTCAATGCTATCCTTGTCAACAATGCTCACATTCCAAGAACAAAGTTTAAAAACTTGCTTTATAGCCTGATGAATTTAATATAGGCTGCCATGTCATCCACAGGAGGAACGTTGGGGAGTTTAAAGTTTTGAGAATGTGGCTGGGAAGAAGTTATTGGATTTACATTTTAATGAACTGAAACCTGCAACCCGTTCGAAAAGATGAAAGACTGAACAGCAATCTAGGTTTGTTCAATATAGCGTATTTATTGCATGACACTGAGAGATCTTTTGCAATAAATTCTGTGTATCATGATCCTGTTCCATAGCCACGTGACAAAGGAGCAGCACTCTGAAAGCTATTACTTCCAAATATAGAGGAACCTTGATTACCCAAAGGACATGGGTGGTGAGTATTTCATTTGGTTAGTCAAATTCTGGATAATTGAATGCTGGTTAACATCGTTTAGCCAAGCATTGGGACCTTGTGTTCTTGCCGGATAGTCCGATATTTGGATAATCAAATACCAGAAAATTGAGATTCCTCTGTAAATTTGTTGGACTTTAACCTGGTGTTCTGCAATTTTTAACTATGCCTATCAGTGATAGCACTGAAGTCCTTGTTTTCAGGTAAATAATATATTGTTTGAACTCTGAGCTGCATCCTGATGACAAGGTTAACAATAAATACATGATGATGGGGAATGACAGAAAAGCAATTGAAAAAGTGTGATGATCTCAGCTGATGCTATTACAGGGCAAGTCAGATCCCAGGCTGAAGTTGGGATTAAAAGATTTATTCTCAATTTAACAAGGTGGTCTTTCAGTGAAATACACATTGTCTATTGTTAATATTAAATCTGCAGCAGAGGTTTATTATGCAAAAGAACAGAAGGTAAAATAAAACAAGCTATTTACATATAACACAACTTATAGAATAGAATAGAAATTTATTGTCACGTGTATTTTTCGTGAAAAATAGTGTGAACAGTTTTATAAGTCACCACACCACAGAACTCATACATGATAAGAATTAAAAACAAAGTAAAATTAAGACAAAATTCATCAGAGTTCAGTTAACGGCTCCTGGACTCAGGAACAGCCAATTAAGGAACAATGAAATACCCTGAAGATGTTGCTGAGGCAAGACCATCATTCAGGGGTAAGACCACCATTCAGGGGTAAGACCATCATTACGGAGTAAGACCACCATTCCGGGGTAAGACCATCATTCAGGGGTAAGACCACCATTCCGGAGTAAGACCATCATTATGGAGTAAGACCATCATTCAGCGGTAAGACCATCATTCCGGAGTAAGACCACCATTCAGGGGTAAGACCACCATTCTGGGGTAAGATCATCATTATGGAGTAAGACCATCATTCAGGGGTAAGACCACCATTCCGGAGTAAGACCATCATTCCGGAGTAAGACCACCATTCAGGGGTAAGACCACCATTCTGGGGTAAGACCATCATTATGGAGTAAGACCATCATTCAGGGGTAAGACCACCATTCCGGAGTAAGACCATCGTTCCGGAGTAAGACCATCATTCAGGGGTAAGACCACCATTCCGGAGTAAGACCATCATTATGGAGTAAGACCATCATTCAGGGGTAAGACCACCATTCCGGAGTAAGACCATCATTCCGGAGTAAGACCACCATTCTGGGGTAAGACCATCATTATGGAGTAAGACCATCATTCCGGGGTAAGACCACCATTCCGGAGTAAGACCACCATTCCGGAGTAAGACCATCATTCAGGGGTAAGACCACCATTCCGGGGTAAGACCACCATTCCGGAGTAAGACCATCATTCAGCGGTAAGACCATCATTCCAGAGAAAGACCACAATTCAGGGGTAAGACCATCATTCCGGAGTAAGACCACCATTTCAGAATAAGAACACCATTCCGGAGTAAGACCATCATTCCGGAGTAAGACCATCATTCAGGCATGAGACCACCATGCCAGAGTAGGACCACCATTCAGCGGTAAGACCATCATTCCAGAGAAAGATCACAATTCAGGGGTAAGACCACCATTCCGGAGTAAGACCACCACTTCGGAGTAAGACCGCCATTCTGGGACATAATGGGAAGAGTCTGCCATGCTGGGCCACAGAATACTGGGCCGGGAGGCTCCACCATAGACCACCATGCAGGACTGAAACTGCCACACTCTCGGGGCCGAGAGTGCCTTGCTGGGACACTGGAAGCTACCTCCTCGCTGGGCCTGGAGAAGCCTCCTGTTCCCCATCCGACATCCCTCTAGATGTGGCCGCCAATCAGCCATCCGTCTCTTTCAGCAAAGCTTCTGCTCCTTCAGAGAACCAGGCTCAACTGCAGGCCTTGACGTTCAGCCCAGCTTGTGAGTCCAGGCTGGGCGATTCAGTTCATCAATTGATGGGGAGACCCTGAGCTGGGTGGAACTGTGCCCAGCTCATCCCTGGCGTTGATGCCTCTGCCACTGCTGCTGGGGGCAGTAGTTTGAAAGAATTCAAAACACACTGTAAATATACAATTCAATCGAAATCATCTCCATCAGTTTACAGTATTCAAACATCAGAAAGACCTCTCTTCACTACATTTATAGTTTAACTTTTTCCCTCAATTTTCAATATTGAAGATTTAGTCACCTCTTCCTTGAATTGTCATACAACTGGGCTTAGATTTTCTCAACTTCAAATAACCTCTCAGGGTTCAAGCCAAACAGTTCTGCTCTGGAATTTTCATACTAAAATCTTAAAACCAAGACACCTGGTTCATACCTTTTCTATACTGATTCCTTACATAAGAGGAAATCTTTTTCCCTAAAAGACATTTAATATAAACCAAGGCGTCTATGACAGAAACCAAGAAATTTCCAGGCAATGGCATTATTTGCCCTTGAGAAAATGAAAAAAAAACATTTCCAATCCTTCAAAACTGAGAGAAAGTGAATGCTATTCAATTTTGTCTAGCCGAACTACCCTCTGAATGCAAACAAATTCCCATTATCATTGCAAGGATTCTGTCTCTTATATACACAGAGATTAAAACCCATGTCATTACTTTAAAAGTCCAAACTCTAAAATAAATGATATATAAATAACACATCCTACATTTTACATGATAGAGATAAATATGACCAGGATTTGCGACAATGGCAAAACCAGAGGTGAATGCTGCTGTGCTCCGTGATTGTTCAGTGGTCCTTATTTATGTAATCATATTCAAACAAGTGATTGCAATTCTCAGTAGCAAGTACAACAACGTATCAGGAGCAGCATGACCAACTTTTGATACAAATTCAATGTACCATAACCCCACAGCCGAACACATAACCGAGCTACTGAATTGAGAGTAATGCTTCCTATGGAGATTCTATGGAGATGGTGAGTAGTGTGCAAGGATACAGTGTTCAGGTTGTTGTATAATGACTTTGATTGCAGACCAGACAGCCTGCTCCTTTGAGAAAATTACATGTCCTCATGTGATGTAACATTCTGGTATAAAGTTACCAGCCTCCCCTTCAATCATTCTCTCTGTGTAATGGAATCAGTTTAGTCAGTTAATTGGATTTGTAATGTACAATGACATCAATGAGCACAGGATCCAGCCTGTATGTACAAGTCTGTGGCGTTGTAGTCATGTAAGTAGTTCGTATTGTAAATAAACTTCAAGGTATTGATCTCAACAGAACTCAACTATCTACAGTGTGTGTCATGTGGGCTAACATAAATAGTAAACCACAAATGGCAGGTTGAATTTGATGGACAGATATATGCTGAAACAGTTTGAATATATAAATTGACATTAATAAGGGACTCATATACAGTATACAAAACTGTCTCGAATGCATTTGTGGTACCATGCATTATGCACAAACTCAATAAACATGACTATAAAAATAACTGCAGTTGGGAAAAAAAACTGGAACAACCTGGACCAATAAAGCATTTGCTTTATCACATAAGGTTTAAGATTTCAATAAAATTCCTGCAGCAAGTCAATAATAACCTGCTGAGTAAATGAATACTGATACTGAACTTTCTGGTGTCATTCCTGACTGGTCTGCATAGCTACGATAATCATAGTGGACTATGATAATTGGCTGTTGCGCTTTTTCAAGCACGATTTCCTGTGGAGCTGTACAGAAGTCATGGGAAATTATGACTCAATGGCACAAGTCACTCATGACAAGATTCCCTGGAATTTCTGCACCATAATTATAGCATGTACTTTCACGGTAGCCTTCCTTCTCATAAGATTAGATTACTGACAGTGTGGAAACAGGCCCTTCAGCCCAACAAGTCCACACCGACCCTCGGAAGAGCAACATACCCAGACCCATTCCCCTACATTTTCCCCTTCACCTAACACTACGGGCAATTTAGCATGGCCAATTCACTTAACCTGCACATCCTTAGACTGTGGGAGGAAACCGGAGCACCTGGAGGAAACCCACACAGACATGAGGAGAATGTGCAAACTCTACAGAGACAGTTACCCGAGGCGAGATTTGAACCCAGGTCTCTGGCACTGTGAGGCAGCAGTGCTAACCACTGTGCCACCGTGCTGCCCATGGCTTTTACTACAGTAGTCGAGTCGAGGTAATACATCACCTTGTGTACAGCTTAGTAGTCTCAGTCTCACATTTGGTACAGAGGAAGACAGTGACCTGAAGAGATGCACAATTCACTGGCTTGCTTTTACTGAGACCAGATGTAATGTTTGTTTCTGCTCAACTCATCCGATGCTTTTTCAAATATTCCGATTCCAGACATCACAGTAGTCAGCGCCTGCATCAATGTCCACTATTTATACATCTTGCTTGTAGTCGTCCTTATTTGTTGATTCACTGACACGGTGTGGGCATTGTTGGCTGGGCCAGCCTTCATTGCTGTTGTCCAATTCTCGCTCTTGTGAGACTACACACTTTGTAGGTTTGATGTTCTTAGGAAGGAGGTTGCTGCTACACACCACAATCTCTGACTTAGCTTGGGCACGATACAGCAGCTTTGGCAATGTCAGGTTGTCTGTCATGTGGTCATTCGAAGAGTCAGTCATGTTGCTGGAGTACTTGTTGCAGAGTCACAATCTTGTAGGCTCAAGACTGACTCCAGGATCTGAACACAAAAATCAAAGATGACATGCCAGTGCAGTACTGAGCGCGTGCCATGCTACTGGAAGTGTTGGTATCTCCAGTATCAGGTCACAATTACATAGCAATTCTACATTTCTCACTTTCAACTACAAAAAAAGTTGCAAATCATTTATTGATCAGGGACAAACTTATGTTCCTTATTTGCAGTTTAATTTTAATCTTTACAACAAGCAGTGACTTTTCTTTAGGACGTTATCATTAAACAGGGAGAGAGGCATACTTTCAACTTGTGCTTTTGAATATCTCAAAGCTGCTGCAATACAAAGGGGTGAGCACTACTCTAAACATCTACAGGTCTCTCAGTGGCAGGCTGCGGGAAGGTGTTGTTGCAGATTTAGAGGCAGGCTGTTTGCCCACCTTCCTATCGACAGAAAGCATATGAGCCATTGAAATGTGCAATGAGACCTGCAATGAGGGATCTCTTACTCCAGTAAACAAACAATAGGCTTCATTAAATTCTTCCAGTTAGCAATGAGCATCCTCTATCTGTTCAACCAAACCATAAAATTAAGAAAGTTTGGTATTTGAAGTTGTACACCCATGCTACCAAAAATTCAATGCACCAGTAACTCCTTCTCAGAGCATAAGGAACCAAAACTTCATTTAATATAACATGACTGGATTTAAATCGATTTCAGAAGAGATGGATGCCGGGTTTCCAGGTGACAATTTCCTATTCCCTCTGGAAGTTCAATTGAAACAATTGATTAAATATTTTGTGTTTTGTAAGTCCAACATAGCTTTTAAAATGCCTTCAAATTCTCCCAATTTACTAAGACAAGCCTGAAGTAAAATGTTCCATAACACCACAGCCTGTATACTGTACTATGTCCAATGACTAACTGAACTAGCCCTGCCCTTGTTCCTGTTCTTGATATTTTCAGGTCCCAAAAGTTCACATAGTTCTGTAAAAGATCATGACATCCCTAATGAAACACTTATTAATGTGTTAGACATATTAATCTTTACAGGTTTTCTGATTCTCCTTAATATTAATGCTGCTGAATATTTTAACAGCTCATTACTCTCAGTGCAGTATATACAACAGAGATAAGATGAATCTCCACAATTTAATGAGCCCCTCTGGCTATTGTAGAATACATTAAACCTGCGGCAAAAAAAAAGGTTCCCTGAACGTCAAAAGTAAAAAAGGAGAAAGCTTCAGATCATTAAACATGAGAGGAAAATGCTGTCACTTCCAAAGTCCATTTACAGTTTCTGATAATAAATACAAATTTAGAAGCCAAGCAGAATAATTTATGTGCAGTGGTTGAGCTAAACGATGTTCTTTATGGTATAGTATTACAATATATGGTTATTGTAACCTATAAACACAACTAACAGCTGTAATTATGAATCGGATACAATAATATTTGTTCTTTCCAGCACTCCATCACTCAGAATTTCTGATATTTGCCTCCACCCACTCCTCCAGGTTGTGTGTTATCACATAAAAGATCAATGTTGTCAACTTGAGAATATTGTCAAAGAAGTGACTGAAGATTGAAGTCATTTTACTTCAGTGCTTACAATGAAAAGAACTGGAGAGGCTGACAGCCTCTGTAAGTGCAGTTTATGTCCAAGATTTTGTTTGTTTGATTCAAACTGTTACCACCAACTGCACTGGATTAACCAGCATCGTTAATTGACCCACACAACACAATGGAGAAAGTGAGGACTGCAGATGCTGGAGATCAGAGCTGAAAATGTGTTGCTGGAAAAGCGCAGCAGGTCAGGCAGCATCCAAGGAGCAGGAGAATCAACGTTTTGGGCATGATTCCTTCTTCAGGAATGAGGAGAGAGTGCCAAGCAGGCTAAGATAAAAGGTAGGGAGGAGGGACTTGGGGGAGGGGCGCTGGAAGTGCAATAGGTGGAAGGAGGTTAAGGTGAGGGTGATAGGTCGGAGTGGGGGTGGTGGCGGAGAGGTCAGGAAGAAGATTGCAGGTTAGGAAGGTGGTGCTGCGTTCGAGGGTTGGGACTGAGACAAGGTGGGGGGAGAGGAAATGAGGAAACTGGAGAAATCTGAGTTCATCCCTTGTGGTTAGAGGGTTCCTAGACGGAAGATGAGGCACTCTTCCTCCAGCCGTCATGTTGCTATGGTCTGGTGATGGAGGAGTCCAAGGACCTGCATGTCCTTGGTGTAGTGGGAGCGGGAGTTGAAGTGTTGAGCCACAGGGTGGTTGGGTTGGTTGGTCCGGGTGTCCCAGACAACACAATGCCAGTCCATACCAGATATTGATTTGAGGTCGAGGCTTTCACTTTACTTCAAAGGCAGATTTTGTGACATTATATTTGGAGCCTTTGCTGATGAGGACTTGATTCCTTTTTTATTGTAATCCCAGAAAAAAGAAGAGCTGAAAATGTAATTGCAACTTGTTTTGGAGGAAAGATAATGGAAGGCTCTCATCTGTACTCTGAAGAGGGATTGGCTCTCACGGAAAGTAAATGACAAATAATATTGGTATTTCTTTCTACTTCTCCCCCCACAGGGTTAAGCCTGGGTGCTGTGATACTCAGAGTGTGCGCACTCCAAGCGCTGATGCCTGTTGGAAGCATTAGTTCTGCATTTTGATTTCCAAACACAAGAACCATTCAAAATGGAGGAAATGGTCAAATCATGATGAGCACAGGGCAGTTGAAGATTATACAGATAAAAATTATTTTAAAAGGAGTTCAAGTCAAGCTCATATGCTGCTGCTTTAAAAATCTTTTCCAATTTCCAACATAATATGATGTTTGAAGATATATCACTTGTAAATGTGAGCACTGCTTTGTTAGTAACCTAAAGAGAAGTTGCTGGAAAAGCTCAGCAGGTCTGGCAGCATCTGTAAAGAGAAATGAGAGTTAACGTTTTTGGTCCGGTGAACCTTTCTCAGAGTTAATGTTGATTTCTCTTTGCAGATACTGCCAAACCTGCTGAGTTTTTCCAGCAGTTTCTGTTTTTGTTTCTGATTTACAGCATCCACAGTTCTTTCAGTTTTTATTTCGTTAGTGACTTGCCCAGTGATTGAGTCTTCACCATTTTGTTGGTAGAAATGACCATGTCCAGAGATATCATCATAAAATAATTGGAACAAAATAGTCCACTAATTAGGCAGTTTTTCTCCCAACTACTGGAAAAGATTCCTCATTTGTAATGATCAACTATAGGCATTGAGTACAGGTTATGGCTGTTTATTCAAGCTGACTTAGGGAGAGACCATCCTGGACTAGCTAGACTAGAACCCTGCTGAATTCAAGAAATTGATTTCTTTTGTGGGCCCTTAATATACACATTCCATAATTTAAAAACCAACCTTGTCAGTAAATAATCGTAAAATAAACAGGACTTACCAGTTCTCAGTATATAGCTTCATTCATCCAAGCAGGAGCCACTTCGTCTTACTCTCACTTGCCTCCAACTTGTACTGTTTGCTCTACTCCTTATATGTTTATTTCTGCTTATCTTCATCTCCCTCTTCTGTCTCTTAATCAGTTAGCCCCTATGGTTCCCAATGGTGTTTGGGATTTAGCTGAAGAATACTGCACCCTTGATTTTACTGTGAAAAGGGAAATTCTTATTTAATGCTTTAACTGTCTTACAGTCTATTTAGTGAGTCACTCCTGATGTAGGGCTTATGCCCGAAATGTCGACTCTCCTGATCCTCGGATGCTGCCTGACTGGCTGTGCTTTTCCAGCACTGCACTCTTAGACGATCGTCTACTTAACTCATATGGGCTCTTACATTTTAAGCACCATATAGGATCTCAATTGTCAATTATGTTTGCATGCCTTAGTCTTCCTTCCTCAAGAAATAACTCTCGTGTACAGAGCACCTAGATGTCCACTCTACCGAGAAGTGTTGCTGCTCATAAAAAATGATCAGATGTAATTTTTAAGAAAATCAAAATACTGAGAACGAATGTTCAATACATTGTGGTCTTTAGCACTTCTAAGGTTACGAGTAAAAAATGAGGTCTGCAGATGCTGGAGATCACAGCTGAAAATGTGTTGCTGGTCAAAGCACAGCAGGCCAGGCAGCATCTCAGGAATAGAGAATTCGACGTTTCCTGATGAAGGGCTTATGCTCGAAACGTCGAATTCTCTATTCCTGAGGCACTTCTAAGGTTACATCAAATTTCTGATATAACAGTCACAGCACATGAAGTATTTTGAGGAAATGTGGTAAGCTGCTACGTAAATGCAAATATTCTTATTGTTTATCCAGAATTATGTAGTGTACAATGTCAAAATGTGTATAGCATCAACACAGTTGAATTCAAAATCTCAAGACAAATAAAACAAATCTTTCACATCTCGGATTCATGGGGAAAGGACCAATACACATGCAATACTTTGCTTGGTTCTTGCAAATTTCCTAATTAACAATTGACATAATTGATTAAGAAAACTTTACAAACACATTATTTCAAACAGTAATTTTGTGTAACCTTATGAAATATACCAAGAATAGTGTGCAATTAATTTGTCCAAGACCACAAAAAGGCACCCATATGTCATGACACTGAAGGTAATCTTGATCAGATTTTCACAGACCATTAGACGGATGAATCATTTTAAGACAGTGATTGAGGAAGATATTCTTTTCTGCAGTATCTGTGCTGGTAATTGTTCAGTCAAGCTATCAAAATAGTATCAAATAGATGACTAAAACAAAATATGGTTGCCCTGGGCCCTTCAAAGTTGCAGTTTCTGATTCATCTTGACTTCTGGGCCATTGGAGCATGAGAAATACAAACAAAAACAACAGCATTCAATAATATCATGTCTGATCTGCATCAGGCCTCCACTATTCCTTCTTGTCAACCGCTCCACAGTCCTTAACTTCTGGCTATCTATACGATCTATCTGTGCCATCTTTAAACACTTTCAGTGATCTCTCCACCACAATTCTTGATGGTAGAGAATTTCTGACAATTATTATCCTCTGGGAGAAGGCATTCCTTTACAACTCAGTCTAAGTGAGTGCCCCACAATTCTACAACAATGACCGCTAGTTCAAACCCCCACTCAAATGGAGAAACATCTTCTCAACATCTACCTTCTCAAACTCCCTCAGAATGTTGCACATTTCAAAAAGATTACTCCCCGCTCTTCTAAACTCCAATGAATCGAGGCCTCACCCGTTTACCATTTCTTAATAAATTAACTACTTTATGACAGGAATCAGCCTAATGAATCCCTTTTCAGACCATAAAGTCCAGGAGAAATAGGAACAGGAATAGGCTGTTCAGCCCCTCAAATCTGCTCCACCCTTCAGCAGAATCATGGCTGATCAGACATTCCTCACATCTGCTTTCCTGCATTTTCTGTGCCTTTGAACAGCCTTCAATGCCAGTGTATCCCTTCTTAAACGCAAGGATCAAACTTGTACTCAGTACTCCAAATGCAGCCTGCACTGTCGCAACTAGGATTTATTTTTAAACTCCAAAGCCCTTGCAACAAAGGCCAAAATTATATGTGCCTTCCAAATTACTTGCTATGCTCAGAATTTAGACTTCCTCTACCTCAGAGAGCTGTGGAGGCTAGATCACTGAAAGTATATCAAGAGGAGATGGATGGATTCTTCCAAACCAGAGGGGGTGGGTGCTTCTCAGGTGAGGAATCACAAGGAGAAGCCAACATTGGTTTGAAAGTCATATGATAAAGTTCTGATTGCCTTTGATCAAGGAACACCCCTCATCATGCACCTCCGCTAGCCTGAGTTTGTGGTTCCGACGAAAGCTTAAGCATGGGCCTTTCCACTCAGAAATTAAACTTGACAGATTGTTGGGAGGTGGTGGGGAGATGGATAAATGATTTGTTTTTCCTTTACTGTAAAAAAAATTAAAAAGGACATAATTTTAACATGGTTTTGAAAAAAAAATCACAAAAGCTGTCTACTGGTGTTGCATCAATGGAGTGATAATGAGACAAGGTGTTTGAGAAAGCATATGGTGTATCTGCCTTTAATAGCTGAAGCAAAGAAAACAAAAGCAGGGAGGTAATGCTCGAATTTCATAATACTTTGATCCAACCACAACCGGAGAATTGCATCCTGTTCGGCTCACTATATTTTAGGAATGATGTGATTGAACCAAATAAAGTGCAGAGGAGATTTACCAGGAAAATAGCTGAGCCGCAGGCTCTGAGTTATGAGGAAAGAATGAAGAAGCTGGACTGGTTTTCCTTGGAGCAGCAAAGGTTGAGAAGGGATCCGACAGGAGGGGAATAAGATTATAATATGCAGAGAATGGATAGAAAGGAATGTTTCCATTCATGGAGAGGTCAATAATCAGCTGCTATATATTTGAGGATGGGGTAAAAGACTAAGAGGAGATTTGATGAGCTTTTTTTCACTCAGAGACTGGTGGGAGTTTGGTACTGAAAATGAGAGGGGGTTTGAGTCAGCAACTCTTGTAACATTTAAGCAGCATTAAGGTATTCACCTGTATTTTATAGCCTTTAGTAGTGGGAGCCTAAACGGGACAGGTGCTGTCACTTCCTTGTTGATCATCACAGAAATGGTGAGTCAAATGACACCCTTCTGTGTTGTCAATATCTACGAGACTGAGCTCTATTTATGGTTACAAAATACATTTTGCTCTATTTTGCTAGATTGAGGCATTTCACATCATATGCTGTTGCTGTTTCTCTTCCCATAATCTTCAGTCCAAAATCATGCTTGCACTATAGTTTGTGAAAATGCAAGCTGATGATGAAATGGTAAACATGCAGAAGCATCAAGCAAATGGCAGCACCAATAGCGTGTCTCTTTTGCCAAAGGGATATTAAGGACTGTGAAAAAGATAGAGGAAAAACAGGATAATGGAGCACGCTTGGTGAATCACAGTTAAATTTGGTCCCAAAGGAGAAATAGTGAGAGGGAATAGAGAAAAACATAGGAATAAAAATAGAAGTGAGACATAAAATAACAACTCAGGATATACACAAATGAGGTTCAACACTTGTTCACTTTCCAGACAAGACAGGTTGATATACATTGCATCAACAATTATACATCATTAAAATAGGTACTTGCCCTCTTAATTATCAAACTTAACATCCTGTGGTTACTTTATCTGACCC
This sequence comes from Hemiscyllium ocellatum, assembly GCF_020745735.1. NCBI lineage: Eukaryota > Metazoa > Chordata > Chondrichthyes > Orectolobiformes > Hemiscylliidae > Hemiscyllium > Hemiscyllium ocellatum. Next base: position 29,974,792 of record NC_083429.1, on the reverse strand, counting down.
ACTTACATATAAATCCAGCAAAATGTGAACAGGGAAACAAAAGGCAAAGTACACTTAGAATCATAGAGTCATAGAGATGTACAGTGTGCAAAGAGACCCTTCAGTTCAACTTGTATGAAGCAATCAGCATAAAGATGTTTTTAAGATTTGTAACTGCCCTCATTGCCAATTGGATACAAATGTGTACAGTTTTAGTCTCCTTTTCTGAGGAAGAATGCTCTGGCTCTCGAGGGAGTGAAGCAAAGGTTTACCAGGCTGATTCCGGGGATGGCAGGACTGACGCATGAGGAGAGATTGACTAGGTTAGGATTGTTTTCTCTGAAGTTCAGATGAGTGCAGGGGGGATTTCATCGAGATTATAAAATTCTAACAGAATTAGACAGGGTAGATGCTAGGAGGATGTTCCTGATGGCGGGTATGTTCAGAACCAGGGGTCACAGTATGAGGATTTGGGGTAGACCATTCAAGATGGAGATGAGAAAACATTTCTTCACCTGAATAGTGGTGAGCCTGAGGAATTTATTACCACAGGAAGTAGTCAATGCCAAAACATCAAATCTATTTAAGAGATGACTGGATACAGAATTTGAGGTGAATGAGATCAAAGGACATGGCGAGAAAGCAAAATTAGACAATTGAGTTGGACGAGCCGCCATGCTCGTGATGAATGGTGGAGGAGATTTGAAGGCCGAATGGCCTCTTCCTACTCCTATGTTCTATGTTTCAATATTTGCTGCAGGAGACAGAGGGTGGTGATAGAGGGTTTTTGTTTTTAGACTGGAGGCCTGTGACCAGTGCGTTCCAAAGGGATCAGTAACGGGTCCATGTTGTTTGTCATTTATATAAATTATTTGAATGAGAATATAGGAGGCATGGTTCGTAAGTTTGTGGGCGACACCAAAATTGGTGGTAGAGTGGACAGTGAAGAAAATGATCTAAGATGACAAAGAGATCTTGATCAATTGAATCAATGAGCTGAAGAGCGGCAGATGGAGTTTAATTTAGATAAATGTGAAGTATTGCATTTTGGTAAAACAAAGAAAGGCAGAACATACACAGTTAATGGTCAGTTAGTGTTGTAGAACGGAGAGACCTATGGGTTCAGGTACATAAATCTTTGAAATTTGCATCACAGTTAGACAGGGTAGGTTAAGAGGGCATTTAGCGCACTTGACTTCATTGCTCAGACCTCTGCAAATAGGAGTTGGAATGTCACATTGAGGTTAGAAATAACATTAGTGAGTCCTCTTCTGCATACTCTGTGTAGTTCTGGACTCCCTGTTACAGTGAGGCTATTATTAAACTGGCGACGGTTCATGAAAAGATTTACCAGGATGTTGCCAGGAATGGAGAGTTTGAGTTGTAAGGCAAGGCTGGGATAGGCTAGGACATTTCTTAATGGAGCACAGGAGGTTGAGAGGCTTTTGAGGCTGAGAAAATCATGAGGTGAATAGCTAAGGTATTTTCCCTATGGTGAGGGAGTTCAAAACTAGGGAGCAGATTTTTAAGGAGAGAAGAGAAAAATTTAAAAAGGATATGAGGACCAACATTTTTTTTAACACAGAGAGGGTTAGTGCAGATACAGTTACTAAGCTTATAAGAGATTTGGTTAAGTACATGAATAGAAAAGGCCTAGAGGGATATGGGACAAATGCAGACAGATGGGACAAGTTTAGTTTGAGAACATGATCGGCGTGGATGAGTTGGACTGAAGGGGCTGTTTCCATACTGTATGACTCTCTGACTCTGTGCTGTTAATGCCATGGCTTAATTGCATATTATGTGCATCCTTCATGTGCCATCATAAATTTACTAACTTTGTGCCCCACCTTGCCTTCAATAATTGTCATTCACTTCACCATCATATTCGGAAAACTGGTCACTCATTTTTCTTCTGAATGAATAAATTTATCATGTTTAATCCATACCTTTTATCTTCAGTATTCTTTATTCAACAAATGAAGTTGTCCTCTACCCACCCATAACAAGAGTATTGATGGAGAAACCATTAGCTTAGAGGAATAAAAGTTATTAGAAAGAGAATTAGACGATTTTCATGCGATCAAAGCACAGGAAAAATGATAGTGTCAGGATGTGCACATCAAAGTAACATAATTGTTTGTTGCACAGAAATTGTCAGGAGAAGCTTCACAGAAAGAAGATAACAGAGACGAGCAGTCATGTTGATGTTTTATATGTGATCACAAAAAGTGTGCTATAATGGTTTATTAGAAAGACATCTCACACAACTGCACCTGAAAAGGGTTTGTGCTTCCAGGGATGACAATATTACTTATACATATTTTAGAATTTACAATGAAGACTGTGTCTAATTGAGTAGCTTTACTAACATATTTTCAACATTAGACTCATATAATTTCTGCAAAAAAGGTAACATTCTTACTGCAAATGCAAATTTTTCAAGATTGTCACATAAAATGTGACACTTGACATGTCTGAACCACAGTCAGTCCTGGAACATAGCTGAAGTGACAAAAAAAAGAGGAGGATATGATTTCTCAAGTTAAGGATGAGAAAACATATTTTTATTATCCTTGAGTTTGAGATCTGAATAATTTCACTGTCACAAGATGACAGTTTTTCTTTACTCCACAAAATACCTCTGAATAAGTTTATTTCAAGAGATGATAGTTGGCCAACTTAAAAAGACAACCTGTGTTTGTTAATATTGTATTCAACACTAATTCATAAAACCAAGCAGGTGTCAAACAGAAGTTATAAACTGTTGTAAACTGCTCCATTCAATAGTTCAATGACCGACCATCAATTAGACTTATACTTATATTGAAGACTGAATTAATGCACATAGCTTCAACTTGCAAGTTTAATTTACTTAAAAATTAAGTTATCTATTCCTTCAGTGAATTCCCAATACATTTATAATTTTTCTACTGTTTGTGGAGATAAGCACAAGTTATGATCCCAGCTGTTACTATTGGACAAACCTGATCCCAGATTGAAAAGTATCTTGATCAATCACATTTTACTTTGTTTAGTTTTAAGTGATAGTCTTTATACTGAAATGTAAGTATGCAATGATGTGGATTTAATTTTAACAATAAAACAGACACCTATTACATCAAAAATGAATGTAAAAATCGAACAAACCAAGCTATTTACATATGACACAATTTAAAAGATTTCAAAACACATGGCAAAATGCAATCCTATCCAGCTTTTAGATTAGATTACTTACAGTGTAGAAACAGGTCCTTCAGCCCAACAAGTCCACACCGACCTGCCGAAGCGCAACCCACCCATACCCCTAACCTAACACTACAGGCAATTTTACATGGCCAATTCACCTGACCCGGACATCTTTTGACTGTGAGAGGAAACCCACGCAGACATGGGGAAAACATGCAAACTCCACCCAATCAGTCACCAGAGGCAGGAATTGAACCTGGGTCTCTAGCACTGTGAGGCAGCAGTGCTAACCGCTGTGCCACCATGCCACCCATCTCAATACCATGAATTCACAGTACTCAAATACAAGAGAACATTCATATTTTTGTCACATCTATAGTTGAACTGAACTCTTTCTTCAATTCCTGGTCTTGAGGGCTTGATAGATTTTTCCTTAATTATATGCACAATTGAGTTTAACATTCTTGGCTTCAAATAGCCTCTCAAATTTCCTAACTGACACTCATGGTGTGGAATTTTCACTCTAAACCCTAACAGTAAGATTTGCTATTAGTTTTGAACTAATTACTTTTGAGAGGAAATACTGTTCTTATTTCTGATTTCAGACATGTTTCCTGCAAAATGCTCAAACGATTTTCCAATCTCTTAGTTTTCCTAAAGTCAACCCTTGATTCTACTAAACTAAACTAATGTTTGTTCTCTCCAATCATAACCCTCCCACAATAGAAACAAAATCACATCATTACTCCAGGAGGGCTCCCAGTCAGCTGCTTTCTGAACATACTGGTTTAAGATTGTGACTCAAGAAGGACCAACAAATTATCAAATCCACATACATGCCACTAGTTCAAAATGGACATTCTAAAAGAAACAAGAGTAACAATGTCATATCTATTATTGGTTGAAGCTGAAGCAATATCTTGCATCATAGTGTTTCATGGGAACACTTGAATAGGAAAAAATCAACTACTTAAATATAGAGAAGAAAGTGAGGTCTGCAGACGCTGGAGTATCAGAGCTGAAAATGTGTTGCTGGAAAAGCGCAGCAGGTCAGGCAGCATCCAAGGAACAGGAAATTCGACGTTTCGGGCATAAGCCCTTCATCAGGAAAATTCATCAAAATTCCTGATGAAGGGCTTATGCCCGAAACGTTGAATTTCCTGTTCCTTGGATGCTGCCTGACCTGCTGCGCTTTTCAAGCAACACATTTTCAGCTACTTAAATATATAGTTAGTCACCATTAATTTTCTTGGTCTGAATAATAGACATAAAAATCTATAAAATGTTAAAATAACCAGGGAATTAACTTGGAAAATAAACATTCTGCCACTTTTTTAATTATAGAGATGTAATTTTATCACAAACAGACTTATTTTCAGGGTAAATATTACTGATCCAGTACATCTGTCACTACCTTTACTTTCTAAACCTTCTGTGTGCAGCATTTGTAAACAGACAGATGGCCCAAAGAGGACTGCACTGGGTGACACAGGATCTTTAAAAATGATTGCACCAAACAACATATAACCATAACACTGAAGAAGAGTGGAGTGAGCAAGTGATAGGGAAATCAACTTAAAGGTGTCTTGAGATATATCATTACAGATTTATGTGTCAAGATTTCATACTGCAATTCATTCCCAATCCATTCTAACAATGTCATGAATTTACATAACTATCTGCAGCACAACTGTTTCCATATAATTTAAAACAACTTTTTCGTTAATTCAGTGCAAGTGTTAGGTCCAAATTCTAATCATGAGTTGTAACAGAAAACAGAGTTGGCAATGAGGGAATATGGTGTTCATTCTAGCTAAGGAAAAGTGTGTATCATTGCTGAGCTATTAAGTATTCCTCACTTGCTTACTCCATTCCATATCGTCTCTATTTCTGCAATTTTCTTTTGCAGTCAGATCAACAGACACATAGCAAATATTCAGAGTTAAAGTAGCAGATTCTTTTGTCATTTAAATACATGCACTGTATTATAGCTGTAGAAATGAAGCATCAGGCGCGCAATCTGTCAAGGCTAAATACACACTACTACTAGACAAACACATTCCACTGATAATGGTATTTCACACTGCCTCCAGATATTTGATATTGTAGAATTCTATCTGCATTTTACTATTTCAATGCTCCATTAGAATGGATTTATATCCACAATCAATACAAATTTAAGCAGAATTTGCAATCTGAAATTGGAATGCACTCAATGCAATTTGTCACAATCTGGTCTGCTTCTGCAATATCGGCTTCAGTTCAGGACATCTGTCTGAGTTTTGGGAGAGATTTCTCTTTTTCACATTCGGACCAGTGGGAGGTGTGGAAGTTGGAGTATCTACTCAAGCTCAACTTTAACTCTAAATGAAACAGCTTTCAGTGAGTTAAAATACCACACACAATATAACAACATTCATTAAAAATTCATTCCAATAGGAAGGAGTGTGGATGTAATTATTCAACACAGGTTTCAAATGTAAATCAAGAAATATTTCAAAACATTATCAAGTTGAAAGTACAGTCGATCCTTGTTGGATCTTAAATGAAACTGAATTTGCACCTTGGATTTGTCAGGGTGTAATTTTCCTGACTGGCTGTCTGTTGGTATTGTTTTCTGAAGAACATTCTATGTTAATGTCCATTAATACCTCATAACGAAGGAATGCACGTGTGACAGATTAAGAGACATTCTTGGTTTTGTCCAATGGTAAAGCAAAATGTTCTTGCCAAAATGGACATAATCTATTTGAATTCAGGACAATATGTGTACCCAAAGACAAAACAGTAAACATAAAGAGTGCATGGGTACAAGATTGAAATAGTCAGGTTTTAAATAAATGTGGACAGCTGAGGATGAAAAGTGACACCACAGTCTGAATCAGTCAACTGTAATTTTTTTTAAGTATCATAAAACAGGGATTGCTTCTTACATATTCCTTGGGTGTTCTATAACATATTTGGGATTCCTTGAAGTGTCCAGGCACAACAAAGTAGAAACATCAACAAAATAGCCAAATTTCATCAAATCACTTAACACCATTCTGTAACAAAATCTTTCATTGTCAATAAGAAAAGTGATTATTTCTATATGGCATGTGTTTTCAGAAGGAAGACATCATTCCCATGTTTGGTATTCAGTATTCTGTGATCCTAAAGATGGTACAAGAAGTTGATTCTGCAGGGTTCCATCTTTACAACAGCATTACTCAAACTCGAGTGAGATGAATTGCCTGCAATTTGCATCAATGAAATTACTTATTTCTTTCACCAGATGCTGTACATTGAGTTTCTGGAAATCAGATTTGCTACCAATTAACATTTACAATAATATTGCTTTTAAGGGACAATCAATTTTGTGAGACATGAACTATTAAATACAAATCAGGTAGGATTTTCACTTAGATTAAATTAACTATTACATCGAAGACTAGACCTTTTGGAAAATAACAACTGGAAATCTGCCATGAAATATGAACTTACAAATTAGCCACTGAAATTACAGCATTCTGCAATTGCCTCATACAAACGAAGGTGCACTTTTAGCTTTCACAGCCTTTTGAATAACTTGTTAGATTTGTCTGTTAGACTGACGAGGTAAAATTAAAACTGGAAATAAATGATGAGACAATTAAGTTGATATAATGTCAGTCACCTTCTCTAGCCCTGACACAGACCAATTTAAACTGTTCAACCTCATTCTAACCTGCAGTAAATTGCTACTTCAGATTTCAAGAATATTCATCTAAAATCTTTTTTTTTTCTGTTTTCTTGCTTTTCTTTCTGTTTACTTTTGCCTTGATGTTTTCTTAGTTTTCTCTATTTTTTAGCTTCTCCTTTATACTTTGCCCTTTTAGTCTGATGCAAATCTTTTTCTTGTTTTGATGCACCTTGCTTTATTTCTCCTTCTGAAACTAATTTAACTCAAATTCATTCTGCTCTCTGTTGGTCTGCTGTTTCATTTTAAATACTTACATTTCACTGTTTAATGATGTATACTGTTATTGTGTCACAGAGTCAAACAGCATGGAAGCAGACCCTTTAGTCCAATCAGTCCATGCCAAACATACTTCCAAACTAAACACATCCCACCTACCTGTTGCTGGCCCATGTCCCTCCAAACCTTTCCTATTCACATAATTCTCAAAATGTCTTTTAAATGTTGTAATTGTACCCACATCCGTTACTTCCTCAGGAAGTTCATTCCACATGCAAACCATCGTCTGTACAAAAACTTTGCCCCTCACGTTTCTTTTAATCTCTCTGCGCTCACTTTAAAAATGTGCCCCTGAGTCATGAAATCCCCCCTCCGAGGGAAAAGACAACTACTACTAACTCTATCTATATCCCACATTATTTTATAAACTTCTATAAGGTTGCGCCTCAACGTCCTGTGCTCCAGTGAAAAAAGTCCCAGCCTTTCTTTATAACTCAAACCTTCCATACTTGGCAACATCCTGGTAAATCTCTTCTGAACCCTCTCCAGCTTAGTGACATCCATCCGATAACTGGGCGACCAGAACTGGACACAGTACTCCAGAAGAGGCCTCACCAATGTCCTGTACAACCTCAACATGGCTTCCCAACTCCTATTCACAAAGGACTGAGCAATGAGGCAAGTGTGTCAAACACATTTTTAACTAATCTGTCTATACGTGATGCGAACTCCAAAGAATATGTACTTTGATGCCATCATTTATTAATTCACTATGCTTCAATGTCTTAGCACATTACCAAATTATATGTTCAGCAGTAATGGAAAAGAATTTGTATTTTATGACAAAGGAAACAGTTGTAAAGATTTAGCAATTTCTGTGACTTAGATTTCTACTGCTGTAAAGTCCATTTAAATTTGTTGCCAAGGCAAGTGAAATCAACACATGTCCAGTCAAACTAACATCATCAACCAAGTGAATTATGCTGAAGGATTCTCACAGAAAGCCAACAAGGAAGCAAAATCTACTCATCAATTTGCATCTTGAATTACACTTTACAGAGAGTGAATGAAAGAATTAGAGTATGAGCATGAGTTTAAGATAAAAGCTGAGACAACTATTAAGAAGATATCTTACAAAACCTGAAATTTCCATGAAAGAAACAAAATCAGTTTTCTGAGATCAAAGTGGCTTCACGCCAGTAATTATGAACTTATTGCACTATGAAAAAGAATCATTTTACAACTCATTCAACAAGGTGTAACTATTTCATAAGTGATCACAGCGCGAGCAATAACCAAGTATTTTTTTGTCAGTCCATTGATTTCTATTTGATTGTTGTCTGTGAGAACTTCAGTACAGTACTCTATGGAAAGGTATGGAATCATGAGAAACAACTTGTAAATTTCCACATTTAACAATGCATGTGTGACCTCAGAAGTCACTGTCAATTTCACATCAGTAATGAAAGAAAATAGACAGTTTGACCCTCACTATCATTACAAAATTTAGGCCTATAAAGGTCCCACTCCTGGGTAGATATTGCACAAAATGTTTTTGAATTGATACTGAATGGGAAAAGTCTAACTAATGGCATATGCTGGGGGCTGCTCCACTCCAACAAGATCTGGTCCATTAGAACCAGCAACAAAGTTAATGTGCCGACTCATCTTCAAAGCATTTCAAAATTACTCCTATTGCTCTGTCCGCCTTCCATTTCTACGCATCTTGCCACACTTCAAGAGTTTATCAATTTCTCACTTAACAAAGGTAATGATGGCTGCCTCAAGTAGAGTCTGTGGAAAAGCATTGCACAGTCCAATAACCATCGATGTAAAGCAATTTCTCCTTATCACTTTCTTCATGACAATATTATATTGATGACTTCTCATCACTGATTCCCTAGCTTAAGAGAACGTTCTCAGAATTTTACCAACCTCTACTGAATCTAGTTCTGGCCTTAAACGGAAAGTCCGAGTTCTCTTCTATAGTTTCCATGGGATTTTAAAACAGCACATAGCTCTTTGTCTGTAACTTAACATTTGATTTGCAAAAAGACCATAATAAGAGCTTCTTCTGCTTGCATCATTCAACATGATGCTGTTTGAGGTCTAACTGTGAGGTGGTAACTCTTCAGAATGTTCTTAAAATTCAGATAGACATTTCTTTCCCTCCCTCATGTTTTATAGGCACGAAAAAGCTCCATAAATGTCCATTTCTTTTATTCATGTTGGTCTCTGGCTAGGCTAGCATTTATTGCTCATCTCTAATTGTCCAGATGGCAGTTAAGAGTCAACCACATTGCCATGTGTATGGAGTCACATGCAGGCCACACCCAGTAAGGATGGCAGTTTCTTTCCCTAAATGACATTAATGAACTAGATGCATTTTTCCTGACAATTGACAATGGATTCATGATCGTTACTTAATTCTTAATTCCAGTTTTTATTGAAATCAAGTTCTACTCTCTGCCATAGCAGGACTGGAATCCAATTCCACAGAACATTACCAGAGTCTTTGGATTAATAGCCCATCAATAATACCACGAGACCATTGCCTCCCCATTATGATGCAGAAAGAGCATACCCAACATCCTGAGCCAAAATGATGCCATGTGATCTGACCCAACAGCAAAAAAAAATGCAATGCGCATTGTAGTGTCCACAGGAGCAATCTTTGAACTTGTACACAGCCTGTTTGAGACTCCCACAATGACACTGTGGCACCTGATGCCAGCCTTTGGAAGGAAGACTGACACAACAACTTTTACGCCCCTTCTAGCTAACAATCTGTCATGGGGAGGGGTGCAAGAAATGCGACCTATTGTTTCAGTCAATCCTCACAATTATAGTCTGTTTTTAAATACCACGCCAGATTATCATGCGTACACTAAGAACAATATGATTGTCCTCATTGCGGTATGAAATTCCTAAGTAAAGCTACTAATTTCAAAATGCTATTGAGAGTAATTACAGCTGCGTGAAAATTAAACATACAGTTTATAACTGCTCCATTTGTATGAAAGGTAAAAACAATGACTGCAGATGCTGGAAACCAGATTCTGGATTAGTGGTGCTGGAAAAGCACAGCAGTTCAGGCAGCATCCGAGGAGCAATAAAATTGACTTTTCAGGCAAAAGCCCTTCATCAGGAGTACAGGCAGAGTGCCTGAAGAGTGGAGAGATTTATCTCTTCCCCCTTCAGGCACTCTGCCTGTATTCCTGATGAAGGGCTTTTGCCCGAAACGTCGATTTGACTGCTCCTCGGCTGCTGCCTGAACTGCTGTGCTTTTCCAACACCACTAATCCAGAACCATTTATATGAAAGACATAAATCAGATTGCTTTTGTGCAACTAATGTGATTTTCAATCAGTTGACTCCTCATTCAAGTTGCTACTGAGAATCTCAGAATGTTTTACGTAAGACCCATTTGACATATCATTCAGAGTCAAAATCTCTGAAACAATGTTCTATTTAGTTCCATCACTTTGCTCATTTTATATCATTATTTTGTTAATCTTTTCCAAATGCTGCTTTCCATTTTACTTTAAACAGTTATTCTGGAGGAGCATCTATGCACCTGCATATTAGGTTTCCATCAGGCCATTCTACATCCTAAACATCTCAGCCTCATGAAATAAAACATTATTTGTCTCTTGGCCCCTTTGTTTCTCTGAGATGTTGAATTTATGCCTTAGATTTTCCAGGATTTGATTAGTTACTTTCCAGAATTACCTCATCCAAACCCCTCAATTTTGAAATCTCTAACAGGCTGCATGAAGTCTTTCAAACTAATGAGGGATGGTGAACAATAAGCCAGACATATTAACAATGAACAAAGTGCAATTCTGTATATTCCCAAAATATAGATATGGCCCCTTTTTCTTTAATATTGGCTCAAACAATCTCCAATTAACTGTGAAAAAGTTCCACAACAATTGAATTCAGATGCAACAGCTCAAATATTGTTTTTAAAAAAACTTTCCGCTTGTAAATTCTTCATGACTTTCAACACAGGATAATAAATGTTCCTGCTATGTTCAGCAGCAACAATGAAAAATGACTAAAAATAAATTTTAAAAAGCCTTCCTGCTCAACAGAACCATTACACCATGATTTTTTCCCCATAAATAATCTAAAATCTAAATGTTTTATTCAAATCACATGCAACTTTGAAAAAGCCTAAAGGGACACTATCACATATTCAGGCCAAACAGACTGGAATTTTTTTTCTTAATTAAACTGTTTTTTTTTCATCAGGCCATTCTAATAAACTTCAGGGATTTAAAAAAAACACAGATAAATAATGCAAACCAGGCAACAATATTTTACAGAGCTGTCAAAATTATCTTTTGATATCCAAGCTAATTATCTGAAGAAACTGAAAATAGCTTCTGGATTCAACAATTCGATTAAGAAAGCAATCCTGATTTTTCATGGTAAATTTTTAATGGAGAGGACTGTATTAATGGTGTTTATTCATACCGGTGACATTTCCTATAAATTATTAAGGGTAAATGGACTTTTCCTAAGACTACTGCAGAAAGGGAGCGCAGTATAATTATGTTATGATGGTTCCAAAAGATATTTGAATTAATCTTCTGAAACAGTGATACTTAAATGCTCTGACACAGAATATTTTAACAAAATTTGAAAACAAACAGTTCCTTTTAATTACAATTGAAATGCATCTAAAATTATTTTAGGATGTGTATTGGGAAACTCAATGACACCTTGAGACAGATGTCCCTTTGTTTATTTTGTTGTTTCAATCAAATAAGACATGCATAAAACACTGATCTATTCTCAGACTATTCCAAATTAATGTCGGTCACCTTCAATAGATGTTTGCTCAGAAATTTATTTCTTATTTACCACACACTTCTTGTCATTAAATGGTTCTAACCTTTGCATTGACATGAAGATAGATTCAACTCAAAAGCTTGCAAAATAAATTGTACTCAACTAAGTTATTTGGACTGCACATGATGCAGCTAATGTGATTTTCCACGTCACACTGATGGAACATTGTAGTTTATGGCAAATTGATTCAAAGTGTGCTATGAATGGTATACAGGTAACATGAGATGGAAGAGAAATATCTAGGGGATAGTATGTTTGGCACTTAACACAATAAATTCCTGGAAATATGGCACAGTTAATTCCCACTTTGAGATTAACTCATTTGTTCTTCATATGTTTGAACTGCAAGTGTAACATTACTGAGCTGGCTAGCCACATCCAGTGAGGTGTGCACATGAAAATAGAGGGTGACTAGGTGACAGGATACTGGCGTCTGTGCAGCTATTTCTCTGAGATGTGCTCAGGCAACTTGTTGGATTGCCCTTGTATTGCAACATTACGTATTTATCGTTCTCAAAATACAGACGTGCCTTTCATCTCCTGTCAACATAACTAATTTAAAATCCAGATCCTCTCTGCTAAACACCAATGTGTAGTTCTTGGAACTAAGTGGAGCTTATTGACTATAAGATCCTTGATCAGGGTTGTTAATCTGCACCAATCAGGGAGTCCTGGCTGACAGATATAAACAGGAGATTCAGTGTCTTCTCACTTTAGGGACTGACACTGAGCTGGCTAGCCACATCCAGTGAGGTGTGCACATGAAAATAGAGGGTGACTAGGTGACAGGATACTGGCATCTGTGCAGCTATTTCACTGTGGTTGCACAATACAAATAAGAAAAATCAAAAGCACCCTATTGTTAAGAAATAGATGTCATATTATTACCACAGCTCAATAATTTGCAGCTCTCTACACCTGTATTATTCAAAGTTTACAGAGTTCTGTTCAGACTGCCTTTGGGTTTTTGGTTCAATTCTGTTCATCAAGACATCAGAGGATTTTAAGTGCTTGAGGCAGAGTTGTGAACACTACAAGGCTGATCCTCAGTGACGGGGTATGAGTTTTAAAGAATGACAGGAGAAACTCATTCATTTAATATGGTGCTGGTAAAAACAATCATAGGGGAGCCAGTCATTAAGACTCCACAAAGAATATTCTGATATTGCTCTCAAGTAAATCACAGTGGCAGAAGGAGATATCAATCCAGGAAACAACAAATTTAGATCCGAGATCAGGAAATACTCCTTCTTGTGAAGAGGAAAGTTTTAAAAGCCATTGCCGATGGAAAATCTGGCAGGTACAATCTGACTGCACATTGCACAGCCCTTCAAATTTACTGTTCTGTTCAAGTCAATGAAAAGGCAGATCAAACAGTGAGAGCAGTGGGTGGGTGCTCGGCTCATGCTCACTTTCAGCTCTGTGGGAAATGCTAGGTTCTATCCCATAGGATAATCAACATACATAATGAACCACTGGATTCAAATATTGTGGAATTATCTGCATGATAATTGGATACTTTTGTGGGAGGATTGTAATGAGCTTCTGAACATACATTTCTGAGATCAAGATTTGGCTCTTCCAACACATTCCTAGCTAGTTTACCTCATTCTCCTCTTCGCTAACTTGAAGTTGTCCAAAATTCCAGTGGAGAAAGTGAGGTCTGCAGATGCTGGAGATCAGAGCTGAAAATGTGTAGCTGGAAAACCGCAGCCCATATCCGCCACAAATTCACCTGCACCTCCACACACATCATCTATTGCATCCATTGCACCCAATGTGGCCTCCTCTATATTGGGGAGACAGGCCGTCTACTTGCGGAACGTTTCAGAGAACACCTCTGGGACACCCGGACCAACCAACCCAACCACCCCGTGGCTCAACACTTTAACTCCCCCTCCCACTCCACTAAGGACATGCAGGTCCTTGGATTCCTCCATCACCAGACCATAACAACACGACGGTTGGAGGAAGAACACCTCATCCTCTGCCTAGGAACCTGCCAACCACAAGGGATGAACTCAGATTTCTCCAGTTTCCTCATTTCCCCTCCCCCCACTTTGTCTCAGTCAAATCCCTCGAACTCAGCACCGCCTTCCTAATCTATAATCTTCTTCCTGACCTCTCCGCCCCCACCCCACTCCGGCCTATCACCCTCACCTTGACCTCCTTCCACCTATTGCATCTCCAATGCCCCTCCTCCAAGTCCCTCCTCCCTACCTTTTATCTTAGCCTGCTTGGCACACCTTCCTCATTCCTGAAGAAGGGCTTATGCCCGAAATGTCGAATCTCCTGTTCCTTGGATGCTGCCTGACCTGCTGCGCTTTTCCAGCAACACATTTTCAGCTCAAAATTCCAGTGTCCTTGTGTAAACTTGTACGAAGTTCCATTCCCCTAATACGCTTGGACACACTCATCTAAATCTTGATCAAGCAACATTTTCATTATCAAATCCTCATCCTTGCTTGCAAATCCTCCCAAGAACACCCCCTGTCCTAGCTCTGTCATTTCCACAAGTCTCACAAACCTCTGCTCACTGATACATGCCTGTTTGTAACTGTTTCTTTATCATTGGTCATACCTGCAAATTGGCCAAATCCAAACCTCTGTATTACATTCCCTACATCTCTCTTTCTCTTTATTTTTCTTTTCCTCCCTTTAGATACCTTCTGAAATGTACCCATCTATCCACCTTTTAAGCTCTGCCCCGATATTTACTATTTAGCTCTGTGTCATATTTTGTTTTTTGATGCTCCTATGAAGAGTTTTAGAGATGTTTTAATGCACTGAAACTACTTCATAACTTTGTTGCTGTTGAAGGTAAGCCAAATTGTTTTTGTCACTAGTAATTCTCAGCTGAGGTTTTCCACCAGGTTGGCACGGACAGTGGTAAATATTATCTGGGGTAACGATTTCTACAGTGTCACAACTCGTAAGGCCATAAGAAAACCAAAAAACACAGGAGTGGCAACCTACTCCACCTCCCCAGTTCAAAATAACCCTCCATACCCAGTGGGAGAAAATGAGGACTGCAGATACTGGCGATCAGAGACGAGAGTGGGGTGTTGGAAAAGCACAGCAGGTCAGGCAGCATCTGAGGAGCAGGAGAATCGATGTTTTGGGCAAGAGCCCTTCATCAGGAAATCATATCCAGTAACAGCTGAGTGAACCTTCTCTGAACTATCTTCAATTTGAGCACATCATTCCTTCAGGAAGTGATCCCAACGTATTCACAATATTCCAACTATACCCTGATTAATGCCTTGTACAGTTATCGCAAAACCTCTCTACTTTTAAACTTCATTCTCTTTGAAATGAAGGTCAACGTTCCATCTGCCTTCCCTATTACTACTGTACTTGGCTGCTAGAATTTGTGACTCATGCAGGGAAACTGCCACATCCCCCTGTGCTGTCGCTTTCTGCAGTCTTTCTCCATTAAAATCATATTCCGCTCCTCTGTTCTTCCTGCCAAAGTGCATAACCTCACGTTTTCACATATTATATGGTACATTTTGCACACTTGGCTATGTCCCTCTGCAGAGTCTGTAATATCCTCACCGCTTAACTTGCCACCTAATTTGGCATCATCCACAGTCACTTTCCTCAGTGGTAATAATTGTAAATAATTGCAGCCCTAGTAGTGATCCTTTTTGCACTCCATTGCTTACACATTTCCATCCTAAAAAAGTTTCAAGAGATAAACAAGAAGTAAGCATAATTAAAAGATTACACACAGCAACCAATACAGAGAATTGCTGCACTGGGTGCCTTAGTTTGTTACAGAAATTGCTGGATGTGAATAGAACAACAGCGTGGGAAGTTAGTCTACTGAATCTGGCCAAATTCCCCTCGATGTGATAAATTATAACATGAAAAATATTTCTAGATAGATTTGAGACTGAAGTCAGAAAATGAAAGCTGAAAAATCGAGTAAGGTTAATAGCTTTAAAATTTATACAGCTGAAAACGTGTTGCTGGAAAAGCGCAGCAGGTCAGGCAGCATCCAAGGAGCAGGAGAATCAACAGTTCGGGCATGAGCCCTTCTTCAGGAATAAGGAGAGTGTGCCAAGCAGGTAGGGAGGAGGGGCGTTGGAAATGCGATAGGTGGAGGGAGGTTAAGGTGAGGGTGATAAGCCAGAGTGGGGGTGGGGCCGTAGAGGTCGGGAAGAAGATTGCAGGTTAGGAAGGTGGTGCTGAGTTCAAGGGTTGGGACTGAGATAAGGTGGGGGGAGGGGAAATGAGGAAACCGGAGAAATCCGAGTTCATCCCTTGTGGTTGGAGGGTTCCTAGGCGGAAGTTGAGGCACTCTTCCTCCAGCTGTCATGTTGCTATGGTCTGGCGATGGAGGAGTCCAAGGACCTGCATGTCCTTGGTGGAGTGGGAGGGGGCGTTGAAGTGTTAAGCCATGGGGTGGTTGGGTTGGTTGGTTGGTCCTTGGACTCCTCCATCACCAAACCATAGCAACACGACGGCTGGAGGAAGAGCACCTCATCTTCAGCCTAGGAACCCTCCAACCACAAGGGGTGAACTCAGATTTCTCCAGTTTCCTCATTTCCCCTCCCCCCACCTTGTCTCAGTCCCAACCCATGAACTCAGCACCACCTTCCTAACCTGCAATCTTCTTCCTGACCTCTTCGCCCCCACTTCCACTCTGGCCTATCACCCTCACCTTAACCTCCTTCCACCTATCGCATTTCCAGCGCCCCTCCTCCAAGTCCCTGCTCCCTACCTTTTATCTTAGCCTGCTTGGCACACTCTCCTCATTCCTGAAGAAGGGCTCATGCCTGAAACGTCGATTCTCCTGCTCCTTGGATGCTGCCTGACCTGCTGTGCTTTTCCAGCAGCACACTTTCAGTTCTGATCTCCAGCATCTGCAGTCCTCACTTTCTCCTTAAAATTTATACAGCCTTATTTAAATCTGAAATTCTTGAGATGATTTGAAATTCACTGTCAGGGACCACAACTGCAATCAGAAAATAGTTAATCATTCTCAAGTTTGTCTTTCAAATTGGAAAATATCTTGCCAGAGAAATTGAACAGTTTTTTGATTCAATTAAGTATTTAACTCATCCGGTATAAACTCATCCAGTATTTAACAAACATACTGCAATAAGTAAAATATTTTGATTGATAGCCAGTTTGTTTAAACAAATTCTTGCTGTAGTTGATTACAGTCTGAACTGTAAGGTGAATGTCTGATATTTTAAGACATACTTGTCTCCACTATACTTCATCTGAATAGATAATCTTTTCTGCTTAAAAATGAGCAAATGGAACAAAAAAATTAAAATAACTTGACATCTGGAGTCATCACTGGGAGTTCCAGTCATTTACAATTCTCATCAAAAGGCAATAAGCTACAAACTTAGATGTAAAACTAATGAAAGAAATAGGGATAAGCAAAAACAAAACAAATTTTCCAAATCAACTAGAATAAAAGTATCAGAATTCATCACCGGGATGTTTTCCCACTTGGGCTTGAATACTGAGAAAAGCTGTTTTTTTGTGTTTGAGTGCATATAATTGAGATGAAAAGATTTCTTTTGTCCAGTTAGTAACATGCCAGGCTCTGATTGAGAAGCTCTGGGTTCATGTCCCACCCCAGGGCTTCAGAGTGAGGAAGTTGCATTCATGACATAGTCAAACAGATTGAGCGTAGATTGGTAAATTCCTCGAATAAACACGACCAGAAGGAGTGAAGAGCAGAAGATTTCAGGTCTATCAGGTGATGGAAAGAAATTTGGAGCCTCTACCATGAATTGTCATGGTTACAGACTAAAATACACATGAGAAGACACTTGTTCCCTCAATGACTTGAACTCACGTAACACACATTTGAATTTAAAAACCACATTATTCCTTCTCATTCATTATATTTGCGTCACACTTGTAGTTCATTTTCCTCAATGAAAATGTATTACCTCTGGAAAATAAAATCCTCCTGAAATGAAGTTAAGCATTTGAAAATACACTCTGATTAAATTAAATTGTCAGCAGGGCAGTGTTTGGTAATGTAGGTGATACAACATTTATATTACAGTCAGCTAATTGCACATTTGAGTACTAAGGGCTGTCCAAACCTTCCTGTAACAATTGAAAGGCTCATCTCTTTCCAGATCTTCTGTTGCAATTAGATAGTTGATTAATAATGAGGAAAACAGTAGACCTTTTTAATTTCCTTGTAAATTTATCACATTCTGTTATTTTAGAATAAAATCAATACAAGGCAAAATCTATTGTAATATTTCTGTTCAAGATATCTCAGGAATTTTTTGTCACTTCCAGTTCAAACCAAATGGCAACATAATACAACCAGTTATAAGCAGATTCTAAATAAAGAGATAAATTGTGGAACACAAAGAGGGAGAAATAAAAAGATGATGTTCGTTGTTTAGGAAGAATTTTAACCACAAAAATGACTCACTTTGGGTTAGGTGATGGGTGGGTTTGAAGTGTTAGTAGTTTTAGAAACTACCTTGAATCCAACTACTTTAACAGAAGGTCTGGATGAGCTGGAAAGTTCATTTTCAAATGTTTCAACACCATACTAGGTAACATCTTCAGTGAGCTTCCAGACGAAGCGCTGCTGATGATTCCGGCTTTCTATTTATATGTTTGGATTTCTTTGGGATGATGATGTCATTTCCTACCATGATATAATTTCCTAAGGTGATTTCATTTCCTGTTCTTTTTCTCGGGGGTGGTAGATGGGGTCTAACTCGATGTGTTTTTTGATAGAGTTCTGGTTGGAATGTCATGCTTCTCGGAATTCTCGTGAGGGTTTCTGTTTGGGTTGTCCTAGGATGGATATATTGTCCCAGTTGAAGTGGTGTCCATCCTCACCTATACGTAAGGATACTAGTGAGAGAGGGGCATGTCGTTTTGTGGCGAGTTGATGTTCATGGATCCTGGTGGCTAGTTTTCTGCCTGTTTGTCCAATGTAGCATTTGTTACAGTCCTTGCATGGTATTTTGTAAATGATATTAGATTTGCTTGTTGTCTCTGTAGGGTCTTTCAAGATCATCAGCTGCTGTTTTCGTGTGTTGGTGGGTTTGTGGGCTACTATGCCAAGGGGTCTGAGTCATCTGGCAGTCATTTCTGAGATGTCTTTGATGTTGGGGAGAGTGGCTAGGGTTTCTGGATGTGTTTTGTTTGCTTGTTTGGGTTTGTTGCTGAGAAATCGGCAGATTGTATTCATTATGTACCCGTTCTTTTTGTATATACAGTATAGGTGTCTACAGGAAAGCAATGCATACAATAAATATTGATCTACAGAAGCAATCACCCCAAATCCACAAACAAAGGTGCATCAGAACATTATTCCAATGAGCACCACACACTGTAGCACAGAGGAACTGTGCAGAGGAAAATCACCTATACAGTGTATTAAAAAAGAACAGGCACCCAATGAACCCTCATGATTAGAAGCTGCTCCTAAACCTTGTAATCTCAACTCCACAAAGGTCTTCAATCTCCACACCACCATTGAGCAGTGCTCTGAAAGCTAGCACTTCCAAATAAACCTGTTGGACTATAACCTTGTGTTGTGTGATTTTTAATTTTGTCCAGCCCAGTCCAACACTGGCACCTCTATATCATAACCAACAAGATCACCAACCTATTATCTCTTTCCAGACTTGCACTGATCCTCTCTGACCTCAGGGCATCAATCTGTTCTTGCAGCCACATGTTCTTCATTTCAGATTGGAAATCAAACCTGTGAATCATTTGCTTGAAGCAAACACCATATAAACTGCTGGCATGTGTTGTAGATGTGTTACTGACCATGGCAGATTTCCATGAAGAGACATGCTGAGTCTCTTGATCTATCGGTCTTACTCGCTGTGAAAAGCTTCATGCATCTCCCTCAATGTTAAACTACAAATGTCTATCACAGAGGTTGATAGCTGAGCACTGAAGACCCTCCATACTAAGGAAGCAAAGTGAGCCACATAGGTTTTGGCAGCCTGTAATCCAGTGCAGAATCCAATGAGTGTGCATTGAGAAAGCAATGTGAAGTATTGACAGACAGCCAACTTCCCCATGAGCACTAAGTGAGTGAATACTAAGAAAGCAAGCTAACATCTATGAAATGCATTTTGTGCAGTGAATATGGAGTGCCTGTATCCCTGCATACAATGGAACCTGGAAGAAACGTGCAAATTCGTCAGTGTCTCCGAGCTCTGACGTTTCATGTTAAAGGGCTGAAATTGTTTCTGAGGTCAATCAGGAGCAGGTACAATGATGTGAGGTGAGTATCATGCTATGTTCATTCTAATTTTATAAATGAAGGATCGAGGTGGATAGTGACCATGCAGCATTCAAGAATAGTGTTGTCAAGGAGCAGTTGCATGGTGGCTGCAATAATCTACAAATACCAGGTAGCCACACTGATTGACATGAAGGGAATTTGCACCATCTAGTCTCTCGAAAAGGAGAGAAGCATTTAAATAACATATACACATACATATGGGGAATTAAGGTTTTCATGAAATGTAAATGCATGGAGAAAAGATAGTTGACGAGTTTTGAGAAGATTTGTAACTCAGATTGAGGCTCTGGATGTAGTTCAGCTCACTGAGCTGAAAGGTTCATTTCCAGATGCTTCTTCACACTGCTAGGTAACATCTTCAGTGGGCCTCTGAGTGAGGCACTGGTGATGATTCATGCTTTCTATTTACATGTTTAGATTTCTTTGGGTTGGTGATATCATTTCCTGTGGTGAAGTCATTTCCTAAGAAAAAGAACAGGAAATGACATCACAACTGGAAAAAAAATCACCAGCCCAAAGAAACCCAAACATATAAATAGAAAACAGGAACCATCAACAGTGCTTCGCCCGGAGGCCCACTGAAGATGTTACCTAGTAGGCTGACGAAACATCTGGAAATGAACCTTCCAGCTCAGCGAGCAAACCTACATCCAGAAGATAGTTGTCACTTAACGGTGAGATTCTGAAGGTGCCTTTAATGCTTGGCAAGGAAATTGCAAACATTTCTTTTGGTGTCAAGATACAGATTTTTAAATATTATTCTCTGTGCATTATCCCACCTTTCTTACGTCCCACATGCCATACAAGAGAGAGAGAACAATTCTGCCCATTCGCTCTATTCCTCTCTCCACAGATGCTGTTTTTATTTAGAATATTCTCCTTTATCACAAATTTTCAGCATCTGCAAAACTCTTCTTTTGCAATAAGTATTTTTAGATTATATATGAAAATTGGTGTACCTGGGATATTTGACCTCTCTGCAATAACCTTCAATGGTACCTTGTGTCAGCCACAAGCAAGTAAATTTTGAGAGATGAGGTAGATCCCTGACTAGGTATAAATAAAATACCGTAATACTTATTCATGGTTTATAATGTAAAATTGCAATAGTCCAAGATAATACAGTTTTCAAGCCTCTTCCACTTATTCCTCAACCAAGGCCAAACATTTACTCCAAACATCATTCATGTGTGTTATCACCAGAATGGATATATTCTTCCAATAAATTCCAACTAACAATGCAGGCTTTCAAGAAAAATAGGTCAATGACAATCACAAAATACACTTTACGTGGAGCAATATTTCAAAATGGGATGAAAAATAAAATCATAAGATTTCTGCTTAATATGAGTACAATTATTATTGAGCAGAAAGCATAATCGATCTTTAATTATTGAATACGCTTTACTCATTCCCACACCCTACAAAATAAGATGAGAAAGATCAAATATCATAAATATCTATTGTCTCTTGCTGCAAGCCTTCAATACTCAAGCTCTCCTGTTCAGATCTCCTCATGCTGATTGCTGTCTTGCCTGTGGCAGTCCTTTTCTTTCCCAAAACTGTCTGTCTTGGGAGGGCAAACAAGCAACCTGCAACAATGGGCGGTATTTATATTGTTCGGCTATTATCACAATACTGAGAACATGGCAGCAAAACAAGACAGAATGAAAGTTTCATGAAGCAAGTCAATAAATTGAAAACATGTGATTCTGACTCTTGTACAATATTACTTGGAAATTTTCCTAACCACCAGAAGTAACAAAATATTGCTGCTTAATCTGAAAGGTGCCATGGAATTTTCCACCTGAACGATGCTCTACAATGCAAGTTTAAGTTTCTCTTTCCTGGTGCCATTCTCATCCATTGTTATTTCTGCATGAAAAGCCAATTTTTCATCCACATTTGGCATTTTAATTTGATTACACTAGTTTTTCATAGCTGCAGCTTTGCCATTATTTATACAAAGACTTGGAAATATAATTTGATAACAGAGTTCTGAAACCTTCAATCAAACAATGCAATTAAAATTAAAATGTAACTGATGGGAAGAGAACCTCATGATGTTTTTAGATACGTTTTCAAGAATATTAACACGTCGATTTTCCTTAAAATATTATTAAGTAATTCAGTTTCATGTATCAAACTTCCAGTCACAGAGACATAATTACATATTATTCAGCTGACAGCACTTCATTCATTGCCAAACAAGTCAGAATTAATATCTAACACCTTACAATGTAAGAATGTGCAAATATTATTTCAACGTTACTTAATTGAGCAATAAAATTCCCCAGTAGGCAAAAAGCGCAAACTCAAAGACAGCGATATTTAACTTGTAAGTAGGATCCTACTGTGTCAAGGGTCAAAGATACATCAACTCAGTTACCAAATCCACAACACACTTTTACCTGCGAAAGTAAAAGAAAAACTTGCATTTATCTACCTCAGAATGTCCCAAATTAGTTCTGACCTTTTTTGCAGCCGATGAAGTGTTTTTGAATTACGGCCAATATTGGAACGTTGGAAATGTGGCAGCCAATCTGTGCATAGCAATGTCTCACAAATCGGAGAGATCATGGCCAGAACATCTGTTTTAGTTTGTGGGTTAAATATTGCCCAGGACAACAGAAGGAACTCCTCCGCTATTTCTCAAGTGGTTCCATGCATTATCGCCTCATCTGAAAGGTGAGCCCTCCCTCAGTGCAGCATCCCCTCAGAATTGTACTTGTGTGTCATTCGAGATTGTGTTTTTGTCTCTGGAATGCAGGCTGAACACACAATCTAACTCTGACACATGGGTATTAACCCTGAGCCAAGTCAGTAATTGTGGCATTATGTATAGTTGCAGCACATCTATTTTCAGAAAAGTCATATTAATTATCTCATCGACAAGATAATACATTTTATTTATCAGATCAGTGAATTTTAGATCTGTTATTTTTGATTTGTATTGTACCAAACCACCATACCCGTTAATTTTTCTCCCCTATCAGTTTGCATTTCAAACTGCATTCTCCTGTTTAAACCTGTGACCCAAAGAAAATGATTTTGGCAGTTTACCAGTTGTTGGATAATGTTATTTGCACCAACTGAGTGCAATTTTCATAACTGACTGACATCTTTAATCCATTTGAGAAGATATTATGAGACTATATGTATAGTTCTACAATACACTCAAAAACCCCAGTGTCGCAATACATTTTGCAAAGCCTCAAAAGCGCTAGGACTGAGGAGCTACATAACTGCATTGTTTTGATTAATCCATAAAAGTGATTATTTAAAGTCACAAACAAGTGTCATGTCAGCCTACGCAGCTGACTTATTTTTACTGCAGTAAACATATAATAGTTCTTCGAAGTTGGTTATTTTCTCTCAATCTTTCTACAGCAGAATCTTACACCAGTGCCAAGTATTTTCACTGTCTGGCATCACTAACAATTCAAAAAGCAAGTGCTGTGTTCGTAGCTACACTTCAACACAGGGTTAGATTTATAATTACCTGCAGGAAACCACTGGAACCCAATGAAAGTGAGATTTCAAAATTATACTCCCAGAGATCATCTCAGAATCCCAGTGCTACAGGGGTAGTTTGAAATTTTCAAAGAATTGGGAGGGTTTTGGGAGAGAAAAGGAGTGAGTAAGGAAATCCACTCATAAATGACCCATTATCTTCTAAAGGCTACATGTTGGCAAACACAAATTGTCGGTGCCTAATATTCACATTTAAAACAGGATATTGGGAAATTCATTCAAATTTGTGGTTCTTAATTCTTATCAGATTCAAATTTCTTAATTCCGTTGAGTCAACTCCCAGTGAGCTTTTCAGTAGGGATCAATGACTACTAACGAAACAGGTACATATCATTGATTTTTCTTCTTCATTGATTAGGCCACTTTTGGAATACTGTGAGCAATTCTGGTCTCCCTGTTATAGGGAAAAACTTGATAGAGTTCAGAAAAAATTATAAGAATGTTTCCAGGTTTGGAGGGTTTGAGCTGTAGGGAATGGCTGAATAAGCTGGGGCTGTTTTCCCTGGAACATCAGAGAATGAGGGGTGACCTTGTAAAGGTTTATAAAATCATTTAGGGCACAGATAGGGTAATTAGACAAGGTCTTTTCCCTGGGATGGGCAGTCCAGACCTAGTAGGCATAGATTTAAGATGAGAGGGGAAAGATTGAAAAGGGACCTGAGGGGCAACTTTTTCACCCACAAGGTGGTGCGTGTGTGGAATGAGCTGTTAGAGGAAGTGGTGGAGGCTGGTACAGTAACAATATTTTAAGAAAAAACATCCGACAGATACATGAATCGGCAAGGTTTAGAGGGATATGGGTGAAATGCTGGCAAATGGGACTAGATTTATTTGGGATAGCGAGTCAGCATGTTTCCATGCTGCACATCTCTATGACTCTAGTTCTGGATTATTGAGACCAATTGTTGCAGCTTTCTTTCTGGTCTTGGCGAAACAGACCGAACCTGAAGGTCAATTACATAAAAATGGGAAGTGGTGAAGAAATTCAGAAGGTCTAGCAGTATCTTGGAGGGAGAAACAATGAATGAATTGAGTCTGATGGGACTTATTTTTCCACTCCTGGCTGAAAATTGTTGCAAATGCTTCAGCCTTGTCTATTGAATTGATGTGCAAGTCTTCCCAATCATGGAGGATGAAAATATTTATGGAGCCTCCTCCTTCCATTGTTTAATTGTCAATATCCATTCAAAACACAATGTGGCAGGACTGCAGAGCTTGGAGCTGATCCATTGGTTGCAGAATCACTTTGCTCTATTTATCACCTGCTGTTTATAGTGTTCGCAACACAAGTAGCTGTGTGTTGTACCTGCACGAAGTTGACATCACATTTTTAGCAATGCCTGGTGTTGATCCTGGCTGCACTCTTCATTGAACCAGGGTAAATTCCCTAGCTTGATAGTAACAGTAGAATGGAGGATAGGCTGGGCCATGACCTTGTAGATTATGTTGCAGCACAATTCAGTTGATGGCTCACAGCACCTCATGGATGACCAGTCTTGAGTGGCTAAATCTGTGTGAAGTCTATCCATTTTAACACAGTGATTGTGCCACACAACACAATAGAGGACATCTTCAATGTCAATATTTCATCTCCACAAGAATTCTGCTGTGGTCACTTTTTCCAATACTGTCATGGACAGATGTTTTTGTGGTGAGGTCAAACACAATTTAGTCCTTAATACCTGCTGCAGACCTATTTTACCAGCTATGTCCTTCAGACTCAACCAGCTTGATCAATAGTGGTGCTGACAAGACACTCTTCGTGATGAAATATCCCACACAGAATACATTCCATCTCCTTGCCACCTCCTCCAAGATTCCTTTTTCAATGGTAGTCAATATTGAGGAGTACTGATTCATCCAAACAAGAACATTGGTATGTGGTAGCAAGCAGGAGATTTCCACGTGCACGCTTGATCTGATGCCATCAGAGGGTCAAAACTGAGGATTCACAAGGTAAAACCCACCACATTATATACCACTGTGTCCTCACTTCTGCCAGGTCAGTTCTCTTTGGGGGACAGAACAGCCCCAGGAATTGTGTTTGGCAGGTACGTGGTAATGTAAATCTTTAAGAGGTGCAGGTGAATTCATGAGTGAATTAAAGTTAATGTTGTAGCAGTGCATTTGTTCATGTTTTAAATCAAATATAAAATTATTTCCTTTTATGTTCAAAGTAAAACATTAATCAACTGCTTTATGACCTCAAGAGGGAAGACACAGCCTAACTGTTTCATAAAATACATTTACACAGGAAATGCATGTTCTTAAATTTGTAAGTTATGAAAAGAGGTTCATTTAAAATTCTGCTCACATATTACAAGTTTATGAGATTGTATTATAATTAACGTTTGAGAATTAACCTGATATAACAAGTAGGTTATTCTGTCATTCCGTTTTAGTCTCTATCCAAAGTTCAGTGGAAGCAACTTAATATTGTCTGAATGTCAATTAAAATTTTATTCTCGCAGACAGTTGGCAAGCTGGTTGGCTTTGTGCTAATGCTTAAAAGCAGTGAATTTGTTTAATTAATCAAAGTCCAACAGCTCACACAGGAACTGATTAAACTTCACAGCACCAGTTACAATTATAGGACGGTACTGTGAAGCCCCTTTCCTGAAACAGGTTGCCAGCACTTTGATTTTCTCATATTCACAGAGCTCAGACTTGCATGTCAAACAGAGAGTCGAAGTGTGTAAATGGAGTGAGAGATGAAGAACACAAAAAAGATGGAGAGAGAGAGAGGGAACTTTCGTAAAGCCTTTGACAAACATGGTAAACTAATTTGAAATTCAGGGAGAGCTTGCCAATTGGATACAAAATTGGCTCAATATTAGGAGACAGAGAGTGGCCGTGGATGGTTGCTTTCGGATTGGAGAGCTGTGACCAGCAGTGTTCCACTGGGACCGGGGCTGGGTCCATTTTTGTTTGTCATTCACTTAAACGATTTAGATGAGAATATTGAAGGCATGATTATTAAGTTTGTGGATGGACACCAAATTGGTGGTATAGTAGACAGTGAACAAGGAGATCTAAGATTACAAAGAGACCTTGACCAATGAGATCAGTGGAGTAAGGAGTGGGAGACAGAGTTTAAGTTGGATAAATGCGAGGCATTGAATTTTGGTAAAACAAACAAGGGCATGATTTACTCAATTAAAAAGAGGGCCTTGCATGGTGCTGTGGACCAGAGAGACCTAGGGGTTTATGTACATAATTCATTGAAGTTTGCCTCACATGTAAATTGGATGGTTAAGAAGGCATTTAGCATGCTTGCTTCATTGGTTAGACCTTTGAGAATAGGAATTGGGATGTCATGTTGAGGTTGTAAAGAACATTGGTGACATGTCTTCTGGAATATTGTGTTCAGTTCTGGTCGCCCTATTAATAGAAGGATATTATTAAGCTAGTGAGGATTCAAGAGAGATTTATCAGAACGTTGTCAGGAATGGAAGGTTTGAGTTATAAGGAGAGGTTGATTAGGCTGGGACTTTTTTCACAAGAGTGTAGGATGTTGTAGGGTGATCTTACAGAGATTTACAAAATCATGAGGGGTATAGATAGCTGAATGGCAGATATCTTTTCCCTAGGATTGGGGATTTCAAGATGAGGGGAACATACTGTTCAGTTGAGAGGACAAAGATTTTATAAAGAAATGAAGGAGGAGAAAGTGAGGACTGCAGATGCTGGAGCTAAGAGCTGAAAATGTATTGCTGGAAAAGCGCAACAGGTCAGGCAGCATCCAAAGAGCAGGAGAATCGACGGTTCGGGCATGTCCAGCAGGCTAAGATAAAAGGTAGAAAGGAGGGACTTGGGGGAGGGGCGTTGGAAATGCTATAGGTGGAGGGAGGTCAAGGTGAGGGTGATAGGCCAGAGTGGGGGTGGGGGCGGAGAGATCAGGAAGAAGATTGCAGGTTAGGAAGGCGGTGCTGAGTTTGAGGGATTTGACTGAGACAAGGTGGGGGAGGGGAAATGAGGAAACTGGAGAAATCTGAGTTCATCCCTTGTGGTTGGAGGGTTCCCAGACTGAAGATGAGGCATTCTTCCTCCAGCCGTCGTGTTGCTATGGTCTGGCGATGGAGGAGTCCAAGGACCTGCATGTCCTTGGTGGAGTGGGAAGGGGAGTTGAAGTGTTGAGCCACGGGGTGGTTGGGTTGGTTGGTCCGGGTGTCCCAGAGGTGTTCTCTGAAACGTTCCGCAAGTAGACGGCCTATCTCCCCAATATAGAGGAGGCCACATTGGGTGCAGCGGATGCAGTAAATGATGTGTGTGGAAGTGCAAGTGAATTTGTGGCGGATATGGAAGGATCCCTTGGGACCTTGGAGGGAAGTAAGGGGGGAGGTGTGGGAGCAAGATTTGCATTTCTTGTGGTTGCAGGGGAAGGTGCCGGGAGTAGAGGTTGGGTTGGTGGGGGGTGTGGACCTGACGAGGGAGTCATGGAGGGAGTGGCTTTTTCGGAACACTGAAATGGGAGGGGAGGGAAATATATCCCTGGTGGTGGGGTCCGTTTGGAGGTGGCGGAAATGACAATGGATGATACGATGTATACGAAGATTGGTGGGGTGGTAGGTGAGAACCAGTGGGGTTCTGTCCTGGTGGCAATTGGAGGGACGGTGCTCAAGGGCAGAGGAGCGGGAAGTGGAGGAGATCCGGTGGAGGGCATCGTTGATCACGCCTGGGGGGAAATTGCAGTCTTTGAAGAAGGAGATCATCTGGGTTGTACGGTATTGGAACTGGTCCTCCTGGGAGCAGATGCGGTGGAGACGAAGGAATTTGGAGTATGGAATGGCGTTTTTACAGGGGGCAGGGTGTGAGGCGGTGTGGTCTAGGTAGCTGTAGGAGTCGGTCGGTTTAAAGTAAATGTCCGTGTTGATTCAGTCACCCGAGATAGAAATGGAAAGGTCTAGGAAGGGGAGGGAGGAGTCTGAGATGGTCCAGGTAAATTTGAGGTCAGGGTGGAAGGTGTTAGTAAAGTGGATGAACTGTTCAACCTCCTCGTGGGAGCACGAGGCAGTGCCGATACAGTCATCAATGTCGTGGAGGAAAAGGTGGGGGGTGGTGCCAGTGTAGCTGCGGAAGATGGACTGTTCCACATATCCCACAAAGAGGCAGGCATAGCTGGGGCCCGTGCGGGTGCCCATGGCTACTCCTTTGGTTTGAAGGAAGTGGGAGGATTGGAAAGAGAAGTTGTTCAGGGTGAGGACCAGTTCAGTCAGTTGAAGGAGGGTGTCAGTGGAAGGGTACTGGTTGGTACGGTGGGAAAGGAAGAAGCAGAGGGCTTTGAGTCCTTTGTGATGGGGGATGGAGGTGTACAGGGACTGGATGTCCATGGTGAAGATAAGGCGTCGGGGACCGGGGAAGCGAAAATCATGGAGGAGGTGGAGGGCATCGGTAGTGTCCCGAATGTAGGTGGCGGACAGGACCATGTCGAGGTATGTAGAGCTGAGTTCTGTGGGGCAGAGCAGGCTGAGACAATGGGTCGGCCGGGGCAGTCAGGTTTGTGGATTTTGGGCAGGAGGTAGAAACGGGCGGTGCGGGGTTGTGTGACTATGAGGTTGGAGGTGGTGGATGGGAGATCCTCTGAGGTGATGAGGTTATGGATGGTCTGGGAGATGATGGTTTGGTGGTGGAAGGTGGGGTCCGCGAGCTGGCGTTTAGCCTCAGCAGTGTAAAGATCGGTGCGTCAAATTACTACCGCATCTCCCTTGTCTGCAGGTTTGATAGTGAGGTTGGGGTTGGAACGGAGGGAGTGGAGGGCTGCACATTCCGAGGGTGAGAGGTTGGAGTGGGTGAGAGGGGTGGAGAGGTTGAGGCGGTTAATGTCGCGGCGGCAGTTGGCTATAAAGGGATCGAGGGTGGGTAAGAGGCCAGCACAGGACGTCCAGGTGGATGGGCTGTTTTGGAGGCAGGAGAAGGGGTCGTCAGAGGGTGGGCGAGAATCCTGGTTGAAGAAGTAGGTGCGGAGACGAAGGCGGCGGAAGAATTGTTTGATGTCTTGCTGCGTGTTGATCTCATTAATCCGAGAGCGTAGGGGAATGAAGGTGCGACCTCTGCTGAGGACTGATCTTTCATCTTCAGAGAGTGGGAGGTCTGGAGGGATGGTGAAAACACGGCAGGGCTGGGAGCTAGGACCTGGTGTGGGACTGGAGCTGGGAGTGGGGGTGGGGTTGGGCGTGTGGGCGGGGATGGAGATCGGCATGGAGGTGGGGTTAGGCGTGCGGACAGAGATCAGCATGGGGGCGGGGTTAGGCATGCGGACGGAGATCGGCCTGGGGGCGGGGTTAGGCGTGCGGGCGGAGATCGGTCTGGGGGCGGGGTTAGGCGTGCGGGCGGAGATCGGCGTGGGGGTGGGGTTACGCGTGGCGGCGGAGACGCATGTGGCATGGTGGTTGTGCAAGTTAGTAATGTCACTCGGGACGGAAGTGGCTGTGGCAACGACAGAAATGGCATTATTCCTGATAGCCATGGACCCCGTGGAGGCCGCGAATCTGTCGGCGATGGTCTTCCTGGCAATCGTGGAGGCAGTTGTCTGGGCGGCGATTGCAGAGGCTGCGAGGTTGGTGGGGGTGGAAGTGACGTCATGGTTCGCGGCAGCGGTTGCTGCCACGGGCGCTGGAGCGGCCGTGTGGTTAATGGCGCCAGAGTGATTTTGGAGACCGATGGAAGATACTGGAACAGTTGAGGAACCCAGAGTGTGGGGGCAAGTACATTAAAGTTTTTGGTACTTACTGTCTTTAATTTCTGATATGGCTAGGAAGAAGTGTTTGTTTAGTGTATGGATTCTATGTGGATGAAGAACAGTAGAGGTCCTTTGCAGGTCTGGGACAGTGTTGTCCTGAGCTGGGGTAGGGCTGACTGCAGGGAGTGTAGGTAGCGGCACATGGCTGCAAGTGTGGAGCAGAGGATCCGGAGGAAATTCTGTTGCTGGAGGCTTCGAATTTGTTGTTGGTACTGGTTGCCTGGTTGGGGCCAAATTTCGTTGGTCTGAACGTAGTCCGGAGCCCATGCGGGTTTAGTCGGTTCCATAGACAGGTGCTGAGGAAGGAGGTGTGGCTGTGGTAGTGAGTCTGTTTGAGAAGGTGGCTGAAGAACTTCTGGGCAGAGGAGATGACCTTGGGTGTGCAGTGAGAGAGGGACTCACTGAAATCCTTGTAGAGGGAGGAAGAGTGCTTCTTCAAGGAAGGCATCCTTGCAAGAGGATTCCCAGTCGGTTAAAATCTTCGAGGAGAAAGTGAGGACTGCAGATGTGGAGATCAGAGCTGAAAATGTGTTGCTGGAAAAGTGCAGCCAGTCAGGCAGCATCCAAGGAGCAGGAGAATCGACGTTTCGGGTATGAGCCCTTCTTCAGCAATGAGGAAAGTGTGTCCAGCAGGCTAAGATAAAACTTAGGGAGGAGGGGCGTTGGAGATGTGATAGGTGGAAGGAGGTCAAGGTGAGGGTGATAGGCTGGAGTGGAAGTGGGGGTGGAGAGGTCAGGAAGAAGATTGCAGGTTAGGAAGGCGGTGCTGAGTTCGAGGGATTTGACTGAGACAAGGTGGGGGGAGGGGAAATGAGGAAACTGGAGAAATCTGAGTTCATCCCTTGTGGTTGGAAGGTACCTAGGCGGAAGATGAGGCACTCTTCCTCCAGCCATCGTGTTGCTATGGTCTGGCGATGGAGGAGTCCAAGGACCTGCATGTCCTTGGTGGAGTGGGAGGGGGAGTTGAAATGTTGAGCCATGGAGTGGTTGGGTTGGTTGGTCCGGGTGTCCCAGAGGTGTTCTCTGAAATGTTTCGCATGTAGGCGGCCTGTCTCACCAATATAGAGGAGGCCACACCGGGTGCAGCAGATACAGTAAATGATGTATGTGGAGGTGCAGGTGAATTTGTGGCGGATATGGAAGGATCCCTTGGGGCCTTGGAGGGAAGTAAGGGGGGAGGTGTGGGCGCAAGTTTTGCATTCCTTGCGGTTGCAGGGGAAAGTGCCGGGAGTGGAGGTTGGGTTGGTGGGGGGTGTGGACCTGACGAGGGAGTCACGGAGGGAGTGGTCTTTTCGGAACGCTGATAGGGGAGGGGAGGAAAATATATCTCTGCTGGTGGGGTCCATTTGGAGGTGGCAGAAATGACGACGGATGATACGATGTATATGGAGGTTGGTGGGGTCGTAGGTGAGGACCAGTGGGGTTCTGTCCTGGTGGCGATTATAGGGGCCGGGCTCAAGGGTGGAGGAGCAGGAAGTGGGGGAGATGTGGCGGAGGGCATCATCGACATGAAGGGCAATCTTTTTACAAAAAATGATTCATGAATGGAATGTACTTCCAAAGGAAACAGTGAATGTGCACACAATCGCAACATCTAAAAGACATTTGAATAAGTGCCCAAGTAAGAAATGTTTGGAGTAATATGGGCTAAACACAGGCCAGTGGGAATAGTTTAGTTTGGGATTTTGCTCAGCATGGACTGGTTGGACCGAAGGGTCTGTTTCAGTACTACATGGCTCTATGACTCTATAAACAGAGAGATAATTGGCTTCTTTAAAGAAGGGAACTGAGAATAAACTGTATCTCTCTGAATCACATCATGACCCAAATTGCTGCTGCTGGCAATAATTAAGCCTTCTGGCATTTGCTGAGGTATATTGTGCAAGTTCCTTTATTCTTTGAATATTTATAGAAAATAGAGGTGCCACAGGCAAACTGAATAGTTTACACAAACATAAACCAAAAGAAAACCCACAATAAATCTCCTCTGTGGCTTTTGTGCATTATACCACTAGCAAAAATTATCTTTGTTGAAATATTTTGATCCCATTACAGGGTTTCCCCAATTTATGATTGCCTGACTGACGAACACAGTCTCATCTAAGGGTGTAATTTTAAAGCCCTGACGCCAACATTACTTGTTCTTACAAATGGCCATTTTTTCACGTCGAGCTTATTGTTCCAACTTGAATGCAAATTACTTGTGAACAGACTACATGATGACTTCCATTTGCAACTTGGAGACTGTTTATGTATGCTGCGAATTTTGCAATTGAGCATCCTACATCTGGGCTCATTGTGGGTGACAGAACACCCAAAGTGCCGTGGAACAGTCTCAGCCCGGGAGAACCACCTTCATGATCATGGTCTCTTCCCTGCCAGGTAAATACTGCTCACTGAGGAAATCTTGCCCCACTGAGTCCATGGCTAAAGAAGTCAGGACATATGTTGCCTGATTCAGTTAATACTTGACTTTTCAATAAATTATTAAGATATATGTCTGCCTTGATAGAACAAATTGCATACTTTATGTGAGAGCTTATATTAATATTCTAAAATAAAGTTATATATTTTCTCTGAAAATTTATCATAATGAAAAGCTACTGAGTGCTGTCTGATGCAGAGTTGTACTACTGAGACACAATTATATGCGCTAGCTCAGAGTGGAGGCGAACTGGATGGTTGCACTTTGTTGAGAAGTACAACAAAAATATAAATGCATTGAAGCAATAATCTTCAAGAAATGGAAAATATTATGAACTGAAGATACATCGTTCTTCTTTGTGTGTATCCTGTCAACCATACTCATCCGGTGTTTCAATACAGAGCTCCTGGATTTAGAAATAATAAATTTGCTTGTATGCGTACAGGTTGACAGGTCGTGACATTGTAAAACTTCCAGCATGTGTCCAAGTAACTAAGATACATCCCTATTGTAGTTGTGACATCAATATTGTGTCTTACAGTCATAGAGCTGTACAGCATAGAAACAGACCTTTCCATCCAACCCGTCCATGCCGACCAGATATCCCAACCCAATCTAGCCCCACCTGCCAGCACCTGGCCCATATCCCTTCAAATTCTTCCTATTCTTCATATTCATATACCCATCCAAATGCCCCTTAAATGTTGCAATTGTACCAGCCTCCATCACTTCCTCTGGCAGCTCATTCCATACACATCTTGTATGCATGTTTAGCAGGAATCTTATTTCTCCCACATTTGAGATTAAGATTGGTGTTTATTGCCTCAACTAATGTATGAATAGCAAAATTAGTGAGGTTTACATTTTTTTGAAAAACTTACTCAGGAGATGAGAGACTAACTCGAAGACCAGCATTTATTACCCATTATAAATTGTTGTTTATTGCCTCGACTAATATATGGATAGCAAAATTCGTGAGAATTCCACTTTTTAAAAAAACTTACTCAGGAGATGTGAGACTAACTAGAAGACCAGGATTTATTACTCATTATAAATGCCATGAGAATATGCCAGTGAATCATCGTTGTGAACTGCTACAGTTCATCCAATGTGCGTGTGTGCTGGGATTGAAGAGATTGCAAACTTTTGACCAAACAACAGCAAAGAACAGTGTTATATTTACAAGGCTGACAACTGACTTGGAGGTGAACAGGCAGTTGATATATCCTCACTCACATGTTGCTCTTGTTCCTCTAGGTAATCATGGCCACAGGTTTGAAATATGTTGGCCAAGTAACCTGGCGAATTGCAAAATTTTACCTCATCTTTAGATGATGCACTGTACTGTTACTGTGAATCATTGGTGGAGGGAGTGAATAGTTAAGGTCAAACAAGTGGGATACTTGGTTTCTAATGGTGTTGAATTTCCTTATCATTGCTGGAGCTATACTCAGCCACATGAACTGTGGGGGAATAAGGGAGAGGGAGTGGTTAGAGTTAGGAGTTATTTTGTCTGCCCTATGTGCTGCAGATAATGGACAAACATTGATGCGTTAAGTTGAGTTATTCACCTGACACATTCACACAAAATTCCTTGCCTCTGATCTGCTCTTTACTTAAATTATTCACATATCTTTCAGGTCAATGATAACCCCATGAGATATTGGTTCCACAATAATAACACTGTTTATTGTCAAAAGGAATTGGTCAGATTTCATGTGATTGGAGATGGTCACAGTCTAGCATATGACCAAATTTGAATGTTGTTCAAGTCTTGCCACATACAGACACAGATGGCTTACTTAGTTGTAAATGGAATGGAATTGAACTTTATGCAATTGTCACTCAACATCTTCACTTCCAACATTATGATAGATCATGGTCACTGTTGAAGTGAGTGAAAGCTTTGGACTTCGAACAATGCCCGATAGAAATCCTGCAATGATGTCCTGGGATGAGATGATTTGTGCTCATAGACTAAAGCCAATGGGGAGCTTGGCCTCTCTTTGAATTGGCTTAAGTTTTGCAAATGACTCCCTGATGTCAAACTGTTATTTCAATAACTCATCTCATTTCTTGAGTATAACTGTTTTGTCCCATAAGTGGCCAAAACTGTAAGGAGTAGAGTGGTGTTGGCAACATCCTAACTATGTATTAGTGAGCAGGCTTTTGTCACTTGATAGGAATGTTTTTGATACCATTCCTCACTTTGCTGATAACTAAGGATAGACTGATGGGGCAGTAACTAGCCAGATGAATTTGTTCTCCGTTTTGTGAAGAAGACAAACATGGGCAGCTTTGTTGGTCAGATGTCAGCATTGTAGTTCAATCGAAACATCTTGGCTAAAGACATGGCTCATTCTGGAGCACAAGGCTACAGCTGAGATGTTGTCAGATCTATATTCTTCACAGTATCTAGTGGAAATAATCATGTGGAGTGAATCCCATGATTTGAAGATTGATGTTGTAATGCTGAGAATGTACAGAGAAGGGTGAGACAGGTTATTGATTTACAATGTTTAGTTGAAAATGGTTCACCCTTGTTGTTTGTACTGATGCACTGAACTCTATCTTTTGGATAGGAAGTATTTGTGGGGATTCCTCCTGCCATTAGTTAATTGACCACCAACATTTATCACTCGATTTGACAGACCAGCAGAGTTTTACTCTGATTAATTATAGAGTCATAGAGATGTACAGCATGGAAAAAGACCCTTCGACCCGTCCATGCCGACCAGATATCAAACATCTGCTTCTAAAGGTTGTTTTTGCTCTATACCATGTTTATCGCTCTGCGTTGTCACTTCACCAGCTTGACATCACTTGTTCAAGTGTGTCTGGTGCTGCTTTCAGCACGCTATTGAAGTGAGACATTGATTGAGATTGATATTTAAAGGGAGAGAATAGATAAATGAGTCCATGAACACCTTTACTTAATGTGATTGGAATATAGCCAATACCGTGAGCATGATGGGACATTTGGACAATTCTCTGGGATCTTAGCTTAGAATGTAAATTTATACAACTGAACGACCTTCACAGCTTGAATCAACAGAATCAAAGTGATAAGGAAATAAGGAGACATTGTTTGGACTAAATTTGATAATAAACATCCGGAACGAATGAGTACATGAGAAAGGACACCTCTTTCTCTTTTATTGACAAGGATATGGAATGTAAGTCAGTGACAATATGAATATAGTCAGTGACAATTGAACTGTAAAAATATACAAATGGAAGTAAAAATTAAGATGACAACAGTCACACTTACTTTGTATTAGGGAGAGACCATAATGGATGATAACCAAGCGTGTCTCCAATTAGATATTTAACAACAAAATCTTATAGTGTGCACAAGATTCAAAGTGGTTGTTTTGTACTATAGCACTCTCCTGAGTCTTTCATTAGATCAGGATTGATATCATATAAACACAGAGAATTTTCTTACTGGCAGAGTAGATCATGGGAAATGCTGGGTCACGAGGTTACAGATTGTGGTTTTGCTGTTGCTAATAACCCACAATGCCTCATAAGTGTCCATCCTCACTTCAGGGAATCACTGCAAGAATTCCACAGGATAGTGTCTGTGGCTCAATCATGTTCAGTGCCTTCATCAATGACTTTCCCTCCATCATAATGTCAGAAGTAGGGATATTTTGTGTTGAGTTACAGTGTGGTTCATCTCAGATACTGAACGAGTTTGTGGGTCATGTCAGATACTAAAAGAGTCCACGACCATGTTCACCAAGACCTGGACAATATCCAATCTTGGTTCAATAAGTAGCAAGTAATACAGTACAACTTCGGTTATCCGAACATTGATTATCCGAATGTCGGACTATTTGAAAAATATCTCAAGGTCCCAATGTTTGGGATGCTCCTCCTGGTCATCAGATCAGTTATCCGGATGCTTGATTATCCAAACAAAATACTCCCTGCCTGTGTTGTTTGGATAATCGAGATTGTTCTGTGTTTATACCACATGAGTGCACAGCAGTGACCACCTGCATGAGAGGTAATGAACCAATGTCCCTTGACATGCAATGGCTTTACTACTGAATCCCCACTTTCAACATCTTGGGAGACATGGCACAGACACGGTGGGGCAAAGAATTTGTTTCTACGCTATAGGACTCTATACCATTGACAAGATGCTGAACTGAACTAGCCGTATGAATATTGCGGCAACATAATCAGGTCAGAGGTGTGGAGTTCTGTGGCAATTAATTCACCTCCTGACTTTCCAAACCCTATATGCCATCTACAAGATAAAAGTCAGGTGTGTGACAGAGTGTTTTCCACTAGCCTGGATGAGTGCAGATTCAACACTCAAGAAGCTTGACACCATTCAATCCATTGGATTGACAAGCCATTCACCACCATTAATACTGACTCACTTCACCACTGATACACAGTGGCAACAGTGTGTACCATCTACAGGATGGACTGTGGTGTCTTAACAAGGCTCCTCCTACTGCAACATCCAAACCATGATCTCGACCATCAAGAAGTTCACTGACCGCAGATGCATGGAAACATCGTCACATGCGAGTGCCCCTCCCCAAGACATTCCATCCTGACCTGAAAGCAGATAGCTGTTACTTCATCATTGTTGGGTCAAAATCTTGGAATTCCCTTCCAGACAGCATTAAGAGTGGCCTCACACACCAACAACTGGAGCAGTTCAAGAAGGCAGCTCATTACTACATCTCAAGGGCAATTAAGGATATGCAATCTGGCATAGAAGGGGGCATTCATTTGAATGAAGGTGGCTGGTGTTGTTCTTTTTTACCCCTGGAATTATTAGCAGTGGTAACCTCTGCTGTTTGCCTTCACCAGAGGTGGAAGGTAGACCTGCATGAGCTGCTCCGGAGGCAGAGGGAAAACTGGCAGGAGGGAAGTGAAATAAAAAGTTTATGAAGTGCAAGGCAGAGAAAATACCAATATCTTGGCAATCTCCTGTCAAACAGGGATAACATTATCTGAGAGAGAAAAAAAATGTTTTGCAATCTCTCTCCCAGTCCTGGCTGGGCTCTTCAATGAATTATATGACCATATGCAAGTTGTCTCTCACTGGGATCTCTGCACATATACTTTGTGTTTGCATCATAACAGTGATAATATGTCACTTGCACATAAAAGTATGTCCAGCTGCTGTGGACCCAGCATCATTGACTGAGTTGCTACACTGTGCTTTATTACAGCAATCACATATCGTGTGTCTGAGCTTAAAATGGATCACATACACTAGTGGTGTTGCCAGTCCACTCGATCTTCACTGCACCAGTGCTCCAATTTGACATGTCTATCAATCACATTACTGAGGAATTTACTGTCTTCCAAATGTGTGATTTCAAGACAAGGCATGAAGACAGATTGCTGGTTTATCACAGTTAATCTTTTAATTAGTTAATCAATTTCTACATATTCTATCATAAAACTCATCCAACTAAAAGCTGCACAAAGTGAAAGATGCTACTGACAGACTGTCCTCTGATCATTTAGAAGTGACAGCAACTCTCTATCTTTCAGCCCAAGAGAAATAAATGTAATTTTTAGTTAGATTCCTTCAAATACATGTCAGTTTCTTAACAAACATAGGAACATAGGAAAAGGAGTAGGCCAATCAGCCCCTCGAGCCTAATAAGAGTGTGGCTCGGTTTTGGCTTAACTCGATAGATCTGTTTCTGGCCCATTTCCCTAATACCTTTGCTTCACTAAAAAAAATCTTAGGTTTAAAATTAGCAACTGATCAGGCAACAACTGCTATTTCAGGAAAAGAGCTCCAAACATCTCCCACTCTTTATGTGTAGAAATACTTCCTAAAATCATTCCTTAGTGGTCTGACCCTAATTCTGGATGATAGTCTCCAGTTCTAGAATCCCCAGCTAGTTGAAATGGCTTATTTTTATCCAACCTGTCTTTTCCAGTTTATATCTTGAAGATTTCAAACAGATCACCTCTTAACCTTCTAAATTCTAGTGAAAACAGGTCTCATTTGGATAATCTCTCGTCATTGCTTCACCCTGAAGTTGAGTTATCATTCTTGTAAACAGATGATATACTCCCTCCAAGACCAATATATCCTTCCTAAGACATGGTGCCAGATATGCTCACTGTACTCCAAGTGGGATTAGATTACTTACAGTGTGGAAACAGGCCCTTTGGCCCAACAAGTCCACACCGACCCTACAAAGAGAACCCACCCCCTCTATATTTACCCCTGACTAATCCACCTAACACTACGGGCAGTTTAGCACGGCCAATACACTTAACCTGCACATCTTTGTGACTGTGGGAGGAAACCGGAGCACCCGGAGGAAACCCACGCAGACACGGGGAGAATGTGCAAACTCCATACAGACAGTTGCCTGAGGCGGGAATTGAACCCGGGCCTCTGTGGTAACCACTGAGCCACTGTGCTACCCCATCCAACTAGAGTTTTGTGTACTTTCAGGATAACTTCTTTACCTTTATACTGTAGTCCTCCCAATATAAAGGCTGGCATTCTATTAGATTTCTTATTATTTTCAGTACTTGTTTGCAATGTTTTAAAGATCTATGCATCTGAATCGCCATTTCTCCTTGGACATCTACTGTATTTAATGCTACACTATTCTCAAAAGTACCCTGATCTGTCCTTTCTCAGTCCAAAATGGATAACCTCTCACTTGCTTATATCAAATTCCATCTGTCACAATTTTGCTCATTCAGTTCATCCAATAATCTACGTTTATCACGTTATGCGATCATTTACACTGTTTGTTATCAGCAAATTTGGATACATACTTTCTATGCCATTATCCATTTTGTTAATAAGTAGTGTGAATAAGTGAGTCCCTACCACAGATATTTGTGGGACACTAAATTAAAAAAAATCCAAAGGAATGTGGACCATGGAAATCAGAACCATGAACAGAGATTGCTGGAAAAGGTCAGTGAACATGGCAGAGAAAGCACAGGTAACTTTCCAGGTCCAGTGACCCTCCTTCAGAACATCTTCCGTACCATGGAATTTTGCCCAGAAATAACTGAAAAAAGGCTTTTCTCGCCTTTATCCTTTACCCTCACATTCATCCCATGCTCCATCCTTACCCTCCTACACACCTGTGCCCAAGGCCATTCATGGACCGCAAGCCAACCTATTTCTTCATCTCATCCATGCCTTCATCCCAGGTAATGGTAGTTTCATGTCCATTCACATACAACATAGTGTAGAGAACCAGTGAACCTTATAGTGACAACAGAATATTGGATAAAAGTTTTGAAGTTTTATTTAAGTATTCGGTTATCACTATAAACTTCATTGATTCCACATACTACAGTATATTGTATCTGTGGAGGCATGGAACTACCATGTGAGTAGACATGGAAAAGGCAGAAAGTAATGGATAAAGTTTTTGATGGTTTAGTTTTACTTTTGACTTTCTACAAGCCAATAACCATGTGAATGATCCAGATCCTTCTAAGTAATGGAACCAACAAGATTTTGAAACCTTTAATCATATATAAATATATGTGGTGTAATTCGCAGCAAGAATAACTGAGTTGTTGGAGCTGTTAATAATAACTGTTTTCTCAGGGGCTCTTTTGTTTAAACAGGCTAATCGATTTCTCAACTCTCAGAAAAGCCTCATTAT
Source organism: Hemiscyllium ocellatum (assembly GCF_020745735.1). Classification (NCBI taxonomy): domain Eukaryota; kingdom Metazoa; phylum Chordata; class Chondrichthyes; order Orectolobiformes; family Hemiscylliidae; genus Hemiscyllium; species Hemiscyllium ocellatum. Next base: position 29,934,217 of record NC_083429.1, on the reverse strand, counting down.
GCAATCTTGGCTAAAAATGGAGACCAGTTTGCGAGAGTGGGTGAGAGGCAGAGTTTGGCATGCAGGTGATGAGGAGGACCTTTTGAACTTCCCTTTCAAAAAGGTTCCTCCTGCAGACATCGGTTCATGCTACTTCTGAGCTGTCTCTAAAATGCCTAACCCCGCAATGGAGTGAGCCAGGCCAGGATTGCATGGTGTGTGTTCTCAATCTGAATGAACCTACACCCTTAAAGGGCAGTGGTGGTGACTGGAAACCCTGGGATAAGCTTTAAGGTTTTCAGAGTTGAGATCCATCCACCATTTTTCATTGTGTTCACCAACCCATTGAAAGTCCAGATGAGAGTTTTTTTCCTTTCTAATGTCAATAAAAAGGTCTGATAAGGAAAGCTCCCTTCCTCTGATGATGGAAAAATATTGCATTCTGCAGACACTAAGAGACTTAGAAAGGAATTGATGAACCCATGTCCTTTGGGAATTGAAATGCATTTTCCCAACAATATTATTTCGTTCAAACTGCTGACCAATAGATATCACTTATTCAAATCGTAATGAGATTGCAGATTCTCCTACTAATACTTGGCTAATGTGTTATCAAAAGTATGAAATCAACTTTGTTGGTTTCGTGGATGGAGCAGCAAAATAACACTGAATCAATTTATATTCTGCTGTTGAAGTGGGAATGGATGCATGACTCTGTTGATCTTCTTTTCTCAAGTTTAAAACTTGTAATGATTGAATTGCCTGCCTATTGAGAAGGTTCCATTAGATATTTAATTGCAGGCAATTTTTAGTCAAGAAAAATATCAGCAGTGCTGCAGGGTTTTCATGGATTCTTCAGAATTGTGTTTCCACACAACGCTCCATGAGAAGTTATGCAAGTGATGTCTCAACAGTAATTAAAAGGACTGTTTCTTTTAAAAAGACACTTTGATGCCTTGGAGCAGCTTATCTAGCATGGAAATCCAACATTAGGCTACTGGGATTTTGTTATACATTTCTGTTTTGCTGTAATAATTTTACTGATAAATAAATCCTTTTCTCGTTTTGCCTGATCCCAAAGGTAAGAGACCCAAAAAAACCTATCAGAGGAGATGGGAGCATATGGTTTGCAGTCCATATGAATTTGAGAGTGTAATTCTGTGAGAAAAGGTAACTGTTTGCCCATTGCCATGCTATTTCATTCACACTCACATCAGGGAACAAACTCGATACACAATGCTTATTGAAGCTGTCTTTGCATTGAGCTCAAAAGGTCTCTGTGTTAGAAAAGGCCCAATTGTGACAGCAACCTTGCTAGGAGTAACAATCACTTTTCACCTAATCTCTGTACAGCAGGTCTTAACAATTCACCGCGGTCACCAAACATTTTTTGCTCTTATGCTGTGTACAAGCAAATGAGTTCCTGACCTTATTTTGTGAAAAGTCATGGTGGAAAACAACAGATTCAACTGCAGTTGAAGAGATTCTGTTCACTTGCATTTGAGAAAAAAAAATATTCTCCATCTTTCTTTCATCTATACTCAAAAATCTCTAAACTAGAAAAATGTTTTAATGATTATCAACACTAGTATTTCCATCCACTTAAAAATAGAATACACATAAAGATCAATAATGACAAAATAATGCACCACAGCCATTGTCACTTAATATTGATTCACAGAAAATGACAGTCTGGTGCTTTGCTGATGAAGTTGTTCCCACACTTAGTTTGACACATTCATGCATCAGCATATATGAGGTGAAATCAACAACAGATCTTTATTACGTAAACCTACATTGTGATCCAGTGGTCATAGTTAACGATAGCCCTTGGCCAAACTGTATTTGTGAATTTCAAAGGTGTCAATACATGACTAATGGGAACTAGTGATGGGGAAGAGTATATTTCACAAGTTACTTAAACACCAAGTTTTAACGTTCTGGGCTCAGCAGTTCAGATGCAAAGTACATCTTATAAATGAAGCTGAATACTGTGTTTGTGACAGAGTACAAAAGTCTTTCATTTGTTATTAAAAATAAGTCATTAGGTTTCATAATAAGACAATTGACTGAATTTTCCCAGCCCCTGAACGATGTGAGCACTGGTGAGTCAGTTAGGAAAATATGCCGCACTTGGCAAAGTAAGACTCTAAATATGGAGGAAAAAAGTCCAATTTTGCATCGAAGATTTGAAGAAGCAAAATGTGTCTCCCCGCTGTGAAAAAAGAGATATTTATGCATGAATTTGCATCTCAGTATTGTTATGGACCCGGCCAGACTCCCTTAAAACATTTCAAGAAAGTAGCCCAGACCCTAACTTTACTCGTTGTTTTCACCAGATGTAACGCAGAGATTCCAGGAGGGATGCAGTTTGTCAAACCACATGGCTTTAAACAAATCAGAATTTATTTACAAGATTTCCAAAAAAAAACACAAACAAAAGACAACAGAATAACTTAACCAATCTGAAACCCCAACAGATTATCCCAACTTCATGATGCGGTTCCAAATACTTGCAACAATCCCCATAAACATCCTTTGGCATAAAAGGTAAAATCAAACATGGGGTCTTACAGGGGAGATGTCTGAAAGATGGAGGATCATTGTGGACCTGCTTCTTTGGGTCCAGCAGCTTTTACTCTGCCTGATTGCTTTCAGTTTATAGCCAGACCAGAGTAAAACTGAGCTGGGAGAACTGGCCACTCCCCTTTTATTGTATAAGCATTTTTTAAAAAACCTTAAAAACCTTTTTCCTGAGGCAGTATCAGTCAGCTACAATCAACTTAACCCTAAAACCTTTCAACTTAGACTTTGCAGCATCTGTGTCTTTTAAGACCTTTCTAAAAAAAGCAGCATCATTATAGTATCACTGATCATAGCCTCACTGATATGTGGTTTGTCATTCCCCCATGTGGCAGAGAGAAACTAGGCAGCAACAGTTTCCAAGATGGAAGACAGAGAAAATACCAGTGAGCTGCTTACTACTCCAGACCTCCATTTGGACAGCAGTCCCCAACATCGCGGGGGACTCTCTATAGCAGGTACCACATACAGGTCATGTCCTCAGAAGCTGTCATTGGACATATGCCAGTTTGAGCATATCGGCATGGTACACCTTTGACATCCTTACAAGAAAGTTATTCACTTCAATGCTGAGCTTTGGAGTGCACCATTCATTGTAAAAGTTGCTGCCAGCCACTCTTCATGCAAGGCATCCATCACATTCATCGGAGCAAAGTACATCTCAGGGATCATCATTAGTTTCTTTTTTTTTAACACCATTCTGAACAGACTTTATTATGTATATTTTTCACCACCACCACGAAAACACCTGGCCATGTGGCCAATTGTTTGCTGTCAAAAAGTCTGTTAAGGGCAATGCTGTCATAAATAACAAGTGAGGTGCAGGGAGTACGGATAAAAGGAGAGGACCAAATCTATCACAACCCAATGCATCTTCATGTCCTATAAGAAATGAAGCAATATCTCCTGACTTTTTGTGACAAAACCAGAGGAAAGGGACCAGCCACTAACACAGTCACCAGTTGGTTTATGATCAGCACACAGCTCATATAAGATAGCACTCGGAGCAGTCCTGTCCAGCAGTCGAGGTGAGCCGAGACTTTGGACTCCACCTCCTGCCAATTCGCCAGCTAGGATTCCTCAGCCAGGCTATGGTGAACTCCCAGAGAGAGATGAGATGAGTGGTACTCCAGCTGAAACTCTGTATTCAAAATTCAAAACTTACAAGATCACCACATTTCTACTTCGCCTTGCCTTTCAGCAGAGTCACAAAGCCAAGCTTCCTGTCATGGTTGCAGGAAGTGATCCATCAAGGGAGTGGACATGTTGCTCTCCAGCTCTGTAACATCACTGTCACACCAACACCATGTTTCAGCAGCTTATGCAGCAAACAGCCAAATAGCCATGTCTTAGAATCTAAAGGGAGTGGTTCTCAGTAGAAAGAAGTCGGCAGTCAGAAGGGTAGAACCCAATTTTAAACATGATCTTTAGCCTCTTGGGACAGTCATAGTCAATTTCATACCATTACTGTGAGAGATGTGGGTCACAATCAGTCCTGAGGGTCTGTTCATTGAAAGTCATGGCAAGTTCGCAGATGCCATTGCTTTGATAGAGAAGTTGGGCAAGTCAACTATTACAATTGGAGGCAGGATGCTGGTTTGCAGGGAATTAATTGGGAAGGGGACAACTCAAAAAAGTGGAAGATGATAGACCACTGGAGGACATGGATTACTGTGGGATGGGGAATCAAAAGCCCTAGGAAGGCAATAGTTGGCATTACTAAGCTGGAGGGGCAGGATTTGAGATAATATTGGGAGATGAAGACTTAAATTAAAAAGTTGAGTTGGAATATGTGGAAACTCAGCGGTCATGGAATTTGACAGGGAATGCAATGAAGAATGAAGCATGATGTTTTGTGGAGTCTGCTAAAGGAGGAGGTTGAGCATGTGACTCACTTTGTAAGGCATATTTGTGTTGTCTCCCAGTCTCATCTGAATGGTAAAGCAAAATGGAAATTAATAAATGAGAGTGTGATCTAATTTCCCTCTGAAGAAATCAAGGCTGTAGCCCAGGCAGTAAACTTGGCCAACATAAGTTGGCTTCTTCCAAGATATGTCACAACAAACTGTACACATACTGCACTGAGAACACTATAACTCATCAGAATTCATCAATGGAACAGGACTCCATTCTATTAATATACAAGTTAGCTGCGATTAACAGTACCATGTCTTAAATATCTACACCAGCCACCTTGCCATATCCTTGAGAACTCTTATGTTTTTGCTTCATTTCCAAATAACTTAAGGATGATTAGAGAGACAAGTGCTCCCATCTGCAACCATAGTTGAGGCATCCATTACACAATCGCCTGATTAAGGTTAAGTATAGACTCAGTGCAGCCCTTCTTTGACCAGGGTTATCATACAGATGATAGGTCAGCTGAAGATGATGTTCCAATGCTTGAGTTGGTCTGGGAAGGGCCTTTCAGTACAGAGTGTGCTACATAATCCTTGCATGTTGTGCTCGAAATAATTAGTGCAGGCAAAGAGGGGATGTAATGGTTGCTGAGGAGCTGGGAGTACTGCAGCAATCTTCTAAAGGAGGAAGATGGAGATTTTAAGTCACCTTTGTTGTATTGTAATTGTGCAACATTGGGAACAACAAGCCAGTCGGGATTGAATTAATACCCAGTTCCGACTGATATGAATTGGGTGAAGTGATCATTCATTGATTATAAATTTGCTTGAAAAAACAGACAGCCCCTGTATGTTCCCAGAAGCAAATGCAGATTATTTTACCTGGGATTTATTCTTCACTTGCCCTACTGTCCAATAAAAGTTAAATGTTTTTAAACTGTGCGAAGGCATTCCAATATATCATGCTCCCACCTAGCACAGTGACAAGATGTTATGCTCTGTTGGGCATCCAGAAAAATGTAACACACACCCTTCAAGAGGATTGTAACATGGTACTGTTATAACACAGAGACAGACAGATGAACCAAATCTGCATCTGTTCAGATTAATATTAAACCACTGAAGACTCCCCCATTGTTCTGAATCAGACATTGAACAACCAATAGCAGTTATTGCAAATAATTAATTTCAAGACACTGGTTTTGTATCTTAAACAAAAGACTTAATTATTGATTAAATGCATAATAACTTTAGCAGAGGGATAATTAAACAAGGTAAGCTGATTAATGTCTGCGCTTTCAACCTGAAACATGTTTTTCAAGCTCCTATTCATACAAAAGACAGACAAATAAACAGAATAAAATTATTAATAAAATAAAATAATAAAACTAGCCACACTACTTCAATGGCTGTCATGATAAACTGTTTCCCAGACATTAATGTGGACTCCTTGGCTGTTTTTCTCCTGAAACATTGATCAGGATCACCTTCAGTTCACCTTTGGGAAAGGCAGTGACACTTTGAACTCAGCTTTCTACTGTTTGAGCTTCCAGAAGCTGGTGGAGCAGATTAGACAGGGAGCTTCCAAATTTTCTTGCTGTCTCATCTGCACTTCAAACTCTCTCTCAGAAAATAGTTTAAAAAATATGACTTTAATTCTGGTTCTACCCTGATGGACCAATAAACTCTTCCTGAGGCTTCAATTACCATTCAACAACTGCCACCTGCTTGAACATGGAGTGTCCTTCAAACTTACTGGAACCAATTCCCAGGGACTGACCTTGTTTAATAGCCAACATCTGCTGTCTGTTTAAACACTCGTCTCAGAGTTGCTGTGTCTGTTCAAACCCTTTTAATCCACAATTAAACTACAATTAGCTTCCAGGCTTGGCTTCACAAAAAAGCAGAACTTGCCTCATTTGTTCTTTTCCTTTTACGAAACGCTTTCCTGAGGTGAACCAGGCAATTCCAGCTCACAATTCCAAAGTGATGAAAAAAAAATAAAAATAAAAGTAACGAAAACCCAGTGCAGGCTATAAGTGTGTGAAGGATAAGTAATCTGTGTAGCTTGGTTTTTGATGCTGCAATTACACCGACAGTCCATCAGATTTGATTAGATCAAGTAGCAACACATTTATGAACGTGAGCTTCTATTTCCAATAAAGAGTCACCCAGACTACATAAGCAGTCAAATGCTCTTTGTTTCCTTCCCACTATCTTTATAATGTGGGCTACCTTAGGCAGCAGCCATTAACGTGGTGCACTGCTGGGCTGTAAATATGGTGCCAGTAGCAGAAATCCTGGAACATCCCTACCACCCAGTATCCTACATATCCAGGAACATCCTTGTGCTGGGATGGAATGATCTGACTCCCAAGAAGCCTCACCACCTCAGCATGAAAGCCTCTATATGCAGGCCACCTGGTCCCGGAAAAAGGTCTTCAGAGCTGGGAAGCGTCCTGACTCTGCCCTCCCAAATTTGGAGTGAAAATCAAGATCATTGTGCTCAATCACATGAATTAATTGAGAATAGTTCTGACTCAATCTCATGTGATTAGAAACAGGGGAGAAGGCAGAAAGTAGAGATAGAGAATAGCTATTTTGCAGCACAGGAGGTAGTTTGATTGTGGATTAAATGGGTTTGAACAGACACAGCAACTCTGAGAAAAGTGTTTAAATAAACAGCAGATGTTGGCCATTAAACAAGGTCAGTATCTGAGAATTGGTTCCAGCAAGTCTGAAGGAAACTCGATGTTCAAGCAGGTGGCAGTTGTTGAATGGTAATTGAAGCCTCAGGAAGAGTTTGTCAGACCATCAGGGTGGAATGAGAGGGGGTACAGATGAGTTGAATGGAGGGTGTTTTTTCCTTAGGATGGGAGATTTCAGGACTGGCGGCCTATTTTTCAGGTGAGAGGAGAAAAAAAAACTTTAAAAAGATATGAGGGACAATTCTTTTTCACAGGGAGTGATTTGTGTGTGGAATGAATTTCCAGAGGAAGTGGTGGATTATAGGTACAAATTCAAAATTTAAGGGATATTCAGATAAGTACATGAATAAGAAATGTTTGGAGGGATGTGGGCCAAGCACAGGCAGGTGGGACTAGTTTTGTTTGTGATTATGGCTGACATGGACTGATTGGACTGAAGGGTCTGTTTCTGTACTGTATGACTCCATGATTCAACTGATGTGGCTGAATATTGCTAGTAAGATCCTCCAGGGGTCAGTGTTGAGATCACTGTTGAAAAAAATGCCTGATTTAGATTTTGGAATGATAACCTGGATTCCTCAATATATTGACAAAATTAATATTAATTACCCTCCCTTGAGGAGGAGTGCAACACTTTAAAAGCTGCCAATATACTTACAGAATGGCACATAAATGAATTTTAACAGAACAAAGTGTGAGATATAATGATTTCAGAAGAAAGATATGGAGATCACATATTGTTGACAAATAAGGATTTAAATATGGATCAACAACAAAAAGACATGGGAGTACAAATAAATATATTATATTTAAACAAGTGACACAAGGGGTTGACATGAAAAGTAGAAAAGTTACACTGAACTTTCATTGAAATTCTATTACACCACACTTGAAGGACTGTTGCAGTTCTGTTTGCAAGGTAATAAAATATTTATATAGAAGCCCTGAAAGCCAAAACAAAGATTTAGAAGGATAAAATCAGAATTGAGGTTACGCCTATCAGGAAAGGTTTAAAAGGCTGAGTTTCCTTTCCTGTTTTCAGAAAGTGACCTAATTGATGTCTTTAAATTTATAAAGACATGATAAAGTGGAGTCAGAGACAGAATGTTTCCACTGGAGGGAAGAATAAAATGAGAGGGCTTCAACACAAGTTAGTCACTAAAACATCCCACTGGGGATTCAGTCAAATCTTCTATGCACAGGGAATGGTGAGAATTTGAAACATGATACCACAATGTGCAGTTATAGGAAAGGTACCAAAGCTTTTTAAAATGAAAGCTGGATTAGCAGGTAATGGTGATACGATTAAAGGTAATGCTCTTGAGGTCATATTAAGAAGGAAAGCGTGAGATAAATAACTGCATACAAGTGTTGGGCCAAATGTCACACAAGTTGCTAAATACATTATAAGTTTTAAATTCCATTAAACAACACAATGGTTCCTGTTCCATGCCTTTGTTTATTCTGGACTTACTTATTCCAATTCCTGGAACTTCCAGTCTTCCAATCTCCATAAAAGACTTGTTCACATCCAAAAGTCTGCTGCCTATCTTCTAATTTGTTCAAAGTCCTGCTCAAACCATAAGACATAGGAGCAGACATTAGACCATTCAGCCCATTGAGTCTGCTCCACCATTTAATCATGGCTGAGAAGTTTCTCCACCCTATTCCCCTGCTTTCTCCCCATAACCCTTGAACGCCTTTGACAATCAAAAACCTATCTGTCTCAGGCTTGAATATACGTAATGCCCTGGCCACCAAAGCTATCTGTGGCAATGAATTTTAAAGATTCACCACTCTCTTGCTGTAGTAGACTCCCCTTACCTCCGTTATAAAAGGTCTTTCCTTTACTCTAAGGCTGTGCCCTTGTGTCCTAATCTTTCCTGCCAATGGAAACAACTCCTAACATCTATCCTGTCCAGGCCATTCAGTATTATGTAAATTTCAATTAGATCCTCCACCCCCATCCTTCTAAACTCCATTAAGTATAGACCCCAAATCCTCAAACGTACCTCATATATTAACATTTTTATTCCTGTGATGGTAAGTATTGTATTGTGAATCTCCTCTGAACACAGTCCAGAACCAGTACATCCTTCAGAAGATATGGGGCCCAGAACTGCACACAGCACTCTAAAGGTGGCCTGACCAGAGCCTTACAGAACCTTGGAGGTACATCACTGTTTTTTATATTCAAGTCTTCTCAAAATAAATGCCATCATTGCATTTGCACTCCAAACTACTGGATCAACCTGCCTGCTTACCTTGAGAAAATCCTGGACTAAAACTCCCAAGTTTCTTTGCAAATTTCTGAATTTTCTCCACATTTAGGAAGTAATCCAAGCTCCTATTTTTCTTACCAAAGTGCATGACCTCACACTTACCCATGTTGTACTCCATCTGCCACTTCTTTTCCGACTGTTCTAGCCTGTCCAAACTCTTCTGCAGCCTCCCCACCTCCTCAATGCTACCTGTCCCTCTATCTACCTTTATTTAATTTGCAAACTTAGCCAGTTAGTTACTTCATCTAGTTGTATAAATTGAAAAATTATGGTCCCAACTCTAAGCCTTGCTGAATACCACTTGTCACTAGCTGCCATCCTGAGAAAGACACTGTTATCCACACTCTCTGCTTCCTGCCAGACAGCCAAGCTTCTCTCTATGGGAGCACCTTGCCTCTGACACCATAGGCCTTTTTCTTACTCAGGAACCTCCTGTGCTGCACCTCATTAAAGACCTTTTGGATGTCCAGGTAGATAACATCCATTGGCTCTCCTTGGTCTAACCTGTTCATTACTTCCTTAAAGAATTCCAGCAGATTTGTCAGGCATGACCTCCCCTTGAAGAAACCATGCTGACTTTGCCTTATTTTATAACATACACCCAAGTATTCAGAAATCTCATTCTTCACAATGGACTCCAACGTAAGTTAGGCAAATCAGTCTGTAACTTTCCATCTTTTTCCAACACTCCTGCATCATTTTCTGTTTGGGCAACACCTCAACTTTACAAATAGTCTTGCTCATTTACAAATCTCTCCACCGCCTTAAACTTATCCATTTCTATGAATCCTCCACCACAAGAACTTGGCATTCCTCCACATCAGCAATTTTAACCGCTCCGTGATTGTTGAACTAAGGCCCAAGGGTCTGTGCATTATTCTTTGAAGTGCTCTGTCGTTCGACCTCACTATCCACTTTAAAACCTTGCTTGTGGCAACCCTGCTCCCAATGTCATTGTTGGGGCAAGACAGCAGTCAATGAGTTGTTTGGTTGTTTTTTTTTCCTCAGAGGTGGGGCTGGCCCTTGGAAAGCAGATTCACAGTCCATTGGCTTTTAAATGGATGCTGAGGGGGAACTGCCCCAAACTCCAGTGTAAAATCCTGTCAGCTGTTTGAATTGCACTAGTTATTTACTGAAAGCTTTTTTTAAATAAAAGAAAACTGTTTTCAAAAAAGAAATATCGGTTTTTCATGTTTGGCACTATTCCAGAGCCAGGAATGTGGCAGGTGAGGAAATGGATGCAAGAATAGCTTGTGCAATTCTGCAGGCTAGTATCAAAGGTTAAGCATAGCTTAGAATAGATTAAATCTGAAATAAAATAAAGCTGCATTTTGTCTTTTTCAAGATAATAATTGGGATTGATTTTTCTTCTGGAAGAGATGGAGACCAATAAGTTACATTACATTTCTTATCACAGCAATTTGCCTCCAGATTTCACATGTGCCTCTAAATGTTACGTTTTATATCCTTGAATAGCAGGGTCAAAATAGAATGATGGCTCAGACTATACACTGTGCAGGCCAGTGCCTGCAATTAAGATTCAAGCCAGCTCTCAGTAAAGAGCAAAGCACAAAAATCCATATTTTCAATTTCATTCCAATTAGCAACCAGGCAAAATCAGCAATCGACAATTGTGAAGCCAATATGAATCTGCCATTGGCCCAAACTCTGGAGGAAAAACAACACTCAATAAACTTGTTCAAATATAAGTTTTAAATTCAGTAACACATACACAGGGAATTTCCTCAGGACGTCCTTCCAACGGTTGCTGTAACTTCAATGTAAGGTCATCAGAAAACCCAGAACCATGGCTTAAACAGGATGTTCTAGTGCCAATTGTCCATTTAAGTTACAGCAGGTGATAGGGAGATATCTCCAAGGAAGCTAACATTATTTAATTACAATTCATGTGCATTTACCAAACAAACCAGTGAGGAAAAGCTCGGAAGTGGATTGTTTTACAATGTTTAAATGTTGTCGGGACTGTTCATTCACATAGCTGATAGCTTGGAAGTGATCAGCTATAGTTACTGCTAAGATGTTAAAGATACAGGACTGTATGGTATTCTGATGTCATTTAAGTTTTCATCTAAAAAGCAAAACAACATTAATGCAGTTGCAGCAAAGTCACGGTTGCAGAAAAATGCAAAAGAAAAAGTCAAACGGTTAATCCCAATCATACAATGTGTCAGCAGTTCTGTTAGCCAAGCTGAACTGGTATAGTATTGGGCACATGTCATGTAATTGGAATTCAGAAAATGAGAACATGAACTCTGCATTGGAAGCACAGGAGCATGAGGCAACCACTACCATGACTCCAGTCACCTGCTGTTGCACACAAAAGTGTTTCCTCGCTTCATTCCTGAATGACCTGGTTCTCATTTTGAGATTGTGCCCTCACCTCATGTGTTAAAAGCTCTTGAAACTATCATTTATTTTTAACTTATTGAAACCATTAATTAAAATCTGTTGAAATACTCCAGTAAATTGTGAACTTTTGGTCAACGCTTTTAAAATTATTCGCAAACAGATATTAAAATAACTGCTACAATCATGTGTGTTTGAGTTACAGTCTGCTCCAAATCTCAGACAAATGCCAAATTAAATATCAACATTTCAGGTCATTTGGGGAATTCACGTATTACTGTGGTTTGAGAAATAGCCAGCCATAAAAAATAAGAACATGGAACCCCCAGGTTGCCAGTTTCCAGGTTTCATATTGAACAAACTTAGAGATCAGAATCCAACTTTTTTGGCAGACAGTTGTGAATGGACATGAGATTAAATTGCTTTCATTTGCTAATGGTTTCCTTATGCAAACCAGGCTGAGCAAATCTCAAATGTGTAAATGACAACACAAGATGTTGGAATCATAATCACTACCTTTTATTTGGAAAACCCTTTAAACTTGTGAAAAGTCACATTGTTATACAGTCATTTTTTTTTGTTCTTATTTTCATAACCACCAGAAATTGTTTGCAGACACTTTCACTATAAAACCATCAAATCAAAGGTTCTGTGGTCAAAAAGGTAGGCTTGAAACTTGTTGCAAGTCATCAAGTAGCCTCAGTAGTTAATCTTAATGGAAATAAAAAACTCCCCCCAGTGTCTTCCAGCTGAAAGGTAACTCCCTGGAAACTTGTTATCAAGAAACCTCGCAGCCTCCTTCACTTCTCAAGACATTCACTCCAATTTTTTTTTTGCTGGGACCACATAGATAGTAAACAAAAAATTGTGATTATTATAAACTGTAAAGACCATATGATTTTATTTTCTGCAGTTTTGATCGTAGACTGAAATAGGAAAATGACTACAAAAACTGAGGATTGTGGAAGGTATGGCTATGCTCTAAAAAAGCAAGTTTTTGGAACTCATTGTAACACTGCTGTTTTGTTTAATCAATCACTGAGTGAGCGATTATATTTGGAAATGGGCAGGTGCGTACAAAATGAAATTTCGCTGATAGATTCCTGATTGGTCTCTGGAGTTCTTAACAGTTGTGGAAGCCAAAGGCCTAAGTCATGACAACAGCTATCTGATAGGTTGCTGAGTAGCAGAACGGCTTGTGGGTGTGAATAATATTGTCAGAACCCTTTGGACTGCTACCAAGGCATATGGTTTGTATTTTTCTCCAGTAAAATACATAAAAACGTCAGAATCTAAAGAAAAATACGACAGATGGTGGAAATCTTAAATAAAAACAAAAATGCAGAGAAACTCAGTGTCTGGCAGAACTGATGGAAAGAGAAACAGAGTTAATATTTTGAGTCCAGAATGTTCCCTCCTCAGAGCAGTTTTGGTTTTTCCCTCACTTTCCAGCAGTACGAAGAACATAGCAGATTTAAATCTCTGATCAGAATTTCCTGTCATAAATGCAGAGCTCTTTCTTAATGTAAAAAGATTTCCATGTGATTGGCACTCCTTGGAGTGTAGCCTTTTGGTAATAAAGGTTGACATTTGTTCACTCTTGGTGCTTGAACCTGACAAATATATTTCAGAGCACATGGAATCCTAAATTGTTTTGGACATCCACTGCTCCTGACTTTCAACATTTAAATAACACATGTATTTATCATTTTGTGATCTAAAATTTTACCTGTTTTAAAATCTACCTGCCACAGTCTTGCCCCTTCAGTTAATTTGTCAATGTTTCTTTGTAATTTTATGGTCCTGTCCACATTACTTAAAGGACTACCATTCTTTGTGTCATTGGCTAACTTAGATTTATGGCTCTCTATTGTGTTATCTAAGTCATTAATAAACATTGTGAATAGTTTAGGATTCAGCCCAGACCCTTTTAGAGCACTACTGGTCATTTCCTGCCAATTGAAGTCCACAATTATTGTTACTACTTCCTGACCTTTGCTATACAACCAACCACTGAACCAGGGAAAGGATTTACCTTCAAAGCCATGGGGTTTAATTTTGGCTTCCAGTTCTCTGATATGGAACATTGCTTTCCTTCGAAAATTCATGAACACTGCATTCATACAGATATCTGTCAATGAGTTTAGTTACTTTTGAAAAACATACAATTAGATTCACTAGTCATGACTTACACTTCACAAACCCAAATGGCTCTCTCTAATGAGCTTTTTTTTATATAAATGCTCCATTGCCTCATCTTCAATTATTGATTAAACATCAACTTTTACTTTTATTGCATTCTGCATAATGCTTCGAGATGCTTCACAGCAGCATTGTTAAACTAAGTATAACAGTGAACCAAAAGGAGATATTGGGAGTAGCAATGCCCTCACTCCCCATTCTCGTTCCTCATCTCCCTCCCTCCCTTGTCCTCACTCCCATTCTTGTTAACACTATTGTCCTCCCCTCAGTGCCAGCATTCTCATTTATGCTGTTCTCCCCTGTCCTTACCCACTGTCCTCACATCCCTGTCACCCTGCCTCCACTTCACCTACCATTTCAATATCCTTCCTATTCTCTGTAAATGCAATTTGCCAAACTCTCCATGGTAACATGTCGAGGCTGGAATTGAATGCATGCATCTTTCTGGATTAATATTTGTATGAAGTTACTTGTGTCAGCAGATACATGCAGGGCAAGAGGTGTCAGCAGTTGGTGTTGGTGACAGTGAACGATGGTACATGTTGCAGGCAATATTGAAAGTGAATGAGCATAAGCCTTGGGAGAGGCGAGTACAGTAGCAGGGATAGAAAGAGTGAGAGTTATCGGAGACAAGCTGGTGGTATTGATGCTGGCAGAGGGAGTAGATCATTGACCTTTTTCCTACAGTGGTGGGTATTGATGGCTGACACTGTGCTGTCCATGATGGCAGCCCCATACCAAGCTGACAGACCATGGATTCATCTTCTTTTGTCCTGGGGAAGAACAAGCCCTTTGTCCATACACCCCTTTCATCAGGACCTCCAGCTCCCAGCCTGAAAAGTGAGATGATAATTTTCCATTGTTTGCCCTGTTCAGGACATATTTCAAAAACCATGCCAGGGATTTATAGACTGACAGTTCTTGTCTAGGTTCACAATAGACTTTTAAAGTTGGCAGGGATGCAAAAGGATGCTGATCTTTATGCAGATACCCATTGGGTGGTGTGGTGCTCTGGGAATGCTGGTGGTAAAATGGTACAATTGGAGGTTAGGGATGCCACAGTTTAGGGGCATATTGTTAATGAGGTGCATTTGATAAGTTATGGTGAAAATCTGACTGGGTATCATAGCGAGAATCCCTCCAAAAACTCAACACCACTTGTACTTGGCTAAAAAACTCAGCCCACATTCTTTCATAAAACTATCTTGTTCATGCATTTGGTGTTGATTTCCTGAAAGAGTTAAATAACATCATGAGTTAAGATCTGCCCATCATGACACATAAATTATTCCTGGGGTGCTACCCAATTTATGTTCTCTGTTGCACGGCCAATTTTAATGCTAACTTCATGTAGATAACTATAACGTGTATTAACTCTCAAGTCACGCCTAATGTCTTACAAGAGGTTAACATTTAACTTGGATTTAATGTAACTATCTATCAAATACTGTGTATAAATCTATTCTAGGAGAAAGTGAGGACTGTAGACGCTGGAGATCAGAGTCAAAGAGTATGGCGCTGGTAAAGCACAGCAGGTCAGGCAGCATCTGAGGAGCAGGAAAGTTGACGTTTTGCTCATACGCCCTTCATCAGGTCTTACGCCCGAAATGTTGATTCTGCTGCTCCTCGGATGCTGCCTGACCTGCTGTGCTTTTCCAGCGCCACACTTATCAATGATAAGCCTATTCAAGTTAAGAGTGACTGTACATCAGCAAAAGACTTTGTGCGGACATTCTTCCTCTTTTGCTATTAGTAACTTAAGCAAATTCAAATAATTAAGATTGGCGTCAATGAATCCACCCAAGGTATCGCAGATGATCCAATGAATTTTTCAGAAGGGCAGATATTCCCATACATACCATTTGGAAGGCATTTATTTTCTGTGATGAACAACAGGAGAAATACTACAGTCTTCCTAAAGAAAAATCTGAAAATGTCAGCTGTGATCAAAGATTCCACTTAACAGTTAACAGGAATGTAAATCTTTATCTGTTCTCTGATACATTAAAGATCAGGAAGTTTAAATATTAAAAGAACTTGGTGATATATTTCACAGCTTTATCAATGCACCAGTCAGATTAATCTGCGGAACATTTATTTATGTGTAACACCATCTTTAATATGAGATTGTCAAATTTCACTGAACATAAGCCTCAGCCATTATTCAAATAGATTATCTGTGTAGAACAATTAACAGCTCATTTACTTTTCTACACAGTTAATTTTCCTTGAGAAGAAAAAGTCCACTTCCTCTTGAAACTCTTAAAAATACGATCAGTCACTATTACGTTCAAGGATAATGACCCCCATCAGTGGCTAATTTCAAAATGCTTTACACATTTAAGTAGACTAATTTACATGAGGTACAAGGAAGGATATGATAGAGTTCTGAAGAAGGGTCACTGGACCCATAATATTGACTCTGTTTCCTCTCCACAGATGCTGCCAGACCTGCTGAGTTTCTTCAATCTTTTTTGTTTCAGATTTCCAGCATCTGCTATTCTTTGTTCTTTGATATGAAGCATCGTTTCTTTCAAAATAGAAATAGTTCTGGGGAGGTTTAAGCGAGATATATTGAGAAAATATGAGGAACTGAGAAAGAGAGGATAGAGTGCCGATTTATTGTGGAGTATAGCTGAGCGGAGTTGCTTTGAGTAGAAGCCTCACAGCATTTCCTCTTCCCTCCTTTGTCGGGTTTCAGCTTCAGCCAAGACCAGATTTAGGGCCAAGGTTCCTCCATGTTCGGGGGAAAGGGGGCACTCAAATAGACAGTTTGATCAGACAGAAGGACTAGTTTGGGAAGCATTTCATGAGCAATTCTGAGTGCACTAGCTTAGACTAACAAACAATTTAAAACACAGTTAAAAATCACACAACATTAGATTAAAGTCCAACAGATTTATTTGGAAGTACAAGCTTTTAGAACACAGCTCCTTCATCAGGTAGCTAGTGGAGCAGGATCATAGGACACAGAATTTATTACAAAACAATGTTGAGCTCACAACATGACTCATCAAGAAGCTTGACGCTATCAAGGACAAAGCAGCCTGTTTGATTGGCACCACATCTACAAATGCCTAATCCCTCCACCACTGACATTCAGGAATAGCAGTATATATCATCTACAAGATACACTGTAGAGATTCTCCAAAGACCACAGAATTCACCTTCTGAACACATGACCACTACCATCTTGAGGGTCAAAGGCAGCAGATACATAGGAACATCACCATCTGTAGTTCCCCTCCAAGCCACTCACCATCTTGACTTGGAAATATCTCACCATTTGATTAGTGTCACTCAAACAAAATTCAGGAATTTGTTTATCGCTTTGTGAATCTACCTACGGGACATGGACTGCAGCAATTCAAGAAGAGAGCTTACCACGGCCATCTCAGGGTAACTAAGGATGGACAATAAATGCTGTCCCACCCCTTGTTGCCCACATTCCACAAACAAATTTTAAAAAAGTCTCAGATCCTGGACTGAAACACAACTTGATATATAATTTTGGGTTTTAAGAAAGCAGTCTCTTGCTGAAATTAAATTTTCAGGTAAGGTCCCACGCAGGAAGTTAGTAAATAAAGTGCAAGGGATTGAAGGAAATATATAACCACAAATCAGGAATTAGTTGACAGGCAAAAAGGAGAGAGTAGGAATTAACTGATCACTCTCAGGTTTTTACCTTTGGGGTGCTGCAAGCATCACTACTAGGTCCACAGTTATTTACAATCCATATAAATGATCTGGATGGGGGATCAATAGCATTTATTTACAAATTTGCTGAAGACACAAACTGGGTGGGAACACATAGTGGGCTGTATTAATTTAGGACACCTGGTTTGCATGGTTGAGCTGGGTCAAGGGATCTGTTTCCTTGTTGTATAACACTATGTCACTATCATCTGTGAGGAAGACACAAGAATGCTCAGCAAATAATAGGACAGATGAAGTGAATTGGTTAGAAGATTACAAATGGAGTACAACATGATCAAGTGTGAAGTTATTCACTTCAGAAAAACACAAAGTGAGATTACTGCTGAAATGGAGAGAGGTTGTGAAATGCACATCTCCAAAGAGATCTAGGTGTCCTTGTTCACAAGTCATTAGCATTAAAATGAAGATGTAGCAAGCAATTAGGAAGGCAAATGGTATGAAGACACTTATTGAAAGGGATACTCTATACAGGACTAAAGATGTTGTGATGTAATAGAGAATCTTAATGAGACCACACCTGGAGTAATGTGTACCGTTTTTGCTTCTTTATCAAAGGGAGCATGTACTAGTCTAAGCTACAAAGCAAAGGATGTTTGCCAAATTAATTCCTGGAATGGAGGGTTTCTTTTATGTGGAAATATTAAAGAGACTGCATCTGTATTCCTGAGAGTTCTGAAGAATGCACGATGACCTCAGTGGAACCTAAAATTTCTAATAGGGCTGATGGGCTGGATGTAGATAAGATGCTTTTCCTTAGCTGGTGAATCTACAATACAGAACATAATCACAGAGTAAGCTATTTCGGCTGAGATGCATTGATGCTTTGGAAGCTTCTACTTAAGAAAGCTATGGACGCTCAATCAACTGAGCATGTTCTGAACAGATGTTGATAGAATTTGGGAGAATAATGAGCAAAATGGAGATGCTGTGTTAAAGTAACAATGAAGTAGATCATCAGCTAGGATCTAACCAAATGGCAGAGCAGGTTCATCAAGATGATAGACCTACTCCTGCTCCTATATTCCTAAGTTTACAAAATATTGGAAAAATAAAACCAGTACCTCAAATCATTGCTCTCAAGAACCATTTCCACCAAGAATAGAATAGAAATGGTAATTTCAAAGTAATCGGCTCTTAAACAGAAAAGCATTAAATACGAATATATTCCATCTTCGATTTGTGCTAGGAATAACACAGTTACAAATTTAGAGGATTAAATCAGATGAGGTGCATTTGTTGTCTTATTACCACATTCAGAAACTAAAAAATAAGTAGAACAAGAGAATAGACTTTGAGGAAATTGCAAAACAAACACATTTCCTCTTATCAACAATTCACTACTGGGTTAATCCAATATGTCGCCACAATAATTCTTGGTGTTGCATCAGTAACTATATGCTTGCACTCTTCTGAACCTGTCAAAAGCTTGCTTGAGCCACTTCGAAAAACTAGTAGAGTTTTTGTTTGATCCTTGTGTTCACAACCTTTGCAGACAATTTAGTCTCAGGGACCTCTCAACAGAATGGGAATTTGAAGTATTTAGCAATTGCGGAGACTAGTCTACAATTGTCTGACTGTTCATAGTTTCTCTGGAAACACTGGACCAAGCATGTCTAACTTGCTGTCTTTTTCACAAAGAAAATGAGTATATTATAGTTCTATATGAACAGCCTTAAATGCAAATCTAACAACCCTGCATCGTCAACTCAAAACAAAACAGTACAAAGCAAAATAAATCCTAAAATGTGACAAGATTATTACAATTCCAGGCAGGTCCAGCACCACACTTGGCATTTTGCTGGCATTTTTTAATGAGAATCGATAAGCTCCCTGACATGTCCTAGTATTTCTCAGAATTACATTGGTGATTTTAAAATTAATCCAAGGAACTAAAATAGAAGAGCTTTAGCATAGGTGTAGATGTTGGCAGCATAGCTTTCATTTACATATTTACTTTTATCAAAACACTAGCAAATATATAGAAATTCAACCATAATGAGGGATTTGAATCGACAAATGGGGCAGAAACTAGGTAAAAATAAAAATGATAAATAATGGAAAAATCAGAATCAGCAAATCTTAGCAGGACTTATACATTTAATGGTAAGGTCCTAAGGAGTGTTGCTGAACAAAGAGACCTTGGAGTGCAGGTTCATAGCCCCTTGAATGTAGAATCGCAGGTAGATAGAATAGTGAGGAAGGCATTTGGTATGTTTTCTTTATTGTTCAGAGTGTTAAGTACAGGAGTTGGGAGGCCATACCACAACTGTACAGGACATTGGTTAGGCCACTTTTGGAAGATTGTGTGCAATTCTGGTCTCCTTCCTATAGGAAAGATCTTGTGAAACTTGAAAGGGTTCAGAAAAGATTCACAAGGATGTTGCCAGGGTTGGAGGATTTGAGCAATGGGGAGAGTTGAATAGGCTGGGGCTGTTTTCCCTGGAGCATTGGAGGTTGAAGGGTGACCTTATAGAGGTTTGTAAAATCATGAGGGGCATGGATAGGATAAATAGACAAGGTCTTTTTCCTGGGGTGGGGAAGTCCATAACTAAAGGGCATAGGTTTATGGTGAGAGGGGAAAGATATAAAAGAGATGTAAGGGGCAACTTTGTCAAGCACAGGGTGGTGCATATGTGGAATGGGCTGCCAAAGGAAATGGTGGAGGCTAGTACAATTCAATATTTAAAAGGCATTTGGATGGGTATATGAATAGGAAGGGTTTGGAGGAAATTGGGCCGGGTGCTGGCAGGTGGGATGAGATTGGGTTAGAATATCTGGTTGGCATGGATGAGGAGAAAGTGAGGACTGCAGATGTGAGTTGGACTGAAAGGTCTGTTTCTGTGCTGTACATCTCTATAACTCTAAGTTAACTGGATGAATGAAGAGAGAACTATATCATACATTTTTTTACACTGGGTGACAGAAGTATCAATATTAACTGTTGCCGATGGAACCCTTTAAAGAGCGCTTCTTGGCTTCAGCCCACCTGCTGCTACCACACTCACCTCGACCTTTGCTTCCTCCAGACTCAACAACTGGAATGTTCTTTATCTGTCCATCTTACAATCTGGATAAATTTGAACTCGTCCAAAATTATTTTGCTTGCATCTTAATTTGGGCCTGTTCAACCACTGTTTAGTTGGACCTAAATTGGTTCCGGAACTACCAATACTTGAAAGTTAAAATTCTTATCCTTGTGTTTAAGTTACTGCATGGCCTTGATGTTGCCTGTCACTGTAGCATTCTGTAGCTGTTTGAGAATACTGCACCATTCCAACTATGATGTCATCTCTTTGCTCTAGTTTCTCAGGCTATTACTGGTGGGCGTTCCTTTAGCCACATCAACCCAAACCTCTGGAATCCCCTGCTTAATCATCTTTCACTCCTTGATAAAGCTTCTAGTCACCTTGCCTAATTAGCAGTGTTTGATTTTGACTGATTACATTCCTGGGAAGAACCTTTGGAGGCTTTAAGGATGCTGTATAATTATCAGAGGGGATATGTCTTTAGCAAAAAGTGTACTTTTTTCAATGTCAGCTTTTGAAAGAAAGTTCCATATTTAGGACTTTTTCAACACAAAGTCTTTAGGTTTGAAAGCGTACCTGTAAAATGTATCACAGAATATATTTCCTAAATCTATCTAAATTAAAGCCTGTTTTTGAACACAAAGTTATATCAGAGTATTTGTCAGATATGATCAGTTCAGACACACTTTATATATGTACGATGTAATGATAAATAATTGAATTGTCAATTCAGCTTATTGTGATTGTTTGAATGGCAAGGTCTCTCTCAATATAAGCAATCACTAAACATAAACAGTTGCAGAGTTACAACTGAATGTTTCTATGGCAATGGCTATTGTCATTTGACAAAAATCGAACTTAAAATACAAAGACTTTAATTTAGCTGTGATTTAGGTAGCATTTGCAGTAAAATATGGAATACATAGTGTTATGTCACCACAGCTAGATGTAGAAAAGCAATGATTCTTTTTCTCAAAGGCTTTAGTGATCAATTATTGAACTAACAATATAATTTGGTACATAATTTCTGATCTTGTGATAGCAACCTCAACAACAGTTGGGTTCCACATTCAGGAGCTAAGGGAAGAGATTCATTCTTGTCCTTGAGCAGGAGTTCCACAATTTTTCAATTCAATCACCCAAGATGAAAAAAATGATTAAATGTAAACAAATATTTTAGCATTATCAGTGCCCTACAAATCTGTAGCCTTTTGTTTGCCTTCTCTCCACTAAATGTGTGCTATGGAATTAGCAGAATCAAAATCAGATTGATCTGCTTGAAACATAGTTCTCTATCAGATTCTTTGCCCTCAGCTCCTCATCAATTAAACTGTTTCATCTTCCAGAATACTGAATGGGATATCCTATCTAACAGAGATAGGCAGAAAAACATCCGAAACAATAATACTCATGACTTCGCTCAAAAGATTCATCAATATTGATCTTCACTTATTTACATTTAAATCATGATTTAACAGCTTCATATGATTCACACAAATTTAAATAACAATTCTGTGTAGCCATATAATATTAACAATGTTAAAATCTTGCTTGCAATTATTGATGGTTCTGTCTTATTTGGGACATTTGGAGTTGCAAGCCAAGTCCCACACTTGGTTTGGATTCTACCACAAGTTTTTATTTTTAATTCATGCATTCAATGAGAACTTTGTGGCGAAGCCAGCATTTATTGCCTGAAAGGGTTCAAAAAATAATATTTTAATAAAATAACAACATTGTGCATCCCAAATTGCCCAGGGCGCAGTTAAGAGTCATATGTAGGCTAGACCAGGTCAGGATGACAGATTTCCTTCCCTCAAAGAGATTTGTGAATGAATTAGGTTCTTATGACAATTGACAGAGGTCACATGGTCACTATTAAACTAGCTATTTTTTCATCCCACCTTTTTAAAAATATTTAATTCAAATTGCACCATTTGCCATTGTTGGATTCTAACTGTGCTGAAAAATGTGTTTTTGGAAAAGCGCAGCAGGTCAGGCAGTATCAAAGGAGCAGAAGTATCAAGCCCTTCTTCAGGAATGAGGAGGGTATGCCAAGCAGGCTAAGATAAAAGGTAGGGGGGAGGGGTATTGGGAATGCGATAGGTGGAAGGAGGTTAAGGTGAGGGTGATAGGTCGGAGAGGGGTTGGGGGGGGAGAAGTCAGGAAGAAGATTGCAGGTCAAGAAGGCGGTGCTTATTCCGAGGGTTGGGACTGAGAAAAGGTGGGGGGAGGGGAAATGAGGAAGCTAGAGAAATCTGTATTCATCCCTTGTGGTTGGAGGGTTCCTAAACGGAAGATGAGGCGCTCTTCCTCCAGGCGTCAAACTGTGCCCCAAGTTGGGGGTTCTGGATTACAGTCTTGTGATATTTCCACTTGACCTCTGCCACCCCCTATATACAAAACCTTGAGATGCAGTTTTTAGATAGATACACTAAAAAAGTTTAAATTATTGAAGGAGGCCATTTGCCACTGTTTCAGACAGTACCTTTCTAATTTTCTTCATGTCAGTGTTGCTTCTTTTATCATTGATCTTAATTTCATGTTTTATTTGAGCTGCTGATGCTCCTGCTAATGAGATGCATTTCTTTTTGTCTAATTTGACTTGACCCCGCATGATTTTGAACTTTGCTTTTCCATCTAATCATGTTCATCATGGAACCTTTTTCCTATTATTTTCTGCACTCTTTGTTGAGCTTTCACCCCCTTTCTGAAGTGCACTGCCCAGATTTGAACACAATAATTAAATTCAAATTTAAATTCTGAGAGGCAATTTAGCATGGCCAATCCATCTAACCTGCACATCTTTGGAATGTAGGACGGAACCAAAGCACCTGGAGGAAACCAATGCGGACAAGGGGGGAATGTTCGAACACACAAACAGTTGCCTGACGCAGGAATCAAACCCAGGTACTTGGCACTGAGAGATATCAGTGCTAACCACTAAGCCACCAGGCCGCCCCAGTTGTAATCATCTATGTTGTCATGGTGATTTGACATATTGGCTGGCAAAAAAACTGCCAAGAGTCTCAAGTTACATCTCATAGATCCATGAATGGTTCCAGCACAGGAGGAGGCCATCCAGTCATTCTGTCATGCAGGGTCTGTGCCAGAATAACTCAAGCTGGTCCCACTCCTCTGCCTTTTCCTGATAATTTGTTTCTCTTCAGATAATTATCCAACTTGCTTTTGAAAAGCACAACTGAATGTAGATCTATCCCACTCTCGGCAGTACATTTCCAATTCTGACCATTCAATGCACATGAAGGTCAGGTCAGATCAGATAAGGATGGCGAATGTTATGCTCTAAGTGACATTATTGAATCAGATGGCTTTTTACAGCATTTTGACAGTGACATGGTCACCAATAAGCATATTAGCTTTCTTACCCCTGATTCATTACATTTTCTGAATTTCAATTGCCCTGATGTCATTGTGAGACTTTAAACTCTGAATGGTCTCCAAACAATTAATCTTACCCTCTAGATTATTAGTGCAGTAACATCACCACGCTGCCACTGTACCCAGGAACTGATATGGTCATGAAACAAGACTAATCATTTTCACAGTAATGATTGAGAAAATACAGATATTTACTGAAAAGTATTTTGGCTGAAACAAAATTATCATTGATAAAAATTAATTTCCATTAATTGACTCAAGAGCCTGAAGGCTTACAAACTGCTTCGATGCAGGTCTGTGTATATTGCAGACTACGACAAACACTTCTATCAAGGGCATGACAGATATTATTCTTTTCTTAACACTGTAACTGCAATAACCAGAAGTGCTGGAAGTGTTTAAAATGTTTGTCTGCTCACCTTAGGTTGCAGGCTCCATTTTTGTCTCGCAAAATGCTACTCTCACAAATGAAGCTAACATGCTCCTGATGCTGGAAATCTTACACAAAGCCAAGAAATTCTTGAAAGGATTAGCAAGGCCAGACAGCATTTCTGAAGAGAGTTGCAGAGTTGGCAATGCAGGTTGATGACCTTTCATGAAATCATACTTGAAATTTGAGAGACTAAGGCAAATACTGAGGCAGTGACCTGGGTGAGAGAGGGCAGGAAAGAATAGAATAGAATGTCTATGATAGGGTCTCAGACAGAAGTGATTGCATGATAAATGGAGTGATGATGCAAGTGAAATGGGAGTGAGAGTGGGAGTGGGAGAGGAAGTGGAGTGGAAACGCAGTTACAAATTAGAATCCAAGTACAATTACCAGTAACTCCTAAATTATAACATGAAGTTGCTAGCTTGTGGATTGGGAAAATTGTATACTTCAGCAAAGAACTTGACATACAAAGAATGCAGAATAGCAGAAAACATTAAAAAGGTATTGTAAAAGCTTAAAGATATGTGAAAAGGGAAAAAAAGAAGAGGAAAGATAAATGTGGGACCATTACCGACAGAGAGTGAAGAGTTTAAAAGAGAAAGCTGGAAATAAGCAGAGAATCTAAATAAACATTTTGCATCTGTTTTCATAGGGAAAGGCACAGTAAATTTTTTGGAAATAATTAAAATCCAAGGATCCAGTGAGAGTATAGCATTGAAAGCAATTAGTATTCATAAAACAAAGTATTGGAAACGTTATTGGAACTGAAAGTTGACGAATCCCTGGGCCCAGTGACCTACACCCTACAGTTTTGAAAGGGATGGCTGCAGAGATAATCACTGTGTCGGTGATTATCTCTTAAAACTCTGTTAACTCTGCAGACGTGCCTGCAGATTAGCAAGTTGCAAATGTAACTCGACTAATTAAGTAATAAGAGAGAGAAAGGGAAAAATAGGAATCCATGGACCTGTTAGCTTGACATCAGTTATAGTGAAAATACTAGAATCAATTATAAAGTGTGTGATGACTGGACAGTTAGAAAATACATTTCTCATGTTGCTGAAGGTCAGAGTCAAAAAGTGTGGTGCTGGAAAAGTACAGCTGGTCAGGCAGCATCCAAGGAGCAGGAGAATCGACGTTTCAGGCATAATCTTTTCTCTTGCTCACACGGAAAGATGATAACTTACTGAGAGCAATGTTTAGATTTCTTTAATTAGCTGTGCACACATGGATGCCGGAAGCTGTTACGTGGTTTCGAGAAGTGTTGGAGGGAAATGCTGACAATTATGCTCTCATTATCACTGCAAAATTTATACCATCGCTTCAGAAAGTGATCTTCTTTATTGCCATTGGCTTTTCCGATCTAGGTTGAACCTGTATATTTGTGACATATGCTGCATACATTTTCAAATACATCAATAGCAAAGCATGAAAGTATACTCAAATTAATCAATTCTTAAAACAGATTTTTATCTTAAAAAGTCTTCTATTTTCAAGAGTTGTCTTTAAAGGCATTTTAATATTCAGATAAATGCACTCATCTAACCTTTTTATTGAGGTTTCCTTTCGACATTGACATCATCTCCAAAGATACGTTTGAGGCAATAAATGGCTCCTGTGCTGATTAAACAAAGAAGGCACAGGCCAAGGCATTTAATTAAAAAGCAGCAGCTGTTCGTTGTCAAAAGCATTTCTGACAACTGTTGGTTATTGCGCCCGCATTATTTTTTCAGCATTAAAGCTTATATTTGGCTTAGTTGCAAAGATTGATCAGTTTTTGTTGTTTGAGATTGCTTTCAACTTCAGAAGCAGAATGCTTGCAGCGTGCAGTGCAATTATTGTTTTTGATGGTCATTGAAGGCCACAAGCCAGTCACGAGATCCAAATTTTGTGTTGGTTCGGCATTCTGACTTAAAATATGGTCAAAAGTCAGCTGACAAAACATTTGAAAATAAGTCAATTTCTCCACTGGACGCTTTGTTTCACTTTATAAATGTTAGGGAAAATTTGTGTTGAAGAATACAAAGCGATCAAATACCTTGGATTAAAAAAAACACTTCATGTCGATGCTTAAAGATTTACATGTTCCAGAAGAGTATTTCTGACACCTGTCATCATATCTTGTTAAATGCATGCCTTATGAAACAATGTGGCTATTTCCATGGCAATGGTGTAGAAACAGAGATACAATAATGGACAAAGAAAATACTTAATGGTTTATCCATCATTTATCACAAACTTGTCACAGCCTCTTCCATTTTGACCTCACTGTCCTTGACCTTTTCCACTGCTTTGATGGTGCTCAACAGAATCCAGAGGAGGGGCACCTTATATGTTCCTTAGACAGTTTAAAGCCTTGTAGAATTGATCATTTTTTGAAATATTTGGGCAGGAATATGCCATTCAGCTGCTCTGCACCACCATTCTAATTTCTGGATGAACATGTGTCTCAATGCCATATTGCCATGATGTTCCCATTTCCCTTAAAGTCATTGATAATGAGGAGCCAAACCAATCTCTGTCCTTGATTTACATTGGGACTGAGCTTCCACAGCACCCTGGGAGAGAAAATTCCAAATATTTACCATCATCTGAGGGAAGACATTCTTCCTCATGTCAACCATAAGTGGCTTGTTTTTTATCCTCAGACTGTGTCCACTTCTTATGAACCACATACCAGGTGAAATATTCTTTCTGCATCTATTCTGTCTTTCATTTCAAGAATTTTGTAAGTGATCACCTCTGTGAGATCATCTCTCATTCTTCTAAACTCCAGAGAAGACATATCTATCACCTCAATCTTGGCTCATCGAGCAAACTACCATCCCTCAAGTCAGTCCAGTGAACCTTCATTATGCTGCTTCTATTGCAAGTATATATCTTGTTAGGTAAAGTAACCAGAACTACAGACAATCTTCTTGATGCGCACTTAACAGTGTCATATGCAACCGACAAAGGCTTCTATTTCCCTTTGTTCAAATCCACTCAGATAAAGGTTAACATGCTACTTGCCCTTTGAGGTTGCTTGCTGTACCTACTAACTTTCAATGACTTTGAACAAGGAACCTCATGTCCTTTTGGACATCAACATTTTACAATTGGTTACCATTTAACTTCATTGTTCCTACAAAATTATTGTACTTATCCATATTATATTCTATCTGCCATTCTCTTGCCAACTCACTAAACCTGTCCAGATCCCCTTGGATTCAAACACTTATGGTACCTTATTCATCTCAACCTGCCAACCTGAAATTAATCCATTTATTCTATCTCTCTGTTTTAAAGTTGACTTCACCTTCATAAATTCTCTGCACAAGAGAGTGGGGACCTGCAATCTTCTTCCCGACCTCTCCGCCCCCACCCCATCTCCGGCCTATCACACTCACCTTAACCTTCTTCCACCTATCGTATTCCAAACGCCCCTCACCCACGTCCCTCCTTTTATCTCAGCCTGCTTGGCACACCCTCCTCATTCCGAAGAAGGGCTTATGCCTGAAACGTTGATTCTCCTGTTCATTTGATGCTGCCTGTCCTGCTGCGCTTTTCCAGCAACACATTTTTAAGCTCTAATGCACCTAACAACATGGGCAATTTAGCAAGGCCAATTCACCTGACCTGCATATCTTTGGATTTTTGGAGGAAACCAGAGCATCCGGAGGAAATCCACGCAGGTATGTGGAGAATGTGCAAACTCCATAAGGCCATAAGACCAAAAGACATATGAGTGGAAGCAAGGCCATTCAGCCCATCAAGTTCACTTCGCCATTTAATCTTGGCTGATGGGTGTTTTAATTTCACTTATCCGCACTCTCCCCATTTTCTTTAATCCTTGCGAGATCAAGAATTTATCAATCTCTGCCCTGAAGACATTGAACATCCCAGCCTCCACTGCGCCCTGTGGCAATGAATTCCACAGGCCCACCACTCTCTGGCTGAAGAAGTGTCCCCTCATTTCCGTTCTAAATTGACCCCCTCTAATTCTAAGGCTGTGCCCACAGGTCCGAATCTCCCTGCCTTACGGAAACAACTTCCCAGTGTCCACCCTTTCTAAGCCATGCATTATCTTGTAAGTTTCCATTAGATTTCCCTCACCTTCTAAACTCTAATGAATACAATCCCAGAATCCTTAGCCATTCATCATATGTTAGGCTTACCATTCCTGCGATCATCCGTGTGAATCTCCGCTGGACACGCTCCAGTGCCAGTATGTCCTTCCTGAGGTGTGGGGCCCAAAATTGGACACAGTATTCTAAATGGGACCTAACCAGAGCTTTATAAAGTCTCAGAAGCACATTGCTGCTTTTATACTCCAATCCTCTTGAGATAAATTTCAACATTACATTTGTTTTCTTAACCACGGACTCAATTTGCAAGTCAACCTTTAGAGAATCCTGGTCTAGTACTCCCAGATCCCTTTGTACTTTGGCTTTATGAACTTTCTCACCATTTAGAAAATAAAATATGCCTCTATTATTTTTCTGAAGTGCAACAGCTTGCATTTGCTCATGTTGAATCTCATGAACCATTTTCTGGACCACTCTCTTAAACTGTCTAAATCTTTCTGCAGCCTCCCCACCTCCTCAGTACTACCTGCCTGTCCACCTAATTTGGTAACATTGGCAAACTTTGCCAGAATGTCCCCTGTCTCTTCATCCAGCTCATTAATATATAAAGTGAACAGCTGCGGCCCCAACACTGAACCCTGTGGGACCCCACTTGCCACCAGCTGCCATTCCAAAAAAGAACCATTTATCCCATTCTCTGCCAATCCCTAATCCATGCCAGTAGCTCACCTCGAACATCATGGGCCCTCGCCTTATTCAGCAGCCTCACGTGAGGCACCTTATCAAAGGCCCTTTGGAAGTTAACTCTTCAAAAAATTCAAAACAGGTTTGTCAGGCACAACCTCCCTTTATTAAATCCATGCTGATTTGTTCTAATCTGACCTTGCACTTCCAAGAATTTATTAATCTCATCCTTAATGATGGACTCTAGAATTTTACCTACAACCAAGGTTAGGCTAATTGGTCTATAATTTTCCATCTTTATTGAACAAGGGGATTACAACAGTGATTTTCTAATTGTCTGGGACTTTCACTGACTCCAGTGATTTTTGAACAATCACAGTCAGCAACTCCGCTATTTCTCAGCCACCTCCCTCAGAACTCTAGGATGTAGCCCATCAGGGCCAGGAGATTTATCGATTTTTAGACTTGTTAGCTTTTCTAGCACTTTCTCTTTTGTAATGGTTACCATACTCAACTCTGCCACGTGACTCTCCTTAATTGTTGGGATATTACTCATGTCTTCCACTGTGAAGACTGACACAAAGTACTTATTAAATTCTTCAGCTATTTCCTTATCTCCCAACACTAGCCTTCCAGCATCAATTTGGAGCGGCCTAATTTCTACTTTTGCCTCTCGTTTGTTTCTTATGTATTGAAAGAAACTTTTACTATCATTTCTAATATTACTGGCGAGCTTACCTTCATTCTTGATCCTCTCCTTCCTTATTTATTTCTTTGTTATCCTCTGTTTGTTTTTGTGGTCTTTCCAATCTTCTGGTTTCCCAGGGCTCTTGGCTATTTTTTCAGCTTTCTCTCCGCACAGACAGTCACGTGGAGTGGAAATTGAACCTGGGTCCCTGGCACTGTGAGGCAGCAGTGCTAACCTCTGAGCCATTGTGTCTGGAATGTTGAAAGATTCCAGGATTTTCTTCTTGGCACCCTTAACTGGAAGAAAGTGAGGACTGCAGATGCTGCAGATCAGAGTCAAGAGTGTGGTGCTGGAAAAGCACAACAGGTCAGGCAGCATCCGAGGAGCAGGAATATTGATGTTTCAGGCAAAAGCCCTTCATCAGGAATGAGGCTCATTCCTGATGAAAGACTTTTGCCCGAAACGTCAATTCTCTTGTTCCTCGGATGCTGCCTGACCAGCTGTGCTTTTTCAGCAACACACTCTCAACCTCTGACTCAAAGTCAATCCACACTGCCTTTGTGTTGCTGAAATGCAGGCCTTTGTCACTTCCAAACATGAATATTCTCCACTGCTTTCCGGCACCCGACATATATTCTGCTGCTCATACCTTATTCCATGCAACTGATATTCTTTGATTACAGCATTCTGTTTGCTCACTGATGCTGGTTCAGAATGTCAAATCTAACTTCTCATTTTTCTCTATATCACTCATGTGCTATGGTAACATACTTCAAGAGCTTTCTTAAACTATGTTAAGACCATTATTTCTGATTACTTTCTGTAATCGTGCCCTCCTCATTTAAGGTCTCTTTTGCTTTTGCTTTGTGAAGTGCTGTGGAACATGTTAAGATAAAAGTATCACATAAGTGCAAATATCTTAGATTAGATTCCCTACAGTGTGGAAACAGGCCCTTCCGCCCAACAAGTCCACACCGACCCTCCGAACAGTAACTCTCCCAGACACATTTTCCTCTGACTAGTGCACCTTACACTACAGTCAATTTAGCATGGCCAATTCACCTGGCCTGCACAACTTTAGGCTGTGGGGGGAAACCGGAGCAAACCCACACAGACACGGGGAGAATGTGCAAACTCCACACAGACAGTTGCCTGAGGCTGGAATTGAATCTGGAAGCTTGGTGCTGTGAGGCAGCAGTGCTAACCACTAAGCGACCGTGCCGCCCATAGTCTTGTTGTTGACTACCCCTCATATGAAATAAGTTTCATGCACTTACTTTTCATCAGTTTGAGTCTGTGTCTCTTGTACATTGACTATTTTTCAGCAATCTTCTATATTTGCTTTTATCATTCCAGTTTTACCCTGTTACTCAGAACCTTGACATTCAGATCAGCCTAACGGCTATTCTCAGACTGCATCTGGCACTGTGACATGTCCCTGTGCTTCAGTGATCAGAAAACAATGCCGTTTTTAAACTGTACTTCGATCAGTGCATTCAAATTTTGATCTCAACTTTATCTGACCTGCATTTTTCTGACCCACGATACAATTCAACTTTCCATCATTTTCTTCTCTGCTCTCAATTGCCAGGTTTAATGTTGAGTCCACAAGTGGTGAGGTTTGAAAACTAATAGCTAATTTGAAGGATTGCTTTATTTGATATTTTTTTGACATCAAAACAGTCTAACTCATTTTTTAAAAATATACATTGGCAAAACAAAAGTTGTGAAAGAAGCAATAAATAATGCAAAGTTATTTACCAGAGTGATGAAGTTCATTTGCTTACTTTTATTAGAAGTGCAAAAAGTGGCATGATGACTCAGTGGTTAGCATTACTGCCGCAGCGCCAAGGACCTAAGTTCAATTCCACCCTCAGGTGACTGTGTGTGGAGATTGCACATTCTCCCCATGTCTGTGTGGATTTCCTCTGTGTGCTCTGGTTTCCTCACGCAGTCCAAAGATGTGCAGGTTAGATGGATTGGCAATACTTTATCATCCATAGTGTCCAGGGATGTGTAGGGTAAGTGGATTAGCCATGGGAACAGTGTACAGGGATAGGTTTCATGGGATGGGACAGTGTGGGATGCTCTTCAGAGGATCGGTGTGGACTTGATGGGCCGAATGGCCTGATTCCACACTGTAGGGATTCCGTGATAAACATACAAATAGTTAACTCTGCACATTTGTGGTCAGAGATTTTGTTCCACTGAATATGCTGAAAAAATGAAATGCAGCTTCAGCAATACCTGCTGTGATTCAGATCAAGGTCGTCAACAATTCTGTTCCAACTAGGGCATGTTCACCTCCTTTATCACACTGTATCATTTCCCTGGTCAACACTGATTCCAAAGTGTCCACCGAAACATCCTTTCCTCCAGGTTTAAATACAAAGTTAACATATTCAGCAATTTTGAGTTTGTGCATAGGATTCAATTCCATCAGACTTGGTGCAAAGGCAGGCTTTAGCATCAGGCTTCACCTCAAATGGTTCCTGCATAAGTCAGCAGTAATGAGTGACCTATTCACTCACAAAGGGACAAATTATTTTTTTCTTTAAAATTGTATAATTACTATTGTCAAACTCAGTCTCACTTCCAGTACTTTGGGGACTAATAGAAAGTCAGATAGCAGGGAGAAACTAGGGACAAGCTTTAATGGCTTTAAAAGAGAAGCAGGAAGCTAAAAATTGATTAAATGAGAAAAAGGGTACGAGTTATTACACAGCAGAAGCATCAGCATTTTGTCCTATCATTGAAAGATTAGAACATTTCAGGTCTGTCTATTATTTTTAAGCATGGATTGCATCTAATCTTCTCAGGTATTGGTCCCACAGATAAATTCTATATTTTAAGGAGACGACTAAAATTTGAATCAGACCCTTATCACACCCGTGGTGTAATTGTTGGCACAATTGAATTTCAAAACAGAGTTTTCCTATTTTAAGATTGTGCTTTTTTTTAGTCAGGCTCCACCATGTCTTGCATCGACTTTTGTCACATAATTTTCTGCTTGTCATGCGATGCATTATACAATCAAGCCCTCGTGCATCTTTACGAGGGACTCGTGTGGCTGGAGAGGAGGAAATGGTTGCCAATGTTGAGACTTTTTGTCATTTACACCACTGATGCCTTATTTCAAGTTCAGATGCATTGCACTTCCGATGTTGCAAATTAGGAAGGAGCCCCACCGTAGTGCTTAAGCTTTGAAGACATGACCTAGATAAAAGGTTAGCTCGCTCAGCACCACATCAAGCCATAAATTGCAAACTCATTCAGTGCTGAAATCCAGCTGAGGAGGGATGCCCAGCAGCACAAGGAGAAGATCCATAATTTACTGTATTCCACAAGGTGAAGTGACACCATCTTCTTTCTGCTAACTCACACTCATGGGGCGACCCATCATCCTAACTCTGTTACTGCACAAACTAAAACTCATGAATAATTCTCACTATTGCACTCAATGACTCTCACCCACCTCATCCTCTCAAATTACAAATCCTGTATGCCCTTTACATTTCCTACTGTCTCACTAGGGTCAACTTACTGCTTCTCCCGCTCATGCATTACCACTCTTCATTCTGCTGTCAAAACAGAAGCAACTCAAATAGTCAAGGCAGGCAGAGATAAGGTAGGACTAATACACTAATCTGCATTTATTTCAATGCAAAGGGCCGAACAGGGAAGGCAGATGAACTCAGGGCATGGTTAGGAACGTGGGACTGGGATATCATAGCAATTACAGAAACATGACTCAGGGATGGGCAGCACTGGCAGCTTAATGTTCCAGGATACAAATGTTACAGGAAGGATAGAAAGGCAGGCAAGAGAGGAAGGGGAGTGGCATTTTTGACAAGGGATAGCATTACAGCTGTGCTGAGGGAAGATATTCCCAGGAATACACCCAGAGAAGTTATTTGAGTGGAACTGAGAAATAAGAAAGGGATGATCACCTTATTGAGATTTCATTATAGACTCCCTAATAGTCAGAGGGAAATTGAGAAATAAATTTGTAAGGAGATCTCAGCTATCTGTAAGAATAATAGAGTGATTATGGTAGGGGATTTTAGCTTTCCAAACATAGTCTGGGACTGCCATAGTGTCATAGGTTTAGGTGGAGAGGAATTTGTTAAGTGTGTACTAGAAACGTTTCTGATTCAGTTTGGGGGTGTACCTATGAGAGAAGGTGCAAAACTTTGCCTACTCTTGAGAAATAATGCAGGGCAGGTGACTGAGGTGTCAGTGAGAGAGCACTTTGGAGCGAGAGACCATAATTCTATTAGATTTAAAATAGTGATGGAAAAGGATAGACCAGATTTAAAAGTTAAAGTTCTAAATTGGAGAAAGGCCAATTTTGACAGTATTGGGCAAGAACTTTCAAAAGCTGATTGGGGGTAGATGTTTTCAGGTAAAGGGATGGCTGGAAAATGGGAAGCCTTCACAAATGACGTAATGAGAATCCAGAGAAAGTATGTTCCTGTCAGGGTGAAAGGAAAGGCTGGTAGGTATTAGAAATGCTGGATAACTCAAGAAATTGAGGGTTTGGTTAAGAAAAAGGAGGGAGCATATGTAAGGTATAGACAGGATAGATCGAGTGTATCCTTAGAAGAATATAAAGGAAGTAGGAGTATACTTAAGAGGGAAATCAGGAGAGCGAAGAGGGGACATGAGATAGCTTTGGCAAATAGAATTAAGGAGAATCCAAAGGGTTTTTACAAATATGGTAATGACAAAAGGGTAACTAGGTAGAAAATATGACCTCTCAAAGATCAGCAAGGCAGCCTTTGTGTGGAGCTGCAGAAAATGAGGGAGATACTAAATGAGTATTTTGCATCAGTATTAACTGTGGAAAAGGATATGGAAGATATAGATTATCGGGAAATAGATGGTGACACCTTTCAAAATGTCCAAATTACAGAGGAGGAAGTGCTGGATGTCTTGAAATGCATAAAGGTGGATAAATCCCCAGGACCTGATCAGGTGTACCTGAGAACTCTGTGGGAAGCTAGAGAAATGGTTGCTGGGCCTCTTGCTGAGATATTTATATCATCAATAGTGACAGGTGAGATGCCAGAAGACTGGAGGTTGGCTAACGTGGTGTCACTGTTTAAGAAGGGTGATAAGGACAAGTCAGGGAACTATAGACCGGTGAGCCTGATGTCGGTGGTGGGCAAGTTGTTGGAGGGAATCCTGAGGGACAGGATGTACATGTGTTTGGAAAGGCAAGGACTGATTAGGAATAGAAACTGATTAGGAATAGTCAACATGGTTTTGTGCATGGGAAATCATGACTCACAAACTTTATTGAGTTTTTTGAAGAAGTAACAAAGACGATTAATGAGGGGAGAGTCGTAAATGTAATCTATATGGACTTCAGTAATACGTTTGACAAGGTTCCCCATGGGAGACTGATTAGCAAGGCTAGATCTCATGGAATACAGGGAGAACTAGCCATTTGGATAAAGAACTGGCTCAAAGGTAGAAGACAGAGGGTGGTGGTGGAGGGTAGCTTTTCAGACTGGAGGCCTGTGACCAGTGGAGTACCACAAGGATCGGTGCTGGGTCCACTACTTTTTGTCATTTACATAAATGATTTGGATGTAAGCATAAGAGGTACAGTTAGTAAGTTTGCAGATGACACCAAAATTGGAGGTGTAGTGGACAGCGAAGAGGGTTACCTCAGATTACAACAGGATCTTGACCAGATGGGCCAATGGGCTGAGAAGTGGCAGATGGAGTTTAATTCAGGTAAATGCGAGGTGCTGCATTTTGGGAAAAATCAGAGCAGGACTTATACACTTAATGGTAAGGTCCTAGGGAATGTTGCAGAACAAAGAGACCTTGGAGTGCAGGTTCACAGCTCCTTGAAAGTGGAGTCACAGGTAGATAGGACAGTGAAGAAGGCATTTGATATGCTTTCCTTTATTGGTCAGAGTATTGAGTACAGGAGTTCGGAGTCATGTTGCGGCTGTACAGGACATTGGTTAGGCCGCTGTTGGAATATTGCGTGCAGTTCTGGTCTCCTTCCTATCGGAAAGGTGTTGTGAAACTTGGAAGGGTTTAGAAAAGATTTACAAGGATGTTGCAGGGTTGGAGGATTTGAACTATAGAGAGAGGCTGAACAGGCTGGAGCTGTTTTCCCTGCAGCGTCGGAGGCTGAGGGGTGACTTTACTGAGGTTTACAAAATTATGAGGGGCATGGATAGGGTTAACAAACAAAGTCTTTTCCCTGGGGTTGAGGAGTCCAGAACTAGAACTCCAGAACAGATATAAAAGATACCAAAGGGGCAACTTTTTCACACAGAGGGTGTATGGAATGAGCTGCTAGAGGATGTGGTGGAGGCTGGTACAATTGCAACATTTAAGAGGCATTTGGATGGGTGTATGAATAGGAAGGGTTTGGAGGGATATGGGCCGGGTGTTGGCAGATGGGACTAGATTGGGTTGGGATATCTGGTCGTCATGGACTGGTTGGACTAAAGGATCTGTTTCCATGCTGTACATCTCTATGACTCTATGACTTAATTCCTTCCTTTATCTCATTGCAGGAAAAACTGACTCAGCCCCGCAGAAAAATCAAACAAGCCCTTGACTGTGCCAGCATCCGCCGACTGACAGGAGCTACCTTTGACCCTCATAAAAGCTGTTTCCCTTTGACTCTCCTACATGGCCATTTCTTTGAAGTGGCAATAGGCACTAAAGAGATATTGATACACACTATACGTACTGATCTTCCTCTCTCCATTCGCTATTGAGAATTTCACCTCGCCATTCCACAATTGCTTGGTCAAAGGGACTCGTCCTAGTTGTATCCCAACTTTCTGGACTGGGAAAATTTCACCTGGAGTTAACAGTTTCAGACAGTGTGAACTCTGCTTTTCACTTTCTCTTCAGCTTCTGGACGACTTGCTGACAAATTTCCAGTATTTTCTGTTTCTTACTTCTGGATTTCTAGCAAATGCAATGTCTTACTTTTAGATTAGCGATGTTAATTGGTTAGATTTCTGGATTCACATGAGAATGTTCACTTAATGATCTGAAAAGAAAGTGGGAGTCACATTTTTCATTCTGTCAGAGGAGGGATGTTTGATAGTGCAACTGTGCCACTGTGGGTAGTGTCCCTACCTCTGAGCCAGACAGTCTGGTCTAAGTCCCACTTGCTCTCAAAGTGTGCAATAAGTTCTTTGAATGGGTTTGACCATAAATATCTCAAAGCAATGCCTGAGACACTTGAAGGACCACAATTTGTGGAAACAATGATGATACACTCAATTGTTGTGGAAATGTTGTGGAAAAAAGAGGAGTTAATCATTCTCAGATTTCAGCAGATTCAAAAAAAAATAATCAACATTACTCTATCAATTATTTCTTTTAAACAAAATCAAAATCATATTAGCCTAGTCTACGGTTGACAGAGTCTGGTATTATGAAGGAATTAACTTCATAATGGTGGACTTACATTCATAAGCTCAATACTGTCTCATCTGTATTCTCTTGTTTAAATTGGCTCCTGTAAGTTCTCAGAATAACTTCTCTTTATTCACAATGAACTTGACATTGCTTTCACAATTTGCTGTTTGAATAAATATTCAACAGCCAAATGAAAAATACAAGGAAAACATGGCCAATTAACCATAATCATTTGTAATAATTTAACTTCAAATCAATATCTTTCATGGATTTTTTTATTGACTCAATCTCTCCTGAATATGTAGGATTTGCTACAAATTTGCCTGAGGTATATTTTACCTTATAAACAAAGATATTCAACCCATCTTTTAAGATTCTGGTGGCTAACAATTAATCCAGTAATATTTTTGAAAGTAACTCAGCTCTGGAAATGACACAGGAACATGAGGAGGTGCACAGTTTTGAAGCAGCAATAAGCTCAATGTAGAAAGTTATTTATTTATGGGGGTGGTCTACAGAGGTTGAAATCAGGGATAGAGGGGAGAAATACTTGAAAGGAAGCTCATACATCCTAAATTAAATGGCAAGTGCACCCTCACGCCAGTTATTGTCCAATTCACATAAAGTCAATGTCATGTGATTTCTCATGGCATGGTGTGAGGTCAGGATCCACATCTATCCTTATCTTTGAGGTCCTATCCCAATATGGAAAATTTTGCTCCTTCTGTCACTCTGAGCTGAAATTCTTGCATCACTTAAAATCTAATACAGAAGCAGGATTTACATCTGGTAATTAGTCACGGGGCGACTCAGTTTCTAGGGGCCGAAGCTTATGTTTTTATATTGTCCAAGTCCAAGTTTTGTTGAGTTTATATGATGTCACCGTACTCCGCCAAATTTTCTGAATGAATTAGCTACCCCACCCCATTATATCTTTCATGCCTGATATCCATCCCATCTTACCACGTGCCCTTCCCACATCAATTGACCACGCTGTGGTTATCTGTCCAAAGACCAACAACCCTTGTGCACATGCAATCTTTGAAAAGCTGCTGGGCACCTGTACGAGCATGGGCACCCCTCACTGGTAATATCATGCCATAGTAACCACAAGACCTTGCTCCTCGTGGTACCAAGCTGGCATGGCTAACACTCCCTCACTGATACAGCCCCATTCTCTTAGCCTCGTCACCATTAAGCCACACACATTATATTTCCCTGACTGGATCCTATCTGAATCCCCTCCAGTCAGTGCCACCTTGACTCAGTGTCCACTGGAGACTCCATCCTGTCATTGTCCAAAAGGGAAACATCACATACAGTAATCAGACAATTGCAAACACAAATGTGAATTTCTATTTATAGAAGGGAGAAGGTAACAGGAAAAAAAAGTTGAAAATGTGTTGCTGGTTAAAGCACAGCAGGTCAGGCAGCATCCAAGGAATAGGAAATTCGACGTTTTGGGCATAAGCCCTTCATCAGGAAGGGCTTATGCCCGAAACGTCGAATTTCCTATTCCTTGGATGCTGCCTGACCTGCTGTGCTTTAACCAGCAACGCATTTTCAACTGTGATCTCCAGCATCTGCAGACCTCATTTTTTACCTACTCCTACTTTTTATGTGTCACTTCAAGATGACAACAATGTGTATATGTCAAGATAATGTCATCATTGTCCCCGACTGTACTATAGGGCCACTTTTTTTTATTAGAGAGATGACCTGTAGTTGCTTAAACTGAGGGTCATAATTCTTCAGTTGAAAATGTGTTAAAGCACAGCAGGTCAGGCAGCATCCAAGGAATAGGAAATTCGACGTTTCGGGCATAAGCCCTTCCTGATGAAGGGCTTATGCCCGAAACGTCGAATTTCCTATTCCTTGGATGCTGCCTGACCTGCTGTGCTTTAACCAGCAACACATTTTCAACTGTGATCTCCAGCATCTGCAGACCTCATTTTTTACCCAACAGAAAAAAAAGCCAACAAAGGCTGAGGAATGCAAACCAGGTTTCAGCAACATGACCAAAAAAATGCAACAACCACTGAATGTGTGCTGCACTCAATTCTCTGTCATAACCGATGTCAATGAGATTCTGTCTGGCTTGTACTGCCCATTTGCGACTGAGCTCGATCATGCAAAAAAGATGGCTTCCTCCTTCTTGTGTTCATCCTCCTCCTCCTCAGTCGACTACTCTCATTTTCGAAGTTGCTCTGAATCTTGCACATTGTCTGCTCCAGTTGGGCAGAGTACACACACAACACACCAGGGTGTTTCAGCACTCGAGAACTGGACCTTACTGGAGGGTCCACCGAGACCAGTCCAAGCAGTGGAAACACATTTTCAACAGTCTCACTATGTGCTCCACCATAGCCCTGGTTGAAGCAGGAATGGAATTAATGACTGAGTTCCACAGCAGTCAGGGAGTTGTGCAATACTGTCATCAGCCAACGTCTCAGAGGTCAGCCATTGTTCCCCCCGCCCAGTTACCTGAAGGAAAAGGCACTTCCAAAGCAAAATATGTACAAGCGTGCTCTAGGATGTATGAGTCACGACAACTGCCATTGGGCACGCAGCTCTTGGGAGTGATAATGCTGACCACAGATCACCTGAACATTAATGAAAAGGAACCCCTTCTTGAATTCTTTCATGTTGTGATTCAGTCTTCTCAGGGCAACATCTGTCCAGATGATGGCACCTTGCATCTTGAGGAAGCCAGATACGTTTTTGAATCCAATCCCAACTATAATACTGAACTGCTTTGGGTGAATAAAATGAACTCATGCAACCTCACTCAGATGGTATCGGTCACTATCCTGATGTATTTACAGCTGAGAGATCCCAAACAAGTCATCTATCACTCCTTGTAAGCTACCAGCCACATTTCAGTTCTACGCTGCGTTGACTGTCTCAGTCACTGGGAGAGGTTAGCCTCCCACTCTTGTAGCCTGTGAAATGGTGATGCAATGATTGAAAATCCAATGGAGCTGTACTTTTCAAATGGCGGCTTCATGTTTTTGCAATGTTATGGTGTCCACAAATGTGGATCCCATGCTTTCATCCATCAAATTGACATTCGACACACTATAGGTTTAGTGTCAGCCATTTTCTTGAAGCAATTTGCATCTGGAGAAAGGGAAGTGATAGCAGGAAACATAGTTGCTATGCACACTACCAACCTATGCCTCACTTGGTTGCTTTGAACCCCAGACAGAGCCTGGATGTCCCTATTACCTCCGAGTACTCTGATAAAGCATTTTGACCTATCCTCACCCAGTGTACAGCCAACACACTGAGATTCACCTATAAATGTCCTTGCTACCTGGTGAACCCTGGCCTAACACCTTCAGGATTCCCGCCCTGCTCCTTTATGTTCCCCCTGTGAGAGTCACGGTCAATAACACCCCTCCTGCAACCTAACATGCCCTCCGATTTCACTCATTGAATTTGAGATTCCCCTTTATACTTCTGCTTTCCATCCCCCCCATCCTACCCACCTCCTATCACCAGCCTCTCATGTCCCACCTCTTCTCTCACTCTCCCTGCCCTTCCAAGCCCTTCACCAGAATAATCCTGGAAGCTCAAAGGACAGATCCCCAGGACTGCGCTAACCCCAGAGGTTTGACTATCTCTGACAAACACCATCTGGACATGATTGAGGGGACACCTGACTGCTGTGTGTACAGCTCCCCAAATAGCCATCTATAACTCTCCTGACCTCTTTTGCAAGCCTTAAAGACTGACTGCTGAAAACTGTCCAGTGGGTCCTAGGACAGACCCCCTGGCTGTGAGCATTCAAAGGGGACAACTGATTCTGTTGAAGCCCCTGTGCCCCTGGCTGAAGGTATCAGGGCCCACTGACTACCAATGACCCTCCTTGACTGGAATGAGGGCAATGCCAAGCCCTGACATGGCAATTTGGTGTAATGAATGTGTGTTTGCCAAGGGGGCTGTAGATGTTAGATTGATGTCTCACTGTGCTGTTTACCATGATGTAACAGTCCATACCTCCAAATCCCACTCCTTGCCACCCCAGACCATTCAGGCAAGCATGATGAGCAGCCTATCTGTGCATTAGTGAAGACTGTAGCTCTGGCTGCCACTCCAACAGGCATAGCAGGCCAAGGCAAGGCTTTGCATGGATGGTGTGAGCATGCAAGTTGGTGCAAATTGAGCTAGTGCTCAGACAGCTAACATGCAGACCTGAGATGCAGCATTATAGAACTGGGCACCTGTCCCAGCTTGTGAAGTATCCCTGCTACACCCTTTTAAATGCTAATAGCTGGCACGCCCCACAATGCAAGTCTGCGTGTCTTAAATGGCCTGTTACAGTATCAGAGAAGTG
Source organism: Hemiscyllium ocellatum (assembly GCF_020745735.1). Classification (NCBI taxonomy): domain Eukaryota; kingdom Metazoa; phylum Chordata; class Chondrichthyes; order Orectolobiformes; family Hemiscylliidae; genus Hemiscyllium; species Hemiscyllium ocellatum. Next base: position 29,892,474 of record NC_083429.1, on the reverse strand, counting down.
ACATGATGGCTGTGATGGATTGGCTGATGTTGGATGCCAATGTCTATGGATGAAGAGTCCATGTGGCTGGTGCTCTGAGATGTTGTTGCCCAAATGTTGTCCAATTATGGAGGCTGTTCAGATCAAACAATGAGCTGAATCCATCAAGTACAGTCTTTGGTTTCCTTGTGGAGTCTTCCTGAGGCTAGCTTATTTGGCAAGTTTGGTAAAATGGGAGATTGAATATGAATAAGGAGAGTTGTGGATTGACAAGACATAAACAAGTGTTAATTCCTGTCAATTGGCATCTTGCCACTGCTTTGTGTGTATCTCACCACACCACTTGTGAAAAGCATAAAAGGTAAACTGCGATGACCTTGACATTGAGGGAGGTCTCTTTGCACTTGTTGAAAGTGAGGACTGCAGATGCTGACGATCAGAGTCGAGAGTGTGATGCTGGAAAAAGCACAGCAGGTCAGGCGGTGTCCAAGGAGTGGAAGAATTGATGTCCTTCATCAGGAAGGTACTCTCTGCACCTGTCACCTAGTTTTGTCACACATTGCCCATGTCACTCTCACCCCTACAAGATTATATTTTATTTGAGTACATATCACAGAATAGTTGGAAACAAATTTCAAGAATTAGAGTATTCTTTTTCTCAGCAACATGCAAATATTGAGTGATTACTTCAGTCTTCAGCCGTGATGGAGACAGCAGGTTCAGAATATACTGCCCAGTTAGCTATGAGTGACCAGCACGTAAGACTGTCAGAGGTTTAATCTCAAGATTTGTCTCAATCAATAGCCATCAGCAGTTTGAAATTAAACCCAGATTAGACACTGATTTTATTTTTTTTGTGATATAAGCACTCAATGTCATAGTCTAATGCCTTCAGAAATCCAGACAGGAATTGTCTAAGCAGATTATACACATATTCTATTCTCCTCTTTAACCCAGGGCCAAGACTGATCTCACCACAAAATGAATTAATCCTATCGTTACTAGTCCATGTCACGCAAGCAATTTTAGTGAGATGGTTAAGAATGGATCATTCCAAATCTTCACAAATAATTTTCAATGACAATGAACTAACTGAAGGATTCAAACAATGCCACACAAAGAGCAAAACTCAAGTGATTGAAAGTTTAATTTTTGATTATAAAATTTGGCTAACCTTTATTAATATTAAACATATATTGTTCTAATTCTTTAACTATGCTCTTATCAATGTGGCTTATGTATCATTAGTGGTCGAAAGTCAATTTTTAGACTGTTAGTACATTCTACAACTCCCACCTGATGAGATTCTCACAAGTTGATCACAGTGTGGGCTTGTTCAATGAGTCATTCCTGGGAGCCTTCATGCAGTTTGAATCCAATCAAACATTTACCTGCCTATCATTGGCTTTCCAGGACCTTCAAGGTGAAGGTCACATTTCTAAGAGCTGATGGTCAATACAGGCTCAGAGCAAACAGTGTCATTGGGAGTGGAGGCCACTGCCAGTCCTGGATTAGTGGTGCTGGAAGAACACAGCAGTTCAGGCAGCATCCAAGGAGCAGTGAAATCGACGTATCAGGCAAAAGCCCTTGTCAAAGGCTGGGAGGATAAACAAACACAAGATCCCTGGAATTCACTAAGTTTTGAGGGAGAGGAGGGGTCTCCTCAAAATAACTCATGCAAATTCTTATGAAGTTGGGTCAGCTTAATGGTGGTGTTAGTGTGGATAAGGAGGATGTGGCCTTTAAGTTAAACCTTATTTTACCACTTAAGAGTTTCAGTTGGCCTTGGATTTGGAGATATTTGACCTCCCATACCCTGGAATTAATCCGATGGAATTGGGAAACCAACAGACTCTCCAAATCACACCTTCTCACCCGATTGAATGACATCCCCCAGCCCCGCTCCCTCCCCCACCATTTCCCAGCCCACTCCTGGAATGGAAAGGAATACTAAGTTCTGCACCAATGATTGAGAACTGCAACATTTTTGCTTTACTGAGCTGTTCTGTCAAATAATTTATTAGAATATCAAGATTTTGTTTTTGAGAACCACTTCTCCCTCAATTCAGATTGCAAACTAAATTATATGTTTAAATTTTAACAAGATAAGGAGCGCACTTTGTACATAACAGAATTCCTTCACGTCTAATAATACCAAATTTAGGCAAAATTGTCCAGAGTCAACATACCTTTTCCTTGTACTGCAGATTGCCACTACAGCCAACTAGGGATAGGCAATAAATGCTGGTCATGTCAGTGATACCTACGTCTTATGAATGGAACAAAATGCCCTGTGTTTTGAGAAAATTCATACCAGTGCCCCTACTGGAATTATAGAATCTCTACTGTGAATACAGGCCATTTGGCCCATCAAATCCATGCTAGCCTGCTGAAGAGCATCCCACCCAGAACCATTCCGCTCCCCCCTCACCGTATCCATGCAACCCTGCATGCACTATGGCTAATCCACCTAGTCTGCACATCCTTGGACACTACAAACAATTCAGCATGACCAATCCAACTAACCTGCACATCTTTGGACTGTGGGAGGAGACTAGAGCGCTCGCAGGAAACCCACAAGGTGTGAGGAGAATGTACAAATTCCACACAGACAGTTGCCCAAGCGTGGAATCGAACCCAAGTCCTGTGTGGCAGCAGTGCTAACCACTGAACCACCATGCCATCTATGAATGATAGCTTGATCTCCCTAATGCTGTTAGCAACAGGATTGTGAAGTGATTACCTGTCCAAAGGAATTGAGACTTAGAAATAAGTTAATTTTGTCCTAAACTCATTTGTCACCACCAGGTTGACCAACTATCCAGTATTTCAACAAAATCTCCCTTTTCTCCATTATTTCTTTGAGTGAATTGGAGACTGAGCCTGGATTTCTCCTCTTGTTTCTACCTCTGCTTTTTTTTCATGAAGATGCATCTTTACTCCTGTTGTATGATCAGCAGCACATCCCCACCTCCATCCGATGTGCTTTTATGGCCAACCAGGTTATAATAGGTTTCCAGCAGATGATAAAAGCTGCAAGTTTGAGCCTTTACCAACATACCATCCTAATTCCCTAATGTAGGATCTGATGCTCTGATTATCTTGTTTAAACAGCCTGTCGCCAGGAATTCTAACGAAGTTTGTTGGATCTTTGGAACACCCCATGGGCACATCATTTGAACAAGACTTGTGTATTTCAAAAAGGTCACATCGGCAGACAAATATGCTTTTCCATTCAAGGTAAATCTTACAGCATACAGTTCCAAATTCCTTGAATAAAGCCTCTCCTGAGTTAACAAGTGGTACTGCAGCTAAAATGTCTGGATTGCAGTTGAAGTTCCTTTGCTTACAATGATCACAGTGGGGCTTCTGTGCTGACATTACAGATCAGAATGTGACAGTCCAGCACATTGAAGATCCACTGCTATTGGATCCAGGACTAATAACTACAATGGATCATTGGTTCTTTCTGAACTGTCTGTCAACTCGTTAAACTATCTGCCAGAGTAGACTCACAAAATTGGAATCAAGACACAAATATATTAAGTTGAGGAAACAACAGAGAAGCAAAGTAAATTCTTCTGGATGGAAGCCAAATGCTATGGGCTAAATAACTGTGTTGAAAATGTGCTCAATTATGCAAATTTATACTTTATTCCCTTAATTAATACGACGCTCCCAGAACAAACACCCTAAATATCACAATCTGTGGCACAAGTAGAACCTTTTATCTCTATTTCCAGCTGTGCTCCTCTACCAAGTTATTATAATATGGCTAAATTGTCAGCTATCAATTTCAATGTTGAATTTATTAGATCTTATTGACAGATCCCTCCCTCTCCTACAAATTTCTGCAGTCTTCACAAGTTCCTCAACTCACTGTAATGGACTGAGAAATGGAACATAGAATTTTTTCCATCTGCTCAAATTTGCATCTAAATAAAATATCAGAAAAAATGTGAAGAATAAAAAGGGAAGAAAAACACTAGGAAGGTCATGCTTTTACATCCAAGCTGTCTGGATCTAAACATGCCCCAATTGGATTCCAACGAATAAATTTTAGTCACTGTTCTAAGTCAGGAAATAAGGACTACTATGCTCATAAAAGAAACTTGTTAAACTATCTGCCAGAGTAGATATCTGCCAGCTCTCGACACTTCAATGTCTAAATGCAAATTCATGTCATCTCAATGCATGCACCTCTAAGGTACTGTGAAACGTATACCATAGCAGTTCTCAAGCCCTATCCTGGAAAAAAAAGTATCGTGACTACTCTAGGAGAAATAAGAAAAACTTTTACAGAGGAGATTATGGTGTTAAAACAGATTCTTCCTTTTTCTCTCCTGAAAGGTTACATATCCAAAGGATTAGAGAACCCTTCAGATCTTTTTGAGGTGACCAGTCTTCATGCCCACACCAAGACAATGTCAGACAGCTAGCTGTACAACTATGACAGGATGAAAGCCAAACTTGACCCCGACCTTACATAACATGATATATATTCAGTTCCGAAAGGATCAACGATAAACAGTCAGGACAGAAGTCTCAATTTAGTTTTCCAATTTCTAGCCATAGATTTATGTGATTATCTGCAATATACTAGCCACTGCTACGGTTGATATAAAATTATGCATCATGTTCTCTTGCAACTTTGCGGCATATGAAGTCTCAACTTTGAATATTTCTGCATCATCTTACACTGTCTTAGACAGAGTAGTATATATTATCTTGCTCCAAGGTAATAAACTGCTCATAACAAAAAAAAGACATCATGATATGTATATCTATACCAGGAAACCTTAAAATCCCTAATCACTTCTGGTACATTCCAAACCTGCAAGATTACTTCACTTCTTAGCAAAACAACTTTTTCAAACTGCATTACTCTGCAATAAAAAATCCAGATTGCACATGGTAATAGTCATGTAAGTAATTAGCATTAAAAATTGTTTGAAATTAAATGCTCAGGGTAGAAAAAAATGATTTGCAAGGAAATAATAGCTTTATTACACTTATTAGAATTTGTTCACAATTCAAGCTAATGGTTATGTGAATCCTTTTTGAAAAGGAATAATGCCGAATTACTGAACCAAATTTAGAAGTCTTTTTAATTTTTTTGAATAAGATAATTACTATTACCTTTTCTTAAAATTTTAATTCAGCACCATTTTTTCTTCCTATTCAGTTGGACAAACTGTTAGGAATAAGCATAATCTGACCTTACCTTGTACAATTATGTGTACCCTTGATGTCCTGGGATGATTATGAGTTTGAACTGAGCAAGTGTATGGGCCTTCATCATACACGTCTACACCCACTATCTGAATGCTGTATTCTGTTTTGCTGTTAGTCACGATAACCACCCGAGGATCGAGCGACCACTTATCCTTCCCAGCGTAGAGTATGCTTGAGCGATTCAACCATGCCACACGTGTCACTCCACTGTCAATAGAGCACCTGAAATTAGATAAAAAAATAAAAACAAACATCAGAATATTGAAGACATATGAGCAATTAAAATAAAACATTATTTACGATGTCTTGTCATTTCCTAACTAATCACTGTGACAACTTGTGCAACTTTATCATGGAGCAATATATTGTTGTATTTAGGTTCTGAGGATCCTTAAGTAATGGTGAAATGCATCCACACAAAGGATAAATCACTTTCAGCCAGTGGAGATCTATTGATGTTGAGCAACGTTTTTGAATAATGGTCAGAAAGTATATCATCAATAAGTGCTAGATTTATTCCAGTCAGGCAGAATCTGTGGAAAGAACAAATTGTGCATTTGGAAACAGGGGTTAGTTAAATATTTGAAATATCTCAGCCTGAGAGATTTAGAAGTATAATGAAAGGAATGAAAGACACAGAGAACATGCACAATGCCGAGGTAATATAGAAAGAAAAACAATAATGTGAAAAATGTGAAGTGTACAATTTTATGATCCAGTTAGTTATACACATAGGATTCACATGCAGAATTATGTGGGACAGACAGCCCAGAAATGGCACCACTGTCCAACCATTTAATGCTGTTTTCCCCTGTTCATCCTGCGGATGTGGGTTTCACTGGCTAGGACTGCATTATTGCCATTGATTATTGTCTTTGAGGAGGTGGTTGTGAGCTGTCTGCTTGAACTGCTTTAGTCCATTTGGTCTAAGTGCACCCACAGTGCTGATAGGGAGGAAGTTGCAAGATGTTGACTCAACATGGAATGACAACCTAGTTCAAGTACTGATTTGAAGTCAGTAAATGGTTTGGAGGACAACTGGCAGGTGGTGGTGCTCTCATGTACCTGCTGCCCTTGTCCTTCTAGATGGTCATGGCCATTCATTTGGAAGGTGCTGTCTCAGGATCCTTAATGAATTTTCACAGTGCATCTTGTACATGGTAACACTGCTGTGAGTGTATGCAGGTGGTGGAGCAAGTTAATATCATTCAGTGTACCCTGTCGATGGAGAGTTATTCATAGATGTGTTACTCACTGCAAGATTCTTAGCCTCTGGCCTGCTCCTGTAACCCTATTATTTTTATGACTAGCGTCATTGCAATTTCTGGTCAATAGTACCCAAAGGAAGTTGACAGTAGGGATTCAGCAATGATAATGCAATTAACTGTCAAGGGACAATGGTTAGATTATATTTTGTTGGAGATGGTCATTGCCTGGTACTTGTGTGACACAAATCTTACTTGCCACACAAATGATAAATCACTTTCAGCCAGTGGAGATCTCTTGATGTTGAGCAATGTTTTTGAATAATGGTCAGCTTGTCAGCTCAAACTTGGATATTCCCAGGTTGGTTTACATTTTCTGATGGATTGTTTTGTTATCGGAGGAGTCAGAAATGATGCAGAACTTAGTGCAAATAGCAGCGAACATTCTGACGATAACCTATTGATGGAAGGAAAATTAATCGACAAAATAACTGTAGATGATGCCTGAAGTCATATCCTGGAGCGGAGATGATGACAGTCAATAACTACAATGATCTTACTCCATGCCAGGTATAATTCCTACCAGCAGAGGGTGCTCCCTCAATTTTGATTGACTCCAATTTTGCTTGGCCTCTTTGATACAACACTTGGTTAATTGTGACCTTGATGTCAAGGGCTGTCACTCTCTCCTCACCTCTGAAATTTAGTTCTTTTGTTGATATTTGACTGTGATGAGGTCAAGAGCTGAGTTGGCCAGGGGGATCCCAAACTCGGGTCAAACAGCAAATCACTACTGAGCAAATGCTGCTTGAAAGCACAACATAAATTCTATTATTATATTGATGATTGAGAGTAGGAGAGGTTGCGTTTGTTTTCTTTTTGTTCGCCAGGACATAACTGGTCATTTTTCTACATTACTGGCAGCTGGTAGTACTTTAGCTGTAAAGGAACAGAATGTCTGGGTGTGTGGAAGGTTCTGTAGCACAAGTCTTCAGTATATAGCTGATGCTGATGTTCCACTTGGGGATTTTCCCTACACTCCTCTATGAAATCTAATAACATGGTGATCTATTCCTGTTTCAGCAGTTTTGGGTCTCTAATCTAAGGAAGGATGTGTTGCATTGGTGGTTATCCAGAAGAGGTTTACAAGAAGGATCCTGGGAATGAAGGACTTGTTAGAAGAGGAACAGTTGAGGTTGTATTCAATGGAGTTCAGATAGATGAGGAGGAATCTGATTAAAACTTACTGATTACCGAGAGGCCTGGACAGAGTGGACATAGAGAAGATGTTTCCACTAATAGGAGAGACTAGGACCTGACAGCACAGCCTTATAGAGGAGAGATAACCCTTTAGAACTGAGATGAGGAGGAATTTCTTCAGCCACAGGGTGGTAATCAGTGGAATTCATTGCTGCAGAAGGTGGTGGAGGCCAAGTTTTTGAGTGCATTTAAGACAGAGATAGATTCTCGATTGTTAAGAGGATCAAGGGATATGGGGAGAAGGCATATTCAGAAAAAATATCAGCTATGATCGAATGATGGAGCGGGCTGAATGACTTAATTCTGCTCCTATATCTTATTGTCTTATGGAGTCAAATGTTTCTCGAGCTTCCCCTTCAATATAAATATGATGTAATGTGTCAACAACTGAGTTCATTATTATTAAAAAACACGCTCACAATGAAACATGTCTGACTTTAGTTCAAACTCTTGGAGGAATTGTAAGGCTCTCTTTAAAGACAAAGCGTTATGTTTGTTCATATCAATTCACATGAATCTGATGACTAATTAAACTCACTGGTGTAGGCACGGATTTTGTCCAGTCATGTAAAATGGGTGACAGGGAATAAGCTATCCATATTACATCTCCCTGATTGATATTTCCATTGGGCTCAATGGGTGACCGGATGTTGTTTATGAAAGATGGTCATATTTTGATACATTTCAGCCTGTTTGACCACCACCTCTGAAAACAATGAAAAAGCAGGCACACTGCCTTTAGTGGGTAATGCCATGATGCCTGAAAGCCCAGTTTTAGTGCTGGACATTCTTTGTTCCAACTGGGAAAACATAATTTAAAAACATGCCTCTCGTCTTCACCCTCTGCACATGCCTTATGCCCTGTCCACAACAACCAAATCCATCTGTCTGTCAACCTAAAGGATTTAAATACCTTACTAGGTTGATAGTTAAATTAAAAGTACCAACTTTTTTGCATGTATTCACATCAACTGTTAATAATCCTAAAAGTAATCTGAACTTTCCAAAGTTTTCCTGAACATCTCGAAAAGGGATATAACCGCTTCAAAGAACTCCAGCAGGTTTTCTCCTTCCCTTTTAAAATGTAAAGCCCACAAATCATGTTTTGACCATCCTATGTCCATTTCACAGATAAGCACACTGCAACCCACCCTCATTCCCCTGGCACACATCCCCACCACCACATCCTCAATGAAAGTCACTGTTGTTAGCTTCAGAAGCAAGACGTCCAGAATTGGATCTCCAACACCATCATGACTAATGCAGAGACCCTCTCAACCTTTGCAAACTTCCAGGCCAATGGGACCAATGTAGAAGAACTATCATCGCCTTGGACATAAAACACAATGTTGATTTTCTGCATGGCAGTCCAAATTAGTTTTTTTTGGATTAAAATAGAAACTCTGAGACCTTTTGAAAGCATAAGGACCCATGAAAAAATATAAAAACGGTTGGCATTAATAATCACATATAGGTCCCAGAGACTGCCAAAGTACACTGCAAACTTCAGCAAATGTTCATTTGTCTTCTCATAACAGAAGATGTCTCAGTGTATGTTCTTCACAATCCACATGATGAAGCCTTCAAAATGATTTTCCCTTGTTTTAATCGCCTGCAATTGCTAGTTCATGTTAGACCACCAGATGTATAAAAAAACTTGATTACTAAACCGAATTAAGAAGATACCTTCTGTTTTCACAATGAAATGAGGACCAAGTGATCCACATCCTTAATCAACAAAAATCAATTGCACATTTTTTTTGCAACAAAAACATGTTTCAGTGGAAAAAATAACTCCTATTAATTTAATCTTCTATTCATCCATTAAACCTTGTCCCTAAAGAAATGCAGGATTTCAACCACTATAGCTTTTGCTGAATATTTACCTAATTCAAAGCCACCAAGGAATTCATTTCCCATAACCAACCATCCACAAACATAATTCCATTCTCAATTATATCTTTAAAGCCATCAGGCATTGCCGCAATATAATCTGCTGCTTTAAACTGTTTTCTATGTTCCTCACTAAAAACACCTGCTCGATTGGCCATGACTATCCCTTGCTTACGTCATTGAGCTATTTCTAACCTAATCCCCATATGATTAGAACGCCTTGTTCTCTTGGCAACTTTTTTAACAAAAATAATTTAGTTCAATATATGACTGCGCCAGAATCATACAGTGCAAATCGAGGCCATTCAGTTTCTCACAACTGTACCAGCTTTTTGAATGATCTATCCAATTTTTACCACAGTTCTGTTCTTTCCAATGAGACTGCAAATTTCTCCTCTTCAAAACACACCCAACGTGAATGGTTTTTTTTGCTTCTTTTTTTGTCAGTTGCATGATTAACTATTTCATGATCATTTTAGTCCATAAATGCAGGAGGATATAATCTTCTGCCCCATAAAATATTTGAAAGAAAATTTACCTTCTTGCCCCCGTCAGGCTAAGAATGGTTAGAATGATACATTGCCTATTGATTTTTTTTATTGCAAACTGCTCTAATTTTATCATTCCTTTTAATTATATTTCTGGATTAGAACTGTGCTCTGCCTTGTTTAGCAAAGAGTTGTGGTAACATTGCCTGTTTTGCAGCAACTGTAGAAAATCAGCAACATAGATTGGTCCAGGAATTGCTGGTTAGGTTTTGTTCCAAAGTTGCAATCTCTCACGAGTTGTGAATCAGCACAAGTTGCTTAACGACTTTCCCCATCCTACTGTTAGTCTCTTAAACAGACACCAGCTAATTGTCATCCCCCACTTTTAAGATGTGGCATGTTATGAGACCAGGCTAGACCCCCCTCAAAGCATTTCAAGAAAGTAGCCCGGATCCGAACTTTGCGAGTTGTTTTAAGCAGGTGTAAAGTGGAATTTCCAGGAGGGATGCAGCTGCCCCAACTACTCAGGTTCAAACAAAACAGAATTTATTTGCAATATTACCGAATGAAACATAAACAAAAGAGAACAGAATATGGACTAACTTAACTGGTCCAGACACCCAACAGATTATCCCAACTTAATAATGTTGCTTCAATTAATTTCAACAATCCCCATAAATACACGGTCTTACAGGAGAGAGAGACAGAGATGCAGCATCGAACATCTTCTTCCATGGAGCTGTTTCTTTGACCAGCAGCCTCAAAAAACTGATGAGCAGATTTGAACCCAAACCAAACCAGACCAGAGAAAAGCTGAGCTGGGAGAATTGGCCACTCTCCTTTAATTGTACAACTGTTTTTAAAAACAAAATTTGGAAGTCTTTTGCCTGAAGCAGTATCTGTTAGCAAATTGGCCCTAAAACCCTCCAAACTAGACACTCCAGAAGGACTGCTCTGAAAAAAAAATCTAAAGACGACATAACCTTGTCAAAGGAGCAATATCATCACAGGCTGCATTAGCTTTCCGAAAAGCTGATAGTCCAACAGGTAGGAGTGCAAGCCTTTGGAGCAAATTTGCATCTGCAGATTTGCATTTACAGATACATTTTATTTTGTTCGAAAAGCACACAGTCTGCAGGCAGTCAGTCCGTGGGACATTTTATTAATTCCTACTTTGGAAATAGAGCCAGTCTGACTGAAAGTTGGAATACAGACAGACTGTAAGGTGCACTGTCTGAGCTGAGATGTAAAACCTTTTTTTTGTAAAACCTTAAGTTATCTTGGGAATGTGACTTGAAAGAAGTTCTGGGATTTACATATTAATGAATAGAAACCTGCAACCCATTTGAAGAGATTAAAGATTAACAGCAATCTAGGTTTATTTAATAAATTGCAACAGTTGTATGACACTTTGATCTTTTACTATACATTCTGTGTCCTATGATCCTGCCTCAGTGGCTACCTGATGAAAGAGCAACACTTCGAAAGCTTGTACTTCAGAATAAACAGTTGGACCATAATCTGGAGTTGTCCACTCCAGTACAATACTCACACCTCTACATCATTCCGTTAAAAAAAAATGGCAGCTATGTTTGGCACAGCGACATCCCAAGAACAGTAGTGTGATAATGATTAGACAGCCTATTTCTAAATGTTATCTGAGGGATAACGACTGGCCAGGAGAGCTTAAAGAGCTCAACAGCTCTTCTTTGGAACAGTAGTACAGGATTTTAATTTTAACTTTCATCTAAGAAAGCATGTGATGAATTGGTTGCATGTTTTATTGAAAGCTGGAGCCTCCAAATAAGGCAGCAGTTCCTTTGTATAGTAGTCCTAGATCAACCTGGAGTTGTACTCTAATCCCTGAAGTGGATTGCACCCACAAGACCAAGTGGTACACTGAGCCAGTTTATATAGTTGACTGTGCTGCAATGTACATGTCCACAGTCAACAGGCAGTGCAATTAGAACTTTATGCCCCAACTGTTGCAATGATGCCTGTAGCAAAAACAAAATGCACGGTGGAGCTGCAACTATCAGTCGCTCCCACAGAAAACTACTCCCTCGAGTTCTCCTTCTCTTCCTAAGTATGATACCATGATGCTGGTGTGCTGAGGTATAAATAAACCAAGCTTTTTTTAAAACAAAATAATAAATGCATGGCATCCTCCTGCTGTTTAAACAAAACACACAGCCTCTCGTGAATATTTTATTCTTCCTCACCCAATTATAATTTCCCTGATTAGGTTCTGGATCATAGAATCATTCCAATAAACCAACTTGAGTTTTCAACTTTGGTTCTAGAAACTGGCATTTTGTACCAAGTTATCATCAGTTATCTTCTAAAGTCACTACCATCTTGTTGCTGGTTCAATTCTGTTTGATAGCACAAACCTCTGTTTTCTACTAATGCATTCATCAAACAATTCCAGAATATTTTGCATTATTTGGCAAATGCAGTCAGACAACAGGATGTCGTAATTTGTTGCCTCATTATCGGTATTTAGGACACTCAAATAATTTGTTTATATTTAGTACCAACAACATCCACTAAATACCCAGAAAAAGAGCTATCTGTTAACTAAAACCATTCTCACTTCAACAACCAAACTTGGATTTATCACAGCCAAGACCTTAACTAGTAGGAGCAATACAGAACACATGGAACTAGAGACACAGGTGAGGAGAATTTTCTTGGTGCCTGAAGAATAATAGAAATTAACTAAAAAACATTATCTTCTTGAATCTTAAGTTATGAGCAAATTATTACATGGGAACACCTTCGTGACGCTAGGTCAAAATCCTGGAATTTTTTCCCTAAGGGCAACATGGATTAACCTACAGCAGGTGGTCTGCAGCAGTTCAAGAAGGCAGCTCACCACCACCTTCTCAAAGGCAATAAGATGTTGGCCAGCCAGCAATGTCCAGAATATTTTCTTCTTGCAACTATAGTTGATTCGTCAAGAATCCTTTGTTTAAGCATTTAAGAATTTTGTGTTTCCTGTTTTGTCTTCAACTTCAACAGCACAGGTTTCCTACTTTGAGATTATGCCCCAGACAATACATTGGAGGATCCATTCAGTCAGTCTGGCTACCATTGGTTTTAGTGAGTGGTAGGAACCGCTGCAACTATCCATTCTGGCCACTCTGCACACATGTGCGCATTTGAAAGTACTAAGACAGCCCTGTGACTGTGTGGCATCTCAGGTCTCCACAGTCTAGATCCTTTACTGGAGGGGTGGCAGCACATTCCACATTACGTGCGCATGTTATTTAATATACTCCTTTAAGCAAAACTTAAACTCAAACCTGCTTTCGAAACAGATACATAATAGATACAGATAAGAATGATCACTTAAGCTCATTCATTCAGAACATCCTCACAATTTGTGTATCACAGGATCTGAAATTTGTTATTAATGATTCAACATTTGAGCTGAAGACCCAAAATCCTTTTTGTTAATTACAATTACTGTTTATTGTGGACCACTTTGTACCAATCTAATTCAACAGTTTGCAACTATGATCCAGATTTTGCACTTGAAACATAACTTTATAATGCCCTGTAGAGGATAATGTTTAATCATAATTACTCTATGCTCACTTATTAAAAAGTTACACAGTTGCCACTTCATTCCGCTGATTAAGATGTATGTACAAGTGGTGCCAAGCGGACTCTGAGCTCCTACTTAAAACCAGTCCCTGGATGCCATCCTCAATTAAGTAATGACACAGATGTCACTGGAGAAGAGAGACTTTACACAGGAACTGTTGATTTGAGATATTGCTTGCCTAAAATTCTTGGCAGCAAAATAAGAAATTAAAGCAACACAAGGCAAAGAAAATATAATGCAAGTGAGAAATATTCACCATAAATAATGGAAAAGGAAGGAAGGAAGGAAAGGGAACAGCTTTATAACTGCAGTTTGACTTTTTTTTTTCCCTTTTTTGATATTTAAAATGCAACTTTAATTCTTATTTCCATTCCACACACGTAGTCAAGAACATATATCGGTCTCTTTTAATACAAAGAAGAACCATTGTAACATAATTAGCTTAACAGTGGGAGCCACTAAATACCAGGTGCTATAACCAGCTTGATTTACATAGAATCTACAGCACCAAGATAGCACATTCTCTGTTCCTTTCGTGTCTGCTGTCTATCTCTGAAGACTACGGTGATGTTAAGGCATATTTTTGAGCCTGAGCAGCCCAATCTTTTCTGTGTCAGTCCCTGTTGTACATAAACTAGGAAATGCTTTGTGTTGACAGTGGACAGTTAATGTTGAGATTGAAAAGATACATTTCATTCTCCAGTATCAAAGTTTTCCAGAATGGGATTTGAACTCTCAACCTCTGGGATGCCCGTTCAATATAATGAGTACTCAGCTACAATCATATCCTCGCAGAGACTAGATTACCTACAGTGTATAAGCAGGACCTTCAGCCCAACATGTCCACACTAACCCTCTAAAGAGTAACCCACCCAGACCCATTTCCCTCTGACTAATGCACCTATCATTATGAGTAAAAAATGAGGTCTGCAGATGCTGGAGATCACAGCTGCAAATGTGTTGCTGGTCAAAGCACAGCAGGCCAGGCAGCATCTCAGGAATAGAGAATTCGACGTTTCGAGCATAAGGGCTTATGCTCGAAACGTCGAATTCTCTATTCCTGAGATGCTGCCTGGCCTGCTGTGCTTTGACCAGCAACACATTTGCAGCACCTAACATTATGGGCAATTTAGAATGGCCAATTTAGCCTGTGGGTGGAAACCAGAGCACCAGGAGGAAACCCACGGGGAGAATGTACAAACACCACACAGACCGTCACCCAAGTTTAGAATTGAACCTGGGTCCCTGGTGCTGTGAGGCAGCAGTGCTAACTACTGAGCCACCATGTCACTCTGAGATGAAATGAGAAATTTTAGGTGATACCTGCTTGCATGAAACCATCATGAGTCAATTCAGTTTTGCATATATAAAATCCTGTGAGTTCATGCAGTACACTAGAGGTATTTCTCAGTTAAGCAATTAAATTGGGACATAGAAATGTGACTGTGGGGTAGCTTTTTGCATTAATGACTAGGTCACTTCATATCATGGCTACACAATTCAGTTTCCCTTGGTATTATAAATTTAATGGCATTGCAGTTTTGCATTGGGCTATTATTATCCGTTCAGATTTAAGGTCATCAAACTGAAATACTAACTCCTGCTTCTCTCTCCACAAATGTTGTCTAATCTGTTTAATATTTCCAGCTTTTTTGTCTTTTATTTCAAATTTCTCTTACGTCTGTATTAAAGTCATTTTCTGCAGTAACACTTTCTTATGATGACATGGACAATACTACAAGATTACATTTACACATACATTACCATTTGATAGAGGCCATTTCTATCAAATATATAGTACAAACAAATCTAATCAAGTAACGTCTGTTCAAACCACACAAAATTGCGAAAGTTCATCATCAACTCTTTTGTTCAGAAAAATTATTTCTGTTCCCTTAAAATCAATGAGTAATGCAGTACCATTGCCATAAGGAAACTGCAAAATGTTCTTGTAAATCTCAAGTGCCACATGGTGTCTCATGCAGCAAGAGTTTGTTTATTGCTCATTAAAGAGGAGCAGGTACAGCACACAAAGTAGTGACCCTGATGGGGTTGGCTGTCCTTGTAAGAAAGTAGAATGCTTTTAGCATAAAGCTGTAAATTTGTCACGCATTTGCTATTGTACATTGGCCTACAGCTGGTCTCAGCAGCAGCACAGCTCCATGATAAAGTGTTTGGCTTCTCGTTTTTAACAACCTCTCTATAAATAGGTGGCTTCAGATTGACATTAGCCTGTTGTAGGAAGGCTGACTGTTACCAGGCAGAAAAAGGCCTTGAACATTTCACATTGAAGATGTAATTTTTTCTTTTCTCTTTTGGCTTTTAACTTTGTATATTTCCATAAGACAAGTTGGCAACTAAATTAAGAAGTACTGTCCTACTCTCTTCCTCTGCCCTGTCCACTAGCTATGACCCATTTACATCACAGGAAATCCCTGAGAATGATGTTCAAACCAAGTCTTTAAGCAACTCCAAATTCTTGAAGCCTGTCTCTTTGATGAAGCATTTGGTTCCCTTACGAACATCTCCTTATGCAGCTCCCGGTAAAACTTGCTTGATGATACCTTTGCAAAGAAAAACCAGATTGAATTTGAAACATTAACTCAGTTTATCTCTTCACAGATGTTGCTAGACGTACTGAGTTTCTCCAACACTTCCTATATTGAACCTGACATTTAGTTAGTTTAGTGAGAGGAGATGTCTTCTCATAACCGAGCCTGCAAGCCTTTTAATAATTTTAAACATTTAATTGTGATTATTATTCTAATTTTCAGTGAATACAGGTCAATTCTATTTATCCTTGTATGCTATGGACCAACGTTACATTTTGTTTTTATTTCCCACTCCAAGAACCTTCTTAGGAAAGGAGACCAAAACCAGAAACAGTATGTGATGTCATTTCTTGCACTGCCTGAAACATAGAATCTGAGTACACCCGATATATGAACTCACACAACATCCGCCATAAATATGAAGTTCTTGTTAAGAATACTCATACATTGTCTCAGTTCCATGCTTACAGCTGTTACTATGCATTAATACACACAACAAACTGTGAAGACACAGCACTGAATCGATTGCAGAGGTAGTAAGTGAAGGTGAACTCAATATTTTTATACAGGACTATAATATGTTGTTTTATAATGTAACTGTCTTAAATGTATACTGCCAATCTGGGATGGAATTGGTTTTATTCATTCATGGATGTAGATGTCAATGGTTGCAACAATAGTTATTGCACATCCCGAGTTTCCACCAAGATGGTGGTGGTGAACTGCCTTCTTGAACTGCTGCAGCCCAGCCACTACAGCTACAAACCTTCAGGAGGGAGTTTTGATGATGTATGACTTGGCGGAATGTTAAAGATGATCTTACAATTGGTGGAGTTCCCATGCATCTGCTGCCTTGCCCTTCTAAATGCCATCTTGAAGATTTTGAGAAATGCAGCTGTGACTATTGCCTTTGACAGCTTGTTCTATTGTGGGATTGTCCTTGGGAAGGAATTTGTTGATTGAACATCTTGCAATCAAATGGTCTTTGTAGTTTGTGTGGACAGCCAACTTATGATTTATCATTGTGGAAGCACCAGGTACTCGTGACTGTTACTTCCCAGCAGTCCATTTCATATTTTATACAGAACAAGGTCAATTTATTTTTCTCCCTCCTTTTCTGTGGTGATTTCCATTCCAAATTTATGAATAGGTCTGACACGGGTAAATTTTCCACATTAATTGGTGCATTGCACATATGCTTGAATCACTTTAAACTGATTCTATCTCTTGGCAAATAAGAATCCAAGCCACAACTTCTACACTCAAGGATCACATGAACAGCTGATTGGTAAGTATACCTTCAATATTGTTGTAGCAATAATAAAGTTTCCTACTCAGCAACCTAAGAATGCTGAAACAGAAAGAGATCTGGAAAAACACAGTAGGTCTGGCAGCATCTGTAAAGAAAAAAAAGTTAACACTTTGTTTTCAGTGACCCTTTGAGCCAAATTTATGATCTGCTTTTGCTGTAGATTTCCACGATCCACAGTTGATGTTCATCAGGAATGCTGGTTGTTTTGAATGCTTTCAACTGAGAGTGGAATCATCATTGAAAATTGCTCCTAAGATGAACTGTCAGGTATGCTTATGTGTCTCCCTGCTGAAAAATCTGATTCCAAAACTTAACAGCATCTCCTGTAATGCACTGGACATATAAATCCCTCCCCCAACCCCTACTTATCTCTGAGCTCCCTCCCACCTTGCCCACATTCCTGATGAAGGGCTTATGCCCAAAACGTAGATTCTCCTGCTGCTCGGATGCTGCATGACCTACTGTGCTTTTCCAGCACCTCAGTTTTCGACACTGGACACATATTTGCTTGGCATTAAAAGCCATTTCCCATTGGCCCTGGTAGTTTTGAAATGATAGAAAATCAAATTGTAGTGAATTGATGTGATTTCAAGATTTTCTTGATGAATGAAACATGGAAATCTGCTAATAATTCTACACAATTCTTTTTTAACTTATTGAGAAGTTGTTTATGTATTCCAAGAAGAGTAAAAGGACCTGATTCACTTCCTTGACACAGTCATAGAGACATTTGCAGCAGAAAATGGTCCCCTGATACCAAGCTTTGTCTTCTGCAGGAAAGGAAGTACTATGCCCAATTTTATAATAGTCACCTGATTCCATAGTAGTGGAGTCTGGAAAAGTGTTTTTCAGAACGAGATTTGTCAAAGGCTTTTGAATAATCCGGTATTGTCAGGAGAGTAGTTTCACCCATTTCAAAACTTGAAACTAGATCACTGGTACTCTGATAAATCTATGTTTCAGTACATCATTCTGAGCAAAAACCATTCTGTCAATCTACAAGAGTATTGACAGCCTCAAAGGCTGCATAACATAGGAATGAATAATATATTCAAGCTGGCGAGGGATACCAGACTGCAGTTTCATCTTCTGATCCAAGTCATGTCTCCTCTGAACTTCCCAAATGCATAACATCCCTAGTTTACCCAAACCAAAATGAGTCGTTAATTATCTTGAACACTAGAAACAAGATCATGAACTTCAATGTTTACCCTACCTGCAGGAAACCAGCACAGCTAACAAATTTCCACGTACATTTAATGGTCTCTCTGCGCTTTGACAAATTGAATTAGGTCACTGTTCTGAAAGGATTGTTTGACCCTGTCATTCATTAAACCCCTAAGATAACTAAACAATCCAATATGTCATTATTTTCAAACATGACTTGTAAAACCTACAGGTGTATATACAGATGAGAGATCTTTCATACAATAATGACCTAACTTTTAAATCCATGTATTAAGAAAACAGCCGTTTTTGAATTTTTAAGCTTCTTTAGCCACATAGCATGAAAAGAAAATGCAAATAATGTGATTAGAATGTGATTCATCTTTCAAAAGCTTAGTTCATCTCAAAGACAGGAATCTAAAACATTCCATAAAGGGTGGGTGAGTTTGAAAAAGTGCACAACACAATTAGTGAACCACCACAGTCAGGTCTGTGGTGAGATTTAAGGTTCATCGTAGTGAAGTTGAAAGCCCAATTTTAATATAATGATGACTGACCAGATTTCACAAGTCTCAGAAAAACCAGCAGGTAAATGAAACCTACAGTATTTTATAGCACTCTTCACAGCCAAAGGGAGAAGGAATGTTTTCCAAACCCCTCCCTGAATATGCTGCTGAATTTGACTGATCATTCTCTCAGAATCTGTGATCTTATGTATTATAGTTTTACCAATGTCCCAATTCACAAACCCCATACTCTGTTGTAGTGATTGTACTAAGGTCATCCAGCTGGATCTCAGAATGTAACTTCCCTGATTGGGGCTGTTAATCTGGCTGACAGATAAAAAAGGTGAGTGACACTCTGGTGCTTGGCTCTGTATGAGGCAGTACTATAGTTAAGGACTGCTTATGTGGCAATAAAGGATGGCTTGGTGATGGGATACCAGCCTCTGTGGAATTATTTCACCATGATATTTACAGATTGCCAGGGACTGTCCACTGTCCATAACAGCAGCCTCTGACTTGTTCATTTGATTTTACTGACATTGATTGATGGAAGAACATGGACCATGACACTGAGTACGCTCCTAGCTCAAGTTAGAAAGAAAATTATCATCTTGCACATTAACCTGAACTGACAGCCAAGCCTTGGTTTAACATTTCATCCAAAAGGTGACAATGTATGGCTCATTCAGCATGTAACCATGGTATGGTTTAGATCACACACCAAAATCTCAGTAAGGAGCTTCAGTACAAAACTTCCTAGTTACCACAGAGGCAATTTTACATTTCATTTCCATTATCTGAATAGTTGATAGCCCAATCTTACCCAAGGATGTCACACTTGCCACGTCCACGATGTTACTTGGTTTTGGTATAGTGTTAGCACTCTTCCTTCCTGCATATTAAGCCAATGACACTTCATTCAGTAGTCTAGATGTAAACTAATAAAACTCATTGAACTAAGTAACTGCAAATATTTCATTGCACTGAGACATAGAAAGTAAATAATTTGAATCATGAGCAGAGTTGGCTTGGCTATCAATTGCAGCAAGACACAGTGAAGATTTAATTTATTGGTCATTCCAAAACCCCTGTTCTTCAAACGACAGGGAGAACCAGGGGACTTACTTCTGACTACTCCCGAAACAGTTCTGCCACAAGAAAATAGCAGGCAGTCCTGGACTTGGTTTTCATTCAACTTCAGTACTCACCAGTTACATAATTCGTTCTTGATACCAAACATAGGTTTCCAGTTATTGTGGTTGTTATGGACCTGGCCAGACCCCCCCTCAAAATATTTTAAGAAGGTAGCCTAGATCCTAACATTTTCTTATTTTAAAGGCAGATGTGAAGTGGGTATACCAGTTGGTCAAACCACTCGGTTTTAAGCAAAACAGAACTTATTTAAGCACGACAGTTGAAACATGAAGAAAAGAAAATGGAATTTAGAATAACTTAATATTGTAAAACTTAACTGACCCAACACATCAATTAACTAAAGAGCTGTTCCAAATCCTGGAACATTCTACAAACACGCCACTTGGCAAAAGATAAATTCAAACATAGGTTCTTACAGGCAGGAGAGATTTCAGAGAGAACAGTCAGTCAAAAATCATCTGCTGAAGCTTGGAACCTTTCTTCTAGACTGCAGCAGCATCTCTCTGTTACAACTAAATCAAACCACAAATAAAAACCTGAACTGGGAAATCTGGCCACTCCCTGCCATTGCTAAAGTAGACATTTCGGCATCTCTGCTTTTACGGCTCAAAAAAAAATCCCAAGGAAAAAGATACCCTTTTTAAACAGACAGCATTGTCACATGGTCAACATATCCAGAGACATGCATAGTTTTGAAGCAGTTAGAATTACAGGGAAACAAAACCACATTATTGTGTATTCCCTCAATTGGCAGGTTGTCGAGCTGATCTTTTTTTAGCCCTAGCTCTTGCTATTACTTATTAAGAAACGTTTAAGTCATTTCTAAGCCATTGTTCATAGAACACTGTTAATGCTGACTGTTTGTGACATGACAAGTATTATTCTGTGACACCCTTCGAAAGGAAATAATTCCTGCAAAACAACAGAAAGAGAATCAGAGAATGACAGAATTGGTAGGGCACAGAAAGAGACTCCATTCAACCCATTGTGCCTGCATTGGTTCATTAAATGTGTCTCATTTCGCTGCACGTAATTTCCTGCATTTTGTCCACAACCTTACGCATAATATTTTTTAATAATCGTCCAATGTCCTTTGAAATGCCTCAATTGAATGTGCCTCCACCACACTTCCAGTCAGTGCATTCCAAGCCCTAACTGCTCACTGAGCGAAAAGATTTTTCCTCACTTCCCCTTTGCTTCCTTTGCAGAGCACTTTAAATTTATGCTTCCTTGCTCTTGTACCACTTTCATCCTGTTTTATTGTTTCATTTCCTATCTCACTTCTCTAAGTAGCCATGACAAAATACAAATTATACATCCCGTAATTTCCTGTACTCTGGCACATTAAACCTTAAGGCATCTAGGGAAACAAAAAAATTAACTATTTTGTTATTCCTATCTATAGTGCAAAGCTATAAATACGTAGAAATCAAAAAAACCTGAGATTAAATAAAATGCTAAACCTACTTATTCATGTGAACACAACAGGATATCTTAAAACATTAATTTATCAATAATTGAGAAGATTGAGAGAAGGTTGGGATCACTGTCAAACAGACCAGGATTAGTGTGTGATAAATCAAGCCAACTCGGATTGCAATGGGAGAAAGGCACAGCACATCAAGATCACTATAAGGCAAACCAGGGGTGTGCGCAGATAGTCAGGATCATGATGAGACAGACAGAAAGGAGTGTTGGGAATACTGGGATCACTGTGCAGCAGGATCACTGTGAAGCACACTGGGATCCAGTGCAGTAGATCACTGTGAAGCACCCTAGGATCCAGTGCACTAGATCACTGTGAAGAAGACTGGGATCCAGTGTAGCAGGATCACTGAAATCAGCTGTGAGATCCAGTGCAACACGATCACTGAAAGCAGACAGGGATCCAGTGCAGCAGAATCACTGCAAAGCACACTGGGATCCAGTGCAGTAGATCACTGAAAGCATATGGGGATCCAGTGCAACAGGATCACTGCGAAGCACACTGGGATCTCGTGCAGTAGATCACTGCGAAGCAGACTGGGATCCAGTGCAGCAGGATCACTGCGAAGCACACTGGGATCCAGTGCAGCAGGATCACTGCAGAATCATTGTGTAGTGTGGGAAAGAGAGAAAAAAGTGGCACCATAAGAAGGCCACAAGTTGATTGGCTCATGAGTAGTCTGGCTTTGTTGCACTGTCTCCAAAGTGTAAATTAGTCTGAGAAAGTAAACTGAAGATGGCTTTCTTGGTCTAGTATCAATTAAAACCCTTTATGTCCACTTAAAAGTCATTACCCCATTACCACTGGTAATGATCCAGTAGTGGGCAGGAGACTTGCCAAGTGGGAAGCATGACAAGCAAGCCTCTTTGGGGTTGGTTATAGGCTGCTGGAGGAGTGTCCCTCATTCAAAGGCCTGAGGATTCCTGATTGCATCGCCAAATGTGAGCCGCCACTTGCTGCTGAACTCCTTCCATGTCCATAACCCATGACCTCACCCCTCATTTCTGATCCGGTATCCTACAATATCCTTAGTTGAAAAATGTCATGCTGGAAAAGCACAGCTGGTCTGACAGCATCCGAGGAGTAGTAGAATCAATGTTTCGGGCATAAGTCCTTCATCAAGAATGGGTAAATTATAGAAAATGGCAGCCACTGCCATCTTAGGGGCACCAATGATCAACAGAGCTGCCAGCTCCAATGGCTGATGGTTGCTTGTCTTGGTGACAGGAGCAAGGCAAGTTGCTGTTCAACTCAATGCCAAAGTGGAACTTGATGTGGTGGGCTTTCCCTGAAAGAATGGCTCTTGCAAATTTTTCAGCTCAAAGTCAAGACTTCAGTTCCTGCCAGAATATTCTATCATTACCTGGAATAATGTGCAGAGTTAAGGGATAGAGGGGGAATGTGGCACAAGGTGAATTGCTCCATTCGAGAAATAACACAGACATGACAGACTGAAAACCTTTCTTCTGTTCTGTAACCATTCTATGACATGAATGAAGTACTGAAAATTCCTTTCACAGATGAAAAATTGTCCCAGGAAGGAATCAGTATCTCCAAAAAAGTAAATAATTGGATGGGGGTGAGGAGAGTGTGGAATTGGTTGTGGTGTTCAAAGGAAAGAGGAAATGTATTAATCTTGTTTGGTTTGCTCAGAACAAGTACAATTCACACTTTCATAACTTGGTAAATTACTAAATTCTGTTAAAATGCAAAGGTAAAATGAGAACATGATAAGATTGCTCTCTGTCTTTTTAGCAAATGAAACCATATCTCTGACCTTTCAATCTGGACTGCAATTTATATTACTTGGCTACAGCTGGCTTTATTTAACATTCTCACTGCCCAATTGTTGCATAGTACTGTTGTATTGTGTTATCTAAACAGGCCGCATCTTCAGACCCCACACAAACAGCTGTGTATGGATGTGCACTGATATGTCAGTGTACAACAATGGCAGTAAAACATATTCCAACAGTTAAACCTCAGCTTTGTATGTTTGTGCAAATGATATAAAATCTCACCTGCGATTTCAGGTTTGTGAGTTATGTATACTTAATGCCATTTATTTTTGCAATTGGATTTTTGAGTTTTGAATTAGTAACTCATGGGCTTGTCTGTAGTCTGAAGAGGTTCAATGATTAACTTTCATATATCTTTTTTGCCATGGTGAATTATTTTAATACTGTTTGAGAGAGGTAGCATTGGATTCTAGTTTGCAATCAATAATAATTTTCTGATATTTAAGTGGTTCGAATCACCCCCAAATCCCTGATTCTAGACACTGGACTTATTTAGGAAATGAGAAATGAAGAAGGCAGCAGACAAGTGTTTCAGGGCAAAATAATTGCTGTGTTTATTTACAATATAGAAGGTCAGTATAATACCGGAAATAATCGTAAATGCAATGAACAGGAAATTAACACACTCAATTATCTATAGGACAGAAATACTTTTGAATACACAATTATCTAGAATAAACACTATTAGAATATGATGACAACAGTTTTGGTCACTGAAATATTAATCAGGCTTCCTACACTTGGGATCCCAATGCACTGTCTTCACCCATTTTCCTTGCCCTTTGGGGTCTTGGAAGTTTAAGCTCACCAATGTGGAAAATATAATTTTAAATACACCTGGCTGTTCCCACTTGCTGTGCACATTGCTTGAATTAAGACTTAAGATGGCGTAGGCCTTTCAGTTTGCGCTGAGTCCGCTGATGCGGTAAAGTGTGTGGTGGATCTATCGGGTGAGCACCTGGTTTTGTTTATTTTCTGCTGGTTTTAAGGGTCTGGCTTCCACCTCATGATGTTTCCGAAGCTTTGTAGTGTCTGTTGAGTCTGGTCTTCAGAGTTTGTCAGTTCTTTAGTCTGCTGGTGGTGACCAGTTGTCGTTGGTTCCCTGGTTTGGAACAGGCCTGAGTTGGTACATCTTGGAATTGCTGTTGGGATCCCCCTTCTGGAGATAGCTCTTGGAAATAGTCATTGGAGTTAGCTTTTGGAATTATTCTTCTTCCAGAGTTAGCTCTTGGAATCCTCCTTTGGGGATAGTTCTTGGGGGTCACTCTCGGGGATAGCTGTTTGCAACGCTCTCAGGAATAGCTCTTGGAACATTCCTGAGGATAGCTCTTGGAACATTCCTGAGGATAGCTCTTTGCATCACTCCTGGAGATCGTTGCTTGGAATGCTTTCAGAGATAGCTGCCTCAGGTGAGATCCAGGTCTGCGATTATCCTAATTGTGGGCCCTTTATCTTCACGCCAAATCAGAGTCTTCCGTTGTGTTTCTGGGGTTCCTTTTGAAGTCAATTAGCTCCCTGATAGTTAAGAAAATGTCTGAATGGATCTCACTTGAAGTTGAATGCCCGATATCTCTGTGAATGTTTTTCAATTGAAGTTGCATGTTTAGTATCTCTGCAGGCCCTGTACTGTCTGTGTTGGGTAGCCTGAGGGGTAACTGTTAGCTTCGATTGAGAGTGTTAGGTTTGGCTGATTGTTCTGTCAGAGTGGAGGTGTAAATTGGAATTCTAGGCTGAATAACAGTCCCAGAGTGAAATCATTCTGGTGCTGTTGTGTGTTTGTTGTAGCCTGAACTTAGCATTTTGTCCAGTATTTAAGATGATGGGAATTTTTACACAATTGTACAATAACTTACAAGAAGTACAAGGTTTTTGTTTACATTGGAATGTTCACAAATGAATAAAGTACGAAGTGTAGCACTTTAGGATTTTTGATTAAATATCCTGGAATTATATTTTAAATTTGGGGGAAACCTGCAGAGCTCGAGGAGAATGTTTTGGGTTTTAGTTTCACTTTGAAACAGTTCTGCAAAACTCTTTGCTATAGATGGGATCTGTGAGGCAATTGCTTTGGACAAAGGGTAAAGATAGTTTCAATTTGCTCAAAAAAAAATCTGTGCAAGGAGTTTAGTAATAATTCCAAACCAGAAGCGCTTGTTTAAAACACTGAAAGGGTTATTTGAAGTTGAGAAACTTTAAGCTCAGATGTATTGAGGTTAAAGAAAAGACCATTAGATTCCCAGACTAATAGTCGATTTCACAGTTAATTAAGCCTTTCAATACAGAATTTGATTCTCTCAAGTTTGAGAACCGTAAAGGTGTACTTTTTCAATCTGTAAATGAATATTTTTGGATCTATACAGATGTTTGGGAATAAAAGGATGATATCTAACTGAAAACAAAAAATGCTGGAAATCACAGCAGGTCAGGCAGCATCCACAAACATTCAGCAAGCTGATATTTCGAGTCTAGATGACTTTTCATCAGAGCTGACGTATCTAACTGCATTTTAGAGATCATTAAGTTTGTGTCATATGTAAGTAGTTTGGTTTATTCAATCTTATCTTTATTTCTTGTCCCTGATAAGCATCTATTTTATTGTTATTTCCTAGTCTGTAATATTGAGTGCTTATGGATCAGAGAGCGACCACCTCATTAAAGCATAACAAAATAGCATCTATCAAGTCAGATTACAGTCTGGGATTTCTTGTTCAGCAACATCGTCAGCTGCGATCATAACATATAGAATAACTGATAGTGCAGCAAGCAGCTTGCTCATTGTGATGATCAGCATGCCTTCTTCAACCAGTATCACCAAGAAAAGAAATATTCAAATAAATCCTTCCAACCAGCTTATTGAATCATTCGTTCTTGAAACTCAAACACATAAGGAATTGCATGTTCAGGACCTGTTGGGGAGATTGTGGCATAATGATACTGTTACTGTACAAGTAATCCAGTGCTTAACCAATGGGGACATCATGTGAAACCTCACAATGATAGTTGGTAGAGCTTAAATTCAATTAATATATCTGTAATTAAAAGTTGGTCTCATGGTGACATGAAATTATCAATTGTCAGAACAATATCAGATTCATTCATCTCCTTCAGAGATGGAAATTTGCAACTGTTATGTGTTTTAACCTACATGTGGCTCCAACTTGGTTGTAATGTCATTGACTTTTAACTTATACCTGAAATGGTTAAGCAAGCCACTCAATTGAAGAGCAAATAGGGAAAGACCACCTTGTCAGTGATGCTCACATCACATGAAAGCCTTAAATAATCAAAAGCTATAGTCCTGAAACCATCAGAAATATTTTACATTGTGACTACTTAACTGAGTGGCCTTCAGTGTAACTAAGCACCATGTATAGTACATATTATTCAAACTAAAAACTTGAAATTTCCAGAGGTATGTACACCTTGGGAAGAACTTTCTTTCAAAGTTATGTCCACTAACTTCAATCCCGTGCAGTGCAGGGAGATGGGCGGGTCATGGTAAAAAGGAAGATGGATGGGGTCAAGCCTCTACTTGATATATGATCTCAGCTGATGGTATGATTGGTCAAAACTCGCGTTAAAAAGTTTTTTTATTTTGTTCAGTTTGATAGCAGTGATTAATCACTCAGACATACTCATATAAGTATTTTTGCAACAGAACCAAAGTTTATTACACAATTTTTTTTTTTAAAAGCTGAATATCAAAGACAGTCAGCAAGGTCTAAAAGAGACAGCAAAAACTAGTTTCAAATCATTTCCTGATAATATGGTACAGTATTGCAAGTCCAGAAAAAATATATATCATTTGGAGGTTCTACTTAATTGACTCCTGACAGCTTTTTTTGGCCTGGGATATGTAGACAATCCAATGTGCCCTTTCCAAATCTGCCAATATGAGAGAAGTTAAACTTTCTCACTTCTAATAACCTACAGATTTCTCTCTCAGTTTCAGAAGTTCACAAACTAAATGTATATATGGAATCAGTTATTCAATTCAGTTCAGAAGTCACCAATATTGAGTTTGAGAACAAGTTTAGTTTCTCTCCTGGAAGAAGGATTCAGGGTGGTTCAAGGATACATCTCCATGACACCATGATACACACACATCCTGTTGCAAGCATCACAAAATAAACAGTTATCCATTTACACAAAAGTCATTTGCAGTCACATATTCTCTGAAACGTATTGGATTTGGTCAATGTTCCAGAAAGATGTTTTGTTGCAAAAAAATGAAAAAAATCTTCACAAAATTAACCAATGTTTATATGCCACTATTTCAAAATCCAAATCAAAAATTGATATTTATAAATGATGTATAAATTATAAAACTTTTATCTGTGCTTCAATCATGTCAATAAATTTAAAGAATTCAAAACAAAAACAATGAATACAAGAATTAGAAGTCGGTCATTCTATCACTCACGCCTGCTCCACCATTCAATAAGACAATGGCAAATTTGAATGTGCCCTTAAGACCACTTTTCTGTCCACCCCAACCTCCCTTCACCCTCAACTCCTCTATTACATTAAACATTCTCTACACCACCCTTGAATGAGACTCAATGACTCAACCGCCACTCCTTTTGAGTGAAGGGAATTACAGATGAATCATAATCATATCGAAAATCATACCTTTCATTTCAGCTTTTAATGCAAGACCCCTTATTTTTAAACCATGTTGTTTAATTCTCACAAAACTAGCATCCCTTTAAACAGTTATATCAGAAAATTTGTGAGTTAGCTTAAATCCTTTTACTCTGCATGTCTCCTGTTTTTCTGTCATTGATTGACCCTGAAATTGCTGCCAACGTAGAATTTAGTTTAATAGCACTCACCCTTCTTGATGTGTAAATGGTCCAGCAAATTGTGGTAAGTGAGAAATGCATCATGAATTACAGATCACCATAAGCTACTGGATGATTTGCCCTGGCTCTGACATTAGCCTTACAAAAATGGTAGCTTATCCACAACCTCTCAGTAGGTTTCATGAAGTTGCTGCATTTGTGCGTTAATTGCCAATTAAATAGCAAAAACAAAGACAAATGCCTGCAATTGATTAATTACCCGCAGGAAGCACAGTTCTTGGATTTAGTTCAAATGACCTACCGAATTGATAGTTCCCATTACCAGGTCACAAATGTAACTTCCATTTCAATCTGTAATGCTCTGCGTCAGTGAAAATTTAAAATGTCGTCAGATCAACATGCTCTAAACCAATCATGAGCTCTTCCACAAGACTGCTTTGAACATAACAAGTCAAGGAAACAAATAACTCCGTCTGTCACAAGTCCTCAGAATGTTAAAAGGCTGAATACAAAACATTTGCCTATAAATCAATGTAAATCCTTGAGATGAATAATTAAGCTGTGTCAAAATCAATTTATTTTAAAGAATAATGGAAAGGTCCTTTAAGCAATGGGATACTATGCCCTATTAATCAGCTCTTATGGGATTCTGATGGGGCTTGACACTAATAGGATTGAGATCATGTTTGTATTTTTTTTAACTGTTACAGATTGCTTTTCTCTATATTTTCTTGACAATATTTCCTGAAGACTCCAGAAGAAATGCATAAATAAGTAAAGCTGTATCACTGTTTATATGCAGGAGTTCTGCTATGGATTGAGATAACATTTGGAACTCCATCAATATTCTGGCAAAACAAAAACTGCCGCAGCTCTGGAATCACTTTTCCTAATTTAGAAAAAAACAAGGGGAAACTTCTAGCAGCCATGTAGACAAAGTCAAGGCAGAGATTTCTAATGATTGTAGTGAAATCGAGGGAGCCAGTTGACAACTAAAACATAAGGTTAGACATTCACTAAAGGACTAAATTAAGATTGTCCTCCTTTTTGTTTCAGTGAGCTGATAGACTGGATGTGGAGATTTCAGCAGAAACCAAACAAGGATGGCTTCTTTCCCAGTATGAGGCTCAACATTCAACAGCGCTGTGAGAATTACAGAATTGAGGAATTGAATATAAAGGTCAAATTGAATGCTATTAGTGTCATACAGATGCTAACCCTAAATAATATTGTCAAGATGCAACATGTTGGCAAAGCATAACAAAGAGCTATGATGGAATTGTGGGATGCTTTTATCATGTCTTATGGGGAAGATATGGAAAGTTGTTGGGAATAATGTATTGGAAATTATGCAACAAGTAGAATTATGCAACAGGGTAAGGACTGTACTATAAGCGAAAGCAAATTTCAGACTGATTCTCAGAAATAAAGCTGTGTGTTAACATCAATGGTTCACTTTATTGGAAATAAAATATCTACAACCGCATTTTTATATTTCATTTGTTGTGTCATCATTTGGAGAAGACAATATAACTCGGGTGTTTTTTTGAGAAATCTTGTCACTTTGGTGGCTTTAAGTCAATGTTAGCTGATCTAAAGTCAAATTGACTAAAATATTATTGAAGAAAAAAATTAGGCACTCTCTTGCAAAAAACGGGCCAGCCTCCAAATCCCAGGATTTGCGTGTTAAAAATGAATTGCAGTTGCAAGGCATTTCTTGTTTCATTTCTAGTATTCAAAAGGTATTCTTCAAGAACTTAGATTAGACATACTCCTGGCTTAATGTTTATATTGAGAAAGCAACTTAAAATCTCAATTTAGCATATGAGACAAATCTGATTGATTGAGGTAGGAGAATATCATACTGCTGAACATCAAATTGATAAGGAACATGGGCAGCAGTGAGTGAGTTTTTCCACATGCAGTTAACCTGGGATGTTCCTATTGACCAGAAACTTAACCATATCAACCATACCTATAACGTTGTTGCAAGAGCAAATCAGATGTTGGCTATTACATGTTGGAAAGTCCATATCATTACTCTCAAATTTTTTCCATCACGTACAATTCAGGAATGTTACAGAATACTCGACATCTCCCAGTAACACTCAAGAAGCTCAATATAATCCAGGACAAAAACAGCCCATTTGACTGATCCCTAACTACCACTGGTGCATACTGACTGCAATGTGTGACATATTCCCGATCCTTCAATAACACATTGCAAATCTGTCACCTCCACCACCTCAAAGGCCATGTGCAGCACACACATGAAATAGTAGGACCCACAAATTCTCCTCCAAGTCACACACTACTCTTACCTGGAATTATTTTGCTGTTCCTTCAATATTAATTAGTAAAACCTGGAACTCCCTCCATAACAGCACCACAACATGTTCTGCAGCAGTTCAAGGTGTGACTCATCTTCACCTACCCAGTGGGGTTTCAAAATGGACAACAAATGCTGTGTGTACTACCAATGCCCGCATCCCTTGAAAGATTTTAACAATGCTTGCAGAGTTCTTTCTTTTCTCCAAAAGGAGAGGCACAATAGAAAAAAATGTTCAAAGCTTGATTCATGCATTTTTTCAAAATGCTTATGATCTTTGTCTTTCTCTTTTAATCATCATGGTATAACGAAACGGTACTGCGCAGGCTTTAGCCTTCAGATAAGTTCTGAACATCCCTGTTTGTGACTCATGAACAACTCATGAATAATTCAGAAGAAGCCAACTAAGTGTTCATCACAACGTGATTTCTGGTCTTCTGCTAAATAACATAGCTGCAAGTGCTATCAACACAATGAATCTCTTATTGAGGTCATAGCACAACAGCTCAGTAAGACATATCATTGTGCATCTGTCTTGGACAACTATGGTTAAAAGGTAGCAGAACATTTTCTATACATGTACAGTTTGATGCTGTCCTATATTACTTTACTGGGAAGGTCACTGTGTAATTTGTGTGGCTGGTAATTTGAGCTCTTTACAAAAGTGCCCACAATTTGCTATGATTCTAAAGAATACATTTAACATTTCCACTGTGGTCATGTGGTAATTTAAAGGATTTATGTAATCAGGCATCTAGGATAAGGTTACTCCAATCACTTGTAAATCAAATCATAAACGTGGAAACTATGAACCAAGGGCACACAGATCCAATTCAACAAGATCTGCAATGGTTTCACTTAAAGGGAGCAGCCGCAGCAGCAAAAAAACCAAGTGTTCTGTGCCATAACAATCATGTTCAAAGCAGATAATACTATTATCCCTGAAAATGAATGAAAAGAAATAACTATAGCAACCTTCAGATATAAATTTTACTATTCAGCTCCTTAAAGTTTTCCCGAGTCATTTGCTAAGCATGTAAGCAAGATATTATTACATTTATAAACAGTTGAAAGTGCAATAAAGTCAGTTAGTTGTGGATATTTTTATTATATGGAATTGCAGTTTTCTGAGGCTTTTCAGCATTTGTCCATCCTTTCATATACTGACCATGTGCTTCAGCAAACACAATCGACTCAACTTTACCCAATCTCATGAAGACAAGATGCGATGTCAGATAGGGAGTACAGTATACCAGGTCAGCTATCCAATGAATATGGCTCGCACCAACAGGTTTTGCTCATCAGTGGATAGTTCTCCTAGGACTGGAGTTTTGAGTTGAACTGGAAGAGGTGCACAAACACCTCCCCCCCCACCATACCAGCGTGGAATTGCTGGGTTGCAGTGTCCACTCAGACGTACAAAGAAATGTCTTATTGAAATGCTGTGGTATGAACCTAACAAGAGACTATGTGGTAATATCACTTAACATTCAGGCGATGGTTCAGATTTTTGTATTGTACCTCCTTCATCAAAGTATTTCTCTGAAGACACTTGTCCAAACAAATTCCACTCCCAATTGAAACACTGCAGGGTGGTATGCTTCACACAGCAAATTTCTGGACAGTAACTATATTACATTCTCAGCCATGTGATTTTATGACCTTTTTTTAAAAAAAAGACATCCTGTCTAATTTGGCCGTAAGAAATTCAGAGTTATAGTCTGTTTCCATGACAAAGTAAACAAAGTTGTCAATTAAAGTATCCATCCAAAGTATTGTATCTTCCAGAAGGTAGGAATACGAGTAGGCCATTCGAGTGAGCCTGCTCTGCCACTTAGAATGATCATGGCTGATTACTGAGCTCAATACCCTAATCCCATCCTCCTGCAATATCCCTTGATCCCTTTAGCTACAAGTGATTAGATTCCCTACAGAGTGGAAACAGGCCCGTCGGCTCAACGAGTCCACACCTACCCTCCAAAGAGAATCCCACCCAGACCAGTTTCCCTCTGACTAATGCACCTGACACTATGGGCAATTTAGCTTAGTCAATTCACCTGACCACCACATCTTTGGACTGTGGAAGGAAACCGAAGCAGACGGAGGAAACCCACGCAGACACTGAGAGAATGTGCAAACACCACACAGATAGTCGCCCGAGGCTGGAATCGAGCCTGGATCATGGCGCTGTGAGGCAGCAGTGCTAACCACTGCGCCACTGTGCCGCCCACTGAGACATATCTACTTCCTTTTGAAAACACGCTTTAATCTCAACTACTTTCTAAATTCCAGAGGCTCACCATTCTCTGGATGGAGAAATATTAGCCCTAAAAACAAATGTTTGCCCTTCTTGTAGCGCAGTAGTAGCATTACTACCCCTGGAAGGCCGAAAATCAAGTCCCACCTGCTCCAAAGGTTTGCAATAACATCTCAAGGTTAAATTAAAAATAGATAACTCTTTATCCCTAAATTGCAACCCCTAGTTCTGGACTCTACCTTCACCAACGGAAACCTCCTTCCCGCATCTAACCTGTCTAGTCCTGTTAGAGTTATGTATGGTTCACCCATGTATTTTAAGGAAGGAGACTGCCATCCTTACTGGTATGGTTTACATGTGACACCCTCATCCCTCAAGTTTCTACAAGATCTCCCCCTCATTCTTCCAAACTCCAGGAATAGAAGTCTAATTGATTCAATCTCTCCTCATGCATCAGTTCTGCCATCCCAAGAATCAATTTGGCAAATCTTCATTGCATCTCCTCTATTGCAAAAACATGCGTCCTTAGATAAGGAGACCAAAACTGCACACTATCTTTCAGGGGTGACCTCACCAATCTCCTGTACAATTGCGGCATGGCATCTTGCTGTTTTCAATTAACAGCCGCCTTGGAAATCTCCAAATCACAGTGGTTAGCACTGCTGCCTCACAGCGCCAGGGACCTGGGTTCAAATCCCGCCTCAGGCGACTGACTGTGTGGAGTTTGCACGTTCTCCCCGTGTCTGCGTGGGTTTCCTCCGGGTGCTCCGGTTTCCTCCCACCGTCCAAAGATGTGCCGGTCAGGTGAATCGGCCATGCTAAATTGCCCGTAGTGTTAGGTAAGGGGTATGTGTAGGGGTATGGGTGGGTTGCGCTTCGGCGGGTCGGTGTGGACTTGTTGGGTCGTAAGGGCCTGTTTCCACACTGTAAATCTAATCTAAAATCACTAACAGCATTCCTTGTAGCATTTGTTACCAACACATGACTGAAGACAGCCATTCGTGTTAAGTACCATAATAGATGTAAGAAACTGAATTTATGATTTTTATTTAGGCACACTTGCACTTGGGCTCACTATACACTCATTGGAGTTATCAGGAGGTGAATATGAGAAAGTAACTGCTGGACCTTCTGTAGAAGAAGCCATTTATTTTAACAGGCAATAGTTATATTTATACAAACACTTGTGTGCTCAGACCTTTTTAAAAATGATTTGCTCTTACTTTTTCACCATAGGTAGCAGGACTGATATTTGTAGCCCATCACCAGAGGTCCTGAGATTGTGATGCTGTACAGGCTGGGGACTAGTTATCTTCTTCAATACAGGAATCAGGAATAGAAATTTTCCTGACTCTGCAATCCTACCTTGATTCTGGGTAGTGCCCACATCCCACATTTTCACCCATAGGGGCAGGCAGCAGTTGGAATCAGGACCACGGCAGGTCTGAGGTTATAACAGAGGTAGGAAAATAGACATACTGCAGAATGTCTATACCTACTGCGAGACAGTGGTCCAGTTATAATCAAGATTGGAATGTTCTTGATCCTTCATTCCCTCACGCATCCCATGTCCCCTCCCATTCCTTCACTAAGGTCTCAATATCACCATGACCCTCCATGCCACCACCTAATATGCATTATGTTCATAACTAGTAAGTCATCTACCAACTCTGGCAGATCTTTGAAATGCCTATAAAAATTAAAAACGTCCATTCACATACTCTTCGAAAAACATTATTATTCTTTTCATAAATCTGTCAAAGAAAAGCTGTGAAGAAAGAGAAATTGTTTTATGTCACGAAGGAGGAGTTTTTTTGAAAGCGGACTTTGAGTGGGCGAAGCCTCCAAATGTTTGTGGAGTTTTGAGCTGGGGAAGAATTTTTTTTAATGTTTCAAACTTGTTATCTCAATAATTGTACATGAAAATAAAACGCTAAGTAGGCGTGATTGTTTTACATATGGAGCTCGTGGACAAGTCTGCACGTGGACGGCCCTGAGAGAGATATTTTTTAATCTGGAGATTGAAAGCTGACTTGAAGATGACCTGTTTCCTTCAATTGTTTGTTTTAAAAGCTTGTTTTTTTTTAAATGATCTTTTTTATCTTTTGTGTGATTAAGATTTAAAATCTGTAGATATGGAAGGGTTGTTTATTTTTATATAGAAGGTGCTACTGAGAACTTCTTCATAGGCTTAATGTCACTGAAGATATTCAAGAGATACAGAGTGTGATGGCTAGTATATATAGGCAAGTAATTACACAGCAGGTTTAGTCAGGTAGGTGGGTGATTGTCAGGAAAGATGAGAATGTGGTTCAGAAGTTTCCTGCAGCTATTTCTCTCTCAAACTGATGTTCTGTTGTCAGTACTGTTGAATGGGATGACCTGGCAGTTGAAAATGGAAGTGGCAGTCAGATCTTGGGCTCAGAGTAGATCTTAGATTAAGTGGGATTTGTCAGGATTGAGAACAATAATTGTGATTGGGGACTTCCCTGTCAGGGTACAGACAGGAGATTCTGCAGCAGTGAGCATGAATCCAGGATATTGTGTTGTTTTCCTGCTGCCAAGGTTGAGAGACCTCAATATGTTTGATGCATATTATCTAAGGAGAGAATGAGAGGTTGCTGTGCACATTGGTAGGAATGACAAAATTAAGGGAAGGATTAAGGCTTTGCAGAGTGAATACAGGAGGTTAGGTAGAAGTTTAAAAAAAACAGGACTGCAAATGTAGTAATCTCAGTTTACACCTGGTGCTACATTCTCAGTTAAGGAAGAAATAAAAGGACAGGTCAGATAAATTAATGCCTGAACAGGTGGGGCAATGTGCAGGGATTCAGTTTCTTGGATCATTGGGATCTCTCCTGGGGCAGAAAACAGCTGTTCAAAAAGTATGGGTTTCACTTGAACTGGAAATGGACCAATATCATGGTGGGGATCATGCTAATTCTATTTTGGGAGCCTGTAAGCTGTTGGAGAGGGTTTTCTTTATTCAAGATGGTGGAGCAGTTGCATTACAACATGCCAGCTCCTCAGCTCAGGAACCCAGAGCTCACCCATGCTGCCCACTTTACTATTTTTATCTCTGCCTTTTCTTTAATCTTTCCATTTATTATGGTATTTTATCTTCTCTTAACTACTTCTCCAGGTCCAGGTCCAGCAATGAGGTGGCTTCCAACAGCCCAGAATGGCGGTATAAACCTGGTATCTGCTGTGGTGGTATCCAGGTGGGGCAGCCTCCAGGTGGGATGGTCTCTCAGTGTGACGGTCTGCCAGTGGGGTAGTCTCTGGGAGGGCCACTTACCTGATGTGAGCGTCTCCTGGTCAGCCACTCTCATGGTAGTAAGAGAGGCAAGAAGGGAGAAGGAGTGACTGTAATTAGAGAGGATATTTCTGAGGTATGTCCAGTGAAAATATATGAGTTGAAATTAGAAATAAGAAAGAGATGACAATCTTAATGGGATTATACTATAGCACACCCTCCCACCAAAAGTTGGCGTGAAATTGAGGAGCAAATATGAATAGAGTTCTCAGATACATGTAAGAATAATGGGGTGGTGGTCATCAGGGATTTTAATTTGCCAAACATTGACAGGGACTGCCATAGTTAAATTTTGGATGGTGAGAAATTTGTTAAACATCTTCAATAAAATTTTCTTGATCAATTTGTCAATGTTCCTACTTTAGGTGGAGCAAAACGTGATCTTCTCTTTGAAAATAAGACAGGGCAAGTGATTGAAGCAATATTAGATGAACACTTTGTTGCTAGTGATCATTATTGTACTAGCTTTAAAATAGCTGTGGAAAAGAGTAAGTATTGCATAGAAGTTAAATTTTTAATCGGAGTAAGACAAATTTTAATGGTATGAGACAAGAACTTCAAAAGTTGATGGGAGTAGAATATTCATAAATAAAAAGACTGATAATTGGAAGGCTTTCAAAAGTGAGATAACCAGCATTCAGAGGCTTTATGTTCCTGTGCAAGTAAAAGACAAGGTTGGTAAGGTTAGGGAACAATGGATAAACAAAGATATTGCATTTCTAGTTAAGATTAAAAAAGAATCACATATTAGATACCGGAAAATGAGATCAAATGAATCGTTTGAAGAGTACAAAGAGTGTAGGGGCACTCTTAAGAGGGAAATCAGGAAGGCAAAGAGAGAATGTAAGGTCGCCTTGACAGACAAGGTTAAGGATAATCCGAAGAGAGTCTACAAGTACATGAAGAGCAAAGGAGCAACCAGTGAGACAGTCGGGCCCATTGAAGATCAATGAGCTTGTCTTTGTGTTAAACTTCAGGAGATGAGAGAGATATTACATGAATATTTTCTGTCAGTTTTTACTCTGGAGAAGGAAATGGAAGTTAGAGAACTCAGAAAATAAATATTAATATTTTTAAAACAATTCACATAAAAGAGTAAGTATTGGAGGTCTTAGAAAGTTAGATAAATCTCCAGGACTTGAACAAGTGTATCCCAGAACGTTGTGGGAAGTTAGGGAGGAAATTGGGAGCCCCTGGTGAAAATGTTAAACCAAACACCCAGTAAATCATGCATTGTCTCATAATCTGTTAAAATATAAGTAACAAAGAACTCGCAAATTCCACTATTTTAAAAAATAACATCAATTTATCTTCTAACTCTAAAAATGAACATGAAATAAATTGTATACACAAATCAAAACTCCCACTTCTCTTAACGGCTTACTATTTGCCCTCAGCTCATATTGTTATATGCTGTTCCAATAAGACACTTATTAAAATCACGTCAACTTAATGTCAAAACCACACAGTCTCTATCTTCTTCCGGGTGCTGCTCTCCCTGGGTCGTCTTCACCCTTTTTACTGTGAGTATGTTTCACATTTCACCTTTTGACAGACAGTGTTTCATAATTTCTTGGGGAGCAAGGTGTTTCTTGGCAGTTAGCTCTCTCTCTCTCTCTACAGAAGTTGCTCTCTGACCAATTTTCAATAAGTCAGCATTTTTTAACCAGGAGAAAATGGGGACTGCAGATGCTGAAGATCAGAGTTGACAGTGTCGCGCTGGAAAAGCACAGCAGGTCATGCAGCATCCAAGGAACAGGAGAATTCATGTTTCTGGCATTAGCCCTTCATCAGAAATGGCTTATGCATGATGAAGGGCTTTTGCCCAAAACATTAATTCTCCTGCTCCTCGGATGCTGTCTGGCCCTCTGTGGTTTTCCAGCACAAATGCTGTCAACCCAGCATGTTGAAAACACCAACGTTAGAAGTTTACACATTCTCACTGTATCTGTGTGGGTTTCCTCCGGGCAGTCCTGTTTCCTCTCACAGTCCAATGATGTGCAGGTCAGGTGAATTGGCCATTCTAAATTGCCCATAGGATGAGGAGCATTAGTCAGAGGGAAATGGGTCTTGGTAGGTTATTCTTTGGAGGGTCATGTGGCCTTGTTGGGCTGAAGGGCCTGTTTTCACACTGTAGGGAAGCTACTCTAACCTAATCTAATCAGATCAGATCATCTGACTGGTTTGATGTCAGCAAAACAATAAATTCAAACCCAACTGGGCTTAAGTATCCTGGAGCATAAGTTAAACTAATTGGATAGATTTGAATTGTTGTCAAAACAGCAATCAAAACTCAGTTATCTATTTCACAGCCAAATGTTGCATATTTTCAATTCTTCAGCACACTCTGGAACTGCCATCTAGTCAAATACACAGGTGCTCATAAGCTGTCAGTTCAGAACAGCATACTCTCTCTCTTAAATGTAGAGTACATATGCCTTCAACTTCACAACAGTATCATGTACAACCACAGCTGGGGTGCTGGAGGACTAGAGGGTCGCTAATGTTGTGCCTTTTAAAAAGGCTGTAAGGAGAAGCCTGGGAACTATGGAATAGTGTGTCTGACGTTAGTGGTGGGTAAGTTATTGGAGGTGACTCTGAAAGATAGGATATATATACATTTATATAGACAAGAAATAATTAGGCATAGCATGATTTTGGGTGAAGGAAATAGTGTCTCACAAACTTGATTTAAATTTTTTGAAGAATGAATCGAAAGGATTGATGAGAGCAGAACGGTGAACAGTGTTTACTTGGACTTTAGTAAAGCAGATGATAAGGTTTCACACAGTAGACCAATCAGTAAACTTAAACCATGTGGAATTCAGGGTGAGCTTGCCAATTTGATACTAAAATGGCTTGACAGTAGGTGACAGAGGATGGTTGTAGAAGGTAGCCTTGTGACCAGTGATGTTCCACGGGGATTAGTGCTGTGTCTACTTTTCTTTGTCATTTATATAAATATTTTGGATGAGAATACAGGAGGCATGGTTAGTAAGTTTGAAGATGACACTAAAATTGGTGATATAGTGGAGAGTGGAGAGGGTTATCTAAGATCCCAAAGAGATCTTGATCAGTGGATTAATGGGCTGAGGAGTGGCAGATGGAGTTTAATTTGGATAAATGTGAAGTATCGCATTTTGGTAAAACAAATATGGGCAGGGCTTACATAATTAATGGTAGGGCCCAGGGTAATGTTGTTGAACAGAGACACTGAGGGGTTCAGGTACATTATTCCTTGAAATTTGCCTCACAAATAGAGAGGGTGGTTAAGAAAGTATGTAGCATGCTTGCCTCCAAGTGCTCAGATCTTGGAGTAAAGGAGTTAGGACGTCATGTTGACGTCGTATAGTGTGTTGGTGAGACCTCTTCTGGATTACAGATGACAGTTCTGGTTGGCCTGTTATAAGAATGATATTCAGAGGGTTCAGAAAAGATTTACCAGGAAATTGCTGGGAATAGAAGGTTTGAGATATAAAAATAGGCTAGAGACTTCTTTTTTACACTGGAGCGTAGGACGTTGAGGACCTTCCAGAGGTCTATAAAATTGGGAGGGGCATAGAAAAGGTGAATAGCAAATGTCTTTCCCCAAAGATGGAGGAGTTCAATACTAGGGACATATTTTTAAGGTGAGAGGAGAAAGATTTAAAAAGGACATAATAGGACAACGTTTGGTTTTTCACACAGAGTGTGATTAGTCTGTGGAATGAACTACCAAAGGAGGTGGCAGATGCAGGTACAGTTAAAACGTTTAACAGACACTTGGATAAATGCCTGAATAGGAAATATTTGAAGGAATATGGGCCAAATACAGGCAGGTGGGTCTAGTTTAGTTTGGGATAATGGTCGGTGTGGAGTACTTGGACCTATGGATCTATTTCCATGCTGTATGGCTCTGTGACTCTTTGATTCTAAGCCAATTAAAATACATCGGAGAGCCCTTTAATGATCCATGTCCAGAAACCCTAGCCACTCTCCCCGATAGCAAAGACATCTCGGAAATGACTG
This sequence comes from Hemiscyllium ocellatum, assembly GCF_020745735.1. Lineage (NCBI taxonomy): Eukaryota > Metazoa > Chordata > Chondrichthyes > Orectolobiformes > Hemiscylliidae > Hemiscyllium > Hemiscyllium ocellatum. Next base: position 29,852,109 of record NC_083429.1, on the reverse strand, counting down.
CCAGATTACTCAGACCTCTTGGCATCATGGTAGCCCACAAACCCACCAACACACTAAAACAGCAGCTCATGATCATGAAAGACCCTATACAGACAACAAGCAAAACTAATGTCATTTACAAAAAACCTTGCAAGAACAATAACAAACACTACATTGGACAAACAGGCAGAAAACTAGCCACCAGGATACACGAACATCAACTAGCTATAAAAAGACATGACCCACTCTCACTCGTATCCTTTCATACAGATGAGGAAGGACACCATTTCGACTAGGACAACATAACCATCCTAGGACAAGCCAAACAGAGACACACACAAGAATTCCTAGAAGCATGGCATTCCAACTGGAACTCTATCAACAAATACATTGACTTGGATCAAACTTACCATCCCTTGAGAAAAAGAACAGGAAATGGCATCTCCACAGTAAATTATGTCACTGCAGGAAATGGCATCACCAATCCAAGGAAACCTAAACACATAAATAGAAAGTGGGCCATGCCACCAGTATTTCATCTGGAGGCTCACTGATGATGTTACCTAGTACGGTGAAGAAACTTCTGGAAACGAACCTTCCAGCTCAGCAAGCAAACCTACATCCAGAGCCGTTTTAATATATCTATCAGAAGTTCTCTAGAATGAGAACTTTTCCTTGTTCATAATTCCTCCTAGCATTTGAAAACCATGTTTCCTGAAAAGATCAACTAGACTTCAGCTTAATTGTCAGAGATTTGAATGCATATAAACTTTACTTTCTAAGTTCCACATCTGCTCTAACTTTATATTTGCCTCAAATACACATCCAATGTCCTTTTGATGTGTTAAATGGTTGTACTTGCAATCTCCACTCAAGCAGCCAGTCAACTTCTGGTGCATTCACATCCCAACAGTCTAACTATACAAAATTTACTTGCCTTCTCTGGGAATTAAAATTGACGGTTAACTCTTCTTGCTGCATTTTCATGCCAATAATGGCCCAACCAATCAGCACCTTTTTTCTCATTTGGTAGCAATTAATGGCTGTTTAATTTAAGTCTGCTTCTAGCATCATGTTCTGGAATAATGAAGGATAAATAAAAGCTTCGAACGCCTTTTTTTTATTATCAGCAATAGTTGAATTCCATGCTACTAAGCTATTATTGAGGTATCAGGCAAAAGTCAATCATGTTTCTGTGAGAGTAGAATCAGAAGAACATTATTGACAGATCAAATTCCTTCCAATTACCACCACAGTACTTTGCTTTAGTTAAATACAGGAGGTCCTCAGGTTAATTTTGCTCCAACAGTAACAGAAAATATAACACATGACATTTATGTGTCACTGCTATCAACTTTATAATGTGCTTAACACTTACTTTTGGTGAATGCCGCCATCATTTTTTCTTTGCCAGAGTACCTTTCAAGTCGCAAATATCCAGGAGAATTGGCACTTGGCTTCAATTATTGGTCACCACTATCTGGTATCACTCAAAATTTAAATGAAAGCATATAATCCTGGTCCAGACCTTTAGTTGGAGTGTGTTGAATGCAAGGAGTTACTAAAACATTCTAGAATACCACATTTGAAAATTATAATGCAGTGCCTGAAAATTATGTTTCTATCAATCATTATTTGCATGGCATTTGCAACTCCACAATACAAGACAAAAGGCCAGAGTGCAAAATGAATACTATTGCCAATTTAGCTTTATTTCTGTTCTGATTCATTTAATTTTGTGAGCTGTAAATATGAACTAGCAAAGCCTTCATTGTAATAAGTTAATAGTGCCTTACAAAGTAGAAATGACCTAAAACACATCAACAATGACATTACTTTTTGCACTGCAGTAACTATCATCATCATGTCACTTGAAGTTACAGACTGACACAAAGCTGTACATAAGTTCAACCCTCGTGCAAAAGACCAACATCACAGAGGCCACAAGTCATAATGCAACGCTAATCATTTGACAAATACCTTGAGATGCATCTGAAGTAATCATGACAATAAAATAAACACAAAAAGAGCATTAGTGCTGTATATGTGGTCATGAATATCGCATTCTCAATGAAAGTAAAATCATGAACTTGCACCAATTTTACTCTGAGGGCAACCTTCCTTTCAATTAGATAGTTTTTTTTCCTACAGTTGAAAACTGATCAAACAGTCTGGTTCTGACAAATCTAGTTAAGTTGTTTCAATGCAGATTTATTTTCTAACACAGTGACTGAGAAACCTCTTTCTCTGTCTCAGGGTATATCTATCATGGGTCCTGATGGCACGTAAATCTGAAAAAAAATCATGCCAATTCCTTCCAGAATTGTCAGTTTTCACTTGTGGTAACATTTGCATATATTTCCTCATTTTTACAAAATATTCTAGCATTTTTTAATGCTTTAGTGATTCACAATCACTTTCCTCTACTAAATTCTACAAGTCTGTTCTACAATTTCAATATTATTCATCAGAATTTCTAGAATAGCTTCATTGCTGATTATAAAGTTCTCTTTCTGATCGGACAGTCACTGCTTAATTATAACTGTTGCAGTTTTGCTTAGTCCATCGCATTGACTACATTCCTCCGTAACTCCACCCACATTTGATCTTACAGCAGACATTTGAGAAATTAATCTCATCGCTCTTCTCTGCACTGTCTGCAGTTCATGAAGGCTTTGTTTCTATCTATACAATCAGAAATGAACACAATGGCCTAGATTTTGCAGTTTTCTTTCACTTCAAGCACTACATTTTGCACAGTATCATTGAGCATTCTACTGTTTTCATGATTCCTATCTAAATGTCATTAGTTATCTTGACTTCTGAGATCACAAAAACAAAGATTTATTTTACCTTTATTTTTTAATTAATTCCATGGGAAGTTGTGGAAAAGTTTGGGCTTCAATTTGAACTCTATTTGAATAGTTTTCAATGTGTTGAAATCTCACCCATGATGTCAATTTGTTCTCCACAATACTTTGTGTGAAATTCTCAATATTGAACCTCAATAGAAACTTATCCAATCAATGACATCTTCTGTCTCTTTTGGACATTAAAGCATATGGGGGCTAGAGCCAAAACTGGGAGAGCTATCTCACTAATGAAGGGCTTGTCCCCGAAACGTCGAATTTCCTATTCCTTGGATGCTGCCTAACCTGCTGTGCTTTAACCAGCAACACATTTTCAACTGTGATCTCCAGCATCTGCAGACCTCATTTTTTACCTGAAGATTTTAACCTACTGCGAATCCTCTTGCAAGGATGCCTTCCTTGAAGAAGCTCTCTTCCTCCCTCTACAAGGATTTCAGTGAGTCTCTCTCTCACTGCACCCCCCAGGTCATCCCTCATTCCTGATGAAGGGCTTGTGCCCGAAACGTTGCATTTCCTATTCCTTGGATGCTGCCTAACCTGCTGTGCTTTAACCAGCAACACATTTTCAACTGTGATCTCCAGCATCTGCAGACCTCATTTTTTACCTGAAGATTTTAACCTACTGCGAATCCTCTTGCAAGGATGCCTTCCTTGAAGAAGCTCTCTTCCTCCCTCTACAAGGATTTCAGTGAGTCTCTCTCTCACTGCACCCCCCAGGTCATCCCTCATTCCTGATGAAGGGCTTGTGCCCGAAACGTTGCATTTCCTATTCCTTGGATGCTGCCTAACCTGCTGTGCTTTAACCAGCAACACATTTTCAACTATCTCACAGATGAGTCAAGCAACAGGGTGAAAAGTCATACTTCTGGAGACACAACTGACAGACAATGTCTCAGACACTAACACCACCAACCATGGGGATATGCCATGTTCTACTAACAGGACAGACCCAGCAGAGATGGCAGCTCAGTGGTGTACAGTTGGGAGGGAATGGCCCTGGGAGTCCTCAGCATTAACTCCAGTCCCCATGAATTCTCATGGTTTCAGGTTAAACATGGACAAGGAAACCTCCTGTTGATTACTCTATACTGTCCTCTTCAATTGATGAATCAGTACTCCTCCATGTTGAACAATACTTTAAGGAAGCACAGAAGGTGATAGGGGCTCAAAAGGTACTCTGGTGGGGGACTTCAACGTCCATCACCAAGAGTGGCTCAGCAGCAATACAAATGATCGAGCTGGATGGGTCCGAAAGGACATAGCTACCAGACTGGGTCTGCAGCAGTTATTGAGGGAATCAACAAGAGGGAAAAACATACTTGACCTCATCCCCACCAATCTTCCGGCTGCAGATGCAATTGTCAATGACACTATCGGTAACAGTGACCACTGCACAGTTCTTGTCGATAAGTCCTGCCTTCACATTGAGAATTACCTCCATTGAGTTGTATGCCTCTATCAATGTGCTAAATGGGACAGACTTCAAACACATTTAACAACACAAGACTGGGCTTCCATATGGTGCTGAGAGCCATCAACAGCAGCAGAATTGTACTCCAGCACAACCTGTAACCTCACGCCCTGCATGTCCCCCACTCAACCATTGTCATTAAGGCAAGGGATCAACCCTTGTTCAATTGAAAGTGCAAGCAGGCATGCCAGGAGCAGCACCAGGCATACCTAAAAATAAGATGTCAATCTGGTGAAGCTACCAAACAGAGCCATTTGCATGCCAAATAGCATACAGAACTGAGCCTCCCATGACCAATGGATCAGATCTAAGCTCTGCAGTCCTGCCACATCCAGTCATGAATAGTGGTGGAAAATTAAATAACCCACTGGAGAAGGAGACACCATAAATATCCCCATCTTCAATGATGAAAGATCCAAAAAAATGCAAATGATAAGACTGAGGCATTCATAGCCACCTTCAGTTAGAACTGCCAAGTGGATGATTCATTTCAGCTTCTTCCAGTGGTCTCCAAATTTACAGATATCAGTCTTCAGCCAATTTGATTCACTCTATGTGAATCAAGAAGTAGAACATAGAATAAAGAACAGTGCAGCACAGTACAGGACCTTTGGCCCTCGATGTTGAGCCGAACTCTTATTCTACTCTAAGATCAAATTAATCTACATATCCTTCAATGTACTATCTTCCAGGTGCTTATCCAAGAGGTACTCAAATAACCTTAATGTATCTGACTCTACTACTACCACTGGCAGTGCATTCAATGCACGACTCTCTAAGTAAAGAACCGACGTCTGGCATCTCCCCAAACCTTCCTTCAATCACCTTAAAATTATGCCCCCTTGTGGTAGCCATTTCCACCCTGGGGAAAAGTCTCTGGCTATCCACTCTATCTATGCCTCTCATTATCTTGTACACCTCTATCAAGTCACCTCACATCCTTTTTCATTCAAATGAGAAAAGCCATAGCTCCCTCAACATTTCTGAATAAGACATACCCTCCAGTCCAGGCTGGTAAATCTGCTCTGCACTCTCTCAAAAGCTTCCATATCCTTCTTATAATGAGGCGACCAGAACTGAACATAATACTCCAAGTATGGTCTAACCAGGGCTCTACATAGTTGCAGTATAAGCTCATGGCTCTTGAACAGAATTGCCCTGCTAATGAAAGCTAACACACCATAACAGCTCTATCAATTTGAGTGGCTACTTTGAGGAATCTAAGGACATGGATCCCAAGATCGCTCTATTCCTCCACACTGCCAAGAATCCTACCTTTAACTCTGTACTCTATATTCAAATTCAAACTTCCAAAACTGCCAGGCAATGACCACCTTCAATAAAGGACTTTTCTTATGCCATTCAATGCCATAACTTTAATCCTGATGAAGGGCTTTTTGCCCAAAACGTCGATTTTCCTGCTCCTCGGATGCTATCTGACATGCTGTGCTTTACCAGCACCACACTCTCAACTCCAATCTCTAGCAGCTGCAGTCCTCACTTTCGCATACCTGAGGTTCTATATACTAAGTCATAAGAACATACAAAACAGAAACAAAAATAGACTGTTCGGGCCCTTGAAACTACTCTGCCCATTCATTACCATCATGGATGATCTGCTTGTGTTTCAACTTCCACATTCACATCAATCCCCAATAACCTTTGATGCCCTGCTATCCACCTCTGTCTAAAAGACATTCAATGACTCATTTCCATAGCCTTCCAAGCTACAGAGTTCCAAAGTTGCACAATCCTCAAAAAAAAAGATTTTTTTTTCTCCTCTCTCTGTCCTGAAACGATGATGTCGAATTTTAAAACAATACCCTTTGTTCCGGACTGATGGGAAGAAACATCTTTTCCAAATCCATCTTTGTCAAGACCATTCAGGAACATACACAATTTAATCAAGTCATCCCTCGAACTTCTAAACTCCAGTGGACACAAGTCCAGTCCGTCCAACTTATCCTCATAGAATAACCCATTCAAACCAGGTAACCCTCCTCTGAATTGCCTCCAATACATTTATGACCTTCCTTCAAAGAAGAAACCATAACTGCACACAATGTTTGAGATATTGCCCCACCAAGGACCTTCTGTAATAGACCCCAATTTTTCGTATAACTCTTCCAATATATCCTCATTAATCCACAGCATTATGTATGTAGCCATTGACTAATTACATCAAGGATTCATGACTGATTCCTGGGATGGTAGGGTAGTCCCATGAGGAAAGATTGAGGTTGGGCTGGTATTCTCTTGATTAGAAGCATGAATGGTGATCTAATTGGAGTATACAGAACTCCAATATGACTCTAAAGGGTGCTGTGAGAAAGGTGTTTCCCCTGGCTGGCATTCAGAACTAGATGACACAGTTGCATAACTAAGAGGTTGGACATTTGCAACAGAGTTGAGTGGAGTTTCTTCACTTTAGGTGTTTGGAATTCTCTAACCCCGAGCGCTGTCGGGGATCATTGGTTAAGTTTATGCAACATGTAGATCAATAGATTTTATCGATACTAATGGCATCAAGGAAATGTGGATTGTATGGGAAAAAGGTATTGAGGTGTAAGGTTAACGATGATCTCATTGAACAGATCAGGCTTGATGGGTGGAATGGCCTATTTTGGCTCCTATCTCCTGCTTTCTTATTATGGGTAACAGGGAAAGATAAAACTCTAATTTCAAATAACATGATTTAATTTAGTTTAATCCATAATTCTAAAAAAAATTACACTTTATACATTTTAAATGGTAATGAAGGTAAAATGTTATTTACACTTCTCCCTTTTCATGCCTGTTTGCTCAGTTGTCGTTCCTTTGACTGTTTTCGCATTGCGTTCAAATGACTAACTCTGATGCTAGGTCCTTGTTTATTCCTGACACCTCCGTAATATTATTAAACTTACATCCTGACTTCACAGTCCATCCCATGGAAAAGTTCGAAGGTTCTGCTCAACCCCTTTGGCCTTGGAAGCAAAAACAAAACAAAGAAACTTGGAGTGGAAGAGGCAGAGTAAATAGTCACAACTTGTTTGGAGATGTGGAATGCTTTAACCATTATACATTTAAAAGACTCAAAAATGTACATAAAATGCACTTCTCCACAGGGTTTGAATATTCACAGTACCAATACTCTGACAGTACAGAGGTCAGATTACGAATTTAACTTAAAGTGTATTTCAGCGCCACAAACAGATTCAACCCTACAGACTTTCATCTAATTCCATCATTGCTAATTTGCATTTCCAGATCTAAATTATTTTTGTTTAATGTTTAGTACAACAATTTCGATGCCACAGCACATGTTGATAAGATTACGAGCTCCCTCTGAGTAGGTGGGTTGAATGTGATTATCATTAGCTCTGGGATCCCCATTAGTAATGGTACCTGCCATCATAATAAACGCCAATGGCTATTCTTGCTCCCATCACATTATGACTGTACATACAAATAAATTGTCAACAACTGCCATTTAAATCCCTGAATAAAAAAAAAATCTTCATTTCCTTTAGCTCTGAACTATCGCTTATCAGCCTTCAACAGACAGTCATCCAATTTAATTCATACAAACAGCCCACAATATCAGTTTTAATAAAAATGTGCAATGTACAGTGAAGTGGCCTGAGGGAGATTAAATAACACAAGTTCCATTAACAACCAAATTTGCATCCAACAATTCATCACCACAGTTTTTCATTAGCCTGCTCCTACTTTATCGCTATTAAAACTGCATTTTGATTTCTCCCTGATAATTAGAATGTATTTTGAATTTTGAAGGCAATTTTCAAACTATTAAGAATTTTCACTGTTCACATTTTATTCTTCTTTCTCTTGGTTGCTTCAAAAACACCTTGTGAACTGTTCACTTGTGACAAAAAGCACAGGAATGTAGGTGCAATGCTTATCTATCATGGACTGCGAAATCTCCTCTGCTGCTGATTAAACTGTAATGACAGGCAAAATGTGCATTCCTTTAAGATTGGCTTATAGGATTAGAAATAAAAGTGTCTCCAACATTTAAGTGAAAGAAGGCAGCTGTCAAGAAGTGACAGCAGGCACCAAAAATCTGTTAACCTCTCTTTTTGTATTTATGTGTCTGTAAAGCTCAACAGAAGAACTCAATGCCCATTTTTGGAGGCCATGAGAGATTTGGGGTAAAATTACAAAGGAAAAGACTGAACTCAGTATCTCAGTTGGTTTACTTTACTTTTCTGACGTTGATTGGGGCAATCTTTGAAATCGATCAGCAAGGATTAGAAGCTGTCTGCACACCAACCCCTCACCTCCATCCAGGGCCCCAAACACTCCTTCCAGGTGAGACAGAGGTTCACCTGCCTCTCCTCCAACCTAGTTTACTATATCCGGTGCTCCCAAAGTGGTCTTCTCGACATCAGGGAGACCAAACGTAAACTAAGGGAATATTTCGCCGTAGATCTCAGCCAGGCATGCGGGGACCAACCTGACCACACAGTCACCACCCATTTTAATTCCCCTTTCCCACTCCCTTTCTGACATGACCATCCTTGGCCTCGTCATTGCCACAATGAATCAGACCACAAATTGGAGGCATAGCTTATCTTCCACCTGGGCAGCCTACAGCTCAGAGGACTCAACATTGAGTTTCAAATAACCTCCTTTCCCCTCCTCTGACTCCCATCCCAGCCCGTCTCCCCTCTCCCCCTCAAACCCCACTTCCATTCCTCTCATTGACCCTTCCCTCTAGCCACCAATTGGATTCATTCCTCCCAGTGACCAACCAGGTCGTGCCCTCAACCTGTGTTCACCCATCCCCAACTTAGCACACTGCTTCCCACACCGCCTTTATCTGGCTCCCCTTATACCCACCCCCAAGTCCAAAAGAAGGGTTACACTCAAAATGTTAACTTCTCCACCTCCTGATGCTGCCTGGCTTGTTGTGTTCTTCCAGCATCCTAGTTTGAATCTAGCATCTGTTTTTTTTTGTTTGTAATGGAAGAAATTCTCAGCAGCCACCCATCACTTTCCCCTCCACCAACAAAGAAAGTCTGTGACTCAGGCACTGGAGAATTCAACAGTAAAGTCAGCCTGGTCAACCCTGCACAGTCCTCCGGACTAACATCTAGAGATTATGCCAAAAATGAAAAAGCCGTTCCACAGAATAGTCAAACAAGAGCCAAACATTGTCTGCAAGGTATGGATCTGACAGTATGACTGTCATAGACGCCACCAACACTGGATGTCCTGCCAGTTGAGACAGGAACACCAGCTGTGACAGTCCAGTGGTAGACAGTCAGGAAGGCATTATCCAGAGAGTCTTCAACATTGATTCCAGAACCCATGAAATCTCATTACATCAAGTCAAAGATGGGACATGGAACCTCCAACTGATTACTAGTTGGTGGCTAGAAGGAAGGCAGCAGAGAGGTCTACCGCCCCCTTAACTGATGAATTAATGGAACACCATATTGAACACCTGTTGGAGGAAGCACTGTATGTGTCAAGAGCACAGAATGTATTCTCGGTGGGTGACTTTAATGTCCATCACCATGAGTACTCACAGGCACCATGACTGTTCAGGTTCAGCAAGGCCTAAGAGATGGAAGTAGTGGAGGCTGACACAATTGCAACATCTAGAAGGCATCTGGATGGGAGGGTTTACAGTGATATGGGCCAAGTGCTGGCAAATGGGACTAGATTAATTCAGAATATCTGGTCGGTATGGATGAATTGGACTGAAGGTTCTGTTTCCGTACTGTGTATCTCAATGACTCTATGACATGATGCGTCTATGGAAGAGTAACAAGGCAAAAGAATACACGATGAATGGAAGCTCGCTTGATAATACTGAAGATCAGCTGGATCTTGGTGTAATTAGATTAGATTTGCTACAGTGTGGAAACAGGCCCTTTGACCCTCCGAAGAGCAACCCACCCAGACCCATTTCCCTACGTTTATCCCTGACTAATGCACCTAACACTATGGGCACTTTAACATGGCCAATTCACCTGACCTGCACATCTTTGGACTATGGGAGGAAACCAGAGCAGCTCCACGCAGACACAGGGAGAATGTGCAAACTCCATACAGACAGTTGCCCAAGGAAGGAATCGAACCCAGACCCCTGGTGCTATGAGGCAGCAGTGCTAGCCACTGAGCCACTGTGCTGCCCCTATGCATGGACCTGGATCCTTGAAGGCAGAAGGACGGGTTGATAAGGGTGTTAGAGAAAGTATATGGGATAATTGCCTTTATTAGTCAAGGCATTGAATATAAGAGCTAGGAAGTTATAATGGAGTTTTATAGAACACTACTGTCTCGTTAGAGAACTGTGTGCAGTTCCAGTTGCCACACTAGAACAAAGATGTGATTGCACTGGAGAGAGTGCAGTGGAGATTCACCAGGATATTGGCTGGAGTGTTTCAGCTATGAAAAAAGACTAGGTAGGTTGAATTTATTTTCTTTAGAGCTGAGAAAGCTTTGGGGGACCTGGCTGAGGTCTTTAGGGTTATGATGGTCATAAATAAAATTGATAGGAATAAACTTTTCCCCTTAGTCGGGATCATTTAAGATAAAGGTTTCAATGGGATTTAGGAGACTTATATCCACCAAGTGGTAGAGATCTGGAATTCACAACTTGAAAGGGTGGGGACAACGGGAACCATTATATCAGTTAATAAATATTTATATGAACACTTGAAATGCCGTAAATTCAAGGTTCTGGGGCAAATGCTGGGAAATGGAATTCAAGTACATAGATGGCCAGTGCAGACATGGTGTGCTGAAGGGTCTCTTTCTCTGCTGTAATATTCTATGACATAGCTGCTATATGGAGTCTGAGGCAAACAGTGAGGGAATCAACAGGAGAAAATAATCTACTTGATTATATTCTCACTAATATACCAGTCACAGATGTGTACATCCCTGATAGTATGAGTAACTACATTCCATGTGGAGACTACTTCTGCTTTCCATTGAGGATGCCCTCCATTGAGTTGTGTGGCACAACTACCATTCCAAAGCAGATCTAGCTACTCAAGACTGGGTAGCTGTGAAGTGCTGTCAGAAGGATTGTATTCAACAACAATCTGCAACCTTGTGAGCCAAGATATTCCCTCTCTGTCATGGCCAAGAAACCGGGAAATCAAAACAGGTTCAATGGAGGTGCTGGATAGCATGCCAAGTGCAGAACTAGGCATAAATAAAAATGTAATGTCAATCTGGTGAAGCTACGAACCAGGAAAGCTTGCATGCCAAGCTACGGGAGTCCAGCACATCAGGACAAAAGACTCATACACAAATGCTACAGCCAGAACTACCAAGAGAATAATCCATCTTGGCCTCCATCTTAGATGGCGGGATCACAGATGCTAGTTTTAACCACCTTGATTCACTCCATCAAAAATGGTTGACTGCACTGAATAATCTAAAATTTATGGCCCCAGCCAACCTTCATGATTAATACTGATGACATGCACTCCTGAATTGATCGCATCCCTAGCCTTGCTGCTCCACTACCGCTAGAATGCACAATGTGGAGAACTGTGCAGGTAATGTCCTGTGCACAAAAAACAGGAAAAGTTCAACCTAGCAAGCTACCACCCTATCAGTTTACACTTGATCATCAATTGAGTGAAGGAAGGGGTTAGCAACAGAACTATCAAATAGCACTTTCAATGGAAAAGCCTGCACACAGATCTCATTTTGTCTTCTGTCAGGGCAACTTGGCTCCTGACTTAATTACAGCCTTGTCTAAAAAAAATAGGAGAGAGGTGCACTTCAAAGGTATGGTGAAAGTTACTGACCTTGATCAAAGCAGCAGTTGACAAGGTATGGCATCAAGGAATCCCCAAAAAATTAGTATCAATGGAAATCAGTGAAACCATCTTTGCTGGATTGAGTTGCAAAGGAAGATAATGGTAGTTATTGGAAATCAATCATCTCATTCTCAGTACATTAATACCGGGGTTCATCAGGGTTATATCCCAGAATATAGCTGAAGTACAACAGTTTGATAACCTGGAACTGTAATGAGGCTCTTAGCAGAGAATATTCATGCTTAAATAAACAAGGTGGGGCAGCAGTTACTCAATGCAAGTTTGGAACCAACATTTGTTCAGTTTCATTTTTCACATTTCTCAAAGTAGTTATGCAGATTTCCATAGTCAGTCACAATTGACAACTTGTATCTGCAGCACTTCAGCAACCTGCCACCGGGTGATTTTACAACTGTTCCTGTCTTGCACATGACAAGGTACATATTACAACTGGTGAAATATATAAAACAATATATATCTTTAGATATCTGGAATAGAAAGTTTGTCACTCATGCTCTACCAAACCACTCATAGAGTATCATGTCCAAGGTTGAATACTGACAACATTTAGTCAGTAATATTGACCGTGCTAAAACTTCAACTGGAAACCAATGTAAGAGTTTTAGTCAGGCTATCAGTGCATTTTAAACTACATGTATTAACACACAGGATCTGTTAGTGGAGCAAAAAAAGGATCTGCCCATTCATTGCATCTTCCATTGAGAAAGTATCATGGAAATTGGAGTCATGGAAGTGATGGCCTAATTGTCTTTTGTTGGACTGTAATCCAGAGACCCAAGTAATGTTTTGGGAATCTGGGTGCAAATCCTGCCATAACAGATGATGGAATTTGAACTCAATACATATCTAGAATTAAGAGCTTGATGATGATCATGAATCCATTGTCAATTGTCAGGAAAAGCCCATCTGGTTCACGAGTGCCCTTTAGGGAAGGAAACTGCCCATCTTCCGCAACTACACTGGCACCACCCCCCACCTTTTCCTCCGCTACATCGATGACTGTATCGGCACTGCCTCGTGCTCCCACGAGGAGGTTGAACAGTTCATCAACTTTACTAACACCTTCCATCCCGACCTCAAATTCACCTGGACTGTCTCAGACTCCTCCCTCCCCTTCCTAGACCTTTCCATTTCTATCTCAGGCGACCGACTCAACACAGACATCTACTATAAACCGACCAACTCCCACAGCTACCTGGACTACACCTCCTCCCACCCTGACCCCTGTAAAAACTCCATCCCATATTCCCAATTCCTTCGTCTCCGCCGCATCTGCTCCCAGGAGGACCAGTTCCAACACTGCACAGCCCAGATGGCCTCCTTCTTCAAGGACCGCAGATTTTCCCCAAACGTGATCGACGATGCCCTCCACCGCATCGCCTCCACTTCCCGCTCCTCCGCCCTTGAGCCCCGCTCCTCCAACCGCCACCAAGACAGAACCCCACTGGTTCTCACCTACCACCCCACCAACCTCCGTATACAACGTATCATCCACAGTCATTTCCGCCACCTCAAAACAGACCCCACCACCAGGGATATATTTCCCTCCCCTCCCCTATCAGCGTTCCGCAAGGATCACTCCCTTCGTGACTCCCTCGTCAGGTCCACACCCCCACCAACCCAACCTCCACCCCCGGCACCTTCCCCTGCAACCGCAGGAAATGTAAAACTTGCGCCCACACCTCCACACTCACTTCCCTCCAAGGCCCCAAGGGATCCTTCCATATCCGCCACAAGTTCACCTGTACCTCCACACACATCATCTATTGCATCCGCTGCACCCGATGTGGCCTCCTCTACATTGGGGAGACGGGCTGCCTACTTGCGGAACGCTTCAGAGAACACCTCAGGGACGCACGGACCAACCAACCCAACCACCCCGTGGCTCAACACTTTAACTCTCCTTCCCACTCCACCGAGGACATGCAGGTCCTTGGACTCCTCCACCGGCAAAACATAACAACACGACGGTTGGAGGAAGAGCGCCTCATCTTCCGCCTGGGAACCCTCCAACCACAAGGGATGAACTCAGATTTCTCCAGTTTCCTCATTTCCCCTCCCCCCACCTTGTCTCAGTCGGTTCCCTCAACTCAGCACCACCCTCCTAACCTGCAATCTTCTTCCTAACCTCTCCGCCCCCACCCCACTCCGGCCTATCACCCTCACCTTGACCTCCTTCCACCTATCACATCTCCATCGCCCCTCCCCCAAGTCCCTCCTCCCTACCTTTTATCTTAGCCTGCCTGGCACCCTCTCCTCATTCCTGATGAAGGGCTTATGCCCGAAACGTCGAATTTCCTATTCCTTGGATGCTGCCTGACCTGCTATGCTTTAACCAGCAACACATTTTCAACTGTGATCTCCAGCATCTGCAGACCTCATTTTTCTACCCATTTGGTCTGGCCTACATGTGACTCCAGACCCACAGAAATACACTTCTGGGCAATTAGGGATGGGCAGTAAATATTGAAGTAACCAGAGAAACCCTCATCCTGTGAACGAATAAAAGATTTGCATTCCTAATGGCAAACCCTAACCAATCAGAATACACCTCCTGATTTGATGTTGTCTTTCAAATAAAATTACATTTGAAAGTTAACAGTTGTTCATACGTCTTGTGCTAACTGGTTTAAATCAGCACCGTCTTCTTGTGCTATATAAATCGGCATTCCCTTTCCAAGTTTGATTTCTTGTGTGATAGTCCTGTTAAGTGCAAAATGAAATACTTTGATGCTATGCCTTCGTTTAGCTATTTTTAAGTTGAATATTATGAAGCAATTAGTAAAATAAATGTCTTGTTGGCTAACCAAACTGTTTGCTAGGAATCTGCACGTCCTTGTGCTCCGAGGCATCTCAACAAGTCAGAATTAACTTTGCAAAGATTCTAAATTAGCTACCTCAGATATAGTCTACTGAAATCACAGCAGAGTCTATTCTTCCTTTAAATTAAAAATGCAGTGCTTCTTATCTAATGGGAGTAATTAACTTAAAGTGAGCTTTATTAATGAATAAGTCAGTATTGTCCACATACAAAGGATAATCTCGCAATGAAGATTGTCTCTAGTACTGAACAATAATGAACCTCAGCCTTCTTATCTAATACTCAAGCAAAATATACATCTCCTTTATTTAAAATCACAATAACTATAGTTTTAATTAAGACAACTCATGTGGCTCTAAGCCAATGCAAATCATATATCTAGCTACTTTGCCAGTTACTTCCCCAATGACTTGCTGTCTGAATGACTTGAATCAGAGATTCAAGCCTGACCATTGTCGATCTCAAACCATTGAGAGTTTGTGCTCTCTGCCTATATTTCTACTGATTTATTTTTCCAATAATCCAACAAACAATGCCGGCTTCTGACATCAGAGATGAAAATTGGCTTGAAGAGTGTTACTGAGCTGAACAGAATCAATCAAATGAATTAAAATGAGGACAGGAACAACAGCACACAATGCTTTAATTCTATTATGTACGGCTTTCAATGGATCTCAAACATGCAAGTTAATTTGTTCTTTGTGGCATGTTCACTCAATTTTCAAACTGAGTGGTATAATACTCAAGTTCACCGGAACTATTAATATCCTCTGTAGTTTTAAGATACAATTTGTGCCCCTTTACCATTTGATATGTACAAATCAGATTTTTTAAAAAAAATGAAATTCATTGTATTGGATTTATTATTATACTATACTCAGTAGAGTCCATGTACTGAACTCATAATTCATTATATATTATGACTATGATTTCAGCAGTTTGTTGAAGAGAGTCCAGGGATGTCTACACAGGATGTATGAAAAAAACTGAGCTTACAATTGATTGTCAGCCACTAAATAATGGATCATTCCACCAACAGCTTTGGGAACACCATGTGTCCTTTATCCAGAGACAGGTCCTTGGCTCATTGTAGCTTTTCATATCACTCTGTCCTGCGCCATTCTTTACATTAGCCGATGACTTCCTTCAATTTCCAAGCCATTCAAACACTACATTATGTGTTGTTCAACATTTTTTTAACCTTAAAACTTTTGTACTCAACTCGTGCAAGTCTGTTTCTTAAAACATGTCTGAGATGTTTCCCCCCGATTATGTTCAGCACATTCATCAGTTAAGTGACTATTTAAAACAGTTGATCACTTGTTTCTTTTTCTGTTCAGCAGATCCTTTTCATTCTGTTCCTAAACTGCATTTCAAAGCACTTTTGCAAGGGAGTTTTCACCTTCTGTAAGGCCTACATCTCAAATCACTTCTGCAGTTATTTATTCAGCTTTCTGGTTAATAATTACTTCTTCTAATCAAATACAACCTTTCCCATTGCTGATCTTTAATTTTGCTGTTGTGGTTCTGTTCGCTGAGCTGGGAATTTCTGTCTAGGTGATATCCTTAGTGCTTGGGAGCCTCCTGTGAAGTGCTTCTGTGATGCTTCCTCCAGCATTTATAGTGGTTTGTATCTGCCGCTTCCGGTTGTCAGTTCCAGCTGTCCACTGCAGTGGCCGGTATATTGGGTCCAGGTCGATATGTTTGTTGATAGAATCCCAGACCATTGTATCGCTACCAGGGACACCATCACACGAACTGGCTAAAGAACTACAACAGGAACTGAAACACCTGATCAGCGGATCCAGACACTCTATACAGTCAACACAGGAATTCTTGGACATCATCAGAAATATACATATAGACAGGGAAGAAACTATGGTCTCATTCGATGAGACGGCACTGTTCACCTCTATCGACAAAACCCTAGCCAGAGAAACAATAGCCAACCTGCTGGACATAAAGAACAGACAACATGACGGGGAACCTATCAGCAAAGACTACATACTCAAATTACTGGACCTGTGCCTCACAACACACTTCACATTCAACAACCAAATATATGAACAAATCAATGGCACACCCATGGGCTCACCCATCTCTGGACTCATAGCAGAAGCGGTAATGCAAAGATTAGAACAAACAGTTTTACCACAAATTCAACCCAAACTCTGGGTCAGATATGTAGATGATACCTTTGTAATCATTAAAAACACAGGAATAGAAAACACACACCGGATCATCAATGCCACACTCACAGGAATCAGATTCACGAGAGAGGAAGAAAAGGACAACCAACTCCCATTCCGAGACGTGATGGTACAGAGAACACTGAATGGAGAATTCACCACTAAGGTATACAGGAAAGCCACACAGACAGACCAAGTCCTGAACTAAGAAAGCAACCACCCCAACACACACAAAAGAAGTTGCATCAAGAGACTGTTCACAAGGGCCACAACACACTGCAGTACACCAGAACTGCAAAAAGAGGAAGAAGAACACCTCTACAATGTATTCGCCAAAAACGGATACTCCCGCAATTTCATCAACAGATGCCTAAAGGAAAGACAACAGAATGAGGATATGCCACAACCCAAAGGACTAGCCACGTTACCATACATCAAGAACATTTCTGAACTGACAGCCAGACTACTACAACCACTAGGACTCATAACAGCACACAAACCAACAGCCACTCTCAGACAACAACTCACAAAGGACAAAGGACCCAATACTCAGCAAGAGCAAAACCAACATAGTATACAAAATCCCATGCAAGGACTGCACAAAACACTACGTAGGACAAACAGGAAGACAGCTAACGATCCGTATCCATAAACACCAACTAGCCACAAAACGACACGACCAGCTATCCTTCGTAGCCACACACGCAGATGACAAGCAACATGAGTTCGACTGGGACAACACTACTATTATAGGACAAGCCAAACAGAGAACAGCCAGGGAATTCCTAGAGGCATGGCACTCATCTACAGATTCTATCAACAAAAAGATTCTATTGGTGAACAGAACCACAACAACGAGCACCCGAGCTACAAATCTTCTCACAAACTTTAATTTTGCTGTTGCATCTTCGATCTATCGATATTTTGCTTCCTAACTACCTGAATTCTTGCACCTTTTCTCGTTCTCTTCATCCTTTGAATATCTCTTTATAATTTTAAGATATGCGTCCCTTCATTTTTTTTTTTACAAATGTTCACTTTTATTCATTTCATTTCCAAGTTCCTCCTTGCTGTTACAGTCAATCTACTTGTTCTTACACCCTTCTTCTGTGCTTGCTACAAATGTTTTATCATTCACAAATATAGCTGATATTATCATTCATTACCACCTGCCATTTAATCCCAAGGTCTGGGTTTTCAAATGTTTCCTTTATTATTGCTTCAGCAAAGACATTGGTGGGATCTGGTGATGAATAACACCCTTGTCAAACACCTTTTCCAATTAGTTATGGTTGTGACTCCCCATTTGCTCCTCTTATTTGTTCCATGAGCAAATTTTTCATGAAACTATCTCTCTCGTCTTCACCAATGTTTTTCAGTCCTGACCAGAGGCTCATCTAGTTAACCTCATCAAATTTTCTTTCAAAACTTATGAAGAAAATACTGTATATAATTCCGCATCAAACCCTAAACTATGTTTACCCATTAATCTCATGATGATAAATCTTGTCTCCTTTCTTCTGTAGAATCCAAAATAGTCATCTCTGATGTAATTCTGTGCCTTCTCGTCTACTTTTCTTGTAACAATTCTCAAAAAAGACCTTTGATTCATGGGATAACGGTGTGAAAGTCCGAATAATAGCACAGTTTTTGGCACACATTTAACAATTGGCTGCAATTCCAAGAAATCATATCTTAACATTTCTCACTCCAAAATCTGCCAGTATTTCCCAGGCAGTCTTTAAGTATAAATATGTACACCCTAAAAACTGTAGTAACAGACGTAAGAATTGATGTAATTGTGTCACTAATTGCCTTTGATACTTTGAGAAACATTACATATGATTCTTTGCGAGTTTACACAAAGAAACAATAACATTTGTTGCAACATGAAATTTAGTTTCAGCTGAAATGAGACCGTGGGCACCAATTTGACCACACAGACACCAATCATATCCTGAAGAGAAAGAACAAGTGAAGAACAAGTACAATGATATTTTAAACAGGAATATTCACTGCAGTAATATTTGCATCAGTCCAAGTGACAAGGGCTGTATAATACTGGAATAATCTGAAACAAAGTTGAGGGAAAGGACTAAATTCTGCCTTGTGTCTCATTGTTAATTCAAATTGTCACTTCAGGAATACTGCAATCATGAGGAATAGAAATGGGTCTAATGTAAAACAATCATTTCTTTACTGACTAGTATTCTACGCAGTAGTCGCTCTTTTTGTTTTGTAGCTACTTTTGGCCAACCTGTGTTTTTCCATCATTTCTGTTTTTATTTTAAATCCTTCACTTGGTATTGAAATTGACTGCTGGTAATTTTTCAGCATTTGTACGCCTATGTCAACATCTGTTACACTTGTAACGTCATGTTATTTTATGTACCTGTTGACTACAATTTTGGTCTGCACCGTCAGTACCAGGAATGAAAAGGAAAACAAAAGCTGTTGGTGCTCTGAAATGAAGCAGACCAAACCCAGCAGGTCCATCAGCAAAGTCAGTTTAATGCTCAGTGAATTGATAAAAAAAAGCATTAAAGGAATAAGATGGCATGAAATAGCTAAATGAGGCAGTGAAAATCAATGAGAGAAAATGCAGATAATAACAATGTCCAAAGTGGTGCCAAGGCTGATGCCCGATCCTCACACAGCCTGAGACAAGCTCATATGAAATCTTCTAATTTAGTCAAGGCTGGCAGTTTCAACAGCATTTTTTGTCTGTTTCTCAGTTGGTGGTAAAGCATTTTAAGATGCCCTTCAGTTATGAAAATTACTATATGATTTCAGTTCTTTACTTTTATTTGAATGCTTCACTAAGACGTCTCAGTATGTGACTGGAGTTTGGATATAAAAGACAACTTGTGACCACTTCGATTAAATCATACAACTTACTGGATTCTAGCCACGTACGGGGTGAGAAAGGGTATATGCTTGATTGACAAGGAAGTCAAAGGCAATATAGTACAGACAGGAATGGGAGTTAAGGTCAAGTCAGCCATGACATTATCAAATGGCAGAGTGGGCTTGAAGTATTAGATGGCCCACTCCTGTTACTAATTCATATGTTGATAAATTGTTGCCCCTGAACCTGAGGGAATGAAGCTTACTAAAAAAAAAAATTTTGCCTCCTTCACGTCTTTATGTCAAATATATCATGTTTAAATATGGTGGAGTGTGACTATGCATGCAGCATAACACAACAATAACACTGCACATCAATTCCAGTCCTTCAAACTGGAATTAATATGTACAGCAAAACCAGTTTTCCAGTATTTCCTGAAATTTATCTAAGGCTTGGGTCTTCAATTGAATTTCCAATGCCAGCTCAGCCTCGGGTGTTAAGGAAATCCTGGTGAAACAAACCAGATTCATAATTGATAGAACATTTTTTTCTTGTTTTACAGAAACATGTAATGCTCCAATCATGTTGACAAATGAAATAACATGAAGTACAAAGCAGAACTGAGGATGTGTTTCAAAATAACTCCCAAGGAACAATTCTTATATCTGCTTGAAATAGACACAGAGTTAGGAAGTGGCCGTGCCCCCTTGTTAATCCAGCGTCAGCAGTCCGGCACCATTCGCAGTTTGGGCATTTGCTGGCAGCAGCCTGTGAACAGAAAGTGCCAAATGGGCAGCAGCCAGACAGAAAATGAGCCAGCTTCCATGCAGGCCAAGTGTAGAGAGGAGAGGATGAAAAACCAACAGACAGAAAATTATAATAAAAAAGTGAAGTCTTTCAACTTTCCTCCCTTAGTCCCTCTCTCTCAGCCAATGTGTTTTATTTCCCAGTTCCTTTAACAAAGGTATTCAAATGCCAGTGTTCTTTTTAGTTCAAGATCCTGGAGCATCAGAGGATCAGGGTATTTGAAAACTGCCAATAGGAAGAAAGTCAGCGTACCTCATTAGCATAAAGGTGCACTTCTCACATACAGTTTTACAGTACTTCAAAGTAATTTATCTCCACAATGGTATCGCTTCCCACAGACACATCTCTCCATAATTGTCTTCAGAAAAAAATCAGCTTCTGTCCAACTGTCTTTCTCTTTTGGCTTCTGCCATTTGTTTCACAGTCACATACTGGTGTTGTTGGCTAAATTTCCAATACTCAGTTATCAAATTAAATCCACAGAAAATCACTGCAGCATATGTTGGTCAATGCTTAAAACACCAAAGTAAAAACAGATGAATTGCATAACAACACATTGCCTCATTATGTTGCACAGTAGTTCGAAAGAGATTAAAAAAGGAAATGATATAAATAAATGTTTGCTCAAACCATATATCTCCATCAGTGCCAAAAGAACTAAGGGCTTTCATTGTCTTACATGTGTTCATTAGTGCATGGCTTACACTAAAATCATTTCAGTTCTGCTCAATTTGAATTTCTGAATCAGCCTATGTCACTGATGATTATTATTTGTGGCCTGTAAAATATGAAAGAAAATTGCAATCCGGTGATTCTGTGTAAAATGGTCAAGCATATCATGTGATTATATCTTAATAAAAGGGTCACTTGAAACACAGTGTTAGCCAAAAACACGAGGGCTGTAACAACTGCAAGAATTAACAATAGCCCTGCATTACTCTTTCAGAGAAGGCCTGTCAACTTAAAAAAAAACACTCAGACACTTAACAGGACAACAGCAGGCCTTCACCAAGATCAACGGACCTGATTGCACTGGCCAGGATCTGTCAGTCAGTCAGAGACTGATAGCAATACTACTGAGTAGGAAGTGGTTACTACTGGTACAGCTATACAGATTAATTGCTGGATTCCAGGCCACATAATGTGGTGTGGTGGGGTGGGGTGGGGGAAAACATTCAGCAGCAAATGAAAAGGGTGTTTCTCTGTGGATACCTCTCTTTCTGAAGCTAGGATTCTCAGTCAGAAGTTCCCTTAATCAAGGGTCTCCTATCCTGATAATAAAAATTGCTTGGCAAGCTCACTGCATGGCAAGCCACTCAACCTCCCACGGAGTTAATACCATAAGTGGCATTCATTTCTAACTCAAGGTCCTCAACTGGCAGGAGAGTGAGCAGTCCACAAGCTTTCCTGCCACAGAGTTCATCAGAAGTGGAAAATGGAAAGGAGTGGGGTCCACACCTGGATAGAGTCACAGAGTCTCAGAGATGTGCAGCATGAAACAAACCCTTCAGTCCAACTTGTCCATGCCAACCGGATATCCCAACCCAATCTAGTCCCATTTGCCAGCACTTGGCCCATATCCATTTAAACCCCTTCCTATTCATAAACCCATCCAGGTGCCCTTTAAATGTTATAAATGTGCCAGCCTCACTACTTTCTCTAGCAGCTCATTCCATACATGCACCACCATCTGTGTGAAAAAGTTACTCACAGTTCCCTTTTATATCGTCCCACTCTCACCCAAAACATATGCCCTCTAGTTCTGGACTTCCCCATCCCAGAGAAAAATTCTTGTCTATAGATGATTGTAGTCAGTTCATGGAACAGATTTGCTGTGTTGCTATTAATCTTGAAACTTTTCTTCCAATTTGTTCTGGTGATAAACTCGAGAGAATGTAGAAAAGATTTACAAGGATGTTGCTGGGACTGGAAGATTTGAGCTACAGGGAGAGGCTGAATATGTTGGACCTTATTTCCCCGGAACACGGAGGCTGAGGGGTAACCTCATAAAGGTTTATGAAATCATAACTGGCATATATAGGGTGAATAGACAAGCTTTTTATCCATGGGTGGTGGAGTCCAAAACCATGGGGCACTTAAGTTTAAGGTGGGAGGGGAAAGGTTGAAAAAGGACTTGAGGGGTAACTTTTTTATGCAGAGGGTGGTGCACACATGGAATGAGCTTCAAGAGGAAGTGATGGAGGCAGGTATAATTACTACATTTAGAAGCTATCTGGATGGGTATATGAATAGGAAAGGTTGAGAGGGATATGGGCTAGATGCTGGAAAATGGAACCAGGGTAGAATGATATGTCTGGTTGGTGCAGATGGGTTGAACTGAAGGGTCTGTATCTGTACTGTAAGACTCTATGTCTCTATGGTGGTTGTCCTGAGTGCATATAACAAGTTGTGTGCTTGCACTTTGCTTAAGAATACTCTGACAGGCAAAGGTTTCTGTTGTTTTTTTCACAAACTCGTTATGCTTCATCTGTCCTCTTCTCCTTGTCTCATGTTCACCGACATAGGTGAACTCAGACGCCAAGTTAATGTGGATGTTAATTCTTCCCTTCTCTAATTGCACTTTCAACTTTTCTCAGCATAAGTGTCAGTCTGAAGTTGTCTCTACTCTGGGTTACCACTGGTTCATGGCTCCTGTTACCATAACACATTGTGAGCAGTGTTTCTTGCTATCATTTATTATCAACTAGTTATTCCTCCAACAATATAGGATAGATTAATTATTTAAATAAGTTTGTTCTATCCTTTCTGACATTACTTCTGTATGCTGGCGTTTTAGTAGATGGAGTTTAATACTCCATTCACCAATACCTCATCATCATTCCATATGTTTGTCTCATCAATGAATCCAAGAACAATTCAAGTGCAACACAATTATACCTGCATTCAATGTCAATATTTACACTTTTTCAGTAACTGAGTGTCAAAATAGTATTACAGCGCAGGCATTGGGTGTAAAGCCATCATTCATCCAAAGCCATGTCCAACAGTAGCACCCTGCTTTATCAACTTAACCTACCTCAACATAGACCAGGATTTCCTTCCACAAATCTATGTTGATGCAGTATATCTGCTATTGCATCCTTGATAACAAATTCCAGTATTTTCTCGGTTACTGCAGTGAGGTTAACTGGTGAGTAATTCCAGGATTCTTTTCTCTCCCTCCTTTTTAAACAGTGCAGTTTCAATTGCCATCCTCCAAACTGCTGGAAACTGCTCCAGTTCCATTGAATTTTGAAAGATAACAAGCAATGCATCAACCATTCCATTCATACCAGGAAATTAAAATCTAGAATAGCCTGTCCTGAGTTGATGTCTCAATGTACTAGTCTAAATATCCATCCTGTATATTGTCCAGGAATTCATCTGACACAGTAGCATTGCTAACGTGGTTTGCCTAGTTTGGATGTAGATTAAAATCAACCATGATTATTGTAGCACCTTTGTTGCATGCATCTCTAAGATTTTGTTTAATGCCATTCCCTACCTTGCTCCTATTGTTGGCAGGTCTGTGGATATCTACTATTAAGTTTTTGTTGCTTTTTAGCTTCACCGGATTCCACATCTTGATTTCCTACAGCAATACATTTTTTTATGATTTAACCAATCACCAAATACTCAAGGTATATGAAGACAAGTGAAACCAGGGAAGAGAATGTCTAGACAGATCATTTGGTAAAGTAGTAAAACACTAAAATTAAGAGACTTTGGTTCAAGGAAGTTAGTCTATGTAGCAAATTTATCATACATCACAATCCTCAATGCAAGTGCTGTTGCTTTTGGTGAGGAATTGTTTCAATGTTTCAGTGAACTCAAATAAGTGATCTTTGCATGAAATAAACTGTTGTATAAATAGATATAAATGTATATAAAATACATGTTCCAAATGCTATGATAATTGGTGCCAGTCATGATGTTTAATTATGATTGCCATTGAGCATTGGGGAAGCCAAGAAAACCTTTTGGTACATTCATTGACTTCAGTGCAGAAAACCATGTAAAAATGTGAATTATGGGTGATCTGGCCTTGATTTTGAAATAAAGGAGACTGGAAAGATAAATAATCCATGTGAACTATGGAGTTGCATATTTTGCTGCTTATTATGGAAATCAGGTCTCTCGATGAAGCTGAGTTGTCCAATGGAATTTTCCAGACTGAGTTTATAGGCCAATTCAGTGAAAAAAGGACTTGTTTTCCCCTTCATATAAATGCGATAAAGTTTGCATACCCTGAAGCTACAACATTGCTGGTGACCGCGTCCCCCTAGAATTAGCAATCTAGCAATTCTGTAATATTTCTTGATCACTGCACACTTTGAACACTGCGAGATGGCAGAAAGAAATGGAATCATTGATAATTCTGTTTACTTACTTTCCTGATTTACCAAAAGTACTACTTGAGGAGGATATCACAGAAAGGTGACTATAGTTTTATAATTCATTAATCCAGAAAATATATTAGGAACTGGAGTAGGTTATTTACCTTCTTGATGTTGCCCCACCATTCAACATGGTTAACTATTTATCTGGAAGTCATATTCCATTTCTCTCCTTATGTCCCTTAAAACCTTTAAATTCCAGAAATCTGTCTGTTGCTTCAATAAATTTGGTGATTTCGCCTGCAAAGCCTTCTGTCGTCAAGAATTCCAAAGGTTTACCACCCTCCAACTGAAGAATTTTTTCTTCATTTCAATCCAAAATGGCTGACCGTATATCCTGATACTCTGACCATTTGTCCTGGAAACTCTCTTTCATCCCACCCCCAAGCCAGGAGTAATATCTTTCCTGATACCAGTCTGACCGGCCCTGTCCGAAATGTACATGTTACAGTTAGATGCTTCTTCTAAAGTCAAATAAATACAGCCCCAGTTGACTTAGCCTCTCTCTGTATGACAACCCTGTTGCCCCAGGAAATAGTCTGGTGAAGCTTTATTGCACATCCTCCATACACCTTTCCTTAAATAAGGAAACCAAAACTGCACACAATACTTCACATGTGGTCACACCAAGGCCTTATACAGCTGCTGTAAGACTTCCTTGCTCACATACTCAAATCAATGAAGGCCAACGGATCATTTGACTTTCTATATGCTTTCTGTATCTACATGCTTACTTTTAATGACCAGCATACAATGATACATAGGTCATTTTTTACATCAACTTATCCCAATCTATTACCACTTACATAATACTCCGCTTTTCTGTTTTTCCTACACAAGTGGACAACTTCATATTCAGATTGAATATTCCACTTACTTGATCACTCAAACAACTTTTCTCAATCACCCTGAAGCCTCTTTCCTCACCATTCATCCACTCACTCTCCCACCTAGTTTTGTGTCATCAACAAATTTGGAAATATTACACATAACTCACTTGTACAAACCATTCATTTATTTAAAGTGTAGCTGGGTCCAATGTTCTAACCTCTGCGCCAGCCCATTTGTCATTGCCTTCAACTCTGATAATGACCTGTTTATTCCTACTCTCTGTTTGCCATCTACCAACCAATTCCCAATCCATGGTAGTATATTAACAGCAATCCATTTGCTTTGACTTTGTTCAATAACCTCTCATTTGAAAATCCAAATATATCACATCCACTGGTTCCCTCGCATCTATTCCATTCCATATGTCTGAAACAAAAACTCCAATAGGTCTAGAAAAAAAACACAATTTTCGTTCCACAAATTTATGTTGACACAATATAATCTGTTATCGCATCTTTGATAACAAATTCCAGTATTTTCTCGATCACTGCTGTGAGGTTTTCTGATGAGTAATTCCAGGAGTTTTTTCTCTCCCTCCTTTTTAAACAGTGCAGTTTCAATTGCCATCCTCCAAACTGCTGGAAACTGCTCCAGTTCCATGGAATTTGAAAAGATAACATGCAATGCATTCCGTTCGTAACAGGAAATTAAAATCTAGGATGGCCTGTCTTTGAGTTGATTTCTCAATGTACTAGTCTAAATATCCATCCTGTATATTGTCCAGGAATTTATCAGTTTTATTGCTAATGTGGTTTGCCTAGTTTATATATAGGTTAAAATCACCCATGTTTACTGGAGCACCCTTGTTGCATGCATCTCTAAGTTTTTGTTTAATGCCATTCCTTGTCTCACTACTACTGTTGGCCGGTCTGTGGATATCTACCACTAAGTTTTTGTTGCTTTTTAGCTGCACCTGATTTGACATCTTGATTTCCTGCAGCAATACATTTTCAATGTATCATAGAACTACACAGTATATAACAGGCACTTTGGACCATCAAGTTTGTACCACCAAAAATATATTAAATCTACACTGGTCCCACTTTCTAATACTAGGCCCCATGCCTTAAGTGTTATGACACTTCAAGTGCCTATCTAAGTACTTTTTAAAGGTTGTGAGATTACCCATCTCAACTACCTCCCACTGAATACCAAATTCTCAACACCCTCTGGGTGAAAGTATTTTTCCTCAAATGCCCCCCAAACCTTCTGCCTTTCACCTTAAAAGATACACTGGTTTCATATTTCCCTATAAATGCTAGTCCATTTACTTTGCCATTTGCCTTGTCCTTCCGAAAGATGAAATGCTCTTAGATATTCAGTTTTCAACCCTGGTCACCCTGCAGTCATGCCGCAATAATCACAATCATGTTGTGTATGTGTACATCTATTTGTACTATTCATTTACCTTATTGCAAATGCACCATTCATTCAGATATAATACCTCTAGAAAGGAAAACAGAAATTGCTGGAAAAGCTTAGCAAATCTGGCAGTATCTATGGAGGGAAATCAGAGATAACGTTTCGGGTCCAGTGACCCTTCTTCAGAACTGATGACAATTTTTAGATTTAATACCTTTCGTATTGTCTTTTTGACAATGTTTGCACATTTCTCTGTATTCCAGCTCTCTTTGCTGTTAGTCCATGCTTCCTCTGCCTTCCACTTTTGCTCTCCACTTTTCCATCTTTGCTTTCTGTTGTCATTTTCTCACTTTTGACTCCCACTTAGGCTTCTGTTTCACTGCAACCCTTGGCAGCTGTACGAATGAACATTCCTACAGAAATACTAGTCCCTGTCCTGCTTGGGTGCAACTTACCCAGTTTGTACAAATCCAACTTCCCCAAAATCAGTCTTAATGCCTCAAGAACTTAAGTGCCTCTCTCCAGCACCATCCCTTCAGCTCTGCACTCTTATGATCTACTCTCATATCCCTGATCTTATCAGCACTCAGAATAAAATGTCTATGGACTTTAATTTATATAAAGGATTTGGAGTTGAGGACCATGTGTAGTGTGTCAAGTTTGCAGGTGACACTAAGATAAATGGCAGAGCAAAGTGTGCAGGGGACTGTGAAACTTTGCAGAGGAACATAGATACTTTAAGTGAGTGGGAAAAGGTCTGGCAGATGGAATGCAATGTTGATAAATGTGAAGTCATCCATTTTGGTAGGAGTGACAATCAAACGTATTGTTACATGAATGGTAAAAAGTTGCAACGTGCTACTATACAGAGGGACTTGGGTGTCCTCGTGCACGAATCACAGAGGGTTGGTCTGCAGATACAACAAGTAATGAGGAAGGCAAATGTAATTTTGTCTTGCATTGTGAAAGGGGTTGAGTTTATAAGCAGGGTGGTTATGTTGCAGCTGTATAGGGTGTTGGTGAGGGCACACTTGGAGTACTGCGTGCAGTTTTGGTCACCTTACTTAAGAAAGGATGTACTGGTACTGGATGGGGTGCAGAGAAGATTCACGAGATGGATTCCAGAATTGAGGAGGTTGGCTTAAACGGAGAGACTGAGCAGACTGGGATTAAATTCATCTTATAGAAACATATAAAATCGTGAAGGGGAGAGCGAAGATAGAAGTAGAGAGGATGTTTCCACTGGCGGGTGAAACTAGGACAAGAGGGCATAGCCTCAAAATTAGGGGACTGAACTTCTTCACCCAGAGGGTTGTAAATCTATGGAATTTGTTGCCTAGTGAAGTAGTTGGTGCTACTTCAATAAAAGTTTATAAAGTTAAGTTAGTTTTTTTTTGAACAATAAAGGAATTAAGGGATAAGGTGAAAACACAGGCAAGTGGAGCTGAGTCCATGAAAAGATTAGCCATGATCTTATTGAATGGCAGAGCAGGCTCCAAGGGCCATATGACCTACTCCTGCTCCTAGTTCTTATGTTCTTATGTAGCATTGAAAAGACTATGTTTGAAGCCATGCTTTTTAAAGCTATTTCCCAGCTCCCTATAATCTGCTTGCAGGACTGCATCCTTCTTTTTAGCTCTCATTGTTATTGTGAGGTAAATATATGCATTTCAAAGAATAATAGAATCCTTACATCATGGAAAGAGGCTATTTAGCAGATCAGGTCTGCACTGACACTCCTTTATTGGTCAGTGCATTGAGTATAGGAGTTGAGAGGTCATGCTGTGGCTGTACAGAACATTGGTTAGGTCACTCTTGGAGTATTGCATTCAGTTCTGGTCTCCTGCTATAGGAAGGATGTTGAGAAACTTGAAAGGGTTCAGAAGAGATTTACAAAGATGTTCCCAGGGTTGGAGAGACTGAGTAGGCTGGGGCTATTTTTCCAGGAGCATCGATAACTGATGGGTGACCTTATAGAATTTTATAAGATCATGAGGGGCATGGATAGAGTGAATAATCAAGGTCTTTTCCTCCAGAGTAGGTTTAGGTTACTTACAGTGTGGAAACAGGCCCTTTGGCCCAACAAGTCCACACCGACCCGCCGAAGCGCAACCCACCCATACATTTACCCCTGCCTAACACTACGGGCAATTTGGCATGGCCAATTCACCTGACCCGCACATCTTTGGACTGTGGGAGGAAACCGGAGCACCCGGAGGAAACCCACGCAGACACGGGGAGAACGTGCAAACTCCACACAGTCAGTCGCCTGAGTCGGGAATTGAACCCAGGTCTCTGGCGCTGTGAGGCAGCAGTGCTAACCACTGTGCCACCGTGCCGCCCACAACCACTGTGCCACCGTGCCACCCACCACTGTGCCACCGTGCCGCCCACACCACTGTGCCACCGTGCCGCCCACACCACTGTGCCACCGTGCCGCCCAGTAGTGAAGTTCAAAACTAGAGGACATAGGTTTAAGGTGAGAGAGGATAAATTTATAAGGGATCCATGAGGTAACTTTTTCACGCAGAGGCTGGTGTGTGTATGGAATGAGCTGTCAGAGAAAGTGGTGGAATTTGGTACAATTATGACATTTAAAAGGCATCTGGAGGGGTACATGAATAGGAAGGGTTTAAAGGGATATGGGCCAAATGCTGGTAAATAGGACTGGATTAGTTTAGAACATCTGGTTAGTATGGACAATTTGGACTAAAGGGTCTGTTTCCATGCTGTACATCTTTAGGTCTACGACTGATAATTACTGATTAGTAATTACTGATAGCCTACAGTTCTGTGTGCAATCCCAACTCACTAACAAGCATGTCAAAATAAGGTATGGATGCTGCAAGGATTCAGGTCGGTGCTAACTGAGTGAGTGTAAAGAGAGGAAGCGAGCACTCTGGAGATATAACCCGGTCCAGTCAGTAAGCCGAGTGCCTGTCCTCTGTTACAGTTACCTTTCAAATCTAGTTACCAGTGGCCCCTGCAACATAAATCTGTGTTTCCAAAACAGCCTTGAAGCAAAACAAAAATGGATCATAAGATAAAGGAGCAGAATTAGACCATTCGGCCCATCAAGTCAGCTCTGCCATTCGATCATGGCTGATCTGCTCCTCACTGCCATTTTCCTGCCTTCTCTCTATAACCCTTCAACCCATTAGCAATTAAAAATCTATCTAACACCTCCTTAAATTTACTCACTCTCCCAGCATCCACCACACTTTGGGGTAGCAAATTCCACAGATTCACAACACTCTGGGAGAAGTAGTTACTCCTCAATGCTTTTAAATTTGCTCCTGAGACGACAGAATATATGTCATGTTGGTCAAGTTAGTCATGGGGGTTTGAAAAATGTCAGATGCCAATGTCTATGCACGAAGGCTACATGTGGCTAGTGGATCACACCCTGAGATGTCGTATGATGCTGAGCAACATGGAGGTTATTCACAGCCAACAGTGAGCTGAAGTTGTTTGGTACCCAGTCTGATTCCACATTGACAACTGTCCATGTCCAGCTTGTTCAGCACATTTCGTAAGACAGGAGGCTGAATATTAATGAGGCGACTTGCAATGTTACTACGGTAATAACAAGCTAGAGTTCCCCCAGAACTGGCAAATCAGCACTATCTAATGAGAAACACCCTTGCACTTTAATGCATAACAAGAGCAGCTCCTGTCAAGATAGACCAGATGTCTAGTCTGATTCTGTCCATAAATTCCACTGGAACTGACATCATTCAGGGCCCAATAAGATTACGCCCAAAGTTTATCTGCTCTCAATCTTTTGAAGTCATTGATAAATTTTATTATAATCAAAGACTTGGAGATATTTAGAAATTGATTTACTATCTTCTATTCTTCTTCTGTCAAAGAGATAGATTTTAGACCCATAAGGATATCTTCAGGTATTTTTACAATGGTGCTTCTTTAGATGAGATTACAGAGAGCAGGGATCAGCCATCAACTCCCCTTTTGTTTTGTTGTTTAAAATTGGCTCCCTTTACTTGTGTTAGACCTTAGAAACCCGTTTCATGAGAATGAGAGAGATGATTTCAGCAAGGTAATCATGCAAGCCAACCTACTGAACTGTTCTTGGGCAATTCAAATTAATCAAGTGCCAAAGTAAAAGTGCCATGTCTGATTAAACAATTGTTTGCAGAGAACAAACAATTCAGCTGCCAGACAGCACTCTTGTTCTCTGCAATGCCACTTAGACCGACAATTCCTGCTCTTTATTATTCAGTGGGCTTCATCACATTCATTACCGTAGGTCACTTTCATTTGCTAAACTGAGAAATTTGATTAACTCGAACTGGTGTCTGATTGGAAGTCTTGACTTGGCACTTGCAGCGATTAAATGTCGTACATCAGAATATGCAGCAAGCCATGTTGGAAGGCTTTGTCCTTGACTGTCTGAATTGTCTTGAGATCTGGCAGTGATTGTGTTAATCATAAAACAACATATATTTATATTTATATAGTTCCTTTATCATAATGAAACGTCCTAAGATACTTCACAGGGTCATTGTGTCACTGAAAGAGGTATTAGCTAAGATGACAAAAAGCTTGGTCAAAGAGGTAGCTTTTAAGGAATGTCTTAAAGCCGGTAAGTTGAGGGACAGACATATAAGGAGGGTTTTCTAAAGCTTTACCAGTGCTCACAGTGGCAGTGGCAGTGTGGGGAGTGGGGGTGAAGGGGGGGTTGGGGGGGGTGATTTCTTTTTCATTAACCTGTTCAGAGATATTATGGCATATCTCTGATGCAGGACTTGAACCTGGGTCTCCTGACTCTGAGTCAAAGAGTGTGGTGCTGGAAAAGCACAGCCAGTCAGGCAGTATCCGAGCAGGAGAAGAGTCAACGTTTCGAGCATAAGCTCTTCATCAGGAATGAGGAGGTGGCCCAATGGGTTTGAGAGATAAATAGGAGGGGGTGGGGCTGCAGTGAGGTAGCTGGGAATGAGATAGGTAAATGAAGGTGGGGTGAAGGTGAAATGTCAGAAAAGAGGGTGCAAAGGATAGGTGGGAAAGAAGGTGGATAAGTAGGACAGTTCAAGAGGGCAGTGCCGAGTTGGAAGATTGGATCTGGGATAAGATGGGGGGAGGGCAAAAGAGGAAACTAATGAAATCCACATTGATCCGATGTGGTTGGAGGGTCCCAAGGCAGAAGATGAAGTGTTCTTCCGCCAGACATTGGGTTTGATGGTGTTTGGTGGTAGAGGAGGCTGAGGACTTGCATGTACTTGGCAGAACGGGAGGGAGAGTTAAAGTATTTGGCCACAGAGTGGGGGGGTTGTTTGGTGCATGCATCCCTGAAACATCTGCAAGTTGGCATCCTGTCTCCCCAATGTAGAGGAGACCATATCAAGAGCAAGAGCAACAGTAACAGTAGATGACATGTGGAAGTAAAGGTAAATAAGTCTCTGTCAGATGTGAAAGGATCATTTGGGATCTTGGACAGAGGTGGGGGGGGGAGGTGTGGGCGCAGGTTTTGCACTTCTTGTGGTGGCAGAGGAAGGCGCTGGGAATGGAGAGTGGGTTGATGGGGGCCATGGATCTAAAGAGGAAGTCACGGAGGGAATGGTCTCTGTGGAATGCAGATAGGGGTGGGAAGCGAAATGTATCCCTGGTGGTAGGGTCTGTGTGTAGGTCGCCAAAATGGCTGGACCTCCCATTACGCAAAGGACATGCAGGTCCTGGGTCTCCTCCATTGCCAAACTCTAGCCACCCAATGCCTGGAGGAAGAATGCCTCATCTTCCACTTTGGGACCCTTCAGCTATATGGGATAAATGAGGCTTTCATGAGTTTCCTTATTTCCCCTCCCCGACCTTATTCCAGATCCAACCTTCCAACTCAGTACCGCCCTCTTGAACTGTCCTACCTATCCATCTTCCTTCCCAATGATCTGCTGCACCTTCCTCTCTGACCTATCAACTTTATCCTCACCTTCATTTACCCATCACATTCCCAGCTACCTTCCCCCTAGCACCACCCTGCTCCTATTTATCTCTCAGCCCCCTTGGGCCACCCCTCATTCCTGATGAAGAGCCTATGCTCGAAACGTCAACTCTCCTGCTCCTCGGATGCTGTCTGACCGGCTGTGCTTTTCCAGCACCACACTCTTCAAGTCTGATCTCCAACATCTGCAGGCATCACTGTCTCCTCGGTCAGAGATAGGGACACTACTACTACTTAGAGCAATAACTACATTCTAGAGCTTGGAGCTGGGGCAAGGAAAGGCACATATGTACCAAATGGTTGATTAAGTAAGTTTGGGGTTAAAGCAGTTACCAGAATTAGCGGATCATGATTTGCTCAGTGATTGAGGAGCTCAAGTAGATTACTGTAATAGAATGAGGTAAGCTGATGGAAGGATAGGAAAACAGGGATGAGAATCACAAAAGATAGATATTGCATGACTGGGAGCCAGTGTAGTTCAAGGAGCACAGCATTGGAAAATGGGCCTTGCTGCAAGTTGAGACACAGACAGCAAAGTTTTGGATGATCTCAGGTATCCAGAGGAAAAATTGTAGGAGTTCAGGCAAGAGTACATTGAAAACATCAAGTCTAGATAAGGATGGATTCAAGCAATATTAGGAAGGTCAAAACAGGTTGAAGGAAGAAAACCTAATCTTTGTCATAGTTACATGATATTGTTTGTGACTTCGAATTGTTTCGTTACTATAGCAGTGACAGAAATTTAGTTGCAGGGACTCAAACACGGAGTTCTCAGAAAGAATATATTGGATTTGGGAGGTGAGTATACATTCCAAGAGTTTGGCAGAACCTCTGGCTGACAACAGTATCACCAAAGAGTTGGTGAGTGATCCAACAGTATAGCCTCCAGGGCTACACCTCGGTCAAAATCAATGTTCTGTACTTCACATTCTCTGTGCAAGAGCACTGTATTTCCTCCACAGATAGAATTTCAAGAACAGCTCAATGATTGAAGTTTTGTGAATGAATGTTACCGACAAAGATTTGCTGTAAAACTCAATGAAATCCATGTAACTACATCGACACATAGTTTTGTAACTTGGTTGTCCATTTGGCATATAAAGTTGGGAAGTCTAATGAGCAAAGGCAGTGGATGTTTAGGGAATGCTGCTGTGCAAAGATTGGCTGTGACATGACAGCATGGACTAGAATTCAAAGCCTGTAATTAAAGTCTTTACATCCAGTTGGAACATTAATGTGCCAGTTACAGCCAAAATCACTCAATACTATCAGCAAGGTTCAATCAAAGAGAGAGAGAGAGAGAGAGAGAGAGATGATCACACAATCATTTCCCAAAGCAAGGAAACCTACTCCTGTCACTTGCAGGTTGCATGAGAATTCCCAATAAAGAGGGGGATGGATAATGAGAACATTACTATATTTTGAGATAGCCACCTCTTCTGTATTGCTGTAACATATTTCTGAGCGGGTTGTGCAGCTTATAACTGTTTCGAGGAGAATGGTCATGTGACACTCAAAGCCCTCCCCCAGAAGGCAGTTGGCAGGTCACAGGGAAGGTCAAGTGATGTTGAG
The DNA here is from genome assembly GCF_020745735.1 of Hemiscyllium ocellatum. Lineage (NCBI taxonomy): Eukaryota > Metazoa > Chordata > Chondrichthyes > Orectolobiformes > Hemiscylliidae > Hemiscyllium > Hemiscyllium ocellatum. Next base: position 29,817,132 of record NC_083429.1, on the reverse strand, counting down.
TGCAGATAGCAGAACTTGACATGGCTCTTTGAGTTCTTTGTTAGACTCTTATTGGACTCGAAGCATTAACTCTGTTTCTCTCTTCACAGATGCCCTCTGACCTGCCAATTTTCCTCGTGCACTTCCTATGGGTTTATCACGGGAGATTCTCGACAAATTCTAGAATATTATCACTCTACCATGTGATACTGCCTGCCGTGATAAATATTTCCAGAAGTCTCTTCTTCAATATTCAATAGTTTGCTTGGAACTCAACGTTTAACAATATATAAATATTCCTTTCCAAACACATCTACTAATGCATTTTCCTGATTATGCAGCTGATTAAGGCACAAAGTCGTTCAGATTTGAATGGTGATCAACTGAACAGCAGCAATGCTTTCAAAATGACAGAAAATTGACCAAAAGAACCTAATCTCAAAATTCTAATCTAGTCTTTTGAGTTACATCAACTCATTGACAGAAATAAATGTAGACACATGTTGATAGATCTGTACATAACATTGGATCTAGACATTACTTAAGAAATTAGTTATTGTCTTCCCTCATCTCAGTGGGTATTCTGCTAACAACATTGAAAGAAAAAGGAGTTAAAAACACAATAACAGAGAAATTAACTCAAAATGAAGCAGTGGTACCATGCCATAAGAGAATGGAATTGAAAAACCCGAGCAATCAGAACAACTAGGCACAGCTTGACTCCTTGTATGCAGAAAATTATACAATCTAAAACTTTAAATTTGATGCTCTCCAGTTTGAGACTGCATCTTTCAAAATAAACATAGATTTTCAGATCTTACGTAGCATTATTTATATAGCACACAAACTGGAAGCTCAATACAATGTTCGATAGTATGCAAGACATCATAGCATAATCAAAGGCAAAAGATTGAAAATTGCTTCACTTATTGATATGCTAAATGCAAGATGATTTGCCAGAAGCAAAGTTGCACTGGGTTTTGCCAAATTCCAATTAAATTGAGTTGCACAGTAACTGCTCTGCTCATGAACTCTTTATCTTGGAAACAACTTTAATGTTATGCTCTAGTTTTCATGACCTGAGGTTCGATTAAATATCCTCTCAATGAAGAAAAGTTAAAAATGATCATATGAGGACTTTTACTGAGCCCAGAGTTTGTTTTCATGGGGAAACAAGTCTTGTGCTGTATTGATAATTTTCACGGTTGGTTCAGTGTTTTAGATTTTTTAATCAGTTAGAATAAAAATGTGAATGTCAGAAGACTTATTTCCTACCAAATAAACAAACATTTCAGAACCCGCAACGAATCCTCTGATTGACAGATGAAGGTGTTAATCTGTGATGTCGATCATGTATCTTACTGCATTTAGCTTTACAGTTTTGGCTGTATTCTCTTCACTGCTGAAGTATTTCCTTGAACTTATTCTGTCAATTTGGAGAGGTGATTTCACTAACTTTTTTTACAGAATTTCTTTTTGTTGTGGAATTGACCTTTGACATAACCTGTACGTTTCACTGGTATGCAATAGTAACATTGAGTTTCTTGTCTTTCCTGTGAGATTAATTTAAATGATATTACTAACTTTGATTGATCAAGTATTCTACACACTTCTGACCACTCAATTGTTTTCCATTAGGTGCTTTTCTAGATTTCCCTTTATTGCCATATGACCCAGACCACTTCTAATTCCTCAAGTGACTTGTGAAACATCCAATTTTTGAGACATTTCAACTTATATCACATCCACAATGTAATACTGGCCTTTTCGTTGGCTAATTTATTATTGTAACAATAGATTTATATCAACTCAAGACTTAAGCGTTGTGCGAGCATAGTCGTATTGTTCTTTTAAATGTATTTTAAAAAGCTCTGTTTTGTCTTGCATTGCCAAACTTCTCAGCATATATCTTGTGCGCACAAGTGTGGTGGCTCAGTGGTTAGCACTGCTGCCTCACAGCACCAGGGTCCCAGGTTTGATTCCAGCCTTGGTCAACTGCCTGTGTGGAGTTTGCACATTCTACCTGTATTTATGTGTGTTTTCTCTTGGTGCTCCGGTTTCCTTGCACAGTCCAAAGATGTGCAGGGTAGGTGAATTGGCCATGCTAAATTGTCCATAGAGCTGGGTGCATTAGTCAGAGGGAAATGGGTCTGGGTGGATTACTCTTCGCAGGGTTGGTGTGGACTGGTTGGGCCAAAGGGCCTGTTTCCGCACTGTACGGAATCTTATCTAAATCAGTGTGGAGCTAGTTTTTGCAAGCCCCGTTATATGAAGCAGAATCCACAGCAATCCATGCTGACAGCAGAAAATAAATTTCAGAAATCATATTTTAAGTATTTTATATCCAAAGAGGAGAATTTCACAAATATGAATATACTCATATCGTCAGCCCATGGAGATGGATTTTCAGGGTTCTCTGGGATGGGAACTTGGAGGGGTTTAAAAAAACTTAGCTCCATGCTGGTTTCCCAATGGCACTCAGAGAGCTCACTATTTTATCAGAGGCATGATTAGAGCTCTTAAGGTTGCATATTCCGAACAATAGGTAACCTAACAAATTTGTTAGGAGCCTTAATAAGTCCAGTGGAAGGATGACAGGAATTTTTCCACATTGACGGGAAAACAAACGAGTCTAGCTTTTATAAGGAAATGCCAATGGATTGCTCGTTAAATAGATGGGTTTGCACTGCTATCATCCAATTTGACTGAAAAGTTCATTTGTTGCTGTACTGAGTCGGATTATCATGTTGGAGCTACCAACAAAAAAAAGGTGCCAGCAATGTAATCTCAAGGATTGCCAGAAGGAAGAAACCAATATAAATATCTTCCTGTATTTCCAGGGGAAATTTATCATCTCAAGATGCACAGAAAAATAAATTCCATAAAGTTGAAAGTTTGTGACATTTCTGCCTCTAGGCCAATGTTGCTGAATCTCACATTAGGAAGGTAGGCAGTTTTTACTGCGATCTTCGGGAGCAAAAGATAATTTCCTTATTCAATTACAAATCCTGTTCCAAAAGGTAAAACCAGCGTCTGATGTGCAAAATCTATATGAGGTGGTTGGCATTCAAGCATTAGCCAGTGATAAAAAAAAATTAGATTTCAGAAACCCTACAGCATTGAGAAGGTTTGTAATGCTTCAGGGATTTTACATTTACTGGATTTGACATGATTAGCAAAGCAATTAACATTTCTTTGGAACAGTAAACAAGCTACACAAATGCGAAAACTGAGTATAAAGCAAAAATAGCTACTACTGATTATTTGTTGATATCAGAGCAAAATGTAAAACGAAGTAATTTGATGCTCACCCATGGCACTGCATGGGCAGGGAATGAGAGAGAAAAAAAGACCAATCACCAAGAAAATCTCAAACCACAGCATTAAGTCATCATGTAATGTACATCGAGTCAGAGAGGCTTTCAGCATGGAAACAGGCCCTTTAGCCTAACTTGCCCATGCCTTCCAATTTTCACAATTAAACTCATCTCATTTGCCTGCATTTGGTCCATATCCCATCCACGTACCTGCCCAAATGTTTCTTAAAGGACAAAATGGTACTCGCCTCCACCACTACCTCTGGCAACCCGTTCCAGACACTGTGTGAAAGAAACACTTTTAAGTCAAATTTACAAAATTGGCCATGACTTAGCTCAGTAGATTCAAATGTTGAGGCATTTCACAAGCAAAAGAGAATAACAGAAAGAAGAAGACTGATAGGATTTTTTTTCAGATCAAGGAACAATTTGCAGGTAAATGGAGTCAAAAGCTATCAAATGACATATTTCATTTTGATTCAAGGGACATGTGAAGCTAGGTGGCCTTTGTATTTTTGTGTTAACAGACTGTCGATATATCCCTACTTTTGAACAGTCAAATCTCAAAAAGGAATAATGGCCTGCAAAGAAAATCAGGGTCAACCACTCTTCCCTCAGATTTTCTCTATATAGTGAACAAACAGTATCTCCCAATCTTTAACTTCTTTCAGTCCTCATCTTTGACTTCTTCTTTCTCAGATCCTCAGTCCGCTTCTCCTCCATTTGGTCTGATTTTTGAGCGATTAATCTCTCTCCCTCTATTAATGGGAATGCTGAAAAACAAAAATAAAAGCATCCCAACCTGGATTATTTGAGAGTTCTGAAGAAGGGTCACTGGTCCCGAAACATTAACTCTGATTTCTCTCCACAGATGCTTGCCAGACCAGCTGAGCTTTTCCAGTAATTTCTGTTTTCTTCAGGATTATTCAGGACTGATCGGTCTGCAAGTCGTCTGCTTCCAATCCACCATGTACAGGTGGATAGGTGCAGCTCTGAGAACTGGAATCCAGAATGAATATCAGCTGAGAGGCAATCAAAATGCTTAGGCAGATAAGCCCCAACCATTCTCAGCAGACTGGATTGTAAATTTCCTATCCAAAGCACATACAGCAAGTTAAAATGCAATGATACAAGACCATTCAATGTCTAATCTCCCCCTTCCATAGCCTGTGTATGATACCTGGCCTCCACGTTGGACTGTGTTAATACTGATGAAGAGCTTATGCCCGAAACGTCGAATTTCCTGTTCCTTGGATGCTGCATGACCTGCTGCGCTTTTCCAGCAACACATTTTCAGCTCGTAATACAGAAACAGCATTCTAAAAGGTAACATCCATTTGTGAAAAAAGGGTAAACGTTCTTCTAAGGTTAAACACTATCAATTATTAAGCACTTGCCTTTCAAGCATCTCCAGGCATTTCAAGGCTTTTAATGTTTTTTTTAAAGGGCATTGCACTCACAAACTGTCTTACTGAACCCTATTTGGTTTTTATCTTTCTTTCACCAAATGATGGGTCCAAAGCACTGGAGTGACACAAATCAATTGGATGCCTTGGGCTGCATTTCCTCCTTACCAACATTAAAATTTATTTCTTCAGACCAACTGAAGAATCTATCTGTTTTCTCTGTCTGCAGTCTTCACTAAGTGTGTGCCTTGTGAGTGGAAAAGGAAAGAGAAACATGCTGTGCTCAATCATTTAGCAAACTAATTTTGTTCCAACAGCGAGTGGGAAGTTTCAAAGGTTCCTTCTCCATCTTATGTTTCTAGAATGTCGCCCTCGCATTCTCAATTCAAATGTAGGCCACAGTGTTTGGATGCTTTTCAGCAACAGATTCGACACTAATGAAACAACAATTATTAGTTAAAATCCAAAGGTCCTCCTCTGCAAAATGCTTGTCATTTAACTCCAGAAATGGTTTTAAGACTTCATGAAAGCTAAGAGTCTTTTCAGGCAGTTCCTACTTTAAGATGCTGGCCTATTTTCATGCCCACAATTAAATCACAATTAATTTTACATTTGAAAATATTGTACTAATCAGTAGACTGATGGTCCTATGATGTACAATAGTTAAAGCATCTAAAGAATGCAAATGATCACCATTACCCATCAATCTCATTTAAAATTAAAATCTTTTAAGTTTTGCCAGAAAAGCAGATTTCAGCTACACTTAAACCACTGGACAAGGTCACCCTGACAGACCCCTCATTTGTCCCTAATGGCTGCATAGCTCAAAATGGACATTTTCTCATTTATCTGTATGAAAACTAAAATCTTTGTACCACAGCCACCCTTGCTGCATCATCAGAGCCATTTAACAAAAAAGTGAACCATAATCAATCTTCGATGGAGAGCAGAAGGGTTGTTAAAATTACATCAGTCAATTTCAGATATTGAAGATCGTCCAACCAGCCAGTAATGCCTATCAATTTATCCTGAGTCTGTCAGTAAACAAGTAACTGAGAAGAAATAAAGTTAAATAGTTATAGCTCATACATTTAAAGGTCTCTGTTAGATTAAAGGACAAGGTGGCAAGCTCATTCCAGTCTTAATATGCAGCAATGCATTTTGTAACTATTATAGTTAGAGGTATATGACTCAACTATTCTGTAGTTGCCTTAGTATTGGGCACCGCAGTTCAGGAAGAATATATTAGTCTTCAAGAGAGTGCAACTTCTAATCACGAAGATTAAAACTGGACCAAAAAATGCTTGATTATGATAGCAAATTAGATTGACTGACTCTATCTAATCCCAAACATCCAATAGCCTACCCAAGCAAACTATCTCTAGAATTCCCCCAACCCACGCACAAGCTTCCACGATGCTCAAATTTTGAGACTGCAGCACCCCAAACCACCTCATCCACATCTGCATTCCTCTGAGTCCAGTGCTGCTGAATGACTTGACTGATTTTTAAAATTGAATGAGTGAAAGTCCCTCAATTAAGAGGACTGTAACAATTTTATTTTCGGTTCCCACCATCAAATACCATTCCCAAGCGACATATTCCATCTCTCGCCCTGGCAACAGTCTGAGACTAAGCTTCTACGCTCACAACTTTGATGCATAATTTGACACCAAAATGAGTTTCTATGCATTCTGATGCCATCACCATGGTCAGGTTTCCAACTTTCTAAAATTGCCCAGCTTTGCCTCTTCTCAGCTCATCTGCTGCCGAAACCCTTGTGCATACCATTGCTATCACAGGATTAAATTATTCCAATATGGTCCAAGCTGAACACCCACATCACAGCCTTTGTAAACTTGAGGCCTCTCAAAATATTGCTCTTTGTACTATTACTGATTGGTCACCTCTGTTTTTGTTTCCCTACTTCAGCTCCCAGTCTAGTAATATATAAATTTGAAAATTTTCTTTTGTTTTTTTCAGTCCCTCGAGGGTTTACCCTTCCCAATTTCTGTAATCTCCTCCAATCTTAAACTTCTCAATTATCTCCACTCATCTTTTTCAGCTCTTGAGCTCCCCAGTTTTGAATCACCGTCTCTCTGCTGTCCATATTTTCAGTTGGTTCAGCTTTACCATCTGGTATTGCCACCTTTCACTTCTCAACCTCTCAATCTCACACTCATTTCACCTTACAAAGAACAATACAGCACAGGGCCAGCAATATTTTGAGAGCAATATTTTGAGAGGCCTCAAGTTTACAAAGGCTGAGATGTGGGTGTTCAGATGTGTAACTGCTTCCTCCACCTCCTCTGGCAATGCATTCCAGGCACGCACCACTCTTTGTGAAGAAAATTGCCTTGCACATCTCCTTTAAACATCCCCCATGCACTTTGAACCTGTATCCCTTATTAAATGACCCCTCCACCCTGGGAAAAATCCTCATACTTACCATACTATCCATGTCCATTTACAACTTTATAAACTTCAATCAAATCACCCCTCAACCTCCTGTATTCCAATGAAAACAAACCCAGTTTATCCAAACTTTCTTGAAAGTTAAGATCCCTCATACCAGCCAACACCTTGGTAAGCTTTTCTATACCTCTCCAAAGCATCCACATCTTTCCAGTAGCGTGGTGATCAGAACTGCATGCAATGTTCCAAGTGTAGCCAAACGAAAGTTCTATAAAGCTGCAGAATAACTTGTCTATCCTTATACAGAATGTCATTTCTAATGTAAGCATGCCACAAGCCTTATTTACTATCCTACGGGCCTGAGCTACCACCCTCAGTGATCTGTGAACAAGCACATCCAGATCCCTCTGCACATCAGTATTCCGAAGGATTCTGTCATTCACTGTATAATTTCTACTTGTACTTGACCTTTCAAAATGCCTCACCACAGATTTGTTCAGATTAAACTCCGTCTGTCATTTTTCTGCCCATGCTTCCAACTGATCTATATTCTGCTGTATTCCCTGACCATCCCCCTCACTATTTGCAACTTGTATTGCTCGCAAACTGACTAATTAGATCAGCTAAATTTTCCTCCAAATCATTTATGTTGATCACGAACACCAGAGATCCCAGCACTGATCCCTGTGGAACACGACTAGTCACAGCCTTCCATTCTGAAAAGCAGCCTACCACTATTACCCTCTGTCTCTTATGACTAAGCCAGTTCTGTATCCATCTTGTCAGCTCACCACGTTATCATGTGACTTCACCTTTTGTACTAGTCTGCCATGAGGGACCTTGTCAAAGGCTTTACTGAAGTCCATGTACACAACATCAAATGCTTTTCCCTTATCAATCATCTTTGTCATCTCCTCAAAAATTCAATCAAGTCAATGAGGCACGACCTCCCCCGCACAAAATCATGCTTCTAAATGTTTATAGATCTTGTCCCAGAGAATATTTTCCAATAATTTCTCGACCACCAACTGAGTTCCACAGGCCTCTAATTGCCTGGATTATCCCTACTACCCTTCTTAAGCAATGGGACAACATTAGCTATTCTCCAGTCCTCTGGGACCTCACCTGTGGCAAAAGAGGATACAAAGATGTCTGTCAATGCTCCAGCAATTTGTTCTTTTGCCTCCCTCAATATTCTGGGATAGATCCTATCAGAACTGGGGGAGTTATCTACCTTAATATTACTTAACATGCACAATACCTCTTTCTTTTTAATACCAACTTGCCTTAGAGATTCGCCACTCCCTTTCCCAAGATGTTATAGTTTGTTGTATGATACATTTGCGAAGCACCTTGTGATTTTTTATTATGGTAATTTTTAAAAAACGTTTATTTCCACATGGACATCGCTTACAAGACCAACACTTGATACTCATCCCTAATATCTTGGTGTACACTGCCTTTTTCCATATAGTGCAGATATGCTCACAACGTTGCTGGGATGAGAGTACCATGACTTTCATTTCATGACACTAAAGCAATACAGTTCCACTTCAGGGTGATGTTTGGCTTGGAGTGGAACTTTCAGGTGGTAGGAATTGCAACAATTATCAACCCAATAACTGCAATATTTAAGTGGACTTTCCATATATTGCATTCCACTTGTCACATGAAATTTTGTTCAACATGTTGATGAGTGCAACATGTTCAACACATTTATAAAGCATAAAATTGATTTTTCTCTCTTTATCAAATAATTTTCCTACAAAACTTGACATGATGACTGAGTCTGCCTGGAATGACCAGTATTAGGTTGTATCTTATATTGATAGTTTCCCTGTTAAAAAGAAAACCTGTTGCAATATCGATTTAAAATGTGTACAGAAATAGATATGTCCTTGACTGAAACAGGTTACGTATCTTGTTCCAGTTAAGAGCAGCTGCAGTTTATGTCCTTCACTTAATAAACAGAGATTTTTTTTATATATCAGAGTTTGCAATCTCAGGGTGAAGTAACTAGCACTAATGTGAGCAGTGGTAGGGGAAGCTCATTTAATTTAGCTGCATGGTCACAGCTATTTCTCTTCACACTGAAACACGATTGTACCCAAAGGTTTCATGCAAGTTTTACAGTCTACAATTTGAGGTGAACTGACTTTTAGAAAAAAATGTCAGTTCAATGTTTGGAAGGAAAACCAAGAGGAAGCAACTTCATCCAATTTGGAAACCAGACAGAATGGCATCGGAACAGCTTGTTTTCTTTGCCACTGTTCCTCACTTTTTTTCCATCCTAAATGAGAGATCTTGCCAATAAATTCGAGTGGCACTTACTGCAAGGCTGAAGGCACCCTGTTACTGTCAAATAAGAGTAATATAAAAATATTTTTAAATTGATATACAATTCATTAATGATTTCAGATTAATGCAAGTCCACTGTTCGACAGTCCCATTGTTACAGATGTTCCTGAAGAAAGCTCATCATTTTCAGGAATTCCTCTTGCTGCTGTCTCTATATAATTGAATGTGTTCAGATAATTAGAGGTTTAATTTGTGCTCAACTTTCTTTACATGAGTACGCCAAATTATATTATCTGTTCACTGCCTCTTCTGCTCCAGTCTTTGTTCTTTCAGGCTTCACAGTTCTTACTAATTAACCAACAATAGATTTTTTTTTTCAAATTGCAACACATTAAAATGTGCACAGGATGTCAAGCTCAGAAGCAGGGCTCCAATTCACTCATGAGAGGACACATTTATCCGGCTTTCAATTTAGATTGAAAGCATCAACCGTTCAAAAGTCCCATCCAACCAGACAGAATGAGACCCTTTGCTTCAAAATAATGGGCCCATTGTCTTCTCCAATTAAAAAAAATGAAGCACAAGTTAATAATTTTTAAAATATATTCACATACTATTTCAGAAAGAAAGATTACAATGAGTTGATTTCTACTTTTGTTCAGACTAGAATCCAGTTTTCCAATCAAAAGGGTCAACAATGACTCCATCTGGAATGGTCATAATTTAAAAACATTTGATTCTTGTGTGCTTGGGAGTCCAACAAGAAATTGCTTCTCTTTCAACCTAGTTTACTGCATTAGGTGGTCCTGATGTGGTCTTCTCCACATCGGGGAGACCAAATGTAACCTTAGAGAGCGGTTCACCGAGCATCAAAGCTGTGCCCGTAGGGGCCCACCTGACTTCCCAGTCACTGCCCATTTTAACTCCCCTTCCCACTTCCTTTCCAACATAACCATTCTTGGTCTCTTCCATTGCCACAACTAACCTAGTTGCAAATTGGAGGAGCAACACCTCATCTTCCGCCTGGGCAGCCTACAGCCTGGAGGACTCAACATTGAGTTTTCCAATTTCAAATAACCTCCCTTCTGTTCCCCTGACTCTCTTCCCAGCCCCTCCACATCCCTTCCACTCCTCCCAGCTATCAACCAGATTCAGTCCTCCCATTGACCAACCGGGTCGTACCCTTTACCTGTCTTCATCTATCTCCACTTCACCACCCTGCCCCCGCCACTCCTTTATCTGCACCTCCCCTTTACACTCATCCCCAGTCCTAAAAAAGGGTTACACCTGAAACATCGATTTCTCCACCTCCTGATGCTGCCTGGCTTGCTATGTTCTTCCAGCCTCCTGCTTGTCTGCATTGAATTCCAGTATCTGCAGTTTTTTGTCTCTAACTTGCTATCATAAAAGCAAAATACAGTGCATACTGGAGATCTTAATGTTGCAATAAGATGATAGAATAGTGCGTGAAATTTGAAGATGATATGAACATATGAAAGGCGAGTTGGATTAGCTGGAGGTGAATACCTAAATAAATGGTCTACAAGGGATAAGCATTTCTGTAAGATGCAAATATGCAAAGGGAAAAGTAAATCACCTGCAGTTAACAAAGGCAGTTAAAGATTGTATAAGGTTAAAGGAAAGGATTTATAAGGCTGCCAGAAGAAGCGTTAAGCTTGAGAATTGGGAGCAATTTAGAACCTGGTAAAACAGGACCACAATATTCATTAACAAAGAGAAAAGAGAATAACCAGTAGGGAACATGAACAGAGGCTCTAAATATTTCTTCAGGAATGTGAAAAGGAAAATGTTAGCTTGGACAAATGTGGGTTTAATGTGTGGCTAGGAGAATTTATCAGGGGAAAACAGGGAAATGGCAGAGACATTAAATGATTACTTTGCAAATGCCTTCACAGAAGAAGACATGGAAAATCTCCAGAAATACTACGTGACCAAGAAACTTGTGAAACTGAAGAACCAAAACAAATTAATTTATCAATATCTGTATTATGAACACTTGTGATTATCTTCCAAACATCGGCAGCTTCTCCAGCTTGGAACGCAGTAAATGTAACTCCTCTGTTTAAGAAAGTGAGGAGAGGAAAAATGGAGAACAACAGACTTGTGATTTTGATGTCAATAAGGAGGTAAATGTGCAAAAGCACATTGTAAAGGATATGATAGCTGGGTGTTAAGGGAAAAATGCTAAAATTGGGGAGAGTCAACTTGGATTTATGGCAGAAAAATCAAAGAATCATCGAGGCATAGAGATGTACAGCACGGAAACAGAGCCTTCGGTCCAGCTCGTCCATGTCGGCCAGATATTCTAATCTACCTTCATCCCATTTGCCAGCACTTGGCCCGTATCCCTCTGAACCCTTCTTATTCACATACCCATCCAGGTGCCTTTGAATTGTACTAGCCTCCACCACTTCCTCTGGCAGCTCATTCCATACACACACCACATTCTGCGTGAAAATGTTACCCTCTCACCGTAAACCTATGTCCTCTAGTTATGCACTCCCCCACTCCAGGGAAAAGACCTTGTGTATTTATCCTATCCATGCCCCTCATGACTTTATAAACCTCTGCAAGGTCATCCCTCAGCCTCCGATGCTCTAGGGAAAATAGCCCCAGCCTATTAAGCATTTCCCTTTTGCTCAAATCCTCCAACCCTGGCAGCATTCTTATGAATCATGTTTGAGAAACTTGGAGATTTTCCAGAATATTAATTTTAATATTGATAAAGTTAAACCACAGAATATTTTTCCTTATATCTTGTGGTGTAACTGGTAAGGTTAGCATTTATTTCTCATCCCTCTTTGCTGAGGATGCAGTTAAGAATTGAGAATCACTTGTAAAACAGACAGGATAAGGATTGTTTCTATTTTCTGGAAAGAAATCTAAGTAAACATTTTGAGTCCTGTATGGCTCCAGCGATGTTTCAGTAAAGTTAGGCTTCGGTACCAAAGCCATACTTTCTGCATTGGATCAAAATAGATGAAAATGGTTTTAGGTGGATGGAAAAAAAACAGTGATTGTACTTCATTTACATCATGCTAAATTATTTCACTAAGAGGCGATTAAAAAAAATTGACATCATAAATGGGGGAAGACACTTATTTTCTCATGATGATAAATATAAAGCTTTATTCACATAAGAAAGCCATGACTTCATGAAACAGAGAAAGATTACATGCGGAGAGGAGACAGAACATAAGTAATTGGAAAAGGAAAATCTCAAAAATCGCTAATAATATTTACTCCTTTTCGCGTGGCATTATTTTAATAGAAAACCGATTTTGACAATTAACTGTCAATATAGTCAAAATGATGAAGACTAATTTTTAAAAACTGTATTGTGGAGTGCTGATGTCAGGTCAGATCAGTCAACTGTAAAAATCAATAGATTGCAGTCACTATCCCAAACCTGCCTAGAGTTGGGGGAGTCTAAAACTAGATGGCATAGGTTTAGGATATGAGGGGAAAAAATTAAAAACAACCTGAGGGGTATCTGTTTCACGTAGAGGGTCATGCTTGTTTGGAATGAGCTGCCGAAGGAAGTGGTGGAAATGAGTACAATTACAACATTTAAAAGGCATCCGTATGGGTATATGAATGGGTAGGGTTCAGAGAGATGTGGGCCGAGATGTCTGGTTGGTGCAGACAAGTTTCCGTACTATATGACTTTATGGTTCTATAAGATAATAAATGCGATAATATTCTGTTTTTGATGATGGGAGACTTGATAAAGTCAATGATTTTAAAGTTTGTTAAATGAAATCAACAATCTCTGCTTTGAGACTGCTTCATGCAGGGGCTTTGTCGATATAATTATTCCTGAATTGGTTGCCAAATTACCTAGAATTTGCAGTTTACTGCAGCTTTATTTCAGCATTACTGCCAACATCTCATTAGAGCAGCTTCCAAAATGTCAGATTTCAATAATCTATGTTATATTTTGCTGAAGTCAAGAAGAAATAATCGCACAATTGATTCCACACTTTTTTGTCAAGTGTGGAATCAATTGTGCGGTTATTTTGCAAAATGTCCAAAGCTACTCAATTGAACAGGACAAAAATCAAAGTACTTTAACAACAGGCAAAGTTCCATATTGTGCAGCGCACTGCTGCTACAGCATTAAAAAAAGCCTAATGACTTGAGAGTTATTTGAGTCGGCTTATTTGAATAGCCACTGGACTGCTGATCGGCATTAATCCTTCAGCAAATGGTAGGATCTGTTCAAATGAATGAAAACTCGGTACAAGGTGTGCTAGGATAGCCCACTAGTCGGAGACGCAGCAGGGTGGGTGAGAGCCCAATGGTACGTAGGGGCAGACCGAGAGCCAGAAGGCGGGTAGCCGTCCTCAGCGCTGTCACCCCGGGCAGGTACCGGGGCGGGCTGCCCCAGAGGTGGTCGAAAGGTGATGAGGGTGGTTAGTGAAGCCGGAAGGTGGGTAGGCCGTCCAAACCGCTGTCACCCCGGGCGGGTAACGGGACGGGCTGTCCTAGAGGTGGTCAAAAGGTGTGTGAGGGCGGACCGAGAACTGGAAGGGGCACGGGGTGGACCGAGAACTGGAATGTGGGTAGGGGCGGGCTGCCTTAGAGTGGTCGAAAGGTGGGAGGGGTGGGGGCTTGCTGGGTCTGTATTGTCTGCACTTCCGTATGTAACCGTATTGTTTAATGTACAAATGTCATTGTCACTGTCTTGTCATGTGTGGAACTGGGACTTGAGGTTTGCCCTCATCTCCCTGTAAAATGGTCGAACGGTAGGGTTTGGGGCCTAGCTTTGCTGCTCCTCTCCCTTGTAAAATTGCTGTCTCTTGTACAGCTGTAAATGTTTATTGTAAACTGTTTTGTAATTTGTTGAATAAAATAAAAAAATGAAAACTCGGTACAACATTTAAAAGCACATTTCAGCCTGTCCACCTCAACAGCTGACTGGGAAAACAAGCAGGCTGCAGTGCGAGGTGCACGCATTCCATTCTCAGATCATTTCACTCCATGTCACATCAAGCTTTTTCTCATATGTTCCATTAATATATACCGTGGGATCTTTTGCAGGAGGGAGTCGAATAGAGCAACAGAGAATGACACCGGGACACAACACATGGGGGCTGGTTTCTGCCTTGGATCTCAAAAGATTGAAGTCAAGAGGTGCAAAAACACTGACTCCTAAGTGATTGCACCATCAAATCTGCCAAGAATGTCACTTATGCCATCTGTATGGACTCAGAGTGCCAACTTGTACACCACAAGCCCTGCCAAGTAATGTCATATGAATCTGATCAACCTCATTACAGCAGAATATATACACTGTACAAGTTAACACAGATCATCAGAACAAGTCAATCATCGTGAACCATGGATGACAGGAGAAATTGTATGAATAGCCAAGAGGAAAAGGGAAGCATACATAAGGTCTAGGCAGCTAAGAACAGAACAGGCCTTGGAAGAATATCGGAAGAGTAGGACAAATTTTAATCGAGGAATCAAGCAGGCTAAAAGGGGTCAAGAAATAACTTTACCAAGCAGAATTAAGGAGGATCACAAAGCATTTTACGATTATATAAGAAACAAGCAGGTAACTAGAGAAAGGATTGGTCCACTAAAGGATAACGAAGGAAGGTTGTGTGTCAAACCTGGGAGAATGGGTGAGATTCTGAATGATTACTTTGCATCAGTGTTCACTGAGGAGCGAAACATGATGAATATTAAGATTAGAGATAGAAGTTTGATTAGTCTGGATCACGTTGACGTAAGTACGGAAGATGTGTTGAATAGGCGAGAGGTTATTAAGGTGGACAAATCCCCAGGACCAGATGGGATCTATCCCAGGTTGCTGAGGGAGGTGAGAGAGGAAATAGCTGAGGCCCTGACAGATATCTTTGTGGCATCCTTAAATACAGGTGAGGTGCCAGAGGACTGGAGGGTTACTCATGTTGTCACCCTGTACAAGAAGGGTAGTAGGGATATTCTGGGTAACTACAGACCAGTGAGCCTGACATCAGTGGTGGGAAAGTTGCTGGGGAAGGTACTGAGGGATAGGATCTATTTATATTGAGAAAAGAATGGGCTTATCAGTGATAGGCAACATGGTTTTGTGCGGGGGAGATTGTGCCTTTCCAACTTAATAGAGTTCTTCGAGGAAGTGACCAAGTTGATAGATGAAGGAAGGGCTGTTGATGTCATCTACATGGACTTTAGTAAGGCATTTGATAAGGTTCCCATGGTAGATTAATGGAGAAAGTGAAGTCATATGGTGTACAGGGTGTTCTAGCTGGGTGGATAAAGAACTGATTGAGCAACAGGAGACAGAGAGTAGTAATTGAAGGGAGTTACTTGAAATGGAGAAAGGTGATCAGTGGTGTTCCACAGGAGTCAGTGCTGGAGCCACTGTTGTTTTTAATATACATAAATGATCTGGAAGAGGGCACTGTTGGTCTGATCAGCAAGTTTACAGATGGCACGAAGTTTGGTGGAGTAGCAGAAAGCCTAAGGGGCTGTCAGAGAATACAGGAGGATATAGATAGACTGGAGAGTTGGGAAGAAAAGTGGCAGATGGATTTCAATCCAGACAAATGTGAGGTGATGCATTTAGGCAAGACTAATTCTAGAGCAAATTATACAATGAACGGAAGAGCCTTGGGAAAAGTTGATGGGCAGACAGATCTGGGAGTGCAGGTCCATTGTACCCTGAAGGTTAGAGTGGTAAAGAAAGCATATAGTATCCTTGCCTATATTGGATGGGGTATTGAGTACAAGAGCTGGCAAGTCATGTTAACATTGTACAAGACATTGGTTCGGCCATATTTAGAATACTGTGTAGTTCTGGTCGCCACACTACCAAAAGGATGTGGACATTTTGGAGACGGTACAGAGAAGGTTTACAAGAATGTTGCCTGGTATGGAAGGTGCTAGCTATGAAGAAAGGTCGAGTAGGTTAGATTTATTTTCATGAGAAAAAAGGAGATTGAGGGGGACCTGATTGAAGTTTATAAAATCATGAAGGGTATAGACAGGATGGATAGAGACAAGCTTTTTCCCAGGGTGATGGATTCAATAACGAGAGATCGTGCTTTCAAGGTGAGAGGTGGAAAGTTTAAAGGCAACACACACGGAAAGTACTTCACACAGAGGGTGGTAGAGTTTGGAACACGTTTCTAGCAGAGGTGGTAGAGGCAGGCACGATAGATTCATTTAAGATGCATCTGGACAAATGCATGAGTAGGTGGGGGAGCTGAGGGATACAGATGCTTAGGAATTGACCAACAGGTTTAGACAGTACATTTGGATCGGCTCAGGCTTGGAGGGCCGAAAGGCCTGTTCCTGGGCCGTAAAATTTCTTTGTTCTTTGTCTTACAAACTGACAGAATCCATGCTTTCAGAGCCTGTTTATTTTTGAAGCAGCTCCTAATGGAGGAGTAAAACAGAGAAAAGAAATTAAATATTCCACTTTTTGATGAATCCAAGGCCTGGAAACTTCACTGTGAAATAGAGTAAGTCTCATGGCGAAAATAGTGGTTCAGTTTAACACTCTGAAGTCTCACTCCTGAACTAGGCACCAACCATTTTCACAAGGAGCATTAATCTGCACAGTCTGTGTGGCACACCTGCATATTTAATGGAATAAGCTGCCAACATAAATCAGGAGGGTGTAAGGGTTGAGGATCGGTGTACTACTTTGTATGTATTTCTAAAAACCTCCACAGGTGCCTTCTGCCCAGTCCATCTCCACACCAAGCGTCCTCAGAAATATTTCTCCCTGATTCTCAGCAAACCCTGCCACCTCCGAAAATCACCGTCACTTAATGCGTTGGTCTCCAAGAGCCACGAAATATCACAACTCTGCACTCTTGGGCCAGAAACAAAGAGCCAATCCTAAGACGGAAACTAATCACCAAACTTCTGACATGACTTAAACTGACAATTATGAAGGACACAAGCCACCAGAATTCAGATGATATTGGTACACTATAGGCAGTCTAATAAACACAGACTCGAGATGCAGAAACTGAGAATAGGCAAATATGCAGACACAACTGTTTTCATTACTTTAAGTCAACTTTGACATCTGGAACCTTGTAGCCAAAGTTGAGAACGTTGTGCAGAATGTTGTATCATTCTTAGTGAAGACTGTATTGCCTGCAGAAGTCCAGTTCATTGTGTATTCTGTCATCTGGGGATTAAGTTAAATCCCAAAAACGAGGAGCTGAAATTCTTTGTGAGAAAGTGAGAATTTTAAAGGTCTTTGTGACTGAGACAGATAACATATATGCTGCATGGACTGCTGAGCCAATTCATAAGATCTGTCCTGATGTACCTGTCATTTAATGCATCATTTATGCTTCATAGTTGACTGCAATTTGCCCAGTTTTTCACATGTAGGATAAGTTTACTCTGGGTTTTGGAAGATAAGTGATTACCTAACATACTTTATAGAGTTTACTTTATTTGAACGTAATGATTAAATAGCAGAACACACTTGATGGGCTACTTTACTTCTGTACCTTATGGCCTTATATTCTAACTTAAACACAGGCAGCTTCAGATATGCAAATCAGACTGTGACTTTGATGTTATAGAAATCCAGAGGTTCAGGGTAGAGGGTAGACATTCCTACTGTCACAATTGGAGAGGCTTTTGTGATAACACTTAGAGAAATTTAGTCACTGTCAATTTTATTGATGACAAAACCCAGCAATCTCTATGTTGCTGCAATTTTGCTGTGTTGCCCTCGGTCATGAATTTTCTTTCCTGTATGTGGAATTAGTGGTCTGCTGAATGCCAGCCCCAGTTACAACCTGGCTAATTTTATACAGAGCGCTCCGAGCCATCTGAAATGATCTTATGGTATAAAGTGGGAGGGCAGCAACCACCTTCGTAGGCATAAACAAAATAAGAGACCAGCTTGAGTGTGGCTACAGATTGTCTTTCTGCAAATGACAAACCTGTCCTGTTATGATTTGAGTAAAGTAAATACCTCATGTACAACTCCTCCAAGATCTCAGAAGACTCCTGCTGCATATATATTCGACAGTGGTTTTTTTCTATATCAAACTGTACGTCCATTAAAAACTACCCAGCTCTCGGCAGCAACTTTGTTGCTTCCGACTCCATAGATGCCAGAGCAAAAAAAGAATACTTGTGTCTCAGACATCTTCATTACAGATAGGGATTGGTGAATAAAAATCTGCCAGTGACTGATCTGGTTTGAAATAGAGTGCACAAAACATATGAGTAGAAAAGGGACTCTTCTTCAAATTCCAAAAATCCAGATACAAAATATTCACAACCTTCAGACATTCCTTCCTTTCATCTTGTTCAACTGATTCTAACAGTTACGATGACTTATAAATCTTAGTATAAATCACCCAAAAATTCATAGAATCCCTGCAATGTGGAAACAGGCCCTTCAACCCAACAATTCCACACCGACCCTCCAAAGAGTCACCTCCTCAGACCCATTCCCCTACCCTACTTCTCAACATTTACCCCTGACTAATGCATCTAACCTGCACATCCCTGAACACTACGGGCAATTTAACATGGCCAATTCACCTAACCTGTACATCTTTGGATAGGGAGTGCAAACTAGCCTCAGGAGGAAACCCATTCAGACATTGGGAGGATGTGAAACCCCACAAAAATATACATCAAGGAAACTGAAAGCAGTAGAACGATCACAGGAAAGTATATCAGAAGAACATGCTAAATAGTAAAAATTCGAAATAATTGCCTTTTCTTTGATTAACCCACACAAAATGTGTCCTGTGCTCAAGAATGCACTGAAAATAGTGGGGGAATTCTCTATCAATAAATTCTTTACAAATATAACAATTATTATTTCGGAGGGTGATTTATGTTGTTACAATGAACATTTGTATTATTATCAAGGTAACTGCAATATTTGATCTTTCACACTGTCTTGAAGGCATGTATAAGTAGAACATTCTTCTATCTATTATAACAGTAAGCTGTGCTGAAATTTAGTAATTGCTTTTTTCTGTTGTATATTGTTCTTCAACATAGGGGCTGGTTGATTCAGTCCGCTAAATTGCTGGTTATGTGGTTCACAATAACAACAATGGCATGAGATTAGATCCTCATCTTGTTGAGGTGGACTTTGGACCTGCATCCTTGCCCAGCCAATTGCTTTTTGTGGAATGGTGTGAAACTACAGATGAGAGGAATGGGGATTGGTCTCATTAAAACATAAATAATCCTGAAGGAACTTGTCAAGGTTGGTTCTGAGAAGTCTTGCTTTCCACAAAGAACTGAGGAGACTGCTCTCTTTCTCTCTCTTTCAGAGAGTTGGGAACTCCCTTCCTCAGACCACAGTGGAGGCTGGATTATTGAGTTTATTCCAGGCTGAATTGGGTAGATTTTTAAAGAACAATGGTGAGGGAGACTCGATGGGCCAAAGGCTTTCATCTTGCTCCTAAGTCTTACATTCCTATGTAACCAATCATTTCTCTCTATGAGTTACTCAGAAAATACCTACCTTCAGGATGTAGCTTCCATTTTCAACATGCACACAACTCACGACAGTTGAGCATCATCTCTCCTGTAATGCACTCCACTCTTCTGCACCAATTCAGCTCAGCTAGAACAGCAAGGAACAGAGAGCCTGGAGATTCAGATTCTTGTCAACAACCCTGCCTCACTAATTGATTCAGAATATCAGGTTCACATACTTTTATTCAATACAGCAAAAACCTGTTCTGCCTTGTTCTTTATTCTATCTAATCAAATACTAAAATCTCCTTGCTTTCTTCATCAGTCATTCATTTCATGCTTTGAAGGTATAGCCGAATAACAGCAATATATTCTGTGTAGCTGAGAATGAATGACAGCCAAGACAATTGAGAGAGAAGTTGACATTCCATCCCGTACTTCATTCCTTATTATGGCACTTGCATTTGAACATCTTGACTTCAATATGAAGCAAGTGCAAATCACACACTAACATGATAGTCTCAACCACAGATCAACTGTGGAAAACTTATTAGCTGAGTAACCAGTTCAACAAAGGATAGGTAGCATGCAATACTGTCCATTTATCTTTAATGTTAATTGCTCAATGTTTACTACATTTGAATCTGGAACTCTGTCGTAGATTACTAAACTTTGTAAAAAAAATGCTCTGAAGCAAAAAAACATCCAAAATGAACAATTTCTAAACCCCTCTAACCTCAATGAATGATTGCTGCTGATTCCCATATACAGCACCTGAACTCCAGCTGAAGCCTTACTTTAAACACCACAGCTGAATTTTACTGGCACGGAGGACCAATTAGTTCACTCAGAAAACAGTGAGCCTATGGAATTCGATGCCTCATAAAGAAACTAAGGTCCAAACATTGAATACTTTCAAAAGGGAGTTATATATAATTCTGAGGGCTAAGTGATGTGGGGAGACAGCAGAAGTTGAGTACTGAGGTGGATCATCAGCCATGATCAGGCTGAATGGCACAGCCGGTTCAAAGTTACTTTCGATGTTTTTACGGTTGGACAGAAGTAAAAGAGGCTCTCCTACAAGCACCATTTAAAAGGAGTCATCAACTGCTTTTACATTAGTTGCTAAACAATTTCTACTAGTTCTATCTGAGCTTGTGCAGGTTCTATGAATGTATATACTGGATGTACAACACAGTCAGGGGTGCAGTCACCAGAATCCCACTTAGTCTCTAACCTCACTGTAAGCAGAAGCAACATGCAGGAAAGCTGCTCAAAGGAAGAAGTCACCCATCCATGCGCACTCCCCTGCTGCTTCCAAGTAAACTCTAAGCTTGAGACCAATTGCCTTCAGGATAAGTTGGATTCAGATGAGAATTCTTTGAATTGATGTATTCTATTGAACCCATACCAATTGTGTTTGGGAGTGACATTTCCCACCTATATCTCCATCACAACTAATGGCAGAACTCCTGAGTTGCAACTTTTAGTTGTGTCATCATTTGAATGTTCCACACTGACAAAATCAGTCATTTGTTCTGATGGGGTAACAAAAATAATGCAAGTGTTAGCAGCACGGAATAGAGTATCTCCTAATGCCAACGGCATGCAAGTCTCCTCTGGTAGCTCCCAGTTTCCCATGCTTTTCCGAAAGAATTCCTATTTCAAGTAGTCAACCTACAGCTAGTCTGCTCCTTTCAAATTTATGTTTGCCCTTCATTGCAGTCTGCTCCAAAATGGGAGCTTGCAACATGATGGCACAAAGCAAGTATATACAATAATATCAATAGATAAAGCAAGACTCAATATAAGTGCAATTACCAAACTCCTTCAGCCGCAAATTCTCCACACACATCACTGCGAGAAACAATTTACAGGCCTCATCAATTCTGTTTCACCCATCATTTCCCACTCAGGAGAATAAAGAATTTAAAAACAAAAGCAACAGAGACTAAACATAGCAAATGAGGAGATGACAACTATGCACAAATGGAACCAGACGAATCTCAGAGGAAAGAAAGAGTCAACAAACAGAAGCAACCAAAAAACATTAACGTAAAGCAACTAATTTCCCATGATTATGCTGCAGTGAATTTCATTGCATTATCATTTTGAATGGAGTTAATGGAAGAAAAAATGGATCAGGGCATATCATGGGTACTCAATTCCAGATCACTCATAACACCTCACCATATAAAGTTAAAATTATCCCCATTATATCCTCCAATTTCAGACAAGCTCCTATGGATATCCACTGTTGTATAGAATAAAATAAACATACATGCAATTTATGTCTGTCATATCAAAGCTTTGAATTTATATTTAACTATTTCTAAATTTCTTGAAATAATTTGTTGAAAATGATTTATGAATTAATATTTACTGAGCAACATCTATTGTGTTCAAAGTGGCCTGGTTGGCTGAAGAGCATCTGAACTCACTGCTCCCCTTGCATTATTTGTATTCAATAATAGGAACATTCTGAAAAAAAAATTTGGTTATTACCAGGGGTGTGGAATCTACTTTTCATTGCAAGCATAAATGTCAAATAAGTAACATAACTCCTGAGAGGCTGACAGAATATGCCCTGAAAGATTCAATCTAAATGATTTAGCAAATGCCCACATAACGTGTCACACAGATCTTTTTCTGTATTTAGCACCTTCGGCTCCTAAATTATAGTGAATGTTTCAGGGGTTAAGTATACTTGATGTCAGAATGTGATGAGTATGGGTATACTATCATTTACTTTGATTGTTCTGTAATATTAGTCAAGTACAGAGTAGCTCATCTAATAACTGCACTTTTTGAACTCATTTCCTTCACTTATTTATTAATGTGTCTTTCCACAAACAGATTAACAGATAAACTGGGGTGTTTTACATGACAGTAATGTATTAAATGGGTCAGGTTATGATGCAATGAGATTTTGAATATGGTCTTAATTATGAAGTACAAATGTGCCACTCAGTACTGTACTTAAGTTGTTCAAAAAATTAAATTTATTCTGTCATTACTGTTTTTCTTTCCCTTCTGTTAAGACTGGGTTTCATTCTTTAGTATGACATCAGTTTCCTCTAACTAAGCCTTAGAAGTTGAATTGAAATTCAGTTATGATTAACATGCACAGTTGAGCTAAAGATTCTAACTGCTATGTTCCAGTGATCAATATCAGATAGTTAATGAAATAATTTGAACTGATTGCGCAATTACTAATGACTGATCATAATATTGTATAACTTATGATTGGCCATTTATTATGATGTGGCTGTCAGTAAACTAAATCCAAGAAAATATTAAAGATTTCCTTTAATTTTACTGCACCTATAATATGTAAGGGTATATACTAAGACAATTACAAGAAAATATTTAAAATCAGAGCTTTGAAAAGCTTCATCACAGTACCCAAATTCTTCAGTAAAATTATGATATTGTCATCAATCCAATTATTCTCTAACAGGTTTCCTCAACACCAGCCTGATGGGAATCCTGTCTTGAAATTTCAACCCATTGCAAGATTACTGTTAATTCATTCTCTCCCGCTGAATTCAAAGCCCAGTTTTTCTTTCACATCTCCTATCCTGTAAAACTTTGGAAGTGGAGGGTTTAATCGCAAAGGCTATAAAAGCAGGAACAAAAAGATTTCAAGCTGTGCAATATGGAAAAACAAGAACAAGACACCAACTAAGGAATAGAATTCCATCATCAGTTTGACCTTGGCAAACTTCTTAATACTTCAAATAGCGGCACACCTTGTTTCTTTCTGTTTTGGTATTTATTTTGTCACTGCCTCACTTATATTCTGCCAAGTGAACATTGTATCAGCACTTTATATGAAAGGATCTGTTATCTGAAAACATTACAGCAACATAATGGGCTTTAAAATGTGATGGAGGCTTGGTGAATCATAAGCATTGTGGAAGTAACACTGAGGAAGGTAATTAACAAGATTAGTTAAATTAGTGCTGTCTCCAACTCTACAGTAGTGACTATCTTTTGTACTCAGATAGGCTGAGAGAAAATATTGAGATTCAAACTTATCTTTGATACTATTAAACATAAGTACTGAATTATAGAGAAGAAACAAAATAAATAAAGTTACATGTTTTGTGGGGGCTCTGCAAAGACAGATCAAGTCTTAAGACAAATAAAGCAACAAAAAAAAGGATTTTAAGGTTCTCAGCAGTAACCTTTGTATTGAATTGGGAAGAATGCAAGTTTATGGAGGTACATTCAGCAATACTGCTTTCTAGAAGAAAGTGCTTGTATCATCAACTGGCTGACATATGAGCAACTTAATTGGTGGCATGGTGGCTCAGTCGTTAGCACTACTGCCTCACAGCACCAGGGACCCAGGTTGATTCCAGCTTTGGGTGACTGTGTGGAGTTTGCACATTCTCCCTGTGTCTGCGTGGGTATCCTCTGGGTGCTTTGGTTTCCTCCCACAGTTCAAAGATGTGCAGGTTAGGTGAATTGGCCATGCTAAATTGCCCATGGTATTCAAGGATGTGTAGGCTAGGTGTATTAGTCAGGTGTATATGTAGAGTAATAGGTTAGGAGAACGGGTCTGGGTGGAATTTTTTCTTAGGGTCAGTGTGGACTCATTGGGCTGAATGGCCTGTTTCCACACTGTGGGGATTCTATGATTTGCATTAAACAGGTATTAAAATATATCTTATTCACACAATTTTATTTCTTTCATCTATCTGAAATGGAACAAATACGTTTGATACAGCATAAATCACATACCTAAATACGCAAATCACTAAAATATCACTTGGTACAGATGGAATTAACTAGCATTTATTTCAATGAATTAACTTGGAACTATGAAGGGTTAGTGAGGGTATGAGGACAAAATTGTGATTTCAGTAATCACAGTAAGCAAATTCCCAGGCAAACGTCGCACATCGTAAGTGCCAGTGTCAGCAGAACTTTCCAGAAAGGCATGGTGAATCAGAAAGGATTATGAGACAGAGAGATTAGATAGATACTTAAGAATGGAGCAAGCATTACCAGATGAGGATAATGGGATATTAACCTGGGATGAAAGTAATTATTTTCTTTCTCATGTTGACATAAAACAAAATTGGAATTTGGATAATGAGATGCATACATGACTAAAATGATAGTGGAAACAAAGAAGATAGGAAGATCTTCAATCCTTGAGCCCACTCCACCATTCAACATGATCATGGCTGATCATTGAGCTCAATACTCTAACCGCCCCCATATCCCTTAATCCCTTGAGCCATAATAGCTATATCTACCTCCTGGAAAACACACTAAGTTTCAGCCTCAACTAATTTCTGGAAATGAATTCCACAGGCTCATCATATACTGGGTAAAGAAATTTCCATTCATCTCAATCATTAAAGGTTTTACCCCTCATCCTTAAACTATGACCCCTGGTTCTGAACTCTCCGCACCATCAGGAACATTCTTCCTGCTTCAAAACTGTCTAGTCCTCTTCAAATTGTATGAGTTTGTATGAGATCCTCATTCATTCTTCTAAACTCCAGTGAATACAATCTTAACTGAATCAATCTCTTTGCTCATATGGCAGTCCTGCCATCCCAGAAATCAATTTGATTAAACTTTACAGCACTCTTTCAATTGCAAGAATATTCTTCATCAGATAAGGAGACCAAACTGCACACAATAATGAAGGCACAGCATGCATAACTGCAGCAAGACATCCTGATTCCTGGACTCGAATCCTCTCACTATGAAGGCCATCAAACTGTTTGCCTTCTTTATTGCTTGTTGCATCTGTGCACTTAATTTCAGTGGCTGGTTCATGAGGAAACCAAGATCTCATTAACCATTACCCTCTCTCAATTGACAGGCATTCAAATAATAATCTGCCTCACATATATTCACATTATATTTGATCAGACATGCATTTGTCCACCCACTCTGCCTGTTGAAATCATACTGCAACATCTCTGCAACCTCCTCACAGCTCACCCTTCCATCCTGATTTGTGTTATCTGCAAATTTTAAGTTATTACATTTAGTTCCCTCATCTAATTCGTTAACATGCATTGAGAATAACTGAGATCTCACAACTGATCCCTGTTATAGCCCACTCATCATTGGCTGCCATTCAGAAAAAGGACACGTTTACTTCAGTTGTTTGTTTCCTGTCTGTTAACTGGTCTTCCATCCATCCAATTAACTACCCCAATCCCATGTCCCTTAAGTTCATATATTAACCTCTTTGTTGGATCCATCTCAACCCCCTGCCCCAACTTCACTCTCTGGAAAAAAAATTTACCTCTTTGTTGAAAGCTGTCTGAATGTCCACATTCTGGTTCCCCCAATTAATTCCACAAGTTACATCCTGAAAGAATTCCAGTAGATTCGTCAAGCATGGTTTCCCTTGTGTAAATCCATGTTGACTGTGCCTGGTTCTGCCTTTGTTGGGCTATAAATTCCTGATGGTAAAAACAATGATTGCAGATGCTGGAAACCAGATTCTGGATCAGTGGTGCTGGAAGAGCACAGCAGTTCAGGCAGCATCCAAAGTGCAGCGAAATTGACGTTTCGGGCAAATTATTATTCCTGATGAAGGGCTTTTGCTTGAAACATCGATTTCGCTGCACTTTGGATGCTGCCTGAACTGCTGTGCTCTTCCAGCACCACTGATCCAGAATATAAATTCCTGATAATGAGCCATAGCAACTTACCCACGAACAACATCAGACTCACTGGTTTATAATTCACTGTATCCTCTCTACCTCCCCTTTTAAGTTAGAGGATTACATTAGCTATCCTCCAACATATAAGAACTATTCCAGTGTGTAAAGAATCTTTGAAGATGACCACCAGAACATCCATTTGAAGGGCCACTTCTTCAAATACACTGGGATGTAGATTATCTGACTGAACTAAGTTTCCTATTATTCCTGACAATATTTGTGTCGTCCTTCAGGCAGACAAAAGTGAGATATCAATTTAGCTTGCCAGCCATTTCTTTGTTTCATATTATAAAGTTTACTGTTTCTGACTGTAAAAGGAGCTACATAAGTTTTCACCAATATCTTTCTCTTTACATATCCACAGAAACGTTTACAGTTAGTTCTTGTGTTCCCCACAAGCTTACTCTCATATTTATTTTCTCCTTCTGAATCATTCACCTGGTTTTTTTTGCAGTCTTCGAAACTATTCCCAATACTCAGGTCTATTCTGTTTTTCCTTACAAAATTGTTTGCCTCTTTTTTTGGCATCTAATCCTATTACCAATTTTTCTCATAAGCAATATTACGGTCACAGTTTTCATTACACTCTTGCACTGGACAGTAAGCACCAATTTTTGTAGTTCACTTACTCATTCTATGAATGGTTGCCATTGCCTATGTGCTGTCAATTTTACCAGTAACATTTCCCAAGACATCATAGCCAGCTCATGCTTTATGCTATCATAGATTCCCTAATTAAAATTTAGGACTGTAACTTCGGAATCAACCTCCTTATTTTCAATTTTGAAGAAGAAATTATCATGTTATGAAGATAAAAACGTTTTCTATCTTCCCAGTGCTATTCTAGCCAGTCTAGAGTCTCCCTGTGTCCACTTGAACAAACAATCATAAACCTGTGCTCAAACTCCTATGCTTGATTATTAAAAGTTACCACGACAACCCTGTTATAGATCACTAAGCCCCAACTTAATTTATAACTTTGCTGATGACACCACCATTGTAGGTCGGATCTCAAACAATGATGGGATCGAAAACAGGAAAGTGATTGAGTGCTTAGTGGCATGGTGTAATGACAACAATCTCTCCATCAATGTCAGCAAATTGAAGGAGCTGGTCATTGACTTCAGGAGGCAGAGTGGAGGGCAGACCCTCTCTGCACTGATGGTGCTGAGGTGGAGATGGTCAAATGATCAAGAGGCACTAAGTTCCTGGTAATGATTATTACTAACAATCTGCCCTGGTCAACACATAATGACGTGACAGTCAAGAAGCACAACAATATCTCTACTTCCTAAGGATGTGAAGGAAATTCAGCATGTCCACAAGGACTCTTATCAATTTTTATAGATGTACCACTGACAGCATCCTATCTGGATATATCACAGCTTGGTATGGCAACTGCTCTTCCCAAGATCATTTGAAATTACAGAGAGTCATGATCACAGCCCAGAGCATCAAACAAACCAGCCTTCCATCTCTTGACTCCACCTACAACTCCTGCTTCCTTTAGGAATGGAACTAATACAATCAAAACCCATCCCATGCCAGTTAGAGTCTCTTCCATCCTCTTCCATCTGACAGAAGATATAAATGTTGGAATACATGTACAAATAGATTGAAGAACAACATCTTTCATGCTGTTGTCAGATTTTTGAACAGACTTCTCAAATGTTAATTCTGATCTCTCTCTCTCTCTCTCTCTGCACTTCTCTGTGGCTGTAACACTGTATTCTGCCTGTATTGCATGCAAAACAACACTTTTCATTGTATCTTGATAAACATGACAACAATAAATCAAATAATAAATCAATCCAGGTAAGAGCAATATTGAAGACAGAAAGAAAGGCAGAAAGAGGAAGCTTGGAATTATATTATTTCTTCCATGAACTCAGAACGTTTCAACCATTTTACTGGTAATTAGGTACATTTTCACAGTCAGAAAAAACAGTAAAACTGGAGAATGTGACATACAACTCTGACCTGTCTTGTCAACCAAGGATTAGTATGACCAGTCTATCCATTTCAAAGTATGACTCTTTTCTCACTTGGTTTTCCCTCTGGGATTTATTGTTCTAATGGAAAAAGCAGCCAATTTGCACACAACCAGGTTAGACAAATAGCCATACAATAACAAGTGGATAATTTTTTCATTTCATGATGTTGCTTGAGAATAAATATTGACCAGGATTCTGGGGAGAATGCCCATTTGGTAATATGAAATTTGAACTACGACCTTCTAACTTTGAGCAACAATAGAGTTGTGGCTAACATTTAACATAGAAAATGCACAATATAGTCCTTAAAATTGAAGTTTGTAAAAACTGCTGGAACAGGAATACAGAGTGGATTCCATTTTGCAGCTCATCGTTGCACAGTTTAAGCAATTTTGTTAAACAGTGGCAAGCAGAAGCATTAGTATGGGCTCAAGGTTCTTTAATCTTGAATCTGAGGATAACTCCCATGGGAGAGGAGTTTCTGCATCTGCAGCTGGTTCAATTGAATACCCAATCTATGCAATGGCTACTTTATGAAATCTGAAATTGTACATGAAAACTGAAACTTATTATTTCATACAAAGAAGGTTATGTTGTGCATAAATCCACAGATTATTTGACAGCCATGCAATAGTACAAGCATGGCGTAAAATACTGATATCACATATTACATAGACAACCAGACTTAATAGTTTAAATAAATCATTGGGCACATAATGCTGAGGCACAATGAATGAACCAGGTCATCTCAATTTGATTTCTTCCACTACACCTCTCGTATGCATTTACTTTTGATTAATATTGCAACTTAGTGCAATTATAACAACACGGATTTGTTTTAATAGGTCAGAAGGGTTGCCACCAGATGAAATTGCAGCTTGAGATCTGAAGTGGTTAAATAATGGCTGCTCGCTGTGTGCTCAGATGCAGAGCTGATTCATAGAGTTCTGGTGAGTCACAAACATCGGAGGCTGAAAGACCTCTGTTCATTCATCAATACGAATGTGCATTAGCTGTTGTGACACTTGACACCAAAAGATCAGAAAATGGTTCGTTTCAAGCAAATTTAGTCTGCGCATACTTATAAACAAAATTAAACTGATGCTAAAAGAGCATTTGTTTTATTCTCAGTGCATGTTTTTGCTTCCAGTTTCAGCAAAGTTTCACTCAGAATTGTCATTATTAAGACAGCAAACTCATTTTTGCTTCTGAATAAAAATATCAGTGTTGTCATCTAATCATCAAGTGGTGTTTGACCAATACAGAAACTCATCCCATTGTTTCATATTCCCACCTCCAACCCAGACTGTTAAACCTCCAGATGGTCACACTAGTTCTGAAATGATACTCAAAAACTGTGGCAGCAGCAAAAATCAGCTATTTCTACTCTTGAGTGTAAACTCATGATTAGTTTGGTAAATTATGGAGACATGTGTTCTCTAGTTTTATTAAGTTGGCTGATTTATTATGTTACATGACTTCTTTGACAAAATAAGGTCACAAAAGAAATATGAAGGGTTTGGAATAAGTTCAAGGTTATGAGGGAACTCTCCCCTCTATGGCGAGATGTGGCAGGAAAAGTGGGAAAATCCAGAGAGTATGAAAATCTTAGAATCTCACCACTGAGAAATATTTTTGCAATTTTCTCCTCAAGCCTTTGATGATGGCTTTTGAAGGCCACTGAGCAGCAGTTCACTTTTTTTCATACATTTGCATCTCAATCAACTCACCTTATGCAATTCATCTCTCCTTCCCCCTCCCCCCCCCAAAAAAAACTAGACAACACAAATTCCTAACATGAGTATCTGGCAGCTGAAGTTTCTCGAATGCTAGTCCCAGTCATCATACAATAGCTTCTTCCCAACAGCATCCTGGCTTCCATGTGCCACCATCGTCCTTTTGGCTGTATAAGTCAGCACCAATAAGCCACTAGATTTACCACAACATTATTCCTGCTCTCAGAACAACCTACCCATCACTTAAACCCTTCAACTTTTTATTTGGAGCTCACAAACACTTCTGGTTTGTGCATTTCTGCACAGTGTCTCCTGAATCTACATGGGATTCATCTCATGGCTCTTAGCTTGCTTTCACAGCACTCACTTCTTGGCTGCCAAACTCTGGACACTTACATTGCTTTGTTCGGGCAAACTCATTGATTTCAGTATTGACCTACAGCAGCTTGTTTATGTCTGGTCCACATTGCTTTCTTATTGCACAGGGCATTTAGTGTTCAGTTACCATTTATCAGCTTCTGTGACTTACATGATTTGTTTCAAAACACAGTCAGAAGCAGGGAGCTTGAGACAGTAGATGGAAGTGAAAAATCAAGGAAGTAGGGAGCATGCTACGGTGCACTATTGTGCCATGTCAACGTCACTCTTACAGCATTTGTCAGCAGTTTACATGACAAACATAATACAACCAAATGGCCAGCAAATGTTAAAGAGAAGCAGTACATAATGGGGTGAAAGGAACTTCGGTCAGCCGGAGGGTGTTATAGTCAGTCAATCAGGCAAGAGAACTTTACAGAAATAGCAAGAGGCAAAATCATGAAAGATTTTAAACTTACACAAAAAGGTATTGCTGACATATTTCAAAACGTATTGGGACAATGATTGAACAGGATTAATACATGTTAGCCTATTGTTAGCAGTTTTGGGTGAGCTTATGTTTACAGAGGGCAATATGTCGGACAGCAGCAAGGGGAGGATCACTTAATTACATAGATAGGCTAAATGAACATCAAAATAATTTCCGAATTTTTAAAGTGCAATAAATCTACTGAAATTTGAGAATGCTCTTTCGGTAATATCAGTTTGTATATTACCACAGCATAAACAGACTATGTTTCCATCCAGAAACATTGGTCACATAATACTAGCATTTGACAGTTAACTGAAAGTAAAATATTTCATTTCATTTCAAGCAATCAGTAGGGAAACTTGAACATTTGTTTTATTTTAAACTCAGATCATTTTCTTCCTTCAACATAATCTCCCGTTTGAGACATTCTCACAGATCTTTCCATTTTGCTAACCTTTCATGTTTGAATCAAATGCATTAAAAATATCCTTCACGCATTTCTATAGGCCCCTACTGGAAAATCATTAATTGATAGTTACAGCTAATATGAGCTCCATAAACCTCCGTGATTTGAAAAATTGTAAAACAATGTTTCTCTTATTGATAAGAAACTTTAATTTTGCCACATCCTTATTTCCCCATCGTTGACAATTATGTACTTCTATTTAATCGTACATTAATTGTCTTTAGTTGTATGCCATTGAATATGAATTTCACTAGGGATTCATTTGAGCTGACATAGACACACGAAAACAAATCATTGTTGTGGTTCTGTTCCCCGAGCTGAACCACAACAACGAGCACCCGAGCTACAAATCTTCGCACAAACCTTGAACAAATCATTGGGTGGGGAAGTGTATTCTGGTAATTTATAACTCTATAGACAAAGATAAAGCTACAAAAACATTGGCTCCAAGTTTATCCTTCCTGGAATAGAATGTTCTTTGGTTCAGAATTTGAGGAAGTCATGGAAGCTCTGCAAGTGTTTAAAATGGCAGACAGAACTGAATTTGGAGATTATACCCTTATTTATGAGGAATTCTGTTGTCATTGGTAGGAAAAAGGAAGCACAGTTTGACTTTCATGTGGGAGAAATGAACTCACAAGGTCATTTGAACGCAGCAGAGAATTCAAACAGATCCCACTTTATTCAAGGGAGATTCGTGGTCCACAATGGGAGGGTAACACACTTGTAGATTAATCGGAAATATTCTTGGTGGCCTGGCTGGGTCTGGAATGCTGTCATGCTGTGAAGTTACTTAAATCCCCAGATATTTAAACATTTAAAGACCAAAGCTCTGCCAGAGAGTGTTGAAAAAAAGTTAGCCCATCATTTATAATAGCTGTTTGTGGATATTACCCAAGGGTAATCATTATGTTATCATTACTGTTTCACTGTTTTCAACAATCTGTCACTATCTCAGTGGCAAATCTAGATTTAAAATTTGAGTGACAGGCGAAAGAGGTTATTAAAAACAGCTATCCTTGATATCCTTTTCTTAAAATAAGGATTTCATTACCTGAAGATATTTAAATATTCAGATTTTTTTTCAATAAATGGGAGTTCATCTTCCACGTAGTAAAACTAGAATATATCAAGGATTCTTAATTTACTTTCATTTCTTTTTTCGCTGATCCTCTATTTGTGCTGAATACTGGGATAATTGGCATATAGAGTACAAGGTGATAGGGTGGTGATGGGAAAAGGAAGATGAGGCGGGCAAACAGAGATGGTTGGACATGGGTTACCATGAGTTGGCATGGCAGCAGTTGGAATGCGAGCTTTGAGATGGCTGGGGAGTGATGGATGGATGAACTCTGAGGGTCAAATATTAGTAGTCCTTCAGTAATTCTGAATTAACTGTAAAAGTCAAGTCGATGATAGAATCAAAGCGTATCTACATGGCTCCCACAATTAAAATACTATAAGAAGAAAAACATTCATCATTTATTGGACAATCCTGTCCAATTTTAGACTTCAAAACTTTATTGCAACATTTGTTCCTCAATTAATGAATCTTAGTATGTACATTATAATTTCCCTTCTTGTCAATTCAGGGATATTAACATTTTGTTCGATATATCATCTTCCAACTAAAATTCCAAATGATCACATAAAAAAATATTGTACTGTTTTCTACTGCAACTAATATTTTCACAATCCTAAAATTTCCCTTCCTCAATCCTAGCTTTCCCTGAGAATCTTCCATCCTCTCCTTGAATTTTCACTTACAGTGACCACAAATACCAACAATCCCTACTTCATTAAGATTTGTTTTCCTTTCCAACGCCTACAGGTTAAATTTTGCTCTGCGATTTATTTAAAGCCCTCGAGTATATGGCAACCATTTTGATGATGTTTAAAAATAGTAACATTTTCAAATTCTCATCAATTTGTGAGCCATGTATTACATTATTGCAGAACAAAACCCCAAAAAAGTAATTTGGACCTGTCAGGCTTGCAGGCAAATCAGTGAAGGAGAAAGAAATGACACTAGCAACCTCTGTTACCAAGAAATTTCAGAGCACTCATATTAAATTCAATTTTTGACAGACAATACCATTCTCTGCTCAAATGACACAGCAATTTCAGACATTAAACAATTCCACTTTCTGAAAAGCAATTATAACTTCCTCAAGTAGGAGCTGAATACGATTTAATAAATAGGTCCAACTTGATAAAATCCTTACCTGCAAGGACACAGGGAGAACTTATTAAGTCAATCAACCAAAGGATACAACAATATATAATTAGGGAAAGAATTTTAGAAGTAAGATTCTTATATACATGTGTGATGACAATTGTTGATTCCAGTGTTCCACAGTTACAAAGAATAAAAGTTACAGGCAGGCAAACTGATTACTTTTCTATTTTATAATTACTATATTAGAAAGGAGGACTGACTCTGTTCAATTTTAATTATAATACTACAGAAAGTGCATTTCAGCTTTGATGCCCATTTGAGGTTGAGAATTTGGACCTTGATTTACACTTGCAAAGGTGGTGCATTGTCAAGAAATCTTCAGATATACCGCAAGCAGCTGGAGAAGATATTTCAAATGATGCCATTCTTCGTTCTGAGGTGTGAGAATGGGGGGCAGAGGTGTGGGTGGCGATGGGGAGGTTTGTGGAGACAGGATAGAGCTGGTGCGATCACACAGGAAACAGACCGGAGGTTGCAGTTGGATTGTTAGAAGTTTCTCTCTTGGTTTCTGAGATGTTATTCCATTTTTTTTTTCAGTTAGGCTCTCGAGAAACTAGACTATCATTGATCCATTCACTTCCCATCCTCGCACGAGCTGACTCATGAACACCATCGATTCTCATACTAGTTAATAGCTTCTGTGCCAAGTTACTGCTGCTCCATGACTCTCCACTCATTCCCAGTCCTTTATATCCACACTGGAAATTTATCAGCAACCTATGATAACTTATATTTCCCCACCTACCAGATGTCGCCTTACGCTCCATGCTAATTCAACACAATTCATCATAAGCAGACCTTAGGAGCTATACTGAAGTGAAAGAAAATATATTTCCAAATAACTGTTATAGACTTCATTATAGTTTTAGGCAATCATTCATGAACGCCCATTCAATATATTTCCCCAAATCCATCACTTGCTATTGCCTCCAAATACTTTTACCAAGGTATTCCAATATTGTAATTTTAGTCAAAGAATCTGCATTCAAGCCAAATGCTTTCATTAGATATTTTAAAGAAAGCTAACAGATGGAAATTTAACAGAGTGAGATTGTAGAGGACCAAATTTTTAAGAATATCAATAAAACTACGTTTGACAACCAATTCAGTTCAAAATCATGTATTGCTGGCCAGTGTTTACAAGGCTTTACCTATCATTCCTAGGTAATACAACATGCCAACTAATTCTCGCATATTCTTAGCCCCTACTTCTTTCTTCATTATCTCGTTATTTGATTCATTCGCCTATTGGTCATTGAGAATACCAATGATGATACCAACAATAACAAATACAGGAACCCGTGTTTGGATTGTTCCGATATTTACCTTGTTGTGATCCCAGCTGATGTTACTGTTGGACAAGTTAGATTACAGAAGAAATCTGCCTCAATATATAGAATCTCATGTTTAACTTTTAAATATAACATGGCATTAATAAGACATTCATAAGACACATTGCTGTAGATTTGGTTTTAACAATAAAACAGACATTAATCATGTTAAAAAAATCTATCTAAATATGTCCATTTAAAAAATTTCAAAACAAATGGCAAAACAAAATATCACCTACATCCCAATACCATCACTTTACTGCTTATCAAATACTAATTAAATTTTCCTTCCTAATTTACTCTGCCAGTCTAACTTAACTGCTTCTTCTCAGTTCTGATCTTATGAGCTGTGAGGCATTTTCTTTTGACACACATACCCTATTGAGAGCTTAGTCTTCATCAAATCTTTCAATAATCTACATAACTCTAACCAAATACTCCTCGCCATGAAACTTTACAAAGTACAACCTTTCACTAAGAGATAACTTATTCCTCAACTTATTTGGTTTCTGTTTATCTCTCCTCAGTTTTCATTTTCCTGATTTTCTTTATGCTCTGTTTATCTTTTTTTTAATCTAACACAAGTCTCCAACTTTTCATTTTTATATCCAAGCTAATTCCATATGTGACATTCCAATTTCAGATCTCTCTCCTTCTAAATCCAAATGCAAGATGGTCACAAATTACCTCCTCTTTTTTGACTAAACTTTTTCTTCAATTTATCTGTCAACTTCCTCAGTTTACCTTTCGTCAAAAATTTCAAAGACTCCAATGGCATATCTTTTACTCACAGAAAACTCCTAGCAATATCCAAAGCCATTTTCAAAATCTGTGCAACAAAGTGCATCATGACACAGCCATTTAACATCCAGGTAAAAACATCCAGCAGATCCACATGCCCATTTCTTTAAAAAGAGATACAGATCCCTCTGAAATGCAGTGAACTTAAATCCCGCAAAAGCCCCTGTAATGTGAAGAAACTTTCCCTAACCTACAGCAAGCATATACTGATTGCATATTATGGTGCTGTAAAGTCTGATCGAGTGAATTTTAGTTAACTCTTCACAAAAATAGACCAAAAGCCATATGCCACTAGTTTGTAATCCAAATGTTTAACTTATATGTATATAGAGATATATTAGACATCTTTCATCATAGCCAAGCTCAGTGGAATAACTCCCTTTTCCCTCTTTCAGCAAATCTACAGAGCCATTCTGTTAAACTCTCATTCAGCATTGTCAGCACTAAAATATCATCTCAGGTGCACTACAGCTCAGCTTCTGCTTACAATAGGATTCTTTGCACATCAACTCGCTTATCAAAGCCTTAATGTCACATTGTAATTCAATGAAATTCCATGCATAAAATCAGACTTTCTTGGCTAAAGCTGTGTTTATTTAAGCAGATATTGAACAGGTAAAAAACTTACAAGCAAACAGGAATAACACAATTTTGTACACATGTATATGCCACAGGAATAGGGTATTATTTACTTCTCATGAATCAATGAAAAGAACTAAATGAAAATCTGAATACCTCTTATAAGCTTCAATCCAAATTCTTTCAATGAAATTTAGCACACATTTAGATCCACTTCTGTATATTAGAACCCCAACATTGTGATACAATTTTGTCTGAATCAAAATAAACTCGCCAATAGGAGATGCACTAGCTTATTAAAAATTAAATAATTAAAATACTTATTGCTTTGGTACAAAGACACAGCAAGCTATCAAATTATGATTAATTCACATGCAAAACAAATAACAACGGACTTTTAAATGTCAAATACGGTTTATATATGTGTTGCTTCAGCATTTATTATCAGCAGTTCAATAATATGAATGATTTAACTAGAGGCAGACTGGGACTGCAGCAAAAAGGAAGGATAACTTAGGACATCTTATGACTTCCAATATCTCTAATGATAAGAAAGTTAGCATTAAGGCACTTTACCTGAATGCTCGTAGCATTCGTAACAAAGCAGATGAACTAATGGCACAGATCATCGTGAATGATTATGATGTGGTAGGCATCACTGAGACATGGTTACAGGGGGGTCAGGACTGGCAATTAAACATCCAAGGATTTTCAACTTATCGAAAAGACAGGGAGGCGGGCAGAGGGGGTGGGGTTGCCTTGTTAGTTAAGAACAAAATTAAATCTATGGCACTGAATGACATAGCATCGGATGATGTGGAGTCTGTGTGGGTGGAATTGAGGAACCACAAAGGCAAAAAAACCATAATGGGAGTTATATACAGAACTCCTAACAGTGGTCAGGACCAGGGGCGCAACATGTACCGGGAAATAGAGAAGGCATGTCAGAAAGGCAAGGTCACAGTGATCATGGGAGATTTCAATATGCAGGTGGACTGGGTAAATAATATTGCCAGTGGATCCAAAGAAAGGGAATTCATGGAATGCTTACAGGATGGCTTTTTGGAACAGCTTGCCATGGAGCCCACAAGGGAGCAGGCTATTCTGGACCTTGTGCTATGTAATGAGCCAGACTTTATAAAAAATCTTAAAGTAAGGGAACACTTAGGAAGCAGTGATCATAATATGGTAGAGTTCAGTCTGCAGTTTGAAAGAGAGAAGGCAAAATTGGATGTAATGGTATTACAGTTAAATAAAGGTAATTATGAGGGCATGAGAGAGGAACTGACGAAAATAGACTGAAAGCAGAGCCTAGCGGGGAAGACAGTAGAATAAAAATGGCAGGTGTTTGTGGGTATAATTGAGGACACTGTACAGGGGTTCATCCCCCAAGAAAAGAAAGATTATCCGGGGAGGGATTAGACAGCCATGGCTGACAAAGGAAGTCAGGAAATGTATTAAAGAAATAGAGAGATCCTATAAAGTGGCCAAGAGCAGTGGGAAATCAGAAGATTGGGAAGGCTACAAAAACAAACAGAGGATAACAAAGAGAGAAATAAGGAAGGAGAGGATCAAATATGAAGGTAGGCTAGCCAGTAATATTAGAAATGATAGTAAAAGTTTCTTTCAATACATAAGAAACAAACGACAGGCAAAAGTAGACATTGGGCCACTACAAACTGATGCTGGAAGCCTAGTGATGGGAGATAAGGAAATAGCTGGAGAACTTAATAAGTACTTTGCATCAGTCTTCACAGTGGAAGACATGAGTAATATCCCAACAAGTAATGGGAGTCAGGGGACTGAGTTGAGTATGGTTGCCATTACAAAAGAGAAAGTGCTAGAAAAGCTAAAAGGTCTTAAAATTGATAAATCTCCTGGCCCCGATGGGCTACATCCCAGAGTTCAAAGGGAGGTGGCTGAGGAAATAACGGAGGCGTTGGTTGAGATCTTTCAAAAGTCACTTGAGTCAGGGAAAGTCCCGGAAGATTGGAATATCGCTGTTGTAATCCCCTTGTTCAAGAAAGGATCAAGACAAAAGATGAAAAATTATAGGCCAATTAGCCTAACCTCGGTTGTTGGTAAAATTCTAGAATCCATCATTAAGGATGAGGTTTCTAAATTCTTGGAAGAGTAGGGTCGGATAAGAACAAGTCAACATGGATTTAGTAAGGGAAGGTCGAGCCTGACAAAACTGTTGGAATTCTTTGAAGAGGTGACAAGTAGATTAGACCAAGGAAACCCAGTGGATGTAGTCTATCTAGACTTCCAAAAGGCATTTGATAAGGTGCCACACGAGAGGCTGCTGAGTAAGGTGAGGGCCCATGATGTTTGAGGTGAGCTACTGGTATGGATTGAGGATTGACTGTCTGACAGAAGGCAGAGAGTTGGGATAAAAGGTTCTTTTTCGGAATGACAACCGGTGACAAGCAGTGACCCGCAGGTTTCAGTGTTGGGACCACAGCTGTTCACGTTATATATTAAGGGATGAAGGGACTGGCAAAGTTTGCCAATGATACGAAGTTAGGTGGACAGGCATGGAGTACTGAGGAAGTGGGGAGGCTGGATAAGGATCTAGACAGTTTGGGAGAGTGATCCAGGAAATGGCTGATTGAATTCAATGTGAGCAAATGCGAGATCTTGCACTTTGGAAAAAAGAATACAAGCATGGACTACTTTCTAAATGGTGAGAAAATTCATAAAGCTAAAGTAAAAAGGGATCTGGGAGTGCTAGTCGAGGATTCTCTCAAGGTAAACATGCAGGTCGAGTCCGTGATTAAGAAAGCGAATACAATGTTGTCATTTATCTCAAGAGGGTTGGAATATAAAAGCACCGTTGTGCTACTGAGACTTTACAAAGCTCTGGTTAGGCCCCATTTGGAGTATTGTGTCCAGTTTTGGTCCCCACACCTCAGGAAAAACATACTGGCACTGGAGCGTGTTCAGCGGAGATTCACACGGATGATCCCTGGAATGGTAGGTCTAACATACGAGGAACGGCTGAGGATCCTGGGATTGTATTCATTAGAGTTGAGAAGATTAAGGGGAGATCTATTAGAAACTTACAAGATAATACATGGCTTGGAAAGGGTGGACGCTAGGAAATTGTTTTCGTTAGGCGAGGAAACTAGGACCCGTGGACACGACCTTAGAATTAGAGGGGGTCAATTCAGAACAGAAATGCGGA
Source organism: Hemiscyllium ocellatum (assembly GCF_020745735.1). Lineage (NCBI taxonomy): Eukaryota > Metazoa > Chordata > Chondrichthyes > Orectolobiformes > Hemiscylliidae > Hemiscyllium > Hemiscyllium ocellatum. The sequence goes on along the minus strand of NC_083429.1, from coordinate 29,777,372 downwards.
GACATTTCTTCAGCCAGAGAGTGGTGGGCCTGTGGAATTCATTGCCGCAGAGTGCAGTAGAGGCCGGGACACTAAATGTCTTCAAGGCAGAGATTAATAAATTCTTGATGTCACAAGGAATTAAGGGCTACGGGGATAATGCGGGTAAGTGGAGTTGAAATGCCCATCAGCCATGATTGAATGGCGGAGTGAACTCGATGGGCCGAATGGCCTTACTTCCACTCCTATGTCTTATGGTCTTATGGTCTTATCCTTGTTCTTGAATAGGTTTCCTAAGTAAGTACTCCGTACGGAAATGAAACTAGATTTTGTGCATTGTAAAACTGCCGTTATGAAGCACAGTTTCCACAGTGACATGACTAGAAGCAGCATGTGGAAAATACTTTTTTCATGACATGTTTGTGAGTTCGCAGTTTTTCAGCATCAACTGTCTATACTCCACAGTGACTACACTTACGTAAATGTTAATTAGACAGGCATGAAAGACAATGCATACTCAGATGTAATTTAATGACATTTCTCTTCTCAATCAGTCGTCAAAGTAGACTGTTCAGTTAGCCTGACACTGCACTCTGCTGATTACTGTTACCATGCTATTAGCTATCATATGCTATCTTTGCTGAAAAGTTAACATTTTCTGTTTGAATACAATTAGAGTTATTAAAGGGTCTGTCATTGATGTCTGCGAGAAGAACTGACCTAGGAGAACCTAACTCTGAAGCTGTATGCTCCAATTGTATTAATCCACAGTAATTGTGAAAAAGACACAATAATTAAAGTACTAAAAAGAATAGGTCCTCCCTTTATTGTTACATTCCCTGATGGCAAAGAGCCATTACATATTTAAGCCACTAAACAAAGGCAGCAGTAGAGGCAATTTTAATTAAATCAATGTTGGATTAAGCAAACTAACACTGACACAATCATTTTCACGCTGTTAAAGCCTGATGTGCTGCAATGATTGCCAAAACCAACTTTCCAAATTTCAAGTGCATAAAACTTGTTGATGCTCATGATGTAAAGTTTGCGACAGTCAATGGAATTCCTTCACTCTATCTGTGAGACAAAGCTGCTAGTTTGCAGCATATGCAGTGTGTTTGTCAGACATGCTATTGGGATGTGTGGTAGGTGTGAGATTGACATAGCACATGACATTGAATGGCATGTCCACCTCCCTGATTGGCCACTGCTGAAAATTTTACAAGCTGCCTAGCTTCATGTAGGCACTACAAAGCCATGGTGCAAGATACTGTGAGCATTTAGGCTCTGGCTCAGAGGGCAGAACATAGAAAGTTCAAGTAATGCAAGGAAGAGATGTAGTGAGTATCTGAGAAGGTGCAAAGTGTGTGAGGGCAAGTGAGGAGTTCTGACAATGCATGTTGGTCCAATCCCGGAGTTGGATGTCTGTCTCTGTATGCCATCATGTCTTGGCAACAACTTGTAATAAAGTGTTGATGCAGCACTGCACTGAGAATGGTCAGAGATGTACCAGGAGGGTGCGGTGAAAGGAGCACGCTTTTGGCACTAATGTCTGTGGATGGAATGTGCATGTGGGCACTGCCCATGGAATGTGCTCTGGAATGCTAGTGTCCAAGGTGGACAGCCGAAGGAGAAAGCAGCGAGCTGGAGTCACCAGGTCACCACTCTGAATTTCAAGTCGAGAATTGGTGCCATCTAGTTCTATCAGGAGAATGAGAAACTCCATTAAATGAGGTATTATTAAATAATAATATGTTACTGCATGCGAATAAGCCTCTTGCGAGTGAGATTCTTATCTCACCAATCAACACTTGCTTGGAGAATTGGAATTTTTTCTCTTGAAATAAAGAATTGCTTTACTGCCGATGTCACTCAATTATTCAAATTTCTCACCAAGACCTATATTGTTCATTGCCTGGGAAGATTACCCCCTAGGTCATTGAATGGAAATCAACTTTTGTAATCAATGCAGATCATGATAGACCACACTTAGGATGATGAAAGCAGTATAATTTATTCCCATCTCCTGCTATATTTTTCCACTAATTTCCGCAACTGCTATTTGATTGCAAGGCATTGTTAGATTACAGTCTATTTCTCGCACCATGCCTACAGTGACATTATTTATGCATTAGTTTGGTCAAGATAGTTGACCACAAACCTTTTATTAGATAAAGCTGAAAATACAAGAACAGTTAAGAGACTTTACAACGTTATGTGAGTGGAGTTACGCTGGATCATTTGATTTGGCTGAGAGCTCGGAATTAAGGAAATCAACACCTCTTGTCTCTACCAGATAGGGATGAAATATTCAGGATTGGTCACATAAACAGATAATTCCAAATAAGGCATACACTTGGCACAGAGAGACCTGTATAAAATCAGCTGGGAAATCCTTGATTTCAGCAGCAACTTCAGAGACTGCCAACTCCAAAGAAATACTCTATATCAGGAGGCATGGTGAAGACACAGGGAGGATTTCCAACCTCGCCAGAGTCAACACTCTCAGGTTTAGGGTTGGTTATAGAACCCTGGGTAAAGAGGGAAGTGAATGAAATACCACTAGTAGTTAAAGGTGTGCCTCATTAACTTAAGTACTTAATGAATTAATTGAGTTTTATAGAGTTCTAAGTGTCTCTGCTGTATCATTATTTATGTATGTAATGTTGTGTTACAGAGACAGACAACGCTTTACAGCTAAATTCTCCCATCACTTGTACTGCTGTTGGCATTGGGCATTCCATAATAACCAATGCCAAAGGTAGTGAGGGGAAAGGGTTGGTTGCCGAGTGTTCTATAATAACCAAAAGTTGAAACTTACTTACCCCAATCTTTGAAACCACCTAGTCAAACTATGATCAGAGGTTTGACTTTCAGCTGAAAAAACTCAGGGAACTATTGGAAGAATCTGACTTTACAAAAGTGGCACTCAATTCAAAGGAAAGCTATCCAGTACCCCTTGTTTGAAAGAGACAGAGAATCTTTACTAAAAAAAAAGGCAGCTTTATGATTACCTTTTGACTTTATATAACTCTGCAGTACAAAATAACACAATGGCCACAACCAAAACAAATAATTTCTTCAAAATCATTGTATGAACATCAACAATGTTGGCAATTATTGGAACAGTTTGACATGAATTAGCTTCTTGAACTACAGGGCATTTTGGTATAACAAGACAGTTGCGTACCTCTGTAACCTGATGCTACAGAAAATTGTGCTTTGGAAAACCGCTTTCGAAAATTGCACTGTAGAAGATTGCAATAGAAAATTGCTATACCCATTCAGTAGAAAGTTTGCATTATTCAAAATGAAACTATGATTTGTCAATTGTGTGATAGCCAATTCGCATTGACAGATCATGTGTTATACCAGAACAACCTGTGCTGTTTTCTCAGGGTACAGCAACTTTCACTGTGTGGGCTCAAATCATATGCGGTTTAGTTGCCAAAAGGGTGGCGGAGAATGGAGAGGGAGGATGACTGAGCTTTGGTGGGTGGAGAAGAGAACATTTGGGGGCCGGGGTTCTCAAGCTCAGTTGAACAACCCAAAGACAGTATTAAATCCTGATGAAGTCTTCAGTTTTAAATGCATTGGGATTCTACAGTTAATAGCTATTCAATAAAGGGGAAATCCAACTTGCAACTCCAATTGTTGTGTACAATGTCAACCTATCACTATCGCACAAGTAAGAAAACCGTGACTGAAATCCTCAAGGCTCCAAAGCACAGCATGAGCAAGAAGTCACATGTATTATCCAAGCATTTTATATGAAGAATATCTATGAATCTCTGCAAGAAAGTTTAAGAGAGAAAATGACAGCAGCAGCTTTCGTCCATCCTGCTGTCATCGCTGTCCAAAGTAAAATGTTTGATCCAATGGTCAGAGACAAACAAACATTGGCCACAATTGTGTTATTTTTCTGAGTCCAGTCATAAAAAGTATTTTAACGAAGTGTCATATTCATATTTATGTAATCAGAATAGAAAAGTTATGGGCGGTACGGTGGCACAGTGGTTAGCACTGCTGCCTCACAGCGCCTGTAGACCCGGGTTCAATTCCCGACTCAGGCGACTGACTGTGTGGAGTTTGCACGTTCTCCCCGTGTCTGCGTGGGTTTCCTCCGGGTGCTTCGGTTTCCTCCCACAGTCACAAAGATGTGCGGGTCAGGTGAATTGGCCAAGCTAAATTGCCCGTAGTGTTAGGTAAGGGGTAAATGTAGGGGTATGGGTGGGTTGCGCTTCGGCAGGTCGGTGTGGACTTGTTGGGCCGAAGGGCCTGTTTCCACACTCTAAGTCTAAGCTGTTAACTATGTCCCTATTATACTTTGAAATCTGTTTTTGTTGCCAAAGTGAACTGAACAATGATCTCAATGCATCCAGTAGACTAATAAGTAACCAGATTATAAAATTGCAGAAATAGGGTTTGAAAATAATTCACAATAAAGGGATATCCCAGTTAATAAGTCTCAAATGACAGTTACCTTTAAAGCAAAGAAATTCGTATAATTGAGGAGCAGAGTATTGCAAAGAATTCAAAACTTTGCCCTTGAAAATTATTCAACAAACCAAACTTAAATTCTTCTACCTTTTGATTCAACACTTGAAAAAATTTCTTTCAAACCATGTTGGAATACAGAAAAGAAGCTATTAAATTTGAATTCAATAAAAATCTGCAATTAAGAGTCTAATGATGGCCATGAAACCATTGTTGATTTTCAACCATCTGGTTCATGACATGTGACTCAAGATCCAAAGCAATGTGGTTAACTCTTAACTCTGGCATGGACAATAAATGCCACTAGCAACACCATCATCCTACAAATGAATAAAAAAGTATAAAAATACTTCGGGCATATGCCCTTCATCAGGAATCCATCTGAGGAGTAGGAAAATCCATGTTTTGAGCATATGCCCTTCATCAATGCTTTAAGGTCCACATCAATGTCAAGATCAATCTTGCTCCATCTTTTGCACTTTTATTCATCAATGTGGCAAGATTCCCACCAGGCAGCAGTGAGGTGCCTTTTGATTGGGATTAATGCTTCTTATAAACCTCGTTCAAGCCACAAATCACCAAATTATAATACAAACTTCCATCTTGTGAAACTTGCCAAAAACAACCACTTCCATTGAGAAGGACAAAGGCAGCTGAAACATGGGAACATGACTACCTGCAAGTTCCCCTCCAAGCCATGCACCATCCTGATGTGGAAATACATTATCGTTCCTTCGCTGTTGCTGGAATTCCCTCCCTAAAGGCATTATGGGTCAACCTACAGTATGTGGACTGCAGCTTCTCAAGAAAGTAGTTCAGCACCACCTTCTCATGGGCGACTAGGGAAAGACAATAAATGGTGGCCGAGCCTGCGACACCCACCTCCCGTCACTGATTTTTTAAAAAGAAGTGAGAAATTGACAAGGAACTCAGAGGGAGTGCCTGGTGGATTCAGCATTTTACTTGTTCCAAACATTCTCTGTGTTGGAAATCAGATACCAACATCTCAGGCACACTCCATGGGCATCACAGGTACCCACATCAGTGCATACTGGCATCTGACAAGGATCTGTATCGAAGAACTCTCTTGACACTTACAGGATGCTTCTGCACTTTAATGCTGCACTAGCACCGAACTGCATTGCTACAGCAAGGACACTATGCCCTCAGGGACATGCACCCAGGTCACTGCCTGACCCATGTGACATCTCTAGCCTGTTTGCTTTCTATCATTGTGTTCATTCACCTTGGACCTACTTGGATGCTCACGGCACCCCTGTCTTGCATTTCCTTGTTTTGTCACATGTTGCCTTTTTGCACTGAGGCCACTCAGCGAGAGATACTAGGCTCAAAATATTACTGCAGGAAGCTTGTCATGATTTCAGCAGATATAAATCAAGTCAAGGGGGATAGCCTTTGCCCTGGGGTTTCCAGCACCGTAAGTCGAGGGCCGCCTCTGATACCAGTCCAGGTAACAGCCAGGACCATTTCCACATTAGGGCTGAGGAACTGAATGATGGGTCGCACGCCACCTATCTTGACACCTTCTGCCTTATGCTGTTTTCCTCATGAAACAAGAGAGGTAAGTATTATGGGAGTCAATCATGGCTGGCACAGCTATCCTCAGAGGGTAAGTAGGCAGGATACAGCACACACAGGGTAAGTAAAGTTGGTGAATGGGGTGGGTGAGAGCGAGTGAAGAGGGAGCTGTTTCAGGCAGTAGTGAGAGTGATAGAGATGAGCCCAATTAGGAGGAGGTACAGCAAAACCAGATTGATTGTGAGGTGTTGGAAAGAAGATAGCAGAGCTAACTCTGGCAGAGTGCAGAAGGACAGTGACCTTCACCTTAGAGTGCTGGATAGTGCTGTAAAATTGGTTTGCAACCAGGAGAAGCTGGCATGGCTTGATGTCATGGTGTCCACAACCAGCCTTAGGGTACCACTTTACTGGCAGAATGGGGCACAGATTAACCCCTGTCATATCTTGATAAATGTCAGCAACTGCACAGGGTAGTTTTAACAGATAATGTTGACCAGGTACACAATGGGGTTTTCAAAATTATATGGGTGCAAGGGATGCCAGTGAATTCTAACCTTCCGGTTCCATCTTCAGAACTATTTTGAAAAAGAGTCATACCGGACTCGAACCATTAACTCAGTTTCTCTCTCCACAGATGCTGTCCAACATGTTGAGTTTCTCCAACAATCTCAGTGTTTGCAAAATTTTAATTGAATTTGTTGGCCCTCCTTTCAAATAGGCAGCATCCGAGGAGCAGGAGAATGGACATTTCAGGCATTTACCCTTCATCAGGAATTCCTGATGAATGGTGTATGTCTGAAACATTGATTCTCCTTCTCCTCTGATACTGCCTGACCTGCTGTGCTTTTCCAGCTGAAAATGTGTTGCTGGTCAAAGCACAGCAGGCCAGGCAGCATCTCAGGAATAGGGAATTCGACGTTTCGAGCATAAGCCCTTCATCAGGAGCTCCAACATCTGCAGTCCTCACTTTCTCCTCCCTTCAAATAGGCAAGCTTATTTTTCAACAATTCCAACACAGAGACAGAGTACACAGGGGGCTAACACCTTCAACATATTTTGTAGTTTTGACCATTGTTCATGGCTAACCTGAGAATGCAACTTTTTAAAAAAAAGGTTCTGTGATTTACACATGAAAGAAGTGAAACTGTCATGGTATTCTAACAGATAAAAGGCTTAACAGATAATCAATTTTTCAATGTATAATTTCAGGTACATCACACTGCAAATTTTTGCTATAAATTCTGTGTGTTAGGATCGAGCCCTCCACTACCACCTGATGAAGGAGTGACGCTCCGAAAGCTAGTGCTTCCAATTAAACCTGTTGGACTTAACCTGGTGTTGCGTGATTTTTAACTTAACACAGAGCAAAGTTTTCTGTGAATATGAATTTGACTTGCGATATAATTTGACAGAATGAAAGAAGTTAACCATCCTTTTTTGCTATTTGTTTTGCAGCCTCTTTGAAGGCAATGCCAACAATGTTGTGTTTCCTCTAAACTGTAATTAGAACTAAACGAATCAGTGACTGTAAATCAATACAGAGTCTTGGATCAAAATCTTACATGCACACAAAAAGAGAATGCAATCCGACACAAGTGGTTCAACTGCAGGAGGTGCACATCATTACAAATCGGCGAGCTACTTATAAAAGGTCAAAATAATCTGTTTGATTCAAAAATAAATGGCCTTCTGACACATCAAAGTACTTGATTAGCCCAGTGATCAATACTTCACATCAACAGGATGTGAAGCAATTATCATGAATTGTTCCATGGAAATCATGTCTTCTTCGTTAGGATCAAAACGTTGAATTTAGAACATTAAGGCACATATTATTGCAATCAACTCTGGATTTTTTTTCCTTGTAAATTTGTTGCAGCACAGGACTAATTTGTGATAGTGCACAGTTACAGCAGAGGTTACTGGATCTTTCAAAGGAAAAATGGCTACATATTCAAAGCAAGAGAACAAACAGGATTCTGGGAAGAGTAATGGGAGGTGGCAGTCATTCTAGGTGGCTCCAGCCTGAAGAGAGTTAGCAGAGAGACATTAAGCTGAATGGACACTTTCTTGACTGCAGATTTTATTATCAACAGTATCTCAAAATCAGCAATACTGAACATTTATTGTTCTTTAAAAAGAAATGCAGTATAAAATTGATTAATATCTCTCTGGATTTTGGTTGCCAAAGTGAGCACCACATGAATAACAAATCACAATAAAACGATTCAAGTGACGCAAACTAGGAAATAACTTATGTACTCATCTCTACCATTTCCTCTGGCAGCTCGTTTCATCCTCTGCTTGAAAAAGGTTACTCAGGTCCTTTTAAAGTCTTTCCCCTCTTACCTTAAACCTGTGCCCTCTAGTTTTGGACTCCCCTACCCTGGGGTAAAGAAAACCTTGGTTATCCATCCTATGTATGCCCATTATGGTTGTATAAACCGCAATAAGGTCATCCCTTTGTCTCCAACACTGCAGGGGAAAATTAACATAGCTTATTCAGCCTGTCACTGTGACTCAAATCCTCCAATGCTGGCAACACTTTAGTAAATCTTTTCTGTATCATCTCAAGTTTAACAACAACCATGCCATAGATGGAAGCCCAGAACTGTACACAATATTCTAAAAGTGGCCTCACCAATGTCCTGCACAGAGGCAACATAATTTCCCAAATTCTATACTCAATGTTCTAATCAATGAAGGCAAGTGTGCCAAACACCTTCACCACCCTGTCTACCTGTGATTCCACCTTCAAGGAACAGTGCCCCTGCCCCCCTGGATCTCTTTATTCAGCAGGCAAGTACAGTTACAACATTTAAAATGCATCTGGATGGGTATTTGAATTGGAAACATTTAGAGGGATACGGGCCAAATGTTGGCAAATAGGACGAGGTCAGATTGGGATGGCTGGTCTGCACAGACGAGTTGGACCAAGGGCCTGTTTCCATTGCTGTATGACTCTGAGTTGTAGAATCATGGAGATGTACAGCACAGAAATAGACCCTTTGGTTCAACTCATCCATGCCGACCAGATATCCTAAATTAATCTAGTCCCATCTGCCAGCACTTGGCCCATATCCCTCTAAACCTTTCCTAGTCATATACCCATCCAGATGCCTTTTCAATGTTGTAATTGTATAAGCATCCACCATTTCCTCTGGCAGCTCATTCCATACACGCACCACCATCTGCATCAAAATGACCCCTTAGGCCCCTTTTAAATTTTTCCCTTCTCACCTTAAGCCTCTGCCCTCCAATTCTGGATCCCCCAACCCAGGGAGAACACCTTGTCTATTTACTCTAACCATGCCCCCCCATAATTTTCAAAACCTGTAACCTCCAACGCTACAGGGAAAACAGCTGCAACTTATACAGCCTCTCCCTATAGCTGAAATCCTCTAACCCTGGCAACATCCTTCTATAACTTCCCTGAACCTTTCAAGTTTTGTAATATCCTTCCTATTGCAGGGAGACCAGAATTGCAAGCAATATTCCAAATTGTGTCCAGTTTTGGACACTACAATTCAGGACAGATATTAAAGCATTGGAGAAAGCACAAAAAAATTCATTTATCTGGTTCCAGATGTGAGAAATTTCAATTTTGAGACCCATTAGAGAAGTTGGACAGTTGTCCTTGAGATAAGGAGGCTGGGGAGTTGACTTGGTAGAGATACTCAAAATCACGAGTACTCTACGCAGAGTAGATGGGGAATCTCATCTCACTCATGAAAGCATCATAAACAAAAAGACACAAATTTAAAATAATTAGCAACAGAAGCAAGGGCAATTTGAGAACAAAAAATAACATAAAGCATGTTCTGGAAAGCATTGATGCCAGTGAGCAGAGGCAAGTTCAACTGATCAATTAAAAGGGAATTAGTCTGTCACCTGAAAATAACAAACATTCATGGTCGCAGGGAAAAGGTGAGATTTGGGCACAACATGAATTGCTCATTCAGACAGCTAGTGTAGATACTATAGGCTGAATGGCCTCCTTCTGTTCTGAAACATTTTTGTAATAAAAAAATAAATTCGTACAGAACTCTTTGATTTCACAACCGTGCTGTTTTGAGTTTAGGAACATGTTTGCCAACATCGCCATTTGTCTTGCTAAGAAAATAATGTACTTAACACACTAGTATGTTCCTTACCAGTAATATTTGCATTCCAAGAATTCATCAACACTTCTCTTTTGCAAATATATGTATGTGTTTTTTGGATATTCTGAGATCGAAATTAGCTAATGCAAATACTGAATAAGAAAAGCTAGAACAAATCCTTAGCCATTACAGCAGTTTATATTTTATTCAATTAATAATTAAACCTTCTCAAATGCAAATGTGGTGCCAGGTACACAGGCCTACTGTGTTATCAAAGCAATAAATTCTGCTGGATCAAACATGGGCAAACGTTAATGGCCACAAAATTCAGAAGGCTCCGGTTGTGTCCCTATCTCTGAGCCAGGGGGCTTGGATTCAAGTCCCACTTGCTCGAGAAGTGTGTGAAAACATCCCTGAATAGGTTCTTAAGGAAAATATCCAGAAAGAGTCATGGGAATTGTGATGCATGATATCTGTAGCTAAAGCATCAGATGCAGATAGCAATTGAACTTCATGCTGTTTGCTTATTTGCACGACTGCAGCTTGCACCCAGCAAGAGTGCACTGCTAACTGGCTGCATCTCTGAACAAAATTGCCTGAGGCCAGTACAAACTTACACTCACTGATGCAATTTCAAATCAAATAGCACCTCCCCTTGTTGTCTTGAGGTCAACACTATTACCACATTTGTGGACACAATCATGATATTATATCTGATGGCTGACGTCTCAGCTTCCATTGAGATGCATGCAGAAGCTAGCCCATGTCTGAGTGTCACAGTGGAGCTCAAAATTAATCATGCATCATGGCTACAGATACCAGTTTTCACAAGGACTTAAAGTGTCTCACAGCAACCGAGTGACCTATCCTCCGACTGATGATTAGGGTATCAACCTACCATCATCTCTCAGGACAACATTATTCATACTTCAAACACCACCACTCCACCAGTACCCTTGCCGTTACCAGTCACTCAATTGCTGCCACCCACACCAGTCTCACATCGGACCCACTAAGAATAGTACTTGCAAGGCTGTCAGTCAAGATCATCTGCCATCTTTCCTAATGAAAGCTAGCTGCAGTCATGCTGCAGCTTCTGGGGTAGCACTGAATTCTACTGTATTGTTATGTAATAGCGGATGGTTTACATGATAAAGCTGGTGTGTCAGTTTTATTTTGTGGTGTCTTTTGTTTCAGCCGAGTGAATATGGCGATAATCAGTAACAGAGGGAAGGTAGCATGTGGGACTATCGGTGAACTGGGAGAGTGAGAGTTGTGTTCAGTGGCACTGCAATTAGATCAGCCATTTTGGTACTATCTGGCTTTAAAGAGACTCTGTTTGGTGTCTTCTTTCCTTGGTCCTCCTATTCCTTATCCATCACTTCTGCTGTATGGGCTGATATGGAGAACCCTGGACTACTCTCCAGAGTTTGCTTCAGAAATCACTCCATTCTACAGAGCCTTGTCATCGTGAGGATACTGTCCTTGTTACCAGTTATATGGCAAGCAGCTAAAGTAGTGGATAAGGAATAGGAGAACCAAGGAAAGAAGACAACCAGCAAAATCTCTCCTCTCCATATTCTCTCTGTCATGCTGCAAAAGGAGAGCAAGTCTTGTCATATTATTGCTACTTATAAATGTTGAAATTTGAAATGAGGAGCAAAGATCTTACTCAATGCATCACTCTAGACTTCACAAACTTGCCACAGGGAGGTCAGGGTTGGGAGGCAACCCACCACTAATGCATGTCCAGTTGTACAAGATTAAGGGATGAAATTAGCTGCAGCAACAAGTTGGAACAGAGCACCGTAAGAGTCAAGTCAGAGTTACGCACTTATCAACGTCGTGTTCAGTGGACTCTTCACACTTCCCGGTGCTTCCACTAACAAATGTGTCCAAAATACTCAATGTGACTGGCATCAATGTTGTTGATCAATATTGGACTGGAATGAGTGGCCATTAATCTACTGTTAATATACATGCTGAGCATATCCAAATGACAAAACAAACATGATATCCCTTCAATGCTTACGTTTGTTTTGAGATGAGGAGAAATCCAAAAATAGACCACAAAGATAGACTTTGAGATGCATTTGCATTTTAAAATATTACTTAACAGAAATTCACTTGTGAGAAAAAATGTCAATGTAAGGGGTCCTCAACTTAGAAATGTCTGACTTGATCCCATAGAAAGGTGCAATTTTAATGTTCTGACAAATTAACATTTCCTGTACTTATGAATGGCTGCTTTATATCATCCTACATTGTGTTCAAATATGTATACAAATCAACTTGTGAATGGACTCAACAATAGAAATCAAAAGCAATCTGGGGAGAACCTGTATTATCCATAAATCAAATCTGTGAAAAATCTGAGGGTTACCATACTTCAAGGTGAAAAACAGTGCATCTTCTAATATTTGTTCTGATATTCACCTCTTTTCTAATAAATAACTCACTGTCCTATACTTCTATTCTGTCAATAGTAATTTCAAGCACATGTTAAGAAAACACTGCATTCAATAAATTAAAGCACAAACAATAACACAGACACATTGCCAACTTAAACTTGCTGGTTAGATTTGTAACCCTCCCTCCATACCCTTCTCCCAACAAAAATGGTAAATTAATATCTTGTGGCAAATATATTCAGCGGCCTGTAGACATCTAGTGTTAAAATATTTTGGAAGTTAAAGGTTAATTTCACTGACTTAGTAAGTAAGACTTAGTAAATTAGCCCATACAACTCATTGAGTCTGGTCCACCACTTAATCATGGCTGATAATTTTCTCAACCCCCTTCTCCTGTTTTGTCCCCATAACCCTTGATCCCCTTGATCCCCTTGATACTCAAGAACCTATCTATCTCAGTCTTAGTTACCTGATGAAGAGGCAGTGCTCCAAAAGCACATACTTCCAAATAAACCTGTTGTACTATAACCTGGTGTTGTATGATTTTTAACTTTGTCAACCCCAGTCCAACACCAGTATTTCCGCATCATAAATGCACTCAATGACTTGGCATCCACAGCCTTCTGTGGCAATAAATTCCATAGATAAAGCGCAGAGTAATGGAATAAGAATTGTAAATTCAATATAGGTATATTTAAAACAGCAGCAGTATCTGGTCATGTGAAGATCTTACAACCAGGACTCTAATTCAGATGTATTCATCTTTGCAACATCACTATTTTAGCAATAGTCAGTACTTATTGCTGACTGTGGGTGCTGGGGAGTGGGGGTCTCAGAAAAGACGTAAAAAGAAAGCTCAGATCTCTTGATCTGTGGCAATGCTATGCTCATTGATGCTGCCCATGTAGATTTCTACAATTCAACTCTTTATGACAATTTTTCAACTGGGACTTCCAATTCAAGATAAAGTATTGATGGGTCAAAAGTTCCCCACTTCATGAGAAACTTGACAAGTGCAAGAAACAGTCACACCCACTTTCCACAAGGTCTGCTGCTTCATCAGCTAAGTGTTTAAAAGTTTCAAATCTTTCGATGGTTAGTGGTTGAATAAATAAGCAGGGTTACCAGATGGGGTTGGGAGTCAAGTTGGGTCAGAGTTACAAGATGCAGGTGTAGTCCGGCCATTGGATTGGGTTGGGCGTATTCAAGTGGGGCTGCAGTCAGTTTGAATTCTGAGGTGCAGTAATGGTGGGTCAGGGAGAAAATAAGTTGTCTTGTCAGTTTAGTTACACTGGCTGATGACTATTTTGACCAGTTTCACCATTGGAACATTTACAATGCAATTATACAGTTAAATACTGTGTCAGTGATGTTCATGGAGGATCTGGGAAGTGGATATCACTGGAAATTGAAACTTCCCAACAAATTTGAATCCAATGGCATGTGCCAGGTCATCATAATGGTCTGCTGCTTGCTTTCCAGTTCATGTCCAATCTTTGCCGAGATGTTGGAAGATTTGGGCTTAAATATTCTTCAATTGGGCTGCCCGCATTAGCAATTATAACAGTGAGCATCATGACCTCACAACACTGCATCTGATGTTTAACCTGTAGCTGGTAAAGGGAAAATCTGAAAGGCAAACCTGAAAGCAGGCTTCAGGTTGGGGAGTCTCTCATTCAAACATACTCAGTGCCAAGCAGGGAAGGGTCCCTTCTATGGGAAATGGTGTCCAACTGATAGCCTGCCCTTTCCTTTGATTCCTCTCTGTTTCACGTGGAAGTGTTTTGAAGAGAAAAATAATCCAGAAGAATCACCAATTACCTACCTTTATAAATGTAATGCCCCTGAGCTTCAACTTTTGAGTCTTGCTGTCTCTTGCCCCCTTTCATGGGCTACTGTGTTTTTTGTTGTTAAATGGCTAGAACATCATCTCCTTCCTCACTGCACCAAATTCTCTGATTCAAATATTCCATCTTATTGCACTCAGTTTACAGCTGACACCATTGAACAATTCATTAACTAAGCAATGCATGATATAATTCTTCATTGCACATTAGATGCCAGAACCTTATTAGCTTTGAAAAGCTTGCATGTACTATTTTGTGAATTTGATTGCTGATTTTCCCTTTCTAAGGTCTCACATTTCAGGTTTGAAGTGTACACTACAGCCTCCGGACAACTCATGAACAAACCCTTTGTATCATTAGATTGATATTCAAATAGCAATTTTACTACATTATTCTCCAATAGCCTAAGGTGATTCAATTACTTTTTGAATAGCTACCAAGATATTTTGCCATATTTTACATTACGAATAACCACTGATGCAGCTTCAATGGTCAATACCTCTTCTGATATTCATCACTGTCTAATGGACATAAACACTTCCATACTGACAGACAGCTTTACTCTATTCCTGTTCTCTGAGGAAGGTTACATTTGGAGCTACTGTTTCACCCGTCAAAACATTTCCAGGATTTTCCTTAGAGAGGAAAAAAAAAGGCAGACAATGCACAGGCACCTGAAGTTTCAAGACTGTCAGGTATTGCAAGGTTAAGTTTTGGAAAGTCTGTGTATTTTGACAGTGTGTCAGAAATGATGCTCAGTCAAGAAGAAACAAAATATTTTCCATCCCTCCCAACTAAAATGACTGTTCTGACGCCAATATAGGTTCATGAGTTGCATGAAGCATTGAAGGTAACAGGCAATAAGCAGTTGGAAAGGATGGACTGTTATTGAAATCACAGAGAAATTGTCTTTGTTGTGATAAGAGTGTTACATGACAGCAAAAAAAAAGCATATGTTGCTTTGCAGCTTACTAAAACAAGACGTCCCATTTTGTTAACAGCAAGGGGTACAAATAATTTGAAAAAAAAACACTTGTGTGTAGGCTAGATAGTAGAAAATGATCACTAGCTTCAATTAAATTGTATTTGTCATAAACGCAAGTAAAATGTAACTGACATTAGGTAAAACTCCTAGGAGAACGCAAATTGTTGCTTTCTACATCCATCCCTGGGTTACTATCACTTGGAGTGGTTACAAACAGATTCTTTGTGGTAGGGACAATGTGTAGTCAGAATCAAACAGCCCTGACACACTTACCAAGGGACAGGTCACAACACATCTGTATTTATCACAGCACACTGTGTTACATCTTTAGAAAGCATACACATCAGCTATTTCAAGTGTTTCCACTTTATCTCAGTAAATTCAGCAGGCAATTTTTCCCTTGTGATTTATTTCTTTTGTGCACTAATCAAGCTGTACGTTTGGGATTTGCAAAATTGCACAGCATTAAAGTTTCGATTATGATGACGTTATTATTTGCAATTGTTTATATCTATGCTTCTATACACTTAAATAGAAATAACGTAAGTCAAAATATAATGCATATGTATGGGAATGTTCAAGGGTGAAAGGAACAATGAGTCAGCAGATCAAAATCAAAGCATTGAACTTTATGCATTCTAAACCTCCGATGCAATATACAATTGTCAAAAGGAATTAAGGGAGGATTTCCCTTTGACCTCACTGCCATCCCTCCATCATTTACTTCATCAAGGCAAATTTCAGTACTGAAAACATATAGAAAATGTTCAGAGTCAAACTCCAATGGCTGTAAACATGACCAAAATTGCTGTACATGAAAGAACCACTCAAGAACCACTCAAAAGCTAATTTCACTGACTTAGTAAGTAAGACTTAGTAAATTAGCCCACGCAGCTCATTGAGTCTGCTCCACCACTTAATCATAGCTGATAATTTTCTCAACCCCCTTCTCCTGTTTTATCCCCGTAACCATTTAAAATGTGTTCCATTATCCAAGATTTCTTGGCTCATTGGTATTACTCTCAACTCTCAGTCCGGTACTTGTGACTTTGACTCTGACTTGAGAGAATTGAGCACACAATCTCTGACACTGACTGACACTGAAGGACACCACTAAAGGAATGCAACACTCTCCAAGGTGCCATCCTTTGAATCAGACATTAAATTGAGGTACTGTTTTCAAATAGGGCTATGGAATTCCCCCAGTGGTTTGAACAACATGGGTTTTCTTGGACTGAAACAATTAATTTGATGACTGCAGTCTGTGCAATTTTGCTGTATAAGAATGAGCTGCCACAGTTCCTGCAAGCTATTGACCCATACTGCCACTATCCCGAACATCCAGTTTCAGTAATTAAGATAGCTAATCATAAGTGTTCAAAACTGGACTCACCACATAACGCTGCTCACTTGCAGTAAATTGTAAAGAAAACATGTAGCAACCTGGCAGTATATATGAGATGCAATGTTTCCTTCAATATAAAGCCAACAGGATAGATTTATCTTATTACATTCAGAATCAATAAGCCTGAATCTGTTTCTAGTAATCTGGAAGATGGAGGTAATCTTTGATATGGAGTTCCAAATCTATGCAGGTATACTTCGGGATTATGAAGGGATAAACCAATTCTTTATTGGTGCATGACTGCAGGAAATTCAGACACATCTCCTCACTGAATTTTGAAAGATCATAAATCACTGTTCATATTCTTTATCACTCTGTCAACTGGGATGTCAGCTTGCATCCTGCATTTGACATTATCATAGCAGACATTTCCAGAATGTGCAGCTCAATGTGTGGGGAGGGCAGTCTCAGTGACTAACACATAGCAGATGTAATTTATCAGGAACCTGTCAATCACTGCTGACTATCTCATATTGGGAGAGGGGGTCAGGATAAGGGATTAGCAACAAAACATTGATGTGCACATTTGCTGTACTTGCCAAAATTAAGTCTAGAAATAGAGGATGTTTTCTCATAGACTGACAGTTTGCAGAGCATGTTATATAGTAGTTTAATCAGGATGGAAACTCTAAGACAAATTATATTATTTCAAAGTCACAGTCTACTTTCCAATAAATAGAATTTGCCATTTTGAAGGGGAGAAAGATCATCTTCAGTGATATTGTAACTTACTAGATTTTTTGGTAATAGACTACAGAACACAGTCAGTAGCTTGAAATCTTCCCATTACTCAATATATGAAAGTACTTTCAACACTAACTTTTACCAAATAAAATGCTGTATTTGTATCAGCATCCTACTTTTAAGGATCAAAGTGCATTTATGACGCAGAGTTTTATCTGCTCCTACTAAAACACTGTTTCTGCAGAGATTTTTTAAAATAGGTTTCACCTTTATGAACATTAAGATCCAGCATGTTCAACAAGTTATTTCTATATTTTATCCAATGTACTTGTCAAAATAAAGGTAAAATGGCTCTACAATGGGATTTTTTTTAAAGCTGGAATTACAGAAACAAATTCACAGACAACAGGCAAACAACATGACACCACGTGCCTCCAGTTAGTGGCTACAAGTAAGAGAATCATTGATCATTACTAGCCATACAATACACAATATTCACCAATTTTCGGATGGACAGTAAGGGAAGACAGTGTTGTGTGGCAGCATTATTGTATCTCATGAAAACTGCAGGCAGCTAAACTGCAAAGTTGGAATGATAGTGTATATCAGGTCATGACAAATGGCACCATCAAAATAGCTCCACTAGTACTTGGAAAAAAGAAAAATGGTTGTGTTTTATGGGGAATTTCAGTGAACAGCAGAACGATAAAGGGCAATAGACAGAGTATTCAGGAATCAATTGATTTAGGGAGACTAAAAAAGCAGAAACCAGACCAAAGAAAATAAGTTAGTGTTCCCAGAGTTATTAGATTAGATTAGATTAGATTAGATTACCTACAGAGTGGAAACAGGCCCTTCGGCCCAACCAGTCCACGCCGACCCTCTGTAGAGTAGCCCACCCAGACCCATTTCCCTCTGACTAATACACCTAACACTATGGGCAATTTAGCATGGCCAATTCACCTGACCTGCACATCTTTGGACTGTGGGAGTAAAACATCTAAATTTAATTGATCTGATTCCAATCTAAATTATGACAAAATTATAGAAACAAAACACAATTAATAATGCAGGATCTGGAGGCACTGAATCCAAAATAACTACTTGAACTACATTTCCAGTTAACTGCCTACATGTTAAACAAACTATTAGAAATCTGTTTATATTTAGTTATTCAAATGCTAAAATAGCCTGGCAAAATAGACAGTTTGTCTCTCACGTCTTTAACTCGATGTCATGTAGGTGTCTTGCTGGCATCACAACACCTGCCTTTCCACAGATGAGATCCATCAAATGATCAGCAGGAAAACAAAAGTTTGAAAATAACATTAAAGCACACTGATATATTTAAAACTGAATTCTGTGCTCTTAAGTTCACATCTGAGATTTGTAATAACCAGCAAGATCAGAACTTCACTTGCAATTTCTAAGAAAAATGAAGCTTGTCATGCAGTGCTTCAGTTCAAAGACAACATGTAAAAGCATAGTAATTAGTCATTTTCTCTTTGTCACAAGGTCCTTGGACTTCTCAAGGGTTTAATTATGTCTGATTGCACAGATTTCAGGATTGCAAAATAGATTTTCTCGGAACTATTGATGTAAAAGTGGCTTTTAATGGTACAGTTTGATTCCCCATTAATGGATGCTATTTTGCAAGTTCCAAGCTAAGTGGACCTGTTTTATTTTAAATGGTCAATAGTTTAGTGTTATTTGGATGTATACTTGCATTTAATGAGGTAGTGGCTGTGTTTTGGTGCATGTGGATGAGAGAAAGAGATTGATTGACTAATTTGTGTTCTTGTTAGTCCCATACTAACAATTGTCATTTCAGAAATTACTGGGCAAAGACAAAAATGGAAATAAATGTCCGACTAAAAATGGTTTAAGGAAACAGATGTTACATCATCATAACTGTTCGCAACTACCTGCCTTTTATGGAAATTCCCCTAACCAATACAGAATTCACATTCGTGTTGTACCACCTGCAAAACAAATCATCTCCGTCCACATTGGGCAAAAAAGAGCAATGTTATATTTCTATTGTACATTCAACTTGAAAATAATTCACTTGTTTAGTTGATTAGCTACAATGCAGAGGTCGCAATAATGTGGTCAATCCAGGTTCATGAGATACAAGTCTGATTTGAAAAAGGAACAGACACTGATTGAAAAGATAATCCCAAACTCCAATCGGTGACAATATACTGAATTCTTTCCTAATTTTACAATATGGAAATGGCTCCTATTCACAAAAACACAGCAGCTTCAGAATCGATAGGACCCAACTTTATTCATCTATACAATCATATGGAATAGGAAAAGGAAAAGGTGATTTGGCTCCTCAAACCTGCTCCTCCATTCAATAGGATCATGGATGGTCTGACATTCTTCTTGCTCACTTTCTGGCATTCTCCTTGTAACCCTTGATTTCCTTTCTGATGAAGAATCTCTCTCTTTCAGCCTTAAGTATACACATGGACTCCACCCCTACAACTCCTGTGGGAAGGAAGTCTAAAGTCTCATAACCCCTAAGAGCAGAAATTCTTTTAATCTGAGGCTTAAATTGTTGCTGAAAATGTGTTGCTGGAAAAGCATCCTGATGAAGGGCTTATGCCCGAAACGTCAAATTTCCTGTTCCTTAGATGCTGCCTGACCTGCTGCACTTTTCCAGCAACACATTTTCAGCCCTGATCTCCAGCATCTGCAGACCTCACTTTTTCCTCTTAAATTGTTGCCCCTTTATTCTGAGACTATACCCTCTGGTCCTAGATTCTCCCATGAGGGGAAATATCATCTCAGCATTCACCCAATCAAGCCATCTCTCTAGTAAACTCCAGTGAGTAGAGTCCAAATCAGTTTAGTCTTTGGTCTTAAGAGAATCCCTACATACCAGGGATCCAAGTGGAACTTGCACTCATGCCTCCTGGCTCAGAAGTGTGCTGCAAGAGCAAACTGTTTAAGGTAGACAATAAGAAAAAAATGTTAAAATCTCTATAAAATGTTGCACTCCAAGTCACACATACCCCTGACTTGGAACTATCTCTCTAATTCTCACTGTCACTAGGTCAGAATTATAGGATTCCCTACCTAACAGCAGTGTGTGTGTACCCACACCAAATCCATTGCCACCAGTTCAGGATGGTGACATGCATCCACACTCTGAAGGGCAATCAAGAAAGGGCCATGAATACAGGCCTTGCTAGAGCTGCCATCCCATAAGTGAATGAGAGACTCACAAGTTTCATCAAGTGTGGCATAATGGCATAATCACTGTTTCCATCATTATAAACATTTAACCAATAAATTACAGTGTTAAAAGTATTTTCATACCATCCAATGCTTTTTCTAACATTATTAATCTCTTATTTCCATTCAGCAATTAACATGAACACATTAGTTTCAGTGCAATCAGCAGTTATTAGCATTGTAGATAAATTCAGACCTCTTTTATGATGGCTTTGGGAGGGATAGAACATTGGAGTCTTGGTTAATGCATTGCATGAGTCATCTACAAAGAAGGAAGTCTTATACTTTGGGGTAAATCTAGCTAGAAAAATAATGACATATTAACGATAAATGGTACTAATGTGAAAACTCGCCAGCAAGTTCAGCTGCTTAAGGTATGCAAAACTTTACAATTTCCTTGTGAATTTGCACCTTGTTTGACACAAATGACTTCTTCCACTTAACCTCCCTAGACTTTGTAGGGCTTTGCTGGATTTGCACATTATTTACCCTTTAAAATTTGCTGCATAAAGTTTGAGCTGGCAATTAAGAGTATAATTACACTTTTAATGTTAGTTGTTAATGCATTGTCTCTAGCACAAAAATTGAAGGGTCATTCTTGCTCCGATATGTAGTAAAATCTTTCATGAAGATAAGGACACCGAGTTATGATGAATCGCAAAAAACCAAAGGCAACATGAGGAAAATCATTTTCATGTATCAAATAAGCACAATTTAAAATGTATGATTTAGATTGTGTTGGAGTCAGATTCACTTGTAGCTTTCAAGAGAGAACTACAAACCAACTCCAAACGAGACGGGCAGGGAGTATTTCATTTGGATAACTGATTGTTTGGATAACTGATCTGATCATTAACAAAGGAAGCCATACCGAACATAATTACGTAAAAAAGCATGGTTACAGAGTTTTTATTTCATTCTTTCAATAAAATGTGTACAAACACTGGATATTGCTGAAAAATTCATGATATTTTACAAATAAAATCATTTTTTGGCTTGAGTTTGACTGAAGTCTGTGAAATAATTTGCTGACATTTTCCTCGGTTTTATCCCAGTACTCCACAGCAGCCAGCATCTTTCTGTTCAGTGTCAGCCCCCTGTCCAGACTAACCAAATGTTGTCCATCCTTCCTCAACCACCAGGGGGGGAGAGAGAGAGAGAGAGAGAGAGACGCAAAATGTAGGGGGAACATGAGAGAGAGGGAAGATTTTTTTGCTGACTTCAGTTTCCAACCTCACACCAATTTTTTTTAGGAAGGTAATTATTTTTCCCTCGTGTTTCCTCCCATCAAGTTTTCCTCCTGTTTATTTTCACGTGTCCTAACTCACTACCATTTGCTCTCCCCCATCAAAAAAAGTTACATTAAATTTTCTTGTCAGCTGAAAGATATTGAACTACTTTTGTTGGGAAAAAAAGAATTGTCAAGGGATAACGGGAGGGAAAAGCAACAGAAATTAAAAATGCGAGTGCATTTTTTGGCTTAACTCTCCGGAGAATGAGCTGAGATAAAACATTGTTGGGTTTGCAAAACAGAGCGAGTCAATGTTGAGAGGGAATCTTGCTGTAAGAGCGCACAGTCCGGGCTTGCACATATGCTGTTTTTGTGTGTTTACAGTCACAGGCCTTTGTCCTCAGGGAGAATAAATATCAGAGAACCTTTTTATAAAAAGTGTAAGACTAAACTCGGATGTCATGCTTCGAGTATACATTTAAAGTTAATTATTCATTAAAGCATACTTGCATCTATATTCCTGTTCAGATTTATAAAATTACGCATTAAATGGACGAGGAATAGAATTTTCTTCCTTCAATTGAAATGCATGCACAGGGACCTTGAGATCTTATTTGGATAATCCAAAATTCAGATAATTGATGTGCGGATAACCAAGCTTATTCTGTATACAATTAGACACAGATAAGATTACAGAGAAATAGCAGGGGAGTAGGACAAGCTGGGCAATTCTTGTCAAGCCCACAGATGGATTTGATGGATTGAATGGACTCCTTCTGCGCTGTCATCATTCTGTTTCCATGCAAGAAATCCTTCAATGGTAAACTGATTAGATTCATGATTTTTTTTGTCTGTCTTTATCTAATCATTACGGAATACTCGTGGGAAGTGAAGAAATGAATATAGCATTAAACAATGAGCACTGTACATCCACCCTTCAGATGTATACTCTTTGATGATTGGTAGCAATCGCAAGGTAATTTTTCAATACTTGCTTTTTCAACCCTGTTGATTTGGTTTTCCTATTTCTTTTGAATGCTTGTCAGGGCTTTGACAATAGTGGCATATAATGTTCAGCTGTTTTCAGAAACAGAGCTTGCGTCCTGTTCACATGATCACCAATTAGGGGAAGGGATGCAAAATGCACCAAGAAAGATAATGGCTGGGGAAGAACAGAGATATGTTACTGATAGCCTGAGGCAAATTATGAGAGTTATCTTAGTCAGGTCAGTCTTGGTGATGACCTGTCACAATAGGAAAAGACAGCTGAGTGCAGACCTACAGCTTGCTATAGCGTCCCTAATACCAAAGACAACTCCATCACAGCAGCCAAAGTAGACACCAATTCCCAAGGTTTCCATTCTCAAAAAGGATATGTCAAGTCGAACTGTAAGTATTTCAATGCACAGAACACAGTGCCTGCAACACTTCAGACATCACATTTCACAACATCAGAAGTAAATAAAACCAGAAAGTCAATAATTTCCTACAGTTCCTTCTGATCTTCAGAGACAGGGCTCACCTCCGGGGAAAGTGGCAAAAATATGCACATAGCTCCAAATTGATAGGAATCTCTATGAGCAATTAACCTCCAATTGACCTTTCTATGTGTCTATTTTGTCCACATCATCACTGAGGTTTCTTGTCAAGTTAAATGTCACTCCCTCTTACTAAATAATCATAAATACAGTCGAGACTACGGCTTCCCTGACAGCAATTCCATTAAATCATCTGGTTTTGATTAAGAAGAAAAAAGCTCTGCACATCATCATTGCAAAAATAAAGAAGTGCAGGTGCTGGGAACCAGAAACAAAAACAGAAAGTGCTGGAGAATCTCAGCAATTTGGCAGCATCTATCAAGAGAAAAATGGACTACTGTTATGAGTCCAGTGAACTTGCATCAGAATTGAAAATAGCTGAGAAAGGGTGACCTTTATGCTGACAATGGGGGCTGGGAAGGGGAAGATGAGCGTAGATAGAGTACATGAAGATGGTGCCCAGAGAGAGACAGATAAAGAATAAAGGATAGGCAAGCCAACAGATGGCAGATAATGAGCTCAGAGAGAAATAAATGTAGTCTCATGTTCTACCAAGAAGAGAAAATGGTTGACGATGGGTTGTCTATGCTAGGACCAACCCAAAGAAAACAGGAATTGCAATTGAGGGTAACAAACATGGAAAAGGGTGTTTCATGTTCTGAAATTGTTAAGCACAAATGTTGAGTCCTGAAGGCTGTAAGGTACCAAAATGCAAGATGAAATCTTGCTCCTCCAGTTTGCATTGAGTCTCACTGGAGCACTGCAGAGTCATAGAATTACACAGCACGGAAACAGACCCTTCGGTCCAACTCGTCCATGCTGACCAGATATCTTAAACTAATCTAGTCCCATTTGCCAGCATTTGCCCCATATTCCTGTTAACCCTTCCTTTTCATGTCCCCATTCAGATGTCTTTTCAACGTTATGATTGGACCAGCCTCCACTATCTCCCCTGGTGGCTCGTTCAAACACACCCCATCCTCTGTGGGAAAAAGTTACTCCTCGGGTCCTTTTTAAATCTTTCCGCTCTCACCTCAAACCTATGCCCTCTATTTTCAGACTTGCCTCCTCTAGGAAATAGACTTTTGCTATTCACCCTATCCATGCCCCTCCAGATCTTATAAACCTCTATAAGGTCACCCCTCAGCCTCAGATAGTGCAGGTTAAAAATGCCCCAGTCGGGAATGAGACAGAAATGCTGACCAAGAAATACACTCATCTGTTGAAATCATAAGTAACTGGAAGTTCAGATTCATTCTTACAGATAGAAGGTAAGCGTTTGGGAAAGCAGTCAACTAGTTTACTTTCCATCTCCCCTGTGTTTATGAGACCAGATTGTGAGCCACAAATAGATTGAATGAAGTGCACTTAAATTGCTGCTTCATTGGACAACCTCCCCTCTCTGCCCACATCAACAATCGGGTACACCTGGTCCTCACATTCCACCCGAACAGTTTTGTAATCAAGGAGCACAGGCCACCATTTCCTCCACCTCAAACAGGATGCCACAACCAAGCACATTCTTTTCCTCACCCCCCTTGACAGCATTCTGCAGAAAGTGTTCCCTCTGGGACACCTGAGTCTTTAGGCACTTTAGCCCCAGGTACCTTTGCATACAATCACAGAACGTGCAACTCTTGCCCACTTCCCTCTTCCGTTCCCTCCACATCCCAGGTCCAGGCTTATATTGGTGCCTCCGAGCACAGCCAATCCAGTTTCAACCATTTACATTTCTCATGAGCATCCAATCCAGCATTTATCTTTCTCTCAGCTTATCGGCTATCTCTTCTGTTTGCCTATCCCTTTCTTCTCGGTCTCTCTCTGGGCCCCTTTCCTCCCCTGTCTTCATCAGCATAAATATCACCCTTTCCAAGCCACTTTCAGTTCCGATGAAGGCTAGGTGGGCTCAAACTCTGTTTTTCTCTCGACTGAAGTTGCCAGACCTGCTGAGTTCTTCTCGCACTTTCTGTTTTAGTTTGCACTTCATCAGATCAACTGAAACATCTCGCAGCCAAACAACCACTTTTAAACCATAAGCAGTGATGTGGATGTCAGTGTATGAGACAAGCCTCAAGACCTTGAAAAACCCTTCCGACAAAGGGTGAACTTATGCACTAAGTATAAAAACGAACATGGGTGTGGGTAGTCATCATTCTGTGGTGTCATCAGCATCTTATACCAAGCATAGATTCATTTTAAACACATGTACATCTTTGCAAACAGATGGTACAACCTGCTTGTCCCTTTGTGCTCAGTTATAAAGGTACTAGTAAATGAAACATCTATTTGTGTACTGAAAAACTGATGCCTACTAAAAATGCAAGTTGTGTGAGATAAGAGGAATGAATACATATGTTGATTATGGGGTCCAAAATTTGGCCTTTTACATGTTGGGCTGACTTGTATGTCACACAGAAATATAGAAATTAGGAACATGCCTCATTCCTTCCTTTGAGTATGCTTCACTGTTCAATATGATCATGGCTGATCATCCTGTTCCCACCTTCACTGTGATTTACAGTTTTTGTCAGACAAAATAACAGTCCATGATGGCAGCCATTATGAACCTACAGAGAGGGAAAGAATTACTGGGACATTTCGACCCAAGGGACAATAACATCCCTAAGTTAATTGGCTTAGATGTAATTAGTGGTCGGACAGGGAAGATGCAACATGATTCAAGCAGTTATGGGTATCTGTGCAACAAATTCATCCATTTTATTGCAACGTGCTTTCAGAAATAGCACCTTTATTTTTAATGGGAATTTCACTGAGAATGAGAGAGAGGTAAGCAGTTACTGACAGGAAATTCCAGAAGGTCAGATCCAGATGAATATATGCTCTGCCACCAAGGAAATGGATCATGTGCAGTAATTCATGAACAGAAGAGAATACGGAGGGATACCAGACTGGAGCAGATAGTAGGGCTAGATGGAGTAAAGCAATGGTCAGATTTTATCATGAAGATCTGGATTTTAAATTTAATTCTTGGGACAAACAATGAACCTACTCAGATCAGAATATGCAAGGATGCAAGCTAAGTGAACTCAGGGTAGAAAAACACACAAAACAAAAATTCACACATACTAGAGTTTATGCAAGTCAAGGAACTGGAACAGCTGAGTTTTCAGACTAGTCAAATCTCATGATCAAATTATTCAGAATCAAGCTGTTGACACAGAATCATAGAAATGTTAAAGTGCAGAAGATTATTCAGCTCATCATGCCTGCACCAGCTTATTGAAATAGCATCATAACCTTATGTCAATTGTCTGCTTTTTCTCCACACTCCTGCAAGCTATTTCTATCCAAATAATCATATCAGGCTCTTCTGAAAGCTTTATTTGAACCTGCCTCCATCACACTTCCTGGCAGTGCATTCTACACCCTAACCAATCACTGTGAGAAAAAGTTTCTTCTCACTTCATCCTTGCTTATGTGAAGCTTATTTTAAATCTATGCCTTCTTGCTCTTGTTTCTTTTATGTGTTGGAATGGTTTATCCCTATCTACTCTATCCAGCCTGCTGATGATTTTGAAAATCTTTATCAAATTTCCTCTCAGCCTTCTTCTCTCCAAGGAGCACTGTCCCAACATCTTTAATCCACTCTCATAAAAGAAGTTTCTTACTCCTGAAACAATTTCTCTAACACCCTTCCACACCATCTTCAATATATTTACATCCTTTTATGGGGTGGTGTGCAAAACTCCAACTGAAGTCTCACAAGTGTCTTATACAAATTCAATAGCACGTGCTTGCTCTTGTACTAAATGCCCAGTCCTCACTTTCTCCTATTAGTAATGCCAAGGATATTATATGCATTACTTGCTGCTCTCGCTGCCTGCCCTGCCATTTTCAATGATTTGTGTATGTAAACACCCAGGTCCCTCTGCTTCTGAATCCCAATCAGAATTGTAGCTCCTATTTTATATAGAGAAGGTGTGGACAATGTTGGAAAGGCAGAAGTTAACAATATAAATTAGACAGAGACAGAAACTGAGCTCTATCTCTCAATATTAATGGATCGTTTAAAGATAATTCAGGATCAAGATTTGGAACTCAACTTTCATCAAAAATCTGATCAGACTTTCCTCAGACTATGTATATCAAGTTGCATTGAAATCTGCCCATTAGATTTTGAGGTATGTTGTTTCCAGCTAAACAGACTAAGAAACAGTGATGGAGTTGAATATATGTTTACGGAGATGGTCTCAGTGGTAGCAGAATACGTGTGTTTGGAGTGGGGTGTGATAGGATCAGATTCCTCTCCAGTATCCCACGTGATGCTTTGGCTAATTAAAAAATAGGTTGAGCCAATTCTATTGACAGGAACTTTTACATGAGGAGCTCTGCTATTGGCCTGACTAATGATATATTTAAATTTTCAGCAAAATAGCTGCTTTTTGTTAAATCTGATTACAAGAAAATAACCTTACAATGTGGATATACTATTATATTACATTTCAGTTAAAAAGAGATGGAACCAATTGAAAAGCAAATTAAAAACCTATATGTTTCTTTTTATAAACAATTAAATATTTCATGGAATCAGCACACACAACAAAGATACAGACCAGTGAATAAAAAATTAATGACAGCATCCAGAAAGATTAACACAAATGTAAGTTTTTGTGAAGGAGCATGAAACATTAATTTGAAATCCATTCAAGGTATGGCAAAATAAATTTTTAATTTTCCTTTGTTACACTGCAACAAAAAGTGCCGAGCTGAATGTTGATGTGTTGAATGTTCAAGTTCTTTAAATGATATTTTTCAGAGTCTTGGAAGGATATTGCATCAGCAAATCCATTGTGCAAAAGCCCTGGTGACAAACAGTGAGAGTTCTTCTGATGATGGTAAGGCAAGAGTTTGATTGAAATGTCACTTGACCAGCTATGCAGAAGCCCTGGGAATCTGGGTCAAGTCCCAACATGGCAACTGGTAGAATTAAAATTAAACCAATGAATCTGCAATTAAAAGCTCATCTAATGGTGACCATGAAACTATTTTTGATTATTGCAAGTACCTATCTGTTTACTTTTTTATTAACAAAGGAAATTTGCTATCCTTACCTGGTATGGCCTGTATGACATTCTGGCGGACTCTAATTACTCTCTGAAATGGCTGAACAAACCACACACAATTATATCAAACTACTACAAAGTCTAAAAGGAATGGATTCAGATGGACAAGCATGTATTAACACTGGATATGACAATGGTGCACCCAGTCCTGTCATCATTTTTCTTTATAAATATCTGGGGTCTTGTTCCAAAATTGGGAGTGATGCCCCACAGGCTTGTCGAGTAAAAGTCTGACCCACTCATATTCACAAAATCATAATTTGCAGACAATACCCCAAACATGACCATCATTGGTTTTCTCCTGTCCAACCAAAAGGGCAGGTCCATCAGACATAGGGACACAATGGCACACAGAGTTCTGTGGAAGGGTCACTGGACCTGAAACATTAGCTCTGATCTCTCTCCACAGATGCTGCCAGATCTGCTCAGCTTTTCCAGAAATTTATATTTTTTGTTGATTGTCCACAAAATTGCCTGAAGAATTCTCATCATTGATACCAGACCCCATCTTGCTTAAGTAGTCAGTTCACCTCTGCCTTAAAAATCTACAATGCTTCTGCTTCCATTGTCTTTTTAATAAGGTGAAACCCAAAAACTTGCAAACCTGTATTTGAAAAATACCTCACTACATCCATTTTAAATGAGCAACCCCTCATTTTTAAACAGTGACTCCTGTCTGTAGAACCTTTCATGAGAGAAATCATCATCTCCACATTGTCTTTATCCTGTCAGGGATTTTGTACATTTCAATTAAGTTGTCTGTTTTGCTTCCAAACTTCAATGGATACGAGCCAAGCCTATCCAATCTGTCAACGTAAATTGACTCACCCATTCCATGCACTATATTTGTCTACTAAAATTTCTCTGAAATGTTTCCATTGCATTTGCATCCTTCTTTTAAGTACAGTGATCAATACTGTTCACAGTTCTCCACATGTGGTCTTATCACTGACCTGCATACCTGAAACATAACCTCCTTAATTCTTTATTCAACTTTCATCGCCATAAGCAAGAACACTCTGTTAGCTTTCCGAATTAGTTGCAGAATCTGCAGACTAGCTTTTTGTGATTTATACATCAGGTAATTACCATCACCTTCAGGAGAGAATCTGGTTATTTTCTCTTGACATTTAATGCCAAATCATTGCTGAAAACACGCACAATCATCATCCTGGGGATATCACTGACTAGAAACTGAATTGGATCAACTATATGAATATTGTAAGTACAAAGGCAGGTGGGAGGCTTAGAATTTCTGCTGGAAGGAACTAACTTCTTGACTCACCAAAGCCAGTCCACCACCCACAAGAGACAAGTCAAAACTCTCTACTTGCTTGGACTAGCACGAGTTCAACATTATTCAAAAGGCTTGATGCTGTCTAGGACAAAGCACGCCACTTGACTGGCACTACATCCACCATCTTAAGCATTCACTCTCTCTACCCATGGAAGCAGTGTAAACTGTGTACAAAATGCACAGCAATAACTTCCCAAGACTTGTCCCAAACCCATGGCCCCGAACACCAGTAGGTCAATGGCAGCAGATGCCTGGGAAGTCCACAAACTGCCACTTCCCACTGAGCTGTTTACAATTCTGAACTAAATCACCATTCATTCAATGCCATTGGGTCAAAATCCTGGGAACTTCCTCTTTTCGTAATAATGTTGTCTTCTTCTTTTTATGTTGTTGAAATACAGATGTTACCATATGCTACCATAGCAGAAACAGAAGTCATCCTGCCTACTGATAGCTATTAGGCAGTCAATGGCTGGTCCATCCAATTAATGCTTGTGCCATCAGGGAGGTGCCGCCTGCTGCCAATTGGTTCCACAATAGAATAGTCTACTCTAAACAATACTCAAAGTGTACTTGAGTGTGTGTCAATAATTTACCTCATATGCAGTGACAAAGAGCTTGAATTTTGCCACAAGCAAGACTCTGCCAGGAAAGCAAGGAAAATGCAGGGATGGAGATCTCTAATGAACAGTTCCAGGTGGTAGAATCATAACCAAGGCTATGGATGGTTGAAAATCCCTTGTAAGGCCTGGCAGATTATTCCTGCTTTCTATAACTGATCAGGAATCCAAACAAAACATTTCTCAGATTCTCACTCTGACCATACTGCCTATTCCTGGCAATCTCTCATGGGAGTCTGTCACCCTGTTAGGCTCATAATTGAAGTCGTGAATCGTTTTTTTGTGTGTGCATGTGTGTGTGTGTGGTTAGTGACATAATGAGGCCACAATTTATTCATGTGACTTGGGCAGATTGCCCTCCCAGTCATGATTGGCAGAGAACTAAAGTGGCACTGAGTGGAAACGATTTGGAAATTTAAAGCAAACCTAATCTGGCTACCAATTTTAATGACTTCTGAGATGTAATAAACACCATTCTAAAAATAGCATTTGAACCTTCAAAATCTTATTTTTACTTAACTGTTGGATCGAGCATAGACACCTACAACAATCTAGTAAAGTCATGTTTACAATTACTATGCATTATATTTAATATCCACTTTCCCAATATCAATATTTTAAAAAGATCAAAATTGTCAGATTCCAAAAGGCATTTTTGATTTCAAATTTTTGGAGTCAATGGCACATATTTCAAACCTGCATAACATTCACTAAGTTAAATGCTTGTTTAGGAATTTATTTCATTTCATCATTATTATCCAGATTTAAACTAACATGAATGTTCAATTCAATAGGAAGTTGTGCAGAATGTCCGCCAATGTGAACAAGAGAAGATTTTAGGATAGAGCCACGATATTGCTATTGCAGCAACATTCAGAAATGTGATATTAAACAGAGATTGCCCCCATGCAGCCTTTTGCTCCCATCTTTGTAGCTCAATGTCAACTCATGTCTCTACCCAGAATGTCCATATCAAAGTTATAACCATTCACCCAGTATTTACAATTGATATATGTTAGCAGTCATGTGGAAATGAAATTAAATAAACTGCAAAAAAAAACACATACAATAAAGACTGGTTAGTGAATATAAAACTCCCAATCAGATGCCATGTCTCTTCCAGGTGTGACGATATTATAATTTTTTTTAAGCTGTAGTTCTAAAATTGGTATGTCTTTTCAGATGGCTAGAACATTTCACATGACTTTGGCACTACTATCTCCAGACAGATAGGAAATGCAATCAAAAACTCATTAAAGTATGGATAATGACAAAGTACTTGTGATGATCCTTTGTTTGAGATGAGCCAATGAGACTTGTCTTTCTATTTCATCCTGAGTCTTGGAGAAATTGAAAATCAATGTATTGTCATGACAGACATTTAAAGTGTAATTTAAATTGAATGGGCCATACAATTAAGAAAAGCTGTGCTATCTCAAAGATCATAAAAGATGGAATACTGCAACATAGGATGTCCATCGGCCAATCCATGACCTGTTTTGCAAGGACTTCAAACTTGCAATGAATGAAATATCATAACATGCCATTAAAATTAATAGCAGAGCTATTTCTGATCAGAAAATAAAAAATGAAAGACACCCTGTGGAATCTAATTCAAGAGCAACTGAACTGGGCAGAAGCCAACAATGCAGTCAAGATAAACCAGTGATACTTTGAAAGTGGGAGAAGGATCCTTTTCCAACTTATTGCAATTTCAAGTTAAGCTCAGAGCTAAACTCCTTACAATGAAACTGCAAAAAGCCTCAAAATTTACTGAGAATCCTCTACTTTTGAAAACCCTCCACTGCAACAGAAGCATCAGTTCAGCTGAGGAACCGTGGACCTGCTCTAGAAGGTACTGAAATCATGACAATTTGCATTTATTTTGTTTTTTTTCCTTGCCTGTATCTAATTTGTGTGCATGTGATGGTATATGTGAGAAAAGTGATGATGTCTGTGTGCCATATTAAAACCTTGAAGGCAAATGTAAATTATAAATAATCTCATTGATTTTTTACATTCATAAATCCAACTGCTGGTAATTATTTACATTGAGATAAATTACCGTAAGGGCAGAAAAATACTCACACCTCAACAAATTGAATTTCAATTCAGGGTCAAACGCCAACATGACACACGGAAGTGAAGATTTTAAATCTCAAGTGCTTGGCCTTTGATAAAAACAAATATTTTCACACCTTAAATCCTTTCATAGACTCCTTTAAACTAGCAAGCAAACTGTGAAATCAGATTCTCCTACGAAGACAATTGTTCCTTACTCTCAATGAAGCATTTCTTATGAATATCCTTTAGCTCTTTGGTGATATTTTCCTCCATTGAAACTACTGCAATATAGGCTACATCAGCTGGCCTGTCAAAACAATTCAGCAGATACTTAAAAAAAGAGCTATTAGTTACAACGAGTTTTTTTTGTTCAGTTTAATGAGTTGGTAAGTTAAGACAAAACTTCAGAGCATGACAGGTTATCTGGTATTAACCAGCATTATAACTGTTTTTACCTCTTTTCCATAAATTGATGACTCCCACACTGCAGGATAAGGCCCTCATAATAACCAAAGAAAAGGTTGTGAATTTACCAGCTTTTTAAATTGAACAAAAAAAAAACTTGTTGCAAATATTACTGGTTGCTCTGTTTGAACTCAACACTGAGCTCAAGAAGGAGAAAGTGAGGACTGCAGTTGCTGGAGATCAGAGTCAAAAAGTGTTGAGCTGGAAAAGCACAATCTTCCTGATGAAGACCTTTTGCTTGAACCATCGACTCTCCTGCTCCTCCGATGCTGCCTGACTGGCTGTGCTTTACAAGTGCCACACTTTTTGACATTAAACTCAAAAAGCACTGCTAAGTTCAGCTTTCCATAGCACTTCCCCCTTTTATATGTTGGTAAAATGGGATATATCAGAAATGGCAGGCAGGATTTCTGCTTCCAACCCTTTTTGAAGGCCCAATGAGCCTTCCTGATACTACAAAAGTGGGCACCATATATTGATGTTTTTTGTCTCAATTTTGAAGGCATTTGAAATAAATGTAATGAGTTCTCCCCCTCCCCATCACCACCTTCCCCAAACCCCCCACCCCTCGAGGCTTAGTGGTACAATAAATTTGAGTTTTGGGTAAAGGATTCATTGCAAACCAGTTTTGCAATCCACAGTTTTCAATATTATTCACTTTTGATAGCAACTATTCTGCAATTTCCTTCGAATGAAGTGATAATTTCTCTGAATCCTTGAGAAGTCATTATTCATCTCCTGTTTTCAATAAAATGGGATTAACATAAAATCATGTGCAAAATCCTTCTTGCGTGGTGCAAACTCTAGGCTTGCAAGTTCAAAGAGACTTGTTGCTTTTGGCATATTTTGCTATGGCACAGAAAAGACCAAAGACTGCATCACATTGTTCACTGGGAATGACTACTGTTTATTTTCCCTTTGCAGATATCAACCTAAAATCTTCACACAGTATTGCATTTCAGCTAGTCCTGCAAGTGTGTGCATTGGTTCATCTACATCTCAAAAACTGATAGAGATTTCATAATTCCAAGCAAACAGTTGAAAGGCCAATGCATAAAGATTCCATGGTACCTGTCAGAACACAATGCCTTGAACAAATAGAAGATGTTCTCCTCATTATTCATTGAATTCTACCCACTATTTGCCAAGTGCTAACAGCATTTCTGAACAAATGAGATTTTGCACTCATGATCTTATTTAATTCGAATTTCAGCCTGATTCTCAGCCTGAGTTACAATTACTGCAAATGGTTTTGTTCGAACACCAGGATGTGCAGATTCAAGTTCCAATGTGCATCAGAGTCAATTCAATTAAAGCAAACTCTGACCTCTGCAACAACTTCTATGCATTTGTCATCTTAAAAGTATAAAACCATTCCAAGGTATTTCACAAAGATTTACTAAATCTGAGGAACTACTTAAAAAAGATATTAGAGTGAATGATCAAAAGAGGGAGGGAAGCCTTAATGGCCATTTTCTGAATATGAGCTGATTAATAAAAATGGAACCAGGTGATGGCTGCCCCTCTCAGCTAGACCATGGGGACGAGGCATTAGTACAGAATATTATGATCAATAATATCCAAGGTTACAGACATAAAGTAAAATGGTGACACCATAGCAATGTCATTGGACGAGCAATCCAGAGGGTCAAGATGATGGCCTAAGTACAGGGATTCAAACTGCATCACAATGACTGGTGTATTTATAATTCAGTGGCCAGCACTGTGGATCGATGGTTAGCACTGCAGCCTCACAGGGACTTGGGTTTGATTACACCCTTGGACAACTGTCCATGTGGATTTTGCACATTGTCCTTGTGTCAGCATAGGTTTCCTGCAGGTGCTCTGGTTTCCTCCCACAGTCCAAATGTGTGCAGGTTAGGTGAATTGGCCATGGAAAATGCAGGGTAATGGGGATAAGTTTGGGGGTAGATCTGCATGGTATGTTCTTTGAAGGGTCAGTGTGGACTTGATGGATCAAATGTAGGGATTCTATGATTCTAAGTAAGGAATAGAAAGCTAGCATCAGTTAATATGACTGTGAAACTATAATCAATTGCCAAAAATCTACCATCCTTACCTGGTTTGGCTTAAATGTGACTCCAACCTAACAATAATGGGATTGATTCTTAGTTGTTCTTTGAAATTGCCTCACAGGCTACTCCAAGAGCAATGCAGAATGGGTGCCAAAATCTAGCCTTGTCAGCGATGTTCACATCCCTGAAGTAATGATAAAAAGAGAGTTTGGTGGGATTAGGGACTAGAGTGACAGAGTGGAGTTGGGGTGCTCATGGTGAAGATGAGCTTGGAGAGGGCGAGTAAGGGAAACAACTTCAGAAGTAAGATAAGACCATCCTGGCATGAAGTCTGACTTCTGGGCTCAGGGAATGATATAAAATGAAGCTGGCATGAGATTGCATAAGTGTCTGTTATCACAGTTGCTCTCTGAAATGACCTTATAGTCCACTCCAAGAGCAATTTGGAA
This sequence comes from Hemiscyllium ocellatum, assembly GCF_020745735.1. Taxonomy (NCBI): domain Eukaryota; kingdom Metazoa; phylum Chordata; class Chondrichthyes; order Orectolobiformes; family Hemiscylliidae; genus Hemiscyllium; species Hemiscyllium ocellatum. The sequence continues at coordinate 29,741,892 of NC_083429.1, read as the reverse complement.
TGGGTGGCAAATGCTAGCCTTGTCAGTGATGCCCACATCTCTGAGGGAATGATAAAAAGAGAGATTCAAGGAGAAGGATGAAAAATCTTCTCATGTCATTGTCACATTGAATATAATTTATGATTTTGATAAGAGCTATTTCAGGATATGGGCAAGGCAGAAATCCAAACAGAGGGGTATAAATGTATAAATAAGGAAAGATGGGCACAAGCTTTAAAGGTGGCAATACATTTTCATGTACTTTGGACTTGAAGGGATTGTTATAACTAGGGTGGTAGTTTATAAATATGGAGGGAGTCAAGGATTATTTTCTTTCTGAGGAGAGGAATAAAGACTGAAGGTTGAGAGGGGAGAGAGCTTCCGAGGAGATAGAAATATGAGTAATATCAGCATAGGGACTAGGTACAGAAGTTCAGTGGTCAGTAGTTTGGTGGGAATAGAGACTAGAGCGACAGAGTGGTCTTCGATGCTCACAGACAAGATGAGGTTGGAGAGAGAAAGAAAAGGAAACAACTTCAGGAGTAAGGTAAGATTATCCCGACATGAAGTTGGGCTTCTGGGCTCAGGGAAGGGTAAGAACTGAAGCTGGCTTGAGATTGGAATAGTGTCCATGTTATTTGTGAGTTATCTGTCAATTCTTTCTCCTTTTACTGGCTCCAAAATCCTGAGGAAGGGTCACTCAACCTGAAATGTTCGCTTTGATTCCTCTCCACAAAGTTCTCTCAGACCTGCTAAGCTTTTCCAATAATTTCTATTTTTGTCTCTGAAAGTCTATTTGGCTTTCAGTGGTCACGGATGAACCACAAGTGAGTCTTAACAAGTAAAGGCCAAACAAGATGCAGGTCATTGTATGATGGTATATAAGTCAGTGTTACATTAGTTCATGAGACACTGTTACCAAGAATTTGAGAAAACAAATAGATTCAAGACTGCACTCAATGAGAACCTACAATGTTCTGCCTTTTCCTCACACCAAGACACTATAACATCTTCAGACAAAGTCGTGATTCATATAGTGTCCAATGTCAACACGTTTTGAACCATTATCTTCCACAACAATGTGAATATTGACAATAGAGAAATCCATGAGGTCCATTGACATATCATTGGAGTTAAGGGTGGAGTAGACAGGAAGGGTCAATTTTGAGAAAAAAAACTTTCTACGCAGAAAAGAACCTTTGATCTCAGAATTCCTTTATTTATATGGAATGTTGATCTGATTAAGGTACACAGAGTAAGACACAAATATTTTTAGATATGTGCTGAAAAGAAAAAATGCACTGATATTATGAGAAATAATCTTGATGAAAATATATTTCCTTCAAATTAAATTTAAAGCAGCTGTGTGCATTATCTTTGTATTTGTTTTAAGTTCAGGTGCAACAAATAACAGAGAACAATATTTCATCCTTTCCAGACATTCTGTACTTTCAAAAATAATTCCTCAGCAGATTAATTTCAGACTGAACTGTCCATTCTAATATGGGAAATTTGTATTTCACAGGAACATATTGTTAGCATATTTCAATGTATCTATTACACATGCAGTCTGCTCCAGTTCACCAGCTTTGCAAAGACAACAGCATAAAGAAAGTGCCATTGGCAGCATTTATTTTAAGACACGCAAGTATGTATTTTTAACTCAGACCTAGTGAGTTATAGAGGTAAGGTTTTGCTGACACGAGCAGGTGTATTGCCTTAGTGACCTACCCAGAATGCAGTGTTGTAAATCAACGTTTCCTGCAGTGTAAAAAGCCATTTATCAGCTGTACAGACTTAGACAGGCAGTTGGAAAACTAAGGAGGTCACTATAAACCAGGTGAGAAGGAAGTGGAGGGGATGATACAGACTATCAATCACATATGCTTAAAAGATAAATAAAAGGTTTCTACTTCTACCTCCTATTTAACTTTCAAATGCTTGATAAAGAACTCATTTACATGTAGTCCTTGTTTCGAAGGACATTCCACCAATGCATACACAGAAACACTAAACTATTGGAGCATCAAATGCAGTTTTGAACCCACAATATTCAGTCAATGGAACCAAATGCCTGAATTTAGACCAAGAACAATAACAACCAGATCAAGAGGTTTATATTTCATTGATATAAAGAACATTTAGAGGGCTTATCTTCTTTTGAAATGTTCTGCAACTATTCTTTTCCATTTTTAAGCATTTTCTCCCTTCTTTTGAGAAACCTCATCTCACAGCCCAGTATTGTCAGAAGGAAATCAGTAAATATATTGTTCATGCTGCTGGAGATGAGAAAAACAGTACAAGTTCATTTTTTATCATTTAGTGATATGTGGTGGACAAGACCAGCTCCTGCTGATTTTCTGGCTTTCTTCTGATATTAAAGTGGATTAGATTGTTAGGCTGAAATTGGCCACTTTTTAAAAATGTTTCTGCTTTGCCAGAAGACAGCACAATGAGAGCAAAAGGGATGGTCAGCAAGGTTGGTTTTGTACATGTCTTTAATTAATTGTTGATAACAGGGAAATGCCAGATCTCAATAATATTGCTACAAGAAAGCGGGGTTATAGAAGCATCAGACAATCCATTATTAAAATGATCTGCTACACTTAATAAGTATTTGTAAAAGTGAAGCCATTATAATTCACCTCATGTTTTAAAAAAAATCAATTTCATGTGACTAACTTTAATAATGCATTGCATGTTGATTTTACTCAGAAACCACATAAAGACATAAGGATTTGGCACTCATATTTCTTTGAGGCTTTCCTCAGGTTTGGCATGAATTTCCTTTCAATTCAGTTTGATTACTTGTTCAAAATTTGACACATTAAATCAGTGAGGCACAGACTTAACTACCCAAACTAACATTTCGACAATTGTCAGGTTTTCTAGAAAACGGTTTAGAATTTTAAAGAGTCAATGTACATTTCTTGTGGCACAGTGACAGTGTCCCTATCTCTGGGCCAGGATACCTGAGCTCAAATCTCAAGAGATGTGAAATAGCAACCCTGAACAGTTTGATTAGAAAATATCTTAAAGAGGCAACATCAGCAGCAAGTGTTCATTATCCTCCAATAGAAATCTGGTAAATCCTGGCAGCAAAGATTGAACAATCTGATTGCTCTTTTCTGATGCTAACTTGGCAAAAACCAGTCTACTGCTTTTTAAGTTGAAAGATTGGAAATGAGAAATCCTAGACCTGAAACAGTGTGGTCATAGGAATGCAGGTTATCAGTTGGTCATCTATTTGACTATCAACAGCATGCTGTGAACTTGAAGACAAGGGAGCAGACTGTTAACTCATGGAAGCAGCTTCTTGCCACCAAATTTCTGGTTGCCACTTGTAATCGGCAAGCAATTTTCCATGCACATGGATCCAGAAGAGGGAGCCAAATCTTGAAGGTAAGACTATAATTCAACATTTCAGGTTATTTTGGCTGGAATGCAGAGTATCAGCAATATGGCAATTTTGCTGAAATTAATGTGAAGATGTTTTGAGCCAAAGTGAAGAAACTAAAAACATACCTCCATGTAACTCGATGGCTCAGTAGTTAGCAATAGTGCCTCACGGTGCCAGGAACCCTGGTTTGATTCTAGCCTCAGGCGACTGTGTGCAGTTTGCACATTCTGTCTGTGTCTGCGTGGGATTCCTCCAGATGCTCCAGTTTTGCACCACATTCCAAAGATGTACAGGCTAGGTGGATTAGCCATATTAAATGCAGGGTTACAAGTATAGAGTGGGTCTGGGTGGGATGCTCTTCGGAGGGTTGGTGTGGACATTTGGGCTGAATGGCCTGCTTTCACACTGTAGGGATTTTATGATTCAGTAGCTGCCTAAGAGACAGAGAGTTTGCTGTGGGGGGAACTGTTCATGTGGTCAGCAGTCAGTGCTAAGCTGGTTAAAAGCATACATGGGATCCTGTGCTTTATAAACAGAAGTGGGAACACATGACATATGAGACACAATATACAAGTTACGATGAAAGTTTATAAAACTCTGTTTCAGTCTCAACATAAGGAAAACTTATACTTCCTGAGTGGTTAGCAGTGCTGCCTCATAGTGCCAAGGACCTGGGTTCGATTCCAGGCTCGGACGACTGTCCGTGTGGAGTTTGCACATTCTCCACAAGTCTGTGTACCTTTCCTCCGGGTGCTCTAGTTTCATCCCACAGTCCAAAGATGTGCAGGTCAGGTGAATTGGCCGTGCTAAATCACCCATAGTGTTCATGGATGTGTAGGTTAGATACATTAGTCAAGGGCAAATGTAGAGTAACAGGATAGGGGAATGGGTTTTGGTGGTAACTCTTCGGTGGGTCGGTGTGGACTTGTTGGGCCAAATGGGCAGTTTCCACACTGTAAGGATTCTATGATTCAACGATTACTCAAATTTCTATATTCAATGAAGAATTTTGTGTCATGCTATTTCCGATATAAGTAGGAAGCCAAAACGCACACAGTAAACTCCCAGAGCAGCACAATCATGTTGACCAGAAAATTCTGCTTGATTTGTTTACTGTGTTCTTCAGATGCTTCATTGTTAATTTTATGTGAGGATTCATGTTTAAAGGATTTCAGAGAGTGGTTCATTTGGAGCACTATTCTCTTTAACAGGTATTTTCTTTTCAAATCTACTTTTCTGGCAATCGCATTGTTTAAGCTAAATACGGAGCCAAAGTAGATTGCTTTACTGGAAGTCACCATCTGAGTTGGTAACTATTGAAAATGGTGGCTATTTTGTTATCGTTGGGAATTCAGATGAGGTACATCCTGCTGAGTTTGAGAGAGAAGCAACCCAGCCTATGCTGGGCCTGTCTGAGGAATTCGTCTTGAGGGTCCAGTATGATAACTGAAACCGATCTCCTGAAAAGTCTGTGATAAACATTTTGCTAATTGAGAGCTCCCAATGTCAACTGCAGAGCTCCCAATGTCAACGGCCTGTGCTGAGTGTCATACATCTGCATGTGCCAGGATGCCATGTAAAAGTCATTTCATTTCTTATTATTTTTTTACTTGTCACAATGCTGGTCTTGTACAAGGTTAATTTGCCCTTGAGTCTTTTTCAGAGAGGGGGTAATTGGCCAGGCTCCATCATGCCTGAAGTTTGAATGGTTCATTGGGACTGGTTGTTTACCTGAACAGATAGTGTTTCAGGCTAAAAGCTTGAAAGGTCTCTTGAAAAACTGGTTTGATCAAGGGCCTATGCCCGAAACATCAATTCTCCTGCTCCTCGGATGCTGCCAGGCCTGCTGCACTTTTCCAGCACCACACTTTTCAACTCTGGTCTCCAGCATCTGCAGTCCTTACTTTCTCCAAGGGGGATGTGGCCAGCTGTCTCACTGCGCAATTCAATTCAGCTCGGGAGTGAGTTGAATAAGAGTCACAGGGGAAACTGGAAACCTTCTCATTGTCCTTCTGCCTATATGATTTTGAACTGGAAGTTGCCTGTCCCATTGTTAAAGGGATGTGTGTATTCGGACTGTTGCAACTATTTTCGGAACAGCATAATTAAGTCAGGTTCGGATAGGATCAGTTATCTGATATTCTGTTTTCTGCTCTTTGTGTTTCCTTCTGTAATTTTGTAAATAAATTTTGTTTGTTTAAAACTTGGCAGTCGACCCAGCATAAAATTAACTCCAGGAATATCTACTATACGCCTCGCTAAACAAACTAACACTTTTCTGACAAAAACAATTTTTACAAAATTAATCTCTCTGGAGAATGTTCTTTATTTGTTTTCAGTTGAACAGTTCATTGAAAATCAGCACTTGGTCTATAGTGGTGTATAGTAAATAGATAAATATCACCGATCTCACCTATAGGACAGAAAGAGCTTGTTGCAAAACAACAAAGAACCATGGGTACTTTGACAACCAAAAGCATTCTATACATGCTCTGTTTTGTGGATCTATTTCAACTGTCTGCATGGAGTTTGCACATTCTCGCCCTGTCTGTACGGATTTCCTCCAGGTTCTTCGGTTTCCTACCAGAGTCCAAAAGTTAGGTGGATTGGCCATGGGAAATGCAGAATTGCAGGGAATGAGTTGGGGTGGTGGGTCTGGATGGGATGCTCTTCAGAGGGCCAGTATGGACTCAATGGGCCAAATGACCTGTTTTCACACCATAGGGATTCTATGATCCAAACTGCATGACGTGAATGTCTGGTTAGTCAGGTGAATGCACTTGATCAATTGTTCCTGAGTGAATTTCAAGAACAGGGAGCACTTCCAGGAAGTCCACTGTAGATATGACCTTCCATCTCCCTCTTCCCCTGGTCTGTCCTAATCTTCTGTGTGGCTGACCTTTGTCCACCAGAACAAGCACAGATCTGCAAAGCTACCCATGACATCAATAAAACTGCAATCAAAAGATAAAGGGACGCCAGCATCAGGAAATTCTGGTTGGTAGCATTACAATTCAGTTGTAGAATCCAAACAAAAATGGTACAAATGAGCACCAAGAGGAGGACCAGCAGCTAAAAGGTCAAACAGCGCCTAACCTTCAGAATGAAACTCTTTAAACAGTGTGACTGCAGAGTTCTTGTTATGTTACTAAAGTAATTGAATACAGCAATGAGCATTTTGAATGTTGACAGCATGTGACCTGACGTCCTGTGGAGGAATCTCAGCCAATAATGTACAAAAGGAACTTTTAGCACCATGCACACTGGTCACAATGTTGGACACTGTTAGATTGCAGCAACACACACAGCATGATACAATTTGTCTAATGCACTGTGGATTATCAAATTTATCATTTCCCCCACTCTATTAAAAACCAAACACATCTGGTTTATAGACAACCCTAATTCATTTATAATTCAGTCATCACATGAACAGCCTGGGTGGGGATTATCACTGACCAGAAACTTTACTGCAGTGCAGTTACAAACACAGACCTGAAACTGGAAATCATATGATGATTTTCAAGCTCCCAAACCATGCACATTATCTGCAAGGCACAAGTCAGTGTGATGGAATATGCTCCACTTGTCTGAGTCTATCCATGATTGCCATTCCAACAACAGGAATTCTGACAACATCCGAACAGATTATTCACCTCTAAAAAGAAAATCTCCCTCCATCACCACAATACAGCAGAAGCAGGGAGCACCATATAATAAATGTACTGCAGCATTCACTGATTCTCCAGGAGCAACATTTTCCAAACTTGTACTGTTGAGCATGAAAAGGGCAGCAGACACATGGGAACACCATTATTAGCAGATCACTGTTCAAGTAATACATCACTCTGGCATGGAATTCCAATCTGTTTTTTTTTCAGATTTGATTAGATTCCCTACAGTGTAGAAACAGGCCCTTCAGCCCAACAACTCCACACCGATCGTCTGAAGAGTAACCCACCCAGACCCAATCCCCTCCCCTATATTTATCCCTGACTAATGCACTTAACGTTATGGGAAATTTAGCATGTCCAATTTACCCGACCGACACATCTTTTGGATTGTCAGAGGAAACCGGAGCACCCGGAGGAAACCCAAACAGACACAGGGAGAATGTGTAAACTCCACACAGACAGTCCGTCAAGGCAGAAATCAAACCCGGGTCCCTGACGCTGTGAGGCAGCAGTGCTCATTACTGAGCCACCAGGAGTCAAAAGTCTACAATTCCTTGCTGAGCAGCATTGAATGTGTACGTACACCATATGACGGTGATGCTGCAAGAGGCGGCTCCCAGTCTCCACCTCAGGGACTTTGAGGAATGGACAACAGATGCTGGCCTTTTCCATGATGTTCACATTTTAGGAATGAATGAAAAAATTAGACTTGCACAAATTTCATGGAATAATGGTTAAGTATGCTGGTGAAAAGAATTCCAAGTGTCATTTTAATTGGATTTACCTGTTGTCCTGAATTGTCTTTGATCTTGACACAAACTCCTCATATTTTACATTCTATTGCCATCACATATGGTTCCATATACACATAAATTCTGCAAAATTTGTGACAATAGTAGGCAGCCGACGCACTTGTAGCATAAACAATGCTACAATTCTCAGATTGGTACCCATCCCATATAAAACTTAATGTTTCATTTTGAATTCAAAAGTTTGAGGAGGGTCTAATTGTGCTTTGCTAAATGGAAAAGTGATTTAATTGAGTTGGTAGAGTGAAACTGTGCAGTTGAAGGAATCCAGAACAGATAGATAGAAGCGATGAGGAATTTGCAACAGCAACAGTATGTGATGGATGGCAGTTATAGGAAGGGGGGAAAGTCTCAGATACAGTCACATAGATGGGTGAACTCCAGGAAGGATGAGAGAGGTCGGCACCTAGGACAGGAGTCTTTTGTGGATATACTCACTTCAAACAGCTGTTTTGGAAAATGTGGGGATGATGGATTCTCTGGGGAACGTAGCACGAACAGCCATGTTTCTGGTATTGAGACTGGCTCTAATGCAATAAGGGGTACGTCGGCTTCCAAGAGATCAATTGTGTCAGGGGATTCTGAAGTCCGAGGTACAGACAGACGTTTCTGTGGCCAGCAGAGAAAAAGCAGAATGGTGTGTTGTTTCCCTGGTGCCAGGATCAAGGATGTCTCAGAGGGTGCAGAATGCTCTCACGGGGGAGAGGGGCCAGCAGGAGCCTCTGTCCACTTTGGAACCAACGACATTGAAAGGGAAAAGGTTGAGATTCTGAAGGGAGATTTCAGAGAGTTAGGCAGAAATTTAAAAAGGAGGTCCTTAAGAGTAGTAATATCTGGATTACTCCCAGTGCTACAAGCTAATGAGGGCAGGATGAGAAGGATAAAGCAGATGAATGCATGGCTGAGGAGCTGGTGTATGGGAGAAGGATTCACTTTTTGGATCATTGGAGTCTCTTTTGGGGTAGAAGTGACCTGTATAAGAAGGACGGATTGCACCTAAATTGGAACGGGACTAATATACTGGCAGGGAAATTTGCGAGAACTGCTTGGGAGGATTTAAACTAGTAAGGTTGGGGGGTGGGGGGAGATAGTGAGGAAAGAGATCGATCTGAGATGGGTACAGCTGAGAACAGAAGTGAGTCAAACAGTCAGGGCAGGCAGGGACAAGGTAGGATTAATGAATTAAACTGCATTTATTTCAAGGCAAGGGGCCTAACAGGGAAGGCAGATGAACTCAGGGCATGGTTAGGAACATGGGACTGGGATGTCATAGCAATTACGGAAACATGGCTCAGGAATGGGCCGGACTGGCAGCTTCATGTTCCAGGGTACAAATGCTACAGGAAGGATAGAAAGGGAGGCAAGAGAGGAAGGGGAGTGGCATTTTTGATAATGGAAAGCATTACAGCTGTGCTGACTGAGGATATTCTCGGAAATACATCCAAGGAAGTTATTTGGGTGGAACTGAGAAATAAGAAAGCGATGATCACATTATTGGGATTGTATTATAGACCCCCCAATAGTCAGAGGGAATTGAGGAACAAACTTGTAAGGAAATCTCAGCTATCTGTAAGAATAATAGGGTAGTTATGGTAGGGGATTTTAACTTTCCAAACATCAACTGGGACTGCCATAGTATTTAAGCTTTAGATGGAGAGGAATTTCTTAAGTGTGTACAAGACAATTTTCTGATTCAGTATGTGGATGTACCTACGGGAGAAGGTGCAAAACATGACCTACTCTTGGGAAATAAGGCAGGGCAGGTGACTGAGGTGTCAGTGGGGGAGCACTTTGGGGCCAGCAACCATAATTCTATTCGTTTTAAAATAGTGATGGAAAGGATAGACCAGATCTAAAAGTTGAAATTCTAAATTGGAGAAAGGCCAATTTTGACGGTATTAGGCAAGAACTTTCAAAAGCTAATTGGAGGCAGATGTTCGCAGGTAAAGGGACGGCTGGAAAATGGGAAGCCTTCAGAAATGAGATAACAAGAATTCAGAGAAAGTATATTCCTGTCAGGATGAAAGGGAAGGCTGGTAGGTATAGGGAATGCTGGATGACTAAAGAAGTTGAGGATTTGATTAAGAAAAAGAAGGAAGCATATGTAAGGTACAGACAGGAAAGATCGAGTGAATCCTTAGAAGAGTATAAAGAAAGTAGGAGTATATTTAAGAAGGAAATCAGGAGGGCGAAACGGGGATATGAGATAGCTTTGGCAAATAGAATTAAAGAGAATCCAAAGGGTTTTTATAAACATATTAAGGACAAAAGGGTAACTAGGGAGAGAATAGGGCCCCTCAAAGATCTGCAAGGCGGCATTTGTGTGGAGCCACAGAAAATGGGGGAGATACTAAATGAATATTTTGCATCAGTATTTACTGTGGAAAAGGATATGAAAGATATAGACTGTAGGGAAATAGATGGTGACATCTTGCAAAATGTCCAGATTACAGAGGAGGAAGTGCTGGATGTCTTGAAACGGTTAAAGGTGGATAAATCCGCAGGACCTGATCAGGTGGACCCGAGAACTCTGTGGGAAGCTAGAGAAGTGATTGCTGAGCCTCTTGCTGATATATTTGTATCATTGATAGTCACAGGTGAGGGGCCAGAAGACTGGAGGTTAGCAAACGTGGTGCCACTGTTTAAGGAGGGAGGTAAAGACAAGCCAGGGAACTATAGACCGGTGAGCCTGACCTCAGTGATGGGCAAGTTGTTGGAGGGAATCCTGAGGGAAAGGATGTATATGTTTTTGGAAAGGCAAGGACTGATTCGGGATAGTCAACACGGCTTTGTGCATGGGAAATCATGTCTCACAAACTTGATTGAGTTTTTTGATGAAGTAACAAAGAAAATTGATGAGGACGGAGCAGTAATGTGATCTATATGGACTTCAGTCACACGTTCGACAACGTTCCCCATGGGAGACTGAGTGGCAAGGTCAGATCTCATGGAATGCAGGGAGAACTAGCCATTTGGATTCAGAACTGGCTCAAAGGTAGAAGACAGAGGGTGGTGGTGGAGGGTTGTTCTTCAAACTGGAGGCCTGTGACCAGTGGAGTGCCACGTTGCTGGGCCCTCAACTTTTTGTCATTTACATAAATGATTTGGATGCGAGTGTAAGAGGTACAGTTAGTAAGTTTGCAGATGACACCAAAATTGGAGGTGTAATGGATAGCGAAGAGGGTTATCTCAGATTACAACAGGATCTCGACCAGATGGGCCAATGGGCTGAGAAGTGGCAGATGGAGTTAAATTCAGATAAATGCGAGGTGCTGCATTTTGGGAAAGCTAATCTTAGCACTTAATGGTAAGGTCCGAGGGATTGTTGCTGAACAAAGAGAACTTGGAGTGCAGGTTCATAGCTCCTCGAAAGTGGAGTCGCAGGTAGATAGGATAGTGAAGAAGGCATTTAGTATGCTTTCCTTTCTTGGTTAGAGTACTGGGTACAGGAATTGGGAGGTCATGTTGCAGCTGTACAGGACATTGGTTAGGCTACTGTTGGAATATTGCATGCAATTCTGGTCTCCTTTCTATCGGAAAGGTGCTGTGAAACTTGAAAGGGTTCAGAAAAGATTTACAAGGATGTTGCCAGGGTTGGAGGATTTGAGCTACAGGGAGAGGCTGAACATGCTGGGGCTGTTTTCCCTGGAGTGTTGGAGGCTGAGGGGTGACCTTATAGAGGTTTACAAAATTATGAGGGGCATGGATAGGATAAATAGGCAAAGTCTTTTCCTTGGTGTCGGGGAGTCCAGAACTAGAGGGCATAGGTTTAGGGTGGGAGGGGAAAGATATAAAAGAGACCTAAGGGACATCTTTTTCACACAGAGGTTGGTACGTGTATGGAATGAGCTGCCAGAGGATGTGGTGGAGGCTAGTACAATTGCAACATTTAAGAGGCATTTGGATGAGTTTATGAATTGGAAGGGTTTGGAGGGATTTGGTCCAGGTGCTGGCAGGTGGGGCTAGAATGGGTTGGGATATCTGGTCGGCATGGACCGGTTGGACTGAAGGGTCTGTTTCCATGCTGTACATCTCTATGTCTCTATAACAAGAAGCATAAATTTTTAATGAGAAGATGGGCATGACAAAAGACAAATCAAAAACCATTTTTGCACGGAAAGGGTAAGATTCTTCAGAATTCAGACTCCCAAGCATCTGTGGCTGTTGGATCAATCAGATTTTGTTGGGTAAGCACATCCAAAACAAAGATAAGCAAGATCAGTCATGACTTAATTAAATGTAAAACCTGTTGGAGGAGCTGAAGAACCGTAGCCTGGTCCTATGTAACATTGGTCAAAAATGATGTGTCAATTTTAAAATACCACCCAAAATATGAAAGATTTAGAGGAAGCAGTTTCAATTAGATATGTTCTGAAAAAAATAAACATTTTGCATTTATATAGCACCTTTCGTGGCTTTAATTAGTTCCAATGCATTTTTTGAAGTGTGGCTGTGATATCATAAACACAGCAGCCAATACTTGCACAGCAAGATTCCACAAACATCAATATGATCATGATCTGATTATGCACTTTTACGATGCTAAGAGAAGAATGAATATTGATAAGGATACCAGGGAAACTGCTTATGCACCTCTTGAAATGAATGCTATGGGTTTTTTTTATGTCCATCTGCAATAGTTATTTGGCCTTTATTTATCTCATCCTAAATTTGGCACCTCTGTCCGTCTGCGATAGGGTTGTCAACCTTGATTTTTTTGCTTAAATTTCCAGGATGAGACTGGGATCCATAAACCCCTGACTCAGTACACTGAACTACAATGTTGCTGCTAAATGCAATGTAGCAAAGTGCCTACTAAAGGAGTTAAGTGATGTATTTAAAATTGGCAAAAAGGTTTTTGACCTATGGTCCTCTTTTCCTATAACCCTACACTGCAGTAAACAATTTAACATCTAACAGGGAAGGAAACACTGCAGGGTTTACAACACTGCTACCCAATTTAAATTGATGACTGATTACATTCATTATCTAATTCCTGAAAATGAATAAGTTCTTGAACCACAAAATCTATTTTTCCATGCAAATTTATCTGATGCATTTGTCGACGTAATTTATTACAACTTTAAATCATAATTTGCAATGTGATTTCTCTTTTACATAGAGCTCTGTTCACATATAAATTATATATTGTATATGCATACACACATATTTTTAAAAAATATATATATAGTGTATAATGATGGCCAGGATATATCAAATTTCCAATATTCCAATGAATTATCTTTCCTTCCAAAGCTGCTGCTAGTCTTAAGTGGCTGCAGAACGACACCATCCACAACCTGAAAAATGCTTACATCAAAAATATTCACTGATGGCAATTCTTTTGTGACATCACCAGTCTAATTGGCACACATTAGATAGTTAACTATACATCATGGATGGCATTACAGCTGGAGGCTTTAAACCTCTCAAGGTTTGACCAGCTTGTGAAATTTCAAGTAGCGTTGCTATTTGCAATTTCTATCCAGAAATTGCTGAGCAGTACCAAACTGTAACTCCAGTGAGAGTTTACTGAAATCAGTGTCTTTCTTTTTGTTAAGCTTACCGATTAAGCTGTAATACAGAATTATTAACAACATCTCTGCAGATTTTGTGGCTTTTGCTGTTTTAACTTCCTTCACTGTACATTGATGGCAACAACTTGATTGAACCTAGCTGGAACTAAAACTCTATTTCTCTGTGCTTGGGATTGTATGCAAAAACCATGAATTACTCAAGTGATAGTTGAATGCTTGAAAGAGTCATCACCAGCACTTAGTCCTAAAATCCTTGGTATTTCATATATGCTGTTTGTATAAGTCAACCTTGACTTTTGGTTTAAAAATCCTATATTTTTATGCACATTATGCTTCTTTTGGGAACAGTCTTGTGAGTCATTTTCACAATTGATGTTATTTAAATATCCTAAATACAGACAGAAAGCCTGGGACTTGCATTCCTGCTGAATTCAGCACCACGGCTAGCAATCAGTTTTTGTGTCACAGCTCTGGAGAGTGGAAATGTCAACTCAGTTTCTCTCTCCAGAGATGCTGCCAGCCTGTTGAGTTTCTCCAGCAATTTCTGGTTTTGCTTGTTTCAGATTTCCAGATGCTCTGCTATTTGCCTTTATTCCAGTATTAGTGTTATCATTGCCAGTTGAAAGGTGCGGCATGGATTTCAGACATTTAAAATTATTACTTCAGTAAAAGTCGGGATTCGTTTATTTTGTAATCTAACAACAGGGATTACTGATTCAGTGGAATGTGTGAGCTCTCTGCCTCAAAAGGCAATAGAGACAAAGCCATTGAATATTGTCGAAGCTGGTGTTAGATAGATTGTTATTGAGCAGGGCAACCATTCAGCACTGCTTGGAATGTGAAAGGCATGGTCTTATTTGAAGGGTGGTGGAAGCTCAAGATATATTGAATATCTATTGTTTCTGAACTCTGCTGAAGTTTGTCAGTCCTCCATAACAGACTAACTTGGAAATAAGATATTCCTTAAAGGGAACATGGAAAAGTGCCCAAGCTAGGTAAGTGAATGTAGCCCATGTTTGAACATTGATAATAGCCAACACCATACTGCGCTTCCAGTTGCAGGAATTATACAATGATGAAATCATCAGGACTAGCAAAACAAAAAGCATATTAATTATTTTTACTGCCACAAAAAAACTAATTATGTCCAATCTATGAAAGCACCTTCTAACATTCAAAGTTAAATCTCACAAAAATATGCACAAGGAGGAGGTCTCAGCCATTCATCTATTCTAGATTGCTCTTCCATTTAATAAGATGATGGCTGATTTGATTACAACTTCATACACATTTTCCATTAAATTTTCACCCACTTGCTTAACAAGAACCTAACTACCTCTGCCTTGAATGCATCCAAAGATTCTGCTATCACCACCTTTTCAGGCGGAGAGTTCCAAAGACTGATGACCCTTATGAGAGAGAAAAACACAATCACCTCATCTCTACTTCAAAGTGCAACCCCTAATACTCAAACAGTGAACCCCAGTTTTAGATGCTCACATAAATAGAAACATTGGCTCCTTACTTGCCCTGTCAACATCCCTCAGGATTTTGCATGTTTCATTCAAGTCACCTCTTATTCTTCTGAACTCAAATAGATGTAATTGCCTGCCCAACCATTGTCAGCAGCTCACTCCAGGTACTATTCATCTTCATCTCTTCTGAACAGCTATCAACATATTTTGATCCTTCCTTAAATAAGGTGACCAACACTCTATGCAATACTCAGGGTGCAGTCTTACATGTGTTTACATTATCTGCATAACTGGACCAAAAACTCCCTCCTTTTGTATTCAAATCTTGTGATAAATGATAACATTCTATTTGCTTTCCCTATTTACTCTCTGTATTTGAATCCAAACATTTTGTGATTCATGCATGAGTAAACCTGCATGTCTTTGCATTTCAGAGCTCTGTATTCTCTCACCATTTAGGTAATTTTTTTTATTCTGCTTGCAAAAATGGACACTTTCAGTTTTCCTACATTTTACTCCATTTGCCAACACACCTGACCCATCTTTGTCTTCTTTTAAGCCTGCTTATGTCCTCTTCACATCTTACTGATATAGGTTATGTGCCTTTGATAAGTCACTTATTAGAGAGTCATAGAAACCTACAGCATGTAGACAGACCCTTTGACCCAAACTTGTCCATGCTGACCAAAATGCTCAATGCTCACCCCATTTCCCTGCACTTGGCCCAAATCCTTCTAATCATTTCCTATCCATGTATTTGTCCAAATGCCTTTTAAACTTGTTAATGTACCCACCTCAATCACTTCCGCTGGCAGCTCATTCCCCATACGTACCATCCTCTGTGTAAAATGTTGCCTCCCAGGTTCCCTGTTATTCTTGCCCCTCTAAGCTTAAGTTGATGCCCTCTAGTCCTTGATTCCCCAACCCTAAGAAAAAGACTGAGTGTATCCACCCTGTCCATGCCTCTCACGATCTTATAAACTTCTACAAGTTCCCCTCCTTAGTCTCCAATGTTCTAAAGGAAAAGTCCTAGTTGTCTAACCTCTCCCTGTAATACAGACCATTGAATCCAGGCAGTATCTTTGTAAATTTCTTCTGCACTCTTCTTAGTTTAATATCATCCTTCCTATAACAAGGTGACCAAAACTGAATTCAATAGTCCAAGTGCAGCCTCACCAGTGTCCTGTACAAATGCAACATAACTTCCCAACTTCAATACTCAATGCCCTGAACGACGAAGGCCAATATGCCAAAAACCTTCTTCACTGCCCTGTCTACCTGTAACTCCACTTTCAGAGAAGTGTGCATTTGAACTCCAAGGTCTCTCTGTTCCACTACACTCCTTAAGTCCTACCATTCACCATGAAATTCCTACCTTGATTTGACTATCCAAAATGTAAGACCTCACACTTATCGATATTAAACTTCATTTGCCATTTCTCAGCCCACTTCCCCAACTGATCAAGGCTCTGCTGCAATTTCTAATATCCTTCCTCTATTATACCTCCTATTTTAGTATCATCTGAAAACTTACTAATCATGCCTTGTACATTCTCATCCAAATCATTGATATAGATAACTAAAGCAATGGGCACCGCACTGACCCCTGAGGCACTCCACTAGTCACGGGCCTCCATTCCGACAAGCATTCTTCCACTATTACCCTCTGCTTCCTAACATCAAGCCAATTGTGTTTCCAATTTGGCAGCTCCCCTTGGATTTCATGTGACTTAAACTTCCAGAGAGCCTCCCACATGGATCCATACAGTCTATGTTTACCTCAGCAAAAGTGAGGACTGCAGATTAGATTCCCCCACAGTGTGCAAACAGGTCCTTCGGCCCAACAAGTCCACACCGACCTTCCGAACAGTAACCCACACAGATTCATTTCCCTCTAACTAATGCACCAAACCATGCAATTTACCATGGCCAATTCATCTGGCCTGCACATTTTTGGACTGTGGGAACTGGAGTATCCAGAGGAAACCCATGCAGACACGGGAAGAATGTGCAAATTCCACACAGACAGTTGCCCAAGGCTGTAATCAAACCTAGGTCCCTGGTGCTATGAGGCAGCAGTGCTAACCACTGAGCCACCATGCCACCCTAGATGCTGGAGATCAGAGTCAAGGTTAGAGTGAGGCTGGAAAAACACATACGTTTACCTGCCTGCCCTCAACCACCTTCCTGGTCACTTCAGCAAAAAACTCTACCAAATTTGTGTATTATGTTGTTTACTGAAGAGAACCATTTACGACAACTGTCTTTTGTTTCAAATTTTCATTTGACGTCCATATAAATTTCAGTAATTAATTTTACTGATCATTAACTCTGTATTGGATAAAACACAAAGAAAAAGAATCCAGGCTGTTCTGCCCTTTGCAAACCACCCTTCCAATTTTTTTTTTGTGTGTGTGTACTCCAAGTGCATATTGCATACTCAAAACAAGTGATAATGAGTGTTAATTTAAGTACCGGACTCACAGCCAGGAACGTTAAAAATAACTGGCCTGACCTTCTGGCCACAGATGAAATAACAGTGCTCACCAGCAACCTTTAAAAAATCTATCTAAAAGATTTAGCAAACTTTCTGACATGAATTCCACCTTTTCCTACATTTTGTTTAAATTCTGGCATCAGCTCAAATGGGATCTCCTGAATCTAGGAACTGTGAAGTCATCAAATTGGCTAAGCAATCAATTACATTGAAGAATTGTTTCAAACAGCTAACCTGGATGTAATGCAGTACATGTTACATATACCAAAATAATGATTGGGACATGGACACTGAATGAAGACAGAAACTGAAATACAATTTTACATTGAATAATATCATTTGTTTAAACAGTATAGTTATGGAACACAAGATTTAATTTGATTAAAAGTAAAAGAAAATCCATAATTCTGATGGTTAATTAGTTGCATGTTTTACAATAAAATGCCTTCGCTATGTAAATATGTTCAAATGTCATCCAACTGTTTCTGTATCAGATCATTACATTCTTCGCATTTCATTTGCATATTGCATTTGTCAAACTGCTGGTGATACTTCCTGAAAATCTGCTTTCATAACTGATACCAGATGGTCTTGCGTAACTGCCAATGTCAATCAATCACTCAGTGATCTGATTGGCAAATCAATTGGTTGTAATTCTGTGAGTGACCGAGGCTCAGGCAAAATGTCAGCAGCTTCAAAAAAAAAATTAGATCGCCCAGGGATTTGTGAAAGGTTCAATTCCTCTGGGTTACTTAACAAGTATGTCCAATGCGTTAAATATAAAATTTAAATGTTAAAGGTGAGATGCAGATGGACAGGTTACGTAGCACATGCAAGTCAACCTTTTCAGCATACAACTATTTTTTGGTTGTCTTTGTGTTCAAAGTGAAGAAGGTGAAAAACAAATATGTTTGGCATTCACTGTCTGCATCAAACAATCCTCAATCAAAGATCATGTGAAGGCTTCTCATCCACTGTACCAATGTCAGAAAGCTCAGTCAAATGCCAAAATGAGATAATACAGTTTTCACATCAGCTCTCCCCTGACCTTCTTCACCAAAATTGCCAATTTATTCCACAATTTTTATTTTTGCCTTTGAGACCAATGCCCATTTAGATTGAGTGTAACTGCCCAAACTCCAAAGCAATATCCTTTAGTGAAGAAAAGGACCAACTCATTTGACCTGCATGAAATTCACATTGTTCTTTCAGTCCTAGCAAGTCAATGTGCATTTTAGTGTTCAAAATTAGTTCATTAAATACCATCATGCTTCAGAAAAGTCTATTGAACTTCGATATCTGCTTCACTGCTCTCAGAACTGGGTCATCCGACTCAAGTCTTCAACTGACTCTGATCATCTGACTCAAAGTCTTCTGAAGTTAACATTTTCCTGTTATGTTCACAAATGTTTCACACTACTGCTTAAAATTAGATTAGATTAGATTACTTACAGTGTGGAAACAGGCCCTTCGGCCCAACAAGTCCACACCGACCCGCCGAAGCGCAACCCACCCATACCCCTACATTTATCCCTTACCTAACACTATGGGCAATTTAGCGTGGCCAATTCACCTGACCCGCACATCTTTGGACTGTGGGAGGAAACCGGAGCACCCGGAGGAAACCCACGCAGACACGGGGAGAATGTGCAAACTCCACACAGTCAGTCGCCTGAGTCGGGAATTGAACCCGGGTCTCAGGTGCTGTGAGGCAGCAGTGCTAACCACTATGCCACCGTGCCAGGAAAAAATTCAGCAGAAAGAAAGGATCATGATACAGATTGGAGAGGCAATTGAAATGCACCAAGCAAAGTAAACCTTCTGCAATCAGACATCATTTGGGAAGGGATAAATGGGGGTGAGCTATGATATTGATTGCCCCAAATTGGAACAGGAGATTCTCAAATATGATGACCATGCATTCCAGCTCACGTAGTGAACACTGCCATCCCATCAACTTGAATGCACTCCTTCATATTGGCCAACAGCATGTGAAATCATAGCGACCTTTAAGTGGCCATTAATTGCTTGATGACATCCCCACCTCCAATAAAATGGGAGACAAGAATCTGGGTGTGCAGGAAACCCAATGATATTTTTTTTAGCCTGTCCCTGTTTCCAAACACGCTGGCATGCAGGCTCTAAAATTCAGCCCAGGAGTGGAGACAGTGGATAGGCAGAGAGTCAATCTACGTGAATTAGAACACAATCAGTCAGAACACGTATCTGGGCAAAGCAAATCCTGCTAAAATCTGTTTCAGGCTTCCATCAGAATTGTTTCTCCAACTGTGAGTGGGATGTACTCTGCACTAACCATTTTAACAAACATTGCTTTGGACAACTGGAGATCAATTAATTCAAAATGTTGTTCTTGTGGAACTCAGCAGTTCTCTTAATTTTCCTTCCTCTCTCCCAGTCAACTGCAAATAAATTAAAATTGCAAAAACAGATGTGATTGTTGAGAATTGTGGCTGGTTTGAGACATTAATGCTCTGCTTCTGAATTACAACACAAGCAAATCATTTGGTAGTTAGGTGCAAATCAACGGTAATGAATATTAAAGACATTGAGCAGTTAGATATGTGTGTTCATAACACTGTCTCTCATTACTTTTCAAACTTTCCAAGTCTTCCTATTATTTCTTCCTGTCTTTAGGACTTCCATTAATTAACTTCACTCCAATGCATTCCTGTGTCTCCTGAATTTAGGATCCCCTGATGATCTAGTGCATTTCTATTATTCTGTTTCCACATTCAGTGTTTTTTTTCAAAATTGTTAGTGGTAATTGAGTATCAATAAAAAAGGTGGCCATTTATTGTCTACTCCTAATTGCCTTTGGGAAGGTGGTGAAAAGTCTTCTTGTTGAACTACCGCAGTCCAAGTGATGTAGGTACACCCACAACAACACTATAGAGATACGACAGCAAAGACAAAGGCAATTAAGCCCATGATGCCCTTGTCAGCTCTTACAGACAAATCCAGAAAGCCATATTTCAAAGCTCCATATCTGTAACGTTGCAAATTTATTTTTATCAATTGCCCTTTCCATTTTCTTTTCAAATTGACTTTCCAGGATTTTGATCCAAGAAGGAACCACAATATATGTTCATCTTAGGACAGTGTGCGACTTCAAGGGGGAGCTTCAAGGTGATAATACTCTTATGCAACTTTCTCCTCCCAGTGATATTGGAGATGACTCCATATTCTTGCAACCTGAGGCGTGTAAATGTGAAAGATGCTCGGGGTGTCAAGACTCAGCATGGAATTAATGGAGATTACAATTGGCTAATTCCTTTACTTTTGAGTCATGGATCAAATGCACCGTATTTTGAAACATATGACTCAAATTCTCCATTTATTTCAGAGCTTGAGAGTAACTGTTGGGCTGTATCAATTAAAACTGAAATGTGATATTTAGTCAAAAATACTGCGGTTTAAGTAGCACAGAAGTTTTTGTCCTGAATATTTTATCTGTAAATCAACTGAGACATCAAAAGAAAAACAGATACCACCAAATGGAATGGGAATAATTCACCAAAATAGTGTGAATACATCGATTCCAGTAATAAACCTTGACATTCTTACTCAGACGTGAGGAATAAGAGAATGATAAGGGAGAAGGTAAGACTGATCAGGAATAGCGGAGGGAACTTGTGTGTGGAGTCTGAGCAGATAGGGGAAACCCTAAATGAGTTTTTTGCTTCAGTTTTCACCAAGGAAAGGGAACTTGTTGTAAATGAAAACTTTGAGGAGCTGGGATACAGTCTTGACCAGATCAAGATTGATGAAGTTGATGTAGAAATTTTGGAAAACATTAAGATTGATAAGTCCCCAGGGCCAGACCAGATTTAACCTAGGCTGCTCCAGGAAGTGAGAAAGGAGGTTGCTAAGCTGCTGGCGAGGATATTTGCCTCCTCACTCACCACGGGAGTTGTACCGGAGGATTGGAAGGAGGCGAATATTGTTCCTCTTTTCAAGAAGGGAAATAGGGCAATTACAGACCAGTTGGTGTTATGTCTGCGGTCAGCAAAGTTTTGGAAAGAATTCTGATGAATAGGATTTATGACTATTTGGCAAAGCATAGTGTGATTAAAGGCAGTCAGCATGGCTTTGTAAGGGGCAGGTCACGCCTCATAAATTTTATAGAGTTCTTTGAGGAGGTGACAAGACAGGTCGATGAAGGTCGAGCAGTGGGTGTGGTATATATGGACTTCAGCAAGGCATTTGATAAGGTTCCCCATGGTAGGCTCATTCATAAAGTCAGGAAGTATGAGATACAGGGAGATTTGGCTAACTAGGTTCAGAATTGGTTGTAGATGGAAAGTATTCTGCCTGGAGGTCAGTGTTGAGTGGGGTCCGCAGGGATCCTTTCTTGGGCCTCTGCTGTTTGTATTTTTATAAATGACTTAGATGAGGAGGTTGAGAGGTGGGTTAGTAAGTTTGCAGATGACACTAAGGTTGGAGGTGTCGTCGATAGTATAGAGGGTTATTGCAGGCTGCAGCGCGACATAGGCAAGATGCAGAGCTGGACTGAGAAATGGCAGATGGAGTTCAACCTGGATAAATGCGAAGTGATGTATTTTGGAAGGTCGAACTTGAATGCTGAATATCGAATTAAAGACAGGATTCTTGGCAGTGTGGAGGAATCTGGGTGTGCAAGTACATAGATCCCTCAAAGTTGCCACCCAAATGGATATGGTTGTTAAGAAAGCATATGGTACTTTGGCTTTCATTAACAGGGAGATCGAGTTTAAGAGCTGTGAGGTTTTGCTACAGCTCTACAAGTCCCTGGTGGGACCACACTTGGAATATTGTGTCCAGTTATGGTCACCCTACTATAGGAAAGATACAGAGGCTTTAGAGAGGGTGCAAAGAAGATTTACCAGGATACTGCCCAGAGTGAAGGACTTGCCTCATGAAGAAAAGTTGAATAAGCTCGGACCTTTCTTTCTGGAGAGAAGGAGGAAGAGAGGAGACCGGATCGAGGTATATAAGATAATGAGTGGAATAGATAAAGTCAAAAGTCAGAGACTTTTCCACAGGGCAGGATTGACTGGTATGAGGAGTCATAGTTTGAAGATATTAGGAGGAAAGTATAAAAGAGATATCAGAGGTAGGTTCTTTACGCAGAGAGTTGTGAATGCATGGAATGCATTGCCAGCTGTGGTGGTGGAAGCAGAGTCATTGGGGACATTTGAGCGACTGCTGGATATGCACATGGATAGCAGTGAGTTGAGGGGTGCATAGGTTAACTTATTATATTTTACATTAGGATTAAATCCCTGCAGAACATTGGGCCAAAGGGCCTGTTCTGAGCTGTACTTTTCTATGTTCTATGTTCCGAGAGGATACCCAGACGATGTTTAACCATGACTCAGAGTACTCCAGAGGTAAGCACAAATCTAAATGCTGCTAAAAATTAACAGAATATACACAATTTACTATACTAGAATATTTACCAACACCAGAAGGATATTAGCTGATCATTATACCAGCACCGTCTTGCAGTACATAAAGAGGACACATCAAGGAACAATGTCAAGTAAATAGCCAACTACACATTCTAACTAGAAACTACAGGGATCACTAATAGAACACATCACAACAGACACAACTAATAAACATTCTTGATTTTTCTAAATGTTATAACAGCAGGTGTGATCATTCTTCATCAAATATGGTATTTTGGAACCACTATGTGGGATGGGTCTGTCACTCCCTAATTTAATTTTCCTTCAAGTATCAGAGAAAGGTCCATCATGCTCAAAACTCCACTTGCCTTTCGATGACCTTGAATGGCTGACAGAATTAATGGTGCACTTCACTGATTGCAATTCACATTAGATGTACCACCAGCATCCTCTCTCGGTCCCACCTTCACATTTATGATGTGAATTTTCTTCCTTCACAATGAGATTGCAGTTCCTCGCCATCTGCTCTGTTCAGAAATATATCTAATAATTGATCATTTATGCCAGTTCCTCCCCACCATGTATGTTGAGACTGAATATCGCTGCCTTTCATCTGACTGAAAATACATTTTAGCTCAAAACTAGATGAGCAAACTGATTCCAGAGCAAAGTAAAAGTGACTGTTCAGTAGCTTGGAGCTTACTGTATAAATAGTGCAGCAAAAACATAGCTGTAATTAAACTACTTTGCATATGCCTGACTTTTTGAATATTCAAATATTCATCTCAATCAAATTAATTTGACTTTCAAACATAAACGGCCAAGATATCTGATTGGACATGTAAATTAACCAACCCATCATTTAAAATAAAAGTCCTGTTGTCAGATTCAATGCAAATCTAGATGGAAAGTTCTCTGCTGACAAATTGAGCTGTTACTGGTTATAGAATGCATATCAGTCAGTGTCAAAAATGAGAATAATGTGCTGATTTGTTAGAAATAGTTGACTGATGAATTTTGGAAAGTCATAACTATACTTCTTCTTATGTTTCAGTCAACTATTGAGCCCTGAATTTAAAAGGATGAGAAGAGAACTTATTGAAATGTATAAAATTTATCGGGGTCTTGGCAGGGTCAAAGCCGAGAGGGTGTTTGCCCTTGTGGGCCCTTGTGTCCTGTCTTGGATCAGAGGGTATAATCTCAGAATAAGGTGTCACCTATTTAAGACAGAAATATGAAAGACCTTACATCTCAAGCGTGGTGAATTAATGGAATTCTTTACTGTTGACAGATGTTGAGGCTGAGTTGGAATTAGCTTCGAGGCTGAGATAGACAAATTATTAATCAGTAACAAAAACAAGGAGAAGGCAGGGAAGTGGAGTTTAGGATTACCAGATTAGTCATGATCTCACACAGAATGACAGAGAAAACAAGGAAGGCTGAATAGCCTTTTTTAACCTATTTCTGCTCCTGCAGCTAATACATAATCTTACCAATGTCATGATCGGAAAGAGTATGCCACTGGACAGCACAGTGGCTCAGTGGTTCCTCACAGTGTCATGAACCCGGTTTTGATTCCACCCTTGAGAGACTGTTTGTGTGCACATCCTCCCCAAATCTGTGTGGGTTTCCTCAGGGTGCTCTGGTTTCCTCCCACAGTCCAAAAATATGCAGGTCAGGGATTGGTCATGAGAAATGTCAGGTTGTCGGGATAGGGGAGCGCTTAGTCTGGGTGGGATGTTCTTCGGAGGGTTGGCGCGGACTCTGTGGGCCGAGTGGCCTCCTTCCACAATGAAGGGATTCTATGCTTCTATGAACAATTTCATTAGCTTTTCAACCATACATCGCTACAGAGCAATGGCACACTTCAGGCTAGCCCCCTGTGCCAGGAAATAATCTCCAATGATTGGTGAGCTGCAACATGCAATCAAATGCGAACAAAATCTGCAGTGAAATGTTAATCCATCTGAGGTTTTAAAAGCTGGTGGACTTTGCTCACATTCAGGTTCCATGCATTAACCTTATGATTTTGGAAGGAAAACAACAAAACCTTCTACCCTGTCCAAGCTGCAGGAAGAAAATCGTTCCAACTGTCTCGAAGATGCAAGATAAATGCTGCTATGGAAATGATGGAGGTATTTTCCCTATGATCATTGCATTGAAAATCCTGATGTTACACTCACATGGATCAACTCCTTCCTATAGCTGAGAAACAAACTGTGGTTTTACACCTTCCAGAGGAATATCTGACAGGCTTTTGCTGCAAAACAAATTCAAGAAATATGCCAACAGCACCACCAGGAAGGTTTTGTTGCATTCCTCAACCTGAGCAAACTGTTTGATTGAGAAGATCATGTGATTGGGTGGATGGTGCTCCAAAGCATGCTACATTCGTAGCTGGAGGAGAAAGTGAGGTCTGCAGATCCTGAAGAAGGGCTTATGCCCGAAACGTCGAATCTCCTGTTCCTTGGATGCTGCCTGACCTGCTGCGCTTTTCCAGCAACACATTTTCAGCTACTTTCATAGCTTTCAACAATAACAAGACATAGTATAACCATCTGCCACAAAGTTTAGAAAATATTAAGAAAGACTGATTGTAATCTAATTCTTAATATTGTTCTGGGCTAGGCCAGACCACTCAAAACATTCTTAAGATGCCTGCCCAGACCATAATTTTGCAATTTGTTTCAGTAAGTGTACAGTGAAAATTACCCGGAATAAGTTAGCTAGGTTGACGACCAAGTTTTAAAACAGACAAAAAATTATTCACAAAACTACACAATGAAACACAAAGAACAGAAAAAAAGAACTCCAACAGAACTCAGTCTATCCAAACTAGACTTAATTATGCTGTTCCAAATATGCACAACGTCCAAATAAGCAAACCGTCTTGAAACACAGTTAAAAAATGGAACAGATGCTTATAGGATGAAGTTAGAAGGGCAGAAAGAGAGAGAGAGTTTGTTTCCACACAGCTCACTGTTGAACTCCCAACTAGTTCTGGACTGAACTAAACTGCTCAGTTAGCTGACCACTCTCCTTTCATTGTACTGGTCACTTCTAAAACATGGCTGAAAATACGTTGCTGGAAAAGCACAGCAGGTCAGACAGCATCCAAGGAGCCGGAGAATCAACATTTCGAGCATGAGCCCTTCTTCAGGAATCAGGATTCCTGAAGAAGGGCTCATGCCCGAAACATCAATTGTCCTGCTCCTTGGATGCTGCCTGACCTGCTGCACTTTTCCAGCAACATATTTTCAGCTCTGATCTCTAGCATCTGCAATCCTCACTTACCTCTAAAATATGACCACTTTGGCCTGAAGTCTCATATGTTTACAGATAAACAAAAAGGCCTCTCAATCCCGTTTAATCTCTGTACCAAACCAGTCTAATTGGCACCGAGAGTGGTTTATTACCCCTCTGAGAAAAACCAAGGACATAGTATCTTGAGAAAAGGAACAGCTTTTAGAAACAAAATATTACGGCAAAGTGTAAGGTAGAAATTATAAATTACTCACTGAGGAAGGGAAGGTGGGGCATTGACAGTCCCGACCTCTGGGCCCGAAGCACCAGGCTCAAACCTCACCTGCTGAACAGGTGTGTCATACATGTCAAAACAGATTGATTTTGAAATTAAAACATTATTCACCGGGTTAAAAGGAAAATTGGCTTCAATAAATGGCCAGAGCTGAAAATGTGTTGCTGGTTAAAGCGCAGCAGGTCAGGCAGCATCCAAGGAACAAAAAATTCAACGCTTCGGGCATAAGCCCTTCATCAGGAATTCCTGATGACCAGCATCTGCAGACCTCACTCTTTACTTCAATACATGGCCATGAAAACAATTCATTTTAAAAACAGAAAAACAGCACAAGTAATTTGAGAGAACTAAAATGTCCATGAAAGTTTTGTGTGTTGGTCAGCTCAGTTGGCTCAATGACGGATTTGCAATGTAGAGTAACACCAACAGTGTGGGTTCAATTCCCGTGCAAGCTGATGTTACCATTGAGGACCCTCTTTCTCAACCATCCTCTCACCTGAGACATGGTGACCCTCAGGTTAAACCACCACCAGTCGACTCTCCATAATGAGAGAGCAGTTTAATGGGCTCGTGGGACTGTGATTACTTTACCTTTACCACTAACTTTCAACCTCTCCGACACAACACAGAAACAATACACCATCTTAGGCACGTGGTTTGATATCGGAAGTTCAGGAGTAACAGCTTTTTGATTGTTGTGGCTGGACAGTTATATAAAGAATCAGACTACTGCAAGTCACATGACCACTTATGAGGTCAGAAATTGACATTAAGTTTTGAAACAGTGTGTTAATTTAGAATGTTATTTGATCCTACACATGAATATACGCAAACTTTAGAATCTTACATTTAAATTGGAGTAAGTCTTTGAAGTGGAAATGTTTAAGAAAGGTGGTAAGGAAAAACTAAAGAACTATAGACTGGTGAGCCTGACATCAGTGGTGGGAAAGTTGTTGGAGGGAATCCTGAAGGACAGGATGTACATGTATTTGAAAAAGCAAGGACTGATTAGGGATAGTCAGCATGGCTTTGTGCATGGGAGATCATGTTTCATGAACTCGATTGAGTTTTTTGTAGAAGTGACAAAGACGATTGATGAGGGCAGAGCAGTGGACATATTGACTTCAATAAGGCGTTCAACAAGGTTCCCCATGGGAGACTGTTGAGCAAGGTTAGACCTCATGGAATGCAGGGAGAACTAGCCAGTTAGATACAGAACTGGCTCAAAGGTAGAAGATAGAGGGTGGTGGTGGAGGGTTACTTTTCAACTGGAGGCCTGTAAGCAGTGGTGTGCCACAAGGATCGGTGCTGGGTTCACTGCTTTTCCTCATTTATATAAATGATTTGGATGTGAACTTTGGAGGTTTGTTAGTAAGTTTGCAGATGACACCAAAACTGGACTTGTGGTTGACAGCAAAGAAGGTTGCCTTAGAGTATAATGGGGATCCTGATCAATGGGCCAATGGGCTCAGGAGTGGCAGATGGAGTTTACTTTAGATAAATGTGAGGTGCTGCATTTTAGAAACTCATCCACTTAATGTAAGGTCCTGGGGAGTGTTGTTGAACAAAGGGATCTTGGAGTGCAGGTCCATAGCTCCTTGGAAGTGGAGTCACAGATAGATAGGGTACTGAAGAAGGCATATGATATGCTCACGTTTATTGGTCAGATCATTGAGTATCGGAGTTGGGAGGTCGTGTTGCAGCTGTACGGGACATTGGTTATGCCACTTTTGAAATGTTGCATGCAATTTTGGTCTCCTATCTATCGAAAGGATGTTCAGAAAATATTTACAAGGACATTAGGGTTGGAGGATTTGAGCTACAGGGAGAGACTGAATGGACTGTGAATGTTTTCAGTTGGAGGCTGAGGGGTGACCTTATGGATGTTTATAAATTCATGAGAGGCATGGATAGTTCTGGACTCCCCCCCTGTGGTGGGGGAGTCCAGAAATAGAGGGCATAGGTTTAGGGCAAAAGAAGAAAGATTTAAAAGAGACCTAAGGGGCAACTTTTTCATGCAGAGTGTGGTGCGTGTATGGAATGAGCTGTCAGACCAAGTGGTAGAGGCTGGGACAATTACAACATTTAAAATACATCTAGATGGGTAAATGAATAGGAAGGGTGTAGATGGATTCAGTCCAAGTGCTGGCAAGTAGGGCTAGATTAGGTTCGGATATCTGGTCAGCATGGACAAGTTGGACTGAAGGGTCTGTTTCCGTGCTATATATCTCTATGACTCTATGACTATGTATTGTAAAACATAAGTAATCTTGCAAGAACTGTCCTTGACACTGCTCAGCATGATCCTCAGAGACAAAGAGTTCAACATCACTCCACAAGTTCTTTCACAGGCTTTTATGTATTAAAAAAAATTCATTGCGATAATGCATTTGGAGAATCTAAACCACTGCTGTTCCCACTGTGATGATAACGTCTGAAATGGCGCCTGTAAAAATTGATTTTATGCCACAAAAAGCACACAATCTGACAACATTGCTTAAAAAGTCTACAAGGATAAATTATGAGTAATAAAAGTAAAAGGAATAGCAACAACATGGCAAGTTGGGGAAAATTAAGTGAGTGGCAGATATTCCCTGGTCCACTGAAATACAAGTAAACAACATTATAGCTTATCTCTGCGTGATGCTTGCACCAAACACATTGTCATTTTCACAGCATGCAACAGGTAGACTAATACACAATGCAGGTGACCCAGTGTCAATTTCAATCTGGCTCTGTTTGTCAGTGAAATGCCTGTAATTCAGTGCAGGCCCATTAGCAATACAAACAAGTCAGGCACAGCAAATGCATTCCTTCCGAGAAATCATTTTTATTGCTCCGCTATTGCACTCATGTACTAGGCGACAGAGAGTCAAGATTTGTTCTGTAAGAGTAAACAACAGGAGTATTCTACTGCGGCTGAGATTTAGTGTTTTGTGCGTAAAGTGTGAGGGCAGATACCTTCCTTGTTGATTGACTCACCGACTCACCCCTCACCATCACCAACATCAACATAACTGACCGAATCAAACTTCATTCAGGTATTTAAAAGCCATCCAGCAAGCTTCTTAGCAACTCACCAGCTTTGACACTCAAGTCCTACCTTGCCAGAAGATGCCAGCCAATCAGAGGTTGGCAGCTCATGGGACTATTGCTGGTAGCCAACCTTCATGGGATTAAATGGGAAAAAAGTGGGCCCATTTTATTGAGATCCTACCAGGTGATAAGTATGGGCAGAATAATGGGGCCAGGGTGTTAGAGCAAGAGCAGATGGATGGCTTTCAGCAACCACCACCTGGATCCCCCAGTCCTGCCTCACTTGGCCCCATACTGAGGCAAATGGACCACTCACCCAAAGCCCCTCCTACTTCCTTGAGTGGGGAACTAACACTTTTCCAACCTGTTGGGGATGGTGGGTTTTTTTTGTGTGTGTGCAGGTGTGAGACACAGTGAGAGACACAAGGTGTACAAATCTTTATTCAATTTCCACCACCAGGAATAAGGTCAAGTTGCCATCATCTTTAGATTAGATTCCCTACAGTGTGGAAACAGGCCCTTCGGCCCAACAAGTCCACACTGACCCTCCGAAGAGTAACTCACCCAGACCCATTTCCCTCTGACTAATGCACCTAACACTATGGGCAATTTAGAATGGTCAATTCACCTGGCCTGCACATCTTTGGACTGTGGGAGGAAACCAGAGTACCTGGAGGAAGCCCATGCAGACCCAGGGAGAATGTACGAACTCCACACAGATAGTTGCCCGAGGCTGGAATCGAACCTGGGTGCCTGGTGCTGTGAGGCAGCAGTGCTAACCACTGAGCCACAGTGCCACCCAGACAATAGGGCTGCTTTCTTATTCGATAGAGATAGAGAGAGAGATATATATAGAGAGAGATAGAGATAGATAGATAGAGAGAGAGAGAGAGAGAGAGAGAGAGAGAGAGAGAACTGGTGTAGGTTAACTTGAGGATCACTACATGCTTTCCCAGAGTCATCTGATGTAGAACTCCTGGTCATTGATAAAAAGCTGTAATTTTATTGGTGTCTGTTTGGAAGTAACCTACATATGGCTCAAATGGGCAAAACTGGTCACTTTCATAATTTGAGGAATATCATCATCAACTAACTCACAATAATATTATTGTGACTGATAAGTTTATCTTCTTAAATCACATCAAAAGTGAGTGATTTAAAATAACCATTATTCTATTTAATCATACTGAGCTGGAACTGAATGAAGACAAGTTTTGTTTCACAACATCTACTATTATTGTGAATTATATGTGCGATAATGCAGATTAAAAAAGGTTGAGAAGATTGTCTGCAGAATACCTTTGACAGAAAAACATTAGAGATAATTTTTGATGCATTATCATCAGAAGGGACAGTTTTATTCAATAAATTACTTAATTCCATCACAGTTACTTAGTATGAAGTCATTTTGCTGAGAAAAGCTGAGGTTGAATTGCGCATTGAAAGAACACCTGCTCTGATTTGCATTTTCATTTGCTTTATCAGGCGATTTGTGATTGCCCCAACATAAGCCCCAGAATTTTGTAGATCCTCACTTTAAAAAAAAATCAAAGAATGTTTACAGCACAGAAAGACATTGAGGTCTGCAGATGTTGGAGATCAGAGTTGAGAGTGTGTTGCTGGAAAAGGGCTCGGGTCTGAAACGTTGATTCTCCTGCTCCATGAATGCTGCCTGAGCTGTTGTGCTCTATCAGCAACACACTCAACATCATAGAAAGAGGCCATTCTGCCTATCCCTGCAAGAGTAGTGAAACAAGGATAACCTCTTATCCTTTTCCTTTGGTTTTGGAATTTTGTTCCTGCATTCAGGCTCTTATCCAATTCATTTATGACTTCAAACCTCAATCTGCCTCCATCATAATCTCAGGCTGTGCATTTCTAATCCAAACTACTGGTTCACAAGAAATTCTCCTCATATCTCCTTTGGTTCTTTTGCTATTTGCTTTAAATCATGTTGGGTTGTGCTACATAATAATGGTCTGCTTCATTTGCATCCTAAATCATACATTCGCAACATACTACAAATGCAGCAAATTTTACTGACCCAGGAGGTAGATAGAAGCACTGATGTAAAATCTTGGGAAAGAGCTGATTGCATTATCCAAACATTTCTCACAGCACACAATAACCATGTCCTTCTTAAACCTCCACAGACACATCTGCCCACATGCATATGGAAATGGGAAATGTTTCAACCTGTCGGTGCCAATCAATGATACAAGTTTAATATTTAGCTCCAAATATTGTCACCTGTCAACGTACAGGGAATCACAGCAACTTTTGACACTCACCTCTCGCCCCTAATTCTCTTGAAGTCCTGGTATGCTGCTGTGAAAACTGATGCAAAGTAATTATTCAGTTCCTGTGACTTTCTTTGTTCCCCATTACTACTTCTCCAGCCTCATTTTCCAGCATTCAATATGCACTTTTGCTTCTCTCTCACCTTTCATTTATATATATATATATATATATAAGAATTATGTATAAATACATATTAAAACATCTCTTGCCACTTTCTTTTATATTGCTAGCTAGTTTACCTGCATTTTTCATCGTTTCCCCTTTATTGCTTTTTTATTTGTCCTGTACTGAATTTTAAAGTCCTTCCAATCCTCTGGCTTCCCATTTAATTTTCACAACATTTTATGCTTTTTCTTTTGCTTTTATGCTGTCCCTGACTTTTTTTTGTCAGGTACGGTTGTCTTGTCATCCCTTTAGTATGTTTCCTCTTGCTTGGGATGAACCTTTGCTGTGTTTTCAGTATGACACTAAGTCATGGGTCCTTTACCATCAACATGAATGACTTTTCGACTGATTCTGCCAGTGCTGCCACTGCAGCATCCTTAAATCCACAGGCCTGAGCATACCACGCAGTCTGAATTCCTGGTAAAAGTGAACTTCTTCAGCACCACAGTCATTCTCCTGTAGAGCTGACTGTTGGACAAGTCACATTGTATTGGTGAATGACAATCACCAATCCAAGGTTGTGTTGTCCAGAGAGCTGATCACTGGCAACTAAAACAGAGGAACTTTAGCCTTTCATTTCAAGGATGCCCTGAAAAATTCCCTCTGTGTACGACATTGACCATCACCAGTAGGAAGTGCAGGTCATGGACCGGGGTGTTTGAAGATGCTACATTAGGAGGGTTAAAGATGTCTTTTGGACTGAAGAGTCAGGGAGATAGAGAAAAGGGGAAAGGTAGATCCACTTACCTTCAGCAGTGAATAAACATTGACATACATCCACTGTGGCAGGACATGCCACTGATAGATAGACTAGACTAACCATCCGAACAAAAGAACTGAGGGCATTGCTGCTAAGTATGATGATGATATAAAGAGAGGCAGAGGGGCATGGTGTTGAGAAAGCAGGGAGACTGCAGAAGTTCCTGGACAGACTAGAAGAGTGAGCAAAGAAGTGGCAAATGGAATACAATGCCGGAAAATGTTACTTTGGTAAGAAGAAAAAAGTCAAAAACTATTTTCGAAAAGGACTTGGAATCCTCATTCAGGATTCTCTTCACGTTAACATGCAGGTTCTGTTGGCAGTTTGAAAGGTAAATGCAATGTTTGCTTTCATTTCAAGAGAGGTTGAATACAAGAGCTGAGATGTACTGCTGAGCACGTATATGGCTCTGGCCCACATTTGGAATAAAGTGAGCAGTTTTCAGCCCTGCATCTAAGGAAGAATGTGCTGATGTTGGAGGCAGTTCAGAGGAGGTTTATAAGAATGATCATGGGGATGAAGGATTTATCATGTGAGGAGTGGTTGAGGACTTTGGTTCTTTACTCAATTAAGTTTAGAAGAATGATGGGGAATTTGATTGAAATGTGGAGAAGACATTTCCACTAGTAGGAGAGACGAGGACCCAAGGGCGCAACATCACAGTGAAGGGATGACCCATTAGAACTGAGATTAAGAAGAATTTCTTCAGTGAGGGAATGGTTATATCTGTGGAATTCATTGCCACAAAGCGCTGTGGAGGCCAAGTCTTTGAGGGTGATTAAGATAGAGATAGAGTGGTTTTTAATTACTTAGGGTCATAGGGAGAAGGCAGCAGAGTTCAGTTGAGAAACATATCAGTCATGATTAAATGGTAAGCAGACTCATTGGGCTGAATAGCCTAATGCTGTTCCTATATCTGATTGTCTTATATTAGGTGAGTAAGGACTGTGGCTTTGTTAAATTTGACTCTGTCTGTGGTCTAAGATTGCAATTTCACCCCATTCACTTGCAAAATGCACCAAATACAGTCTGCTTTTGATAACCAAACTGAAAGGCTAAGGATTTCGTGATGACTGGAAGTCAAGAAGCACGGATCACAATTAACGATTCGGGGTAGGCCATTTCGGAATGAGATGAGGAGAAATTTCCTCACTCAGAGGGTTCAGCCAGTGGAGTTCTCAGCCACAAAAAGTGATTGAAGTCAAATCATTGAATATTTCAAAAAAAGAGTTCGATGTAGTTTTAGGACTAAAGGTATCAAAGAGTGTGGGGGGAAAGTCGGAGCAAGATAATTGGTGGATGGTCAGCCATAAATGGAGGAACAGGCTTGAAAGGTTAAGTGGTCTAATCCTGTTCCTGTTTCCTTGTATTTTGATTTGGTTTCATGTCTGTGGTGATGTAACATGAGACAACATTTCCCATATGCTTGACTACCAACAAGGAAGCCAAACTGCATTCTCTACCTCCTGGTGTTTTTGAGGTGGGAGAGTTTAGGATGATGCAGGATTTCTGTCTTATTTAAATTGGTTTTTGACAAATAACTTATTCCAATTCAGAAAAAAACATGTTGTTATCTATGCAGGTCTGACTGACTGTGGCACATCGCGTTCAGAAATGTCAGATTTCTGACATGGCATTTGTAGCACTGTCAAGAAATGATAAGCAGAGCTCTGTCGCATTGCAAAGGAGAAACAAATTAAATTGACAAGGCATCCACATTCTTACTGTGTTTATGAAGTACCAATTACAATGCAATGGGGCATCACAGTGGCTCGGTGGTTAGCACTGCTGCCTCACAGCACCAGGGTCCCAGGTTCGATTCCAGCCTTGGGTGACTGTGTGGATTTGGCACATTCTTCCCGTGTCTGCATGGGTTTCCTCCGGGTGTGCTGGCTTCCTTCCACAGTCCAAAGATGTTCAGGGCAGGTGAATTGGCCATGCCAAATTGCCCATAGTGTTAGGTGCATTAGTCAGAGGGGAAACGGGTCTGGGTAGGTCGCTCTTCAGAGGGTCGGTGTGGACTTGTTGGACCAAAGGGCCTGTTTCCACGCTGTAGGGAATCTAATCTAATCAATCATAAAAGGAAAGAAAAAAGTGAGTGAAAGGGCAAAATGAAAAGAAAACAAAGTGAGAGAAAAGTAAAGGAAGAAGTGGAAGAAGAAAAGCTAGAGACAAAGAAAGTAAAAGATTATAATTGTGGATTGTCTCTAATGAAGGGATTATTTACTGAAGGTAATCATAGTTATTTTCTTGTCAAAATGGCAGCCATTTCTGCAAGTGATAACAATCTGGGTTGTTATTGGTTGAGAGATACAATTCTGTCAATACACTTTAGGAAATTCTTTGAATCACCTCAAAAAAGTATCCTGGGATCTTTTATGGCATCTGTCATGTCAGCCTTTAAAGAAGATGCTTCGGCAGAAGGACGAAACCACTGAGTAAGAAGTACTCCCTCAGTATTCCAGTAAATTATTCCTTGGAAGCATACTCAGGTTTAAAATGGGACTTGAAATCAGTCCAAATGTTGAGAACATAAAGCAAAATCGAACTCACAAAATAAGAACATCGTTGAAATGCAGCGAATCTTTCCAAGTGGCACTTTGAATTTTTCGCACCTTCTTTAAATGAGAAACACTCATGATTTCATCATTCCTGCAAAGTTGTTGATATACTTACTACCCTTTAAGTAAATTCTTTTGCAACTGTGCTCATTAGATAATTTAATAACTTAGGCATTGCCAATCAACTGAGAGTGTATGAGGTGTGACTTCACTCAAAATAACATACTGGGTAAAACACAGTCTGATGCAGCACATTAATTTTGCTTTCTGAGTCAAGAATGTGTATCATATCATTTAGTCAATATGTAACCAAATGTAACAAAGTCAGCAGCAAGTTAATACAAAGTTACACTTGGAAATTATCACAACTGAACAGAGCACCTTGTTCGAAATGGATGGCTAAAATTTAATCTTTTCACATTTGAGCAACTTCATTTTGAGAATACAAGTCAAAACAAAAAGATCCGGTGACATGATTCGAAAAGGTTTTTTTTTAGTTTGAAAGTTCCTTCTTTTGAGTTCAACAGTTTCGTCAGAAGCGGCACTGAGCACAAGATATGCTGGCCACCGACTGACTGGCAGTACTTGTGAAACAGAAGAGAATAAACAAAAGTATATTATCTCAATGGTGAGAGATTACAGACCTCCCAGATGCAGAATGATCTGGGTGTTCCAATGTATGAATCATGAAAGGTTTCAAAGTAGATACAGCAAATAATTAGGAAATCATACAGAATGGGATTGGTTATTGTGAGCTAAATTGAATTTACAGTAAGACAGTTATACCTCAGTGATACAGGAATACATCTGGAGTTCTGTGTAGAGCATTTGTATTTATACTTAAGAAAAGATGTAAATGTGTAGGAGGAAGCTCAGAGAAAGTTGACTGAACTAATATCAGGGATGGATGAACTGTCTTAGGTGGAAAGGTTAGACAAGAGAAGCCTGGATCAGTTGGAGCTTAGGTGAGTAAGAGTGACTTGATTGAAACATGCAAAATTCTGCAAGAACTCATCTTATGAGGATAAGAAGGATGTTCCTTCTATTGAAAAAATCTAGAAATACGAGTCGTTGTTTCAAAATAATGAGTCACCCATTTAGTACAGAGATTGGGCAATTTGTTTTCTCAGAGGGTTGAGAGTTTTTGGAATTCTTCCTAAAATGCACTGAAGACAAAATACCTCAATTTTTTTTTAAGGCAAGAATACATAGATTTGTGATTAAGCAATGGGACAAGAGGTTATTCAGGGTAAGTAAGAAATTGGCATTGAGGTTAAAATCAGATCAGATGTGACATTATTGAATACAGAGTAGACTTAAAGGATGAAATGGCTTACTCCCACTCCGACTTCACATGCTTGTTTGTGCTTCATTGAGTCTTTCCAAAATTAGAGAGGTCTCTACATTCAATGTCAGGTGATTTGTTAGACATTACCAAAACCATCATGTTAATACTTCTGTTTCCTAGTAAATTTATAAATCATGGATCACTGTAGTCGTAAGTCAGCATAAGCTTTGTGTACATTGAGTAAACACAAATACATTGATAAAAAAACCTCCACAACATTTCATAATAAAATATTCAAGGGAAAATCACATCACCAAATGACATGCAGTAGCTTAAGAGCAGACAACAGTGTAAAGGTACAATTTCCCCAGTGAGCTGCCCTATACATATTTAGTTGAAATTATATAATTTGACAATATATGTCTTCTGTTCCTTGTTACCTTACTTTCCTAGTGAGGGTAAGGAAACACTTGGAAAAAGTGAAATAAAAGCTTGTCTTAGTGTTTAATGTATGAAGTATAGATTTCAGTGTGTTTCAATTGAGTCATGAACAACTTGAAACTTGTTCTGAAATACAGCACATTTTTTGATATACAGTAAAGTGATCTGTTTCATATTCAGCTAGATAACATTGTCATTTTCAAAATCACAAGTAAATCATTTATGCAGTTGAACAAATTTAGCAACTTTGAAATCAAGCCCAGCTTGAAGAGGTTTTCTCTTTCTCAGCACAAGAAAAAAATCTGAGAAAGTACTTCACGTGTTTGTGCATTCAAATTACAACATTTATGTGCTCAGCTCCTGTATGCCAACATAGATCAAGACTGAAGGTGTATCTAATCTGAATTACACATAAACCCCTTCATATCTGGAATTGTGATGAGCCAAGTATCTGAAATCAATGAACTGGCAGTATTTCCATAGAGACAGCTGCTCACATATCAGCAGTTATTCATAAATATTATCATCTTGCTGATTTAAAAAAAAGGAACATCTGAACAACCCACACAGTTGTGTTATATCCAGGAACATTTGTATGAGCTTTCATATCATCTGACTTCTTACGCACCTTAATCCTCAGTTTCAGTGTTCACTCCCTAAAAACAATGGTTTGGTCTCAGAAGAGTATTGCATTAGTATATAGACACTGCACTTTGGAACTACAGTTGTGTGGAGTGAAGACATTGGGACTGTCCTCTTTGAAGAAGACAAGTGGAGATGCCATTTGATTGAGGGATTCAAAATCAAAATCTTGAAGGTTCTCGGCAAGTTAGTTAGGAATACTTCCCATTGGTGGAAGGTGCAGGGCACAGAATTAAGCTCACTACCAACAGAAGCAATGGCAATGTCAGAAAATTCTTTATCATACAGCAAGTGTTTAGGATCTAGAATGTACTGCCTGAGATTGTGGTTGGTTCAACTGAGGCATGCAACAGAAAATTGGATTATTATCTGAAAAGGAAGAATATGCAGAGCTATGGAGAACAGGCAGGGGAATGGCAAGAGTTGAACCACTCCTTCAGACAGCAGCACAGGCATGATGGGCTAAATGGTCTCTTTCTGTGTCACAATCATCCTATGATTCTAAGTTTCATTGCTTTTTACCACTCTCCTCATTCATTGTAATTCTTTTTAAGTCAAGTTATATGACCATGCGTTTGCTTAAGTGTCCCAACATTTCTTTTACATCTTACAATCAAACTGCTTGTGTAAGTCCAGTGGGCAGATTTATAATGTTAAAGGCACTCTTTGAATGCAAATTGAGCTGGCTTAAGTTTTCTTC
Organism: Hemiscyllium ocellatum; assembly: GCF_020745735.1. Taxonomy (NCBI): domain Eukaryota; kingdom Metazoa; phylum Chordata; class Chondrichthyes; order Orectolobiformes; family Hemiscylliidae; genus Hemiscyllium; species Hemiscyllium ocellatum. The sequence continues at coordinate 29,703,678 of NC_083429.1, read as the reverse complement.
TAAACTCAGGAGTAATTAGCAGTGTTAAAACGAATTAATTGTTTTCAACATAATTAGATTTGTATCCCTTTCTATCCTCCACTTCAACCAAATATGTGTGCTCTAAAAACTACAATGATTACTGCTCTTGAAAGTTACAAATTGGAACATTATTGGGTGGTGAGATGGCAATATTTTGAAGGTTAAAGACAGATTACTGAGGTAGCATTGGGGTGCTATCACTGCCATCTACATGCAGTTGCACTCATTGCTGTTACTAAATATGGAATGGAAGATGTTTCATATTACAACACAGTCAATATTCATTTTATAAATGTCACAGGCAAGATCAACTAAAAAACATGCAAATTGTGCATTCCCAAAAAGAGAAAGAGATTGCCAGAATCCAACAAGATTTCAGAAGATTAGAAGCAGAACAAAGTACCATTCAAAAGCACTCTAAATATCATTTTATTGTCTTGGAGACCATACTTAAAAAGAAAACTTGACACTGTCCTTAAATACTTAAAAAGAAAATACTTAAAAAGAAAACTTGGCACTGTCCTTAAATAGTAAAGCTTCCATAAAATATTGTATAAAATACAAAAGGTCACAACTAAAATCTGTGAAGCTTCATCCCTAAGTGTACATCAAAGCATGTGAATTTTAAGAATCAACATGTTTCATTGAATCAGCAGGATTCAGTTCATTTATTTAAAAAGCCAAGCATTGGATGCAGATCATCATTCCTTTTATTATCATAAATACATATTCTCATTTGAATCAGCCCTTGGTGGTTAAAAAGGTTGCAACTGGAACTTTAATTGCCTTGTTGTCAAGCTCCTCAGTCCAACTATGATTCCTGTGTGGATTGAAATTCTACATCTTTTATCCTTCCTTTTCCAGACCTCAGCCTCATAATTAACACTGATCAAGGCAAGATATATATGGGAAGTTGAACACGAGTACCACTGTATTCCATTCCAAAAAATATCATATACGTTATCATAATTTTATGGGTTAAGCTAATTTGATCATTTTCTTTAGTGTGAATGCACAATGCTAAAAATTCTGCCCTTCTCCAATTAAAGACAGGCAGTATTTCAAAATATTTACATGCCTTCAGTGCATTGTTATTGAATTAATCTCCCATTGAATGCTTTAGGTTGTGAGTTGCAACTTGGCTGAACTGGTGTGTATTGCACCAATCAAGTGGTTGTGACTTCAACATCAGTACCAAAGTAAGAAAACCCTTGTGTCCAATTTGTTGTAGGTGTCACCCTTTGAATGGGACAAATGGAGCATCAACCAGAAATATACTGGAATAATCAAGTTTGGAGTTGACAAAATATGGAGGTTCTAATGAGTAGCATATGGCCCTAGATGTGGCTGGAGGCAGATCACACAATGAAGAAAAGATGGCTTTTGTGAGGAAATGATAGGGATCATAAGATCTGTTCTGAATTAAATAGGACACTGGCTGCCAGCAATCTGGATGAATCTAAAACAGAAGTGAGGAAGGACAGGGATGTTCTTGGTGAGGGTAAAAATTTGACACAGCAACTGGGGGCTCTGGAGAATGGTGTTGTGGTTGGCTGGTATGATAGCAGCACAGACTTCAAGCATTGAAGAATAATGGACACAGAAAAAAACACTTGATTAGAGTCATCTTGTTTCTGTGATAGAGTTAGACACCTGATTGGATTCAAATATGGAGTAACAGGAGAGGTGACGTGGAACCTGTGTGATATCGACATATTCCAGGACTTGGGAGGGGATATGATGGTTGGAAGTAGAATAGTAGCATGCAGCAACAAAAAGGTAAAAAGAGTGTGTGTGATTTTTTGTGGGGGGTGGGGAGCAATGGTAATTATGACCACTTTGAAAATGAGTGAGATGAAACTTGAAAAGAAGGAACTGCTGTAACGACAATGCAGCAGCTGAGGGGCCAAGTCAGAAACGTAACTGTTCAACAATTGAGGGAGAATACTATACAGGATGTAGGAGGTAAGTCTCAGTGCTTAAATAGGGGCAGTCAATGGAAACTTGTGAAATTTCTGAAATGCACAGGCTGATATTTCATTCAAACTAAAGAATGTTCATTTCAGTGTTGCTTGTGAGCAAAATGGATGCCGCATTTACATTCAAAGTTAATCACCATTTTGTTCATAAGAAATACATAAGTAAGTGCATTGTTTGCTATTATTGGCTCTTCATATAAATACAGTAGACACCATTTTACCATAATCTTTAATAAAAAGGCATCTTTATTGAAGACCTACAGGATTCCAAAGGAGTTCTTTAATCATGTGTTATATATGTTGATCAAGGCTTCACCACTACATCACATGTGAATTTGCATCATTTCCTGTAATAATGTATACAAACTTTAATATATTCAGCAGTAATCAGTATTTTAAACTACAAGAAGAGAACCACAAAACAATCTAATGACTAGTAACTGCCCTTCCCCCAATTCCTTTAAAGTATAAAGCAATTACGTTAATGTGAAAACCACTGCATCCTATAATAATATTACCTATTAATGACTCAATGGGGAGAGCGCGGGGACTTCTTTTGCGCAATTAAATCCTACCACCTACAGTTTTCATGCATAAAATAGTAGGCCATTCTAACAAAAAGTTTACATCAAGCTTAACTAGTGTTGGAAATGCAGAATAAATGTAATCTAGATATAGCATCTTTCATTCACTGTTTCAAATTACTTCTATTCACTAATTATAAAAATTACTCTTGCTTTCAGAATCAGAACTTCCAAAATTTTTATTGCATTTTGTTTTGCACTTATTGCATGTTATCAATTATGGGCACTAAAAATAAAAGGTCAGACATTATTAGAGTAAGTTCCAAAAGTATAGAGCTTATTTAATCTGTCTCAGGTTCCTAGAGGTTCTCAATTAGTATACTTTTTCAAAGCTATGTTCATTGTTTTTCTTGGTTCACACAGTCCTTTTGGAGCCTGGCACCTAACTATTATCTTGGCGATGGCAAAACTGAAGGTGGCAAGAATGCATTCAATCGACTCACAAACAAAATGTGGCAAATTATTGCTTCGATGACAGATTCAGTGACAACCTGAACTTATGTGGCATCCTCAACATGTACCAAGGTGTTGCACAAGAACAGCAACAAAATTTGACAAAAACACCCTTAAAGGTAATATTGAGGCAGCTAATCAAAAGCTTAATCAAGGATTAGGTTTTACAACTTTGAAGAGAATTGAGAGGACAAGAAGCAGAGAGGGATTTTGAAAGTTGAGGGTCATAGCAATGGAAGGCAGGCTAGCCTTGGTACAATGGGTAATAATGAACACTCAGCCAGAATTGAAGGGGAACATGAATGATGCAGGGCTGCAGATGATATCAATTTATAAATGAAGGAAGGGGTAAGATCACAGAGCTAGTGTTGAGTGTTTTGGCAAAGAACTTAAAACAGGATGGCATAGGGCTATGTCAGAAGTGGAAATAGGCAACCTTGCTGCTGGCGCCAATATGTGATCAGAATCTCATGGTGGATTCACACTAAAGTTGAGAACAATCTGGATCAAGCTTAAAAAGTTGGCCCAGTAAGCAATAAAGTACTTTAACCATGACTGCCTGCTGGAGACCAAACATCAGTGATTTTGGTCTTCCCCAAATCTGCCTGGTTGAAATTCAGTACTGAACAAAGGGTCTGTCAAAACAGAGGCACTAGAAGGTCGAACTAAGTGATGGCAAGGTTGAGTTGTGGTTAATCCGTGTTCTTGTGAGTGGATATTGTCCATAGGTAGCAGTTAAATGAGAAACAGGAGGGACCCTATTTCTCAGGTACATTTGTTATTGCTGGTCTATGTTTATTAAGCAACAATGAGAAAGCTACAGATGAATTTATATCAGTTTATGCCAGAGTACCTCTTCGCCAGGACATTAACATTTCTGGTCAGCTCTGGAGTACAATACGGAACAGCTAGAGCTACAAAAACACAATAGTTTGATTCATCCAATCTAAAATATTGCTTCTAGCTTCCAGGCTTATCTGAAACATTGGTCTCTGATAAAGGAAATAGTTTAAGACTGGTGCTAAAATCCCAAGCAACCACATTATTATTACAAACTTAAGAGCATTCGGTCTGATTGGTAATGGCGGGTATTGATGATGCAGGGACTAGACTCTTAAAAGCAAGGTTCTGTTTACCGCAGAAGAAACCCAATTGCACATATGGTTTAATTGCAAACATAGAGTAAAAAATGAGGTCTGCAGATGCTGGAGATCACAGCTGCAAATGTGTTGCTGGTCAAAGCACAGCAGGCCAGGCAGCATCTCAGGAATAGAGAATTCGACGTTTCGAGCATAAGCCCTTCATCAGGAATAAGAGAGAGAGCCAAGCAGGCTAAGATAAAAGGTAGGGAGGAGGGACTAGGGGGAGGGGCGATGGAGGTGGGATAGGTGGAAGGAGGTCAAGGTGAGGGTGATAGGCCGGAGTGGGGTGGGGGCGGAGAGGTCAGGAAGAGGATTGCAGGTTAGGAGGGCGGTGCTGAGTTGAGGGAACCGACTGAGACAAGGTGGGGGGAGGGGAAATGAGGAAACTGGAGAAATCTGAATTCATACCTTGTGGTTGGAGGGTTCCCAGGCGGAAGATGAGGCGCTCCTCCTCCAGCCGTTGTGTTGTTGTGTTCTGCCGGTGGAGGAGTCCAAGGACCTGCATGTCCTCGGTGGAGTGGGAGGGAGAGTTAAAGTGTTGAGCCACGGGGTGATTGGGTTGGTTGGTTCGGGCGGCCCGGAGGTGTTCTCTGAAGCGTTCCGCAAGTAAGCGGCCTGTCTCACCAATATAGAGGAGGCCACATCGGGTGCAGCGGATGCAATAGATGTTGTGTGTGGAGGTACAGGTGAACTTGTGGTGGATATGGAAGGATCCCTTGGGGCCTTGGAGGGAAGTGAGTGTGGAGGTGTGGGCGCAAGTTTTACATTTCCTGTGGTTGCAGGGGAAGGGGCCGGGGGTGGAGGTTGGGTTGGTGGGGGGTGTGGATCTGACGAGGGAGTCACGAAGGCTGATAGGGGAGGGGAGGGAAATATATCCCTGGTGGTGGGGTCCGTTTTGAGGTGGCGGAAATGGCGGCGGATGATACGTTGTATGCGGAGGTTGGTGGGGTGGTAGGTGAGAACCAGTGGGGTTCTGTCTTGGTGGCGGTTGGAGGAGCGGGACTCAAGGGCGGAGGAGCGGGAAGTGGAGGAGATGCGGTGGAGGGCATCGTCGATCACGTCTGGGAGGAATCTGCGGTCCTTGAAGAAGGAGGCCATCTGGGCTGTGCGGTGTTGGAATTGGTCCTCCTGGGAGCAGATGCGGCGGAGGCGAAGGAATTGGGAATATGGGATGGCGTTTTTACAGGGGGCAGGGTGGGAGGAGGTGTAGTCCAGGTAGCTGTGGGAGTCAGTCGGTTTATAATAGATGTCTGTGTTGAGTCGGTCGCCCAAGATAGAAATGGAAAGGTCTAGGAAGGGGAGGGAGGAGTCTGAGACAGTCCAGGTGAATTTGAGGTCGGGATGGAAGGTGTTAGTAAAGTTGATGAACTGTTCAACCTCCTCGTGGGAGCACGAGGCAGTGCCGATACAGTCATCGATGTAGCGGAGGAAAAGGTGGGGGGTGGTGCCAGTGTAGTTGCGGAAGATGGACTGTTCCACATATCCTACGAAGAGGCAGGCATAGCTGGGGCCCATGCGGGTGCCCATGGCAACTCCTTTAGTTTGGAGGAAGTGGGAGGATTGAAAAGAGAAGTTATTCAGGGTGAGGACCAGTTCAGTCAGTCGAAGGAGGGTGTCAGTGGAAGGGTACTGGTTGGTGCGGCGGGAAAGGAAGAAGCGGAGGGCTTTGAGTCCTTCGTGATGGGGGATGGAGGTGTACAGGGACTGGATGTCCATAGTGAAAATAAGGCGTTGGGGACCGGGGAAGCGAAAATCCTGGAGGAGGTGGAGGGCGTGGGTGGTGTCCCGAACCTAACCTTTCAATCATGCTATCATAAATCGTAAACTTGATACTAATGCGCTCTCAGTGTTGTCATACTGACACACACACACACACACACACACACACACACACACACACACACACACACACACACACACACACTCACACACACACACACTCACACACATCTGGTGAGTGCCAAATGTATTTCAAGCAGAGCACTATAGGGAGAAAGAAAGCTTTTAAGCCATCAGTCAAAACTTTCACTTAAGTGAGGTCCAGAGGTGAAGTCTAGTATATTAATGCACTACACCATTCACACACTAAAAGCAAAAGGAAGAAACATTGGCCGGACCTGGAAAAAGGTGTTTTAAATGATTCTACATCCATTGTTTCTGATGCATGATTTCTGCCCATGTTTCCTCAAAGTCTAGCAAATATAGTGAGAATACACAAACCAAAATTTAGGCACTTTGGTAGAAGTCATAATGTTTTGTTGCATCTGAACCACCAGAATAAACCAAATGGTATCGACTAGAAGACTTATCCTGTGACAACATGCCTCATGTTGAGATACAAAAATTAGCTGTAATCCTAACGTATATTTTTTCACTGCGCCTGCCTCAAAATCCTGGAATTCCCTTCAAACAGGACTGTGAATGTAGCTACACCATGTGGACAGCAGATATTCAGTAAGGGTGATTCACCACCACTCTCTCAAGGGCAATTTGAGATGTAATAAATTTTGGCTGAACCAGCAATGCTCAAGTTTCATGAATAATAAAAGTATAGCATGTTGCTTGTGCACGATTGCCCTTATCAAAGTAACATTTATGGCTGCTCTCACCAACAGTGTGCATGTATATCCCTTACCTTACAATAAAACAAAATTTAGGCTGCAGAGAAACTGGGCACTAAGAAGCTCAATGTAGTATCCAATGTCTTCACATTCAATTAAGTCTTTACTGAGGAACCAGCGTACTTTATTGTGACAGATATTTTTGAATACAGGAGGAGAACTTGCCAAATGAACATCTGGAAGGGCAATGAAAATTTTCATTGTTTCAAATATGAAAAATGATATATTCACACATTATTTAATTTCCAGCTCATCAGCAGGAAAGGTTCTGCAAAAACAATCTTGTTTATCCTGAAATGCAAATAAGTCTTTGTACTTATTCTCCAATTCTTACCTTGAATTCAATTTTGCCAGAACTCAACATCACAAAATACCATGCCTGCCCTTAATCCGGTAATTCTTGCTAGAAATAAATTACTGTTTTTCTCTCCTGTAATTTTAATTGAATGAAAGTTATTCACTTTGAAAGGATTTCACTTTGAAATTTCATGTTCTCTTTCATCAAGTTTCATTTGAGAGTTGAATTGTGTTCAACGTTATTTTAAGTTCGTACGTGACAAGCCAGGATAGAAAGCACATGTAGAAATTAATTGAGGGTATTATTGACACTTCCCCAATGGAATAGAAAATAGCATTCACTAGAGTCCAACCGCATCCCAGCACAAAATCATTACCATCATAATGATCGTGTGATAAAAGGTACATCATTTATTTTTTGAGTGTTTGGGATCTAAAGTGGGGAACTGTTGTAAAGCTTTAAGTTTAATTTGTATTTCTACATCGTGTGCTTTAGGAAAGAACAAAATCATGACTGTTTGTTTCATTTTATATTGGTTGTATGAGCAATGTAAGTATGCATCCATTTACATGCAGTCATTAAAACCTTGAGGTGAATATTTGAGTGCAAAGTGAAAGAACAGAAGAGAGAAAATCCATTGCCGAGCAACAGGAATCCGGTAACACATAGTCAGAACCATCGAGAAGAAACCTGGCAGTGTACAGCCTTTATTTAAAAGAAAGCTTTATATCAGATGTACTGTTAGCTTGAAAGTCTCCTCCAAAGACAGAAGCAGAAGAAAAGGAATCCAGAGTGACTGCGAGGTTAGTAAAAGAAAGGATCCATTAAGGGAAGGCTTTTCTGAGGTGTTATATTGGAAGACATCCTACAAGTCTGTTGAGTACATTAGTTTATGGAATAAATATTAAAGAATAAGTCAGCTGAGTGGTCAGCTTGTTGAAGCATCTCAGGACTAGAACATTCATTTCAGGAAAATAGGACCAACTGAATGGAGGAGAATGCTGAAAAGAAACTAATTTCAGTCTTGCCAGCTGATAACTAACTTCAGCATAGAAAATTCAGAAGGGTAATGAAAAAGCAAATACGAGAAGCAAAGATTGATTATGAAAAAGACTGGCAGCTAGCATAAAAGAAAATCCCAAAGCTACCATCAGCCTCAACAGGAAAGTGGGGAAATATGATAAATGAGGCTGATTCAGGACCAAAACAGAGATTTACCAATAGAGTCAAGAGACATGGCTGAGAAGTTAAATGAATACTTTGCATCTGCTTTTGTCTCTGAACCAGATGCTGCCCAGGCGATGGAGTTAGAAGAGGAAACTAAGTGATTAAAAGGATTTAAAATTAACAAGGAAGAGGTATTGGATAAATTGTCAGCACTTAAAGATGATAAGACACTGAGGCTGAATGAGATGCATTCAAGGATATTGAATAAAGTAGGGGTGGAAGATGCAGATGCACTGGCAATTATGTTTTAATTTTCCCTCAGTTCAAGGGTGGAGCTGAAGGTTTGAAGAACTGGCCTTATTCAATAAAACTTGTGAAGAATAGCACAGCACGTTTTGACTCATCAGTTTAATTTCAATGGTGGGGAAACTTCGAGGAACAATTATTCAGGATAGAGTTAATAGTCATAGGGAGAAATGTGGATTGTTTCGGAAGATATAGCATTGATTTGTTCAGGGAAAATCACATCTAGCTAACTTTTTGTATTTATTTGAAGTGGTCACAGGAAGTTTGTTGTGGGCAAAGCAAGATATAGTGTGCATGGACCTTCAAAAGGTGTTTGATAAAGTGACTCATAACAGACTTGTGAGGAAGGTTATAGGTCATGGACTAAAAGGGGTAGTGACAATATGGATACACAAGCAGATGTCAGATAAAAATCACAGGGCAATGGTAAAGGAGTTTCTTTTTCAGTGTTGGAAAAAGGTTTGTAGTTGATTACCTCTAGGAGTTATAATTGAGATCCTTACTTTTCTTGGTGTGTATTAATGATCTACATCTTGGCATGAAGGCAGTAATACAAGACAAAGCTTGAGAAAATTGTGAAGTGTGACGATTGTGTAGAACTTCAAAAGGACACTACAAAATTGGGAGAATGGGAAAACAGGTAGAAGATGAAGTTCAATGTAAAAATGTGTGTGATGTACTTTGGCAAAAAAAAGGCATGGCCAAATAGTCTAAACAAAAACACATCGCTCAAAAGTCAGTGCAGGAACAGAAAGGCCTGGATGCACAAATATATAAGTCATTAAAGGTGACAGTACAGTAAAGAGAATGCTAATAAAGCAGACATTATTCTAAGCTTCACAAACAAAGATATACCATGCAACAGTACTGAGGTAATAATAAACTTATTTAGGACACAGCATTTAGACCTCAATTGAAGTATTATATAGAGTTCCAGACACCACACAATAGGAAGGATGTCAATGCATTGAACATATATTTATAACAGTGGTTCCAGGGCTGAAACACTTCAGTTGTGAGGAAAGTCTGGGGAATTTCAGAGAGACTGTTTTCATTTGAGAGAAAGCTAAGAGGAGATTTGATAGAAGTTTGCTAAATTATGAGTGTTCTAGATAGAGTGGATAGGGAGAAACTATTTTCACTTGTCAGCAGATCAAGAATCAAAGGGCACAGTTTTAAACAAAAAAAAAGATTTATATATGCTGAAGATCTGCAACAAAAACAATAACTGAAGAAACTCAGCAGGGCTGGTAGCATCTGTGGGAGAAAAGCAGGGTTAATATTCGGGTTCTGAAGAAGGGTCATTGGACTCCGAAGTTTCGGCTTTCTCTCCACTGATATTGTCAGACCTATTGAGGTTTTCCAACTATTTCTGTTTTGTAGTACAGTTTTAAAGTGTTTTGCAAAAGAAGCGAATGTAAGGTGTGAAATAACTTTCTCACAGGGTAAATAGTTTGGATATGGAATGCACTGTCTGGAAGAGAAAAATGTCCACATTACAGAGGAGGAAGTGTTGTCTGTCTTGAAATGCATAAACGTGGATAAATCCCCAGGATCTGATCAGGTGTACCCTAGCACTCTGTGGGAAGCTAGGGAAGTGATTGTTGGGCCCCTTACTGAAATATTTGTATCATTGATAGTCACAGATGAGGTGCCGGAAGACTGGAGGTTAGCTAACGTGGTGCCACTGTTTAAGAAAGGAAATAAGGACAAGCTAGGGATGTATAGACCAGTGAGCCTGACGTCAGTGGTGGTCAAGTTGTTGGAGGGAATCCTGCGAGACCGGATGTCCATGTATTTGGAAAGGCAAGGACTGATTAAGGATAGTCAACGTGGCTTTGTGCATGGGAAATCATGTCTCACAAACTTGATTGAGTTTTTGGAAGGAGTAACAAAGAGGATTGATGAGGGCAGAGCAGTAGAAGTGATCTATATGGACTTCAGTAAGGCATTCGACAAGATTCCCCATGGGAGATTGGTTAGCAAGGTAAGATCTCACAGAATACAGGAAGAACTAGCCGTTTGGAAACAGAACTGGCTCAAAGGTAGAAGACAGACGGTGGTAGTGGAGGGTTGTTTTTCAGACTGGAGGCCTGTGACCAATGGAGTAGCACAAGGATTGGTGCTGGGCCCACGACTTTTCATCATTTATATAAATGATTTGGATGTGAGCATTATAGGTATAGTTAGGAAGTTTGCAGATGACACCAAAATTGGAGGTGTAGTGGACAGCGAAGAAGGTTACCTCAGATTACAACAGGACCTTGATCAGATGGGCCAATGGGCTGACAAGTGGCAGATGGAGTTTAATTCAGATAAATGTGAGGTGCTGCATTTTGGGAAAGCAAATCTTAGCAGGACTTATACACAGAATGGTAAGTTCCTAGACAGCGTTGCTGAACAATCAGACCTTGACCTTCATAGTTCCTTGAAAGTGGAATCGCAGGTGGATTCGATAGTGAAGAAGGCATTTGGTATGCTTTCCTTTATTGGTCAGAGTATTGAGTACAGGAGTTGGGAGGTCATGTTGCGGCTGTACAGGACACTGGTTAGGCCACTGTTGGAATATTGCATGCAATTCTGGTCTCCTTTCTGTCAGAAAGATGTTGTGAAACTTAAAAGGGTTCAGAAAAGATTTACAAGGCTGTTACCAGAGGTGGAGGAATTGAACTGGAGGGAGAGGTTGAATAGGCTGGGGCTGTTTTCCCTGGAGTGTTGGAGACTGAGGGGTGACCTTATAGAGGGGCATGGATAGGATAACTAGACAACATCTTTTCCCCAGGGTGGGGGAGTCCAGAACTAGAGGGCATAGATTTAGGGTGAGAGAGGAAAGATATAAAATGGACCTAAGGGGCAACTTTTTCAGGTAGAGGGTGGTGCATGTGTGGAATGAGCCTCCAGAGGAAGTGGTGGAGGCTGGGACAATTGCAACATTTAAAAGGCATTTGGATGGGTATGTGAATAGGAAGGGTTTGGAGGGATATGGGCCAGGTGCTGGCAGGTAGGACTAGATTGGGTTGGGATATCTGGTCGGCATGGACAGGTTGGACCGAAGGGTCTCTTTCTGTGCTGTAATCTCTATGACTCTGAGTGAAGTGGTGGCTGGTTCAGTTGGGGCATTCAAAAAGTCATTGGATGACTATCAAATAGAAACAATATGACAGGTTGCAGGAAAAATGTAGGGTATTGACAATAAGTTGAAATGCTGAAATATGGACCAAATGGATTATTTCATAACGTAACAGTTCTGTAATTCTGCAAATGTGGAAACAAGGGTGACCCTTCCATGAAGTTTGAGTTTCTCTGCAGTTGTTGTTGGGTGAGGTAAATCTGTTGAGTATTTCTTTCTGATATTTATAATAATACCTTTCAAATAGCTTTTGTATGATTTAACATAGCTTGTGTTTTCCATTGATGCAATAAAAGTTGATGATTTTTTGTTGGCAGCCTCTTGTGAATATGCTCAGTGACTGCCTGCCATGGTCAACAGATAGCCAAAGAAAAATGTTCTATTAAGCGAGCTTTCATTCTGGGATTTGACTTGTTCGGTAATACCATGAGCCAGGATCATAACACAGGGATGTTGGTAATGTGATAAATTGTAACATATATGGCTGATCCCATCCAATCATCACCTGGTAGAGCTATTCTGCAAGTGCTTGGTAATTTCACTGTCGAGCTATGATACCCAAAATGGCCTCAAAGTTTCATTTCTTCTTTTGATTTCTCACCCGATGGAAAATTGCAGTAGTGCAGTTCCTTTCAATCAAGCCCAGAGGAGAAAAGTGTCAGGGCACACCTAGACACATTGTTAGGGAAACCCTTTGTTTAATGTGACATGGAAATGTAAAATGATGAAAGGTTAATATCCTATACAAGCTGGAACACTGCCTCCAGTCAGGAAACCCTGTTAATTTCTCACTATACATGTTATGTTAGATCAGAATGACAGAAACCAAGAGACAGGGAGGAATTGAAAAGATACATGGCACAACAAATATGATGAATCATCTTTCAACCAAAATTAATCAACTACAGTTATCTATAAATCATTTCTCACAAGTCTTACATGAATTAATAAAGAAAAACAAGCCTAATTTAAAAGAGTGAAAGCATTTCAGTTCTTCTACAAGAAGATTAGACAAGAAGATAGTAATAGGCCTGTGACAAATTTGCAGAGATTACTCCATCATGGTAGATCAAATAAGCCTATTCAGCCTACATCTATTCACTATTATACACTGTATTGGGGTTTGAAATCACCACTGAGGTCCAGTAAAGATGGATGTGATGGCAATTGGCAAGACAGTGTTAAATGTGCCTTCCAAGCAATTAAGCTGCAGGGACTGAAATCATCATAAGGAATCCTCTCAAATGTTGCACAAAGCATTGTCATATCAGTTGGCTTTCTGAGAAAATTAAATGTCAACAGAAGCTGCATTGCGCACTGCAGCTGAAAAACAATCCGATTCCATTACACAATCACAGATGTCGAAGGAACGCTAACCAATTAATTGCTGGTCAGACAGGATTTGAATGTCAACACACTGAATCGAATCAACAAAGTCTAGCTTTTACGTTTTTCAATACTTCCCTCAGGACTCTTGTCTGCATTTATTATTATTGTAACAGATAAAATAATTGTGTTAAAAGAGAAAAATTGTGAAAACAAAACAAGAAAGGCAGGCCTCTTGCTCTATTACTGTAAAATGATTAAATTTTTCTTTGCATTATGTACTAAGGATAAAGTCATCATTCTACTTTTTATTTTATGAGATACAGCTGTAGTAATTTAGAAATTATCCTCTCATGAAGTTTAGCACTTAATATCATATAATCCATCGAAATATAAATAACACAACATTGGGGGCTTGGGGAGTTTTAGAAATCCAGTTTCTCTACTCATTTAATAGCAACATAACACCTCTTATGATTTATGGTTAAAGAACTTGACTTGAAACATATTTATACATCCTCTTTATCATAAATACCACACAATCAACTCTTGTCTGTGGAGAGATCAATTATTCCTTATTGGTGAGGGGGCAGCTAGTCTCTGTCTACATTTATGGCTGGAGGCAGGTGATTTTTATTTCTACTTTCGATATTTGTTTAAATGTGGAATAAGCAGGAGAGAATCGGATGAGCTTGTGGGACAGTGATGAATTGATAGTGTGACTGGGAAAAGCACCTTCCTAACTCCCCAAGTGATGAGTTGATGGTTCCAGCTAGGGACAGCTGAAATATAACAAGGAGTAGCAAGGCCTTTCATCGAAGCAGGATAACAACCTGAGGTGATAGGGAGGATGGTGTGATGAAAGAAAAAGAAAATATCAAACACTGGCAAAACTTCGTATTTGTGTAGCAACTGTGTTTATACAACAGTTGTATTTGCATAGCTACTGTAATGGAATGGAATGTCCCCAGGAGCTATGAAACAAAATATGGTCCTGAGCCAGAAAGGAACTATTAGGTTAGATGACCAAAGTTTGGTTATCTGGTTTGGTTTAAAAGTAGGAAAGTGAAATAAAGAGGCAGAGAGATGTAGGGAAGCTGTTCCAGCCAAATACCTAGCCAACTCAAGACACAATCACCAATAATGGAGTAATTAACGTCAGATATTCAAGAAGTCAGAATTAGAAAAATGCTTATATCCCAGAGAGTTAGGGGTGCAAAAGATCCATGAGATAAGGAAGGTGTGATCATGGATGGATTTGAAAATAAGGAAGAGAATTAAAAAATTCAAAGTATTGCTTAGCTGAGTGCTGATGGTGGTCAATAAGTACAGGGCTAAAGGTGAAGGAAATTTGATGCTGGTGAAGACATAAACAGCAGCATTTTGGCTGGCCTCAAATGAAGAGGGTAGAATGTGGGAGGCCGGGTAGGAATCTGTTAGAATACGCAGGTACAGATGAAATAAAGGCATACATCAGTATTTCACCTGTAGAACTGCCAGAATGAAGAGTGGAGTTGGGAGACACTATAATGGTCAAATAGGCCATCCTCAGGACAAAACAAATATCTGGTTTAAAGCTCCTTAAGATGTTAAATATAACATTGACCTTGTGAACCATTGACCTGCTTTGAGGGGGTAAGGACAAAGATTGGGGGGCACGGGTTGGAATATAGTGGCATGGCACAATAAGGAGCTATGGATTAGCAGAGGATAAGAGATTGGCAGTGAGAGTATGAGGGACCACGGGAAGTTGGTAAGGGCATGTATTGAAGCAGTGAGTCTCTGAGTGAGATGGAAGAAAGTGAGGAATAAAGGCCCGAGACCTTTTTTAAGGGTTCATCTACTAGCGGTGACAAAGTGGCAGAGCACCAGGCCTCGCCTTTTTCCCCTTTCCCCTGTGTACCAGCAGGCTGAGAGTTCCTCTGATTGCCATGATCTTGACTGCCATTTTGACTCCAGGCCTCCCACACTATCACTGTTACAAAAACTTGAACTTCAGGGAAATTTTATCCCCAGTGGGGTTTACAGAGCCAGGAAATGACCAAGAATCCTGACTTGGGAGTGAAAATTCAGATTTTTGTTCCACGATTAGACAGTTAATAGGAGTGGAATGAAGCAAGTGGTAAGGGATTAGGATCTGTACTGCTGGCCAAAATGATGGCTTTGATATTTTTACGTCTTCACATCCTTCATAGAGTGTGGAACTCAAAATTGGAGACTTCACTCCAGCTAAGGCTGAACCACTTTAATGTCAATTCAGCATAATGTCATGGTTTTTGGCGTTTTGATCTTCAGTCAATAAAGTTCAGCATTCAATATGATTTATCCACTGTTTTATTAACCTGCCTTGTCACAGAGAAAGGTTTACAAACAGGGTTGTACACTCTCTCTCCCTCTCTTAAACAGCTGTCCCCCACCCTCCACTCCACTTTCAAGTAGTTCTCAAATTGTAACTTTCAGCATCATCCTCTCTCTTCACAGTTCCTATAAAACATACCAATGAGATTAAACAATATCACCTTGTACTTGTTCCACGTGTTGGACACATTGTATGTATAATAGGACTTTTACGTACAGGGATCAAATGATAAAGCAATGATGAATTGATGATCAATTCCTCTATTGTAAGTATGGAATGGACCGTAGCATTCACATTTAAAAAATATCAAACCAAATGTTAAAAATTCCCAACTATCTAATGAACTACTTTACAACCTCCATCAGCCTCTTTTAAAGATCTCTCATAACTTGGCTTCCTGGTGAGCGCTAAATGCAGACCAGATACTTGACATTGTTTGCTGTTTTTTTTCTGTCACAACATCCAAAGCCAATTCAAACAACTTAAGAATCACAATAAAACTGAGTTCAAAAAATATTACTTGCATTTATTTCTCATGCTTTCCAAAAATCATCTCAAAGCAGGATACGCATCATGAATTATTTTGAAATACCATGTAGAAAACACAATAGCCAACTTGCACTTTTCAAGTCAGCGAGTTAGACAGATGTACAGCATGGAAATTTGTCCATGCCGACCAGATATCCTAACCTAACCTAGTTCCAGTTGAGAGCACTTGACCCATATCATTCTAAACCCTTCTTATTCATACACCCTTCCAGATGCCTATTAAAAGCTGTAATTGTACCAGCCTCCACCACTTCCTCTGGCAGCTCATTCCAAACATGTTTCTCTCTTTGTGTTGCCCCTTAGATCCCTTTCATATCTTAGGAAAACGTTGCCCTCTCATTCTGGACTCCCACACCCCAGGGAAATGACCTTGTCTATTTATCCTATCCATGCCCCTCATGATTTTATAAACCTCTATAAGGTCACCCCTCAGGTTCTGACACTCCAGGGCAAATAGTCCCAGTATATTCAGCCTCTCCCGATAACTCAAATCCTCCAATCCTGGCAACATCCTTGTAGATCTTTTCTGAACCCTTTCAAGTTTTACAGCATCCTTCTGATAGGGAGAAGACCAGAATTGCAAGCAATTTTCCAAAAGTGGCCTAACCAATGTCCTGTATACCCTGTACACTTAACATAATATCACAGACACAACCATTAAAACAAATGACTATTTGATTGCTCTGGCTTGATATTGATTATGGAAGTACTATTCGCCAGAAGACTGGATAATTTATGTCCTTCTACAATTAGTTAGAGGGTACTTGAAAATTCATGCAATAAAGCCATATTATGGCACCAATACCCAGAAACAAACATCCCATTCCACACAGCTGACAGCACGAGACTTTTGTGGACTGATGATTTGCATATCTAATGGCTGACCTCCAGCACAAATTCAGTGTAAAATAGGAGAAAGTTCTTAGAAGTGGTTGGAAACAATGATTACACCTTTACAAAGTCAAGACTACATGGAGTATTGAGGAAGAGCACATTAAGAAAGTGGTTGATTCACTGAGTTCATTGTCAGGTAACTGCACTCAAAATTAACAAAGGAAGAATTCACAGCTCCAATCTATTTGACCTCCAAGATCATTTGCAAAGTTTGAGCAGAACACTAACAAACTCAGGCTCTTCACTGAAGCAAGATGTATTTTCACTGACTCCCAAATCTATCTCCCCTGCCATTGTGGAGCAGAGAAAATAGTTCAATAAAAACCAAAAGAACTGCAGATGCTGTAAACCAGAAACAAAAACAGAAATTGCTGGAAAAGCTCAACAGGTCTGGCAGCATCTGAAAGAAATGAGAGTCATTGTTTCAGGTTGAGTGACTCTTCCTCAGAACTAGTTGCCATGATCTAGATCTGCTTTCTTTGTGGTCAGTTAGCTTTTTGGTCTGATGTCATTTGTCAAATCTTGAAAAGGTACTCGCCTTCATTCTGTTGTAAACCAGTTCTGAGGAAGGGTCACTCGACCTGAAACAATGACTCTGATTTCTTTTCACAGATGCTGCCAGATCCTCTGAGCTTTTCCCCATTTTCTGTTTTTGTTTATGAGTAGTTCAATGATCTGTCTGAGGTAAGTAAAATAATGCAGGAATTTTCTCATGGGTCTTATTTTGTTTCGAGTTTGCTGCTCATTCAATAATTAAGAGAAATGCAAAATTAACCCTTCAATATTGCTTACTAATTAAGAACTATAGTTATTAAATATTGTTAAGAACTATTTCTCTACTACAGCAGAATCATACCACCCAATCACTTAAAACAGCTATCTGGTGTGACACAGAGGCTATTTTCAGTTGTCAACTTGAAACCAATTCACTCAACATAAGAGGACTTTTTTTTAAAAACAGAGAGTGGTTCATATGTGGAATGAACTTCCTGAGAAAGTGGTGGATGTGGGTACAATTACAATGTTTAAAAGACAGTTGAATACATACATGAATCTGAAATATTTGGAGGGATATGAGCCAGGAGCAAGGAGGAAGGACTAGTTTAGTTTGGGATTATGTTCGGCATGGACTGGCTGGACCGAAGGGTCTGTTTCCGTGCTGTATGACCCTTTTACTTTATGACTTTATAACACTGTGGCAATAGAAGGTTGCAGATAGTTCTTGCTCAAGCTATAGAACCAGAGGGGCTACCACCAACATTAACCAGTTCACCCCTTACAATGAAGGGATTTGATGTTAGCTGTGGGAGATAGTGGGACACAGGGTACAGAAGCAAACCAACATGTAACAAATGGCCAATAGCTGGCGTTTCCTCCTCCAGGGAAATACAAACTTGAGCTTCAGGCAGGTGGTGGGCACGGTGGATTGAGCGTCATGCAATGGTTTCAAGTTGTTGCAACACAATGAAGGCTAATGCCTTAACAGTGTTTTCAAGATCTCACAGTTGACAGTTCAAGTTGACAACTGAAAATAGCCTCTGTGTGACACCAGATAGCTGTTGTAAGTGATTGGATGGTATGATTCTGCTGTAGTAGAGAAATAATTCTTAATGATATTTAACAACTATTGTTCTTAATTAGTAAGCAATATTGGAGCACATGGCTACATACAGTGTTATTCATAGTCAGTGACCCCTTTACCCTGTATGTGTGGTCATTTTGCATTTCTCTTAATTATTTAATGAGCAACATTATCAAAACAAAATAAGACCCATGAGAAAACTCCTGCATTATTTTACTTACCTCGGACAGATCATTGAACTATTCATAGACAAAAAAGCTAATTGATCACTTGGAAAGCAGATCTAGATCATGGCAACAGTTAGAACAAATCTGCCTGTGGCTACCATTCCCCCCTCAGAGCACTACATTCAGAACATCAATAGACTGTAACTTGTATAAATTACATTCTCGATAAATGCTTGATGATGCTCCTTTCCAACATCTTCACCAGGCTCTTTACAATGATCCAGAGCATTGAAGCACAAGGAAAGGTTCAACAGTTTCCTGGTATTCTTGTACTCTCACATGCAGTTTGAAGTAAGTACAAAACAGAAGGAGGAAAAATAGCTCCAAAAGATAATTCCCAGCTGTTATAAAAAAATGCAAACTTTTAGCAATCTTCAGAATCAAAACTTTCAACCACTTTTAAGTGGAATTGGTATCGGTTATGTGTTGTATTTTGAATTCTAACCTATTCATATATTTTTTCACAAACCTAAAGCAGGATTTGAGCTCTAATAGTGCTGACCTCCATATAAATGTATTGCAATCAGAAGATTGAAGATCAAAAGAATGAATCCTCATATATTTGACAGAAATAGTTCGAACTCTGAATTTACCTGTCAAGCCCTCCACCCACGAGACACAAAACAAGGAAAACAAAGTGATAAATTTGAGACCACGATTTTTAAATTCCATCTAACAGAAGCAAGGTTTAATACTTTAACTAGAAAATGAAAGACAAAACTGCAATATAGAGCAGAATGTTTGATCGACTGTATATAATTTGAGTTATTTTGAATAAGTTAAAAAAATCAATGCAGCATTGGGCAGCAATGTTATCTTTGAAATGTCTAAAGCATATTTCTATCTGTAAAAACATGGTTAGTGACATGCAGAGCTGAAAATGTGTTGCTGGTTAAAGCACAGCAGGTCAGGCAGCATCCAAGGAACAGGAAATTCGACGTTTCGGGCCAGAGCCCTTCATCAGGAATGTGACATGCTTAGTGACATGCAAACAATCCTCATCAAATTATGTGAATGCCAAAATACATGATTTGTTTTCATGAAAGATTTTTGTTTCTCTTTTTGTTTGATACTTTGTAATTTTCTCACTTGTTGGATGTTGAAAGTTCTGGACCAATTAAACTGGAAACATGTCAACAGCATAACGCAGCCATTAACTAATGATTAAAATAAAACAAAGAACTGTGAATGCTGAAGATCTGAAACAAGAACAGAAATTGCTGGAGTAACTCAGCAGTAAAAGCAAAGTTGACATTTTGAGTAACCCTTGCTCAAAACATTTCTCTTCTCAGATGCTGCTACACCTGCTGAGTATCTCCAGCAATTTCTGTGTTTCTTTTTTAAATTAACTGATGATTTACTGTGATTGGTTGAGTCAGCTTTTCTTTTGCAAATTCAAATAATCTTCAAAGGAAAACACTTCTTTATTTAGAAATCTATGAGATTATCAATTTCCTGAGAGTGGTGAGAATATGGAACTCCCTGCCACTTGAAATAGTATTAGAGTGTACTAATAGCTGATACTATTGGTGACTTGATGCATACCTGGGGGAACAAAGAAATGATGGTAACAGAAGCAGATTGGAAGGATGTTTATTTGAATAACAATCAAGATTGGCTGAATTACCTGTTTCTGTGCTGTAGAGTCAATGTAATAATTTGCATGATACTACACTTACATGGCAATCCATGCTTCAGGTTTCAAATGTTCAGGTGCTAGGAGTTCTAACCTTCGGGCATACACATCGATTTGATCAAACACTACTCCTGCTCACAAACCATTCTTAATATCACAGTGAAACCTCAACCTCCTTGCTCTAATACAAAGCATAGCTCTGAAAGGCCTCTTCAACAACTCATTTTCAACAAAGTACACCATGCAGAAATCTAAACTTCCACTTGGACTGCAAATTTAAATTTTGCCATAAATGTCTTCACTTTAGAGGCTGTAATCTCTCCAGTGTCTAAATGTATTGTTTGGAAATTTCAAATGTCTGTCGATTTTTTTTAACAGATCCACACAACTCACAAAACGATTCTCATAGAATAGGTTGGAAGTGGAAACAATGAAGAAATGGCGTGGGATAAGCTATAAAGCATGATAAAGCTGAAATATTTTGTGAGCTGTCTTATGCTCCTGGTAATTACTTGTGCAATTTTCTGGTTTACATATTTGTGGTTAAGTATTCTTAAACCATCTTGCTATCCAGAATATTCTGAAGTCCAACACTGACTTGGTTCTAAGCATTCAGATCTGGAGGAATTACAGTGCTCTGTAAACCAAAGGCAGCACAGTGAAGCACAATGGAGTGAAATGACTTAACTGGGCGGTGGAGTGGGGGTGAGGGGGTGGGGATGTTATCAATTTCTATTTAACTTGGATTTGGAAAGCTCCAGGAGGTTCTGTGGACTATCTGGACACTATATGAATCTTCCTAACTTTTGAAATTGCAAATGACCTTCTGCTTGTTAATACTGGATTCATTTGGCTGTGTAATAAAAGTTTGATACATTCAGGTAAACATGAAATCTATTTTTAAACTTGACATTTACACTGCTGTCCAAGAATGAACTTGAACTGGAGCAAGAATAGAAGTTCGGTAAACACAAGGACTGCAGATGCTGGAAACCAGAGTCTAGATTAGAGTGGTGCTGGAAAAGCACAGCAGTTCAGACAGCATCCGAGGAGCAGGAAAATCGCTGTTTCAGGCAAAAGCCCTTCATCAGGAATAGAGGTAGGTGCCTGGAGAGTGGAAAGATAAATGAGACGGTGGGGGGGGGGAGAAAGTACCATAGAGTTCAATAGGTGAATGGGGATGGGGATGGAGGTGATAGGTCAGAGAGGAGGGTGGGAAAAGGTAGCAAAGAGTACAATGGGTGAATGGGGGTGGGGATGAAGGTGATAGGTCAGAGAGGAGGGTGGAGAGGATAGGTGGTAAGGAAGATAGGAGGTAGGACAAGTCATGAGGGCGGTGCTGAGCTGGAAGGTTGGAACTGGGGTGAGGTGGGGGAAGGGGAAATGAGGAAACTGGTGAAATCCACATTGATACCATGGGGTTGAAGTGTTCCGAGGCGGAAGATGAGGCGTTCTTCCTCCAGATGTCGGGTGGTGAGGGAGGGGCACTCTGCAGGAACCCTGCCTCTATTCCTGAAGAAGGGCTTTTGCCCGAAACGTCGATTTTCCTGCTCCTCAAGAATAGAAGTTGTACTGTCAGTTGCACCCTAGAAAAGTAGCCTACTGGCAGGAAGTGAACAACATACATGTAAAGTATTTTTTTTCATTGCAGTTAAGATATTTCTTTAAAATGGTGGAATAAACCAAATCCAGAATGTCACTGAGAAACATATAAGGCAAATGTGATGCAGCAATTTGAACCTTACAAGCTATTTGTGACAATGTGAGGTTGCATTTTGAATGGCCCAAGTTTGTCAATCTGAATGGCAGAGTTAGCTGCTACAACATGGTGGCTCAGTGGTTAGCACTGCTGCTTCACAGCAGTGGGGCCCAGGTTCAATCCCTGCCTTGGGCAACTGTCTGTGTGGAGTTTGCACGTTCTCCCTGTACCTGCGTGGGTTTCCTCCCAAGTGCTCTGGTTTCCTCCCACAGTTCAAGGATGTGCAGGTTAGATGAATTGGCCAGGCTAAAATTGCCCATAGTGATAGGGGGGTTGGTTTCTCTTTGGAGGGTTGCTGTGGACTTTTGGGCTAAAGGGCCTGTTTCCACACTGTAGGTAATCTAAACACAAACCATCATTTTAAAAGACAGAAAGTAAAGGCTCAGGTGGTGTAATGGGAATGTCTCTATCTCTATGCCAGAAAGGCCTGGATTCAAGAGATGTGTTATAACAAATCTGAACAGGTTTATTAACAAAACCGATAGGACAGAATTGCAACAATTTTGTCAAAGCTAAAAATCAAAAGACACGAAAGATGTCTAGTAAAAGTAATAACCCACCATTTGAAAATCAAAAGATGCGTTTGTCTCACATGATTAGTAATCAAAAGTATACACGACAGCTCATCAACACTGCATAGGCTCATGTTTTATTGAACATAACTATTTATACTTGAATAAAAAAGAAAATACTGTGAACAAGTATCAGTGCAATTAATTGCATTATCTAAAGTTTGGATGCAACTGAATGTTCTTGAAACCTTTTAACACATTAAGGTTCAAGTACAATATTGCATTATATATACTAAAGAAATTTAGGTGTAAATGGTTTTGTGCTGAACTTCAATATGTGCAAATTCTTTTAGTAATTTGTACTACTTCTGAACTACAATGGCCAAAATCCTTTGCATTTGGTTGATGAAGGTTAACCCCAATGCAAAACAACAACTCATAAGCATCAGTGAATTTACACAAACAATAAAATGTATAGATTTATGCATGAGCTTATAGACACACCAGACCTCTAAGTTTGTGTGTTATTAGGATGATAAAGTTTGATAACAATTTTCTTCATGATTTTCTTCCAATTTTATCCTAGTGAAACCCACGCTTGACCAACCCGTTGTTAATTCTAATGCATCAAACATTATTTGGAGTTCTCACATAGCTCTTGCCAATCAGAAAGTCAAAACAGCTGAAATGGCTTTTCAAAATGTACAACCCAATTCTGCATCATAATGGGGGAATAAATAGAACAGCAGTGATAATTGGCTCTCAAAGTGAGTGAGATACCACAGCAACTACCATTGTCAGATTGAAGTCACCAGCACAGCAACACATCACCATGAGGTAATTCGGAATCATTTAGATTTGTTAAGTAACAATGGCTTCCTCTCACCAGCACTGGATCCTGTCCAAAATGACGAATGTTGAAGCTCTACAAATTAATCTTTGTTACAAGATGAAATGATGCAGCTTTTACCTTTACAGTTACTTGTAGAAATTGAAGTCTAAATTAAAATATCTAAAACACTTGACAATAAAATGTCAAGGATCTCAACAAAAATACTGCAAGTTCAAACACAGAATTAACTGAGATTCACACTCACTTCCCATCATTCTATAATGTTTCTTTTTTGACAAACTACTAAATATTTCATGCACTGCTACTGTGAAACATCAGCGTGTTCTATTTAGCACTCAATATATCCAAGATTCCCAATTTTAGCAAAACAAAAATCGATTGATCAGCAATAAAGATGCAAGATCTAAGTTTTATTCTCAGAGCTGTGAGGTGGTTAAAAATAGCTACCCAAGTGCTTTATCTACTGCTGGAACATGTGCCTTTTCTTCACATACTGGCTGTGATGCTTTTTGTTCATATTGCTCAGTTTGTTGCTTTACCTTGATTAGAATGGTTTTCAAATGCTGACACCACAACTCCTGACCAGAATTGAGATGGTTGGGTGTCACTGCTGTAAATGAATGGGATTAAGTTTATACACATAACTTGCATTATGTAACTCCCCTCCATTTACCACATTTTGCTGGAGAAGTCAAGCTGCCAATATCAGGAGGCTTTGCTGTAGTGCTGACTATGAACTCTGATTTCTATTTTTCATGGAGACTCTTCTCAAATAGACTTGATTTGCGGACAAAATATACTTTTTTTGTTTTGTTTTGTGGAATAACTAGAGTTTGTTTGTTGTCAAATCAACTGTATACTCCCAAGTCCTGTTATAAGTTCCATGCTGCTTGCAATTGACGGTCAATAGCCCTTCTTTTTTATATCAATCACATGGCATTTCCTGAGGTGCTGGAACTCCCACATGCACTCAACAGTAAATTATGAAATCTGTCTTGACCATTAACAAAAAGAACATTTGTGAAACAATTAAGTCAGCTATTTTAAAATGTATTAGGCTTTCAAA
Source organism: Hemiscyllium ocellatum (assembly GCF_020745735.1). Classification (NCBI taxonomy): domain Eukaryota; kingdom Metazoa; phylum Chordata; class Chondrichthyes; order Orectolobiformes; family Hemiscylliidae; genus Hemiscyllium; species Hemiscyllium ocellatum. The sequence goes on along the minus strand of NC_083429.1, from coordinate 29,679,214 downwards.
TAAATTATACATTTATTATTTCATATATACACCATCTACACACTAAGCGGTCAAGTACAAATCACTATAACAAACCTTTCAAAGAGTTTGTCTGGAATATCTGTTTGACAAAAACTCATAAATTATTTGTCATGCACAGTTGTGCAAAAGCATTTTCAAGCAACTTATTGAAGAAACCTTTTGAAAGCATTTTCAAATACATTTGTATGGCATTCTCTATCTAAAATTGCAACATATTAATAAGGTCTTGTTTCACTGGAAGATAATGCAAAATTTTTCTAAAATACCAGCCATCAATCCTGAAATCTATTCATGTGCATACAGCATGTGTGAAGCATTGGCGATAACATTTTGGCGCATATTGTGAGGATAATAGCTTGTTTTTTTTAAGCCTCCCAACAAACAAAGCACAGGACAAAAGTTGGCCACTGAGCAGGAAGTTAAACAACAGATTGCAAGCAGCTCCATTTGTGCTTTGATTAATTGGTATGCATTCCTATTCCTCCACATTGTATACTGGGTTCCAGCATTCATACTAATTATCTTCTCATTTGTTGTTTGTTAGTTAACTACATGTAGCTATTCCAACCTCTGAAGGAGCACAATGGTGGAATAAATACATGCAGTCAGTTCTAGCTGTGCATTTTAAAATCTAGTCTTTAACAGTAGCTGAAAGTTCGAAGGGCCATTATAAAATCTCAGAGTGAAAAATTAGATAGTGTGAAAACACAATGCTTGAACACAATGCATTCTTTTTCATGACACTATTAGCTGCCACAAAACTAATTTCACAAACAAGGGGTGAAATCTTGTTGAGTGTCTCAGCAGTCAGCAAAAGTCCTGCACTGCCACAGCCACTAACTCTAACGTCATTCCTCCATTGGTGAGGCTACCGACAGGGCTACACCAGGAATAAAGATCTTGGAGGTAGTAGTTGCACCTAACAAGTACCTGACAGCCAACCAATGGTCAGCAGCGTCACAGAGGAGACCCATAGCTGTAGCTGGAAGAGCAGTCAAGATCATGTAGGACAAAGAGAAGTGACATTTTTATTGAAGGGGACAGGTGGTTTGGAATTGGGGGTTGAACGACAAAGTGAGTGGGAAAAAGGAATGGGACGGATGTTGTGACTCTCAAGGGAACTACTTGTCCTAGATCTAGGACCTTGATTAGACACTTTAATTGAGGATACCATGCCCTGTAGCTGAGAAGCTGCCCGCAAAGACTGATGTATTTGGACTGCAGCATGGCAAGAGACCCACCTATAGCTGGGTTAAGCATGAGGCAATGGGATTTCTTTTTCAGTTGTCCATTTTTCTCACCAACCTATTCAGAGATGTTATTACAACCCTCTGGTGCATTTGGGATTTGAACCCATGCTTCTTGGTCCAGGGGTAGGGACATTACTAATGTGCTACAAGAGGTCCCTAAGGCAGTGGGATTAGTCTGGATTGCTTCAGCAAACAGCTGATACATACATAATGGAGTAACTGGGAAGCCAGTATGACTTGATGGTATGTAAGGAAATCCATTTTCTTTTGTATCCAATGTTCTGATGCTAATCCCAGCGGCAGCAGGTTGAAGCACTTAAGTGGTCATTATTAGCTACTTAACGTTTTCAGTCAGTGAACGGCGGGGAGGGGGAGGGGGAGGAGAGAGGGAGGTCAGACAAAGGCTTCGTGTTTCAGCCTTAATTCTGGTGAAGATAAAAAGGCAATAAGTCTAGTACACAACTCCCCATATTTAATGAAGTACTTTTCCTGATACCAGCATGAGAAACGTTTGCCCTTTGTTGCTCTTGTGACAGAGGGAAAAGAAACTCTGCTTTTACATTAAGGAAATTGATGAACACAGGAAGTTAAATATGGAATAATGCAAATTATTATCATATAAAATAAATATAATGGTAAACAAGAGAAACTGGTTGTTTACAAGTTAAAGGAAAATTCAAACCTTTCTAAAAGGAACTGCCCAAATTGAACATCCAATATCAATTTCCATTATCCTGATATGTGAAGTAAGATGAACATTAAATGTTAAATTCAGAGAAATTACATGTTTTGATTCCAGAAAGGCTAATGTTTTCCTTCTACTTTGACAAAAAGCAAAGATAGTTCAATGTAACATAATGTGAAGCACAGGAAAGTCTTGCAGGATGCATCTACTTAACAATATTTTGATTTTGGTTGGACTATTGGACAGATATTTGAGTGTTGACTCAAAACTTAAACATTACTGATCCCAGCTGATGAGCACATCAGACAAATCAGATCCCAGAATGGAACCTGGCTTGATAGATCATATGTTGATTTTGTTCAGTTTGTTATTTAATGTGGTGGGCAGTTGCTGAAACATAGGAACACATGGCTACAGATATTCTTGAACAGAACATAATGCTATTACACATTTTTTTAAAAAAATAGAAGAACAAGGACTATGTGTAGAAACATTTAGAAAGATCTTAAGACAAAAAGCAAAACAAACTTTCATTTCCTAATATGATTCATTATAATTATCCCTAAATTAGTATTTAAAAACATTAGACTATCTTGTTTTCTGTGAAGCCCTCACAAAAGGATGAATCAGTTAAATTAAAACTATTCAGATCGCTATGGGGGATTTGTCTCATTCTGAAATATCACTTACTTAGATAATTGGAAGCACCCAAAATAAACTAATATTGTATTTGCAAGACTTTTTGTTTATTAACATGTGATAGAAATTGGTTTACAATAAATTAAGAAAGACAGAAAAATATATAGAACCCTTAACAGACATTCTATTCACTTGTACAGATTTCTCCCATGAACCAACTAATACCAATATATTCTAACTGAAAACCCTATAATTTACTGCATCTTATTTAAACAATGTTTTTTTAAAGAATTCCAGAGGACTGTTATGTATATCAGGTAAGAACGAGATCGGATCTGATGTCAACAATCTGCATGAAATCTTCTCATTTGTTCGCAGTGCATGAAATGGGAACCAGTGAACAGTGTAAGGATATTTTTCTTAATAAACCAAGTACCAAAAGCTATTTTAAAAATTCATTAGCAAATCATTAGGGGTATTGATTAAAAGCAACCACCTTTGCAATAATAGCCAAATAGCTGCATCATCAGTAATGGTTTGACTGAAACTAGCTGAACAGATACATATCTGCAGCAATGTTACAAAAAGTAATGTTAGGTGAACAATAGCTGCAATATTTATTTGGAGGCGCACTGAGAACATGAGGTAAAATATTACGTGAGAAGAAGCATCAACACATTTTTCATTGGTTTCCTAAAACAACCACCTCAATGTCATTATTCTTCCGTGAATGGCATCCATTGCACGGCAAAGATTGTGAAGAGAAACCCATTCTAACATGATCTCAACTCCAGCATTGAAAGGGCCAATAAAGATGGAAGTTTGAATTGGAGAAAAAGAGAGAAAGAAAGCTCAAAGTGTATTCAGGATCTTCAAAGGCAGTATTCCAACTTCTCATTTGATACAGTGTTGGAGCTGCAGGGACAAATAGGGAGATGCTGTTCCTGGATGATCAGAGAAAGAAAGATGCTGTTGTTAAAAATAAGACACTGCTGCATGGGACCGAAGAGGTCAGCTGGAAGACCATTGGGCTAACTCTTATGGCCAAGTGCAAGCTGCATCAAACATTTTAGAAAGCTTTTTAATTGCAACGTCTGGTGAGGTTTTGCTTTGCCATTCACCAAACAAGCCTTATTTACAGATCTTGCAAGAATATGTCCCTAATTGTCTTTCATCTAGGCGTAATACTCTGAATAGTTTGGGTGTAACAATTTGAATGATTTTAATTTTACTTATCTTTTACATCTATACCAACCCCAGTTACAGTATTTCCTTCACTACTTCATGCTAAATTTCCTCTAAGCCGCACAGCTGCGCATGTGTGCAGCTGCTCTGATGTTCTGTGCATGGCCATCAACTTGCAGACACGGATCAGCATCCAGTTGCAGATATCACTGCTGTGCACAGACCTCAGAGGCCTGCACAGGCAAAAACAATAGAGAGAATGCTGTTAGGAATTCCCACTATCTCCTCTCTATTATGTTATTCCTTTTCACTGCTGATATGAAAACTAAATATTCATTTGATTTTACTGTGGTATAATTAAACGTCCTTGAAATGGACCCATTTCCTTCAATACCAGTTTTCTTATAAAAATGATACATATAAATTTGTGCTTTCATTCTTCAGACTACTCTTGTTTTCTGACTGCAGTTAATTTGTGTTTTATTTTTAGATACCCATTTTTTTGCTTTTTCAGATTCACCCAAAATCTGTGTTGTGATTTCCATTCATAGAAGCCTCTTCTAGCTGAATCCATGATTGTGATTTCACAGGTTCCTTTTTAGCCTTTCAAGAGTACAGGTTGGTTTTGCAATTCACTAACACGTCAATAAATGGATACATGGCACAGTGATTATGTTACTGTAACAGTAATCCGGAGGCTTGGAATAATGATCAAACAAGGTGAGTTCCAATCCAATAATCTTCGAGTAAAAAATGAGGTCTGCAGATGCTGGAGATCACAGCTGGGGTGAGCATAAGCCCTTCATGAAGGGCTTATGCTCGAAACGTCGAATTCTCTATTCCTGAGATGCTGCCTAACCTGCTGTGCTTTGACCAGCAACACATTTGCAGCTCCAATCCAATAATGACAACTGTAGAGTTAAAATTCAGTTCATTTAATCAATCTGTAATAAGTAGTCAGTCTTGTAATTGTGACTAGATACCACTGAACATTGAGAAACACCAATCTGGTTTACTAATGACCTTTACTGATAGGCTTCTAGATTTTCAATAATTGGGTTGACTCTTAAATACCCAAGGAAATGGCTCAGCAGATAAAACAGTGTATTAAGAAATGATTCAACGTTATTTTCACAATGGCAAATAGGTTTGGGGAAAAAATATTTGTCCTTCTAATGACACTCATATCCTATAAACGCATTTGAAAAATCCTCTGCTCCAATTCTCTCCTGCTAATGTATTCAATCCTTTCAAAATTAGCCTTGGTTTAAATCCAAAGCCTTGATTTGTGATTTGTCTTTTTTGTCTTCAATTGGCTAGACACTGTTAGGCTATCTTATTTCTAGTTCATTACACTTAACTAAATCTAATACTCATGTTCACCTTTATTGGCTTGGAGATATGTTCATGCCTACAATGAATTCAATAAACCAACACTTCCCACTGTGTCTGCTATTATTTCAATGTGTTAAAATGTCCACATGTAATTAATGAGAGCATTATTAAACAAAATTGGAAACATAGAAGTGGATGGGGCAGCATATTGGCTTAGTGGTTAGTACTGCTGCCTCATAGCAGCAGAGATCTGGGTTCATTTCCACCCTGTATGGAATTTGCACAATCTCCCTGTGTCTGCATGGGTTTACTTCAGGTAGTCTGGTTTCTTCCCTCAGTTCAAAGATGTGCAGGTTAGGTAGATTGACCATTTGAAATTGTTCTGTAGTCTCCAGGAATGTGTAGGCTTGTTGGGTTAGCCAGGAATAGGAGAAAGTGAGGACTACAGATGCTGGAGATCAGAGATGAAAATGTGTTGCTGGAAAAGCGCAGCAGGTCAGGCAGCATCCAAGGAGCAGGAGAATCTCTAGGAGAAAGTGAGGACTGCAGATGCTGGAGCCAGGAATAGGGTAAGGGCTGTTCTGGGTGGGCTGTCCTTCAGAGGGTAGAGATGGACTCGATAGGCTGAATGGCCTGCTTCTACACTGTAGGGATTCTACAATTTCAGTGGAAGGGGTAAAGGCTGAGGGAGTGTTCGGGCCTAATGTTCAAAATGGCTGGTATTGGAATATATTATTACTCTGCAATTTCTGTATAAATAATATGACTTAATAGGGAAGAAGTTCCAAAGCAATGAGTCTGAGGCAATTCCAGGCCTACCTAATATTAATAGACTTATTAAAATTGAAAATGAGCAAGAGATGAGAATAGGCTGTGCACAGAGTTTTAGATGGGGAGATAGGGATAAAAGGCTGTGAAGTAGTTAGAAAACATTCCTCATTCATTAAAAACTTATTTTTTTTTCATTCCCACCTTCAAATTCTGCTTGTGGCTTATTAAGTATTAGCTTAAAGCTCACATAGCATACACCACAAACAGACACATTCTTATGAGACCACATGTCTTGAAGTTTATCTTCAATACTATTTACAGGCTACAATATCACAAACTTAAGTTACTGTATAAGATACATATCGCCGACTGATTAATTCCATGACAAGAAACAGCAACGGGGGGCAAAGTCGGTATCTTTATATTGGAATGTCACATGATATCATGTCATCAAAATATCATAAAGGTCCAGGCCAGTCTGGTCTTTAATTTGTGCCATAGCACAACAAGACTTATTTCTCAATTTCAAGATTAGAGTGGTGCTGGAAAAACACAGCAGGACAGGCAGCATCCGAGGAGCAGGAAAAATCGACGTTTCAGGCAAAAGCCCTTCATCAGGAATGAGGCAGGGAGCATCCGGGGTGGAGAGATAAATGGAGGGAGGGGGGTGGGGCTAGGGAGAAGGTGGATGGAGGTGGGGATGAAGGTGATAGGTAGGAGAGGAGGATGGAGTGGATACGTGGGAAGTAAGATTCGCAAGTCGGACAGGTCATGAGGATGGTGCTGAGCTGGCAGGTTGGAACTGGGGTAAGGTGGGGAAATGAGAAAACTGGTGAAGTCCACATTGATGCCTAGGGGTTGTAGTGTTCCAAGGCAGAAGAAGAGGCGTTCTTCCTCCAGGCGTCGGGTGGTGAGGGAGTGGTCGTGGAGGAGGCCCAGGATCTGCATGTCCTCGGCAGAGGAGGAGGGGGAGTTGAAATATTCGGCCACGGGTTGATGTGGCTGATTGGTATGGGTGTTCCGGAGATGTTCTCTAAAGCACACTGCGAGAAGGCTTCCAGTCTCCCCGATGTAAAGGAGACCACATCGGGAGCAACGGATACAATAAATGACATTTGTGGATGTGCAGGTAAAACTTTGATGGATCTGGAAGGCTCCTTTGGGACTTGGATGGAAATGAAGGAGGAGGTGTGAGCACAGGTTTTGCAATTCCTGTGGTGGCAGAGGAAGGTGCCAGGATGGGAGGATGGGTTGTTGCGGGGCATGGACCTGACCAGATAGTCATGGAGGGAACGGTCTTTGCGGAAATCAGATGGGGTGGGGATGGAAACATATCACTGGTGGTGGGATCTGTTTGTAGGTGGCGGAAATGTCGGCGGATGATGCGGTTTATGTGGAGGTTGGTAGGGTGGAAGGTGAGGACCAAGGAGGTTCTGTCCTTGTTGCGGTTTGAGGGGTGGGGTTTGAGGGCGGAGGTGTGGAATGTGGATGAGATGCGTTGGAGGGCATCTTTAACCACCTTGAAAGGGAAATTAAAGAAGGAGCTCATCTGGTGTGTTCTGTGGTGGAACTAGTGCTCCTGGGAGCAGATACGGCAGAGGCAGAGGAATTAGGGAGTGAGGATAGCATTTTTGCAGGAGGTAGGGGAGAAAAAGGTGTAATCCAGGTAGCTGTGGGAGTCGGTGGGTTTGTAAAAAATGTCAGTGTTACGTTGGTCGTCATTGATGGAGATGAAGAGGTCCAGGAAGGAGAGGGAGGTGTCAGAGATGGCCCAGGTGAATTTAAGGTTGGGGTGGAATGTGTTGTTGAAGTTGATGAACTGCTCAACCTCCTCATGGGAGCATGAGGAGGCACCGATGCAGTCATCAATGTAGCGGAGGAAGAGGTGGGGAGTGGTGCTAGTGTAACTACGGAAGTTGGACTGTTCTATGTAGCCAACAAAGAGACAGGCATAGCTGGGGCCCATGTGGGTGCTCATGGCTACCCCTTTCGTCTGGAGGAAGTGGGAGGATTCGAAGGAGAAATTGTTAAGGATGAGGACCAGTTCAGCCAACCGAATGAGAGTGTCAGTGGAAAGGTACAGGTGGGGATGTCGGGAAAGGAAGAAACAGAGGATTTGGAGGCCCTGGTCATGGTGGATGAAGGTGTAGACGAATTGGATATCCATGGTGAAGATGAGGCATTGGGGGCCGGGCAGGGGGTAGAGGGCATGGGTGATGTCTCAAATGTATGTGGGGAGTTCCTGGACGAGGGAGGATAGTACGGTATCGAGGTAGGTGGAGATGAGTTCGCTGGGGCAGGAGCTGGCTGAGACAATGGGTCGGCCGGTGTGGTCAGGTTTGTGGATCTTGGGAAGGAGGTAGAATCATGCGGTGTGGGGTTCCCAAACTATGAGATTGGAAGCTGTGGGTGGGTGATGACGTTGTGTATGGTCTGGGAGATGATGATTTGGTGATGCGGGGTGAGGTCATGGTCGAGGGGGCGGTAGGAGGATGTGTCTTCAAGTTGGCGCCTGGTTTCAGTGCTGAAGAGGTCAGTGTGTCAAATTGCCACTCAAACTACCCCCTTTATTACTCAGTTTGTGGATTGAGAAAGGTTCCATATTGACTGTGATTCTTTCTGCACCCATTTACATCTGCCTTTCTCTTCTGTTCCAGTTTTTATATAATTTCAATCGGGAGCAATTTTCTTTTCTATTTCCACAAGTATTTCCAACAAAATTATTAGTTTCTTAGCAAATCTGTTCCTGAATTTGTCCAATTAAGAAGCCTGGTTTCTAAAAGCCAGCTAATCCTACCTCTTTTCTCATCATAGGCTTCCTCAATTATAATTTTCCTGATCCCAGCAAGGGCAGAAACATAATTATTTTGGTCCACTGGTTTCCTGTGCTCAGGGTCCCCACGTTTCTTTTAATTTGCCACCTAGCTTAATTTCCGTTAACTTTCTAATTTTCACTGTTCTCGACATGCTGCCTATTTCACAGCCTGGATTTGCTGCTTTAATGCAGCGTGAAGCCATCACATACTCAACAGGAATTCATACAAAAGTTTTTCACTGAAGAGATAACAGGTTTGCGGAGTGTGCACAGCAGAAGGTCCATTGAAACAGGGATTATAAATAAGGATCATTAAAATCACTTCTCATTGCTAATTAAAAATCATGCTTTCTTTTCAAAGCTCTTCTTCATTGAAAAGGAGAGAAAAATCAAAAGATAAAATAAAACCTTAAAATTTGGCAAAATTCATAAAAAATGTGAATTTAAATGATTGACATTTCTCAGGTTCTGTGAAAAAAGGCTTTGAAAAGATAAACTTAAGCTAAATGACAACTCTGTGACAGAGAAGCTCAGCATAAGTATAAGAAATTCACCTTATCTTTCAATTAAGCATATTATATCCTTCAAGCCTGATGATTGAATGTAATAATTTCAGACCACAATCTCTGAGTCAATTTTGTTTCCCTCACAATGCAGGATCCTTTATTTCCTTACTCCTTTGCTTGCAGCCAACGACATATCAGCTCTCAATTTCCTGCATCACCATTTTGTTCAGTCCCAGGAAGCTTCCAAATTAGCCATTCAATTTCTCCAATCCTTCACAATACAGATCTCTTCTTCCTTGACTCAACTAATCTTTGTTAAAAATATAGCTTTTCATCATTTCCCACATATGACAAATGGTCATAGGCCTGAAATGTTAACTGTGTCTCTTTCCAAAGATTCTACCATCACCTGTGAAGTATTTCAATCATTCTCTGCTTTACACAATATTATTGGAATGATTCATAGGCAACAAATGAAGATCAGCATCATTTATTTACATAAACCCTGGAAAAACGATTTAGCTTTTTTAACAAAAATGAAGAATTTTGCTGCGCTTTTCTTCTCTCGATGTTGTTCACATGCATTTTGTGCTCAATGTTGTTTTCACAATATTTTAATGAGGTCTTATTTAAATATCATCGGTTGAGATACAGCATATTATTGTCTCCAGGTTGAAAGGAACTAGGGGCTCTGGTGGTACAGTGGTAAAGTCCTTACCTCTCAGTCAGGAGAACTAGGTTTAAGTCCCACCTACTCTAGTGGTGAGAAATAACATCGCTTGAGGAAAACATCTGAAAGGAATTTGTTAGAGATCTTATGGTGTGTAGCTAATTCCTTGCTTCTATTCCAAATCCCAGCTGATCTGGATTTCTGAGAACACAATTGAGCAGATAGATTTCAAATATCTGTAAGGAATTAGTGAAGTAGGTACTGCTAAGGTGTTGAACACAACATAATAGTGTCCAGAGTATTCACTTCAATATCAATCTAGGTCCACTGAAAGTAGTTCTAGTCTGGCTTTGGGGGAAGGAAAAGTGACAGGCTTGTCCTTTAGATTAGATTACTTACAGTGTGGAAACAGGCCCTTTGGCCCACAAGTCCACACCAACCCTCCGAAGAGGAGCCCACCCAGACCATTCCCCTACATCGAACACTATGGCCAATTCACCTGACCTGCACATCTTTGGACTGTGGGATGAAACCGGAGCATCTGGAGGGTGCTCATGCAGACACGGGGAGAATGTGCAAACTCCACACAGACAGTTGCCCAAGGCTGGAATCGAACCTGGGTTTCTGGTGCTGTGAGGCAGCAGTGCTAACTGCTGTGCCATCGTGCTAGCCTAACTGTGCCAGCCTCCCAGCAGTTCACCTTTCAAAATGATTAGAGCGAAATCATTCAACAATGTCAACATTGGTTAATTGGTCTGAGATTTAGAAGTGCTGCAATGAATTTTCAGTAACAAAGAATTTATCTTCACCTAGCACCTTGCCCACATTCTCAGGTTGCCTCAAAGCAATTCACTCAAATTCTTTGTGATGCTGGTTATGCAGTCAGGCCTGGCAGCCAAGAGTCTGCAGACAAAATCATCCCATGAAAATTGATTGGATAAATAACCAATTCCAGGGAGTTGAACAGATAATCTAGCCTGGCATTTAGATGTAGTTATGAGGACAGGCTGCACTGATGGCATAAGATGTTGAGCTCAGGATCCACCTGCTTAAGATAATGGGAAAGATACCATCTGATGAAGGAGCAGCACTCTGAAAGCGAGTGCTACCAAATAAACCTGCTGGACTATAATCTTGTGTTGTGTGATTTTTAACTTTGCACACCCCAGTCCAACACAGGTACCTCCAAATCGGGAAAGATACTATGGCATTATTTGAAGATAGCAGGAGTTCTCCCAGTGTTCTGGCTGATATGCAGTGCCTACACCAACAAAGAGGGAATGAGAAGCACTTCCTTTCTCTTGAACATCCAGGTATTCTTGAAGAGTAATGTAAAGAAAAATGATCCTATCTGTGTCCAACCATTTGTCTAATGCCAAGATAAGAAGTTACGTCTAAGGGAACAGCTGCAATATTATTTTTAGTATGGAAAGCATTGAAGTATGGCCTACACTATCATTTGGAAGTCTTCAATGCATCAGTAGGCTGTTTTCAGTTGTGTGCCAGGCTTGGATTGAACAACTCACACTTCTGGATAGTTAAGATGTATAATTATCCCGGTGCAAAATCAAAAACATTTATTGCACAAACAGATAACTTCTGACCAATTCTGGGCAGGTGATGTCCTAGTGGTAACATTACCATGCTTTTAGACACCCAAGAAATGTGCGAGCAGCCTGAGTTCAAAGCTTGAATTCAATAAAAATATGTGGAATTAAGAGTCTAACGAGTACCATGAAACCATTGTTGTAAAAACCCATCTTGTTCACTGATATCCTGTAGGGAAGCAAACTTCATGATGGAGAAAAGCATGAGGCTGGAGGAACACAACAAACGTCACTCTAAGCAGTCATGTTAATTATCATGGCTACGATGGCTGAGTGATTAAAGTATGGAGTTTCAAACACAGTGGGGTTTACGTGTGCAAGCTTGGCCTGTGCTTACAGTGACTCCGTGTTGAATCTAACTTGATCATTCGAACTAATGAATTCATTAGGGCTCTTGTGAAGCACTGGTTGTATTCTGACCTTGAAATCAGAAGGTCTGGGTTTAAGTCCCACCTGTCCTGTGTCATAATGTATCTGACCAAGTTGATTTTTGTTTTAAATACATAAAACTGGCAATTGTGCAGCAGATTTCCATTTCCATTTCCATTTCACCATCATTGACAAAAATAGAAAGGAGGATAGAAGGAGTGCATCATCATCTGGTCATAATATTTTGATTAAATTTTGAAAATTTCATTTGTGAGTTTCCATAGAAACTACTTGACCATCTCTTTTGATGTCTTGTTTTCTTTATTAGAAAGTTCCATCAGGGATTGACTAAACTGTTATAACTTATTATTAAAACCAAGATTGGATTGCTTATTTTTATTCAAAGAGAAAAAAAGAGGAATAGTGGCATCACTGAGCCCCAACCATAAGGTGGCAGTAGTTAGTTCCACAGCACAAAAAAACAGACTGTGTTGTGGGTGTAGGTTAGCTCGCTGAGCTGGAAGGTTCATTTCCAGACGTTTCATCACCCTACTGGATAACATCTTCTGAGGCCGACTGAAAATATTACTTAGTAAAGTGATGAAAGACCTGAAATGAACCTTCCAGCTCAGCGAGCAAACCTACATCCAGAGCCTCAATCTGCGCTACAAATCTTCTCAAAACTCGCTCAGACTGTGTTGTGTTTTCAAGGGAGAACTGGATCAATGCTTAAATCAGAGTATTGCTCCAAATGGGCAGGGGGATTCATATAGGATTATCCCAGGAAAGACCAAGCACACAACGTTTTTGTTCATTTACAAGATGTGGGTGTCACTGCCATGACCAGCATTTATTGCCCATCCTGAAGGTAATAGACAAAAAAAACTGCAGATGCTGCAGGAACACAGCAGGTCAGGCAGCATGAGGGGGTGTCATACCTGAACAGGTTGATTTGGGGAAAACATATCGAGGCCGTGATGATACGTCTGACCTCATTGAGATTTCAAGTTTGACTCATCTCTCCATCCAAAACTGCTTGATATAATCAAATAGGGTAGACTCTAATGCTGTCATCATCAATACATAAAGAACAATTACAGGATATAACAATGTCCACCTCAATGACTCCCTTTGACAAACATTCTTTGCTTCAACAGCAAATTATATGAAAAATGGCACATATAAGCTAAAAAGCCAACTGTCAGATGTAAAAGTCTTCCCAATTAAAACACAAAGTCTTTAAATCTTCCTGTGGAAATACAATTTTTTTTTTGCCACTCCATCTTTGACAATATCTTAACAAATCAACACAGCCTTCAAAGTGAACGCAAAACTTCGCAGAATATTTTAACTGATCTCAATCAATTATTTTTGCTTCTTTACTTGTGTACTCTATGTCACAATCTTTAAAAGCCGAAATGTTTTAGGCTTTTTATAGCTATTTGTTTACGTTTAGGGAGTCCACTTTAGCCCAAGAGAAAATTACTTCTTACAAGTTTACCAACTGACCAAAAAGACCTGGAAATTCATCGATGGAGATTTATAAAGTGAAACAATTGAAAACGTCTAATTAAAAATGGATTCACGATTTTGATGAGCCAATATGAGACAAAAAAGTCCAGAAGGAAGATGAGGATAGAAAGGGAGGCAACAGAGTAGGGGGAGTGGCATTTTTGATAAGGGATAGCATTACAGCTATGCTGAGGGAGGATATTCCCGGAAATACATCAAAGGAAGTTATTTGGGTGGAACTGAGAAATAAGAAAGGGATGAACACATTATTGGGATTGTATTATAGACCCCTCAATAGTCAGAGGGAAATTGAGAAACAAACTTGTAAGGAGGTCTCAGCTATCTGTAAGAATAATAGGGTGGTTATGGTAGGGGATTTTAACTTTCCAAACATTGACTGGGACTTTAAAGGTTTAGATGGAGAGGAATTTCTTAAGTGTGTACAAGACAATTTTCAGACTCAGTATGTGGATGGATGTACCTACTGGAGAAGGTGCAAACTTGACTTACTCTTGGGAAATAAGGCAGGGCAGGTGACTGAGGTGTCAGTGGGGGAGCACTTTGGGGTCAGCGACCATAATTCATTTTAAAATCGTGATGGAAAAGGATAGACCAGATCTAAAAATTGAAGTTCTAAATTGGAGAAAGGCCAATTTTGACGGTATTAGGCAGGAACTTTTGAAAGCTGATTGGAGGCAGATGTTCGCAGGTAAAGGGACGGCTGGAACATGGGAAGCCTTCAGAAATGAGATAGCAAGAATCCAAAGAAAATATATTCCTGTCAGGGTGAAAGGGAAGGCTGGTAGGTATAGGGAATGCTGGATGACTAAAGAAATTGAGGGTTTGGTTAAGAAAAAGAAGGAAGCTTATGTCAGATATAGACAGGATAGATTGAGTGAATCCTTAGAAGAGTATAAAGGAAGTAGGAGTATACTTAAGAGGGAAATCAGGTGGGCAAAACCGGTACATGAGATAGCTTTGGCAAATAGAATTAAGGAGAATCCAAAGGGTTTTTACAAATATATTAAGGACAAAATTGTAAGTAGGGAGAGAATAGGGCCCCTCAAAGATCAGCAAGGCGGCCTTTGTGTGGAGCCACAGAAAATGGGGGAGATACTAAATGAATACTTTGCAACAGTATTTGCTGTGGAAAAGGATATGGAAGAGATAGACTGTCGAAAAATAGATGGTGACATTTTGTAAAATGTCCAGATTACAGAGGAGGAAGTGCTGGATGTCTTGAAATGGTTAAAAGTGGATAAATCCCCAGGACCTGATCAGATGTACCTGAGAACTCTGTGGGAAGCTAGATAAGTGATTGCTGGGCCTCTTGCTGAGATATTTGTATCATCGATAATCATAGGTGAGGTGCCGGAAGACTGGAGGTTGGCAAACATGGTGCCACTGTTTAAGAAGGGTGGTAAGGACAAGCCAGGGAACTATAGACCGGTAAGCCTGACCTCGGTAGTGGGCAAGTTGTTGGAAGGAATCCCGAGGGACAGGATGTACATGTATTTGGAAAGGTAAGGACTGATTCGGGATAGTCAACATGGCTTTGTGCATGGGAAATCATGTCTCACAAACTTGATTGAGTTTTTTGAAGAAGTAACAAAGAAGATTGATGAGGGCAGAGCAGCAAATGTGATCTATATGAACTTCAGTGAGGCGTTCGACAATGTTCCCCATGGGAGACTGATTAGCAAGGTTAGATCTCATGGAATACAGGGAGAACTAGGCATTTGGATACAGACTGGCTCAAAAGTAGAAGACAGAAGGTGGTGGAGAGTTGTTTTTCAGACTGGAGGCCTGTGACCAGTGGAGTGCCATGAGGATCGGTGCTGGGTCCACTACTTTTTGTCATTTACATAAATGATTTGCATGCGAGCATAAGAGGTACATTTAGTATGTTGCAGATGACACCAGAATTGGATTTGTAGTGGACAGCAAAAAGGCTTACCTCAGATTACAACAGGATCTGGACCAGATGGGCCAATGGGCTGAGAAGTGGCAGATGGAGATTAATTCAGATAAATGCGAGGTGCTGCATTTTGGGAAAGCAAATCTTAGCAGGACTTATACTCTTAATAGTAAGGTCCTAGGGAGTGTTGCTGGTATGTTTTCCTTTATTGGTCAGGGGATTGAGTACAGGAGTTGGGAGGTCATGGTGCAGCTGTACAGGACACTGGTTAGGCCACTGTTGGAATATTGCATGCAATTCTGGTCTCCTTCCTATTGGAAAGATGTTGTGAAACTTGAAAGGGTTCAGAAAAGATTTACAAGGATGTTGCCAGGGTAGCAGGATCTGAGCTACAGGGAGAGGCTGAACAGGCTGGGGCTGTTTTCTCTGGAGCGTCAGAGGCTGAGGGGTGACCTTGTCGAGGTTTACAAAATTATGAGGGGCATGGATAGGATAAATAGGCAAAGTCTTTTCCCTGGGGTTGGGGAGTCCAGAACTAAAGGGCATAGGTTTAGGGTGAGAGGGGAAAGATCTAAAAGAGACCTAAGGGGCAACTTTTTCACGCAGAGAATGGTATGCATATGGAATAAGCAGCCAGAAGATGTGGTGGAGGCTAGTACAATTGCAACATTTAAGAGGCATTTGGGTGGGTATATGAATAGGAAAGGTTTGGAGGGATGTGGGCCGGGTCCTGGCAGGTGGGACTAGATTGAGTTGGGATACCTGGTTAGCATGGACGGGTTGGACTGAAGGGTCTGTTTCTATGCTGTACATCTCTATGACTCTAAGAGTAGGTAGCTGAGTCAAGCTAATCTCAAAAGGACAGGCTTGTTGAGCTTAATTATCTTTAATTGCAATGCATTTTCCTCTTGCTAAAAATCCTGGTGTACTCAACGAGAAACTGAATAGTTAATGTAAAACCAATACAAATATGTCTTAACTTCAAAACCAATCCATACATCAATTGCACTGGATAATAAACTATTGACTAAAGTAAATAGGGGTTGCAATTATAAAAGAAATGTTAGCAGTTTCCATCAGAAAAGGGCATAAAAAGCTAATCAAAGCGCACATACAATAATGCAATGCATCCACATTAGTGAGATTGATGACTAATAGTCAATTAATTTTGTAAATTAGAAGTGCAATTGATCGCATTTAATTGGCACAACAGGAGTTAGCATTGGTGTAACAAGATTAAATGTAACTAATATCATGCTGTGACATGCAAATACAATACACATATTTGATATGATTTAAGTTGAACAAAGGATTTATTTGCATACTCTCATTCAATTCTAATTCACCTGACCCGTTGAAATCTTGTTAAGTCAAATATGCTGTCATTTATTTTTCATAAATTTCAGGATTAATTTAGATATCTCTCAAATACCTGAAAAACAGTACCCCTTGTACACTTTTGACAAGTATCTCACCAAAATATAACAAAGTTATTTTAGATGTTTTTGACTTTTCTAATGTTTTACTTTTTTAAAGATGGTGTTTAAATTGCTGATGTTGAAATCTAATCTAGCTGAAGTTCTCCTTAGTTAAATCTTTGTGATACTGTCTTATTTTCCTGCATTGCAACTTTTCCATAGAATCCCTACAGTGTGAAAACAGAACATTTGGCTCAATAAGTCCGCACCAACTCTCCAAAGAGCATCCCACCCACATTCACCCTGCATCCCCCAATCGCCAATCCACCCAACCTACACATCCCTGGACACTATGGGAAATGTAACATGGCCAATCCACTTAACCTTCACATCTTTGGACTGTGGGAGGAAACCAGAATACCTGAAGGAAACCATGCAGACAGGGGAGAATGTGCAAATTTTACGCAGTCGCCCAAGGCTGGAATTGACCCTGGGTACCTGGGACTATGAGGGAGCACTGACAACAACTGAGTCATCATACTACTCCTAATTGATTTAAGGTAATAGTTATTGCCAAAACTAAATCGTGAATTTAAATGCATCTAATACTCATTGTTGTTTGTGACATAAAGTTTGTGAGTTAATATATATTTAATATTTTTTCATTTCAGATTTTGAACTAGTGGTTAATGGTTTTATATATGTCGGAAGGGTTTAATGATAAATTTGGAAGCATTTTTGTAGCCACAATAAGTTCTTTGAAAACACTGTACTACACGAAGATATTCTGGAGTTTAATGAGATTTTGTTTATACTGGGAGAGTTTATGAAGTGTAGAATATATGCATAAGACTTTTAGATTGAAGACTCTATAATATTTGGGGTCCATGAAAACACCCATAGCTTGGAAGAAAGCTTCTGGATTTCAGTTGGACAGTTTTGCAGAGGTTTTAGCCAATAATGGATATGTAAATCAGTTGCTCTTGAGCGAGGGAAATAGTTTAAGACTGTTAAGAGGTTACCTCAGCATAACACATTTAGTATACAAGGTCCTGACCAGGATTTTTGATTTTAACCTTGAAGGAGTTGTGAGAAGCTGAGAAAGTTTAAGTTCAATTGTATCGATGCTCCAGGAATAGGCTAACAAATTCGAACTTGGGGAATTGAATCATAGTTAAACTAAGCCACATAGATTTGAAAGAGAAGGAAGTTCTCTCTTGGCGTGAGTAACCTGGAGGATTGTATTGGAATTAATGGACCTATATTTTTCTACATGTTTCAAAATCTTTAAATTTAAGTTATATGCAAATACATTGGTGTATGCTATTTTACCTTCAGTACTTATTTGCATCATAGAGTTGTATTCTATTGCTAAACCCAAATCTGCAGCATTACATGTTTGTGTTTTAGTGACAAGTTGCTTTATTGAAACAAAACAAAGAAAAATCTATCAAGCCACGTCTCCGCCTGGATCTGTATTAGCTGAGAGCATTACATTTGAGTAAAATGTTTTAGAAACCTCAAATTGAACTTTTTTTGACGTGGCTTGCATTTGTCTTTCTTTATTCAATCAATTTAACATTAGAATTTAGACCAGGGTTGAAAAGAGGAATTGGGATTTTTTTTTAATATACCAATATGAAACAGATCGCTTTTGGAATGAGAATGCTGTTTTTTGCTTCAGTTGAGAGAGCATTGAGTGGACAAAGTAAATGCTGAAAAGCATGATCTTCCTTCGCATTAGAAGAATCAGGAATTGAATTTTCTTTACTTGAGGAGAAATCTCATATCTTGAAAGGGTTTTATTTTCAGTTTGGAGAAGTCCTTACTTCTGCTCCTCCTGACAAAGGGAGGTAACTCAGAACAATTAGGAAACAGGTTATTTCAGTGCCAAGGTTTTTTATTGAAAACTCCAGACCAGAAGTGTTTTGGGTAGAACACTGCAGGGTCATTTGAAGCCAAGGAAAATTTGATCTCTATTGTGAGAGGAATTAAAAGAAATGGTCCATCAAACTTTCAAGACCATGAATTGAAACTGACAGTTAATTCAAACCTGTAATAAATGTAATAAAACTATGATAATTAACATGATAGAAAAGGGGATGTGTGAGTACTATGTAATGACAATGTACAGATAAATGAGATTGTATTTTTGCTGTGTTTTGAAATTTTTCAAACTATGGTCTGCATAAATAGCTTGGTTTAGTTTATTTGATGTTATCTTCTTTCAATTGCTTAATAAACTTCTGTTCATTGGTAAAACCAGAAATGCAGCATTGTGTATTTGTATTATAGGGAAAGTCCACAACTGTCAATAAAAACAAAAAAATGATTTATCGAGTTATATTTCAGTCTGGGATCTGACTCATCTTTCATAACGTCATCGAGAATCACAATTTGCTAATTATCAAATGGCCTGACATCTAGAGCTGGATGAGTAGAATTATTGTCCAGTTAACTTCTGGGAAGACTGAAGTAATTGTTTTTGGTCCCGACTTTAAACACTATTCCCTATTATTTCTGTCTTTTGATCCAAGTGCCCTCAACATTTGTTCTATCTGCACCTCTTCCTTTGTCAGCTGCATTAAAAAATCCTTGCCCAATCTCTTCTGTTCCAAAGATGAATCTTTTAGCTTAAGATTGTGTTTCTCTCTCTGCACAGATGTTGGCAGAATTGTTGAGTTTTTCCAGCCTTCTCAGTTTTTATTACTTCAGGTTTGGATGCTGCCTGACCTGCTGCGCTTTTCCAGCAACACATTTTCAGCTCTGATCTCCAGCATCTACAGTCCTCACTTTCTCCTATT
Organism: Hemiscyllium ocellatum; assembly: GCF_020745735.1. Classification (NCBI taxonomy): domain Eukaryota; kingdom Metazoa; phylum Chordata; class Chondrichthyes; order Orectolobiformes; family Hemiscylliidae; genus Hemiscyllium; species Hemiscyllium ocellatum. Next base: position 29,659,709 of record NC_083429.1, on the reverse strand, counting down.
GCTTCCCACCTCCATTCTGAGATTAAGCCAGTCTGTATTTAACCTTGGTGTTACATTTGACCCAACCTCTTATTTCTTCCAACAAAAGCTCCTTTGCAACATAACTGTTCCAATTATTCCTGGCTTATCTTTTACATTACACTCTCCATTTAAAGTTGTCCAAAACTATGTAGCCATCTCTTTTTTGCCAAGACCCATCAATAACATTATGTTTGACCAATCTATCAGAGTTCTTTGAGAAGGTAACAAGGTGCACTTAATGAAGGAAAACTGGTTGATGTCATATACTCAGATTTGATGTCATGTATCAGTCCATTGTGTAAAATAAAAACTCATGCTATAGGGGTCTCACATATTGACATGGACAGAAACTTTGCTCGTCAACAGGAAGAAGAGAGTACTCATAAAAGTTTGTTTTTCAGGTTGGCTAGATATAACGTGTGGTGTGCAAGGGCGAACAGTGATGGGACTGATCTTAGGTGAAGGGATGGGAGGTATGGTTGCCAAATTTGTTCATGATACAAATATAGGTATGAAAATAAGTTGTGAAATGAATATAAGGAGGCTACAAAAAAAATATGGACAGGTTAAGTGAATGTCCAAAAATCTGGCAAATTCAGTTAACATGGGAAATTATTAAATTACCCATTCTGGCAGGTAGAATTTTTGTAAAGCATTTTATTTAGATGATATGAGATTACTCATGGTCAACAGTACAGGAAGCTACTTGGCCCATCATGTCTACATTGGTCAATAAAGATCTAACTGCACTGACACCATTTTCCAGCTTTGGCCTACAGCTGTAGAGTTTTATGACAACAAAAGTGAACATCTAAATACTGTGTAAATATGATGAACATTTCAGGAAATGAGTTCTGACTCCCCCCATGCTCAGTGAAAAAATAATTCTCAACTCTTCTCTTAGCTTTAATCTATACACCTTGATTTGGAAGGAAGAAGTCGTATCCTATCTTTGCCACTCATTATCTTATACACCTCTTCACATTTCTTCTCAATCTTCGCTGCTCAATTCCAACATAACTTCTTTATTTTGTTGTTCCATGCCTCAGCTTTTGGCAGCAGATATCCCATATGCCTTCTTTACCACATTATCTACAAACCCTGATATCATTAATGATCTGTGAATACATGAGAAACAAACGACAGGCAAAAGTAGACATTGAGCCACTTCAAACTGATGCTGGAAGCCTAGTAATCGGAGATAAGGAAATAGCTGGAGAATTTAATAAGTACTTTGCGTCAGTCTTCACAGTGGAAGACATGAGTAATATCCCAACAATTAAAGGGAGTCAGGGGGCTGAGTTGAGTATGGTTGCCATTACAAAAGAGAAAGTGCTAGAAAAGCTAAAAGGTCTTAAAATTGATAAATCTCCTGGCCCCGATGGGAGACATCCTAGAGTTCTGAGGGAGGTAGCTGAGGAAATAGTGGAGGCGTTGGTTGAGATCTTTCAAAAGTCACTGGAGTCAGGGAAAGTCCCGGATGATTGGAAGATCGCTGTTGTAACCCCCTTGTTCAAGAAAGGATCAAGACAAAATATGGAAAATTATAGGCCAATTAGCTTAATCTTGGTTGTTGGTAAAATTCTAGAATCCATCATGAAGGATGAGGTTTCTAAATTCTTGGAAGAGCAGGGTTGGATTAGAACAAGTCAACATGGATTTAGTAAGGGGAGGTCGTGCCTGACAAACCTGTTAGAATTCTTTGAAAAGATGACAAGTAGGTTAGACCAGGGAACCCAGTGGACTGGTCTATCTAGACTTCCAAAAGGCCTTTGATAAGGTGCCACATGGGAGACTGCTGAGCAAGGTGAGGGCCCATGGTGTTCAAGGTGAGCTACTGGTATGGATTGAGGATTGGCTGTCTGACAGAAGGCAGAGAGTTGGGATAAAAGGTTCTTTTTCAGAATGGCAGCCGGTGATAAGCAGTGTCCTGCAGGGTTCAGTTTTGGGGCCGCAGCTGTTCACGTTATATATTAATGACCTGGATGAAGGGACTGGGGGCATTCTAGCGAAGTTTGCCAATGATACGAAGTTAGGTGAACAGGCAGGTAGTACTGAGGAAGTGGGGAGGCTGCAGAAGGATCTAGACAGTTTGGGAGAGTGATCCAGGAAATGGCTGATGGAATTCAATGTGAGCAAATGCGAAGTCTTGCACTTTGGAAAAAAGAATACAAGCATGGACTACTTTCTAAACTGTGAGAAAATTCATAAAGCCAAAGAACAAAGGGATCTGGGAGTGCTAGTCGAGGATTCTCTAAAGGAAAACATGCAGGTTGAGTCCACGATTAAGAAAGTGAATGCAATGTTGTCATTTATCTCAAGAGGGTTGGAATATAAAAGCACCGTTATGCTACTGAGACTTTATAAAACTCTGGTTATGCCTCATTTGGAGTACTGTGTCCAGTTTTGGTCCCCACACCTCAGGAAGGACATATTGGCACTGGAGCGTGTCCAGCGGAGATTCACATGGATGATCCCTGGAATGGTAGGTCTAACATACGAGGAACGGCTGAGGATCCTGGGATTGTATTCATTGGAGTTTAGAAGATTAAGGGGAGATCTAACAGAAACTTACAAGATAATACATGGCTTGGAAAAGGTGGATGCTAGGAAATTGTTTCCGTTAGGCGAGTAGACCAGGGCCTGTGGACACAGCCATCAAATTAGAGAAGGTAAATTCAGAACAGAAATGCGGAGACATTTCTTCAGCCAGAGAGTGGTGGGCCTGTGGAATTCATTGCCACGGAGTGCAGTGGAGGCCGGGATGCTAAGTGTCTTCAAGGCAGAGATTGATAAATTCTTGTTGTCACGAGGAATTAAGGGCTATGGGGAGAATGCGAGTAAGTGGAGTTGAAATGCCCATCGGCCACGATGGAATGGCAGAGTGGACTCGATGGGCCGAATGGCTTTACTTCTACTCCTATGTCTTATGGTCTTAATATGCACACCAAGGTTCATCTGATCTTCAGCACCTACCTACTACTTCTGGAGTAGTCTCTTGTGTTTTTGGACCTTCTGAAGTGCTCACACTTTTCCAGGTTGGATTGCATTTACTTCTGCTCTGCTCAACTGACAAGTTGGTTGTTACCCTTTTGCAGTTTATGGCTATCCTGCTCACTGTGTGCCCCCTTACCAACACTGTATCATTTGTAAACCTCCTGACCATAGTCCCAACATTTAAATCTGGACTAACTAATGTAAATGACATACAGCAAGGGACCCTGCATAAAGTCCCGTGAAATCTCAGTGGAAGCAGATCTCCAGTCACAGGAATGATCTTCTACCATCACCATCTGCTTTCTGCTTCTAAACCAATTTAGCATGCTTGGTTTCATTGTTATGACCTTTGAGTATAAGAGTTTGGAAATTATATTGAGGTTGTACAGGATGTTGGTGAGGAGTGTTCTGGAATACTGTGTCTAGTTCTGGTCTTCCAGTTATAAGAAGAGTATTATTTAAAGTAGAGGATTCAGAAGATGTGGCCAGGAATGGAGGGTTTGTGTTATAAGGAGAGGCTGGATAGGCTGGGACTTTTCTCACTGGCGTGTCGGAGGTTGAGGTCACAGAGGCTTATAAAATCATGAGGAGTGTAGATAAGGTGAATGACAAGTGTCGTTTCCCTAGGCTGGGGGATTTCAAAGACTGGAGTCTTTCTTTTTGGGTGAGAGGAGAAAGATTTAAAAAATATACGAGGGGCAATTTTTTCAGATAGAGAGTGGTTCGTGGGTGGAATGAACTGCCAGAGGAAGTGGTGGATGTGGGTTCAGTTTCAACATTTAAAAGACATTTGGATGAGAATAAATAAGAAATATTCAGACGGATATAGGCCAAGCACAGGCAGATGGGACTAGTTTAGTTTGCAATTATGATGGGCACAGATTGGTTGGATTGAAGAATCTGTTTCCGTGCTGTATGCCTCGATGAATCTATGACTGTGAGGGGTGGGATGAATTCCTTAGCAGGGTAGACTTTGGCTGTACCTGTAGCTAGGAGAAAGTGAGGACTGCAAATGCTGGAGTACCAGAGTTGAAAAATGTGGTGCTGGAAAAGCACAGCAGGCCAGGTAGTATCCAAGGAGCAGGAGAATCGACATTTCGGGCACAAGCCCTTCTTCAGGAATGAGGCTGGTTACCAAGCAGGCTGAGATAAAAGGTAGGGGAGGTGGAATTTGGGGGAGGGGCACTGAGAATATGATATGTGGAAGGAGGTGAGGGTGAGGGTGATAGACCGGAGAGGGGGTGGGGAAGGAGAGGTCAGGAAGAAGATTGCAGGTCAAGAGGGCAATGCTGAATCCAGGGGTTGGGACTGAGATAAGGTGGGGGGAGGGGAAATGAGGAAGCTGGAGAAATCTATATTCATCCCGTGTGGTTGGAGGGTTCCTAGGCGGAAGATGAGATGCTCTTCCTACAGGCGTCGTGTGGCTAGGGTATGGCGATGGAGGAGGCCAAGGACCTGCATGTCCTTGGCAGAGTGGGAGGGGGAGCTAAAGTGTTCAACCATGGGTCGATTGGGTTGGTTGGTGCGGGTGCCCAGAGGCGTTCCCTGAAACGTTCCGCAAGTAGGCAGCCTGTCTCCCCAATGTAGAGGAGACCACATCGGTGCAGTGGATCCAGTAAATGATGTGTGTGGAAGGGCAGGTGAATTTGCGATGGATATAGAAGGATCCATTGGGGCATTGGAGGGGGGTGAGGGTGGAGGTGTGGGCGTAAATTTCACACTTTTTGCGGCTGCAGGGGAAGGTGCTGGGAGTGGAGGTTGGGTTGGGGGGAGTGTGGACATGATGAGGGAGTCGCAGAGGGAGTGGTCTCTGCTGAATGCAGATAGAGGTGGAGAGGGAAATATATTCCTGGTAGTGGGGTCTGTCTAGAGGTGGCGGAAATTGCGGAGGATGATACGATGTACTTGTAGCTAGGCAGGGAGTCCCCCTAAGCCTGTCTAATGTGTTGGTCCCTGGCCTCCTACTGATGCCAGCATGCAGACTATTAAATTATGGACAGGCGTTTGACTGAAAATCTTGGTCAGGCTCCTTTTTGTGAGCTTAAGGTGGCAATTGCCAACCTCATTTGATCACCTGCTTCCTGACCACAGAGAAATGGCCAAAGTTGGGAATAGCTTGGGAAAATCAATACACCGTTTAGAGGTGGTCTTATTGACCCCTGGCAGAACCCAAAAACTCAGACCTAAACCAGCAGTATGTTCACCCCTGTCATGAAAAATTCTGATGCGGACTCATTATTCCCAAACTTTGCATGAAGAGAAAAGAAAAAATGCTGAAAAAAGCCGACATTTCGAGTCGAACTGACCCTTTGTCAAAGCTCTTTCCTCTCCTGACAGATGCTGCCAGACCTGCTGAGATTTTCCAGCATTTTCTCTTTTGGTTTCAGATTCCAGCATCCACAGTAATTTGCTTGTATTTGCATCAAGGCATCTTTCTAAGGGGTTCTGAGGAAGGGTCACTTGACCCGAAATGTTAACGCTGATTTCTCTCCAAAATGCTATGAAATTTGCTGAGCTTTTCCAGTAAAGTTTGTTTTTGTTTTACCGTTTTAAAATATTGGTTAAAATTCAGGGATGAATGAAAATTTCAGCTGACCGCTTTGGTTTGTCCTCAACATGGTGTTGCTTAATATTATTCAAATTATCACAGCGTGTTCATTTGGACTACCCTTCCTTTCTAATCTAAATAAAAATTGGGAACGATGCCATTCATCTGTACATGCAATAAAGACATCACTGGATATTTTTCTTTCCAAAATTAATAATAGCAGACATGAATCCCAGGAGAAAATAGAGTTTTGTGGTTATATTTGAATAATAGAACTCAAATCACATTTGTAAACACTGTGAACAGCTGAGCATAATTCTTGAATTGTAATGCATATTAGTAGCTACAATCTGTGCTTTAGTAATAAATCAAGTGCAAAGCTTTAAAGTTAATAGCATTTCATGATAACAAATAGCATTGAAGTACAAAAGGCATCAACTTTTTATTATCTGTAAATGGACATTACACAGCATAGATACATTATTACATTATACTACACTCTTCCGATCTGAGTGTTAAATCAATGAATAGAAGATCAGGTTTTAAACTCTACTGAAAATTTAATTTACCTTAAACAAATATAGTGAAATGGTTTGTTTTCTTTGGAACAGTTTGTGGTGACAAAATAGTGAGGGAATGTGTTCAAAGCTGGAATTGGATCAAGCAGGAACACCCTATTCTTTTATTCATCCTCTAAGAAAATCGAATCCCTTCTCTCAGCAGCCATTCACCTTTCCCACTCTAAAACAAATACCAAAGCATTTGCCAATATCCATTATTAGACACATCATTCCAAGGAGGCTGGCAAGAACAATTTAATTGTTTCCAATTAGGAAGCCTCTGTTCCTAAAAAGTGTATCCACTTTCTTTCACTTCACAGCTTTGTTCACGAAAGTAACAACGTTCCATGAGTTTACATGGTGTATAGAAAGAATGTCTTAAAGCAGTTTATTCTACTGTACAACGGCTGTAAGTAGGTTTAAGACAACAATTAATGCAATGTGGATAGTGAAAACATAGTAAAAGGGAGTAATATTGTAGATTTGTGAATTGCTGAAGTTTTGTAAAAATGCTGAAAAATAGAAAGATGATTGTATTCTTTGGGAGGGTGGGTATTGTGTGGATATTTATGCTTCTACTAAATCAACCGGTTAAATATTTTAAATGATTTAAGACTGTCCACCTGTTAAAGTTTATCCTACTATTAAAGCAGAACTTAAACTAAAAGCTAGCAATTCTCACTGTTTATAACAGTCATGACTTGATGTAGATCATCTGAGAAAGTATCAAGTTGTATTCTATGATTTGGAGTTTCTTTTGACTTTTTCCTTCCCAAAACAAATAAAATTTGAATAGTCCAGTGCTTAAGAGCAGCACAGTGGTTCAGCGGTTAGCACTGTTGCTCATAGCACCAGCGACCTGCGTTCAATCCCAACCTCGGGTGACTGTGTGGAGCTTGTACATGTTCCCTGTGTATGCATGGGTTTCCTCTGGGTGCTCCAGTTTCCAAAGATGTGCAGGGTAGGTGAATTGGCCATGTTAAATTGCCCAGAGTGTTCAGGGAAATGTAGGTTAGGTGCAGATGTCAGGGGTTAATATAGGGGAATGGGTCTGGGTGAGTTACTCTTCGGAGGGTCGGTGTGGACTTGTTGGGCTGAAAGGCCTGTTTCCACGCTGTAGGGATTCTATGATTTTTTTTTCCATAAAGATAGTGCTCATGTAATGTTGTGAATACTGGTAACATTTTAGTTGCAACTGTCTACATATCATTCAAAATTTATTAGTGTCATTTTGATTTACCTTTATGAGAATTTGTTTTTACAGTGAAACTTAATAACTCTAAATCAAATCCAATGATTCTCCATATATTTATCAAATCTAAATGATTGCTCAGATCACCTGTCTTCTTCCCACCTGTGAACTTGCGAAGACAACTCAGTCATTTCAAATGAGGTTATTAGCCTAAACTCTGACATGGGCTCAAGACATGTTTGCGGTTTTCAATTTGGACAGAATGTATTCTTGATAAGCTTAACGGACTACCAATTTTCTGCCAGTAATTTTTAAAAAGGCCGTTTTCATGTAAGGTGGTGCCGAGGATAAGGATCACAGAGCTGACAGAACCATTTATTCAACTTTTAAACTGAGCAAACATGAAGAGTTACAGAATTTTCAACTCTAAATAACATGTATCATATTCATACCAATATTCCTTCTTGAAATTAGAAAGACGAAAAGGAATTGCTGGAAATACATTGACTGAGCCTAAGTAAGATACTGAATTTTGTAAAGTTTATCCCTTTAAATTGTAGAACAATACATGTGGCAGCATCAAAATACAATTGGAGGAAATTATTCATCTTGGATTACTACTCTTTGACTGTTGTTTTACGTTCTTTAATTCAAATTTGATTCAGTTTATCAATCTCTCATTGCACAGGCTGCTCCCCAGTCAAAAGGGCAAACAAATATTGTGCTGAATATTCTTTTGGCTGAACAAAAATGAAAATGCAAATCATTGTTCATTAAAATGACTGTTTTTGCACGAATGAAATTAAAATTTTAACTGTTTCTTATAAAGGATAAAAGCTAAAACATGAGACAAAGAAATTAGCCTCACAATTGAATATAATTTCCAGAATTAAAACTGTGGTGGTGACAAATAACTATGAAGAGAAACAATTCAATTCAACATTGATCATCCCATTAATACTAATTTTATATTTGATACTGATTTATCTGAAGAAAGATAAGTGGAGTTAAGAAACAAATCAACTCTGATCTTATTAATGTGGTGAAACAAATTGAAGGGAACAAATGGTTTTCTCCTATTATTATCGTGTTCATCAAAGTCTAACAACAATAGAATTTTCTAATAGAACACCATTCACCATCCCCCTCAAAAAATGCAATGATTTTAATAACAAGGTATTCAATTGCTACATCAGAACCACAACAATGGTACAAATCTTATTGCACAAGGTTGAATCATGTCACGTGAACAATGTCAGCAATGCCCAGCAAATCACTCAGGATAAATGCGACCCAGGTGTCATCCTTGCTGTGGAGTGTAATAGTTCACTCAGAAGTTTGAAGTTGCTTTGGCAATTTGCGCTTTTTACATGTATCTTCCAGTTGGAACAAATGATAGTGAGGACAGAGACTCCATCACTCCCATCGCATGACTGACCAGGAATGTTTCTTGCAATCACCACTTAACACTGGCGTGTTAAGGCTTTGCAAGTTGACAGTTAACATTTTTGACTGCATTATGAAAGCACATTCTTCAGTCATCAGGTCTGGGTTCGTCCTGAGCCAGGAGCTTCAGGCACAGAGCCTGGTTACTGCCCATTGTGCCATAAACTTTTATAGAAGCTACTCTCTGCCTCTACTAGTTACCACTCTGAAGCAAGACAGCACCCCTAATGGTTGCATCTAAATGCAGAGCTGAAAATGTTATCTGTAGTAGCACATTTCTAAAGTCCCTCAATAACTGTTTCCTCTCATCTGAATATATGATCACTGGCAGCTCGATTTTCCATTGATCCAGGTATCTAAACAAAGAAGGGATGGTCAGTCATGAAAAAAGACATTGAGAGAGGCACAAGTAGAAAGGGAGGTAGAAGAGAAAGGGATTGTGTGAAAAAAAAATAATCTAGACTGAAGAGTAAATGTGAAGGTGAAATGTAGTCTGACTTATTACAGGGAGCACCATGCACGATCCACCAGTTCACCAAAACAGATAAACTAAAATCTAGGACACTGACATATGGAAAATAACCTGTACAATCATACAACTTTACAGTCTTAGAAATAATCTTTTAATGTCACATATCTGAGTAAATTAAAAGGGCTTTTTAGATTGTTCAAATAAAAGGCTTTTAGATTATTGTAATTCTCAAGGTCTGGTTTTCTGAAAGAATATGATTATTCGTACACTTGAAACAACAGGCACAATGAGGTGCAAGAAATCAATGGCCTTCAGCAACCTACTTATCCTCATTGAAAGTGGCACTTTAAACATCCGTAAATTAATGGTTTCTGCCAAACTTGGGAGCGCTTGATACAGGCAATGAATGTGAAAACAAATATTGTTCCTGCCTTCAGCTTATAATTGTAAACGATAAACATGTTTCTTCTTCCTTATGCAGAAAGACTGTGAAATTCAAAGCTCACTCTTTGCACTCACTGATGGAAGCTCAGCATATTTCCACTCGGGTGAGCCATTATTGTTATTAGCAGGGTGCGTGATATTCATAAGCACCAGATGGACTGCAGAATCATAGAATCAATTCTCCATTGTACTCAACAAGGGGAATAAAATGTAGAGGTTAACTCATTAACAGAATTCCTTGTGACCCTGACTTGAAACAGCAAAACAACCATATTGTGATAGCTCCAGCTGTTCATGCAACTAGCAATGGGAGTACAAGTTCAATCAATTAGAGTACACTCCACTGAAAATATCACAACCATTCATCAGATGCACAGAAGTTTCTCAAGTATCTTGAAAGAGATTAGTTGAGTTGACAAATACATTTCACTCATAATTTAACTAACTATACGTCACTATGTGGGATTTAAAATTCCAGTCAGGTCACCACAGAAACACTTTGAGGAATTTTATTAGCTCTATAGAGTGACGGTTTTTATCGGGAATGGGGACGTGGGGCAAGGGGAGAGAGGGGAGGTCAATATCCGACATGTGAGTATTGAGTTGGTGTCTGACTCTTGCCTCCTCTGAGTGATTTTGTTATAGGCAGCCTCAAAATAAATGTGGCTTCATGCCCAACAACAGAGAGCTGGTTGATTAAGTCCCATTCAAAGGCCAACTTTGGACAAGAGTATGGAGCCCACTGTGATCTTAATGACAGCAGATGGGTCCTCAGGCTAGAGGCTGGCATGTAGCTGCCTGGCAATATGTGCCACAGGGGAAGGAGGAGGAGGAAGGAACCATAGATGTTCCTTTTAGTTCTCTTCCTCCAGGAAACACTTTGAACACCAAGCCACAACCACTGCCACAGGCTGCACTGTGAGAAGTTGGTAAAGGGTCTTGGAGTTGCCCTTCACAATGATAGCATTGCATCTGTGATGTCCCTTAATTGCTCAATTGTCATACTTTGCTTTTATGCTTCATGCTCCACTGATCCTGAGGGATTTGTTGGATATTGCAGATGACTAGATTGGGTTGGGATATCTGGTCAGCCTGGATGGATGGATGGATCGAAGGGTCTGCTCCCATGCTGTACATCTCTATGACACTATTCAGCTCTATAGAAGAATATGGAAGGTTGTTATGGTCCTGATGTGGAATTGAACACTTGCATATTTTTTTTAAAAATCATTCATAGGAAGTGGCTGTCATTGGCTGGGCCAGCATTTTGTGCCCATTACTAGTTGCCCTGGAGAAGGTGGTGGTGAACTACTTTCTTGAACATGCAGCCCATTTGGTGTTGATACACCCAAAATGTCATGAGGGAGAGAGTTACAGGATTTTGACCCAGTAACAATGAACAATGAATTATTTCCAAGTCAGGATGGTGAGTAGCTTGGAGGTGCCCACATAAACCGTGCCCTGCCAGAGCAATTCTCTCCCCTCGCAGTGCTGTAGCCAACAGGAAACTGTTACTGGCTCCCTATTGTTCTTTATTTGCTCCCTGTGCCACTCGCTATCCCCTCCAGATGAATACTGTTCAAGGAAGTAAGCTGCCCAATGTCTCAGTCATTACAAATCAAATCTGATTCATGTAAGGTTCATTTAAAAGGCTTCTCACCAGCATACCAGCTCGGTTTTCAGGTGAGCCAAGTTCCTGTTACATTTAGTTTTGAATATATTCAAAGTCAGAAGGATTGTGATTTCTTTGGTGATATTTCTGCAGTCAGATTTGCCTGTGTTTTCTCATTTTTCTGACTAAGTATTGTTATTGGGATCTTTAATGGCACATGTACTGACATTGTTCGTAGTGACTTTTCTCGCACTATTTTCCACTCTTCACCCCAGTCAATATGCAATTGGACTCTTTGGCGTCTTTGTTGTGCCACGGAAGCCAGAATTGACAACATTATAGGGAGCTTCCAGTGTACTGGCTGCTGGTGTCATATTAAAAGCCCAGCTGCATGTCAGTTCAGTCAGAACTACCTTGCATTGTCCCCTGAGAAATGCCTCAGAAAGGGAAGTGGATCCAGATCGGGACCCGCAGAGATGGAGAATTCAAGAGGTGGCACATCCTCAACACAGAAGACCAGCAGAGATGTCCAAGGCAACAAATATATGTAGGAAGAAAAAGTGAGGTCTGCAGATGCTGGAGATCAGAGCTGAAAATGTGTTGTTGGTTAAAGCGCAGCAGGTAAGGCAGCATCCAAGGAACAGGAAATTCGACGTTTCGGGTATAAGCCCTTCATCAACAAATATATGTACCAGATGGGTTGGTGCTGTCTCTCAGATCAGATGGAATGCACAGCAGTGCAGTTCAACGGTCAGAGATGTTCTGTGCTCAGTAATGATAAGTGTCACCATCTTCTCACAGCTACCTCACACTCAGTAACTCTGCCAGTGCATATAATCTTCACCAAGGGCCATGGACTACCAACCTCACCATTGCATGCAACATCTCCAATTCACGATTCTCACCCAACACATCCTGCACACAACCACTATCCCTTCCTGACCCCTGGCCAAATGGGTATGCAATCTACAGAGGATGACAGCTTCCAGATAAGTGAAAAATGAGTGTGGTTGAAGAAATTAAGCTCAGAGCCACTGGAGGCTTGGTGAAGATGCAAGAGATGGCTATGTACTTCTCTGCGCAAAGTGACCTGGAGGAACATGCAAGTTGTCTTTGTCCCTGGACCCAAAAATGAAATCCTGAACAGGTGAAGTGGATTCTGAGTTGGCTGCATAGTGAGGCTGGTATTTTGCAGCTGATGGTGACTTTGCTGGATCGTGTGTGGAGGAGGACACACTCTCCATGGAATATTCAAGGGCATGTGGTGAAGAGAATGAAAGCCGCTAGTAGTTAAATGGTAATGTGTCTCCAGCAAGAACCTCTGATTGTGATGTAGGGAATGGTCACCATTGAGTTTCTCAAGAGACGGAGGGAGAATTGCAAGCTGCAGGCAAACAAGGGAAGTCGGGGTATTAATGAGTATTAAATACATGGAATAAAGGTCATCAGTATTATGAGTGAAATCCTGATCTCACCCTTGAAACCTTCAGGAGAAAATCAGAAGTAATTTCTCAAACAAAAGAATGAGATGTTTTCTTCCTGCTGTTTCTTCCAACAGTTCTCAACATTACTCAAAGTATGGGAATGTTTCACCCATCGTTTCTCAGTTTCTGTTTGCGTGAGCTTTTCAAGACCAAAGTTTTAGTTGTTTGTCCTCTCAGTCGATGATATTGTTAAAAAATGTGGCATCACAAATTATGGAATCAACAAACTACTTTAAAATGTTGCCATAGCCTGTGCAACAATATTCCTGTTGATCACAAATAATCTCCAGATTGAGAGTAACATGCCTTCTAACTGATGTGTTTCAGCAATTTTTTACAGGATTCACATCTCAACACATGCTGTCACTCGTGCTAAGTATTTTTTTTAAAAAACCTTTGGTTATTCTTAGAATGACAATTGCACTTCATTTCATTTGCCAAGTGACAAGCACATTATCATAGCTTTGGTAATATGTGTGTAAAATTTTACATTATATATTTCAGAATGCTGAAACCCTCCCCGGGAATTTGAAAACACTCTTGATAAAACTGGCTTCAGCATTATCATTGACAGAAAATTGTCAACAAAGAAATGACACAACTCTGTGGGGAGCTGCTCGTTTAATCCAAACATCTCAAGTCAAAGAAGATAATTCTGATGAGATAAGAAGGGTCAGCTTTTCGTGAAACCTCCATTTTACAAAGAGCCAGCAGAATGAAGGGTTCCTGCTCCAATTTCCAACAAATCTGATGTTTCTTTTCCAGTGGGGGGAGGTGGGGAGCAGAACATGATTCACACAGATAAGAAAATTGAAGTCAAGAAGGCTGTTGAACTTAGATGATTATAAATAGACCCCATTTTGGATGGGCCAAGGGTTTTGACACACAAGGTTTGTTCAGATTGAAATGCTGTTATGTACAAATGTCTTTCCTTGTTTTCTACCGTCATGCGATGAGGCACACACCAAGTAGACAGGTACCTTCATCTTCACTTCAACAAAGTTGCTGTGTTGAACATATCAATGTCTTGTCTACTTGAAACATGGCACTCAAAGAGACACTGAGAAGGGAAATAAAAAGAACTGCAGAGCTGAGAGCTGCAACTGAAATAGTGAAGAAGTAAAGTTAAAATGCTACTCAAGAGAAAATGACTGCAGCTTTTCTCCTGCCAGCTCCTCCAGAAATGACAGGAAATATGAAGCAAAATTGCAAGTTCTTCCATGCATAATAGGAGAATTATGCAATAACTATGGGTTTGTTGGGCAAAACAGAACAAACACACATCACTGCACGTTTATTTTGATTGTTTCAATACATATAACACAACAGTCCTGTCTGTAAGCAGAAAAAAAACATGTAAGGTAGAACTTTTGAAGATTTGAAGGCATTCCTGGAGCCCCAAATGAATGCCCCGTATGAATGGTGCATGTTCAATATTCAAGACAAAAAGGAAAAATTAGCCTATTGGTCAATAATCTTAAATCACCTCAGAAATTTGGGAACTAAAAGATAAGCTGATTTCAGACAGAATCATCTTTGGGACAAGATATTCTAATATGATGTTGCAACTACTAAACACAGAGAATCTGACTCTTAAAGAACTTTTAAACATGTGCAGATGCTTGAAGCTTGTAACTCAACAGCCACAGAGCATACATGGGAGAAAAGGCAAGCCTGTCCACAATGCAGTAAAGAAGCTCAGGCATCTGCACATTGTTGACAAACATCCTACACCTTACAGATGCAACAATGATAATGAAAGGCAAGAAGTATCCATAGAAGAGCAACATATCAACCAAGCTTGAAAGACAAGTCACAAATGATGTGGAATTCTTCACCGAAAGCAAAAGAAAGCATATCCAGTGTGCAAATAACAGCATATTAGCAGAAAGAAATGAAATCATTTTGCACTTAAGAGTTTAGCTAGAAGCAGATGTATGGTCCTGTAAAAAACTGTAAAGGTGATTATTACAAGATATCAGGTAAGGATTCAGAGGAATCAAGTTTGGTGACATGGAGATGTCAATTGAAGAGTCAAATATTTCAATGTAGACTGTATACCGGGTCCAGAGCATCAAATATATTTTAAAATTTACTCATTCACGGATGAGGGCATCGCTGGCTAGGCCAGCATTTATTGCCCATTCCTAATTGCTAGAAGGGCAATTAAGAGTCAACCACATTGTTGAGGGCCTGGAATCACATGTAGGCCATAAGGATAAGGATGTGACCTCCTCTGCACTGAGGAGAGAGGACATCAACATGTGAAGCATTTTAGGGAACTCTCTGAGATACGCGCACCAAACAATCCCACCACCTTGTGGCCAATCACTTCACTTCCCCTCCAACTCCCCGAGGAACATACAAGTCCTGCGGCTCCTCCACCACCAAATCCAAGCCATCTGACAACTGGAGGAAGAATGTCTCATCTTCCTGCTTGGAACCCTTCAACCACACGGTGTCAACATCAACGACACTATTTTCCAATTGGAGTCACAGAGTTATAGAGATATACAGCACAGAAACAGACCCTCCAGTCCAACTCATTCATGCTGACAAGATATCCCAACCCAATCTAGGCCCACCTGCCAGCAGTCAACCAATAACCCTCCAAACCCTTCCTATTCATATACCCATTCAGATGCCTTTTAAACATTGCAATTGTACCAGCCTCCACCCCAATTCCGCTGGCAGCTCATTCCATAACAATGTACCATCTCTGTGTGAAAAAGTTACCTCTTATTTATATATATTTATATCTATATCTTTTATATCTTTCCATTTATATCTTTCCCCTCTCATCTTAAACCGATGCCCAGTAGTTTGAGACTCCCCCACCCTAAGGAAAAGACTTTGTCTATTTATCTAATCCATGCCCCTTATAATTTTATAAAGGTCAATCCTCAGCCTCCGACGCTCCAGGGAAAACAGCCCTAGCCTATTCAAACTCTCCCTTCAACTCAAATTCTCCAATCCTGGCAACATCCTTGTAAATCTTTTCTGTACCCTTTCAAGTTTCACAACATTAGGGCGGCACGGTGGCAAAGTGGTTAGCACTGCTGCCTCACAGCGCCTGAAGACCCGGGTTCAATTCCCGACTCAGGCGACTGACTGTGTGGAGTTTGCACGTTCTCCCCGTGTCTGCCTGGGTTTCCTCCGGGTGCTCCGGTTTCCTCCCACAGTCCAAAGATGTGCGGGTCAGGTGAATTGGCCATGCTAAATTGCCCGTAGTGTTAGGTAAGGGGTAATGTAGGGGTATGGGTGGGTTTCGCTTCGGCGGGTCGGTGTGGACTTGTTGGGCCGAAGGGCCTGTTTCCACACTGTAAGTCTAAACTAATCCTTCCGATGGGAAGACAACCAGAATTGCATGCAGTATTCCAAAAGTGGCCTAACCAATGTCCTAGACAGCCACAACATGACCTCCCAACTCCTGTACTCAATACTCTGACCAATAAAGGAAAGCATACCAGATGCCTTCCTCACTATCCTATCTACCTGTGAATCTACTTTCAAGGAGCTTTGAACCTGCACTCTAAGGTCTCTTTGTTCAGCAACACTCCCTAGGACCTTACCATTAAGTGTATAAGTCTTGCTAAGATTTACTTTCCCAAAATGCAGCACCTTGCAATTATCTAAATAAAACTCCATCTGCCACTTCTCAGCCCTTTGGCTCATCTGATCAAAATCCCATTGTAATCTGAGGTAATCTTTTTCATTGTCCACTACACCTCCAACTTTGCTGTCATCTGCAAGTTTACAAATTATACCTCTTAAACCCACATTAACATCATTTACATAAATGACGAAAGGTAGTGGATCCAGCACCGATTCTTGTGGTACTCCACTGGTCAAAGGCCTCCAATCTAGAAAATAACCCTCCACCACCACCTTCTGCCTTCTACCTTTGAGCCAGTTCTGTATCCACATGGCTAGTTCTCCTTGTATTCCATGAGATCTAACCTTGCTAACTAGTCTCCCATGGGAACTTTGTCGAATGCTTTACTGAAGTCCAGATAGGTCACTTCCAGCGCTCAGCCCTCATCAATCTTCTTTGTTACTTCCTCAAAAATCTCAACCAAGTTTGTCACACATGATTTCCTACACACAAAGCCATATTGACTATCCCTAATCAGTTATTGCCTTTCCGAATACGTATACATCCTATTCCTTGGGATTCCCTCCAACAACTTGCCACCACTGATGTCAGGCTCACTGGTCTATAGTTCCCTGGCTTGTCCTTACCTCCCTTCTTAAATAGTTGCACCACATTAGCCAATCTCCCATCATCCAGCACCTCACCTGTGACTATCGATGATACATATATCTCAGCAAGAGGCCTAGCAATCACTTCCCTAGCTTCCCACAGAGTTGTAGGGTACACCTGATCAGATCCACTTTTATGCATTTCAAGACATCCAGCACTTCCTTCTCTATAATCTGGGCATTTTTCAAGATGTCACCATCTACTTCACTACATTCTATATATTTCATTTCCTTTTCCACAGTAAACACTTAAGCAAAATACTCATTTAGCATCTCCCCTATCTTCCTAGGCTCCACACTAAGGCTGCCTTGCTGATCTTTGAGGAGTCCTATTCACTCCCTAATTACCCTTTTGTCCTTAATGTATTTGTAAAAACCCTTTGGATCCTCCTTATTATATTTTCCAGCCGTCCCTTTACCTGCAAATATTAGCTTTTGAAAGGTCTTGCCTAATATCATTAAAATTGGCCTTCCTACAATTTAGAAGTTCAACTTTTAGATCTGGTCTATCCTTTTCCATCATTATTTTAAGTCTAATAGAATTATGGTCACTGGCCCCAAAGTGCTCCCCCATTGACATTTCAGTCACCTGCCCTGCCTTATTTCCTTAGTGTAGGTCAGGTTTTTCACCTTCTCTGGTAGGTACATCCACAGACTGAATCAGAAAATTTTCTTGTACACACTCAACAAATTCCTCTCCATCTAAACCCTTAACAATATCCTTGAGGAATCATGAACAAAGACCTGTATTGAAATGACATTACCGGATTGTATTGTATTTTCAAAATTACATCAGATGGCCTGTCCATCCAACTAGTCGTGCAGAGGATTTTTGTTTGTTTATCAACCTCAGTATCTCTTAATGTTTAAAGAGCAGGGGATTTAAATAATTTCATATCACAACATACAGATTTGCCACACCAGCACTGTTTACAACATAACACAAGGACTTCACTGAAGTGAAATCGTTGATTTTTGCTTAATGACTCCAGCAGCTCGGAAAGACCTTTGTCCATAATTGATTTCAACCAAAACACCCCCATTTTAAACAAAAGAAACAAAAAAAGTGTGCAGTATCAGGTGCATTTTGAGTTAATGCAAGTTACCTACTGAGAAGAATGGTTCACATACATTCACAACTGTATATTTTTTCAGCTGTTCCCACTGTTGCTGTTTTTTTACACGTGTGGAATACATAATCGTTAAACTATTTGTATAGTGAGATGGTACAGAAGCAGCTTGTCAGCTTTTTCTCCAGGAGCTGTTGGTTGTAATGATGTGCTCTCTGATTTGCTTTCAACATCTCTGCAGACTCCAATGATTTTACACTGTTGCCTTTGACACATCTTTCCTTTAGTTTCCCCAGCTTTGTCTGGCAAGGCCACCTTTGGATTTTGTGACTTTCCCACCAAGGATATTTTGCATCCCTGCTGTCAGACCCTCTCTGTCTTCTACTGTTTGTACGTTCATCAGTGTGCCTTGAAAAAAACAAGCAATCTCCCATGGAACGTTCATGGTTATGAGCTTGAGTTTAGAATTTACTCCTCATTATATCATTAGCTTCAGCTTTATATCTAATATCTGGAACTCTAAATCATCTGTTTTTTTATGTAATTTTTTATTACTTATCAATGAATGGACTTTTTTTATTCCCCTTTGTTCTGAATATTGAATATACGGATTTCAGGTGCAATATTCACTTGGGAATCTCAGTTTAGTTTGTCCTCTCAGGTGAGCATCATTCCATCATAGAACTTCAGCTTTAACTTCAAACATTTCACTTTGGGTTTTCACCTACTGTAACTTTGCACAGCTTCGAAAACCCGTAACGTTGTGAGAGTACAAGTGTCCATCTGGTACATCATATTCATTTGGTGCGTTATTCTGTCTTCATTGCAATAGTTACAAACCATTTTTGTCCTTTAGGGGAGATGATCACCTTGTGGAATTATTACTTGACTGTTAATCCAGAGACTCAGATAATGTTCTGTGGACCTGGGTTTGAATCCTGCCATGGCAGTTGGTGGAATTTGAATTCAATTTCAAAAAAGCCTAGAATTAAAAGTCTTTTGATATCCATGAATCCATTATCAGAAAAGTCCACACAGTTCACAAATGTCCTTTCGGGAAGGAAACTGGCATCCTCAACTAAAGTTTAAAAGTGTGGTACTGGAAAAGCACAGTAGGTCAGGCAGCATCCAAGGAGCAGGAGAGTCGAAGTTTCGGGCATAAGCCCTTCATCAGGAATGTGGAGAGGGAAGGGGGATGATAGACATATAGGGGAGCAGGGGTGGGGGGTCGTGTAGCAGTCTTCTCTGGCTATCCAAATTTCAAACAAATATGCTATTTTGGATAATGTAGGGAGTGATGGATCCTCAGGGGAATTTAGCATGAACAGCCAAGTATCTGGTATAGGGACTGGCTCTAATGCAATGGAAGGGTATGTCAGGTTCCAAGAGGTCGATCGCGTTAGGGGACCATCTAGTCAGAGGCACAGACAGACATATCTGTGGCCAGTAGCAAAAAATCAGAATGGTGCGTTGCTTCCCTGGTGCCAGGATCAAGGATGTCTCAGAGAGGGTGCAGTACGTTCTCAAGGGGGAGAGGGCCCAGCAGGAGGTCATTGTACACATTGGAACCAATGACCTAGGAAGGGAAAAGGATGAGATTCTGAAGGGAAATACAGAGCATTAGGCAGGAATTTAAAAAGGATATTGTCAAAAGTAGTAATATCTGAACTACTCCCGGTGCTACAGGGAGGAGTAGGAGGGTAGAGCAGATGAAGCTGAGGAGCTAGTGTATGGGAGAAGGATTCACATTTTTGGACCACTGAAATCTCTTCTGGGGTAGAAGTGACCTCTCCAAGAAGGACAGATTGCGCCTAAACTGGAAGGGGACTAATGTACTGACAGGGAGGTTCACTAGAGCTGCTTGGGAGGATTTAAACTTGGGGAGGTGGGACCCAGGAAAATAGTGAGAAAAGAGGTCTACCTAAGACTCATACAGTTAAGAAAAGAAGCAAGCCAAACAGTCAGAGCAGGCAGGGACAAAGCAGAGAACAAGGTAGGACTGATAAACTAAACTGCATTTATTTCAATAGAAGGGGTTAACAGGGAAGGCAGATGAACTCAGGGCATGGTTAGGAACATAGGACTGGGCTATCATAACAATTATAGAAATGTGGTTCAGGGATGGGCAGCACTGGCAGCTTAAAGTTCCAGAATATAAATGTTGCAGAAAGGACAGAAAGGGAGGCAAGAGAGAAGGGGGAATGGTGTTTTTTTAATTAGGGATAGGATTACATCTGTATGGAGGATGGATATTCCCAGAATTACATCCAGGGAAGTTACTTGGGTGGAGCTGAGAAATAGGAAAGGGATGATCACCTCATTGGGATTGTATGGTAGACCAATAGTCGGAGGGAAATTGAGAAACAATTTTATAAGGAGATCTCAGTAATCTGTAAGAATAATAGGGTGGGTATGGGAGGGAATTTTAACTTTCCAAACATAGACTGGGACTGTCATAGTGTTTAGGGTTTAGATGGAGAAGAATTTGCTAAGCATTTTCAAAAAAAGTTTCTGAGTCAATATGTGGATGTACCTACTAGAGAAACCTGGCCTACTCTTGGGAAATAAGGCAGGGCAGGTGACTGAGGTGTCAGTGGGGGAGCACTTTGGGGTCAGCTACCAAAGATCTATTAGACTTAAAATAATGATGGAAAAGGATAGACCAGATCTAAAAGTTGAACTTCTAAATTGGAGGAAGGACAATTTTAATGATATTAGGCAAGACCTTTCAAAAGCTGATTGTCGGCAAATGTTTGCAGGTAAAGGGACGGCTGGAAAATGGGACGACGTCAGAAATGAGATAACGGGAGTCCAGAGACAGTACATTCCTGCTGGGGTGAAAGGAAAGGCTGATCAGTATAGAGAAAGATGGATTACTAAAGAAATTGAGGGTTTGGTTAAGAGAAAGAAGGAAGCATATGTAAAGTATGGACAGGATAGATCGAGTGAATCCTTAGAAGAGTATAAAGAAAGTAGGAGTATACTTAAGAAGGAAATCAGGAGGGCAAAAAGGGGACATGAGATAGCTTTGGAAAATAGAATTAAGGAGAATCCAAAGGGTTTTTACAAATACATTAAGGACAAAAGGGTAATTAGGGAGTGAATAAGACCCCTCAAAGATCAGCAAGGCAGCCTTAGTGTGGAGCCTCAGGAGATAGGGGAGATGCTAAATGAGTATTTTGCATAAATGTTAACTGTGGAAAAGGACATGGAATATATAATGTAGTGATGTAGATGGTGACATCTTGAAAAATGTCCAGATTACAGAGGGGGAAGTGCTGGATGTCTTGAAATTCATAAAAGTGGATAAATCCCCAGGATCTGATCAGGTGTACCTTACAACTCTGTGGGAAGCTAGGGAAGTGATTGCTACGCCTCTTGCTGAGATATATGTATCACCGATAGTCACAGGTAAGTTGCTGGACGACGGGAGATTGGCTAATGTGTGCCACTATTTAAGAAGGGAGGTAAAGACAAGCCAGGGAACTATAGACCAGTGATCCTAAAGTCGATGGTGGGCAAGTTGTTGGAGGGAATCCCGAGGGATAGGATGTACATGTATCTGGAAAGGCAAAGACTGATTAAGGATAGTCAACATGGCTTTGTGCATGGGAAATCAATGTCTCACAAACTTGGTTGAGTTTTTTGAACAAGTAACAAAGAGGATTGATGAGGGCAGAATGGTACATGTGATCTATATGGACTTCAGTAAGGCACTTGACAAGGTTCCCCATGGCAGATTAGTGAGCAAGGTTAGATTTCACTGAATACAGGGAGAACTAGCCATGTGGATACAGAACTGGCTCAAAGGTAGTAGACAGAGGGTGGTGGTGGAGGGTTATTTTTCACACTGGAGGCCTGTGACCAGTGGAGTGCCACAAGGACCGGTGCTCTACCTTTTTCATTTACATAAATGATTTGGATGCGAGCATAAGAGGTACAGTTCGTAAGTTTGAGGATAACACCAAATTTGGAGGCGTAGTGGACAGCGAAGTAGGTTACATTAGATTACAACAGGAACTTGACCAGATGAGTCAATGGGCTGAGAAGTGGCAGATGAAGTTTAATTCAGATAAATGCGAGGTGCAAAATGGTAAGGTCCTCGGGAGTGTGGCTAAACAAAGAGACCTTGGAATGCAGGTTCATAGCTCCTTGAAAGTGGAGTCGTAGGTAGATAGGATAATGAAGAAGGCATTTGATATGTTTTCTTTTATTGGTCAGAGTATTGAGTACAGAAGTTGAGAGGTCATGTTGCGGCTGTACAGGACATTGGTTAGGCCACTGTTGGAATATGGTGTGCAATTCTGGTCTCCTTCCTATGTTGTGAAACTTGAAAGGGTTCAGAAAAGATTTACAAGGATATTGCCATAGGTGGAGGATTTGAGCTACGGGGAGAGGCTGAACAGGCTGGGGCTTTTTTCCCTGGAGCGTCAGAGGCTGAGGGGTGACTTTATACAGGTTAACAAAATTATGGGGGGCATGGATAGGATAAATAGACAAAGTCGCTTCTCGGGGGTGGGGGACTTCCATAACTAATGGGCATAGGTTTAGGGTGAGAGTGGAAAGATATAAAAGAGACCACAGGGGCAATTGTTTCACACAGATGGTGGTACGTGTATGGAATGAGCTGCCAAAGGAATTGGGCTGGAGGCGGGTACAATTGCAACATTTAAAAAGCATTTGGATGGGTATATGAGTAGGAAAGGTTTAGATGGATATGGGTTGGGTGCTGGCAGGTGGGACTAAATTGGGTTGGGATAGTTGGTTGGCATCGATGGGTTGGACCGAAGGGTCTGTTTCCATGCTGTACATCTCTATGACTCTATGACTATTATTATATAATTAAGAATTTTTGACTGAGTTTCAAAAGCCACAATTATCTCAGCAGGAACTTTCAAGTTCACAGCTTAATCGATAGGTTTAAAGGTGCTATTAGTGGTCTTTGATTTGAACAAAAGTTTCTATATTTTATCAGAGATTAATCACTGGAGGAGATATAAAATCTCTGAGCAAGCTCCATTAAAGGGACTTTTTTCACTCCAAATGTGTAAGAGTGAAAGCCAGATTCAAATGTTCGAAGTATGTTTCACATCTCCACATAGCTCCTAAGATATACCCATGCGTGATAATGCCTTGAAAGAGACATGATCGAATGTAGGGGCACAGAGGTATGACAGAACATGAAAGGGGCAAGTATGAGACATGGATTAACATGAAGTGGAGGTGAGGAGTGTGAGGTGGGTAATGGACAAGCCAGATCCCCCCAAAACATTTCAAGCAGGTAGACCAGGTGCTAACATTGCTCGTTGTTTTAAGCAGGTATAACATGCATATTCCAGGAGTGATACAGTTTGTCAAGTCACTTAGTTTGAAACAAAATAGAATTTATTTGACAGATTACTGAATGAAACACAAACAACAGAAAACAGAATACCAAGACTTAACTTATCCGAATGCCCAACAGATCATCCCAACTTAATGATGCTGCCCCAAATAGTTGTAACAATCTCCATAAACATTCATTGGCACAAAAAGTATAATCAAACATAGGTTATATGGGATAGAAGTCACAGAGAGAGAGTGCCATCCTGGACCTGCTTCTTTGAGTCCGGTAGATTTTTTTTACACCTCTACTAAAAAACCAAACTAAATCAGAGAAAAGCTGAGCTGGGAGAACTGGCCACTCCCCTTGCATTGTACAAGTCCCTCTTTTCTAAAACTTAAAAGCTGTTTGCCTGAAGCAATTATCTGTTAACAATTGTAAAATTGGCCCTAAAACCCTTCAACCCCAGATTTTTCGGAGTATGTGTCATTTATGATCTCTCTGAAAAAAAAGCCAAGGACAATATAACCTTGTTTCCTAAGAAGCTTTGTCACAGATGTAAGTCCTACAGTACTGATCAGCTTCCAAAACAACTGCATGAAATCTTAGAGAACTAAGAAAAGCCTCCTAACCAGCCTGATCAAAATCAAGCTACATATCTCAACAGAGAACATTTCGCCGTTATTTCTAATTTCTTTTTCTAAACTGTCTGCCTTTAACCATATTCATGGTTCCTTATACTGGTGAAAAATTATTGTTGTTCCCCTGCAAAGACACTTTCTATTCAGGCTATGACTGCAGGCACAGATTCAGAAAGTTTCCTACAAATGGTCTAACTTCATTTTCATTCCATGCTCTGGGGGAAGCCAGTCACTAAATTATCAAGTTCTATCGGGCCTACATTTGCCTCAATTGACTTCCTAATATACGACTAAATAAAAAATGTTTATTGTATACCTGAGTGTAAAATCTTCTCACTTTCAGAATTTTAAGCCAGGAAAAACACATTTGCTTGTTACCTTGGATCACAACTCAATCTCGAAGTCTGAGTTGTAGATTTAAACGCTACTGTGATACTCTAGCTGAAACTTTCAGTGAATCTTGAGTTTTATCTCAAGAGGGTTGGAATGTAAAAACAGTGACGTACTCATGAGACTTTATAAAGCTCCAGCTGGGCTCCATTTAGAACACTGTGTCCAGTTTTGGGCCCCACACCCCAGAAAGGACATAGTCGCACTGCAGCGTGTCCAATGGAGATTCACACAAATGATTTCTGGAATGGTCAGCCTAACATATGATGAACAGCTGAGGATCTTGAGATTGTATTCATTTGAGTTTAGAAGATTGAGGGGAGATCCAACAGAAACTTACAAGATAATCCATGGCTTAGAAGGAAGGACACTGGAAAATTGTTTCTGCCAGGCAGGGATACTAGGACCCACGGGCACAGCCTTAGAATTAGAGAGGATCAATTTAGAAGGGAAATGAGGAGACATTTCTTCAGCCAGAGAGTAGTGGGCCTGTGGAATTCATTAGCATGGAGCGCAGTGGAGGACGGGACATTAAAATGTCTTCAAGGCAGAGATTGATAAATTCTTAATCTCGCAAAGAAAAAAGGGATACGGGTTCAGTGTGGGTAAGTGGTGTTGAAATGTCCATCAGCCATGATTGAATGACAGAGTGGACTCGATGGGCTGAATGGCCTTACTTTTATTCCTATTTCCTATGGTCTTATGGTTTTATATTTTCAGATGTTAAGAATGCAAAGATGTGTCACTGGCAGAAACAGATTAATTGGACAATCATACCATTTAGTATTTGTTCAAAACAAGCAGGACGCCAACTTGCGGAATGTTTCAGTGAACATCTCTGGGACACATGCATGAATCAACCTCACCACCCTGTGGCTGACCACTTCAACTCCTCCTCCCACTCCGCCAAGGACATGCAAGTCCTGGGCCTCCTCCACCACCATATCCTAGTCACCCGACGCTTGGAGGAAGAATGCCTCACTTTGGGAACCTCCAACCACACGGCATCAATGTCGATTTCACCAGTTCCCTCACCTCCCTTTCCCCACCTTATCCCCAGCCCCACCCCTTCTATTTATCTCTCAGCCCCCTTGCATCGCCCCCCCTCCCACCCAACCTACCAAAATTCCTGATGAAGGGCTTATGCCTGAAATGTCAACTGTCTTGTTGCTCAGATGCTGCCTTACCTGCTATGCTTTTCCAGCACCACATTTACTTACTCTGATCTCCAGCATCTGCATTCCTCACTTTATCTGAATATTTACTGCAGTCAAGTACATTATGATTTAGTACTATCACCTGGTGCAGTAAATTAATAACTGTCCTCGCAAAAATCATATAACTTTTTTACAGTACCAGACTACTGCATTTATGAAGTCCTGCCATCGGAATTGATTGAAATGTGACTTGACTAAATTCAAGAGCATTTAATTGTGGTGAAAATGTATTTTCAGGCATAGGCAGTAATGACTGGCTGATGTGTATCGAATGATTGAAAGTCATTATTTTCGACGGAACATGCTGGTGATCATTCCTATAATTGAATTGAATGGAAGAGAGGGAAAAAAATAAACATTATGTATTCGAGCGAAATGCTGCAGCGAAAAATCTGCAACTTGTGATAAAACGCTTTAAAACATTCACACAATTTAAGTATTCATTTTTACCAGGCATCGAGCATGGGCAGCTTCTGCTATTCATACAGAAATTGGCTGTCAATTGCTTTGTGCTCTCACAAATCAGGAAAACTGCACACAGGGATAAACAGAGCTTGGCACCTGAGCCTGGGTCACAAGATTAGAAAATACATTGAAAAATACATGTGACTAATACATTAGCAGCTTTTTGGTGGGATTCCCCCAGATGTTCAGACAACAACATAGCCACATGGTTATTCTTGTGGAGGAGGTGAAAAGTTACTTTAATTATCTCATCAACATATTCAATTTGATTTAATGCTTCATAGTAACCAGTATTGCACTTCACATTGCGGTGGTCCATGTAAAACTGAGGAAAAACAAACGTTACGATATAATGCACAAAAATAATTTTGACAAAGAACTCTACATTATCTGGGGAATGAGATAACTCCTCCGTCTGGCATCATAAAACTTGGTGAAACTACTGATGAATTTACCAAATAATTACTTGCAGATTTGATGCTTCAAACACAATATCAAGACCTATGATAAGATAAAAAATAAACAAACGCCGGTGGGAATAATTCTCACTTGTTTTGTCAAGCATACCATTTAAATTGTACTTCCTGGTGTTCTTCTTTCAAAACATATTGTTGAGTGGAATAATGACAACATATCAGTGTTTTATAGCAGCGCCCAATCAAAAAATGAATGAACCTGACTTCTCTTGAAAGATTGCTTCCTACTTCCTTGTATTTCTTGACTTCTATATTCAGGTATATTATCCCCTCGCTTCCTGACCGTTAACATGAAGACACTGCTATGTCAGTCTTTCTTTATACGTTAATCTATGCTTAGTAATGGAAACGATGATGATATTTGTTTAATTGTTTTGGAGATGGTCAATTTGAAGAGTTACCACTTTATATTGGGATATGAGGGATACAGTTGCATCAGGGAATTTATGCCAATATGTAAGGTCACAGCTCTCTAAGTGTTACACTGGTATTGGAGCTTTGGATTCCTAGATAACAATCATACAATGTCCTATAGCCGCACAACCATCTGAAACATCTGGCTTCCCTATCTCTAGCCATCTGTGTCTCCTTGATTTGGATTGCTCCATCAAGTGGGAGTGGCAGATTTCCTTCCCTCAGGGACATTGCTGAATCAAATTCTTTTTTTCTGACAATTGGCAT
This sequence comes from Hemiscyllium ocellatum, assembly GCF_020745735.1. NCBI lineage: Eukaryota > Metazoa > Chordata > Chondrichthyes > Orectolobiformes > Hemiscylliidae > Hemiscyllium > Hemiscyllium ocellatum. The sequence continues at coordinate 29,632,407 of NC_083429.1, read as the reverse complement.
TGGTTAGATGGTTATCATGGAATCATACAGCACAGAAAAACCCTTTTGGCCTATCACGTTTGTACCACTAAAGTTATTATAAATCTACACTAGTCCCATCTTCCATCACTCAGGCTATAGCCTTGAATGTTGACATTTCAAGTGCCCATCCAATTGCTTTTTAAAGGTGAGGAGATTACTCACCTCAGCTATTCTTCCAGGTACTGCATTCTAGATCCAAAACACCCTCTGGGTGAAAAGCTTTTTCCTCAACTCTCCTCTAAACCTCCAGCCTTTCACTTGAAACTTAAACCTCCTTGTTATTGACCCTTCAACTAAGGGGAACATTTGTTTTCTATCCACCCTGTCCATGCTCTTTAACCTTTTGTGTCTTTATCAAGTTCCCCATTAGCCTTCTCTACTCCAAAGAAGAAAGCCTGAGTGTATCCATCCTTTCTTCATAGCTGAAGTTCTCCTTCCTAGGCAACATCCTGGTGAATCTCCTCTGCAACCCATTCCAATACCATCACAACTTCTGCAGTGACCTGCACATAATACTCGAGCTGAGGCCTTATAAAAGTACTCCCTGCTGTTATGACCTGGTGTAGATTACATGTGTCTCAATCTGCAGAAGTGTGGTTGACTCATAACAGCTAACTGGAATGGACAATAAATGCTCGCCCAGCTAGTGATGTCCTTATCCTGTGAATGAATAAATAAAAGCTGGTGGACACACTCTCATTTAGCTATCCGAGGTTCAGTGAAACCCTTCCTGAATGTGGAGAGACTGGAAATATAGCACTGAGACTGAAGATCAGCCATGATCCAAATGCTTGCCAGAGCAGGCTTGAGGGGCTAAATAGCCTAAATCTGCTCCAAGTTTTTAAGTTTCTCCCACATCCCTTCACTTTGTTTTCACTGTTGGATGACACTTGTCAAAATCTATGTCTTAAACTGCACATTTGGACACTTGGACTCATACCTTCTTGTGCAGGACAGAGCCGTACTTTGCAATGGTCCAGAGATGCGTTTTTGGACATCTTGTTTGGATAAAATGCTACAGAAATACAAACTGGTGAAATGACAGATTTCATGGTTTCTGGCAGGCAAAGGCACAACCATTAATCTGTGACAAGTCACACATTCTTAGAACGATCGTTCAATTTGTAAACAAATCCACAGGGCATCACGACTCGTTATTCTTTTGAAGTGTCAAACAGCCCACACTGGAATGAGGAAACCTGATCTTACGAGAGCAACTGTATAGGCTTCAAAGCTAAGTTGCATGATAGAAAATGAAGATAAAAATAAAATCCAAGGAGGCTGGTAAATCTTCAATAAATATTAAAACAATTTCATTACACAGGTCAGTTGCAACAGAAAATTTAAATGCAAAAGGTAGAACAATAATTCAGAAGGCTCTTGATGTGAATTCCCTTCTATTAACTCCCTTTTCTCTTAATTTTACAGAACAATGGTGTATGGTTTTTCAGCAGTTTAGAGTAGATTTTTCAATGGAATGGAATTATTTAATGTGATTGGATCTGAATTCCACACTTGAGTTGTATAACTATAGTCACCACCAGTTTCAAGGTTCCATGTGCCTCCAGGAGATGATAGTTGCCTAACAAATACTATTCAGAAATGCAGAGAGTCGTCATGATGGGACTTGCCATTGCCAGGCTACTGAGGGCCTGAATTTGGAAAATAGAGAAAAGTAGCCATGCAAGCTATTTTAACATGCTCTGAAATCAATGCTGGTTTGCTGTTTATGCTGTCAAACAAATAAAAGCAAAACTTAAAATAACGAGTCATTGTCACCAACAGCTGGAAGACTGTTTGTGTTAAACAAAATGAAGATTAGAAATTACATTCATAACCATATTTGCCCATTAAAGCATTCCTGAGTGAATTTAAGAGATCACACTATTGCCCACATCAATTCTTATCAGTGAGTTTGAAATTGTCCCAGAGAGACCTTGAAGTGCAGGTTCATAGCTCCTTGAATGTGGAGTCACAGGTAGCTGGAAAATTAGAAGAAGGTGCTTGGTGTGCTTTCCTTTATTGGTCAGAGTATTGAGTACAGGAGTTGGGAGGTCATGTTGCGGCTGTACAGGACATTGATTAGGCCACTGTTAGAATATTGCGTGCAGTTCTGATCTCCTTCATAGCGGAAATATGTTGTGAAATTTGAAAGGGTTCAGAAAAGATTTACAAGGATGTTGCCAGAGTTGGAGGATTTGAGCTACAAGGAGAGGCTGAACAGGCAGGGGATGTCTTCCTTGCAGTGTCGGAGGCTGAGGGGTGACCTTGTAGAGGTTGACAAAATTATGAGGGGCATGGATAGGGTAAATCGGCAAAGTCTTTTCCCTGGGGTTGGGGAGTCCAGAACTGGAGGGCATAGGTTTAGGGTGAGAAGGGAAAGATATAAAAGAAACCTACGGGGCAACTTTTTCATGCAGAGAGTGTTATGTGTATGGAATGAGCTGCCAGAGGAAATGGTGGAGGCTGGTACAATTGCAACATTTAAGAAGCTTTTGGATGGGTATATGAATAGGAAAGGTTTGGAGGGATATGGGTCGGATGCTGGCAAGTGGGACTAGATTGGGTTGGGATATCTGGTTAGCATGGACAGGTTGGACTGAAGGGTCTGTTTCCATGCTGTAAATCTCTATGACTCTATGAGGTGTAGGGCTCATGAAAAGGCCTCAAGCCGAAACGTTCAAAACCCACTTTCAAGCCACACCACAATGAAAATAGTGATTCTGAAATACAGTTCAGAAGAGGGGTCACCCGAGTTGAAGCATTAACTCTGCTTTCCCTCCATAGACGCTACTAGACCTGCTGAGTTTCTCCAACATCTTCTGTTTTTGTTTCACATTTCCAGCATCCACAGTTCTTCATTTTATAGAAAATACTGGCATTGTCTCGAGTAGTGGACTTCATCAGATAGTTTCTTCATTTTGATTTGAATCACAACAAGTGAATTTATGTTCACATTCATTTCACTATCAAATTGTATCACTGATAACATTCAGGGGAAAAATCCTCCATCTGGACTATTACATAAGAATACAAACTTGGCTACACTTGTATAGACAGCTAATTAAATGTAATATCACTAATACTGTAAGCTATAGAGAAATTGATGTATCAACATAAGAACTCACTTGTATTATACTACATTCCTGTAAATCTCCAGTTGCTCCTCTGACAGTATCAACCAATTTCATTTTTTTTTCCCCAACTGAGAGCATATCTAATTGCTAACTATCTCCTTGTGGTATTTAGAAATCCTTACTGTCATATTTTACATAAGTCATGCAGACCCAACTATTCAACTTCATTATGCCCTGGGAACCAATCAGATCTTCATGTTGCATGACCTGTTTTGACCTTCAGGTCATGACCACTCAGTTGAAATAGACTGAAGCTGTTTTGCTGATCTGTAAAATCTACTCAAAATATTGAAGGATATCCACTGAAAGGATATTTCAGTTCTGGTTGGGTGAATGTGGAGGGAAATGCAAGTAGCTTATGGTGTTGGAGCTGGCTTGTCATAGTCACATGACATCTTCATCTTCCATAAGTTTTTGTGGGCAGTGTGTAGAAGCCATAAAACACACATTGCTTGAAACACAATGTCAGCAATGTGTGAAATTTCAGGGTTCAAATGTAGCCAGCTCCTGAATGCCCCCATAACAAGGAGCACATTTTAAGAAATAAAATTAGCAATTTTGAAACATCAGAGAGTCGAAATGGCAGTGCAATTTCGATACCTTGTTAATGTGGAAACAACAGCAAGTACAAGGCAGGATTGGAATTTTTGCTGCTCTTTGTAGCTAAGCTAAGAAATAGCAACAAAATTAATCAAACAAGATGCAGAGTGTATAACAGAGTTGCTATTAGTCATGTGGAAAGAGTGCGAGAAGCTGTATCTCACCCTACATCTCCCTGAGGAGCAGGAAATTCAGGCTTCAGAGGAGTAGGTGACTTGGAAGACACATTTTGAATCCCAGATTATCGATACTTATGAACAACATTTGTTCAAATTCATAGCTTCAGGGTTGGAGGAAATTGATTGTTCAGAATATGACCACCTAGTTGAATCCTGAGTTTAGACAACTGAAACATTATTTCATTAGGGATACAAGTATCTCAGGCATAATGCACCCCGTGGTGAGAGAACATCTGCTAAGAGAGGAGAAACTTACTTTCAAGGAAGTTGTTGATGTACAGAAACTCTGATATTGTCAATCATCAGTGAAAACATATTAATGGAATAGCAGACAAGAATTTCCACTCTGTTGAGACATATTCTCAACAGACACATCAGAAAGATCAAGGCTGGAAGACAGGGCATAAATCTGTGAAAGCTATCACATAGGAAAAAAGAATGCATACCTATTGTTGGGTGAATAGTGGTCTCAGTACAATAGGCCAAATTTTTATGCATGCAAATGTTTAGCGCAAAAGAAACAAATGAAGTCTATGAAGATGGCTACTGGACAGATATTAGCTGACCATTCTGACAAATCACTCAAAGTAAAGTCATCCATAGTCTTACCAGACTATAGGATCACACCCTCATTCAAGAGACATGACTGGTTGTGATTTAACCTGAGGGTCATCACATTTCAGGTGAGGGGAGAGACTGAGAAGCAGAATCTTACATGGTACCCTCAGCTGGTGTGGGAATTGAATCCATGCTATTGGTATCACAATCCATCACAACCAGCCAATGGAGCTAACTGATCTACTGTACATCATATAACAGGTTGATATTGCCAGACCTAACCATGAGAAATGGTTTATGGCTGTTAGATTAATTATTTTAGAAAGACAGCAACAGGTACATGTGAAGTGCCAGATGGATGTCATTGTTTCCTGCTGCATTCATGAGCTTTTCAGACCAGTGTGAGTTGGCTCAAGATAGTAAGCCAAATTTGAAACCCCTGAAAGTAAGAGTGATTCCAAGTTATGGAATGATTCACATGCTTACTGTGGAGAAGGACATGAAAGATATAGAATGTAGGGAAATAGATGGTGGCATCGTCAAAGATGTCCATATTACAGAGGATGTCTTGAAACACATAAAAGTGGATAGTCCCCAGGACCTGGATAAATCCAGATCAGATGTACCCTTGAACACTGTGGAAAGCTAGAGAAGTGATTGCTGGGCCCCATGCTGAGATACTTGTGTCATCAATAGTCACAGGTGTGGTGCCGGGAGACTGGAGGTTGGCTAATGTGGTACCACTTTTTAAAAAAAGATGGTAAGGCCAATCCAGGGAACTATAGACCAGTGAGCTTGATATCAGTGGCGGGCAAGTTGTTGGAGGGAATCCTGAGGGACAGGATTTGTACGTATTTGAAAAGGCAAGGACTGATTAGGGATAGTCAACATGGCTTTGTGCGTGGGAAATCATGTCTCACAAACTTGACTGAGTTTTTTGAAGAAGTAGCAAAGAAGATTGATGAGGGCAGAGCAGTAGATGTGACCTATATGGACTTCAGTAAGGCGTTCGACAAAGTTTCCCATAGGAGACTGGTTAGCAAGGTTAGAGCTCATGGAATACAAGGAGAACAAGCCATTTGGAAACAGAACTGATTCAAAGGTAGAAGACAGAGGGTGGTGGTGGAGGCCTGTGACCAGTGGAGTGCCACAAGGATCGGTGCTGGGTCCACTACTCTTTATCATGCATATAAATGATATGAATGTGAACATTGGAGGTATAGGTCGTAAGTTTGCAGATGACACTAAAATTGGAGATGACATTAAAATTGGAGATGACATTGTCAGCAAAGAAGGTCACCTCAGATTACAATGGGATCTTGATCAGATGGGTCAATGGGCTAGGGAGTGGCAGTCAGAGTTTAATTTAGATAATGTGAGGTGCTGCATTTAGGAAAAGCAAATCAGAACACAACCTATAAATTTAATGGTAAGGTCACAGAGAGTGTTGCTGAACAAAGAGACATTGGAGTGCAGGTTTATAGCTCCTTGAAAGTGGAGTCACAGGTAGATAGGATAGTGAAGAAAGTTTGGTATGATTTCCTTTATTTCTCAAAGTATTGGTTACAGGAGTTGTGATGTCATGTTGCAGCTGTACAGGACATTGGTTAGTCACTTTTGGAATACTGCGTGTAGTTCTGATTTCCTTCCTATCGGAAGGAAATTCTGAAATTTGAAAGGGTTCCGAAAAGAGTTACCAGGATATTGCAAGGGTTGGAGGGTTTGAGCTATTGGGAGAGGTTGAACAGGCTGGGCTTTTTCCCTGGAGTTTCGGAGGCTGATGGGTGACCTTTAAGAGGTTTATATGAGGAGTGTGGATAGGACAAATAGACAAGATCTTTTTCCTAGGATGGGGGAGTCCAGAATTAGAAAGCAAAGATTTAGGGTGAGAGGAGAAAGACATAAAAGAGACCTAAGGGGTAACTTTTTCACGCAGAGGGTGGTACATGTATGGAATGAGCTGCTAGAAGAAGTGGTGATGCCTGGTACAATTGCAACGTTTAACAGGCATCTGGATGGGTATATGAATAGAAAGGATTTGGAAGGATATGGGCTAGGTGCTGGCAGATGGGACTAGATTAGGTTGGGATATCTGGTCGGCATGGACAGGTTGAACCAAAGAGTCTGTTTCCATGCTGTACATCTCTATGACTCGTTGACATGCTGACAGAATAAAGGAAGTGAACTGCCCACAGCAAGAAGAAAGATTTGTAGTTCCAAAGAGTAGATGGAAAGCAACATCAACTCATCTCAGCTAAAGCAGGTCCAAAGCTGAAGCCAGTATCCCTAAAAATATCAAAGGGAAATTACAGCATTTTCCCAGCCACTAACAACTAACTGCTGGACAAACCGTAAAAGATTACAAAGATGTTCTTCCAATTCTTGAACATCTTCCTTGTAAACATCTCTTTAAATTATATGAGACGGAGTCAGTTAAACTCAGAATCTGTTGAGCTTTTCTCAAGTCCAGGATAGAGCAGCCAGTAGCTCCAATGATCCTGGAGGTCTGACACAAGCCTAGAAGGGTTGGTAGCTGATGTTGAGCAAATTAAAGCAATGAAAATTATCAGTGATCAAGTGATGAAAAAGCATGAAAAGAAAAAGCAAAAGATTACAAGATGAACAAGATGCAATTGAAAATGCCTGAAGTCTAGTACATAGATCATGCACTGATAGATGTAGCACTTCCCCTCATCCAGATGAGATGAGAGCTGTTATCAAGCTGCAACAACCAAGCAGCACAATGGTTGGTGGGATTCATGGACTATCAAGCTAGGTTCTTGCCTAATTTATCATCATTAAACATCTAAACAAGCTCTCTGCAAAGGATGCACAGTGATTTGGGGGCAGAGAAGAAGAATCAAATAACGGAACAACAGGATCAAAGCTGACCATCAAGAGCTCGACATTTCGAGAAGTCATCAACTTGTAGAAACATTGAGCCTTAAAGACAAGAATCTTGCTCTGATTAAGCACCTGCTATTGAAATAACTGTTGCTGGTGAAGGTATGTGACCCCAGAAATGAACAGATACACACACGTGCACAGGATTGGACTCAAAATATTGCAGTTTTCTTCATGTACAGCAATTTCCTTTGCATCCATCTAATTGGAGTAGCTTATAACTGGAACTCATGCGTAATGGGAAAGGGTGGACGCTAGGAAATTATTTCTGTTAGGCAAGGAAACTAGGACCTGTGGACACAGCCTTCGAATTAGAGGGGGTAAATTCAGAACAGAAATGCGGAGACATTTCTTCAGCCAGAGAATGATGGGCCTGTGGAACTCATGCTGCAGAGTGCAGTGGAGGCCGGGACGTTAAATGTCTTCAAAGCAGAGATTGATAAATTATTGATGTCACGAGGAATTCAGGGCTACAGGGAGAATGCGGGTAAGTGGAGTTGAAATGCCCATCAGCCATGATTGAATGGCGGAGTGGACTTGATGGGCCAAATGGCCTTACTTCCACTCCTATGTCTTATGGTCTTATAATGCATGCAGTTTGGTTTCTGTAAAAAGGGCACCTTTGGAGAAATCTAATTAATGCACAATTTACTAGCTGGTTTGCCATAGTCTTGTGACCTTTTACCCTTCTTTGGGCAGGTTGTGGCAGCCAGTAAGTACATATCACTTGAAAGAATTGCATTTTACCAACGTGTTGTAAACATATGCCTCTGCTTCAACATTGACCAAGAATTCAGTGTAAATCTTTTATCAAGTAATATAATCTTGCATTCCCACTTTCAAAATAACAAAAAGCAATAGTCAAAACTGAAGCTGTCTAATAGAACATTGCTGAACTACAACAGCTTGCCATGTTACTTGTCGATATGCCCTTCACTGTAACCTTGGCTATTAATGTTCAAGAAAACATAAGCTGATCATGCAGCCTGACATCACAATATGCTTCAAAGAACAAAGGAAAATTCAATCTGGTAAACTATGACAGTAGCAAAGTCTGAAATCTATAAACTGGTAACAATGCGTCAAAACTACAAGGTGAGCCAGAAACAGCTGGCATTAATTATTTTGTGCAGGAACAAAGTCTGTAATAGGCTGGATTGTACCGTCTGCTATTTATTTTTAGATTACTAACTGCAGATGTCAGTAATTTTGGCTTTGTGAGAAAAAAAGTGCAGAATAATGAATATGACAATTAGTCACGCCTCTGTTCCTCGCTTCAGAGTTATAAGTGTGTTGTCGTGTCATCACATTTTGAAGGAAAGCAACCATATGCTTCATTCACAGAATAATACCATTTCTTTCATTTGGACTATGTTTCCCCAGAGATGCAGGACCTTCACCTCAAGAGAGGAATCTTCTGAAGGTAACAGTTGCAGAGCTGGCAAGACCCCAACATCATCTCTTTTAGGGTAAGCCCAATTTATCTTGTGCCACTCATCCCTGTGCCTAAGAAGGCTCATGCAGCATGTCTCAATGGCTACCACCCAGTGGCCCTAATTTCGGTGGTCATGAAGTGCTTTGAAAGGATGGTCATGGCATTAATTAACTCCAGCCTCCTACTCTTGACCCACTCCAATTTGCCTATTGGACCAAGAGATCCACATCAGATGTCATATCACTTGCACTTCACTCCTCCCTAGAATGTATTGACACCAAGAATAACTATGTAAGAATCCTACTCACTGGCTACAGTTCAGCCTTCAACACTATTATCCCTTCAAGATGGATTACTAAACTTAGTCGGACTAAGCCCCACTCTCTGCAACTGGATCCTCAGTTTCCTGACCCACAGGCCACAATCAGTGAAGATTGGAAACAATATTTCATCTTCACTAACACTCAAAACTGGAGCCCCCCAGGGGTGTGTACTCAACCCCCCTATTGTACTCACTGTATACTCATGATTGCGTCGCCAAATACTAGACTAGTGCCATTTACAAGTTCACTGATGACACCACCATAGTTGGTCGAATCTCAGATGCCGATGAAAGACCAGAGCTGAGAGGTGGAAGACCTAGAAAAATGGTGCACTGAGACCAACCTAGCTCTCAATGCTAGCAAAACCAAGGAACTCATTGTTGACTTTTGGTGGGATGTTGCTCATGCCTCCCTACACATTAACAGCACAGAAGTGGAATGATGGGCGGCACGGTGGCACAGTGGTTAGCACTGCTGCCTCACAGCGCCTGTAGACCCGGGTTCAATTCCCGACTCAGGCGACTGACTGTGTGGAGTTTGCACGTTCTCCCCGTGTCTGCGTGGGTTTCCTCCGGGTGCTCTGGTTTCCTCCCACAGTCACAAAGATGTGCGGGTTAGGTGAATTGGCCAAGCTAAATTGCCCGTAGTGTTAGGTAAGGGGTAAATGTAGGGGTATGGGTGGGTTGCGCTTCGGCGGGTCGGTGTGGACTTGTTGGGCCGAAGGGCCTGTTTCCACACTGTAAGTCTAATCTTCTTTCTAATGACTAGAGAGAGTCAAGCTCCTGGGACTAGTCATCCACAATAAGTTTTCTTAGACCTTTCACGTGGACACACTGGTTACAAAGACCCAATAGCATCTCTTCTTCCTCAGGCAGCTGTGGAAATTTGGCATGACGGCAAATACCCTTGCCAACTTTTGTAGGTCCGCCATTGAGAGCATTCTGTTGGAATGTATTACTGCCTGGTATGGCATTCAAGGTTGGAGATGGTTGCAGAGAGTGGTGAACTCGGCTCAGACAATCACAAAGGCCAGCCTCCCATCTACAGAGTCCATCTACCAGGCCCGCTGTCAAGGAAAGGTCGCCAGCATTCTCAAAGATTCATCCCACCCTGGCAATGTTTATTTTTACAGCCTCTACCATCGGGGAGAAGGTACAGAAGCCTGAACACACACACCTGCTGGTTTTGTAACTTTCTACCCTACTGTTGTTAGAGTATTGAATGGACTCACAAACTCTTAACATTCACCTGTATCTGTGTTTTTGTTTTTGCACTGTTTACCCTTTATTTACTATCTACGCTACTTAACTCTGTGACCTGCCTTTATTGCTTGCAAGACAAACCTTTTCACTGTGCCTTGGTACATGTGACAATAAATTCAATTCAATTCAATTCACTCAGGCACTTGACAGGCCAGCAGCTGGACATTGCCTTGGATCAAGAGCAGAGTTCCCATTGGCTGGGAGATGCTAGCCAGAGGCTAGCAGTGCTACTGGCCAGGGGCTGTTTGCTGCCTGAACTACTGTCAACTAAGGCTTTTGGGTCGAGGTGAGCCCCAGGCAAAGGTGAGTAATTGTAAGGAGGAAGTTGTAGCTGGGAATCAATGAGGAGGACGAAATGGGGAGGGGGCAGCAGAGGCAATGGAATGACTTTGAATGTTATTAGTGTCTGATTGTCAACATAAGGGCAATTATCTGACTCTCAGAAAGGCCCCCACACTCTCTGAGACTCCTAGTTGCGCAGTGAATATCCTTGAATGAGGAACAACCCCATTCTGGGCAGCCATGAGCAAATAGACCAGGATTTGCTCATCATGTACTCCACCTGGTGAGTCACATGACCAGCACTGGATTAATAGCACCAAAAGTGGATTAAGGCCTTTAAGAGGGCAAACGTACTTCAGGCGTTCAATGGCAGTCTGGAGAGCCACATACAGGCTACACACCAAGAACACAGTCAAGGTGGAGGTGCGACGGTGATGGAGAGCCTCTCAATCAATTATAAGCCCCACAGGGAAGGCACAAGATTCTGTCCCTAATTTGTAGACGGGTGACAAGTACATGGGAACACCACCGACAGCAAGTTTCCTTCTAGCCTAGTCACCACCCTGACTTGGAAATATATCCTTGTTCCTTCATTGCCATTGGGTCAAATTCTTGAATTTGCTGCCTAACAGTATTATGGGTGTACATACAGCAAATGGACTGCCGTTGCTCACCACTACCTACCCAAGGGCAATTAGGGATGGGCACCACCCAACTGGTAAAGTCAATGTTCCATGAATTAATTGTACAAAATGGTCTTGGGCAGCTTTTACTGAGAGAGGCTTAAGTTTTGGTAATTACGAGCCAATCAAAGAGAGGTTTGGATGCAAGACAGGGACAGGCTGATCATATTTGGAGGCACTTAGGATATGATAGCTTTGGGGGCTGGGTGTCACATCCTCATGGAAGGGGGACCCCAGGGAAAAAGGGATTTAAAAATCCCACTGCCTACTGTTGGCTCTTTTAGAAACAATAAAAACTTTGAGCAGGAGTAGGTCATTCAGCCCCTTGGATCTGTTCTGCCATTCAATATGATCATGTCTGATCATGTATCTTGATGCCATATTTATAATTTCTCCATTAACCGTTGATGCTTTTAAAATCTAAAAATATATCTATGTCTTCCTTGAATATGTTCAGTGATACCCTCTCCAGCCATCTGAGGTGGAGATTTTCACAGGTTCATAGACTTTTCAGTGAAGGATTTTTGCTTCATCTCAGTTCTGAATGGTCTACCCCATATCTTAATACCGTACGCCCTGACTGTAGGTGGGTTTGGTAAAATATGGAAAGGTCCTTAAGTGTTCAATTAATGTCCACTTCATCCTGTCACCAAGGTGATTAACCCAGCTGTTTATGTCTGTTCGCCTATTGCCATGTCGAGTCCATGAAAGATAAAACATTAGAAAATATAAAAATAAAATCCATCTGGCCTAAACAAGGGAGTATTGAGGGGTCGAAACCCTGAACCATTTGATGATAGGGCTGAGGCTGGACTGGAATAATATGAGTACACTGCTTCAACTTGACAGAAGCTTGATTGCTTAACTAATTGACCACCAATTAACAAAAATGCAGCGAAAAACAAAAAGGATAGATATTTTCATTGTAAAACAGGATGAATAAGCATTTGAAATAATTAAATTTTATGCAGGTACATATCAAATATGTAAATATTGCAGAAAATCACATACCTAGTTCACTGTAACAAACGTGGATTGTGACTGCAATGGCTCTTTAAATGAGCATCATGACTAATGTCATTTGCCTACCTTTCCTCCATAACCCTACATGGTTTGTTCTGGGTGTTTTCTAATCAACCTATTTAGAGGTGTTCCTATACATATTTGCAGTATGTGGATCATGAAGCTCGGGGGCCTCATGATCCAGAGATAGGGGTATTTCCACTGTACCACAAGAAAATGCTTCAATTGAAGTTGCCTTAAACACATTTCTAGGCAGTCCCAGCTCAATCCAAACTACTTGCTGTGTGAAATTATATCTTCTTTTCTTTTACAACTCAATTTATATTATTCATTCTAAATCCTTTGAGGGGCGGCAACAGTTTCTCCCTGTCTAGACCACTTCATGACTTAGAAAATTCAATCCAATCTCGTCATAGACATCTAACTGTGGAAAAAGATCCATCTATACAACTGCAGTTCTGTATTCTTGGAACCAACAATGGATGTTGAGGCTGTCCAGAAATCTGAAATTGTACAACATCCAATATGTTCACATTATTTCTCGATAATGTAACAGCAAGTTTAATGTGCACAATCTTTTTATTTGAGTGAGAGTGCAGAAAACAAGTTAATACTTTCATAAAGCCAGGTATTTTTATCTCTCAGGTTTAGCACTAAGTTTAACATGGCAAGTGTGAAGAAAATAAGCCAATGTGAATTGTTGGAGCATTCAAATAAAACATGTCAGAAACAACATTTGGGCCAATAACAATTTCCCAGTGAAGATCCTGTAAATAAATGTCTATAAATATCCAATCTGAATGAGTACTTCAGTTTCATAACCGATTCCCAGGTTTTCTACATACTTTCTACTGTAATAATCTTCACTCAGATAATTCTAAAGCCTATCCAAATCATGATGGTCTGACAATGATCAGACAAAGTCACTTATTAAATCTTTGCTCATAATATCAGGACAATTAGCAAATACATTTCATATATTATCCCTATAGTTAGCAGCCTCACAACAAATTCAACAGAAAATTAAATGAATTGACAATTGAGCAGCTTGTGAATCAGTGTTGAAACTTCACCACTGATGCACTGGCTGATTCCTTGGAAACACCTCAGTCCATTTTTACATGTTGCGCACAATTTCTCCTGCATTATGGAGCACACAATTGCAGATATTGACAGCAGCCCCGTTTCCTCTGCGCTTACAAGGGCGGGGCAGGTGTCTATGTGGAAAACAACATTCTTCAGCACTGCAATATTTAATTTGAAATGGTAGAAACTCCAAGTTCTTGCAGTCTATTCCATTTTAGTTCAAGCAGATTACTTGAGTTTCACTGCTAATATACTGTTAGTAAAGAGAATAGCTACAAATCTGCCTCACTGGATGGACATTAAAGAACCCTCCTGTAATGGTTTTGGTGACAGTGCACTTAATTGGACAAAAAGATGGTGGAAGCAAATCCCAAAAACTCTTCACCTCCACCTTCTGGATGGTGTTTCTATCCTGCTGCCAATTGATTTTAAATTGGACAGTCAATATCCAATAAAAAGGCCTCATATTGCTGCTGATATTAACATAGTAGTAAGTGGTCAGTCCCCTATGCAGGTGATGAGGAATCCATCAAACATTGAAGACCTCAATGGCAGTTATTCCAACAGCATCACCAACTCATTTATGGTGTTTTTGTTCTCTTGAGCTACTCACCAACATCTGAAAGGAAATTATATGGGAGGCAACAGCCTTGTGACATTGTCACTGGTGAAAAGATTCAGAGAGCCAGGTTGATATGTTAGTGACGTGGGTTCAAATCCCCCATAGTAGATAGTGAAATCTGAATTTAACCAAACAAAATCTAGAATTAAAACAGATGACAACATATTGGTTATATATTACCATGTAACCACAATTCATTAAAAAAAAGTCTACAAGCCTTACCCAGAATGGGCTATATGTCCCACAGCATTGTGGTTAACTTTTAACTGCCCTCTGAGCAATAAATGCGACAGAAGATAGGAATAACAACATCCCCTGAACATATTAAAACAAAAAAAAAGCTGCTTTTCCTAGACAATGTAGGGCTCCTACAAATTCTTCAGGTCATTGGGCAAGGTCTCAGCCACTCCCATTAAATACTAATTATACCAGATTATTTGTGCAGTCATTGCCCAACAGGAATTAAACACTACAGAGATTTCCAAGTTTGTCAATTGAATTTGGCACCCATTTACCAAAAGAATGTTTAAAATTCTGACAATTATACAATCAGATATATTGTGGAAGCTGAGTTGAAGTTGAAGTTGGACCAAAGATAGATTGAAAAGTAGGTGCCTGTCATCTTATTCCAATTGAAGTTCACTTGAACAAACAAGTGATCCCTCCCAAGACTATGTCATATGTATTCAGAAAACAATTATTGGGTAATCACCTATTGCTTCATTTGCATAGGTAGTTTTTTCTCCTTTTATCCAGGCAACAAGTGGAGGTACAGTGGCTCAGTGGTTAGCACTGCTGCCTCACAATCACAGGTTCAATTCCAGCCTCGGGCGACTGTCTGTGTGGAGTTTGCACATTCTCCCTGTATCTGCATGGGTTTCCTCCGGGTGCTCCGATTTCCTCTCACAGTCCAAAGATGTGCAGGTTAGGTGAATTGGCCATGCTAAACTGTCCATAGTGCTAGGTGCATTAGTCAGAGGGAAATGGGTCTGGGTGGGTTACTTTTTGGAGGGTCGGTGTGGAATGGTTGAGCCGAAGAGCCTGTCCCTGCAGTGTAGGGACTCTAATTTAATCTCATAAATCTAAATAAAAAGTGTGGTCCACAATGGAATGAAATTTCTGTTCAATGTCAGTGAAAAAGCTAGAACAAAGCTGGCATCCCATTTTGAACTCATGTCAAGAAGTTTTTGAAAATTGGCAGAATGTTACCTTAAAATTATAAATGATTGGGTCATAAATTAACCCATCCCAATTTTGTATAAAATCAATGGTATTTGAACATTTAATTATGCAAATTTAGATTCTGCTGAAATTGTAACTCTTTGTTTGCTTCAAAACAGCATAACCATACTTTAAAAGGAATTCATTGGCTTTCAGAGGTTTTGGGGCAAATTGAGGATATGCAAAATGCTATACAGATCCAATGTGCATCTTTCTTTGCCATATCATCTTAGCTTAATTCAGGAGGTTATAAATTCAAGCTGCCAGTATATGATTTAAGCATATTAACAATGCCTGTACTGTCAAAAGTGCTTTCCTTAAAGATACATTAAACCAAAGCCTAATCAGGGCTGTTATAGTTAGAGAAAATGAAAAATCCCATATAACTGTTCAGAGGGAAGAAGAATCAGTTCAGTTTCTTGACCAACATTCCACAAGCAAATAAGAGCATCAACGTTGTCATGCTGACGGCAAAATGTTGCTGCCTTTGGCACAATGGCAACAGATATTCCATTCAAAGATATTTATTTCGTGCTGAGCGACATGGTATAGACAATATAAATGCAAAGTCTTCTGAAAAAAAAAATTGAGTTCATCACAGGTGCAAATGTAGTTTGGAGCACAAAAGGGTCAAGCTGTGGCAGGATTTTAATGCAGATGAACAAATCCATCATTAACATTGTGTTCCAAGATGTGAAGCTTTTTGCCATTAATTCACGGATGGTAATAAATTTTGACCCCAGCAAATTTCTTAATTGATCCCACTACATTGTGAATGCTACTTTGCAATGGCAAAACAGTATCATCTATTCAGTGTCTTTTTGTGACACATTGACCTAATTAAGACTAAAATGGATAATAATTTATAAAATGGAAAATGTTCCCTACTTTTCATGTAGTTGTTCAGTATTCTGGAGATACTCAATTCTGCCACATCAGCTACCTACTGTGCAATTACAAATTCCCTAAAATGTCATATTATAGATAAAATGAAAGCTGCCCTGGCTTGGTCCCAGACTGTGATGCATTAAAGAGGAGAAAGTGAGGACTGCAGATGCTGGAGAACAAAGTTGAAGAGTGTGGTGCTGGAAAAGCACAACCAGTCAGGCAGCATCTGAGGGATTGGAGATTCGACGTTTCAGGCAGAGAGGCTTATGCCTGAAATGTCGCCTCTCCTGCTCCTCAGATGCTGCCTGATGGGTTGTGTTTTCCAGCATCACAGTCTTCAAATATGATGCATTAATCCAAGGAAAATGCCCTTAATGCTTTTCACAATAAACGAAATGAAATACCCAAAGCCAAGATTTGCAATAACAAATCAGCTGAATGCATACATGACAAATTGCTTATTTCTCACTTTTGGTCTCCTTACTTGAGGAAGGATGTCGTGGCACTGGAGCCAGTTCAGAGGAGGTTCACCAGATTGATTCCAGGGATGAAAAGGCTGTCATAAGTGGAACGCTTGGGCTTGTACTCTCTAGTGTTCAGAAGAAAGAGGGGAGATCTGACTGAAATATATAAAGCGCTAAAGGGAATGGATAAGGTAGATGGTGAACAGATGTTCCCCCTATGGGAGAGTCTAGGACAAGACATAGAATGAGAGGAGGTATGTTCAAACTGAGATGAGGAGAAATTACTTCTCTCAGTGGATTCTGAATCTGTGGAGCTCGCTGCTCCAGAGTGCAGTGGAGATAGAATCAATCAACAAATTCAAGGAAGAAAGATATGGATTCACTTGCAGAAGTGAACATATATTTCACTTTGTTATAAAAATAAAAGTTGGCCAATATAATTAGATTAGATTCCCTATAGTGTGGAAACAGGGCCTTTGGCCCAAAAAGTCCCCACCAACCCTCTGAAGAGTAACCCACCCAGACCCATTTCCCTCTGACTAAGGGGCAATTTATAATGGTCAATTCACCTGACCTGCACATCATTGGACTGTGGGAGGAAACACACACAGACACAGGGGGAATGTACAAACTCCACATAGACAGTTGCCCAAGGCCAGAATTGAAGCGGGGTCCTGGGACGGTGAGACAGCAGTGCTAACCACTGAGCCACTGTGCCACTCCAATGTGCATAGGAATTAGGTGCAAGAGTAGGCAATTTAGCCCTTTCAGCCCGCTCTGCCATTTACCATGATCATGGCTGATCTTATCTTGGTCTCAACATCAGTTTTCTGCCTGCTCCTCATTGGACTTTATCCTACTTTCCATCAGAAACATATTTCTTTCTTTCTTGAATCTGTTGATTGATTCTATCTCCACTGCACTCTGCAGCAGTATGTTCCACCGATTCATCTGTTCAACATCTACCTTATCAATCCACTTTAGCATTTAATTTTCTCGCAAATTATGGATTTTGAGATTTTAAAAGAACTTATCATGGAGTTGACATATTGCCATGATTCTCAATTCTGGAAGAAGAAAACCCAGCTTTCAGTGATATCCATCACAACTATTTTCTGTTTTATATACTTCTGGCTTTCAGCTTCTTTCTACAACTGACCATTGAACAAAGTTAACTACACAGTGGTTCTGACTCAACCGTAATGACAGAATCATTTTTGCAAAGGATGCTGATGAAATTCTGGTAACTGGTCAATCAGAAGTGCCAGAATCTATTCAAGCACAGTGTGTCATGTGCTACTGGTCAAATCAACAAACAAAAAGACAATAGGCTATAGACAGAATAAGTATATGGGAACTATTTATAAGGGTACATTATTAAACATCTGTCCTAAAAGTTCATCAGTAACAGGGTAACAGGGTATTCACATATTCAGACATTGACACTTGACTATAGATCACTTTGCTTTATAATCAATGAACTGTGGGATGGATTATGTGTCTGACTTTAACACTCTCAAGAAAAGGTCAAGATATCGTCCAGACAAACATTTAGTTTGAACATCTTTTACTGTTTCATGTGAAGTAGGAGCCAATGGTAAGGCCAATGTGTTGCCAGTCGCTAATTCTCCTTGAACAAAGGGTTTGATTTAGCCAATGTAAGGGGCAGTTAAGAGTTAACCACAAGTTGTGGGCCTGGCGATACATTTAGGCCAGACCAGGCAGGTTGACAGATTTCCATCCCTGAAGGAAATTAGTAAATCAGTTGTGTACATGCTAATAATTCCAGATTTATTCATGAATTAAAATGTTACGAGCCACATTGGTGGGATTTCAACTCATGTCCCCAGCACCTTGGCCTCTGGCTGAATATTTTAGTGACATGACCAATACATCACCATCTTCCCACCATGGGCTTGTCATAATAATGGTATACACTACAATATGGAATACAAAAATTGAACTTTGATCATCTGATTTGAATATCCAAGACCTTCACAGAATGAAATGTTTTATTAAAAGATTTATAAAATCATGAGAGGCATGGATAGGGTGAACAGCCAAGGTCTTTTTTTTCCAGAGGAGGGGAGTACAAACCTAGAAGGCAAAAATTTTAGGCGAGAGAGGAAAGATTTAAAAGGGATCTAAGGGACAAATTTTCACACAGAGCATGGTGCATGTATGAAATGAGCTGCCAGAGGAAGTGGTGGAGGCAGGTAAAATTACAACAGTTGCAAGGCATCTGGATAGGTATACGAATAGGAAAGTTTTGGAGGGATTTCGGCCAAAAGCTGGCAAATGGGATTAGATTAACTTAAAATATCTGGTCAGCAAGGACGTGTTGGACTGAAGGTTCTGTTTCCATGATCTAGAACTCGATGAGTCTATAACAAGAAAAATGATCTGATAGCACACTCCTACTTTTAAAAGGGGAGCATGTCGAGCATGGTATCAGAATAAGGCAAACGCAGAATGTGAAAATAAGGAATATTCTCAAACTTCTTGAATTTCATGTTTGATGTCATATTTTATATCATTAATTTTCTCAGAGTTAGTAAGTAATAAAATGCCTCATTCTTTCACTCAAAAAAAACCTTTCAATTGGCTCTTGGACTTCAGTTAGTACAAGCTTCTCATTAATATTTAACAGAGGTATCCGCTAATGAAGAAGAAAGTACATGTTGCGACTGACCAAGGGTTTAAATAGAGGGGGCTGAGTCATTCCTTCTTACTTAGTCATTAATGTGTCCATTTGAATGTATCAAAGTCAGCTAATAGAATTCTTATGCAGACTTGGACAGAGTTAATATAGTTACACAACACAGAACAAAATTTAAAGTGCTATGGTGCATCAGTTTGCTTTCAATACAGTTATGCTTTTAAAATATAATCATGGTGAGATGAAATTGATTACTCAGTTCTACATTTTCATAAAATAACACAACAGTTAATGCACAGCTGCTTAAATGTAACAATAAAACAAAAAGTGTGGATGCTTAAGATTAAAAACAAAACTAGAAATTGCTGGAGAAACTCAGCAGCATCTGTAGACGGAAAACAGAGAGAACATTTCGAGTCCTCCAAGCCTTCTTCAGAACTGTTAGCAGCGAGAAAAATGTTGTATGTATGCCAATTAGAAGCAGTTAGAACAGAATGCAGTATAGGCCCTTCGACCCTCGATATTGCGCCGACCTGTGGAACCAATCTGAAGCACATCAAATCTACACTATTCCATACCATATGCCTATCCAATGACCATTTGAATGCCCTTAAAGTTGGTAGGGCTACTATTGTTGCAGTCAGTGCGTCCCACATCCTTACTACACTCTGAATAATGAAACTACCTCTGACATCTGTCCTATATCTATCGACCCTAAATTTATAGCTTTGTTCCCTTGTGGTAGCCATGACCATCTGAGGAAAACGGCTCTTATTGTCCCATCTATAACCCTCTGATTGTCTTATCTGTCTCAATTAAGTCACCTCACGGCCTTCTTCTCGCTAATTAAAACAACCTCAAGTCCCTCAGCCTTTCCTTGTAAGACATTCCCTCCGTATCAGGCAACATCCTAGTTAATCTCCTCTAAACCCTTTCCAAAGCTTCCAGAGCTGTAAGCAATACTCTAAATGCGGCCGTACCTGAGTTTTGTACAGCTGCAACATGATCTCATGATTCCAAAACTCAATCCCTCTACTAATAAAGGCTAACTCACTGTATGTATTCTTTACAACCCTATCAACCTGGGTGGTAACTTTCAAGGATTTATTTACTTGGATTACGAGATGTCTCTGCTCATCTACACTACCAAGAATCTTATCATTAGCCCAGGACTCTGCATTCCTGTTACTCATTCTAAAGTCAAATACCTCACACTTTTCCACATTAAACTCCATTTGCCACCTCTCAACCCAGCTCTGCAGGTTATCTATGTCTGTCTGTAGCCTACAACATCCTTCGTCACTATCCACAACTCTATTGACCTCATCCGCAAATTTACTAAACCATTCTTCAATGCCTTCATCCACGTCATTTATATAAATGACAAACAACAGTGGACCCAAACCAGATCTTTGTGGTACACCACTAGTAACTGAACTCCAGGATGAATATTTCCCATTAACCACCACGCTTTGTATTCTTTCAGCGAGCCAATTTCTGATCCAAACTGCTAAATCCCCCTCAATCCCATGCCTCCGATTTTGTGCAATAGCCTACCATGGAGAACCTTATCAAACACCTCACTGAAATTCATATGCACCACATAAACCGCTTTACCCTTATCCACCTGTTTGGTCATCTGCTCAAAGAACTCAATAAGGTTTGTGAAGCATGACCCGCCCTCCACAAAACCGTGTTGATGATCCCTAATCAGCTCAGTCATCTCTAGATGATTATAAATTCAACCTCTTTTAACTCTTTCCAACACGATACCCACAACCAAAGTAAGGCTCAGAGGTCTATAATTACCAGGTTTGTCTCTACTCCCCTTCTTGAACAAGTGAACAACATTTGCTCTCCTCCAATCTTCTGGCACTATTCCTGTAGAGAATGACGACTATAAAGATCAAAGTCAAAGGCTCAGCAATCTCCTCCCTGGCTTCCCAGAGAATCCGAGGATAAATCTCATCTGGGTCGAGAGTGTGGTGTTGGAAAATCACAGCTGGTCAGGCAGCATTTGAGGAGCAGGAGAATAGATGTTTCAACATTCTTAATTTTTTTTTTGGCTTTTTAAAAATTCCGTCAGGGCCTTGTCCGACACTGGCGGGGCCAATCTGAGGACCTCACTAAACCATCCAAACGGTAGTAACGACAGGTGGTGTGTACAAAGGGCAGGAGTAACAGGAATGCAGAGTATTGGGCTAATGGTAAGATTCTTGGGAGGATAGATGAGCAGAGAGATCTCGGTGTCCAGGTGTATAGATCCTTGAAAGTTGCCACCAAGGTTGATAAGGTTGTTAAGAAGGCACACAGTGTGTTAGCCTTTATTGGTAGAGGGGTTGAGTTTCAGAGCCATGAGATCACTTTCTCCTAAATCCCATCTGGCCCAGGGGGCTTATCTATTTTTAAACTTCCCAGAATTGCTAACACCTCCTCCTTATGCACCTCAATCCTATCTAGTCTAGTAGCCTGTATCTCAGTATTCTCGGAGACCACATTTTCTTTTTCTAGTGCGAATACCGACAAAAAGTATTCGCTTAGCTCTTCCCCTATCTCCTCTGACTCCACGCACAACTTCCCACTACTATGCTTGATTGGCCTTAATCTTACCCTCGTCATTCTTTTATCCCTGACATAGTGACTGAAAGCCTTATGGTTTTCCTTGATCCTAACCACCAATAACTTATCATGTCCCCTCCTGGCTCTTCTTAGCTCTGGTCTTTCCTGGCTAACTTGTAATTCTCAAAGACCCTAACTGAGTCATCACATCTCATCCTAACATATGCCTTCTTCTTCCTCTTGACAAGAGATTCAACTTCCTTAGTAAACCACAGCTCTTGCACTTGATCACTTTCTTCCTGTCTGACAGGTACATGCGTATCAAGGACGCACAGAAGCTAGTCCTTGAATAAGCTCTACATTTCAATTGTGTCCGTCCCATGCAGTTTCCTTCCCCATCCTATGCTTCCTAAATCGTGCCTAGTTGCATCATAATTGCCTTTCCCCCAGTTATAACTCTTTCTCTGCCATCTATACCTATCCCTTTCCATCACTAAAGTAAACATAACCAAATTGTGGTCACTATCACCAAAGTGCTCACCTACCTCCAAACTTAACACCTAGCCGGTTTATTCCCAGTCAATATTTGGAAAGTTAAGGACCACCATAGCAGCTATTCTGTCACTCTCGCTCCTATCAAGGATCATCTTTGCAATCCTCTCCTCTATATCTCTGGAACTATTCAGAAGCCGATAGAAAACTCCCAACAGGCTAACCTCTCCTTTCCTGTTTCTAATCTTAGCCCATACCATCTCAGTAGACGAATCCTCAGATGTCCTTTCTGCAACCGTAATACAGTTCCACACCTTCCCCTCTTTTACCATTTTCTCTATTCTTACTGAAACATTGAAATCCGGAACCTGCAACAACCATTCTTGTCCCTGCTCTACCCATGTCTCTGAAATGGCCACAACATCGAAACCCCAGGTACCAAACTATGTTGCAAGTTCACTCGCCTTATTCCAGATGCTCCTGGTGTTGACGTAGATATATTTCAAACCAACATATTGCCTGCTGGTACCTTCTTGCGATCTTGAAATCTTATTTCGAACTTCACTGCTCTCATCCTCCTATCTACTCGAACTACCATTTTGGTTCCCATCCCCCTGCTGAGTTAGTTCAAACCCACCCAAAGGGCATTAGCAAATATTACCCCCCCAGGATACTGGTATCTATTTGGTTCATGTGAAGACCATCCTGTTTGTAGAGGTCCCACCTACCCCAGAATGAGCCCCAATTAACCAGGAATCCAAAATCCTCACTCCTGCACCATCCCGGTAGCCACGTGTTCAACTCCTCTCTCTCCCTATTCCTTGCTTCACTATCATGTGCTTCACTATCATGTGGCACAGGCAACAAACCAGAGATAATGACTCTGTTTGTTCTAGCTCTAAGCTTCCACACTAGCTCCCTAAATTTCTGCCTTAAATCCCCATCTCTCTTCCTACCTATGTCGTTGGTATCTATGTGGGCCATGACTTGGGGCTGCTCGCCCTCCCCTGCAAAAATCTCGAAAACACGATCAGAGACATCATGAACCCTGCACCTGGGAGGCAAGACACCAACTGTGAGTCTCTCTCATTCCCACAGAACCTCCTGTCTGTCCCCCTAACTATGGAGGCCCCACTGACTCATGCTCTGCTCCTCTTCCATTCTGAGCAACAGGGACAGACTCTGTGCCAGAGACCTGTGCCCCAATGCTTACCCTGGTTAGTCGTTCCCCCCAACAGTATAAAAATGGTATATTTGTTATTGAGGGAACAGCCACAGAGGCTCTGTCCACTGCCTGCCGGTACCCTTTCCATCCCCTGACAGTAACCCATCTACCTGCTTCTTTTACTTGAGGTGTGACTATCACAACTGATGACAGAGTTGGGGGTAGGGTGACATAAAAGGATAGTTGGCGCCCAGTGAGAGAGAGAAAAAGAAAGTTAACAGAGCAGAGGGACAGTTAGTAAGTGTGGTGCTGGAAATGCACTGATGGTCAGGCAGCATCCGAGGAGCAGGAGAGTTGACGTTTGGAGTATAAGCTCTTCATCAGGAATGCCTGCAGTTCTCATCTTCTCCTACAGGGACAGTAAATAGTGAGCTACGAAGGGGAAAAGCTGACAACAGGGACACTGAGGAGATGAAAATGGACTGGCTAGACTGAAAGCACACATCCACTTGGCCATCCTGCAGCCTCAGGGCTCAATACTTCAATGTTTGAACCTGGACACCTCCTTCTATGTCCTTTATCCACCTCCACAACGCAAGCACTGTGACGACATGGACTGCTTTCGCACAGTCAACCCATTTTCACTTACTCAATGTCCCCATAATCAGCCTTTCTCCTTCATCTTTGACCCTTTGTCTGCCTAACTGACTTTCTCTCTCTGGGCTGAATCTTCACCGAGGCATTCACTCCTTTCCAACCCCACCCATCATCAGCATAAATACCACATTTTCCTGGAAGCTATCAGTTCCGAAGAAGGGTCAGTGGACCCGAAACGTTAACTCAGCTTTCTCTCCACAGCTGCTGCCAGACCTGCTGAGTTTCTCCAGCAATTTCTGTTTTTGCTCAATATGTGAATATGTTTTGTTATATAATATTGCAAAGTACACAACATTGCTAACCATTAATTAGTTATAGACAAATGCATTTATCTTAAATTTCAGCAAGAAAATGTGGTTCTTAAAATGCTGTGCTCCCTTGAGGATAAGATGTGGTGAGTCATCATTTTCCATTTGGAAGATACGTATCATCTGCCAAATCAGAAACACATGTCTCAGTTCAGCAAACTGGCATAACAATGGCATTTAGATAGGAAAAGGTTCATAAAATGATTCAAGTCAATTTGAAGGTCAATGTGTTCTGCCAATGATAAAAATTATGATCAATTAGCAAAATGAATTATCAATCCTAAGTTATATTAACTTGAAATCTAATGGAATAGTCCATGCTTACACAAAGTGTTCAATTAAAAACTAATTAATATGGTGTGGGGAAATGATAAACGTAGCGAAAAGCTTCATGACGCTGAACATCCATCGCTTCTTCTTTTAAATGCCATTATTTGACATTATTTTCCACATCATACAGCAGGACCTGGGCTTTTATTCTATTATAATTTTTATCATTGTAAATTATTTTCTCCTTTCCTGTGCCAACTGTATTATTATTCTGACTAAGCTCCGGTGAAAATTCTGTCAGTTTTTACAAAAGATGATGAGAGAATAACTATTCTTCTGCATTGTTTGTATCATTACTTGTGTGTTCGTCCTATACATTCTTGAGTGGACCTATGCTTATTTTAATTTTTCTTCTGTTAAGAGCGTACAGGACATGAAAATTCCATTTCATTCCTTGATTTTGCCATTCCACTTGAGCTTGCTGATTTTTTTTTTAACTTCTCTCAAAGTTCCTGGTGTTCCCTATTGTCATCCTCTCCATTTGTAACTTTTTCTTTCTTTTAATTTTGCCTTTATTTCAATTTCCCCCTCAGTACTTTACTCATTCACAGTATCCTACAAAGCTGACCTGTTTTGTTTTTTTTTGGCCGTAATCCATTTCTCTTGATCTCAAAGAACAAAGAAAATTTACAGCCCAGGAACAGGCCCTTCGGCCCTCCAATCCTGAGCCGATCCAAATGTACTGTCCAAACCTGTTGGTCAATTCCTACATTTGTATCCCTCTGCGCCCCACCTACTCATGCATCTGTCCAGACATCTTAAATGAATCTACCATGCCTGCCTCTACCACCTCTGCTGACAATGCGTTCCAGACACCCACCACCCTCTGTGTGAAGTACTTGCTGCGTGTATCCTCCTTAAACTTTCCATCTCTCACCTTGAAAGCGTGACCTCTCGTTATTGAATCCTTCACCCTGGGAAAAAGCTTGTCTCTATCCACTCTGTCTATACCCATCATGATTTTGTAAACCTTAATCAGTTCCCCCTTCAATCTCAATTTTTTTCTCATGAAAATAAGCCTAACCTTTCTACCTCTCACCTTGAAAGTGTGACCTCTTGTTATTGAATCCTTCACCCTGGGAAGAAGCTTGTCTCTATCCACTCTGTCTATACCCTTCATGATTTGTAAACCTTAAATCAGATCCCCCTTTAATATCCTTTTTTCTAAATGAAAATCAACCTAATCTACTCAATCTCTCTTCATAGCTAGTACCTTCCATACCAGGCAACATCCTCGCAAACCTTCTCTGCACCCTCTGCAAAGCATCCACATCCTTTTGAGTTTTTTGAAGAAGTAACAAAGAGGATTGATGAGGGCAGACTTCAGTAAGGCATTCGACAAGATTCACCATGGGAGACTGGATAGCAAGGTTAAATCTTATGGAATAAAAGAAGAACTAGCCATTTGGATACAGAACTGGCTCAAAGGTAGAAGGTAGAGGGTGGTGGTGGAAGGTTGTTTTTCAGACTGGAGGCCTGTGACCAGTGGAGTGCCACAAGGATCGGTGCTGGGTCCTCTACGTTTTATCATTTACATAAATGATTTGGATGCGAGCATAAGAGGTACAGTTAATAAGTTTGCAGCTGACAGCAAAATTGGAGGTATAGTAGACAGCGAAGAAGGTTACCACAGGTTACAACAGGATCTGGATCAGATGGGCCAATGGGCCAAGACGTGGCAGATGGAGTTTAATTCAGATAAATGCAAGGTGCTGCATTTTGGAAAAGCAAATCTTAGCAGGACTTATATACTTAATGGTAAGGTCCTAGGGAATGTGGCTGAACAAAGAGACCTTGGAGTGCAGGTTCACAGTTCCTTGAAAGTGGAGTCACAGGTAGATAGGATAGTGAAGAAGGCATTTGGTGTGCTTTCTTTTATTGGTCAGAGTATTGATTACAGGAGTTGGGAGGTCATGTTGTACAGGACATTGGTTAGCCCACTGTTGGAATATTGCATGCAACTCTAGTCTCCTTCCTAATGGGAAGATGTTGTGAAACTTGAAAGGGTTCAGAAAAGATTTACAACGATGTTGCCAGGGTTGGAGAATTTGAGCTGTAGGGAGAGGCTTAACAGGCTGGGTCTGTTTTCCCTGGAGCGTTGGAGGCTGATGGATGACCTTATAGAGGTTTACAAAATTATGAGGGACATGGATAGGATAAATAGATAAATTCTTTTCCCTGGGGTCGGGGAGTCCAGAACTAGAGGGTGTAGGTTTAGGGTGAGAAGGAAAAGATAGAAAAGAGACCTAAGGGACAACTTTGTCATGCAGAGGGTGGTACGTGTATGAAGTAAGCTGCCAGAGGAAGTGGTGGAGGCTGGTACAATTGCAACATTTAAGAGGCATTTGGATGGGTATATGAATAGGAAGGGTTTGGTGGGATATGGGCTGGGTGCTGGCAGGTGGGACGAGATTGGGTTGGGATATTTGGTCGGCATGGACAGGTTGGACCGAAGGGTCTGTTTCCATGCTGTACATTTCTATGACTCTATGACTCTATTTGATATCTCAAAGTGCAGCACTCACATTTACCTGGATTAAACTCCATTTGTCATTTCTCTGCCCAAATCTACAAAGGATTTATATCTTGCTGTATCCTTTGACAACCTCCAAAAATATCCACAACTCCACCACTTGTCTATGGACAAGTCAATTCTAAATCTATGTCGCAAAGTCACCATGGATCCTGTGCATCTCCGTCTTCTGGATAAGCCTACAATAAGGAACCCTCGTTGAAAGCATTTTAAAAATGCACATCGACAACATCCATTGCTCTAACCTTTTCGATCACCTTCGTCAGCTCCCCAATAAATTCAATCAAGTTAATAAGACAAGACCTGCCCATCACTGACTGTCCCTAATTCGACCATGCTTTTCCAAGTGCGCGAAAATTCTATCTCTATCCCTTATTTTCAAATACATTGTGATCATGACTGATCTTACTCCTGGCACCAGATTTTCCTGCACCAAATTCGGTTGTTATGGAAACCGACAACCATAAATTGGCACCAGCCTGTAAAAGCTATCCTTGTTTATCCCCAATGGCAATTTGTTCTCCAGTTTATTTTAAGTTTGTTCTGATTTCTTGTCATGGCCATTCTATGTTCATTACACAGATCTTATAGATTTGCTTACATAGTCAATATAACTTTTTGTCAGATGGCAATTATTTTTACATTGTCATTTATTACATTTTTTTTTACAAAATAAATACCATTGTGCATTGAGGAGAAAAAAATAATTAGATGACCCTTGCATTTTAGAAGAAATACATTGACCTTCACTTACAATTTCTGATAATTAAACATTTGTCAGTGCAAAAAAAAACAAATGATATAATTAGCTTTGTTATGTATCTAATTAACTTCATTATGTATGTTACAGCATGCATGAGAGGTCAGTGGTCTGTTTATTTTTTTACCTATAAACTTCGATCAGGTTGAGGAAATTCCAGTGATTAGGAGAATGTTAATGCTTCAAAACAAAAAATGCATCAGAAACGAGCTGTATTTATATGGCCCCTTTAACATGCTAGAACAGTCCCTGAAGCTAGCGCATGACTTGTTATGAACAAGCTGCTACTAAATTTTCAAATAGACTTTGGTTTATGTAGGATATATTATATTTGCAGAATAACTCCAATAAAAGCTGTCATGACTGAAAGCTTCAGGCATCGTCTCCCAAATTTTGAACTCTGACTTTTCGTGCAGAAATCCTAGCCATAATCAGGATGGGAATAGAGGTGAGCAGGATAAGGAATTTCAAGACGCCAGACATCATGTTGGTTGCTGGAGTCTTTCCAGTCCCCAAACAACTTTGTCCAAGACAGAATGGGGGAAGCCACAAGCAAGCAACCAATGCCGATTGAACTAAGTAAATGCCCAGTGGGACCGAATGTCAGAGGCTGAGGGGAACTCTTCAGTTCACCCCTACAAGCAGTGAACACCCCCCCAACATTACCACCAATGGTCAATGGAGGGAACAGCACAGGAAAGTCACTGCTCCCCACAAAATGTATGCTTCTGACTGAAATCAGGATCTTATGATGTTAAAAAACCTAGTTGGAAGACCCATTGGTACTTGATATTCAGTTCTTTCTGCAATGAATCTGCCAGTCATTCACAAAATGTCCATACGGGCTACACAAGGAATATTGTCATTCTGTGTTCTACAATTGTGTCCGCCACAACCACTTGAGGAAGGAGCGTCGCTCCAAAAGCTAGTGTGCTTCAAATTAAACCTGATGGACTATAACCTGGTGTTGTGTGATTTTTAACTTTAAAGGAATATTGTGATTCCTTCCACAGTTTCCATCCAAAATCACCTCCTCCCTGCCCCCTTAACATGATAAGTGAATATTTGAAAGTGCGGCTCTACAATAAGTCTGCAGTAGTGAGTAGCATTGGTTCTTTCTTGATTATGTGTTTTATTGAGATAAGTCTGTTGATTAAACTTAAAAATATAAGCCATAAGTATTAGGTTAGCCTGGAGCAGTGTTTTGTAGAGGAATAAGACAGTGCTATTTTCTGGCTCTGTATATTGGAAGAAGGAAAAATTACCTTTGATTGAGTGGTATGCCCGTCTTGTCGGATGTGGGAGTTTCGGGAGAGTTTGCATGTTACTGAGGAATATAACTGCAATAAATGCCGCTGGTTGCAAATCCTATGAGATCAAATGGATTGGATGGAGAGACAGTTAGAGGCAGTGAGGAATTTACAAGAACAAGGGGATGTGATGGATGGCACAATCACCTAACTCCAGGAAAGGTAAGAGCGATAGGCAGCTATGCAGGGGTCTTCTGCGACTATCCTCATTTCAAACAAGTTTACTGTTTTGGATAATGTCGTGGGTGATGGATTGTCAGGGGAATGTAACACGAAAAGCCACGTTTCTGTGATTGAGACTGGCTCAAATGCAATGAGGGATACATTGGGTTCCAAGAGATCAGTTATGTAAGGAGACTCTCTAGTCTGAGGCACTGATAGATGTTTTTGTGGTCAGCCGCGAAAAATCAGAATGGTGTGTTGTTTCCCTGGTGCCAGGATCAAGGATGTCTCAGAGAGGGTGCAGAATGTTCTCAAGGTTTAGAGGGCCCAGCAGGAGGTCATTGTACACATTGGAACCAATGACATAGGAAGGGAAAAGGATGAGATTCTGAAGGGAGAATATAGAGGGCTAGGCAGGAATTTAAACAGGCGATCCTCGAGAGTAGTAATATCTGGATTATACAGTGCTACGAGCTAGTGAGGATAGGAATGGGAGGATAGAGCAGATGAATGCACAGCTGAGGAACTGTTACATGGGAAAAGGATTCACATTTTTGGATCATTGGAATCTCTTCTGAGGTAGAAATGACCTGTACAAGAAGGATGGATTGCATCTGTTTTGGAAAGGGACTAATATACTGACAGAGAGCTTTGCTGGAGTTGCTTGGGAGGATTTAAATGAGTAAGGTGATTGAGGTGGGACTCATGGAGATAGTGACAAAAGAGATCAATCTGAGACTGGTACAGTTGAGAAAAGAAGCTTTAGTAATCCAGCATTCCCTACATCTGCCAGTCTTTCTTTTCACCCTAACAGGTATATACTCTCTCTGGACTCTCGTTATCTCATTTCTGAAGGCTTCCTCCACTTTACCTGTGAACATCTGCCCCCCATCAGCTTTTGAATGTTCTTGCCTCATACTGTCAAAATTAGCCTTCCGCCAATTGAGAACTTCAACTTTAGATCTGATTCATCCTTTTGCATCAGTATTCTAAAACTATGGTCACTGGGCCCAAAGTGACAACTCAGTCACCTGCTCTGCTTTATTTCCAAAGTGTAGGTCAAGTTTTGCACCTTATCTCGTAGGTACATCCACATATTGAATCAGAAAATTTTCTTGTATGTGCTTAACAAATTCCTCTTCCTCTAAACCCTCAACACTGTGGCAGTCCCAGTCTATGTTTGGAAAGACCCTACCATAACCACCCCATTATTCTTACAGATTACTGAGATCTCCTTACAAATCTGTTTCTCAATTTCCCTCTGACTATTAGGGGGTGTATAATACAAGCCAAATAAGGTGATCATCCCTTTCTTATTTCTCACTTCCATTAAACTAACTTCCCTGGATGTCAGGGCAGGCAGGGACAAAGCAGAGAACAAGAAAGGTCTGATGAATTAAACTACATTTATTTCAATATAAGGGGCATAACAGGGAAGGCAGATGCATGGTTAGGAACATGGGACTGGGATATCATAGCAATTACAGAAATGTGGCTTAATGTTCCAGGAGACAAATGCTACAGGAAGGGTAGAAAGGGAGGGAAGAGAGATGGGGAAGTGGCATTTTTGATAAGGGATAGCATTACAGCTGTACTGAGGGAGGATATTCCCGGAGATGCATCCAGGGAAGTTTTTTGAAATGACACCAAAATTGGACGTGTAGTGGACAGCGAAGAGGGTTACCTCAGATTACAATGGGATCTTGTTCAGATTGACCAATGGGCTGAGACATGGCAGAAGGAGTTTACTTTAGATAAATGCGAGGTGTTGCATTTTGGGAAAGCAAATCTTAGCAGGAGTTATACACTTAATGGTAAGGTCCGAGCCAGTGTGTCTGAACAAAGAGACCTTGGAGTGCAGGTTTATAGCTCCTTGAAAGTGGAGTCACAGGTAGATAGGATAGTGAAGAAGGCATTTTGTATGCTTTCCTTTCTTGGTCAGAGTATTGAGTACAGGAGTTGGGAGGTCATGTTGTGGCTGTACAGGACATTGATTAGGCCACTGTTGGAATATTATGTGCAATTCTGGTCACCTTCCTATCGAAATGATGTTGTGAAACTTGAAATGGTTCAGAAAAGATTTACAAGGATGTTGCCAGAGTGTAGGGAGCAGTAGGGAGAGGCTGAACAGGCTGGTGCTGTTTTCTCTGGAGGGTTGGAGGCTAAGGGGTGAACTTAAAGATGTTTATAAAATCATGAGGGGCTTGGATAAGATAAATCAACAAAGTCTTTTCCCTGGGGTGGGGGAGTCCAGAACTAGAGGGCATAGGTTTAGGTTGAGAGAGGAAAGATATAAAAGGGATACCCGAGGCAATTCTTTCACGCAGAGAGTGTATGGAATGAACTGCCAGAGGAAGTGGTGGAGACTGGTATATGGCATCTGAATTGGTATATGAACAGGAAGGGTTTGGAGGATGTGGGCCGGCTGCTGGCAGGTTGGACTAGATTGGGGTGAGATATCTAGTCGGCACGGATGAGTTGGACCAAAGGGTTTGCTTCCATTCTGTACATCTCTATGACTCCATGACTCTATGACCAGAGCCTTTTTACAATCAGAAAAAATGCTGTAAATCAATTGCGTCTCATGCTTATTGACACGGAGCAAATTGCCTGTGAAAAACAGAAATTGCTCTTCATGAATATGTGAAAATCTTGTCAAAACCAAGGATTGCTTTTCACAGATAAATACCTGTCAATAAAGTGGTTGAGGTTTAGCACATTAATTGCAAGACTATTCCTGATGATTCTGCAACACAATTTTCTTCATCAATGAAGGAATGGGATTACTGCTATTAACCTTCTTTCCAGTAAATATATTCAGTGTTCTTCAAGTTCAGTTACATCACACATTCAAGAGCTCAAATACATATATTTTAAAAGGCATGTCCCAAACACATTGCTGTGTGTTGGATTATTTCAAACCTTAGAAAGGCTCTCTACTTCAATTTTCTATTATTCAATGAGACAAAAAATGTTGAATAATTTTGTGCATCTGTTTAGCTGGACAAGTGTTTTCAATGAACACATCAATGAGAAGCTACCCAAATAAAACACACTGGTGAAACACAAGTGCAGCAATCTTTTAATTATAGAGCTCTACTTAATTTCTCCCAGCTTGAATAAATTACCTGCTATTCAAGTTCAAGCGGTTTAGTTCAAACCGTGACACTGTAGTATCACTGATAAGGGAAGTGTGCCTACTATCTTGCTTACAAGCACTGATACTTTGTGAATACATAATTGACATTCAGCTCATCTTATTTGTGCCAGCTCTTTACTATAACAATTCAGAATGAATTCAACAACTAAGAGTTTTCTCAATTGTTTTACATTTTCCTCTACTTAAAGCAATCTTCCCCTAAAAGATGAAATGTTCACTGTCTGAATCATTTACTGTACGGAGAAATTTCCTCCTTCTTTCAGTATCAATGTTAAATTGATGAATCCAACTCTCTGAGAGAATATAAGAAGCTGGAAGTGAAATTAAAAAGCAGAACCTAAAAGGTAATAAACTTTGCACTATTACCTGAGCCACAAGCTATCTGGCATAGTGTCAACAAGATTAGAGAGGTAACTGTGTGGTTCAAGGATTGGTATGGGACAAACAGGTTTGAATTCATTTGGACATTGGTTCCAGTACCAGGGAAGGAGGGAGCTGTTCCAATGGGATGGACTCCACCTCATCATGCTGGTACCAGGATCCTGGTAAATTGCATCACTAGGATAGGGCTTTAACCTAAATATTGTGGGGGCGCAGGAGTTGAACAGAAAATTAGGAAAATCTTAAAAGGGTAATGATATTACAATTGAGTACAGGTAACTACAAAGACATGAGGGAGGAGCTGACCAGAGTTGTCTTGAAGGGAAAAGTAGCAGTGAAGGCAATGGAACAGCAATGGAATGAGCTTCTGAGGGTAATTTGGGTAAATTAGGAGGCAGAGCAGAAATTCATCCTAAAGAAGAAGAAAGGTACCAAGGGGGAGGATCAGGCAATCATGACAGACAGGATAAGTCAGAGACCGCATAAAAGGAAAGAAAAAGCAGACAATGCGGTGGAAGGAGTAGAAAGCCAGAGGATTGGGAAGCCTGCAAAAACCAGTGCAGGATCATGAAAAAAAAACCCTCAGGAGAGGTATGAGGTTAAGCTAACTAGAAATATAAAAGAAGACCACAAGAGATTTATTTTTACTATATAAAAGGTCAGAGAGAGGCAGAAGTAGACTTTGGAAAAATAGGCTGGAGAAGAAATAATAGGAAACAAAGAAATGGCAGAGGAACTGCATAAGTACTTTGCATCAGTTTTCACAGTGAAAGTCACCAACAACACAACAGAACTTCAAGTGAGTCAGGAGATAGAGAGGAATGTCAAGGCCATCACTGAGGAGAAAGTGTTGGGCAAGATGAAAAATGTCAAGTTGGAAACATCACCCAGACCAGACAGACTACATCTCAGAGTTCTCAAGGGGGTAGCTGAGGACATTGTTGAGGTATTGGTGGTGATCTTTCAGGAATCAGAGTGTCCCAGAGGACTAGCAAATGGCTAAAATAACATCCTGTTTAAGAAGCGATAGAGGCGGAAGACAGTAAACTAAAGGCTGTTCAGCATGACCTCAGTTGTGGGTAAGATTTTCAAGTCCTTTATTAAGGATAAGATTGAGGAGTATTTGAAAGTGTTTGATGAAATAGCATGACTTTTTCGAGGGAGGTCATGCTGGGCAAATCTATTATAATTCTTCAAGGAATTAACAAGCAAGTTTGACAAAGGAGAGACATTGGACATGATCTGTTTGGATTTCCAATAAGCCTCTGACAAGGTGCTGCACAGGATTGCTAAATAAGAGCCCATGGTGTTAGGGCCAAGGTATTGGCATGAATAGAGGATTGGCTGACTGGCTGGAGGCAGAAAGTGCAGATAAAGGGGTCTTTTCTAGGATGGCAACTGGTCACTAGTGGACTTTCACAAGAGTCAGTGTTGTGAGCACAACTATGCCCATTTTTACATTGAAGATCTTGACGATGGGCATTGCTGCTAAGTTTGCAGATGACACAAAGACAGGTGGAGGAATGGGAGTGTTGAGAAAACAACGAAGTTGTAGAAGAACTTGGAGAGGCCAGGAGAGTGGGAAAAGAAATGGGAGATCGAGTACGATGTGAAAATAAATGATGTTACACATTTTGTAGGAAGAACAGAGGCAAAGACGATTTTCTAAATGGGGAAAGACTTCAGAAACCTGATTGAAACTGAAAGAATACTGACACAGCTGTATAGAATGGGCCTGTAGAAGACTCGGACCCAAGAGCACAGCCTCAGGGTGAAGGGATGACTCTTTAAAACTGAGATGAGGAAAGATTTCTTCAACCAGAGGGTGGTAAATCTGTGCAACTCATTGTTGCAGATGACTGTGGAGGCCAAATCATTGAGTACAATTAAGATGGAGATACGTAGTTTCTTGATTAGTAAGGGGAACAAGGGTTATGGGGACAAGGGAGGAGAATGGGATTGAGAAACATATCAGCCATGATCAAATATGGAGCAGACTCAATGGACTGAAATGTTGCTACTTTACCCTACCATCTCTACATCTAGAGGAAATAGCTTTTTAAAATGTTTTACCCTTTTCACCACTCTTCAATAATTTCTACAAAGATCTATTAAACGTCATCATAACCTTCTCTGGCTTGGCAGAAAAAAGCCCGATATCTCCAAGCTTCGCATCATAACTACATTTACTCTTCCCTGGCATTATCCTGGGTGAATTTACACAGTACATTCTAGAAATGGCAAAGAAACTTCCACACAATGAAACAATCAGAACTGAATTCAAATGATATTATAAATAATTCTTCACTCTGGAGAATACACATAGTTTTGAAAATCTAATATGCTGACCCTCCAGCATAACGTTTCACTGGATTTGAACTCTACATTTTCACATTCTTTCCAAAACATAACACCTTAAAATTATGTGGAGAAATTAATAAAATGTTGTTCATCTGGAGATCTAAGTATATATACAACACAATAAATGTGAAGCAATCATTTTGCTTTGTTTTTTTATCAAGTATATATCATCAAACAGAATAAAAGACATGCACACACAATTCAATGAAGAATAGACTGTTTTTATAGAGAAGAACAATTTAATTATGAACCATTTTTCATTTCATCTTCAATATTTGCTCTTTTACTTTTTGTCAGTTTCCCTGAAACTATCATGTTTATAGGCTGTGAGATTCATTTGGAATTGTTAAAATTTAAAAAAGGGTGGATAAGCAAAACATCACTGACTAGAAAGTTCAGTAACAGGGGCTGCCAACTCACCTTGGCATTATACTTCTGCAAGTGGCAAAAGGATTCTATTTGAGATACTTATGCCTTTTGGTTGCAGGGTTCAATTGTGGATTACGGTTATGCAGGAGGAAGTTGAGCAATTGCAACGACATAAGTGATGCTTGCTGAATTCAGTGGGCCTTTTTGTAATGTGATGGAGGGGCAGATTGTAGCTGAGAGAAAATCCATTTATATTGGCTTAATTCTCTTGTGCCTCATCTGGTTCCTAAGATGCTGGAAGCTATGGAAGAACATGACTAAATACTGAATTGCATGCAGGATATTACACCACAGTCTGCTGTAAAAGAAAGGAGGACCTCTATTTATAGAGACTTTGCTAACCACTGGATTTCTTAAAGCACTTTACAGTCAATGAATTACTTGTGAAGTGCTGTCACTGGTGTTATGGAATGAAGTGAATTTATCCACAAAGTCAGTAATATATTGGATTCCATCATGAGCACAATCTTTGAATGCTAGCACCACAATGTAATTTTCCTGCTGCGTGTTCACAAGAATGAGAATTTCAATTTTTTTAATATATCCTTCTGGCAACAATACTCCCCACCAGGGGCACAGGTCTGTTTCACTCATTCCATCATCTTAAAATTAACTTCTGATTGACACCCCATAATAATTTGACATTCACCTTGAAGAACAAAAAAATTAAATAAACCTTTTTATTGAGAGTAGAATTTCTCTTCCAGTTTCCACTCCAAAATAAACTTTAACAAGACTCCACTGCAATCTTTAAAGTCATAAAAAAAAGTCTTAACCTGTGTGATTGACTATTTGAGTATTTTTACATTTATATCCTCGCTAAGCTATTTAAGATTAAAACAAAATTAGAAGTCAAACAGCATTTCCTCTCGAAATCATCAACTCAGAGGACACGTTGCCAGTTCACACAGAAAGTGTGGTTTCACTGCAAACGCTCACTATAGCTGAATGATTTGGAGTTGCCGGTGTTGGAGTGTACAAAGTTAAAAATCACACAGCATCAGGTTATAGTCCAACAGGTTATGCTCATTCATCAGATGATAGTGGGAGCATCGCTCCAAAAGCTAGTGTGCTTCCAAGTAAACCTGTTGGACTATAACCTGGTGTTGTGTGATTTTTAACTTTATAGTTGGATGAGTTACTAACTTTGGATTACAGCACCAAGTATTAAAGGTAGATCGAGTATTGGGGACTTAGAATAGCAATCGCGTGGAACTACTTTTCAGAATAGAGGATAAACACAGAGTTCTTTTTTTTTCCCATTAAAATGGCACTTATTCTTTTTTTTTGCCTATTTTGGTAGATTTTATTGTTTCATGGTTAGACATGGGTGGGGTAAGAAGAGAATAGGGGTTGTTTTGAGCAGAAATTGTAGCTAATAGTGTAAGGCATGCTTGATAGACCAGCTAATCCATTGCTGTCAGACTTCATGATTTATTTGCTTGCTCTTACGATTTCATATTATTAATGGATAGCCTAGGAGAGCATGTCTGTTATCCAGTTTAAATCAATGCCCACATCAGAAGTATTCCTTGTAAATACAATAATTCCCACTACTGCAGTCAAAACTAGCTTTAAATTTGCACACTGCTTCAAATATGAAAAGCTATGACAACTGTTCCAACACATTTTAACCTTGGGTGGAGGACAGAAAGCCAATTAAAATGGATCATTATCCTCTGTTTTAGAGTAAGACTGTTTCAGCCTCAAAGATCTGACGCTGGGATGGTCATTACAACCAGTTTAGTGAAAATCACTTCCATTTGAAATACAGCTATATTAGTCGGTATCCAAATAATAAAGTGATTACTGTTTCCAAATGCACAACTACCTGCATTAAGCATTCCTTTGTATTTAATTTTTAAATCCAAGCCTAACACTTTTGAAGGATGTGGATGCAAGCATTCAGAAAACAAATACCTCAAGCCTTCCCAATGATCAGAACAAACCACCATCATTGCCACCAAACCTCCCACGTCTATAAAGCGGTTTCTGTTTGTAACAGAGTGATGTCTGACAAACATGTTCATGGTACCAAGGCCTGGGAGAGCAGGACCTTCTTGTTGGTAATTTGTTGGACTAAACGATTATCACCATCAAGTGGAATTTTCTCACTGCATGGAGGCAGGAAGGGCTTTAATTTTGGAATGGCTTTATACCTGAACAGATTGGCCTCCTACCTCCACCAGCATTAAGTTCTGGGTGAGAAGGCCCATCGTCAAATTTGCCACCACCAGTAATTGAGGGTGATACATTATTGAGTCATAGAGATGTACAGCATGGAAAGAGACCCTTTGGTCCATGCCAACCAGATATCCCAACCCAATCTAGTCCCACCTGCCAGCACACGGCCTGTATCCCTCCAAACCCTTCCTATTCATATACCCATCCAAATGCCTCTTAAATGTTGCAATTGTACCAGCCTCCACCACATCCTCTGGCAGCTCATTCCATACACATACACCCTCTGCGTGAAAAAGTTGCCCCTTAGGTCTCTTTTATATCTTTCTCCTCTCACCCTAAACCTATGCCCTCTAGTTCTGGACTCCCCGACCCCAGGGAAAAGACTTTGTCTATTTATCCTATCCATGCCCCTCATAATTTTGTAAACCTCAATAAGGTCACCCCTCAGCCTCCAATGCTCCAGGGAAAACAGCCCCAGCCTGTTCAGCCTCTCGCTATAGCTCAACCCTCCAACCCTGGCAACATCCTTGTAAATCTTTTCTGAACCCTTTCAAGTTTCACAACATCTTTCCTATAGGAAGGAGACCAGAACTGCACGCAGTATTCCAACAGCGGGCTAACCAATATCCTGTGCAGCTGCAACATGACCTCCCAACTCCTGTACTCGATACTCTGACCAATAAAGGAAAACATACCAAACACCTTCTTCACTATCCTATCTAAATGCAACTCCACTTTCAAGGAGCTACGAACCTGCCCTCCAAGGTCTCTTTGTTCAGCAACACTCCCTAGGACCTTACCATTAAGTGTATAAGTCCTGCTAAGACTTGCTTTCCCAAAATGCAGCACCTCACATTTATCTGAATTAAACTCCATCTGCCACTTTTCAGCCCATTGGCCCATCTAGTCCAGATCCTTTTGTAATCTGAGGTAACCCTCTTTGCTGTCCACTATACCTCCAATTTTTGTGTCATCTGCAAACTTACTAACTGTACCTCTTATGCTTAAATCCAAATCATTTATGTAAATGACAAAAAGTAGACATCCCAGCACCGATCCTTATGGCACTCCACTGGTCACAGACCTCCAGTCTGAAAAACAACCCTCCACTAGCACCCTCTGTCTTCTACCTTTGAGCCAGTTCTGTATCCAAATGGCTAGTTCTCCCGGTATTCCATGAAATCTAAACTTGGTAATCAGACTTCCAATGGGGAACCTTGTCCAACACCTTACTGAAGTCCATATAGATCATATCTACTGCTCTGCCCTCATCAATCTTCTTTGTTACTTCTTCAAAAAACTCAATCAGGTTTGTGAGACATGATTTCCCACACACAAACCATGTTGACAATTCCTAATCAGTCTTTGCCTTTCCAAATACATGTACATCCTATCCCTCAGGATTCCCTCCAACAACTTGCCCACCACTGACGTCAGGCTCACCGGTCTATAGTTCCCTGGCTTGTCTTTACTGCACTTCTTAAACAGTGGCACCACGTTTGCCAACCTCCAGTCTTCCAGCACCTCATCTGTAACTATCGATGATACAAATATCTCAGCAAGAGGCCCAGCAATCACTTCTCTAGCTTCCCACAGAGTTCTCGGGTACACCTGATCAGGTCCTGAGGATTAACCATTTCAAAATATCCAGCACTTCCTCCTTTGTAATCTGGTCATTTTGCACGATGTCCCATCGGTGGCCCATCAATGATCACTTAAGGGTCTCACATAACTGTTGTTGGTAAAAGAATAACTTGAATTTTTTAATGCATTCATAGGATGAGAGTGTTTCTGGCTAGGCTAGCATTTATTGCCTCACACTAATTGCCCAGAGGACAGTTAACCACATTGCTATGGGTCTGGAGTCACGTGTAAGCCAGAACAATTCAGAATTGCAGTTTCCTCCCTTGAAGGACTTTAGTGAACCAAATGGGTCTATCCAGCAATTGACAAATTTATATCATCTCACAAAGCTGCAGTTATCCCAAAGTTCATTACAGCCACTTACGTACTTTTGCAAATGTCATCATTGTTTCAGTTTTGGAACTGTGACAGCCAATTTGCACACAGTAAGCTCTTACAAAAACAACAATATGGTAATGGCCAATCTGTTTCTGTCAGAATGACAAAAAAACAATCAGCATTCACCAGCAGAGGGGGTAACTCCTCTTTGAAATACTGATACGGGATCTTTTATCCCCATCTGAGAGGGGAGACAAGCTTCAATTATACATTTCACTCAAATATAGCAATTTCAGCTGAGATTTTTATCACCAAACTGCAGAGTGGTACCTGAATCCAATGTGTGTGTTATCAGCTGACTGCTAAAGTATGAAAAAACATGTATTTAAAAGAATATAGATATCATAATAATCTTAGACAAGGTAGCAATGAGTGTTTTTGCAGTCGTCTTGTGCAGTTACTCAAGTGGATATCCACATTATTCTTCCCATTTTGGTGACATTCTCCACCTCGTTAGAAGCCACAGCCAAAACAAAAAAAACTAGGATGGGGACAATTGAATTTAAGTGACTCCAAGAAGCCGGAAGTAATAAAACACCCTTTGTTACAGAAAAAAACTATGGATGTCTGCTCTGATCCCAATATGCAGAGCAATGATATAACAGGCACGCTGTACATTAACTCAATAACAAGGATGAAAACTTTTTGCTAGAGGTCCAAAAAGCAATTTCCTCAGCAAACTATCTTTATGCTCGCTTGACGTACAAATCAGTTGAAACTTAAATTTTTTCAGAGGCTGTCCAGTTGGTGATTACTATTGATTTTATTAAAAACTGCTGTGAAATGCAGCTTTGATAAATGTCACACATTTTGAGGACATTTTCATATCACCAGTCTCAGTTAGATTCAAAAGCAGGTTTCAGAGATAGCCTTCTGTATCATCCAAAACCATAAATGTACTGACTCAATTCCAAGCACGATGCATTTCCACTGATGACCAAGGAATCACATACTCAAAAACGAAAATGACAAATAAAAAAGACGGAAATAAGCTAAGGCATTACATGGATTTAGAAAATGGAGATTAAAGCTAATTTAAAAACACACTCTACCATAGGCTTAAATAAGCCAAATACTAACAAGTAGACTCAAAGAAAATAGTTTCCACATACACTTCCAGATGCTCTGTACCTTTAATTTTACAGTCAC
Source organism: Hemiscyllium ocellatum (assembly GCF_020745735.1). Classification (NCBI taxonomy): domain Eukaryota; kingdom Metazoa; phylum Chordata; class Chondrichthyes; order Orectolobiformes; family Hemiscylliidae; genus Hemiscyllium; species Hemiscyllium ocellatum. The sequence continues at coordinate 29,591,098 of NC_083429.1, read as the reverse complement.
TTAAATTCACAAATGTTAATTCTACATTTTCCATGCTTCTAATTTTCAAAATTGGTGACCAATGCCCCATGACAAAATACTGAAATTAGAAAGAAAAGACTCCAGTGACATGAACATAATTGTAAATAAAATGAAGGTTTCATATTAATCGAAAAAATTATGAGAAATTAAATCGAAAACAGGTCTGCTGATCCGGAAAGAGAAGACCATTATTAATCTCTTAAATTTTTCACAGCCATTGGTCTTTCAGCATTGCTATCATTCTGATTAAGTCAGCTTCAAACAACAAATTTATTCTGAAAACACAATGATGGGCTTTATTAACTTCACAATTCCCAGTAAATGTATTGTGTTTTCAGCTATTTACTATCTGAAATGTGACTATGGGCATAGGATTATTGCAGTGTTCTTGTACTTGTACATGGATTCCAGAGTAATACCTCAGAGAATATCTCAGAGCAAACATTAGATTGCTCATTTGCAATTGAGATATTTTGTAAGCCCAGGCCTGACCGCCAAAAGTATGTTACAACCTGGCTAGGAATCAGTCACTTTTAGTTTTATAGTGGACAAAATGTGAGAACCAGGAGGTCTATGAGAAGATTAAAGCTACAGCATTCCATCGGTTTTGAATAGACAATAATGCTGTGATTAAGCAGTAATTCCACAATACACCCTGAATTTATTTTGAAACCCAAAATTAACATGTGGTAAATCCCAGAGTGCAGAAACATATGAAGGGAATGGATAAGATTAAAGTAGAAAGGATGTTTTCCACTGCCAGGTGAAGCTAGACCAAGAGGGCATTGGCTCAAGATTGGAGGGAAAAGGTGTAGGACTGAATTGAGAAGGAACTTCTTCACCCAAAGGGTTGATAATCTATGGAATGTGTTGCCCAGTGAAGTAGTGGTCACTACTTCAGTAAAGGTCTTTCAAGCTAAGGTAGATTTTTTTTGAAAAATAAATAAATTAAGGGATATGGTGAGAGCGCAGGTAAGTGAAGCTCAGTCCACAAGAAGATCAGCCATGACCTTATTGAATAGTGGAGCAGACTCAAAAGGGCCAGATAGTCTACCCCTGCTCCGAGTTCTTATGTTCTTATGCACATCAACTAACAAATGCATTGAAGAGAAATCCCAATGATTTCTCAGCATTTCCATGAATTATTAATTACAAGTCAGGTCATCATATCTCATTAAGCTTCACAGGAAATCACAATTCATCACTTTGTTAATTGGACCCTTTTAATTTCTTCGCAAGACCCACTCCAACATGAACTGTCTTAAAAACTGCTCCCATCTGGTCAATCACGCATGTATACTGGCTCTCCATTCACCTGGATTTCAAGCTGTCCTGCAGTACTCATTCATAAGCATAACTTTAGCTCTTCAGCATCAGCTAGCATCAACCAGGCAGTCCTTCCCTTGGAACTGGTCAGCCCCACCCCCATGCTCAATTTTGCTCAGTTGTGTTAAACAAATACTGCTTGTGAGATTTTCAATCCCCACTCTCTCAGCTACATTGAAGTAATGCTCACAGGCATCTTCCAACTCCCTCATGGTATGCAGCAACACAGTATCAATGACCTTTCCACTTTCTCAGCATTCCATGACATTTTCTGAGACCTGACTTTAACACTTAGCTATCCAATAGTTCCTCAAACTTATCATTGCGTTCCCACAGTACATCTAGCTGTTCTTGACATCTCGCTCTGTTCCCTGTGAAACTGCATGGGTTAGTTGCTGTCCCAGCAGTATAGCAACTGCAGCAGTCCGAACATGAGTTTGCACATTCTCCCCGTGTCTGCGTGGGTTTCCTCCGGGTCCTCCGGTTTCCTCCCACAGTCCAAAAATGTGCAGATGAGGTGAATTGGCCATGCTAAATTGCCCATAGTGTTAGGTGAAGGGGTAAATGTAGGGGAATGGGTCTGGGTGGGTTGCTCTTCGGAAGGTCGGTGTGGACTTGTTGGGCCGAAGGGCCTATTTCCACACTGTAAGTAATCTAATCTAATCTAATCTAATCTAATGAGGTCTGTTTCTGTCACTACCTCAGATCCTCCAACACTTGGTGCTATACTTTGAACACCTCTTCAGTGACGATCAGACAGTGCACACTAACGGAGCAGTCAATACCGCCTCTGTTACTGGGAAGAATTGAATCTTGCCACCTAAGAAAACGAGTCACTTTATGGAACAGATACTTCACAGCCAAACGTTCCTGGCTTGCTCAGCACAAAACAAAGCAATAGATATGGAAAGTTTCATTACAGACATCATCTGTGCTGAATTTGAGAGATGCATTTTATTCATTGAATAAAGCACATAACATGGACTGTTCAAATGCTGCCGATTGTGAACGCAAAGATTGCCTTTAATACAAGGTTTTGGAAATGAAGCTCATAAATAGCTGAAAAAGGATTCAAGTATTGAAAAGAATAATGTTGAATTGCATCTTAAACAAGGTATAAATGGTTGACTAACCACTTGAATCTACCCGAAATTAACTGTCACTTGTGACTTTATAATATACTTCATTAATTCTCATTTCATAGAACAGGTTAAGATGATTTGGAAGCCACTCTGCAATAAAGTAGGAGAAGCAGCAGTCATTGTATCTGGATGCAGGCTTGTGGCTCCAAAGGACATCTCCCTGGGCAATGAGGTACATAGGGAAAACATGGTGAAGGCACGCAAACAAATTGACACCACTGGGGAGCAGAAAGGGAAGTTCAAATTGTGCACATTTTGTAGAAATTAGGGGTCAACATCACACCTTCCATAGAAAATATGAAAATAAGGACATCTTTTATTGGGAGATGAGGATATACAATTTAAACTCCCAGCATGAAGCAGCAAGACTGTTGATTACTTCTAGGAGAAAGTGAGGACTGCAGATGTTGGAGATCAAAGCTGAAAATGTGTTGCTGGAAAAGCGCAGCAGGTCAGGCAGCATCTAAGGAGCAGGAGAATCAACGTTTCGGACATGAGCTGTTCTTCAGGAATGAAGGAAGTGTGCCAAGAAGGCTAAGATAAAAGGTACGGAGGAGGGACTTGGGAGAGGGGCGTTAGAAATGCAATAGGTGGAAGGAGGTTAATGTGAGGGTGATAAGGTGAGGGTGATAGGCCAAAGTGGGGTTAGGGATGGGGGCGGAGAGGTCAGGAAGAAGATTGCCTTTCCCCCAGGTCCCTCCTCCCTACCTTTTATCTTAGCCTGCTTGGCACACTTTCCTCATTCCTGAAGAAGGGCTCATGCCCGAAACGTCGATTCTCCTGCTCCTTGGATGCTGCCTGACCTGTTGTGCTTTTCCAGCAACATGTTTTCAGCTGCTGATTACCTCGAGCCTTGAGTCCTGGGTAACACGATATCCAGTTGAAACTACTTCCTCAGAACCTCCATAGGTCCAGCTTCGACTCTGGTTGCTGCTTTCAGTCACTTAAGAATGACACAGCCTGCCTTGTCATGTACACATGTTCTTCATGCCACGTAATAATGATGTACACCAGATATGCCTTTTTTGTTTTAAACTGATACTAATTTCTTTCACTGGTCCCTTGGATCTCCACTTTTTCTGGAAGACTTATTTCATCTCCCTTAGTAAAGACAAACACAGAGTTGTAGAAGAAATGGGCAATTCAACTGGTTTATGAGCCATTGATCAAATGGACTGCCTTTTTATTTCTTCATAGAATATGGTTATTGCTGGCTCAGCCAGTATTTATTACCATCCACAATAATTTGGGTTAATTTGTTCTTAAGTATTGCTGCAGTTCTAAGTGGTGAATCATAGTTCATAAATCATAAAATAGAATCCGTGCAGTGTGGAAACAGGTCCTGCGGCCCAAAATGTCCACACTGACCCTTCGAAGAATAACCCACCCAGACCCATTCTCCAACCCAATTACTCTACATTTACACCAGATCAATGCACCCAACCTACACATCCCTGAACGGTGGGCAATTTAGCATGGCTAATTCACCTAATGTTCCAATACATCCCTGACCTGTGCCTTGACAGTGGTGGAGAGGTTTTGGGGAGTTGGGAAATGAGCTACTTGACACAGAATTCTCAACCTCTGATTTATTTTGTAGATGTTGTATTTGCATACCCCGTTCTACTGAGCTTCTGGTTAATGCGTACCCTCAGAGATGGGGAATGTGATGGCAGACCACTGAATATCAAAGGGCGACTGTTCAGTTCAGTTGTTGAGGATAGTCATTATGTAGTGGTTATGTCCATTAATGTCACATATCACCCCAACCCGAAAAACTGATTTTCCTGCTCTTCAGATGCTGCCTGACCTGTTGTGCTCTTCCAGCACCACACTCTTGGTTCTAATCTCCAGCATCTGCAGTACTCACTAGCGCCTATATACACAGCTTGCCTTAGTAAGCCAACTTGAGGAAATTCTGCAGCAACATCCTGGGCCACTATACTCGAACAACCTTTTTTGAAGCATTAGTCCATTCTGGAGAACTTTCCCCCTGAAATTCACTGCCTGAGCCTCCTTGGTATCACAAAATGCTCTCTTGATGTAAAGGAGAGTCATTCTTTCATCAACTCTGGAATGCTGCTTCAGGCCATAATTGGATGAAAACTGCAATGAGTTCTGGAACCAAGTTGTTCCAACAGCATTCCAACAAGGCATCAGTGAGCAAGTAACTGTCAATAGGGCCCTGGAGAATGTTCTCGATTTAAACAGGGTCAGTTTAAATGGTGCGTACTGTGCATGATTTCTAAAGGAATATTAATAAGTTGACAAAGAATGCAGTTTTGATTTGATCTCTGACATCAGATGAACGTTGGCATTTTACTTTATCAATGCAAAATTATATAATTGGTACTTTGTAACTGGATATAAAGAAACATGGAGTGGTGGGGGTAGAGAGTTGGTGAGGGAAATGAAAGAAAATAATCCAGTGATCTTCATTCCTATAATGCTTTAAATAAACCTGTGTTCCTTAGAAACCACACCTTTCAATTTCAAAAATCAATTCTTTTCTTTCAAAACACAAAAGGAGATTATTAATGCCATTACTGAGGGTTACACTTTGTGCAATTATCAAATTGTCAAGAGAAATCCACCTTTAAATGATAATAATTTAGTCATATTGGAATTATTTGACATTTACCATCATGGGTATTTGACATGTTGCCAGGAAACTGCATTCACAACTTTGTTCAATTTTAAAGTCTTACAGAGAGAAAAAAAACTTATACTTCAGAAGAATAAGAATTGTATATGCACATGAAATTAAAATTAAATAGATGGTAAATCCATGCTCAACCAAAGAATATGACAAAATATAAAAATTATGTTGTGCATTGGCAATTTTAATGGTACAGAATTGGAAGTACCTGTCCATATTTTAGGAAAATCTGAAAGTTGATAAAGACATGGATGAATGCAATTTTTTGAGAGGTAAATAATAGAAATGACTGGCAGAACTGTGTCAGGAGAAAAGTTCACAGTGATAGCTTTGTGGTGTAGAGGCAGCAGGTGAATTGAGAAGTCCCATTATACACCGTGTTACTGACATCTTGACAATGGTGAGTGAACTGCTAGCTTGACACCATGTTTGAACCACCAGTTAAGCAGATGCATCCTCTTTATAGCAATCCAGGGAGTGCCATGGGGGACTGGAAGCTTTACAAACCAATAAAAGAATCAGGCAAGTCAATCTCTCTTGAGCTCAATGATCCCACCTTAGTTGTCTTCCTCTCCAACCCATGGCTCTTTGAATCATTAATTTGCTTACCTGGAGCTGCCCTCAAATCCCCAGCAGTACTTACCTCTCTGGATGGTGCTGCTGAAGCTGCAGAGGAACTGACCCTCTGATCAAGTCAGCAACATTGGGTGCTCACCTGACACTTGCTCCATATAAGACAGAGGCAGAAATAGACCATTTAGTCCTTTAGGTCTACTCTGCTATCCAATGAGATGTGATAATCCTCAAAGTCCACTTTCCTGCCTTTTGTCTATAACCATTAATTCCCCCTACTGATTAAAAGTATCTACGTCAGCCTTGAATATATTTAATGATCCAGTCTGTACAGCTCTTTGCGGTAAAAAGATTTTCACTCTCCTCTCTTGGATGGCAAGCCCACAAATGGTCAAACACATCCTTGTCTGTAATATAAATCACTGTGTTATTCTTGTCAGCAGTGAGTGAGGCTCATTCTACAGCTCCTGGTTAAATTCAGCTCAACACCTGACACACTATTGAGAAACTCTTTGAAATGAACAGTTTTAAAGCAGGAGTTAACCAGCACATGATTAAGCCAATAAAAGTGAAGTAAACAATGACTTACCAATCCTATACAAACGGAAATGAGAAGTGACTTTGTCCAATCATCTAAAACACATTGTTATTGTTTCTTTTATCCGCAATTCTACTTCCAGATGAATCACAATAAACCCAATTCCCTTTAGAAATCTGTCCAAAGTGTGAGTTGTGACTTAAACAAGCTGGGTGACTATTTAACATATCTACAACTTGGAAACAAATGTTTTTAGTTACTATTTTACACTGAAGCTTCTGTAAAGTTTACTTATGCTGTGCTCATGCATTTTATGTTCTACCATTGGTACCTCTCCAATCCCTACCAGCACCTTACCCTCCAATGACCTCTCTCCCCCCCCCCCCCCACTGTCTAGCTTACAGTGGTGCTGGAAAAGCACAGCAGGTCAGGCAGCATCTGAGGAGCAGGAAAATCGATGTTTTGGGCAAAAGCCCCTCATCAGGAATGATGAAAGCAAATTTTCCTTGTCAACTTTTATGAAAATTTGTTCTCTGGAATTCAATTAGTAACTGAAAATGCAAGATAATTGTGTTACCGGCCATTGTTAAATTGGTCAGTTTTGTGTAGTTGATGTATGTGGTTGCTAATTGGATGTGCATCATGTTTAATTGTAGGCGGGGACATGAACTGGGACTCACTCTTGCTCCTTCAGTAAGGAGTGGTGCTTATGTTAGTAGGTGCATGCACATAGTGTGTATCTCTATAAATAAAGCTTATAAATGTGTGAAAAGACTTCTGACAGTCTTATCATTTATCGTGTTCAGTTTTAACAATAACTGTCTGCAATGATAATTGGATTTGAAGTGACTTGTGTTGCAATACACTGATTATTACAACTCAAGAAAAGCTCTGGTCCTCAGAGACTCTACTGCCAGATTCTGCTGCAACGTTTCCACCTTTGGAATGAGAAAATCTTGGTGAGCTTTGTAAATAGTTGGTCAAAAAAATTTGTTCGGGATCATTTCAATTTCAGAATTTTGAGTCTTCACTTACAGATGTGGCACAGTGGCTCAGTGGTTAGCACTGCTGCCTCACAGCGTCAGGGACCTGAGTTTAATTCCGACTTCGGGCAACTGCCTGTGTGGAGTTTGCCATTCTCCCTGTGTCTGCGATTTCCTCCCACAGTCCAAAGATGTGCAAGTTAGGTGAATTGACCATGCTAAATTGTCCGTAGCGCTAGCTGCAGGGGTAAATGTAGAGGAATGGGTCTGGGTGGGTTACTCTTCAGAGGGTCGGTGTGGACTTGTTGGGCCGAAGGGACCGTTTCTACACTGTAGGGAATCTAATCATCACAGAGGTGTCAGAACACAAGTCAAGTTTATTTCTCTTTCTTCTCATGGAGAAAGATATGTGTGAAGAAATTAACTCTATCCAGCCTGATAAGCATTTTCTGATAATTCTTTTTAGTCCAGCAAAATTAGATTAGATTAAATTACTTACAGTGTGGAAACAGGCCCTTTGGCCCAACAAGTCCACACCGACCCGCCGAAGCGCAACCCACCCATACCCCTACATTTACCCCTTACCTAACCCTATGGGCAATTTAGCCTGGCCAATTCACCTGACCCGTACATCTTTGGACTGTGGGAGGAAACCGGAGCACCCGGAGGAAACCCAGGCAGACACGGGGAGAACGTGCAAACTCCACACAGGTGGGAATTGAACCCGGGTCTCAGGCGCTGTGAGGCATCAGTGCTAACCACTGTGCCACCGTGCCACCCGTGAAGGGCAACATTAACACCGAGGAAAGGTATGTTTTGCTAGTACACACAACTGGTGTAAAGAGCAGCCCCCTGCACAGTGAATCTCTTTTCTTTTTATTGTCATAACTTCTTAATTAGAGATTCAGAGGACCAAACACAGCTATACCTATCCGACTGAAACCTCTTCATCTGTGGCTTCTCTGAATTAGAATTTACCAGAGGTCGTTCAGGATTGTGCAGGTATTGTATATGCAAATGTGTGCCTATTAAGAACTGATTCAAAGCTGGTAAAACTCACTTCAGTCAGGACCTATACAGCTTGCCGATAGATTAGGCTTTCATTCTATAAACGTGGGCTGAATTCAAATCCTGGTTCCAGAATAAAAATGCCAAAATCCTTACAAATTGTACCACTAAATCCCTCATTTCACTGAAATAAGAAATGATAGTGCACTTGGGCCAGAATAAGAAATTGAAAATGCAGAGAAACAGCAAATGAGGAAGTGCAGTATAGTACGCAATTAATTTAGCTTCCTATTGGTCTGCAAGTCTGTTGTCAGAGAAAGGAAATTTGTTCTTTTATTTGTTCCTGGGTGAGGTCTGCATTTATTGTCCATTCCTAAATGCTCTCGAAAAGATAGTCAGATGCCTTTCGAATATCACAATCCACAATAGCTAAGTAGTTGCAAAGTGCTGTAAAGTAGGGAATACCAGGATTTTGAATACCATGAGTTATAATAGCAGAAACAGCAATATCTTTCCCAGTCAGGAATGGTCTGTGATTTAGAGGTGAACCTGCAAATGGTGTTGTCCCTATAAGCCTGTGGCCTTTGTTTTTGTGGTTGAAAGTGAGGAAGAGATCCTTCATGCCTCAGTCAATAAATGCAGCAGCCACTTCTGAAAGATACCTGGTCTGGTTAGGGTGTCGTTGTTTGTTCAGGTGGGGTTTATAATTAAGCTCCCAAGGGCTTCCCAATGCGTTTGTTCAGGTGAATCAATCCTACCTCCTGCAAACAAAAATCCTTGAAGGTGGAAACACATTGTGGATCTGAGACAATTCTATGCAGTCATCACACCCCCAAACATGACAGCTCTTGATAACTCAATCCTACAATCAAAAATACAAATTAGTTTGGCGTTATTCTGGAGGTCAGCAACACCAACGAGAAACAATTTTCAATGGCTCCCATCACAAATATCAACAGATCTTTGTTTATTTACATCAACATGTGAGAGGTTCATGCTCACGTATTCAGCATGTTTGTGTCAATGTTGTGCCCTGATATCATCAGAAAAAGTCCTGTCGATTCTGCCCCAATCTGCATCAGCACCAATTACAGAAAAGGATATTCCAATGCACCATGGTTGCATTAACTATACTTTGCACTACTCCCACGGGGAGGTTGAACAGTTCATCCACTTTACCAACACCTTCCACCCTGACCTCAAATTTACCTGGACTATCTCAGACTCCTCCCTCCCCTTCCCAGACGTCTCCATTAGTATCTCGGGCGACCGAATCAACACGGACATTTACTATAAACCGACTGACTCCCACAGCTACCTAGACCAGACCTCCTCCCACCCTACCCCCTGTAAAAACGCCATCCCACATTCCCAATTCCTTCATTTCCGCCACATCTGCTCCCAGGAGGACCAATTCCAATACTGTACAACCCAGATGGCCTCCTTCTTCAAAGACCGCAATTTCCCCCCAGATGTGATCGACGATGCCCTCCACCGCATCTAACCTCCACTTCCCGCTCCTCCACCCTTGCGCCCCGCCCCTCCAATCACCACCAGGACAGAACCTCAATGGTCCTCACCTACCATCCCACCAACCTCCACATACATCGTATCATATGTCGTCATTTCTGCCACCTCCAAACGGATCCCACCATCAGGGATATATTTCCCTCCCCTCCCCTATCAGCGTTCCGAAAAGACCACTCCATCCGTGACTCCCTCGTCAGGTCCACACCCCCCACCAACCCAACCTCCACTCCGGTACCTTCCCCAGCAACTGCAAGAAATGCAAAACTTGCGTCCACACCTCCCCCCTTACTTCCCTCCAAAGCCCCATGGGATCCTTCCATATCCGGCACAAGTTCACCTCCACCTCCACACACATCAATTACTGCATCTGCTGCACCCGATGTGGCCTCCTCTATATTGGGGAGATAGGCCACCTACTTGCGGAACGTTTCAGAAAAACACCTCTGGGACACCCGGATCAACCAACCCAACCACCCCGTGGCTCGACACTTCAACTCCCCCTCCCACTCCACCAAGGACATGCAGGTCCTTGGACTCCTCCATCACCAGACCATAGCAACACAACAGCTGGAGGAACAGCGCCTCATCTTCCGCCTAGGAACCCTCCAACCACAAGGGATGAACTCAGATTTCTCCAGTTTCCTCATTTCCCCTCCCCCCACTTTGTCTCAGTCCCAACCCTTGAACTCAGCACCGCCTTCCTAACCTGCAATCTTCTTCCTGAACTCTCCACCCCCACCCCCCATTCAGACCAATCACCCTCACCTTAACCTCCTTCCACCTATCGCATTTCCAACGCCCCTCCCCCAAGTCCCTCCTCATTACCTTTTATCTTAGCCTGCTTGGCACACTTTCCTCATTCCTGAAGAAGGGCTCATGCCCGAAATGTCGATTCTCCTGCTCCTTGGATGCTGTCTGACCTGCTGCGCTTTTCCAGCAACACATTTTCAGCTCTGATCTCCAGCATCTGCAGTCCTCACTTTCTCTACTAACCATACCTTGACCTGTCCAAATGACACTTCTCACGAATACAAGCTAAACAACAACTTTTTGCTATATCCTGGGTACAGGTTACTCCAATTCATTTGAAGTTAAGCTACGTTTCAGATTTTAAGTGTCTATATCTCATTTACTTTGTCATCAACAGTTTTAAATTGAGCTGCGAGAGATTATTTCTTTTTGGCAAAATGAATTGGCTTCATAAGATCCACATGATAGAGCTGAACTGCAAATGAGCCAACAAAAATCTGTCCAGAATTATAACATCTTCAGGGTTCAGTCCAATCTACCCTTGAAGTTAAGCTCCACACGAAATTGAAACTCACCCAGAAATTCACTCATTATTCCTTTTGCAGTTTTGCACCTGTAATTTTGTCAGAGACAGGAACACAGAAAACAACACAAAAAACTGATTTCTCTGTAGTTACTGTATTGTCAATGTATTACAGTGTCATCTAAACCACTGTCATATTTTCCCACATTTAAAATGGTACACCAAAAATGTACTGCATTCTTGAAATGAGGCTGTCTCAGTTCTGCCAATTTTTCTGTGTGCAACTGTATATCGGAAATCATTGCATGACTAGAGCTTTCAAAAGGCCATTTACCCAGAGCAAGCAGAGTCGGAAATAAGGGAGGTTTGATTGGGGCTTAGATAAATGGGTTGAAGAATGTGTCATTATGTGGGACACTGTGGGACTGCGTCAAAAGATTCTATGTGCTTCAACACTGTAGAAATGCACATTATCATTATTCAATTAGGTTTAGCAGTATGTGCCTTTCACTGCTTTGAGCTATGATGATAAATCATAAAATAGGAAGAACAGGCTCTGTAATAACACATTAGATGCTCATAAACCTTCAGCTAGGAAAAGACTGGCAGTAAAACTCTAACTGAAGATCTATTGTAGCTTTCAAATTACGTACATATATCATACATTAAAGAAAAGTATATTCTATACATTTCTAATAATGTCTATTATGAAGATACATGACTGAGAATTCAACCATATTCAAAAGTCTTACTCCATTCTTATCAACCCACAAAAATTGGAGTTTGCCTGTTCTTAAAATGTCAATGAATGGAATGGAAAGTATTGGCAAAGCATTAATTCTCAACTGAATGACAAAACAAAAACAGAGATTGTTTGTCCATTTTAACACTGCCTCAGGGCAGCAGGCATTTCCGATAAGGCAAAGTTGAAGAATCCCACAGTGCATGTGTGCACCCCCTGGTGGTCAGTTTCACAGCGGCACAGACAGGGGCAGGCATGAGCTCTGAGAATTGGTAACCTTTCCTGGGTGAGTTGATGGACAGAGTAGAAAAATATGATAAAATAACTTCGAATGTTTAATTCTTAGAACATAAATTTTTTCAAGTGTAAAAGAAAGGTAGATTTCATCAAGTTCACCTTCTGCCATGCAATTGGATGGCACTATAAATCAATCAGAACACCCAATCTACCACAGATCCTGGCGTGATGTGAGGAAAAACCAAGTGATGGAGAAGTTTGAAACCACTGTTTCATAATCCGCGTTTCTTCCCAAGCTTGCTCCAATCATCACATCATGGCTGAAATTACCACATCAGAAAATGCTTTATGAAAGAAATGTATCCTATTTGTAATGGAATTAATCAATGCTAACTGCTTTCATACCTTGCTAATGAGCCTTTCCCATAGATTGACCCTTCGCTGAAATGGCATTGTTTCTTCAGGGTAGTTTTGACTTTATTCTCTTGAAAAGCTATGTTCTCTGGTTCTGTTATTCTGGACAAGGTAAAATGTTTTGTTGTGATCTACACAAACTTGTTTGTATCCTAAAAACAGCAATTACATTGCCTCTCAAACCTTTGTCACTGATCATAATCCACTCTTTCCACCCCACTCTATTACTATTTCTGTTCTTTTCTGTTCGCCCTTTTTATACTGTGGAACCTGTACTGAAAGTATGCACACACCAATGATTTATAAGTGGTAAATCATTTGATAATTTTGCCTCAGTGCCGACCTTGAATAAATTTCAACATCATACTTAGTTGTCCCCATCATGCATTAATGCAGTATTTTCTAGCTCTTTAATGTCAAATAGGACCATTAGCTCCATGACTTTCTTTCCATTTAAGGGTACCTAGTCTCGGCAGTATAAATTAGCATGAAAATTGGTGAAGAATACATGATACCATTGAAATCAACGCAAAAGAGCGAAAGAAGTAATTTCTGAGTAATTGAAAAACTCATGCAACAATCAAGAGAGTAATGCATGGTTGAACAGGCCATGCATTGAGTTAATGCATGGACTCATCTAGTTATTTAAGATCATTATAAAATGCTTATGTTTGTTTGTTAGTTCAGATGTTAGACCTTTTAAGTACCTCATGTTGTTTAAGACCCTTATAATCTAGAAACAGGGCTCAGTTCTAAAGTTCAACAGGCAAGTGCTACTTGGTCTATTGGAGGGTGGGTAAGGGTCAGTTAAAGTAATTCTGATGAATGATTTAAAAGAACAAGAACTTGTCAAACTATTAAATCATCAGTAACCATTTTAGTTCCATCAAAGTTCAATGTTCATTTGTTTCTCCTGTTCATGTTTTGTGCACGAAACAATGGCTGCAGAATGGTCAATGTGAAGCAAAGGGAAACATTTTAAGGACGTAAATATGTTATAAATAACTGAAAATCTTTCTTTTCATGTCATAATGAAACTAAACAAAATAAGAAAGCTCAGGATTTCTTGACAGTTAAGGTCATGATTAAAAAATAGATTCAATAATTAAGAAATGAATATTAAAGTTCACCAATCTCACTTTCTCTCATTCCTGAAGATAATGTGCTTAGATAGAAATGTGCAACCAGCATCTCAGCCTATCTTCAGAAACCGCATAGACAGAATCTTAACAGGCTACTGGAGTTAGGTGGTCACAGGCAAATTTCTCCACATCTTTTGCAATCAGAAATGATACATATCTAAAGTTACAGAACTACAGTATGGAAAATTGGCGAACTAATGTCACCTCTTCTCAGTTTGTTATGATGATCATGATGTCAACATTTCAGAACAAAAGTGATATAATTTTGTCTGCCATTTTAAAAGGATGCCAATTTGTACATTTGACAACCTATCATAGCTTTGTAGCTACTATTACACTTCAAATTCATTACAGAAGTATGAGGCTTTTTAATCCCTTGTAAACAAAGTACACTAATGTGTCATTTTGAAAATGAAAGCAAGAAGCAAACTATTAATAGGAATAAACACTGATAAATCATGTCAAACTGCTTGATGCTCAGAATTGTTTCCATGTTCCTATTTGCTATAAATCCAAAACATGAAGACAGTAACATGGCAAATAGCTTAATGAATCATTTCTGGCTGAAGGTCAATTTAAATCACAATGATACAATGCCAAATTGGTCAGATTATCAGTCGTACAGCATCCTACAGTGCATTCACCACACCTGGCCTGTAAGTTGTGAAAAAGCAATGGCTCGAAATGGAGCAACCAAAAGCTGATAGAACAATCAAAAAGACTAAATCAAACTGAAGATATTGTTACATCATTCTCAAGTGTGGCATGCAAATCTGAGTACGCAGAGATAATGAAATAAAAATTTCCAGTTGTTTTGTTTATGATGATGATCTGCTGTGAAGTTCGATAGATATCCTTTCAACATTGGAAGTTGAACTCACCATAATTAACTTGAATTGTCAGAGGAGTGGCAACATATTTTTAATGTTGAGAATGAATAGTCAAAAAAAATCATCATACACAGTCCCAAGTGCTGACTGTCACAGTGACAGAATAAGGGTCTTTGTCTCAAATGTCAAATTTAATGATTGTGAACATTTTTTTTCATTTGTTAATTTGGAACTTGAATATTGCTGAGAAAAGACAGATTTTGCCAAAGCTGTTAATCTTGTATTCATCAGGAGACTTACATTCTTGAAAAGGGGGTAAAAACAATGACCGCAGATGCTGGAAACCAGAGTCTAGATTAGAGTGGTGCTGAAAAAAACACATCAGTTCAGGCAGCACCCGAGGAGCAGTAAAATCGATGCTTCGGGCAAAATCCCTTCATCAGAAATACAGAAATACCCACTTTTCAAGAATGTAAGTCTCCTGATGAATACAAGATTCACAGCTTTGGCAAAATCTATCTTTTCTCAGCAATACATATGTTCCAAATTAACAAATGAAAAAAATGTTCACAATCATTAAATTTGACATTTGAGACAAAGATCCTTATTCTGTCACTGTGACAGTCAGCACTTGGGACCGTGTATGATGATACTTTTTTTTTGACTATTCTTTCTCAATATGAAAAATATGTTGACACTCCTCTGACAATTCAAGTTATTGTGGTGAGTTCAACTTCCAATGTTGAAAGGATATCTATCGAACTTCATAGCAGATCATCATCATAAACAAAACAACTGGAAATTTTAATTTCATTATCTCTGCATACTCAGATTTGCATGTCACGTTTTAGAATGATGTAACAATATCTTCAGTTTGATTTACAGGCAGAGTGACCTGATGAGCACAAGACAAAAATCCTTGAGTTAAACCTGAATCTTTTATGGGAACTACAGACCAATGAGCCTGACATTGGTGGTGGGCAAGTTGTTGGAGGGAATCCTGAGGGACAGAATGTACATGTATTTGGAAAGGCAAGCACTGATTAGAGATAGTCAACATGGCTTTGTGCGTGGGATATCATGTCTCACAAACTTGATTAAGTCTTTTGAAGAAATAACAAAGAGGATTGATGAGGGCAGAGCAATAGATGTGATCGATATGGACTTCAGTAAGGCGTTTGACAAGGTTCCTCATGGGAGACTTGTTAGCAAGGTTAGATCTCATGTAATACAGGGAGAGCTTGCCATTTGGATACAGAACTGGCTCAAAGGTAGAAGACAGAGGGTGGTGGTTGTTTTTCAGACTGGAGGCTTGTGACCAGTGGAGTGCCACAAGGAACGGTGCTGGGTCCACTACTTTTTGTCATCTACGTAAATGATTTGAGCATAAGAGATACAGTTAATAAGTTTGCAGATGGCACCAAAATTGGAGGTGTTGTGGACAGCGAAGAAGGTTACCTTAGATTACAACAGCATCCTGATCAGATGGGCCAATAGGCTAAGAAGTGGCAGATGGAGCTTAATTTAGATAAATGCGAGGTGTTGTATTTTGGGAAAGCAAATCTTAGCAGGACTTATACAGTTAATTAAGGTCCAAGGGAGTGTTGCTGAACAAAGAGACCTTGGGGTGTAGGTTCATAGTTCCTTGAAATACCTCAAGGACACACAACAGACTCAAACCTGCATATTAGTTATCTTTCATCTTCCTTTTTTAGTTATGCTCCTGTGTGAGAGGCACTCAGTGGATGCCCAGGGGCCATGTCCTTGACATTGCATTGTTATTTGGGGTCAGCAGGTAACAAACGCATACCTTTTTTTAAAAATCAAGATAACCTTGGAGATGGATCTTTAATGTTACAATAAAAAATCATGAACTATGTTTAAAATAGAGAAATATAATTAACAGGGTGTTAAAAAAATCAGAAACTTTTGTCATGACTAACCAGAAAGCTGAAAAGAAGGAAGCAAGTTCACTTGGCTATAACATGACAACAAATGTCCTTCTCAAAGTACTTGTCAATGAAGAGATGCAAAATTGACTCAGATGAAAGCAGATCAATTTTCTTTTAACCCTTTTTCAGGCTGAGTTGTTTGTAGAATTCCACCCCTTGCCACATTGTAGTTATCAGATTGTTGGGTAAAGAGATAGATTAAACAGAAGAGGCCATGCAGTGACTTGGCTCCATGGCAGCACCATTCTTATTTAAGACCAGATGTGCTATGTTCCCTCCCCATGATTATCAACGTCTTCCTCATGTAACATCCACCTCATTTTCATTGCAGTTGACAGTACAATCACCTCCTCTTGAGTCAAATCCAAAAGCTTCATCTTACTCCAACTCCTATGTAGTTTTCTTCAAAACTACCAACAGGAAAGTTAGGTTAGAGTATTTTCCTCCACACAGGCAAAAGTTGAATTATAAACTATTTATTAATTGCTAATGACTTCAGATGGGTCAGTTTTTGTCCAGTATGTGCAGGAAGGTTTCCTGACACAATAGGTAGATAGGCCAACAAGAAGTGAGGCTACATTTAATTTGGTACTGGGTAATGAACATGGTCAGGTGTTAGATTTGGATGTTGGTGACAGTGACCACGATTCAGTTATGTTTAGTTTATTGATGGAAAGGATAAGTATATACCACAGGGCAAGAGCTATAGCTGGGGGAAAGGTAATTATGATGAGCTTAGGCAAGATTTTGGATGCATTGCCTGGGGAAGGAAACAGCAGGGGATGGGCACAATTGAAGTGTGGAGCTTTTCAAGGTACAGCTAATGCATGTCCATGGTAAATATGTACCTGCCAGGCAGGGAGGAAATGGTTGAACGAAGAAGCCATGGTTTAATAAAGAAGGTGAATCTCTTGTCAAGAGGAAGAAGGAGGCTTATGTAAAGATGCAATGTGAAGGTCAGTTAGGTCGCTTGAGAGTTACGAGTTAGTCAGGAAGGACCTAAGAAGAGCCAGGAGGGGACATGACAAGTCTTCAGCTGGTAGGATCAAGGAAAACCCTAAATCTTTCTATACACATAACTGGAAAAAGACAATGATGTTGAGGAGAATACTGAGATACAGGTTATTAAACTAGACGGGATTGAGATTCACAAGGAGGAGTTGCGAGCAATTCTGGAAAGTGTGAAAATAGATAAGTGCCCTGGGTTGGATAGGATTTATCCTTGGATTCTCTGGAAGCCAGGGAGGAGATTACAAAGCCTTTTGCTTTGATCTTTATGTCATCATTGTCTCCAAGAATAGTGCCAGAATACTGGAGAATGTTTTCCCTGAGTTCAAGAAGGGGAGTAAACACAACCCTGGCAATTATAGACCAGTGAGCCTTACTTCTATTGTGAGTAAAGTTTTGGAAAGAATTATAAGAGACAGGATTTATAAACCCTGGGAAAGGAATAATTTGATTAACGATTGTCAACATGTCTTTGTAAAGGATAGGTCTTGCCTCACAAACCTTATTGAGTTCTTTGAAAAGGTGACCAAACAAATGGACGAGGGTAAAGCAGTTAATATGATGTTCATACATTTCAGTAAAATGTTTGATAAGGTTGCCCATGGTAGGTTATTGAACAAAATACAGAGGCAAGGAATTGAGGGTGATTTCGCAGTTTGGATTCACTATCTGTCAGAAGACAGGGTGGTGGTTGATGGGAAATGTTTATTCTGGAGTTCAGTTACTAGTGATGTACCACAAGGATCTGATTTAGGGCCACTGCTGTTTGTCATTTTTATAAATGATCTGGATGAGGGCATAGAAGGATGGGTTAGTAAATTTGTGGATGACACTAAAATCGGTAGAGTTGCGGACAGTGTGAAGGATTTTGCTGCTTACAGAGAGACATAGATAAGCTGCAGAACTGGGCTGAGAGGTGGCAAATGGAGTTTAATATGGAAACTTGTGAGGTGATTCACTTTGGAAGGAGTAACTGGAATACAAAAGTACTGGGCTAATGATAAGATTTTTGGTCTTGTGGATGAGCAGCGGGATCTTGGTGTGCATGTGCATAGATCCCTGAAATTTGCCACCGAGGTTAAAGGGTGATGAAGGCATACAGTGTGTTAGGTTTTATCAGGAGAGAGATTATGTTTCAGAGCCACAAGGTCATGTTGTAGCTGTACAAAACTCGGGTGTGGCCACACTTGGAGTATTGTGTACAGTTCTGGTCACCACATTATAGGAAGGATGTCGAAACTTTGGAAATGGTGCAGAGGAGATTTACCAGGATGTTGCCTGGTATAGAGGGAAGATCTTATTAGGAAAGGCTGAGGGACTTGAGACTGTTTTCATTAGAGAGAAGAAGATTGAGAGGTAACTTAATAGAGACATGCAAGATGATCAGAGGTGGACAGTGAGAGTGAGAGCCTTTTTCCTCAGATGGTGATGGCTAGCATAAGGGGATTGAGGGATGATAGATATAGGACAAATATCAGAGGTAGGTTCTTTACTCAGAGTAGTAAAGACATGGAATACCCTGCCTGCAACAGTCATGGACTAGCCAACATTATAGGCATTTATATGGTCATTGGTTAAACATATGGATGATATTGGAATAGTGCAGGTTAGAAGGGCTTTAGATTGGTTTCACAGATCGGTGCAACATTGAGGGCTGAAGGGCCTGTACTGTGCTGTAATGTTCTATGTTCTCTGTTCTATGTTCTAAAAAGAAAAATAATGCAACACACTGGTAGGAAATAAGAAGCAAGTTCAAAACAATTTTTGAAAATATGCACATTCTTCTCTGTATTCATGCAGAGTAGATTGTAAAATGTTGACAGTTGAGCAGTTAATTTTGAGATTCCTGGCTTTGCAAGTTAACCAAAATACTTTTGTCCTGTTTCCTTTTGGACAGGCTGACTAGCTGGCTTCCTGCACTCTGAGCAAGAGAGTCCTTCTTTCATCCTCTCTCTTTCTAATTTGTTTCCAGCAAAGACATCTTGACCTGCAATGCATGACACCTTGACCTGCTATGGTGCTCATGGGTATTAGCTTAGGCTTGGGTGCTAGTCTGCTGTGAATTTCACAATGAGAGACCAATTTATCAGTCACCCCTGCACTGCAGCAAGCACTTGGAAACCAGTTAAACCTAAATCTCTAATCTTAAAAGAATGTCAACTCACCTGCAAATCAATGGTTCAACTGCCAATGTTCCATGGCTTAGTCTGTGCAAATGTCCTAATGCACTCTCACTTTAATCACCTAAAGTACTTGAACTCCAAACTTTATTTTTGAATCGACTTCACCCTTTTGACCCTTGTTTGCATGTTGCATTAATATTTGTGTTGCATTTAGTAACAGATATACTCATATTCTCATTCATTCAAGGAAGCCTGGTTAAATCAGCATTTTTTATAACAGAATTAATTTAGCCTGCGAGATAGTGGAGGATCATTTTCAAATTAACCTCAATGTGACCAACCGGAGGGGGGTGGTGGTGGTGGTGAATAAGGAGATCGACCTTATCCTTTTCCACAGCAAATCTTGACAACTTTGGGCATCCCATATGAAACTGGGGAATCCTCACACGGGGAGCTGACTATTATTTGGGAGGTAGGATTGGATTCAGGCAGAAGCATGCTGCCTGGACTAAAAAGGAATGGTGCCTGATGCAGTAGTTTTTGGAAGGGAATCTATTGAGTGTCAGGATCAGGATATGGGAGGCCTTTTTTTTACCTATTTAAAAGAAAAACAAAACAAATTTCTGTTCTGGTCCCATTAGGTTTCTTAAATTTTGCACATGGTCTTCAACAAATGCAAAAAATGAACTGGAGACAAAAACCCTCTCTGATTAAATTAAGAGTTACATTGAGAAAATCTGTCCACAAATCTGCAAGGAATCTGACCATTTAGAAAATAAATGATGAGGAAGTTGCTTCTTTCTAAAATACTTTCTAATCAACCTGTTCAGAGATGTTATGACACAGCTCCAGAGCAGTTGAGATCACAACCTGGGTCTCTTGGCTAAGAGGTAGGGATGTTACCACTGCACCACAATAACTCTAAGAAGTTGATTCTCCATACATTTTGAGACATGAAAATGATCAACAAATTACCACCATTTCCAAGCTTGGCACAGCAAACATTCCTGGCCTCAACCTCCACAATGATTTCACTGTACCCTGCTTTTCAAAATGGCAGTCAGAACTGATGCTATCATCGGAATTAGGCCAGCACATGTGAATGACCTCAGTGGTTGCTGTAGGCTGCCCAATCAGGACTCATTACAGTAGGATAGCACTAGAGGCCATGGAGGACAGTCAGACCAATGCACTTAAATCCTCCAGGCCATTTTCATAACGGTCTGGTTTGCACCAGGCATAGCTAAAATTCTTTCTTATGACTGACAGTTAAGTTTCAACACAAAATATGAGCACATAAGGTTAACAATACTACATTACTTAGCACATTAAATTGATGTCCAAAGAGAATCAACAAACATCTTTCTTTGTTTCAGACATCGCTCTGTGACAAAGGTCTGTGCAAATTCCACCATGCTGTGTTGTAGTTACATGCTTAAGCACAACTAATTGCTGAAATGTTTTCATTTGCACAGGCAAACCGAATGTAAATTGGAACTGGAGACTCTCAATGCTAGAATGTTAGCTGGACAAATAGCTTTTCTGCTTCTCATCCCATTACTCGGCTGGTGTAGCTACTAGAAACATTGACTCACTGTGATCAAAGGAGAGGTCTCAATGCACTTAATGTCAACCTCCCACATATATCATTTCATTCTTCTTTTATTAGCTGTTCAACTCATTCTCTGAATCCAATCACACTCACCATTGCACTGCTATAATATTTTCCTGTCAAAAATTCTCATTCATTCAGGATGTCTCTTCCAGCTGTTACAGCATTGTTGGAGGTGTTTAAAGAGTTCTCAAAACCAATAAGGAAGACAGAGCATCGCATGAAAAAAAATCTTGGAATCTGTAAATCCCTTGGTAGTACAGGACTTGACTATTGGTGAAAAGAGAAATATGTTGCTCAAGCTTTCATCTTTTATGCATCAGGACAAATGCAAGAAAGCTGAATTTCAAATGACAACAATTATTTATTTAATCCTTGTGTGTTTTCCAGTTTGAGGACGGGGGAAAAGATATTAAGAATGAATTCACAAGGTCACCACATGCATCGGCTCATAGCCAATTTTGTAGCATTGATAAGAGCCTGGGAATCTAGCTGGCATCATCAGCTGGAAATAGGATGCATTTAACATTAAATAAGGACACATTGGGAAATAGATTCACAATAAAAAAGTGTTCCATCACAGAAAACAGCACCAAAGGAGAAAAGAAGCACATTGTTTTTATTCTAATTCATTTGTACTCAGACTGCCATCTGTGCAGATGGTTTGTGAGTTTTTAGACACCAAGAAGGAAAGCTGAGTAGTATAATTTCATGATGTATCATATTCATCTTTCAAATCTGTTGGCAGGTGTTGCATTTTTTTTCATGGAATCAGAAGGTAAGACAAACCAATAAAAATGAAAGGCAGCAGGATATCTGAACTTTTTAGAGCTAAATAGTTTTGCTTTGCAACATAAAACCTACTTCAAATATTGGCAAGATAATAATCTAACCAAAAAGATAAATTCCAAGGGAGTTGCTAGTTTAGACTAATAGAGTGCACTTACAGCAGTTAAGAGATTACGAGATAAAGAGATCTCCAGCTCAAACTAGTCTGGCCAATGCAGGTGGCAGAAACCAGTTCACTGGTTGTCGAGGTAAAATAATAACATGATAGAAGTTATTTTTCATGTACGGAAGTACAGCAAAGTTTTCGCTAACTTGCACCAATGGGACCAGGAGTGTGCTGATTGATCAAATATTCTGGAAAATCAAGGGGTACACAAAACCATAGTAAACCCTAACCAAGTGAAGCTTCAAGGCATCAACCTCCCTCAAAGAAATCTTTACAAAAAACCAGCACACCACTGAAAATCAATGTTAAAACACACAGTAAGTGTCAGAAATGTAATGCAGAAGGTAAAAATATCACTGTTATATTTTATTGACAGCATAAGTAATCAGATATCACAGGATATTGCAGTTTTAACCATAAAATATTTGCCAAATTATTAAGAGTGCTGGTTGATAAGGTGCCTGTTAAAACAAAGTTTGCTGTATTTCCTTCATGGATTAAACAAGCCAGCAAACTATAATAAAACAAAAGACAATAAAATTCTGTCACGTCCATTTTTCCATGCATGCATCATGCATGCGGACATCCTTCCTACAGTGTGGTGACCAGAACTGCACACAATACTCCAAATGCAGAATCGCTAAAGCTGCAACATGACTTTCTAATTTTATTCTCAATTACCCGACTGATGAAGTCAAGCATGCCATACGGCTTCTTTACCATCTTGTCCACTTGCATTTCCACTTTCAGGGAGCTATGGATTGCATTCTCAGATCCCTCTGTCTATCTTCTGTTCCAAAAGGCTCTGCAATTTACTGTATACTTTCCTCTTGCATTTGCCCACCCAAAATTCATCACTTCACACTTGTCCGGATTAAACACTATCTGCCATTTCTCTGTCAAACTTTCAAACTGATCTGCATCCTTCTGTAGCCTTTGACAATCCTGCTCACTATCCACAACTCCACTAATTTTCATATCATCTGCAAGCTTACTAATCAGACCAATTACATTTTGATTCAAATCTTTACATATACTTGGCAAAGAGGTACCAGCATTGATCTTTGCGAAACACAACTGATAATAGCTGACCAGTCAGAAAACCGCCTCACCACAACTATCCTCTGCCTTCTATAATCAAGCCAATTTTGTATCCAACTTAGCAGCTCATCATGGATCCCATGTGACTTTATCTTCTGGACCCAGTCTGCCATGACCTGACCTTGTCAAATGCTATTGTAAAGTCCATGCAGACAATATTCACTGTCCTAACCTCATCATCAGCTTCATCATTTCCTCAAAAAACTCATTAAATTTGTGAGACAAGACCTCCCCCACACAAAACCAGGCTGACTATTCTAATAAGTCCACTTTTTTTCAAATACAAGTAAATTGACATCAATTCCTTGAATGTTAGAGACATAAGGAGATATTTGAACACAGCTAAAAATGTAACTTACATTTTAGTAATGAATACGGATAATATCTGACATATTGGTCTAACTTTTGCACTTGAATTTGCTGTGGATTATGAACAGTATCTCTTCCTGTTTCACATTTCCTGAGTTTGGGACAACTGGTCCTAAGTGGGGACTGCTCAGGCCAGAGCTGCTTGCGATCATCTCCAGTCTGCACTGAAGAAGACCAGGATTGTTCCATCGGCATTTCCTCATTTAAGAGAACAGCATGTGCTGAAGCAATGGCAAATAGGAGAACAAAGAATAAAGAATAAAACAGCTCATGAAGCCTGCACCAATTTCTAGTCCTTATTTAGAAATGCTAATTATTGCCCATGCGTGGTATCTATCTCTCTGTTCACCTCATGCTCATGTGTCTATCAAAATATACCTGTAAGCATTGCTTATGTGTCTGCTTCCATCACCTCCACAGGCAGTGCACCCTCGGCAACCACCACCTTCTTTCTGAAAATTTCTCCCCGCACGTCTTCCCTAAACTTGCCCCTCTCACCTTGATAATGTGCCCTCTTATTGTCATGTAGTCTGCCTTGGGAATATGCCTCTGTCTACCCATCCTATCAATGCCTCTCATAATTTTATAGACCACCATCTGGTTGCATTTCAGCCTCCATCTTTCCATGGAAACAATCTGAGTTTATTCAACCTCTCCTCATAACTGGAACTCTCCAGACCAAGCACCATCCTCGTAAACCTCCTCTTGCACCCTTTCCACAGCATCCACTTCTGTTAGAGGAGCGACCAGAACTGCACGCAATATTTCTAATGTTGCCTAACTAAAGTTTTGTACAATTGTAACATATTTCCCAATTTTTATATTCGATGCCCCAGCCAATGAAATTAAGCATGCTGCTTGCCTTTTTGATCAATTTATCTACCTTTATTGCCAGTTTCAGTGGACCATGCACCCAGATCCCTCTGTATGTCAGTGCCCCTAAGCGTTCTGCCATTTATTACATAATTCACACCTGAATTTGATCTTCCAAAATGCATCACCTCTTATTTGTCCAGATTAAACTCCATCTGCCACTTCTTTGCTTAAATCTGAAACTTATCTATACCTTACTTTATCCTTTGACAATCCTCCTCACTGTTAGCAACTCTGCGAATGTTGGTGTCATCCGCAAACTTACAAATCAAACCACCTACATTCTCTACCAGATCATTTATATACAGATATTACAAAGATCCAAACACTGTTCCCTGCAGAACACCCCAATTACTGATCTCTATTTTGAAAAGCAACCTTCCACCATTACTCTTTGTCTTTTGTGACCAAGCCAGTTCTGTGCCCATCTGACCAGCACACCTGGGATCCTATGAGACACTATCTTTTGTACCAGCCTGCCATGAGGTACATTATCAAATGCCTTACTAAAGTCCATGTAAACAACATCCACTGTCCTTCCCTCATCAATCATTCTTGTCACCTCCTCAAAAAAAACTCTATCAAGTTGGTAAGGCATGACGTTCCTCCACAAACCCATGCTGCCTATCACCAACAAGTCCATTTGCTTCCAAATGTGAATAAACCCTGTCTCTCAATATCTCCTCCACTAGCTTCCCCACCACTGACGCCAGGCTCACCAGCCTATAATTACCTAGGTTATCTCTATTTACCTTTTATAAACAAAGGAACAACATTGGCCATTCTCCACTCATCTGGAACCTTGCATTAGGCCAAAGAGGATGCAAGGATAACTGTTAAGGCCAGCTATTTCTTACATTGTCTCCCACAGTATCCTGGGATAGACTCTGTCTGGCCCTGGGGACTTTGCATTTCAAGACACACAGCACTTCCTCTTTCATTATGCTGAGCTGCCTGAGAGTGTTCACACTCCTTTGTCTAACCTCAACATCCTTCATGTGCCTTTCTTTGCTGAATACGGATGTAAAATACTCATTAAAGCTCTTACCCATTTCCTCTGATTCCACACATATCCTTCCGCCTTTATTCTTGACTGGGCCTAACCTTTCCTCAGCTATCCTCCTGCTCCTAATCTATGTACAAAATGCATTGAGATTCTCTTTAATCCTGCTGGCCAGCAATATTCCATGGCCCTTTTTAGTCCTCCTTACTCCCTGTTTGAGCTCCTTCCTACTTGCTCTATATTCTTCATGGACTGCTTAGACTTTGGTAGGCTTTCTGGTTTTGACTAAGCTAATAATTTCCCCTGTAATCCAAACCTTGCCATTCCTGTCCTTAATTTTCACAGAAATGTGCCTGTCCTGCATTCTAACTGACTGGTCTTTAAAAGACTCCCACATGTCTAATGCGGTTTTACCCTTAAACAGCTGCTCCCAATCCACATTCTCCAATTTTTGCCGAATTTGGTTATAGTTGGCCTCCTCCAATATAGCATCTTCATCCCAGGTCCATTCTTGTCTTTATTATATGTATCTAAAACCTATGGAATTATGGTCACTATTCCCAAAATATTCCCCCACTAAGACTTTGATCATCTGGCTGGGTTCATTTGTGATGAGGATGTTAGGAGATTACAGGGTGACCTGGACGAGTGGGCAGATGCATGGCAGATGCAGTTTAATGTGGATAAATGTATGGTTATCTACTTTGGTGGCAAGAACAGGAAGGCAGATTACAACCTCAATGGAATTAATTTAGGTAAAGGGGCAGTACAGAGAGATCTGGGTGTTCTTGTACACCAGTCAATGAAGGCAAGCATGCAGGTACAGCAGGTAGTGAAGAAGGCTAATATCATGCTGGCCTTCATAACAAGAGGGATTGAGTATAGAAGCAAAGAGGTGCTTTTGCAGCTGTACAGGGCCCTGGTGAGACCACACCTGGAGTACTGTGTGCAGTTCTGGTTGCCAAATTTGAGGAAAGATATTCTGGCTATTGAGGGAGTGCAGCGGAGGTTCATGAGGTCAATTCCTGGAATGGCGGGATTACCTTACACTGAAAGACTGAAGCGACTGGGCTTGTATACCCTTGAGTTTAGAAGACTGAGAGGGGATAAGATTGAGACGTATAAGATTATGAAAGGATTGGACACTCTGGCAGCAGGAAACATGTTCCGCTGATGGGTGAGCGCCGAACCAGAGGACACAGCTTAAAAATACGGGGTAGACCATTTAGGACAGAGATGAGGAGAAACTTCTTCACCCAGAGAGTGGTGGCTGTGTGGAATGCTCTGCCCCAGAAGACAGTGGAGGCCCAGTCTCTGGATTCATTTAAGAAAGAGTTGGATAGAGCTCTCAAAGATAGTGGAATCAAGGGTTATGGAGATAAGGCAGGGAGCGGATACTAATTAGGAATGATCAGCCGTGATCATATTGAATGGTGTTGCAGGCTCGAAGGGCTGAATGGCCTACTCCTGCATCTATTGTCTATTGTCTATTGTCCATTGTCTATTTCCCAATGGTAGGTCCATAAGACCATATGTCATAGAAGCAGAAATTAGGTCATTCAGCCCATCCAGACTGCTCCACCATTCAATCATGGCTGATAAGTTTCTCAACCCCATTCTCCTGCTTTCTCCCTGTAACCCTTGATCCCTTTTACAATTAAGAACCTATCTATCTTCATCTTAAATGTACTCAATGACCTGGCCTCCACAGACTTCTGTGGTAGTGAATTGTGTCCAGTATAGCTTACTCTCTCATTACATAATCCACATACGCTTTCATAAAACCCTCTTGGACACTCCTAACAAATTGCTCCCCATCCAAACCCCCAACGCTAAGGGAGTCCCAATCAACATGGAGGCAGGAGGAAGATTATAGAACGTCCCCACCAGAATATTAGTGCCCCTCCAGTTTATATGCAACTCATTCTTCTTGGACAGGTCCCACCTTCCTTGGACGACATCCCAATGATCCATGTATCTGAAACCTTCCCCACTATGCCAGCTCTTTAGCAACATGTTCAATTGTATTGTCTCTATTTCTAGCCTCAGTAGCATATGGCATGGGGAGGAATCATGGGATTACTACCCCAGAGGAACTACTTTGTAGTTTATTCCCTAACTCCCTGAATTGTCAGTGCAGGATATTGTCACTCTTCCTACATGTGTTATTTGTGTCAATGTGGACCATGAGTTCTGTCTGTTCACCCTCCCATTTCGGGATGTCCTGTACTTGCTCATAGTAATCCACGACCCTGGCACGAGGGAGGCAACATACCATCCTGGAGTCTCTCTCAGGGCCATAGAAGCGCCTGTCTGTGCCTGATTATTGAATTTCCAATTACTATTGCTCTGCTATGCTTAGTCCCTCTCCTCTGTACAGCTAAGCCAGTTCTGCTGCCACTGATCTGGACACTGCTGCTGCTGTCACCTAATGGGTCATCCTCCTCATCAGTATCCAAAACGGAATATTTATATGACAGGGGGTCAGCTGCAGGGGATTCCTGCACTGACTGCCTGCCCCCATCCAGCAGTTCACCCATTTATCTCCCTGTACCTTGGGTTATGAACACATTTCAATAATTTCTATCGATGACACTCTCCACCATTTGCGCGCTCCTTCATGACCCCAAATGTCACTCAAATGGTCCATTTATTCAGTGAGCAGCTGAAGTTGGATACCTTTCCTGCAGATGCCATTATCAGGGCACTCTCAGCGTCCTTGACCCCCCACATCTCACAGACTGAACACAAAGCCCCACCAACTTACATGACTAAATCTCTATTGGCTGTTACATTAAAAGTTAAACTTTAATGAGCTACCTTAATAATACAGTCATTACCTTCTAATAAATAGCAACCTCCCCCCGACTTCCTCCCTATCTGAATTCTCTCTATGAACCAGAAAGTGAATGAACTGTGCTCACCCTTCAGAAACTCTGGGGCACCCTTACCTTGCATTGCAGTGAGATCCCTTCACCTGGAGCATCAAGGGAATGAACGTGTTCAGGTAAATCAGCACCGACTAATCAGAAATAGTTCACCCTTCTCCCACTGTGATGTTAATTGAATGCTTCTCTAGATTGAATGGCTGCTGGCTCCTCCTCAAAGGAATGTGCCCAAACCAAAACTAGGCCCTCGAACAGTCCCCCATGCTCGATTTTAAATCTGCTTCAGAATAGACTCCTCCCTCCGGCTCCTGTTGCTGGCTCCTCCTGAAAGGAACATGCCAGAATCGAGACTGAAATGTACAAGTGCAATGAGTCTACTTTTAAAAAGGAATATTGGATAGTTTGGCAGATTGCTTTGAATGAGGTTATTACTTCAGCATTACTTCTAAGATTACACTGTGATGTTCAGGAAAAGAAAGGTTATTTGTAAAATTGTTGGTTCAGTGGGCCAGTAGGATTGCATCCATTAGTAGAGTCATAGAGATGTACAGCATGGAAACAGACCCTTCGGTCCAACCTGTCCATGCCGACCAGATACCCCAACCCAATCTAGTCCCACCTGCCAGCATCCGGCCCATATCCCTCCAAACCCTTCCTATTCATATATCCATGCAAATGCCTCTTAAATGTTGCGATTGTACCAGCATCCACCAATTCCTCTGGCAGCTCATTCCACACACGTACCACCCTATGCATGAAGAAGTTGCCCCTTAGATCTCTTATATATCTTTCCCCTCTCACCCTAAACCTATGCCCTCTAGTTCTGGACACTCCAACCCCAGGGAAAAGACTTTGTCTATTTATCCTATCCATACCCCTCAGGATTTTGTAAACCTCTATAAGGTCACCCCTCAGCCTCTGACGCTCCAGGGAAAACAGCCTGCTGAGTCTCTCCCTATAGCTCACATCCTCTAACCCTGGCAAAATCCTTGTAAATCTTTTCTGAACCCTTTCAAATTTCACAACATCTTTCCGATAGGAAGGAGACCAGAATTGCATGCAATATTCCAACAGTGGCCTAACCAATGTCTTACATAGTGGTGCAGTCATATCAGCCAAATTAGAAAAGAAACCTGTTGGTTTCCTTCTCTATGCCTCCTCATATTACACCACCTTCACCCTGCAACCCCCCCACCCCACCCCCTGCTATCCTTTAACTCCTCCTGACCCTCTCATCATATGGCTATGTCACATGCCATATTACTCGCCACTGAGTTGAGCAAATCTAAGTAATAGAGAGCACAAAGCTCTTCTAAGAACACAGCAGCAGCTTGCAGAGACCAATCAAGAATGTATGTGAAAGTAGTTAAAAACAGTTTAAATAGCACCAACAGGGGTGAGCTAAGGCTTGCTTTCCTGCACCTTCTGCAATGCGGAGTTAACAGAAGGCAGGGGCACTCAGGTTCCAAATGGTGGTGCTGGCATCGTGTAAGCATGACATGCTGACAGACATCACCACCTGTTACTTACTTCCAGCACAATCGTCCTGTCGCCATGCTAACGTCTTCACAAGACAGACATTAAGGAATCCAACATGGCATTCACTGCACTGAAAATATAGGAGAAGGCAACCAAATAGGACACACATCCTGATGTCCATTGTGAAGCTCCTCATCTCTACTCACCAAGATTCAATGGGCTTGCTGAAATGCAGACTCACTGGACAGACATGGAAGCAATCCTAAGTCCTTCTACATATCTGCAGAAAAGCTGCTAAGCTGTAATCTTAACTGCTTTAACCTTTTACTATTTCAAATGTTGCAATTTAACAAACAAAATGCAGTATGTTGATGCAACATATAGTTGGCAATGGTCAGTCAACATCAGTTTGGGGTCAAAAACATGTCATGTCAAAACAATGGATTGTGACTTTTCAAAATTGATGTCAACCAAGTTCTATTTTCAAATCCACATTAAATAAATACAACATGTAATGAAGTGTAGATGTGAAACTAAATCCACAATACTTTGCTTTTGAGATCTATGGAGGTGTGAAGTGGTGGCAACAAGAGTGGTTTGAATTTGAACCTGGCTTTTACACTATGGTTTTCAGCAATGTTTACCATAACTGCACACTGGCCTGCAAACATTTGTTTTCATTCTTAAGGGAGTGCCCACCTGTAATGCATCAAACAAATGACACTGAAATGATGCAAAGATGAGATACGAGATGACAAAGTTAGGTACACAGCACATTAGTTTAATAGTCCATTAACATTAAGAGTCATTGCTCCCAGTCTTACCACATCTAGATGGAGAAATACAGCTTTCAACATTTAATAACTGTGACACGCTGCCATTTTGAGCAATTTCACCTCAAGTAATAAGAAATTTAATACGAATTAGAGGGAATTGCAAAGTCATTCCAAAAGCCCTGAAAGATTACAGCAATACAAGCTGGCTGAAACAAGCTGACACTTTCCAGTGCTCTCACATTGAGCTGGATGTGTAAGTACTGCCAGACAACAACACTGTCAGCCTTGTAAAATATGGTTATCAATCTGCTAACAGGAGGTTGTAATACGCACTGTGAAAAGCATGGTCTGGTCAGGAGAGATAAATCACTCATTTCAGAGATGGCTGTTTAATCAGTGTTAATTTGGCAACACAATTTTCTTCTCTCAAATAAAATTGCTCGGATTAGTGGCAAAATGTTATCAGCAAAATCAACCGCTAATTTTCGTCAAATGGAAAGTAATTAACATTTGCTGCCTATGAAATTACTGTATTAATGTGTATGCTGCACACACACACACAAGCATACATGCTTGTCAAGCTGTTGAAAAAAGGACAAATTTGTGATGGTGTTTTCATAAATGATTCAACTGCATGTTATTGAAATCAGTTGGTTTGAACCTCTGCTGCACTATTAACAAGAGGCATGGAGATTAATTGCAGCCCAGAAATGTAAAAGGTGGAAAAATGTCAAACAAGGCTACAATATTTGAAATATGGAAACTCAGTGGCTTTGAGCCTGCAATCATTCAGCTGAATATTCCTTTCACTGGTGAACCAATGGAGCTATTCTTTCATTTCACTCACCCACAGACTTTCCATGGGTTTTTACATTTGAAATCCAAGTGAACAAGTGCTCTCTGCAGGGTATCTAAAACCAGTGTGTAAAGGGAAAACAGCTGTATATCCATCTTAAAGAGGCTAATCTACAAATCCACAATAAGCAAAGCAGAGAATAAGCCAACAGTTTCAACTGGAATATTTAATCCAATGCCAAATCCAGTGCAAGAAAGCAAATTGAAAGTAGGAAAGCATAGATTGGATTAAGAAATGTAAATTGGAATGCAGAAAGATGAGAGGAAAACTTTTTTTTTCTTTCTCTTCATTCCCAACAATAATAGAAATCTATAAAAATTAGACTTCACATTTAATTTTCCATGCCACAGAGGTTAATTATTGGTAATCAAGACTAAGACAGGTAAAAATTTGTTATGCTGATGTGATCAAGCTTAATTATTTCAATATGGTTAGTGCATGGATCAGGCACATACAGAGTTTGAAATAGAGTCATTGCATGGAAACAGACCCTTCAGTCCAACCAGTCTATGCCGCCCGTAATCCCAAATTAAAATAGTCCCACCCACCTGTATTTAGCCCATATCCTGCCAAACATTTTCTCTTCATATACTTATCAAATGTCTTTTAAACGTCATAACTGTACCCACATCCACCACTTCCTCTTGAAGATCATTCCATACATGAGCTACTCTCTGTGTAAAAACACTGTCCCCATATCTTTTTAAAATCTTTCTCCTTAAAAAATGCCCTCTAGTCTTAAACATACATTTGTCATTCCTCTTATTTATACCCTCATGATTTTATAAACCTCTATAAGGTCACCCCTCAACTTTCTATGCTCCAGTGAAAAAATAAGATTTTTCTCAATTTATACAATTAACTCTGTATGTGGAGTTCAATTATAATTGTAACAATGGAAAAAACAGACAGCTGGAGATTCTGTTTCATACCAAAGGAACTTCTTCAGTACAAATTGGCGAAATCAAGTCACAGTTTTTATGTACAACTTGTGCTCACCGGAATCTCTACAATCATTTACACTAGTTGTAAAAAAATTACTTTGAACGTCAGTCCTGCCCTTTAACTTTGTCACATCTGGTGGGTAGATTAAGTACATAGCAGCTTTCAGTCTTTCAATGAAGCTTTGTATATTTAGGTTATTTCATTGAACAGAAGAAAATTAATCGTGAATAGAGGTCCTGGTAGGTATTTAAAAGATATTTTGGAATACACAAAATAAACACATTTCAACAAGAAGCAAAAATTCCAATGGGAGGAGTGACCATTCGTGGTGAATTATAATATAGTATAAAACTTAAGGAAACAGAACATAATTACTCAAAGATCTATTGTAGGCAGAAAATTGGACTGCGTATATATGGGAAGAATGATGACAAAAAGGAAGGAATAATTAAAGCATGAAAGAAAGCCAGATGGAAATGTAGCGATAAATGGTGGGAGTTTGTATAGCTGTTTGAAAAAGGAGTTTTTTAAAAGTGTTAAAAAAACTGAATATTGCTCCGAAAGAAAGTGAGTCTGGGGAATTATCAAAGGGCGTAAAGAGCAGATGAGTTGAATTTTGCATCAGTCTTTAGTATAAAGGATACGAGTGACATTCCAGAAGTAGTTGTATATCAGGAACTACAAAGGAAGGGGAAACTCAGGACAATTACAGCCACCAGGGTATGATTCTGACCAAACTGTTTGAGCTGTTGGCTGGCAAGTCCCTTGGCCAAATAGTCTTCATCTTCAGACATGAAAGGAAATATATTGTGAGATGATTGATGTGTTTTATTTTCTAAAATTACTTAGATTCAGGGAAGGTTCAACTGAATGGAAAATAGTATTTAATTTCTTTATTCAAAAGGGAGGAAGTTCAGAAACTGCACAATATTTTGCTTTATAATCTGTTTTTGAGAAGATATTGTAGGGGTAATATATTGACATGGAAACAGAGCAGGCAAACATAACCCACCTTCTGCTTAGAAAAGTATAATGTGTGATGTAGCAGAGGGATCAGTGTTGGGCCTCAACTGTTTACTGTTTATATAAATGACTTGAAAGAAAGGATGGAAGGCATATTAGCTAAATTTACTTGACACATGAAGATAAATAGGAAAGTAAGTTATGAAGATGATATAAAGAGGCTACAAAAAGATTTAGATAAGCTAAGAGAGTGGGCAAAGATCTGTCAAATGGAATATAATTTGAGTAAATGTGAAATTGTCCACTATATCACAGAGAATTTTGAAATAAAGCATCTTATCTAAATGGTGGGAAATTGCAGGAGTTTGTGTTGCAAAAATATGAGTGCATCAGCAGCAATTAATTAGCAAAGCTAATTGCATATGAATGTTCATTATGAGAGGAATTAAATACAAAGATAGGAAAGTCATGCTTTAGTTATACAAGGCATTGGTGAGGCCACAGCTGGGGTACTGTGTACAGTACTGGTCTCCTAACTTAAGAAAGTATGAAAATACTTTCTGAAGTAGTGCAGAGAGGGTTTGCCAAACTAATGCCTGGACTGAGTGAGTCATCTTCACGGCAAGGTTGGTGAAACCAGATTTCAATCCACAAGAATTTAGACGAGTAAGAGACAACTTGATTGGAACATTAAAAGATCCTGAGGGATCTTAACAGGCTGCTCGTGAAAGGATGTTTCTTCTTGTGGGAAAAATTAAACCAAGGGGTTACTGTTTAAAAATAAGGAGTCACCGAGTTAAGGTAGAAATGAGGGAAAAAGAAACATCTCACTGAAGGAATTCTCTTCCACAAGAGGCAATGGCAATAGAGTCCTTGGAAGATGGAAGTAGATAGATTCTTGATAAGGAAAAGAAAATAGAAAGATTATCATTTGTCAGGACTGTGGAGTAATCAGATCAGCAACGATCTTACTGAGGGGCAATGTAGGCTTAATGGGTCATGTGGCTTACTCATGCTGCTAATTTATATGTTTTTATGTTAGCTTTTACCAAAAGTTTTAAACATGAGTTCTGCTTACCAAGGAGTTGACTAATAGCTCGAACGTAGATGCACATATTTAAAAGTATATTTCACTCATTTTACACTACCTTACTCAGGGGATGCTCGACTGACAGGCCAAAAATACTAATTTGTTTGAGACCACCAGTTTGCAGCAGTTTAAGCAAAAATGATTCTCTCTGACTTTTACAGGATTGATGGGCACTTTTTGAAGACAATATCATCTTCAAAATCAGTTATGAAACACAACCCAGTTGCACAGGATTTTGACAGATTTAGTAAAAGCTCAGAAAGAAAACATTTGAAAATGGGAACAGCTTGTGCAGAAATCTGCAGTGACCTGCCAGGTGAGAGTTTTTGAGTTATATCTTGAAAACTTGACTCAAGCTATAAGTAAACAATTGGATAGTGTTTTGATTGCTCTTCATAGCAATACATGACAAATTGTTATTTTGTGTCTGTTTAAGGCGTTTTTAGTACGTCTGTTTTTGACCCAAAAGAATGGACTTCATCACTTTGTCACTGATATTTATAAGTGTATAGGGATGGAAAGACAAAATTCTATGTCGCATTCCAGTATATAGATTATAAAGTGAAACTTCCAAATTTTTTTGGTTTTCTTATTGTCTGCCTTGTGTTCAAAGTCCATGATATAAACAAGCATGAAATAATCTTTTTAATAATTACTTGAACCTCGAGAAGAAGCGTACATTAACGGTAAAATCAATGTTTCTGCTACACTTGCTGTAACAGCAGACCTGACAGAGCATCACAAAACTTAGCCCATTATTTTGACCTACCCATCAAAATTCGATGTTTTCTTTTATACATACTGAAACTTCCTTCAAACATAATTTATTGCAAAGCTGAATGATCTGAACAGCATTCTCCACAAAAACAGAGAACATTATCTATTTGCTCTTCTGCAATCATCAGGAAAAGGGTGCCAGTCAGTACTATAATCTGACACGTGTGTACAAAATGACACAAAAAAACTTAGTCGAAGAGGTGGGTTTTAAAGAGCATCTTAGTGAAAAGGGCTAACAGATCACAGTGAGAGTCAAACTGCCATTTAGCCCACTGTCTACATTGGCCTCCATAAACCAATCAATCAATTTCTCCACTTCAGCCCTACAAGTTTATTACCCACACAAACCCTCCCATTTGCTTTTGAAACTATCCATTTTGTCTGCTTCCACAATTTTTTCAGGAAGTGAGTTCATTATCACCCAGGCTAAAAACATTTTACCTCACATCGCCCTATAAATCCTGTCCAAGACTTCAAATATTTGTCTCCTGGTCATCATACATCAACAAATTATTATTTTTATACTACCGTTCTGTCTCTTCATTTTAGTGGGCAGTAAGATAATAGTGGGTTCGCCAAGAATAGGTATAACTGACAACGTAAGATGCCAAGTTCAAGTCACGGAAACCCCCCAGAGATCAATTCTGCTTGGAACACTGCACAAAGGCTATCATAAGATGTTCTTCTTGTCAATGCAATTCAGTAACATTGTGCAACAGCATTTCTATAGCACAACACTGAAGGGAATTAAAGTGTTCTGCATTAAATTTACATGGGCACAAATCTGTGACCCATTAAAATGTCATTGTCTGTTGTGGGTATGTAAATAACCACACATCGAGTACTTCACAGAGAACATCTGCTTGGTTGTGCTGTATTTTTACTGTAATTTATCCAAAATCTGCATTGTTGTGGAATTTGAAGTGCAAACAATGTTCAAGTTAAATAGGGTCTCTGAACTTTATTGCACCCCAGATTAAATTGATCTCCACTGGGAATTTCCACTTGTTTGCAAATGCCTTTCAAATAAGAAGTTGCTACTTTTGTGTTAATGGACAATAAGAGATGATAAAATTTTCAATATTTTTCTTCA
The DNA here is from genome assembly GCF_020745735.1 of Hemiscyllium ocellatum. Taxonomy (NCBI): domain Eukaryota; kingdom Metazoa; phylum Chordata; class Chondrichthyes; order Orectolobiformes; family Hemiscylliidae; genus Hemiscyllium; species Hemiscyllium ocellatum. Next base: position 29,554,817 of record NC_083429.1, on the reverse strand, counting down.
TAATTGACTAAGAAAGTGATAAATGTGTCTATAAATCATAACCTTTCTTTAAAAAGAACTCAATAACAGTAATTCGATACATGATTACACAGTGTGGTAGAGTAATACCACAATTAAAAAATATCAAATGCCATTCCTGACCTTGATTAATTTATCTTCATTTCAAATTGCTTTGAATTGTCATTACTCATATCACAACGTATCTAGTTTTCTTCCAAACATACAGGCGTTGAGTTCCTCCTTTGGCACAATCAATTATCCAGGTATCAATTGTACCCAAAAAAGCAGAGGAAATTAATGGAAAGATTGGTGGTCTAATAATCCAGAAACTTTCCCTCCCACATGGTCAACAATGCCCTCCAGCGGATCTCCTCCACTTCCTGCACCTCTGCCCTTGAACCCCACCCCTCCGTCTGCAAGAAGGATAGAACTCCCCTGGTCCTCACCTTCCACCCTATTAATCACTAATACAGCACATTTCCACCACCTATAATCAGACATCACCACCAGATATTAATTTCTCTCCCCAGCCTTATTAGCATTCCTCAGAGACCATTCCTTCTGCGATTCCCTCTTTAAGTCCACGCCACCCATCAACCCACCTTCCACTTCCAGCACCTTCCCCTGCCACAGCAAGAGGTGTAAAATCTGTGCCCGCACCTCTTCCCTCATCTCCATCCAAAGCTCCAAAGGATACTTCCACATCTGCCAGAGATTTTCCTGCACATCCAAACACCTTATAGAGTCATAGTGATGTACAGCATGGAAACAGAACCTTCGGTCCAACCTGTCCATGCCAACCAGATATCCCAACCCAATCTAGTCCCACCTGCCAGCACCCGGCCCATATCCCTCCAAACCCTTCCTACTCATATACCCATTCAAATGCCTCTTAAATGTTGCAATTGTACCAGCCTCCACCACATCCTCTGGCAGCTCATTCCACACATGTACCAACCTCTGCGTGAAAAAGTTTTCCCTTAGGACTCTTTTATATCTTTGCCCTCTCACCCTAAACCTATGCCCTCCAGTTCTGGACTCCCCCACCCAGGGAAAAGACTGTGACTATTTATCCTATCCATGCCCCTCATAATTTTCTAAACCTCTATAAGGTCACCCCTCAGCCTCCGGTGCTCCATGGAAAACATCCCCAGCCTATTCAGCCTCTCCCTATAGCTCAAATCCTCCAACCCTGGCAACATCCTTGTAAATCTTTTCTGAACCCTTTCAAGTGTCACAACATCTTTTCCGATTATCTACTGTGTCTGTTGCTCTCAATGTGGTCTCCTCTACATTGGGGAGGCAGATGTTGTGGACTAGGCCAGGTCACTCAAGATATTCTTAAGCAGACAGCCCAGACCATAAATTTGCAATTTGTTTTGGTAAGTGTACAGTGAAAATTACTCTGAGTAAGTTAGCTAGGTTGACTACCAGGTTTTAAAACACAAAAATTTATTCACAAAATTACACAATGAAACACAAAGAACAGAATAAAGAATCTCTACTAAACTCAGTCTATCTAAACTAAACTTAATTGTGCTGTTCTGAATCTCCACATCAGTCCCAATAAGCAACACCCTTAAGAAACAGTTAAAAATGGAACAAATGCTTACAGGTTGAACTTAGAAGGGCAGAGGAATAGAAAGAGTTTGTTCATACAGTCCACTGCTGAACTTCTAACTAGTTCTGGACTGAACTGCTCAGCTAGAGAGCTGACCACTCCCCTTTCATTATACAGGTCACTTCTAAAACATGGCCACTTTGGCATGAAGTCTCATCTGTTTACATACAAACAAAAAGGCCTCTCAATACTCTTTAATCTCTGTGCCAAAATAGTCTAATCAGAACTGGGAGATGTTTATGACCCTTCTGAAGAAAACTAAGTACATAGTCTCCTTGAGAAAAGGAACAGCTTTTAGTAAAAAGGGGCGAGCTTTGTGACAGCGGACACCAAATCATGGAATATTTCTGGTAACATCTCTGGGACAGATGCACCAAGCAACCTCACTGCCCTGTGGATGACTGCTTCAACTACCACCTCCACTCCACCAAGGACATGCAAGTCCTGAGCCACCTCAACCATCAAATCCAAGCCACAGAGAAGTAGTGACACAGAATCCGTAACCTCCTGATTCATCATGCTATCATTACCATGAAGCCATTACCATTACTATTATCACCTTGGTTCAATATAGAGTGCAAGGCATGCTTAAAGCACCACTAGACACACCTAAAAAGGAAATGCCAACTTATTTGAAGCTACAACATGGAGTTTATACATCTAAAAACCAAAAACAGCATTTGATGAACAGTGCTAAATTATTCCACAATCAGTTAATCAGGTCAAAGCTCTGTAGCCCTAAAATATGAAAAAAAAACATAATCTTACAGGGCTGCTCTCTTAGAGAGACTGTGGACAGGTGATGGGTTAATCTGAGAGTCATTATGTAAGGGGAGAGGTTGAGAAGGAGACTCCTTCATGATAACTTCAACAGGTGGAGGAATTGAATCCCCATCATTAATGCCACTTCGCACTGCAAACCAGCCATCCAGCTAGCTGATCCCTCATCTGAATATATACAGCTATGAATGTTGGTGGATAATAAAACACTAATGACTGAACATTAAGTCCACAAAGATCTCAATGATTGAGGGTACAGAACATCAGTACAAAAGACAATGCTGAAGCATTTCAAACTATCTTCAGCCTGAGGTACTGAGGGGTTGAATGATCTTATCTTCCTCCTGTGGTCATCAGCATCAAAGATTAGGTATGCTATGGACAAAGCATTGAAGTGTCTACAAGCAGTTCGAGCACATTTGCAACACAATATTTGTGTCCACCTGTTAGTGTGGAAAGCTGACCAGCTACATCCTGTCCACAAAAAGCAGGATAAATCTAAGATAGCTAATTATTACTGCATCAGGCTGCTCTCAATCATCAGCAAAGTGAATAATGTATCATCAACAGTGCTATCAAGCAATACTTCTCCAGGAATTACCTGCTCAGTGATGCTCAGTCCATGCCACGCTGTTCCACACTACAGCACAGTATTGGTTCAACATGGACAAAAACACGGAACTCAAGAGATGAGGCTAGAATTACCTTATCATCAAGGCAGTATTTGACTCAAGGAGCATGACTATGGTCAACGTGAAGCAGATGGAAAACTGTCCACTGGTTGGCACCACACCAAACACAAAAGGGAAAATACCTGTAGTTGTTGAAGGCAATCATTCCAGGATATTGCTAATAGAGTTCTTCAGGCAAAACTGCTTTCAGCTGTTTTATCAGTGACCTTCCTCCCATCAGAAAATCTGAAGTGTGGATGTTTGCCAATGATTACATCATGTTAGCCTCATTCATGTGACCTCAGAGATTGAAATGCCCCTATGTAGGAAGACCTGGACAGCATTCATGCTCGAGTTGATAAATGGAAAGTTACATTTACACCACCACAGTACCCAGTAATGCCCATCTCCAACAAAAGAGAAACCATTTATTCCCTTTGACAGTCAGCTATATTAATGTATATTTATATTGATGCTGTAATGTAACCAAATGGCTGAAGATCCTACACAGAAGCATTTGAGACAAAGTATGATACCAATCCACAAAGGGTGATGCTAGGTTAGAGAGTCAAAAGTATGATCACTGATGAAAGGTATGAAATTTATATCCATATTAACATCATATTTAGAATTTGGATTTCGATCAAGTGGTGTGCCCCAATGATTGGTGCTGGATTTTACCTGTTTACATTAATGTAAATTATTGAAAATTTATGTGAAGGCAACACCAAGATAGGTCAAAAAGTTGTGAGGCGTAAATAAGAAAACTATAGAAAATTATAGAAACATCACGTGAATGACTAAAGGTGAGGCAAATTGAGTATAATGTGGGAAACCCATGGAATTGTTCATTTTTGAAGGAAGATTATTTTTTAAAAAGGCATGTTACCAAAATAGTATGAGATTGCACAGCTTACATTAACTGAAGTTTCGATGGCAAATTGTTGTAACGTATAAGATTCTGAAGGACCGTGACAGTATACGGAGTTGTTGTTTCTTCTTAAGCCAAAATCGAGATCTATGTGTGACTGGTTCAAAACCAGGGATTGCTAATTTAAAATGGAGATGAGGCGAAATGTCTTTTCTTTCAGAGGGATGCGAGTCTTTGGGAAATTTCATCTGATAGCTTCTTGTTAAGCAAAGAGGTGGAAGGTTATCGGAGTTCAATGGAAATGCGGATTTGAGGATGCAATCAGATCAGGCATGTTCCTACTGAATGTTAGAGCAGATTCAATTGGCCTACTTCCTCGTTTTCTGTTAAATAAAGCAGGACTGTAATTAGGAGGAAGAGTAAGGGAATTGTCCATCCTCCAGGTGATGTGCCATGTATATATGTTGCTTTGCTTTTCACTCACCGGCTTAAGTTGATCAAATTGTCAAGAAAACCCTTTTGAGCAAATGAATGAATTAACTATGACTCCAGTTTATTAATTACTGGCAAAATTATACAATCAGAGGAATTGGCTGGTTTTTGTGCATTGATGAGAAAAATATCACTATGTCTTTAAATCTTTCAAATATTGTTTAGCTCACACTTCAAATTTTTCACAATATTTTACCATTTCAAGAAACACATCTCATTTGTTTTAGTGATGAGGGTAAGTGCTACATACAATCAATATTTTATGAAATATGAATATAGAATACGAGTGGAAAAAATAAGTTAAAATAGATTTTCCCGATTATACAATTATCCAGTAATTTGACATCTTTCAGTAAATGCCCATCATGGTTAGGTATAAATAGCATTCAGAGCAGTCACATCTTCTAAATTATGTCAAATACACAGCTTGCAAGGGGTTGTTGAACAATCGATTCTTGATTTAAACAAAAATAATTACTTCTGGATCCAAGTCTATGAAGGAGTACAGGTAACACAACCTATTTTTCTCAAAATTAAATCATAATGCCTATTGATATTTAAGTGCTATTGTATATTCTTTGAAAATTGAATTTAAGATAATGCATTTGATTCATTATGGGAATAATAATACCCAAAACCTGGTTGGGATGTAAGCACTTCAACTCAACCACTTCAGTCCCAACAACTTGCATATTAAATAAGGGGATGACATTTGTGCATGCAACCAATTCACTCTCACAAACTGGGTTCGACATTTCAATATTTAAGTCAGACTTGATGCTTCACAGTTCAGATTCATTGTGAATTTAGTGCTAGCCAGCTGCATTTCTTAACCTTCTTAAAACCCAGCAAACAAAGGCAAGCGAGGAACGCTGCTGACTCAGATTATATGCTTTTCTAACACTGCATGTGGGCCAGGAGAAGTAGCAAAAATTCTTCCTAGTCTTCAAACCTTCCTGCAATCTGACTTCAATATACAGCTCCACCTCTTACTTAGAAAAGCCATTCCATGAAACATTTGGATGATTAAGATTTTGGCATTGTTCCTTGTTAATGGTAATTTTAAGGAGCCTAAGATGAGAAGTCACGAAGAGATCAAGCACAATTACTGCAGACACTTCTTAAGCAAATGATGATGTGTGTTCTCTTGGGGGCTTCAGCCTACCTCTAATGCTTTAGATTCAAATAAATATGAATAATTCTGTATTTTGAAGGGCTCAAGAATATTTTCACTTGCCCTCTACCTTTCTGATAGGGACATAAGATAATAAATATAAAACTCATTGGCAAATTCGAACCTTGATCTCTTCAGGATCTTCCTCCTATTTCTACAAAGCTTCACCCCATCAGACACCTTTCATATTTCAGCCAAAAAGTTGGACTTAGCTTATTAATGGATGTACATGTACAGAACAGTAACATATTTATCATTAATGTTCATTAGGCAACTCTTACAAAAAAATAGAATAAATTCTCAGTACAGGGTAGTAAACTATTATTTTATAAATAACTTTAATAAATGTTGTTTTCTTTTCTTCTTAAACTTTCTTATGAACCAATGAGATCTATTGCTCTCTTAAATCTCAAAACCAACTTTATGATTTCAATAATTCAACTGACTCATCTACTCCAAAGGTTGCCATTTCTTGTTCAATTTAATTTTCCTTTGGATCGATACAAAAGTGGACGTCATTCATATAAGTGCATCAATTGCTTGGCTAATTCACCTTTAAAACACATGATTTGGTTCCTTCCTGAAATAAATTCACTTGGACAACTCAAAAAGTATTGCAGACAGTGGAATCTCATGTTAGGTGAGCTTAAATTAGCCTAAAGGTTAATGTGAGGCTTATGGGTGATGTGTGGGAACTGGAGCAACTTGGAAACATTTATAATGGTTCTAGAGTGAGGCCGAGTTTATTTTAACTTCCCTCGCTTCAAAAGAATGATCAAAGGTCAATTCTATCCAAAGCCGAAAAGATGAGATTGGAACAGAAAGTGACCTCAATGCCCAGCTTCTGCTCCCTGACTGAAAATCTCACCCTTGATGTTTGACAAGGGAGCAGAGGCAGTGGAGGAATTAAGAGAGTGCAATGAGACAGAGCTGAGTGTTTTCAACATAGTCATGGAACGAGGGATGGCACGTTTCTGAATGATGGTGATACTCCAGTTTGTCTTTTTCATCAGCCTTCTAATTTCTTTACTCGGATGTTTTTTAAACTTTGGATATAAGTGCATTTGTGAGTAGATGACAAATGGTGTGAAGAGAGAAAGGGCCTGTTTGATTTTCAAGGAAGGAATTCAGACTGTTTAACTTTTCCTCAATTCTATCTTGACAGTTACGACCCAGTGGACGACGGTGAACTGGCTCCATCCTTTCTTAATTATTTGGCCAGCCACAACAAAACAGTTCTAATTATTTTAGTGTGCAGCTATAATCAGATTTCAATTGAAAAGTAGTGCTAGTTCAAAATTTTTAAAAATTGTAATAGGAACATACAGGTTTTCTTGAATAAAAGGAAGAAAAATTTTCACACTTCCTAACTCCAAGAAAAATAATACATTACATATCAGGCACACACACACTAATACAGTTATAAGGTCTACAGAGAAAAGGAAATCTAAAACAAAAAAAAATCAGGAAAATGCAATTTAAAAAGTCCTTTGATTCTTTCAAGTGATAGGTTTCAATATGTGACCACACATGTTTAATTGATGCATCCTCAATCGTAAGAAAATTTGTCAATAGACTGGAGATTTCAATAAATGCATTTTTTTGCTAAAATTGCCTTATCATTGGGCATTGTGATTTGAGAGACATTGAGGAAAACTGGGAAAGACAGCAAGCCCTTTAATCTTAATGCTATGAATCCATTTTGTTTCTCTCTGCTTTGCCTAAAATCTGTTGGTTGAAATATAGTTCCTTTATATCCCCATATGTGCCTTCATTGTTTTTTCCAAGGCAAATAATCTGAAGGCAACTTCTTATCACAATGTGAGAAACTTCCAGGAAGGTATAAATCAAACATTGGATACAGATCTGAATAACAGTGTTCAGTGATGATTTCATGAGTTTCAATCAGGTCAGCTGACAACTGTGGCCATCTTAGCTCAATGGTTTTTCCTTTTGAAAACATCTTCATCATATAATGGAGGCCAGTAAAATCAGATGATGGAGGCAAAAAATTCATACTTCAATTTTAGCACTGTCATAGAATTTTAAATTCACTATACTATACCTGACAGGTCCTTGATTTATAAGCTGTGGTCAAATGGTTCCATGGACCATGGCAGGCAATGAATCTGTTCCCCACTAGCACAGAAAGAACTCAACAAGAAAAACGAGACTATGCAAAAACATAAACTGTGGCAATTGTACAATCGACAACTGTCAGAGCTGAGAGCCCAATGAAAGACCCTCCAGCAAACTACAAAAAAAAGCTCATTTAGCAATCAACATCTATGCCCCATCTTATAATGCAGAACAGTGTGCGCTGGAACTGGTTTACATTGTGTTGTGTTTGTGTTCATAACTTATAACAATTTGCTAAGGAGTCTTCCTGATATGGATTAGGTGAAATGAAAAGAAAAAAAGTATTTGCTCCATGGATTTGGAAAAGAAATAACATGGCAGGCCTGAAGTGTAAGGTAATACTGCCTATGATAGGACAAATATAAGGGCACCAAGAACCAGATTGCAGATACAGCTATGATCACCCATTGACAATGCTACTTGAAGGCAAGGATACTGAGTGCATATTTGTCTGTGTGTGTATATGCACTCACATCTGTGAATGTGTACTGCATGGGCAAGGGATAATTATGCCAAGAAATTTGTTGTTCAAACCCATCTGCTCTTTGGTGGAGTAACTTAAGACTCTGACTGTGCTGTAAAATTGCCTACAGTCAAAATGCAAAGGGTCATATATGAGATTGTATTGCTTGTGTTGACAGTAAAATGAGAGAGGACAGACAATGAAGGACGAAGCTCAATAATATTTCAGCAGGAAATGCTCCTCCCCGCAGAATACAGGATTATTGTATGTAAAATTCTCTGGAGGGCTGATTACTTTACAAGAGTTGTTCGCTTGAAAATTTGTGGTTACAATGTCAGAAACATTCCATTTTTCATGTAGAAATCTCTGCGGAACTAAGGAACAAAACAAGGAGAAGACAGTGTTTTTGACTCAGTATTGGCAGTTCATCTATCTGATTCAAATGATGTACAGAAGCACAAAGAAGAATAAACAATTAAATATCCTTCAGTTAGTTTGTGGCTGCATTCCCAGTATTTGCTTGTTTCTCTACTTCAATGAGAAACACTCTCAGCCCCGTACTCTTATGTTAACTGTTGATAAAGAACTCATTGTCCATTTGTTGTTTTATTATTTGTGGAGCCACTTCTGTGCAGATAAATTATTTTGGAGAAATGAGTTGTTGATCTGGATTGACAACTTTATGATACAGTAGCAAGGAAAATTAACAACTTTTTGGAAATTTTCAGGAAAATTGGTGGGAAAGTGGCTCGGTGAATAGCACTGCTGCCTCACAGCACCAGGGTCCCAGGTTTGATTCCAGCCTCGGGCGATTGTCTGTGTGGAATTTGCACATTCTCCCTGTGTCTGCCTGGGTTTACTCCCACAGTGCAAAGATGTGCAGGTCAGGTGAATTAGCCATGCTAAATTGCCCATAGTGTTACGTGCATTAGTCAGAAGGAAATGGGTCTGGGTGGGTTACTCTTTGGAGGGTCGGTGTAGACTTGATGGGCTGAAGGGCCTGTTTCCACAGTGTAGGTAATCTAATCTAAAAAAAAACACAAACTGAGGTTAAGTTTTTTGTAAGAATGTGCAAATGTAAGAAGCAAGGTACATTATATCTGAATAAAGTGGCTTTCTTTAACCATTTATTAGTCTGAGGATATGCTCGAAAGCAGAGTGTGCTGATTATTGTACAAAATTATGACATTCAGTCCATTCAGCACGTGATGAATGCCAACATTTATGCCACTCGATAGCATCCTTCCATTCATATTAACTGACTATCTAAAAACCCGTCCCTCATTCTTACACCTAAATTCCCTCTATTCCTTTCTCTCTCACGTACTTCCTCACAAATATGAATAGGCTTGAAAGACTCCATGTGGCAGGGACTTCCACAGTGTGATCAATCCTGAGTGGCCTGTCTATGAGGTCACATAAGGAAGTGGGAAAACTGAATCTCACGTGCAATACCAATTGCAGAAAGGGATTGGTAACCAAGCACTAGGAACTTGGTGTTTACAAAGAAGTCCAAAATGTAGGTTAAAGCCCATTGCCTATATCTCCAAGCCACTAGTTCAGGCAAATCTCAGATAACATTGGGACACAATGCATAATCCCCAAAATTAGACCTCCTGTCAAAAATGGGAAATAGGAATATTGAGGTCCCATTTCATTCCCACCAATAAGTATTGAATCTGAGGCAATTTTAGATGGTTTAAATGATTAATACAATGTTCTAAATTCATTTCTAAACAACTACAAACTGAATAAAGCAGCTGAACAAATGTCTAACTCAAAGGTCAAGTCAATACAATGAAACAATTTGAAATTCAGAATACCCTCTCAAAGTCTGCCAATATTGATTTCAATGAGAGAAGCTGCTTTAAAGAACACAAAACAGCATTGTGCCTGATTTGGCACATAGTGTGAGAGGGGACTGAGTGACATGAGTTATTATTGTGAAGATTTGTGACAGAATCATGAGTGAATTCTGGCAAAGCCCATCTCAACATTAGGAGCATCTTGCCGCATCTTTTATGATTTTGATGTGGAATGCAGTGAGTTTTTCACCATTACTTGGCAATTAAGGGGATTATAGATGGTTAAAAGCATTATGAATTTACCTGTTTAAACATTTAATTTTCCAACATAACAAACAAAATCTCAGTATGGAAACAGACACAGCTACCTTGAAATATCAACTCACCATTTACTCCAAAAAACCTCGACGCTAGACACCAGACACCAAAGTCTCAGGAAACATTACATGACTACAGCATCCCAAGTCTACACCTATTGGCATCTGACATGCATCAGTCTCAATAAATCCTTATGGCACATCTTCAATTCTACGTTTCAGTGCTGCAAGGCCATCATTGCAGTGAGGATACTTCGTATTCAAGGACACATACCCAGCTCATGTACTGGATCAGACTGCATCTCCAGTCTCTTCATTTGCTGCCATAGGCTCAGAGTGAGTGTGTACCTTATCTGGATGCTCACAACATCCCTGCTTCACATTGTCCTGCTTGTGTGCATTTTGCTGTCTCAGCCAGGGCTATCAGACTCATATTATTTTTAGTTTTCCATGACATTTAGCATTTACACAAAGTCAGGACGCTCACCCTGGTTATCAGCTGGCCTCAGTCAAAGGGCATATTCTTCACTCAGGGGGTCTCAGTGCAGTAACTTAACACCAGAGTCTGGTACCGGTCTAGGGGTTTGGACACAGTCAGCCAGCCACTCAGTGTGGTCAGAGTCCAAATGACCTCCTCATAAGGGGTTAACAGCTGAAGGTCAGGCAGTCCACTACTCATCTTGACTCTTTCCACCCGATTGTGGGCTGTTTTCATGATGGAATGAAAGAGGAGCAGGTATTAAGGAAGATGAAAGTGGGTGGAAGAGCTGTTACTTCTGATGCAAGCAAGGTGGTATCCCCAACAAGTGAGTAGGCAGCTCAGTGGGCATGCAGGATCGGTAGTGTTTGGTTTGGTAGTAGAAAAGCAAGTGAAGAAGTTGTTGTAGGCAATACTGAGAGTATTGGAGCATGAGCCCTGGTGGGAGAAAGGTACTGTAGCACTGATACAGTGCGTCACCAGAGAGACAATTGTGGTACTTATGCCGGCAGAGTGGGGAATCTGACCGTTCATAAAAGACTCTCCAGCCCCTCAAGTCAGTACCACCAAATATATACTACTACCTACATTAATCCCACTTCCCCACACTAGGCCCATGTTAAGACACTTCAAGTGCTCATGCAAGCACGTTTTGAAGGTTGTTAGGTTTCATGTCTCAACTACCCTTCCAGGAAATACATTTCAGACCCCCACCTGGCTGAAAACATTTTTCCTCAAATCCCCTCAAACTTTTTACCTTTCAGTTTAAAATTACACCCCCTTCTTATTGAACTTTCATCCAAGGGGGTCAGCTTTTTCCTATTCATCATGTCTCCGCCCCTCATAGTTGTGACAAATCATTATTTAATTATACGCAGGGCAAACCATGCCCAGAGTTAAGTAGGTAGCATCAATCCAAGGCATTGCCTAACCTTAGGAACTCAACAATAGATCTGCAACGCATGGCACAGCATGGACAAATTTCTCCCACAAAGAGTCCAATAAAAATGGAATATATTCATACTTTTCAGATGATGTCCTCAAACTATTCCAATAATAAATGTTGACACAATGTTGCTTTGTCTTGACAGCATGTCACAGAAATATATTTGCTGTATTTGAAAAGTCATATTCAAATCTCCAGCTCAAAATTTTCAATAGTCCTTAGGACATGAAGTATCTGGAGGGAAATTGCTCTTAAAGGCCCTGAGCAACTGAATTTGGCAAAAACATAGATCTCAAACAGGAAACTGAATGACACCATCGAAAATTTACAAAACAATCACCCCTATATTTAGAATAACAGCATTGGCAATCTGTTTTAAGAATAGAATTCTATGGCAATGCTAAATACCTTTGCTATTCATGAATAGACAGACAAAATAGAAAACTAGCAAAATAAGATACTTAATGATGAACTTTTTTTTTGCATCCCCGGTGTTATGCAAAACACTCTCTTTTTTCCAATCTCCATGTTTTTCCCTTCCCATCATAAATTTATTTTATCTGTATTGTTCAATAATTAAAGGACTCTGTCTTTTAGTTCATGTGATATTTCAGCTAATATCAACTGTCAGATTGAATTTCTTTCTCTCCTGGAATTTGTGTAGGCATGGTACAGGTGATGGAAAGGTTCACTCAAAACTGCACTACAAGAAAAATAGTGACAAGCCAGTGTAAACGATGCATTGGCAGGTGATACCAAATTGCACCATACATTGTTTCTATAACGTTCAGAAATTTACTTTAACTCTTTCAAAGGTAGGATGGCTTTGAAAGTCGAAGTATTGGAACATGGGGCTGGATTTTCAGTTTAGTTGAAGGAACCCAATTACTAGAGAGGTTCTGGGCCATGATTTCATACTGCATCATTGATGCTTCATTAATACAAATTCACTGTAGCGCGATTGAAGAATTGGGGGCACTGTAAAGCGTGAACATTTAAAGCATATATTGCTTATAACCTGATTCCAGCCCCATCAGATTAAATGGTGTTGCTATTACATGATTTTCTTATAACACAGGATTGCACGAGAACTGAATTACTGTGTTATAGCAGAACAGACTGTACATTGCAATAGGTCTTGAGTCTGAGGCCAGACATCTTTCCCAAACGATATTAGTGAAGTAGATGGATTTTGTTTTACAAAAATGAATGATAATTGTCGAGATCACCATTATTCAGATTAGCTTTCAATGTCAGGCTTATTAATTCAATTTAATTTAATATAAATGCCACCCATGGGCATGGTCAGATTCAAACCCATATCCCCAGAATATGCTTGATTATTAATACAGAGACAATACCATGACACTACTGTGTCCCCGTTTAAAATTAAAATTCCACTTGAAGTTGCCTTTTCGTTTAGAGCAAGCAGAAAATCAGAGAGCTAGCAGCCTCATTGCCCAAACAAGTGCCGCAAACCTTAATCATCAGCTGTTTGTCTGAGAAACAAAAGCAGGACTAGACCATTCAAGCCTGCTCAGAGTTGATCTTCTACCTCAATTTGCCCACACTGTCCCCATATCTCTTGATATCTTTAATGTGCTCTGCTCAAGTGACCGTAACTTCATGCCACCAAGTGCACTTCAGTTTGACTGGCATCTTTTACCAGGACTTTAAATCAATAACCACAGTAAATCAAGGTTTCCTGCTGTGCTGTGGACAGTTTAGTACATGCATTCGTTCGCTTCTTCCACTTCCAACTTTGCAAATTTAGTTTTATCCTTCTCCAAGTCCAATAGCAAGTCTTTGTTTTTGTAAAAAGTAGCTAAAAGTATATTATGCGGCATTGTGCAAGCTCCCACATTCCCACCCCCACCCACTATCTACATTGACTTGCCATCTGACAGCATGACTTTCAAAACCATCCACAGTTAACCTCGTACCCAACCCCATCCCAAATCCTGTGCATGTCCTCCCAGAAGCAAGCTGTGAGAGACCAACTGCCTATCCGTGATTTCTCGAAGCAGGTTAAAAATGTTCTCAGTTCAGCATTAAGTCCCTGTTGAAGGGAATTTGTGGTACTGTGATTATGTCCCCAGCTCAAGCCCAGGAGGCCTTGGTTCAAGACCCACCTGCCCACGAGATGTGATGAGTCCTCTTCTGGAGTAGTCTATCCAGTTCTGGTTGCCCTGTTACAGAATGGATAAATTAAGCTGGAGAGGATTGAGAGATTTACCAGAATGTTGCCAGGAATGGAGGGTTTGAGTTAAGGGGAGAGGCTAGATAGGCTGGGATTTCATTCACTGGAGTGTAGGAGTTTGAAGTTGACCTTACGGAGGTTCATAAAATAATGAGAGGTATAGATACGGTGAATGGAAAGTGTCTTTTCCTGAAGGTGAGAGATTTTATGACTGGGGGCATATTTTGAAGATGAGAGGAGAAAGATTTAAAAAGACTGGAGCATCGGAGGCTGAGGGGTGACCTTATAGAGGTTTACAAATTTATGAGGGGCATGGATAGGATAAATAGACAAAGTCTTTTACCTGGGATTGGGGAGTCCAGAACTAGAGGGCATAGGTTTAGGGTGAGAGGGGAAAGGTATAAAAGAGACCTAAGGGGCAACTGAGGTTTGGAGGGATATGGGCGGGGTGCTGGCAGGTGGGACGAGATTGGGTTGGGATATCTGGTCGGTGTGGACAGGGTGGACTAATGGGTCTGTTTCCATGCTGTACATCTCTATGGCTCTATGACTTGAGAGGCATTTTTTTTTATACAGAGAGTGGTTCGTGTGTGGAATGAACTTCCAGAGGAAGTAGTGGATGTGGGTGCAGTGACAATGTTTAAAAGACATTTGGATAAATACATGAATAAGAAATGTTTGGACAGATATGGGCCAAACACAGGCAAGTGGGGATAGTTCAGTTTGATATTATGTTCACCATGGACTGGCTGAACTGAAGGATCTGTTTCCATGCTGTATGACTCTACGAGGTTATTTTGAAAATATCTAAGACCTATTGATACAGATGGAGCACAGCAGTGCAATACAGCACAGTGTTGAGATTAATACTTCTTTTTTCAAATCTGAAACTCAGCAAAAGATTAAAAATTAGACATGGGTACTTTCAACAATTCCTCACATACTGTCCATTCAGCTCAAACTGTACACAGCAGTCATTTTTATCAAATATAACTGAAGGAAAAACCATGAGCTAATGCCAGTTGCAAAACTCTTTGCAATCATAGGAAATGATTGATCATTATTTCCTTCAAACAACAATTTCATACCTGTGAAAAACACACAATGTCAATGACATTTTGCTATTATCCACCACCTGTGTAGAGAACGTACGTCACAGGCACTAAAACCTGATGTCAATCTATTGTCTTCTATATGATGAAGTAAATGGAAGACTCTAAAATCTTCAAAGAAATCACCAGTCAAACTTCTAATCCTATGGCAAAAAGAGTAAAATACTCCTGCCTTAATCACAATATTTATTTTATAACACAAACAATTCTTTCCAAGTACTTGATAAGATGCCAATTCAGTGCAAGGCAAAACAAAATATCCCACAAAAAATCCTTTGCACTCATGTAGGAATAATTTTGAACCAAGAAGACATTTCAAGCAATCCAATACTGTGATATCCAAAATGGTGACTTCAAAATTAGATTCTTCTATTTCTCCAAGAAAAATGATCAACTCATCATTGTACTTTAACAGAATTACTTTTCAGCTACTCACAAGAACCTTGATTTTATTTTAATAGATTGTTTAGAAAAAGTATTTGTCTCTCATCAGAGTCGGTCAAGCATGTAAAGGAGAAAATTCTTCCTTTAACTCAGCTGAAAGCTGCTATACTACATTAAGTCTGTTGGTTATAAGTTTTTCCAGCACTGTGCACTTTTCATAGTCACTGTTCTGCTTATTTCAATATCCTCTCTCTCCTGCATATTAATTCTCTCCCCAGGGATGGTGCAGTGCTCCATACCGACAGCTAATATCAACACTTCATGTTTTAGTGCTCAGCATACTCAGCAAAATCTGCCAAAATCTGCATAGCATGACATACATTTCTGGAGCAAAAAAAAGGTCATTAAAAGATTCCCCGCTGTAGTAAAAGCATTCCATCATCCAACTCTGCTTTCAGTTTACCGGGATTAATCCAAATTGCATGCTTGAGAGTCTAAGCGAAAAGGTGATGACAAAGGATAGAGCCAACATTTACTTCAGGTTGACTGCTGGAATGTGCAGTTAATTTCAAACACTGCAATCAACTCATTCATACACAAAGTCTTCCCCTCAGCATAACATGGCTGTTGTTGCAAGAATCAAAGGGGCACAAATATTACAATGCAATGATTTTTATTTTGCAAACATGTGGCATATTTCAGCTCAGTATGGCAATTATTTAATGCATCAGCAAATTAATGCACCTCCACAAAAATGTAGAAAATACAACAGATGTCATTACTTCACAAATGCTGGTATCAGAGAAAACTAATTAACAAAAAAAGCATCAAGGTCTTTGAATATTTTTGATCAAGTTCAATTCCCAATGAATAACTCCCTTGATGCTGGGCAATTAATGTGTATCCAAGCACACTTCATGAAATTAATCAGCAAGTTTCATCAACATAATCAGCACAGATTTGTCCTGTTGGTCATGTCCCAATACGTAGAGCGAACACAACAAAATTGGGCTACCTAACTGGTTAACAGTGACCAAATCTGTAACAATTCAAAAAGGATGGGTAGCCAAAATATTTAACAACTGGAGTTGTATGATAGAAAGTGTTCACTCAGCAATTGCTACCTCAGCATATCTGCATGTGAAAAGAAACAGTGAAGGGAGCCTTAACTACAGAAGTGAAGCCGTGGAATACTCTGTACCCTTTTCCCTGAGGTCAAGGAACAACCAGCTTCAAAGGATAGGAAAATGGCAAAAATGAGTGACAATAGGATCTATTTGAAAGGTTTTTTTAAAATCATTCATTCATGAAAATTGCTTTTAGTACAGTCTCAATCATCTTGACATTTTAAAGTATTAACATCAGAAACTGCAGGTACTAAAAACCTCTAATGTGTAAATGAACTTCATGCAATTGAAAGAACAGTTCAGAAAGCTAGAACAGTCAATTGAACAATGATTTCCCTGCAGCACAGCTACCTGAACATTAAGATTTGCATGAATGTGTAATCTAAAATGTGACATGCTTCTGAGCACTGGCTTAAAAGCCAAGTTTGGACACTCAAGATGAAGGAGTATGAGTGTCAGGCGAGAGGGGTGCCAAATAAATGAGTCTGTTTATAATTGATGCTCACTCCTCTTGATTGGTTAAACCTGATTCAGGTAAAAATAAACTGAGCTGCAGAAAGAGCTCGAAGTCAGGACTGGAAGTATAGAGTCACTTTAAGGGACTGCGAATGAAGCCAATGCACAAACACAAGCTTGCATGGTTGAATTTTTATCCTTGAAGTGACTAGTGGGAAGGGTGCTTGTATCATTGGGTTATTTACCTCTATTCTGAATGTTTAGTGGGTCAATGGACATGTAAGTGCAATAGCTTTACATAGTAGTTAATTGGGGCCATGGCATGTGTTAAGGTTATATCTTAGCATGGAAATATTAGGGATCATTTTCTATGGGTTGAGGATCATGAGATAGTATGGATCTGGTGTGGGAGTGTGCAGTGGGTGAAGGGTAAGGGGGTATGTGGAAGCATGGCTCAGAGTGCTCTCTATTTTTAATTACGACTGGAAATAAAGCAGGTCCAGAATGTGGAAGTGGGCCTGAATAACCTGCCTCGGTAGCCCTTTTGGGTGCCTCTGAATTATTCTGTAGGGACGGGGAAGTCACAAACGTAATTCCTGTTAGCCCCTAAATCCTGGAGTAAAAATCCCATCTTTGTGGACATTTTGTATCAAGATGGCTGCACTGAGCTAAGAAAGCTCCTGCTTCCCACTAGTCACTTCAAGGATAAAAATTCAACCATGCACGCGTGTGTTTGTGTATTGGGTTCATTCATAGTCCCTTAAAGTGACACTATACTTCCACTCCTGACTTCGAGCTCTTTCTGAAGCTCAGTTTATTTTTACCTGAATCAGGTTTAACCAATCAAGAGGAGTGAGCATCAATTATAAACAGACTCATTTATTTGGCACCCCTCTCACCTGACACTCACACTCTTTCATCTTGGGTGTCCAAACTTGGCTTTTAAGCCAGTGCTCAGAAGCATGTCACATTTTAGATTACACATGGAACCTAACAATGAGGTAATATCTAAAACCTTGCCTGGCACAAGATTTATTTTGCTTGCTTGCCCAACAACCAACACAAAGCGTGACACTTGTTCTGAAATCTTGAAGATTTTGCTTAATCTCTCTTTCTGTCTCACTCTGTCTACAGTCTCAATGCTCAACTGTTCTTTCCCTCAATGCAATTTCAGTGGCCAATATACTCTGACTGCCTCTGCTTTTAGGTTTCCGCTGAAATGGGTTTGATGCCATGTTGGCAGCAACTGTCTTCCTTTATAATCTGTTAGGCTAGCCAATTTGTATTTCCAACATGAAAATCCACACTGATTGATTGGGTGGTTCCCGAGTGCTTTGACAACGAGCTCACCCTAAACATGTTTTTTTGGAAAAAAAAGATGGAGATAGTAAGGCACTTCCCAACAATTTATCACTGGAGACGTAAGCAAAACACAGAGTGAGGGAGATGAAGAGTAGCTGTTCAGTGACCCTCCTTCACTTGGTGGAGTTTGGTTATATTCCTGGTTGCATTCTCCCTTGATGGATGATCTGGATCAACTCTTTATCCTTGTTATTTGTGTAAGTTTGAGTGTTTAACAAGCAATATAAGATTTTTGAAAAAATTGCAAGGAAATGAAATGACTTCCAATCAAGCTAAACTAATTGATACAACATAAATTGAATATCAATGAATTCATGAAGAAAAGGTTTTTAAGTCGTGGGCGGCACGGTGGCACAGTGGTTAGCACTGCTGCCTCACAGCGCCTGAAGACCCGGGTTCAATTCCCGACTCAGGCGACTGACTGTGTGGAGTTTGCACGTTCTCCCCGTGTCTGCCTGGGTTTCCTCCGGGTGCTCCGGTTTCCTCCCACAGTCCAAAGATGTGCGGGTGAGGTGAATTGGCCATGCTAAATTGCCCGTAGTGTTAGGTAAGGGGTAATGTAGGGGTATGGGTGGGTTTCGCTTCGGCGGGTCGGTGTGGACTTGTTGGGCCGAAGGGCCTGTTTCCACACTGTAAGTCTAATCTAATCTAAGTCTAATCTAATCTAAAAAAAGTCATACCAGTTTCATTGACAATAAAACTTCAACAACTGAAGACCAGATCTTTGAAAATCCCTGACTTAACGGCACAATAAATTAGCAATGAGTAGAGCTAATTGGAAGGATGGTTTCATAATTAGCAAATATGTCGCCCAAATAGCTTCTTCTGAACCACAGAATCTATTATCTAACATGGCAATTGATTTTCTTAAGGTTTCCAATGTAACATTCCACAAACAGTTAAAAGGACAGAAACTGATTGGCATGACATGTAACTATCCCTTAATTCAAGAATAACATCACATCAAGAAGTGAGCCATATTGTTCCTGATAAAGTTAATTTTGGAGATGATTCAATCAGACTGTATGTTATTATGCCTTAGTTACCTCTCATCTTGATTATTTAAATACACACATGGCAGCCACCTTATCTTTGATCCTCTGCAGTGATAATTTCTCTCCTCAAAAAAAAACTCCCTTGATTCAACTGCCGTTGTAAATTACCACTACATTTCTAACCACCTTTTCCTCTCCAAAGCCTGTGAATGTACAGTGCCAGGAACTGGGGCTGTCCATACCATACGGCAAGGCTGCGAGGAGTGGTCTTTCCTAGTTGTATATCATGTGCCCATTGGGATTGCTCCACCCCCATCTCCCCTTAATGGAAAGGGCAACTCCTGCTCACCTAAACACGAAGGTGTCTTGCTCATCATCACTATTAGCCTCCCACGTACCCTCCTCAGCATGGACTGATTACAGTCCTAGAGTGATCACAACTGTCAGTGGGATTCGCCGTCTACTCATCCAGTGGCTCTTGGGAGGTGAGAAATCCTCATTCATGGGGTGGAAGCCATAACGTCTGGCACTTGACTGCCTGTCAATTGTAAATTCAGGTCATGTCCTCCCAGGCAAGTAGATATAGGCCTCTCATTGACGTTTGAGGTGGGCCTTGTACCTCTGCATATAATCTAGCCCATGAAAAACACAGTCTCTCCAGGAAAGGCATCACTGCATTTACCTATAGTTCACCTCCACAACCTCTGCAATATTGACCGTTACAGATGTCCCAGTAGGCTGAAAATCCACGCTCCTTACTAAGTAATGATCAATGATGGTAATATGCTACCACTATTCACAAGGCACCAGTATAAAAATAAAGCGACAAGCCTGCCCAATGTCATTGACCACTTCATCAACAGCATGACCTCAACATGAAGCCTGCTGGTATTGATGAGAAAGCAAGATCAATCCAGGGCTCAGAATGAAGAATGTCTGATTAAAACCATTTCAATGGGGATTAAATTAATACCTCTGAGTCCTATGACAGACGGCAACAATTCTGTTTCTACGAAATCCACCCACAAAGAAAGAGACCTGGTAACTCATTTTTTTACTGAAATAAAGTACTGTTCGTTTTGTTTAGTTATATTTCTGTGTATTCCATTGAGGTATAAATATAATTGCATATGAATTTTAACAATGTCGTACCTCATCTTTCACTCTGTACTAATAACATTTAGACTTCATCATTTTCTGCATTTCAGTATTACAGACAGTAATCCACCAGTTTAATTTTAGTAAAAGGATTCTTCATAATACTGTCCTTGACCTCATGTATTGCAGAAAACATTTTGAACTCACATTAATGCAATGTTTCTTGAAACTTTACCTCAATCAACCATTTGCGAATAACAAACAGGACAGCATAGGAACAGGTCTTCTGCCCACCAAGCCTGCACCAACACATGTTGCCTTTCCAAACTAAAACTCTTTCGCCTCTATGTGATCCTTATCCCTCTGTTCCCTGCCTATTCATATGTCTGTTAAGATGCCTTTTAAATGTTGCTGTTGTATCTGACTCTCGCACCTTATCTGGTAGCACATTCCAGGCACTCAGCACCTGCTGTGTAAAAAACTTGCCGCTCAAGCTCCTTTAAACTTATTCTCTTTTATCTTAAAACTTTGTCCTCTAGTAAGTGACATTCCTACCCTATTAAAAAAGACTCCAACTATCCATTCTGTTCATGCCTCTCATATTTCCTTCAAAAAGAGGAGAAACAATATCTCATTGATTGCATTTCATGGGTGGCAATGTTCCGTGTTTCTCAATTATAGAGTCATATGGATGAACAGCATGGAAACAGACACTTTGGTCCAACTTATCCATGCCGACCAGATATCCTGACCTAATCTAGTCCCATTTGCCAGCACTTGGCTCACTTCCTTCCAAACCTTTCCTATTCATATACCCATCCAGATGCCTTTTAAATGCTGTAACTGTACCAGAATACATCACTTCCTCTGGCAGCTCATTCCATACATGCACCACCCCCGCTTGAAAATGTTGCCCCTCAGATCTCTTTTCCATTTTTCCCCTCTCACCCTAAACCTACGCCCTCTAGTTCTGGACTCCCCACCCCAAGGAAAAGCCCTTGTCCATTTACCCTATCCATGCCCCTCATGATTTTATAAACGTCTATCTGGTCACCCCCTCAGCCTTTGGGAAAACAGCCTCAGCCTAGTCTTGTTTTGTTATTTTGCATTTGTTTCTGAAGTCAAGAAGCTTTAAAAAAATGACAGCTAATTGGGTTCTCAATTTGGAATAAATGATGCAAGGATTATGAGACTTTTTATTCACTTTTGGGATGAGGGCCTCACTGGCTAGGCAGCATTTATTGCTCATCCTAGAGAGAAGTTAAGAGTCAACCGCATTGCTGTGTGCCTGTAGTCAAGTGTAAGTCAAACCAGGGGCTTATTATCCTGGATGGCGTTAACCTTCTTGAGTGTTGTTGAAGCTGCACTCAACCAAACAAGTGAGGAATATGCCATCACATTCCTGATTTATGTCTTAGATGGTAGAGAGAAATAGCTTGTCCAGATTATTGTTAATGGTAACCCTTGGGATGTTGATCATGATAAATTCACTGATGGTTATGCCATTCAATATGAAGGAATGAGACCTCCGATTTCATGGAATATTATTGGAAAGTATTTCATATTCCCTTAAAAACAGTAAATCTCTCACCATCTGTTAGAAACCTCCAGGCCAACGATATGAAAAAAATGCATTCTGCCATGTGTAAAAAAGACTTGTGATCAATTTGTGTCGAAGAAACCACATTTAAAAGGGTAAGCTGCTATTACAACTTATTGAAACTAACATTCATTCTCAGATGAATGAAAAACTCTGAAATAAAAGCAGAAAATTCTGAAAATGCTCAGCAGGTCTGGCAGGGGCACTATTTGTGGAGAAGAAACAGGGTTAAGATTTTGGTTAAAGTCCCAGCTGGCTCCAGATCACAACTCCTCAGTATTACTGCCAAGATGCCTTCAGGGCCCATAATGTTTGCTGTATCCATTGTCTTTAGCTGTTTCCTGACAATTCATAGAGATTATCTAGTTGGCGAATGACTCCTGTCATTGTGGAGATCACGGGCAGAGAGGCATCATCCACTCAACACTTCTGAAGACATTTGCAAATACTTCAACCTTTTTTTAAACTTAGGTGCAGTGGTCAACCATTATTGAGGGTGGAGTGCTCAGCAAGTCTGCTCCCCTTAATGATTTAATTCAGATTTAATATTTGATTTGATTTTCCACCACTGTTTACATCTGTATATGGCCAGGACTGCAGAGTCTTAATTTGATGCACTGGTCATAGTATCACTTAGCTCTATCCAGTATGTGCAGCAACTACTATTTATCATAACTAGTGCTGTATCATATTTAAATCTTCTGACACCTTGTGCTCTTCCACACTCTTCATTCAATTGAGGTTTAGTATAGTGATGGTAGTGTGAATGCTACGTTTGACCACAATGCTACAGGTTGCTCATGGTCCCCCTGACTAAGGGATATCCTATTTTACACTGCTACACGTGTTGTGAATTTATTCCATTTCAGACAAGGGGAGTGCCACAGAACTGGATCGCCAATCATCAATGTGGGGATGGGGCTTGACCTCCAGATAGATTAAATACATTTACAATTACAATTTACATATATTTGAGTCCCCAGAGGAACACATAGAACGTAGATAGAACATAGAAAAGTACAGCACAGAACAGGCCCTTTGGCCCACGATGTTGTGCTGAGATTTAATCCTAATGTAAAATATAGTAACTTAACCTACACACCCCTCAACTCACTGCTATCCATGTGCATGTCCAGCAGTCACTTAAATGTCCCCAATGACTACAGTTTCAGGAATGCACAGCTTGGGCATGTCCTGCTGACATTTATACTTTAGTGCTCAACTCTGGCATTCTTAGTAGTGTGAAACTTGGGTGGTCACCGACCCGATTCTCAAAGATAAGTGGCTTCTGCTGTGATAACCCAATAGAGAAAGCTTTAAAAAAAAATAATGGATAGGCTTTCAAGAAATCAACACCGAAACAAGAAAATGACCAAACCATTTGTGCATTGTGAAATAATCACTTAACCTAATGAAGGTTAAAAATAGTCTTTGTTTTCTTGTTCACTGGTATCTATATTTACCTGCAGAAAAGTGAGTTGTTGAAGGATTTTCAAAATGGAATTCTGAGTCATGCTAAAGCATTTGGGAACTCATATTTTTCCCGCTAAAATCAATCTTAATGTTTCTACATATTTGTGAGTCAAGAATATTAGACCTCTGGCAGTACTAAATTTGGTAGCCTTTTGCTGGTTTTCATTTATCTCCACTAGATAATCCAGTTTAAGTTATTTTGACATCAGATCAATATTTATGCAACACTATCAGCGCAAATGACGGTTTTGACTCTTCCCAGAGCACTTTCATTTCATCCAAATGCTTTTAATTTTTAATACCTTTTCTGGGCTTCATACTGATATCTGAGCAGAAGCCAAGTTCAACCTGCAATGATGTGGAAGATTTTTTTGAAAAAATTTAAACAGCTGACTCAATTCAAATACTCAATACCACTCAAGTACCCCAAGGGACATGTACCTCATAATTGTTGTAACTCTGCTTTCTATAATAACCAGGAATCACAGCCAAAAAATATTTAAATGTTTGAAACTCCAGTAAAAAAAATGGCATGTCTGTGTTGCAATTGCTCAGAATTACCAACACGTAGCTTAGTTAAGTCAGTGAAATTTCTACAGCAAAAGGCATTTTTGCAAGAAATTCCACAACATTCATAAGCAAGTTAGCCCAAAATTCCCTGGTTATATTGACACACAATACCAAAATTTATGCTAGTTTCTGTGCCAGTATTTCTGCTGAGAATATTTAGATGAGATTCTGTGGTACAATAGAGAGTGTTTTGGACTTTTACAGAATTAGTAAAGTTGCTATTTAAAGGTTATGGGTTCGAGTCCCACCAGATTGAGGTTTAGGGGCAGCTCAGTGTTTAGCACTGCTCCTCACAGTGCCAGGAACCCAACTTTGTTTCTAGCGTTTAGCAACTGCCTGTGTGGAGTTTGCACACATTTCCCATGTCTGTGTGGGCTTCCTCCCATAGTCTAAAAGATGTACAGGTTAAGTGGATTAGCCACACTAAATTGCCCTGTAGTTTTCCGTGGTTTTGCAGCCGAAGTGAATTAGCCATGAGAAATGTAGGCTGGAGTGTCGGAGGCTGAGGCATGATCTTGTAGCGGTGTACAAAATTATGAGGGGCATAGATAGGAAAAATAGACAAAGTTTTTTCCCTGGGGTGTGGGAGTCCAGAACTAGAGGGCATAGGTTTAGGGTGAGGGGGAAAAGATATAAAGGAGACCTAAGGGACAACTTTTTCCACACAGAGGGTGGTACATGTATGGAATGAGCTGCCAGAGGAAGTGTGTACAATTGCAACATTTAAAAGGCACTTGGATGGGTATATGAATGGGAAGGGTTTGGAGGGATTTGGGCTGGGTGCTGACAGGTGGGACTGGATTGATTTGGAATATCTGGTCGGCTTGGATGGGTTGGACCAAAGGGTCTGTTTCCATGCAGTACACCTCTATGACTCTAATTGGTATTAAATAAAGAATGAGGTTAAAGCCAAGGCAAATAGGATGCTCAAGAGAACCAAATGCAACCTGGGGTTTTTAGTTCAACTGGATGCACCAGACATATACTTTCATGCATCCCAATTTTCAAATATTCTGTTTGATATAATATACTTACAGTTCACAATATTAGTGATGTTTAAATTGTCACATAAATTGTACAGAATTCATCGTACAGTCTTAAGAACATTGGTTTGCACTTTGCAGCAAATGAGCAAAGATAATGAACTACAATCAGATTATGATTTATACAAGGAACTGTTCTTCCTCATTTACAGCGACTGAAGTCCAACGCACAAAAAAAAAACTTCATGTCTTTTGGTTTCTTCATTGGTTCTGTTAGAATCTTTGAATATTCTGCCATTTTATTTTAAACTTGTCAAAAAGTCCTGATCTAAAAATTCTCAAGTCCTTCTGTATGTTTCCTACTTTATAATTCTGATTCAAAATTACAACGATCGACAGGTCATTAAATTGATCAATAGTCTACATTTCTTATTCTCCATCATAAAATGCAATAGTACTGGTAAATTATCAATATTAACATCCCAAAATGTTAAAATACTTCGTCAATAAATATCACTCAATGTGCCACCAAAGTCCTGTTGACAAGTTTCATAACCTAATGCATAGCAAAATCAAAACCTGAAGGGAAACATTCTGAGAACACCTTATTTAAACCTGGCTATTATTCACCTTCAGGCAATCTGTTAAATTTGTCAGACTTTCTCTCTAGAATTGACAGCATGAGAATATGCAAATTGACATCAATGTACGATAGCAAGAATAATATGCCACTTTTTCTAGACAGCCATAGTGCCGTCTTTGTAGCAATGAAAAGTAACTTCAACATATTTAACACTTAATTCTTTCCACTTAACCTTTCCATATGTATTTATTTCCATGGAACAGATGGGTCTTCATCAATCATAAACCATTAAAAAAAGACTTTAATTGTGCATGATCTTTCTTAGCAATGGGGAATTGTGATTGTCACTGATCTTCCCTGAAATTTTTGTAAAAATGAATATATTGCACATTCGGTACAGATTAAATTATTGTAAACTTAAACTGTTCCAGAGATCTGACATTGTTTTGGACTTATGCTTCCTGAGGGCTGGATATCCAACTTAGCATATGAATTTTATTCAGATTAATAGATATCAAAATTACAAGTAATGCCAAGTGATGATGTTGGTTTCTTCCAATTACTTCACTCATTTCTTTCTGTGTTCATTTCTTTATGCCACATGTTTAAGATCACGTCCCTAATGAGAGATAAAATACAGACTGTTGGCATGGTTTTTCATTTATGCCAAACCATTGTACTGACAAGCAGCAGAGGAAAGGTGATCTAGGCAAGCAAAATGCCTCGATAGCTTTTTTTTTAAAATTCGGCTTCTTTTTGGAGAACAAAATAGGAAAAACAATGAATTGTAACTGGAAAATTGATGTCATGGCACCAAAATGTACAAAACTTCAATTTATCTGTCAAAGAGAAGTCTGCAATTTAAAATTTGTGCAAGACTTGTGCCTAAATATGATTATAATGACATCCATAAAAGATTGCAGCTGCAATAGATTTTTCATAATTGCATATGTTCTTCCAAACGTAGACACTTCAACTCTTGCTTTAAATATATTCATTATGCAATATGATGACTAAAAATAATTACGCTGAAATAAAGGTTGCGTACCAAGTGATGCAAAGGACTATCTTTAACCATTCAGAGCTTGATTTTTTTTTTGATATCCACAGATTTCAAATTGGATTCTACTTCAAGCATCTATCATGACCTGACAATATTAAATTCGGAGTCATTTTTATCATGCAATATATTACTTTTGTGCTTTATAACTTTGAACGTATTCATGCAGCTATCTCATCCAATTCCAAAATATAATTTGTGAAGGAAAAACAAAACACTGTTAAGCCTCAAATTCTCAAAATAATCTCAATGTTTAATCAAAGATGAACCTCGATTTGTGGTGTACATTCTAGTTGAGATACACTCTGACATTAATGCTGTCAGCCTGTCCACACTTAAGTACAATTCCAAGTTAACAATTTCAAACAGTTTTACTTCAATATTTCATTTATAGTTTGAAAGAGAGCTAACAAGTAAACTTCATCAGTAGATTTCCTTAGTACTTTGCATTCACAATATTAATAGAAGTATAGAACCCCACATCCATATACCGTTAATTCAAATTATATTTCATTCCATTTACAAGCCTATCTGTGTTAATTCAGTATGATATTTAAACAAAAAAACACATTCCCAATTTCTGCAGAGAAGCCAAAGGATCCTGAAAGTCAATGTTCAGTTTATGTGTGTCAACAATGTTGATGCAACATAGGACAAAAATCTTTCGATTAAGTGAAAGGACTCATGAATGTATGAAGTCTCAAAATATATGCGTGCACAGAAAGGGTTAATTTTAAATGTTAAAGAACAGTACCAGATGTAGAGCATAATTTAGTGCTTTTCCTCCAAGGATGCTACGTAAGTGGACCTCCCAAGCCACATAACGATCTGAGTACTTATCATGTTTGTGACTCAGAGAGACCATGCACAATGCCATTAGACACTCCCTCATTAATAGTTAATTGAAGCAGATCTAGTGACCTCGAAAAGAACTTAGATATATGGGAAAGTGAAGGAAGATTGTCAGCCTGGCCTTCGCAATCATATTAATATCCATTAATCAAGCAGTATATTGCACCTTAAAAACATACAGCTGCACGGCTAAAAACATTGAGATTTATCAATTGTAGTAAAAGGGGAAATGTATTCAAATAAATGAATAGTAATCAGAATTCGGATTTGACCAGAGTAGATTGGTTGAAGAACTGTATGCACAATAGATTTTGTTTCTTTATTCAGGTCAATTTAAATTGCAAATATTCTTTACCTTACTTGGAGGATTAAGGTTGTCGACAATAGCTCTGAGACAGCACTCATGCCTCTGGGTCAGAATGTTCTGGATTCATGACTAACTCTAGGCATTACAGCACCAATTCTAAGCTGTTACTCTTATGAAAAACAAATTAGATTTTGTTTTCTTATTGATTAATAATGTGTGGGCAACATTGGCCTGTCCACCATGTACTGCCTATCTCTAATTTCCCAGACAACAGTTAAATGTCAACCACATTCTTATGGGTCTGGAGTCACATGTAGGCCAACCCAGACAGCAGTTTACTTTCCCAAAAGGCATTAGTGAACGAGATTGATTTTCCTGACAATCAACAATGGCTTCATGGCTGTTATTAAACTCCAAATTCCATCATCTGCCACGCCAGGATTCAGATCTGGGTCCCCAGAACATAGATTCTAGATTAGAGTGGTGCTGGAAAAGCACAGGAGTTCAGGCAGTATCCAAGGATCAAGAAAATCGATGTTTCGAGCAAAAACCCTTCATCAAGAATACAGGCAGAATGCCTGCAAGGTGGAGAGATACCTGGGAGTTGCAGTGGGAGACGGACTCCCTGAGATTCTTGTAGAGAGAGGAGAAAAACTTCTTCAAAGCAGGCATCCTTGCAAGAGGATTCGCAGTAGGGTTAACATAACCGGGGTCTCTAGATTGATAGTGTAGTGATAACACCACCAGAGCATCTCTCTCATTGCTACTGGCATTACATTTGTAGAACTTGGAGAGGAGTTGAAAAATGGACTGAGAATTACAAAGTTACAGCTACAAGGTTATGTCCCAGTTCATGTAAGTTTACTGCACCGCTTCGTTTAATGTATTCCCAGGTGCAAGTTTGAAAGTCCTTCTCTGTTTTCATTTTACAACGTAGCTATCAGCAATAATTATCTCTTTTACTTCTACATGCAAATATATAGTAAGTTGAAGCACTAGATGGAAACAAAATCATGAGCTAGATTTAAGGTTCAATATGGGGCTTCATCCTGCTATGGCTATGATCTAACCAACAGCAGGATATGCATGTGGCAATTATGCAGTCCAGCAGATCACCTTGTGTAGGCATTGTTGGGGTTGGGGATGGGGATGGGGGTAGTGACAAATTTTAATTTGTACTTTGGGCCTATTCAAGTGGCCCCACCAACTAGCAACAGAAAAGTATAAAACTGGAGAGAGATTTTCAGTCATTTTATACATTAAATCTGGTATCCATTTCATAACTTAGAATCTGACTGGCTGAAGTTGTATTTAATTAACAATAATAGAAATTACTGGCGAAACTCAGTCGGTCTAGCAGCATCTGTGCAGAGAAAGCAGAGTTAGTGCTCCCAGTCCAGGGATCCTTCTTCAGAATGTGAACACAACACAGGACTCAAAATGGTATCTCCGCTTTCTATCCACAGATGTTGGCAGACCCGCTGAGTTTCTCTAGCAAGTTGTCTCTTCGGTTCAAATCTTTAGCTTCCTCAATTCTTTGTTTTACTTTAGCATTTAGTCAATGTTGTTCTTGTAAATGTGCATCACAGTGGAAGTCTTAAAACTTAAAGTCTTCTGATGTGATCTGATTAAAAAGTGTTTGTCTCCATAACACTGCAGAATAAAGATCAATCTCTCCAAGGACCAACTTTAACTTATTCAGTCTCTTTGATCAACTTCCAAACTGACTCCTCAGGGGCCAGCCAAAATATGTCCCCATCAAAGCTTGAATAAGAACAATTGTGTCCTTTCTTGCAGTCAATATATCAGTATACCTTTAATTAACATTCTCATGAAATCATCACTATATTGCCTATGAAGTGAAAGTACAAAGGTTCCTTACTCCATCTTATCTCAGGAAGTCTTGAAGCATGAGATGCTACAAGAAGTGATGCTTTCTGCTGTCAATTATGAGTGAATGTCCTTTAGGAAGATAATGTTTACATGTATTAGTCATCAGTAATAAACATCAATTGCCATTACGGTTAACCCAAACCGGACTGGTAAAGTACTTGTGCTTTCAGGCATCTGATGTTTTTACTGGAACAAAGTTGAGCAAAGAATATTTGTAACATTCACTTTGTCAGCATTTATTCCCTATTTTACCAGATAGTAACTGTGCTACTGTTGTTCTTTTTAATTGATTCAAACAAAGAATAATTTATTATGGTCAACTAGTCAATAAAATTGTACAAATATATTTTCTTCATGGGAAACAAAGGGATTTTATCAAGGTTTAGATTGGGTTCTAACAAAGCAAATGAAAATGATTGCTTATTTGATGAAAATGAAGATAAGTTGAGTTAATAGAAAAATCACAATAGTGGACTATTGATGTGCAATTGCCAGCTCTTATATTAATTCACCTGAAACCTACTTACTTGCACTGCTGTATGTTATCAAGGGTAAGCTAATCATGCTTGACAATATTTGTTCATGGCTGAATAATATATCTGTCAGTTGTTCCAACTCCTCCCTTATCTTTTATTGAAACAAGTAGTTTACAACATCTGTTATTTGTTTCAAATTAGATATTTGCATGAAGTCAGACCCACTGCAGTGCAATATTTAACAACGCTGAACGAGCTCAAATTATGTCTAATTGCTCTTATTCTATATCATAGCACTCAGCAAATCTGGTGAAGATATTTTTAAAATTTCCGGAGTGAGGCAATTAACATTCAAATCAATGTTTAATTGCAGCTTTGCTAATGCAAATTAAGCTCCAAGTATCTTTTTCTTATAACTCCAGTTCAGCCACAATTTTTAAAAAGATACAACGATCTCACCCAGAAAGTACTGGTATGGTGTTAATATTCTTGTTTTCAAAGTTGTGAATTCAAACACGAGTTGAGGAAAACTGTAGTAATGAGGAGTTTGTAGAATTCTGAAAGTATACATTTCAGAAGGGGCATTAAACTCAATCTCTAACCTAACTGTTAGCTGGATACAGATATCCTGTGACAAAATTCAAAAACAACCAAAATGGTTTCTTCAATGAGCAAGTTGATACTAATGCCCCGACCTGAACATAATCTCTGGCCACGATCTCTGAGAAGCAATAGTTGCAAAGCAATTTGAAATGTGCTTGTGTTGTGACAGCCACTGCATAATATAAGGCTTATTTTCTCTTGAACAATTTTAACTGCAAATTAAGGAAGTCCAGATCATATCATCATTTTACTGGTTAGGATACTTGTATGAGTGTCATTTTTTAATTGGGTCTGTTCGGTCTTTACTGTTCCAAAGGAAGAGGAACCTAGCATCAGGAAAAGAGTGTTTAGCTCTTGACTATCATGACCATTTTCTTTGCATGGATTTCAGTTTGTTATACCACTTGACTAATGAGGATTTCTGAAAATTCCCAGAATTGGAATCAAATGCATAGCAAGGCAGTGAGAAACTGAGCCATGACAATGACAAAGTGAGTTGTAAGCCTCATCACTGTATGGGAGTGGACTGTATCTGATTAACACCCAGAAATTAGGATATAGTCATCAGTTGAGAGGATTTGATAGTATTTGTTCTTTACATAACAGTATGGATGATCAAACAATAAAAGTAATAACTCACATGACAGAATTTTGAAGCATTGTTGCTGTACAATAGCACAAAGCAGAGTTAGTTAAAGTGGAACTGAAGAAAATGTAGAGAGGGGAACTGGGACACAACATGATTGGGATCAAGGCATAGATTGGGAAACAGAAATGGTCACAATTGATGAAAAAGAATGTTACCTGAGTTTTTCTGAACAAGGTATGTTATTACAAGACAGGAAAGAGAAAACAGGTGTGTCTTCCAAAAACCCCAGCATTTGCCCAAAAAAACCACATTCGTCTGTCTCAGGTTGCTGTGGCAGCTATACCTTGTTAAAGAAAGTTGGTGCACCTTTTGAACAATGTTACAGTAGACAATGAAGTCAATATTATGACAAAGTGATAGGGTCCCTGTTTCTGGGCCAAAAAATCTGGATTCAAGTCTTATTTGCTTGTCTCACAATACATTCAAACAGGTTGATCTAAGTGACGTATAAAGTGACCACTATAGTCCTGTCACAGATAACCATGCTAAAGCAGCAAGAATAACTCAAGCAGCCAGAAGAAATGAAACCTTGTTGTTAAGTGTAATGACATAATAAACCTAACATGCAGAAGAAGAGCCCAATGCAATTTTATTATCACAACAAGCTTATCTTCTGATTTGGAAATCAGATGGAAAGGCCAAATCCAATTCCTTAATTTTTTTTTGCTCAGGATCAGGTTGGGAATTGATACCAGATTAATGATACACCCTCTCCAAAACTGTACAGTCATTTCCAAGCAAAATACCTTCATACCAACACTACATGTGTTGAGCAAGCACATCTGAAATAGCATGGCATTTATGATGAAGAAACCCAGTGGGTTTGGCAGCATTTCAAATCCAGTGACTCTGTCTTTGTTTCAGATTTCCAGTATCCAAAGTTCATTGTGTTTATCTCTGGCATGATAATGGTAACCACGCAAATTGAAGATTTTCAACTTGAGATGGCAGATGAATAACTGAAGGATCCTGTACTTGTTTTGCTGGAGCATCATTTAGAAATACAATTCTGATGGAGCAGTGTGCAGATTACAGGTCACACAAGGGACACAGGAACACACTACACAATCTTCATTGAATGCTCACAGTCTATTTAAAACATATTCAGTTGGAGCAGTTCACAAATACCTAATCCAATCATATATTTTATGAGCATCGATAATACATAGAGTCTGCTGTTACTCATTCAGGAAAGAGTAATTTTCGACATGAAATTATAATTCAGCAATCACAATGTATGATCATTGATTAGAAATTGTAAAGTGACAACTTATTTGAATTTTTCACATATTCCATTCAGTAGTCTTATTACAGCAGATGGATTGGCAACTATCATTCCTTCCATTACAAAGCTAACAAGGTCAACAGTGATTGTGCATCTGAATTATATCTGATTCCCAAATCATGACATTGAAATTATTGAATGCTTTCTTTATTACTGTCATTTACTTCAATAAACTAAACAACCCTCCATGCAATATTGAAGGTTCTCCAATGTAATTATTTAAAAACAAATGCATAAAAATCAAACAACACTGCCTACAACATTAAAAAAAAGCTGTAGTTAATTTCCTTAATGAAAGTCCCTGGACATTAACAATTGTTTCTAATTGGAAGTCACTGATGAGCTATTCACTTGAGGCTAAAAGCAGTCAAGTTAGGTGATTAGAAGTATCATAGTTACAGCTATAGACCACAGGCAATCAGGTATGTCTCAGTTTAACATCTATGGCCTGTCTTTTGCAACTACTGCTCAAATTCCCCCTAAAGATGAATTACTTTTCAAAGTTTCTCTAGATTGGCAATTGCTTCTCTCTGTGTTATAGGAATACACATAGTCCCCGCAGTTGCAAATGGGTTCCATTCTGTAGTCCTTTAGCAAGTCAATTTGTTCACAAGTCAGAGCACCATTTTGGACAATGAGAAGACATTCATAAGATGTTCGTATGTTGGGAATTTAAATTTTAAATCCATGTATGGGATCACATTTGTAAGTGCAAGCATTTATAAATCGGGTGTTTGTAAATCTGGAGAGCAAATAGGAGCAGTAATACACACACACACACATACACACACTCTGGAACAATTTCTCTGTTAATGAGATCAACATCAATATCAGAACCATGTGTCCTGGTTATTTTACTGCAAGAAGCAATTAAGCAAAATTAATTCAACTTGGTATTTCTGTTCATGTATTATATTCAAAGCTTAAGTCCGGACAGTTACTTTTGCAGTGTCCCAGACAAAATGTCATGCCTGGAATGCAAACGATTTTGTCAAAATTGATATTTTCAAAATAATGATTGAGTATGGATTTGGATGAAGTGAAGCCATGCACTGAGGTCTTGGTAATGCAACTTTTGAGTCTGACAGAAATCAGTAACTCTACTATCATTGCATAATGGGATGACCAGGAAGGAAGGCAGATTAGTTGGACTACTTTCAACTCACATTTTCTTTATTCTTAAAGGTAAGTGACAATTACTTAAGAAAGCACTTCCCAAAGTGTACGTCAAGATACCAAGTGAGACCATGAATTCTGTGGCAGCAACTGTTGCCTGGGACTCTGACTGGCTTCGAACAGTCATATCCCTCTGCCCTCTCAGCACTGCCACCTCCTCCCCTTATAGTCCTGCATTTCCCATCTCCCTCATATTCATTTCCCATTAAGGGATTGTGATCGATCTCAAGATGGGACCACAGAAGGAAAAGGTTTGGGAAGCACTGACGTAAGGTACTGAAAATGCTTTCTCACTAAAAACATTTATGATAACTTATTTGGAAACAACAGAAGGCTTCCATTTAAACTAAACAATTTTGGAGAATAAGAAATATGAAAGTAAATAACAGAATGGAAGTAGGCCAGATGGTTATGTGAGACTGTGCTAAATTTAGCATTTAAATACAAATTAAGCATTTGCATTTTATTGGAAAATGACAAATCATTGCACATTTACCAACAGTTACAGTAGCAGTGAAAAACAGTAAAGTACATATTTTCTTCCTGCCTATGACATGATCTGGCTTCCACTCAGCAGTTTGCAAGAATGATGATTAAGATGAGAAACTCAATTGTTCAAGAGAAATCACAGTAGAAATCTACTTTTCAGAATTTTATGTTCTTCATGCTCTAATATGCTTTCACAAAATCCAATTCTAGACTAATAATGTCAAAACATTGGTTTCAAGGCACATATTCATTATGGAATGAAAGTTTCTCAGAAAGGACTATTGTCTTTTCTGTTCAAGAATACAGAAAAAATCAGTTCAGTCACTGTTTTTACAAATTCAAAATTAAAAAGCAAAATTAATTTCACATGGTCATGCTTCTTCCTAAATGTATGAGGGTGCCTGTTTCCATTTTAGACACAATAAGACATCTATTGGAATCAATATTGTCAGGAAAATGTCTTTTCATTGTGTTTTTTTTAAAATTCTGGACTAAACTGAGAAAGAACTATTTCAAAACCAGTGTTGAAAGAATCAACTGCATGTTCTGAAAAGCAAGTGAACCAACATCCATGACAAGCATTATAACAGCTACTTGAACATACAATAATCAAAATGGTTGCAGACAAACAGGAGCTGAGAGGTTAAGTGTTTCGATACAGTTGGCTAGACAAAGAGAAGTTGATTGGTCATTGGACTAGTGACCAGTTATGGTGAACAACGGCTTTTTGCCTGCCAACAGCCATGTTGACTGGTTGCCAAATCACTGAACATCTTGGAGCTGGAAAGAAGATGCAGTGAAATGATTTAATCTCCACTAGCATGGAAGCAGTGCTCTGTTTCTTGCAGTCAAAACTCACTTTAAGCCTGAAGAAAACCAATTAATCATTCCTTCAGCTGTTACTGTAAGCTGTGATTTTTAACTGATAAGTCACATTAATTTTACAAGTGAACCAGCCACCCTGTGCCTTCTGCAAAACAATGGAAGCATTTAGTAATGAGATTCCATGAAAAAAAATTGGTTCAGTAAGATCCAACTCAACAGAACTTGTGGACAAAGAATATTGAAATGTCCTTCCAGTTTTCCCCCCTGCATCCATGTGTGTTATCTTCCCTGTCTGTGTGTGTATAAGAAGGAGTTTATTCAGGGATTAGAGATTCAATTATTAATGTTATAAACTGCTGGATTAGACATGTTTATTTTTAGTTGATTAAGTCTGTACTAGTTTTATTGAAGAGAAATCCAGACAATTTTACCACTGTCTCCACACCACCCATTATTTTCAATTTTGTTTTATTACAATTATTCATCTTCTTTTTTGTGATCACTGGATTGCACCTCTATCCATCAATTTCAAAGAGGGGCTGCTTTCTAAGTCCTAACCACTATTTGTGTAAATATTTCTCTTTTTTTGCATTCAGCAAACTATTTAAATTAAGGTAAATCTGGGTCATGTAATTAACCTTCAGCATTGCAAAAAAACATTTTTACTTGTTGTATTGAAATCCTTCATAATTTCTGCACCTCCATCAAATTCCATCAGGTTTTTTGGTTTTGAGAAAAGTAACCTCAGCTTCTTTGCAACTCCTCATCCTAGGAGCCATTCTCTTAAGTCCTTTCTGAACTCTCTCCCCAGCCTTCATAATCTTCTGGTGCTCGAAATTGGAAACCATTGTCACATTGGGGCAGAAATATCTTATCTAGGTTCAGCAAAGTAACTTTGTCACTCATATATTTGATGCCTCTCTGTGCAGAAAGCTGAGTTTTCAGTTTAATGCATTTTGTAAACAATTTGGTCATTCTTATTATTCTGCTACTTCTGGTTCTTTGAACTTATCTATATCAAAATGATCATTTTTGAGGACTCTTCTCATGATTTTGTCAAGGGCTACTTATTGATTTTCAGAAACTACTTTTTTATGATCAGAGGCTCCACCTTCATTCTCACTAACTAAATTAATCAATGATGTAACCACAAAATAACAATATGGTTGAGATTTGGATTGGTATATGGGGTCATTGGAATCAGAATTAGGAGAATTCATCAATATCCTTAATTATCAACTCTCATTAATCCAAACTCCACAACACACAATGCAATTACTGATATCCTCAACACCTTAGCGTTTAAATTGGTGGCGTCAATAAACAAAGGTTTTTTTTTCAAAATAACTGACAGATACTTCAAAACAATTTTTAAAACTCACCATAAGTGCTCCTTCCATGGACTGCTGACATTACAGTGAATGCCTTTCTACCGCAGCGTAAGAAAAGCAGAGCATTCAAAACAAATGGTTACAACCATTTTAATACATTTCAGATCTCAATCTGAATTATTATTTAGTATGTAACAGTATTAGTTATAGTGGCATCCATTACAATTCTCCCCAAAAGTAGTTCCTGGTCTCATGAATCCTTAAAGTAGAGATTCTGCAATAAATTTCAAGGAATTACTTACTTCAGTAATTATTGTTTTCCTAGTTCTCAGGTAAATGAGCATTCCTGCTCTGTTCACCCCTTTTCAACCAAAAGTTCTTTGTTATCTCCTATTTTCAACTTCCTCTTCTCCCTGTTGAGCAACCTCTTCCTTTGATTCACCATTCCCTGCAGCCTCCTCCTTTGGCTCAGATCCTTTGTAACTTTGTTCTTGTTAACCCATGTAACCCCCAACCCCACCCTGTCACTCCCAACCCCCCCACCCCCCAAGTAGCCACCCAATTTCCTTCTCACCCCACTGATTGCAGCTTCCAAATCCTCACTGCCCTAACCCCTTACAGCCTCCTTCTTTTCCTCCATGTAGCTTCACCCTTCCCTATCCCCAGTCATCTTTTGTGGCCTCTCACTTTTCTTACCAATCGTTTTGATCTCCTCCTTTCTGCATCCCCTTTCTCTTTGAGCTTTCTAATTTCCTCACCACGTGCACAATACCATCCCACAAGTCCCTTAGCAGGTGACACCCACAAATCTTTATGACTGCAATCTCTGAGACCAAGAGCCAAGCTGATCGGATGTGCTGGGACATGCTCACCACATTTACTTGTCTTCTACATCATATCTCCAATCACAGGCTGATCCTATCCTGCTTGTTCATGCACCTATCAGCAGCAAACCTGGAAATGAAGTAGTCTGTAATTGGAGTAGCAGGGCCTCAGAGTTGCTCCCCAAAGGGACAATGTTGTTCTGATTGGCCACGACTCAAGTCCACCTTAAGGATGGTCCCCAGTTATAAGCTCAATTTGGAGCCCCCTCTCCTGAGTCTGAATATCACCTATTTTTCCCTCTTGGCTGAATCAGGTACAAATTAAAGAATGCTAGGGTGTTAGAAACCAGTGGAAGAAAACCTGTGACCTTATACATCTATCGAAATTCATGTCAAATACATCTCAAGAAAACTGTCTTAGTATCTATGTAAACCTGAAAACATTAAACTTTAGAGACTTTCTATAAGCAGCTATGATGACACTATTGGTAGTACTGGACTGCCAGCACATGTAAAATGCACTACTACATCTGACATAGCAATTAATATGAGCTTAAGTCTTGCGAGCTGCAGCATGATGATATCAGAGGGTTTTTGTTTTGCCTTGAGATGTTCAAGGCAGGTTGAATTAATGCCAGCAAAGTCTGGGCATGATGTTATTTTGGTTGTGCTGCAAGCTTTCAAATGTACTGCATGACTATTAGCTGAACAATCAGAATCCTAATGAAAAGTGAATTCTGAAAACTGAAGCCTGTTATGAATTACAAGCCTGGGGCAATTGGTATCAGCTTTTCACAGCTAGGAATATAACAAAATAGCATTTTGATAATTGGTGCTGAACAGCTTGGATACAGATGGCTTGCTATTATTGGTGAGCGTCATATTTTCTGTCCATGGAACAGTTCCACAGTTTCAGTGCTGAGAAGGCAACAAAGGAAAGAATGCAGATTTTCAAAATTTGTGTAATGTTCAAAGATCCCTCTTTCTATACAGATGAATTTGAATGAAGTGAAAGACAAAGCGATACTAAACTAATGTCTGAGCGATTAGCTTATTAAAAGGTCAATCCTTGTTCTGAAGCAATCAAATCATGGCTTTTGATTTTTCTTCTCAGTCTCCTCCTCTTTCCCTTGTGGCTACTTGAACAGAAGTACTCTCCTAAATGTTATTTCTGAATGATTTTTTCTTTGTCTCAAGGCATGAGAAAGATAGAAGTAGGAAATTTAAGTTTATTTTCTCCCTCCAACTTCAAGTCCTCCATCAGCGTCAAGATCAGACAATAATATCAATAAAATTCAGAATAAAACTCTCATTATCTGCCCCAGTACAGTGCCTCAGGTCTAACATAAGAACTCCCTAATGCTCTGATATCCCATTTCACACATAAGGCATTCTTACAGCCAATTTATTGCTGCATTGAAAATAGTTTTTGCCCTGTAAATCCAGATCAATTGGAAACAAGGTTTCTCTTTTTATGACATTTTGAAAAATGGGATTCAGTTTGAAACAAAAATGCTGCTTTTTGGAGTGGGGGGATAGGCATCCATGTATTTTGTAAAAGCATAATTGGTTCACTCATCCCCAATTGGAAGTGAAAACTGCCCTGCTCAGCTGGTATGGTCTATAGGTGACTCCAGTTCCACGCTAGTGTGTTGGACTCTTGTCTGAAGTGAACTACCCTCTTTCCTCAACATTTTCTGGGAGCTACAGGAGATGACAATACATGAGGCCTTGCCAGTAACACCACATTTCACAAACAAAACAAAAACAAGCTTCTATTGAAAGAGAGAAATAAAGCCTGCCCATTTTCTTTTCTGTATTGCTTCTGTTGCAGATTATGATCAGCATCTATCTCAATATTAAGATGTTGTTTTTATTTAAGTATTAATGATCTCCATACCTTAATGTGCAGGAAAATAGAACACTTATAGTTAGTGTCTCACTCACCATGAAGATTTAATATTAGAAGAGTGAAGTTTGAAGTTACAATGTACAATATATATTAGCATCAAAAGGGCAACTAGTCACTAAACACAAATCAGATGCACAAGGCTTCATTAGAGAGAGATGATTAATTAGCTTGAGGGGTATCATTTTGCAAGCATAGGGTATGGCATGGAAGCAAGGTGATTCAGGGAGTAAACTGCAGTTTTGGTGTCATTCTGCGATATATTCCAGCCATCAACCCAAATGAGCAGAAAGCACAGCGGTGTTGTTGTTATGTTTCTGCTGGCTTTGTCCTTCTGGGCAGTAGAGCCTCTGGGTTTGGTAGGTGCTATTGACGAGACTTGTTGGATTACTGCAGTACCTCCTCTTAATTATGAATGCTACTGCCACTTTACACTGGTGGTGAAGGGAATGAGTATTGAAGGTAGAGACAGAGAACCAACCATATTGTACTTCTTGTAAGTTGTTACTGGTCAAAGCAAATGGAGGGTAATCCACCAAACCCCTGATTTATGCATTATAGCTGGTGGACAGGCACTAGAAAACAGAAGATGGATTCATCAATGCAGAATTTCTAATCTATGACCCGCTCTTGTAACGAAAGGATTTGTGTGGCTGGCAAAATTCAGTTTCTGGCCAATGACAACACCTGGATGTTGATAACGGGTATTTCAGCAGGAATAATACCACTGAATATGAAGAGTGATGATTAGATTCTCATTGGAAATGAAACTTTTCTGGCACTTTCCTGACACAAGTGATACTTATCACTAACCATTCCAAGACTGGATGATGTCCAATTCTTGCATGTAATTGGAGTTTCAGTATCATAAATGGTGCTGAACACTGTGCAATCATCAACAAACATCCCCACTTCTGACTTTATAATGAAGGGAAAGATATTGATGAAACTGTTGATGATAGTAGGGCAGAGCCTGAGGAATTCGTGCAGTGGTGTCTTGGGACTGAAATGATTAATTACCAACAGTTACAACCTATTTTCTTCCATACTAGATGTAATTCCAATCAGCCAACAGTTTTCTACTTGATTCCAGTGTTGCTAGGGCTCATTGATGCCATATTTGATCAAGTGCTGCTTTAATGTTTCAGGCAGTCACCCTCACCTCACCTCTGAAGTGCAGCTGTTTTGTCTAGTTTAGACCAAGACTGCAATGAGGTCAGGAGCTGAGTGGCCCTGACAGAATCTAAACTGTGTGCAGTCAGCAGGTTATTCCTTTGCAATTATCAGTCAACAACACTGTCCATGACTCCTTTTCATCACTTTTCTGATGATAAAAAGTAGGCTTTTGGGGAAAAAGTAGTCTGGGTTGGATTTGTCTTGTTTTATGGAAAGGAGTAGATGTTGCAGCTATACTAGAAAACCTTGACTACAGGCACAGCCAGTTCTTGAACTCAAATCTTCAATGCCTTTTTCAGAATGTTGTCAGTGCTCACTGAGCTCTTTGTAGTAGCCAGGGTGCCTTCAGTCACTTCTTGATATCATGTGGAGTGAAATTAATAGGTTGAGGATTGGCATCTATAATACAGGGGACTGCAAGAGAAGGCCAAGATGGATCATCCACTAGGAATACCTGGATCAAGATGGATGCTAATGTTTCAGCCTTGTCTTTTGCACTGATCTGTTAGGTTGCTCCATTATTGTGGATAGGGACATTTGTGGAGCCTCCTCTTCATGCTGATTGTTGTATTGTTGACCACCATTTGTGACAGCAT
Source organism: Hemiscyllium ocellatum (assembly GCF_020745735.1). Taxonomy (NCBI): domain Eukaryota; kingdom Metazoa; phylum Chordata; class Chondrichthyes; order Orectolobiformes; family Hemiscylliidae; genus Hemiscyllium; species Hemiscyllium ocellatum. Next base: position 29,513,666 of record NC_083429.1, on the reverse strand, counting down.
CTCACAGGTTTGCAGACCTTAGATCAGATCCAATCATTGTTGTATGTCTTAGCCCTGTATTTTGCATGCTGTTTTTATTTGCAATGTAAATATTCCTGTGGCTTCACCAAGCTGTCATTGGATTTTTAGGTATGTTTGGTGCTGTTTCTTACATGACCTCCAACAACAGGGTTATCTGATGGTTTGTGGCAATGGTAGAGTGGGAGGTATGCTGGGCCAGGAGGTTACAGATTATGGTTCAATATAATTCCACTGCTGCTGATAGTCCACATTGATTCACTGATGCCCAGTTTAAGCATGTGGATTGCCAGTTCTGTTCAAATTCTGTCCAATTCAGCAGAGTGAAAGTGGTGCTGAACACAATGAAGAGTATTCTCAGTGTGAAAACAGGGCTTCATTTCCGCAATGATTATGCGATATTCACTTCTACCAACACTTTCATGTTCAGACACATCCACAACATGATCACCAGGCTTTTGTTGCCAGACTCACAATGGGATTCAAATTCATGTCCCCAGAACATCACCATTTCCCTCTAAGCTAAAACAAAGAACTGTGGATTCTGGTAATCTGAAACCAAAAATATACATTACTGGCAAAACATAGCAGGTCTGGCAGCATCTGTGGAGAGAAAAGTGGAATTAATGTGACTCTTCTTAAGAAGGGTTCTGAAGCTGAATCATTAACTCTGCTTTCCCTCCACAGATGCTATCAGACCTGCTGAGTCTGTCCAATAAGTTCTACTTTTCTTTAAGTTTTCACTTTTATTGGTCCCCTCAACGCTTGCCTCGATCCCAGTCTAGCAGTAACATCCTTTAAAGACTCAGCCAGTTGCATCAGTACAGATGCTACGAAGTCACTGATGGTGATGGATATTGAAGTTTGCACCCAAAGTATATTCTATTCCTTTGCCACTCTCAGTGTACTTTCCACATGGTGTTTAATATGGAGGAGCAGGTGGATGGGTGGTGCTTTCTTTGTTCGTATTGACCTGATGCCATGAGACATCTTGGATCACAGTCAAGATTGTGGACTCGCAGAGCAACTCCATTTTGTCTGATGTTTCCGACCGGCAGAACAGAGTATACCAGGGATGGTAATAGTATTGCCTATGAAATTGTTTGGAAGTATGTTTATGTCACTCTTGATAGACAAATCTGTGGGGTAATTCTGCACAAGCTGCCTAACATTAGCAAGGAATACTTTGCGGATTTGACAGGATTGGCATGCCATATTTTCTACCAGTGTCAAAACTGATGTTGGCTCTTCCGTGAGATTTCATTCCTTTCTCTAAACTTTGCAGTGATTTTTGATAAAACTCTCTGGCTAGCTTGGCCATTTCAAGACAGTTAAGTGTCAATCACATTGCTCTGTGTCTGGAGTCACATGTGCGTTAGATTGGCTAAATAAATTCTTGAACCTGATAGGTTTTTATGACAGGCAATTGACAAAAATTACAATGTCACCGTTAAAAATCACACAACACCAGGTTACAGTCCAACAGGTTTAATTGGAAGCACTAGGCTTTGGATTGCTGCTCATTTATCAGGTAATGAAGGAGAAGCGCTCCAAAAGCTAGTGCTTCCAATTAAACCTGTTGGACTATGACCTGGTGTTGTGTGATTTTTAACTTTGTATACCCCAGTTCAATACCAGCATCTCCAAATCATGACTACATGACCACCAGGCTTTTGTTGCCAGACTCACAATGGGATTCAAATTCATGTCCCCAGAACATCAGCCAAGTGCTCAGGATACTAGTCCAGTGACATGACCTTTGGGCTATCGTATCCACATATGACACATTGGCATATTCATTATTTAATACTTAGCAGGATTTCAGAGAACAATTGAAGTTGCAGTTTCACTTCAAAGTACAAATTTAGCAGTCTATCAAGAATTTCACAATTTGTTCCTACCTATAAACCTGACTCACTTCCTTCAAAAAGTAGAAATCGCTTCATAGTATTTTTGCTAAGTAAGAATTGAAACTTAATAAAACATTCTTGACAAGTTAGGGAATCTATAGAGTAAATGGTCACTAAGTGCACAAGAATGTTCATGGGTCAGGGATTGCTGCAATAGGGACCACACAAGTTAATATTTGTTGTCTGTGTAATTCTGCTGTTCCTGGGATACTCCTCAGTGCTACCTAGTTGTCAGTGCAACTTCACTGCATTTGAGGAATGTCAAAATTCAAATGACAAGAACTAACTGAGCTCAATTTGTGAAAATTCAGAATAAGATCTTCACTTAACTCCAAAACAGAGCATACCCTTCACATTAGATTGCATTTGATTCACCATAGTGCAAATAAACTACTACACATTGGCATTCTAGTTATGCTGCAAGGACCCACAATACAATGGCTGGAATCGAAGAAAATAATCTAGACTTCCCTCTTTAATCTTCTCACAGGTCTTTGACAAGGTCCCTCATGGCAGACTGCTGGAAAAGGTGAAGTCACATAGTATTTAGGGTGAACTGGCAAGTTGGATACAGAATTGGCTTAGTCATAGGTGACAGAGGGTAGCAGTGGAAGGATGTTTATTGAAATGGAAGTTTGTGACTCATGGTATTCCAAAGGCATCAGTAGTGTGACCTCTGCTGTTCATGATCACATAAATGATTTGGAGGAAAATGCAACTGGTCTAATTAGGAAGTTCGCAGATGATACAAAGATTGGTGAAGTTGCGGATAGTGAAAAGGATTGTCAAACAAAGAACAAAGAAAATTCACACCCCAGGAACAGGATCCAAGCCTGAACCAATCCAAATGTACTGTTTAAATCTGTTGATCAATTCCTCAGCATCTGTATTCCTCTGCTCCCCACCTCCTCATGCATCTGTCCAGACGCATCTTAAATGAATCTACCGTGCCTGCCTCTACCACCTCCGCTCGCAATGCGTTCCAGAGGCCTACCACCCTCTGTGTGAAGTACTTGCCATGTGTACCCCCCTTAAACTTTCCACTTCTCACCTTGAAAGCGTGACCTCTCACTATGGAATCCTTCACCCTGGAAAAAAGCCTGTCTCTATCCACCCTGTCTATACCCTTCATGATTTTGTAAACCTCAATCAGGTTCCCCCCTCAATCTCCTTTTTTCTAATGAAAATAAACCTAACCTACTCAACCTCTCTTCATAGCTAGCACCTTCCTTACCAGGCAACTTCCTCGTAAACCTTCTCTGCACCCTCTTCAAAGTGTCCACATCGTTTTGATAATGTGGCGACCAGGACTGTACACAGTATTCCAAATGCGGCCGAACCAACACCCTGTACAATTTTAACATGACTCGCCAGCTCTTATACTCAATATCCCATCCAATGAAGGCAAGCATACTATATGTCTTCTTGACCACTCTATCCACCTGTGCAGCAACCTTCAGGGTACAATGGACTTGCACTCCCAGATCCCTATGCCCATCAACTTTTCCCAAGACTCTTTGTTCATTGTATAATTTGCTCTAGAATTAGTCTTGCCGAAATGCATCACCTCACATTTGTCTGGATTGAAACATATCTGCCACTTTTCCGCCCAACTCTCTAGTCTATCTATATCCTCCTGTATTCTTTGACAGTCCCTTATGCTTTCTGCTACTCCACCAATCTTCGTGTCATCTGCAAACTTGCTGATCATACCAACAGTGCCCTCTTCTAGGTCATTCATGTATATTACAAACAAAAGTGTCCCCAACACTGACCCCTGTGGAACACCACTGGTCACCTTTCTCCTTGTCAGAAGAAACAGCAGGATAGATCAGTTGGAGGCATGGGTAGAAAAAAGAAAGATGCAGTTTAATCCAGACAACTGTGAGGTGATGCGTTTTGGAACATCAAGTACAGGTAGGAATTATACAGTAAAAGGTAGAACCCTTAGGAGTATTGATATGCAGAGGGACCTCAGTATACAGGTCCATAGATCACTGAAGGTGGCAGTGTAGGTAGATAATGTAGTAAAGAAGGCTTATGGCTGCACCTTATAAAATTTAGTCAGACCATACTTGGAATATTGAATATAGTTCAGGTCACCACACTACCAGAAGGGTGTGGATGCTTTGGAGAGGGTACAGAAGAAAGTTTAGCAGGATGTTGCCTGGTATGGGGGATTTTAGCTCTGAAGAAAGGTTGACCAGACTTCCATTTTTGTTTCACTGGAACACAGGACGTTGAGGGGCAGCCTAATAGAAGTTTATGCGATTGTGAGTGGCATGGATAGAGTGGAAAGTATGAGACTTTTTCCCAGGGCGGAGGAGTCAATTACGAGGAGACACAGGTTCAAGGTGTGAGCGGTGAAGAGTAAAAGAGATGTATGAGGCAAATTTTTCACACAAAGGATGGTGCGTGCCTGAAATGCACTGCCAGCGGAGATGGTAGAAGCAGACACAATAGCAGCATTCAAGAGACACCTGGACAAATACATGAATAGGAAGGGAATAGAGAGATACGGATCCTGGAAGCAAAGACAGTTTTAGTTTGGAAGGGCAAAATGTGGTGGTGCAGGCTTGGACAGCCAAAAGGCCGATTCCTGTGCTGTACTGTTCTTTGTTGCTTGTTGTTCTTTGATTCCACACTGCCAACCGTATTAGCTGTTCTACATCATGTTTGAATATACTTATTAAAACTGGAAAAAAAACAATCCCACATGTGATGTCTGATAGAGAGGTATAAACACATAGGCCTACTCTCTTAGATTTCATACAGATCTTCAAGTTTCCATTGCAAGCTGTTTTACACCAATAGTTCTGACATTTCAGTATTCCAATTGGCAAGATCTGAAATATGATGTTCCCTCAGGGAAGAATGTTTTCCAATTCAGGGCTCAATCTTATTCTTCGCACTTTTGAACATCAATACTCATTGATATTCACAAACTTATTTAGCAGTTGGGAGTGTGATGCTGGAAAAGCACAGTAGGTCAGGTAGTGTCTGAGGGGCAGCAGAATCGACGGTTCAGGATAAGCTCTTCATCAGGAATGAGGCTTGGATGTCGGGGTCGAGACCTTTTTTCATCTCTCCTCCCCAACTCACAAGCCTCATTCCTGATGAAGGGCTTATGCCCGAATCGTCGATTCTGCTGCTCCTCAGATGCTACCTAACCTGCTGTGCTTTTCCAGTACCGCACTCTCGACTCTGATCTTCCAGCATCTGCAGTCCTCATTTTCTCCAAACTTATTTAGCATACCAGCTGCAATTGTCTGCAGGTGAAAAAGAAATCATGAACTAATTCTTTTCAATGTTGTGTAATATTCTTTTTTTCATTTTGTCATATTGCACCAAACACCACTGACCCATCCATAACTAAAAATGCTTCATTACAGTAGCATGGAACTCAAATTACTTTCACTAGACACTTCAAAATTCAATGGGTAGGAACTATAGGTGTTGGATGATTTTTTTTTACACCTCAACTGGATCAAGTATAAATAATTATCATATCCACCTTCACACTAAGGACATGGTCAAGGCAACTCTTTTCATCAAAGTTAAGCAATCCCACGATGCAATGGCTTCAGGAAGTGGAGAAGGATGGAAGAATTTACAACACAATAAACATGAGAAATGTTTCACGTAATGACAGATTCAAATTCAGATCTTGCAAATACGAAGAATAGCTACCACCATTCTTAGCAAAAGCACAGAAAACCAGACATTATGGAGTTGATTATTGAAGTTTTGCATGTGTTAATTGTGAACATAGTCAGTAAACTAACAGTGGCTTAGGTTTCTAGGACCTAAGGGATATATTACTGCCTCCTTAATATCACTTTTGTGCACAAAAGAAACCATTACTTTCCATCATCTTTGTTTTCAACTGGATTTTTCTTCTTTAATTGTTCATGACCAGGAACGTTGAGCTTTGAAATGCCATTCAACAGAGAGGTGATTGAATCTTCACCAACACTGACTTTCAAAACATCAGCTACACTGGTGGAAAAAGGTAGCAATTAGAAGCAGATGGTTTGTTGAAGGTGAACAGATCACACCCAGACCATATCAGAAGTGGTCTCCCTGACACAAATAGCCAAATGTGATGCACATAATAAATTCACAATAGTAAGTCTATCCACCTCAGAATCTTGTAACTGGGACATTTGAGGTGGCTGTGGCACAGTGATAACGTCACTGGACTACTAATCCAGAACCTAAATTCTTTGGCATCATGGTGTAAATAAAAATCTGGAATTAAAAGGGTGTCTAATGGAAACCGTGTACAGGTAATCCCTGGATAACGTGTGTTTTGGCAGCACGAATTGGTCATATCATTGCTGAACAATTAGGGGACAATATTTTGAGATCACTTACCTCCATTGGCAATAGCATGAATCCAGCAGGGATTGGGTTTGTGTGCCTCATTCTGCACATGCATGATGTCAGCGCTGGTTTAGTGCTGTTCTCTGCATGCACCAGTATCAGCTGCTGACAGAGCAGCTTTCTGTGAGAGGTACTGTACAGACTGCAGCTTTACATATTTTAAATGTAATGTGTTAAATTTACTTTTGTTTCTTAACAAATGTGGTTTCAACCTTCATTCAGGCTGTTCTGTACTTTGTGTTACACTTTTGGGTGATTTTTGAGTGATTTCGTCTGCCCCTAACCTGACCTTTCCCATCGGCCCCATTATTTCTATTAAGCGATTTTCTATGAAGCGAGGTTTCCCTGGAATGCAGCTATGGTGTTATAGAAGAACTACCTGTAATCATGGTCAATCACTGTAAAACCATCTGGTTCATTAATGTCCTTTCAGGAAGGAAATCTGTAATTGCTCTATGGAATGATGTAGCAAGCCACTCAGTTCAAGGGCAAGAAGGGTTGGGCAATAAATGCTAGACCAGCCAGCGATGCCCACATCCCATGAGCAAATAACATAAAAACATTGAAAGAAGAGGAAAAAAGCATTGACTCAAATCTTCAAAAATCCACATCCTAAATCAGTATATAAAATTTGCATTAATGTTAACTGATAATGATTTGGAGCTAGCTATCATCATCGTTAACAGCTAACCTGAGAATGCAACTTTTTTTTGTTAAAAAAGGCTTTGTGATTTACACATGAAAGAAGTGAAACTGTCATGGTATTCTAACAGATGAAAGGCTTAACTTCCAGTGATGTTACATCACACCGTAAATTTTTACTATAAATTCTGTGTGTTAGGATTGAGCCCTCCACTACCATCTGATGAAGGAGCGACGCTCCGAAAGCTAGTGTGCTTCCAATTAAACCTGTTAGACTATAACCTGGTGTTGTGTGACCTTTAATTTTAAAATGTGTGCAAAATCAAAATTATTATGGGCAACTTCAATTCACAGTGAATGGCAACAATACATCCCAACATTTTGAACATTACTAGAGACATATTTTGGTTAACTTGTTTGAAGATACTCAGTACAACGATGCTTGTTGAAATAAGAATTCCTTGAACTTCACAGGTTCAAGTTTTTACCGTACAATTTCAAATAAATGTTAATGAGTCTGTCATGCTCCAGAGCTCTTTCACTTGTCGCATTTCATAACCCTCAGATAACAAGAAAATAAAATCAAACCATTGAACAGCAAAGCAAAATCTGAAGGGAAAGCACTATTTTACTGTAATGGAACAATGTTCATCATATGCTCACCAGCAAATACAGGGGACAAAAAATGAGACTCCTTCTCCGATCAGGAAGCTTTGATTAGATACTTAAAATCAAGTTTATTGCTCTCTCCAAGACTTGTTGGAATATTTCCTCTCCTTAAGCTACACAATTCTGTACTGTAGGCACAAGCTGCAGGAATTAATATGGAATGTTTTAAGTAGCATTTAAGATGTTCATACAAACTAAAAATTTTTCCAAGGTTGGGCGCAAATTTTAGGGAAGAAGTATGGGGAAAATTTTTCACACAGAGGGTGGTGGGTGCCTGGAACACACTATCTGTGGAGTTGGTGGAAGCAGGCATGTTAGCAACGTTTCAGGCATAGCTTGATGCACACATGAATTGAAGATTAACAGAGGGATAGGAACCGTGCATGTGCAATAAGTAGTGTGCCTAAGTGAGGAATAGGATTCGGCTCAGGCTTACTGCTCCTCGGATGCTGCCTGAACTGCTGTGCTTTTCCAGCACCACTCTAATCTAGTCTCTGGTTTCCAGAATCTGCAGTCATTGTTTTCACCTTGGTGGCCGAAGTGCCTGTTCCTGCACTGTACTGTATATTGCGTTGCATTAACAGAATAAAACTCATTTATAATGACAATGAACTTGAACTCTCGATAAGTAACAATTTATCACCCAGCCTATTATTCTTAAAAATCTTGAGAAAGTATGAGCTGTAAAAAGCTCCTACTACTGATCATACCAACTTCATTCGGAAGACTTGCTGCTCATATCCTGTCATGCTATAAACAGCTAAATAGCTATTTAAACATAGTCTTGTCTTTATTTCCGCGTATTCTCATTTTTTTTTATCCATAGATAACTCAAAAGAAAGACCCAGAAGTTTGTTTTTAAAATTAACTGTGCTAATTAGCATTCAAGTCTGCACTGAGGGCAATACAATGGCTCACACTTCAGCTCACTGCCAAACATTTGCCCATCCGGAACACCAAAACCAAGTAGCTGTAGACAAAGATAAAGGTTCTCATATTGAGGAGGTAGGAAAGGTGCACTTAAGATCATTGATGGTTAAATTGTTATGTTTTGTGGAGATAATTTCACAACTGACTGTCAGATACATGGACAGTTTCTCCAGTGATAGGAAGGATGTGTGGAGGTCTATGCATGGTTGGGGCTGGGTAAGGCAAAGAGTTTAACTTGGGTTAAGCCTTCCTGTTCCACAAGGAGTGCAATAAAAAAAGACATTTGGGTAAGCTGACTCGTGTAAATACTAATAATTTCAACTGATTTCAGACAGCTCCAATTTACGAGTTACAACTTAAAATTGGACGATTTTGTTTCTCAAACCCCAGCATTGCACAAAACCACTTCTTAAAGGTACCCTGAAAACAGATTTGCACCCAAATCACATTTGACTGTAGCTAGGATTGATGTGAAAATGTGATGGTTGATTTGTTCTTCCTCTCAGACATTTCTGGATACAAAGTGTTGGTGAATGACCTAAAATGTGAAGAACACAGTCATCCTTTGATTCCACATTCTTGTTCATTGATTCATCTTTCTTTCAATTCTTAAAACCTTGACCTGCAGGTAATTCAAAGGAAGTGGAAACAGGACTCAATGAGATTTGAGACTGTAGCCAGTGTTGGAAAAAGATCACAGCTGCTGATAAATTCTGTTCATATTTGGCAAAGGATCACAAATGAAGTTTGAAACTGAGGAAATGAGCATTAAAGTCTTGAAACTTTACCAAAAGCCTAACGGGCTCTGAAGTCTTCCAGCACCATTCAGCAGTTACTGTCTAAGATCTGAGCAGTATGTTTAAAAGAGAGAGGAAAACGCTACACGCATATTTGATGCATATTTATCACTATTGCTGCTTCATGTACCATGAAAATCTCAAACAATTTCAACAAAGATAATTTGAAAATCATAATGCATAAAGTACACACTAATGCAACATATGGGTCTATTTTAAGTGATAGCAATCCTAGGAATCCCACAGGACTTTTTATTCACTGTTGCATTCCTCGAAACAGAAGCTTATTATATCAACTTCAAACAACTCTCAATTCTAATATTAAAAAGTGCAAAAATCCCTACTCTTCAATTAACACTTTAAAGCAAGAGCTCTAATGACATATTTTCAAGGTGAGTGAGAGAACTCTATTTGTTATGAATGCAAACAACAGTCGATTATTTTCAAACCATGTATAATCTTAGTATAGTGCTGAGATTAATTGAAAGATTGCAGCACGATTTGACAAGATTCATTCAGATTTTCAACAAGCTTGGTAAACACAGTGATATTCCCCTGATTCCCATATTGAATTTATACGAATGTTGAGCAGTCGTTTTAATTTTCATGTTCTGTCTGCTGCGATTCCTCATTTGTGTCCTCACTTTCCATTTCTAAGGGAAAAAAAAATCAACAAAAATCCTGCCACTTTGTTCAACCTTTTTGTCTAGACTGGGTGGCAGTCATGAAGGATCAATATTTGGAGCAAAATGCTTGAACATTCATTTAATGGAAAACAGGCTTTCAAACATTGAAAAAAAACATCTGAAATCATTAAATGTGTTAACATTGTTATTGCAGACTTGAGAATCCCATTAGATGACTGAAAGGAAATTGGAAAGGGCTTTGAAGATGGGCTGAAATTCAAGTGAATAAATGTGTGTGTTCTTGATTCATTGTTTGAAAATTTAAACAATTAAATTTGCCACATGCCGTGAAGAAACTTCAAACTCATTTGCACATGTTTGGACAGGCTGTGTGGAAAAGCACACATAATAGGTAAGATGCTGGAAACAAAATAAATTGGCTGCGGTAGTTTTAGCATGTGAACTTTACCAATCTAAGAATGATTAGACACTATTATTAAAATTAGATTCACACATTAAGACTTGAAGAAAATATTTTTAAAAATTCATGGACGTTCTCATGGATACAATTTTTTTCAATGCCTGCTTTGAGGGGAAAAGGCATTTTAAAGTTCAAAAACAGATTTGAGGTTATTTTATAATAATCTGGAAAATGGCATAATTTAAAATAAAGATTGACATTTATTTGTGGAATCTAGTCCTTTTGCTTCCGAGATTTTTTTTTAAATGCAATGGCTGGGCAAGGCCATGCAAAAGCAACTCAATAGCATTTAATGTTCTTTGTATGATACGTTTGAACTTCTTTTCATTAAAAGGGAATTACTAAGACTCTTGAGAGATGAATAGTCGCATTCTTCCCCTTTACACTCATTGTCATTGCTGAAACTTATCATTATTCATAGAATTACATCATTCTGAACATAGTGTGACAAGGCTTTTGAACTATGACAGCCTGTCATTTTCTTCTGTACTTTATCTTAATGTCAGCCTCATCAACAATCATCCCTGTTGGATATAAATTTGCATTGCAGTGAGTTTAGCTGCTGCAATGAACACTGTTCATTTTTAATAAGATCATATCAAGCCTTTTTCATTCAGTCTGCTTGGAAATCACGCTTGTTGTACAGGTGCAGCTACACTACAAAAGCTAACAGGGAGAAAGCAAGGACTGCAGGTGCTGGAGCTCAGAATCGAGAGTTTAATGCTGGAAAAGCACAGCAGGTCAGGCAGCATCATGCTGAAGGTCATATGCCTGAGAGTTCGATTCTCTTGCTCCTCGGATGCTGCCTGACCTGCTGTGCTTTTCCAGCGCTACACTCTCGACTACAAAAACTAACAATGCAAAGTAAAATCAGAAAACAACAGATTATTTTAACTAGAATTCTGAATGCTTTTGTAAAGATCAATTAACCCTGACAATGAACATTTGCCCAAAACATTAAACTACAATTAAAAGGCACTGCAGGATAACTTTCTGGAACAAATTTTCTGTAAAATTTGGAGGGGAAAAACATAAAAAAAAGGATAAGTTGAAGTTTGCCACAAATGATAATTATCATGCTGACTGAGAATGTACATTCCTACCCGAGTTGAACAAATTAGAGTTTGTTCCAGCACATTAAGTAATTCAAATTAATGAGTCTTATTATGACAACCGGCTGTAGTGTTGAAGGCATGGGTAGAAGATGGTTGACTATTAGAAGAAAGAGAATCAGGATAACAGGCACATTTTCACAGTTAGAGAGGTGCCACTGGGATCAGTGCTGGGGCAACAATTATTTCCAATATGTATTAATGACTCAGATAAAGAAGGTTATAGTACTACAGCCAAGATTGTGGATGAGACAAAAATAAACTGCAGATGCTGGAATCCAAGGTCGACAACCAGGAGGCTGAAAGAATACAGCAAGCCAAGCAGCATCAGGAGGTGAAGAAGTCAACGTTTCATGTGTAATCCTCCTTCAGGACTGGAAGTGGCTAGTAGGGAAGCTGCAGATAAAAGAGCGTTGGGGGGCGGTGATGGTGAGATAGGGATAGGCGAACACAGGTAGAGGGGAGGAATGAATCTGGTTGGCAAAGGGTACAGTCTCTGCATTCAATGTATCATGCTTAAACTCTTCTGCCAACTCCAATCAGACACCACCACCAAGAACATCTTCCCTCCCCATCCCCCGCTGCCTTCTGCAAGGACCATTCCCTTCGCCAATCCTTGGTTTGTGTCACCCTCCCACCAATCCTCCCAAACCTCCAGGTACCCTCCCCTGCAACAAGAAAAGATGCAAAACCTGCCAGCACACCACCTCTCTCACCTCCATCCAGGGCTCCAAATAGTCCTTTCAGGTGAGACAGAGGTTCACCTGCCTCTCTTCCAACCTAGTTTACTGCATCAAGTGCTCCTGATGTGGTTTTCTCTACGGTGGGGAGACCAAACTCAGGGCACGTTTTGCTGAGCATCTCAGCCAGCCCGCAGGTTCCGACCAGACCTCACAGTTACCACCCATTCTAATTCCCCTTCACTCTCCCTTTCTGACGTGGCCACTTTCAGCCTCCTCCATTACCACAGTGAGTCAGATCACAAATTGGAGAAACAATATCTCATCTTCCGCCTAGCAGTCTACAGCCCAGAGGACTCAATATTGAGTTCTCCAATTTTAAATACCCTCCCTTCCTGTCCCCCAACTTCCTTCCCAGTCCCTCTCACTCACTTCCATTTCTTTCAGCTACCAACTGGATTCATTCTTCCCATCGACCAACCAGATCATATCCTATAAGTAGGTTCACCTATCCCTACCTCACCACCTTGCACCCCCGCACCCACCCTTTTACCTGCAGCTCCCCCCACACACATGTCCAGTCCTGAAGAAGGGTTATGCCTGAAACATTACTTTCTCTAGATGCTGATGCTGCCTGGCTTGCTGTGTTCTTCTAGCCTCCTGCTTGTTATGATTGTGGATGAAGCAAAAATTGGTGGGAAGGCAAGCAGTGAGGATGATAAAAAGAGTCTGCGGAACGATATGAGCAGGTTCAGAGAGTTGGAGTTTTGACAGATGGGATTTAACATGGCAGGAAGAATAGAGGAGCTGAATACGTTTGAAATGAAGAAAGACTGCAGAAATCCACAGAACAGAGAGATTAGGGAATCCTCATCCATGAATCGCAAGAAAACAAATATCGACATTCAGTGGATTATTGGGAAGGAAAATAAAATGTTGGGTTTTATTTCAAATGGAATGCATGATAAAAGTGTGGAATGCTTGCTGAAAGTATATAAAGGACTAGTCAGACCACAATTAGAACAGTTTTGGGCCCCTTATTTCATGAAAATAGCTTGCTCTTTGAGACATTCAAAAGAAGGCTCTGTTGATAGATCTTGGGGATTGTATATTGATATTCCAGGGCATGGCAATTTTAAAAAGGAGGACATATTGAGTTTTTTTTAAAAGCATTAAGGTATTCAAGTTCCCAGGACATGATGGAATCAATCCCAGAATGCTGAGGGAGGTAAGTGGGGAAATTGCAAGGCCCTTGAATGAAATCTTTATACCTTATTTAGTCATGGGAAAATCTCTAGAGAGCTAGAGAATTGGAAATGTAGTTCCTTTGCTTCAGAAGGGCAACAAGGCTAATCCAGGAAATTACTGGATTTCTGAGGAAGGGACACTTGAACTCGAATATTAACTCTGATTTCTCTTCACAGATGCTGCCAGACCTGTTGAGCTTTTCCAGCAATCTATATTTTGTTCCATCACTACTCTCTGTCTTCTATGACCAAGCCGCCTTTGTATCCATCTTACAAGCTGGTCCTCTGTGATTTTACCTTTTGTATGAGCCTACGATGAGGAACTTTGTCAATGGCCTTGCTGAAGTCTATACAGACAATATCTAGTACCCTGTCCTCATCAATCATTGGGTCACTTCCTCAAAAGCTTAATCAAGTTTGTGAGACATGACCTTCCCTGCACAAAGGCACGCTATATTTTGCAAATAAATCTATATTTTTCCAAATGTGAGTAAATTCGATCCCTAAGAATCTTCTCCAATAATTCCACTACCACCAACATAAGGCTCATTGGCATGTAATTTCCCAGATTGTCCCTGTTTCCTTTCTTAAACAAAGGAGCAACATTACCAATTCTCCAGCTCTCTGGAAACTCTCCCATGACCAAACAGGGTACAAAGATTTTGTACAAGGACCTAGCAATTTCCTTACCTGCCTCCTTCAGTATTCTGATATTGATCCCATCATGTCCTGAGGATTTTAATACCTTACTGCTTTTCAAAAAGAACCCAATACATCCTCCTTTTTTTTTATACCTACATGCCCTGGAATATAAACATACCCCTCCTGAAACTCACCATTAACCAGGCCCTTCTTCTTTGTGACTCCTCTAGCTCCATGCATAAATTCCCTCCTTTCTCCCTGAGTAAACCAATCCTTTCCCTAGCTACCCTCTTGCTCTTTATCTAAGTATAAAATGCCTTGGAGATTTCCATTAATCCTGTTTCCCACAGACACTTTGTGGGGTCTTTTAGTCCTCTTATATCTCTGTTTGAGTTCATTCCTATTATGTTTGTATTCTTCAAGGGTTTTATCTGTCTTCAGTTTCCTAATCTTACGTATGTCTCCTTTTTTATTTGACTAAGCTCTCAACTTCTCTTGTCAACCAAGGTTACTGAATCTTGCCATCTGTATCCTTCATTTCCACAGCAGCATGCCGGTCCTGATCTCCAATGAACTAGCCTTTAAACGATTCCCACACGCCAGACGTAAAATACCTTCATATAGCCACCTCTTGAGGCTGAATCATTAAGTATATTCAAGTCTGAGAGAGACTTTTGATCAGGAAGGGAATCAAAAGTTATTGGCAAAAAGCAGGAAAGTGGAGTTGAGAATGATCAGATCAGCTATTATGTTACTTAATGGCAAAATAGATTTGATGGGATGAATGGCCAACTATTGCTCCTATGACTTATGATCTTGATGAGAGCATTCAACTGAATATCATATGTAGAGAAAGCACGCTTGCATTCATTGCACAGCCCTTTCAGCATAGGAGTTTAGATGTCATGTTGAGATTGTACAGAACATTGGTAAACCTCTTCTGAAATACTGTGTGCAGTTCTGGTCGCTCTGCTATAGAAAGGATATTATTAAACTACAAAGGGTTCAGAAAACATTTATCAGGTTGTTGATGGGAGTGGAGGGTTTGAGTTTATAAGGAGAGGCTGTATAGGCTGGGACTTTTCTCACTGGACAGTAGGAAATTGACAGGTGACCTTATTGAGATTTAAAAATCATGAGGTGCATAGATAAGATTAAAGCAAGGATCTTTTCCTGAGGGTGGAGACATTCAAAACAAGGGGGCAAATTTTTAAGGTAAGACAAAGAAGATGTAAAAGGACAGGGAGGGCAACTTTTTTTACACAGAGAGTGGTTCATGTGTGGAAAGAACTGCCAGAGAAACTAGTAGATGGAAGTACAGTTACAACGTTTAAATGACATTCAGCTGAGTACATAAACAGGAAGGGTTTGAAGGGATATGACCTGAATGCAAGGTGATGGGAATAGTTTAGTTTGGGAACATGCTCAGCCTGGACGAGTTGGGCCGAAGAATCTGTTTCCATGCTGCATGACTCGATGACTAGGTTTCCATATAAACTTGTCCTGAATGGTTCCCTTTGACTAAATTCTTAAAATTATAACTGGTTCAGAACTGTCTATTTTTGCACACCTGCCACAGATAAATTTCAGCCTCAATGTCTTCTAAATTGCTAAATGTGCAAGCAATTTATCAGATCAAACAATTTTTCACATCAATACGCATTAAAAATTCATGTTCATAATCTTTTTTTCATTGCACTCAGTGGGGGGTGGTTTGCACCAATGATGTAATTGTCAGTTGTAACCAGTGTTATATTTAGTTTATTTAATGTGTATTTTACAGACATGTTGGAAGATGGATGTCATAGAAATGGTTTGAGACATTTGTTCAGCTTGATGCTGAAATAGAGTGCATCAAAACTCCCACGTGGAATAATGGCTATACAGGTCACATAATTTCTCACTACACATCACATATGCTCATGAATAGACCCAAGGACACTACTTTTGTTCTACAAACTGCCCAGTACACCTCAGATCACTGTTGGAAAACATGAATCGTCAAATGTACCCACTACTATAATGCAGTATAATGATGTTCACAACTGACAGGATGCTGAGCAGAAGCTAAACAGAACATTCTGCCTCTTACACAAATAAGTCAAAGTAAGTCAGATGTAGAACAGGATGTCCAAGTCATTAAATAGCCAAACCTGGATTTGTGGTGGTGCCTTAAGGAGATATACTTAGTATGATTTGATTTGATTTCTTGTTGTCACAAGTACCTAAGTACAGTGAAAAGTTTTGTTTTGCAAGCAGTATAGGCAGATCATATCAATCAAGGACATTCAGATTATTGGGAGTTTACTCAGAATGAGGCACACAAAATTATGGCTGCACGAGAGGTGCAAAAAGTAAGATCAACATGATTTGAAGTGAGAGAGGTCCATTCAGCAGTCTAATCACAGCAGGGAAGAAGCTGTTCTTGAACCTGTTGGTACATGTTTTCAAGCATCTATATCTTCTGCTGCAGGATGATAGCATGATGGCGGCTTACAGGATAATAGGAATTCAATGAAACATTCTGCCCATTTTTGCAAACTATCTGCTGGTTCATAAACTGGCAGCCTGGTAATCAAGGTTTCCCTCTGTATTTATATGTATGGCTTGCTGAGGATTGGGCATGCAATCAATATTGAACCATTGAAATCCAGCTCATCCAAAAAGCCATGCGTTTGCTCATTCCGCAGCTTTTTGAAAGGAAAACAAAACTGCAAAACTCTTTCCCTACATAAAAGATCTTCCCAATTCTGTGGTCCAGATCATATCAACCATGAAATGCTGGCAATGTTACTTTCTCCTTCGTGGCAAAGCCAAGCATTTCTCTGTTGTGAATCCAAAGTTTTTCCAAGGTCATCCTTTAGCATTCAACAAAGTTCTCCACTCATTCTGCAGCTACAGAAGGAAGTCAAAACCATATCTCTCTGAAGGCCCATAGCGATTACCTTAAATAGCATTGGTAGATGGAGGCAGAAAAAGGCATGGGCAAGAAGAGGAGAAGGTGAAGAGTGAAAGTGCTGAAGAGAGACTGTCACTTAGATCTACAAGGTCCATAATAGCCTGTGTGTGCCAAATCAGAGTGAGTTGCTGTTTCAGCCTGCACACAGAGTACACACAAACTGGCTTTTTTAACATGGTGGCACTGCTGCCTTAGAGCACCAAACACCTGGGTTTGATTCCACCCTCAGGCAACTGTTTGTGTGAAGTTACACATTCACCCAGTGTCTGCGTGGATTTTCTCCAGGTGCTCCAGTTTTCTACCACAGTTCAAAGATGTGCGGGTTAGTTTGATTGGCCATGCTAAGTTAACCTACAGTGTCTGAGAATGTACAGGCTAGGGAGATTATTCATGGGAAATGCAGGATTACAGGAATAAGGAAGGGGGCTGGATCTGGATGGAATGCTCTTCAGAGGGTTGGTGTGTATTTGATGGGCTGAATGGCTTGCTTCCATACTGTCGGGATTCTAAAAACAATATAGTCATGTAGGCCATAAAAGAAGTGGAGTAATCTATGCTAGCTGACAATTTAATTAGTTTGAGCTTCCAGAGTGCAAAAACGACAAAGTCAAGATTTGAAGTAGCCTTGCATCAAACTGTAATAGTGGGACCTTATCTTCAGTTCATCATGTTAATGAATTGCTACAGTTCTTCCTTGGCTTAAAAAAAAGTCCCAGTTACAGGATTGTGCTGCTGCCACTTGTCATTGTTGTCTGTGTTAATAATACTTGACCTTTTCGGCAGACACTAATAATTCAAACTGCACATGATCAAACACAGTTAATTCAGCAATGGACACATTACCATGGGATGCAATAAATTTTGGAAGAGATGTATGTTTAAAATTCTTTTGCCTATTCTTCTGGTCAGTAACAGCATGAATTCAGGTAAAAGAAACATATGTACCAAATTAAAATTAAATCATGTGTTCAGTCAAAATCAAAAGCTGTGTTAAATTATTGGGTTTACTTCTAGAAACACACACAATCGAAAGCACATCAAGTCAAATGTACAGCTCAGCAAGGGGCTAATACACTAACATAACTATTCTAGCACAAATGCCTTTGCATAAAGTTCTGTCCTTCATTGCCTGTCACAATGACAAACTGTCTCAGTGGCAATACATAAGCAAATATATACAAGGGTTAAGCTGACTATCGGTCCAAGTCTTTCTTTAGAGACTGCAACAGAACATAGGCTAACAATGCAGTGCAGTAGCTCAGGAACTCTGCACTAGAGGTCCATCTGTGGAACAATACGAAAATATAGACTTCATCACATGGTAGTAAAAAGACCCTTGAGGCACTATCTGGAAGTGGCGCTCTCTCCCACATATTGTTTATCCTGTAACCAATGAAATCAAAACAGATTATGTGATCGTTATCTTGTTGCCATTTGCCAGTTTAGCTGTGTGAACATTGACTGCTTCATGTGGAAAGTTAAAATAAATTCTGCTGTTTACTCTGAGAATTGAAATCACACAAAGAAATGACGCTAATGCACAGGCGTGTAAGTTAAAAAAAAATCCTGACATCACAAATGAACTTTTTTTAAGAGAAAAGAAAATCAATGTTAAGTATGTACAAAGCTTTTGGTGGACTGAATTGATAGAATAGAGTAGTGCTGGAAAAGCACAGCAGGTCAGGCAGCATCCAAGGAGCAGGAAAATCGACAGTTTGAGTCTCTGTTGTAAAAGGAGACAAATGCACTGCAAGACATTTTGTGTTTATTCACTATTAGAGTAGTACATAGTTATAGAGAGCAACTTGAGCAGCAGAACAAGTAATATGGGGTTTTCTAATTAAAAGGAGAAAGTGAGGACTGCAGATGCTGGAGATCAGAGCTGAAAATGTGTTGCTGGAAAAGCGCAGCAAGTCAGGCAGCATCGAAGGAGCAGGAGAATCGACATTTCGGGCATGAGCCCTTCTTCAGGCCATCTGTATCCTTCATTTCCACAGCAGCATGCCGGTCCTAAACTCGAATGAACTCGCCTTTAAAAGATTCCCACATGCCAGATGTAAAATACCTTCAAACAGCCACCTCCTGAGGCTGAATCATTAAGTATATTCAAGTCTGAGAGAGACTTTTGGTCAGGAAGGGAATCAAAAGTTATTGGCGAAAAGCAGGAAAGTGGAGTTGAGAATTATCAGATCAGCTATTATGTTACTTAATGGCAAAACAGATTTGATGGGCTGAATGGCCTACTATTGCTCCTATGACTTATGATCTTGATGAGAGTATTCAACTGAATATCATATGCAGAGAAAGCATGCTTGCATTCATTGCACAGCCCTTTCAGTATAGGAATTTAGATGTCATGTTGAGATTGTACAGAACATTGGTAATGTGTTGCTGGAAAAGCGCAGCAGGTCAGGCAGCATCCAAGGAGCAGAAGAATTGATGTTTTGGGTATGAGCCCTTCTTCAGGGCTGACCTGCTGCGCGTTTCCAGCAACACATTTTCAGCTCTGATCTCCAGCATCTGCAGTCCTCACTTTCTCCCAGAATATTGGTAAACCTTTTCTGGAATACGGTGTGCAATTCTGGTAGCACTGCTATAGGAAGGATATTATTAAACTACAAAAGGTTCAGAAAAATTTTATCAGGATGTTGATGGGAGTGGAGGGTTTGAGTTATATGGAGAGGTAATATAGGCTGGGACTTTTCTCACTGGACAGTAGGAAATTGACAGGTGACCTTATTGAGATTTAAAAATCATGAGGTGCATAGATAAGATCAAAGCAAGGATCTTTTCCTGAGGGTAGAGGCATTCAAAACAAGGGGGCATATTTTTAAGGTAAGACAAGGAAGATTTAAAAAGATAGGTGGGCAACTTTTTTTACACAGAGAGTGGTTCATGTGTGCCAGAGAAACTAGTGGATACAGCTACAGTTACGATGTTTAAAAGACATTTGGCTTAGTACATAAACAGGAAAGGTTTGGAGGGATATGAAAATTTATAGGTCTTTCCACAGGTGAGTGGACGCATCTCTGTGTGCCTTGGGGACATTTTGGGGGGGGTGGGGGGGGGGGTGTGTGGAATGGCAAAGCATTGAAGGTAAGCACAAGCAAAGAGGTTATGTAGAGTAGCACATGTCTCCACTATGCTCTATTATCTCAAAATCACTTCACACATGCAGTTCTTCCTTGAGGTTTGGGCCCACCTGGTTGACATTGTACAACTATGATCCATCTTACAGAAGATTCTTTGGACCAAGCCACAACTAACAACCTGGCATGAAAATCTACTAATATTTTATATAATACCAGTACCTCTTGACTGCCAACTGTCGCCGTTGACTTCACAAAGGGTAATTCACTTAGACATTGAGACATGGCCATTTAGGTTAAGCACATGTAGTGTGAATGCCGTGCAAGTTGTTTGCATGCACTGCAGTTATGAAATTGACATGGCATGATGGCATATACCAGCACATCAATCTCTTTGACTGATCACAATTAGAAAACATGATAAGTTGCCTGGTTTTGTGTCTGCACTGGGAGGGAAAGCAAGATAGAGGTAATCTGAGCCTGCAAGTTCTCAAAGATGCAGCAATGCACAAAAGTCAAAGCAAGGCAAGCATAGTTACAATGAGCACCCAACTTGGTGCTGTGTTTGTGTAAGCTAAGATCCCTGAGTTAAACCATGCTTCAATCCATGAGATGCACATCCTGTCCTTGCAAGCAAAATAGTCTGGCTACAGTATTGCAATGCAATGTGCTGTTGCATGCTAAAGTGCAACACTAAAATGAATAACTGTACTCTAAGTGGGTCAGAAGTGTGCTATGGTAATGTGGTGAAGCTGTTGCATGTCAGATACCAATCTCAATAGATGGGGGTTGCAGGTGGTCGGTGCTCATGAAACATAGCCTGAGATATTGGGTACTGCTGTCCAAGATGGCAGCCTCGCCGAGCAAGTGAGAAATTGGAACTACTACCTAACTACAGTGACAGCCATGTCAGGAATTGTTGCTGTCCAGTGTGTTTCCAGAGGATGGGAGAAAAGGTAACTGTAGATAAATAAGGTAAGGATAGATACTAATGATATGAAAGTGCATGGAAATAGACTTCTCTCACCATTCAAAACTTGGCTGTAAAGTTTTCTTTTCTCAATGTTGAGCATCTCATTTTTTTCCAATTTGACTGTATTTTCCCAAATGACATGTAAATGCCCACATCATTCAGGGAACGTTCAGCCCATTGTTACAGGGAGAAACAGTATCTGAACCACCTTCAGTGGCAAAAGTAATTAAAAGAAGTCAGTTAGAAATCTTTATAGATTGTTGGTTAATTCGTATGATTATTGGTTTTGAGTCCACAGAATCTTTATCAAACAATAACTAACAAGATCAAAATTAAAAGTACAGGGTGAGGTAGTGAAGAGAATGGGATGGGATCAGGTAACTCAAGGAGAAGCATTACAGAATTAAGGAGCTAAATGGCTATTTCTGTGTTTTTGTTTGATTTTATTGAACTAGATAACATAAATGTTTGAAGAAAACAAATCAATTCTTCAGTGAATTTGTTTTAAATGTTTTGTAATTTTTCAATCAAATGATTAGTTTTTTTTTAAACCGTGTGTACCTTTTGTATTCTTAGTTATCAGTGCTTTGTCAGATATTTTTTCTGCAGATTAGCACTAAGAAAAAAGTCCTGCCCCTAATCTGATAGTTTTTTAACAAATATTTCCTTATTTCAATTAGTCTTCAAAGGTCTGAAACTGATAGATTAGCAGTGGGGTGAGTTTTGAATCCCAACCTTCAGCACTTGAAAGAGTCAAGAGTCTTTGGAATTATTACATTGGAATAAACAGGTCCTGATTCACGGGAACATTTAACTATGACAATTTTGACAATCACGCGAAGGAAACAAATTTCAGGCCTATAGGTCCTTATGAGAATCAAGACATTTTTCTCTCTCACCATTTAAGGAATACTCTGCACCTTCACTGCTTCACTCACACATTATATTCCAGCAGCTGAACTCTTTTCCACTGATTCAACGTCTTGAAGTTACTTTGAGCTCTCTTCACAATTCATATTCCCATCACTGTTGCGTCATCCATAAACTTGGAAATACACAAATTCTTGATATAAACTGCAAACAGATGGGAGCCAAGCAGTGATGCTTGTGGTACCCAACTTGTCACAGCTTGTCAACGTGAGAAGTACCTATTTGTTCCTACTTTCTGCTTGCTGCCTGTTAACCAACCCTTATTCCATGCTGGTATATCATCACCCAACATATGTGCATCAATTGTTTCCACTGAACTCCTCTGTGGGACTTGATAAAAAGCCTTGCTGAAAGTCCAAATGCACCACATCCACTGAACCTACCTAATACTTCTGCTAGCCGCATCCTCAAAAAATTCTATCAAAAAAAAATCAAAACTGTGCTAAACATGATTTTCTGTTAAAGTTGACTCTGTCCAAATCAATACTTATTTTGTGAATGTCCAGCTATCACATCTTTATAATTGAACCTATAATTTTCCTTATTTCAAGTTAATAGGTTTGTAGTTTCCTATTTTCCCTCTCCTTCCATAATCAGTGGGGTGACATTGACAACTCTTTTTTCTGCAGACAATATTACAGTATGAGAAAAAAAGCACCCCTTTATTTTGAGACTTTGCCCACTGGTCCAAAACACTTTCAAGAAGTGAAACATCCTCTCAGCATTTACCCTATCAAGTCCCTTAAGAATCCTACATGTATTATCTCACTCATTTACTGTTTGCAACAAATGGTCTTTTCATTTATGAAAGAGCACTGTGATGCATTTGTTCCAACATGATATTAAGCTGTACTCTGTTGAGCTTGTTAGGAAGGTGACACACAGTCTCTGAATGCAAAGTGAATTGCAAATACTACAGTAGACAAATGTTATCCAATGCTTTCAATGAGTGTAAAGGCACAAGACAGAGTTGTAATATCCTGCTGCTGCTACCAGGTATGAAGGCATGTTCTCAAGTTCATACAGGAACTTGAACCAAGGTTTGACACACTCAGCATAGTTATTTCACTTTATAATCAGAAAATGAAGGAAGAAATCTATCTGGTGACGTGCATGGTGCATTGCCAAACTCAAATAGCAAAATTTCCTATTGTTTTCAGCAGCCTTTAAACATACTTTTGTCGATTTATTTGATACAGATCCAATGTCAGGACTTTCATCATTGTCTCCAGCTCTGCAAAACTGCTGTCATTATCCACTCTTCAAATCACCAATTCTCAAGCTTTCTATTATTATCCCATATTTAACTTTACATGTGGCTTTTTTTTTCTCAAACCTGTTCAAATGGTCACTCCACAATTATGCTTCCACCTCACTGCATTCAAAGTCCTTCAATATTTTTTCAGGGAAAATCACTGCTGGTGCTTTCTGCGAAGTAATAATGTTCCACTCTTGCTTGGCAAACACTTTAGCATGGGAAAATTCCATGACACTTCTGTCTCATGTTTTTATTCCTGCAATCATTCTGCCCTTTTCCACTGAGGATCCAGCCCTCAAAATACAATTTTAAAATCTGCAGACTATTCGAATCCACCTTTTCTCCCCACTTTCTTATCCTGTTTTTCAGTTGTTCAGATCAGCTATATACAATGAAATGTTGACCAACCTCAATTCATTATAACTGCTTAAGGTCTTCAAATAAATTCTATGAAAACCCTGAGTCTAAAATGACTTTCAATTTTTCCTCCAGACTTGTGAATTATAGCCTTTCCTAAAATCGACAGTATCTATGGCATGGTGGAACCAAAAACTCTAAAAAGAGGTCACAAGTGCAAATCCACATTTAGATTGGCTTGTGGGAATAACCCAAGAATTGAAAAGAAAGTTTCCTGCCATTAGGAAGTTAAATTTGATACACATATGAAGTTGCACTTCTAGCATTTTCATTTCTATTTAAGGCTACGTCTTGTCGCAATCTATGATGTTTATCATTTGTCAAATGGGAGTTTACCAGGATGTCTCTGAGAGACAAACCATTTTCATGACTTTTAAAAGCATCATTTCTTTTGAAATGATCCATGAATGTCATAAGTGCCAGCTATTTGAAAAGAAACAAAAGTATCCCTAAGGATGTTGAATCAAAATTCAACACATCTTGTTTGTTTCCTAAAGTTTTGAAATCATGTTGACATGACAGAAATATTATCAGGAATACTTCATGAAGAAACAGTTAATTGATGTTTCTGTGCACAATGACTGTGTGCAACCATAATCATTGCATATCTCTCTCTATCATTTAAATCCCCCTGCCAAATATATTCATCTCACCATTCAGGATGGTATAACAAAAAGACACCCTTTTAAAAAGTCATCCAGAGAAGTCTTAAACACAGACCGGTGAAATTTAGTGCTGGAGAAAACCATTTGGCCCATGATGACTACACCTGGTCCTACCGGACTAATCCAAATTGATATCTCATTTTCTGCTTGGGATCTGTACAGACTTCAGAGCTAAATATCAACAATTATAGAACCTGAACACTTTAAAAATTCTTTATCTACCTTCACACCTCAGGCCCTGTCATGACATTGGCTACTTTCAGCACGGCTAACCCGTTTTCACCTATTAGGGTTCCCATTATCAACCTGGCAAATCATCTATTCCTTTATTTGCCTAACCTTTGTTCTCTCTCTCTCTCTCTCTCTCTCTCTTTGAGCTCCATCGCCACCTATCTGCTCACTCTTTCCCTCCACCCATCTCCCATCTATTCCCACACCCAAGTCTTCAGCATATCTCCCTTTATCTCACCACTGTTGGTTCTGAAGAAGGGTCACTGGACTCAAACCGTTAACTCTGCTTTTTTTTCCACATGTTGCCAAACCTGCCTAGTTTATAAGCAATTTCTGGTATTATTTGGCACTGCTGCTGTCTCACAACCCTGCCTTTTATACTGCTTCAAACATTTATCCAAATTCCCATTCAACACACTTTGGTCTATGCTTTTTATTATTGATTCATAGGATGAGGGTGTCATTGGCTAGACCAGCATTTATTGCCCATCTCAATTGCCGGGAGGGCAATTAAGAGTCAACTGCATAGCTGTGGGTCTACAGTCATATGGAGGCCAGACCAGGTAAGGATGACAGTTTCCACCTCAAAAATACATTAGTGAAGCAAAAAGTGCTTTTACTCATAATCAACAATGGATTCATGATCATCATGAGACACTTAATTCTAGATTTCTTTATAAGCTGAATTCACCAGAACATTATCTGGGTCTCTACGTTAACAGTTTATTAATAATATCATTAGACCATTGCCCAAACAAACCCTCATCGAATATCTCCACTAAATCTGCATAAAGAAGATTTTCACAGCATCTTTTGTGCTCAGTTTTTCCAACCTCAAAAGCCATTACCCAGAATTTCTTGATTTCAAAATAAAACTAAAACAGATCTGCCTAACTTGATTATTACTGAAGAGACGTATGGCTCAATCTTTCTTTCTGTCAAGGAAAATCTGTCTGCCTCTTCCCACCCCACACCTTTCCTGGGTGATTACTTTGAAAATACTGAGGAAATGCCTGTTAATCTTGAATTCATATCGCTTTCTCATTCTAGATATGCACTTATTGGTACATATTGCTCATGCACGAGTAATACACATATCAATCATACAAAATCCCCACAGTAACATTCCACTTCAAACATATAAGCAGTTAGCATCTTCAAATATGCTACAAGACTCTAATACAGGAGACAATAGAACAGTGCATATTTGCTCTTCATAAGCTTATTTTCTCTCTTTTATGAGCAACTAGGCTATTAGTACTGTTGGCACTGTTCCAAAGATTCCACTATAATTCCTGTAACTGTTAAACAGTAATTCTTGAACAACTAGGGAATAAATACAGGGCTAAAAATAACTGAACCAAATTTCAGTATAATGACAGTTTACATTAATGCTACCCCATGTCACAGAGCAACTTAAACTGAATCAAATGAACAGCTAAATTACGCAATCTAAGCAACTAATGTCAAAGATAAATTATAAGCATCATAACAAGTTATTACAATTCAACAAGGGAATCATTGAGGTGAATGTATCACCTCTAATATGAAATAAAATAAAAATAACTAACAGCACAAAAAAAAATGATGCATGCAGAATAAATTTGACAGAAGAGAACCATAGGTGCCCATTAAGATAGCACATTAGCAGGTTAAATCATTGAGTTGCATGAGTATGAGAAATAGATTCATGGTCATCACTCCATATGAAGTACTTTTCAACTTGATTAAAGAGTAACAACTGGAGGTATGTGCTGAGGAAATTAACTTCTCCTCAGATAAACTATTTGGTGGAGAAAGATAAAGCAGGATGTTGAATCATCCTGGAGCAGCCATCATTGTCATTAGTAAAGATACAGGAGCCAATGGCTTCTCCATTTTCTCGGGTGCTAAGTGGGCTTCATCACAGGAAGGCGTAAAAAGGAACAATTAATTTTATTTATTTTAAAGTGCAAGGAGTTTTCCCTTTCACAAAGTAGAAGTCACACTCCAGGACTTAAGCACTAAAAGCAAGGATGATTATCCAAAGCATTCCCAATGTGCTTTCGTTTGGATAAAAGATTGAACTGTGGTCCCACCTGCCCTCTCAAAGATGCAAATTATTTTACAGCACTATTTAAATCGTGAGCTATCATATTCTCTTGCCAGCATTTATCGCTCAATCAAGATCACAATTACAGGTGACTTGAACTTTTACCTGTTGTTGCTCTGGGACCATTCTGAGTGCAAATTTGGTGTTGATTTTCCTACTTCATAATTCACTAGACATCAAAAGTACTTGATTGGATATAAAGCGTTTGAAATGCCTGGTGGTCAGGTAAGCTACTATATGAACACAATTATTTTGTTTTTACTTCCTTTTAGACCAACTTCTGAAGATAAAGTAACTGACACATTGATCTCAGAAAAAAAGTCCTGCCCATTTTGTGTTATTGTTAAAACGAACAGTAGTATCTGGATCCTGAACTATGCAGCAATTCCTCCTTATCTCCACATCTGGGCAATTTATTACCGAAGATGTCTCCAGTTATTTTGTGTTCCACACAATGCAAGTGAGCACCCTCATGTCCTCAGAGGCTCAGGATTCAATACCAGCACCAGTGGGATAAACCTTTAAGTAAGTTCTTAATTGCCTACTTATGCACTTTAAATGGTGCCTGGGTGGGAGTGCCATCCTCAAACCTTCTTGCCCAGACTTAATAGAGTCAGTGGCAGGAAGGAATCAGAGTTTCACCTGGCACCCACCACCCAATTAAATACCCTGACTAGCCTCCAAATTCACCTTCATGGAAGGCATTAAATACTGAATAACAAGCGGTCTTGTCTAAAGAAGCCAAAATACATTCTGAGTCCAAATTGGGAAATGCTAAAAGTAAAAGATTGCAAGAAATGGAGAATATTTTCAAAGATTCTTCATATATTGATGGGGTTATACATTTTCAAAGGAATTAGCTTAAAAATGCAGTCAGGAAGTACTAAGATTGTGAATTATAGTGATGGTCAAATGCATTACAGAACACCGATTTTCAGCTGCGAGGATTATGCAAATTTTAAGCAAAGGAAGACCATTTGTCAATCTAGATAATTTGAAGAGTAAGGTTCAAATAAGTACTGAGTGATTTCATTTAATTTATCTTTGGGGGAGAAAGTAACATTGGAAGTCAATTTTTTGAGCTTACAAGGAAAACAGAACTGTGGCAAGCACAGACAGTCATGGTTTCATGGTTGGTTCTCAATTAGCGATTTAAAAATAAGCATATTTCGTATTACAAAAAAGGGCAAATGTTTTATTTCCATCTCATCCAACTTCTAGTTCCAAGTATTGTTCATGGCAATTAAATGTATTTGAGTCAAAAACAGCATCAGGAGTGGTGTCCTCCAGTTGGAGGCATTTCCACAATTGCTCCAGATTTCTGCAAGTACACAGAAGATATTGTTCCTCAAGCTGTTGCATTTCTTGTTTTTATCAGTCTCGCATTAAGACAAGTTCAAAACAGTCTTGCTAATTGTCTGCAGCTGGCAGAGATGTTTGCTTCTATCCTTGCCAACTTCCTGACTGAAGTAAAGTAAATAATCCAGCTATCGCATCATGCATTAGACATAATAGCTAACAGTTGCACTGAAGGTAAAATATCTCCAGCTATCGTCAACAGAAGGAAACAATGGTTTCCAGTTTCAATTTTCAGGAAATTCCTGTTGCGTTTCCACTTTCACTATTGCAAACTTACAGATGATCGTGTGTTGTTGGATAGAAATGGCTCTTATGCAGTTAACAATGACCTCATAGGAGAATTCATTCAAGGTAAGTGGCAGTGAATCGACAACCCACTTTACTGTTGACATTATTTTCTTTTTCATTGAATACTGAATGCAGCCTTACCTTCACCCTTGCAATATGACTCAGTGACAAATGTCAATCAAGCATAACACAAATCTAGCTTCAATAATTAATGAGGGTGGATTCAAAATGTAACTCATATAAACTTGCACCTTGACCCTATTAAAAGTCAGCCTGAAACATCCTCCATCAGCTCACATACTGACAGCCCACTGAGTATATATGTACGATTCAAGTCCAGAGCATAAGTTGGTGGAGGAAGGAATGCCCCAGGTCACTGATACTCGGAGAACTGTCGGAGAGCAGGGATATGCTCAAACTCAGGCAAGAGGCGGCCCTGTGATGTCAACAATTAAGAATTTCATAGAAATGCACAAGCTGATACAGGAGCAATGGACAGTTTTATCGGAGGCAGTGAGAACACTGATTCGACGTTTGTGGGACTGCAGCAATGCTGTTGGCACCATGTTGTCTCTGCCATTTGAGTGCCTGACTGGCTTCATGGGCAGGTTGGTAGTTGCTATGGAGAGCATCAGGGCCAACACCATCAGTGTCTGCTTGATCAATGCATGAGTTTGCATTCCATTGCTCCAGCCATTACCACCAAAAACAGCAAGATGACTGGGGAACCGGAGACCTTGACCTCACTCTAGGTATTCTATCCTTACAAAAATACAGGGTGTTGGAATCAGCAGCATACTGGCTAGTTAATATAAGCAAAATCTAGGGAAATAAACCAAGGCTGTACAATCTCCCAAGTATAATTTAGAGATTGCATATTTTACTCAAACTTCATCTGATCATTTTGGGCAAAGTATTATTTAATAACACCAGACTTTTTTGATTGAAACTGTCCATTCTTAACGTTCAACTGTTTTTGATACCACTAGTGACTTTCAATATATAAAAGTTGAAAACCCATGCTCGAGTACATTTCGATACAGTCCAAACTAACCTTCTGTGCATTATTCACTTCAGAGTTCTTTAACCAACTATTCAGAGATATTATTACACATCTCTGGAGCAGGTGGGATTTGCACCCAGGTGTCCTGGCTCCGAGGTAGGGAGATATTTTTCATCAACGTTTGCGGAGATGTTATTGCACCTCACTAGAGCAAGTGGGATTTGAAGTTATATCACCTGGCTTAGAAGTAGGGACATTATAACTGTGTCATAAGAGTCTCTTAATATTCCTCTTTTATGTACCAACTAAACGTTGGTGCCTATTCATCTGTGATGGCTTTGCAACTAAACTGAAGTCTATCTTCAACCAACATCCAACACAGTGCAATTCCTGAAACAGGAATCTTAAAGACTTTGTCCTTTTCTCATGAGTAGTCATTATCACTGCTCTAACACAGATTAGCCAAATCATTACGTGGCACAGGTCAAGCCTGGAAACTTACCTTCTTAACTGCCATACCGTAAAGATGCGTTTACTCATTCAGAGTGGCTATGTCATGCCATTATAATTTATGGACATTGATTTCTAGCTGCAGTAATTTAGCTCAAGAAGAAAAAAAAAATCACTTGGGAAGCATATCGTTCATTTGGATCAGTAAAATTTGCATAAATAAAACATAGCCAATAAAGCTTTTAGGAATCGCTCACATAATTTTCTCTGACCTTCCAATATTAAAGCAAAACGTGAATCATAAATTTGCACAGGTTTTATTAACAATGTAAACTTAATGTGATGCCCAACCAAAATATCAAGTTAGGATATTTCTAATCAGATTGTGGGGTTGTT
This sequence comes from Hemiscyllium ocellatum, assembly GCF_020745735.1. Taxonomy (NCBI): domain Eukaryota; kingdom Metazoa; phylum Chordata; class Chondrichthyes; order Orectolobiformes; family Hemiscylliidae; genus Hemiscyllium; species Hemiscyllium ocellatum. Next base: position 29,483,416 of record NC_083429.1, on the reverse strand, counting down.
ACTACAACCCTTGGTGTATATACCAAACAAATGAAAATAGCTTTTTTTATGCATCACATTTCACAAATCTATCTGCAGAAGATTACAGAGACAGGGAGCAGTGAGGCCATTGAGGTGTTTAAAAATAAGGACATGATTTTTAAAAGCAATAAATCGATTGAGATCCAGTAAGGTCAGCAGGCACGAGTGATAGGTAAACAAGACTAGATGTGAGTTCAGATATAGGTAGAGTTTTACATAAACTTAAGTATTGAGGTTATGGTTATGGATAAGAAGTAGCAATGTGGAAGATCAGCCAGGAATATATTCAAAAATCAAATTGAAAGATAACAAAGGTTCAAATAAGTGTTTAAGCAATAGATAAACTGAGGTGGGGCAAAGTAGAGAAATCACAAAAAGGGTGCTGACTGATAGTGTGATATGTGATAGGAAGCTTATTTTCAAGTCAACTTTGACACTAAAGTTGCAAACAGATAGGATTAACCTCAGAAAGTGATCAGGAGAGAAATGGAGCCGGTAGCTAGCTGCAATATCAAATTCTAGATGAATATTAGTGTCAATTTGATAACCTTCAATTCAAAGAAAAATTGTTTGCGTGATTCAAACTCTCCTCATATTATCCAAAATAAGCAAAAAATGCATATTGTGCTGCAGCTGGTAAAAGCTAATATTACACATTCTTGGATGATGTAAAGAACAGTTTCCTTTGTCCTTGCAGAGCGGCTGATGTCATGGAATCTTTCATGGCTGATATGTTTGGTTGCACAAGATCCACGTTTGAGGTGCTAAATGGTCAACCCAGCATCTGGTATGGCATGAAAGAATCAGTATGCTTTTGCAGAGATATGTCCCAAATTGGATAGGGAAGAAAACAAATATCCAACACTTCCTGCACCTTCAATTTCAAAAATGTATCTTCGTGCATGAGCAGAAGAGGTAAATATCCTTATGAGACCACATTGCAAGACTGATTTGCCCTTAAGATAACGAATGTCATATGCTCTGAGGAAAAGTAGATCTTGGGAACACTATGTTTTCTTGAAATATAATATAGGAGAATGGGGTCTAAGAACAGAGGCCATGTTCCTACTAATCACAGAGAATGGAATACTAATGCTTCACAACCTTCTCAGTCTCTGACAATCCTTGCTGTCTTCCATTTTTTTAGAATTCTGAAACCCTGATCTTTCTCCCTGGCCTTCACATCCTTCTCACCCATTCCCTTTCCACCTAACCAAAACCAACCACACTGGATCAATGAGGATTTCACCAGTTCTCTCAGTTCCCTTCCCCACACCTTATCCCAGCCTCCAACTCGGCAGTGCCCTCTTTAACTGTCCTACCTGTCCATCTTCCTTCCCATCTATCTGCTCCATCCTCTCCGACATATTACCTTCACCCCTACCTTCATCAACCTATCGCTTTCACAGCTACATCCCCCCAGCCCCACCCTCTCCCATTTATCTCGCAGCCCTCTTGGGCCACAAGTCTCATTCCCGATGAAGGGCTTATGCTCAAAATGTTGATTCTTCTGATCCTCGGATGCTGTCTGACTGGCTGTGCTTTTCCAGCACCACACTCTTCGACTTCCCCCCAAATCCCCTCATCCCACCACCGATTCTTCAAGACTGCTACTGGCCAAATCTGGGTTGATTCTTTGCACCTCATCAGCTCCACGGAAAATTGACTTGAGGCCTGAGATCAGCAGTATATCAGAACTTGCCATTCAAGCACAATGATTTCACCTTGTTTCATTATCCCTGACCTCACCCATTACAGCTCAAACCCACAAGTGCCACAATCATAACACAAATTGGAAATGTTTCATAAAACAGTTTCCAATTGGAAATTTCAGTCACAAAATAAATCTTACTGCTCCTTTCGTTTAGTGCCGAACTGATTCAACAACCTGAATAATTTATGCAGTACATAAATCATAGCTCATATAATTCTCTGGGACAATGCATCTTCTGTACTTCATTGGATTAAACGTGAGTTTGTGAGTAGCTTGCGAACCAAGACCCAATTAAAAACTTTACAGTTGCATACAACAGAACACAAATCATGATCAAGGTGAAATTCAAATCTAATTAATATACTTGCTGCTTTAATTCCTCTTGGGGTTATTAAATAAAGGTCCCTCAATCATAGTTCTCTAAATTCTAATGTATTTTTACTCTTCAGTAGACAATCTTAATCTCATAAAATAAGCATTGTACTCCACTAATTGACTATGGTCTCCAATTACTTTGATTAACGTCAGCCAAGTTACAAAACTTAAAAAGAAAATAGCTTTAAGCTGTTCAAAGATAGGAAGAAATACAAAAGAGACGTAAATTTACAGTTGTGCCATGTTGTAGAGCCCAATCCAAATTTAAATTATACCACCCAGTATGTTGACCTTGAGGGACCAGTTGTAATAGAATTTTGAAGTGCTCCAACAGTTCAAATGCTATTTAGGAAATGGTAAATTGACAAACTATTTTAGGAAAGTCAGAAGTTGAGCTGAAGATAGACCACAGTCGTAGAACTTTTATTCAACATAAAAACAACTCTCAGGATCACTGGCGAGAACAAAAGGACTGGATTATTAAGTTTCTAATTCAGGTGTCTGCTAAGCATACAGAGCCAATTCAGCAAATTTTGTTTGGACGCACCTACACGCTACAGTTGATTGTAAGTTATGGAACTAGACTTTGTCAAATCACAGGAGATACTTACTCAAGTTTTCTGAAGTAAAAAAGGGAACGAATGTCAAGAGCACAAGTGATGCAAAATTCTTCTCAGTGGAAGTTTACATTTATGTCACATCTTCTATCATCAAAAAGTCTTAAATTAATTTGTGCAAGAATTATTTGGGTGTGTGGTAATCCTAAAACTAGTATCCTCCCAAAAAAAGCTGTATAATGAGTGATCCCATTTTCAGATCTACTCTTTGAGTGATGTTCATTGAGGGATGGGATGTTAAAAGAGGACCTACCTGCAAGCAGACTATTTAATTAGGAAAGAGGTAGGCATAAGAACAAAATCTTTTAGAGGAAGGCAAGTAGAGTCAATAGAATTTCCAAAAGTAACTCAAAATATTGTACTTATCATTGCAAATCCCATGGAAAGGAAAACCACTGTCGGTCCCCTTATAAACCAAAGGCCCAGATACCATCTTGTCTTCTCTGTGCTCTTACCAACTTCCAGTTGCCCCAAATGGCTTGACAAAGGAAAACTCATTGGATGGATGCAGAACATTTTACTAACTGGGCAGATCATAAGATGTCGGTCGAAACGTGTGGTGCTGGAAAAGCACAGCCAGCCAGGCAGCATCCGAGGAGCAGGAGAGTTAATGTTTTGAGCAACACTTTCTCCATGTAGTAAGATGTGTCACCCCCAAGTTCTGACTCAAAGTGCTTACAAGGTAATTCAACCTCAGCATTTACCATTGGAAGTTATTAGCTTAGTTGGCTGAGTAAGACCAACAGCATGGGTTCAATTTCCATTCCAGCTGAGGTTACCACAAAAGTCACGCCTTCCCAACCTTGTCCCTCTCCTGAGAGGTGATGGCTCTTACTCCCCCAGTTGGCTCCCTTGTGAGAGATCTCCTTTTGATGCCTGGCCCATAACGACTTTACCTTCATTCAATGTGATGAAAGTAATGAGTGATAGAGATAAGCATGATAAGGTCTACAATACCAATAAACCTTTCAAAGTCATTATCAAGTCCTTGAAAATGGAAGCATTTTGACAAGATGGCAACAGATTATAATTTTTTTTACAGTCAAGGGTAAAGCAGCTGCCAACAGAAGAATAAGAAGATTAAAATGTGTTGGTTAATTCAAACAATGCTACTTGGTCCTTGAGGTTCCTTACCTTTATGGAAAAATTAAGCTTCAAATTATTCTCGAATATAACTTTAGAGGCAAATGAATTTTACAAACAAATAATGAAAAACAGTTGTAGATTTTTAAAAACAGAGTCTAACATTTAATGATTATGAGGATTTTAAGTTGAAATGGAATAAGAATTTGCTAAGCTAAAATAATTAAAGCAACAGCATGAAATAATAAAAGTCTAGCAATAGAAAGCTATCTAAGGCCCTTGCTTCAATTGCTAAGAAATCCTAACTAGGTCATCTTTTCTTGTACTTGCTACTGAAATGAACAGGGTTGCACTGCTGAAAGGAAATAAACAAAACGCTGCCTTTCTTGAGACTCCATGTCTTTGGATTGTACCCAATAGATCCTTAGATCAAACAATCAATATGGAGCACTTTAAAGCTATACCAAAGTTACTCCTAGAGTGATATTAGGTCTCCTGTTTGGAATTGTGTATTGCAAAGTAGAGGACAAGTAAAATCCTCCTTTAGTATCTCAACAAATGTTATTCAAACTCATAATGAAACATAATAGAAATAGCTTCCTTGCTACTTTCCGACTGGAATATGGTCCAATATCTCAATGACAATCATAAATAGACCACTAAACTTCAAGTCACCTTGGCCTGCTCTGTCCTAGATATGACTCCTTTTCTTGCCCTCTGAATTGTTCAAGCGGTCACTCAGTTAAGAGGATTTAGGTTCGACAATAAATATCGGCCTTTTCAGTGATGTGTGCATCTTAGGAATATATAAAAAATACTTAATATTTCCAGTATTTCCTATTTTCATTTCAGGTTGTTGATTTACTTTTTAAAAAGTTGACATTGACTGAAGTGGCCATATTTTGATGGTTTTTGTATTTCAGAAGATTTTGTATTTTGGAATAGTACAAAACACTTCCGACAACATATATATTAGTCTTGACGCAGGAACTCATCAATTTTCCCCTTAAAGGTCAAATATTTCAATAACAGAATAATAAATTCTTATTTGATAAGGCAGATCCATTCTATAATTAAAATTATGTCAGTAAGAAAATGCATCATTTGAAGTTTTCACCATTTTTACAAAAGTAACTTCAAGTCTGGAGAGTTCTTATCTAATATTCGAGATCTCTTCCTGAGAATGGTTACTTTTAAGTAACTCCTGTGGAGATATTTGCAATAGTTGCAGTGAGGTTAGAGCCTGTCTTTTCAATAAGCATTAAAACATTATATGAAGTTGAAATATAGAACTGAATTCCTACATTGTTAAGTGAAATATTTTATTTGTCAAGTGGCATGGCCTTTTTTTCCTTCTCCAATATCATTCTACTTTCTCATTCCTTGTTCCACTATACAGTGACTACATTCGTCTCACCAACTAGCTATTATTTGTTGGTTTGCCCTACAATTAAGCCGAAAATGCAGTGCAAGAGTAAGAAAGAACACGAAAGAGGATTTTCTCAAAGCATAGCCAAGTCTACAAACAAAAGGTAAGTAGTGTACAGGAGAACAAACTTTGTCAAAAGGCTAAAAATTTTAATGCCAGGAATTTCATCATGCACAAACCAGTACAGCACTGAGCTGGACAGGCCCAAAGCAATGTTTGAGTAATGTATGCAAGGCCTGAGAAGTAATTGGTCTTTAGATGATACTAATTGCAATATTCCTTCAGACAAGAAAGAAATTTTAAGACATGAGGTTCTCACTAAAACTAAATTACCAAAAAAAAAACTTTCAATTAAATATAGCAATCAGAAGTCAAAACAAATCAACCCAGTCTCCTACCAAAAGGTGAGAAACAATTAATACAACTATGATGAGAAATTTAATGAAACTGAGACATAGCGGTGGTCTAAATAGAAACTGGGAAGTGCATGCTGATTTATCACACACAGAGTGGTTAAAACAGTTGTGATGCCATAACACATACCTTTTAACTTGCGCATGGTAATCTCTCTGCAGCAATTCCAGCAGGGAGCAAATCTCCTCAAAGGACAGCATTGCCGCAGAATGATAGCAATTTACCATACATAGTTCAAAGAGTGCAATAAATCGTACATTGCAGCAAATGAGACTGGAATGGTTTCATCCCTGAAGAAAAAAAAAGTTAATCTTAAAGGGTTACTGTGAGATGATAAAAAGTGCTTGAAAGATATTTCATCAGGTTTGGAAATGAAGGATTGTAAAAGATATGATTCAGGCTGTATAACTGCCACTTTCAAATAGAATCAACATGTTTCCAAGCGTGCATTGATTTAAAAGTGCCAATTTAACTCAACAGCCACCTTGTACTGAATACTGAAATTAAATCATGGAGAACCTGCTCTGGGAAACTAACTCATCAACTGGATGTTGCAATGAGTGTATAGTAAATCCTTACGCATAAAGTCAAAATTGCAAAGTATTCAGGTGATTTCATGTTTAAAAAATGTAGATGCTGAAATCCATTCATCTGCCACAAATAATAAAGAGCTAACATAGACATTGGTTGTGCAGAAGAATAGAACAACATAGGGAAATCAAAGCTGCGACACTATGCATTAATACTGTGCCTTGGTCAAAATAAGGCAAGTCATTCACTGAACCCGGTTCCAGAATTCATGAAAACACTAACTTCATGTTATTCCATCTCTCCCCATCAGTCCACAATAAAGTTTCCAATTTATTGCAATTTTCTTGTATTCTCATAGCTTTTGCAATGGTCAGTTTGTATTTAATTAATCTGAAAGTAGGAGAGTGAGACTGCTGAATCCATTTCATGTAACCAACAGAAACATTTAAGTACAAATGAATTCAAGCTGAGGTACAGTACAAGACATTAAAAACGCTTGGAGAAACAGATTCCATTGATCAGTTGCTGCTGTATCTGCTGAATATTTCTGATATTTCCTCGTCCTATTTCTATTGTCTTACTGTCCAGATCTCAGAAAGGTACAGGTCATGATAGACAAGGTCTCAATCTTACGCTCTGCATGCTTAGTTGGTAGTCAATATGCTATACAGTCAGTCAGCCAGTCATCTGTGTACAAAATGCAATAACAACCTAGGCTGTAAGTCTGAGTCATCAAATTAGTGTGCGCAGTTCGTTGTGAATAAACTTCCAGATATCAGTCACAATGTAAACTCAACTCTGTCCGATGTTATATGTCTTAACATTTAGAAAACCAAAAACCCACCATTTCTACTGATTAGTGTCTATTAAATTCAAGTTAAATGGTATGGCAAAACACATTGCACAAAGTTATTTCAAAAGTAACATGATGCTAAAAGCTCAAACTATATCTTCAGTTTCACAAGGGGGAAAAAAGACATTAAAAACACTCTTTCACAAAATATCTTCTGTAAATTCAATAGAAAGCCGGAAAGTATTGAAGGGCAGGACGTCAATAGAAGTCAATCAAAAAGAGAAGAAAATAACTTAGTTGATTTTTGTGTGATTTCTTCACCATCTGTACAAATTAAAATGTCAGCCTAAGGGCTTAAAAAAACTAATTGAGGTGAAGTACTCTGCAATAACCATAGAATTTAAAAAGTGAATTCAGTGGGTGAGTTGACTAACAGACTGCGGCTGTACAAGCACTAGTCTCTCAAAATGAGCAAACCCTGACACAAAAGCAATGAAAATTTTCTTTAACCGTACAGGAAAGTCTGCAATTTGGAGATAAGCTTGGGTTGTTCACCAACAATGGATAGCTGTGAATGGACAGAAAGTTCTGATCCGAAATCTGACTCAGGAAACTGTCCGCTGTTTGTCTATTAAATGAAACCTCAAGCTAACTTTCACCAGATAATTGAGAGTATTATCTCTAACACTAATCTAGTTCACCAATATTGCAAATATAATGAAACGCTACTCCGTTGTTTGTTGCTATGAACTATGACACACAGAAAAATTTGGGTGGACACCTGGAGATCTTTAAGAGATAGAGTCCCTTCATAGGAAATTAACTGTGCAAAGGCACCTTAGCGAGTTTGAGAAGATTTGTAGTTCTTGTTGTGGTTCAAGTTGTAGGTTTGCTTGCTGAGTTTGAACGTTTGTTTTCACAAATATAGAAATCTGAAACAAAAGTTCAAAAAAGTTAAAGCGTGCTACACCACCAGTGCTTCATCTGGAGGCACACTAATGATATGACCTAGTATGGTGATGAAACATCTGAAAATGAACCTTCCAGCTCAGTGAACAAATCTACATCCAGCATTGCATCTTGCCTAGAATTCAATTTAAGCTGGTTTTCATATAACTGGCATTTTTAAATATGACATTAAATGGACACTTGTGGCACAGTGATAGTGTCTTGACCAGGAGGTCTGCGTTCAATTCCCACCTGATCCATGGGTGTGCAATGAAATCTTTAAACTGGTTGATTAGAAAATATCTAATTGAATCAATTTAGCCAAGTATGTTGCATCCTCTTTTTTTAAAGTATCCTTTTATGGTATGGAAACATCACTTGCTGGGTCAGCATTTACTAATCATTTCTAATTTTCCTTAAGAAAATATTGGTGAGCTGTCTTCTTAAACAGCTGCAGTCACTTTAGTGTAGGTAGGCTTACAATGTCATTAATAGACAGGCAGGAGGCTGGAAGAACACAGCAAGCCAGGTAGAGAAGTTAATGTTTCATGTGTAGCCCTTCTTCAGGACTGGGGGTGGGTGCAGGGGGAGGTGCAGATAAAGGGGGTGGCGGAGGCATAGTGGTGAAGTGGGGATAGGTAAAGATAGGTAGAGGGTATGACCTGGATGGTCAATGGGAGGAAGGAATCCAGATGGTGGCAGGGAGCAGTGTCAGGGAGGAGAAGATCTTTCACCTGGGCAGTCTACAGCCTAGAGGACTCAACATTGAGTTCTCGAATTTCAAATAACCTCCCTTCCCATCCCCCGACTCCCATCCCAGCCCCTTTCATGGTTGGGGCTAGGGCACTACCCTAAAGATTTCCTGCAGAGAGATCTTGGAGCTGAGATGACTGACAATAACCATCTTCCTTTGTGCCAAGTATGACTCCAACCAGCAGAGAGGTTATCTCTACAATTTCTATTGACAGGTTTTGCTGGGGCTCCTTGATAAAATGTGGCCTTATTGTTAAGTCATTTCTGGAATTCAGCTCTTTCTCCCCATGTTTGAATTAAGACTATAATGTGGTCAGCATCTGCGTGTCCCTGATAGAACCCAAAGTGGGTGTCAGTGAGTAAGTCATGAAGAGCTAAAGAAGAGCTACTTGATAGCACTTTTAATGACACCATCCATCTCTTCACTGATGATTGAGAGTAGACTAAGTAGGGCAGCAATTGGCTGGATTAGCTTTGTCCTGCGTTTTGTGTATAGACATAAGTTGTAGCTATAGTTTAACAGCTTGGCTAAGAGTGGGGCAATTTCTGGAGCACAAGTCCTCAGTGCTACTGCCAATATGTTGTCAGAATCCATAGTCTTTGAAGTATCCAATTCTTCCAATCACTTCTGATATGAGTTGGAGTGAACTGAATTAGCTGAAGACTGGTATCTGTCATACTGGCGAACTCTGGAGGAGGGCAAGATAGACTATTGACTTATGGCTAATGGTTGTTGCAAATGTTGCCTTACCTTTTACATTGATGTGCTGAGCTCCTCCATCATTAAGGATGGGAATATTTGTGAAGAATCCTCCTCCACTGAGTTGCTTAAATGTCCACTGCCAATACAATTGGATATGGCAAGGCTGCACAGCTTAGATTGGATCTATTGATGATGGAATTGCTGAGCCTTGTTTATCTGTTGCTGCTTTTCCTGTTTGGCACACAAGTTTGTGTTTTGTGACTTCAACAGGTTGACATTTCATTTTGAAGATTGCCTGGCACTCTTCCTGGTATACTTTCCTGCTCAGTTCATTGAGCTAAGATTGATCCCCTGGTTTAATGATAATGACAGGGTAAGAGCAATGCTAGGCTACAGGTTGCAGATTGTGGGTGAATGCAATTCTGCTGCTGATCACCCACAGTGGGTCTTGGATGCCCAGTTTTGAATTGCTTGATCTGATCTCATATAGTGTGGTTACAATGGTACAAAACATAATGGAGGGCATTGTCAATGTGAAGGCTGAGATGTTCTCCATGAGTACTGTATAGTGGTCACTCATGTCATTGCAGTCGTGGACAAATGCACCTTTGACAGCCAGACTGATGCCCCACCACCGACTGTAGTGTGTGTGCATGCATGCGTGTGTGTCTCTGTCTGCTGCGGGGAGGGAGAAGGGGTGTGGTGAAAACATCAGAACCAGTAGGTTACCAATGTTTGATGGATCCCATGAGATTAATGGAATGTGGAGTCAAGGTTGAGGACGCCCAGGGCAACTCCCTCCTGAATGCATACCATTGTGCCACCACCACGGATGGAATTGTCTGGAATGTGCATGTAAGGAATGAATTCATGCATTTTACAATTGTTGCTTGACCACTCTGTGAGACAGCTCCCCAGCTGGCCTCCATGAGAGAGAAGCACTTTGCAGGTTTAACAGGAACCAGTTTCCCATTGACATTTCTGTTACCTACATGGAAACTAAGTGATCCGTCATTCTTTTTTGATACCTTTCAACATTTGATACAACTGAATGCTTGCTAGACTATCACAGAGGACAGTTAAGGGATATTACTATGGGTCTGGAGTCCCATTTTGATGAGACTGGGTAAGTAAAGTTTTCTTCCTAACAAGAATTAATGACTCAGATGGGTTTTTTTTACAACAATTGTTAATGGCTTAGCGGTCATTAGATTTTAAATCCCAGTTTTATTGAATTCAAAATCCACTACCTGCCGTGGAGGGATTCAAACCCAAATCCACAGAATATTACTAGGCCATCACCTCATCTGTACAAAAATCAAAACTACTATAGCTAATCAAACTCAAATCATTATCAAAAATCAACATGTACAGTTGACTGTCCTGGAGAACAAAAACATAACAATATGTTTGTCTGACGTTATAATTCATGTTCAAATTTCATCAGAGCTGTGCTAACATTAGAAGTCACTAGAAATCATCGGACAGTCCATTTGACGCCATTTATCTTGTCATGTCTGTGTCAGCCTTCTGAGAAAAGCAGCTCACCTGTTCTCACTCCCACACGGATGCCCTGTAGCCCTGAAAATTTCATCTCCTCAGATAATTGCCTACTTCTCTTTGAAAACCAGAGTTGAATTTGCCTCCACCACATTTTTTGGGTCGGGCATTCAAATCCCAAACCAGTCGCTCCTTAAAAAAAGACTTCTTTTCACGCTGCTGTTTTCATATTATAGTGCTGCCCTCTAATTCTCACCATTATAGAATTATGTAGATAATCAGTCATACAATATCCTGGCGTATGTCAACTATTCTCTGGATATTATGACAGCATGATGATTCAAGACTAAAGAAAAAAAAATTACTCTACATTTACATATTTAGAAATTGAAATTGTTTTAATATTTGAATATAATATTTAAGCTAAATGCTGAGGGTCCTCTTGTATTTCCTGGTCTATGCTGGAATAGTTGATTATAGACAATTCAATGTTTAGAGGTACGAAAATTATGTCCAGGAATTTGAGAATTGATATGTGAGAATTAAGACCCAGGATCCATTTCTACTTGGACAACAGAGGAGGATGGAATTCTATGCAGCTGTATATAGTCAGACAAAACAACACTTAGCATCATGATTCATGAACAATAGTGGTCATTTGGGCAAGGACCCAGATGCAGCAGTCATCCATCCCACAAATGTCAAACCCTGCTGGAGAGGAAATTGAAACTACAAAATAAAAACTAAGCAAAGATTTGTAAAAATGACCATCAGTGTGGTCAAAGGGATGAATTCTGCAATGACTTTGTAAATTAGGGAAAGGACAGTTGAAGGGAAGAACCTCAAGATTGGAGGGGACTTGGTACAATTTCTTGAAAGCGAGAGAAGTGCAGAGAAGGCTAGAATGGAAGATTGCTCGAGGAGATCCAAGGCTGACAACAGTTGGAGAAATAAGCTGTTACTGGTGTTATATGGTTGGAGGATTTTTATCGTTAGATATTCACTCAAGAAACTCTCCTTTCCACTGTTAACAGGGGAAACCAGCACACAATTTACAGGCGGAAAATATTGAGAGAAACCATAGGTTTGAAATTCCAGGGACTGAGCAAGATAGCCCCCTGCAGAAATGCTGCTCTATTTACCATTTATCCCATCATTTATCTCAATTAATACACAGGCAGTTTCCTGTATGTTCATATTTAAAATCAGAGAGGTGGCGCAGGTACATTGATGGAATGTAGATGAAGGTAGATAGTGCCAAACCTTCTTGCTAGCTAATAATAGATGTACGCTGAATCTCCACCAGGGTACGACCTATAGAATCTGCTTTATGAGGTAGTCAACGATTGAAACTTGCTGAAGGTCTGACAAGGCAAAGTTCAGAACCAATAAGATAGCAAACAAGATACACATGGCAAGGATACACAAAGAAACATGTCTCAATGACTGTCCCCAAACCAGTGCTTCATCATTTAAATTATATGCCAACATAAAATGTACAATATTAGTACAAGAAGAATTTTCTTAAGATGTGCAATTAGAAACTTAACAATGTATGATGAATTTAGCACTATCTCAAATATGACATAAACAAGGTTATGCCCTCCATTAATTTCAGGCTGTATCAATGAAATAAACAATGTATTGTACACATTGCCTTACTGTTCTTTAATATCACACAGCTGCCGTGATAGGTTTGTGTGGTGGGAAATGAACAATCAAGGTTACATCCCTGGTTTTCAGCTGCAATTATCTAACCATCCACATTACAACCTTGTTTAGATCAAAATATACCTCTTGTTTATACATTTTAATCTGAGAATGTCTGAAGCTGACACAAAAAATCACTGTGATATTAGTCGTGGAAAATACTGGTTCATTATTTACTTTGTGTCTGATCACCAGCTGCTGGGTTTTCAAGTTCTGAGCTAAACTGGGCTGCAAAAAACAAGAGTAGTTATAAAGCAATGAGAGCGATCCATAAAACAAGCAAGTACAGCAATACAGATTCCTTCAAATTTACTTATTAACTTTATGAAATACCTCATAAAAGCACAATTTCAGTGAACCTGAAAGGTATGGGAAACATCAAATCAATCACAAACCAATTGGTGAAGTATGAAATTAGACTTCAATACTTGTCCTGATAATATATTTACTTACTTGCATTATATAGATCTGCAACCAAATTACTATTCAGTGTCTGAGCAGTCTTTCTTTCAAAGTGGTTTAAGTGTTTTCTAATCATCCTGTTCATAGATATTGTCACACATCTCTGGAGCAGGTGGGACTTGAACCTGTACCAAAAGTAGAGACACTACCACTGCACCACAAGAACCCAAGGCATAAAATAATCACAAGAAGTGTTCTTGGTCTTTTTAATCAACCTGTTCATGGATATTATGACCTCTAGAACAGATGTACAGTCATCCTGTGTCTTCTAGGTCAGAGGTAGGGACACTATCACTGCACCAGGAGAACCCAATGTGGAGAATAATCATAAGGGGGTGTCCTGGTGTTTTTCAAAACAATCTATTCATAGATATTATTATATACCTCTGGAGCAGGTGGGACTTGAATTTAGGTCTTCTGGCTGAGAGGCAGAAATACTACCAGAGCACCACAAGCACCCTGTTACAATTAAGTGGCTTCAAACTGATATGGCAGTTGGCAAGGCGTGTTCTAAATGAACTGGTCAGAGATGTTATGTCACCCTTTTGGAGCAAATGGGACTTGAACTTAGGCCTCCTGCCTCAGAGGTAAGAACACAACTCCTCTGCCAAAAGAGACCAAGGGTTCTGTGAAGCATATTAAGAGAGCCCTCTGGAGCAAGTGAGACTTAAACTTCTAGCCCAGAGGCAGGGACATGACCATTGCACTAGAAGAGGCCTAGTAAATTTTGAGCAAGCTATCTGATATTTTCTTGAAAAAAAAACAAGGGTTTCTGGGTATACTGCAATTCCAGATATTTTCTAAACAACTTGTTCAGAGACGTTATCACACACTTCTGGAGCAGGGGAGACATGAACCTGGCTCAAAGACAGGGACACAACCACTGCACCACAAGAGTCCCTAAGACTGCTCTACTTACTGAATTAAACAACATCCTAATATCTTAACAATATAATTAGCTTATACTAAGCAGGGATGCTGAATGTATCACTTCACCAACTCCAATACTTAAACATTACAATTGCGGCAATAAAATTAATAAATAAAGCTGATAAAATGGAAAAGCGAGACTTTAAGAAAAAAAACAAACAAGAGACAGAACCAAAAACAGAAATTTCTGGAAGAGCTCAGCAAGTCTAGCAGCATCAGTGGAGAGAAATCAGACCTGAAATACTAACTCTGATCTCTTTTTTCACCAATGCTGCCAGACCTGCGAAGCTTTTCCAGCACTTTTGATTTTTGTTTCTGGTTTACTGCATTGCATGTCTTTCCATTTTTATTTACAAGAGATAGAACAGATGGCACACTGTATGAAGACAGGATAATTTGAAGAGTTATGAGAATAAGGTCCTTAATTTAAGACATATTTCTATTGGAAAGAAAACAAAAACATGGGTATCCCAATGTCACTGGGGCAGGGAATATAAATGGGAGAGTTCGTCTGAGAGGATATACTTTCTGACTATGGTTTCAGATAAAATCTGGAATAACTTAATTCTTTGGAAACCTCCTCTGCCTCAGATAGCGCAAGGCCCAGGGAAACCAAGTGTAACTTACAGATGACAGTGGTCAAAACAACAAAAATGTGGAGCTCTTCCCAGTTACAATAAGATGTTCATTAGATGTTCAGTGCTGTTTGTAATCATGACAAAGAAACCTTCAAGGAGTCTGCAGGGACAGGAGGAAAATTATGGAAGAGGAAACAAATTTTCCAAAGGTTCCACAGTTGTCTGCAAGTAAAACAAAAGTAAACTACATGCAGAGATGTTACATTTGACATGCAAAAATCATTAGTTGTTCTCCTGCAGGAACTGATGATTTAATATTGATTGCAGGTTTGAAGTGGGAATAGTGTAGTCAGGTACGGATGAAGAGTTCTTTATTTTGCAGACAGTTGGGTTGGGGCCACAGTACCAGAGGGACATAATTTCATCATAGAGTCAATAGAAAAATGACAGAATACTAAGGAAAATGTAATTTGATTAAAGTCAGAAAAGACAAAAATAGATGTTTCATTTATTTCAAAGTGGATTTTTCATCACATTGTAGCCTGGAATTATTGCATCATCCTTAAAGGTTTTCTGGTTGGCTTAGTGAATTTACTAATAAAATAAAACTATTTAGTTGAACTGCATCAGCTTACATGATACTTCATGACATCTCATGTACAGATTCATGTTGAACTCCTGTTGCACTTGGAATGATTAAACAATCAGTATAATATGAAAAATGGTTGATTCCCAAATTTATTTGGTAGGATTTTCACCTGTGGTTTTGTTTCTTTCACCGGTTGACAGCTGAGACATGTGACTTCTGTAAATGTCAAGTTGTTCAATTTATTAAATGAGTTTGTTGTTAATTCAGAAGTAGTGCACTTCAGCTGACAGAAATTGATCACATACTAGTTTGTATTGCTCTCCAGGACTCATTAATCATCTATTAATCACCAAACAATTGCAATGGTCTTCTTATAAAATGGGAAAAATGAAAAATGTCAAACCTTCACAGCACAAATGCCTTAAGATATCTTCAACGTGGAATTTGTCAATTACGTAGATAAAGTTTTCATTAATTTGCATTTGTGTTTTGTACCTCACTCCATATTAAACCAAACTTGCTGAGCAATAATTCACTCTGACACTCAATAGCATATCAATTTAGTAACAGGGAATGCTGAATTTTAAATCTAAAGTTCTTTTTTCAGGCTATGTATTTGACCTTACAAATGAATCATATGCATTGAATTTAACATGAATAATTAAGTACATAATACAGATTTTGTAAAGGTTAAATTGAGGGGAATCTGAACATGTCAAAA
Source organism: Hemiscyllium ocellatum (assembly GCF_020745735.1). NCBI lineage: Eukaryota > Metazoa > Chordata > Chondrichthyes > Orectolobiformes > Hemiscylliidae > Hemiscyllium > Hemiscyllium ocellatum. Next base: position 29,467,545 of record NC_083429.1, on the reverse strand, counting down.
CTTAGCTGAACGGACCTGGTTCCAGAATTGAAAAATAGAATTAACCAACATCACTGGCAAGTTGAAAAACAGCCTCCATTACTGACATTAAAAGTTAACTATTGTGATTGGAACCAGGTGGATCTTATTGACAATGAGAATTTTGATTGGGATTGTTAGCCTGGGCTACTCAGGGAGCCCTGGCTGACAGATATAAACAGGAGATTCGGAGTCTCCTCAATTCAGGGACTGACTCCAAACTGGCTGGCCACAGCCAGTGTAGTGTGCACATGGAAAGAAAAGGTGACTTGGTTATTGGATACTGGCCTCTGTGCCGTTATTTCAGTCTTAAATAACTGAAATCTTAAACTTCAGTTAATTTCTGTTTTAACTTCACTATCAACAATTTATTCAACAAAGATAGGCAAAAGCAAAAGTTGGGAATGGAGTTTCATTATTGATCAAAATATTGTTGAACCACAAGAAAGGGATTGTGCTTTTGATTGATTAAAGTCAGATTGTGTTTGGTCAGAATTTAAACAAAACAAGTAAGCAGCTGTTAGAGTGTTGAGTCTATGCTATAGCCAGTAATAATGGGAATGAAGTAGAGGAGGAATTCTCAGGAAGATGTATGGTCTTTAACAAATTGATGATGGGCAACTTCAAAGAGGATATACAGGACAGAAACATTCAGCTAATCAGTCCAGTCGAGAGTTCACTAACCTTAAGTCATCCTCCTGTATTTAAGTCTTTCAAAGCCCTCTGTTATGTTCTTCCTCTCATGCTTATGTAGCTTTAGATTACAAGTATCCATAACTATCGCCCAATAACGCCCAGTGATAATCAGCTTCAGATTCTCATTATCTGAATTCTTTATTTTACTGTTTTGATGACTATTACACATCACTGACCTCTAGTTTTGCTTTTCCAACACCAACAATTTAACAAATCATGTTGGCACATTGCAAGTGTGTTATTAGCAAAATTGGGTGGACTATCAAGGTAAGGGAACACTGAATAATAGGATCCTAGACACTACAGCGATTTGGAGGGACCTTGGTATGCACATTCATAGATCCTTTGAAGGCAGCAAGATAAGTAGATAAGGTGGTCAAGAAGCCATGTCAGATACTTTGCCCGTAGTGTTAGGTAATGGGTAAATGTAGGGGTATGGGTGGGTTGCTCTTCGACAGGTCGGTGTGGACTTGTTGGGCCGAAGGGCCTGTTACCACACTGTAAGTAATCTACTATAATCTAATACTTGACTTTATTAGATAAGACACTGACTCCAACACCAAGGAGATAACAATGAAACTGTATATAATGTTAGCTGAAAATGTGTTGCTGGAAAAGCGCAGCAGGTCAAGCAGCATCCAAGGAACAGGAGATTCGACGTTTCGGGCATAAGAAGGGCTTATGCCCGAAATGTCGAATCTCCTGTTCCTTGGACGCTGCCTGACCTGCTGCGCTTTTCCAGCAACACAGTTTCAGCTCTGATCTCCAGCATCTGCAGTCCTCACTTTCTCCTGTGTATAATATTATTCAGGCTCACGGTGGGAGTATTGTGTCTAGTTCCATTTGCCACTCCACAAAGGATGTGATTGCCCTAGTGTGCAGAGTGAATACCAAGATATTGCCTGGGCTGCAGTCGTTCAGTTATGATGACAGACTAGATAGGCAGGGGGTTGTTTTCATTGAGCAAGGAAGGTTGAGGGGGACCTGATCAGATGCATAATTATTTGAGTGAAATAGAATGGCTAGATATGTAGAAATCTTCCACATTAGTAGAGGGAACAATAACCAGCAGGGACAGTTCTAAGAGATGGGAAGGTGAAGGTTTAGAGGGGATTTGATGAAAAATAGTTCACCCAAAAGATCTGGAAGTCACTTCCCAAAAGGGTGTTTAAGGTGGGAATCCTCAAGATGTTTAAGAACTGTTTTGATAAGTACTTGAAATGCCATAGCATAAAAGCCATGGCCCAGGTGCTGAAAAATGGGATCAGAAGAAACAATTGTTTGATTACTGGCATGGAAAGGATGGGTTGAAGGGCCTTCTTCTGTGCAGTAAGAACACTAAGGCTCTAAAATAGGGGAACAAGAAACATAAGGCAATATTAGGCCAGACGGGAAAATCCTAGCCAAAGAAATAGGTTTGCCTCAAGGAAGAAAGCAAGGTCGAACGGCAGCGAGGTTTCGGGAGGAACTTCGAGAGTCTGGGACCTTAACCCAGCCTCCAATGATTGGGTGATCAAAATTAGGAATGTTGAAGAGGCCAGAATTAGAAGGATGCTTAAATTTCAGCGAGCTGCTGGAGTTGAAGAAATTATAGATACAAACAAGGCCGTGGAGGGGTTTGAAAACAAGAATGCAAATTTTAAAATCAATCTGTAGCTTGACTGGGAGTCAATGTGAGCTAGCCGGCACAGGTCACAGGGAACAAGACTTAGTGCAAGCAAGATCATGGGAAGTGGTGTTCTGAATGGCATTTAGATTATAGAAGGTAGAATATAGAATATAAGGAGTGTGTTTGGGAATGCATTGGATTAGCCTGATCTAGAAGTAGTGAAGATACTAATGAGGCTTTATGCCATACTGAACCTGGGTTGAAATTGAAACATTTACAGAAGTAAAAAAGGGAGTCCTAATTGCCGTGTGAATATGCTGTCAGCAGCTGGTCTTGGGGTCAAAATTATCTCCAAAATTGCAAACAGCCAGTTGCCATGGAGACCTAAAGAACAGAGTTTTAAGTGGGGCCCAAAGATAACCACTTTGGTCTTCCCAGTATTTGATTGAAGGAAATGTTTGTTTATCCAGTGCTGAAACCAGACTGGTCATGTTGGAAGAGTGGAGAAATTGCGAGAGGTGGTCGTGAAGTCACTCTATATGTTTGTGTCTTTTTAAGCATCTTTTAGATACTTGTGTGTTTCATGATAAATGTGTGATTTCTCTCCAAGAGTCTCAATAAAAGCCTTTCTTGGCTCCACATTCTCATACAATTCCAGTTTCTGTTGAGCCCCTTTCCTGACTTTGCTCAGAACAAAAAAAAATTCTTGTCTTCTCTTATCTCATTCCGAATGAATTTGTCTTACTCATTTCCATTTTGAACTGGACTTTTTTTGTTATGGTTACAATGCAACAATGCCTTCTCAACTAATGCATTTCCCTAGCAAGTGCATACAAATAAACTCAAAATTTACTGCATTTTCTTCAATTCATTTTCCCCCCAAGATATCATAATTGTGGAAGTGCCTCCATTGGAATTGATTTCATATTCTTCTCTGAACCTTCTCTGGAATTCATTTAGCACCAAAGCCCAGCACTTTTTCTACAAATTTCCTACGAGAAGTTAATGTTAGAAGTGTTTCCATCAATTTGCCAGATACACTAATTAGTTGGTTGAAATAAGAAAAATGATGGACATTGGCTGAATTCTCCAAGGAATAGAAATCTCATGCCACTCCATCCCACTTTCTTTTAATGAAAAGAGAGAGCTCTGCAATTAGTGTAACAGAGCTGTACAGCACGGAAACAATCACTTTGGTCCAACTCATCCATGCTGAGCAGATATCATAGATTAATCTAGTCCCATTTGCCAGCATTTTGCATATCCCTCTAAACCCTTCCTAATCATGTACCCACCCAGATGTCTTTTAAATGTTATAATTGTACCAGCCTCCATCACTTCCTCTGGCAGCTCATTCTATACACGCACCACCCTCTGCATGAAAAGGTTGCCCTTCAATTCCTTTTGAAATCTTTCCCCTCTCACCCTATACCTATCCCCTCTAGTTTTGGACTCCTCCACCTGAGGGAAAAGACCTTGACTGTTCATCCTATCCACGCCCCTCATAATTTTACAAATTTCTATAAGTTCATCCTTCAGCCTCTGATATTTCCAGAGAAAATAGCCTCAGCCTATTCAGCCTCTCCCCATAGCTCAAACCCTCCATCTCTGACGACATCCTTGGAAATCTTTTCTGAATCCTTTCAAGTTTAATGACATCCTTCCTATAGTTGTGTACACCACAACTGAACACAGCATTCCAAATGCGTCCTAACCAATGCCCTGTACAGTCGCAACATGGCCTCCCAACTCCTATACTCAATGCACTGACCAATAACGGCAAGTGTACCAAATGCTTTCTTCACTATCCTGTCTATTTGTGACTCTACTTTCAAGGAACTATGAAGTTGAACTGCAAAGTCCCTTTGTTCAGCAACACTCCCAAGCACCTTACCATCAAGAGTGTAAATCCTACCCTAATTTGCCCTACCAAAATATAGCACTTCACATTTGTCTAGATTAAGCTCCATCTGCCATGCTTCAGCCCATTGGCTCATCTGATCAAGGTTCCATTCTATTCCTAGGTAATCTTCTGAGGTAACCTTCTTCCTAGTTCAGTACACCACCAATTTTGGTGTCATCTGCAAATTTACTGATCAGATCTCCTATATTCACATCCAAATCATTTATATAGATGACAAAAAGCAAGTGGACCCAGCACCAATCCTTGCAGCACACTGCTAGTCATAGACCTCCAGGCCAATAAGCATCCCTCCACCATCACTCTCTGTATCCAAATGGCTAGTTCTCTCTGTGTTCGATGTGATGAAGCATGATTATCTGATTAGGGAAGGTTCAGAAATACACAGCTGTATAACCATTCTGACAGTTTTTTTGCAGCAGAATTGTCAGGGAAAAGGGAAACTGTGCCCCATTTTCACAGCTGCCAGTGCGTGTATTCTGAAATGGGAAGTGCCAGAATCACAATCACTTTCACAACTGTTATCAAGCTTTAAGTCCATAAGGCAAATGTGAGTTTAGGATGCTGGAAGAACAGAGTGACAGGAAGGTAACTGGACAGAGTGCCAGGTGAGTGAGATGCATCTTCACCACGGATATCCAATTCCTCTTCTCCTCCATAAGCCGTGACCAGGGCATCCAAGCCTTCTGTTTCTTTCCTCTCCAGACGTCCCCAACAGTACCCTTCCACTGACCCTCTCATTCGTTTGGCCGAACTGGTCCTCACCCTTAACATTTTCTCCTTCGAGTCCTCTCACTTCCTCCAGACCAAAGGGCACCCGTATGGGTCCCAGCTATGCCTGTCTCTTTGTTGGCTACGTAGAACAGTTGATCTTCCGTAGAACATAGAACATAGAACAATACAGCACAGAACAGGCCCTTCGGCCCACGATGTTGTGCTGAACATCTATCCTAGATTAAGCACCCATCCATGTACCTATCCAATTGCCGCTCAAAGGTCGCCAATGATTCTGACTCTACCACTCCCACGGGCAGCGCATTCCATGCCCCCACCACTCTCTGGGTAAAGAACCCACCCCTGACATCTCCCCTATACCTTCCACCCTTCACCTTAAATTTATGTCCCCTTGTAACACTCTGTTGTACCCGGGGAAAAAGTTTCTGACTGTCTACTCTATCTATTCCTCTGATCATCTTATAAACCTCTATCAAGTCACCCCTCATCCTTCGCTGTTCCAACGAGAAAAGGCGGAGAACTCTCAACCTATCCTCGTATGACCTATTCTCCATTCCCGGCAACATCCTGGTAAATCTTCTCTGCACCCTCTCCAAAGCTTCCACATCTTTCCTAAAGTGAGGCGACCAGAACTGCACACAGTACTCCAAATGTGGCCTAACCAAAGTCCTGTACAGCTGCAACATCACTTCACGACTCTTGAATTCAATCCCTCTGCTAATGAACACTAATACACCATAGGCCTTCTTACAAGCTCTATCCACCTGAGTGGCAACTTTCAAAGATCTATGTACATAGACCCCAAGATCCCTCTGTTCCTCCACCTAAGAACCCTACCGTTAACCCTGTATTCCGCATTCTTATTTGTTCTTCCAAAATGGACAACCTCACACTTGGCAGGGTTGAACTCCATCTGCCACTCCTCAGCCCAGCTCTGCATCATATCTAAGTCCCTTTGCAGCCGACAACAGCCCTCCTCACTGTCCACAACTCCACCAATCTTCGTATCATCTGCAAATTTACTGACCCACCCTTCGACTCCCTCATCCAAGTCATTAATAAAAATTACAAACAGCAGAGGACCCAGAACTGATCCCTGCGGAACTCCACTTGTAACTGGGCTCCAGGCTGAATATTTACCATCTACCACCACTCTCTGACTTCAACCGGTTAGCCAGTTTTCTATCCAATTGGCTAAATTTCCCTCTTTCCCATGCCTCCTGACTTTCCGCATAAGCCTACCATGCCGTAATTACACCGGCACCACTCCTCACCTCTTCCTCCGCTACATTGATGATTGCATTGGCGCCACATCGTGCTCCCGCGAGGAGGTTGAGCAATTCATCAACTTCACCAACGTATTCCACCCTAACCTTAAATTTACCTGGACCATCTCTAACACCTCCCTCCCCTTCCTGGGCCTCTCCATCTCCATTAATGACGACCGACTTGACACTGACATTTTTTACAAACCCACCGACTCCCACAGCTACCTGGATTACACCTCTTCCCACCCTACCTCTTACAAAAATGCCATCCTGTATTCCAAATTCCTCCGCCTCCGCCGTATCTGCTCCCAGGAGGACCAGTTCCACCACAGAACACACCAGATAGCCTCCTTCTTTCGAGACTGCAATTTCCCTTCCCACGTGGTTAAAGATGCTCTCCAACACATCTCGTTCACATCCCTCACCTCTGCCCTCAGACCCCACCCCTCCAACCCCAACAAGGACAGAACGCCCCTGGTGCTTACCTTCCACCCTACCAACCTTCGCATAAACCAAATCATCCGCCGACATTTCCGCCACCTTCAAAAAGACCCCACCACCAGGGATATATTTCCCTCCCCACCCCTTTCCGCCTTCCGCAAAGACCGTTCCCTCCGTGACTATCTGGTCAGGTCCACGCCCCCCAAAAACCCACCCTCCCAGCCTGGCACCTTCCCCTGCCAACCCAAGAATTGTAAAACCTGCGCCCACACCTCCTCCCTCACCTCTATCCAAGGCCCTTAAAGGAGCCATCCACATCCATCAAAGTTTTACCCGCACATCCACTAATATCATTTATTATATACCTTGCTCCCGATGTGGTTTCTTCTACATTGGGGAGACTGGGCACCGCCTAGCAGAGCACTTTAGGGAACATCTCCGGGACACCCACACTAATCAACCACACTGCCCCGTGGCCCAACATTTCAACTCCCCCTCCCGCTCTGCCAAGGACATGGAGGTCCCTCACCACCAGACGCCTGGAGGAAGAACGCCTCATCTTCCACCTCGGAACACTTCAACCCCAGGGCATCAATATGGACTTCAACATTTTCCTCATTTCCTCTTCCCCCACCTCACCCTAGTTCCAAACTTACAGCTCAGCACTGTCCCCATGACTTGTCCGGACTTAGTCCTACCTGCCTATCTCCTTTTCCATCTATCCACTCCACCCTCTCCTCCCTGACCTATCACCTTCATCCGCTCCCCCACTCACCTATTGTACTCTATGCTACTTTCTCCCCACCCCCACCCTCCTTGAGCTTATCTCTCCATGCTTCAGGCTCTCTGCCTTTATTCCTGATGAAGGGCTTTTGCCCGAAACGTCGATTTCGCTGCTCCTCGGATGCTGCCTGAACTGCTGTGCTCTTCCAGCACCACTAATCCAGAATCTGGTTTCCAGCATCTGTAGTCATTGTTTTTACCACCTAAATGGGATAATGTGCCAAGCAGGTAGGAGGTCGTGAGGTAGAGAGTACATAGAACATAGAACATTACAGCGCAGTACAGCCCCTTCGGCCCTCCATGTTGCGCCAACCTATCATACCAATCTGAAGGCCATCTAACCTACACTATCCCATGTACGTCCATATGCTTGTCCAGTGACAACTTAAATGTACTTAAAGTTGGCAAATCTACTACTGTTACAGGCAAAGCATTCCATACCCTTACTACTCTCTGAGTAAAGAAACTACCTCTGACATCTGTCCTATGTCTATCACCCCTCAATTTAAAGCTATGCCCCCTCGTGGTCGCCGTCACTATACTTGGAAAAAGGCTCTCCCTGTCCACCCTATCTAACCCTCTGATTATCTTATATGTCTCTATTAAGGCACCTCTCAACCTTCTCTCCAACGAAAATAGCCTCAAGTCCCTCAGCCTTTCCTTGTAAGACCTTCCCTCCATAGCAGGGAACATCCTAGTAAATCTCCTCTGCACCCTTTCCAAAGCTTCCACACCCTTATAATGCAGTGACCAGAACTGTACACAATACTCCAAGAGCGGCGCACCAGAGTTTTGTACAACTGTAGCATAACCTCATGGTTCCAGAATTCGATCCCTCTATTAATAAAAGCTAAAACATCTGCATGCCTTCTTAACAACCCTGTCAACGTGGGTGGCAACTTTCAATGATCTGTGTACTTGGACATCGAGATCTCTCTGCTCATCTACACTACCAAGAATCTTACCATTAGCCCAGTACTTTGCAATCAGGTTACTCCAACCAAAGTGAATTACCTCACACTTGTCCGCATTAAACTCCATTTCTCACCTCTCAGCACAGCTCTGCAGCTTTTCTATGTCTCTCTGTAACCTACAACATCCTACGTCACTATCCACAACTCCACCGACTTTAGTGTCATCTGCAAACTTACTAACCCACCCTTCTACACCCTCATCCAGGTCATTTATAAAATTGATGAACAGAAGTGGACCCAACACTGACCCTTGCAGTACACCACTAATAACTGGACTCCAGGATGAACATTTCCCATCAACCACCATCCTCTGTCTTCTTTCAGCAAGCCAATTCCTGATCCAAACTGCTATATCTCCCACAATCCCATTCCTCCACATTTTGTACAATAGCCTACTGTGGGGAACCTTATGGAATGCCTTTCTGAAATTCATATACACCACATCAACCGGTTTACTCTCATCTATCTGTTTGGTCGCCTTCTAAAAGAACTCAATAAGGTTTGTGAAGCATGACCTAACCTTCACAAAACCGTGCTGACTATACCTAATCAAATTATTCTTCTCTAGATGATTATAAATCCTATCTCTTATAACCTTTTCCAACGCTTTACCAACAACTGAAGTAAGGCTCACTGGTCTATAATTACCAGGGTTGTCTCTACTCCCCTTCTTGAACAGGGGTACCACATTTGCTATCCTCCAGTCTTCTGGCACTATTCCAGTAAACAATAGGATAACAGTTCAGTAGGATGCCAAGGTGTAAGGTGGTAAGGTATCCAGGTAAAGAATGCAGTCGGGTAGGGAAGAGAGAGCAAGTCTGGCACTGGGGTGGAAAAAGATGGATGAAAGGATAAGAGGGGAAAGCCAGATATTTTAATCCTGGGAATGGAAGATTCAGAGGAAGATCAGTTCTGGGAAATATGAGGGTGGGTGGCAAGTCCAGAATGGTGGAAGTGGGCATGGCAGGAGAGAAGGGTGTGTCAAGTTAGAGTATAGGGAGCAGACGTATTATTAGGAAGATGTACCTGGGATTGTGAACCAAGTACGGAGTCTATGGAATAGTTATTCAAGAATTAGACTATATATTTAATAGTCGATTTTTTCCTGAGTAACTATTTACTTAATTTCATCAGAACCCTCCAAATTCTCAGATTTAAATGGCAACTTCTGAATATCTAAGCTTAGAATATTTAGCATAAAAATCAAACATTCCACTGGGCAATTCCTTCTGAGTCTGCTACAACTGGGCTTCTGCAATGTCCCTTTCTGAAACTCCCATTTATGTTGGAATAGCAACTGTCTGACAATCAGAAAATCAAGGCCATCTTTCACTTATGAGCAAAGTTTGTGTAGGTCCTTGACAGAAAATAGAACAATATTTGAAAGTTGTCGAGGGAAACTGTGCATTCAATTCCTTCCAAAGAATCAGTTACATCCCAGGAGAGACAAATTCTGCTTGTGTGTCTGAGAACACGTGTGGACAATTACCTCTGCAATGTGAAGGAATGTGCAGCTTGTAATATGACTTTGGATTGCCAGTATTTCACTGTACGTCCAGACACCAGTCTGAACCCAGAAGCAATAGTATAACTGGAACCTTGGCTGTCTAACAAGACCATAATGAAATCTTTCTAATGATTCATAACACATTGATTTCTTCAATATAGACTTTATGCTGTCCAGTATATGAAAACTGCTGCTTGTAAGCCCATCTAATTATAAATTACTAAAGTTACAAAAACATGAGACTAGTTATTTTTGGTGCTGAACTCCCACATCTGTATTTCAGACTTCGGTAATGGTATCAGTCATGGGAGCTGCTGAGTGGCTCGGCTGCTTTAAGCAAATAATCATTACAAAATAAGGGTGAGGGCAGACAGAAAAATGCCTGCAATTGATCCATTGACAGAGCAGTTGCTGTTTGAGTAGATCCCATTGGCTAACATTACCACATTGCCCCCATTTCAACATTTTCAGAATGAATTGGATGGCATTAATTAAGCCCACTGAGAACTTTTACAAATTCAACAGGAAGAAAAAGACTGTGAAGAAAACAGAAGGAACCAATAGCGAATGATTTTTTTTGCCTTTAAGTACTCACAATGCACTTACAAATGCTGCTCAAAATAAGGCATGTTCATAAGGTAGGAGCCAGAAAGCAATTGTATCACCATTTAGCAGAAGGAATGTTACTTAGAACGCTCACTAATGGACTGAGTTCTTTCTCTCTGGGGATTATTAAGGACTGAGGATTAGAAATACATCAAGGACTTCATGGTAACAACTTTCCTATTTGGAGGAGTTCTTTGAGCTTTTGCTCAGTCCATTACTTGAAGGCTTTGCATTTGAAAATTTCTCTCGGTCGAACTACATGTGCATTATTTGGCCCCCAATCCCACATCAATCAATTGTCTTCCAAAGCAAGCTGTTGCTGCAAAAAATAATAGGACCATCCTCAATGGACCAAAATTTATCACTTTTGCACTTGATTTGAAGATTAAGTGCTACATTGAATGGTATTAGGGAATAAAAGGGTAGAAGTGGAAAAATGCCTGATGCATACTGGTAACGAGAAATGGCAACAAATGAACAAATATCTCCATACTCCTGCATGACTGGAGTAGGGAAACCTCAACAAAGAAATCAGATATCTGATCTCTAGTTTCAAAGGCGAAAAAGCTGCTGCCACCCCAAAGATTTATCAATTGAAATGAACCATCTGGAGCTGTAACTGAGATATGCAGGTCAAAAAAGGTTTGATTTTAAATCTGCAGTCCACTGCTTTGACTAAGACAGAGACATTTCCAGTCTCAGCAATAAATAGTCTCAGCATTACAAAATAAGGGGTCATTGTGTGGAAGATTAGGCAAACTTTCGCTCACTGAGGGGTGCACGTCTTTGAAATTCCCTTTCTCAAAAGGCAGTGAATCTAGAATCTTTAAATATTTTTAAGGCTAAGATTCTTGATTAGTCAGGGAGTGAAAGATTAGTAGAGGTATTCAGGAATGTAGTGTTGAGGTTAAAATCAGGTGAGCTATCATATTAAATGGTGGAGCAGGTTTGAAGGGCAGAGTGGTATACTCTTATTCCTTGTTCATATGTTCAAGTGCATCAGCAACAGTTTTCACAATATTGACCCCTTATGATTCATCCTATAAGTTGGACAGTGGAAGACTTATTGAATAACAGTGTTTTAGTAATGCAGGTAGGAATGGGCAATGTTAGTACTACCATGTGGGAGCTATATGAAATTATTAGCTAAAAGCAGTAATAGGCTATTTAGCCATTTGAGCCTGCGCTGACATTTAGTAAAGTCAAGCTTTTGCTAGGTCTATAACTTGAAGTGTTTCTTCAGCTCTCTGTTTACATCTGTCCCCATATCTTTTCAACCTCTTGCATACTAAATATCTATCCATTTCTGCCTTAAAATGTCCAAAACCTCTGCTTCCACCTCCTTTTTTAGGAACCGAGTTCCAAAACCCACAACCCACTGTGATTAAAAAAGAAAATTGCTTCATTTTGGTCTTATTTGAATCACTCTTTTTTTTTAAACAGTGATCCCTAGTTCTAGATTCTCCCATAAGTAAACATCCCTTTCACATGCACCTAATCAAGATCCCTCAGGATCTTAAAAGTTTCAATAAATTGCCTCGTACTCTTTTAAACTCGAGCAGATACATACATAGCCTGTTCATTTTTTCCCTCAGAAGACAATCCACCCATTCCAACTATTGGTCTAGTAAATCTCTGAACTACTCCAATGCAATTGCATCCTTCCTTAAGTAAGGAGACGCACTTCTCCAGATCTGGTCTCACCAGTGGCCTGGATAACTGAAGGATAACCTCTCTACTTGTCTTTGTCATTTTCTTTTCATAATAAACAACAATATTCTATTACCTTTCCTTAATATTTACTACACTATAAAAATGGCATTTTGTCACTCATACAATATGACACCCAGATCCCTCTGCATCCAAGAGCTTTGCAATTTATCACCGTTCATATAATGTGCTTCTTTTTATTCTTTCTGCCAAAATGGTCAATCTCACATTTTCCTGCATTATTCTACATTTGCCAGACCTTTATTTACAATATTGAGTTAAACATAATTTCACTGCCTACATCTCAATATATTTCTGAAACATCAGGCTACTCCAAGAATTTAACTTCCTCAATAACTCAAATTTGTCAGCAATCTTTTAATTCATAGAAAGAAATTGCAATGAGCACTGATTTATAAAACACCACAGCTTTCAAACAATTTTCTACTTGAAACTCTCAACAGTTGAAACAAAAGGAATCCTCAGCTAATCTTCATCAAGACAAATTGTAATACAGTTCAATAGATTTGACAGTTTTCAGTATGACATCTGGTGATATTATCAAAGTAAATTCAATCTGCATACCTGAATATTCTCTTGTATTGTATCTGCTAACATATCACAAAAGAATTCTGTATAATGCTGTCAACTGGAGTTTTATTTCTTCAAACATGAACTCCACCAGTAAAGGAGGCCTTAATGTACAAGGTATGCATGGGAGGGCAGTTTATATGGCTTACGTCATCATTTCAAGCAGTTTATATTTGAAGGTAACTTTATCATATCCTAGATTTGTTCACCACAGAATGGAAGTGATCCTCTCAAGGAAACACGTCACATCGAAACAAATTCTAACAGTACAGAGAATGTACAAAACATGAAAAAGGCACCATGCTTAAATATTCAAGCTCCTTGACAGTTCAATAGCATAAACTAGTTATCCACCTTGGTAATTAATCGACAACCATTTAAGTTTCATTCATATTGTGATGCATTAAAACCAAATGGGGTAACTTCAATTAACACACTGGCCCTTTCATCGATATGGAACTGCAAACTATTGACTTGATCTGAATCACTGCTGACATGCACATTGGCTTCATTTGTGAAATCAAGAATAGGTCTTATTCTGTTTGTCTCCATTATATTTTTTTTAAAAAAGACACAGCAAAGAATCTGAACAATACAGAGCCCTGCAGAGGTCCATTTATAATCAGACTCCAATCAAATCCACTTAGCAAAAATAAACAACTTTTTGCTAATGTGATTTGAACCAATTACATATCCAGTGTAATAACTCTTCTTCAGCAGCAGTATTTCAATTTTCTTTAAACTGCTAGCAATTAACATGATGTACCCATGAAATAAGAATCAAATAAAATCCATTTTTCATTGTTAAATAGGAAGCAACTCATAACATTACTTCATGTCTATTACAGAGAGCTTTGTGATGAACTATCTTATCTGATACAAAAATATGGACAGCACATAGTTGAAGATCTTCTGATTTGATTGCGAAAATGCTACCAGTTTTGTATGTCACTACTATTTTGTGCATATAAAGAAACTTCATCATAATACAAAACAAAGTTCCTCACATTTATTATCAAGTCTATAAACAAAAGGGAATAAATTACACAAGGTGATCAAACACTTTCAAGCTGTTTTTGAAGGTAACAATGACTAAAATACTTCAGTGGGAAGGAGTTGAGAGTGGAGAAGCAAGATGACAAGGAACTAGTGATTAATGCCTGATCCCAATGGAGGAAAACCCATAGTAGACAATAAATGGATGAGCAAGTAATGATGAATGTGATGGAGAACTCGGAATTAGATTGACTTTGGAAGGACTTACAGAACAAAGAAAGCAAGTCAAAAGATAGCAATGGAAATGCAATGAAGATCAGTCAGCTAAGGCATAATATCTTGGCTGGCTTTTATGTTGATTGGGGTGCAAATAATGAACTCATAGATAAATCTGGGAATTAAGAAATCAGTAAAACAGGACATTACATAAATTGAGTTCAAAGTGATTAATATCCAAACAACAGTATTATTGATATTGGGAATAATATTTTGAGATGTGGAAGTAGAAATTCTGGGAAATGGACTGCATGTGAGTTATACAGCTATCATAGAATCCCTACAGTGTGGAAGCAGGCTATTTGGACCATTGAGTCCACATCGACACTCTGAACAGCATCCTACCCAGACCCACTCCTATAACCCTACATTCCCCATGGCTAACCTGCATATCCTGGACACCATGGGCAATTTAACATGCTCAATCCACCTACCCTGCACATCTTTGGACAATGGGAGGAAACCCACACAGACAGAAGGAGAACATGCAAATTCCACATCGTCACTAAGGCTGGAATTAAACCCAGGTCCCTGGTGCTGTGAGGCAGCAATGCTAACTACTGAGCCACCGTGGTACCCATCATGGTCAGTTAAGATATAGAAATTATACAATACCAGGTTGATCTTCAACAGGAACCCAATGAGTAGATTGATTGAAATGTGAGGAGTCAAGATTTTCCAATGGATGCTAAATAGGATGGTTTCCTTCTGAAACAAGTTATGACAATAGACAATAGGTGCAGGAATAGGCTATTCTGCTCTACGAGCCTGCACCATCATTCAATATGATCATGGCTGATCATCCTCAATCAGTATCCTGTTCCTGTCTTATCCCCATAACCCTTGATTCCACTATCCTTGAGAGCTCTATCCAGCTCTTTCTTAAATGAATCCAGAGACTGGGCTTCCACACAGCCATCACTCTCTTGGTGAAGAAGTTTCTCCTCATCTCTGTCCTAAATGGTCTACCCCGTATTTTTAAGCTGTATCCTCTAGTTCAGCACTCACTCATCAGAGGAAACATGTTTTCTGCTTCCAGAGTGTTCAATCCTTTAATAATCTTATATGTCTCAATCAGATCCCCTCTCAGTCTTCTATACTCAAGGGTATACAAGCCCAGTCACTCCAGTCTTTCAGTGTAAGGTAATCCCGCCATTCCAGGAATTGACCTCGTGAACCTACGCTGCACTCCCTCAATAGCCAGAATGTCTTTCCTCAAATTTGGAGACCAGAACTGTACACAGTATTCCAGGTGTGGTCTCACCAGGGCCCTGTACAGCTGCAGAAGAACCTCTTTGCTTCTATGCTCAATCACTCTTGTATATGAAGGCCAGCATGCTATTAGCCTTCTTCACTACCTGCTGTACCTGCATGCTTATCTTCATTGACTGGTGTACAAGAACACCCAGATCTCTCTGTACTGCCCCTTTACCCAAATTGATTCCATTTAGTAATCTGTCTTCCTGTTCTTGCCACCAAAGTGGATAGCCATACATTTATCCACATTAAACTGCATCTGCCATGCATCTGACCACTCACCTAACTTGTCCAGGTCACCCTGTAATCTCCTAACATCCTCATCAAATTTCACCCTGCCACCCAGCTTAGTATCATCAGCAAATTTGCTAATGTTATTGCTAATACCATCTTCTATATCATTAACATATATTGTAAAAAGCTGCGGTCCCAGTACTGATCCCTGTGGTACCCCACTGGTCACTGTATTCCATTCCAAAATTGAGCCATTTATCACTACTCTTTGTTTCCTATCAGCCAACCAACTTTCAATCCAAGTTAGTACTTTGCCCCCAATGCCATGCGCCTTAATTTTGCTCACTAACCTCCTATGTGGGACTTTATCAAAAGCTTTGTGAAAGTCCAGGTACACTACATCTACTAGATCTCCCTCATCCATCTTCAGTGTTACATTCTCAAAAAATTGACCGATCCTGTTACTACTATCCAGATGTGTCGTAATTTCATCCTTTATAATAGACTCCAGAATCTTTCCCACCACTACCTGGTCTATAATTTCCTGCTTTCTCTCTCCCACCTTTCTTAAAAAGTGGTACAACATTAGCCACCCTTCAATCCGCAGGAACTGATCCCGAATCTAACGTACTCTGGAAAATAATCACCAACACATTCACGATTTCTCGAGCCACCTCCTTCAGTACCCTGGGATGTAGACCATCAGGCCCCGGGGACTTATCAACCTTCAGACCGAACAGTATCTCCAACACCAATTCCTGGCAAATATAAATTCCCTTAAGTTCAGGTCCTTCAGCCACTGTTACCTCAGGGAGATTGCTTGTGTCTTCCCCGGTGAACCCAGATCTGAAATACCAATTCAATTCTTCTGCCATTTCTTTGTTTCCCGTAATATATTCCCCTGTTTCTGTCTTCAAGGGCACAATTTTAGTCTTTACCATTTTTTTGCCTTTCACATACCTCAAATACTTTTACTATCCTCCTTCACTGAAAATTCATTCAAATCATCAGAAGTGATGTCGGTATAGTGTTAAGTGGCGAGTAATAAAAAGGCCTAGATTCAAATCTTACAATGATACCTGGTTGAATTTAAAGTGAACTCATAAGTTAAGAACGGAAAGTCTGTTTCAGTAGAGCATGAGATTCTTTTTTGTTGTAATTACCAATATGTTTCACTAATACCCTTTATGGAAAGGAGCCTGATGTCTGACTTAACTAATCTACACGTACAGCAATGTGATTGACTCTGAATTGCCCTCTGAAATGGTGTAACACACCACTCGGTTCAAGGGCAATTAAGGATGAGCAACAAATGCTGATCTTGCCCATGATACCTATATCCAAAGAACAAATAAAGAAAAAGCTTTGACTCTGAAATTGTTGAACTTTGGCACCACTGTAATTATGGTGCGTGTGCTAATGGTCTATGTGCCTATTTGTGGGAATTGGAACATGAAGTGATGTACACAAACTTTCATAAGATACAAAGCAAAGAAGCAAACCATTTAGCCTGATCAGTCTACATCAGCATCACTGCAACACAGCCTCCTGCTATTTATCTTCATCTAAATCAATCAGAATAACCTCCATTCACTTCTTCCTTATCTGCTTATATAGTCTCCCCTAAAACCTATTCACACAGTTTAGTTCACCTCCTACTTTAGTAGTGAGTTCCATATTCCTGCCACTCAATGGATTAAGATGCTTCTTCGGAATTCCCTCCTGGATTTTGTCACACTTTCACATAAAATGCCCTCTTTCCCACAAGTGAAAACACTCTTTCACATTATGTCAATGCTTCAGTGCAATCTGTACCATTCCCCTGGAAATATTGCCAAAAGTATAATCATGTTCATCCCCATTAAAAACAGAGATGAAGGCAAATTTATTGGCTCCATTAATTTCTACTTGTGGGAGTGCTGTTGCAGAACAGTGATGGTGGGCTCAAGCAATTGCAAAGGTTAATTCTGAACACAGCATTTAAAGATTGCTAGGGTATTAAAAGTGAATTATCTTTATTAAATAATTGTTCACTTTATGATTATGGAAGACTGACGTTATTATATTTGCTACAATTTCTGGTCATTATATTTATTAATAATTATGTCAAAGTTACAGTTTCTACATTTATTTCTACAAAATAACCACTATTAATGACATAAAGTTCACAACATATCCAGATTGACAGATAAACATTGAAACATTGAATCTCAGAGCAGGAGGCAGCTAGATGGTCCTTTGAGCCAATTCCACCATTCAACATTGTCATGGCTGATCATGCAACTCAGTACCTGTTCCTACTTTCTCTTCAATCCTTTTATTATTTTTCTTGAAGGTCTTCAATGTTTTACCTGCAACAGTTTTCTTCACTCTCTGGGTGAAGAAATGTCTCCTCATATCTGTCCTCAAAGGCAGTCTCCTTATCTTTAGAGTACAGCCCCCAGTAATTAACAGTATCCTTCCTGCATCTACTCTGTCTAACCTTGTTAGAATTGCAAAGGTTTCTATAAAATCACACTCATTGTTCTAAACTCCATTGAATATAGTCCTACCTGATCCAATTTCTCATCATACATCATTCCTGCCATCCCAAGAATCAATCTGATAAACCTTCTTTGCATTCCTTCAATAGCCAGAACATCCTTCCTCAGATGAGGGGACTAAAACTGCACACAATATTCCGTGTGTGAAATAATGCTGGTATTCCCTCATCAAGTCACCCTTTATTAACATATGGAAAGTCCTTGACACTCATCCATCTCCTGCAGAGCCAGCTCTCAGAGTAAACAGAATGTCTGATACTCCTACTTACATTTTCAGCGCAGAGGTCAGTCCCCTCCCTAACATGAAATAGAGAGTACTTTACCACTGATCCAGTTCCCTCAGAGTCAGCTTTCAGAGCGAACAGAATCTCAGACATTCCTTTTTTTTTAATCTTCCGGATAGCTGAGTAGGACTTCACACATGCAGCCAGTTCCTAACTGAAAAATGTTGAGCCAATCTAAGTGAATCTTTCTCTATCCATTTCACCCTATCAAGCTTGGGCCTGAGTCTTTTACTACAAATAATGGTAACCAAACCAAAGTCACTCTTTAGTTACATGTGATGAATCCTTGAAACAGATCCAGCTTCCTCAGAGCCTGCTCTCAGAGTGAACAGGATGCCGGATACTACTGTTCTTATCTGTCAGCCAGGGCTCCCTAATTGGACTAGGTTAACAGCCCAAATCAGGGAATTCATATTCTATGACATCCACCTACTGACCTCATTATAGTAACCACAGACTGGCCTCACAAAGGCCCTGTATGATTTAGCAAGACATCCCTGCTCCTGTATTGAAATCATGTCATGTTGAAGCCAACATATCAGTTGCCTGCTTCACTGCCAACTGCATGCTTACCTCAGTCACTAGTGCACAGGACACCAAGGGGTCTCGTTGCACCACCCCCTTTCGTAATCTATCACCATTCAGATCATGAACTATTTGCCTGTTTTCTCTATCAAAGTAGCTAACCTCATATTTATTCACATTGCACTGCATCAGCCATCTATTTCCCCACTTATTTAACCGGAAGATATGACATGTAGTTTCTTAATCTCCAAATTTGAAGATGACACAAAAATGTAATAACTGCACAGCATACATAGTACACCTGGTGTTTTCATAAATCTTTGAACACAAATGTAACAAATTGGATTAGATTTGTAGCACAAATAGGATCTTAGTTCCTTTGTATTAAAAAAAACAATCGGCAAAAGAATTGAAGTTAGTTCGAATAAATTTTCGAACTTGATTACAATAACTCATTTCACATTTGGAAAATTGTTAAATATGTATTTCATAAAAGAAAAGTAATTCAAAATGTTACAGACTGTCAATTGCTCGAATGTCTCAAAGGTGACTGATTAGAAAATGTTTATGTTAAGATTTCTGATACGTGTTAGTTCTTTGGATCGCATTCATTATTGTTGTGGCATATAACGACTAGTTTACAGAAAAAAATAACAGTTTGGGTAGAGATGGTGGACCATCAGAGCAAACAAGTGTCTTCAAAATTAGTGTTAATAATGCTCTTGCACCCAAATTCCCGGCCTGTGTATGTTATTTTTTAAACCTTTGCATACAATGGTCAGCATGGGCTCTTGTGGTACAAGGTAATGTCCCTTCCTTGACCTAGGAGGTCCATGTTCAAGTTGATTTAAAAACCATTTATAATGGTCAGCATACTTATATAAATCTGCTTGAGTGCCATTCAAACTCAAACTCAAACTAAATTCTTGCTTTGATGAAATCTATGAAAATACCAAATATGACTAAGAAAACAACTGTCAATCCAAATGGAAGGAGTTCAATTGTAAAAGTTCATTGGGATGACTTGTGGTGTAGTGGTTGCCTCTGAGTCAGAAGCACTAAATTCAAATCCGACTCCAGGACATGATGGCAATGGAAAGTGCATTTATGATGCTGCCACGTTGGTCAGCTATGTGTTGGGAAGAAAATTGGAGCCTTGACCAACATAGCTCCAGAATAGGCTCCAGTTGGTTGAACAGCTGACATGCCAACAGCAAAATGTAGGATTGCTTTCCTGGCTGGGGTGAATTCAGGACCAGCCTCCTTGCCCTTCCCGAGGCGGATGTTCCACTGCTGGGGATCAAACCTGCCAACAATCAAGGAATTCAACAAGAAGGAATGTTCATATTAGAGATCATGCAGGAACACTTACTGTAATCTATTGGACAAATCTAATGTTGTGAATCTTTAAAGCAACATAATATTGGATAGCCTAACTTGAGCTTTAAAATATTCCAAGAATCCCCTGCAAAATATATAGTTCCTCTCCACTTGATTCATAATTACCTTGCACCACAATTTGGAAGGATTTGTGTAATGTATATTTCACAACTTTGGAACAATGCTTACCATATCAATCCAAGAATCAGAGAAACAATGGGTACTGGATATCAAAAAGAAAAGAGAAAGCATAAAAATTACATTAATAGTACATAACACATAAGTGTGATACTATCTATCCCGCTTTTCAATCCTATTTATTATCAGGGGAAATTTGAAAATAATTGATAGAACGATTTTGGGGCATTGCTATATTTTGCATGGGCCTGATTATCATATGCCTTGGCTGTGCCTGTGTTGCTCGAGTTGAAGTTTTGGAAGTGGGATGTAAAACAGCAAAAAACAAAGTAAAATCAAGTGTTATCAGGCAGCTCTCATGTGGCTGGTACAACTCTGGAAGATGTCCACCTATCAAACCATTATCAGAAAGGGGAACAAATTGTGAATAAACTGTGAAGAGCACAATTTTCCTCTTCTGTTGATGTAAAGCAAAAACATTCTCTGTGAAATTAAAATAAGATATAAGCTATTATACAGTTTCAATGTACTGTCATATGTGCCTAAATTGTTCTGCTCTGCTAATTAGCTTGTGTCATTCTGAAATATTTGCATTTAAAAGAATTAGTAATATTGTAATAATCATTGGTAGGAAACTGGTGTATTTCAATTGTGATTTCTTGTCATCTTATCTCTATGGGCTCTGTTGATAGGCTGCAAATTTTGTTCCTTTCTGATTTTCTCTTTTCCCTAAAAGTAAGTGCACACTCCATTCCTACATTTAATTTTTCTTTTAAAATCTCTGATTATGTTTCTTTTCTCTTTGGACTTTCAGGCACCTGCCCTCACAACCACAAATGCTACCCTTCTGCTTTCTCTGCAAAGCCCTGTGAAGATTCAACTTAATCTTTACCAAGTCACAGCTGTGTGACTAAAACTGCTGAATTTCCAAAATGAGTGGGAGTCAAATGTGCACTCCGCTCATCCATTCATCGCTATTTTGATTCTTTTTCTGACCATTGTTGCTTCTTGTCATTACCAGTTGAATGGG
Source organism: Hemiscyllium ocellatum (assembly GCF_020745735.1). Taxonomy (NCBI): domain Eukaryota; kingdom Metazoa; phylum Chordata; class Chondrichthyes; order Orectolobiformes; family Hemiscylliidae; genus Hemiscyllium; species Hemiscyllium ocellatum. Next base: position 29,446,023 of record NC_083429.1, on the reverse strand, counting down.
AAGTGAAGGGTAGGTAATGGCTTAGTTCTACTGTTGCCTGACTGCCTACTCCACTGCCACTCTCTCACCACCCAACACCTAGAGGAAGAACATCTCATCTTCCACCTTGGAACACTTCAACCCCAGGGCATCAATGTGTACTTCACCAGTTTTCTCATTTCCCCACCCCCACTGTACCCCAGTTCCAACCTTCCAGCTCAGCACCATCCTCATGACCTGTCCTACCTGCCAATCTTCCTTCCCACTAATCCACTCCAGCCTCCTCTCTGACCTATCACCTTCATTCCCACCTCCATTCTCCTATTGTACTCTTGGCTACCTTCTCCTCAGCCCCACTCCCTTCCCATTTATCTCTTCACCCTGGAGGCCCCCGGCCTTCATTCCTGATGAAGGGCTTTTGCCCAAAAAGTCGATTTTCCTGCTGCTTGGATGCTGCCTGACCTGCTGTGTTTTTTCAGCACCACTCTAATCTGGACTATTATTCCAGAGATGCAGGCAATATTTTCTGACACCAGAAAGTTAAATTTCAATACAGTAGAAATCTCAATTAAGAATTTTATGGTGAGCATGAAACCAAGGTTATCTTTTGTCAAAATCCATCTGGTCCTTTAGAGATGGAAACTACTGTCCATCCCTGGTTTGACCTAAATGCGACACCAGACCACAGCAATGTGGTTGATTCAGCTACCTTCTGAAATGTATCAGGTGTTAAAAACAGAAAAAAAGGATAAAATCGACAGACCACCTGACATTAACTCAGGAAAAAGGAACAGCAAATGGACCGCAGCAGTTCAAGAAGGCAGTTCACAACTACCTTTTCAATTGCAATGAAAAATGGGCAATAAATACTAGCGCAGCTAGTAATGTCCACATCCTGTAAGTTAATGAAAATAAATGAAAATGTAGCCAATTTATCAGTGCACTTAATATAGTGTAGTGCTAATGTTCATGTGAATATTATTCAAACTTATCTTTCTCGGTCTTGTGAGTTGAATGCACTAAACACCTGCCTATCTACAGATCTCTAGCCATTGAATTTCCTTCAGACCTTAAAAGTCAAGGCTTCAGAAGTAATTTTCTCTTAGCTTCCTTGTGAAAATTACAATGAATTCTTTACCCTGTAAAGGCCTTCTGATAGCACCTCCAGTAAAGCAGCCCTGAGTAACTGATGGGTGTGCAAATTGACCTAATTTTGCATGCCTGTGCCACAGCGGTAGCATCCCTACCTCTGAGCCACAAGATGCATATTCAAGTCCTACCTTCTCCAAAGTTGAGCAATAACATCTCTGAGTAAAAAGTAAGGTCTGCAGATGCTGGAGATCAGAGCTGAAAATGTGTTGCTGGTTAAAGCACAGCAGGTCAGGCAGCATCCAAGGAACAGGAAATTTGACGTTTCGGGCCAGAGCCTTTCCTGATGAAGGGCTCTGGCCCGAAACATCGAATTTCCTGTTCCTTGGATGCTGCCTGACCTGCTGTGCTTTAACCAGCAACACATTTTCAGCAATAACATCTCTGAACAGGTTGATTAGAAGATGTCTAACCCAGGTGACAGCAGATGATTGATGTTTATGGTGCACCGGATTGGTGAGTGGCTTCTTAGAAGATCTAACCAAATTTATGTTAATTAGTCCTATTTTCTCTTTGCTTTCCATTTTGCAGTGTGGTGATGCCAACAATGCTAAACAAATTCAATAATACAAATAGACATGAATATCACATGAAAACAAAATAAATCTTAGACTTTTGGCTCATGTTATTCATTTTGCTAAGTAGTACGTATTTCAACAGAATACAGCCTTATGTACATCATTTAATGAATTCTGGAAGATTATAAGCTGCTGCTGGCTATTAGTGTTATTTCACATATGTGATTTTTTTTTGATTTTCACACATGAATAGTATTAGTCCTGTGGGCAGTAAAATAACCAGGCCTGCCTACAGACTAAGCCACTTAAGTGAAATACATGGAAAATGTTCTCATTTTATCTGCTTCCTGTCAGCAGTTAACACAAGTACATATTATCTGCAGCAGTCGTCCATGTAATGTCCTAAAAATTTCTATGTATGAATTCTGAAGCAAAAAATATAAAAAGACTATACATTAATCAAAAAGATTAAAGAACAAAAACGATATATTATTTTGTGTTTGACGTTAATTTTGCAGCAAAGAACAAATACAAACAAAAAAATTGCTGCAGAAAATAGCGACAATTTTATTGTAGTGCCTGTGATGTGATAATTTTTCAAAGTCCACCATAATGACAGGCCATTATGCCCTTTTCACAGATGTCAAACATTTTCCAGCTTTTACCAGTAAAATAGTCAACCACACATTTTATCACAATTTCTCTGTGTTATTACATGTGTTGTTATATGTGTTTGCTGTGGACACTAATGGACTATTTTAGCATAATGCCATTCTCAAATCTAAGGGCCATACCCCTGTGGTTTGTTTCTGTGCTATTTAACAAGGTCTATAGAATGCTCTCCTGTCGTTGCTCTGAACATATCAACAACTTGTGCCACCTACAGTGTATACATGCTGTTTAGCTTACTTACAGACAATAGAGACTGTTGTTCAATCTCAGGGAACGATGAATGGTAACTAAATGAACTGTCTGACTTGATTTGGTTTAAGATTCTCTTTATTTAGTACATCACACAGATAAAAGATTAAGTATGTGTGATTTTTTTTTACATCTCATCCTCGTTGACCGCAGTTTTACTCTTAACATTTTCCCACAATTGATAGTTCCATGTAAAGTTGATTTCAACTTCGCTATCCAAAGGCACATTGGAGACATTTATCCAAAGGATTTTGGAGTTCAAAGCGAAAGACAAGAAAGTGACAGAATGGAATGTGTAATCTTAGAGTGGCTGGCTTTACTGAAACTACACTGAATATGATACTAGGTCTGGAAAGAGCGAGAAGGGCATAGTGTTTCCTATTGATGGGTAGTAGAAATCAACTGCTGAAACCATGAAGACATGGCTGAAAGTTGCAGAGGCCAGAAATAGCAGTGTAGCACCACATGCCTGGATTCAATGCTGGAAATGATTTAATGACCAAATCAGGTCAGGAAAGGTGAGTATAATAGGACATCCAAATTAATCCTGATGTGTGATTTACACCAACCTCCATATCCTATATTCTCAAGCTAGCATCAACACATCACTTCTCAACATACTCAGTAGACATAGCCAATGACTTCTGTCCATACACTTCCCCAATCTGTCTGTCCGTCTCTGACATTTACATATTAAACAATGTCATGGGTCCTCACAATATCATTCTCATTAAATGATCTCCATCCTTTATTCTTCCTCATAATGTTTCTCGTTTCCCATTAGGCAGGAGAGGAGCACAGAACACATCGATTCCGCAGAGAATTGCAAATGACCTTCAATCATCTTACACTGCAAAGGTGGCCTTACTAAACATAACCAGAATTTCACTGTGCTTCACTATCAGAGATAGATGTCTCCCAGTCCACTTGATATTGGAGTTAAATACTGGATTGTCACATGATATGTGACACTCAGTCATAATGATTTGATGTTAACAGAGACTGAAATATTCTTACGTGCATTATGAATGCTAAGAATGTTCTCACCCTGACATTATAAATTCATGTCCTCAATCTCCCACAGGTGCTTCAAGTGTTGGTTTGGAGGGATGTTGATAGTGATCCTTCAGAGGAGGTCATTCTCTTAAGGATGCATTGTCACAGGACTAAAGTACCATCTCATGTTTCTCATGTAGTGCACAGGAGACTTACATGAAGTAGCTCAGCCCTATGATAACGTTATGGTGTCAATATGCCTCCGGGAGAAAGTGAGGACTGCAGATGCTAGAGATCAGAGCTGAAAATGTGTTGCTGGAAAAGCGCAGCAGGTCAGGCAGCATCCAAAGAGCAGGAGAAAAATTCCTGAAGAAGAGCTTATGCCCGAAACGTCGATTCTCCTGTTCTTTGAATGCTGCCTGACCTGCTGTGCTTTTCCAGCAATACATTTTCAGCTCTCAATATGCCTCCAGCCTGGGTGGGAATGTATAGGTTGCTTTGCAGCCATATGACGAGAGGGAATTTTGTACAGGACCAGATACCAGCTCTCAAGTACCTCACTTCTCAGTGGAATAAAGAATTATAGATGGCTTTTACCTGGTGATACACACTTAACTCATCAACAATTGATGGTGGCGGAAGAAACAACCTGTGGAGACCTCACATTGGAGGCCACAGTGGATTCCAAGCTGTATTTAGCTGGATTCTGATGCTGAATCTTAGGGCATATTGACAAAGCGGATGTTTCTGGAACAGCAGTAAAGAAAGAACAACATGCTGGCAGAAAATTTTATATGCACACTTGCTTTCTGATGATTTCTTTAACCATGGGAAGAGGGGTCATCTGCATGGGGCATCAGATTTCGCACTTAGTAACCCAGGTGCTGCCTCAAGTCCAGATGATAGATTCTGCTACTTACAGATTCCAAAACCTGGAAGATGAAGCAGTCAAATTTGGATCAGAGCAGGCCAACTTTATGAAGTTACAAGGATGCGCCAACCCAAAATGTAAGGCAGAGACAGGGCAATGATGAATAGCCACACTTTGATCTGTAATACAGCATTAGAACAATAAACTTCCTTTTCATTTCTCAGCCAAATAAATATTAATAGTTTCTCTACTTTCCCATGTTGCCAAGTTTTATTTGCTGCAGACAAGCAAGAGGCAGGGAAAAGTTTTATTTGCTTCCAGTTAAGTGACATAGGCAGTAATAAAACAAGAAATGATGTTGAGAAGGATGGGAAAGGATAGTTGCTTGTAGCACAACTCTGTGTTGAGGGAAATTTGGCTTTGGTTTGTGGAAGAGGTGAGGTATTGGGAATGGGGATCGCCCTTGCAGATGTGAATCTTGAAACAGTGACTAACAGTGCTGCTTCCTTGTCTGTACCAGATTCCACCTCTTCCTTCTTGGACTGTCTGAAAAAGTTTGTTGCTTCAAGCAACATAAATATGTGATGTTGTGTGAAGAGCGGTATACAATGGGCTTTCTGGAGGCTCTGACTAGCACATATTGAAGGCCGTGTGTAAATCTGTTCAGCACCTTCAGTGCATCTAGGAGAAAGCGAGGACTGCAGATGCGGGAGATTAGAGTCAAGAGTGTGATGCTGGAAAAGCACAGTAGGCCAAGCAGCATCCAAGGGACAGGAGAATTGACATTTTGAGCAAAAGGACTTTGATGAAGGGCTTTAGCCTGAAACGTCGATTCTCCTGCTCCTCAGATGCTGCCTGGCCTGCTGTGTTTTTCCAGCACCACACTCTCGATGACCTTCAGTGCATCATCAGCTTACTGATCACATCTCTGGTGACATGGCTAACCTTGCAACACTCATTTGAATGGACACTTTACTCACATCATGTTAAACAACAGCATTGTAATCAGAAAATAGGAGACTGGTGGCAGCATAGAAGGAAGCCATTCAGCCAATGCATTCATGCTAGACTTCTACAATACCAACTCGACCAGCCTCATTCTGTACCCTTTCTCCAAAGGCCTGCACTTCTCCACTCTTCTGGTACTTATCCAACTCTGTTTTGAAAGCTGTGATTGTATTGTCTTTTACCAGACTCGCAGGGATTAATTCATAACCACTCACTGTGTCCCCAAGTTCAATCTAATGTCACGTAGTTCTTTGAGGCAACTACCTTAAATTGGTATGGTCTGGTTCTTGAACCTTCTGCCAATAAGAACAGTTTCTCTCTAACTACATTGTTCAAACCCCTGATAATATTATACTGCTGCACCAAATTTCCTTTGAACAAATCTCCTTCTAAAGTTCTCTTTTCAAAGAACAGTCCCAGTTTCTCCAATCTACCTAAACAATTGAAGTCTCTCCTGCTTAGAACTATTTTTGTCAATACTTTCTGTACTCTACCTAAGGCCTCCAAGTCCTTCTGAATATATAATGCCCCATTTGAGACTGATTCAAATTTTGTATTGACCCATCCTGGATTCCAGGCGCTATTGCTTTGAAGTCTGCATGCCTTTCTCCAGTTTCTCCACCTGACCAGTCATCATCAGCAATTCGTGCATGTATACTCTCATATTTGTCTATTCTTGAAGGTCCTTTAGACTTGTAGTCTTGCCTGTCTTGTTCTTCCTCCCAAAATATATCTCCTTAAACTTCTCTGTGTTAAATTACATCAGTTAATTATTTACAGTTTACCGTATTTCATGATATCACGGTTAAAGCTTCTTCAAGGTCCAATTCATCTGAGGTTTTCATGCAAACTGCAGACTAACAGCAGCTTCAGTACAATACAAACCATGCCATTTTTAATTTTGTAAAAGCAAAAATATAAATTTGCATTACAGGTACAAGTAACAATTTTACTCCAGCAAAATAAGTAGGGCATGTTGGCCCTAGTTCTGCCAGGCAACCGAAGAGAGAAAAAAATCCATAGAGTGTCTTTGAATTATGTCCCTCGATAGAGGAAGGATCAGTGCAGTTTCTATGTTAATTTCTCAGTGATGTTGCTTTGTGATAGGCCAACACATGGAATAATTTTAGCAAACTGCATAGGAAAAATGTATTTACATTTCCTCACAATGTAGTTTGTTCAAGAACATATGCAAGATCTTTAACTGAGAAATAAGCCCTCACCTAACAATTCAAACAATAAGCCCAATCAAAATGGACAACTATGATTCAGTTAACATCAACTTTAACACTACACTGGTGCAAATTGTATGATACAATGTTGTCAATGAGTAGAATTCCACAGTTTTGTGTAACTAAAGAGAGATATTGGAAAGGGTAATCTTGAAATTAGTGATTGGGAATACTTACAGATTCCAAATTGGGAGATGAATTTCTTGAAGTTGCTGTAAAGAGACATGATCTTTTTTTAAAAAATCACCTGAGTCTAACTTAAACGTTTAAAGAAGATGCTTTGTTAAGAAAAGGTACTGGACAAACAACAATAAAGACCAATGAGCTTGAATGAATCTTGTAACCTGGAGAACTTCCAAACAGAGATCCCACAACCTCTCAGTGGTTCCAGTTTGAGTGAGATAAAAAAGTTGCACTTTTTTTTAAACTCACAGGAAATTTGACCTGCCAGAACAGTAACCAATCTTTAACTCATTTTTTTTCCTTGCAATACCTTTCAGCAACCTATATGAGCTGAAAACCTACCAAAAGTCATTTTAACCACCCAGTAATAGTTTGTAAAGAGGATTTTCTTGGAATGTACCTCATTACCTGAAGCAAAGGGAATTCAACTTGCAGAAGACACCCTAATGTCAAGAACTTGTGCATGCAGAATGACTTTGGAATCAGACCAGCATTTGGGAAACTGTGATTCAGTGTTTACGCTTGAGTCATTTATAATTTGGCCAAAGTACCTCACAGTTAACATCTACAAAGTTTTCTGTTTTTGCTTTTTCTCTTGGCGGGAGGGGGCAGAGGGGGTGTATAAGGTATAGTATATGCGCATTATCCAATCTGGCAATTAACTTTGCATCTTTTTTAAATTTGGTTTATGATAATAAACCATTTCTTAATTGTAGGTTAATGAAACCTGGCTAACTTGTTCTTGAATTCCACACTGTCCAAGAGCAAATAATTGGCCATTTCGCCAACCTGATTCAACTTTAAATCTGTTGTGACCAGCTGACGAATGGGATTAGAAAGGGAACAGAGAACATGTTTAACTTTGATCAAAACAAAGTAATAAACTTTAGAAAGTAAAATCTTAAGATGCCTAGAGGACAGTTTTAAATCTCTACTTCTGGTGACAAAAAAAGCGATTTGATTGTCATTTACCATAAAACTTTCTCGACGTTGCAAGAGGAGCAAACCTCCTCATATAAAATTAAACAACATTGCATGGAAGGATCTCAGTTCGCATCAATCAAGAACCTACAGCCCAACTGCTCTCCATCTCAGTTTCCACACATCTGTTAGCCGTCCAGCAGTGTAACCAGGCCAGTCATCTCTTGTTCAAAAGAAAGCGCCTTCACAAACCACGTTTATGTTCCCCTGTTGATCAAACATCTACACCATTTCATAACGTAATTCCATTTCAGTCCAATTCTCCTGTAGCTTAAACCGATGTTTTATGCTGAATATTCCAACTGATATTTAATAATGGAAAAAAATGACTATCTGAAGGCATAAAGAAAGGCAATTCTTTGCTGAGCTTAGTTTTGGGATCTGGTGGTCACAATAGTTATCTAATGAAATTGTGAAACATTGAAGACTTGAATTATCCTTTCTGTTTCTAGTCAATAACTTAGATGGGGATGATTGAGCTGCACAGATTAGATCATAAAAACCAGTCCAACACTAGCACATGTATAGATATGTTTATTACAATTTCTCAACTGGAAACTGTCACTGTGTATATAGCACATGAAATGCACTGGTCTCCCGCAACACCATATTTTCCTTCAAAGGCTTAGAATTCATTATATGACCTTACGTCAATTAAAAGTGTGGAGAGTAATTTGCATTCTTATGCACATAAAATTAACACTGCTGGAGTTGTCAATACAGGACTGAAATAGTCTTTGAAAGAATAAATGTATTTTCTTATGACATAATTTGGTACCATCGGAAGATGATTGAAGTAAACTGAGTGAAACAGAAGCCATTTCCTGCCTACATGTGGTGGTGAAGAGTGTCACAGATGTAATGGTAATGGAGTTATTCTCAACAGAAGTAGTATCCTCTGAAATAAAAGGAGTACATTCAGAGTTACCAACCATTGGATCTTACTCTCTGTACACCCATTAATGCATCAGACAAAGAATAATCATTTGTTATTTGCAAGTTTTTTTTAAAAAAGTGAATACCTTTTATGCTGACACAATATCAGTCAAGCATCTTCAAACACACTGAATCAATAAATAGTAGTCACAAATATTGGAAGCAATTATTATAAGGTGTTAATCACATTACGAATTCTGTGCGATGGAAATATGTCACAAACTTCTTACAGTTAATAGTCTTTTTCCTGAATATAGGAAACCAAATATGAAACTGAACTAGTAAAAAAAATGAAGCTTTACCTTTTTCCTCAACCGTCACAACAAAAATGTGAAGACAGTCCCTATTATTTAAAGATTCCTGTCATAGACAACAATAGTGGCCTGCACTACCACGGACAGCACAATATACAAAACAAAAATAGTAATATTTTATTCAGATGTCCTTTGATCAGAAGGGTGCCTCTCTGTCGAAATGGCTATCTGCCAAGAAGAATTGCATTAATAAAAATCACCAGCACTAAAGCACGGGGACAGCCAAGGCTACAACACTGCCAGCAATGTATGCAAACAAATCCAATGTTAGTCTTCTTCCAGAGATGGGTTTACTGGCCACAAAAATGCTTTAACTTTACTAATTTGTCAAAACGGGAAAAGCAACCCTTCTTTCCCCTAAAAAACAGACTTCAGTGGTGAGATTGATCCTCTCATATCTAATATACCATACAAACAATAATTACACATTGATAACAATCTGAGAGACTGAGCTGAGCATACAATACAATTAAACCTACACAGAAGGAATACACTGCAAGTCTAAAAATAAAACAAACAAACATATGAATGCATCACAACGCACTCTCTTTTCCACTCAAAACCGTCTATTCTTTCAGCCTGTTCCCGATTCCTTCACACAGCACATGGAAGTGACATTGAACAACTGGCCCTGGATGGTACGGCTTCTAACTCCGCCCCCACCAGCCCCCTTCACAGTCAGTTTAGACAAACCCAGCCACCCACCCTCCTCCCCCCCAACCACTAAGGCAGTTACAAATAAACCGGGAGCCAACACCTTGGACAGTGTCCAAGGAATATGAGCAGAGTGTAAATGAATGAATCATTCCGGCCACGGGGAGATTCCAGGGCTGTGCACGTGCCTGGATTCTGGAGAACTGAAGCAAGGGGTTCTCAACAATCACCGGGTGGGACCCTTAAAAACTGACATCGCCGGGGACATGACACAATTCGTCAACCCTCCTCGGGAAGCGGCTGGTACTGGAGGTGCGCTCCCCCGATAAAGCAACCACACACCGAAGTCAATCTCCCGGGCAGATCACTAAAGCTGCATCAAGAGCAAGTAAGCTGGGTTCCCCAGACTGCTAGAAAATGACTTTATCTACTCAAATAGCAATCCAACTACTGAGCAACAAACCAAGAGACATACAATATCTGTGCAGAGAGAACATTTCAGGCTCCGGAATGCGTTAAGGAGACAATGTTTGGAGATTAATTAGGAATAAACAATGATAGCATTGCAATGCAACGACAGAAAATATCAATGTAATGCGGACAGTGAGAATTGTGCCCAACTTTTTAAATGCATGTTATAACAAACAAGCAGTTATGGCTAAAACAAAATCATTGCAATCTCTATTTGTTGAACAGGTTGAAACAGAGAGCTGGGGTTAGCCTACCTGAGCACGGCGTTTTCTCCCTGCCTCACCGTCACGTTGTCCATGGCTTTGGGGAAGTTGCTTTCGCTGCGGCCGACCGGCTCTCCTGCGGGCACAAGGAAAAGTAACCTGAGCGCCAGCAACATCAGCCACCTGGCCGGACAAGAGCCCGGCAACTGCCGTGTGTCAGGGCCGAAGCCCCCCCTGGCCGGACACAGGACCACACACAGCCGCATGACACGTTCGACACCCCAATCGAGCCTTCGCCACACAAACACACAAAAAAATGTAGAGAGAGAGAGAGGGAGGGAGAGATAGATTGGGGGGGGGGGGGGGGGCTGACGGTCCAGCAATCTGGTGCAGGCAAAAACTCCAAAAAAAAGGCTAGATCAAATCCAAATACAAAAAGATGTCCCAATTCGTAGAGAGAGAGAAAAAATATTCTGTATCCAAACTGTCCAGAGTGGAAATGTGCCCGGTTCAGTTCACAGAGAGGAATAAAAAGTCGATGCTTCTCTTCAGCAAAGGCAATGTAAATGTAAAAACGCAACTCTCAGTCCGAGTACTTCACCCTCCCTCCCTCTCTGAAATAGAAAAAAAATGATTGTGCAAGCTTCTGTCACGGGGGGAGAAGGAGAGAGAGAGAGAGAGATGACAACAAGAATCAGTTGAAAGCCAGTGCTTTCCAAGGCGGCTGGAGCTGGAGTTCTGTATGAACAAACGGTCCTTCCCCTCTTCAGAATCGTCACCGTCCAGTATCCGCCTCCCCCAGTGACCAACATCGCGGAGTTACACTGCAACTGGACAGCAGCTCACCCCTTTTGCCTCCAGCTCTCCTCATTTAACCCTTACATTCATGTTCAAAACACCACCATCCAAAAGATAATCATATAGTTAAGCATGGCAATACAGATCCATCCATTAACATCATTCAGTACGGAACCGGTGGCGATTAAAAGATGAATCCTGCATTTAGCAATACTATCCCAGCACTTTCGACCTCGTCTGATAGAGTTGCGGTGCATGTCAATTCCAGCTGGGAAATGTAACCCTTTGCAAACCTCAGCAGTCTGTTATATTGTTATGGCCCTGTGGTTCGCGCGATGGCATTTAACCCTTGCATCGTCAGCAAGAGGATTGTGACCTCTTTTTTTCTCTCGTCAATCAGTTGCACTGCTACTGGACATATTCACGTTGTTCGTTTGTTTTAATCAGCCAGCGCTCTGGACAGCAGCTAAAGTTTGTCACAAGACATTGTTAACCGAGTTCAGCCACACAGTGGCACTGACTTCACCGCTACAGCAGCTATTCAGTTCGTGATAAAGAACAGCATTACCCACGAATACAAGCAGGCAACAGTTTGATGAGATCTAATGTTGGATAGTTGAATTTCAGTTTTGAAAAAAAGCATAACTCAACCCCCCATCCCCCAACCTTTATTTGGTTGCTGCTGGACAACAGACATGCCTGGATTCGAGAGAACTGATAAACAGCATCACGACCATTCACCACCCACCCCGAACTCCCAATGGAGTTGCAGATATTTTTATGACCAGCAATAATTTCAGTCTGTCTTCCGCTAACCACTGCTTCATGCCAGACATGTCAACAAATTGCTGTGTAAGTTGTGGAATCATTAAGACTCGGTGTTGTCAAGATTTGCACAGATAACATATTTTAATGCTTTTTTTTCGGTAGGGAGGAATTGCGAACTTCAAGTTGTCTACTTAACCAAATTAACCAAGCTGTCACAGTCACTACTCTGGAGTACCTTTCAGACACTCGAAGTCATAATTCCCATTATGATTTTAGAATTTTGTGAGTCACCTTTCTCTCGGGACTCCAGTGGTACTAATTATAGAGAAACTAGTTTAGCTTCAGAAAGTGTAAAAAAATGCAAATACAGGCACTTGTCAGAATGGAAGTGTTCCTGTCAGTGACTAGACACCATAGAATCAGACACTTGCCTGATTTAAAGGCAGAGAAATATTTTGGGAAACAGGGTGACTATTTGGAGAAAGTTTCATTTTAAATTGCTTGACCGCATCCTTTTTTATATTTAATTAGCACCTAAAAATACCTGAGACATCAGTTACATACCACTGCGTCAGAGGAACACAATGTGATAGCTGAAATGTAGTGTCTGTCTCTGGAATGCAGCAGGATGGGGCTGGTTTACAGATTTCAGTTCCACTCCTTATAAAATATAACTCAAGCCCAATGTCCATTAGATTTTTTTCTTTTTTTCCAAAACAAAAGGAAGTTATTGAAATCCCAGCAGATTCACTGCACTAAAGTACATTTCTTTTCCTAAAGTAAGATGTTTTGAGTATGGACAGTCCCAGTTGGGCTCTGAGGTCATTGGTTCTGCTGAAGCTGATTGGTATACTTCTAGCCAGTAGGCAGCATGCTTGTGTAGCAGTCTCTCCTGGCTCTGAGATATGATAACAGCTCACTATTTTAAATCATTTCTTGTCAGTTAAAATCTGATTCAATTGCAAGTGGTCTCTGACCTGTAGCATCGTGTATCTATGAACTTGGATGAGACGTGGATTTAACACAATGCTCAGTCTGTGTACAAAAACGAAAGGTGCTGGAAAAGCTCAACAGGTCTGGCAGCAGCTGTGAAGAGAAAGCAGAGTTAACATTACCTCTGCTTTCTCTTCACAGGTGCTGCTAGACTGGCTGAGCTTTTCCAGCAACTTCTGTCTTTGTTTCTGATTCACAGCATCTACAGTTATTTCCGTTTTTATTTGCTCAGTTTATGGAATTTGACTGATCATTGGCTTCTGTAGTATGCTGGAACAAACCCCACAAAACAGAAAAGTTGATTGAGGAGATACTGTTCAAAGGCTAATGTCCTCTGTTCAGTCCACATCCATGAGGCCAGGTACATAATTAGGCATTTGTCAGGTATTTTTGAATTTAAGTGGAGGTCATGAGTGAGCAGGGAACAAGAGGTCTGTGTAGGCACCATCTTTCTCTCTTATGTTCACTCTGCTTTTCAAGGGTTTTGCTTTTACAGGTTGGTGAAGAACCAATGGCAAATCATGGACCCCTTGCTTGAAGACAGTTAATGAACTGGAAATAAAGCAGAGGGGCATCCATCGACAGCTCACCCTCTTCTTGAGTACAGCCTTTCCAATGCTTCTTGTCCCCATCATTTCAACCTCAGAAAACTCACAAATTGCTTTTAGTGCCCTTTGTTCCTCTGTGACCCCAGATGCTATTCCAGCAGCAACTTGGCCTTCAATATGATTCTACCAAGTAATTAGCCTCTGATTTATTGGTGGCTAAGTGTGTCTGGGATTTCTGCCTCCAGGAACGTCATTCCTGGCAAAGGTCTGACAAATGCAAGAGTGTGGTGCTGGAAAAGCACAGCAGGTCAGGCAATATCCGAGGAGCAGGAAAATTGATGTTTCAGGCAAAAGCCCTTCATTATCAAAGCCCTTTTGCCTGAAACGTTGATTCTCCTGCTCCTCGGATGCTGCCTGACCTACTGTGCTTCTCCAACACCACACTCTCAACTCTGCAGATTTCCAGCGTCTGTAGTCCTCATTTTCTCTTCAAGAAAAGGCCTGTTCAGCTTAATGCCAAGACCCCTATCACCTCCACAAAATTCCACCTATTGTTTCTTGACACAAGCTATGGGCATACAATTTATTTAAAAACATTTTAAAATATATTTCAAAGGAAACATTGAAGAAGTTTATTGTGCCATCCAGGAAGGATGGAATGATGAAAGGATATAACATCAACATAAACCGATAAGTACAGAATCATATTGCAAGCAGCAGACTAGTACAACATGTTTTTTTGGGGGAGAAGACCATAAGACCATAAGACATAGGAGTGGAAGTAAGGCCATTCGGCCCATCGAGTCCACTCTGCCATTCAATTATGGCTGATGGCCATTTCAACTCCACTTACCAGCATTCTCCCCGTAGCCCTTAATTCCTTGTGACATCAAGAATTTATCAATCTCTGCCTTGAAGACATTTAGCGTCCCGGCCTCCACTGCACTCTGCGGCAATGAATTCCACAGGCCCACCATTCTCTGGCTGAAGAAATGTCTTGGCATTTTTGTTCTGAATTGACTCCCTCTAATTCTAAGGCTGTGTCCACAGGTCCAAGTCTCCTCACCTAACGGAAACAATTTCCTAGCGTCCACCCTTTCCAAGCCATGTATTATCTTGTAAGTTTCTATTAGATCTCCCTTTAATCTTCTAAACTCCAATGAATACAATCCCAAGATCATCAGCCATTCCTCATATGTTAGTCCTACCATTCCAGGATCATCAGTGTGAATCTCCACTGGACACGCTCCAGTGCCAGTATGTCCTTCCTGAGGTGTGGGGACCAAAACTGGACACAGTACTCCAAATGGGGCCTAACCAGAGCTTTATACAGTCTCAGTAGCACAACGGTGCATTTATATTCCAACCCTCTTGAGATAAATGACAACATTGCATTCACTTTCTTAATCACGGACTCAACCTGCATATTTACCTTTAGAGAATTCTCGACTAGCACTCCCAGATCCCTTTGTACTTTGGCTTTACGAATTTTCTCACCATTTAGAAAGTAGTCTATGCTTTTATTCTTTTTTCCAAAATGCAAGACCTCACATTTGCTCACTTTGAATTCCATCAGCCATTTCCTGGACCACTCTCCCAAACTGTCTAGATCCTTCTGCAGCCACTCCACTTCCTCAGTACTACCTGCCTGTCCACCTAACTTCGTATCATCGGCAAACTTCGCTAGAATGCCCCCAGTTCCTTCATCCAGATCATTAATATATAATGTGAACTGTTGCGGCCCCAACACTGAACCCTGCAGGACACCGCTTGTCACCAGCTGCCATTCCGAAAAAGAACCTTTTATCCCAACTCTCTGCCTTCTGTCAGACAGCCAATCCTCAATCCATAACAGTAGCTCACCTCGAACACCATGGGCCCTCACCTTGCTCAGCAGCCTCCCGTGTGGCACCTTATCAAAGGGCTTTTGGAAGTCTAGATAGAGCACATCCACTGGGTTTCCCTGGTCTAACCTACTTGTCACCTCTTCAAAGAATTCCAACAGGCTTGTCAGACATGACCTCCCCTTACTAAATCCATGTTGACTTGTTCTAATCAGACTCTGCTCGTCCAAGAATTTAGAAATCTCATCCTTAATGATGGACTCTAGAATTTTACCAACAACAGAGGTTAGGCTAATTGACCTATAATTTTCCATCTTTTGTCTTGACCCTTTCTTGAACAAGGGGATTATAACAGCGATCTTCCAATCATCTGGGACTTTCCTTGACTCTAGTGACTTTTGAAAGATCTCAACCAACACCTCTGCTATTTCCTTAGCCACCTCCCTCAGAACTCTAGGATGTAGCCCATCGGGGCCAGGAGATTTATCAATTTTAAGACCTTTTAGCTTTTCTAGCACTTTCTCTTTTGTAATGGCAACCATACTCAACTCAGCCCCCTGACTCCCTTTAATTGTTGGGATATTACTCATGTCTTCCACTGTGAAGACTGACACAAAGTACTTGTTAAGTTCTCCTGCTATTTCCTTATCTCCCATCACTAGGCTTCCAGCATCAGTTTGAAGTTGCCCAATGTCTACTTTTGCCTGTCGTTTGTTTCTTATGTATTGAAAGAAATTTTTGCTATCATTTCTAATATTACTGGCTAGCCTACCTTCATATTTGATCCTCTCCTTCCTTATTTCTCTCTTTGTTATCCTCTGTTTGTTTTTGTAGCCTTCCCAATGTTCTGATTTCCCACTGCTCTTGGCCATTTTATCGGATGTCTCTTTTTCTTTAATACATTTCCTGACTTCCTTTGTCAGCCATGGCTGTCTAATCACTCCCCGGATAATCTTTCTTTTCTTGGGGATGAACCTCTGTACAGTGTCCTCAATTATACCCACAAACACCTGCCATTTTTGCTCTACTGTCTTCCCCACTAGGCTCTGCTTCCAGTCTATTTTCATCAGTTCCTCTCTCATGCCCTCATACTTACCTTTATTTAACTGTAACACCATTACATCCGATTTGCCTTCTCTCTTTCAAACTGCAGACTTAACTCTACCATGTTATGATCGCTGCTTCTTAAGTGTTCCCTTACTTTAAGATATTTTATAAAGTCTGGTTCATTACATAGCACTAGGTCCAGAATAACCTGCTCCCTTGTGGGCTCCATGACAAGCTGTTCCAAAAAGCCATCCTGTAAGCATTCCATGAATTCCCTTTCTTTGGATCCATTGGCAACATTATTTACCCAGTCCACCTGCATATTGAAGTCTCCCATGATCACTGTGACCTTGCCTTTCTGACATGCCTTTTCTATTTCCCGGTATTTGTTGCGCCCCTGGTCCTGACCACTGTTAGGAGGTCTGTACATAACTACAATTATGTTTTTTTTTTGCCTTTGTTGTTCCTAAATTCCACACAGACTCCACATCATCCGACGCTATGTCATTCATTGCCATAGATTTAATTTTGTTCTTAACTAACAAGGCAACCCCACCCTCTCTGCCCACCTCCCTGTCCTTTCGATAAGTTGAAAATCCTTGGATGTTTAACTGCCAGTCCTGAGAAGTGACAAGCTTCCAGGTTAAAAGGAAATAAATATTAAGAGTGAACTATTGTTGTAGTTTCTACTCAACTGCACTGTTTCACAAGGTAATGGTAAAATTACAACTGGGATACTGTGTATAGGTTTCATCTCTGATCTAAGAAAATATATTTTTGTATTAGGCTTAGTCCAGTAGATGCTCATTAATTAATTCTCGGCATTCCCTCAGAGGTGGTAAATGACCTTTATTGGCTATGAAATTGGCTCAATTGGTGGTTTAGCACAACTTGAAACTGAAGTTCTGTAGCAAGCAAATGCAGACACTTGAGTGTTTTGATTTTAAACTCAGTCAAAGTCTCCTTAGTGAAGCAAATAATAATCACATCATCACTAATTGCAAGAGAGAATTAAGAAATTATTTTCAAAGGTTTTCTAATACACATTGAGAAAACTGATACAATTTCAATTAATGAAAGTACAATGAGTCTTTTCTTCTATGAAAGTTTAAAGCTATCATCGCTAAACATTCAATATCCTGTCGACATCTAATGCCCATCCTTTGTTATACATAGTCAGATCCTAAATCTTGGTGTCCTCAAAGATTAAAAAAAAATGAGGAATAGTTGAGAGGAATGTGTTGTGGGCCAAGATAAAAGGAAGTGTTTTGAAAAATGGAAGAAAAAGAAAATGAACAAAAAGCAACCTTGCTATTTGTATGGATGCTTTCTATGATTACATGCAGGACAACAGAACACTGTGAAATATAACTCTGAATCTTGCTTGCAGCTCTCCCAGGAGAGGGGTATTTTTACAACAGTAGCATTGTCCCTAACCTCTGTACATTCTAAGGTCCCACTGAAAGCAAAATCTCACGAGCAATGTCACATGGGCAGTAAAATTTGTTGAAAAGAAAGAAGCCAGAAGCTTTAAAATGTATGTTATTAAATAACAATGATTAGGCAATCGAGGAATATTTCAAGAAAGAAACCTTGGCAATTATCTCTGGCAAGGTGATGTAATCTGGCAAAACAACACACCCTGCCAATGGATGCAAACAAGTGATTGCCTGCGTTTTTATGCCAGATGTTTAAAATAAGTCTTTGTGAAAGAATGGAGGGTTTTGCTTGAAAACATGCGGTTATTTTCCTTTCTGGAATCACTTCACAGACCCAACTAAAATGAGTTGTAGAATGTTATATCAGTTCCCAGTGGGCCCATGTCCACAGCATAAAATGATCTTAATTTGACAATTTCAGTGAAGCCCTCAGGAAAATCTGCCAAGGAAAGTAGAGGCCTCCTGAAGTCATTATGAAACTAACACAGCTAAGTAATTTGGATAAAGAATTTTAAGCTCCCAGAGAGCGCAGGGGACAAAGAAATAGCAATTCACAGGGCTTGAAAATGACTATCAGTGTTACACTGGGTAGCATCTGACTGATTTAGAGATTTAGATGTGTTGCCATGAGAAATAACAGAGAAAAATATATAAGTATGTAGGCCAAGACAGTGAGACAATAGGTTGTCATATGATATTCCACAAGAGGGATTATCGGTGACCTTTCCTACCAAGTGACTAGTTTGGAGTGCTGAATGATATAATCATGTATGTTTTGCAGTGAAGCAACTTTGACAGGAAAACAAAATTGAAGGAAACTAATTTCTCCACAAGTTCGTAATTATTTCAGTGCTCAGAGGTTTAGGACTGATAAATCAGAACAGATGTGCATAGAATCGCTCAAGATGAATATTTGCTTGGTTCTGCACATTCTGGGCTCCTTACTATTAGACTGTGAATCTGAAACCCCTTCAAGGTCTTTGCAAATCTTTGCTTAGCTGTTCCTCTCAGTTTAACCCTTTCAATGTAGAAAATATCAAATCACATGATCTTTGCCATTTTACCCACAGTTTTTAAAAAAAGTTATATACTGAAATTCATAAGATAAATGAAATAATTTCAATCAAACTACCGATGTCAGTAGGTAGTATCCCAGCACAGCATTGACAATATTTGATAATTGATTTTAAAATTGTCACCTTCTCTTCCAATTTGTTATTAACAAAGCAATTGTTGTTACATAATACAACAAATATATATCATAGATGACTGAAAACAAATACAAATTGTAAGACTATTCATTATATTACAGATACTATAATTTAGCTGTTAGGTGTAATTTTCTCCTGCTAGTGTATTTACTTTCAAGTCAGCTGTGATCATGAGTTGAAGTCACACCATGGACTTCTGCATGGTACAAATAGAGTCATGTAATGCCAGCATCCAACGAATCTGGTTTCCAGCATCTGCAGTCATTGTTTTTACCTCATGTAATGCCAGGGATACCACCTTCCAGACAAAATAGACTTTGTCATCCAGCCCATTGAACTACAAGATCCAATGCAAGGGAGAAGGCCATAAGACAAAGGAACAGAAATTAGGCCATTCAGCCCATGAAGTCTACTCCACTATTCAATCATAAGCTTCTCAACCCTAATCTCCCACCTTCTCCCAGTAAACCTTGATCCCTTGATATTTAAGAACCTATCCATCTCCATCATAAATATACTCAATGACCTGGCCTCCATAGCCTTTTATAGCAGTGAATTCCATAGATTCACCACTCTCTGGCTGAAGAAGCTTCTCCTCATTTGCGTTCTAAAAGGTCTTCCTTTTATCCTAAGGCTATGCCCTCAGATCCTAGTCTCTCCTAACAATGGAAATATTTTCCCAACATCTACTCTGTCCAGGCCTATTCTGTATGTTTCAATTAGTTCCCCCTCATCCTTCTAACTCCAAGTATGAACCCAGAGTCCTCAAATGTTCCTGATATGTTAAGCTTTTCATTCCTGTGACCATTCTCATGAACTTACTCTGAACACATTCCAGGGCCAGTACATCCTTCCTGAGATATGGGGCCCCAAACTGTGCACAATATGCCAAATGTGGTCTGACCAGAGCCTTATAGAGCCTCAGACATACATCCTTGCTTTTAGATTCAAGTTCTCTCAAAATAAATGTCATCATTGCATTTGCCTTCCTAATTACTAACTTAACCTGCAAGCTTACTTTGAGCAAATCCTGGACGAAAAATCCCAAGGCTCTTTGCACTTCAGACTTCTGAATTTTCTCCCCATTTAGAAAATAGCCCACACCTCTATACTTCCCACCAAAGGACATGATTTCATGCTTCCCCATGTTGTACTCCATCTGCCACTTCTTTGCACACTCTCCTAACCTGACCAAATCCTTCCAAAGCCTTCTTACCTCCTCAATGCTACCTGCCCCTCTACCTATCTTTATATCATCTGCAAATGTCACCAGAATGCCCTCAGTTCCTTCACGTAGATCATTAATGTATAAAGTGAAAAGTTGTGATCCCAACACGAAACTTTGCAGAACTCAACTTAGCACTGGCTGCCATCTGAGAAGTATGCTTTTATCCCCACTCTCTACTTTCTGCCAGAGAGCCAAGCTTCTATCAACACCAGCACCTTGTCCCTGACACCATGTGCTCTTATCTTACTCAGTAGCCTCCGTGTGACACCTTGTCAAAGGCCTTCTTGAAGGCCAGATAAATAACATCCATTGGTTCTACTTGGTCTAACCTGCCTGTTACTTCCTCAAAGAATTCTAGCAGATCTGTCAGGCATGACCTACACTTGATGAAACCATGCTGACTTTTCCCTATTTTACCATACACTTCCAAGTATTCAGAAAACTCATCATTCACAATGGATTCCAGGATCTTACCCATGACCCACATTAGGCTAATTGGTCGTAATTTTCCATCTGCTGCCTCACTCCCTTTTTAAGCAGGGGTGTCACATTGGTGATTTTGCAATCCTCTGGAACTCTCCCTGATTCCAGTGATTCCTAAAAGATCACCACTAAAGCCTCCATTATCCATTCAGCTATCTCCCTTAGAGCTCTAGTGTGTAGTCCATCTGGACCAGGTGATTTATCCACCTACAGGCCATTCAGTGTTTCTAGCACCTTCTCCTTGTGATGGCCACCATACTCAGCTCTGCCCCCTCACTTTCTTGGGATATTACTCATGTCTTCCACAGTGAAGACTGATCATTCAGTTCTTCAACTATTTCCTTGTTCCGCACTACTATCTCTCTTGCATCATTTACTAGTGCCGCAATGTCCATTTTTGCCTCTCTTTAAGTCTTTATATATCTAAAGAAACTCTTCCAGAATGTGCAAAATTCTGTAAAACTGTAAGGCTAGCTTACCCTCATATTTAATCTTCTCCTTCCTTATTTTTTTCTTTGTTGATGTCTGTTGGTCTTTTCAAGCTTCCCAATCCTCTGGTTTCTGACCTCCCTCGATCACATTATATGCTTTCTGTTTTGCTTTTATGCTATCCCTGACTTCTTTAGTCAGCAAGAGCTGTCTCATTCTCCCTGCACCATGCTTTTTTTTCTCAGGATGAATCTTTGCTGTGTCTCCTGAATTACTCCCAGAAACTCCTGTCGTTGCTGTTCCACTGTCTTTCTTGCCAGCCTCCTCTCCCAGTCAATTCTATTCAGCAACTCCCTCATGCCTCTGTAGTTGCCTTTATTCAGCTGTAATGCCTTTATCTTTGATTCTACTTTCTCCCTCTCAACTTGCAGAGTGAATTCAATCATATATTATCACTGCCTCCTAAGGGTTCATGATTTGGAGATGCCGGGGTTGACTGGGGTGTACAAAGCTAAAAATCACACAACACTAGGTTATAGTCCAACAGATTTATTTGGAAGCACTAGCTTTCAGAGGGCTGCTCCTTTATCAGGTGACAACCGCCTGATGAAGGAGCAGCGCTCCGAAAGCTAGTGCTTCCAAATAAACCTGTTGGACTATAACCTGGTCCAAAGGGTTCCTTGACCTTGAGCTCCCTCATCAAGTCTGCCTCATTGCACAACAGTAAATCCAGTCTTGCCTGTTCCCGAGTGGGCTTCACTTCAAGCTGCTCCAAAAAGCCATCTTGTAAACATTTCAAAAATTCCTTTTCTTGCAACCTACTCCCAACCTGATTTTCCCAGTGTAGCTGCATATTGAAATCCCCCATGGTCACTGTAACTTTGTCTTTCCTACACATCTTTTCTAACTCCTGGTGTATCTTGCGCTCCAGCTCATGACTACTGTTTGAGGACCTGTACATAACTCCAGGAATGGTGTTTTCACCTTTGCAATTCCTCAATTCTACCCATATGGATTCTATACTATCTGACTCTACTTCGTTTCTTATATTGATTTAATTTCATTTTGTCCTAATAAGGCAACCCACCCCCTTTACCCACCTACCTATCTATTCAATAGAGAGCAAGTGACGACTGAGGATGTTGGAGAGTCAGAGTCAAAAAGTGTGGCACTAGAAAAGCACAGCAGGTCAGGCAGCATCCGAAAATGTTTTGGGCATAAACTTATCATCAGGAAAGTTGGGAGGAAGGGGTCTCAGAGATAAATAGGAGGGGGTGTGGTGATAGGGAGAGGCTGGGCGAAAGGTAGCTGGGAAGGTGATAGGTTGATGCAGGTGGGGGGTGATTGTGGTAGGTCGGTGGGAAGGTGGAGCGGATTGGTGGGAAGGAAGATGGACAAGTTGGATATTTCAGTAGGGCGGTGCCAAGTTGTAGGGTTGGATATGGGATGAGGTGGGGAGAGCGGAGATTTGGAAACTACTGTAGTCGATATTGATGCCATGTGGTTGAAGGGTCCCAAGACGGAAGATGTGGCGTATCCCGCCAATCATCGGGTGGCTTGGTTTTAGCAGTAGAGGAGGCCTAGGATTTGCTCATCCTTGGCAGAGTGGGAGGAGGAATTGAAGTGGTTGGCCACAGAGCGGTGAGGGTTGTTGGGTGCATGTGTCCCAGAGATGTTCCCTGAAACACTCTGAAAGTTGGTGTCCTATCTCTCCAGTGTAGAGGAGACCACATTGAGAGCAACAGATTCAGGAGTTGAGGTGGGTGGATATGCTCTGCTAGATGTGTAAAGGTCCTTTGGAGCCTTAGATGGAGGTGAGGGGGGAGGTCTGAGCGCAAGTTTTAAGGTGCCAGGAGTGGCCCTAATGCGGGACTCGCAGAGGGAATGGGTTGGTGGCGGGCATGGACCTAATGAGGGACTCACAGAGGGAATGGTCTGTGCGGATTCCAGATAGGGGTGGGGAGGAAAATATGTCTCTGATGATGGGGTCTCACTGTAGTTGGCAAAAATGGTGGAGGATAATGCGCCTGGAGATTAGTGGGTTGGAAGGTGAGGACCAGTGGGGGCGGGGTTGCGTTCTATCCTTGTTGCAATTGGAGGGTTCAATGGCGGAGATGTGGGAAGTGGAGGAGATGTGCTGGACGGCATTGTTTACCACATGGGAGGAGATATAATAATTCTGAAAACAGGGGGCCATCTGAAAGATCGTGAAAGATTGCTCCTCCGCAGAGGCAGAAGAGTTGGGAGTAAGCGATAACATTTTTACAGGAGGGGGAGTGGGAGGAGGTGTAGTCCAAGTAGTTGTGGGCGTGAGTGGGTTTGAAATAGATGTCTGTGTTGAGTTGGTTGCCGGAGTTGGAGACGGAGAGGTCCAGGAAGGGGAGGGAGGTGTCCAAGATGGCACAGGTGAACTTAAGGTCAAGGTGGAAGGTATTGGTGAAGTTAGCGAACTGTTCCACCTCATCAACGGAGCATGAGGTGGCGCTGATACGGTTCTCCATGTAGTGGAGGAAGAGGTGGGGGATGGTGCTCATGTGTGCATGGAAGGTGGACAGTTCCACAAACTCGATGAAAAGGCAGGCATAGTTGAGGCCTGTGCAAGTGCCCCTGGCTACCCCTCTGGTCTAAAATAAGTGGGAGGATTCGAAGGAGAAGTTGTTGAGGGTGGGGACCAGTTCTGCCAATCGAATGAGTGCATCGGCGGCAAGGTGCTGGTTAGATCAGCAGGGGAGTTAGAATCAGAGGACTTAGAGGCCTTCGCCATAGTAGACGGATGTGTCCAGTGACTGGATGTCCATTGTGAAGATGAGGCATTGCGGGCTGGGGAACTGAAAGTGATGGAGGAGGTGGAGGCTGTTCTTGGTGTCCTGAATATATGTGGGGAGTTCCTGGACCAAGGGGGACAGAACGGTGTTGAGATATGAGGAGATAAGTTTGGTGGAACAGGCACAGATCATAGGTTGCTCACAGTCAGGTTTGTGGATTTTGGGTAAGGGGGAGAATTAGGCGGTGCAGCGTAACAGGACTATGAGGTTGGAGTCTGTGGATGGGAGATCCTCTGAGGTGATGAAGTTGTGGATGGTCTGGAAGATGGTAGTTTGGTGATGGGAGGTGAGGTCATGGTGAGATCACAGTAGGAGTAAATGTCCATGAGTTGGCATCTGGCTTCAGCGATATAGAGGTCTTTACGATAGAATGTATATCCTTGAATATTCAGATCCCAATCCTAATCCCCTTGCAACCACATCTCCATGATGCCCGCCATGTCATACCTGCCAATTTTGATCTGTACCACAAGCTCACTTACCTATTCCTTACACATTCAGATTTAATACCTTCAGTCCTGTGTTAACCGTCCCTCTTCTCATTGTCATTCGTTTGTCCAGTGTGCTTGAAGTTTGATTGTTAACATTTTCCATCCTAGTTGTGTCTGTGCTGGAGATTTTAATAACCTTTCCTGCACTCTGTACTCTTACCACACACACACCAATATCCCATGAATTCAAACCCATTTGTCTCAGACCAATCTTTGAACCACACATTTACTTGCTTAATCTTATTGACCCTGTGCCAAATAGCTCGTGGCTCAGGTAGTAACCCAGAGATTATTACCTTTTTGGTTCTGCTTTTTAATTTAGCTCCTAGCTGTTTATACTCCCTTCACATAAACTCTGCCCTAGTTTTATCTATGTTATTGATAGCTATGTGGACCACAATCACTAGATCTTTACGCTCCCACTCCAAGCTCCTCTGCAGCTGAGATGAAATATCCTGAACCCGAGCATCAGGCTGGCAACAGAATTTTTGGGACTCTCAATCCTGGTCATAGAGAACTATCTCCAAATCCAACAACATTTCTCTTCTCTCCGCCAACTTGAATGGCTCCCTGCACCTACGGTGCTGTGGTCAGTTGGCTCATCCTCGCTGCAGTCGCATTTCTTATCCATAGGCAGCAAAACTCTTGAACCTGTTGGACAAGGACAGGGGCTGAGGCTCCTACAACTCTACTTTACCTGTTCTGGAAATACACCAAAGAAAGTTATTTGGACTTTTATCTCATTTCCATTCATACCAGTTGACTGCAAAGAACAGGTAATCCATTCAAAAGTAATCCATTATGAAAATGCAAACCTGTGCTTTCTTTTTTGTGCTCTTGAATATTACTAAAGAAGTACACATTTTGTCAAAGCTTTTGGTTTTGACATTATCAATGAATGAGAAACTTCAACAAAATACATAATTTTTCAGCAATAATCAAGTTCCATACTGCCACACATTTATTTATATTATGCTTTTATTTTTTTTTTGAAGTGTTAAATGTGTAAGGAAATCGAAAAAGAGAAAAAAACAATCTTTTCTTTTTTTATTGCCAATGAGCAGAAAACATATCTCAACATTTCAGAATTCGATGAGATTCATAGTGCATGTAAAAATGAACTTACGTTTGTACTGTATCAAAAATTCAAATTTTAATTTCCCACTCCATTGAATTACAAAAAATATCCTTTTCTTAGAAGTTATTCTTTCTCAAATTCTACATCTACATCTCTCTCCAATTGCCCAGTGCAATCCTCCAATTTTGAGTCATCGCTTGCACAGGCTTTGTTTTCAAAGTCAAGACTGCATGTAGCTGTGAAATATAATTTTATTATTATTTTATTCAACTTAGTGTTTCTTGAGAATAGAATATTGCAATATGTGAATAATGATAAAAGGTAATGTCCTAAAATATGTTTTGGTGGCTGGATGTGAAATGTCAGATCTACATATCTGCACAGTCCATCAAAATTTGCTGCCAGCTCCGAAGGCAAAAAAACATGATTAATAAACATAGCAATTGCAAACTGCAGCAACCTTGCCAAGGGTTAATCTTAGGTTAGCACCCCTATAAAAACACTGCCTTTTAATTACTTGAGCTAGCTGCAGCTGCAGTTGAAAACTATTAATAGTTTTCATTAATCACTATTGGACCTTTTCTTATTAATTTCAATACAATATATAAATGAAGCATCATTAAGTTTGTTCACAGCTGACAATACTGTTGAACCAACAATGCACAGTTTTGTTCACAATAACAGTGGAGAACATTATCATTCTGATGTTATGGGGGCAGTAGTGTTGATGGGATTGGAGGTAGGAGCAAGTGGGTGAGTGTTGCCTGGTGTGTCACAAGAAACCCACAGTCTGGGTTAATCCTGAACTCTACAGAGCACATCTTAACCACAAGTCAGGTCAGTCAGCTGGATTGACAGATGGGATTTCCAGTGGGCAGGAATGCGCATGACGATGCTACAAGACCACATCGTTCTGATTCCTGATCCTGGATTGCAGGCTTTGGGGGATCCAATTTAAAGAGGGGTCTGGTCCACAATTGTCAGGACTGTAAGAAGAGTCCGATTCTTCCTGTGAACTTTGGTGGACATCCGGTCTGATATGCAGGGACATCAACTCCAATGCTCAATCCCATGGAGATGCCAGTCCCAGGAATGGCGGTCATTCATAGGGGAAGGGATTTCTGATTATTGGAATGGGGGACAGTCAAATAGTTGGGGGAGGCATTCTTCCCATTGTAGACCCAGATGGAGTGTGTGGAGACAGTTACTCTCTCACCAGGCTGTCTTTGCCTGTCTGAACCTCCTGCCTTTCCTTAGTCCCAACAATTATAACCTGTGAATGAATTAATTTCAACATTTCCACTCTCCTCAATCTATGTCAAATGACAAACCCCTTCTTGGGCATGAGTTTGTTGTTCAAGGATTGTCCTGTCTGATAAAACCCAGAGGTCAGCCAGTATTCACCAGAGTATACTCTCAAATTCTCCCGTCATTCCAACCAGTCTTCACGAAAGAAAGAAATCAGCCTATCTTAGTCTTTCACCTCAAACATTAATTGTTATTTCTCTTTTCATAATTATCTGACTTGGTGAATATTTCCAGCATTTTACATTTTAAATTTAGATACAGTGTTTATTGGCAAATAAAACAATGAGGTCTGACCAGCTTGCTCTTTTTAATTAATTGCTTACTGCTCAGCTAATAAGCTAAAGACAATCATTGTTCTTTGTCACAACAGCAATATCATAGACTTTGGAATGCTATTATAATAATGAAAAAAGATGTGTGTGCATTATCACATAATAAGACTGCTTGATAAATTGCAGCTTACAGTTAGATAAAGTTGGTAAATTCACCACAGTGTTATCAGACCATTAGAGAGAGGTGACTGGTGAGGGTCACCATGCATCAGATAAGGGAAAAGATTGAGAAGGCAAAGGCTTCAAGGTCACCTCAGCCCACGCTGGAATTGAACCCAAGCTGCTAATATCAGTCTGCATTGTAAACTAGCTACCCAAGCTAACCAATACCCACCTATAGTTACATAAACTAAACACTACTGAATGGTGTGTCATGAAAACCTGCTCTGTACCTCCAATCATTTTGAATCTACGAATTGGAAACCTCACTTTTTTTTAAAAGGAGAACAAACTTGAATTCCAGTGACTTGAATTCACAGCTGGCATGGTTACAAATTTGGCATCATTGTATTTTCTGCATTTAAACATATTACGATAGAGTCTGCAGATATTCGCCAAAATCAGTCACAAAGTAATGTATAACAACTACATTCCCTATCTCACTGGGCCACATTCTGATATATATGGGTGCTCAAGTGGTTGGAGACAAACAATGAGACATAACCACTTTAACAGTTAGACTCCAAGAGTAGTGGAATTCCCAGAAAAAAAATTATCAAGCTACAATTGGAGTAGATGGGCCACATCTTTATTTAGATCCCTTGCTAATTAGGAAGACAATGTCATGTAATGACCAACTTTTTATGTAGTCTGGGCATTTGTGTTCTCTGTAAAGTAAGACAAAACATCAGGGCACCAGAGGAACAAATCCCTAAGCGGGCTCCTTCCTCTCATTCTTCACACAATTTGTACATTATTGAACTCTGCCTGCTGTTTGTGACTACCACAGGTGGCACACACACAGATTTCTGAAAGAAGTCAACCTAGGAAGACGTTTTCCCAAAGAGCAGATAAATAGTCCATCTGTATCTTTAAACTGCCTCAATACTGGGTGCATTAGAACCATTGAATGAAAGCATTGAATGAGTTGTATCCATAAAATTCAATTCAAAGATGACCCATTCACCAGCCTAAACAAACTGTTTATTCCTTTAATCATACTGAATTTTAACTTGTTTAATTTTATACGTCCTACATAGGTTGGAAAGACATCACTGATGGACTGCCACAAGGATCTGTGATCTTAATTATTCATTGTCTATATTATTAGCTTGGAGAAGGAGGCAGGTTGTATGTCCTCAAATTTGCTGCTGATACAAAAATAGGTGGGAGGATATATTGTGATGAGAACTTCAGGAATCGGCAAAGGAATATTGAAAGGTTGAGTGAGGTGGCAAAATCATGGCAGATGGAGTTCAATAAAGTAAAGCATGAGGTCATGCACATTTATGGGAACAATCAAAGTTAGACTATTATTTCATTGGACAGAGACATCAAAAAAGTGCAACACAGAGGGATGAGGGTATTCTTAGGCATGGAGCACAAAAAATTTGCATTCAGGTGTGGCAAGTATTGAAGAAAGCAAATTGAATTTCTGTCTTTTATTGCAAGAAGATTAGATTATAAAAGCAGGGAAGCTGTGTTACACAGGACAGGATGTTGGTGATGCTGCATCAGGATGACTGTGTACAGGATTAGTCCTCATAGCATTGAGGAAGTGCAAAAGAGATTCACTTGGCTGATTCCTAGGATAAAAGTTTGACTGAAGAAGAAAACCTAAACACTTTAAACCTTTATTCATTAGATTTTAGAAAAATTGAGGCGATTTTATTGAAATACACAAAACTGAGGAGTAATAAAAGCAAAATAATGCGGATGCTGGAAATCTGAAATAAACATAGAAAATGCTGAAGAAACTCAACGGCTATGGTAGTATCTGTGGAAAAAGAAACAGAGTTACCATTTTGAGTCCAATATGACTCTTCTTTAGAAGTGAAACGAGTTGGCAAATGATGATTTGACAGAGGCTGAGAAGGACAGGGGAATAGATATTGTGGATGCTGAGCACTGTGATGGAGCTGCTCCTTTAACAAACTTACGTTGGCCTTGATTTTTTTCAGAGAGGTGGTAAAAGATACAGACTCTGAAAAGTCGAATTTGAAAGGTTTAGGGCCAATTTGATTATAGCTAACAGATAGTGCCTCAGAAAAGGCTTTCAATTAAAAAAAACACTTGTACAATGAAAGGTCAGTTCTCCTAACTCGACTTTTCTCTGGTTTGGTTTGGTTAGGTTAGCAAACACTCCTTGGCACAAAAGCTACTGGACCCAAACAAGCAGGTGCATACTGATCTCTCTCTAACATCTCTCCTGTAAGACCCTGTGTTTGATTTTACCTTTTATGCCAAGAGGTGTTTCTGGGGATTAATGCAAGTATTGGGAACAACTTCATTAAGGTGGGCTAATCTGTTGGATTTTCGGATAGTTAAATTGTTCAGTATTCTGTTCTCTTTTGTTTGTGTTCATTCAGTAATTTTGTAAATAAATTCTGTTCTGTTTAAAACTAAGTGGCTTGACCAGCTGCATCCCTTGTAGGATATCCACGTTATATCTGCTTAAAACAACTTGCAAAGTTAGGGTCTAGACTACTTTCTTGAAATGTTTTGAGGGGGTCTGACATAGCCCATCACAGCACAAACAAAAAGTGGTTTTAAATTACAGTAAAAGAGAAATAGAGATGGAAAATGGGTGCAAATTAAGGTGTTGAAAAATTAAATGTGTCCTCTTGTCTAAGAGCAAAGTTATCAAGACACAAATAAGACAAGCCTTTGAGGAGGTGGGTTCATCGGGGTCAGGCTCTGAAATTGTGAGATTCAATATTGTGTCTGTGGGACTCACATGGCCACATAGACTTAGTTTTGAATTCCATAACATCAGAGCTTGATTCCATGGTATCCCTTCTCCATTTTCTTTCATTCTTGTATCCCATATTCCAAATGACCTAATCCTGTTATATTGCAGTCGATACGTGTGTGTGTGTGTGTGTCTGTGTGTGTGTGTGTGTGTAAGACAATCAGAGTTTGTGTGTGAGCAAAGTTTGACCATATTTCATGGTTTTACTTAGACTGGGTGAAGTTCATGAAAAGTTATTGTGTTTGCTTTATTAAATTTCCAAAAAACCTGTCAGATTACATCTTTTATGGTCACATTACATTACACTTGCATAGTTCATAAATGAGTCTATTCCAATGTGACTCAGAAGGAATACTTTACTTAAGCAAGCCATTTTGAAACCTACCTTGCTGTTCCTACCATAGCAAATCTTATTTTGGTAAAGTATACTTTCAACCTTTCTCAGTGGAAGGAGCAAACCCCACGTTCTTTAAGCAGGTCAAGGCTGTCACATTTTAACTGTAAATAATAAGCTTTGAAAGAAAACTATCTGGATGACAACACTCACAGATCACATCTTTTTGAGTATATAAAATGTTGAGCAAAATCAGCAACAAACCTGACAGGGTGAACTTTGGTTTTCTAATTTCACTGTGGTGTACAGTATTTTATCACAAGCACTTCACCAGCCAATGGTAAAATGTAATGTAGACAATCAACTCATTCTTTTAAAATGTGTTATTAATTACAATCTGCTAATTGGTGCACCCCTGCAACTCCTCATATGTGATAGGTTTCACCAGCTTTTCCCCATGGAGCTCTGAGGTTTTTTTAACCATAGTGTGAAAGCAACACTCCATGTATTTCCTGTAAATCAAATCAGCTAATAAGTTACATCAGTGATTTAAATTAACAGTTTTCAGAAACTGAAGTGTCAGCCATTTATAGTATGTCTTTTTAAAGAGTTTTGATCTGCATCTATATTCTAAAAGTAGTCAATTAGAAATTCATGTCTCAGACACGTGACCATACCTGCAGTTCTTGCTCAGAAAACAATACACCTTGCAACAGCAGAAGAAGTAAAAACAAATTCTAACAGCAATTAAAGATGGGAAAGAATGAGAATCCACATGAGAAATGTTGGTTGACAGTAACTAAGGTATAAAACGAGATTAAACGGTGTATTTAGACTGAAAGGAACAAGTCCTCTCTAGTTTTGTTCATTATTATCATGTACATAAAGGAACCCTGAGTCTTTCAACATACTTGCAATGGCAAACAGTTGGTGAGATGCAGTTTTCAGAGAGCCTACAATGAAACAGGTCATCTTGGATGGAAGGGAAAGCAGGAATCATCATATTTAGGAGGAGGAATGGGGTATTCGGTTCTTAGAGCCTGGTTTGCCATTTGAGAAGGTCATGTCTGATGTGATTGTCTCAGCTCCACTGTCTTAACATTCTCATGCATATTAGTAATCTTTTAAATTTATTGGCTGATTCACTTATAATGAATAGTGAAGATCACAGACCTCACCATGATAATTTTGCTTATGACTTATTTTTAATTGAATATTGTATATTGATTAACCGATCAAGGAAGGAGGAATGGCTGACTTTGAGCTGAAATAGGCAAGAGGGAGAGGTGTAATTACCAAGGATGGTTCTGCATCATGTGCCGATCTTAACTTAGCAATTATACATTGTCAGAGAGATTCCAGTTCAGTATTTGCAACTTGATTATCAGCATTCACTCCTCAATTGAAAATATGAAAAAAATGTTCAGGAGAACATACATTTAAAAGACCTTATTGGATTATAGCTTCTTATAACACTTTGAGATTTCAACAGTAGTTTAATTGGTAACTCAAAGTGCAAATCTTTAATTTTGTTAAGATAGCTTCCATGCTGTGACAGGATGATTATAGTGGCAAGGTGTGAAAACATAAATGCAGCAGGTATTTCCCTAAATATCATTGGATTTAATACTCCCTAGGTCACATAATTTCTTTGGTATTGATGAGAAATGCTAATATATCCTTCGGCATTGTCTTATATAAAGTATTAATCAGTTGAAATGAGAACTGATAACATATTAACACATATTGGAATATGTAAATACAAGGTAATGCTGTTCATTGGTGCCATATTGTTACTTTATATCTCAATTATTAGAATTAATTGATGATAGAAAAGCCAAGTGATATTCAGAAAATTCTTCCCATTTACAAATTCAGTTGTTCAAGGTGATAGCTAAGTACATGAAGTTACATTCTGGATTAGACCCCACCCCTCCAACCATAACAAGGACAGAACGCCCCTGGTGCTCATATTCCACTCTACCAAGCTTCGCACAAACCAAATCATCTGCCGACATTTCCGCCAACTCCAAAAAGACCCCACCAACAGGGATATATTTCCCTCCCCACCCCTTTCCGCCTTCCGCAAAGACTGTTCCCTCCGTGACTACCTGGTCAGGTCCACGCCCTCCCGACAACCCACCCTCCCGTCCTGGCACCTTCCCCTGCCACCGCAGGAATTGCAAAACCTGCGCCCACACCTCCTCCCTCATCTCCATCCAAGGCCCGAAAGGAGTCTTCCACATCCATCAAAGTTTTACCTGGACATCCACCAATATCATTTATTGTATCTGTTGCTCCCGATGCGATCTCCTCTACATTGGGAAGACTGGACGCCTCCTAGCAGAGCGCTTTAGGGAACATCTCCGGGACACCCGCACCAATCAACCACACCGCCCTGTGGCCCAACATTTCAACTCTCCCTCCCACTCTGCTGAGGACATGGAGGTCCTGGGCCTCCTTCACCGTCGCTCCCTCACTACCAGACGCCTGGAGGAAGAATGCCTCATCTTCTGCCTCAGAACACTTCAACCCCAGGGCATCAATGTGGATTTCAACAGTTTCCTCATTTCCCTTCCTCTGCCTCACCCTAGTTCCAAACTTCCAGCTCAGCACTGTCCCCAGGACTTGTCCTACCTGTCTATCTTCTTTTCCACCTATCCACTCCACCCTCCTCCCTGACCTATCACCTTCATCCCCTCCCCCACTCACCTATTGTACTCTATGCTACTTTCTCCCCACCCCCACCCTCCTCTAGCTTATCTCTCCACCCTTCAGGCTCTCTGCCTTTATTCCTGATGAAGGGCTTTTGCCCGAAACGTCAATTTTACTGCTCCTCGGATGTTGCCTGAACTGCTGTGCTCTTCCAGCACCACTAATCCAGAATCTGGTTTCCAGCATCAGCAGTCATTGTTTTTACCAACATGAAGTTACATCCCTTAGGATGCTGCTTTTGAACAGTAATGACACTGAGTAGACTTAGCTTAGCAGCTCCAAGATTCTACTTACCTACAGAAAACGCCTGGCCAATTCATTATTCCAAGGGTTGACCATGTTCATTTTTCTGGCATCAATTAATTGAAGAATAGTAAAATAGGAATAAGTGAACACACACAGTGCAGTGAACACTGCCAGTACCAAATGAAACCAATAACAGAACCACATAAATTTGACCCACTTGTCTGAGAGTGATACTGACTGAGTAAAAATGACACTTCAATATAGAGAAGAGAAGATTTAAATAGTGGGAAGGACTGAAATGGAAGTAAAAGAGTAAATGGCATATTAATTTTGACAAGAAGATGCAAAAAGGGTCCTATTTGCATGCTGATGCAAGAAAATGACAATGTTTTCTCTCCATGTTTGGGGTGTTGTGAAATAACTGAATGCAAAGTTTCATTTAAACACAGGGAATTATCATTGCAGAGCACTGCTTGCTGATATTCCATCACCATATTTTTTTCTTAATCATTGGAAAACGTTGTCCTATCTCCCCAGCTTTGTTAAAATCATTAAAATTTAAATCACTAAGCCACAGAAGCCTATTCTTCATGTTGAGTTTATATTTTTGGAAGAGCTTATCAACAGCTTCTTCTGGATGTTGAACGAACCCATCAACGAGATCGCATTTTCCTGATTTTCCACAGCATTCTTTGCTGTTGTTGCATTAGCATCTGAGAAAGCTCCAAAACCCCAGTCCAAAACAACATGTTTGATATAGCATAAAATTCAACTCCCTTTGAGACTTTGGTTGGAATTTGCATTTCCCCATTGCAGATTTGAAGGTGGGGCACATAAAAAAAACAGCAGGCAGTGCTCCTCACTGTAAGCCAATGCCTTATTAACTCTTGTCTTGTATTAATCACTTTGAATAAAGTAACTGTGCTTTGATTTCTATCACACAATGCTTTCACGCAGAAGGTGGTGCATGTATAGAATGAGCTGCCGGGGAAAGTGATGAAGGTGGATGCAATTACAACATTGAAAAGGCATCCTGAATGGGTACATGAATAGAAAGGGTTGGGAATGAAATGGGCCAAATGCTGGCAAGTGGGACTAGATCAGTTTAGGATATCTGGTCAGCATGGACAAGTTGAATGGAAAGGTCTTCTTCCATGCTGTTTCTCTTTATGACTCTATATTAGTGAATGCAAACATTTTGTGATAGACCCCTGTGTGCTGGGTTGTCACATAATTGTGGAATGGACATCAAACAGGAAATTGACTTCACACTCTGGGACAATGTTAATCAAGCCAGATTTTTTTGCAATACTCTGAAACTGTGTTGGAATTATGAGGGAACAGTTCCCATTATTCCTGTGAACATAAAGGTTAGGGTTTTGGAGTTACGACCCTTGACAACCATTCATTTTTATTCATGCATGACCTTGAAGACATAGGAAAAATAGCCATAGAAAATAGTAGCAATAGCAGGGCCATTTGGCTCCTTGAGCCAGAAGACAAGCCGAATACAACTGAAAACCAATTAAATTGACCAACACCAGTTTCACCATATATGGCATAGTCATAGCAAAGGGATGGAGTAGCAATTTAAAAAAATACTTGGTAAACAGCACACCACTGCAGATAGAACAGACTGTTGCCTGCTTCAAAAGGCAGGCAGGAAAACTGTTGGTGGATTGGCCAGCTGAAAAAGAGTTGGTTGAGTAGAATTTTGAAAGAGTAAGTGTCATTGTGATTCTGTACCATTGCATGGTAACTGGTCTGGATGGCTGGCTTGTGATGCAGAGTGGTGCAAATGATGAGAATTCAACACCTTTACCAGCTGAAGTTACCATGAAGGACTTTCCTTATTGACCTCTCCCCTCACCTGTGGCTTGGTGGCATTCAAGTTAATCCACTGGATGTTGTCCCTCTATAATGAGAGAGCTGTTTTCTGGTCTGGTAAGACTATGGTGACTTTAACTTTATGCTAGTTTTATAAAAGTGTCCCAATTTAAGTGAAACATTATCCAAATGGTATTTTTTGTTGCAGAACATCACTTGCAGAAGTTCCACAATGGACTATGCTAGGTTCAACCACCTTCAACTGCTTTATGACTTAGCCCCATTATAGAATCAGAAGTGAAGATATTCAGTGATGCACCATTCATAATTTATTAGACACTGAAGGAGACTGTGTCCTTACCCAGCAAGACCAAGCATGGGCTGATGAATAACAAATAACATTTGTGCTATATAATGTCTGATACAATGGTCATCTCCAACAAGAAAGTGTTCATCATTGTCTCCTTGATATTTAATGGCATAATCATCATTGAATCTCTTGTTATCATCAATATAGGGATTATCATTGATCAGAAACTGGAATAGACCAACAGTATAAATACCATGGCTACAAGAGCAGGTCAGACACTGGGAATTCTGCAGCAAGTCACTCACCTCCTGTTTGACCAATACTTGACCGCCATTTACAAAGCACGGGTTAGGTGTGTAATGGAATATTGTGTGCTTGGATGGGTACAGCTCTAACAACACTCAGGAAGCTAGACACCATCCAGAACTAATCAAATTGCTTACCCTACCACCACCTTCAACATTAATCTCTTCACCACCAACACAGTATAATAGTAGTCTATATCATGTACAAGATACACAGAAGTAACTCACACAGGCGCCTTCAACAGTACCTTTCCAAACCGGTGATCTTTACACCCTGTAGGACAAGAGGACCAGCCTCATGGGAATACCAAGTTTCCTTCCAAGACACACACCATTTTTGAACTAGATTGCCATCCTTCACTGTCATTACGTCAAAGTCATGGACTGCCCTTCCTAACAGCATTGTTGGTGTAACTATGCCCTAAGGATTACAGCTATTCAAAAAAGGCAGCTCATCACCATCTCCTTAATGACAGGTAGAAATGGGCAATGAATGCTATCCCACCTATTATGCCCACATTGCATGAATTATCTCCGTCTTCCTCCCTACTTTTCCTTGGTTTCAGTCCTGGGACAATAATTTGGCCTCAACTGCAGGAATAGGGGAAGAACAGAAAAAAATCAATTCGTGAAAATATTCATGGCACTTAGTGACATGCCCACAAGTGTAGTTTGCAATGAAGCTAAGTAAATGGTCACTTAAAGTCAATTTTCAGTGGCCTTGCTGCTACATTTGTTTTAAATGTAAGATTTCAAAATGGAACTACCCTCTCCCTGGATGCCCTGTAAAGGCAGGCTGAAGTGTAAGAGTCTACCCGTCATCCTTAAATAAAGAACAAGCCCAGGCTTTGGCTACTTTTGTCCAATTCAGCGAAAATCTCTCCTGCTAGACTGTTCCCACTCATTGCAATGTCAAGACACCCAGGTGTCTTCAGATTGGCTCATGGCCTGGAGACCAAAATATTGCTTCTGTTATCTGGCACTGCTCATCAACAGATAGAATTCAAACTTCCCCGTCATATTTACAAACACTTCACCACAAAATTCTACAACACGAAGAGAATCCAAGAAAGGGCAGATCAGATACAATCAACAGAAGAAAGAAACTTGAAAAGATCAATGGCCTTTACTTAGAAAATTCTCTTCTTTTCACTCATAGCCAGACTTCATTATTTCAGCCAATCCATTATTTTACCCTCCTGCTGTGAACCATTGCCAATATATGTTTTAAAAATAAACAAATTCCTATGAAGTGTTACACAACACAACAAGGCTGCCTGGAACTGAAAGAAAAGGTAAGGCCCCTTGGCGTTGACAAAAATCAAAAGAAAGTGCTGGCTGCATATCACCGCAGCAAAGCAACACAACATGTTCAGAAAATTTTCGTACAGGAGAGATTTATTATTTGTG
This sequence comes from Hemiscyllium ocellatum, assembly GCF_020745735.1. NCBI lineage: Eukaryota > Metazoa > Chordata > Chondrichthyes > Orectolobiformes > Hemiscylliidae > Hemiscyllium > Hemiscyllium ocellatum. Next base: position 29,408,727 of record NC_083429.1, on the reverse strand, counting down.
GCTTGCTTGTTGCAATTCACATCTTTCTGGAACTAAGTAGGGCTTTTTCATTAAAATGCATGCATGGTTCAGAGTCTACCATTAAAAAAGGAACTTTCTAACAGACTTGAGAGAGGTGGAAGGGCATCAATTTACCTGGGGGATTTCTAAATTGTAAGTGCTCCAAGCTGTCATTATGAGCAACATAAATTCTGTAAATACCTTGCAGTTATTCTGTTACAATATACACCTTGAAATGAGTTGAAAATGTCGACATACATATCTTTCTTTTCCCCCAGTCTGCCACTGTAAATACTAAAACAGAATCACAATAATGGATCCCTCGCATGACAGGAGGAGGCCAATCAGCCCATTGTGAGACATTCAGGCACTCTGCAAAAGCAATTCTGCTAATCCGATTGACATGCCGTTTCTCTTTAGCACTGCATTTAATTTTGTTTGTCTGGTGCTTATCCACCTCTCTTTTGACAGTGTCAATTCTATCTGCCACCATCACCACCACACTATCAAGCAGTGTTTTTCAGAACTGAACTGTCCACTGCATTCAAAAGATTTTCCTCATGTTGTTGTTCCTTCTTTTGGTAACAATCTTAAATCATTCATACTTGTTATTTTGTTTATAAATCTAAAGAGGAGTGATTGTGTAGGTTGTGCCAGTAGTCATTGGAATTTAGAAGATTGAGAGGTGACCTTATTGAGACACGCAAGATTCTTAGAGGACTTTTACACTTTGCTTTTTATTCAACTAGTTATATCACCTTCATGCCAATGGGAACAGTGTGCCTAAAGTCTTCAAGGTTGCAAAGACCACTGTGAGATCTCCTTTTAAACTTCTCTGAGGAGAATAAGACTGAAGTTCCATGACACTGAAACCATTCTCATAAATCTTTGCCATAACTTTTCTAAATCCTTCACAGTCCTTCCAAATTGCAGTGCATAGAATTGGAAAATTAAGGCTGGATTTTCATGGAGACAAGGAAGCTCCTTGGAGGTGTGCAAATGGCAAATGCAACATCATGAAATATGCTAAAAATAATGATTATGAGAGAATGATTTTTAAAACTTTTAATATGGCCCACTGTCTCTGTCAGATTAATTGGTTCTTCACAGGATAAGAGGCACGGAAGCAAATGAGTCCTAAAAGGAGGGGATAAGGGGTCATATGTATGGCTTAAGGGGCATAACTTGCAATAGATGTTACAAGCAACCATGTGGTGTCTGGGGCATGAGGTAGCATGGATGGACCATAGTGAGCATTTAGTGTGGTTTTAGGGTGAGGGGATGTTTTTATTATAACTGGAACAAAGCCAGGTCACTGAGAGGACTTTTGTAAAATAGTCTACCTCAACACCCAGCAACTCCTGTGGCTGTTTCTGAAATCATTCTCAGTGTGGCAGAAATTGGTCTTGATTGCTTTTTCTTTCAGTCTTGTATTCGTTTTTTTTTTGCAATTCCCTAGTCCTCTGGCACTGGCCCCTATATCCAAGAAGTTATGGAAGATTATGGTCAGTTCCTCAGCAATTTCTACCCTTAGGTCTCTCATCCCTTTGATATGTCCCAAAAGGTGTTGCTAACTTCACAAATTCAAGAATAGTTGGCTTCTCTAAAACCAATTTTTCTTAAATTTAGCCCATTCAGGTCAACTACCTCTTTATTCCCCAAGACTTGGGCAGTGTCTTTTCCTCAGTAAAGATTGATGCATAGTATTCATTTAATACCTTTGCCATGCTCTCTGCTTCCATGCATAGATGTCTTTTTTCATCCCCTACCACTCTGATAGCATCTATTAATATCTTGTTATTACTCACTGGCTTACAAAAATCTTTTGAATTCTCAGTTAGATTAGATGTTGTCTCCTTTTATACTCTCTCCTTGTCTCCCTCTTACCTTATTCATTTGCCCCATGAACTTTCTATATTGAGCATAGTTGAAGATATATGATAAAATTGACAACAGTCTTACACACACACACACACACACACACACACACACACACACACACACACACACACACACACTTCAATTGCTTCATCTCACTTTCCTTCTCTCTTGTTGTCCAGGGAGCACTAGTTTTGTTTGCCCTACTTTTTCCTCTTGAGGGAATGTGTCTTGACTATACCTGAAACTCATAATATAATCATTCTCTAAAGATAGTCCATTGTCCAAATTACAGGTTTGCCTGTCAATCTTTGATGCAGATGCTTACAGAGAACAGCTCTATTGTTACTCAACTGAAATTGGTCCCCCATCAATTAAATAAGGGTAACTGTCATTGCTCCTTGTCTCTTTTCACAGCTAACCTAAACCTCATGATATTGTGACCACTGTTCCCTAAGTCACCTAGCTGACACTTGATTAATTTGACCTACGTCAGCCCTTGGAACCAAATCCAGCATTCCGCCTTGCCAATTAAACTGAAAACACATTAATTAAGAAAATTCTCCTGAATACACTTCAGAGACCAATTCTGCCCATTATCCTTAACATTGTTACAACTCCACTTTTTATGAGGGGATTTAAATTCCCTATACGACATAGGTTTTGCAAGTTCCCTGTAAATTAACTCTTCGATATTTTCTCACTAGTTGAGGATTTACAGGAAAGCATGCAAATCTAGATTCCAAATATCAAAAGCAAGCTCCGTTGAATATTCATTGTAATACTAATATTATGTAAATAAAGTGGCTCATAATAAATTTCTCTCATAAAATATACATGTCTGGTTTGAATAATAATATATCATTAAGTTAAATGGTTGTTACTGAATTCTATACAAGATAACTAGGCTATATTTCATAAGGTGGCAACTGTAATCTGACTAAATTTCTTTGTTAAACAAATGGAATTAATAATTGAATTCTGTGCAGGGTGTTTTGAGCACAGTGCTGTACTCTTTTTGGGATTGAAAATTTAAAAAACAAACTTACAACCAGAAGGGGTTCACTTAGCCCGTCAGAAAAAAAAGCTGTTATTCAGCCAAAATCATACTTCAGTTTTTGCCCTGCATATTTGTAGCCTACAGCACTTCAGGTGCATAGTCAAATGCTTTTTAAAATGGAAAGAGAGTTTCAACTGCCATCACCCTTTCAGGCGGCGAGTGTCACATCCAGTGGCCTGCTCAGACATTGTTTCAAGGTCTGAAATTTGTCATCACCCCTCCATGAAAGTAAAGGTTTTTGAGGGTTTATTTTTATTAGAGTAGGAATAATTCTCTCAGACTTCCAAGACAGCCACTGCTACCTCAGAGTCTGTGACCCCTCTTAATTTCTGACTCCTTTGGGAAGCACTTCTTTAAGGGGGAAAAAATTCCCTCAATTCATTTTAAAACTTTGTGGCAATTATTTTTCAACTATTCACCTTTGTTTCTGATCTAAGAAAATAACTCCTTTCCATTTACTTTTCAAGACCCTGCATCCAATTAAACATTCTGTCATTCTCCTCTCTAATCTCTCCTCATAGTTCAAATAATCCAGTCTTGGTATTTCTATTGTACGTCTCCTTTATGTCCTCTCTATAGTGATCAAATCCTGTTGTAATATAATGGGGCAGCACAGTGTCTTACAGTGCCAGGGACTTGGGTTTGATTCCATTCTCAAGTGTATGTCTGTGTTGAGTTTGGACATTCTTCTCATGTCTGCATGGGTTTTCTCCAAGTGCTCTAGGTTTCACCCATAGTCCAAAGATGTGCAGGTTAGGTGGGTTAGACATGCTAAGCTGTCCACAGTGTTAAGGATGTGCAGACTACGTTGACTAGCCATGGTAAACGCAGGGTTACAGGGATGGGGTTGGATCTGAGTGCAATGGTGTTTGGAGGGTTGGTCTGGACTCAGTGGGCTAAATGGCCTGCTTCCACACTGTAGAGATTTTATAATGATAATGTCTGGAATTGTGTGTAGTATTCTAGCTGTAGCTCAGTATTTTATACAGCTCATAACAAACTTATCTACTTGCTCTGCTACCTTTAGGGATCAATGATATGTAGTCTGAGACTTTTGTATTCCTCCACTCTTCTCAGTATTACACCATTCGTTGTACATTCTCATTGGCTTTCCCTCATTAAATGCATTATTTTGTATGTCTCTCAGTTGAGCTGTATTTGCCATTTCTTATAGGAGAAAGTGAGGCCTGCAGATGCTGGAGATCAGAGCTGAAAATGCATTGCTGGAAAGGCGCAGCAGGTCAGGCAGCGGAGGAAGAGAGCTTCTTCAAGGAAGACATCCTTGCAAGAGGATTTGCAATAGGTTGGAGGAAGAGAGCTTCTTCAAGGGCTCATGCCCGAAACGTTGATTCTCCTGCTCCTTGGATGCTGCTTGACCTGCTGCACCTTTCCAGCAACACTTTTTCAGCTTCGTCATATCTTAACCCACCCAACTAATCCATTGACAACTTCCTGTAGAATGGAGTATTTCGCTCGTTACTAAGCATATCACCAATTTATGTTCTTACCAACAAAATTCTTCATCATGTTTTTATCATTTGACCCAAATCATTGATGAGTGCACAGGAAGCAAGCAACATTGTGAAACCTTGCAGCACCTCATTGTAAGCAACCTTCCAGTTTTATAAAATACCCTTCAACTATCACCTTTTGTTTCCTATCAGTGGGTCAGTTTTGGAGCTAATTTGCACAATGCCTGGTATCAATGAATGCTTGCTTTTCTGATCAATAGCCCCGTGGAATATTGCTGAAGCCTTGCCTTCTAGACTACAATAAATATACATGGCACTCAAAACTCCCTTAGTTACTGCCTCAAAATATTCAGTCAAATTGTGCATTATACAACATCCCCTTAACACAAAAATAAAAGCAGAAAATGTTGTAAGTAGGGAGCAGGTTTGTGAGTATCAGTGGAGAGAGAATCAGCATTAATGTTCCATGACAACTGGGAAAATTTAAAATGAAAAAAAAACTTTTTGAACTATGAAATGTTGGCCAGTGGAGAAAGCAGAAGGGAAGGTCTGTAATAGGGATGATGATAGGAGACATTCAAGAACAGTCGTGGGGTAGATTTAAAGGGGATGGTAATGCAACCAGCAAATGAATACAGTAATAATCTGAAGGAGGTATAAGTGGCGGAATAATGAACAAGTGTCATTAGAAAGAAAAAATGAGTAAAACAAAAATAATATCAAAATTAACAATGAAAAGGAAACAATATAGGGGTACTGAAGAAGGGCTTATGCCTGAAACGTCGACTCTCCTGCTCCTTGGATGCTGCCTGACCTGCTGTGCTTTTCCAGCAACACATTTTTCAGTACTGATAAATTCAGGTTACCCTCTATAAAAGGCCTTACTGAAAGATGCAACTATATTTTGTTTTTTTTTGCTCTTTACTTGTCAATCAATGTCCTCTCTTTACTTCCAAGATTTATTTAAAAAAAAATTCATCCTGAAGTTTCTATTCTCCTCTCGATGTCCTGCATTATTAAGCTCTCATTCTCACATAAGCTTACCTTTCTTGCCTTGTTCAATACTAAATGCCCCTTGACATCCAAGAAACTCGAACCTTCAGAGCTCCATTTATTTTCTTTGTCCTGAATCTTATTACTCTCTCTTTGAAATTCTCTAACACCTCCAACATTGATTTATCTTCAAGCAGTTGTTTGCAATTCACTTTTGCTAAATCACATTTTAACTTTGTTAATTTGGTCTTAACCCAATCGAGAGCTTTTACAAAAGTTAAGAATTATGGATGCCGTAATTCTGCCACAAAAAGAGAAAATAAGTGATGCACTATACTTTCAGATAACTTGTTCATCTTAATCTATCTTCCCCATAATTATGCTATATCAAAATAAATTGCGATCACTAACCAAAATATACTAACCTGTACTCCTCCCATCTGTGCAGTCTCATTCCCTGAAATCGAATACAGAATGATCACTTCTCTTCCAAACACAGGAACTGCAGAATTCAAAGGATCATGGGAATTGAAACATTAACTTTGCTTGGTCTCCACAGATGCTGCCAGACTGGCTGAACTTCTCCAGCAATTTCTGTTTTTGTTTCAGATTTTCAGCATTTGCAGTTCTTTGCCTTCATTTTAGTGATGATTTTTTTTCCCTTTTGGGCTTGCTACATAATGGCTAAAACTGTATTTCTGAATACATTGTATGAATTTTGTATCCTTTATATCTTTTAAACTGATTATCACCAGTTCACATTCCAATAGTCATTTTCTACTTCTGCTTAGTGTTTTGAACTGCTCAGAAATTTGTCCGTGTATTTACTCTTCTATCTTCCTTTGATTATTTGCTATCATACGCTGCCAGCCATGCTATTCACGCTTTTCCTTTTTGTTTCAACCATATGGCCTCATTTGTTGTGCATCTTGTCATATCATTCCCCATCAGAGCTGCAACTGCAATCTTAACCAATACAGCAGGCTTTGCCAAATTCATTTGTTATCTATTTTCTCGCCTTTGTTTCCTCTGCTTTCCATACCAAATGTGTTTAATAATTTTCTGCAATCCATTTACAGCTCTGCTTTATTCTCCTCTACACCTCGGTTCATATTCTTGTTTCGGTGCAAAACATCCTCTTGTATTCAGAGTTCAAACCATGAGTTGCTTCAAGTGGATGTCCATATTACAAATTCATACAAAATGTTTGCAACAAACATTACTCAAAACATTAATACAATACACTCACCTTGGAATATTATGGCACTTCAGTGCAAACATTTAGTTGCATTAGAACAGGGCTTCATACACCTGTTATAATTTTGTGCCAGAAATCTCCATAGTATAAAGTCAGAGTCATACCGCAGAGAAGCAACCTTTGATCCAGCCAGTCCATGCTGAACATAATCCCAAATGAAACTGGTGCTACCTGCCTGCTCTTTACCCATATCCTTACAAACTGCTCCTATTCATGTACTTACCCAAATCTCTTTTAAACGTTGGAATTGTGCCCACATCCACCACTTCCTCAGGAAGTTCATTCCACATGCTAAAATTGCCCCGCATTCTTTATTTCACGTCTCTTTCCTCTCACCTTAAAAATGCATGCCCTATTCTTGAAAACCACCAAGCAAGGAAAAAGACATCTACCATTAACCCTAGCGATATCCCTCATGATTTTATAAACTTTTACAAGGCCACTTCTCACCAGTGAGCAAAGCCCCAGCCTATCCAGCCTTTCGTTATAACTCAGACCTTCCATACCCAACAACATCCTGGTAAATATCTTCTGAACCCTCTCCAGCTTCTTTTATAAAAACAATTTTTGACAGAACAAAGTATACTTCTTCACTGAGGAAGGATGAACCAGATTGGGGCACCACTGGCAGCTAACTAAAAATGCTTTAAATTTAATATTGCTTGAGGACCTGAGTTTTGAAGGTTTGTGCAAAATTAATATGTCTAAAGTTGTGGAAGTACCTGGAGGGAGTTCTTTAAAAGAGTTCGGTCACTTTGGATTGGCAGTTTTTTTTTAAAAGGCTTCCTATAATTCATACAATTGTTAATAATGATTTGCTTTGTCCCAGACACCTGTTGGAGTTGTAAGAGAAGTACTTGTTTTATCTGGTTCAAATTGAGGAAAGCTTGCAAAGAGCAAGCTGAACTCTTGAAATGAAAACCTGTAAATTCAGATCAGACTGAAAAAGTAACTCCAGAATAATCTCATGATTGTACTTTCTGAACAAACCATGTCTGCATGATTTCAGAGACAACCGTGCATGACTAATGACTTACTCATACAAGTCAGAGCATCAGACCAACAAACTAAAGAACACCTTGCATTATTCTTTTGTTTTCAAGTATAACACATTTCTGTGATACTTTCCCATATACAAATGTTTGTCTTTTCATACTCAATATACTTATGCACTACCAAATCTTATCCCTTTTATCTGGAGTCTCCTTTTAAGAGTATGAGACTTGTTTACACGCATTTTGTCTAATCTAATGCCCTCTCCTGCCATACACTCTGAAATTCAATGTGCAAGCAACAAGTATTTTCTTCCTCATGAGACTTCTGTGAATTCCTAAAACACATCCAGTTTATGATCATGAATGGGTTGAAGAAATGTACTTTCAGTGCATGTTTTCACAAACCAATGTTTGCAGAGAAATACCTATTTCTCTCTTATTTGAAGAATGACAGTGTGCGTGTCAACAATGTTTCATAAGATGAGTATTTATACTTCGACATCACTCTCCATTAATTTTAAACAACTATCACACAATTTTTACATATAGTTTGCTTGATAATAAGCCAAGCATTGCATATCGAAAGAAATCTGGTTCAATTACCTTGCTGCTTAAAACCTGATCTGGTTTTAAATGGATATCTTGATGGCCTGCAAGATGTATTTTAATTTATATTGTGATCCATGCATTAGAGGGACTAGAATGATGGTACACTTCTCCAGTCTTGCTCAGAACGCAACAAATCAGTCATTTCTTCTTTATCCTGTGAACACCAGTTCTGAATTGTCACCCATTTCTAGTAATACATTTTATTTTAAAAACTCACTTTCCCTTATCCAGTTTTCTATGAATTATTCCATTGAAATTATCTTCTGCTCCTTCCTCCTTGACTTTTTACATGCTTCAGATTTTTATTTATTCTGAACATTCTCCGTATATTTTACTTCCAATTTTGAACCACTCTCCCTTCCTGACATTTCTCAGCCTCTTTTGTCTCGTTTTTCTCTGAGGTTTTATTTCACAGTCAGTCCACTTACTTTTACTCAGTTCTATTGCTTTACGCAGTCTCCACTCCAGGCAGTACCTTTGTAAGCTTAATTTGTGTGTCTTTTGCTGTACAGACATTCTGACATTGTTTTTCCTTCTTCTGTGATACTTTTCCAAATGCAAATGTTTGTCTTTTCATACTCAATATATTTATGCATGACCAGAGCTCATCACTTTTATCTGGAATCTCCTTTAACTACTTTTAGGAGGATGATGCTTGCGTGTCTGTACTTTGCCCAATCCAATACCCTCCCCCACCATACACTCTGAAATTTGATGGACATGCAACAAAAAATATTTTCGATCTCATGTGACTTCTGTGAATTCTTAAATTACATACAGTTTATGATCATGAAAGGGGTAAGGAAATGTACTTTGAGTACATATTTAACTGGAGAAGGGCTTACTTCAATGAGATATCAAGAGAGCTAAGTTAGAATCAGTAATTGAACTGTGGAACTACAAATGAACAATGAAAAGCCTTGAGTTAAAAGGGGTAAAAAAGAAGAGCACACATAGCTAGACTTCATTCACACCAGCTTCATGAACTTTTGGGGGTTGATTATCTCAATTGTTTGGATAACTGCTTTGCAGTATAACATAACATCAACAGCACGGGTTCAATTCTTGTTCATGTTGAGATTACCATGAAGGACTTGTCTTCTCAAATCTCACCTCTTGCTGAGGTGTGGTAGCCCACAAGTTCAATTTGGCACCGGTATTAATTTGATCTGTGAAAGAATAACCTACAGTTGTCTCAGTTTACATTGACTTCACTTTCAATTCACCTCCCTGGATGACAAAAGGCATTGGATTAAAAATGTATGTTAAACATCAGAAGCATAATTCGATGGGAAACAAAGTTGTCATTATAAGATACAGGGGAGAACTTAGATAAGAAATAGAGGGTATAATGAGAGTAAAATTAGTTACAAAGGAAACACAATCCTTTCTAAACGTAAATAAGAAAATTATAATTGAAGGAAGGATAGAGCTACCTGAATAGAGACAAAAAAGTGAGACTTTATTGTGAGATGGAAAACATGGCTAAAATACAAAGTGGATTTATGTTTCTTTTGAAATATCATCAACTTAATTTTTTCAAACTTTTCCTAGCCCCTGAACAGCATATGCATTATCAGTTGGGAAAATATAGAGGTAAAATAAAAGAGATTGTCAATGACAAAAGAAACAAGTCTGGTTTACCACCTTACATTTTTTTGGTAAACTGAAGATCTCATTAAGGAGTGGTGAGAGTCCTATTTGTATTCATTTAGATCTCATCAATACCAATCTTACCTCATTTATATGTTGTTTGCTATTCTCTTATATGGCAGAGATAAAAGAGACAGCGACATTACATGGGCTGAAGGTGAGAATGGGTTCTGGTGGCTACAGCTCACACGTGCTCCTCCAGGCCTCCATCTTGGCCAATGGTGCCCAGCGTTTCAGAGTACGCTCCATGGTCTGCACCCCTCTATCCAAAAAGGATGGCTTTGGGCATTTACGTACCTCACTACATCCTCACAGCACAGCTCTGACCCAGATAAATACTCTTCTCTAGTTCAATACAGAGGACCCTGGATTATCTGAACAAGATGGGCAGACAGTATTTCATTCAGATAATTGATTATTTGGAGAACTGATTCAATGCCTCTCCTCTGGGACTCAGAGTTTTCTGCAGGTTTCTTTTTTCCTCGCTGTGCCTGCCTTGCTCCCTCTCTCTGTCTCAGGGTTTGTTTCTGAGCAGACACACATTTGTGTGTAAGGGACCTAAAGTATTACTGAAGCCTCTCCCCACCGCTGCTTCACTTCAATGGGATTGACAGAGTGAGCACTTGCTGAGTCAGGAGGTTAGGCAGCAGCACATCACGCAACAACCACCTCCCCTGGAACCCCACTCTCCCACCCATGCCCCTGCCCCCCCTCCGCTTGCCCCTGCCCCATCCCCCACTCCCGCACCCTCATCCTCCCCCCACCCCTGGCCCTGGAGTGGAGATGGCAGCCGGACTGAACACCAACAGCAAGACTGCTGCTGCCTTTGGGGTGTACGCATACGGCCACACATACAACGTTTTGACAAGTTCCCACTCTGCCCTGTACAGGACATTGTTGAAGAGGTTATCTGGTAAGGGAGGTTTAGGGTACACCTCTTTGTAGAACTCCAGGGAAAGTGTGGGGAGAGAGAAAGGGCGGGAGGTTAGTCATTTGGAGACAGTGCCTGGGCTCCCATTGATGTCCAGGACTGTTCTCGGCAGCATTTCAGTAAGCCAAGTTCATTTTTAATCATTGTAAACAAAAGACATAATCATTGATGGTAACACCTCTTTGATGTAATGTTCCCATCAGGACCCTGAGATCTTCTTCGGATAATCCGAAATTCGGATAATTGACATTTGGATAATCAAGGTTCCTCTGTACTGCACTTTGGAGTGCACCAATATCTTTCATTGCAATATTCCACCCGGCTGCTTTGCACAAAAGGGCAGGCACACATTTTAAGGATTGGAGCAGGCTGCATTTTGAAGCTCTTTGGTTGCTTCAACTGTGCTCATTGATTTTGTACCTACTTGGATGCTTATAGTCCCTCTGCCATGTCTTCAAATGTTTTGCTGCTTCATTTAGAACTTACAGGCTCAATCTAGTTCTGCCTTGCCTTTCGTTTAAGCACAGCACAAAGTCAAGTTATTAGTCATCGCTATCAGCAGTGATCAGTCAAAGGGATGGACAAGTTGCTCCACCGTACCATGCTACATCAATGTCACACTGATTGCACATTGTAGTGATTGCATGAGGGGTATCTCATAGAATGAGTTCCCTGATTCGAACAGATTAACAGCCCCAATCAGGATGCCCTGTCTGACAGTTAAGAACAGGAGTGTCAAACATCATGTTCACTCTGTGGGAGCTGGATCAGTATCAAGGACTGACCATACAGAAATAAAAGGTGACTTTTTGACTGGTGGAGTTATTTCACATGTGCAAGCATATTATGTGACTAACACACAGCATGTGCTTCAATCAATGGGAATGCCTCAAAGTTTAAGTGGAGTGGTCCTCAATCAAGTCACACAATCTCAGAAGGACTATGGTGGAGAAGGAGGCAATGGGGGGCTGGGGAGAACAGTCACAGTGTACGAACACAGTAAGTGAAAGGCCAACAACTGATATCAGTATATAGTTTGGACACAGTCAGTTGGACACAGTCAGTTGGCCACTTGGGGTGGTCAGCTTCATTTCTACATTATTACAGACTGAGGAGTGGGCCATGGGCACTCAGTGCCACTATTTCAGGGATTGATGATAAATTATTTGAGGAGCTCCGCAGCAATCTGGAGGAATGGAGTCAGTTATCACTGGGGGATGTCCTCCCTGGGTGAAGGGAGAGGATCTGCCACATTTAGTGATGAAGGTTTGCTCACAATAATCCAACGGATTTATCAGGTTGCACAACTGTGGTAAGGAAGTTAGGAAGTCAATTGCTGGGAATGGACACAGCATGCAATGCTGTAGAGGGAACACTTATTGTGATAGGAACAACTCAAGCTGTAAGGGTGGAAAACTATACTTTATTGGGGGTCATGGATCAGCATGTGTGCATGTTTGGAGGGATGCAGGTGAGCTTCATTGACCACCATCTCAGCTTTGATGGGGGAACATAGCAGCACGATGGTTGGCATGACATGGCTAAGGTGTAAGTTCAGGGCACAGGGAGGAGAAAACATGAATGCAAGAGATGAATGGGAACAAGTGGAAACTTAAACTGGTGAAGTTAACAGAGAGTACGAGGAAGAAAGCTACTTTAGGGTTTGGGGTTTCCCAAGATTATGAAGCTGAGCCTGGAACTCACTTTGTGAAACTTGCACAGGATCTGGAGTTGAATTCCTCTCAAACTGAGCTGTAAGTATTTGCCATTGTGCTCTAAAATGGAACTTGTGCCTTTCTGAGTGCTGTGGGAGTAAGTGGGTGAGAACCAAGGTTTCTGTTATCATACTGCATTGACAATTTTCTTTAAATCATCATCGAATCCCTACAGTGTGAAAGCTGACCATTTGGCCCAATGAGTCTACACCGACCCTCTAAAGAACATCCCATTCAGACCCACCACTCCACCCTGCATTTCCCATGGCCAACCCACCTTGTCTATAAACGCCTAGACAGCGTGGGGCAATTTAGCATGGCCAATCCACCCAGCCTGCACATCTTTGGACTGTGGGAGAAAACTGGAGCACCTGGAGGAAACCCACGCAGACACGGGGAGAATGTGCAAACTCCACACAGAAAGTTGCCCGAGGCTGGAATTGAACCTAGTTCCCTGGCATTGTGAGGTAGCATTGCTAACCACTGAGACACCATACTACTCCAATGTATTGGTGCGACATGACTTGTGATGCACACAACAAATTAAAGTCCAATATGTCAAATGATCATCCATGGCCTCCCTCCTAGAGTCCATCATGTACCCCATATTGAGGGCTATGCTAACCTGTGCTTTGAGAGAAAGTGAGGACTGTAGATGCTGGCGATCAGAGTTGGGAGTGTGGCGCTGGAAATCAGAGTTGAGAGTGTGCTGCTGGAAAAGCATAGCAGATCAGGCAGCATCCTAGGAGCAGGAGAATTGACGTTTCTGGCAGAAGCCCTTCACCACCATTCCTGATGAAAGGCTTACGTCCGAAACGTTGATTCTCCTGCTCCTCAGATGCTGCCTGACCTGCTGTGCTTTTCCAGCACCAAACTTTTAACCTGTGTTATGGACCAGGCCAAACTTACTTAAAACACTTCAAGGACGTAATCCAGACCCTAACTTTGCTCGTTGTTTTAAGTCGGTGTAACACGGATATTCCAGGAGGGATGCAGTTGGTCAAACCACTTAGTTTTAAATAAAACAAAACTTATTTACAAGATTACCAAGTAAAACACAAGCAAAAGAAAACATAATACTGAATAACTTAACCTATCCGAAAACCCAACAAATCATCCCACCTTAATGATACTGTTCCAAATACTTGCAACAATCCCCATAAACACCCCTTGGCCCCAAATGTAAAATCAAACCAGGGTCTTATAGCAGAAATGTCAGAGAGAGAGGAGGATCAGGATGGACCTGCTTCTTTGGGTCCAGCAGCTTTTACAACTGCCTGATTGCTTTAATTGGTTAGCTAGACCAAACCAAACCTGAGAAAAGCTGAACTGGGAGAATTGACCACTCCTGTTTCATTGTATCAGTGTTTTATTTTTAATTTAAAAGCCTTTTGCCTGAGACAGTATTTATTAGTTATAACTAAATTGGCCCTAAAACCCTTCCATCCCAGACTTTTTGGAGTCTGTGTCGTTGACGACCCCTCATAAAAAAAAGCCATGGACACCATAGCCTTGTTAAAGGAGCAGCATCATCATCAGACCTGTCATTCCCTTGCAACTAAAATGGTGACTGCTGACATTACTAAGAACCTCTTCAGTTTCTGATATTCCCTTCACAGGTTCATTTGAAATATTGCCAATGGATCCAGCCACAGCAGAGGTTATTGTCACTGTCGTCATGGTGCAAATAAAGTACAGAGAAATCAAGAAAGTACAGATGCATTGAGTCAAGGGTGGAGAAGGTATTAGGTGTCCTGAAAGTCAGGAACTGTTACTTGAATCGGTCTGTTGGAGGACGGCCTTGCAGAGCAGTCCAGACAGGGTGTGCTATTTAACTGTGCTCAGTAACTGAAACAGTTAAAGAGTGAATGTGATGTACGCTGAAGCACTGTTAGAGCAGCAGCAGTCTTTTGAGGAGTAAAATAGGGAAATTGAGCTGGAAGGGCATTATCTTCAATATGACAGAGTGCTGTGCTGTCAGGCACAATCAGCCAGACAGGTCTTATGGCACACCCATTTCTAATAGAGCTGGGTGCAGTGATCATTCACTAACAGTACATTTATTGTTGTTTCAAAGGTCAGCAAAACCATTTGTTCCCAGAAGTAAATGTAGTATTTTTTTACTCTTTTCTTTTTCCCTGATGTATTATAAAAGTTAACATCTTCAAGTGTTTGAAGACTTTCTAAAATGTGATGCTCCCAGATCCTGTTAGGTGACAATGATTATGAAAGAAAAGGTAAAACTCCCTTAGCCAAGGCTCTGTCATGGAGTGGCTTTAAAGATATGATTTCCTATATAGCTTGATCTTTGTAGATGAGATCAGACACGGGATGATATAAATTAGCAATACATTTTAAAATGTGTGCTTTCATTTCCAATGAAAAATATTTTTTTGTTACCCTCTGTTATGGGCCAGACCAAACCCTGGCCCACAAGCTTCATTCCTGATGAAGGGATTATACCCGAAACGTCGATTCTCCTGCCCCTCGGATGCTGCCTGACCTGATGTGCATTTCCAGCATCACACTCTCGGCCCTTCAAAACATATCAAAGAAATAGCCTATACCGTATCTTTTTGTTATTTTAAAGACAAGTGGCAAACATTGCGTTCCAGACACAATTTGATTCGTCAAACTACCAGGCTTGAAGCAAAACACACTATTCATCCACTATAGTTAAACGCAGACAAAATAAAAGTAAAATGAAATACTTGGCTTCACTGGAACTCTGTCAAAATACTTAACAAAATAATAAACTACTCATTAACTGTTCCATCATAATAACATCTCAAACATCAGTTGGCAAACACAAATTCAGTAAAATGGATTACTCATGTGCAATTCTAGCAGCAGGAAGAGAATCTAAGCATTTAGATGTAACAAAGAGAGAGACAGAGAGATACAACAACTTTCCCAACCCCAACAGCTACTGACAGCTAATCTAAAAATCCCTGGTTCTGTGAAAGCTTGGCCCCACCCATTCTAATATTTCAATGTTAAATAAAAACCCCCAAGGCCTCACAAGCTGTTTACTTTATTGGCTTGTAGCAAACCACTTCACGACTCTGTGTCAACCTGTCTTCATAAAAAAAGGACAAAATACACATCTTAAAGCCATAGTATCAATACACTGCCTGATTACCTATACAATGAAGGACGATTCCTGGCTGGCAACAATTAACCTTTCACATAGCTGAGACTTAACTAAGGTAGCAGAGCAGAAGTCCCAAAGCTCCTAGCAGTGGCAAGTACCTCCATGATTACATGAGTGCAGTGTAATAGGGGTGTGGAGTGCACACAGTGAGGTGAGCAATGGAGATGTGCATGAGATAACATGTGAGAACTCTTAGATAGAATCCCTCCATCATCCTCCTTGAAATTGGCACTTAGCCAATGTTTGGTAAAATTAAGTCATTTCTCTTCTTTGCACAGATAATGTCTAGAGCGCTGAGAATAACCAGAATTTTCTGTTTCTTTGCTTCGATTACCCACATCTGCTGAACCATTTCTCCAGGGTACACAATGAAAAAGCCTCAAGAGCAATTGCGAATAGAAATCTGTTGACAGACCTTTTATTAAGCACAGAAAGCTAAATAAATAAATATTCTTAAGCGAAGTACATTCTTGGCTCTGGCCAACAATATAGCTTTCCTACTCATGCGAGCCAAATTCATTCAACTGATTCTCTTTCTCTAAGATGGAAAAGCCTTCAAAATATGCTAAAATGAATATTGTAAAGTATGTCTAGCAGTTCACTTTACAAACATAATGACTTCATTTAACATTAACTTCCTTGGATCAGTTTGGGAGGGAGGGAACATATTAAAGGTTGTCAGCTTTCATTATCTTTCATACTTGCTTCACCAACCAGGATTTCTCATTCTCATTCATTGGTCCACCCATGCTCTTCATCAATTGCCTTCTGACAGAGAAAAGCAGACACAATCATTGTTACCATAATCATAATTGTTGTTAGCATTCTACAGGGTGCCTTGTTGTCACATGCCCCAAACCCACAAATAATAAGTATATACTGGGACAACTCCCTAGTCCCTCCTCTCCCCCAACTGCTCCCAGCAGTAAGCTGCAGTCAATTTATGTTGGAAGTAGCCATAATTGTTTCTGATTGAAATTTCCACTCATGCTAGGTTGACAGTCTGACCGTGCGAGGACATGAAGGTGGAGGAATGCGAGAAGCAAGAGGAAAGATTTTCTTTGAAACCAGCAGGGGATTAAAAAGGCTTTGGAGATGGGTAACGGCAATAGGTACTGGTGACCCGAAAGGACCCGTGATGTATAAGTTAGGGACTTCTTACTCTTGCTTGGGCCTTCAATTGCTGTGAGTCAAATCTCAGCAAAGGCAGAACGAGAGACTTGTGTCTCCATTAAATAGTCACTAAGGGACCTCAACAGGCCCAAGGAAGTCCCTGCCTGACATAAAATGGGACTCAGGTCAGGAGCAGGAGGGAAAGTTGTGCAAAGTCTACATGTTGTAGTCTACAAGCCTACATCTTCAAATATGCCAGCAGCTAACTGGAAACAGATCTGTGAAGCAGAAACAAACACTATGATTTTTTATTAAGATATGTAATGTATTGTGCTTCCTTTAAAAAGCTTGTTCAATAGCCAGTTTCAATGTCATAGCCAGGAAAGGCTTACTTACTAGCACAATGGAAATATCCACCTTTTGTCACTAAATTTCAAGATGACTGTCCCCAAAGTGCTGTCATACAAGGCAATTTTTTTTATTTTCATTCATTCGCAGGATGACAGCATCTCTGGCTAGGTCAATATTTATTGCCCATTATGCAGTTAAAAATCAATGACATTGCTTTGGCTCTGGAGTCACATGTAGGCCAGACCAGGTAAGGAGCACAGATTTCCTTCACTGCAGGGCAGTGAACTAGATAGTTTAATTCTGACAATCAACAATGGCTTCATGTTCATCATTAGGCCCTTAATTTCAGATCATTATGGAACTCAAATTCCACCATTTACAATGGCGGGATTTGAGCTTGGGTCCCTGGCTCATTAGATTAAATTCTGGATTAATCATCCAGTGATAATACCACTGGGCCTTTGCAACCCCTGTCCTGTCAGTGTTTTCTCTTTTTAGCAATGTTCAATCTCCACTGCAAACTGCTCCCTATTACTGCCATTCTCTCACTGCACCACTTGGAACAGAGCCAACTCCAGACTGATGCAGCACCCAAGCATCCACATCCTCAAACCCTATTCATTCCATGACACATATTTATCTTTCCATTGCAGCAACATATTTGAACCAATTAACCAACATTTTGAAAAAAAATGCATCACCCTCTCCTTAATAATCTGACATAGTTCCTACAATTTTCAGAATCTTCAGTTGGAGTTTGAACACTTACAACCTGTGATAATGATGTAGCTAAACACACATACAATAACAATTAACGCCACTGGATTTATAACCACCATGAAAATATAACCATAATCACACAATCATTTTTACAATTCCATAATATTGGGTCATAAAAACATGATTTTAATTATCAAACCACCATAAATCTTTAATATTATGTGGCACCAAACTGCTTATCCCCTAATGTGCCATGTGAAACATCACAGAAAATCTGAGAGTAAATTATTAAGTGGTATAGATCATATCAACTGTGATAATTACTTTAAATCAAAACATGAAAGACAAGAATGCATGAATGCAAACTTAGACAGTTAATTTAGGCAAGATATCCTGAAAGAAAGGCAAGTAATTGGAATAATCCATAAACTAGGTTTATAAACATTTTAAAAAGACCTATTGCAAAATGGGGTTAAATATGATACTTTACTCATGTATAAGAGAAATAAACTCCAACGGATGAAATGCCCTTCTATGATTCCGAAGCTTCTATTACACTTAACCTAAATGGGATCAACATTCAATATTTACAAGAATCCAGCAAATAATACTCCATTTGAAAGATTCTAACATTTACTGAGAATGAAGATGGTGCCTTTTTTTCTGTTTGTTGCCAACTTTATTTTTTTTTTGAAAATCTATATTTCTTAAAGATTGATGATACTGTTGGGGAACTGGCCTTGGAGGAGTTACGAATAAAATTATTTTCACTGATATAGATTCTTATTAGGCCAGATATTGAGACCAACTGCAACCCATACCAAAATGATTTACCAGCTCTAGATAAAACAAAGGAGAAACTTCCAATTCATTTTGTCTACATTCATCCACTGAACCTTCAGGTAAATAATTCTTTATTACCAAATAAAATATTCTTCCTTATTCTCAAAGAACTAATGAATTCTATTTTTCGTCTCCATTGTCACCACGTTTTTCCTTCCAAATTATAATCTGTGAAAACACAATGCTCATCAACACAGAACATTTGAGCTCAGACTTTGTGGTAAGATTCGCAGCGAAGCTATCCATGTTCACAGTTATTAAGGATAATTAAGGACAGCAATATCTGGCATCCGCATGTGCATAGTTAAACATTGAATCTTATCAGTGTGGAAACAGGCCATTCAGCCTAACGAGTCCAAACTGACTCTCCAAACAGCATTTCACCCAGACTCATCCTCCTTCCCTATCCCTGTAGCCTGGCATTTGCCATGGCTAACGCACTTAACCTACACATTTCTGAACACTGTGGGTAATTTAACATGACCAATCCACTTAATTTACACATCTTTGGACATCAGTATTTTGTCAAAAGATTTGATATTCAAGCACACAAAGGGTGTGAAGTTGTAGTATTTAACCATTGATAGCCACTGAACATGTCAAAAAAAATCAGGTCTTGTCCATCTCAAGTGTTAGTGAATTTCTATTTTTGGTAATTTTTATTTACTTCTGAACAATATCTCTGGTGCTGAAACATTGCCTGCACAAATTTGCAACCTTATTTCTTTTCAGAATTTATTGCTGGAGACTTAAGAAAAAGACTTGTTTCTGCTTCTTTGCTTTCTCTTTCTCTGTAGCTCTGAATCTCTTCATTTCACTTTAAAACTAAAGGTTTTAGCGAATTTAATCAGTACATGATTAAATATTGGATTCAAACTTGCTGATTTAGAAGTGCATGCCTTCCTGTGGATCCTCTAAATACATTGGTCAATAATACAATTACTTGTTCTGTTTATACATGTTCCAGATCCCCGATAGAGGGCACTATGCTGTATTGGACTCTGGATGACCATTCATTGTTGTGTAACAGGCAATTAAATTTTGTGGAGACCCAGATGTAGAATGAACAATGAATGTATTCATTTGCAGCTGATAGCAAAATCCAGGTCCATTGGAAAGGAATGCATAGAATACAAAAATCTGATTTATAATAAGATTTAATAAAATGGAAAAGAAGGATGCATTATTCATCGATGCAATAAATACATATTATTAAAGTTACTGCAGAGCTAAGTCAATTGTCAGGTAAGGTTATTTCATGTTTGAAGTAAATTGTCCAATGCATTTTGATTCAGAATTAATACACACACTATAGTTGACAACTTTTGAATAGAGGTTAGCCAAAAGTTGAGCTAAATTATGGCTTCTACGGTAAGGTGCTAAAGATGCCTATTTCTGCTAAAAAGAATGTTATTGAGTCCTGACGGTTTAGTTTTAATTACAATTTTTTTTATATAATTGATGATAACAATAACATCAGGCAATTGAATATACTCAGGAAAATGTTTGTGTTTTTCTGTAAGTATTAACTATTGCCTTGCTGAGGGATGTATAAAGACATAATGTATAAATTGAAGAAAAAATGAATGAATAGGACTAGCTGAGGTTACAGTTGATGGTAAACAGGTTAATTGTCAATGAGATTTGCGAGTTCTTCCTTCTAATAAGCTGAAACTTTCAAGTACCAATTTGAAGGAAAGAACCAAGCAATAACTTGTCTTTATTTAGATTAGATTACTTACAGTGTGGAAACAGGCCCTTCGGCCCAACAAGTCCACACCGACCCGCCGAAGCGCAACCCACCCATACCCCTACATATACCCCTTACCTAACACTACGGGCAATTTAGCACGGCCAATTCACCTGACCCGCACATCTTTGGACTGTGGGAGGAAACCGGAGCACCCGGAGGAAACCCACGCAGACACGGGGAGAATGTGCAAACTCCACACAGTCAGTCACCTGAGGCGGGAATTGAACCCAGGTCCCTGGCGCTGTGAGGCAGCAGTGCTAACCACTGTGCCACCGTGCCGCCCTATTTAGTTGTCCATCATAACCTTAAGATGTTCCAATGAGCTTTATAGCAGTGAAGTACTTTTTGAACAGCAGTCCCTATTATAATGTAGGAAAACAATAACTGCATTTCTAATAAATTAGTTGCTTTTTGACAGATTTGCAATGATATAACTTGGCTTCATTCAAATGGTTTGGATTGGTTCATATTCTGTCCTCAGGTATTCGGATATATTTGCTGACTATATCTCAAATAGCAGAATCTTATTGCATTAATTTCAAGGCACAATAAGGATGTGAGACAAGAGATAATAGTGTGGAAGGCTTTACTGGCAGATATTCACTCATTCAGCTATTACAATCCAGCTACTGTTCTCTATTGCCCATGAGAACATATCAATGCGCACATTAACATAACACTGAGGAGATTTCATGCAGTTTCAGCCCTCAGCTATCTCATGATTCTCACTCATTACACTTACACACAGTGCACGTTTATGCTCTGGATTTCATGATAATTCTAGAACAGGTCTGCATTGAAAATTACTTCATATAGAAATTATAGTCACAGTGCTGTGTAAACAAAACTTACACTGATTGACTTATTACTAACTAACACAAAGGACTATGGATGTTGAAGGCTGAAAGAAAAGAACTGCCAGAGAAACACAGCAGGTCTGACAGTATCTGTGGAGAGAAAACAGAATCACTGGATCTGAAATATTGACCTTGTTTTCTCTCCATAGATATTGCCAGGCCTGCTGAGTTTCTCCAACAATTTTTGATTTTGCCACATAATACTTATAATGTAAACTGCGGTACTATGCTAATATAGCAGTTATGATGCATATCATTGCATTTTCTCACGGGAATGTTAAATGATTACAAACTTTCTAATTAAACAACGTTAAATGACAACTTATTTTATGTCTTCTGAATAAAACTAAAGGTTTTAGCGAATATACATACATATAAAAAAGTGGAAGAAAGATAAGAAAAGCATTTCATGGGGAATAATGTCTCACATGTCAATTTGCCATCTTTTTCCAATACAATGTTATGAAACTTGAAAGGGTTCAGAAAAGATTTATGAAGATGTTGCCAGGTTTGGAGGATTTGAACCATAGAGAGAGGTTGAACAGGCAGGGGCTGTTTTCCCTGGAGTGTCGGAGGCTGAGCAATGACCTTACAGAGGTTTGCAAAATTATGCGGGGCATGGATAGGGTAAATAGACAAAGTCTTATCCCTGTGGTGAGGGAGTCCAGAAATAGAAGGCATAGGTTTAGGGTGAGAGGGGAAAGGTATAAAAGAGACCTAAGGGGCAACCTTTTCACACGGAGGGTGGTGTGTGGATGGAATGAGCTGCCAGAGGATGTAGTGGAGGCTGGTACAATTGCAACATTTAAAAGGCATTTGAATTGGTATATGAATAGGAAGGGTTTGGAGGGATAAGGGCCGGGTGCTGGCAGGCGAGACTAGATTGGGTTGGGATATCTGGTCGACATGGACAGGTTGGACCGAAGGGTCTCTTTCCATGTTGTACATCTCTATGACTCTATAACTCAATAATTGTCACCTTACACATCTGCACCCTCCCACAACTGATTTTCATTAAATTCTCCACAGTAAGTGAATACTCAGTAAATATTTAGAAGAATAAAACACATGATTAGGCAGGGAATTGCTGAAGCAGAGCATCTCACAGCTACACCATTTGACTTTTAGTGCACCTTTCAAGTGGAGAACATGTTGCTCCTTAACTTGTCTGAAATGTAAACTGATAACTGTGGTGAGGACAGCAGAGCACCTGGACATCTCTGAGAATGGTGAGTCCAACTGTATCCTTCCTGAGCCAATGAGATTCAAGAAATGAGAAATAATTTGAGGAATGACTGGAAAGGATTGCAAATTAAAAGGAGAAAATTCAGGGTCAAATCACGTAGAAAGGACAAAGAAAGAACAGAGAAAATGATTAGATTAGGAGAGAGGAAACAAGATTTAGAAAGGTAAAGAAAATAGAAAACTGTGTTTTTAAAATAAAAATAGAAATTGCTGGAGAAACTCAGCAGGTCTGGCAACATCTGTGAGAAGAAAACAGTTAACTCTGTTAACAGAGTAAACAGAGTAAACTCAGAGTTAACACAGCTTCTCCAGAAATCTCTGTTTTTGATTTAGACCTCCAGCATCTGCAGTTCTTTGTTTTACATTTTTCAAACCTTCAGCAACAATTAACCCCTGGAAGTATGACGCCTCACAGTTTTAATTGACCACTTTCCAAGCCATGAGATAATATAACACTTATTATCGGTTATGACATTTTATTCCAAAAAAAATAGTAAACGATGTGGTTACTAGACTTAAATTTCTGCTGTGGGTAAATGAATAGTAAGTGTACCAATCCTGCAAACTCTGAGAAACAAGGGAAAGCCTAACCTGAAGTGTAACTTGTGTATGCTGACTTGAGAAGTGATGTAAAGCATGATTCAAAATCAATAGCATGTGTCTTCATGCTCTGAACTTGAACTGCAAATATACTATTTATCATTCACACACTGCAAAAGTTTCAGAGAGTCACTGACCATGGACTTGGTTTTTCTCCCTTTGATAATCGAACCCATCAAAGCTACAAGATAGGCCACACGGAAGTACCCAACACAAACCTATTCACCATCCCTAAAATGGACCCTTGAGGTAGCCCAAAAGATTAAAATCCCTAACCTTTCATCTGTGAATAAAGTATTAGTGCAGTATTTCTATTCAGCTAGTCAAAAGAAATGCCAGGACCTTTTCAAGCACTAATTATCTCTGCCTCTGTGTTGTAACTATCTATCAAGGCAAAACTTAGATCTTCTCTGCAGCTCTCTTTAAATACACTGTACCTCCTCACATTATAAACCTTATTTCTGCAGAAAATGATCAGTGATTCCATCCATTTTGAAGATGGTAAAACATAAATGCTGAAAACTGATTCTCAAATGTATTGATGGTGGCTTGGAAATTATTTGATTTACATGAAGCAAATAACAAACAACATGTGTAATTAATAAGACATAAATACTTAGTCCCACTTCCTGATGGGTCAAATTGTTTCAGCTCCTTGAAATAGGATTGAGACCATTTAAACAAATCATCAAGCTGTTAATAGTTGCATACCACTTATCATGGTATAATGGCATTTTAACAACAGCTGCTTTTATTTGGTTTTATTTCATTTCAGATTTATAAAACCCTTGTGTCTAATCCTGTGTGCTAAACTCTGGTTGGATTATATATACTCTCTATAATGGGCTTTGTGATTTACAATGGCTGTTGAAATTTGGCTGCTCAGTGATCCAAGAATTTTATCGTCTTTTATAATCATGCAGCAATAACAGCATACAGCTGGTATTGTCACACATCCTTATTTCCCAATGAGCTGTTAATGAGCTCTGTTGTTATGCGCTTTGCATGTGAGTGATAAAGTTTTTCTATATTTTAAGTCGGCAACTTTTTTTAAAAACATCTCTGCAGAATCAATTCAATCACAATTACAATATGAAGCTTTTATTGTTCCTTCAGTTTCCATGTCAGTGCACCTTAGCAGTTGATCTACGTATGGGCAAATGGACCCCAAGTCGCATTATACTGGTGCTGCAAATTTACTGCTAATTTGTGCTAAAATTATCTCTGGAACTTATGGCTTTGATCTCAGTTTAAACTAAAACATCCTACCTCTTAATATCAATTTACAGGCTGCGACAAAACAACCACTGAACAATTCATTTCCGATTAATGCAAACCTGTTTTATTTGAACCATTAATATCTGCCTGAAGGAAGAAACTAAATTTTATTTGCTTTCATTAGATGGGAGGATTGAAAGTAAATGTGATCCAAAACAAAGACAGGAATTAATCATTTACATGCAAACATGAGAGCGCAGAACTTGCATAAATTAACTCAGCCTTCAGCAAGACGTAAAATTCGTCAGAATAACCTCCTTCAAAGAGATGTAGATGTGCAAAATAGAAAAACTAACTACTAATGATTTCTTGTGGTTAAAACCTTTGAAAACTGTTGGAACAATAATTGGATAGGAAAAGAACAGGAAATATTGAGATTAAACAGGTAACAGCTGATCAAATTCTATTTATTGCAGAGTCACTGGCACCATGGTTATGTAAGCTACCAAAGGAAATTATTGAAGAACATTAAATAGAGGTTAAGTGGTTTAAATCAACATGCAGAATTTCTCAAGATTTATTCTGGTGGACAAGGAGGAGTTTTGGAAAATGTTTGAGAATGTTTGACAGAAGATTTTACATGGATAGAATAAACTTGGTGTTCTCTTCTGTTGCAGTCATGATGAAAATAATAAGTTTTCCAAACAAACCAATTTACCAAGCATCTGTCTGACAGGGACAATGTTCATTCAACTGGTTAAAAAAGATCTTTACCAAGAAAGTGACACTTTTGAAAACTCTACATTGCTTGACTGTTGGTTCACAGCACTTTGTATAAAGCCTCAGAATTTAAATTAACAGACTCATATGTATATCTGCCTCTTTATGTTCCATCTTCACATTACCAAGGTGTCACAGGTACAGAGCTGCAATTAACAACAGAACTAGAATGCTGAGCCTTAAAGCTAAAGTCGCACAGTATATGTCATACTTAAACTAAGCAGCATATTCCATTTTGAATGGTGTCTCAGGTAACAGCCACAACATGTTTCCCAGTGGAGATTTTAATCCTATTCACAGCAGGAACTAAACAGGTGAATATCAAAATGCAATGACTTATCTGCCTTCATTTCATGTGTTTCATTGCAACCTTGATTTTAAGCTGTTTATCTGGAGCAGCAGATGGATTTGAATTCCTTTTGTAAATGTGTAAATCACAGTCTGATAAGATGATGTTGTCCTGGAATTTTAACCCAAAGCATTAGCAAGAAAGCTCGTCTGCCTTTGCATTAGGTTAAGGCCACTATGAAGTTTAGGATCAGAACATGATGAAGGCCCCTCTGAGAGACAGGTTTATTACAGGTCTTTACTGGGCCTGGAGACTGCAGTACTCATTCAGGAAACCCAGCAAACAAAATAGCTTAGGCTTGAATTATGCATTAGCAGCCAATTTCCACAATACCTGCACTAAGCTCACCAAGAGTTAAAAATAGAAGTTACAGAACAAAATTTTATGGAAAGACCTGACAAAACATTATGCTGAGAAACATGAAAAATCACAACTGAAGAAAATCTCCTCCTATGTCACTTAAGAGAAACTATACAATCAAAATTTGGTGTTGGACTGGGGTGTACAAAGTTAAAAATCACACAACATCAGGTTATAGTCCAACAGGTTTAATTGGAAGCACACTAGTGTGCTTCCAATTAAACCTGTTGGACTATAACCTGGTGTTGTGTGATTTTTAACTTTATACAATCAAAAGCATTTAAAAGGTTATTTTTGAACAACACCTGTTTCTCTGCCTTTACAACCTCTCTGTTGCTTCCACAAATCAATAATGTTAGTCAGACACAATTTGAATTTAATAAATCCATGCTGGCTATCCCTTGTGCTTCTCCAAGTGAGAATCAATTTTCTAACTGACAATTGTCTGTGGTAGCTTTGTTTTATCAGTAACATTAGACTGACTGGCCTAGGAATACTAGGTTTATCACTGCCCTGCTTTTTCATGTGAGTCTACAATATATGCATTCATCCAGTCCTCTGGATCACTCACACATACAAAGTGGATTAAAAGATTGCGGTCACCCTTTAGCTACCTTCACCCTATCCTCTCTGGACAGCTTGGCTTGGATTCAGGCTGGAGTGAGTCTTTTATTCACATTGAATAATGCCAACCAATTTGGCCCATTCCTTTCATCAACTATATTCTATCTCTCTAATCCCAACTCTTTGACATCTCCTTTAATGAAGAGAGATACAATCTATTCATTCAATCCATCAGCCATAGGCCTCCAAAAGAATTTTCACTCCTGTCCATTTTTTGACACTACCATTATCTTTCTAAGTTTTGTGTGTTTCTGGAACATTTTTGAGTTGTTTTTACATTACTGTCTAAGTTTTCCTCATAGTCTGACTTGCTGTTTTTGGATATTGCTCCCACTTTTCCCCACATGTTCTATATGAGATTATTTCAAATTGTACTCTATGCCTAAGATTTTCCATAATCTTCCTTTAAATGTTTTATTTTAATATCTCTTTTCTAAAATTGACTGCAAATGTGCTTTTAGTCATAGTTCACAATCGGATTTGGATCTTATGCTTCAGACCCTGCAGAATTCTGAGGTAAAATGGTTTATCACCAGCTGTGATGTTCATGTTTGACCAGCCTCTGTAAATTAGCATAACATCAAAAGGCATTAAAGCAGAAGAAGGCCATTAAGCCCAACGAGTCTGCCCTATTATTCAAAGAAACCATGGCTCATCTGATAATCCTCAACACTTTCCTGCCTCTTCCCCATTACCTTTGATTTTTTTAACTGGTTAAAAATCTGTCTCCTTCAGTCTATAAGATAATTAATAACCTAACTTTTATAGCCCTCTTCGGTAAAGAAGTACACAGATTTCCCACTCTCTAAGAGAAGAAATTCTTCCTTCATCTGTCTTCAATGGTGAGACCTTATTCTGAGATTATGCTCTTTGCTCCTAGATGCTCTGGTTAGGGAAAACAACCTTCCTGCATTTACCCTGTCAAGTTGCATAAGAATCTTGTATGTTTCAATAAGGTCACCTCTCATTCTTCTAAACTCCAATGTGTACAGGTCCAACCTACTCAACCCCAAAATATAAGACTCTTCCTCCATACCTGGAATCATCCAGGTGAACCTGCTCTGGACTGTCACCAATGTCAGTATATTTTCCATAAGACCATATGAAATCGGAGTGGAAGTAAGGCCATTCGGCCCATCGGGTCCACTCCGTCATTCAATCATGGCTGATGGCATTTCAATGCCACTTACCCACACTCTCCCTGTACCCCTTAATTCCTTGCGAGATTAAGAATTTATCAATCTCTGCCTTGAAGACATTTAACGTCCTGGCCTTGACTGCGCTCTGTGGCAATGAATTCCACAGACCCACCACACTCTGGCTGAAGAAATGTCTCCTCATTTCCATTTTAAATTGACCCCCTCTAATTCTAAGGCTGTGCCCATGGGTCCTGGTAACACCATCTGATAGAAACAAATTCCCAGCATCCACCCTTTCTGAACCAATTCCCAGCATGCACCCTTTCTAAGCTTTTCATCAAATAAGATGCCAAAAACTGTTCACAGTATTCTACTTGCGGCCTGATGAGTGCCTTTTAGCAAGGATCCCCTATTTTTCCACTCCATTCCCTGTAAAATAAAGCTCAAAATTCCATTTGTGTTCCTTAATAGCCACTGATAACACTCATTTTATAAATCACAGAGTTAATTTTGTAGTTCGTATAAAAACTCAGGTGTCAGATGTTACTTATGAAAGCTCCTTTATGAAAGGCATCTCTGTATAAATTACAATATTAATCTCATCAATACCTTGAAAGGATTTAACATTTGTCAAGTGCAGTGTATTTTGGGGTCACAGCAATCAGGCAGGAAGTTATTAATCTGCTCTCCCCTCCTCTGTGAAATGGTGGAAGTTTAAGCACAGTTTGGTTTCTTGGTCTTGTCTGTCTCCAACATGTGATTCCATCATGGGAAAAGTTTTTCCTTGTTAAACACACCATCAACTGAAAATCCTGCAGCTATTGGTACTATAAAACTGTTTCCTGGACAAAAGGGAGACTTGGCAACACAGCCATAACTTTGTTGCCAAATGATATTCCCTATCTTTGGCAATCCTGAACTGAATCGCTGATTGCTAATGGTCTTGGAGTCTTTGTTTCTGACCTTTCAGAGCCGTCCTTTGTCTCATCAACCCTTCCTGCTCCGAAGGTTGCAGGAATTTTGCTTGCATGTGATCTATAGATATTCCAGCAACTGAACTATGTGAAGAAAGCAGACAAGATTGTGACAACATGTGTGTGATTGAATTTCACCAAGAGAATTGATGAGCAGTGAGGTTTTCATCTTTGTCCATAAACCTCCTCTCACCACATCCAGGACACAAGGTCCTTCATGTTCAGTTGGGCACTTGACCTGAAAGAATGGACTGGGAATTTTAGGATAAACTCTGCCCATTGATATGTAAGTAACTGTCGAAGAGGAGCTCAATAGAGACTTATAGTTCACTTCTATAATCATGTAGCTTAAACCGAGTTACTGTCTCATTTGAGATAACAATGACCCTTACCGAGTGTTCATGTTATCTCGGGTTACTATATAGAAACTTGCTATCCTACTATCATGTAATAAACCTTTCTTGCTATGAAAGAACATATCTCTTCTTCCACATGGTCATCTGCACCACTTAGTAAAAGTTAGCCTCAGCCAAGTACATAAAGAGAGAGTGGTACTCAAGATCTTCACATCGAGTCATAGAGATGTACAGCATGGAAACAAACCCTTTGATCCAATCCGTCCATGCCGACCAGATATCCCAACCCAATCTAGTCCCACCTGCCAGCACCCGGCCCATATCCTGCCAAACCCTTCCTATTCATATACCCATCCAAATGCCTCTTAAATGTTGCAATTGTACCAGTCTACACCACATCCTCTGGCAGCTCATTCCATACACGTACCACCCTCTGCGAGAAAAAGTTGCGCCTTAGGTCTCTTTTATATCCTTCCCCTCTCACCCTAAACCTATGCCCTCTAGTTCTGGACTCCCCAACCCCAGGGAAAAGACTTTGCCTATTTATCCTATCCATGCACCTCATAATTTTGTAAACCTCTATAAGGTCACCCTGAAGCTCCAGGGAAAACAGCCCCAACCTGTTCAGCCTCTCCCTGTAGCTCAGATCCTCCAACCCTGGTAACATCCTTGTAAATCTTTTCTGAACCCTTTCAAGTTTCATAACATCTTTCTGATAGGAAGGAGACCAGAATTGCATGCAATGTTCCAACAGCGGCCTAACCAATGTCCTGTACAGCCGCAACATGACCTGTACTCAATACTCTGACCAATAAAGGGAAGCATACCAAACGCCTTCTTCACTATCCTATCTACCTGCAACTCCACTTTTAAGGAGCTATGAACCTGCACTCCAAGGTCTCTTTGTTCAGCAACACTCCCTTGGACCTTATCATTAAGTATATGAGTCCTGCTAAGATTTGCTTTCCCAAAATGCAGCACCTCTCACTTATCTGAATTAAACTCCATCTGCCACTTCTCAGCCCATTGGCCCATCTGGTCAAGATCCTGTTGTAATCTGAGGTAAACCTCTTTGCTGTCCACTGCACCTCCAATTTTGGTGTCATCTGCAAACTTACTAACTGTTCCTCTTATGCTTACATCCAAATCATTTATGTAAATGACAAAAAGTAGAGGGCACAGCACCGATCCTTGTGGCATTCCACTGGTCACAGGCCTCCAGTCTGAAAAACAACCCTTCACCACCACCCTTTGCCTTCTACCTTTGAGCCAGTTCTGTATCCAAATGGCTAGTTCTCCCTGTATTCCATGCGATCTAACCTTTCTAATCAGTCTCCCATGGGGAACCTTGCCGAATGCCATAATGAAGTCCACGTAAATCACATCTACTGCTCTGCCCTCATCAATCTCCTTTGTTACTTCTTCAAAAAACTCAATCAAGTTTGTGAGACATGATTTCCCATGCGCAAAGCCACGTTGACTATCCCGAATCAGTCCTTGCCTTTCCAAATACATATACATCCTGTCCCTCAGGATTCCCTCCAACAACTTGCCTACCACCAAGGTCAGGTTCACGAGTCTATAGTTCCCTGGCTTGTCCTTACCACCCTTCTTAAACAGTGGCACCATGTTTGCCAACCTCCAGTCTTCTGGCACCTCACCTGTGACTATTGATGATACAAATATCTCAGCAAAGGCCCAGCAATCACTTCTCTAGCTTCCCACAGACATTTAACAAAATGTTCGTTTTACAACAAAATGCCAGCTTCAGGCACTGCTTGACAACACTATCCTCTTCCATTACTTGATGACCTCCCTTACGCTACTGCACAAACTCCCCAAATTCTTGCCTTTTCCCTCTTTGGTGCCAATCTTCCATTGTAAGCTATATTGTGCTGCTCCCCTTTGTTATGCTGTAGAGTTCAGCAATGATAGCTCTTGATCTTAGACAGAACTATGTACAGCTGATTGGTGCCAAACACCTTTAAATTAATGGAGAGCAGGAATGACATGATATGCTGCTGGTTTTCTCTTGAAGGCAAGATATAATTATAGAAGAGTTCACGTTAATGAGCCTTCATGCCATGTAAATGTATTACAAACGGGAACCTACCACATGCTGGTGCGAGGCATGCAAACATGCTGTTGACACATCCTTGGCATCTCATCCCACAACTGGGAAATCAAATTTCAGCTCCTGCCTAATTCAGCCACTCACACATCATTATCATGTGCTCCATAAAATTACCCTGAAAACCCCAAATTCTGTTTCAGATTTGTTTACTTTCTTTTCCACAACATCGCTCAAAAATTAGGGCCTTTCTTCCATTGTCTCTGTATTTTCGGAATTTTCCTTTCAGCTCTAATTGTCGTTCACAATGTGCCTCATTTACTGCCTATTTGCTTTGCAGTCAAAATACACAGCAGAACATTCAAAAAAGAAATTAATTGTAGACAGAATGGCAAAATGGGTCAGTAATGCAGTCCTTTCATCTCTGTGATCTGAGTGTGGATCCAGTGCAGATTTTCAGAATGGGAGGTCTTTAATATGGCAGCTAGAAACTTCTCAATAAAATGCCTATGCTCAGGCTCGTCCATGATCTAATGGTTAAATTCACACCAAAACAAAACTGCTCAGAAATTGCCACAAATTACTAATTAAAAAATACATTAAATTGGAATCTGGGCTGAGAGAAAGCAATATCACTCTGGCAAAATAAGGAGAGAGTAATTTTCATACTGGTGTTTCAAAGCTCTGTTGCAAACAAGTACAGAGAACTTCACTTTGCATCTAGTTAAGCTGTCCCTGATTTAGAAGTAATTGCTAGTGTGTTTTGGTGTCAAAAGTGAAAATATTTCATTATCCAGCACTATTATCCTCTAAGTTTGCAACAATTAAAAAAGAAACAAAGTCATATTATTATTGGAGTTTTATGTTTAAGTCTTCTTTTCATTTTGACGGTAACTGATGAGGGTAAATTTCTTTAAAATCCAAACTAGGCTGCTTTGGTTTTACTATGGACTTGTGAATATGACTGGTCTGTTGATAGTTCCAGTTAAGGGTCACTAAATTACAGTGGCCTTGCTGATGTTTTATTCCATATTGGTCGATCACAATTGACAATAAAAGAAATCATGCATTTATAAAGCACCTTTTACAAACATAAGATGTCCTAAAGCACTTTCCAGCTAATGAAGCCCCACGGAATTGCAGTAGCTGTTCTAATATTGGAAATGTGACAGACTATTTGGTATTAAAATATCTGTGAAGTGGATATAGATGCTATTGCTACACTAAAGGCAGTATATAAACACTTTTTTTAAAAATTAAAGATGGAATAATTGCTTTCAATACAACTAAAAGATATATCGTTTAATTCAGCAAACACAAGTTGTGTCTATGTTTTTTTTTCTCTGAGTCAGTCAAATATGAGAGACTTTAAAAGGCTGGCATTGTAACAGAACACTGTATGCATTAAATACCAGAATGCTGAAAATATATTTGCTGTTCTATTGCAAAACAATGCTTGGTCTGTCAGCTATCACAAAGGTCATTCAGAGTCACTTCTAGGAGAATGTGCTCCTGTGTCATGTATTGCAGTATGATTTTGTTCCTTATCAGTGCAATCTCTCCAGTCTCAGTCACCCACATCTTTCAAGACTCAGTAAAATTTCTACCTGATTAAAGAGGCACAATATAAAAACTTCTGGATGGGGTGTTGTTCAGACATTCGTTGTAGAGATTAGGAGATTAAAAGATGCCAAATGAAGAATTGCCATGTGACAATTCAAACAGTTCTTATTGTGATTATTTAAGGGCATTTTACAGACTTCCATGCAAATTATCATTCATTGATCAGTTAACTCTCTAATTTAGTTGGGATAAACCTATGACACTAAATCTTCAACTGTACATGATTAAATTGCTATGAAGTGATACACATAAGGTTTGGGAATTTTACATTCTGACTTTATTTGTAAGGCAGCTTTATCCATTTAATCACACAATGGTTGGTCAGGAACAGTTTGTTCCACAATACAAGCAAGTTTAAAATATTGCCTCAAAGTCATTGATACTTACAGCACAAAAGGAGGATATTCAATCTATCATGTTTGCACTGGTCAACCAACCTCTATTTATTAACACCTCAATTAATTGAATATGTGCCTTTCTATCGCCATATCTATGCTCCTCAATCTTATACACCTCAAACAGGTCCCCTCTTAATTTTTGCTACTCCAAGGAAATGAACGCCCTGCCTCACCAATATTTCCTCACAGCTCAGACCCTGCAGGCTACACAGTAGTCTGATAAATGTCGTCTGCACTCTCTCCAGTGCAATCATGTCCTTAGACTAATACAGTGACCAGAATTCTTCATCAGTGACCTTGCCTCCATCATAAGGTCAGAAGTGAGGATGTTCGCTGATGATTGCACCATGTTCATCACCATTCATGATTACACAGACACTAAATCAGTCCATGTTTAAATGCAGCAAGCCATGTGTAATATTCAGGCTTGGGCTGAAATGTGGCAAGTAACACTCGTGCCTCATAAATGTCAGGTGATATCCATCTTCAATAAGAGACAATCTGACTTTACATTCAACGGCATTATCAGAAATGAATCCCCCTACTATCAACATCCTGGGCTCACCAGTAACCAGAAATTGAACTGCAAGAGCCATTCACAATGGTTACATGAGCAGGTCAGAGGCTTGGAAAACCACAGTCAGTAACTCCCCTCCTGACTCCGCAAACCTGTCCATGATCTACAAGGCACGAGTCAGGAGTGTGATGGAATACTCCCGGCCTGTGTGGATGAATGCAGTTCCAACAGCACTCAAATGACTTGATATCCCCTAGGACAAAGCAGCCTGCTTGACTGGCAAAATATCCACAAACATTCACTCCCTGAATCATTTGCGAATAATCAATAGAAGCAGTGTGTACTATTTAAAGGATATAATGCACAAATTCACTAAAGCTCCTTAAACAGCAGCTTACAAAACTACAGTTACTTTCATCTGGAAGGACAAGGGCATCAGATACATGGGAACACCATTATCTGCCAGATCCCTTCTAAGCCACTTATCATCCTGACTTTGATCGAAAGCACTGTTCCTTTTCTGTCACAGGGTCAAAGTCTTGGAATTCTCTCCTGTAGCATTGTGGATCTACATGTAGCATACGGATTGCAATAGTTCAAGAAAGCCACCTTCTGAAGGGTAATGAGAGACGGGTGACTAATACTGGCCCAGCCAGTAATGCCCATTAAAAAATAGAGGCTTGCAAGTGAGATATACTTGGGGGATTCCCTCACAACTTGCTTAGTCCCCTCCTTCTACCTGGTAGCTACCTATTTCCTCTCTGACTTTCTGAATCTGTGGGTAGACCACATCCTGTATTGTGCTGTCTGTGAACCTCTCAGATCTGTGAATGTATTGTCGTACCCCATTTACCATTCAAGCTTTAAAACATAGAAATTGGTTTCAGACCAACAGAAGCAGTAGCATTTCCCAGATATGGCAGGATGTGCAAATCATAGGCTTGAGCTCCCAAGACATATCTTAATGAAATAGAAGCTTTTATTTGACTCTTATTGTACTCAATGATAGAGTAGAAAAATCTTATTCTGACTTACATCAGGAAAACAACGAGCAATCTTCAACTGTAATAAAATACATTTAAAACACATCACAATTAGTGATGACAATGCAAAGCTTTAGCATGTCCGTTCAGCTTTGTAAACTGATAATCTGTTTTTGTGTCGTTAGGGAACTCACTATTAATGTCTTTTGAAATTATCAACAAAAATTAATGGGTTACACACAACTCTGAATAATACTTGTGATGACCCTGATTTTAGAAACATTGAAATTAAGAGCAGAATTAGCCTTCCTACTCTATCATTCAATATCCTGATTCTCTACCTCAGTGCCATATTTCTGCTTTCACTCGATACCCCACTGTGCCTTTAGAAAAGAGAGAAAAAAAACTATTTATTGCTTCGATATACTCAATAATTTGGCTTCCAAAGCCTTTTGCAGTAGAAAATTCCACAGCTTCCCTATCCTTTGAGTGAAGAAATCTTTCCTGCTTTCAGGCCTAAGTGGTCTACCCTATGCCCTTTGGTTCCAGACTCCATCAGGGAAAATATCCTCCCTGCAACTGGTCTGTCCAGCCCGATTTGAATTGTGTATATTTCAATCAGATCCCCTCTCATCCTGCTCAAGTCTAATGAATACAGGGCCACTCAAGCCAATCTCTCCTCAGAAGACAGTCCTGCCATCCCCAGTATCAGCCCAGAGAACCTCTGCTGCATTCTCTCTATACAGCAAGTATATCTTTTCTTAGGCAGAGAGATCAAAATAAATGGCAAAACTGACTTATTAACCGTGTAGAGAGTGTGGTGCTGGAAAAGCACAGTTGGTTAGGCAGCATCCGAGGAGCAGGAGAATAGACATTTCAAGCATAAGCTTTTCATCAGGCATGAGGCTTGTGGACCAAGGGGGCTGAGAGATAATTGGGAAGGGGGTGCTAAGTTGGAGATTTGGATCTGGGATAAGGTTGGGGGAGGGGAAAGGAGGAAACTGGTAGGTTTCATTTGGCACTGCCCGCTTGACCTGTCCTACCTATCCATCTTCTTTCCCACCTATCTGCTCCACCTTCCTCTCTGACCTATCACCTTCACCCCCACCTCCATCTACCTGTCACATTCTCAGTTGCCTTCCCGCAAGCCCCACCCCTCCTCCCCATTTATCTCTCAGCCCCATTGGCCCACATTCCTGATGAAGAGCCTATGATAGAAACGTCGATTCTCCAGCTCCTCGGATGCTGCCTGACTGGCGGTGCTTTTCTGGCACCACACTCTCAACTCTGATCTCCAGCATCTGCAGTCCTCAGTCTCTCTCAGTTGATTTATTAGCCAAGCCATTACACAGGGTGAAACAATGTCATCCTCTATCTCAAATATAAATACATTCATATATAAACAGGTGAGATGACCCAGTTCTGCAGAGGTTTGAAAGAATGGGAAACAAAAATAAGTCAGGAGCTCAAGTGAAAAAGATAAAATGGTTTAACTTCTCATATTTACTTTGTGTCACTGGAGTAGAGCGCTGGAAATCAAACCCCGTTATTCCTGGATTTCTCATAGAATTTAAAGGTTTTGCATCAAGCATCTTACTTTAGATATCCAGGATCTGCAATTGTTTTCTTCCCCTGTTTTGATTTCCAATTCCTTATCTATACTGCTCTCTTTTAACCCAAAACATTAATGGGGTGGCATCAGATTGGCATGACGTTAAAGTCCTAAGAACTCAGATTTCCCATCCAAGGGTGCCCATTTCCAACTAGAACTAGAGGCCAAATAGTAGACAGACAGTGCCTGTGCATCATATCGGTTGACCAGACAGCTACGGTCATTCTGGGGCATGCCCCAAATTGCTTCCTCCTACTACACCATCTGATCTCTGGTCCCACTAGATCTCTGATCCACTGCAGGTGACTATTGATGACGTACCTTCCTATGCCAACCACTGGACTTCCACTGGAGGCTCCCAATTCCCCGCCCTTCATCATCTCCTCAATGAGACACCTAGCTTTCATCTAGCATTGGGACCCCATGATCAACAGACCACCTGAATACCACCCACCCATTCCCGAGAAATGGACACTACCTGAGGAATAATCATCCACTGATTTCCCAATTCTCTCTTCCTGATGCAGTCCTGCCTGTTGCTGCAGCCATTACAAACTGATTTTCCAGTGACTGGGTGGTAAGTCTGACATTTAGACGTGATTTCTGTCTCACAAATAGGTTGGTAACATTTCACATATGCTATATATTTCAGCTCCAATTTATGAGTTCCCTGTGATTCTCAAACTGCACTCACACCTCCACTCATGTCAGATCAAGTAGTAAAAATTCAGCACAAAACTTGTTAAAATTATGTTTTCCACAGCAGACTAAAATACCTCAAAGTAACAAACTAAAGCTCGAGATCTACAGTTTTTGCTTATTATTCATTTTACCATTAACATTTTTAGTCTTAACAGAATTCTTGACATTTGGAGCTAAATGGTGATGCAGGGCTACTTATCTACTGTTCACGAAGCAGTATCCTTTACGTTGGCAAGACCGAACATAGACTGGGAGAATGCTTTGCAGAACATCTCAGCTCTGTTCACAAGAATGACCACAAACTTTCAATTAACCACCTTGCTCTCATGCTAACATTTCTGTCCTGTGACTCTGCAATATTCCAAAGACACATAATGCAAGCTGAAGGAATAACTCCTCATCTTCCATTCTGGCACTTTATTGCCTTTAAGATTTAAAATAGTGAACTCGGCCTGGACAACCACAAAGGCCAACCTCCCATCTATTGAATCCAGCTACCAGGCCCGCTGTCAAGCAAAGGCTGCCAGCATTCTTAAAGATCCATCCCATCCTGGCAATGCTTTTCTACAGCCTCTACCATTGGGGAGAAGGTACAGAAGCCTGAACACATGTACCAGTTGATTTCGAAACAGTTTCTACCCTACTGTTGGTGGAATACTGAATGGACTCACAAACTCTTAACATTCGCCTTACCTGCGTTTTTATTTTGCCGCTGTTACTTACTTATCTACTTAACCATGTGATCTGCCTGTATTGCTCGCAAGGCAAGGCTTTTCACTGTGCCCCAGTACACATGACAATAAATTCAATTCAATTCAATTCAATTCAATTCAGTTCAAGTCAATTCAATTCAATATAGAATCCCATAACTTCAGAAACTGACCACAGGATGTCTGCTCTCTATTTTCCTTACATTCTTTCCCCTCCAGCCTGATCTTGCTTATGACTTGTTTAGTTTCTCTCAATGGAAAGTGCAGTGAGCTCATCCAGCTGGACCTCAGAGAATACGTTTTCCACAATGGGGGCTGTTACTCTGTCCCAATCAGCGAGACCTGGCTGACATTAAGAGATAAATGTCAGGGATATTTGGATCCCTAGATTGCCTGATTCAGTGAGAGGCAGTACTATGTTCAAAGACTATGTCTTTGTAAACAAAAGGTGATTGGTGTTGGATGTCAGCCTCGGAAGGGTTATTTCAGAAAGGACCCATTTCCTTCCTTTCACACTTTAATTAGCACCCCTTTAAAACTCCATTTCTTTTTCACCATAATTAACAATCCCTTTATCTTTTATACTGGGCTTCCACACCATTTTTTGCACCTTTTCTGTAGCTGTAACACCATATTCTGCATTCTGTTCAAATACTCTGATGTACTTATGTAACTAGAAGAAAGTGAGGACTGCAGATGCTGGAGATCAGAGCTGAAAAATGTGTTGCTGGAAAAGCGCAGTAGGTCAGGCAGCATCCAAGGAGCAGGAGAATCGATGTTTTGAGCATAAGCCCTTCTTCAGGAATCTTATGTAAGGTATGATTTGTTTGGTTAGGACATAATACAATACTTTTCACTATATCTCAGCACATGTTGGCAAACGTAGTGCCACTGTTTAAGAAGGGTGGTAAGGACAAGCCAGGGAATTATAGACCAGTGAGCCTGACCTCGGTGGTGGGCAAGTTGTTGGAGGGAATCCTGAGGGACAGGATGTACATGTATTTGGAAAGGCAAGGACTGATTTGGAATAGTCAACATGGCTTTGTGCATGGGAAATCATGTCTCACAAACTTGATTGAGTTTTTTTGATGAAGTAACAAAGAAGGTTGATGAGAGCAGAGTAGTAGATGTGATCTATATGGACTTCAGTAAGGCATTCGGCAAGGTTCCCCATGGGAGACTGATTAGAAAGGTTAGATCTCATGGAATACAGGGAGGACTAGCCATTTGGATACAGAACTGGCTCAAAGGTAGAAGACAGAGGGTGATGGTGGAGGGTTGTTTTTCAGACTGGAGGCCTGTGACCAGTGGGGTGTCACAAAGATCGGTGCTGGGCCCTCTACTTTTTGTCATTTACATAAATGATTTGGATGCAAGCATAAGAGGTACAGTTAGTAAGTTTGTAGATGACACCAAAATTGGAGGTGCAGTGGACAGCGAAGAAGGTTACCTTAGATTACAACAGGATCTGGACCAGATGGGCCAATGGGCTGAGAAGTGGCAGATGGAGTTTAATTCAGATAAGTGAGAGGTGCTGCATTTTGGGAAAGCAAATCTTACCAGGACTTATACACTTAGATGTGCACTTGCGATAGATTAGAGTGGTGCTGGAAAAGCACAGCAGGTCAGGCAGCATCCGAGGAGCAGGAAAATCGACATTTTGGGCAAAAGCTCTTCATCAGGAATGCAGTAGCCACTTCTGCCCACTTGGGATATCAAGTCATGTGAGGATTATGGGTCAAGAGCTCGAAAGTGGGATTAGAATAATTAGGTGACTGTTTCTGACTGACATGAATGTGATGGTCTGAAGGGCTTTTTTTCTGTGCTCCAGGTGTCTATGAATCTAAAATAGCCCTCAACGTCAAATATTTATTTTCAAATGAATGAATTCTCCCTATGAACTCCATGAATTATAAATTCTTCTTACATGAATATATACAATAATGAGAGCTTAGTCGTCTCAGCTCATGATAACTGGAGATTGCTAACGAACATTTCTGATTTTGATGTTGAACAAACTGAAGTTTTGCATGGGTAAGTTATTCCCTTAACTGCTCTGCTATATACACTTGCTTCTGATCCCAGTAAGGTTGGCCCAGATCCCAATGAAAAAACTTTTAACAGGCTCTTTTTTTTGATGGGTGCAGTGACACACCTTTGATTTCATTATGATTGTTGCCCTCATGCTCTATCTCTTTCCGTTTTTTTTCTTCCACTTTTTGTCTTTTTTCTTCAGGTTTTGAATCTAAAAATTGATTTTCATTTCCTTTATTTGTGATGGGTAATTTTCAGGCTTGCATCTTCAGCATCCAAGGAAGCTATTAGGAGGAATTTTGTGCCAGTGATGGTGTGCCCTAACCCCATCAATTGGAAAAACATTGTGAATTCCAAGTTGCTTCTACAAAGAGGGTAAATCCAATTCAAGTGCAATCAGGTTGTTTGTTGGGCAGAAGTTGGCATTCCCCATGACGAAGGCCCCTGAGTCAAATGCTTTGCCCCTTGAAAGTGCTGGCCAACGAGTAATCATGCTCCAAGGCCAACCCCAGGATTCCTCCCTAAATTTCTAGAGGGCAGGTGAGTAGTGAGATAACTGTTGTCATATGCGATAATGGTTCTGAAAGAGCAACGTTTTGAAGTTCCATTAGCTCCACTCCACCTGATGGTCTTTGGATGAAGAAACAATTACACTTACATGAAGTCCCAATGGAGAGACAGACATGACTGCCTGATTCCTTATAGTTATAATTATGCCTAACTAGTTAATGTACTTATTATCATATCATAAACTTTGCAATGCTATGTAAGACAAGTGTTTCTAATTGATAATACTCTCTGGTGGTATATTCTTTACCAGTGAAAATTAGACAGATTCTTCGATTCAGCATAGAAATGAGAATAGCTTTCATGGACCCTTGATTCCTTAGTTCCAACATCCCATTTGGGCCCCTCTAAACCATTACTATTATTACTTTTAAAAGTTGAGAGGATTAATAGCAATGAATTACCCCATACACCAGGTGGCAGTGATTTGATTCCCAGATCTCAATAAGAACAAGTGGGGCAACTTGGACAGAGTGAAGTTGAGAGGCAGGGCTCACCAGTGAGCGGGGTTTTTAAACGCAAGGATGAAGAGGGTGGGATTAATTGCTGCAACCCCCCACCCCACCCCACTTAATTCTGACTCTCAAATGGGCACTGAGTGTCAATAACTGAAAGACCTTTTGGTAGAATGCTGGAAAACTCAACAGCATCTGACTGTTCGCCTGCAAGGAACCACAGGAGACCTGCACAAGTTGTGTTCAGCTCCTAGGATGCCATTAAATTTCAGTGAACTCAGTAACATTTGCCTTCATATGGCTCAGTAATAAGCCCAAATTACAGCCCATCATGACAAGGTGAGAATCCTATGTTAGTCCTTTCTGTTTCACCAACATCACCTGGATGCAAGCTTTCTGATGCTGGACTTGGAAGCGAGTACTGCCATCCAACTTTCCTGGGACCAGTCACCAAAACACTCCATGCCACTGCCCTCTATCAAATCTTGGAGAGAAGCGTTCCCAAATTAGATGTGAAGCAGATTTAACTCGGATTGTTAACCCCAAATTTCTAGTTACAAATTCGCGAATGGTGGCTTTGATTCACTGATGAATATTACCTGCAAAACTTCTACTGTTTAATGGGATAGCAAAACCTATAAATGGATCAAGAAAAGAAAAGGTTTCCAAAGTTTACATTGCTAATGAAGCAAAGTCATCAAAGGTCTGCAGGCAGTCTCTCTCTATCAGACAGGGATAATTGGTTACATATCATGCATGTGCAGGCTAGGAGGCAGATCGTTCTCAATTCCACTTCGATGCCGAGCCAGCTAACTGGCCCCCTACATTCACTTCCTCTCCCTTTCTCTTTCTCATTCTTCAGGTACTTTGGCTTGTGAGGGTCTTCAGATCACGTATCTCCATTGGCGGGCTCTATGATTATACCTGCCAAAGGTCTACAATGGTTAGCCATTGCCTTTTGCACGTGGCTCTCCTGTATTTATTGCCTGCCATCAGGCCAATTGGAAAGGTTTATAAACTTATACCAATCCACTTAACAGTTTATCAACATTGCTTCTGTGGCCATCACATCCTGAAGTGCAACCTGAACCAGAGGTAGGGACTACCAGTGCAGGACAAGATTTCCTTCCTCACAGTAAGAAGTACATTCCATTAACAGCTGCAAAGAATGTAAAGAAAGAGCAAATAATCTAATCTTGCAGTTTGAGTTATTTTATCTGATAATTTTGTAATTTTGCCTCACAATAAAGTCCCCCCATCCAGAATACTGGTCTGCAACTATTATCAACTATTCCATACTTCATTAAAGCATGGAGAATGTGATTAGATTTGCAAAAAGACTATGAAATATTCTCAGTTTCATGTTTTTATCATTTACCATAGAAATATCATGATCAGATTGAGCCGTTTGAAACCTGAGTCACATTATTAGAACAACTGCATAGAGAATTCAATCATTATATTTTTTTTAATAATATATTCTTAAAATCACGTGATACCACTTTATGCTTGTGATTTTGTGTCATTAAGCACATCCTGCTACAAATGGCTATTATTGCATTGTAATAAAAATTTGTAATTAGAAACATGCATTTTATACATTAAAGCCTTTTTCCTCTATATTTAAAACTGGTCAAAAGAAACATTTTAATTCATTCATCAGTCAAGTTTTTAAAAAAAAATTATGTGGATAGTCACAAAGACACATATTCCCAAATAAAAACTGAGACTAAGAGATAAATAAAATCCTGGCAAAGTGATCCACCCTCCTTGTACTAAACATAAATAAAATGTCAAGAATATGGAAACCAACACATTAAGCCACCGCATCATATACAGTTGTGTCTTCAATCTTACTTTCACTGTCACTGATAAGAGAATAAGGGAGCAGGTGAAACAAATATTTTTCTTATAAGTTCTCTATCTTCCAAAGTGAAGCTTTAATTCTTAATTAATCTTCAAACTTTGCGATTAATGTAGGTTTTCAAAACTGTCATGGTGTCAAAGAGAGTCCGAGGAGAGTGTGCTACCTGCAAACATTGAGTTTATCTTGACTTCTAAATATGCCCATTCTTCATTCACAACCTACCTGAGCAACACTTCTCAAGAGCTTCAAACACTTACCACAATTTAATTTGTTTAATGTTTGCATTACATTGGTTAGTTCTCATGAGAAGCCAATACAATCAGATAAAGAGCATCTACAAAGATCTTGGATAAACTTTGATTTTTTTAGTTCAGTTAAGTGAGCTGTATGAAATCACGATTTAAACAATATGACAAGTGGGCAGCAGCAATGCAAACACTGAAGGTAATGAAAAGCTTGGTTATACAGAATTTGACAGTTGCATGCAACTATCAGTTTACGTTACGCCAACACTCAAAATACAGTGGCAGTGAGCAAATTCACCTCGAAAATCCCCAAAGTTCATGGGAAAGTTGACAGTCAAGGACAACCACTTGGAGAAAAGATGTTTAGATTAGATACCCTATAGTGTGGAGACAGGCCCTTCAGTCCAACAAGTCCACACCAACCCTCCAAAGAGTAACCGATCCAGACCCATTTTCCTCTGACTAATACACCTAACACTATGGGCAATTTAACATGGCCAATTCACCTGACTTGTACATTTTTGAGTGTGGGAGGAAATTGGAGCACCTGGAGGAATCCCACACAGACACGGAGAGAATGTGCAAACTCCACACAGACAGTCGTGTGAGGCTGGAATCAAACCTTGTTCCTGGCACTGTGAGACAACAGTGTTAACCACTGAGCCACCATGAAAACAGTGAATGCCTGCGAATCCAAAATAAACAAAAGACTGCGGATGCTGAATATCTGACATGAGAAAAGAAACTGCAGGAGAAACTCAGCAAGTCTGTCAGTAACTGTGGAGAGAAAGCACAATTAACATCTTGGGACCAGTGACCCTTCTTCAGCACTGGTTTCCTCTATACTGGGGAGATGAAACGCAGACTGGGTGACTGCTTTGTAGAATACCAGCATCCATTTTGTAAAAATAAACCCAAACTTGCATTGCCTGCCACCAATGCACCATAGTGTTCACTGGCCAACATCTCTGTCTTAGGCCCACTGCAGTACTCTAGCAAGGCTCAATGCAAAATGGAATAACAGCATCTGATTTTCCACTTGGGGACCCTGCAGCCTTCAGGATTCAATATCAAATTCAATAATTTTAGAACACAAACACCTTTTTCATTGTCCTTTAACCAGCTCCACACCCTGGACTCTGTCATGACA
The DNA here is from genome assembly GCF_020745735.1 of Hemiscyllium ocellatum. Classification (NCBI taxonomy): domain Eukaryota; kingdom Metazoa; phylum Chordata; class Chondrichthyes; order Orectolobiformes; family Hemiscylliidae; genus Hemiscyllium; species Hemiscyllium ocellatum. The sequence continues at coordinate 29,364,793 of NC_083429.1, read as the reverse complement.
TGGACTACTTACAGCACTCCAACCCATTTCAGCTACTTATGGTTCACAGCTTTAACCTTTTATAGCTGTACAACTGAATGTTCAGTAATTATGTTTCGCATAAGCCATCATCGTTCTGACTCCCACGCCTCCTTATGTCTCACCGTTTACCCTGTTATTTTTCCTAACTCCTGAGCATTCCCTGTCCTTGCACATTGTGGGCCCTCTCACACTCTTCACATTCTTCACAATCCAAGCTCAAGACCCCATTTTCTTCCCATTCCCTTTTTCTTATCAACCACTATGTAACAGCATCGTTCCAGGATCCTCTCTCCACTTCCGCCACTGACCCAATTTGTAATATTCATCGTCCTCCAAATAAAATTTAATGTCAAGAATTTGAAATTGATATTGAGTAGATGAAGAAATATTTTAAAGTGGCAACCACAGTTAGACATTGGAGACACAGACAGATTGAGATACTTCCAGAAAGAATGGATACAAAGGGGAAAATTACATTGCTAGTTATAGTATCAAACAGCGCAGTAGCTGAACAGAAATGGTGGGGTGTCAGATGTCAGATGAAAACAGCTATTCAATACTGAGCAGTTACTAGGCTTCAGTCAGAAGTAAAGAATGTACAAACAGAACAACAGAGACATTTCATTGTGAAGCTGTGCCTTCTGTGAGAACCCAAAATCTGAAAAAGCCTGTGAACACTGTTTGATGACACACCTGTGTTACATGATTCAGCTCTTAAAGGGACACTGTTCCAACATTACATACAAATATAAATGCATAAAAACTGCAGTATCACAAAGTTAGTTGGAGAATGGTAACCAGAAGAGAATTACACTTGACTCACAATTTTTGCATGTGGATAATGGCATTTTGACTAAAGACAATGTTGCCTGATGTAATATTCCTTTCATTATCAAGTTACACATTCTCTGGCCGCAATAATGATATTTTTAAAATTTTCGTTTATATTCTGATCCCGAGTTACCCATTCCTGGATGGCAAAATTACCAACACTGACACACTTTGAGCATCCTTATGGGAAATAAGTGACTATTTGAAAGCAATATTCTCAACTGAGGTTGGAATGGATCCTGAAAACAAAATGGTTCCTTTATTGCGATTAGCCACATTCTATTTCATTGAGTGAACAATATTTAACCTGCACCAACCTGAACTGAATCACTGCACCTTTGCTTCTACTAATTCCCAACCTTTGTCTAATGGACTTGCTTTTTTGACACACACTGTCTGATGCCACTTTGACAATATAAAAGGATACCAAATTGTAGATTAGGAGGAAAACAGAAAAAAAAAGCAAACTAAATTAATACCTTCACTGGCTCAATTTGTTGAAACTTCTGGGTGCAATGCTTAAATTCATAAGCCACTTTTTTTTTAATCTCTTGTCCATTGAAAATAAAACTGAATGTTAATATGTAACTAGGCATTTTGTCTGAGTGCCTAAGGCAACTGGCTAATGGAGGGATTTACCAAATTTTAAGGATTCCTTCACTTGAATTTGACAGCATTTTATTCGAATTTTAATGCGTTCTTTTCACACAAAGTGACAACTGAAAATTATGCAAAAGTATAACAAATACAAACACATCACCCTATTTACTATATTCTGTTGAAGGTTTAATCTGGAGGTTGACTGCAAAATTACAGATTTCTTTCCATACCACAAGAACTTTTAAAAAAAAGTTTTATTGGGTTTGGTAGAATATATTCTCCTCTGACTAATTAATTCTGACAATGAAGAAGCTATTATAATGAGATACATTTATAAACTAATTAAATATATTCGCTGTTTATTTCAGTCAATTGATTGAATCTCTGTTTGATTATTATTTATCAATAGTGTTTGCAATTGGGCTTGTTTCATGTGTGTATTGTGTGTAGGATAGTACAGGAAGGTGAAATGTTTTTGATTGTTCGAACAACAAGGAAGCAGAGCAAGTGGATACATCATGTAAGCCTTTTATCGTGAAGTCTTGTTCACCAAACACACAAAAGAATTGTCCGTTTCTCAGGAATTGGTTGATTGAGCAAAACAGACTGACAGGTTATTGAAAGAAAGAAAGCAGCAAGCTCAAATTCATGATCAGGAAACATTCCTCTCAGCATGACACACCTGCATTATCAATATTCAAAGATTTTGACGTCAAAGGAGATGCTGGTTTCCATACATTCTGTGTCATGAGCCGAGCTTAAAATTGAGGGTTTCTCCACCTGATCATTTTCCATCAGAGAAAGCTGCTTGCATGCATACTATACTCCTGAAAAACCACCTTCAGGCAGATTACTGTATTAAAAGGACAATGCAATTGCCATTTCCCATTGAGTATAATAATCCCAAACCTTGAATTGGTGAAAATAATTTTAACAATAATTATCCATTCCCTTAAATTTACAATCATCACTTGGACAACTACCATTGAAATTTGTTTATTAATGGATCTATAACACAATGTCATGCATGTTCTAATCGTAAATTCAAACATAGGCTTTGCTGTCAGGGAAATATAGAAAATCATCTTTTTATATTTTAAAATGGAGAGTCACAATGTGCTTATTAATCCTTCCAAGAGCCAAATGGTCTTTGCTCATTCCACAAAGGCTGCCTCCAGATTTTGGAACGTTCTAAATGAAACAACTCCATGGTGGCATCCCTCTGGAATGAACATATCAAGATGCATTAACCATTAAATAAAAACAAAATACTGAGGATGTTGAAAATCTGAAATAAAAATAGAAAAGAATGGAGAAACACCAGATAACTGAGTTCTGAAGAAGATAAACAGCAATCTCAAAACTTCTGGATCGAATCTTAACATGTAAAATGATATATGGTGAGATTCATGGCGGAACTGGGTGACAAATACAGAAGGCCCAACTTAACCTCAAAATTGTCTTATTCCACCTTTTATGCTTTCCTCAGCACAATGCCAATTGATGCTTATCACTGATTATTAAATGACTTACTGACACAACTCACTTCATTAATCATCATACTCCCATTTTAGCAAAGTTGATAAATAAGTGAGACAGTGGAAAAACTTGACAAGGAAACTACACTGCATTTCTGGTGAAGTCAGTGCTCCTCTTATGCTCCAAACCAGCTCTATATTGGATACTAAAATCTCAGGGCATGTCCCATGAGCACTGGCCACATGTATCCTGCATTCATTGACATTAGCATTGAGCATGTGCTAACTTTTAAGAAAGTTCCCAGTACATCTCCAATTCGTTTAGAAGTTGCTTCTACACTCCAATGTTGTAATGTGGGGTGAACAAGCAACAATTATTGTAATTCTGCAACAAGAACACTGTATATTTGGACATGCACCCAGATCATGGACGAGACCAAGCTGCATCTCTGGGCTTTTTACTCCCATTCTGACCAATAGCTGAATATGCTTTTGCACTTCGCTTCCTCAGTCAGAGATGTACCAGGCTCATATTATTATTATTTTGCCTTGCCATTTAGTGCAGATACAAAGCCAGAAAGCTGGACATCATTGTCTACTGGCATCACTCAAATCAAGGTGGATAGCCTTTCCTCACACAGTAAGTCAACAGCAACATCCAAAACCAGTCCAGGCTCAGTGCAGGCCATCAGGATCCCCTGCTCATAACTGCGAGGAGCCCAAATGAAGCACATCAACTATCTTAATTGTTTCTGCACGAGTTTATTAAGAAATGAGAGAGAAGCTGGTATAATGGAAAATGAAAGTGGGTGGCACACTCGAGAGATGTTCTAAGTGAGTTAGTACATTGAGAGGATTTGTGATGTTAGTGGTGTCAGGGGTTGGAACTTGGGTGAGGGCAAGTGAGGAAAGTATCATTGACAATAGTAAGTGATAGAGCTTGAGCCTTGGTGGGAGCTTGGTACAGTAGCAAAGACAAAATGAATTTGAGGTATTGGAGATAAAATGGCAGACTGTACTCAGGAGGAGTGGAGAAGAGCATTATAATTTTCCGTAACATTGTTTTGCATTACTTCAGGCACCTGAAATTGCTTTAAACATGGCAGCTACCTTAAACCAGGCTGGCATGGTCTGGTGATGTGGACAGTGCTGCTGTTCTGTGCCTACTCCATCCAGCAAGAATGCAATTACTTCAAAGAGCAGCGATGGGTACACAATCTGCCATGTCCAGAGCAAGTATAGGAAACCTTGCAGAGTAACTCTAGGCTGATAGTGCTCTCTGGATGCATGATGGGCTTTTAAATATAGTGTGGATGCAAGAGATGCTGGTGAATTTTAGGATATTTGCTCAGTGGCAAGATTGTTGTGGAGACAGTGCATACTAAGATGGAGCTGAAATTGGAGGTGAGACATATACATGATGGAGGAAGCAAGCAATGAATGAGGTTTGTCTTGTGAGACCCAACAGAGAACACATGTGGCCTCAAGGTGCAAATCCCTCCAAAAAACTCCATATAACTCAGAATTAGCCAAGAGAAGAAACAGCCCATTACCTCTCTTCCTCTCTTCATAGCTGCTGCAAACCTACTAAGTTTTTCCAGCATATTCTGTTTGTATACCAAGATGAATATTATCCATGAGATTCACTTTTGCAGTTATTTGAGATTTACCCAAAACATAATTTCAACAAAGTGCTGGAGGTTTTGTCTCCGAGGTCAACTGCTTCAGTAAAGAGGCACATTGTCCACAAAATAGCTGTGAAAGACCACTCTCTATCTCCTGTTGTATATTAGCTATGTTTTAATCATTAGGAGTGGACAACGCCTGGTATCGTATGAGTGGTATTGGCCTCTAATAATGAAAATTATCCAAATATTCAGTCATCACCAGAGTATTCTGCAGAAGACCACTGCATAACCCTGAAGCTGAAGAAAAGGCAGTGTCATCGTTGTCTTTTAAGAACTGCTGATTAAAAAACCCTCCAAATCCATTTGTAAAGAAATCTGGCCCCGATAAAAAACTCAAATGCTAAGCTTCTCAACCAGTTGAACATTTGTCTTCTTGAAGACTTGAAACAACCCGTACATCTGTGTTCAGCTATATTGAACCAATCTAAATTACGACCAAAATGTGGAAAAGTACTCCTTTTATTGACCATGCCCATGACTGATCTTCGACCATGGGCTAAACATTGAATTGTTCACTATTCCATAAATTTTAAATGCAAAGAAATGGCCAGTGTTCTTTAATGTATCTTTTTTGGGTGTGTGATGCATGTCTGATGTAGCAATTAGACTCTTAGTGAGTATATGAACAAATAATCTTTATTTTTAAACTCAATAAAGTCTTCTCCTGATGCTTTCAATTGGCCACATGTGAAATGGAGAAACACGCATATCTAACCTCCAATAAACAAACACACTGTATGCAGACAGGAAGGAATTAGGATTGGGGGTTCAATCTATTTCTCCTCCCCTCTTGATAATGCAAGTAATATGCAGAAGTTGTTCAGCACTGTGAGCAAACACAAAAAGCACTTCACTCATGGTGGCTAAGTGGTTAGCACTGCTTCCTCACAACATCAGGGTCCTAGGTTCAATCCCAGCCATGGGTGAATGTCATGTGGGTTTCCTCTGGGTACTCTGGCTTCCTCTCACAGTCTAAAAATATGCAGGTCAAGTAAATTTGCCATGCTGAATTGCCCATAGTGTTAGGTGCATTAGTCAGAGGAAAATGGGTCTGGGTGGGTTGGGCTGAAGAGCTGATTTCCACACTGTAAGTAATCTAATCTAAAGTGTTACTTTTCCTTCTCTTAACTGAACAAAACATTTTTTTTTAAATGGGCTGCGAAGGCAGGGTTGAACATGAACACTTTCGATACAGCCGGGACAGAAGATGTAAAATGGGTTCACATTATACTGTGCTGTCCGTGTCTGATGAGTTACTAATGGGAGACACAGCACAGAGAGACATCAACTGAGCAGATGGTGAACAGGATAGTGTCAAGATTGTGTAAATCACCATTTTTGGAACCATTGGTTGTTGATTTTCAAATGATTTTTGATTTTGAAGCAAAACCTAAAGGAGTGAAACATTTTGACAGGTAAACACTACCAATCAATAAAGTGCCTTCCAACTTGAGGCAGTGATTTACATTGATCTATACCAGATGCACAGTGCTCTTTATATCTTCTGAGAAGACTGGTGGTCAGAATTTAAATCAGTGGATTGTAATTTTGTTTGAATAGCTGTTTCAATACAGTCAGTACCATGATAATTAAACTTTAATGTCAGAACCTCTGCATGAAAAGAGGTCTCTTCCTTATTTGTAATCCAAATCTCTGATTTCACACTTAAAGCCATGTTTCCCCTTTTACTTGCTAATGCAGAGCAGTCTGGTTACAGTCATGTCAATGTCACTCAATATTTGTCTCACAGACGCTCAACAGGTATATTTCACTCAGCTGTTTACTCAGTGTTGAAGTACTCTGAGGTCATCAAAACTATTCAACTAATATCAAATTCAGCCTGTTAGAATAGTAGATTTCTAGTTATTTAAGAAAAACAGCATTGTTATTTATACTTTTGTCAAAATGGCTGTGCAGTGCTGAAATTCATAATTCCTTTCAGAGGATCACTGCTTTAAGTATCTTCTGTTCACAATTTAAAGTGTTGCTAAATTATCTGAACACAAGCCAATATGGGAAATTTCACCCAGATGGGAGAGGAAAGAAAGCCAGTTTTTGAAATATGTTTTTAATTAAAGTGTTGGTGGGAAATTGAAGAATTAAATTCATAGCATAGAAAACAGTTTTGAGAAGTGTTTATTATTTTTGGTCAAATGTCTGTTCAGACATGTTTTCATATACCTACTTATAAAAAGTGTTCCATGGAACAGTACAACTAAGCAGCATTTTAGTTCACACTTTATTGATTAATTTGCATTTACATGTCCATACATTTAACCTATTACTGCTTCTGGATTAACCTTTTACAAGTTGGATCAACCTTACGGCATTTATGCTGCTTTGGGAACAGCTAGTGCTGTATCCCACTAACTGCATTCACGTGAGTACACACAAACTGTGTCTTCTGTGTGCACCCAGTCACTTGAAGTGGTGATATCTTGCGACCACACACCCAGTTGGCCCACAAACAGGTACCAACAACACTTGTTCAGTCCACATCTGGAAAACAAATTTGAAGATAGGTTCTGCTGTAATTTTATTTAAAGGGTCAGCCAACCTAATTGCAAACAGGTAACAGTTAAAGGACCTTTCCCATTGGCAAGTGTCTGCAAATACCCTGCCATGTTTTTGGAGACATTTTGGTCCATTTGGGTTAGAATATATTGTGGATCTTCAACAGGTAGCAGAGCTATACGTGATCCCAAATCACAGAATGATTGAAAAATTATGGCACAGAAAGAGACGCTTCAACTGATCATGTCTGTGCCAGCTGAATAAACCCATGGCCCATTCTCATCCCATTTTCTAATGTCTGGAGTACATAACCTTGCAGATGCTAGCAATTCAGATACTGATCCAGGGTTCCTTCAGGATGAGTTAATTTCCACCTCATCCATCAAACCTGTCAGTGAATTTCAGGCACAAATCACCATCTGGTTGCAAAGATTGATCCTTATGTTCCCTTTAAACTTAACTCTGTGCTTCCTGGAAATTGACCTTTCCACGAGGAGAAACAGGTCTCCTCTGTCCACTGGATTCAAGCCCATCATTGCTTTATAAATTTCAATTAAGTCATCCCTCAGCCAAGTCCACTCAGGAAAACAAGCCTTGCCTGTCTATGTCCCCATTGCTGCAATTTTCAAACCGTAGCAACCTTTTTTCTAAATTGCCTCTGAGAGCAATTAATCCTCCTGTAATGTGGTGATCAAAACTGTGCAACATTAGCTGCGGACTAATCAATACCTTAGATAGTTCCAGCATGATATGTCTGCTCTGATATATCCAAAAAACCAAAAAAAGTCCTTTTTTTAAACTACCTTACCTTCCTGTCTGCAATCTTCAGAAATCTGAAGGCACGCACTCCAAGGTCCCTCACTTACTCTGTTTCTCTCAATCATAGAACTACATAACAGAATCATAGAATCCCTAAAATGTGGAAGCAGGCCATTCGGTCCATTGAGTCCACACTGACCCTCCAAAGGCCATCCCACCCAGACCAACACCCTATCCCTGTAATCCTGCTTTTCCCAAGTCTGCCCATTCTGGATACAAAGGACAATTTAGCATGACCAATCAGCATAACCCTCAAATGTTTGACTGTGGAAGGAAACCAGGGCATGCAGGGGAAACCCACTCAGACACTGGGAGAATGTGCATACGCCCAGACAGACACCAAAGGCTGGAATCGAACCTGGGTCCCGAGTACTGTGAGACAACAGTGCTTTCCACTGAGCCATCATGCTGCTCTAATAATCCCTGACCATTTCTTGTGTATTACCTTTGTTTGTTTGCCCTCCGCAAATGCCAACTATTGATATAATCCTGCAGTCAACAGCCATTCTCTTCAATATTAATCGCTTGGTCATTTTTTGTGTCTTCTCCAAATTTCCCGTACATGTCTCCCACATTTCCATTAACATCAGTAATATCGACCACAGAGCAAGGGTCTCAAAACTGAGCCCTGTGGAACACCATTGGAAACCATTTTCCATTTGCAAAAACATCTAAAGACCCGTTACCTTTAATTTCCTGCCCATTTAAATACTGTGAAAGGAATGGGGGCAGCAATGAATATGCCTATAGACTGGCATACAACAGAGAAATGAAGCAGAGTTTTTGGGAAGGGTGAGCAGGAACTAAACTCCTCCACACACCATGGCAGTGACTAGTGACTGTTTTTCAAGCTAGCCAATGCACCTAATAGTTTTGGTGAAACCTCAGGCCTTAGGAAAGCTATCCACTGAAAGAAGATAAGGGCTGAATTGATGAGGTTGATACACTTACAGAATTGCATGAGGATTAAACATTGACGGATTCTTTCCTCTAGGCTCAACAACCAATCTTCTAACAACCCAATTATGACTCTCCGACTGTCCACATCTGCCACCCATCCAGATCTCCAAGATAACAGATTCTGATTTCTAATCCTAACCTTTATCTCAAACTTCCACTTGCACCTTCCCCTGACTCCCCACCTTGATCGCTGACTGTCAATAAGTTTGGCTTTGGGCAGGGAATCTGAACTGGGTTCTTGGCCACTGTGAGAGAAAGACCTCTGTGCTAATTGCCTCTCGGTCACTAACAGGGGTGTATTTCCCTTGGGGGCATTCGCCCTGCAGGCTGAGTCACCAGTAAATCAAAAGCTGCCAGCTGTGTTAGAAGACAGTATCGCTGTAGAGGCAGTGGTTGCTGTTGTTATGACCCACACCTTACGCCAAGAATGCTTTGTTGTGGCATTTCCGATCATGGGGTAGTGAGAGCAGGAGGAAGGCTGCAGGGTGGGGTCATAGAACAAAGGGCACAATGGGGCTAACTCTCAGCGTTCCACCAAAATCATGGCCCTTTACTTTACCGATGCCAGTTCCTTTGCACTAAGTGCTTTGGAATGAAGGGATAGCCCTTCTCTGGGGAGCTGACAAAGAATGCAATGTGGATCTGCTCATTATGTCCTCTGCATGGCAAGGCACTTCCTCGCGACAGGGATAACAATAGCAACTATGACAGGAGGAGGTTGTTAAGAAGGCATTAATTGCTCACCCTAATAGGCTGCCAGAGGGCCTCCTGTCATGGGGACTGGGGAGTGGAGGTGGGAATGCACCATGTTCTCCACTCACTTACCCACTCACGTTATTCAAAAAAATATCCACTATCAACCTCACCTTGAGGAGACATTGAAATCCACCACTCGTTAATGCTAATACCATCCGCTTTTACAGCATTGACAATGGAGAATAGCACGTGAAAATAAACACTGTGATGGATACATTTCTGTCCTAATATTCAGCAGAAGGCATTCCCAATGCTCCTCATTCAAATAATAACATTTTCTTCTCTGACTACACCAACATACCATCTGTATTATAAATATCAACAATTCTTGTATCTGGGAGAAACTGCGAAAGAATGTTTGATTAAGAATTTTCTCACAAGAACTGTCCAACTTCATTTCATTCAGGACTGTTAGACCTGGCACAGACAAATTTTTTTCGCATGAATCCAGACTGATTTTAAACCGTCATCCTAGACCTGAAAGGACAGTGCACTCAGCAACTGGGCCTTTCGTTATTTTAATTACAAATACCATCACAGTCTGCTCGTCTATGCATTCAGAATATATTATAGTCAACACATAATTTCCCTGTAATTTTTCATTATGACTGCAAAATATTGCTCTAATTATACTTTCCGTGAATTACATTAACACAATTATTCTGCAGTATTGCCATTTGGATTTCTCAGGCACTGACTCTCCAGAGCTCTGCCTCCATAGTCTTAAACACAATATTAATATTCAGATTGACTATACATAGTATGAATGAAAAAGCTAATAAATGTTCCCATGCCAGCTCAAGTTTTAGCTTCAAGGTTCTGATACTGTCTTATGAATGGCTTCTCAAGACTTAACCTCGAAGTTACCTAAATCGCACTGCAGCATGCCAGCACCAAAAGAGCTTTAGTTTGAGTGTGAATGAGTCCTGCTTTTCTGTTAGCATTGGAGTGAATTACCACTGACTGTGTAGATGATCTTTGTCAATGATTGGTTTTATCAAAAACATTCTCAAATTACCTGTGTCAGGAATTATTTTCAATGATCAGTTGGTTATCACTGAAAGTAAAATGATTAGTTGGAGACGTGAAATGGTGTTGATTTATGGCCACTCAGCCTATTGCTCTTTCAATTCATGTGAAATAACTAGCCACAACCAATAGTAGATGATATTTTCACATCAAACACTCTCCTAGATCATCATCAATATTCATTGTCATGTGAGACAGCATTTGCACACAAAGATATTTATCACTTTCCTCCCTTTGTCTTGTTGGGGCTTCCCGTCCAATGTACAGTGCTTGGTTCAAACAGCTGAAAGTGGAGATGGAAGGGGACTATTATCCAATTTCTTTCTCAACATTTGCTCATCCTCTTTGGTAACTAACTTATTAAAGTTAGCAAAATGTAACTTAACCTTTGAATTTCCCTTCCCATTACCTATGATAAGGTGGCTGACTCCTGCACTGCAAGATGATCATACAGTTGAGGTCAACATCCTGCCAGGAGGATGAAAAGCTTTTGTTGCTTCATATTACATCATTGCAAATATATTGGCCAGGCTAAATTGCCCATTGTGTCCCCAGCTATGTGTAGTTTAGGTGGATTAGCCATGGGAAATGCAGGGTTACAGGGATAGGGTAGTAGGATGGATGATTCTGGGATGGTTGTCAAAGGGTCAGTGTGGACCTTATTGGATGAATGACCTGCTTCCACATTGTAGGGATTCTATGGAAAAAAAGTTCTGTTCTCAAAAGGTAGTGCAGCATCTAAGTAGCAACACATTTGCTGTCTCAAATGATTTTGACCTTTCAATTAATTTTAAAGATGGAAAATTTGTACCACTTCCACATTTCCCTGAAGTTCATAACCTTTCTTGTGGAAAAGAGTAACTTAATCAACATGGGGGCTCTTTTCTCAAACATTAAAAGGGTGAGAGGTGAGCTGGTTGAAGTTTTCAAAAGTATGCAGGAGTTAGAAAGGATTGCAAGGTGTACAAATGCTTATAGTTAGAATCATAGAGATCTACAGCATGGAAACAGACGCTTTGTTCCAACTGGTCCATGCTGACCAGCTATCCCAACTTAATCTAGTCCAACCTGCCAGCATCCGGCCCATATCCCTTCAAACCCTTTCTATTCATATACCCATCCAGTTGCCTTTTAAATGTTGCAATTGTACCAGCCTCCACCACTTCCTCTGGCAGCTCATTCCATACACAGACTACCCTTTTGTGTGAAAAAAATTGCCCCTTAGGTGTCTTTTATATCTTTCATCTCTCACCCTAAACCTATTTCCTCTAGTTCTGGACTCCCCCACCACAGGGAAAAGACTTTGTCTATTTACCCAATCCATGCCCCATGATTTTATAAATTTCCATGAGGTCATCCCTCAGCCTCCGACGCTCCAGGGAAAACAATCCCAGACTATTCAGCCTCTTCCTATAGCTCAAATCCTCCAACCCTGGCAACATCCTTTTAATCTTTTCTGAACCCTTTCAAATTTCACAACATTCTTCTGATAGGAAGAAGACCAAAATTGCATGTAATATTCCAACAGTGGCCTCCAATGTCCTGTACAGCTGCAACATGACCTCCCAACTCCTGTACTCAATACTCTGGCCAATATAGGAAAGCATACCAAACACCTTTTTCACTATCCTATCTACCTGTGACTTTACTTTCAAGGAGCCATGAACCTGCACTCTTTGTTCAGCAACACTCCCTAGGACCTTACTATTAAGTGTATACGTCCTGCTAAGATTTGCTTTCTCAAAACGTAGTATCTTGCATTTATCTAAATTAAACTCCACCTGCCACTCCTCAGTCCATTAGCCCATCTGCTTAAGATACTATTGTAATCCGATGTAACCTTCTTCACTGTCCACGATACCTCCAATTTTGGTATCAGCTGCAAACTTACTAATTAAACCTCTTATGCTCACATCCAAATCATTTATATAAATGATAAAAAGTAGTGGGCCCAGCACCGATCCTTGTGGCACTCCACTGGTCATAGTCCTCCAGTCTGAAAAGCGACCCTCCACCAACTCGGTCTTGAGTTCAAAACAAAGGACTATAAATATAATTCCTAAAATCTCTAATTATGAAAAAGAACCTTTACCTACTGGAACTTGTCACCACACAGGGAGGTGAGAGTGATAAGACATGAACATTTAAGGAGAAGGCAGCTAAGTCTATGAAGGAGAAAGGAATTAAAGGAAATGCTTATCAGTGTGATGTGGTAGAAGGGAAGAAAGCTCATGTGGAGCATAAACATAGCATAGATCAGTTGGGCCAAATGATCTGGTTTTATGTTGTCGTTTCTGAGCAATTCAGCGTAATCGCCGGACACAGTGATGTCCGGCACTCAACGAAGTACAAATTAATTGTGTACCTGAGACAGCAAGAAGATACATATAGAAAGCAGAACTCTCCTACAATACATAGAGACAAAACACTTTTGGGATATACACCAGTTTAAATGGGTCATGTTGGTGCTTTGCAGTTTTGATCCCCGCCTGGAGACCTATCTGATGAGACATTTTGTCTTATGAAACAGCACGACTGCTTTCACGAGAGGTCTTGATTTTCATCGAAAGAATTTCTTCTGATTATTCTCTAAGAGCCAACTGTCAAACATGAGCCCTGACCTCTTGAATACAATGTATAAATTTATTATGATGCTTCAATGTGCGATATAATTGTATGACCTTGCAAACTCTGCATGAACAGAATATATAACAATGTAATCTGATTTGATTTAAATATATGCAAATTCCTGTTTTATGGGTATTACAGCTTTGAATGTATTTATAATAGTTCAAAATTAAATTAAAGAAAAAAGCCAAGAGAATTCAGAGTTCCTTTTCTAACTTTACATTCTTAATAGATAATCTTGTCTGCTGGAAGTGCAAGTTAGAATTTGAGGGACATGATTTTCTGATATGAAATTTAAAGGTCAAATAAATCTTGTGTGCAGGATATGCCCACATTTTCAAAATGAGTGAATTCCACTAGTGGTGTAAAGTCAAAAGAAAACATAGACTGTCCATTGAAGCCATTCAAAAAAGGTTCAATAGCTTGAAGCAAGCACTGACAATTTTGTTATCTCAATGATATTGTTGGTTCATATGTGGATATTTTGAAGTGTTTTACTTCTTAGCATTTTATAACATAAAGCATGGTTTTTCTATTGTATAAAATTGTGGAAAAAACTACATTACAAACATATCAGTCGCTGAACAGAAGGCCATTTGTGACACCATTTTCTGAATAATGAAAAGTGTCAGTTTTTCCACATTTCAATCATTTTCAAATAACTGCCATCAAAATCAGAAATAGTCCTCTTGCAGATTGCTTTCAACCTATTCTATACTGGTGTAACAATGAATCCCTTGCCCCTTGCATTGCCAGAATATTCAGCACATACTGGAGATAAATTTATGTAAAATATATTTGGTGCAGAACAGTTCCATGTGAATCCAGAATGAAAAGCAGAGAAATGTTTGAGATAAAACATGCTGAGTGCTACTACCAAACAGTTGAGTATTTGCATAAAGGACAATTCACTCTTAATGGTTGAATTGACTATAGCATTGCAAAGTAACAATTTTATTTCGAATTTCTTAGAGAATGAGTGATAGACAGAGATCTCATACCGAGTGTAAGAATGAATATGTTTGTCAATATATTGTTGAGATTGCGGTCAAGATACCTAACAGCATATCTGTTGACTGTGATACAATCAATTCTGGAAAAGCCTCAAAATTGTGCTCAAAACTCGATTGATGTTATAGAGTCATCGAGTCATAGAGACGTACAACATGGAAACAGACCCTTCGGTCCAACCCGCCCATGCCGACCAGATATCCCAACCCAATCGAATCCCAACATCCAGCACTTGGCCCATATCCCTCCAAACCCTTCCTATTCATATACCCATGCAAATGCCTCTTGAATGTTGCAATTGTACCAACCTCCGCCACACCCTCTGGCAGCTCATTCCATATACATACCACCCTCTGCGTGAAATAGTTGCCCCTTAGGTCTCTTTTATATCTTTCCCCTCTCACGCCAAACCTATGCCCTCTAGTTCTGGACTACCCACCCCAGGGAAAAGACTTTGCCTATTTACCCTACCCATGCCCCTCATAATTTTGTAAACCTCAGCCTCCAACGCTCCAGGGAAAACAGCCCCAGCCTGTTCAGCCTCTCCCAATAGCTCAAATCCTCCAACCCTGGCAACATCCTTGTAAATCTTTTCTGAATCCTTTCAAGTTTCACAACATTTTCCGATAGGAAGGGGACCAGAATTGCATGCAATATTCCAACAGTGGCCTAACCAATGTCCTATCCAGCCGCAACATGACCTCCCAACTCCTGTACTCAATACTCTGACCAATAAAGGAAAGCATACCAAACACCTTCTTCACTATCCTATCTACCTGCAACTCCACTTTCAAGGAGCTTGAACCTGCACTCCAAGGTCTCTTTGTTCAGCAACACACCCTAGGACCTTACCATTAAGTGTATAAGTCCTGCTAAAATTTGCTTTCCCAAAATGCAGCACCTTGCATTTCTCTAAATTAAACTCCATCTGCCACTTCTCAGCCCATTGGCTCATCTGGTCCAGATCCTGTTGTAATCTGAGGTTACCCTCTTCGCTGTCCACTACCCCTCCAATTTTGGTGTCATCTGCAAACTTACTAACTGTACCTCTTATGCTCACATACAAATCATTTATGTAAATTACAAAAAGTAGAGGACCTAGCACTGATCCTTGTGGCACACCACTGGTCACCGGCCTCCAGTCTGAAAAACAACCCTCCACCATCACCCTCTGTCTTCAAATGGCTAGTTCCTCCTGTATTCCATGAGATCTAACCTGGCTAACCAGTTTCCCATAGGGAGCCTTGTCAAACACCTTACTGAAGTCCATATAGATCACATCTACTGCTCTGCCCTCATCAATCCTCTTTGTTACTTCTTAAAAACACTCAATCAAGTTTGAGACATGATTTCCCACACACAAAACCATGTTGACTATCCCTGGCAGGTATCGCACCCCTGGGGGGGGGGGGATGTTCGACCCTGGTAGGCATCACTCACCCCTGGGGGGGGTGTCAATACAAAATTAATCTCATTGGCTTTTCATTTATATTGTTGGTTCTTTGTCTCAAACGATTATCTCTGCTGTCTTAAATACTTGGTGAGAGAAGCCAAAAAACAGAATACTTACTGTCATAATATTCAATCTTATTTGGAAAATGACTTTAAATTTGTAGCAGGTCACATGAGTGCAACACCCATGTTATGTGTGTTCAAAAGTTATAACAGAAACTATTCTGTGCAGGAACACCAGGAGAGATCATAAAATCATAGAATCCCTACAGAGTGGAAACAGGCCCTCGATTCTTTGCTACCTTACCCCATCCTCCTTCCTGACCTATCACTTTCATCCCCTCCCCCACTCACTTATTGTACACAATGCTATTTTCTCCCCACCCACCCCCCTCCTCTCATTTATCTCTCCACCCTTCAGGCTCTCTGCCTGTATTCCTGATGAAAGGCTTTTGCCTGAAACGTTGATTTTCCTGCTCCTCGGATGCTGCCTGAACTGCTGTGCTTTTCCAGCACCACTCTAATCCAGAATCTGGTTTCCAGCATCAGCAGTCATTGTTATTGCCTTCAGCCCAACAAGGCCACACCAACCCACTGAAGACTAACCCACCTGGTTGCTTTCCTCTACCCTATTATCCTACAATTCCCCTGATTAATGCACCAAACCTACACATCCCTGAACACTATCATGGCCAATTCACCGAACCTGTGCATCTTTGGATTGTTATTTGGATAATCATCTGAAAGGCCACTGAAGCAATTGCAAGTCAACAATGCAAAGGAAACAACACAACTAATTTGTGAAGATGTGAGACAGACTCTTCTTAACCATGTTTTAATTCAATTTCACATGTGAGCCCATCTCCTGGCAATTCAAAAACAGAAACATTACAGTTCCTGAGAATAGCTGCTTTTATCAGAACTACAGTTCAGCATTGCATCAATTTAACTAAGAACCTACATGCCTGACAGAAAAGAGACTAAAGGGGATGGGGAAGAAAAAATAAATTAAGAGTTAGAGAAATGGGCAACAGGAACAGGAGTAGGCCATTCCTTTAGTTTATGGCTGATCCATTCACTTGTCTTTGACACAGGCCCAAGAAAATATGTTGGGAAATGAAGTCAAAGTGAGCAGGAATGTGTTTTCATACAAGAGATAGCTGATTAGTATTTGATTGGATTGACTATGCAAGTTGTTGTACAACAGTTCAGAAACAGAACCCTTGATATTAGAAAATCCCAAACATATCACTGTCTTCAGCCACAACAGAGATTTGTTCATTTGTGTATATTTTACACTTTGGAATAACAATTAAAAGAAATCTAGACATTTACAGTCTATGACAACCAATGTCCATAGAATTGATGTGGCACTTTGTATTTGAGCTAACTGGCCTCATGAGAAAAAATATTCATATGGAACAAATGTTTGTATAATGGAATTTTTGATTCAGGTTTAGAAAAGAAACTCACTTTTCTTGTAATTGCATTGTATATTTTTTAAAAATATATAATCTTATTTTCCCCAAATTCACAAATAGAGATAAACTGACAAAAGGAAGTTTTGTGAATTGAAATGAAGATTATTATACTGTATTAAAATGCCAGCGACCCAGGTTCTATTCCAGCCTCGGGTGACCGTGTGGAGTTTGCATATTTTCCCCGTGTCTGTGTGGGTGTCCTCCAGGTCCTCCAGTTTCGTCTCATAGCCCAAAGGTGTGCATTTTAGGTGAATTGGCCATGCAAAATTGCCCACAGTATGTAGGTTAGGTGCATTAGTCAGGGGAAATGTAGAGTAATAAGGTGGGGGAGCAGATATGGGTGGGTTGCTCTTTGGTGGGTCGGTGTGGACATGCTGGGCCAAATGGCCTGTTTCTACACTGTCGGGATTCCGTGATATATATAGTACAACTAAGATTAGCTTTGGTTGAGATATGTTCTTAAAAAGTATTGAAAAGTGTGGCGCTGGATGGCCCAGCAGGTCAGGTAGCATTCAAGGAGCAGGAGAATTGACATTTTGGGCTTAATTCCTTCATCAGAGCTGAAGAAGGGCTTATGCATGAAACGTCGATTCTTCTGTTCCTCAGGTGCTGCCTGTTTGCTGTGCTTTTCCAGCAACAAACTTTTTGACTCTGATCTCTAGCATCTGCAGTTCTCACTGTTTTTCTTTAAAAGTGTGCTAAACGTGTGCAAAGTGTATGTTCTTCTCCTGCCAATGTGAGATGATATTTCCTGTCACAGCTTTGACTTCTTGGCTGAGTAAGACACTGACCTCAAATGTTTAGATTGCTTTAAGTTTGAATAAAGTGAGGACTGTCGTGCTGGTGATCAGAGTTGAAAGTGTGGTGCTGGAAAAGCTCAGCAGGCCAGGCAGCATCCGAGAAGCAGGAGAATTGAAATTTGGGGCATGAGCCCTTCATCGGGAATTCCTTTGCTTTTCCAGCACCACACTTTCTGCTTTAACTTTGAGTTGACAGTGGTTTGCTAAAGTGAATGGATTATTTCCTGCATGAAGATAATGTAGATCTGAATATCCAAATAATTTTGGCCTCCTCTATGCTAGTTTCTTTACTTTCTTTGACTCAAAATTGGCCTCCTCCTATAAGAGTTGATGGGACTAGAAGCTACTGCTAGATGACAATTCTTGAGGTCTACCTTTTGTTTTCATTTGTTGCTCAGGCCAGTGATGCCAGCATGAATTCAAACGAGTAAAAGTTCAAAGCAGTAATCATCTGATGTCTGTCATCATCTACCACATTCTTGACGAAGAGCTTATGCGCGAAACGTCGACTCTCCTGCTCCTCGGATGCTGTCTGACCGGCTGTGCTTCTCCAGCACCACACTTTTTGACTCATCTGATCTCAGCCAGTTTATTTGGGAAAGCATTCATTGTCATATTGCTGTAGCTGATGTAAATAAAATAAGAACCTGACATCCTGGCTGTTTCCAGAATGAACACCAGAAGATCCAGCAGGCCATTCTGAAGAAATGTCTTCATCCAAAGAGGAAGGCTGGCAGAAATTGCATTGGAATCATTGAAAAGTGTGTAAAAATGATTATTAAGTGGAAGTTAAATAAGGACATGAGGAAGAAGGATTACAGAGGCAGATTGAGATGAGAAAAGATGGGAGGAAACTCAAATGGAGCATAAACATAGATTCGTTGGGTCACATAGCCTCTTTTTTAGGCCATATATCCTATACAAGCATTGTTCAATTTATTTTTAGGAAAGTGGTTGTGCATTACATTCCATGAAAATTGATGTTTGATCCATATTTTTCACAACATGTTGACTTGTCTTCACCTCCGTGGGAGCCTAAATTACATGTCTTCCAAAGTCTAACAGAATAGAAGCAATGATCCACCACATACAATCAACAGAGTTAAAACAAAAACTGCTTTTTTTTTTGGTTGTTTAAATTGCAGTTATAAAGTGTCTGATTTCACAACTGAGAACATGAATAAACTGAACACTCTAGTCTGCACTAAACTAGAATATAAAACAGAGAACTAATTAAAGCATAAAGCTCAATTGAATGCTTTAAGCAGCTCAAAGTCCTGATGTGGCAACACAAAACTTACTTAATGTTCATTATGAACATTATTTGTTAGGACAAAAGAAAATAACAACCAGTTGTATTGGCATAAACAGCTTCCACTGTCCTAATTTTTATTTGCAAACCTGGTTTTAAATATACATGCTCTTGCACTTTTCACTACACATTCTCTGAAATCAATCGCTTTGAAGTAAAGCAGTAATCCATCTACTATTGTAGTGTAAACAAGGTTTTACATCCATTGAAATGCAAGCCTTTCATTTGTGCACATTCCTTTTCAAATGTGCACACAAATAGCTGCTATGGAAATATTGCAGATACCTTGCTCAGCACAGAGACATTGACATTGCAGCAAGACTAAACTTGATATTTTCTGGGGATGCTGCAAGGGTATTTTTATGAACAGCATTGCTAAAGCAGAGCTTCATTTGCCATTTTACTTTGGACAGATCCATTTTCACAGTTTGCACACCTAGTGGGGACAGGTGTTGGTTCTTGTTGCAACTTCAATATACTTCTTATGGATATATATATATATATATATATATGTAGTAATTTTGTTATGTAGCGCATCAGTGGGGAACAAAGTCAGCACAGTATGCCAATCTCCACCTAACATGATGAAAGATAGTAAGAATTAGTGTCGATTTAAGTGAAAGTACGGTGCTTCAGCATCATTCTCCACTGTATTGTATTATGCATTTGTTTGAGTTCTGCTAGTATTGGCTGGTATCTATCCTGAAATTATATAGTACAACTTTGTCTGTGGTGTAGTTGGAAGCATTCATGCCTGTCGGAGCTTTGTGTGTGTGAATGAATTTCAACAGTGAATACATTTTAAATGTCTCTCTCAGGCTGTAAAGCTCTTTGGAATTCTTGTGGTCATGAAAACTACTATGCTTAAAAATGTGTTGCTGGAAAAGCACAGCAGGTCAGGCAGCATCAAAGGAACAGGAGAATCGACGTTTCGGGCATAAGGCCTGCTATGCAAACTACTATGCAAATCTTAACTCTTCCCTTTAGGCTTTCTTAACCGAACTTCTTCCATGTACGTTGGGTTTAAGTCACAATGTAAATTCAGAGCAAATTGACGGGAAATTGAAAACAGATGTAAGAGATAGGGAATGGTCAAATGACTACAGTCTGAAGTTTTTAGTTTTTATTTACCAGCTCACAAATATTGCGAAAGATTTTACCTTTGTAAAGTGGAACAAATGAAAGTGTATGCAAATTCTCTCTGGAAATGATGATCAATGGCTGAGTTGTTTGTTTTGTTTTTTGCTCTACTAACTTCTGCACAGATTCATGCTATATTAGGACAGCAAACCCTTCATCCCCAAAGAAAGAATCAGTGACTATAATTGTAATATGTACTCCATGGACATAGTTTTTAAGAAATCAATAAAGCTTTTGACATTATTTAAGTTTGATTGAAAACAGGCTGGAAGAAAGTATACAAAAAGGAGCTCCAAACTGTATGAGGATGAGAATGACACACCTGTGAGTGAACAGTGGCAGACTTTATTGGACATAACTATATACAAGGGTACTAAAAGAGAACATCTTATTTGGACCCAGGCAGAGCCAGGCTCCTGTTTGCTGGGACCTGACAACACCTATCTAATCTTTCCCTTTCGTACATGCTCAGCAGTTATACTTGTATCAATGTTTAATGGCATATTATGGTATATATGCACCCACTGCTTCCAGGTTCTGATACAGTGTGCCATATAACCACTATCATTTAACCATGACCACTTAATTCTTTCTTCCACTTCCTCCCAACTTTCCTTCCACATTTTCTTCTGACTAAACTTTCAATTTCTAAGCATTTTCTTCACCCTTTTTTTGAATACATATGAGATAACCATTTTATATGGTTCTTCTTGGAATGAAGAAACATCAGGAGATTGAAGCTCCAGCCTCAGAGTATAAATGCAATGTAAAGGCATAGGGTCTACTTTTGCACTCGCATGTGCTTGAGGCTGATCTGGCATAGGATCTCTTGGAAGCTCTTCTGCAATACCTTGATTGGCGCACTTGATATCTGATTGAATTATAGTAGGACATAGAGATTCTGTCACCTTCGTATTATTGATCTTAGCCAAGACTTTGAACTGGCAAGGTGTTGACAGCTTAAATTTTCCATTTTTCTCCACATCTTTTCTGAATTTCTTCTCCAAAAGACTATCATTCTGTAGTTGATCATATGAAAGCATGCTCATATAGAATACTTTACTGCAAACTTTAACGACAATCTTGGTACTCTAACTCAAGAGCATGGAAGATCAGCACTTGTGGATTGGAACAGAATGTTTTCTTTGACTAAAAATTCAGTGTGAAGTTAGCACTCTGCAGATTACTGTAAAAGAGAGACATTTTCTCCGAGCAGTGTACATCTTTAATGTGCAAATTAAAGAACATTGGCTTCTCCATCCAACATTTGTGAATTTTTTTTCTGTAAGCTTACCATTTTCTCTTTTTTCACAACAGACATTCCTATGTACTTATAAACAACTCTGCCCTCTCATAAGGCAGCTGTGCTCATTCACATTCTACGACTTTCCTGTTTCTTTGAACTTCTGCCAGCTGGTGGCTATGTACAATTGCGCGACTAGGAAGTTGATTTCCTTTGTTGCCTTATCTTGCAGTTGCTTCAACTGGTTGATTTCATCTAGAAACTAGTCCGTTTTAGCCTCCCAGGCTTGATAGTGCCATTTGACTGCTACCAGCCAGGCCTACAGTTCAGCAATCACTTCTAAATAAGTTGACTTCTCCAACTGTTTCTTACATTTAACATGGCCAAGTTTCACATGATGTTCATTATTAAGCTTTTCTGAGATACTCCTCAATGGTAGGAACTGTGCAGTTTGGACCTTTGCTTCATTACTGAAGAATTTTTGAGAACCTTCAAGGCTTGCTGATTGGGCTTACTTGTTGCCTTCAGTTTTCATTAAATTGAAAATCTCTAATGCTCAACATTGACTTGTTTCAATTGGATCTGAAGTGTCTCTGTTTCCCTGGATTCTGCAATCACGTTAGTGGCTGTAGAATTTTTTTAAAAGTCACATCTTTATTAATGATTGCATTAATATAAGGGCATTTTCTTGCTTTTATAACTTAGAAGGACATTCTTCATGTAACTGCAACCATTGCTGCAGTTGCTGCTTCTCTTTTCCTTCTTCATTGTCATCTTCAAGGGAGGACTAATTTTTCTCAAAAGAGAAAGCTGGCAATTTCAGGAACACTGTGGCCTGAAGCTAAAAGAACAAGAAGAGCTGAAATTTCAGCTGAGAGTAAATGAATTTCCGTATTTATAACTATGCTCTAAAGTCTAGATGGACTTCTGAGGAGTGGCTACCACTTTCTTTATGGGCGACATGGTGGCACAATGGTTAGCACTGCTGCCTCACAGTGCCAGAGACCTGGGTTCAATTCCCACCTCAGGTGAGTCTCTGTGTGGAGTTTGCATGTTCGCCCTGTGTCTGTGTGAGTTTCTTCTGGGTGCTCTGGTTTCCTCCCACAATCCAAAAATGTGCAGCTTAGGTGATTTGGCCATGCTAAATTGCCCGTAGTGTTAGATGAAGGGGCAAATGTAGACAACTCTTGCTACTGCTGAGCTTCACTTCAGATATTTTCGTCAATACAGGATTAGATTGTCAGTGGTTTTCCCACCAGGCTCTTACTGCTCATCTCTGGTTCTGAGAGTCTGGTCACTATTGCCAACATGTAATAAAATGAGACCTACACTGTCATTAGTGAAGAGCGAAAGTCTTCATTGAATGTAAAGAGAGGACACCATTTTTGGAGTCCTTTAGATTCACGCTCCTGTTCCACATGATCTGACATCTCTACAATATAACTCCTCTTAAGTGCTCTGTAGTTATACGTAAGTAAAGGCACAAGAATGGATTTGGGTCTAACCTGGTCACCTTTAACATCCTGCAGGGATGAGGATCGGAACCATTTGACAGGTCTGTGTGTCTTTTTCAGTCTGTCATGTTCAAATACTCTGACAAATCACAACAATATCCAATTCCTCACCCCTCCACTCCAGATAGAGTCATAGATATGTATAGCACGGAACCTTCAGTCCAACGCGTCCATGCTGACTAAATATCCCTACCTCATCTAATCCCATTTGGCAGCACTTGGCCATATCCCTCTAAACACTTCCTATTCATATCCCTAGCCAGATGTCTTTTAATGTTGCAATTGGACCCACCTCCATGATTTCCTCTGGCAGCTCATTTCATACACTCACCCCCTCTGTGTGAAAAAGTTGCCCCTCAGGTCCACACTTGTATATCTTTCCCCTCTTACCCTAAGCCTATGCCCTCTAATTCCCACCCCAGGGAAAAGACCTTGTCTATTTACTCTATCGATGCCCCTCATGGTTTTATAAATCTATATGAGATCACCCCTCAGTCTCCGACACTCCAGGGAAAACAGCCACAGCCTGTTCAGCCTCTCCCTTGAGCTCCAACCCTAACAACATCCTTGTAAAACTTTTCTGAACCCTTTCAAGTGCTATTTAGAATATTTTAAAATAAAACCACACCCTGGGTGGTGAAGAAATGCAAAGGTGATAAATCATTAAAAGCTGGCCAACAACACATTCCTGATTAGTGACAAAACACTTCCAGCAAAATGAAAAATAATTGATGAAACTTTGGATCAAGTCAGTATGGTCTCTTTTCCCTGAACATTTCATTGAGAGAAAATAGATTCCAGTAAATGCTCTAAAATGAAAAGTCCTTACATTGAAGTTTCTCTGTCTGCCTACCGTATAACAACCTGCATTATCTGTTGGTATGGTGCAAATTACATCTCCACAGCTTTGAGTAATACATACCAACAACTCACAGTACACAGTTATGTTGAGTACCCGTGTTTGTACATGAAGTCAAAAAGGGAATTGTGAGTTTTGAACTACTCAAGTGAAATGAGTTAGTCAGAAGATTCTTCTCAAGTCATCACCTGGAAGAGGAACTGGATCAGAATACTGCTCTTTGACCTTTGGAACATTGATTCAAACCTCTCTAGAGTGATGTGATGTGAAAAGTTTTTTTCTTTAAAGGTTGCAAGAATTCTATGTGAAATGCATTTAGGTTGTGTCAATCCAATTTCCATGGGCCCAAGGCCAGAACACGTGATGACTCCAGCATTAATTGGCACTTAATTGGCAGCTTCAGAAACAGTGATAGAGAGGCATTATATGCCCAATGGAAATTTCATATTCTGGCAGTAGAGAATGCTTTTTAATACTGAGGTTAGAGATTATTACTTTGCTGAAATGCAGAGCTTTATTCTGTTTAAGTGGTGCCGAATCTGACCTGGAAGTTTTTGATGCTGATGATGGATGCATAAAGGAACCGTTTGGTTCATTCAACAATACTGACACTTTTCTGGTTGATTTAGGGTTGAATGTAATTGATGGTGACAACTAATAACAAATTAAATTGAACAAGCACTTATTTTAGAGCATGAACAGATTGAAATGTGGAAACATTGAAATTTTTATCAATGGAGTCCAGAACTTTGGATGGCAGAAAAGAATACAAATGATTTAACATGCTGAAGTAATTTTGTGGTTCTATGTATCATTACTTCATCAGATCCTTGGGATGCATCTTTGAACTATTTACTAAGTTCTTTTCATAAGACCTATCTCCAGATCATAAAGCAAATCAATAGTTATGTGGGATAAACTGTCAAGAATTATGGCCTCCTGGTTATTATGAATTAAAGAAAGGCATGTATTTCATGAGCACTTTTAGAAACTCGAACATTCTATTGCCCAGCTAAAAGGTGAAATAGAATCAATTCTCAGAGAATTTGAAAAAATCAGAGTGTTCATTTGTTCAGAAGTACCTTAATTTCAAATACGCTGTTAACACATTTCTCAAAAAAAAATTCATCGAATGCAAAATCTTATTCAGATTCAGGTGAATAAATTGACAAGATATATTTATGAATAACAGCACATTAAAAGGGCACACCACTGCATAAGGAGACATCTAGATAAATGTTGGTGGTCATGTATTCGGTTTCTAGTGGTGGGTGAGTGGAAGCGGAGAGGTATCTTAATAGCCACTCCAGAGCTCAGAGGGTCCACCCGGTGACACAGGCTGCCTTGTGATCAACATGCTGCTACAATATGACTCCCAGCTAGATACCTGAACACCAAAAACTCACAATGTGGTCTTCTCTACATTGGAGTATCTGTTTTGCAGGACATCTACATTCTGTCCACAAAAATGACACAGAGCTTCAGGTTATCTGCCACTACTTCAGCACACCACTGTGTTCCCAAGCCGACAATTCTCTCTTGTTTCTGCTGCAATGCTCCAGCAAAGCATTTTCTGCTGAGGCCTTCAGAACTCAGTATGAAGTTGAATGATTTTCAGACCTGAACACCATCTTCTACATCCTTTCCCTACCCTGAAACACTAAGCTAACTCATGAAATGGACTGTTTTCAGCACAATCATTTTCCTGAACTTATGGTCCCCATTATCAGCATTATATCTCCATACTATGCATCCCTTTATCGCCCTAACTGCTGTCCTCTGTCTCTGGGCTCCATCTCTACCTATATGTTCAGTCCTTCCATGCCACTACACCCCCCCCACCCACCCTGTATTCAGTCTCCATACCATCTTCTCATACCTCCTATCAGTTCTGAAGAAGGATCACTAGACTCAAAATGTTAACTCTATTTTGTTTCCACAGATGTTGCTAGACTGACTGAGTTTCATCACAATTTCTATTTTTGCTTCATATTTCCAGAATCTTTGTTTCATATTATTTTCAGTCCCTTGCTTGTTTAAAGAGACTCTCTTGTTCTTTTGAGGGTTTCTTGCCTCCAATGCATGCTCTTCTTTGATGGAAACCTTGGGGTAGTGGCCATTTCTCAGTCGGGCAAGATTGCTGATGTACTGACACTCTGATTGGGTGACAACTCTGGGAAGTGCTCACAATTGGCCACCATCAGAAAAATGTACATTGTGGTAATTCTCAACCTGGCAAAGAAAAATCAGGCTGACATATTTGTCTGTGAGTATGGCTGAGTGAGGAAAGGCTTGTGAAATTTAACTTCTGCTATTGACAACCTAAAGAGTGACAGTTCCCAATAGACTTCTTAGCAAGTGAACATGACAGTAAATATACTCTCAAACTACTTTGGGGGCTTGTAATTGCAAAGTCCATAAATATCCACTAAACTTGGCACAGCAATTCTGCTTTCTGAACACACTTGATGGTAGTATACAAGCAACAGCTGTACCTCAATATTCATTCATTCAATTTTTTTAATTGCAGGATGTTAATGGTGATCAGCAATGACAGTGATGGATCGCATTTTCCTTCCCAGTTTTCATTCAATGACAGTGGCAAGTTCTCCCAACTCAGATACTTAAAATAACCCAAACACTTCAGCTAAGAAAATGTTGCTGCACTGTACCAGGAGAAAATCTTGCTTTTTAAAATGTATTTGCATTTTCTGAAAGCATGATTATCAAAGTAATCTTTAATAATTTCCTGAGCACATGTTATGGATTAGCATTCTTCAGGGTACCTGACAGTGACCCAAGTTAACTCACAAGAGACTCTTGTACCATCACATTTGAAATGGGAACTTCCAAAGATGAAAAGGAAGGGATTCTAACATTGTTATGTGTCTGTTTTCCATTCAGCTCAATGGAAAGTGCAGATTTATGGTCATTAGAAATGCTGCTGCTGTTTCATTTTTGGCCATTTCACAAGACCTCCTTTGTTTCAGCTGTCACAGACACTGAGCTTCACTTTAGTCACTCCTTTGGGAGTCGGTCTGAATTAACTAAGTCTGCTCCACAGCTTACCTTGGCTTTTGGTCTTAAATCAATTCATTCGACTTCTTTAACATTCCTAATTCCCTTCCAAGTCCCAACTCTATTTCTACTTAAATCAGCACACAGGATCAATTGCTGATTTCTAGTAATGCATATTTTACGGGGGGAAAAAAAATGCTCTCCAAGGTTCTGTTTTAATTTAACTCCTTATTCAGGACATTGCACTGTACTGGCATCGAGGCTACTGTTGCCACTTGAAGGGGCACTTGAGAGGAACCCCCAGGGTACCTTCACATGTCTCCAGATATACAAAGCTGCTCTTTCAGCCCAGAGCAAGTAAAATTAATTTCCTGAAGATGTCTATGTTATGGCAACTGTGGAATATATAATTTTATTCTTATAGTCATGCAATGTGGATGTCACCAATGTGGCCAATATTTATTGCCTGTCCCTAATGTCTAATCTATCAAAACTGAGTTCACAATAATGACAAAAGGTCAGTCTTATCTTGAAACATTAACTCTTGCTTTTCTCTCTCCAGATGTTTCCAGACCTGCTGAGCATTTCCAGCAATTTTTGTTCATATTTTAAGACTTTTCAGAATGAATAATATTTCAGTTTTTGCATTGAGTTTGCATTGTCTGACATATGTCGAGAGTGTGGTGCTGGAAAAGCACATATGTTTGGCCAAGACAGTATACATTCTGCTTAGAATTAAAGAATGGACTGTCTGGGTGGAAAAATGGGCATAACTAAAATAGTTAATTGCACAATATTTAGAAGAGTGATAGGGAAAAGTCAACTCATGGTAATTAGGGTAAGATAGTATTGTGATGCACATTTCAAACTAGCCGTGACAACATACTGGATTTCTAAACACGGTGGTTGAAGATACTTGTCTCCCTGCTGTTTCATGCTTTCTTGCTCCAGCGACAAGATGAATCTCCTGCAGATTTACACCAATGTTTTAACTTTGGTGCCGAAATAGTTCAAATTAGAATGAATGCACATGAACTCTCCCAGTCATTTCCTTCTACTGCTGTCCTTCCCTTTTTAATTTGGTAAGATCTCATCATTCCTCTACTCTTCTTCTGCAAAGTTCACTCACTTATTTATCAATCTATTATAATGTGTATTTTTTTTTATTTTAAATGCCTTAACCTTGTCATCCTAATGATTGCTGATCATTTTAACTCACCTGACAAGATCCAAATGATTTGCCCCTGTTGGACCTATGTGCATTTGCAACACTGCACAGCCAGGCACAGAAGTAAAGCCTAACCTAAATAATATGTGACCTTTCAGTTTTAAAGAATATTTGAGATAAGATTCCTTAAGCTCCTGAGTATTTGGGGTGCAGGAGGCTAATGAGGCTTACTGTAGTCTCCAGAAAAAGCAAATGTATTGCAGCAGCTTCTGAAATTCCCTGGTGTAATTTTATTACGATGTCACTGGTGGTGTTAGCCACAGATCCTCAGGGGAAATGGTTGCTATGCATGTAGATAAGGTTCAGAACCTAATTGCCATCCAATTTGTGTGACTGGCAGGCATGTTTACAACTCGTAATTGTTTATCTATTAATTCTAATGCAAGTAGTTTAATGCGACCAGACAGCAAGCATTTCTGTTGTGAAAATCACAACAGAGAGCACACCATCATTAGGATTTCTCATCTCAGGTCCATCCTAGGATAAAACCATCTTCTTTAGCAAGTTCAACCTAGATAGAACCAAGCAAATTAGGGTAAAACTTGCACTGGATCAATATATTTAAGGGAGGGACACATTTCAAGATTATTGGCAACTTTACGAGTGACTTAATATCTAACAGAAAATATACTTTTCTGGTGATTTTCAATTTAGTGTCCCAGTAATACTTTCCATGAGTAGTTCAGTAATGAAGGAATGTATTTCCATTTTGTCGGGAAGTAAGCTAAGTACATTACAACGAAAGGAATAAGAACTACTGATAGAGTCTAATCAAGTGGGAAAAATTCATATGGAGCTTCAACTCCGACCTAGAAGAGTTGAATCAAACGGCTTGTTACTACGCCGTAAAATCCTATGCACAAATTTTGGATTATCATATTAATGCTACTCAGTTCGACAGTTGTTGTAATTCTTTGCTTCCCCAGAGCTTTTAATGAAACAGAATGTTGCAGCATCAAATGTAATTTTAAGGCAGGTAAAAGAGTATTTTTAAAAATAATTTAACTGGAAAATAAGAATACTAGAAATACTCAGCAAGCTCAGTACCATATGTGGGGAACAAAAGGAAGTGAATGATTCAGATTAATTTACCTTTTATACTGATCTTTTGTATAAATAACTGTTGGGCTGCCCTGGCTGGAGGTGACATAAAAATGGCTGCCCTTAAGTTTTAGTTGACATAATATGGTGGAGAAGATTTTTAGATGTAATAGTGGCTTGTATAGTAGGATAAAGTGAGGACTGCAGATGCTGGAGATGAGAGTAGAGAGAGTGGCGTTGGAAAAGCACAGCCGGTCAGGCAGCATCCGAGCAGCAGGAGAATAGATATTTTGCACATAAGGCCTTCATCAGTAATGATGCCTGTGGGTCGGGGCGGAGAGATAAATGGAAGGGGGAATGAATGTGGGGGGAGCAGGGAAAGAGACAGTTGGATGAAGGTGGGAGAGAAGGTGATAGGTCAGAGGGGGCAGTGGTGAATGGGTCTGGAGGGTGATGCCGAGTTGGAGGCTTGGGACTGGGATAATGTGAGGGGAGGCCCATCCCAGTCCCAAGTCTTTAACTCGGCACCACCTTCTGGACCCGACCATAACTGCCCCCTCTGACCTATCACCTTCCCCCTCACCTTCATCCACCTATCGCTTTCCCAGCTACCTCCTTCCAACCTCATCACCCCTACCATTTATCTCTCAACCTTGACCCACAAGCATCATTCCTGATGAAGGGCATAACCCAAAAAGTCGACTCTCCCTCTCCTCAGATGCTGTTTGACCGGCTGTGCTTTTCCAGCACCACACTCTCGTAGCTTGACTGGTGTAGTATTAAAGTAAACCATAAGTTAGGACAATTGTTGCTTTGTCAACAGAATATATCTAAGGTAACAAGATAAAGGATCTTACAATGATTACACAAAGGCTTCTATTGCAAACATGTATCTGCAGGTGTTTATACAGAGACAGCTGGTTAAGGATACCCTGGAGTATGCTGGTGGAAGAATTCCATACCTAGTCGATTTAAAGTCTGAACTCCATCACAAATACATTTACTTTCCTTAAGACTCCCAGATAATCAAAGTAATTGATTTTGAAAATACATATAAAGATGTATATTTGTTTAAGAAATACAGTAAGCAAAGAAATTCCCCTAAGTTCCTATGTATACACTGCTTTAGACAGTAGGAAGCAGCCTTCTAGCAGAAAGGAATGAATTAGAGATGCAGAAGTCAGAAGTACTGGAATGTGATTAAATAAGATGTATTGTCAAAACCCAAGGATAGAGATAAGGATGTCTGGTAGACATCATGAGATCTTGGAAGACTGAGGATTGTCCCTAGAGTTGCCCATCATTGACCATGCAGTCACATGATTAACCTGAGTGGAGTGTATGCAAATCAATGAATAATATCGTTGGTTTGTAAGAGTCAAAGGCAGGTGGAATACGGAAGTATAATGGTATATATTGTTTCTTTGTTCAGGGAAGAAGTTTCTGGGTCTCCAGAGGTTTCTTCCTATTGGGGTAACATCAATAAACCTTTTGATGCTCATAGAATAGACCAATAGAATCCCCTATAGTGCAGAAGCAGGCCATTCAGCCCATTGAGTCCACACCAACCTGCTGCAGATTATCTCACCCAATCCCTGTATTTCTCATGGTTAATCCACCTAGCCTGTACATTCCTGGACACTATGGGCAATTTACCATGACCAATGCACCAAACCTGCACATCTTTGTACTGTGGCAGGAAACCTAGACTGACATGGGGAGAATGTAAAGCCACCATGCAGACCGTTGCCCGAAGGTAGAATCGAACCTGGGTCCCTAGCACTGTGAGATAGCAGTGCTAACCACTGAGCCACCATGCCGCAAAGCCATCCCCAACTCCAGTTCTCAGGTGATATATTTAGTCATTCCTCTCCAACAATGACCACATTTTAAGCATACACTATAGCTCATAATGGTGCGGTACAAATTGTGTTTTCTTGTTTTGTTTGATGTTTGATTATAAATGTATTAATGTTACATTTTCAATTAGGCCAATGATTTTTATTCTGTGTGCATGGGGAGAAAAATTGCTATTGCACACAAGGCAGGCAAATTGTTATATTCTGAACTTTATTTAGAATGTTTTGCAGAACTCTGGGAAAAGCTAATCCATGGTGAAGTTATTTCTGGGTGAAGAGGCACATCAAAGTAGCAAAACTCAAATTTGCCCCAGAATTGCCAATAACTATTCAAACTGAAAATCCAAATATATTGTATGACTAATCAATAGTCATACTGGAGTGAGGAAAGTGCTTTTTAGCTACGAGCTGATGCGGTAAGTAGATCAATGACAAAAGCCATACCTTTATTGGTGAAGTGTTATCGTATCTTTTTCATGACAAATCCAGTTTTCCATTGTCATCTGCAATGAAGTAACCATCCACAGATGTCATCATACTGTATCAGCAGTGGTTTTCAGAATAACTCTGAAACTTAACCAATGAATTGTGTTCTTTGTTGGTGGCTAGATATACATACTTGCTTTCCATCTCCTTCTCCAAAGCAATGGAGTCTTCAGCATATAGAAAGAATATTCTGAGAGAACAATTTTAACTAACTTTGACTTGGGTTTGGCAATGAACTAATATTCTGCCTTCAGCATACCCATCGCATGATATAGATCTGAGATCTCAGCAATTTGTATCTTGAAATGAAGCTGATGAAGCTTCAAGCTTGGATTGTTCTATGGCATGTGGCATTTATGTCAGGCACCTATCCAATACTCTTTATATTCATGGGAAGGTGATGGCCGAATGGCATTATTGCTGGACTGTTAATCCAAGAGATTTAGATAATGTCCTTGGGACCTGGGCTCAAATCCCACCATGGCAGATGTTAAAATTTGAATTCAACAATTCTGGATTTAAGAGCCAAATAATGACCACAAATACATTGCTGAATGTCAAGGGAAAATCCACTTGCTTCACTAATCCACTTTAGGGAAGGCAACTGCCATCCTACCATGGTCTGGCCTCCGTGTGATCCCAGATCCACAGCAAGGCGATTGATTCTTAACTGCTGTCTGGCCAATTAAGGATGGGCATTAAGTGTTGACCTAGCCAGTGATGCCCACATCCTATGATGAATAAATTGGACCTCAGTGCTTTTACCATCTGTGCACTATGATTGCAGTGTGTACCATTTATCAAATGCGTGAATACCTTCACCATACAAATTTCGATAGAGTTCTTCGGGCTGAAAGGATCATAAAGTATGGGGAGGAAAGCTTCCTAATTAATGAAGACAAATGTGACATTGCTTTATCTGTGTTTTTTTTAAATGCAAAATGAGGGAGAAGGACCAAACTTTGTATGAGTCTCCAAATTCTCCAGTGTGAGCACTGACCTCCAAATTATGGACCAATAACTTTTAGGTCTCCAGAATCTGGAACTGAAACTAATTTTGGGCTCCCTGAATTCAAATGATACTTGCTGCTCATTTCAAATCTATGCACAAATGGACAGAGTATGAAAGTTGCAAGCTCCATATGGCGAGACAGAGCTTCACCTGCCAAATCAACAGTTCTCAGAGGGACTGCTCAAAAATGGGCAAACCACTTCTACACATTCAATGTCTGTGCAATGTTCTGAAACATTTCTCCCCAAATTACCCAAATTATCCAAATTGCAATGAAGCAGAGCAACCTTCACCTGGCATTTTATAGCAAACTACTTCAGGACACTCTGGTTTTGGTCATTGCTTCCCTGTGCAATTCACGTGGTTTGGTTCAGTCTCAGAATCTGATGTCCAACTGATGTCTAGCTGACACCCATTTACAATGCAAGCAAAGGTTTTTGACCAAAAGGTCTGCGTTCAGGTTGCTTCTTATCAAATCCAAAACAAAGGAACAGTTGATGAAACACAGGAATGAAGGTTTTGTCTTTTGTTACATTTAGAATTGTACGATATCACACCAGACTACCATTGTAATGTTACTTGCGAAATACTACTCTCCTCAGTGACAACAACATCTTTCCAATGTCAAAACTTACAATGAAAAGGATTTCAATTCTAAACTTCAGTAAATAACGAGTTAAGTAGTAAATCATACATATGTTGGCTCTGACTATAAAATCAGTATTGATTTTCTGACAGACCTTTCCAAGTCCCTTGGAAAATAGACAGATCACTACTTGAATCCAAACTTCCTGTTATTGAAGGTGCAGTACTGTCATTTTTAAAGTGAATGTGTTTTTTTTAAATTTCATTTGTCAATGATGAATGTTTCTTCCAAGTCTGATTAACCACTTGCTGTTAGATTTCATTTCAATACTTTTAGGTTCAGAATTTGTTTTCTTCACTTATTCATCGGGGTCACTGAAAAGGTCAACACTTATTGCCAATCTCTGATTGCCCTTGAACTTGAGTAGCTTTTGGAGGGCACTTGAGAGTCAAACAACACAAAGTGTGTCTGGAGTCACACATAAGCCACACTGGGTAAGGATGGCAGTTTTCCTTCCATGAAAGACATTAATGAATCAAATATGACATTAATAAATGATAGTTGTGAGTATCACCATGACTGAGATTGCTTTTACATTTCAGATTTATGAACTGAATTTCAATTTTTCCAAGATGGCATAGTGGACTGTTAACCCAAACATTAGCTGAGAATTCTGCATTAGTAGCCCAGTGATATGAACATTAAGCCACTATTTCCCTTCTTTCTTGAAAAATTGAAGCTCATGGTTCACTGAGGAGTTCTCAGGCTTCATCTTTGTCTATTTTTGTATCATGTGAATGTATTTTCTGAATTGCTGTGTAGTAGCTTTTCACTTCAACCAGCAGGTATTTTGTGGCTTTGTTGCCATGGAGTTGAAGCATCCAATGCTTCTTTTTTTGATGGCTGGAGTGTTACATGATTAGTCATACAATATATTATTACATAACATAGTTGATGTCCTATGGTGTCACTCATGGAGAAAAGTAAAATGAAAATTTTTAAATCTCTTATTTATTCCTATTTTCTGAAGTTTTCTGTTTTCTTTTAGTCTTGCATTTCCTTTTTTTTTCATTCTGTTTCAATAAGGGTAATTACTTTCATCAAAGAATATTCATGTACTTCTGAATATAATTCTTAATCAATGGGTGGTGTTTAGATGGGAGGATGACTGCTTGGCACATTCCTTCCAGAAGTAAAGTCAATGAACTGTCATCAGACCCAGTGAAAGTCTGCCTTCTATAATGTTGATGATAATAGTCTGATAACTAGTTATTAACTCAATTAGTTAGTTCATTTGAAACAGTAAAACACATTGCAAGTTATGAAGCAGACATTACAGCAAATCAACTGATTTATGTGCATGCAACATACAGACTAACTGTCAGACAGAAACACAAAATTGTGTAGTTACACAGCATATGGAGTCCGGAAGAGCAAACTTTCTTCAAAGCAAAATGAATGTGCAATCGTCACTCTTGACCAAATGAAAGTTCAACTGGCAGACTTCCACTGGGTCTGATGGCAGTTCATTGACTTTACTGCTGGAAGGAGTGTGCCAAGCAGTCATCCTCCCATCTAAATGCCACCCATTGATTTAGAATTATGTTCAGAAGTACATGAATATACTTTGATGGAAGTAATTACCCTTATTGAAACAGAATGAAAAAAAAAGAAATGCAAGACTAAAAGAAAACAGAAAGCTTCAGAAAATAGGAATAAATAAGAGATTTCAAATTTTTCATTTCACTTTTCTCCATGAGTGACACCTGTTCAACTGTTTAAACTAACACATTAATCTGTGACTCCCTGAAATGTTTTGGTCATTTGCTCATACATCCAGATCTCATGATTGTGATTTTGGTGTTGCCATGATCACCTAATATCATCGGTGCTATTGCCAGTCGTTCCTGTTTTTGTTGTCAAGTTTTCACCTTATGGACTGCATTTGCTCTTCCAGAATTTATTTAGCCTCTTACATTACAGCCAACCTTTCCTTCCAAAATAGCTCCAAATTAGCCACCGACCGAACTCATTCCCTAAGCTTTGTTTCAAATTGTCTTGGCATTGTTCATGCTTTCTCCCCTTCAAAGCTTCCAGTTTATTTAGAAGCTTCTGGCATTACATCTTGGATTCTTCTATCAAATGTTAATCATCTCTTGGTACAATATATTTTACCTTCCATACCTGCAGTAAAAGTCAAGGCTCTCTAAATTTGTTTTTGCTTTCTGTTTGTTTTGAGGTCTGGACCTGTTGTTCTCACTGTTGCAATGGTAGTTTAGTTTCCTCCACATCATAATTGAATCCTTTCATTAGAGTATCACCCCTGGCATTTACACCTGACTGGACTATTTTATGAGTGATGCACATTGTGCATTGTTTTGAGCCTCAGCTGATATTTCTGAAGCTGTTGCTGCCGAGCCTGAACTGGTTTACATGTGAGCTGCTCCAGCTCTTCCTGCAAACTGGAAATCTTCACATCGGATTGATGATACAGAGCTTGTAATTCATCCTGCTTTATTTCTTTCTCTTCCAGCTCTTTGTTCATCTTTCTGAACTGAGTGGAAATGTCCCCTAAAGAATGCATCATCTCAGAGATCATTTTCTCAAGTACAGATTAATTGGAACTTTCATTTTTCTCTCCACAGCTTGAGAGCTAACATTTTAATTCAAAAGCTCAAATTGACAGAGAAGTGTCGCATTCTGTTTGCATATTTGATTAAGAATTCCTACCTACTCTCTATTATTTCTACCAGCACGATAATCAGCTTTGTCATATAGCTCTACATTAGTTGACAGGAAAAAGATGCGCATTGGACGATGGCTATGAATGCATATTCAACCTAATTCAATCCCAGCTTTGAATTGATCTCTTTTCCTCATTTCTTTGTTTACATAAACTTACCCTGAGAAGATGGTTGTCATGATTGACTTTATTGACCAGAGTATTGCGTATAGGAGTCAGGAGGACATGATGGCTGCACAGGACATTAATGAGGGCACTTTGGAATATTCTGGTCTGCACCCTGCAGGAAGGATGTTGTGAAACTTGAAAGGGTTCAGAAAAGATTTACAAGGATGTTGCCAGGGTTGGAGGGTTTGAGCAATAGGGAGAGGCTGAATAGGCCGGGGCTGTTTTCTCTGGAGGGTCGGAGGTTGAGGGGTGATCTTATAGTGGCTTATAAAATCATGGGGTAATAAAAAGGGTAAGTAAACAAGGTCTTTACTCTGGGTTGGGAGAGTCCAGAATTAGAGGGCATAGGTTTAGGGTGAGAAGGGAAAGATATAAAATAGGCCCGAGGGGCAACATTTTCACACAGAGGGTGGTGTGTTTATGGAATGAGCTGCTAGAGGCTGGTACAATGATAACATTTAAAAGGCATCTGGATGCCTTTTAAGGGTTTAGAGAGATATGGGCTAAGTGCTAGCAAATGGGATTAAATTAGTTTAGGATATCTGGTTGGCATGGACAAGTTGGACTGAACTGTCTATTTCCATGCTGCATCTCTCTATTATTTTAGAACCAGGAGCCCCAGGTTCAAGGCTCACCTGCTCCAGAGTTGTTTAATAAAATCTCTGAACAGGTTGATTAGAAAAGTAGGTTAAATTTCAAAAAAAGTTACATTAGTCACACTTGCTCAGTTCACAGTACAACTTGCACCAACACTGTGAAAATTTCATAGAATCCTTACAGCGTGGAAGCAGGCTATTTGACACATTGAGTCAACGTTGACTCTCTGAAGAGCCTCCCACCCAGACCCACCCCTTGCTATCCCTGTAACCCTGCATTTCCCATGGCTAACCCACCTAGCCTGCACATCTCTGGGCAATCTAGCCTGGAAAATCCACGTAACCTGCACATTTGTAATGTTAGAAAAAAACGAGAGCATGCGGAGGAAACCCACACAGACACGAGGAGAATTCAATCCCAGCTTTGAATTGATCTCTTTTCCTTATTTCTTTGTTTACATAAACTTACCCTGAGAAGATGTTTGTCATGATTGACTTTATTGGTCAGAGTATTGTGTATAGGAGTTGGGAGGACATGATGGCTGTACAGTACATTGATGAGGTCACTTTTAGAATATTGTGTGTAATTCTGGTCTGCACCCTATAGGAAGGATGTTGTGAAACCTGAAAGGGTTCAGAAAAGATTTACAAGGATGTTTCCAGGGTTGAAGGGTTTGAGCAATAGGGAGAGGCTGAATAGGCCGGGGCAAACTTCATATAGACAGTTGCAAGAATCGAACCCGGGTCCTTGGTGCTGTGAGGCAGCAGCTACTGTGCTGTCCTTGTATATTGTGTGTACTCTCTTAATGCATCCCTTTATTTTAGGCATCGCTTCCTGTGAGTAACAAATGTTTCAGTTCAGAGGTTTTAGATGGAAAATGATGGCAAGTGAATGACATACAAACAATAGATCTCAAGCTCTGAGATAAAACAACTGTGTGTAAAATGCACTGTCAGTGAAAGTAAAGAGACAAAATGGCTGACAGGAAATTTTCTGAGGAACAATAAAGGTTAAAACTTGGAGAAAGAATTTCAAAGCAAGCAATTTTACAACAAAAGACCGTGTATTCAGCCTGGCTGGAATGAAAGTTGTGCTTTGTTTTGAATTAAACTCGCTTGCTTGCACATCCTGCATTAATAAATTAACTCTGAGTCTTCCCATTTTCCCCAAAAATTCTTTGTCAAATTTTTTGATAAAAGGGCTTCAAGCTTTGATCTGGTTTCCTTCATTTAAAACAAAATCATTACTTGCATTAACAAAACATTAGATAACAAGCACACTTTATTAAAATAAAAACTACACGTGACAGAAATGCAAAACAAAAATGGAAAACTCTGAACATCTACAGCAGGTAGGCTCCAGTTTAACAAAAAGATACAATGTCCCTAGTTTTCAAAGTAAAACTAATTTTATGTCAGAAACATCAATGGGATATTTTAAAGATGTTAATTCATCTTTATTTCCAGCATTTTCTTCACAGTTAACCAATTGAAGCATAGAACCAGTTAACGATGTAGGAAGGAATTATCATTATTTCCCAACACAGCTGTTCATGTCATGCTACAATGTGTTAGTAATTGATCGGTGCTTCCAAAAAAAGGTGAATGTAACCCACAAAACATCATTTTTGAGGATACTTAAATTAAAGCAAAAACAAGGATTTTGCAACGTGAGAGGGTGAATTGAGAAAATGGTGACAGCAAAGTGCCAGAATGTGAATAAGAACTGAAAAGCTGACAGAATAATTGGCCTCAGCTAGTGTACTTCATTTGTCGGAATACTACTAGTTCAATTATTCAGACAATTTTGCTGCATTTATAGACAATTGATATTTTATAGATTATTATCTCTTTTACAATATTAACACCTGCAGGAACCTGACTCAATTATTCGATCTGCTCAAGGTAGTAAAAGATCTGTCAATCCTTGCGTTTCACAGGCTGTCTGATTAAATCTGTCTGTTCTGCTTGACAAAGTCAGTCACTGAGGCAGACAGAATTTACGCACAGAGCAGCTAACCTACCACATTCCATCAGTGCTGCAGGTAAATGAGATTTCACTGAAAATGAAATTTACTAACACGGCAGACAGATTTACTGGGGCTGTTGTAAGAACAATGCAGCAGTGAAGCACTCTGGTCCTTCAGCCACG
This sequence comes from Hemiscyllium ocellatum, assembly GCF_020745735.1. Classification (NCBI taxonomy): domain Eukaryota; kingdom Metazoa; phylum Chordata; class Chondrichthyes; order Orectolobiformes; family Hemiscylliidae; genus Hemiscyllium; species Hemiscyllium ocellatum. Next base: position 29,325,768 of record NC_083429.1, on the reverse strand, counting down.
GGGTAAGAAGTGAGCCACTGAGATAAAGAGTTGTGTATTTTACTGAAATAACAGCAATCTGATAAGTAATTCCACTGTATGGCTCATCTGATTGCAGTGGTCAAGGAATGGTTGAAGATCAAAGTATATGCAACGCTGTAATGACCGCCTTAATACATTCTGGTCCAGTAAATGCTGCATTTGAGTTCAAGTTAAACAATTTTATCAAGTTTTGTTTGCAAGGCAGGATAAATTACACAATACAATGAATATTATATGTCTCAACACATTCCTACTTTGTGTCATCTTGAAGCTGAAGTCAAGTGCCTCTAGGATTGGAATTGATTTAGAATTAATGATCTGAATATCAACATTTGCATGAGCTTACTGAAGGAGCAATAATGTTTTCTTTTGCCATGACCAATCCTCAGTAATGGCCCATTGCTTAGTGCCTGAAGGTCACACAAAGTCTTGCAAAACTCATTCGTGTCTGTTTCAACACTTGGTCAGCTGCAGTCACGCATAGAGCAGATTGCTGGCTTGCACTGTAAAAGGAGGCCTATTGTCCCAATTGCTTCAAACTATTCCAATTGTTCCTTGCCTGTCTTCCTCCCTATCCTTCTGTTCACTTCTCCCTTGAGCATTCATTTCAATGCTAATTGAAACATCTCCAAATCACCCTTTATTTACACGTGCACAGTACATGGACTTTGACCAGCCAGCTCAGAGAATCCCTGTGACACCTGTTTATATCTGTCAGCTGGGACTCTGTGATTAGTCCAGGTTACCAGCCCCAATCAGGGAACTCATACTCAATGAGATCCTCCAAGCCAACTTTATTCCAATCACTACATTCATTGAACAAGAGAGTTTGGGGTAGTCATGTTATGTCAGTTGCTTAGAACCAAAACAAAAAGCAGGAGATGATGGAAATCAAAAATAAGAAATAGAGATTGCTGGAAATACTCAGCAGATCTGTGCAGAATCTGTAGGAAAAGGAAACAGACAACAGAATCTTCCCAGTTACTGGATGACATTTGGAAGCCCACTCCTTGGACTGTGACAATTCAGAGTTCCTGGCTCTGCATAGCCCTAACTGGCTGATTGACCATGTCCAAGCACCTGAACTGAGATTGACAATGCCTTGTCAGGTTGTGCCTATTGATTGTTGAAAAGCTCCTATGACTTGACTGAGGACTACTCTCTTTAAACTTACAGACATGGCCATTTGGAGGAAATACATTGAATGTGTTTGCTGTATGAGCTGCTGGCACATTCTGCAGGTATGGCATTGATTTAGGACTGTGCCATTCAGTAACACGATTGACTAGTCATTATTGGCAACTGTGACAAGCTGTCTAACTTTCTGTCTGCACAAAGAGGCAAGGCAGTTCCAAAATATTGTAAGCCTGTGAACATGTGACTGAGGTACCAATGTACAAAAAGGCAAGACAAGGCAGTGGCACTGTAAACATAGAGTGAGCAACAAGAAAGCATGTTATTAGCCTTGAGATATGCCCTGTTCAGATGCATGAGATGGCTATGTGTCTCTGCATGCAAAACGTTCTGGCAATAGCATTACAATGAAAAGTGTCAGAGAGCTCCAAAATGCATTATTGAAGAGATGAAGTAATGAAGTGCGTCAGAGATACATCAGTGATGATGTGGTAAGGCTGGTGTTTGTCCAAACTCTGTAGATGAAAGGTACATGCACTTGCTGTCAACTGGGCATGCTCTGAAGTATTTGGAGGCCTGACAAAGGCACAAGTGAATTACAGCTGCCGGAACTCAGTCAGACTTCCATGTCAGGAATTATCACCATCTAGTTTCTCTCCAACATCGGGGTAAATTGCATATTGCATATCAAAAAGGTGAAATCAGGTAAAAATAAGATAAAGTGCATGCAAATAGGCCTCTCACCATTCATTAGTGAGATTTCATTTATTAAAACCTTTAAGAAAAAAAATTACTCTTTTGGCTTGACTTTGGAAATCCCAATTTTCCTTTCTCACCATCTTTCTCACTGATTCAACACTTCTTGTGTCATTCAGGGCCTGGGAAAATTCTGCACTACGTTTTTTTCAGAATGCATGTTAATTCCATTGACTTAATCTGAAACACGTGTGTAGTTAGTTGCAAAATTTCCCTATCCATAAACTATTGTTCAATCCTTTAACTGTTTTTATGCAAACCATTCTTCAGTTTGTATCATTGTTTCAAAATGTGGTGAAGTATTGTTGGCTTGAACCCTGTGGTTGTGTTATGCTGGCTCTTTGAGGCCAAGAGTCCCACAGCACTCTTCAAAGTGAGCAAAGAATATCCTACTCAATTATTCCTTCATTGCACAAGAAAAAAAAGATCATCCCACCATTTATCTCAGTGCAGTTTAAAAGACCTTGTTGAGCACAAAACATCACAACGTTCACATCTATTGTAGTGAATGCATTTCAGAAAGTAATTTGTTACATCAGTGGATTACTGTTTAAAGCAGAGAACGATACACAAGATAATGCACTAGGAAATTGTGAGGGCTGAGATAAGGTGCAGTACAAAGGCAAGATTTTTTTTTGTTTCCTTTGGTTTTGGTCTACGTTGATTGTTGTATTGTATTTTATTGACCTTGACAATGCGAGAATGCTGAAATGGTGCAAAGTTGAGCCATAACTGACAGAAATCAGGTAGGTTCTCCTAGCTTTCACTTCAGAATATTCCACATAGAAGTAGGAGTAGGTTGTTCAGCCTCTTGCATATGTTGGACCATTCAATATGGTCATGGCTGATTCTTTGCATTATCTCCACTTTACCTCCTCATCTCAACATTGCAGAATTTCCTCAGACCTCTAAAATTACTCTGTTAATTAAATATATGCAAGCATGGAAAATCAATAATCCGCTGGCCTACAGAATTTTAAAGATTCATAAACATTTCTGTCTTAAATGATCACCACCTTATCTGAGTCCATGACTGGGGAAACAGCCTTTCGGTCTTTACCCTATCAAGCCCCTTCAGAATGTTGAATGCAGCAGTGAGACGATTTCTAAATCTTCTAAACTCCAGAAAGTGTAGCCTCAATTTATTCTGCCTCTTGTATCACGATATTGTCACTTGAAGAGGTTATTTACTTCCTGGTTTTTTTTTGAAGGGAGATGTAAGGCAGGGGTACGAGCTGGCTACTCAAAGACCACATGAGTGAACAGCTTGGAAGGCCTTGTGCTTTTTTTTTAATAGAGCCTGAGTCAGTGTGGCAGCTCTCACAGATCAGCATTTCTGGGTTTTGGTTTCTCAGCAGCATCAGAAGCCATTGGGGTCTCAACAGAGCTGGAAACTTCAGTAAATGTCTCCTGGCTGCTACTTTCTCTGAATTTTCTCTTGATGTTGTTTTCCATCCTGGAGTGAAGAACTGCAAGCGAGGGTCTGTGTCTGAATTTTTGTTTTTTGCCAAGGGATGTGTTTATGGGATGTTACTAAATTGGAACAATTAATTAGTAATCGTTAATGTATCTATTATTCTGTTAAGTTTCCAACAGAGTTGTTATTATAAGTTCCTCTTTCTTTGGTTGTATTTTAATTACACTGTTTAAACAAACTGTGTTTTGTTTTTAAAGTTGAGTAGTTTGACCAGTCACATTGCATCGGGGATAGACACTTCACATTTGCCTTTAAAATAAGGAAAGTTAGGGCCTGGTCTACATTGTTAAAATATTTAGATGGGTCTTGTCTGGTCCATAACACTTGTCCAAGGCCAAGTCACTTTTTCCAATGACTAATTTAGTAAACCTGTTGGCAGGTATATCCTTCTTTAGAGGTAGAGATAATAATGGAGATCTTCCCTTTGAATTTGAATAAACATTTTCCCAGAAACTGCCATGGTCATGATGCAAAAGATTTTAAAAAATGTTTTTTTTCTCTTTTGGATACACAGCATGTGGAATGCATTTAGCAACCATTCTGGATCTCAACTGAGTAATACCTGATCACTATACTGATTGTTGTGAATATGATTTCTTTCACATCATCAATTCAACTCACTAACCTCAAGCAATTGGAGAAGCTGACTAAGTCATTCAGACAGTAAAACCAGTGAAGAGTGAAGAGAAATGAAGGTTTAAATCTTGCAATATTAAGTTCCTGAAACTCATTATCAGATATACTCATGTCAGGAGACTGAAACCTCTGACTCCAAGGTTAAAACCTCACATAAATGAGTCTGACTCCATCAGAGTGAATATTGTGAAGAGAAGCAGAGGGATAATTAAACTTGAAACTTCAATAAAAAGTACAGAGTGCAAGAGTTATCAAAGCTGCAACCCAGGGAAAGAGTATGAGCAAGCAATCTCCAGAGAGAAGGAATGATCATAGCCAAAACACCACCACTGAGATTGTATACAGTTAAAACAGATCGTGAAATTGTAAGCAGGAATTGTAATGCATTGATATCATTGAATAAGCAACCAATTGAAACTTTATCTCCAAAAAGGAAGAAGAAAGATCTGCAACACTGAGGAGAAGGACACACACTAACAAAAGAAACCTTAGAGCTAGATCAGAACCAGATTAGGGAAATTGGTCAAAGCAACGCAGAGGTGAACATTTTGAAGTCTGAAATTTGTTTTTTTTGGGAGGGCTCGAATGTTTAGAATGTATATTTATGAGGATAATTTATGAGGATTATGGGAGGGATGTGGAACTTGTGGAGGCTTCAGAAACATGCATAATGATTATGACATAGTGATAATGTCAGATTCATGTGATTAACAAATGAGAAGTGAAAGAAAGCAGAAACTCTCGCATGCAGGAATTACAGGTTAAATTAACTGGTGAAGTAACTCACAGGCAACAAATAACATCTTGCTTACATTACCAGAATATCTAGACTGATGTAATGGTCCGTATAGAGAAACTACATATTTATGAAATCAGTCCAGGGTATGGAAGCTGAAAATAATGAGTGAGGAGGGAGTAAGACACTCAAAATCTATTTAAAACTTTAAAATTCAAGATGTGACCATAACACAAAGTTGCCAAAAGTATGTGAATTAGCAAGATTATTAGGAATGATTGTCAACTATTCACAGCTATGGTGAAGTCTTTGTTAACTTAGCCAGTTAAATATTAGGATTTCTTGAGAAGACATTTGATGATGAGTTAACACTCTTCTGTGATGTCTTGTCTGGAAGATTGCACATATTTTTGTGGTTCCACTATTAAATGCAAACTTATGCAATGTATGGAAATTGTAAAAAAAAGTCCAAAACATAATGCTGTAGTCAAAAAATAAAATGTCAAAATAATTCATTCAAAAGCATAGTGCAATTTCATAATCTTGTTCTTTAAATGATAAAACAAAGGAAATGATAGGTTGTTGAACCGAGATTCGGCTTTTAGACCCAAGGGGCATGAATGCCAAATACAGACAGAAGCTAGAAAAAAATCAAATGGTGTGCAACGTTTGCACATATTTCATAAATTACCAAAGCTAAATTATACCACGTTGATTAACCTTGTGAATATTAATTGAAAAACTAATTAAAATGGGATTGCTTGTTGTGAAGGCAAGTGTGTTTATGATTTGATGTTTTGTAAAGCATTTCAATTCTTGAAGGATCAAATTACTGCAGATGCTGGAACCTGAACTGAAAACAAAATAATGTCAGAGATCACAACGGGTCAGGCAGCATCCATGGAGAGAAAGCAAGATGACATTTTGAGTGTTGATTACTTTTCATCAGATTTGAAGTGAAGTATGGAGGGGGCAGCATTTACGCTGTAGTGGAGAGGGGTTTGTTGGAGTGATGGGGGAGAAAGGATGTTGTCAGTTCAGTTTAAGTTATTGGATTGTGAGAATGGCAGAACAATAGTTTATCTAACTGTCAGACTTGAAAGAATAGGCAGTCCCACTGGAGTGGGGGGAGGGGAGAGAGGGTAACAGAGAATGCAGCAAGCAAAGCTAAAAGAAAGGGAAGGAATGGGTTCAAACAATTTGAAAGTGCTTAACTCAATACTGAGCCCAGAAGGTTGTAAACTGCCTAGTTTGAAGATGAGATGTTCAGTTGCTCCTCCAGTTTGCACTGTGATTTGCTAGAGCATCGCAGCATGAGAGGACAGACAAGTGTGCATGTGAGCAGACTGCCATGTTAAAATGACCAGCTATGGGAAGTTTGAGGTTGTTCTTGTGCATGGACTGGAGGTGCTCCTCAAAGCAGTCACCCCAGTCTGTGTTTGGTTCTCCAATGTAGAGTAGATCCCACTGGGTACAGCAAATACAATACTCAAGAATGGAGGAGGTACAGGTGAAATGCTGCTTCACCTGGAAAGACTGTTCAGGCCCTTGAATGGTGACCAGGGAGGAGGCTGGTATTGCACCTTATGCACTTACTGGGGAAGTTCGATGGGGGTGTGGTGGGTTTTGGGGGGGGTAGTTGTGATAGGGGAGGTGGTGGAGGGTGATGGTGTTGGTGGTTGTAGAATGGACTAGTGTGTCCCAGAGGGAATAATCCCTCCGAAATGTGGTAAGGGGGAGTGAGAGGAATTCTTGAATATTGATTTGCTACAACTCCATAATGTAACTTGAATGCTAAATGGTACTGCTTACCTCGCCGTAAAGGATGGCACTTTAGAGTGATGTCTTTTCTGATGTTGGTCTTTTGCCTCAAATGATTAAGTGAATTGGCAAGAGTTGATAGGAAAGGTTGACAAAGAATATGGATTGAATAACCGCACCTAAATTGGAAGGGGACTAATGTACTGGCAGGGAGATTTGCTAGAACTGCTTGGGGGGATTTAAACTAGCAAGATGTGTGGTGGCACCCAGGGAGGTAATGAGGAAAGAGATCAATCTAAGACTGGCACAGTTAAGAAAAGAAGCGAGTCAGACAGTCAGGGCAGGCTGGGACAAAGCAGAGAATAAGGTAAGACTGATAAATTAAACTGCATTTATTTCAATGCAAAGTGCTTAACAGGGAAGGCAGATGAACTCAGGGCGTGGTTAGGACCATGGGACTAAGATATCATAGCAATTACGGAAACATGGCTCAGGAATGGACAAGATTGGCAGCTTAATGTTCCAGGATGCAAATGCAAATGGAAGGACAGAAAGGGAGACAAGCGAGGAGGGGGACTAGTGTTTTTGATAAGGGATAGCATTACAAGTGAGGGAGGATGTTCTCAGAAATGCATGCAGGGAAGTTATTTGGGTGGAACTGAGAAATAAGAAAGGGACAATCACCTTATTGGGATTTCAGTATGGACCCCTTGTAGTCAGAGGGAAATTGAGAAACAGATTTGTAAGGAGATCTCAGTTATCTGTAAGAATAATAGGATGGTTTTGGTAGGGGTTTAACTTTCCAAACATAGACTGGGATTGCCATAATGTTAAGGGTTAAGATGGAGAGGAATTTGTTAAGTGTGTATGAGAAAATGTTCTGATACAGTGTGTGGATGTACCGACTAGAGAAGGTGAAAAACTTGACCTACTGTTGGGAAATAAGTCAGGCAGAAAATGTGTTGCTGGAGAAGCGCAGCAGGTCAGGTCGCATCCAAGGAGCAAGAGAATCGATGTTTCGGGCATGAGCTTTCCAGCAACACATTTTCAGCTCTGATCTCCAGCATCTGCAGTCCTCACTATCTTCCAAATAAGTCAAGGCAGGTGACTGAGGTGTCAGTGGGAGAGCACTGTGGGGCCAGTGACCATAATTCTTTTAGTTTTAAAATAGTGATGGAAAAGGATAGACCACATCTAAAAATTGAAGTTCTAAATTGGAGAAAGGCCAATTTTGACAGTATTAGGCAAGAACTTTCAAAAGCTGATTGTGGGCAGATGTTTGCAGGTAAACGATGGCTGGAAAATGGGAAGCCTTCAGAAATGAGGTAACGAGAGTTCAGAGAAACTATATTTCTGTTCAGCTGAAAGGAAAGGCTGGTTGATATAGGGACTGCTGGGTGACTAAAGAAATTGAGGGTATGGTTAAGAAAAAGAAGGAAGCATATGTTAGGTATAGACCGGATAGATCGAGTGAATCCTGAGAAGAGTCTAAAGGTAGTAGGAGTATACTTAAGAGGGAAATCAGGAGGGAAAAAAGGGGACATGAGATAGCTTTGGCAAATAGAGTTAAGGAGAATCCAAAGGATTTTTATAAATAAATTAAGGACAAAAGGGAACTAGGGAGAGAATAGGGCCCCTCAAAGATCAATAAGGCAGCCTTTGTGTTGAGCCACAGAAATGGGGGAGATACTAAACAAGTATTTTGCATCAGTATTTATTGTGGAAAAGGACATAGAAGATATAAAATGTCGGGAAATAGACATTTACAGACAAGGTGGTGCTGGATAGCTTGAAAAGCATAAAAGTGGATAAATCCCCAGGACCTGATCAGGTGTACTCTACAACTCTGTGGGAAGCTAGGGAAGTGATTGCTGGGCCTCTTGCTGAGATACTTGTATCATCAGTAGTAACAGGTGAGATGCTGCAAGACTGGAGGTTGGCTAACGCGGTGCCACTATTTAAGAAAGGTGGTAAGAACTTAGGAACTACAGACCAGTGAGCCTGATATTGGTGGTGGGCAAGTTGTTGGAGGGAATCCTAAGGGACAGGATGTATATGTATTTGGAAAAGAAAGGATTGATCAGGGGTAGTCAACATGGCTTTATACGTGGGAAATCATGTCTCAGCAACTTGAGTTTTTTGAAGAAGTAACAAAGAGGATTGATGAGGGCAGAGCAGTAGACGTGATCTATATGGACTTCATTAAGGCATTTGATAAGGTTCCCCATGGGAGATTGGTTAGCAAGGTTAGGTCTCATGGAATAGAGGGAGAAGTAGCCATTTGGATACAGAACTGGCTCAAAGGTAGAAGACAGAGGTTGGTGGTGGAGGGTTGTTTTTTCAGACTGCAGACCTATGATCAGTGGAGTTCCACAGGGATCAGTGCTGGGCCTACTACTTTTTGTCATTTATATAAACGATTTGGATGTGAGCTGAGGAGGTATAGTTAGCAAATTTGCAGATGACACCAAAATTGGTGGTGTGGTGGACAGCGAAGAAGGCTACCTTGAATTACAATGGGATCAGATGAGCCAGTCTGCTGAGAAGTGGCAGATAGAATTTAATTTAGATAATTGTGAGGTGCTGCATTTTGGGAAAGCAAACCTTAGCAGGACCTGTTCACATAATGCTCAGGTTCGAGGGAGCGTTGCTGAACAAAGAGACCTTGGAGTACAGGTTCATAGCTCTTTGAAAGTAGAGTTGCAGGCAGATAGGATAATGAAGAGGGCATTTGGTATGCTTTCCTTTATTGGTCAGAGTATTGAGTACAGGAGTTGGGAGGTCACGTTGTGGCTGTACAGAACACTGGTTAGGCCACATTTGGAATACTGCATTCAATTCTGGTCTCCTTCCTTTCAGAAGGATGTTGTAAAACTTGAAAGGATTCAGAAAGGATTTTTCAAGGATGTTGTCAGGGTTAGAGGATTTGAGCTATAGGGATAGGTTAAATAGGCTGGGGCTGTTTTCCCTGGACCGTTGGAGGATGAGGGTTGACCTTATAGGCGTTTATAAAATCATGAGGGGCATGGATAGGGTAAATAGACAATATCTTTTCCCTGGGGTGGGACAGTCCAGAACTAGAGGGCATAGGTTTAGGTGAGAGGGGAAAGATATAAAAGAGACCTAAGTGGCAACCTTTTCACACAGAGGGTGGCATGTGTATGGAATGGGCTGCCAGAGGATGTGGTGCAGGCTAGTTCAAGTGCAATATTTAAAAGGCATCTAGATGGGTATATGAATAGGAACGGTTTGGAAGGAATTTCGCCGCATGCTGGCACTAGACTAGATTGGTTTGGGGTAACTGGTCGGCATGGACGAGTTGGACCGAAGGGTCTGATTCTATGCTGTACTTCTCTGTGACTCTATAACTGCCTCTGTTTTGTTGTTCTAACCTCAAGGAGGTTTGCCCATATGCATTAATTCAGTTCTCCCCAACTGTCCTTATCAGAAGCTCTCTCAGGCCATGATCTATCATGAATGTTATTCTTAGCATAATGTAAAGACATTTGATTACCCTTACTATGCTTTTGACCATAATTTGCAAAAATAAAGATCTTTGATTTCATATTACATAATTTCTGCTTGGCAGTCAGTGCACTTGCCCTATGCTGTCATCCTGTGCAAGATATCAACAGAAAACATGAGCTTTTTCTTCTGAGATAACATTAGGAATGGTGCATCCAGCCACATTCAGCATTTTTTTCAGTAAAAGATTTATTTGTCATTGTCAGATCACAGCAAGATTGGGAAGATTGGTTAATGCTCAGACAGTTACGATCAATTGATCAATTGATAATCTTGCTCGTTATCAAAATTGGTGTATTGATTCAAGTCGATCTACTTTTTGTGCTTTTGTTACACTTATATAAAAAAAGACTCTGCCTTATTCCAGTTTGTACTGGCAAAATCATTGATGCAAATAATAAAATACTGCAATAATGAATAAAACACAAGGACCATCACTCCCTTTCCAAGTCCATCAAATTGGCCTGAATGTGAAGTTCAAATTATCTCTGTATTCCCATTCAATTCCTTGTATCTTAGCTGAGTTTTCTTGCCAGTGAGTGGAACAGCTGTGATCACCATGACAGATGGCATTGTGTTCCACCCTCTATAACTATAAATAGCTCATAGAGTGCCAGTCACTCAAGGGCATTCTCCTATGAAATCAATAGAATCGAAATGATAAAAGATAAACTTAAAATAGTACTAAATATGTCAGAGAAGTCATGTTACATTTTACAACATCAAGTGTGCAATGCATCAGAATTGTCATCAGCAATTAGTTTAAAATTGGCTGAAAACTAGTATTTGTGTCTGCTTTTGTTGATCAATGTATGACGGTGACATCAGAAACTTGAGCATAAACATTTCAGCTGACACATCAGTGCAGTGCTGATCGAATATGTTGTACCGTTAGAGGTGTCATCTTTCAGTTTAGATGCTAAAATAAAGCCCTGTTTGCTCTGCAGGTGGATAGACAAGATATCAAGGCATTCTTTCAAAGAGAAGCAGCAGAGTTTTCCCTGGTGCTCTGGCCATTTATCCCTCCTTTAACATCATCAAACAGTTTAACCAGTCATTTTAATGTTACAGTTCGAGGGAGATTACTGAGTGTAAATTGACCATCGTTGTTCCAGCATTACGACAGTTATTACAATTCTCAGATACTTAATTAATTGTGAACTGTTTTGAGATGTCCTAGGTAGTTAAAGGTGCACTAAAAAAAATAAATTTTCTGTTTCTTAGAGGGATAACTTAAGAGTTTCCTCACCATGTTAATACGACACACTGTCAAAAGTAATGACAAAGGAGTGAGTACTCTCACATAAATTGGGCTTTTTCAGATCATATAAAAGTCACAATTCTTTGTAATTGCTGAACTTAAGAAATAAATATGGATGCTGGAGTTCCCAGATTCATTTTTGATGTTGTGAAATGAGACAGAGTCCTGTCAAAAATAATGACAAAGGTGAAGTGTCAATTCAACACTTAGCAGGTAAGGATTTTGTTGGAATGATTGCTGAGGACATTGTTAACAAATGTGTCAGTGCCTCAGTTTTGTATTCAGTAAGATTACAGTGGATTTGAATGTTTTTTTACTATAGCTAAATATATTGTGTCTTAGCAGCGATATAGCTACTTACATTGTTATGTTTTACCTCACCTTAAGTAACAAAACAAGGGACACAGGGACACAGAGTGTTGCTGTAATGTTGTTTCCTGCCCAGAAATATTCAGAGGTTCACAAAACCAGCTGCTTCAATCAAATGCTATACTTCTGCATGCAAATTCCCAGAAGGAGTAAAGCCAGCAGAATGCTTGAAATAATAACACAAGCTAAGGTCATAGAAATAGCATGCATGCAGTATAGTATTTTTATTAAAAATTGCTTTTGAACAACAAACCTCAGAAACACCTCTGGCAATCCTTATCATGCTCTCACTTTTATTTCTAACCTAACAAAATCTCAGCCCATCTCTTGACCTTCAGCATCAATTTAGTTTTAAGCAGTCTCTTGACTGTCACACATCAATTGTCCTATCTTTTCAAATAGGGTGTTGTAGTAATAAATGAAATGAAAAGGGATTTGGGAGATGAGATTGTAGGGCCTGGAAAATCAGTTGATGTTAAATTCGCTCATAATGCAGTTGAATGAAACCAGAACCATGACTCACTGCTGTTCTTTATTCTTTTCAATCCACATGTTGTCATGACTGTATTGAGGTCAGCTAAATGGGCCTCATAGAATATGAGTTCCCCCATTGGGCTGTTGGTTTGGTCCAATCAGGGAGCCCCAGCTGACAGATATAAACAGGCATGTCAGAGGTTCTGTTCACTTTGAGAGCTAGCTCTGAGGAAGCTGGATCAGTGTCAAAGGCTCTCTCCATGTAAATAAAGGGTAACTTATGGATGAGAGACTGGCCTCTGTGGAGTTATTTCACATGCAAAGCCCTGATTTTCATTAGGAAACATAAAATGAAATCACAGTGAACCCTGAAAATATATGGAATACTTCAAACACTGAGGTTCACTTTTCAGAATTATAGAATTAACTACATCTGATTTTGTTTGTGACTTATCTTGAGCTGACACAAGGGTCAACCACGTTTCCACAATGAGAATTGAGACTGCTCAGTCCCAATAACAGGAACAATCTTTCCTTCGGACACTCCTTAAAATCTGCCTTAAAATCTGTGGGTTCCAAGAGAGCTTACAGTGCAGAGGTAGAGATTGTTTTTCAGAATGTAATATTTTCCTGCTCCATGGCACAGATATACAACTTTCCAGAAAACCTATCTACATGAAAAAGAAACATTAATTTGCCTTTGGTAAGTAGAGAGAGTTTGCTCTCAAAACTAGCATAAGGTTTACTGCAGTATTTTCTCTTTCCAATACAGCATTGTGCAGGTCTCTTGGAAAAAGTTGGATAATAAACTTTTACTACAATACAGAATCATAGAGTTTGCAGCATTGCAGAGGACTATTTGCCCCATTACACCTCTGCTACCTCTTTATTTAGGTAATAAGCAAACCTCACTGTGACATGTTCTTCAGTCCCTTCGAAACAAAATCCTGCTTTTCCTTAAAAATATATAACAGTATGTGCTTCAACTATTCCACATGGCAATGCATTCCATTGAAACACAGAGGTATTATGGCACAGAAGGTGGTTTCCCCATTGTCCCTACACAAGTCCGTTGAATGATCATCGTTGTGTAGTATCGAGCCCTTACTTTTTCCCCATGCCATTACACGTTATTTTTACACAAATAATCATCCAATGCCACCTTGAATGTCTCAACTGAACCTGCCTTCAACTAAATGTCATTCAGTGTGTTCATACGCTGGCTCTTAAAAAGGTTTTCTGTCCTTTTAATGAGCAGAACAGTTTCTAACTACCTATTCCATCTCGCCAGTTCATGATTTTGAAAGCCTCGATCAAATCTCCTCTTAGCCTTCATCTTTCCAAGGAGAACTGTCCCAAACTCTTCGATCAAGTCTCACACTGAAATTTCTTGCCCTTCAATCATTCCTATGAACCTCTTCTACACTCTCTGCAACATGCTTACTTCCTTCCAATAATGTGGTGTCCAGAACTGTACACAGTTCTCCTGCTGAGGTTGAACAAGTTTCCTATACTTATTCTGTACCCCCAAAACACTCTCACCTTTCTCCTGAATCTTTTGGTGACAACTGTGACTTATTAACCTGAACTTGTCATGACTGAGTAGGATAGTGCCCTGGAAATCAAGTCTCAATTTGTCATAAATGTGAAAATTTGGTGAAACCAAATCGGTCAATTATGCCTAATTTGTTAATTCTGGTTAAAAGAACATCTTCATTTTCCATGAACAAGAAAATAATGATAGTCATAAATTTTTCAACCAATGGCAAAAAAGAAATTCTAACTTGCAACTCTAGAAGTTAAAGTCTACTGCTTTTTAAAATTCCAATGCACACACAAACAGACATACAAAGAGACAAGACATGCCACAGGTATGATGATTGAGGAATGAATGACAAAAGTAACAGATGCACAGCTCTGGCATCAGTCTGAATCACAAGTGTCAATGAATTGTATTCTTACAGATCCTTTTGATTCCTTCTGATCCTTTGCTGATTGAATGAGTTTGTGGATTAGTCAATTCTCAGTTTTTCATTCACTGGTTGAGAATTCACTCTTTAGTGCCTCTGAAGGCGTTTTCCCCCCATTTTACTTTTAACAAAGGCTTTTCAGAGATACCAGCTTACAGAAAAAGGTAAGGCTGTGCAGCTTCTCATGAGGGTTTGAGACAGCAGAGATGGATAAATATCTTGTTGAGTTGTGGTGTTGGAAGAGGTTGTGGAAACTCAGAAGGAGGAAGGCCATGGCAGGATTTGAAAACAAGAATGAGATTCTTAAAATCGTAATGCAACTTGACTAAGAGTCAGTGCAGATTAATGAGTGGAAAAGTAATGGATGAACAGGACTGAATGTGAGTTAAAACACTAACAGCATTGTTTTGGAGGCTGGTTCATTAAATATATTCAAAGCTCAGATAAACAGATTTTTAATGTCAAAAAGAATTAAGGGTTATAGGGATGAGGCAGAAAAGTGAGTTTTGAGAATTATCAAATCCGCCATGATCTTATTGAATGGCAGGGCATAGTCAATGACACAAATGACCTACTTCTGCTTCCATATCTTTATGATCTTAAAGTTGACCTCAGGTTTATGACACATAAGTAATCCAGGAGACCAGTCTGCAATACACTGGAATACCCAGACCGAGAGGTAACAATGACATTAATGAGGTTTTCAGCAATGTATAAGTTAAGAGTCAAAAAGTCATATATTTCTTTGCAACTGGAACTAGGTTTCTTTCATGATGGTGTGAGTATGTGGTTGGAAGTTCATCTTGTGATCAACAATGAGAAGAAGGTCAACTACAGTCCATTTTTGTCTCAGATTATTGCCAGAAATAGGAATGGAGTCAGAGGTTACAGAAAAATGTTTCAACTATTTGATGCCAGACAAGCAGCTTAATAAGTTAGCAACAGGAGGCAAAGTTGGTGGGAGATAGTGGTGGGTGTAACTAAATAACACGTGCAAATTAATATGGTGCATCCAAATGATGTTGCTAAGGGGCAATATGAAGATGAGAGAGAGGAAGATGCCAAAAAGAGATCCTTGGGAGATATCTTTCATGTTGGTGAGGGAGCAGCAAAAGAAACTGTACTGATTTTCATGAGGTGGATCTCTTAGAATATGACTTCCCTGATTGGGGCCCGGTCCAATCAGAGAGCCCTGGCTGACAGATATAAATAGGAGTGTCAGGGGTTATAGAGTTGTAGAGATGTGTTCTCCCTACTCTATAAGCAAGCTCTGTGCTAGTTGGGTCAGTGTCATGTACTACACATTGTGTAAATAAATGAAGACTTGGTGACGTGATACTGGCCTCCGTGGAGTTATTTCAGAAACCATTGCACTTGGTACCTTGGCTGGATTTAGGTAACCATGGAGCGCACACGCATGCACGCGCGCGCGCGCACACACACACACACACACACACACACACACTCACTTTCTCACACTCACAACCCCCACCCCTGACAGACACACACACACAGACAGACAAAGACCCACATGCACACATATATTTTGTGGGATGAATTTGTATTTACAGAGTTACATTGCACTTCGCTCAAAAACTGCATACATTCATGTAGAACTCTGAGCTCAAAAACTGCATGAATTCATGTAAAACTCTTATCTCACTTTTTAGATTAGAATCAATCTAAACATTAGGTCATAGACAGAGAACACAGGGGGCTAACACCTTCAATATATTGTCTAGCTATCACCATTGTTAACAGCTAACCCGAGAGTGCAACTTTTAAAAAAAGGTTTTGTGATTTACACATGAAAGAAGTAAAACTATCACTGTATTCTAACAGATGAAAGGCTTAACAGACAATCAATTTTTCAATGTATAATTTCAGTTACATCACACTGCAAATTTTTGCTATAAATTCTGTGTTACGATCGAGCCCTCCACAATCACCTGATGAAGGAGCGTCGCTCCGAAAGCTAGTGTGCCTCCAATTAAAACTGTTGGACTATAACCTGGTGTTGTGTGATTTTTAACCATGGAGCAAAGTGATAGCAATCCCAAGAAGCTGGACAATAATGGAGAGGCAGTACATCAAATTTATATTCAACCAATGCATAAATCTGGAGTTAAAAGGTAGCTGTAACAATAGTGACCATGAAGCTGTCATATTGCTGTAAAATCAAAAAAATGGTTCACTCCTATTCTTTTGAGAAGCAAATTTGCCATCCTTACTTCATCTACTCAATATGTGCCAGCATGATTGATACTTGAAAGGTTTCTGAAATGGGCTAACCAATCAGCTGTTTCGAAAAAATGTGTGTACCGACACAAGACAAACAGCAGCAATTAAAGAGGGTGGCTCACAGTCCTCTTCACCAGGGCAATTAGGATGGCAACAAATACTAACCTTGCCAGTAGCACTCACATTCCATGAAAAAATAAAGACATTAGAGGAAGATGGTGTGGTCGATCATGTTAAAGGCTGTAAACTAGTTGAGATGGATGAGGAATATAATTTATTTTTGTCACAGTCTCATGGGAAGCCAAGTCGGCACTTATACACCCTTAATAATTTACTTGTTCCGCCTATATTTAGGTTATAAAACCCAGTATATTTCTTGCCTGTTTATGTGCCTGCCCTCATATTTTTGGGGATTCATTTTTTTCTCATGTCTAGATCTCAAAGTTCCTCCAAAACTTTGAACAACTGACTGTCTTACATTGAAAGATTGGAGCGACTGGGCTTGTATACCCTTGGGTTTAGAAGGCCGAGAGGGGATCTGATTGAGACGTATAAGATTATTAAAGGATTGGACACTATGGAGGCAGGAAGCATGTTTCTGCTGATGGGTGAGTCCTGAACCAGAGGACACAGATTAAAAATAAGGGGTAGGCCACTTAGAACAGAGTTGAAGAGAAACTTCTTCACCCAGAGAGTGGTGAGTGTGTGGAATGCTCTGCCCCAGAAGGCTGTGGAGGCCAAGTCTCTGGATAATTTCAAGAAAGAGTTGGACAGAGTTCATAAGGATCGTGGAATCAAGGGTTATGGGGATAAGGCAGGAACAGGATACCGATTGAGGATGATCAGCCATGATCATAATGAATGGTGGTGCTGGCTCGAAGGGCAGAATGGCCTACTCCTGCACCTATTGTCTATTGTCTATATACTCCCATCTTTGTTACTTTCTGCCACAAATGTACTATCTCAAAGTAAAATTCATCTCCCCACCCATCCTGTGAATCGATGTCTTTCTATAGCTCCTTCTTACTAATAGCCATTCAGTTTTGCAGTGTTGACATTTAAATTCCTAACATTATTCAATCAGCAGATGTGGGCTGACCTGGCTGGGCCAGCATTTCTTGCCCATTCCTAATTACCCTGGAAATATGGTGATGGTATAGAGGCAATACAGGATTGAAGCAGTAACTTCACTTATTTGCTTGAAAATTAGAACTCATGTAAAAATATTCTTTATTTGTCAATATTTTTACATTCATAAGGATTGTGAGTGTGAGAAAGAAAGATCAACAGGAAAATTAATTTCAGTGTGAAGCTTGACTGACAACAATAGCATCAGCAAATCAAAAGATATATGTTGTTTTAATAATGGGATGCCTTCAGAAAGTTTTGTAGTGGTCACAGCAATGCAACTGACCAGGCTGCAAGTTGGTGAGGATTGAACACAAGGACATAAATAACCTCTTGGTGACCTTTTGGAAAAAAATATTCTTTCAAAGACTTCAACAGACTGAAGCTGAGATATTTTTAATGAAAAGGATTTATGCTTAACACAATTATTCATGTGAAATGCCTAAGAGATCGATGCTGTATTTGACCTGTTGCTTGATTTCTTACACCGTGAACAAAAATAATTTCTAATCAAATATATTTCATGTGGTACTCTGGTCTTCCCGAGCTCTCTTCATTTTTATCTCTCCCGAATTAAGCACCTCATACTGAGTTTTAACAGCAACTTGCTGACTTTTTTTGCTCAAATGTTGCAATTAAGAGGGTGAGATCAAAGGTGAAATATATGGAAACATAAACAGAAATTGCTGGAAAATCTCAACGGGTCTGGCAGCATCTGTGGAGAGAAATTGTAGTTAATGCTTCAAGTTGTGTAACCCTGAGTTCTGAAGAAGGATCAATTGACCCAAAACATTAACTCTGATTCCTTTCCCACTGATGCTGCCAGACTTAGATCAGATTAGATTACTTACAGTGTTGAAACAGGCCTTTCGGCCCAAACAAGTCCACACCGACCCGCCAAAGCGCACCCACCCAGACCCATTCTCCTACATTTTACCCCTTCATCTAGCACTAAGGGCAATTTAGCATGGCCAATTCACCTAACCTGCACATTTTTGGACTGTGGGAGGAAACTGGAGCACCCGGAGGAAACCCACGCAGACACGGGGAGAATGTGCAAACTCCACACAGTCGCCTGAGGCGGGAATTGAACCCGGGTCTCTGGCGCTGTGAGGCAACAGTGCTAACCACTGTATCACCATGACTTGTTGAGTTCTTCCAGCAATTTATGCTTGTCTCTGATTTGCAATTCTTTCAGCTTTTATGGGTGCCACTTCACCAGGGATGACTCAATTTATGATCCAATACAACAAGCATATTGTTCCACCATCTGAAAGGTCAGTGATTAATACATGGAAAGTGTACTTTCCACTTACTAATCCACAGTCTTTAAGATCCATTGAGATTGTATGGGATTAAACTGAGCCGTTTGTAACAGAAATGTCCTGATTATTGTAGAATCATTGTCAAGATGACAGCATTATTTTCACACAGTATTGTCCCAAGGCAGTGAAATATAAATTCTTTATCTGTAGATATGCAATCAACGTCTACTTGGAGGAATAGATGAGTGTTCCTTTTTTTATGGCTCTGATATGCAGAAAATGAACTGACATATCACATGTATCATTTCTATTGTCAACAAATATAAATTAATCAATGTGCGTTTCTGCCAAAATTTCACTTAGTTTAGTATTCATTGAGTACAGATTGTATATTGCCCAATATTCTTACATGTTGCACGATTCACATATACAGTTCACAACCGTACATTTCAGATGACTTTATGCCACGATGAAGCAAGCTTATTATAAGCTATTTTAATACTCACTAAAGAATGTCAGTCTGAAAGTCAAAATATTCTTTATTTGTAAATATTTTTACATTTAGATTCCTGGCACATTGTCCTCACTGCTACAGTGTTGTTCGATGTTCAGTCCTCAGCCAAAACAAATCTTTCCTTGGCATGAGCATACTGGCTGTTGGGAGTCATTAACCTCGGTGTAGATCCCAACTGCCATTTTTGTTTTCTGAAAAAAACTGATCCAATTTTTCAACTGTGTCACAGCATTAAAGCTATTCGCTCCCACTGTGGCCAATTCGAGTAAGTGAGAAGAAATGACTGATCCCAGTTGGATGAAATCGTCTTTCAATACTGTCCAAATACGATGAAAAATTCAATTTTCAGATGACATTTGTGGAGGGCATTTCAACTACAGTTGAAATTCGACTCAGCGGAGAATGCTGGTCAATTAATATTTAGACCTCTTGTTCAATAACTTTGGAATTCACTAAAAAGATCATTGCATTTCCTCCTAGAGATTGGTGAGGAATTTCAAGAGCTTAATTCCATGGGGATGCTGTGAGTGTTTTTGGAGCGAAAGATCAATTTTCCAATGGTTAGTTTTGCTGAAGTTCTTTCTCAGAACAATGGCATTAATTTGCTACCTCCAAAATCTCTGACAAAGGAGGTAATTCACTGAGATGACATGCCCATTCTGTTGCATAAAAGAATTCTAATGAAAGGGACATGATATGGGTTACAATGATTACCCAGCACTTGGATGTTGAGGTTATGACAACCACAAGAAAGGAGATGGGATATGACCACAATCTCTGGAGTCTCATACAGACCTGAAGACTGTGTTGGATAATGAGAGAGGCCGCAGTGATGTGATCTCTCCCTTGAAGGAAGAGGACACACTTTCAAAGCAAGCAAATGTGGATGGATGAGGCCGAGGGAGGTCAGCACCAGGAATGTGATCCACCCCACCACCTACATTGGTGAGAGTGCACAAAAGATTCACAAGAATGGTTGCAGAATTAAGATACTTCAGTTATGAGGATAGACTGAAGAAGTTGGAACTGTTCACTTTGTAGAAATGTCAGCCATGAGGAGATTTGAAAGAAGTTTTCAAAATCATGATGGTGCTGGACAGAGTAGATAGGGAGGAGCTGTTCACATTCATAAAATTAAACAAGAATGAGAGAACATAGATTTAGAGTGATGTGTAAATGAAGCAAGGGTGATGTGTGAAAAAAAACCTTTTTGCTTTGCGAATAGCTCGGGTCTGTAATGTACTGCCTGGAAATTTAGTGGAGGCAGGTCCAATTGAAGTATGCAAGAGGGCAGAGGATCATTACAGAGGAACCTCGATTATCTGAAGGACATGGATGGGGAGTGTTTTGTTCAGTTATTCAAATTTTGGATAATCGAATACCGGATAACAGTTAATTAGAGAATCAGGCCCTTGCAATCTTGCCGGATGATGATATTCAAATAATCGAATGCCAGATAATCAAGGTTCCTCTGTATTTGGATGGAAATGATGGTGTGCAGGGATATGGGGAAAAGGCAGAAAATTGGCATTTCATATTGCAACCAGTGTAGGCACAATGGTCTGAATGTTTTCCTCCTGAGGCACAGCGATTCGGTGTTTCTGTGACTTTGACGAGCTAAGCCTCGTATGGCCACCTGCCCAGAATCCTCCCACATTGCCCCCTTGGGTCTATTTATTTCTAACTTTGTCATCTTAGCTACCAACGCTCTCAATCAACTTCAGCCAATATCTTCCAACACCAATGCCTCATAGACACAAATATAATCCTTCCCTCCTCTTCACAGAAACCATTGCAGGCACTCGCACCCCTTTGCTTTATTTAATTTCAGGAGCAGAGAGTACATGACTCGCTAAACAGAAAATACTGGAGTGGGAATGGGTGTAAATTTGACCTCCATTGACAAATTAACCCACGTCCGTGTGGTTCATTGGGAAGGGAGCCTTGCATAGAAAGTTGTTTATGTCAGATGTAGATACTATGTTGGGGGCCTCACCTCCATAAAACTGAATGGCAGTGTTCATCCTGTTTGCCCTGTGGAAGGGCAGGGTTGGGCAAATGGTTGCTGTTGCTCTGGCTGACCAGACCTGGGATGGCAGGATTGACATATGAAGAGACTGGATTGGTTAGCAACACACACACTGGAATCTAGAAAGTTCAGAGGGAATCCTACAGAAGCCTATAAAATATGAACTGGACTAAATAAAGTAAACACAGAAAAGATATTCTGAATCACTGAGAGTCCAGAACAAGGGACCACAATCGAAGGATATGCGATAGACAATTTAGGGCTGAGATGAGGAGAGTGATCATCCTGGGGAGTTTTCGGTGACAGAAAATGGTTGACTCCAAAATATTGAATGTTTTCAAGAAAGAGTTAAATATATTACTTTGAATCAAAAGGATCAAAGAATCTGAGGAGTGGAGGTGATGTCCTATTGGTATTATTGTTAGATTATTAATCCAGACACTGCCAATGTGGGAATACGGGTTAAAATTCAGATGGGCCAATGGGCTGAGAAGTGGCAGATGGAATTAAATTTAGATAAATGTGAGTTGCTGCATTTTGGGAAAGCAAATCTTAGCAGGACTTATACACTTAATGGTAAAGTCCTTGGGAGTGTTGCTGAACAAAGAGACCTTGGAGTGCAGGTTCATAGCTCCTTGACAGTGGAGTCACAGGTAGATAGGATAGTGAAGAAGGTGTTTGGTATGTTTTCCTTTATTGGTCAGAGTACTGAGTACAGGAGTTGGGAGGTTATGATGTGGCTGTACAGGACATTGATTAGGGGAGAAAGTGAGGACTGCAGATGCTGGAGATCAGAGCTGAAAATGTGTTGCTGGAAAAGCACAGCAGGTCAGGCAGCATCAAGGAGCAGGAGAATCGACATTTCGGGCATGAGCGCACTTTTCCAGCAGGACATTGGTTAGGCCACTGTTGGAATATTGCATGCAATTCAGTTCTTCTTCCAATCAGAAAGATATTGTGAAACTTGAAAGGGTTCAGAAAAGATTTACAAGGTTGGAGGATTTGAGCTATAGGGAGAGGTTGAATAGGCTAGAGCTGTTTTCCCTGGAATGTTGGAGCTGAGGGGTGACCTTACAAAGGTTTAGGAGAAAGTGAGGACTGCAGATGCTGGAAACCAGAGTTTAGATTGGAGTGGTACTGGAAAAGCACAGCAGGTCAGGCAGCATCCGAGGAGCAGGAAAATTGACGTGTCAGGCAAAAACCCTTCATCAGGAAGCCTTTTATAGAAGTTTATAAAATCATGAGGGGCATGGAGAGGGTAAATAGACAAAGTTTTTTCCCTGGGTTGGGGGAGCCCAGAACTAGAGCACATAGGTTTAGGGTGAGAGGGGAAAGATATAAAGGAGACCTAAGGGGCAACTTTCTCATGCAGAGGGTGGTACATGTATGGAATGAGCTGCCAGAGGAAGTGGTGGAGGCTGGTACAATTGCAACATTTAAAAGGCAACTGGGCGAATAGGAAGGGTTTAGAGGCATATGGACCAGGTGCTGGCAGGTGGGACTAGATTGGATTGGGATATCTAATTGGCATGGACCAGTTGGACCAAAGGGTCTCTTTCCGTGCTGTACATCTCTATGACTTTATAACTCAATAAGTTCTGCCATAGCAGATGATGAAATTTGAATTCAGGAAAAATCTGGAATTTAGAATTGAATGATGACGATGAAACCATTGTCAAGAAAAAACTTACTGGTTCAATGATGTCCTTTTTTGAAGGAAATAGTGTACCCTGGATATGAATCCAGATCCATAGCAATGTGGTTGACTTTTAACTGCCTTCTGGGCAATTAGGAATGGACAATAAATGCTAGTCTAAGTAGCAACATACATATCTCAGGATGATGATCAACCATGATCATACTGAATAGTAGACAAGAGCTGAAAGTCTACTCTTGCTCCTATTTTCTGTGTTCCTATGTCTTATTGGTGGAGGTATCACTTCTGTTACCACCTCTTAACAGAGGCAGAACGTGGAGCTAAAATAATTGCCCCACTCTGTGGTGAAGGGATCACCTTGAGATGTCCTTTCAGTGGTTTTGAAATAATTTGTGATTTTAAAAGTGCCCACAGGGGCCGGGCCACCACAGTGAAGGAAATAGCTCCAGGGGACAACCCTGGCTCAATGTTCTGGCCAGTTTGAGGTGTGAAAGGCCTTGGAGTCAGCCTGGAGCACAGACTCTGCTCAGTTGGCTGGAGATGACTTCCTGACAGTTGCTTGGCTGCCAATGCTGCACAGGTTCTTTAACTCACCTTACCTAGCCAGATCTGGTCTTTTGGATAACATCCAAGAGTAGGATGTTTCTGCTTCCAAACTGATATCTTTCCTTTATTTTTATATATATATATATATATATATATATATATCCTTTTTCTAATTAAGATAAAACTTAGGAATATTTAGTGCCTCTAAATTGTCTTCATTTAGTTGTACAATATCTATCTACGTGATCCATGCATCAAATTTGAAATCCCTCATCCTTCGTAACATCTTAGTGAATTTGCTCAGTTCCTTTTCCACTGTTTTTATGTTCCTGGTTTTTGTGGTATTAATGAGATGGGGTACAATCAGCATTCACTTCTTTTCCTCTGAAACTGAAATTACCTTGTGGAAACTGCACTGTCAAATGTTTTTCTTCCAAGACTGCACCCCAAATTTACTTCAGGATCTGTAATGAAGCAACGCCTGGTCATTCGAAAAGTGCTAGAAATGCAAATCTGAGGAAGGGCCACTCGATGCAAAACATTAACTCTGGTTTCTCTCCAGAGATGCTTTTCCAGCAGTTTCTGTTTTTGTTTCTGATTTACAGCATCAACGGTTCTTTTGGTTTTTATTTTGCAACTCTTTCTTGTTTATTTTGCAGTAAATTGCACCGAAAGGAAACCAAAATGTTCAATGTTCAGCAGCAAGTTATATATTTTACACTGTCCATCAAAATTAAACTTAGTCCCCTTTTGATTTTTCTCTCTATCAATCTCAGCTTGCTTCTGTTCACGAGCAGGTTAATGCCATACCAAATGTGGTAAAGTGCCGTGAACAGTTGCTGCTTTTTTTTATGGATAGCATAGAGCAAGCTCCCTGTGATGGTTCAAATCAACAAAAAGTGGTTCTTAGAAAAAGGAAGAAAGGGCAGGGTACATTTATACCCAAGGTAGGTCAATCTAGTTCAAATTCCCTTTAATAGACATTCCCACAAGCTGTGCTTTCCTTCCTGACTGTGAACTATCAAAGAAAATCACTTCAAAATTGATCCTTACAACTAAAAATGCTCATACATCATTACAACCAAATGCAGACACACTGACATAAATGGGAAATGATTTTGTAAAGTAGGATTGATCCATCAGATGAACTGATCTTCATAACCAGTGATATTATAAAAGTGAAGTGCATTGTACTTAATGTCCACAGATGCTAACATCCTGCCTCAATTTGCTGTGATGGATCTAACAGGGTCAGGCAAGAGGGCAAGTTCATAAATAAAACAATGTCCTTCCTTCCTTGGCTCTAAGACCCTCCATAAAGCTCCTGTTACAAGGATATTAGAGCTCACAGCATGAATACATAAATTTATGGTATACCACAAGGTATTCAAGAGGGCACTGAGCAGTTTTTTTGGAGAGTAATTGTGTGCGCTGGGAAAACGCAGGAAATGGGCACAAAATATGAAAGCAAATACAATCATGATGGTTGGATAAGCACCAATGATTTCTGTGATTTATTGTGTGCAGTTTGGGTCTCTGTATCTCCCCTTGGTTCCAGAAACAAACACAAAGCAGAAAGATACCCTTGTCCAGAAGAGGCCCCTGTGCGTTTAAAACTTTTCCTTCCTTTGAATTCCCTGTGAGCCCAGATGAGGAGTCCAGAGCCAGCTGCAGTCCCAGCTTCCTCCCAATGGACATCACGCTAAAGAAATCTTCAGCACTCTCAATGTTAAAGTAATCCCCTGCTCGCTGACTGATATGGATTGTTCCCACTCACCCTCAGCTGCAGCTTGGGTGCAGCCAAGTTCCCAAATGCTCCTGCAGCTGGGAAATGTTATTTAAATGAAGCCCTGTTGACCAGACTGGTTGGGCTTGTCCATCTCTGACGTGGTCAGCTGTGCTCTCAGATACTTTTCTGACTTGCCTCCTTCTGATTTTTAAAAACCAAGTGTTTTTTTTAAATCTGTCGGTTTTGTTAATTTACCACAATTTTGGAATATGTGTCTCATAATATTTTCTTCAGGGTCCTTGGAGATTTGCCCTCGCCTCTCTGGCGTGGAGCTCAATGGTGGAAACATGAAACAATTGTCAGGAGAATTCGTTCTCCACTTCTGCTCGTGTTGCTCCCAGACACACATGTTTACCCCAACAAAATGTAAACACAAGCAATAGCGAAACAGAGTACACGCCACCTTGACTGGCAGCAAAAGGCTGAGTTGTGAATTGTTGATTCTGACGCAGTACACACTTGGCCAGCTTTTGACTAAACAAAACTCATCTCTTTTCCTGCTATGAGGAAGAATAGTGATATCTCCTTTCACAGCAGTGACCGTATATTTCTTCAGCATCAGACCTGTGAGATGCCTGGCTAACCACGAGCAATGGCTACAGATAAAAACTTGAACAAAATACTATCCAAGCCCCTATACTTCATTACTGAGCTCAAATTGTTTTACAATTCCAAGATACAAAACCAACAACACAAATTTATCCCAAGTTAACGTTTCAAGTTGAGTGACCCTTCAGTGACCTGAGGGAAGGGTAACTGGACCCGAAACATTATTTCTGATTTTTCACCATAGATGCTGCTAGACCTGCTGAGCTTTTCCAGCAATTTCTATTTTTGTGTCTGATTTGTAAACATTTTGGTTTTTACAAATTTATCCAAGTGAGGTGTCACAAAGCCATGTTTCATGTGTTTCTACGTGAGAAAGTACTTTAAATTCCAACAAGATAAAACTGAGGTCTTATGATTATGGAATGAATATGAATGAATGAATGATTTAGTGACACATATATTGAGCGAGATACACATAAAAGAGTTCTGTTGCCACAATCTGGTGCTATTTTGAAGTACAAAAAAAAGAAAAAGAAACTTAAATAGAGTTCATCTTCATCAGCCTGAGTGCCAAACAGGGCTCGATAATTTCTGCAAGGTCTTTCCTCTGGAACTACCACTGCCAGGAAGCCCTACTTGAGGCACCGCCACTGCCACTGTCAATGACCCACTGCCATTGAAAGAGTCCAAGCTCCAGACCTACCACAGCTAAAAGCCCCCGCTCTGCCATCATTGCAGCTGACCCCTCGCTGCCATTCCAGGAGTCCATGCATCGGGCCAATGAACCAGGAGTCACCGCCAACTCCCTCCAGCCAACAGCACTCCAATGAAGCATCCAGGAAGAAAAACATTTGCAGTCAGCAACTATTTTAAATGAGTCACGCAATAAACTGAGTAATGCTACATTATATCAGACATTGGACCTATAGATGTTTCTTCTTGCAGTGCATAACATCCTCTCTGGCTGATGAAATAACAGATAACAAGCCTCTGTGATCTAATGCTTTGATATTTGCCAATAAGTGATGACGCTTCAGTATACAGGAAGGGGCAAATGAAGAGGGAATCTTCAACCGTCCTCAAGACGTCAATTTGAGCATCCTCTGTTCACTTCAACAAACATTCATATCCAATGTTATTTTCAAACTATACAACTGTTAGACTGATATAAAAAAAGAGTAAAGAGTAAGGAAGACTTGCACTTATATAGCACTTGTGTAAGGCTCAGGAAGTTCAAAAGTACTTTGCAGTCGAAGAAGCTTTTCTGAAGTGCAGGCACTGTTGTAATGTGAGGAACGTGGCAGTAACTTTGTACACAGCAAGATCCCACTAACCGCAATATGATAATATCCAGATAACTAATTGCAGTGATGCAACTAAGAGATAAACATTGGCTAGGAAACTGGGAATACCCTCCTTGCTCTGCTTCAAAGAATGCCATGAAACATGTTATGCTCATCTGAGACAGTAGGCAGGGTCTTGGCTTAAGGTTTTATCAGAAAGACGACATATCCAGTAATAATGGTAAACAGAGTCAACAATATCTTTACAGCACCCAAAAAGAGGCAAGAAAGAATACCACATGTTCAAAGTTGTACTCAGTCAATTGTAATTAAATTGGGAATTATGGATAGAGAGGGGAGGTGAGGGATGATGACTAATCTGCTCTTTGCGATTGCATTGGTTGTAATACCGTGTTGAGGATTGACTACCTCAAATTTAACTTCTACATTTAGTTTTGCAGTGGCCGGTCAGGTTTGCCTCAAGAAAGCTGAGTTTAAAGGACAGGTGGGTCTGAGGTGTGTTTGTTTAATGTGAGAAGTGTAGTAGGTAAGGCTTGGATTAGTACCTGGGACTATGATGTTATTGCTATGATTAAAACTTGGTTGAGGGAAAGGCAAGATTGGTAACTAAATATCCCAGGATATAGATGCTTCAGACAGGATAGAGAGGGAGGTAAAAGGGTCATAGGAGTTGCATTACTGGTCAGAGAGGATGTCTCAGCTGTGCTGAAGGAGGGCGCTTTGGAGGATTTCAACAATGAGGCCATAGGAAGGGTGCAGTAATAATGTTAGGGCTTTAACTACAGGCCTCCCAACAGCGAGTGAGAGATAAAGGTCGAAACGTATCGATAGGATATAGATGTCGGAGCAACAGGGTGGTGGTGATGGGAGATTTTAATTTTCCCAACATTGACAGGAATTCACTTAGTGTTAGAGGTTTAGATGAAGCAGAATTGGGAAGGAGAATCCAGGAGGGTTTTATAGAACAGTATATTAAGAGTCAAACTCGGGAAGAAGCCAGACTGGACTTGGGATTGGGGAATGAGCCCTGCCAGGTGGTTAAAGTTTCAGTAGGGGATTATTTTGGGAATAGTGATCACAATTCCGTGAGCTTTAGAATGCTCATGGACAAAGATGAGAGTGGTCTGGAAGAAAAAGTGCTAAATTGGGGGAAGGCCAATTAAATCAAAATTCGGCAGGAGCTGGGGAATTTGAATTGGGAGTAGCTGTTTGAAGGTAAATCCACATTTGATATGTGCAAAGCTTTTAAAGAGAGGTAGATTAGAGTTCAGGACAGACATGTCCTGTGAAAATGAGGGACAGAAATGGCAAGATTAGGGAACCATGGATGACAGGTGAAATCGTGAGGCTAGGCAGCATGGTGGCTCAGTGGTTAGCACTGCTGCCTCACAGCATCAGGATCCCAGATTCGATTCCAGCCTCAGGCGACTATCTGTGTGAGTCTGCTCATTCTCCCTGTGTCTGCATGCGTATCCTCTGGGTACTCCGGTTTCCTCCCACAGTCCAAAGATGTGCAGATCAGGTGAGTTGGCCATGCTAAATTATCCATAGCTTTAGGTACATTAGTCAGAGGGAAATGGGCCTGGGTGGGTTACTCTTCGGAGGGTCGGCGTGGACTTGTTGGGCTGAGGGACCTGTTTCCACACTGTAGGGAATCTAATCTTATCTAGCTAAGAAGAAAAAGGAAGCATACATAAGCTCTAGGTGACTGAAAACAGATGAAGATTTGGAAGAATATCGGGAAAATAGGACCAATCTGAAATGAGAAATTAAAAGGGGTTATGAAATATCTTTAGCAAATAAAGTTAAGGAAAATCCCAAAGCCTTTTATTTGTACATGGGGAGCAAAAGAGTAATTAGAGAAAGGATTGGCCCATTCAAGGACAAAGGAAGGAAGTTATGCGTGGAGTCAGAGAAAATGGGTGAGATTCTCAATGAGTACTTTGCGTCAGCATTCACCCAGGAGAGGGACATAATGGATGTTAAGGTTAGGGATAGCTGTTTGATTACTCTAAGTCACATTGTCATAAGGAGGGAGGAAGTGTTGGGTATTCTAAAAGTCATTCAGGTGGACAAGTCCCCAGATCTATCTCAGGTTACTGAGGGAAGCGAGAGAGGAAATAGATAGGGCCTTAACAGTTATCTATGCAGCATCCTTGAACAAGGGTGAGGTCTGGGGGTCTGGAGAATTGCTCATGTTATCCTCTTGTTTATGAAGGGTATCAGGGATAATCCTGGTAATTATAGACCAGTGAGCCTTGACATCAATGGTAAGGAAGCTGCTGGAGAAGATATTGAGGGAGAGGATCTATTTACATTTGGAAGAAAATGGGCTTATCAATGTTAGGCAGCATGGTTTTGTGCAGGGAAGATCATGTCTTACCAACTTAATAGAATTCTTTAAGGAACTAACAAAGTTGATTGATGAGGAAAGGACTGTAGATGTTATTCACATAGACTTCAGTAAGGCATTTGATAAGTTAAAAATCACACATCAGGTTATAGTCTAACAGGTTTATTTGGAAGCACTAGCTTTTGCAAGGCTGCTCCTTCATCAGGTGGTTGTGGAAGGAGCAGCGCTTTGAAAGCTTGTGTTTCCAAATAAACCTATTGGACAATCACCTGGTGTTGTGTGATTTTTAACTTTGTACATCCCAGTCCAACACCAGAATCTCCAAATCATGCACTTGCTAAGGTTCCCTGATGGAGAAAGTGAAGTCGCATGAGGTCGAGGGTATAATAGCTAGATGGATAACTGGCTGGGAAGCAGGAGACAGAGAGTAGTAGTGGGAGGGAGTTTCTCAAAATGGAGAACTGTGACCAGTGGTTTTCCACAGGGATCTATGTTGGGATCACTGTTGTTTGTAATATAAAAAATGATCTGGAGGAAGGTATGGGTGGCCTGATTAGCAAGTTTGCAGATGAGATCAAGATTGGTCGAGTAGCAGTTAGTGAACGGGACTGTCAGAGAATACAGCAGAATATGGATAGAGTTGGGCAAAGAAATGGCAGATGGAGTTCAATCCAGGCAAATGCGAGGTGATGTATTTTGGAAGATCCAATTCAAGAGCGAACTATATGGCAAATGGAATAGCCCTGGGGAGATCTGTGTGTTGAATCCATTGTACCCTGAAAGTGGGAACGCAGGTCTGTCGATTGGTCAAGAAGGCATACGGCATGCTTTTCTTTGTTGGAAAGGGTATTGAGTACAAGAGTTGCAGGACATGTTATAGTTGTATAGGACTTTGGTTTGGCCACATTTGGAATACTGTGTACAGTTCTAGTCACCAAGTTACCAAAAGGATGTGGATATTTTGGTGTGGGTGCAGAGGAAGCTCTCCAGTAAGTTTCCTGGTATGGAGGATGCTAGCTATGAGGAGAGGTTGCGTAGATTAGGATTATTTTCATTAGAAAGACGGAGGTTGAGGGGAGACCTGATTGAGGTCTACAAAATCATGAGAGGTATAGACAGGATGGATAGCAAGAAGCTTTTTCCCAGAGTGGGGGACTCAATTACTAGGGGTCACAAGGTCAAGGTGAAAAGGGAAATGTTTAAGGGACATATGAATGGAAAGTTTTTTATGCAGACAGTCATGGATGCCTGGAATGCATTGCCAGCAGAGGTGGTAGAGACGGGCATGATTACATTATTGAAGATATATCTGGACAGATACATGAATGGACAGGGAGCAGAGGGATACAGATCCTTCGAAAATAAGTGACTGGTTTAGATAGAGGATCAGGATTGACGCAGCCTTGAAGGGCCGAAGGGTCTGTTCCTGTGCTGTAATTTTTTTTGTTCTTTGTTTTTGAGACTGGATCAAGTGCCTTTCAACATTGCTTCTAGATCCAGCTCACCGCTTGCCTCTCTGCTCCGAACAATAATAAGACCTTGCAAGCTCAGCTTTTCTGACCCTCCCCGTCACAACCTCCCCTCTGTAATCCAATTGACACCATTTGTTTATTGCAAAATCTGAGTATTTCACTACATTTTCCTCTCTACCACCCTCTGTGTTGGACAGGTATAAATAAAATTTGTCTAATAATGGTTGCCTGCTGCAAGTCCACACGTTAGTCTTTTTAAATTCCAATTGGACCTCTTATGGAGCAGTGCTGAAACACCAACCTTTGAGGCAGGATTCCAATCCCACCTACTCCAGAGGTGTGTAATAGCTTCAACCACATTGAGCGAGAGAGAATAATTCCTCCTCATCTCTGCCTTAACTGGGAGACTCCTTAACATTCTACACCAATCTGAAACAAATAGACAGCTCCACAAGTATTCAGCTGCACTCTTCAAACCATCTGTTGAATTCCTTCTCAAGGAATTTCCTACCTTGACCATAAAATGTTGAATTTGTCCAATCAAAGCATTGCCAAAACATTCAGTCAATTATGACATTTCACTGTCATTGTTAACTCAGGATAATTTCTCCAAAATGTTTACGTTTTTCTTGAGGTAAAACAAGTTGAGGGGATTGATAAAGCTATCGGACCAGAAAAAAAGGAATTGTTGTTGACAATTTCTTTCTTCTCACATGGCTTCACAAGTTTAGTTTGAGGAGAAAACTATATGTTACTTGGCAGCTTGCATTGAATAACATTTATTTTTTCCTGAATGTTTTATTTCTCACTTCTTTCTCAAAGTATGCAAAAAAATCCCACCTTCTCTGTCCTCTATTTTCGATGTCTAAATCTGTTTCCATCCTATCAGTTCAAGGATTGACCTCACATGGTCAGTGTTACAAGAAGTGAACACTGCTGTTCGGATCAATCTGATAAAGGAACTGAACTGACAAACCAGAATCTCTCCATTTCGATGGTTTATTTCTTCCTGTCTTCACCTCTCACAATGTATTTTATGTACATAGTACAATACGTGATTTAAAATGAGGTGCTGAGCATCTCTTTCCTGAAGTTAGCATGGAGTGATCTGTCACTTTTATTGCAATATTTATTAATATGTCACATTATGAGTCTGAATGAGATACTACTCCATTTGGCAAGCTTTCTAATGTACATCCCAAGTCATCATTGTTCTATTTATCACCTTAAGTTTCAGTGAGTTTATTTTTTTCCCTCTTCTCCTGAAAGTGCTGACTCATTTTGGGATCTATTTCTCCTGTATTTCACCTTAAGTGATGGTTTTTAGACCTGAGTTGATGCACTGGCAGTGTTATGCTTATTCTTTTAATCAAGCCGGGGTTGGCATCACAGATGGGTCTGGTGTCATCCTTATCTAACCAATATCCACACCCATTCATTTTTTGACTGAGATCAATGAGCTGTTATTGGGACTGGATTTTTTTAATGATACCATGTGCCTGTGGGGCAGGATATGGTTAATTTTGCCTGTCTCACAGTTGTCCAGCTGGGATTAAGTCACACAGCACAGACCGGAACCAAACCCGGTTCATTAGCGCATCAACAATACACATACTCACCCAGTGAACTAAGGAATGAGACTAATAGCAAATGTTTTCAATCCAAAATCTTAGTTTTTAAAATTGGTTATTGCCGAAATTAAAAGTCAAGTTTAGAGTGGTGCTGAAAAAGCACAGCAGGTCAGACACCATCCGAGGAGCAGCATCTATTTCTGATGAAGGACTTTTGCCCAAAACGTCGATTTTCCTGCTCCTCGGATGCTGCCTGACCTGCTGTACTTTTCCAGCACCAATCTAATCCAGACTTTGGTTTCCAGCATCTGTAGTCATTGTTTTTACCTAGGTGACATTAAAAGAAAACTGATTGGAACAGCTAGACTGACTTATTAAGCATATCAACAAGGGAAAATTGTTTCTGAATGTGATTCATTTGACTTTCAAGGATAGCACCCATAATGTCAAAATTCTGGAAACTCCAGCAACCAGTGACCAGATCACTACATCTAACACCATTTAACAACTGGTGAAAACCAGGACAAAAGTACACCACTTCACAAAAGCAAATTTCAATAGTCTGAGGGAAGAACTAAAAGAAATTAAATGAAACATTTTACTGAAACATACCTTAATTGAGGAAAAATATGACATCAATATACACAAGAAAAATAAGTAATCTGCATATTAATCATTTAAAATAAATGCAATATATGTATACACAGTGGCTGGGGGAGTAGTTGATTGACACAACACCAGGTTTTTGTCCAACAGGGTTTTGAAAGCACCAGCTTTCAGAGCGCAGCTCCTGATGAAGGTGGTTGGCCCGGTGAAGGAGCAGTGCTCTGAAAGCTAGTGCTTCCAAATAAACCTGTTGGACTATAACCTGGTGCTGTGTGATTTTTAACTTTGTCTACCCCAGTTCAACACTTCAAATCATAGGTTGCATGACAATTTAAAGAAATAAGAGGGTGCAAGGAGGACTTTGAAAATGAGAAAGACTAATGGGTCAAACACTAACAGAAAAGTTAAATCAACATCCTAAGAGTAAATGAAATAAAGACATTTGAAGTCTGAAAAATCAAAGCAACAGTGAAATAAAAGTTGAATTGTTGAATGTTTTAAATTAATATTCTAGATAATGTTAAATTTAAGCACTGGTGACAGAATAATAGAGTGGACAAAAGATTCTCAACAGTAAAACATCACTTGTGGTGGATTGATATAGGTTGCAATGGATCAGAACCAGTGATGGAGTTCTTGCAGTTTATTGTTTCACATGGGACAGAAGGAATTTAGGCTAAGTTACTAATATTGTGAAGGAAATACTGATTGGGGTCAAACCTTTGTAAATGTCCAGCTTACATCTTTTCCCTTTGTTTTTTCCTGGATGCAGGTATTGTTATCAAGGCCACCATTTGTTGTCCATCTATAATTTCCCTTGAACTGATTGGCTTGAGGACCAATTCATCAGGTCATATAGAGTCAACCACATTGTTGTGGGTCTGGAATTATATGTAGGTCACACCAAGTAAGGATGGCAAATGCTCTTCCCCAAAGGTTTCATGGGAGCCAAGTCCGATTTAATGATAATCAAAATGGATAAACAGATGAGTTATCAGATTTAATATAAGGACAGGAACCATTCATTGGTGGAGTTTGATAAAGCTGCAGGGTAATTTGTTGCTGGAAGAGCAAACATAAATTAAAATTAAGGTAGATCTCAGTGAGCAGAAAATGAAATACAGATTATCATAAGGAATGATCTAATATGATGAACTGTAACTAGATAGCTAAGTAATTATTAATGAGTGACAGATAAATGTCAAGACCAACTAAATGGGTAAAGCCTCAATTAGTTCTATTTTGCAAATCACTGATATATGCAAGAAGCTTGAAGAAACCAAGGAATAAGTTGCGTAGAACTCCACGTTCAACATAAGCTGACAATGCACGTATTTAACCAGACTGATCAGTTTTAAATTCATCAGTTCTTTTGTGTTCACCTTCCCCTCCTGAATGCAGTGATTTCTATTTGGGATTGAGTCTCTGGCTAATTTCCTCCATTTGATCACCCAAGTTGACACTGTTTCTGTGTTATGCTTTAACAGTGATTGGTACAAAACTAAATCCCAACTTGGCTTTCACATGCACCAAACTGCCTAAAAATATCTAACAGCCAAAATTGCTCAGCTAATTACAAGAGATGGACTGGAATACATGAATCACTGACAGGCACATTATCAAAGTTTTAATGTGTGCCCAGGAGACAAGATAACTTTGTTGATTCCAGCCGAAGACTGACTGAATCAATATCGCATGCAACTTGTAACAATGTCAGTAAGAGCTGTGGTGTATTGTGTTTTCAGCTATCACTGAGTAATGTTTATTTAAAACGTATGTTATGTAACATATGTCCTGACATGCAATCATGAACAGGCATTCTAAAACGTACACTGTGCCACACTTGTGTCTCTGTTTGTCTGCAGAATCAATAACAGGTTGCTATTTTCCAGGCTGACCTCCTCTGAGAACACTAGGTTTGTTGGAAAGCAATTGGACTTTATTCAATGACCCTTTCCATAACAATAGAAATCTTGTTATATAACAAGTAATTGAAAAGGTTCATGCTCCATGCCATCTTACACTTCCATGTGGAGGAGGTGGCATGCCAGTAAATTACAGCAATACATCTGAGGGCGGAGGAGTTCAAGATCAAAAATAATATTATTCAAAATGAATTTCAATTTCAATATCTCAGAGGATATGACTGGTCTCTGAAATCATTGCTCGAATGTTCCTCAGAATTTCTCTTCTGCATCTTTTACCTTTATCTTTATTTACAAACATTTTTCCTGTTTTTTTTATCTTTCCTCACAGTTTAATCTTTAATGAGGTTAAATTTATCTTTGAGTTTAACTGAATTATTTCTTCAATGAAATCAAACGGATTTTATTCAAGGTCATCTGCCTGTGTGTTTGGTCTGCAGGTTCAGCAATAAAATGCAAAAGAATTGTTCATCCCTTTCATTTTATCAAAAAACTTTCACATTGTAAAATCATGCCAGTTCGATTGCATTGTGGGTGCAGGTCAAATTGGTGCACTCCTGAAACGTGGTAATCGAAAATTGAGTAACCATGATCTGTTGCCTCTACATTAATGCCAATATCAGAGTATTTAACCTGGGATATTAACTCTTGGAAAGCATGGTGTGGGCAATCATGGCTGTAATCAAGTCAGCAAGTCATGAATTAATAATGTGAACAAATTGAATTATTTCTCCTTATCTCAGTACAGTTTTGGTCTCCTTACTTTCGGAAGGAGGCAAATGTAGTGAAAGTGATTCAGAGGAGGCTAACTAGAATGATACCTAGAATGAGTAGGTTGCTTTATGAGGAGACATTACGCACATAGAGATTATTTTCACTAGAGTTTATTGAAGTGTT
This sequence comes from Hemiscyllium ocellatum, assembly GCF_020745735.1. Lineage (NCBI taxonomy): Eukaryota > Metazoa > Chordata > Chondrichthyes > Orectolobiformes > Hemiscylliidae > Hemiscyllium > Hemiscyllium ocellatum. The sequence continues at coordinate 29,289,802 of NC_083429.1, read as the reverse complement.
GAAACTTGTGACATCCTGAACAGTCTTGACAAGATGGACGTGGAAAGATTGTTTACTTTAATCAGTGAGTCAAGGACAATGGGACAATGTTTCAAGTTGGGAGTTGCTCTTTTAGGACAGTGATGAATGAAATTCTTTTTTCTTTGGAAGGTTGTAAGACTTTTATAACTTTGCCTCAGAATACAGTGGATGCATAATCACTGAATATCTTTAAGGCAAAGGTAGATTGATTTCCTTGCTTAACAGAATCTAAAGTTATCAGGGTTGATGAGAAGGTGAAATTTGGACCATAAAAAGATCAACACATTGAATGGGGTTGGAGGTCTTGACGAGCTGAAAGGTCTACTTCTGCTTCTAATTTGTAAGTTGATGTTTTTTTTTCCACTATACATTTGTTATTAAAAAATACTATTCATTTCTACGCGTTTACCAATGTTTTTTTTAAGTGTTAAGTTGTTTTCGGTTCTGACACAGTTGTGAGATACTATTTTATTTTATGCTAATTCTGTAACATCCTTTCACAAGACTTTTCTCTCATGATGCAGAGGGCTTGTAAAATGTGGAAATTAAATCCTAGGAAGCAATTTGAAGTTCATCTGCCCAGCAGAATTTTAGTTAGGTGAATAATTAAAATTGCGCAAGTTGCAAGTGAACATAATTTTCACTTGCATTCATGATATGCCAGTACAGACACCTACCTGAAGCTAATGGTAGCCTTCTAAATATATATTTGGTGAGAGCATGGTAATGTCACTGGCTTGGTTATCCAGAGGTTCCATGCCAAGTAGTGGAATTTAATTCAGTAAGTTCAATGAATATGTCTGGAATTGAAGGCTAGTCTAAGAAATGATAACCATGAGTCAAAATGATTGCCGTAAAACCCCATTAGTTTACTAATTGCCTTTTGGGGAAAGAAATCTGCCAACCTTACCTAGCCTGGAGGAAAAATAAACTGCAGATGCTGGAATCCAAAGTAGGCAGGCAGGAGGCTGGAAGAATACAGCAAGCCAAGTAACATCAGCAGGTGCAGAAGTCGATGTTTCTGGTGTAACCCTTCTTCAGGTTACACATGAAACTTCAAATTCTGCACCTCCTAATGTTGCCTGGCTTGCTGTGTTCTTCCAACCTCCCGCCTGTCAACCTTACCTAGTCTGGCCTATGTGTGACTCCAGGCCTGTAGTAATGTGGTGGCCTCTTAACTTCCCTCTGAAATGGCATTGCAAGTCATTCAGCTGGTTCAAGCTGATGAAGAAACGTTGAGCCAGATGGAACTTAGGCCTTCTGGAAAGAGGTACACCATACCTTAGCAGGGCAATTCAATGGACAAACATCACTTTCCACGTGAAAAAAAGAATTGTGGTTGCTGGCAATCAGAAGCAAAAACAGACATTGCTGGAAAAGCTCAGCAGGTCTGGCAGCATTTGTGCAGAGAAAACTGAGTTAATACTTTGGGTCCAATGACCCTTCTTCAGAACTGATCTATACACATCGCATGTATCCTGACTCTTCAGTTAAAATTCATACTTTATAAAAGCATGTTTCTGTTTCAATGGACATATTTGCTGGAAGAGATGACTGCTAGAGGTCACACAATTGTTCTTGCTAGTTTACAGGCAGCTAAAAAGCAGATGGACTCATCTATTAACTCAGCATCAATCTTACTTGTAATTGGTTCAACCTTTGGACAATAAATTGAGTCCCACTCAAGGTGTGAGAATTGAAAATGTTTGATAAAATCAAAGGACTGGAAGGGCATTCACGGGCATGCCCAGCATTAGATAGTTTACTTTGTGGAACAATGAATCATCAAAGTTAATAGGACAGTCATTTTAAGGCAGGCAATGATACATCATTTTAAACAAAACTTACCAGGAAGGAAGAGACATCCTCAAAGAGAGTGAATGAGTTTTCAGCCAAGTGAGGTCAAGGAAAAGAACTTGCAGAAATTAGCCACAGAGTCATCAAGAATTTGGGCAATCTGAAACAAAACAAGAAACCTTTCTTCTCCCTCCAAGACTGCATGACCTATGTTGTCCACCTGTGCAAACAACCTCCAGTTTTAACTACTGAATACATTGGAGTTTCTCAATTCCAACTTCAGATTTTCAAATCTTTTCATTCCAGAAGGAAACTATTCAACCAAGTAATGTTGCTGTGATGATGACAGACTGATTTTATTTTCATATTTATCACCAGCTTTTATCAATTAAAAATCTTCATGTAGTGATTGTCATGGGTCAGCTGGCTGTACCTCATAAAATGTGAGCTCCCCAATTGGGGCTATTAATCTGGTCCAATCAGGGAGTCCTGGCAGACATACTAAAAAGAGTGAGTGTCAGAAATGTTGATACTCTGGTGCTTGATTCTAAATGAGGCAGTACTAAAGTCAAGAACTGTTCATATTTAAATAAAGGCATACCCGGTCTCTGTGGAGTTATTTAACTTTTTATCTGTATGTTAGCTAATACTTCAATCACTGCAGCTGTTTTCCTGAATGGGGTGGGTTGGATAATGGGGCATTGTATTTTCATTCTGGTACTGGCAAATAACAGGTTAACTCATCCATTATGGCATTAGACCAAAAAAGACACTGCCAGTTAAAATCCAGGTCCTTGTTTGAGATCAATCTAAACCAACTCCTGAAGGTTTTCCTCCTGAAGAGATCAATGTGATTAACTTCATTGTTACCATCTGACTTGAGAGATAGGTTTGAAAATGATAAGAAAATACGGATAGATTTATCTGAGTGCTGATATATGTAATTGCTATGACAGTATTTTCGTCCTCATGGTATGAAGTGTAACAGTGAGGATTAAAGGAATAACGAGTTCATTAAAAACTACGTACCTTTCATAACAATGTTCAGCAATGTTAGTCAAAAGCTGACCTTTGATAATGATTTAATTGCAGTGTAAGTGCATCTATAGCCTGTTCAACTTGAACATAATCTGTATTTATTGAAGGAGAATTTGAGAGACCACAAGAAAAATTTCCAAACCTAAGCTGAAAATTAGTCGTCTCCCACAAGATATTCTTGGAGGCAGGGGAATGTAGACACAGGATCTAGAGACTGTGGGATGAGCACCATTCTGTTTCTGCCCTAAGTGTATTTCAGATCTTCTTCCCACTGTCACTGGTATTCAAATGAAGGTCTCTGAGGGAGTCATCACACACGGAGCACCAAAGGTAAATACTTGGTGGATTTACTACTAGTCTTCTCAATCTCTCCCCGTTGTGGTGCCTGAATAAGACACCCAGCACCTGGAAGGGGCCAGGGCAGCTGCTGACAGTTAATGCCCGTCCTTTTTCCAAAACGTCTGCCCAGCCCAAGCCAAAGTGTCATTCTAAAGGCAGCCTCCTGAAGCACTCTCCTGTTCTCCCCCACTTGAAGCCTGGTGCCCCTGCTGATGCTGGGTGTCTAGTGGATACGCTACTACCAGCCACTATGACTCACTCTGATGCAGTCTGCAATCAGAGGTCAGCAGCATTTAGGAGAGAGTGAGATGATATTTCTACCCAAAGGGTCTGTGATCAGCGGGAATATCTAGTGTTGGCTGTAGAAGTGTCTAAAGGTCAGGAAGGGTTAATGCTGAGGAGTGCATTAAGCATTGCCTAATAGGATAATGTCATGTGGACATGGATGAAGAAACATGTTTAGAAGGGAAAAGAATCAAGGTCTTCCTCATCATCTTGGTGACAATGACTTTCACGCCAATGTAACCTGCATCTATTTGCTGTCATGGAACAAATTATATTTTGTTTAAGACAAGAACCTTTTCTCATTAAACTTACAGGTGATTGCATTCCTGCACTTACTGAAGTGGGCTCTGTTACCACCCTGTCAGGAAAGAAGATAGTGGCAGCACGGGCGGCACGGTGGCACAGTGGTTAGCACTGCTGCCTCACAGTGCCTGAGACCTGGGTTCAATTCCCGACTCAGGCGACTGACTGTGTGGAGTTTGTACGTTCTCCCCCTGTCTGCGTGGGTTTCCTCTGGGTGCTCCGGTTTCCTCCCACAGTCCAAAGATGCGCAGGTCAGGTGAATTGGCCATGCTAAATTGCCCGTAGTGTTAGGTAAGGGGTAAATGTAGGGGTATGGGTGGGTTGTGCTTCGGCGGGTCGGTGTGGACTTGTTGGGCCGAAGGGCCTGTTTCCACACTGTAAGTAATCTAATCAAATTTGTGGAATGCACCTGATAGCATGATGAGCAGTTAACATTCAACATGGTGCCAGCAGTGGGCATCACTTTCTTTTACAACTAGATCGCAAACAGTAGAAATCTGATGAGTCTTTAGACATAGCTTTAAAGGACGCTGGTTGAGACGATGAACAGTAGCTGAAGGAGCTGAACCTTCAAGAACACAGCTACTGTTCATCATCTCAACCAGCCTCCTTTAAAGCTGTGTCTAAAGACTCATCAGTTTTCTACTGTTTGCTATCTAGTTGTAAGAGAAAGTGATGCCCACTGCTGGCACCATGTTGAAGGGGTGGCACAGTGGCTCAGTGGTTAGCACTGCTGCCTCACAGCGCCAGGGACCTGGGTTCAATTCCCACCTCAGGTGATTGTCTGTGCTGACCGTGCACATTCTCCCAGTGTCTGCGTGGGTTTCTTCTGGGTGCTCCAGTTTCCTCCCACAATCCAAAAGATTGCAAGTCAGGTGAATTGGCCATGCTAAATTGTCCATAGTGTTAGGTACATTAGTCAAGGATAAATGTAAGGGAATGGATCTGGGTGAGTTGCTCTTCAGAGGGTCGGTGTGGACTAGTTGGGCTGAAGGTCCTGTTTCCATACTGTAGGAAATCTATTCTAATCTAATTCATGAGAAAAAGCCATGGCAAGATTCCACAAAGCATAAGTAATAGTCGGACATAAAATGCATTTCAAACTTGGTAAAAGATACATAGAGGGAGGTGTGAGCCACAGACTCCATGGAGGTGGAACATTAGTCACATCGGGATGTTTACAGATTGCAGCAGATCGTATGGTCTGTTGTCATGAACAGGTCCAACTTGAGGTTCAGCTGGAGAGTGATCGGACACTGGAGACTGGACGGGTGAGTACAAGTTGAATTCCCAGGTGGCAAGGGACATCTTTTCAAACAATAGGTGAAGTTTACAGGTCAGGAAAATAAGCGGCATGCAGAGACCTTACAGCTTAGATTGAATGCTGCTGTTGAATGCGAGTGAACAGAAGCTTGAAGTTCACCAACAGCAAGGACAAGGCCAAGGGTCACAGGAGCAATGTAAAACAAGATTGTTAACTTGGCACTTTGTAAAGCTCTTTTTAATATAATAATGGGGCCATTTAGAAGCCTAAGCAGACAAAACCTCATGGAAAGAGAACATTAAGAGAATATTGAGGCCATCAGAAAATGCAAAAGATCTATTGCATAAAACCATGATAAAAGTGGGGAGAATTTATTAAACTGTTGACAGTGGGAATCATCCAGGGAACAGAAAACGCAAAGCGACAGAAATTATTAATAGCTTTGCTGATGGTGCAAATCATCTGGGGAAATCCTTTAAAGGGATAGGATTCATCTTATGGAGGTATGGGGGATGGGATTCATCTCATTAAGAGAATGAGAGTCATTTATTAAAATAGCAGGCACTAGAATTCATTCAACATAGCCATGCGAAAATCAAAATTATTTATTAAAGCTATGATCAGCAAGATTCAAAATCTATTTAAAAAGATTAGAATCATTCAAAGATTAGAATCATTCATTTTGCTTGCAAAATGTTGGGAATCATCCACTTGCAGAAGGCAGGAATTCTCTATGTAGATGACAGAAACACAGGAAGAACCCTCAATAGGAATACTGGAACAGGAGACCATTCATCCCATTTAGCTTCAACTGTAATATAATCTGATCATGGCAGATCAAACAATTTGGTACTTTTTAAACCTACCACATCCAACACCCAATATATCACTGGCAATCAGAAATCTATCAATTTCTACCTTAAACATTCTCAAAGACTAAGTTTCCACGCCCCTTTGTGGTGGAGAATTTCAAAGGTCCATAACCGTCCGAGTAAAAAAAAACTCTTCTCAGACTCAAATGGAAACCCCTTTATTTTTATAATATGTTCCCTGGTTCGAGATTCCCTGACCAGGGGACACATCTGACCTGCATTTACTCTGTTTATCCTTTGAGGTATTTTGTAACTTTCAATGAGATTACCTCTCAACCTTCAAAACTCTCGAGTTTTGTAGAATCTCGAACAATAGTACAAAGCACCAGTATGACTGTACTGCAAAATTAAAAGCTCTCAAAGCAAAGAAAATAAATGATTGTATGAAGAAGATGCAGCAACACTGTGGATTATGTAATCTCAAGACAAGTGCAGTTCCCAAGTACGTAAAAACTAGAAATTGAAGTAGCAATGATTTATTCGAAGAGTTTATCTAACTCACTAATCTCACATGAATTTTGCAAATTATAAAGACTTTCAGATTTAAATGCTTGATGACTAACATAAACTATATATTGGTTGTGCAACAATGATGTATTTTGTCAAATGGGTTCAGAATAGCATAGAATCTGTCCATAGCTTTACGAAGCTCAAGAAACCAATTGGATTTTTATGGCAATCCTGATGCTTAACCCATCCGTCAAATCCAAGATACAATTTGCCAGGGTGTGATTTGACTTTGGAACCTCAGGATCATGAGTCAAAAATGATAATGCATGACCTACTCAATGCCTAGGGGAGAGACAAAAGTTGTGGTACTTCTATTTTTGCACCAAAGACAATCACCAAAGTTTCCTGGCAGAAATGAAGTTACAGTCCATCAGAGGGGAACTTCCTTTAGTCCAAGTGAACAAAAAAAAAACCCGACATACATTTGACCCCAGAACAACAAACAATTAAAATGCAATCATTGATTTTGGTCACATTTATAAACCATTCATGGTTCAGGTGCAGTTTACATATGTGCCTTCCGTTACTTCAGTTCAGCCGAATGTCTCACTCTCTGTCTATTAGAAATTCCTGTAACAAGTTTTCTTGGCTTTTGGTCCTTTGAGACCCTACCCCATTTTATGGACTATTACCTTGAAACAAATGGCCTCGGTGGAGCTAAGTGAGATACAAACTGACCTTTTTGATGTCGTAAGAATTTATGTTCCCAAATACCACTTTATCATTTTTTGCCTTTTGTTTATTCAGTGCACTTCAACAACTGATCAGTTAACACCAAATATTTCCATTGAAGTGGCATCAAATCTCATCTCTCGACATCTCCAAATGACAATATTTTGACAGCAATATCTATTCAGACAAATACCATCATAAATGTTTGGATTGACGAGACTTGATTTATGTTTTTTTAAGTTGACATTATAAGAGGCAGGAGATAAAGCAAAAAACCATGAATGCTAGAAATCAGAAGTGGAACTTGAAGACACTGGAAATGTACAATAGGGTAGACAGAAGCTGAAAAAAAATACATTCACATCAAGGGTGGAACAATTATGCCAGAAATCTCTTTTACACGGCTGATCAACATGAAGAAATCTCGGGCAAATAAGATACAAACTCCAGAATAGAGAATATTCTGTAGAATAATGAAACATCAGCAGAAAAAGTATAATAATATGGATGATATAGACTGTAGGGAAATAGATGATGACATCTTGCAAAATGTCCAGGTTACAGAGGAGGAAGTGCAGGATGTCTTGAAACGGGTAAAGGTGGATAAATCCCCAGGACCTGATCGTGTGTACCCAAGAACTCTGTGGGAAGCTAGAGAAGTGATTGCTGGGCCTCTTGCTGAGATATTTGTATCATTGATAGTCACAGGTGAGGTGCTGGAAGACTGGAGGTTGGCAAACATGGTGCCACTGTTTAAGAAGGGCAGTAAAGACAAGCCATGGAACTATAGACCGGTGAGCCTGACCTTAGTGGTGGGCAAGTTGTTGGAGGGAATCCTGAGGGACAGGACGTACATGTATTTGGAAAGGCAAGGAACGATTCGGGATAGTCAACATGGCTTTGCACATGGGAAATCATGTCTCACAAATTTGATTAAGTTTTTTGAAGAAGTAACAAAGAAGAATGATGAGGGCAGAGCAGTAGATGTGATCTATATGGACTTCAGTAAGGCATTCGACAAGGTTCCCCATGGGAAACTGATTAGCAAGGATAACTCTCATGGAATAAAGGGAGAACTAGCCATTTGGATACAGAACTGGCTCAAAGGTAGAAGACAGAGGGTGGTGGTGGATGGTTACTTTTCAGACTGGAGGCCTGTGACCAGTGGAATACCACAATGATCGGAGCTGGGCCCTCTACTTTTTGTCATTTACATAAATGATTTGGATGCGAGCATAAGAGGTACAGTTAGTAAGTTTGCAGATGACACCAAAATTGGAGGTGTAGTGGACAGCGAAGAGGGTTACCTCAGATTACAACAGGATCTGGACCAGATGGGCCAATGGGCTGAGAAGTGGCAGATGGAGTTAAATTTAGATAAATGCAAGGTGCTGCATTTTGGGAAAGCAAATCTTAGCAGGACTTATACATTTAATGGCAAGGTCCTAGGGAGTGTTGCTGAACAAAGAGACCTTAAATGCAGGTTCATAGCTCCTTGAAAGTGGAGTCGCAGGTAGATAGGATAGTGAAGAAGGTGTATGGTATGCATTCCTTTATTGGTCAGAGTATTGAGTACAGGAGTTGGGAAGTCATGTTGCGGCTGTACAGGACATTGGTTAAGCCAATGTTGGAATATTGTGTGCAATTCTGGTCTCCTTCCTATTGGAAAGATGTTGTTAAACTTGAAAGGGTGCAGTAAAGATTTACAAGGATGTTGCCAGGTTTGGAGGATTTGAGTTATAAGGAGAGGCTGAATAGGCCGGGGCTGTTTTCCCTGGAGTGTCGGAGGTTGAGGGGTGACTTTATAGAAGTTTACAAAATTATGAAGGGCATGCATAGGATAAATAAACAAAGTCTCTTCCCTAGGATCGGGGAGTCCAGAACTAACGGGCATAGGCTTAGGGTGAGAGGGGAAAGATATAAAAGAGACCTTTTCATGTCGAGGGTGGTACGTGTATGGAATGAGCTGTCAAAGGATTTGGTGGAGGCTGGTACAATTTCAACATTTAAGAAACATTTGGATGGGTATATGAATAAGAATGGTTTAGAGGGATATGGGTCGGGTGCTGGCAGGTGGGACTAGATTGGGTTAGGATATCTGGTCGGTGTGGACAGGTTGGACCGAAGGGTCTGTTTCCATGTTGTACATCTCTATGACTTATGACTCTAATGTTGTAGAATAATGCAATGATTATGTCAGTGTCAGATGATTAAATAGCTAGAGCTGGAATGAATCATAAACTGTCCAAGTATTTTTACAGAATGTGTGTGTCAACTATGCTGTAAATGAAAGCATTTTTATGGGAAGACCTTAGGTCTCAAGGACTGAAGAAACAGTAATTTGGGGACTAATTGCAGTTAGACCCCTATACATGTAATAAGACAGTGGCAGTGGGCAAAGCAGCGAAAAATTAAATGCAAATTAAACTAAATTAAATGCAATGAAAAACTATTGGAATTGAGCACAACTACTGAAGGGAACCTTGTGAAAAAGAAGTGCAAAAAGGAACGTTTTGCAGCTCTTCAGTGGACATCACAGGTGCAGTTGGGGTCTGAAATACAGACCCATAGACCAGACAGCAATAAGCACCAAAGTGAAGCAACAAGCAATGGAACACCATAGCCACAGTCAAAGGAACAACTGCACTGTTCAACCAAGGCATGAAGGCTAATCTGTCACTCCCAGGGCCATTCCAGATAAATGATGAACCATACTTGAGTCAAGAATAGGAAGATTTAAAACATACAGTACAGCCTCAGGCTCAGACAACAAGAAAAGGCAAAAGGAGTAGGCAAGTACATTACTGTATTCAACTGGACAAACAATGCAGTTGCATTTGTTGACAGCATTCAATGTGTACTCCAGCATGAGAAGAAGCTTAATAATAGAATGTGTAAAATATAATACAGGAAATAGAAGCCTGAGGGATCCTTTACTAGGCATCGGAAAATTGTTTGTATTACAGACTGGTTTGCGTTTCATGAGAGATCTTGGTCAGACCATTCACAAGACAGAACGGAACTGACACTAGAAAAAGCAGCTCAGACTCCAGTGCATGCTTGAAAGCAAAACTAAATGCCATGGAAAAAAAAGAACAAGTACAATGATTCAATACACAGGCTGCAGAACAGGAAGCCCGCAAAAACACATGTCTTCCAAGGCACAGATCAAGGCAAGCCTGCTGCCATTTTGCCACACCTGACATGCAAAGGGGACAGCTGACCAGCAGGGGGAGCACAATGCCCAGCAGGGACAGCACTACAACTGGAGAATAGAATTTTCAAAATAAAAATCTGGCAATATTCAATACAAAATACAGTGAATATGCTCAAGAAGAGAAAACATTGTAAAATGATAAAAAAGTTAATCAAAAATAAATATCCTGAAAATAAATTCTGTAATGTTAAACTGGAGGTGAATGAACATATTGTAAAGTTTGAACTAGATACTTGAGCACTGTCTTAAAGGCTTAAAAAGATTACATTGTAGACAACCTCAATTGAATTACAGAGACCCAGAGGAGCATCATTGAATGTAAAAAGCTAACAAATAGCAAAGCTCATGTGCCAAGGAAAACACAGAATCCCTTTCTGTCGTGGAGAATCAATATTCTCTGTTTATGAGGAATATATATTTGAAACTGAAAATAATTCATAAGGTTGACAACACTGTAGGTGTAGATCAAGGAAGTGAATTATAAAATGAATTTGAAGTTTCTTGAATTAATTGTGTAGTTAAAGATCTGAAAGAGTTTTTAGTGAGGTCACAATAACCACCAAAACCATTATGATGATATATTATAGAACTACGTGCTCAACAATAGGAGAGTTCAACATCTCAAAGGAGTGAGAACTAACATTTATACTTTCTCAAAATTATGATAACAATGTTTGTTGTATAAATGTAACTTGTAATGAGTTGCTAACTTACGATAAACTATATCTCGTTAATTAGAAGAAACTTCTGGTGAGACCAGTAAGTAGCTTTCCTTTACCACACTTTACCAGCAATCCTGTCGATTGCAACACTTAAACATGCCATTCGCAATAACCTTCAAAATGAGCAGCAACTCAAACCAAGTAGCACAAAGTAATTTATCGTGTCATGTTACCTTCTGGGATAATGCAAACCCAATCTCTCGATTGGAAGCTGTCATGCTAACTGTTGGATTAAGTAAAAGAAGAATGGAATCTATATTCAGACAAATAATAACTTTTATCTGTTATAGTTGTGATGAGATGGTGTTCATGAACAGGTAGGTACCACAGCCTAATGGTTCAATAAGAATCTGTGTAGATCTAATTTATTGAATAAAGTAGTGGAATGAAAGATAAATCCAATAACTTCAATGGATGAAAATCTAACAAAATTTGCTAAGGGTATTATATTCACCAAACCAGGTACATATGGTGGACACTGGCAATTATCTCTGTGTGAAACTTCAGAAAGCTGATTACTGTTATTCCACCTTTATTCATGCAGCTTCAGTGGGATTCACTTTCACATCCACAAAAGGCTTCTTTTTAAAAAAACAATGTAAAACGCACTGCAAATCATTAGTGGATACAATGTCACATGGACGTCAAATGGAAATGCAAAAGAAGCCTATCATTAAAAAGTAAAATAACAATGAAAGTGCTTCAGTGTGCAGGGCTTACAGTGAATGAAGAGTGGATATGAAATAAACCATGTGAAGTCATTATAAATTCCCCCCAAAAATTCCATGAAATGCATTCCACCAACAGGAAACGTTATGAAGTTTCAAAAATTCCTTTGGAAAGCAAAGAAGGTTGGATCTATTTTTGCCAAACTTAGCAGAAATAAATAAACTTTTGAGACAGCTACTTTTGAGTTGGCAATGTTAACAATGGCATCAGAATCTTGGGCAAAACCTCTGATCGCCTCAGAATAATGCTCACTCTCTCTGATCTGCATTTGTCTATAATAGCAGCTGATGCATTAGCAAGATTGGGGCCTGTGCTCTTTTGGCTACAGAAGGATGGAAGCAGCAACATGGACATCATAGAATCTTTACAGCACAGAAAGAGGCCATTCAGCCCATTGAGTCTGCACCAAGCATCCTACTCATATTTAGCCCCCCACTCTGTGCATGCAACCCAATCCATGGCTAATTTACCTACCCCAATCATCCCTGGACATGAAGGGAAATGGTCAATCCATCAAACCTGCACTTCTTTGTGGGAGTAAACCAGAACACCCAATGGAAACCCATACAGACACACGGGTGAACATGCAAGCTCCACAAAGTCACCCAAGGCTAGAATCAGACCCACCCCCCTGGAGCTCTGAGGCAGCAGTACTAATCATTACGCCACCCTTATATTAACATAATTAAATTATTTACTATAATTAATTGTAAAAAAAAAATCAGGTTATGTAATTGGCTCATAATCTGAGGTAAAATCTCCATTGGTCATTCTTCTGAATAAAGTGGAAATAGGCCAGTCAGAATATAACTGAAACAGAATATAATTGAAACTAATGAAGTATGACTCAATCGTTGAATAGATGCAGAGGAAGACACAGGTAATAGCAAACACAGAGGCAAGGCTACAGGATATCAGAAGGCAAACTTAGACCTCATGGAAGAGATTAAAGATAATTTGTAAAAAAGCTACAAAGTATTTATCAGGTACAGAAACAGATATGTAGAACTTTCAGAAGTAGAAAAATCTTGTGAAGAATTTATTCAGACAAAGAAATACTCTTTGTCAGAATAACATAAAATGCCAGTACTTGAAGCGTCATAGACATCTTACTGTTATTAATGCATTACTAGTCTTCAGAGAGAGAGATTAATGATACCAAGAGCACTTAGACTTGAAATTCTTAAGAGAATTCATCAAGGTTATTTCAACATTATGAAGTGTCATGTGAGTGTGGAACATTCAATGTGGTGAGGAGGGATTTCAAATTCGATAAGTGAAGTAATCAATAATTGCACTGCATGTCTGATGAACAGCCAAGAGAAGAAATAAGCACTATTATGATCATTTCTTCTATCAAGGCCATAAGAGCACTTAGGAATAGATTTATTTGAGTTCAAAGGCAAGACCTTCATTCTTGTCATAGGCTACTTCTCAGGATAGATTGAGGTAAATTGAGTACACAAAGTAAAGGCAGAAGCAGAGATAGAATCACTCCAGAAAACTTTACACATGGCATTTTGAATATTGTCATCTTGGACGACGGTCCATAGTTAGCAAATGAACATTCCAAAAGACTTGCCTATGAACATGATTTAAATCATGTCACATGTTCACCTCACCAACCTCAAGAGAAAAGAGAAGTTGAGTCAGGGTATGCACAATGAACTCATTTTAAACCTTGTAATATTAGTCTCCAGGTCATCATCATTGTGGGCTTGTCTTTGGAGCTATTGATGGGGAAGAGACTGAGAACACAATGTTAAGCTTCTAACCCAGTAGCTGCAACCAAACATCACAGATAATAACCACAAAAGAAGAGCAAAGAGACAACCAAGCTACAAATTTTGATAAAAGTTACAGAACACAAGTGTGTATCAGATCTCCAACCAAGGGAGAGAATACTGACAGGAAGAGGAGGAACAATCATAAGCAAAACATAGCAACTGAGATGTTCCAGCTTTGAAACATATTGAAGGAGACTCAGAAGAAATTGAGTGCATTGATAACATTGATCAAAAACTGAATTAACATGTAAAACTATTTCTCAGAAGAAGAACTGGAGAACTCTACATCTACCCAAGAGAGAAACCTTTGGATTGGACAAAGGAAAAACATCGAAGACTTCAGAATAAGAAACGGACCAGATCAAAGCAACTTGCAGTCCAACTCTGATATCTGAGACTGTGCGAAAGATGTGGAGGGCACAATAGAGTCTTGGGAGAGAAATGTGATGTAATCAGATGTAAGCTGAATGTAAATTGATGATGTATAATGATATGATGATGTCAGTGTCATATGAATAAAAAGACATAATTTAAAGAGAACAGAAATTCCACCAGTTTGTTACATATTTTTCCATGTTCACAACACGGGAGAGTTTTAAAATGAAACAAAACCAATCCATATAGCAAACTTAAATATCTCAGTAACTCAGGTAAATTAATTCCACAATATCTTCCTCTGGTATCAACTGTGAAAGCACAGAATCACCAAATTGTTATGGGGCAGTGCATTATGTCAGCACCAGAATGACTGTCACATCAAAATTATTATAAATACTAACATTGCTCAAATAATTCAGAGGGTTTAATGTAATTCAACAATGTTCATGGCAATCATAGAAAGCCTTTAGTATCAGCTCAGATAAAAGTGCCTTTGAATGATTACTTTTCATCACAATCATACCTTTTATTTGGGGTTGGTTAGTTCAGTTGGCTGGACAGCTGGTTTGTTAGGAAAATTGATGCTAACAGTATGGATTCAATTTCTGTGCCAACAGAGGTTACCATGAAGTAATTTCCATCTCAATTTCTCCCCTCACCTGAGACATGGTGATCCTCCAGTCAATCCTCCACCAATCATCTCTCTCTACTGACAGAGCACTCCTCCAGTCTGATAGGACTGTGACAACTTACCCTTTTATTTCTTAATTGATTATAACTAAACTGTAGATATATTGTGGGGAAAATAGACCTCTGATTATCACAAATTGTCAGCCCATATGTCAAAGTTACATTTTTAAAAATTCATTCACCGAATGTTGATGTCATAAAGCTGGCATTTATAGTCTAACCCTCAATGTCCTTATGAAGGTAATAGGAAGCTGCCTTCTTGAAACACTCTCATAAATGAGAGATAGGTTCACCCACGGTACTATTTGAAAGCGAGATCCAACATTTTCACTCAGTAATGGAATCTCGTGCCTTGTTACGATGGTTTGTAACTTGGACAGGAATTTATAGCTGGTCCCCATGTCCTTGTAAATGGTGGCGTTCACAAGTTTAGAAGGTGTTATTGAAGAAGCTTTACTGAGTTGCTATAGTATAGTTTTGTGGATGATACGCATAGCTGTGGCTCAAAATCAGTAGTGTCGGGAGTGAATGCTTAACTTTGCGGATTTGGTACCAACGAAGCAGGCTGAATTTAATTATATTTCTTGCATCTTCGGCATTGGAAATGTGTTTACTACAGTGCAAACGTAAAATGCTATTGTGTCCCAATACATTTCAACAGAGCACTAGACCATGATTCCTGTTTGCCTGTCATGTCAAACATAGATTTATAGTAAAATACTATTCGGAACTATGTTCCAATCACAAATTTACAAAAATGCTGTAAGGTATTCTGCCACTGCAGCAATGCTTTACGTGGAATTATTTTCATATAACATCTGAATACCACCCAAGAAAACTCCACCTCGCTTAATACAAAGTCTCCTGCCTCTAGTTTGGAACAAAATGACATTTCTTTGTCCCAGCCCCCCATTTTGTTTTGCAACATTTCAAATAACACTAGATCAGCTCTGCTGAAACCACAGCAGTATGTGGTTGAAATGCAGTTCCCTGCTGCACCTTATTTAGAGTTGATTGCCAAAACAACCACCTACAAGCAATCAATTATCGCATGGGTCAGGCAGGTGATTCATCATTACAAAGATCATGTAAAGGGAGTCATTTATGGCACAGGTCAGACTCGGGTGGTCAGTGCTGACAGAGGAATAATGAGTGACCCCTTTTATATGGTTTTGCAGACAAGCAGCATCTGGTGATTAATCTATTACCGTGGCACAGTTCCTGCACCTGGGTTCGAGTGACTTTTCCGGAAAGGTCATGTTGAAGTCTGCACAACCGTTATAGAAAAATTACCAAGACACAGAGATCACAATCGCTGGATGCAGCAAAGATGCTGTACCACTTTTAAAACATATTATTAGTTTCAGCGCAAAGCTGTCGAATAAAGACTGGGAAACAAATGCAATGATAACAGAATATTGACTCTAATGTAGTTTTGAAACAGAGGGCAGAATGTGATGATGAAAATTGAAAAGAAGTATGGAGCTTCTGTGATCCAGCTGAGGTCGTTACCTAATATAGTGACGAAATGCCTGAAAATGAACCTTCCAGATCAGCGAGCAAACCTACATCCATTTTTTGAACAAGATGTTAGGCTAAGGCTACATCTGACTTCATGGCTCAAGGTAAAAGATCCCTCTGCACTATTTTGAAGAAGGGGAGGACAGTTCTTTCTCATGTCCTGGCTCGAACAACATCACCGTAGTGAATATGCTCATTATCACACTGCCATTTTTGGGACCTTGGTCTATGAAATGATTCCCACACAACAACACTGACCGTAATTCAAAATATAGGAAATTGATAATGGAATACTTCACAGCATCCTTCAGTTATAAGGCAGTCCTAGCAGTAGCAATGTAGTGTATAAATATAAACTTTTATTTCGCTTACGGGGGATTTCTGGTGTGAAATATGCTGCCAGTGAACTTGCTTGAGAGCAATGAAATATATTCAGGATAATACTGGAAGGCAGGCAAGGAGATCTCCTGCACTATACACAACATGGATTCAAACTCAGATCCCAGGGGTAAGCGGATTATGTTCTAATTATTTCAAAATCCAACTTCAGCACATGGCCTTTAAGGAAACGAATTAAAAATTAAATGGTTGTCAATCTCTAGCAAAACTGGAAAGAATGACAGGAAGAGGTAATTGGTATGGAACACAAGTCAATGGCATTCTCCAAAAGCAGCTCAACAAAAGGCAACAAGACATAGGGCAGGGTATTTACCTCTAAGCTAGCTTCCAGTTCAAGATTGTTGGAAGTGCTGCAACTGATCAATTATGACATAAAGCAAGCTCTACTATGACTTAAAACAGACTGAAGTATATTGATTTGAATAACTTGAGGTTTACACAGACACTATCATTATTTGTTACACTGAATCAATATTCCAGTGAGTAAGGCGCAAGTCAGTCAAAAAGCATTTGAATTCATTAACTCTGAAGCTGTAGATTTTACAAAAAACAGTTTGACAGATTTTTGACACAGAAGGGAATACAGGGATAAACGTAAAGCTCTGAGATAAGGGTAGCTTGATCCACAGTTGGGAATAAAACAATTTAGTGCTGCACTAACAGAGATGTTTAAGTTAAGAGTGAAAAGACAGGATATAAATGTTTGTCTACATCATTAATCGAGCTGTCTAGATAAAAATGGAAGAGACAGGATGTGCTGAATAGTCCTTTCCCATAATCTTGTATTCTAACAGCTCATTACACTTTTTGGCTGCCTGTTATCGGTTGCTTAAACTACCAGAGTGACAACTCACTAGTGATGGATTTGGTCATGAAAGAGAAATGTCTAACATAAAAGAATTTGTCAAAATACGGATGTTTTTTATATAGACATATAACACTTTGCCCTGGATGTGGTATGAAAGTTTGTCTATTCTAACAAATGTCTGGCCCACTAACATTGTGACAAAAACAGGTTAAGAATTATCTATAAATATGAAAACATTACAAATTGACTTTCAAATCTTTATTATTGCCCCATTCATTTTATTTTATTCTTTGCTCAATGTTCACACTGGATATGATCCATACTTCAGTAAAATAGGTTTTTCCAAATGTTTAGGAAGACTATGAACAGATTTCAATGTTGCTTCCTTTTCCTTTTCTATGATTTCATTAACTGGAATTTGCATGGAATATGCAGCACAGAAACAAGACATGAGA
The DNA here is from genome assembly GCF_020745735.1 of Hemiscyllium ocellatum. Lineage (NCBI taxonomy): Eukaryota > Metazoa > Chordata > Chondrichthyes > Orectolobiformes > Hemiscylliidae > Hemiscyllium > Hemiscyllium ocellatum. Next base: position 29,271,995 of record NC_083429.1, on the reverse strand, counting down.
AGTTTCACTTTATCGAATGCCTTTATCGAACGTCCTTACATTCCTCTCTCCCTCATTCCTATAACGCTTCTCCTTGAACGCTTCTATGCTATTAGCAAGTTCCACATTCTAAAACTCTCTGGGTAAAAAGGAAGATGTTCACTTGTGAAAGATTAAGTACATTTGCTCTGTCTAATGGATTCAATAAATATTTTGATAACAATAATAGATAACTTCATAACCATGTGATGGCGTAAATATTTAGTAGTCTAATGATAGTTCAGGACAAGGAGGAAATAATGCACTGTAGAGATATCATCTAAAAATTTTTCATCTCATCTTTGGAGGACAGTAATTCCAGCAGGGCCCACAGATGGCAATACAGAAATACAGAAAATAAGGTTAGAATGTCTTCAGGCATAATGTTAACTGAAGCAGTTCAGACATTAAGCAATGTGAGAATTCTTGTTTGAGTGTCATTTTGTGTTAAAGTACTGTACATTTGCAATGTGGGCCTAACTGGAAATCCACTCAAGTGGAAAACATATCAAATAACCTTCAATTGCAATTGAACAGAGTCTAACTGACTAGCATATACATACAGAAGATTAAAAATGAAAAAGTACAGATTTGAAAATCCCATTCATTTGAAAGATGACTGTGGAAAATATTTTGGGAAAAAAAAACAGCTTGATAAAAAGGAAGTATACTGTGAGGTGGTCACTTAGAACTATAAGCTTTCATCAGCCTTTTCATTTCATATCTAATGAAGGCAAATCATTGGAGGAAGTTGCGAAAATTTCAAAATCCCCCTTTAAACTGTGATGTCTCACATCATTAAAAATTAACTATAATGGTTATCTAACATTTTTTGCAATGCTGTTGAATGAAAAATTGCACCTAATTGACAGGCCTCAGTGTTGTCCTCCTAAGCAACAGTGAGTTGATATTTTATAATCACATTGCTTCAGGTTATTCTTGGCAACAGAGTTTGAAAGTTTATACATTGTGGTGAAGGATCAGTGGACCACAGATGACAGCAGTCAACCAGTTACTGCTATCCCTAATACCCTAATAATGAAAAAAAAGACTGTCTCCTGCCTTTCAGAGAACTATCACCATGGGCAGAGCCAGAGGCAGAAACTTCCTCTGACAAGGGGCCTGTTAGCCTTATGCAATGGGACCTCACCTGATCTCTGAAAGCAGCCATCCCCAGCGAGTTGTGAGATAGTGACCTCTAGGTAAATCAAGCCACCACCCGATAACAGACTTGCACCTCAAGGAATGGCTGTACATCGTTTTGAGAAGCTACCAGTGATCACACAGATCCAAGAAGAATATGCTGGGTGTGGGAGACTGGGAAGCCCTGTCAAATGATGGGCATACTTTGGATTTTTTTGTTCACTTTAGAGAGGATGTGCTTGCCCATCTGCTCCATATGAATTGATCAAACACTCAATCATCTTATGCATTTCAAGGGGTGGTGCTCATAAGCCTGGAATACAGTGTTGTTTCTCCAAGTTTCTTAGGGCAATCACATATTGCTGATACTTAACTACTTTGCCTGGACATCACTCATGTGCACCAAGACGCAGACAACCTTAATTCTCTGACAGTCAATGCATTGCTACTTATGTATTGTATATATTAACATGCTTGTGCAGTTATTCAGTGGGATTCCGAAAGAAAGATGAAGAACAAATCCTAGCTCCGCATACATTATTACTCCCATGAGCAGAAATCTGCCATTATCAGGTTAAAAATGGGTGAGGACAGGGTGGGATGAGGGTGGAAGCAGATAAAGGTGTTAGAGACATTATTACAGGGCTGGATTTCAGTGACCATATTCCTTCCTTTTAAATTCATAGATTCCTTGAGATGTGCAGCATGGAAACAGACACTTCGGTCCATTTTGTCCATGTCGATCAGATATTCAAAATTAAAAGTCCCATTTGCCAGCATTTGGCACATATCCCTCTAAACTCTCCCTGTTCAGATACCCATCCAGATGCCTTTTAAATGCTGCAATTATACCAGCTCCACCATTCCCTCTCACAGCTCATTCCATACACATTACATAAGTTTATAAAGTCATGAGTGGCGTGGATAGAGTGATTGGTCAAGGTGAGTCCAAAACTAGAGAGCATAACTTTAAGGTGAAAGGGTAAAGATTTAAAAGGGACCTGAGGGACAACAATTCCACATAGGGTGGTGCACTGAGGACTGTGGTTAGCACTGCTGCCTCACAGCACCAGGGTCCCAAGTTCGATTCCAGCCTCGGGCGACTGTCTGTGTGGAGTTTGCCCATTCTCCCCATGTCTGCGTGGGTTTCCTCTAAGTGCTCCGGTTTTCTTCCACACTCCTAAGATATGCAGGTCAGGTGAATTAGCCGTGTTAAATTGCCCATAGTGTTAGGTTCATTAGTCAGAGGGAAATGGGTCTGAGTGGGGTACTCTTCAGAGGGTTGGTGTGGACTGGTTGCACCGAAGGGCCTGTTTCCACACTGTAGGGAATCGAATCTAATCTAATCACATCCCATAACTGAATGCTAGGAATCTCCCATTTCAGCCCATTCTGCCCTCCAGTGGCAGGTTCTCCCAACATGAGTTGATTGATGTTGGATCCTTGAAGATGAAGTCATCATTTGCAGAGTCCAACATAGATTTGACCTTGAGTGAAAACGTTTAGCACAAGAACAGTTTATGACATCATGCACACTTTCTTTGTAATCACAATATGAAATTGTTTGCAATTGTTGAAGAATACAACTTCATCAGACGGAATGTTAAATATAGGACATTATTTTCTGCTGATAATTCATAGAATAGCTGCATTGTCAAAAAGTAGAGAGAGTTTCAAGCACAGATGATGAAAAATTCGATCACTGATGTGAAATTAGGAGAACTACACTCTAATGACTTATATGGATGTAGATTTTCATTTGTCAGAGTTGATTATAAAAACTCCCTTTCACTTTAACTAATAAATTGTAAGTGGCTAGACGTTCAAGATTATTGAATCTTTACAATAGAAACCACAACATTCCCTTTTTTCTAATGCCATGAGTTTTGACACAAAAACGTATTTTTGTATTCACCTATTTGAATGGTGCTTTTAGGATCTCAGCCAATTATACAGAAAAACAAAATCTGTTTTGACTTTTCAGGCTCAAATAGAAATATAAGCACAAGAAACATGAGCAGCTAGCTAATTATAAAGGGCGACCAAATTATCCAATTAATGTTTATATGATGCAATGATTTGACAGGAAACCTGTAAAGAAATTCTAAACAGTCAAGAATTGGCAATTGGGTGGAACTAAAGCAAGTAAAGATTTCCGCCATTTTGTTTTTGTCTGTGTCCAATTGTATAACAGATATTTGGAGAAAGTGAGGGCTGCAAATGTTGAAGATCAGAGTCGAGAGTTTGGTGCTGGAAAAACAAAATCGTTCCTGATGAAGGGCTTATGCTCGAAATGTCGATTGTCTTGCTCCTCCAATGCTGCACTTTGCCAGTACTACACTCCACAATAGATATTTTCCAATCAATCTGCACAGAGAAGTTATTTTACACCTCTGGGTTAGATGGGACTTGAATCCAGGGCACCTGGCTCAAAGCTTGGGAAACTACTACTAGACCACAAGTGTTTGAGAGACTGGCATTTTCACCACTCCTCAGAAACAAGCAGCTATTTCAAGTCTTTCATCTCCTGATTGAAACAATAAGTGAAAGTGAGAAACTGAGGTGAAAGGTCAAATCGCCAAGACAGAAAATTGTCAGTTATAGATGAGGAAACACAATTTTTAAGCAATTACTTGATGATAAAATAGCTTCAAAGTCTGTATTTTGCAGATGAAATTATAATGGTTCATTTTAAAGCTTTGGAAAGGAATGAATGAGTATTTAGGAGAAAGCATGAAAAGGTGAACCTTCGAAAATGTAACGGGGAATAACATTCAATGTGACTGGACAAGTATCTCAGGAACCAAAGCCTCTTCCCACCATAGCAGATGATGATATTTAAATATAAGTCATAAATCTGGAATATAATCTTAGTTTCAGAGATGATGCTCATAATAATTACTGTTATAACAGCCTATCTCGTTCACCTTCCTATCTGAAAGATGTTGTGAAACTTGAAAGGGTTCAGAAAAGATTTACAAGGATGTTGCCAGGGTTGGAGGATTTGAGCTATTGGGAGAGGCTGAACAGGCTGGGGCTGTTTTCCCTGGAGCGTCAGAGGCTGAGGGGTGACCTTATAGAAGTTTATAAAACCATGAGGGGCATAGATAGTATAAATCGACAAAGTATTTTCCCTGCGGTGGGGAGTCCAGAACTAGAGGGCAGAGATTTAGGGTGAGGGGTAAAGATAAAAAAGAGACCTAAGGGGCAACTTTTTTCACTCAGAGGGTAGTATATGTATGGAATGAGCTGCCAGAGGAATTGGTGGAGGCTGCCACAATTGCAACATTTAAAAGGCAATTGGATGGGTATATGAATAGGAAGGGTTTAGAGGGATATGGGCCAGCTACTGGCAGGTGGGGCTAGATTGGGTTGGGATATCTGATCGGCATGCATGAGTTGGACCGAAGGGTCTGTTTCCGTACTGTACATCTCTATGAGTCTATGACTAGTGTGTTTTAGGGAAGGAAATTGTCCTACACGGGCTTTAATGTGGTTGATTCTCAGCTGCCCTCTGCAATAGTTGGGCAAGCAACTCAGATTAAGAGCAATTAGGGATAGGCAAGAAATGCTGACCTCGCCAGTGAAGCCCACATCTTGTAAAGAAAAGAAAATGGACGGAGTTTCAGGATATGGATGTGTGGATCAAAGTATTTTTGATCAAATTTGTGTTATGTCTTAGAGTTAGTATGTCGGATACCTTTAAGAGAGGTGATCGTGGTCCTATTATCATAACATAGCAAATGTCTGGAGGTTCCCAGGCTTCAGCTTAACAGGAACAACTTGAAGCATGAACTACTGAAGAAAGAATGCTATTGTTTGTGACCGAATATCTTAGCATTAGCCCAGAAGTTGAAGTGTCTCTTGCCTATATTCTATGTACTTATGAGAGCTGGAGCAGGTATCAGTCTTCCAGTGCTACTTTGTTCATGTCCCTTTCTTATGTTACAGGAGCCTATGTAAGTATTGCTACTTTATGTGGCAGGAATTGTCAGGCGAGCCCAGGGTGGACAGAGGAAGCGCATCAGGAATACCCTCAAGGCCTCACTGGCATTCCCACAAACACCTGGGAATCACTGGCGCAAGAAATTCCAAAGAGAGGGAGGGCAGGAAGGCATTGAACACCTGGAGATTTGTCATCAGGTAAAAGCAGAAGCTGGGCGAAAACAGCGAAAGGAGCACGCTGTCAAACCAATGCCCTACCCATCCCTTCCCACGATCACCACCTGCCCCCAAGTGGTCACATTGGTCTGCACAGCCACCAACAGACTCACCCTGAGAGCGGAAGAAAGTCATTCTCATCTGCCCAGGGTCACCAATTGTGATGAAATACCTGCTGTGGGCAAAAGTCTACATCATGGTGACATGTGTTTCAAAACTGATAAGCAAAGATGACTACAGTGTCATTGATAAAACAGACAAGAGGTTAGAAAGGTTGTGATTGGCAGAAAGAGGGTAGAGGTAACACAATATCAAATATTCCTGAATGCAGGTTTGCGCGCTGTGCTGCAAGGTTCATTTCCAGATGTTTCGTCACCCTACCAGGTAACATCTTCAGTGGCATCACCAACCCAAAGAAACCTAAACATATCAGTAGAAAGTGGGAATCATCAACAGTGCTTCTCCCAGAGGCCTACTGAAGATGTTACATTGAAGAGTGATGAAACATCTGGAAATGAAGCTTCCAGCTCAGCGAGTAAACCTACATCCAGAAGCTCAACCTGAGCTACAAATCTTCTCAAAACTCACAATCAAATATTCTTGTGATTCTTTATTATCTTATTGTCTGGTAATAGTTTGGCAATTCTCAAGCGTTGAATCAATTACAAAGACAAAACTTGTAGCAGTGTGGCACTCCATTATTGCAAATAAAATAAAACTGCTGAGGTAGGGGAAAATTTTAATTTCTCCAAATGAACACCAGAGAACAATTTGACACATCACCAATGACTCAAGGAGGCAGGTTCTGTCAGCCTGAGCTTGAACATCCTCTCCCTTCAGCAGCAACATGTTTTTTTCCTGATCCACTTCAACAACCTACTGTCTCTTTTTGCGATGTTGCCATAGTTACAATGATTACCAAACTTAATGGTCATAAATACATTTACAAAGGTCAGAAAATTCAGAATGTTTACCGTGGATGACAAGCATTTTACAGGTACTGAACTTTACAAAAATGTTTGTAGATATTTCAAGGAGTCATGACTTTCTTTTTGTGATTCTCTCTTCCTCCTATGAAGATGGCCAGTCAAATTGGACAGTCACAGAGGGTTCCATTTTTCTGACAGTGGCAAATAATTAAAACAAAGAGCCATCATTTGTAGATGCACAATGACCTTAGATTACAATAATGTCCTTGGCCAATTGCCACCATTAATGGAGCCCAAATCTATATGTTGGTTGTTCTGCAATTGAGACTGACAAATATTACAGGAATCTTTTGATGTCAGATCAAATACTACCCTTGACTTAAATATAGCAAATAGTAAATATATACATGTGAAGACCTTACCCCTGCTATGAGACTGCTCTTGAGAGTTTTTAAAAAAATATATAGAATCACCCTGGCATAGGAAGCAGCCATTCAGCCCAACAATTACACACCAACACTCTGAAGACATTCCTACCCAGGCCCATTCCCTATGTTCCCTGAAGGTAGAATTGAATCCGGGTCCCTGCTGCTGAAAGGAGCAGTGCTAATGACTGAGCCACCCATGCTGCCCACTTATTTCCTAGAAGTCAAATGATCTTACGTCATTTCCCAATGGAAACTGCACACTTATACAACAAGTTCTATATTTATCAGCAATCCACGAGTGTCAATGAAACAGCACCTAGCATTGAATGCCACCCTACCAACAGGGTCATAATTAGTTTTCTTATCCATTAATTTTAAAATGGCTAAAATATTGAGCTTTTCCCAACTGTTGCCTCAGCCAGGATGATCCAGCCAGTATATACTATGGATCAACAATTTCTGTTCTGTGTGTTTCGAGACTAGTGCACTTATCCAAGTTGGTTGCAAGAAGACCATTAAAACATAAGGTACAGGAGCAGAACAAGGCCATTCAGCCCAATGAGTTGAGAGTGCGGTGCTGGAAAAGCACATCAGGTCAGGCAGCATTCAAGAAGCAGTGTAGATTTAGCTTAATACTGGATCAAGATAGACAGGAGGATCTAGTGAAGCTTAAAATGCACAACTCCACCTTATGATAATTCAATTCGTGCACAAGTCATGTTCATCATCTTCCTGTCGTCTGTTATTTCGAATGGATAAGTCACAAGTCCTGCAAAGACGGGTAAGTGTTATAGCGGCAGTTGTCGATTCAAAAGGAGCTGTAGCTGTGATCCCAAACAGAGGTGGCTCAGACCCTGGATTCCCTTTAGATTGCTAGGAAGAAGTGGGCCTCCGTAAGAACTGTGCAGCCTTGCACACAGCTCAAAACCCTCATCTGAGTAAAGGTATGTAAATGGAGCCATAATCGTTGTATTGGAAAAGAATAATGGCTGAAGGTAGGACTCCCACCAGTTCCAGAGGTGTATGATAAAACCTCTGAACAGGGTGATTTGAAAGCAACTATGGTGGAATACAGTGAGGTTTGGCTGTGGACTTGTTTATCTCTATCCGTTGTATGTAGTTTCCATTATTCAGTATGCATGCAGACTTGTATAACAGCCTCACCAGATTAGCACTTCATTTTAAATGGTGTTCTTATGTTGTGATAGTATTCCCTACTCTGAGCCAGAAGGGCTGGGTTCAGATTCCAACTGTTCCAGAAACATGTCATAACATCTCTGAACAAGTTGATTAGAAAATAACCAGCTCTGATGAAAGATAAATTCTGTAATGACCTCCACTCTATGATTGCTGCTGTGCCAAACTCAGACAAGCCATTCACTTCTGGTGACTTCAATGCAGTGTGAGCGCATATCAACTAGTGCAGGAAGCAATTGTAAGAAGAGAAGGAGTTGCCAGCTGTGACAGCAACAGCATCCTCTTGCTGAAGTGTGTTCTGAACATAAGCTCATCATCACCACACAGATATTTTCGCTGCCATATCGTAGTAAGACCTTTGGATGCACCCCACCCCCTTCAAAATTAACGCATTGGCATCTGGTTGACAATGCTATCACCCAGACACAATCTGTATGAAGAGCAGCACTGACTAGTGGAGTAACTACCAGCTTAATATTTCACACTGAAACATCAAGATCTGTCCCTGAGAAACTGCAGAACTCTCTCATTTGCCTCAGGTTCTAATTGGCATTTGTGAAGGAATCTCTCTCTCAAAGAGACTATGTACAGCAAAAATAGACATTCACTGCATGACCTTCAGGGATATAGCTTACTCCATTACTCCAGAGACCGCTGCCTAATCTCTTACAAGCACAAGATTCGTTTGATAACAAACGAAGTAATCCAGAAATTACTGGAGAAGAAATGTCATCTTTCTTAATCTTTACTTCAAAGATAAGTCATAATTAATCAAGTAAGTGTCTATTCAAACATCGAGAGCAATAATGCAAAACTTAGAGCGTGCAAGCTTTTTTTTGCTGAATTAGATGGGATTTTCAATCACACAGTGAGTACATAGACTGGAAGTGATTCTATGATGCTGACTTCAGATCTTTGTCTTTCAATTTTCAATGCTGACCTATGAATATTGCTCATAGAAAGGACTCAAATTCTAAAAAGATGGAAGAGCTCTTTTATGACATCCTCAATCAGTCTTCATTCATCAATAAAAGTTCAATGTACAGACTACCACAGGTTACCATCAATTCCTCTCCATGTGTCTTCATCAAGTTAAATCAAATGCCTGTCTCCTGGCAAAACTTCAGGAGCCAATGCTATCCCACAACTACAAGGCTGTGGATGATTGCTTCGTCAAGAAGTTCACTGGACTCCTTAAAGCAATAACATGACAGAATGTAAATATGCCATCACTTTACACCTGTACAAGTGAAATAAAAAATACTAGCCGATCTGACAACAAACACGGTAGAGTAACATCTCACTCCATCACAAATAGAACATTCACCAGAATCCCCCTGGACAATGTAATGCAACATCTTGATAACAAAAACTGTTGGAAGGTTGTGGTGGTTTCATGCAAGGTAAATGAAAGACTGGAATAGTGCCTGCCAGTTATTAGCTCCAACAAAAACACCAAGATCTGACACTGGACCTCTGCATCACGTTTGTGCTCAGACTTTGACATGATTAGGCACACAGACCTCTGGGAAGGAATGAAGAAATTCAGCTATCTTGGGAAATCCAATACAACGCTTTGACAGTCCAATAATTGCTTCTCACGTGGCCCCCAGAATGATGCTGAGTTTTATGACTCATTTCTATTCACTAATGGAGTTAATTCGCACTTTGTGGAAGCCGAACCCTCTTATATATGTGTCTATCTTTTTTTTTAAATAGAATGTCTGATCGTGATCCTGGCAACAAAATCAAATATTACATGGACATGAAGCCAGTCAACCTGAGATGACACCTGCCAAAGACTAAGGACACGAAGGTCACAATTTGTAATTTTAAGTTTGCCTTTAATAGGCATTCAGTTTTACGTTTAGCATGAAGAAAACTAAAGTAATGCACCACCCTGCTCCATGAAAGCCTTCTCTTAAGCCCAATGTTTCAGTCTTTGACCAGAACCTGTCAGCAGGGGAAAGGTTCAATTATTTTTGCAGCACAGTCTAGTGAGCTGTCTGCATTGTTAAGATGTATGTAAGAACTGACAAAAAAATGTCTTGCCTTTGGCAGACTTTGAACATCAGTCTGGGAATGAAGTGGAGTAAATTTTTTTGACCAAAGTAAAATTCTATAGAACAATAGTTTTGTCTACTTTGCTCTACATATGTACGACTTGGACAGTTCACCAATATTGTGTCCACAAGCTCAACCAAATGCTATTTCTAGAAGAAAACAAGATGGCAGGAAAAATATATCACACCCAAACTGGTCCAGTGTGGCTGATTTCCTTCCCTAAAGTACATTAGTGAATCAGAAGAGTTTTTACAACAATCAATCACAGTTTGACAGTCACCATTTTCTGACACTAGCTTCCAATTCTAAATTTATTGATTGAATTGAAATTCCATCAGTTGTCATGGGGGATTCAAAGCCATACCCTGAGAACATTAGCTTGACCTTCTGGATTCTATCCACACACATTACTATGGAGCTACCATCTTCACAATATTGAAAGAAGCATAACTGAATCTGTTCACATAGCCAGAGTACCTGACGCACTTACTAAAATGAAACTTGTACTGAGCGCTTAGGTCTTGGCTGTGATTTCATGTTGGTGACAGCAAGTGCGAGAAGGACACTATGAAGTCTTCACTGAGCAGTTTTGATTGAACCGTCAAGTCCTGGGAGAAGCTTGCCTCGGATTGCTGAACCAGACGCAACTGAAGAAGAAACTAATGGGCCTCCTTTAAATGAAAATTAATTTCAGATGCAGAGAGAAAATGCAAGGGAAGGAAATTCTGAGCCAGCAATGCTGTCGAAAAGTGCAAGGGTCTGAAAAGGTTAATGCTGAGGTGAACAGTAAGTATTGCCCAAATTGATGATTTCATGAGAGAAACTTCAGGGGAGAACAGCATTCAATTTCAAAGCAATACTACTTAACATCAAGGTTTCTGTCATAATCTCAGTAGCAAGGACTATTATACTAAAGTGGCCTGTATCGAGTTATTATTATGAAATGAACTACATTTTGTTTGTGACAAGAGAATTTTCTCATTAGATGATTGGATAGCTGCGTATGATCACAGTAGACTATGCAGGACCTGCAGATCCCCATCAATAAAGAGGTTGGTGGAAGCAAATTTACCAGCTGGGTCAGACATAATGATGAGCTGTGATGATAATTCCTCTTACAATAAGCAACTTGTCCAAATCTCAATTGTCTGTTGTAAGCCCATAACAAATTGGAGCAGAAGTAGAACAATTGGCCTATTGAGTCCACAAAACATCAGATTCTTTCAATCATTCAATGATTGAAAATCTGACTATCTCAGCCTCAAATATACTTAATGACCTTACCTCAACATCCCCTGTCATGAAGAATTCCACAGATTCACCATCGTTTGAAAATCATCCTCCTTTTCTCTGTTTTAAATGAGAGACTCCTTACTTTGAGATTATGCCGTCTGGTCCAAGGTTCACCCAAAAGGGGGAACTACATCTAAACATCAACCTTTTCAAGGTGCCGAGAAAACTTACATTTTTCAATAATATCTCTCATTATCCTGAACTCCAGTGAGTACTTGCCTCAATTAAAAGGGACTTGCCACGAGAATCAGGCCTCCATTTGTTTTGGGAGCTGTGAGGAGACAAAGAGGGAGAGAGGAGCAGGGGCTGTTGGGAAGCAAGTTTCCCTCTTAAAATGGGCTTGCCTTGAGTGTCAGGTCTCCATTACTTTTGGGGGGTGGGGGTGGTGCAGCAGAGAGAGAGAGACAGACAGAGAGAGATTCTTCTGGAATTTAGAATAGTGGGAATGGTGATTAGGGTAGTTGAATGTTCCTCCTGCAGAATGTTCCTGACTACATCTGCTGGAAGTGCACCCAACTCCAGCTCCTCGAAAACCACATTAGGGAACTGCAGCTGGAGCTGGCTGAATTTTGAATCATTCGGGAGGAGAAGGAGGTTATTGAGTGGAGTTACAGGGAGGTAGTCACTCCTCAGGTACAAGAAAATGTCAGATGGGTTCCACTCAAGAGGTGGAAAGGAAACCAGCAGATAGCGCAGGGATTCCCTGTGGCCATTCCCCTCAATAACAAGCATGCCATTTTGGACACTGTTTGGAGGGGACTTACCAGGAGTAGGCCATAGGGTACAGGTCTTTGGCACAGAGTCTGTCCCTGTTGCTCAGAAGGGAAGGGGAGAGAAGAGTGGAGCATTCGTCACTGGGAACTGCATTGTTAGGGGGACAGATAGGAGGCTCTGTGGGAACGAGAGAGACTCAAGGTTGGGTGTGTTGCCTCCCGGGTGCAGGGTTTGTGATGTCTCAGATCATATTTCTGGGATCCTTGAGGGGGAGGGCGAGCAGCCCCAAGTTGTAGCCCACATAGGCACAAACAACAAAGGTAGGAAGAGGGATGGGGATTTAAGGCAGAAATTCAGGGAGCTAGGGTGGAAACTTACAGCTAGAACAAACAGAGTTGTTATCTCTGGTTTGTTGCCTGTGCTATGTGCTAGCGAAGCGAGGAATTGGGAGAGAGAGGAGTTGAACATGTGGCTACAGGGGTGGTGCAGGAGGGAGGGTTTTGGATACCTGGATAATTGGAGTTCATCCTGGGACTTCTACATACAAGATGGTCTACACCGGAACCAGAGGGGTACCAATATCCTGGGGAAAGAATTTGCTATGCTTGTCAGGAGGGTTTAAACTAATTCAGCAGGGTGGATGGGAACCTAACTTGTACTTCCAATGTCCAGGAGGTTGAGAGTAGTGAGTTCAGAAATATGGTTTTAAGCTTGCAAGAGTGCACTGGCAGGCTGGAAGATAGTTTGAAGTGTGTTTACTTCAATGCCAGGAACACTCGGAATAAAGTGGGTGAACTTGCAGCATGGGTTGGTAGTGGGGCTTTGATGTTGTGGCCATTTCGGAGACATGGATAGAGCAGGGCCAGGGATGGTTGTTGCAGGCTCCGGGATTTAGATGTTTCAGGAAGAACAGAGAAGATGGTAAAAGAGGGGGAGGTGTGGCATTGTTAGTCAAGGTCAGTATAATGGTTGCAGAAAGGACATTTGAGGACTTGTCTACTGAGGTAGAGGTTGAGGTTAGAAACAGGAAAGGAGAATTCACCCTGTTGGGAGTTTTCTATAGGCTTCTGAACAGTTCCAGAAATGTAGAGGAAAGGACTGCAAAGATGATTCTGGATAGGAGCAAGAGTAACAGGCTAGTTGTTATGGAGGACTTGTATAGTTGCAGCGTGATATTGCAGCTCCAGAACTCAATCCCTCTATAAATGAAACCTAACACGCTGTATGCCTTCTTAACAGCACTATCCACCTGGATGGCAATTTTCAGGGATCTATGTACATGGACTTCAAGATCCCTCTGCACATACACACTACCAAGAATCTTTCCATTGACCCAGCACTCTGCCTTCCTGTTATTCTTCCCAAAGTGCATCGCCTTACATTTAGCTGCATTGATCTCCATTTGCCACCTCTCAGCACAATTCTGCAGTTTATCCAAGTCCCCCTGCAACCTGTAACATTCTTCCAAACTGTCCACTACTCCACTGACTTTAGTGTTGTCTGCAAATTTACTAATCCATCCACCTATGCTTGTGTCTAGGTCATTTATAAAAATGACAAATAGCAGTGGTCCCAAATCAGATCCTTGTGGCACACCAACTGTAACCGGACTCCAGGCTGAATATTTTCCATCAACCACCACTCGCTGCCTTCTTTCAAAAAGCCAGTTTCTAATCCATACTGCTAAATCACTCTCAATTCCATGTCTCTGCATTTTCTCCAACAGCCTACCATGTGGAACCTTATCAAAGGATATACTGAAGTCCAGGTATACCATGTCAACTGCCCTATCCTCATTTGCTTAGTCACCTTCTCAAAAACCTCAATGAGATTTTCTCAACAGAAGTAAGGCTCACTGGTCTATAATTACCTGGGTCATCTCTACTGCTCTTCTTGAACAAGGGCACAGCATTTGCAATCCTCCAGTCCTGTAGACGATGACGACTCAAATATCAAAACCAAAGGCTATCTCCTCCCTAGCTTCCCAGAGAATCCTTGGATAAATCCCAACCAGCCCAGGGGACTTGTCTACTTTCACTCCTTCTAGAATTGATAACACCTGTTTGTAACTAATCTTGATCCTTTCTAGTCTAATATCTCATACCTCATTCTTCTTTTCTACAATATTCTCCTTTTCCTGAGTGAAAACCAATGAGAAATGTCCATTTAGCATCTCGCTGATCTCCACAGGGCCCACACTCAACTTTCCACCTCTGTCTTTGACTGGCCTTATTCCTACCCTCATCATCCTTTTATTCCTCACATACCTATAGAAAGCTTTAGGGTTCTCCTTTATTCTATTTGCTAAAGACTGCTTGTGTCCTCTCTTTGCTCTTCTTAACTCTCTCTTTAAATTATTCCTAGCTGATCTGTAACTCTCCATTGCCTCATCTGTACCATCTTGCCTCATCAACACATAAGCCTCCTTCTTCTTAACAAGAGATGCAGTTTCTGTAGTAAACCACAGTTCCCTTACCTTATCACTTCCTCCCCTGCCTGACAGGGACATACCTATCATGGACACGCAATATCTGTTTCCATTGTCTACATCGCCTGCATTTTGCTACCCCATTGTATGCATCCTAATTCTTGCCTAATCGCATTATAATTGCCCTTGCCTCATCAATAACTCTTGACTTGTGGCATGTACCTATCCCTTTCCATCACTAAACTAAATGTAACTAAATTATGGTCACTCTCTCCAAGATGCTCACCTACAACTAAATCAAACACCTGGCCTGGTTCATTACCAAGCACCAGATCCAGTGTGGCCTCCCCTCTTATCAGACCTTCGGCATACTGTGTCAGGAAACCCTCTTGCACACATTGGACAAAAACTGAACCATTCAATGTACTAGAGTTGTAGCATTCCCAGTCAATGTTGGGGAAGTTAAAGGACCCCATAATGACCACCCTGTTCTTTTCACTCCTACCCAGAATAATTTTACTAATCCTCTCTTCCACCTCCTTGAAACTTTGTGGAGGCCTATAAAAAACACCAAGCAGTGTGCCCTCTCTTGTCCTGTTTCTAACCCCAGCTCACACTACCTCAGTGGATGAGTCCTCATCAAAAGTTCTCTCAGACACCATTATACTATCCTTGACTAACAAGGCCACACCTCCCCCTCTTTTACTGCCTTGCCTATTCTTAATGAAAGATCTAAACCCTGGAAACTGCAACATCCATTCCTTACCCTGTTTTATCCATGTCTCCAAAATGGCCACAACATCGAAATCCCAGGTACCTATCCAAGCCGCAAGCTCACCTACCTTATTTCGGATACTTCTGGCATTGAAGTAGACACACTTCAAACCAGTTTGCTGTCTGCCAGCACATTCCTGTGACCCTGAAATCCTGTCCCTGTCCTCCCTACTCACATCTCCTGTGCACTGCAATGATATCTCCATTTCCTATCCCCTTGCTGAGCTAGTTTAAACCCACCTGAATAGCACTAGCAAATTTCCCACCAGGATATTAGTACCCTTCTGGTTCAAGTGAAGACAGTCCTGTTTATATAAGCTCCGACTTCCCCAGAATGAGCCCAACTTATCCAAGAACCTTAAACCCTCCCTCCTGCACCATCCTTGCTGCCACGTGTTCAGCTGATATCTCTCCCTATTCCTTGTCTTGCTGTCACATGGCACGGGTACCAGGGATAACAAATCTGTTTGTTCTAGCTCTCAGCTTCCACCCTACCTCCCTGAAATCCTGCCTTACATCCCTATCCCTCTTTCTACCTATGTTGTTTGGTACCTACATGGACAACGTCTTGAGGTTGGTCACCCTCTCCCTTCAGGACCCCAAAGATACAATTCGAGACACCACGGACCCTGGCACTTGGGAGGCAACACACCAATAAGCCTTCTATCTGAGCCTCTAACTATTGAGTTCCCAATGACTAACATTCTCCTCCTTTCCCTCCTTCCCTTCTGTGCAACAGGGACAGGCTCTGTGCCAGAGACCTGGGCCCCACTGCATGCCCCTGGTAAGTCTTCCCCTTCAATAGTATCCAAAACAGTATACATGTTTTTCAGGGGAATGACCACAGGGGATCCCTCCACTGACTGTTTTGTCCCTCTTCGAACAGTCACCCAGCTTTCTTCATGCCTAGGAGTAACTACTTCCCTGTAACTCTTATCTAACACTGCCTCTGCCTCCCGAATAATCCAAAGTTCATCCAGCTCCAGTTCCCTAACACAGTCTTGAAAGAGTGAAAGTTGGGTGCACTTCCTGCAGATGTACTTGGATGGGGCACTAATGGCACCCCTCACCTCAAACATCATGCAGGATGAACATTGCTCTCCCTGCACTGCCATCCCTGCTCGACCCCTTGTCACAAAGTAAAAAAGGAGTGCTGCTTACCTGATATGCCCCTGGTCTTTAAGGTTAGAGGAGGTGGGTGGGAGGACCTACAAAGGTAGGGTCTTGGGTTGAGAAGACACTGACTTATATAGCTCGACTTAAATAAAACTAAGAAGTCCCTCCTTTCCCAGAAACCTCTGCTCTCTGACTTCAACTTTAAAAGCACAAATCATGGAAGCTTTGGAAAGTGTTCAGAGGCAATCTGTTAGGATGTTGCCAAGTATGAAGTTAAAGTCTTTTGAGGAAAGGCTGAGGGACTTGAGGCTATTTTTATTAGAGAGAAGAAGGTTGAGAGGTGACCTAATTGAGACATATAAGGTAATCAGAGGGTTAGGTTGGTTGGACAGTGAAAGCCTTTTTCCTCAGATGGTGATGGCTAGCATGAGGGGACATAGCTTTAAATTGAGAGGTGATAGATATGGGACAGATGTCAGAGGTGGTTTCTTTACTTAGCGAGTAGTAGGGGCATGGAAGGCACTGCCTGCAACAGTAGTAGACTCGCCAACTTTAAGGGCATTTAAGTGGTCATTGGATAAACATATGGATGAAAATGGAATAGTATAAGTTAGATGGGCTTCAGATTGGTTTCACAGGCCTGTGCAACATCAAGGGCCGAAGGGCCTGTACTGCACTGCAATGTTCTGTGTTCTATGTTCCATGAGTACAACCTACTCAACCTCTCCGAATAGGACAATCCCTCCATACTTGGGATAGCTTTGTGGACCTTCTCTGGACTGCCTCAATTTTGTCCTCTTTGCAGTTGAACCTTTTAGGTGCATATCTGCTTTGGTAGTCAGCTACCGGAATCCTCCCAAAGTCCCAAGAAAGTGACAATGTTCTTCAATGTAAGATGTTAAGCTCTTGTTGTGTCTGGTTAGAAATGCTCCATTCCTAATGTCACAAAGAAGAGAGCAAGAGGGCATAGGTTTAGGTGAGAGGGGTAAGATTTAAGAAAGACTTGAATTGCAACTTCTTCACTCAGAGAGTGGTTCGTATATGGAATGGGCTGCCAGAGAAAATAGCTGAGGGAAGTACAAAAGTAATGTTTAAAATAACATTTGGATAGATAGTTAGATGGGAAGGGTTTAGAGGGATGTGGACCAAAAATGGGTATTTGGAACTGGCTGAGCGGACACCACGGTCAGCACAGACCAGTTTGGGCTGAAGGACCTGTTTCCATGCTGTATGACTCTGAACACTTTTGCTCTGTAATCTGTACCAGCTTAAATATTAATTAATTTTTACAAGCAGGTAAATTTCTTGAAGCAATTTAATGCTCTACATTTTTCATGAAGTATATTTAAAATATCTTTTAAAATATTTTCAGATATTGTTCAAAGATTGACTTATCTAAGTTTTAATGGAACAAGGAACCAATAAAACTGCTGCCATAGACTCCTTTCATTTTTCGACTTTCTGGAAGATATGAATCAGAAGGGCAAGGCTGACAAGCGCCAGGGAAGCCTCGATCCCTATCCATTTATAATCTCATTTCCCATCTGTAGATCCAGGTGGATTACTTCTTCGTGACCTCTAAACAGTACGCTGAAGGCTGTTCTTTCCTTGTGAAGCAATAACTAGGCTGGACCAGCTGCCAGACAGCTGTGGGCACAGCCTACTGGGGATAATTTCAACTGACTAAGAACCGAAGTCTCAGTCAAATCAGCTTGTGTAATGTTCTTGTGAAGTAATTAAGAATTCTTGTTTGTTTCTTAATAAGCATTATAATAATAATTCTTGGTCACTGAATGCTGTTGAGCTCTGCACTTCAACTTTCAAAGCTTCAATTTGAAGATCAAGAACATTCTGATGTTTCAAAGTGCAGGCATTCTCCAGCATGTCACAAAAATATCCTGTGTGTAACATTCCTTTGTCAGTGGCAGAAAAACCTGTCAATAAATGTCACTAAATAAAAACCAAAAGAACTGCGGATGCTGTAAATCAGAAACGAAAACAGAAGTTGCTGGAAAAAGCTCAGCAGGTCTTGCAGCATTTGTGAAGAGAAACCAAAGTTAACACTTTGGGCCCAGTGACCCTTCCTCAGAACCCTCCTTTTCTTTATTTTAAGTTAATGCCTAAATATGTTCCATAAAGACAAGTAAAAATTAGAAATTTGAATGCAATGTCATGCCATCATTGATATTAAGTATTTGGCATGAAGAAGGTTAAGAATTTCTACATAAATACATAATGTCTCATGTGCCATATGAAAAGTTACATTCATATGATTTGATGTCTCTATTGAATAGTGTTTGATGAGATTGTTACAATCCCAAGAGCAGCGAAGTGCATGGAAATCTGAAAAGACATTGGGTCAAGACAAATTTTTCTGGCATTGATGTGACAAAGCTCTCAGTCTGGACTACGCGGTAATTTTATGATAATTATTTCAATGCCATGAGTTCTGCCTTGGGATCTGATCTCTGGGGTCCATACACAAATGCAGGATAATATGATTGACTGAGAAGCAGATCGAAAATAGAAACAATTCTGCCAAGGGAAGCAAAACACTATCTGATCAGGAGAGTAAGCATCAGCAATCTGCTTCAGTGTTCTGTAATTCTCTCCACTGTCAAACATTCATTTTAGTGTGAAATACGACAATCAGAATGGAGACACAGCAGTAAAACAAAAGCTAGCTTTAAAGCGCCTGCACCTTTTCTTCACTTTCAGAGAATAGCCTGCGATCCATCAAAATCAACCCTCCAAACAACACCTCACCCTTCAGTACTGTGGACTCCATCATGTTTTTTGACAAAGTTCGCTATTTTCATAATTTGATTACTGCTTTACATTACTCAATTCTATCACAATGCATAAATTAAATTATTGAACAGGAGAAATATAGATCAATTCAAGATGAAGCTATCCCCTTGAAAGTGCAACTGTTTAGCTGAGATCATAAGACTGGAGACTCAACTTGTTGAGACATTTATGGCTTTTCTAACCTTTTAGAATGGGCACTGTGTACTCAAAAATAGAATTTTTAAAAGAGTTTAAAGTTGTAGTGGTTCTGTTCGCCGAGCTGGAAGTTTTTGTTGCAAACGTTTCGTCCCCTGGCTAGGAGATATCATCAGTGCTCTGGAGCCTCCTGCGAAGCGCTTCTTTGATGTTTCTTCCGGTATTTATAGTGGTCTGTCCTTGCCGCTTCCGGTTGTCAGTTTCAGTTGTCCGCTGTAGTGGTTGGTATATTGGGTCCAGGTCGATGTGTTTGTTGATGGAGTTTGTGGATGAATGCCATGCCTCTAGGAATTCCCTGGCTGTTCTCTGTCTGGCTTGCCCAATGATAGTGGTGTTGTCTCAGTCGAATTCATGTTGCTTGTTGTCTGAGTGTGTGGCTACTAGGGATAGCTGGTCGTGTCGTTTCGTGGCTAGTTGGTGTTCATGTATACGGATTGTTAGCTGTCTTCCTGTTTGTCCTATATAGTGTTTTGTGCAGTCCTTGCATGGTATTTTATAAACTACATTAGTTTTACGCAAACCAACAGCCACGCTCAGACAGCAACTTACTAGAACAAAGGAGCCAATACCCAACATGAGCAAAACTAATGTAGTTTATAAAATACCATGCAAGGACTGCACAAAACACTATATAGGACAAACAGGAAGACAGCTAACAATCCGCATACATGAACACCAACTAGCCACGAAACGACACGACCAGCTATCCCTAGTAGCCACACACTCAGACAACAAGCAACATGAATTCGACTGGGAAAACACTACTATCATAGGGCAAGCCAGACAGAGAACAGTCAGGGAATTCCTAGAGGCATGGCATTCATCCACAAACTCCATCAACAAACACATCGACTTGGACCCAATATACCAACCACTACAGCGGACAGCTGAAACTGACACCCGGAAGCGGCAAGGACAGACCACTATAAATGCCGGAAGAAACATCAAAGAAGTGCTTCGCAGGAGGCTCCAGAGCACTGATGATGTCTCCTAGCCAGGGGATGAAACGTTTGCAATAAAAACTTCCAGCTCGGCGAACAGAACCACTACAACAAGCACCCGAGCTACAAATCTTCGCACAAACTTTGAAGAGTTTAAAGTGTTTTCATGTACCCTATGCTGCACTGTGTCAAAATTGTTCAATGAATTCATTAAGGTTTTCAATGATTTTCAATTTGCAACAAACAACTAACTTTAGTAAATAGCTGGTATAGAACACAGGATAAAGTTTGGCCTCTTGTTGAATTGTACACTTATATTAATTTAAAACATCTGGACTTATACTGTGACATTCTCCATTCCCCACAGCTGCTTCCTCCACCCTGCACTCAGTCAGAAATCCTGTTATGTTTGGCGTTAAATATCAATCCATATTGGACTGTGGAGTAGCACTGTTGAAAACAAATGTGGACTGCGAAGGGCAAAAATAGTGGGATTTAAAAAAAAAGAATACAGTAAAACCTAAGTACAGAAGAAATTCAGAATCAAAAATTATGTAAAATAAAAAAGCCGTAGTATGAGATGGTCGCCTGAGGCATGGTGACCCTCTGGTTAAATCACCACTTGTCACCTCTCTTTTATTTTCATTCATTTATGGGATATGGGTATCGCTAGCTGGCCAGCATTTAGGAAACTGTCTTGTTCCTAGTTGTCCTTGAGAAGATGGTGGTGAGTTGCCTTCTTGAACTGCTGAAGGCCACCTGCTGTGGGTTCCAAGATTTTGACTCAACAGAGAGAAAGCAGCTCACTTGGTGTGACAGGGTTTTGGGTGATCTTACTTTTGGCAGTCAATGTCTCAAAGCACTTTATAGCCAAGACATTATATTTGGAGTGTAGTGACAATTGGAAATACACATAGCAGGCTCATGAAATGATGACCAGATGATCTGATTTTCATGATGTTGATTGATTGACAAAGATTGACCAGCAGACTGGTAATAATTCACCTGTTCCTGTTCAAAATAGTGCTGTGGGATTTTTTTATACACACAGAAATGTACAGCATGAAAACAGATCTTTCAATCCAACTTGTCCCTGCCGACTAGATATCCTAAATTAATCTAGTCTCATTTGCCAGCATTTGGCCCAAATCCCTCTAAATCCTTCTTATTCACATACCCATTCAGAAGCCTTTTAAGTTGTAATTGCACCAGCCTTCTCTGGCAGCTCATTCCACACAAGGACCACCCTCTGCTTTAAAAGAAGTTGCTTCTTAGGCCCTTTTAAGTCCTTTCCCTCTCACCTTAAACCTATGCCCTCTAGCTTTGGATTCCCCTCGCCTGTGGAAAAGATCTTGGCAATTCACCCAATTATGCCATTCATGATTTGATACCCTTCTATAAGGTCACCCCTCAGCCTCTGATCCTCCACAGAAAATAACCCCAGCCTATTCAGCCTCTCCCTACAGCTAAAACCCTCTAACCCTGGCAACATCCTTGTAAATCCTTTCTGACTCAGACACTTTCAAGTTTCACAACATTTTTCCTGTAGCAGTGAGACCAGAAATGAATGTAGTATTCCCAACTCCTATATTTACTGCACTGACCAATAACGGCAAGCATACCAAACACCTTCTTCACTATCCTGTCTATCTGTGATTCCACTTTCAAGGAACAATGAACCTGCACTCCAAGGTCTCTCTGTTCAGCAACACTCCTCAAGACCTTACCACTAAGTATATGAGTCATTGTCCTGATTTGCCTTTCCAAAATGTAGCACCTTATATCTAAGCAAACATGTAACTGTTTAACTTCTCATCCAAAAGATGGAATTTAGGCAACGTGTCCTCTGGATTACAAAACAACAACAGAAGTAGAATGGGAAAATAAAAGACTGTTCAAGTACAGAAACAATGCATTCTGAATCAAAGACCTTTTCTATATTATCAGGAACATTAACTTTCCTTTGCATTCAACAAACAATTCAATTCAAAAAGCTTTAATGGAGATTACATTTTCACAAACAACCATTTTACTTGAGGCTGCTTCAAGAAATCCTCCACAGATCAACTTTATACTTGAAACCAATTTCCAAGTAGTCCCTTTAGTATTGCATGTGCAAGTACTTAAAATTTTAATGTCAACTTCTGTGTACTGTTGGTAAATGGGTTCTGTCAATCTTGCATTTTTCTTTATGCTTTGAGATTAAAGGTTAGAAAATGGCTTTTCTGAAAAGATGAGCACATTTCAGTGATTAGGCCATTTTGGAGCACACTTTGCCAATCGTGAGATATGTGCCAAACTTCTGCTCTAGGTAAAAGCCAAAGCTGTCTCATTCAGTCTGCTCTTATGAAAGGATGATATATGTTGAATTTTAAATTGAGCTATATGTTATGTTGCTAGGAAAGCTGTGACCTAAACTAGATTTGAGACTTTGATTCATAAAATTTCAACAGATAAGGATAAATGCAGAAAAAAACCACCAAATTCTTCAAATATAATACGATTTGGCATTGCTTTGGGCAAAGAAATAAAATACATGTTTATTGGATGAGTGTGGAAAACTAACATACGTTTCAAACCAAAGCCTGCATAAAGTAGCACAGCGTCTCACAATTTGATTAATTTCAGTCATCTATATCAGAATTGGATTGACTTTTCTCATCTTTTAAGGCAGTTCAGCAATTCTACTCTTGAATTACATTTTATTGCTGCAGCTGGGATCTGATCGTAGGCATGTGTGAATTATTATAATACAAGGTAATGCTTACATCCATCATGAACCAATTTTCAATGCTCTAAATTCACTCTGAAGCATGATGGGGCTTTGGTCATTACATATACTGCATACTTTTTTTTCTTTTCATTTCTTTCAATCTTGAGATTTTTATAATCGCTGGATGTGGTGACATGTGTGATTAGTTAAATGGACTTCTAGGAGACAGTGGAATATTTATGGTTAAATCTTTTTACTGAATATTTTTGAAAAGATGTTTGAAATACTAAATGGCAAAGATGTCCAAAAAAGGAAGAGTCCATCAATCATTTGTTTTCATATTTTTTTATTGCTCAACATTAAATCATTCCAATGTGTTTACTCCAGGAGATATGATTATAAAAGTTTGCAGTGGAGCTGGATTAAGGCAATTCAAGTTCACCCTGATGCATACACAAGTGAAAATTGTAACCTGGGTTGTAGATGGTGTGAAAAGGTTACAGTGTCATTTATAAACGGGATCATAACAAACGTGAAATATTGCATTTCCAGATGATATGAGGGCACATTAAGTAGACTCTGATTCAAGTGTGAATATTTGCATTTTTCTTGTGAGGCACCTTGCAGAGGGATTGGAGAGGCTGCACCACACAAGAGGCCGAATGAGCAAATTTCACCGCCAGCATATATTGAGGCAAGTCTTGCACAAGTACCTGGCCAACAGCAGAGACTTACACCCGAGGATGAACCTGGGATTGCTGAAAGGCAAACTAATACTCAAGCAGGTATGCCTTCAGATTGTGAACAACTACTATATTGAAAACATATTCAGCATAGTTTGTTAGTTTTACGGCCTAGAACCGATGAGACAGAGCAAAAGAGGAAGACAAGGCAAGATGAGCTCCAAAGGAAGAGGGTGATGTGGGTATATGAACAGGAAGGGTTTAGAGGGATATGAGCCAAATGCTGGCAAATGGGACTAGGTCAGATTGGGAGATCTGGTCAGTGTGATCAAGTTGGACCGAAGGGTCTGTTTCCATGTTGTATGACTCTATGACTCTATGAGTGGGACATCAGAGATAAGAGAAAAACCCTTCCACTCAAACACAAAAATAATCAATTGATTGAAGTACGAGAAGTACCAAAAGTAAATCAAGATGAATTAATAATCTTCATGCATCTTTTCTAAACTGAATTATCTTGTCTTTGACCCTCTTCCACAGAATTGTCAGTTACAAACCTGACAATCTCAACTCTTTCTTGCCCAGTATTTACATTCCTTACTGTCCACAACTTCAGCTTATCCAAATTTTTCTGCCCACATTCTATTCACACCAAACTCCACCTATTCCTCACCTTTATTTCTTATATTAGCTTAGATTCAAACTTAAATAAGTCACTTTCAATGGCTCAAACTTAAAATTCTCATTATTCCTTTTATGACTTAATTCCTCCCAAGTTCTTCGATGACTTTTGCCCCTCAGCAACATCCAGCCTGAAAGGTTGGAATTCAACTAACTCTGGCTTTTAGCACATCCCAATATACTTTGACCCACATTTTCCTTTGTCACCTATACCCTGCAATCTGAACTCCATTAAATCTACCTCTCTATCTCCCCTTCCTCCTTTGAAGCTCTTTTGAAAACCCTCCATTAATGCACATGTTTTCTTTCTGATCTTGGAGAAATATTTTTCTGACTATTTCTGCTTAAGGTGCTTTGGGACATTGTGTGATGTTCAAGGTGCTACATGAATAAACATCAAAATAATGCTTCAAAATTGATTGTTACTGGAAAACAAACTTTGCCATATGCTTCTATAATGAATCGACTATTCTTTCAGTGAGGACAGAGTTTGTGATTTTCTCAGTAAAAGCTCTTAAGTATTTTAAGTTCAGAAAGAGTAAGGTTAGAGAAGACTGCTTTTAATCTGTTCAGTTTTTCAGTTCTACAGATCCTTTTCAAATCTAATCTTTCATGAGAATCCACTCCATCAACATACTATCCTGAATGACTTGGCTTACTCAGATGTATGAATGCAATTATTCTCATTGCAATGAATGACAACAGTTATTAACAATGAAGACTACTGTCACGTGAGAACTAAAAGTGAACATAGGGTTTAAAGACTATAATTGGGCCAATCCCAGTAATGTTATTGCACTTAAAATATTTGCATTATTGTATATTGTCAAAACTATGTAGTATTTTGTTCTACTGTATTTTTGTGTTCTTCAGGATAGTCAAGGTGAAAGGTTAGAATGTACATCTTTCTGTATAAATTTATTTTCTTTCTTTATGATCCCAATGCTGTATTGTAATATTGCAAGCTTTGATACCTTTGTCAAAATACTAAAATTCTATAGTTTAGGCACAGGCAGATGGACAAATAGATTTAGGGGACATCAGAAGCCAAACATCCAATCAACAGCCTCATCTTAGTATCTGCTTTTGTTTCAAAGTATTTCTCAA
Organism: Hemiscyllium ocellatum; assembly: GCF_020745735.1. Lineage (NCBI taxonomy): Eukaryota > Metazoa > Chordata > Chondrichthyes > Orectolobiformes > Hemiscylliidae > Hemiscyllium > Hemiscyllium ocellatum. The sequence goes on along the minus strand of NC_083429.1, from coordinate 29,246,599 downwards.
ATCTGACTACAGGGGTTCTCAGGACTAAATTTAAATGGTTATCTGCACTTTGCTCCTCTAATAATACAGCCTTGTGCATCCAAATCTGATTGACAAAGCCTGGCATAGGTGCCCTGCTGTGACTGTTATTGCTTAATTAAATAGTAGAAAGACCTCAGTGCAAGTTCGGCATTGTAATGAATCTTTAGGAAATCCTCCAATGAAAATATAGCAAGAGACTGACAGCCATTCTAATGAAAAGATTCCAAAGGCTAGCAGCTAAAAAATGCAGAAAAAAAATCAACTAGCAGCTATCTGATTTGATCTAATGTCCCAGAGATAACAATATCACAATGTGGAATAATGGAAATCCTTATTTCATTAAAAAACATTTATTGATGTCTTGACATAGATTGCTTCATATTCACCAGATTCCAAAAACAAGCTTCCTTGCTCAGTCAAACGTTGAAAATCAGTTTCATTCATTGAATACTGAATTTCCTTTGAGTGTTTTCTGCTTTGCAGACTCAGGAAGATCAATTTTACTTTTCTTTTCTTCCTTTCTCTTCATTTGCTCCCACTGGTTGTTCATCATGAGTATATGTCCCCTACCAATAAGGTAGATTTGACTGCACGGGTCATCGACTTCGCCGCAGCCATTATTAATGTTGTTCCATGCAGGAGTTATGCCTGCAGGAGGTTGAACTGAAGTGGAACAAAAAAGGAGTGTGAATTTTCTTTCCTTCCTTCACCCCCAACAGCTTTCCTGATAATTGATGAAATTTGACCAACCTTGACATGGAGCTTCAGTGATAGTTTGTCCTCGGATTCAAACTCACAACTTTCTTATTGTGCTTCAGTGCTAAATTATTTCAGTAGCTTCATAAGAATTATTTTATTCATGCAACACATGGATAGAGATCATCAGGATGTGCACAAAATATTTTGAACAACATCAGGTGATTCTTGCCATAGATTAATATAGATGATCTCTAATGTCTAACATGTTGAAATGTAAGCTTATTGCCCACTTTTCATAATTTATATAAATGATTTGGATGTGAGGATAAGATGTAGTTAGTAAGTTTGCAGATGACGCCAAAATTGAAGGTGTAGTGGACAACGAAGAAAGTTACCTCAGATGACAATGGAATCTTGATCAGATGGGCCAATGTGCTGACAAGTGGCAGATGGAGTTTAATTTAGATAAATGTGAGGTGCAGCATTTTGGGAAAGCAAATCTTAGCAGGATTTATACACTCCATGGGAAGGTCCTAGGGAGTGTTGCTGAACAACTAGACCTTGGAGTGCAGGTTCGTAGCTCCTTGAAAGTGGAGCCGCAGGTAGATAGGATACTGAAGAAAGTATTTGTATGCTTTCTTTATTGGTCAGAGTATTGAGTACAGCAGTTGGGAGGTCATGTTGCAGCTGTACAGGACATTGGTTAGGCCACTGTTGGTATATTTCATGCACTTCTGGTCTCCTTCCTATCGGAAAGATGTCATGAAACTTGAAAGGGTTCAGAAAAGATTTACAAGGATGTTGCCAGGGTTGGAGGATTTGAGCAAAGGGAGAGGTTGAATAGGCTAGGGCTGTTTTTCCTGGAGCGTCAGAGGCTGAGGGGTGACCTTATAGAGGTTTATATAATCATGAGGGGCATGGATAGGATAAATAGACAAAGTCTTTTCTCTGAGGGGTGGGGGAGTCCAGAATTAAGGGCATGGGTTTAGGGTGAGAGGGGAAAGATATAAATGAGACCTAAGGGGCAACTTTTTCACGCAGAGGGTGGTACATGTATGGAATGAGCTGCTGGAGGTGGTGGAGGCTAGTACAGTTGCAATACTTAAAAGGCATCTGGATGGGTATATGAATAGGAAGGGTTTGGAGGGACATGGGCTGAATGCTGGCAGGTGGGACTACATTGGGTTGGGATATCTGGTCAGCATGGACGAGTTGGACTGAAGGGTCTGTTTCCATGCTGTACATCTCTATGACTCTATAGTAGTTCTGGTGCATGTCACCCCTGTGAGCTTGAACTTCAATTTATCAGTCACTCTGTATTAATAGTGGAATCTGTTATTGACCAGTTTACTGAATAAATCATCCTGTATGAAAATTCAGTCTACACTCGAATTCTTGAATGCAAAACTAGATCGTCATCGTCAAACCCATATCTCCAATGAACTGAAACCTGACTGCGTATACCCTGCCACAAAGCACATAACAAAAATCAGTGCATTCCAGAGCTCTCTAAATCAGCAAACAATAGCATGCTAACAGATCACATGACTTGTGCCATAAATAGTTTCTTGCATTTACTTTGAAACAAAAAGAAAAATATTGTCAGCAGGTGAAGATAGTTAGTACATGAAACTTTATATTGTTCCAATACAAATTGTTGTTTTCCATGCATGAAATGAAATAATTTTTAAATAAGTTGTTAGAAACAAAAATGCTTTGCATGAATCACTATTTATTGCAAACATGTCAATTGCAGAAGAAAACATCAAACCATTTTTTTATGATTGGTGTCTGGCTTCAAACTTTGACGCGTTGATGTATCTCTCATTGCAGCTAGCATTCACACTGTTGAGGAGGTTTGCATATTTCCCTCTTGACTTTGTACACACATTGGAGATGAAATGCAATGATTTTTCTAATTAAATGATCTGACTACATTTGCATATTGTACTTTTTTAATACAAAATCTCTCATAATTGTATAAAATAGAAACTGGATGGGCCACCACTGGGTGGGAGGTTTGCTGGAGCTCTTCAGGAGAGTTTAAACTAGTTTGGCGGAGGAGTGGGAACAGGAGCTACAGATCTGAGGATGGAGTTGTTCGTGGACAGCCAGATATAGCATGCACAGAGACTTTGTGGAGGGATAGGCAGTTGATAGGGCAAAGTTGCAGTCAGTGTGATGGGTTGAAGTGTGTCTATTTTAATGCAAGTATCAGGAATAAGAGTGATGAACTTGGAGCATGGATCAGGACTTGGAACTATCATGTTGTGGCCATTATGGAAACTTGGATCTCACAGGAGCAGGAATGGTTCTTGAATGTTCCAGGATTTAGATGTTTCAAAAGGAATGGGTGGTGGGGGGGGAGGTAGGTAACAGTGGTGGAGGAGTGGCATTGCTAATCAGTGATGGTATCACAACTGCAGAAAGGAATGTAGTTGAGGAGGCTTTGTTTACAGAGTCAGTATGTGAGGAAGTCAGAAACAGGAAAGGAGCAGTCACTTTATCGGGAGTTTTCTATAGAACAACTCCCCCCACCTAAAAATAGCAACGGTGACATAGAGGAACAGATTGGGAGGAAGATTTTGGAAAGATGCAGAAGTTGCAGGATTGCTGTCATGGGTGACATTTAACGTCACTAATATTGATTAGATTCTCCTTAGTTCAAATAGTTTATATGGAGCAATTTTTGTCAGGTGTGTCCAGGAAAGATTCCTGACTCATATGTAGATTGGCCGACGAGAGGAGAGGCCATATTGTATTTGGTGCTGAGCAACGGACCAGGCCAGGTGTCAGATCTCTCAGTGGGAGAGCATTTCGGTGATCGTGATCACAACTCCCTGACCTTTACAATAATCATAGAGAGGAATAGGAGCAGACAGTATGGGAAAGTAATTAATTAGGGCAGGGGGAATTACAATGCTATTAGGCAGGAACTGGAACCCCTAAATTGGGAACAGATGTTCTCAGGAAAATGCTTGATAGAAATGTGGAGGTTAATTATGGAGCACTTGCTGATAGTCCTGGATAGGTTTGTCCCATTGAGGCAAGGAAGGGATGGTAGGGTGAGTGACAACTGATGTGGAACATTCAGTCCAAAGGAAGAAGGAAGCTTACTTAAGGTTGAGGAGGCAAGGATGAGACAGGGCTCTGGAGGTTTATACGGCAGCCAGGAAGGAACTGAAGAATAGACTTGGGAGAGCTAGTAGGGGGCATGAAAAAGCTTTCGTAGGTAGGGTAAGGAAAACCCTAAGGTATTCCACACTTATGTAAGGAACAAGAGGATGGCCAGAGTGAGGGGAGTGCCAATCTGGGACAGTGGAGGGTACTTGTTCCTGGAGTCAGAGTAGGTAGGGCAGGTCCTTAATGAATATGTTGCTTCAGTACTCACTACTGAAAGGGACCTTGTCATTTGTGAGGACAGCATGAAATGGGTTGATATGGTTAAACAGCTTGATGTTAAGAAAGAGGATGTGCTGAAAATTTTGAAAACATCAGGGTAGATCAGTCCCTGAGTCAGACGGGATATACCCAAGGTTACTATAAAAAGCAAGGGAAGAGATTTCTGTGCCTTTGGTAATGATCTTTGCATCCTGACTGTCCACTGGAGTAGTGCCAGATGATTGGAGGGTAGCAAATACTATTTCCTTGTTCAAGAAAGGGAATAAGGATAATCTTGGGAATGACAGACCAGTCAATCTTAAATCTGTGGTGGGCAAATTACTGGAGAGGATTCTGAGAGACAGGATTTATGATTACTTGGAAAACTATAGTTTGATCAGAGATCGGTAGCATGGCTTTGTGAGGGGCAGATCATGTGTCACAAGCCCTATTGAATTCTTTGAGGATGTGACAAAACACATTAATGAAGATAGAGCAGTGGATGCTGTGTATATGGATTTTAGCAAGGTATTTGATAATGATAGGCTCATTCATAAAGTAAGGAGGCATGGGATACAGGGAAATTTGGCTGTCTGGATACAGAATTGGCTGGCCCATAGAAGACAGAGAGTAGTAGATGGAAAGTATTCAACCTGGAGCTTGGTGACCAGTGTTGTTCCACAGGATATGTTCTGGGACCTCTGCTCTTCGTGAATTGTATAAATGACTTTGATGAGTAACTGGAAGGGTGGGTTAGTAAGTTTGCCGATGACATGAAGGTTGGTGGAGTGATAGATAGTGTGGAGGGCTGTTGGAGGTTGTAATGGGACATTGACAGGATGCAGAACTGGGCTGATAAGTCACAAATGGAGTTCAACCTGGAAAAATGTGAATTGATTCATTTTGGAATGTCGAATTGAATGCAGAATATAGGGTTAAAGGCAGGGTTCTTGGTAGTGCGGTGGATGCCTCCAAAGTTTGCCACCCAAGTTGATGGGGTTGTTAAGAAGGCACATGGTTAAGAAAGCAATTAGCAGGAGGATTGAGGTTAACAGCCATGTGGTTGTGCTGCACCTCTATAGAGCCCCAGTTAGATCACACTTGAATATTGTGTTCAGTTTTGGTCACCTCATTATAGGAAGGATGTGGAAACATTTGAGAGGGTGCAGAGGAGATTTACCAGGATACTGCCTGGACTGGAGGGCCTGTGTTATGAAGAAAGCTTGAGGGAGCTAAGGCTTTTCTCATTGGAGTGAAGAAGGTTGAGAGGCGACTTGATAGAGGTGTACCAAATGATAAAAGGCATAGATAGAGTGAATAGTCAGAGTCTTTCTCCCAGGGCAGAATTGACTATCACAAGGGGGCTTAATTGTAAGGTGATTGGAGGATGATTTAGGAGACGCCAAATTCTTTGCACAGAGAGTGGTGAGTGCGTGGAATGCACTACCAGCGGTGGTAGTAGAGTTAGATACATTAGGGACATTTAAACGACTCTTGGATAGGCACATGGATGATAGTAAAATGAAGACTGTATAGTTCAAGGTTTGTGCGAAGACCATAAATACCGGAAGAAACATCAAAGAAGCGCTTCGCAGGAGGCTCCAGAGCACTGATGATGTCTCCTAGCCAGGGGACGAAACGTTTGCAACAAAAACTTCCAGCTCGGCGAACAGAACCACTACTACGAAGACTGTATAGGTTAATTTGATCTTAGTGTATGATAAAAGGCCGGCACAACATCAAGGGCCGAAGGCCCTGCAATGTCCTTTACTTTTCTATGTTCTATGTGTAAAACTAGTGGCACAGGAGAGTTGCATTCCATTGGGGTGGAACAAAACTACCTGCAATCGCATGACCATCATGTGACTTTTAGATTTTGTTTTGATATTGGCATTCCCGAGTGATATTTTTTGCCCATGCTCCCACCAGGGAGTAAAATAACAAAGAATGCCAATTTTTAAAATAATCAAACTATTTTAATCCTGCACATTGATAATCTATTTGACAGCAACTGTGGAATTTGGGCAAAATTCCCATCACCACAAGTTTCTTACACCAGTGATGCTTGCAAGATGTAGTTTATTTCCTTTTCTTAAGACGTAAGGTGGAAGGGATTAGATGCTGAATTAACTGAGGGCGCTTTACTGGTCTAGCATGCAGTAAAATTGAGTTTCATGTTTGCAGAGGGTTACCAAATTTAATTTCTTCTAAATTCATCAGGGGCCAAAAGAATTGACAAAGCAGCAATTTTCAAATCTGATCATTGAATTTCAATATGCCCTATTAATATTGCATGGACAAGCCTTCAGATATTAGGGTTTAATTCAATAATTAACCAGCCTCCATAAGGTTATTTTTAAAATTTAGATGAAATCCAATATATGGTGGGAATGTCAACAGCCTGCAGCTCTTATGTGACCTATCAGCAAACTTTAATACAGAAAAATCCCAATCCACTTTACAGATTGAGAATATCAGAGGGTAAGTATCAATCAATAAATCCTCAGCTTTGTCAACGGCTCTTCTTCCACTGATGTACTAAAGGGAAAGGACTAAGTAATTTGACAACCATGTCCCATAATTTCAATTGAGAATAGGAGTGGACAACAACCCAACTAAACTAAAAGATCCATGATAATCAGTTGCTAGTGGAGCTCTGCAGGTAAGCACTCAAGTATCTGTAAGTAGTTTCAGCAAAAAAAAACTAATTTCTGATCCTACCTAACTTCGTCCTCAGGGACCATCATCAAAGATACAACTATCTGTACAAATTGTTTCTTAACATATCACATTAAGCGTCCAAGTTCACTGAACATAACTACAGCTTGGGGCCCTGACTGGATTCTGCCCATATTGTTGAAAACATGGCTTATGCAGAAAAACAAATCATTAAGATTGGCTTCGCAATTGGGGACAAAGGTTCCACATGTCAAGGTTAGCAACAGAGAGCTAAGAGAGTCCCTCCAAAAGGTGAACCACATCAGATGACCAATTCTGAATCAGATTTAACTTTCTTTTAAATTAGTTTTCTTTTCAATCAGACAAAAGCTTACAAAAATGGCCATTGACAGAGACAGTATATCCTAGCAAAGTCAGATGAAGGTTGAAAGACCTATGTACTAACCTAAAAGGATCATAGCCACCATAATGGCCATCTAGTTTCACACCATGGACCCATACGTGAAGCAACTGACAACAGAATTTGATGATAAACACAACGCAACAAGGAACGGTGAATACACAGTTCATACTGTCAATGTCACCACTCCATTTGAGGCATTTGCAAACATGAGCTATCCTGAGAAAAATAGTGACTCTTAGTTATTGGCTTAGATTGATACAAAGCAATCCTGTGATTTCTTAAAAAACAATTGCACATTGAAAGACATTAAAATTACAGACTTAAAACTTCCAGCACACTGTGGTTCACCAACATCATGTGCATGATCAGTAGTGCTGGAATGTGATAGCAATTAATCTGTTTGGAAGTTGCAGATGGTCTACCCTGAAGACACAGCTGGAATAACAATAGCAGGTCTAACAGTATACTTTATCCTAACAGTAGTCACAATCCATGGAATCAATCAAACATCAATGTAATAGAAACTGTCACCATCCTTTCAATACATATTTGCAGAACTGACTAAGATAAGAAAATGGAACACTTCATTTCCTTTTGAAGTAGTGAAGCTAAAATCTTAGCACTCTGGTGTGGAAAGAAAAAGAAAATAACAGCTCAAGATTAAAATGTTGAGCTTCTGGCTTCAGATAAGTATTTTTTAAAATATGTATCCACTTGTGGGACCTGGGTGTCATTGGCTGGTCAGCATTTATTGCCTTTGAGAAGATGGTGGTGAGATGCCTTTTTAAACCACTGAAGTCCAAATGTCCTTGGGGAAGGAAATCTGGGACTTCAACCCATCAGTTATAAAGGAACAGCAATATATTTCCAAGTCAGAATGGTGAGTGACTTGGGGGGGAACTTGCAGATGGTAGGGTTTCCATGTATCTGCTGCCCTTGCATTTTTAGATGGAAGTGGTCATCGGTTTGGAAGGTGCCCTCTCAGGATCGTTGGTGAATTTCTGCAGTTCATATGGTAGACATTACACAATGCTGCTTCTGAGCATTGGTGATGAAGGGAGTAGATGAAGCTTCTCGAGTGTGGTTGGAGTTGCATCCATCCAAGAAAGTGGGGAGTATTCTCGTGTCTTGTAGATGTTGGACAAGCTTTGGGCAGTCAAGAGGTGAGTTACTCACCACAATATTCCTAGCCACTGACCTGCTCTTGGAACCAATATGTTAATGTGATGAGTTCAATTGAATGTCAGGGTCAATGATACCCACAGGGATGTTGGAGATAGAGGGGTATTCAGTGATGGTAACACCATTGAACATCAAGGAGCAGTGATTAGATTGCCTCTTATTGATCATTACCTGGCATTTGTGTAGCGTGAATGTTACTTGCCATTTTTCAGCGCAAGCCTGAATATTGTTCAGTTCTTGTTGTATTTGAAAATGAACTGCTTCTCTATTGAATGAACATTGGGCAATCAACAGCAATCAACAGCACTTCCTGATGAAGGGCTTATGCCCGAAACGTCGAATTTCCTATTGCTTGGATGCTGCCTGACCTGCTGTGCTTTAACCAGCAACACATTTTCAGCTGTGATCTCCAGCATCTGCAGACCTCATTTTTTACCCAATCAACAGCAAACGTCCACACTTCTGACCTTATGAGGAGGAAAGACCATTGATGAAGCAATTGAAAATTGTTGAGTCTTGGTAATTATCCTGAGAAACTCCTGCAGAGATGTCCGAGAGCTGAGATGGCTGATGTCCAACCATTTTTTTATGTGCCAGGTGTGATTCCAACCAGCGGTGAGTTTGCCCTTTGATGCCCACTGATTCCACTTTTGCTAGGGCTCCTTGGTACTACAGCCAGTTGATTTCAGTCTTGATGTCAAGTGCTTTCACTCCCATCTCACTTTTGGAATTCTTTTGTCCAAGTTTGAAACAAGGCTGTAATGAGGTCAGGAGTTGAGTGGCTCTGGCAGATTCCAAACTGGGCATCTCCGAGCAAACATGAGAACATCATCTAAAAGATGGTCTTTAGGTTATACTCTTGATCAGCTCACAGTAATCAACAAAGATCCAAAAGGGAAAGAGTGAAAGCAAGGTAACCTATAAACTCTGTTTGCTAAGTCCAATTTAGAGACCATTGGAAGTTCTGGAACACATTGCATAGAAAATAGACAAGACTCAGCAGAAGCAGCTACAAAAACATTGACCTGATCACAAAGAAATGCTGGAAAAATAACAGACCTAGAAAACAGCTGGGAATGTAAGTCACTCGTGATTTATTTACGCTGGCAGAATTGGAGCGGAGAAACATGGTGATGATGAAAGGCAACAAGGAAATGGCATGATTAAAAATATAAAATGCAGCTAAAGGAGTGTATAAGCTTTATTTTAACACAGGTGTGCCGCAAGCAACATCTTGACTTCAAAGGAAGTACTGTATTAATCTAAGAGTGTTCCTGGTAGATCCACGTGAAAAACAAAATGACAACTTTTTATTAGATTTTTTTAGCCAAATTCACCGTCAAGAATGGCTATAGTTTGAGCAAAGTTATGTCTGTGGGCCCTCAGTAATTCCCACATAATTGTATTCATCCATGGCTTATATCAATGTTTGATGTGCAAGGTTTGATCTTCTACCTCTGATGGATAATGCTAATATGAAGCATATTATTAATTACATCCATCATGTGCAGTTGAATGAACAAAGATTTTAGAGAGGAGGTTATGCAGAAGTACCTGATGATAAATGCATGATCCTTTTAGTATTGCACATTTTCTAAGAATTTACATTTTGTGATAAAAAATGATTTTACCTGCTTCATTAAAAAAATGACATTTTTGCTTCTAAACTTAACATTCTTCGTATTCTCTCCTGGCTCTTAAAACCACCTACAGCTGGTTTAACCTAACTTTTGGAGACAAACTCAGGCAAATATTAAACATAAAATAGAGTAAGATTATCATCCAAGTAGTTTTGCACTAAATCAATGTAAATAGCATTTAACGGTTCTTCTAGTCGATTAAAAATGCTGAAAAAATAATCCAACACCAGGTTATAGTCCAACAGGTTTAGTTGGAAGCACTAGCTTTCGAGGTGCTGCCTCTTCTTCAAATAGTTGTGGAACAGGTTGTGAAGCTCCACAATCACCTCATGAAGAGGTGAAGAGGTTTTTAACTTTGTCCACCACAGTCCACCACTGGCACCTCCAAATCAAGAAAATACTTTTAAGTGTATTGTTAGTTATGAGTACAGGTTTTGCATAGATTTGCAGAAAGCAGACATATCAGTTTCAGTCAATATTCACAATGTGACATTTTGCATCAACTTAACTTGCCACCAACTTGTGTTCTTCCACAATAGTCCTCATCGGTCATTATTCTATCGCAAGCAAAATGGGGGAATGGCAACCTGCTATGAAAATAAATACTTCGGACGTACTGATATAATTCAGTATGCACTTGTTCTCAGACCGTGCATCAATGCACACCGATAAATCAGGAATGGATTACAGGTCCAGCTTCCAAAACTTTCAGATATTACTCAATCTAGATGCCATTGCTATGTAATTTTTCCAAAAATTAGTATAGCGAGTTATTTCCAGTCAGTTTTCAGAATTTTAAATTTACTCCCGCTTTATAGATCGCACAACAGCCTGCAGTGACCATACAAAGAGGGAGAAATCCTCCAGAAACTGTTCTCCAAGGGAAGATAGGTATCATTTACAAGCATCATAAAGATCATATAAATGAACCATCTATTCCAACCCTACAATCAAACCATTAATGTGAAATAATAGCAAGGTAGCTACAGATCACAGAACAGAGCAAGACCTTTCTAAAGGAAAATAATAGCAAATATTTTACTGAACATCCCCTGACCAGTTTGCCCAACTTTGGGATGAGATTATGAATACTTTTTCCTTAAACAAATGGCATAGATATTTTTCAGTCATATTTCAAGTCATGCTTATTTTGTTTAACATCTTAGATAACTTTGCTTTCCATCAAATATACATGTTGCAATACAAGCCATTCTGCTATAATATACATTTCATGAACATTAATTCACTATATCGCGACTGACAAATTGGGGGCATTGTTTCTAAAGTGCAAATATTTAAAACATGTTGGCTGTAACGTGATTACATCGCCAGCACACTAAATGCCGTTCCTAAAGCACAATTTTTCTTAACACGGGCTGCTCAAAAACACAACCATAGTGTAATAGAAGAACTACCTGCATTAATTTTATTAATAAATTTGTCACAAAGTGCAGCATTCCTGTCAACAATGAAATATAAAGCTGCTATCCCATTCCGAACAATGGAAATGCTTGAAGGGAACAGGCCTCAGGCACATTGAGAGTGTGATGAGTTGGGTACAAAGCCGATTGTGAAACCCTTGAAGGAGTTTCAGCATGTCTGCCTCTGGCATTTTGACCGAGATACCTTAAAGGAATTTAACTTCTGAGTCAAGTACTGAATGTGTGACATGGTACAAACCTCCATGAGGCTATTTTACTGGGAGGAATTAAGGGACCTATCCAAGGAAGTATTATGATGTAGGATGAGGTTACTAACCTTTTTTTGAAAGAAGAAATCTGAAAGGTCAGTTATTTTATAAAAACACAAAGCCACAGGTTTTCAAGGTTTAAAATGAAAGAATTTAAACAGTACAAGTCAAACAAAGACCAGAAACAATCTTCAGCAACAACCTACTTTCTAAAACCCAGGATCAACATAAGTTAAAAATGAATTAACAGGAAAATATGGTTGATTACAAACCATAAATTACACATGAACTTACACAAATGTCTTACAAATTGGCTTGGCAGTTTACTCAGCATGCGTCATCTCTAAGTTTTCCATAACCACGTCTTTCTCATGAAAATTTGCCACTCCTTCTTTTCGAGAATTTAACCTGATTGCCAGTTGGCAGCAGTGAACAATCAATCCCGGTTCCACAGGCATGGACTTAACCTAAAAAGACTTACATCTACAGAGCCACAACTCTAGTTACAACATTTTGGATGGAGTGCAGTCACTATCTTTGAGTAACAGAAACATCTGCAGCAACAATACATTGGCCTATTCTCAGTGTATGGACATAATGTGTTTTCTTGAATATGCCTGTACTGCACCACTGGGATCATCATACAGACTTGTTTGGTTCTGTATCCTTTTCACATTTCAATGGGTTTCAATGTCCCTGAAGTTTTGGTTTCCAATTTTATTTCATCCCATGTTTCTGTAGGAACTAAAAAGAGTCAGTTCTTTTTCTCACTTTTCATTTTTGGTTTCCTTTTTAAATTAGAAATATCTCAAAAAGATACAAGTTCTGAACTCATAGGTCCAGGAGTTAAGAAGTTCCTACAAGAAAGATAAATTGTTGCTGATGGATTCAGGTTTGAGTTGACCATGCACTGCTTGATGCCACGCAATGAAGTCTGGGGAGAGTTAACTTTCCCCAATGACAGGGGAAGAACCCTGACCCTGAAATGAACAAGTGTCCAGAAATAATGAAGGAGGTCAACTGTGGAAGTATTTTGCCATGGTGCTAGGTCCAGTTAGGCAGTTTAATTCTGAACTTGGTCAGGAAAAATGAATAAATGCTCAAATCTATCCTTTTTTGTTTTTTTCCCCATCCACTAACACTTTGCATATTCAAGGAGAAAGTGAGGTCTGCAGATGCTGGAGATCAGAACTGAAAATGTGTTGCTAGTTAAAGCACAGCAAGTCAGGCAGCATCCAAGGAGCAGGAGATTCGACGTTTTGGGCATTCCTGAAGAAAGGCTTATGCCCGAAACATCGAATCTCCTGCTCCTTGGTTGCTGCCTGACCTTCTGCGCTTTTCCAGCAACACATTTTCAGCTTTGCATATTCAAGCCTACTTCACCGCATTATTCTTCATACCTTCTTCCCATCTGACATTCTCTTTCAATGCACTTCCTCACATTCCTCCAATCTGTTAATCTCTGATTACCATTGATCTGAAAACAATTTTATGGCCCTCCCTGATAGCCTTTTCAAATGCAGTGCAATTATCAGGTGAACAGATACCATTGCAGTTATTCATCAGTCTGTTCTGCCTTCTATTACAGGAGAAGACAGCAAATAATTGCAAGGTAAAAGCAAAGGCGCAACAGTAGTCCCATCCATAAATTTTGCGGCTGAGAACATGAGAGGTTAATGACAATTCAGTGTCTCTGCTTTTTGATGTTGGTGAAATTAAGACCTCCAGCTGATTGGCAAATAATTAAATATCAGTGACTTGCATGCATTGTCATGCTGATTTGACTTCAGAAGCAAGTTCACAAACAGTCCTTGTTGGTATGGGGACACATGGTTTGCCATATGTATGCATTCAATTATACCTTCCACCCAAAACCAACAAGTCTAATTTGTGTCTCCCTGCATTTGGATTATAGCTAGCTCTGGATTAATATCACAACTTGTGCGTTGTAGTAAAACAAAAACAAAAAAATGTTGCAGCACTAATTCACCCATGATCTTTTCAATGGTGATCAGCTTAATGTCCTTGTCAAAGTGGACTAAGGTGATTGTTTTGTGAACAATCAAGTGGCAGTTCAAACAATAGAAAGGTTTCACAGTGAAGATATTTTTTTCTTTTATTAGTGCAATGCTTTAAAATGGCACATTTTTTCAATAATCTCTTTATCTGCCAAGATCTATAATACTGAAGAATATCAAAACACTTTCTATTCACTGCACAATGCAACTCATTGAAGTCATGAGATTAGATTTGACTTAATGATTTGCAAGTTCTCAATCTGTTTCCAATTTTAAACAAAAGCATTTTTTTTCAATGATTCAGACTGGTGTTCTCCAAACTCTCTTTAATTTTGTCACGTCTTTGTTGATTTGTCAAAGTTATTTTCTATCAGTTGTTATGCTTTGGTATAAGACAGCAAGTGATTCCATGTTTTCATCAATACTAATGTAGGATTTTTTTTGTTGTGTGGAAACTGGAGCAGAACTAAAATCTGGACATTTGAGATCAGATGGACCCTCAAGCATTCCACAGTTTGGAAAACAGCATGTCCAGCCACCATGAGGCATGTGGACTCATCTTGTTCGCATTTGAAGTAATCCAGAGAGATGGATATTGTGTCTCCTTCTTTAGCTGAGCAAAATTCTAAGGAAAGGGACAGAAAAATAATAGTTACTTCCAGAACAGAAATGAATAATGTCTCTGATATTGGTCCAGACTGATGGAATGGACGTGTCCTCTTTGTCAGTATGTCAAGAAAAAGAATGTCAGTTAGCACCAGCAATAATACATATTTCTATCTTTGACACTCATTATCAATATCAAGGAACAGGCAAGACAGAGTGAACAGATAATAGATAATGCCCAGCTCAGTGGTGCTAGTGCTTGCAAAACAATGAACCAACTTCATGATATCATTCAAGACAACCTGCTTTTTTTATATAAAATGCATCTATCCTGGCACCTAGCACATTGCAATGACAGAATTCATTATGGAGCAGTCACATTATTGGGAATGGCAAGTAAGTCAGAACAAACTGTTGTGAAAACATACAAACATGAATTCCATAACAGTCTGCACAAGGTGGAGAGTGATAGATCATGTGGCATTAAATGTTGGCTTTCATGCCTTGCATCAGATTCCACACACTGTTTCCATATCCTCAACTAATCTTACTCCTCTTTCATTGTGTCATCATACATATTCTCACATTGCAAATGCCACACTTACATCCATCTGTTGCAGATTTCACACAGAACCACATCGCAACAAAATGGTTTTGTCTTACTAACACGCAGGATAGACTCCAATTGAGCACACCGCAAGCAGATTTTAACCCTTTACCCTAAAGATGTGTAGGTTAGGTGGATTGGCCATGCCAAATTGCTCATAGTGACTAGAGATTGCACGCTAGATGGGTTAGCCATGGGAAATGCAGGGATAGGGTAGGCCTGGCTGGGATGCTTTTCAGAGAGTTGGTGTGGACTTGGGGTGGATGGCCTGCTTTGACACCATGGGGATTCCAAAATACTTTTGCAAATGCAACAAGGTGATGACTTTGGGTAGCTGTTCAGAAAAAAAGAGATCAAAATGAATATTGTATTGAAATATTCTGCCACAATGAGCCACAACCAGAACATTTGAGGAAGTCATGGCCCCCAAATCTGGCAAATGTCAATGGTTAACTTCATAAATCCAGTTGGGAGGTCATGTTGTAGATGTGGCACAGTGGTTAGCACTGCTGCCTCAGCGCCTGAGACCCAGGATCAATTCCCGACTCAGGCGACAGACTGTGTGGAGTTTGCACGTTCTCCCCATGTCTGCATGGGTTTCCTCTGGGTGCTCCGATTTCCTCCCACAGTCCAAAGATGTGCGGGTCAGGTGAATTGGCCATGCTAAATTGCCCGTAGTATTAGGTAAGGGGTAAATGTAAGGGTATGGGTGAGTTGCGCTTCGGAGGGTCGGTGTGAACTTGTTGGGCCGAAGGGCCTGTTTCCACACTGTAAGTAATCTAATCTAATCTAATCTAAAAAAAAAATGTACAGGACATTGATTAGGCCACTTTTGGAATATTGTGGCCAATTCTGGTCTCCCTCCTATAGAAAGGATGTTGTGAAACTTGAAAGGGTTCAGAAAAGTTTTACAAGGATGTTGCCAGGGTTGGAGTCTTTGAGCTACAGGGAGAAGCTGAATAGGCTGTGGCTGAGCGTCAGAGGCTGAGGGGTGACCTTACAGAGGTTTTTAAAATCATGAGGGGCATGGATAGGGTAAATAGACAAAGTCCTTTCCCTGGAGTGAGGGTGTCCAGAACTAGAGAGCATATGTTTAGTATGAGTAGAGAGAGATTTAAAAGGCAACCTTTTCATACAGAGGCTGGTGCATTATGGAATAAGTTGCCAGAGGAAACGGTAGACGCTGGTACAATTACAACATTTAAAAGGCGTCTGGACAGGTATAGGAAGATGAAGGATTTAGAGGGATATGGAGCCAAGCACTGGCAAATGGGACTAAATTAATTTAGGATATCAGGTCAGCATGGACAAGTTGGACGATTTCTATGACTATGATGCGACTATTGTCTTGGACGTATGTCATAAGATGTTCAACTAGTTTGATTAAAAACAAAAGAAAAAAAATCAATGTTTGGGTCTTCAAGAGTTAAAAATATCTTTGAAACAAAACTACAGAAGGCTATGTTCTTTCACAATGCAAGTTCAATTCTATCTTAACACGACTCTTCAACAATTGTTTGTATTTTGGTTAGTGTCCTATGTCTCTGAGCTCATATGGGCAACCTATAAACCAATAAACTGGATAATAAAAATCATCCCTCGAAATATTACCTATGATGCAGTAACTGCATATGAAACATTATAGTACCACACCTCTAGTGAGGATTTTCAATACAACCAACTGCTGTATGTGGTGCAGTCTCTTTCTCTCTGGATCCCTGCCCCCATGTCTCCAGCTAATTCATGAATGCACATATGGTTTCCCAGAAGGAAGTCCATGTTCCTCGGGAGAAGACATGTCACCATGGCAGATGCACAAACATTTAATTCTTCCTGCTGAAAATACAGTGAAAACAACTTTAAATACTCCAGTAAATAAATTACGAGCTGTGACTTAAAGCTATCACTGATGAGTTATTATGAAGTTAAGGTCATGGAATCAGTAAGATTTGTTCATAATAACATCTTTGATGAATAAATAAGAGGTGGACTCATTCTTTAAGTAATCTGTTAACAATTATTATGATGAACAAAGGGACCAAAATACAGTGCAATTGATTTTTTTTTTAAGGAACCAGATTAAAATAAATAGGAGGATATGTTGGAAGAGACAAGAAAAGCATTGCAAACAGAATGTTTGAAGAAGGGGAATTTAAATAAGTTAAATATAAATTTTGAAAGCTCAACTGGTCTCTAATCAGAACTTGTGGACTTAAGTCAATTAAGACCAAACTGGAGAGGGTAGTGAGGGGTTGAGTAGAAGGTGAATTGTACCTTTATGCTTAGAACAGCTGATGAGCATGTGCAAAATGAGTTATGTCAAAGTAATGTCAGATGCTATGCAACAGGAGAGGGAGTAGGTTTGGTTCTAGCAGGATGTTCTGTCTTATCATATCTTGCAAATAGTTACATTCAATAAAATCCGCTCATATTCATGTACAGGATTGGAGATCAAATATTGCCAAAGAGGAAGAAATAACAAAGAGAAAGTCAAGACTGCTATGAAAGAGCTAGGTGCAAGTCTGTGGAATAATGTTTAATGTATCAATTAGAGATTTTTAAAATTTTAGGTCTCAACATTAATTTCATCAATTGTGGATCACGGCCATCACTCTAATTTTATCTGATGGCAGGCATAAGTAATGGCTTTACTTGTATCCTTCACACTTCCTCTGGACCCGCAACTGTTTCTAAATTTAAACCTTATCATTCATTTTGCCTTGTACCATTATCCCTTCTATCAATTAATCTATGTGTTGTAAACTATTGCTAACATCTTCTGGTGGTGTGACAGAACAAAATTTTGTGTTTGCAAGCTGTGGACCAGTTGCTATTGGGCAAGACCTGAGGCCCCATGGTACAAGTACCTGATGGTTTTGTTTCTGTGAAAGAGAAAGAGAAAGCCTGTTCTGAAGCCACCTGACTTTTCTCTCTGGCTTGAATTATCGTCTGCTTCATTATTCAAGATCATCAATGCAGTACTCTCGGGCATAGGCCTCTGTTTAGAAGCTACATTCCGCTGAAGCCTTTTGCAAATTATTGGGTTTTTTTTTGTTTCTAACGCTCCATGTTTAATCAATGAGAACATGATTTCCAAAGATTTAAATTATTCCTTTCCATTTTTGTTACTTTGGATGCCTTCAAAAGATTTAGTGCAAAGAATCTGCATCTCATTAGACTCATTAAGTAAGAACACATTTTCATATTGCCACAAACTGGTTTAAATTTTAAAACAGATCTTTGGACATTGACAGTGAATGTCAGTAATTAAGTTTTGAAAGTGGTTATGGTGCTGTTTTCCTTCACTGCAACTGCACAATTCTATTTGCCCCCACTCCCACTCACCAACTCTCAGAGTTTTTAATCAAAGTCACACCATACATATGCGGCATTCTAACAGAGTCATATTGCAGAAAGTTTGGGAATCATCGATTTAATTGCTTCTGTCTTCTACCCTTTAGAAACATTTCTCTTTGCTTTTTCTCTGCATTGACACCAATCCCATCATACTCTCAATCCTGCCCTTGTGCTCTTTTGTTTCAGTTCTGCATTTGCTTATAAACTGCTAACTCTGTAAATTCCTCCAGTTTTGAAGAAAAGTTATCAGTTTGAAACCTGAACTCAAGTTTCTTCTTCCATATCAACTATTTGACTGATCTATTCCATCTTTCCAGCTTTCAGGGCAAGTTAATAATATCTGGAATATGTCAATTCTGAGATCTTTAATGAAAAAGTCAAAACTTCAAGAGACCAACTTGGTTGAACTAACATCAGATGGGGAAAACAGAAATAAACAAACAAAGAACTTGAAGAAATGTTGAAATTTAAACTAACAAGAGGGGAATTTTCCAGCAGAAATAGTCTACAACAAGATTCTGGCTGAGAACAACTATTTCAGGGCTTTCACTTTTTCAGATTCCTCTACTTCCTCAATTTCTTCTTATTTATCCTACTTAAAATCTTTTTCCCAATGATTGTATCATGCACTCTACCCATTACAAAGCAAATCTATTTAAATTAGTGAAACATAGCGAATATTCTGTCTAAATTGCACTGTTGGAATATACCAGATCAGGCAACAGAAACTTTATTTGGGATACCAATAGTTTGATTGATAAATGATCTATAGAAGCCTAGGATCTGGAGTAGGCTATTTAGTCCCTTGAGCCTGTTCCACCGTGCAATAAGTTCATTGTTGACCTTCATATCTGCCTTGGGCCCATAACCCTTGACACACTTACTTAAAAAATACTTGGAATTTAACAAATGATTTAGCATTGACAGCTGCTTGGGGCAGAGAGTTCCAAATCTCCACTAGCTTTTGGATGTAAAGATGCTTTCTAAGCATCTCTCCTGAATGGTCTGGCCCCAATTTTTAGAGTATGTCTGCTCATTCTAGAATCTTCAGCTAGTGGAGATAGTCTAACTTTACCTAGCTGTCTTTGCCTGTGTATATCCTGAATACCTGATTAAATCACTCCTTCACCTTCTACATGTTAGAGAATGAAGGCCTAATTTGTCCAGTGTTCTCTCATAACTTAAGGCTTGAAGTCTAGGTATCATCCTTGTAAACCTGTGTTGAATTCCCTCCAGAGGCAAAACATTCTTCCAAAGAATGATCCTTTTAAGCATTGGTTCCTAACAGGCTTTGTTGTGACATTAAAGTCTCACTCGAAGGAAATTAACATTTTAATCATTACATCCATACTGAGTATTTATGGCATGGAGGTCTTTGTGATTTGTCAAGGTTTTAAGTAGTTGACAGAACTACATGGATCCAAAGACCAATATCCCGGACTGGAAGGAATCTTGAAACCTTAATGAACCTCCTGCTTCTGGATGATCAAAGGGAAATGTTGGCACAGTGTGAATGTCACTGACTATTAATCTAGAGGCTGAGGATAATGCTTTGGGAATCACAGTAGCTGGTGCAATTTAAATTCATTTCATAAATTGAAATATAAAGCCGGTCTTAGTTATGATAATGAATACAACTATCATTAAAGGTTATGAAAACACCAATCTGGTTCACAAATATCCTTTAGGGAAGGAAATGTACTGTTGTTATCAAGGCAGGGCTTCATGTGACTCTAGATTTACAGCAATGTGGCTCTTAACTGCCCTCTAAAATAGCAAGCCACTCAATTCAAGGGCAATTAGGAACGGGCCACAAAGAATGGCCTTGCTTGTGACACCTACACCCCATTAAAGAATAAAGACATACAAAAGGAAAGTCATGAAGGTTATGTCCTGTTTACTAGAGTAAACATGTTCCCCTGCTGAAGACAAGCATAATCTGTAGATTGACCAATTCAGGCAATATTCCCTGCAGCAGCCTAAAAGGAGTCAAAAAGAATTGGAGTATCTTTGACTGTAACAGGCAGTGCAATGCTGGCTCAACCAATAAATTAAAAACCATCCAACTCTCCCACAGACTCTTTGGAGAATTGAATTCTCCTTAGAAACCATTCTTCAGAGAACTGCTGCTATGCTGTCTGTAAGCTCTGTCGGGAGTTGACACTTTCCTCTGAGCATTTATTCATCTATTTGTACACCCTCTGGCTGCAGCATCATTTGCTCTTTTCTCCTGTCCCTCCTTTTCCCAGAGTGGGATTCCCAGCAGATGCTCATTAACTGTTCAGCAGCAACTGAGAGGACTGGTAATTTGTTTAAGATGAGAAAACAAAAACATGGTGAACAAGTAAAACATCCTCCAAAGCTGCAGAGAGATGTTTACTGGAGAGCAGAATGGCAATTGTCTGTCATGAGAAAAGGCTGATACTTTAATTGTATCGTCCATCATTGGTAGATGGGAGCTGAAAGTATTGGTCACAGAAATAAAACTGGCACCAGCAGTTCAATGGCAACTAGTGTTATAGAGTCGTACAGTGCAGAAACATACCCTCCAGTCCAACTCACCCATATTGACCAGATATCCTAAATTAATCGAGTCCCATTTGCCAGCATTTGGCTCATTTCCCTCTAAACCTTTCCTACTCATATACCCATCCCCATGTCTTTTAAATGTTGCAATTATACCAGCCTCCACCACTTTCTTTGGCAGCTCAATCTGTGCAAACACTACCCTCTCTACATGAAAAATATGCACTTTCAGTCCCTTTTCAATGTTTCCCCTCTCACCTTAAACCCGTGCCCTCTAGCTTTGGTCTCCTATTTATGGTTATAATGTAGATGCTGTCAGTTTTAGATGGAAGTTATAGAACATAGAACATAGAAGGATACAGCGCAGTACAGGCCCTTCGGCCCTCGATGTTGCGCCGACCGAATCCTACCTAACCTATACTAGCCCAATAACTTCCAAATGCCTATCCAATGCCCGCTTAAATGACCATAAAGAAGGAGAGTTCACCACTGATACGGGCAGGGCATTCCATGAACTCACAACCCGCTGTGTGAAGAATCTACCCCTAACATCTGTCCTATACCTACCACCCCTTAATTTAAAGCTATGTCCCCTAGTAACACCTGACTCCATTAGCGGTAAAAGGTTCTTAGTATCTACCCTATCTAAACCCCTAATCATCTTATACACTTCTATCAGATCTCCCCTAAACCTTCTCTTCTCCAATGAGAACAGCCCCAAGTGCCTCAGCCTTTCCTCATAAGATTTTCCTACCATTCCAGGCAACATCCTGGTAAACCTCCTCTGCACTCGTTCTAAAGCTTCCACATCCTTCCTATAGTATGGCAACCAAAACTGCACACAATACTCCAGATGAGGCCTCACCAGAGTCTTATACAACTGCAACATGACCTCAGGACTCCGGAACTCAATTCCTCTGCCAATAAAGCCCAGTACACCATATGCCTTCCTCACAGCACTATTTACCTGGGTGGCAACTTTCAGAGATCTGTGTACATGGACACCAAGATCCCTCTGCTCATCCACACTACCAAGTAGCCTACCATTAGCCCAGTAATCCATCATCTTGTTATTCCTACCAAAGTGAACGACTTCGCACTTAGCTACATTGAATTCCATTTGCCACATTTCCGCCCAGCTCTGCAACTTATCTATATCCCGCTGTAACCTACCACTTCCTTCCTCACTATCCACAACTCCACCGACTTTTGTGTCATCCGCAAACTTGCTTACCCAGCTTTCAAGTCCTTCCTCTAGATCATTTATAAAGATAACAAAAAGCAATGGTCCCAAAACAGATCCTTGTGGTACACCGCTAGTAACTGCGCTCCAAGATGAACATAATCCATCAACTACTACCCTCTGTCTCCTTCCAGCCAGCCAATTCCTAATCCAAACCTCTAATGTATCCTCAATGCCATACCTCCGAAGTTTTAACATTAGCCTACCATGGGGAACCTTATCGAACGCCTTACTAAAATCCATATACACAACATCTACTGCTTTACCCTCATCCACTTCCTTAGTCACCTTCTCAAAGAACTCAATAAGGTTTGTGAGGCACGACCTGCCCTTCACAAAACCATGCTGGCTATCCCTGATCACGTTATTCCTACCCAGATGTTCATAAATCTTATCCCTTACCATTCTCTCTAGGACTTTGCCCACCACTGAAGTCAGACTCACTGGCCTATAGTTACTAGGGCTATCCCTACTCCCTTTCTTGAACAATGGGACCACATTCGCTATCCTCCAGTCCTCTGGTACTATTCCCGTTGACAATGACGACATAAAAATCCAGGCCAATGGCTCTGCTATCTCCTCCCTAGCTTCCCATAGGATCCTGGGGTAAATGCCATCAGGCCCAGGAGACTTATCTATATTCATCCTTTCCAATATTCCCAAAACCTCTTCCCTGCATATTTCCAGGGCATCCATTCTAATTATTTGTGATTCCATATTCACATCAGCAACAGTGTCCTGTTCCTGAGTGAATACTGATGAAAAGTACTGATTTAATGTCTCTCCAATCTCCTCCGCCTCCACACACAGCTTCCCACTACTATCCTTGACTGGACCGATACCTACCCTAGTCATCCTTTTATTCTTGACATACCTATAGAAAGCCTTTGGGTTTTCCCTAATCCTACCAGCTAAAGACTTTTCATGTCCCCTTCTCGCTTCTCTTAGCTCCCTCTTTAGCTCCTTCCTGGCTACCTTATAACTCTCAATCGCCCCTACTGAACCTTCACGCCTCATCTTTACATATGCCGCCTTCTTCCCTTTCACAAGGGACTCCAATTCCTTACTAAACCACGGCTGCCTCACAAGACCCTTTACACCATGCCTGACTGGTACATACCTATCGAGGACACGCAGTAGCTGCTCCTTGAACAATCCCCACATCTCATTAGTGTTCTTCTCTTGAAGCCTGTTTTTCCAATCCACACATCCTAAGTCATGCCTCACAGCATCATAATTTCCCTGTCCCCAGCTATAGCTCTTGCCCTGCGGCGCACGATTATCCCTCTCCATCACTAAAGTAAAAGTCACCGAGTTGTGGTCACTGTCCCCGAAGTGCTCACCTACCTCCAAGTCTAACACCTGGCCTGGTTCATTACCTAGAACCAAATCCAATATAGCCTCCCCTCTTGTTGGCCTGTCGACATATTGTGTCAGGAAACCCTCCTGCACACATTGTACAAACACCGACCCATCTAATGAACTCGAGCTATAGCTCTCCCAGTCAATATCTGGGAAGTTAAAGTCCCCCATAACAACCACCCTGCTACCTTCACTCTTTTCCTGAATCATCCTCGCAATATTATCCTCTACTTCTCTAGGACTATTAGGAGGCCTGTAGAAAACACCTAACAGGGTGACCTCACCTTTCCTATTTCTAACCTCAGCCCAAACTACCTCAGATGGCAAGTCCTCTTCCATCGTCCATTCCACTGCTGTGATACTGTCTTTGACAAGTAATGCCACGCCTCCCCCTTTTTTACCCCCATGTCTGATCCTACTAAAACATTTGAACCCTGGAACGTGCAACAGCCATTCTTGTCCCTGTTCTACCCACGTCTCTGTAATGGCCACAACATCGAAGTCCCAGGTACCAACCCACGCTGCAAGTTCACCTACCTTATTCCTTATACTTCTGGCATTGAAGTATACACACTTCAATCCACCTTTCTGGTTACAGGCACCCTCCTTAGAGATCGCTGCATTATTCCAAACCTCCCTACACTCAAGGTCCTGTACCCTAAAGCTACAGTCCTGGTTCCCATGCCCCCGCGGAGTTAGTTTAAACCCTCCCAAAGAGCACTAGCAAACCTCCCCCCAAGGATACTGGTGCCCCTCAGGTTCAGGTGTAGCCCATCCTTTTTATAGAGGTCCCACCTTCCCCAGAAAGGACCCCAGTTGTCCAGAAACCGGAATCCCTCCCTCCTGCACCATCCCTGTAGCCACGCATTTAACTGCTCTCTCTCCCTATTCCTCGACTCTCTATCACGTGGCACGGGTAACAAACCAGAGACTACAACTCTGTTTGTTCTAACTCTGAGCTTCCAACCTAGCTCCCTGAAAGCCTGTCTGACATCCTCACCCTTCTTCCTACCTATATCGTTGGTGCCAACGTGGACCACGATCTGGGGCTGCTCCCCCTCCCCCTTAAGGACCCGGAAAACACGATCAGCGACATCACGTACCCTTGCACCTGGGAGGCAACATACCAAACGTGAGTCCCTTTTCTTTTCCGTTTTCATCAGTCTCAATGTAAAAATAAATCAACAGTTATACTACCTCTTCACCACCACTAGAATGAAAATGTGTCAATAATTAATAATTCAATGTTACCCCAAAATTAATTTTATTCCTAGCATGTATGTTCTTGGAGTAAGTGAGAAGGCCCCAATGCCATGTCTGAAACCATTGGATAAGTTTTCTAACTTCCCCTTTCATTCTTACGACAGTAATGAGCATTGTTACAAACACACCAATGACAAATTTGTTCCTTTCATGGTATTTATTGTCTGAAAATATTTAAAACATCCCTTTTAATAATCAAGTGGGAAAGAATTTTTTTTTATGCCTGCAGTTGTGAAGTAAGATATGAATAATGTTATCAATGTGAAAATTCTTGCTTGAACAAGGCATTTACGCTCTTATATACAGAGAGCAATTAATAATGGCTGTGGCTCTTTGTGACTAGTTAGAAATGGTATTCCATAGGGATCAGTGGCACCATCATCAATATTCACCATCTTTGTCTTCTGAATGAAAGCACCGAGGGACTCATCCACAGCTTTGGTAATAACACAAACTTGTAAAAAAGCTTAGATGAGAACAAATAGATTGCAGAACAAATCTAGCTGTGATGAGGGAAGTGGGCTCACTGCTTGTCGTTATCTTGGATCCCTCAGAAATTGGGAGTGCAGCATTGAATAACAATGGATAAATCATTGTTAATGAATAATTCGTGAATTAATTAAAGGTTCACCAATGTTAGAAATGTTGAAATTAGAAATTCTGTCGCCTGACAGTCCAGAGACCCAAGTTAATGCTCCTGGGATAAGGATCCAAATCTAAAACATGGAAGTAGTGGGGCATTAAAATTCAATTCATAAATCAAGAATTGAAAGCTAGTCTCAGCTGTGGTGAACATGACAACTAGTGTTGATTATTGTAAAAACATATCTAGTTCACCAATGTCCTTGAGGGAAGGAAATTGGCCAGTCTTACCACCTCATGACTTGATAGATGTTTTCCAAATCATGAGCAAGCTGGAAGGAATAGATAGGGAGAAGCTGTTCTTGCTTGTAAAAGAAAAAAAAGAAGACACAGATTTTAAATGATGCTCAAACAAATCAAAAATGATATGAGAAAGTTCCTTTTCAAACAGTAAATAATTAGGGTATGGAAAGCACTAGTTTGCTAATGATACCTGCATAGCCAGTCAAATCTCAAATGGCAACAAAACAGACTATGGACGGGAGGTGGAAGACCTGTAAAAATAGTGCACTGGGAATAACCTAGCTCTCAATGCCAGCGAAACCTAGGAACTCATTATTGACTTTCACCAGGATGTTACCTATGCCCCCTACACATTCAGATCACAGAGGTGGAATGAGTGGAAAGTGTCAAGCTCATGGGAGTGGTCATCCATAACAAGCTTTCTTGCACTCTCCATATGGACACACTGGTTACAAAGGCCCAACAACATCTCTTCTTCCTCAGATAACTGAGGAAATTTGACACAATGGCAAATACTCTTGTCAACTTTTATAGGTGCGCCATTGAGAGCATTTGGATGTATCACTACCAGGCATGGAAACCATACCATTGAAGATCAGAGACAGTTACAGAGAGTGGTGAACTCGGCCCCGACAATCACAAAGGCCAACCTCCCATCTATAGAATCCATCTATCAGGCCTGCTGTCAAGGAAAGGCCACCAGCATTCTCAAAGATCCATCCCACCCTGGCAATGTTTTTCTACAACCTCTACCATCTGGCAAAAGGTACAGAAGCCTCAATACACACACCAGCCTGTTTCTCAACAGTTTCTATCTGACTGTTGTTAGGATACTGAATGGACCCACAAACTCTTAACATTCACCTGTACCTGTTCTTGTTTTTGCTGCTGTTTACCTATTATTTACTTATCTATGCTATTTAACTATGTGACTGCCTGTATTGCTCGCAATATTATAACTATTATTGTCTTGGTACACGTGACAATAAATTCGATTCAATTCAGTTCACTACCTAGAGTTGTGATGGAGGCAATTTCAACTGAGTCAATCAAGAGTGCATTGGATGATTATGTGGATAGAAATAATTTTGTGTGCAGGACTGTGGGGAAAAGGCAGGAAGTTGGTACTTGGTAACAGAAGCACTGCTGACATGATGGGCTGAATGGCTTCTTTCTGCACTATAACAATTCTGAAATTCTCTGGCCTACACATAATTGCACATCCAGCACAATGTGCTGCACTTATTATAGCTCTCTGAAATGGACGTGCAACCACTCAGTTCAACAGCAGTCAGGAAAGGAAACAAATGCTGGCCTGGCGAACGACATCTTTCGCCAATGGGGGATTCAACATTCAAAACATCATCGCATGAAAATGATTGGTTCTCTTTTTAAGTTTGCTTTCAAGTGTGGCACAGATCTTTACATGTTACAAGTTGTGAGTCATCAATCTGAAAAATAGCATATGCATGTATTATATTAAAATAAACTCATGTAAGACACAGTTTGATAATTCTTGCCAGAAAATAGCTGCTATCCACCTTTGTATTCTCTGACATCATGTGTAACAGTATGGAAGATTGATCAGGTGTACATTGAAAGTGTTCTGTACAGCGTACACATCAAAACTTAATCACATTTTTTAATCACTTTCATGTTTTCTTGTTTTAAACAGTAAATGAACTGCCCTGATAGTAATGCATTGTGCATTAAATAAGATCTGTATTGTCATAAACAATTATTTCATCTCAGTGTAAACAGCATATTTATTTAATAAACAAAACTAATTAAAATATACAAGTCTGATTGTAAAATTCTGGAAATAAATCAAAATAATTTATATCCTAATTTAAATGTTGTTGTTAAACTATCAATAAACAACATTCCCAGAAATGTTGCACCTCAAAATGCAAGTTCATCAGGAGGGCATTCAACTTAGACAATTTCAGACAGCCCTTAAGTGTGTGTAATTTTTCAAGAGTGCACTCTAGTGGAAACTTGTGAATTACATTAAATTCAGATTTAGATAACTGAAGTTCCTCTAATTACAAACAGAAGTCAGAAATATATTCCATGCCATATTTCTGCAAGATAGAAGAGGAAATATTCTGGAAAGGGTCTAGAATTTAGCAGAGGGCTCATGTGAAATAATCCATTCAATTTCTTTGACATCTACTTTATGCATTGCATGTAAATGACCAATTTTCCAAAATCACTGCATTCTGTAATGTGGATTGAGAGGTTTATTTGATACTATTTTATTTGCAAGTTAGGACTTTTGGTTCACAGTCAGTAATATGTGGGTTTTCTCTGTTTCTAAAGTTAATAATTAATTTGTGAATCTTTCAGTAGCCATAGCCATGATGTTGTCTTTAAACTTGTTTGTGATGCCATAGCTTGAGAATGATAAGCTCTTGTGACCATTGATAGGATCTCACAACCAAACAAGATAAACAAGCTCCAGGTTTTCGTCATTTCTATAAATGGTTTAGATGTGAACATAAGAGATATAGTTAGTGAGTTTGCAGATGAGACCAAAATTGGAGGAATTCAATCAGGAATTCTCGACTTTGATCTCCAGCATCTGCAGTCCTCACTTTCTCCAACAATTGGGGGTGTAGTGGACAGTGAAGAAGGTTACCTCAAGATTACAACGGGATCTTGATCAGATGGGCCAATGAGCCGAGGAGTGGCAGATGGAGTTTAAATTCGAGAAATGCAAGGTGGCGCATTTTGGAAAGGCAAATCAGGTCAGGACTTATACGTATAATAGTAAGGTCCTGGGGAGTGTTGCTGAACAAAGACACCTTGGAGTGCAGGTTCATAGTTCCTTGAAAGTGGAGTTACTGGTAGATAGGATAGTGAAGAAGGTGATTGGTATGCTTTCCATTATTGGTCAGTGTATTAAGTATATGAGTTGGGAGGTTATATTGTGGCTGTACAGGACATTGGTTGGCCAGTTTTGGAATATCGTGGACAATTCTGGTCTCCTCCCTACAGGAAGGATGTCGTGAAACTTGAAAGAGTTCAGAAAAGATTCACAAGGATGTTGCCAGAGTTGGAGTGTTTGAGTTATAGGGAGAGGCTGAATAGGCTGGAGCTGTTTTCCCTGGAGCATTGGTGGCTAAGGGGTGACCTTATAGAGGTTTCTAAAGTCATGAGTAGCATTTATAGGGTAAATAGATAAGATCTTTTTCCTGGGGTGTGCGAAGTCCAAAGCTAGAGGGTATAGGTTTCAGGTGAGAAGGGAAAGATTTAAAAGGGACCTAAGGCACAACTTTTTTCAAACAGTGGATAGTACCTGTATGGAATGAGCTGCCAGAGGAAGTGGTGGAGGCTGGTACAATTACAATATTTAAAAGGCATCTGGATGGGTACATGAATAGGAAGGGTTTAGAGGGATATGGGCCAAATGCTGACAAATAGGACTAGATTAATTTAGGATATCCGGTTGGCATGGACGAGTTGGACTGAAGGGTCTGTTTCCATGCTACACAACTCTACGACCCATATGAGTTCAGGCCAGGAAAAGTTACTTTTAAGCTTAAGGGAAACATTCTTAACTTTGAGACAGTTTTTGTTGTTGTTTCTTTGCTTTTGTTTTGGGGCAGTTCTGTGAAGTCTTTCAATCAAGATGCTTCTATAAATGAGTAATCCTGAGAAGGCGAGGATAAAGTGAACCTGGATTACTTTCATGTGAAGAGTTGGTGATGGTTCCACACTAGAAACATTGGCATACAATATAACAAAGTTATTTAAAACTGAGTACATTTTTACTGCAGATGTAACACCTGCAAGGATTTATATGCAGTTGCAATCTACAAGTTATAACCACAAAAGACTTAACCATATGAAGATGTTAGAGATAGAGACTCTGATGTAGATCTCAGAGTTAGATTACTTACAGTGTGGAAACAGGCCCTTCGGCCCAACAAGTCCACACCGACCCGCCGAAGCGCAACCCACCCATACCCCTACATTTACCCCTTACCTAACACTACAGGCAATTTTAGCATGGCCAATTCACCTGACCCGCACATCTTTGGACTGTGGGAGGAAACTGGGGCACCCGGAGGAAACCCACGCAGACATGGGGAGAATGTGCAAACTCCACACAGTCAGTCACCTGAGTCGGGAATTGAACCCGGGTCTCAGGCGCTGTGAGGCAGCAGTGCTAACCACTGCGCCATCGTGCTGCCCACAAAGTACTCTGACATGAGTACTGTATGATTGGTGTATTTGATCCCTAAATAGAGTCTGACTTTGGTTACCATATTAGGGGTAATCTTTTGGGTACAAAAAAACTTTTGTTTTTTTATTTTTGATTGATCAAGGAGTGTTCTATTATATTCACTCATGGAATGTGGATATCACTGGCTAGGACAACATTTATTACTCACCTGTAATTATTAGGGGGAGAGTCCAACCACATTTCTGAGGCTCTAAGGTCTCATTTAGGACTTCATAAGGACTGCAGATTTCCTTTCCAGAAGGACATTAGCGAACCAGATAGTTTTTTTTGACAATTGACAGTAGTTACACACTGACCACGAGGTCACCCTTATTCCAGACTGTATTGAATTCAAATTTCCCCGTCTGCCTTGATGGGATTTTTTGAAATTATATCTCCTGAACTTTGGTCTAAGATTCTGGATTACTAGCCCAGTGACACAGCTACTAGGCTACAATCTCCCATATGTTTTGGGGTTTATGGGATTACACTTTTACTAAGTGTTTAAAATATTTTGAAACTGCATTCTGAGTAGATGGTTTGAATTATTCTATTTTGTCTTTGTTTCTTCTTCTTGATAATTTTCTGTTTTATTGTTGAACCAAAATCTGCAGCTTTACATGATTAAGTTTCAGCAAGATGCTACTCTATTAGAACCAACACAGAACAGGTCCTGCTAAACCAAGCTTCAGTCCAGCATTTGACTTATCCAGCAATAATAGCAGCTGGAATCAGAATGTTCTTAAAAGTCATTTAGAATTTTCCAAGTGTTGTTTGATTTATTTTTTCACAGCCTATTATTTACCCAAATCATAAAATTTTCCATAATATGATTGTGGAAGATTGTGTATCTATTTAATGCAATGACACCATCATTATTTTGACCAAGGAAGTATAGCCAAAAAATCACCTGTCATGTGCAAATACACCTTACATATCATTAAAATTGCACCCGTTCATATCAGGGTTTTCTGGGAGGAAGATTGACGAGCAAAATTCCCTTCCTTCTTCATGTGATTAAACTGAAAACTGAAATATTTCCTTCTGGCTTAACATCTTTAGTTATACACTACTCTGAAGTGCAATGGGCATCCATATCCATGAAATAATGCAAGAGCAATGTCAGAAGACAGCATTCCCATCTATGGCAATGAGTCAAACAGAGGTTGAATGCTTGGACAAAAAGCATGTAGTGACCTATTCAGCCCTAATTTTAGTGTTGATGAGTATTTCATTTACAGAGTTTCCATTCTTCTGTAGTATCAAGTATCCATTCCTAATTGGGATACACCTGGGAAGCTGCAACTAACTATTGCCAAATCTAAATTTAATCCCATTTGTCCTCCCAAAACAGACAATTGGTCATCCTCATGAGATCTGAAAGATCACTTCTGACAATGTAACGTTCCCTTAGGAACTGAAGTTAATCCAACATGTTCAGTTTTGGTTTGGTGCTAAAAATTAACATTTTGACTGAAGTGGAGCAGACTATCAATAACCTCAGCAAAGAAATATTGAATTGTCTACTCATAGGCCAAGTAATTATTAGGATTGCTCTGAGAATAGTTAAGTAATTTTTAAAAACAACCTATTTACATTTAGCCAAAGTACTCAAGCAATAACTTTAAATAATGATCAACATAAATCTATGTGCATTTGAAGATTTAGTTGTTCAAACTTTACCTGTAATTTATGGTGATGTCGTGCACCGATATATGACAAGGAAAGCTACACTGTGGTCTCAAGCAATTCCCTTGTTAATTCCCTCTTAGATTGTGACCTTTAACAATTTGTCTTTGATAGTGCACTAATGGATCTCAGTTGATCACCTTATGCAAGAGAATAACATGAAGTACTTATGGACACCAAGACATAGTACTCTCAGCAGCACTGTACAGTTCAAAAAATGGTTCATCTTTTCTGGAAGGCCATTCATTCATTTCAAAGACATGTTAGAATCATAGAATCCCAACAATGTGGAGACAGACCAACAAGTCCACATTGACCCTCTGAAGAACATCCCAACCAGATTCATTCCCCTACCTCTCTTATTCTACATTTCCCTTGACTAATGCATCTAGCCTACACATCCCTGAACACTATGGGCAACCCATCTAACCTGCACATCTTTGGACTGTGGAAGGAAACCAGCGTATATAGAGAAAACCCACACAGGCACACGGAGAATTTGTAACCTCCACACAGACAGTCACCCAAGGCTGGAATAGAACTCAGGTCCCTGGTGTTGTGAAGCAGTAGTGCTAACCACTGAGCTACCATGCCATACAGTTAAAGTACTCACAGTTTTGCCTGAAATAATTTTATTAAAAAAAGGATTTCTTAAAGATGGGAAATTTTATTGGTCATTGCAAAAATGAAGTGAATATGAAAATGGTCATGCTGAAAAAGAAGAAACAGTTGTGAGAAAGTTAAAGTGGAATACAGCTAAGATGGTGAGCAGAGTTATAAAGTTAAGGAATAGAAATATTGCTTGCCCATGTCAGACATTATTCAAGAGTCAACCATTCCAGTGATAAAATCAGAGACAGTTAAGACCACGTTAATGTACCCAATTTTGCTTCCCTGCAATTTGGTTGTAGATATTTAGGGCTTCTGATAATCCAACATTTTAAATATTCATGATATTATTGAGGAAAGCTGAGGTGAGATTTGAATTCATACTCACTGGGTTAAGGCCTGTTCAAGGCCTCTGGATTATTAAACTATGATGCAACATTTTACTCCTGTCTTGGCTCAGAAATTTTATAATTCATTTCCTTTTTTTTAGGTTACTGCTATTTGGTACTGTTAACAACATGCTTGTAAAGATTTTCTTTGGTATAATTCCGAGCTAAATACTGAACTTTATTTTTATTACATTTGTGAACAAGGTAACAGCAAAATAAAAGATCAGCGAGTTCTTTTTGAATGTGACTGAAATCTGCATGATTTATTATAACTGCAATCTAAGTCGCATGTAAGGGTCATTCAAGTGATACAAATTTAGTTTCCTCATTGGGACATTGCTGCTGAATAAAGATAGGTCTTGAACAAATATAGATTTTTGTATATTACAGAATCACAGAAGCATTATGGTGCAGAGGGAGGCCATTCAGCCATCGTCCTTGCCTGGCTCATTAAACGAAATTCATTAGTTTGTATTGATCTCCTGCTTTTTCTCTATAAACATGGCAATGTCCTATTAGAACAAATACTGCAATCACCATTTTATTAGTATTTTGGGTGCAATTTGATTGTTTTTGTTCATTGGATTAATTTTTGTTCATATCCTCGATATTTGGGCTATTGTTTACATGGTTGAAACTTTTTTTCCCTCTTGTAGAGCAATGCTTGAGTAAGTGCACTAATCCCGCTTGATTTCTGAGCCAGAGACAGAATTAATGAGGAATAAATGAATGAAAACTTGCAAATGGTCAACGACCTGGGGAACAGAATTAACATGACGCGACTTTATCCGTAATTTATTTTAATCCTCACTAACTCGAAGTGACATTTATGACTACAATGATGCAGGAGAAGAGAAACACCTATCTTTGCTATCTTAAACCTGTACACACAACTCATGTCCATTTCAGTTAACAAAGATATTAACAGGAGGTGGGGAGGAAAAAAGAAAAAAAGCTTCAATCAGAACTTTAGGGAACAGAAAGAAAAATCAACACCATGATTCTTCTGAACTGAAAGCAAGCTAATAGTCCTCAATGTTTACTTCAGCTGCTCATTCTCTTGTTGCAAAACAATTTCCATTATCACCCCAGGAGTTCACTTTCCAATACTGAGTTAATAAAGTGGCTCTAAAAACTGATAAATTAATCATTAAACTCCTTCATACACATAGACAAAAACCTACATATGACTAATTTGAAATCCACACTTGAAAACAAATTATATTTTGAAAAAATACACACATTATATCACAATGAGTGGTGTTAGATCAGAGAGCAACATTGAGTCATAGAGAATAGGAACTGAAATATAATGTAGAAACAGGGGTGTGTGACAAAGTTTAGGTGGAAAATTATTGGATGAGAAGAGTTGACAAGGGTTCAAGAAAATGCAAGAGAAAGTGGAAGTAAAAGTGGGAGAGAGCCCAGGGGAGAATCTGAAAAGAAGTGGTGTGTGAAATGGAGAGATGATGTAAAAAATAAGTGATTGAGAAGATAAGAAATGGAGAGGGTTTAAGGAAATGGGGATCCAAGAGAGATGAGTACACCATGAGAACATGAGTCAATTAGGAGTTGGGATTGGCAAAGAGATTAGCAATAAACATATTGTTATATCAAATGCTTAAAACATTTCTATGACATTCCCTATTTCAATCAGGATAACGGATCAGTTATTTTGAAGAAGATAGCACATTCTTTTGGATATTATACAGAGGAATGTTACATAAATGCAAAGGATTTGTCAGCTTTATCTAACGTTTGCAAAAATAGATGGATACAGGGTGGGGTATGAATGGATTAACAGATGATATTCGAAGTCTAGTTTTAGATGTACACTGCTTCCCTAAACAACAGCTTGCCTAAGGATGATTCACTTATTTTGTGATCAGCTAACACTGTATAGTCTATAAAAACCAAACGACCTGAGGATGCTGTAAAACAGTAACAAAAACAGAAGTCACTGGAAAAGCTCAGATGGTCTGGCAGCATCTGTAAAGAAAAGTCTGAGTTAGTGTTTCAGGCCCTATGACCCTTCATCAGAACTGTATAGTTTACATTGGTTTGACGTTGAAACAATTTATATCCGCTGTAAAATATGTTATCTAACTAGATTAAGGGATAGACAGGGAGGGAGAATCATGTAACTTAAACACATAGGAATCCATTTGGCCTGTGAGGCTTGTATTAACATTCTATTTGCGGTGTCAAATTTATACAATCATAGAGTCTCCAAAGTGTTAAAACAGGCCATTTGGCCCAATACGTCCATACTGACTTTCCGAAGAACATCCCACCCAGACTCACACCTCCTGCCCTATTCCAGAATCCTGCATTTCCTATGTCTAATCCACCTAACCTGCACATCTTTAGATTGTGGGAGGAAACTCATGCAGACACAGGGAGAATGTGCAAACTCTGCGCAGACAATTGCCTGAGGTAGAATTGAACCTCGGTCCCTGATGCTGTGAGACGACAGTGTGGATGGATATATGAATAGAAGCCGTTTAGAGGGAAATGGACCAAGTGCTGACAAAAGAGACTAGATTAGTTTAGGATATCTGTTCAGCATGGATGAGTTGGACTGAAAGGTCTGTTTTCATGCTGTATAATTCTATGATTATAATTCTATATTAACAACTGAGCCACTACACCACCCATTCCACTTCCTTTTAAAAGTACAACTTCCTGGTTAAGCATTGTCAATACTAGCCATCATTTTCTGAACTGTTCCTGAATTCTATGAAAGATCATTTTTTTTTGCCAATTTAATAAAAAAATGCCTCTTCTCCAAATTTCTTTTCACAAAACTCTTCATAACTTTGAAGATCAGCTCAACATAATGAACAGAATTCGAGTTTCTTTAAAACATTCTCATAATTAAAACATCTCACCTCTAATACCATCTGAGTGAGATTCTTGTGAATCCTTGACATAACCTTCATTGTGATTCAATTGGATGACTAGATTAGTGAGGGGGAGGAGGGAAACTGAGAAAAGATTACCATATGATATCAAATTTGTCTAGAAATCCTTCTTTGGAAGAAATATGGGAACACTGGGACAATGGCAAGAGTACAGTTCAAAGGTATTTACCAGGATGCCGAGAGCAGTCAAGCCAAAATTAAGGAGGAGGCAGAGGATTTCAATACCTGAACAAACCCGAAGAAATGAATCTCCAATTTTCTAACCATGACTTAACCAAGAAGAGAAATCTAAAACTTACAACCCAACACTGTTTGGAGAGGACCCATGAAAACAATTGCAAACCATGTCAACAGAGATTGCAAGTGAAAAGTTGAGGGAGAATCAATGCATGTTGATGGTTACTTGCTAAGGACAGATCTGTACTGTCGCTGACTGTTTCCTTCTATCTGTCACATGCATATAGAAACTCTTGCGGCATCAATAAAAGAGATTGAAAAAGTAAAATACCACTAAAGAGAAAAAAAAGCATGAACAATAAAGATTCTTTAAACAAAATAATTTCATCTGCAGATTCAGTTTGTTGCCATTCTTTAATGGTTTGTTGAACTATTTCTTTAAGAACTCAATGAAAGAAGGACTGAGAGACTTTTAAGCTGTTTGTCAGAATGGGTTAGTAAAAAAAGATGCTTGCAGTATTTAAAGAACGTAAAGTGGATTTTAAACTCTTCCAAGATTAACCATCAAGATTTACTAACGAATATAGATTGAGTCGACCTTTTGTGCGATTAATTCTGATCTTAAAAACTGCACTGGCAAGTAATTATATCTTATCAAGACTGCAGGCTGCAAAGAATTTTAAGTCTGAATGGAGATAATGTCAATATATTTGGACAAGAATAATGCCAGATATTAGAATGCATAACAAAAACAAAATTAGTGCATGAATAATTTTTTTTCTGAGTTATTAATAATACTGTTGAAAGGAACATATTTTCAAACTCCCCTGTAATCATCCATAGTATTGAGAAATGCTTATGTTATTCTAAATCAAAATTAAAGAATGAAGTAGTCTGGAAAGGGATTGATTGGATTTATTAGAGACTGTTTCAGATGGATACTTTTCTTATTATGATGTTTCTAAAGTGTGTGATCAATCCAAATTGATCAGGAGTAGTCGATATGCATGACCACAATCAATACTTCAAGTTTATCCTTATTGATGGGCATACTTGGGTTTAACTGCATCTCTCTTTAAAAATGTCCACTTTCAGATAAATGTCAATTTACATGTCAGCTCTTCAATATAAGCCTTTATATTGCATTTCCATTGTGAAATCTCACCAATCTTTCAGGTAGCGTGCTTGCAATCAAACCCCACTATTCCTCGGGTCATCACAAATATAAAAAGAGTTAAGTTAGATTATCCAAAGTTCCCCACTTATGTCTGATGAACTTCGGTTTAAAAAAAACGTTTACCAGGCTTCTACTGTTAACAAGTTCAAACAATTGTGTTTAACTAATGACAACTGGGAGGCATAAACTGATAAGATGTAACAGCTGGTAAATTAAACTTTACCTCTTCTTAAATTCCCTCCTTCACTGCCAGGTAAATACACAAAGACAGACAAGACATGAATATGAATTGGAGAGAAAGGAAACAAATCAAACACAGTTCCATAGCACCAGTCTGAGGACCACAGGATTTGATACGCTGTTTATTTCAGCTTCTTCTAATTCCTTCAAATTATTTGCTGATGATACATGGCTGTTTGTGCACTAATGTTCTCTTTCATTCACTGGTTGATAATTTGTCCTTTCACTGTCTTTAAAGTTAGTTCACTTCTATTTCAACAGGGGACTTACAGAGTAGTGTGAGTGGAAGATTGCTGGCTGTTATTTGATACTTTCTGGTACTTCCTCAGTGGAGAAACAGGGGGAGAGAGAGAGAGAGAGAGAGAGTGGCAGACAAGTTTTTGTTGATGCATTTGCTTTGTCGAATGTTTGTTTGTTCCCTTCTGCTTCACTTGCCCTGTACAAGCAATGGTCATTTGGTCAGGAGCCAATGAGAACATTGTTGACCCTTAGTTCAAAATCTATTGGCTCTTTGATGTCTATCTTTGTTCTTACTATTTCAGGAAAAATCAACTCATCATGTGCAATACAATGTCCTTCATTAAATATGATTTTGTACAAAAAGCAGTTGCAGCTATCTCTTTACACAGTCATGTAGGTTTGTAGCAGTATCTTCCTTCTTAAAATAAAATCCAAAATAAAGGTAAAATGACTCAACAGGGGCTAGTAACCCATCACTAACTGAAAAGTCCTTGACACTAGTCCAACTCCCTCAGAGCAGGCTCTCAGAGTGAGCAGAACCTCTGACATTCCTGTTTCTATTTCTCAGCCAGAACTGGATTAACAGCCCCAATCAGGGAACTCATATTTTATGATGCCTAACTGACTGACCTCATTACAATAAGTACAAAAGAAAAGGAAAGGGGTTGGACTTTATAGAAATAAAGTCACAGAATAAAGCAGGCAGATGTATAAAACAAAGGTAGCTACATTCTGGTGCATTCCTTTAAAATAATTGGCACCAACAGCCAAGAATAACTTGCTGATACAATGAGAAATATTACATTTTATAATGATTATTGGCAACATATACTTCCAATATCACTTAGTAGATCTAACAGTTGATGTCTGAGAAGATTGCAGCACACATTCTTAATGGTATGTGCACATTTGCATTTAGGAAAACTAGAATTTAGCCTTACCATTATAATTCCATTTGTACTAAGATAGCTGCTTCTATTTTAATTGGTTTAATGGAGATTTCCAATTCAGGCTTTGCAGAAGTTTTTTCTTTTTAAGTTCTCAAGTTTTTAATTTCCCAGTGTAATATTTGTATAAGAAATCCAAATTATGCCTGAAGGGTACCTTTTGATGTTATGCATCATGTTTGCATTAAAAAAATACGCATCAAATGTCTCATGTGGGTTTGATATGAAATACTATTCAGAAAACCATGGATACATCTGGGATTTAACCTGTAAAAAGGATTGGATAATTTTAATACCAGTTATGTAACACACATTTTATTTAGTATTTGTAATATACAGGCATTAACATTGCTCCAGTAAGCTTGTGTTGTAGTTTCACAATAAGTCAGATCTAAGATAATATTATATATGCTTTTAAATGATAAAAAAAATGGCTGGGAGGAGAATGTGTTAAAAATGTGGTATAATGTTGAGATTCAGAGAACATACACATATAGACATGATTTTAATAAGGTGTGAAATAAGATGGTCTTTTTCTTTGCTCATTGCTCGCAGGATTTTATTGCTTCACTAAATGAAGGCTGGAGTATCTTAGAACTATGCCATATTTAAAAGCTCAATTCCAATTTCCAAACATAACTGACTCCTCAGTGAAAATATCTCTAATTGTTGTTGTTGGTGGATTAGCTTGATCATTGTGCTTGGATTCAAATATTTGGGGGTGGCAGGGTGACAATCACCTGATGAAGGAGCGTCGCTCCGAAAGCTAGTGTGCTTCCAATTAAACCTGTTGGACTATAACCTGGTGTTGTGTGATTCTTAACTTTGTACACCCCAGTCCAACACCGGCATCTCCAAATCATAACTACTTATGTAATCAAAGCATTCTTTAAAATTCTCTCAAAAGCCTTTCACGATAGTTTTCTCCACTTCACTCCAAGAATTCCATCAAAATCTCTGTTGCTTTTGATAAGACCTCCCTCGTTTCTCATTGTGTCAAGCCCGATACGCTAACAGTTAACAAAAACAAGCGTCTAAAAAAAGGTAACAAAAACACTAATGTAAAATGGCCACAGGCATCACCTGACCACTACAAACCGAAATGGATGAGATAAAAGCGAATTTGAGTTTAAATTGATAAGTTCTCCAAAGGAGAATGCAACCAACCAACCTGCCCCAACTGTCCCCTCTCCTGCACGCCCAACCAACCCCACTGTGAAGATGGGAAAAAAGTGCATATCTTCTACTTCAATTGATGCTATTGTGAGAATCCATATATGTTAACGGTAGAATTTCACCCACAATTACTGTTCCTGAACACATAACTTCCACAGACGTACAATATATGACCAGCATGTATTTTACAGCACATTTATTTGGCAGAGCTAAGGAGATGGATTTTTGATGCAGACCTGAACACAGGCTTGAGTAGTTCTCTTCCACTGCTAGGAAGAAGAGTGCTGGTGCCAACATTTTCTGGAAAGAAGCATCTGTAAACCGAGAACTGAAAGTTTAGCCAATCATGGTCCCAGCTTGAAACCTCATGCCTTAAGAAACCTCACAGAACTCTAAAGATTATATTCCTGCATCTTCCTTCTTTTTTAAAGTTTTTACTTACAAGTATGTGTATGTATCAGAGAGACTGCCCAAATAATGCATGCTTTACAATACATTTTCTCTCCCAGGATTAGCAAACTCAAGGAAAACCTTGTGATTGACTCTGTACTGTGACAGTAAAATTTAGTTGACTTCATTTTTAATTGGAGGGAGGTACAGCCTCATTTTAAAAATACCTTAAACTTTGGCTGCAATCAATTGAGAAGGTTTTTTTTAGATTAGATTAGATTACTGTGTGGAAACAGGCCCTTTGGCCCAACAAGTCCACACCGACCCGCCGAAGCGCAACCCACCCATACCCCTTACCTAACACTACGGGCAATTTAGCATGGCCAATTCACCTGACCCGCACATCTTTGGACTGTGGGAGGAAACCGGAGCACCCGGAGGAAACCCACGCAGGCACGGGGAGAACGTGCAAACTCCACACAGTCAGTCGCCTGAGTTGGGAATTGAACCCAGGTCCCTGGTGCTGTGAGGCAGCAGTGCTAACCACTGTGCCACCGTGCTGCCCCATCAAAGGTTCAAAAGGGTGAAACTGGTTCATCTCTTCCCAACTGCTCATAATGATATATTTGAGTTGAAAAGCATTAGGAACATGACAAGAAGGGTTGAGAAGTATCAAAGAACAGCCTTTATTATGTCTGGATCCTTTAAAATTTCAGCATCTGACCCGGAAGCACATGTGGTCCCACAAAAGCACAAGCATGATGGATCTACTCAAAGCTTTCTATTTGTCATAAAACATTAATGTTTGAACTTCTATTTATTCTATGCACATTAATGATTTTGAAAAGGACAGTTATTCAAATGAGAAGGGATATCACACTTCCTCCGCTGAAGATAAGCTGCAGCAGGAGATTTTTTTTTTCCCAACCTGATTTAAATTCTGTGTGTAATGGCTGAGAGCCGGATATATCACGATCGATGATCCCTACATATGATGCTTTTGCATTATTGGTATAAAATACATTTTAATTGTGTGGCAATGAAAATGAATATTGAGATTCTCAAGCGATAGTTTAACTGAGAAATGCAGCTGATTTTTCAAAGGGGCTGCAGGGATTCACATTGGCTCTCTTTTGAGTTAATCACTCAATGTACTGATAAAGCAACACATTTATTCTTGTTCTTGAAGCTGCACTTAAAATGCAGGATTGGGAAATTACACTGAACAACACAAATTCTAAATGCTCCATAAACCTCTTGAACTCCCATTAGTGCAACAATCATATTGGAATCTGGGCCATTTAATTTGTATTGTAACTTTGAAACAAAATTATTGGAATGAATAATTGAATGTAGGAATATTAAAACTATCACATAGAAATGAAGACCTCCTTGTTAAATGCAACTTCAATCATTTGAAAACCAATACACACTGTGCTCAATGTTTGATTTTATTTTTAAGTCTGTATACATGCAATGTTTATTAAATCTTCCAACATAATACAATTCTGAATTTATTTGCATTAAAACTATGTGACTTCCCCTCTCAGAAGAGAATCAAAGTGAGCACTTCAAATTTGAAGTGAATGTAGTTTGTTAGTTGATTAATGTTGTGAACCAAATTGAATGATTCCAGGTTGTGCACTCAGTAATTGCCTACAGAAGCTTAGCCTACCTGAAGCAACTCTGAAAGAGAGGCTTTCTACTTTCTTGTAAACAGTGAGAGAAGATCACGAGAGTTGTTTCTTTGGGGAAAAAAAACTTAGGGAAGATTTAATTGAGATGGATACAATTATGACAGGCCGAGATAGACTGGATAAGACGTATTGATTTCCTATTGCACAGGGGTCATTAAAAAAGGGAATCAATTTGAACTAATAGACAAGATTACAGAGGATTAGAGGTAATGTTTTTATTCAGAGGGAGGTGGGGATGTGGAAATCACTGTTTGAAAGAGTGGTGAAAGCATGAACCCTAAATACAATAATACATATGGGACCAACAGTGAGTTGGTAAATTAGATTATCAGCTGGCATCAATGCAATGGGTTGAATGGCCTTCATCTGTGCAATTAACTTTTAGAGTTCTACCGATTCATGTTCAACATCAGGTAGTTGTCTAAAATATCTTCGAAACTAGGTTGGCCAATTTTGTGAGCAAGTTCTATAACCAGCATTTAAAACATAGGTCAGTACAAGAGAATTTCCAAAGATAATTAAAAACCATTGCAAAATTAGGATACTATTCATAGTATTTTTACTCTGTCTACCTGTGACAATGCAACAAATTGATGGCTCAATTATTTCAGTCTGATGAATTAATATTTAATTATTATTAAAAAGGATTTATTCTGATAGTCCTTAATAACTGGACCTATCATTGTCCTCAAAAAATATATTGTGAAAAACTGATCAAATGTTGCATGCTAGCAAATTTGCGATAAAACTGCAATCGGCTTAATTTTCTTAAGACGTAGTAAATCCATTATTTTTATATTTCAAAGTAAGCTGTTTGCAATTATAATTGTAAAGCACAAAGCCATGGTTGGAATCAGGACTAAAATTAATGAGGGAATTACAAAGTATCACCAGAGCACAGGGTTGGGAATATGTAGGTATGGAAGGGAGAAAGAAGTGATGGAGTTAAACAAGACTATTTACACTGCGAAGATAAAAGCTTTCTTTCATAATACAATTAACACATTCAAATATCCACGAACTTATCACCTTGCCCCCTGTTTTCTGAACTCTAACTAATTTGCTGCAAATATATGGCTAACACAAAGTTATAGTTCAACTTCAGTAATTGCATGTGTTTGAACTCCTTTTCTTAATCCAGAAGCATTTAGTATGT
The DNA here is from genome assembly GCF_020745735.1 of Hemiscyllium ocellatum. Classification (NCBI taxonomy): domain Eukaryota; kingdom Metazoa; phylum Chordata; class Chondrichthyes; order Orectolobiformes; family Hemiscylliidae; genus Hemiscyllium; species Hemiscyllium ocellatum. The sequence goes on along the minus strand of NC_083429.1, from coordinate 29,203,995 downwards.
TATTGATATACCAGTGGCTTTGCTTTCTTGAAAGATATATGCATCCTACACTGACAATCTTTTGACTCAATTAGACTAAGATTAAGATTCTTAAGGGACTTTAACTGTAGTGCAGGCCTCATTAAAAATTCTATCCCTACTCTAGGTTTTTTAAAAAAAATTGCTTAATTAATGTATGGGCCTACAAATAATTTTATTCTGCAGTAAAAAATATCATGCAAACAATATTCCAGATATTTTTTGTCCCTTGAGAGACCACTCCTGGTATAAAAGTTTTGACTCATTGAGAGCATCAGAATGCAAAACAACAGTTAGTAATTAAATAAAAGGGAAAAAAGGAAAATATTATTTTTTACTCAGTGAGTTCTAAGAACTCCAATGGTACCGCAGGCAAAAAAAGCTTGCTTCTGCAATCTGTAACTTTGTTGGTATTATGCCAAATATCTCCAAAGTCTTATCCTGGAAGACAATTTCCTATTCTTCATCCATTACCCTCTCAGACATACTATAAGTTGGCAGAAACGCTCCTTCCAGCTGTTTTGCAATAACCATCTGCATGTCTAAAGTTTCTGAAATATTAATGCTACAGTCCTCTGCAGATTCCAACAGGGTACTGCATGGAGCAAAATACAACACTACAGTGCGGTGAACTGAAGAATCACTCAAATATTCCTCAAATGATTTAATGTCTAATATCAATACAAGATGAGTGAGCATAAAGAAGAAACCTCCCTGAAAATGAAGGAAGAATACATTTTGGAGATGGATGATTCAATGTCAATGCAGGAAAATCTCTCTACTACCATACATGATGTCATTGATTCACTGTTTAAAGGTTTGGTTTCTTGATTTCAGGAGTGTTTGTGACACAAAATGACACCAAAGGCATGGAATCACACTGACTAAGGCTACCACAAAGGTCCCATCATCTTAACCTCAGCTCTTGCCTGAGGCATGGTAGGCTTCAGATTAAACCCGATAAACTGCTCTTCTCTAATGAGAAGCCAGCCTGGGATTCTGGCAACTTTTTTTTACATGTTGAGCAAGTTGGGCTGAGACTTGTTGAAGTTTTGAAGAAAAGAAGTTACCTCTATTTTTTTAAAAATTCTGAGTGGTCTACATACTGTAGATACTGAGGAGGGATTTTGCCTCATTGGAGAATCTAGAATAAGGTGAGGGTGGCGGGGCACACATTTCAAAATAAAGATTCTTTTGTTTAATTTGGAAGTGAGGAAGAATTGCACCTCACAGGGGATCATTAATTTTTGAAATTCTCTACAACAGACAGCAGTGGAAGCTTGAGTTATCAAATCTATTCAAGCCAGAGTGAGATACACTTTTGGGACTGAAGGGAGGCAAACATTATTGATGACAGGTGTGAAAATGGAATTAAGATGACCTTCAGATCAGACATGGCTTGGCTAAATGAAAGAGTTGAGTGCCTGAAATACTCTGAATGTTATTTTTTAACTTCCCTTCAGCATTATTTAAACTCAAGGAAATATGATTAGATTAGATTTCTCACAGTGTGGAAACAGCCTCTTGGGCCCTCCAAAGAGTAACCCACCCAGAACCATTTCCCTCCTAACATTAACACTCATGGGCAATGTAGCATGGCCAATTCACCTGACCTGTGGATCTTTGGATTGTGGGAGGAAACCAAAGCATCCGGAGGAAACCCACGCAGACGCGGGGAGAATGTACAAACTCCACACTGAACTCATTTCTACCTACCTTGACACTGATCTATTCTCCTTAGTCCAGGAACTCCCCACATACGTTCAAGATACCACCCATGCCCTCTAGTTCCTCCAAGACTTCCGTTTCCCTGGCCCCCAACGCCTCATCTTCACCATGGATATCCAATCCCTCTACACCTGCATCCGCCATGACTAGGGCCTCCGAGCCCTCCGTTTTTTCATCTCCCGATGTGCCCAATAGTCCCTTTCCACCGACACTCTCATTCGTTTGGCCGAACTGGTCCTCACCCTTAACAATTTCTCCTTTGAATCCTCCCACTTCCTCCAGACCAAAGGGGTAGCAATGGGCACAAGTATGGGCCCCAGCTATGCCTGCCTCTTTGTTGGCTACGTAGAACAGTTGATCTTCTGTATTTACACTGGCACCACTCCCCACCTCTTCCTCCGTTACATTGATGAATGCATTGGCGCAACCTCGTGCTCCTGCGAGGAGGTTGAGCAATTCAATAACTTCACCAACACATTCCACCCTGACCTTAAACTTACCTGGACCATCTCTGACACCTCCCTCCCCTTCCTGGACCTCTCCATCTCTATTAATGACAACTGACTTGACACTGACATTTTTCACAAACCCACCAACTCCCACAGCTACCTGGATTACACCTCTTCCCACCCTACCTCCTGCAAAAATGCCATCCCGAACTCCCAATTCCTCCGCTTCCACCATATCTGCTCCCAGGAGGACCAGTTCCACCACAGAACACACCAGATGGCCTCCTTCTTTAGAGACTGCAATTTCCCTTCCCACGTGGTTAAAGATACACTCCAACACATCTTGTCCACACCCTGCACCCTCCGCCCTCAGACCCCACCCCTCCAACCATAACCAGGTCAGAACGCCCCTGGTGCTCACCTTCCACCCTACCAACCTTCGCATAAACCAAATCATCCGCCGACATTTCCGCCACCTCCAAATGGATCCCACCACCAGGGATATATTTCCCTCCCCACCCCTTTCCGCCTTCCACAAAGACCATTCCCTCTGTGACTACCTGGTCAGGTCCATGCTCCCCCTACAGCCCACCGTCCCATCCTGGCACATCCCCTGCCACCGCAGGAATTGCAAAACCTGCGCCCACAGCTCCTCCCTCACCTCCATCCAAGGCCCTAAAGGAGCCTTCCACATCCATCAAAGTTTTATCTGCACATCCACCAATATCATTTATTGTATCCGTTGCTCCCAATACAGTCTCCTCCATATTGGGGAGACTGGACGCCTCCTAGCAGAGTGCTTTAGGGAACATCTCTGGGATACCCGCACCAATCAACCACACCGCCCTGTGGCCCAACATTTCAACTACCCCTCCCACTCTGCCGAGGATATGGAGGTCGTAGGTTTCCTTCACCGCCGCTCCCTCACCACCAGACGCCTGGAGGAAGAACGCCTCATCTTTTGCTTCAGAACATTTCAACCCCAGGCATCAATGTGGACTTCAACAGTTTCCTCATTTCCCCTTCCCCCACCTCACCCTAGTTCCAAACTTCTGGTTCAGCACTGTCCCCATGACTTGTCCTACCTGCCTATCTTCTTTTCCACCTATCCACTCCACCCTCTTCCCTGACCTATCACCTTCATCCCCTCCCCCACTCACCTATTGTACTCTATGCTACTTTCTCCCCACCCCCACCCTCCTCTAGCTTATCTCTCCACCCTTCAGGCTCTCTGCCTTTATTCCTGATGAAGGGCTTTTGCCCAAAATGTCGATTTTGCTGCTCCTCGGATGCTGCCTGAACTGCTCTGCTCTTCCAGCACCACTAATCCAGAATCTGGTTTCCAGCATCTGCAGTCATTATTTTTACAAACTCCACACAGACAATCGCCTGAGGCTGGAATCAAACCTGGGGCCCTGGTGCTGTGAGGCAGCAGTGCTAACCACTGAGCCAACATGTATGGTGTCTGCAATCTCTTTACTTACAAATACTGGGTGTGAACTAAAAGAAAAATGACTTCCTAATAATCTCACATGATGCCGAACAATGACTCAGGCTAATCTGCTGGTTATCAATGCTGCATTGCTTGATCTTGTCTCAAACAATAGTGAAGAATGTGCAAGCAACAATAAACCTAACAAACTCAGGGGAAAGGGAAAACATAGCCACAATTACTTTTCTCAATTAATATCTGGTTGGCCTTGCTGCAATGTAATAAGAATGGTAAGGTTCTTGTTCTAGAAAGGGGGAACAATTACAGGACTAGCCTTTGCAGTTCACCAACTGGAGAGAATATTTTATATTTTCTGATCAAACTGTTCAGAGATGTCAGGTGGGACTTGGACTCATGTCTGCTGGCCCAGAAGTAAGAACACCACGATGGCTACACAAGGAATCCCAATGGAAAGGCAAATCTGTGGAGCTCTGTTAGTGGTGACTGTATCACACACCCTCTTGAGGAAATTGGAGGTACAAAATGATTTTACAATGATTTTTCCGCACCTCTAACATCTGACAATATGACATAAATCTGAGCAAACAGAACTCCAAACATCTAATTTCCTTAATTTAAATATCTATACTATTCATTATCAAAAAATATTTGTGCAAGACTTAGCTAAGAACTTGGCTCAATTGAATAACATAACATTACTAATCTCCTGTGACATAAATCAATTAGAAAGTGCAAAAGACCTATATTACATTGCGTATGCTTTCATTTTTCTGTCATAAATATCTGGTGACTCTCAATTCAGTGATCATTTCCATTAGAAACTCAAATCCATAATAATGGATAACAGAAGTTACCTCTCTTTAATTTGCTTCCTGGATCCATCTTCAGAAATTGCTCAGTCAACTTTATGTCAAATAACTCAGCCAAATTGTACTTAAAAACACAACTTTTTAACATCATAAACTGAAAATATTTAATTCATGAACTTAAAATTATGCAAAAGAACTATGACGAAAGCTGTATGAGTCATGTGCAGTCTTTCTGAATGCTTTTATATTGCACGTTCTTTCAGATATTTTCTGTAACTCCTTTCAACTCCAAATCAACACCATTTTGAAACCAGCCACAAGGTTCTGTATTAATTTGATATGAGGTGAGTTTTCTTCTTATTTTCACCTCCTCCCCAAAGCAAGGAACTAAGCCTTGATACTGTTTTTTTCTCTTATTTGCATGAATATGTTGAGCATGTGAAAGATCGTAGGCACTTGTGTAATACTGAGCAATTGCATTGCACATCGATTTGGAGGCTGCTTAGCAAATACAATTTGTCAACTCCTAACACTTAACTATGATAATGGCCAAGTAATTTTGCGTGAAAGTTAAAATTAAGCGACACATCATTTCTGCACCAAAACAAATTTAATTTTGTTTTGCTTCTGCTTTAAATCCATCTCTGACAGGCACCCCATTAGTATCTGATGCATACAGGAGCACAATTGTTTTTGGTTGTATCCTTATAGAACACTTAGCTCATCCTGGCCCTCCCAGAATTCAGTTAGAGCCAATCTTTTTGGAACCTTATTTCCTCCCAAAATGTTTTACTGGGTGAGGCATGTTCTGCAGGTTCCCAGTACAATCTAACATTAAAATTGCATTGTATAGTCTCAGGACCTGATTAGCTTAAAATACACAATGTATTAACAAAGCTTCTACCTGAGTAATTAGCACTAAAACTATACACAGGTGGAGAGCCCAAAAGGTCTCTTAATTTTAACAACAAAATCCCAACGTACTCCACCCTCCCCCACGCCAAGGAGGATAGATACATGGGAACACCACTCCCAGCAAGTTTCACTTTAAGTCACACACCTTCCTGACCTGAGAAATTGAGGTACCATTGAGTTGCTGGGTCAAATTCTTGGACCTCTCTTCTGAAGAGGTCTGTAGATATACCTTTCCTCAAGAGCTGCAGTGATTCAAGAAGGCAGCTGACCACCACCTTTTCAAGGACGCTGAGGGATGGACAATAAATGCAGGCTCAGCCAGAGATGCCCATGTCTCATGAAAGAGTAAAATAAATTGTGAATTGTCTCCATTCCCCTTTATTCCCACAAATAAATTTGTCTACCTTCTTGTGAAAAACAAGCCTAACTCTCTTATTTCACCTTTTCTCAGATGTTCCTATTTTAGTTATGTCTTTTTGGTACCTTATCCTTTTTATGAAAATCTAACTTCACACTTTATTCAGTTCCATTAACTGTGTGAAACTGGTTATGCTATTAAAGGAAAGATAACTAACTCAACAAATCATGGCCATCACTGAATTAAAGACTGCTAGAAAAAGAATTGATGGTAATGGAAATTTGATTTGAGAAATAATACTAAAGTAATGGAAAAACTTAATGGATAATTTGTAGAATTCAACCCTCCAGCTACACTGAGTTGATATTACAACTCAAGATGTGTTACAAGGCAGTGATCAGAGCTATTAGGTTCATAGGACCTGTTTTATGCTTATAATGGGCTGAATATCTGTAGCTCAGGAAACCATCCTTTTGTTTTATGATGCTCAAAAAACATAGATATTTTAGAATATATGTTTTTTAAAAATTCAGTTGGATCTATTTGACTGGGCAGGTACCTTCATAAAGGAGGTACACACAACGTGAGACCTCAGAGAACAATTTGCTGTTACTTACATCTTAATATTATTGCCAACAGAACTGCAGCAAAATTCATAGCTTCACTGTTTTCTATGTTTTCTTACAATTATAATCAAAATTGTGGAAACTCCAGTAAATTTCCCAATGTCTCTTACTTCAATGAAATACAAAACTAAAGTTTGCAAGGTTGAAAAGAAGCAACAGTTATGGAAAGTCTTACATTATAATTAATATTTAAAAGAAATTATGTACAATATAATTCACACTAATATGCCACCATAGGCTGAGTGCCTATGACGATGAGTCCACAATTGCTGCAGCTTGTAATTCATCCTATGAAGAGTAGTTTTCTACACTCTTTGGTTGAACCAATGTTTGCACCATTTTTAAAAAATCTTACAGGAGGCATTCATAACCAACACTGGCTTTTATGTCCAGTGGAGGAGAATGTAAAGGGGAAAACTCCTACTCTACTGTTACAAAGGCCTGGTTACACCATACCTGCAGTTATGCAAGTACTTCTGGGCACAGCTTATATGAAAGGATACAGTGGCCTTGGAATCAACGTAGCATAAATGTACCAGAATAATATTTGGTGTCCAATGCTGAACTATCACGTGAAAGCCGACAGAAATTACATTTGTGATTTCTGGAATTAAGAATTATTCAAAGTTTTAAGACATTGAGGGGAATAGATAAGGTAGAAGTAGGATATTTCAGTAGTTGGAAAGTCTATGTTTCGTAAGTACAGTCTATACTTTAGCATTAGATATTTATGAAATTAGGAGATGCTGCGACACACAAAGAGTGTAAAAGGCTAGAACTATCTTCTGTAATGACAATTGCCTGATTAGTTGTTCATTATAAAAGATCTATACATTTTTGTGAACTCAATGGTTTTCAGGAATGAGCCGCAAAGGCGAATAAGTGGAGCAATATTATCGATCAACTATGATCTCACTGAATGACAGACAATCAGCTTTTAGAGGTTAAATAATTTACTCCACTTCCTGTGTTCCTCATAAAGATTTACTACCTCATGGACCGAGACCCTACAGTTTAGTTTTCCGTTTCTGGGTATCTGGTTTTAAGAGAACAGAAGTCTAAAAGGAGATTTATCATTTGTAGAGTGGGTAGAAAAGTGGCAAATGAAATTTAATCCAAAAAAGTGTGAGGTCAGACATTTAGGAAAGTTAAGCAAAGCAAGGGATTAGATGCTAGATGACAGGATATTGTCAGAGACAGAGTAAGTGAAAGATCTTGGAGTGCATGTTCACGTATCCTGATGATAGCAGGACACGTAGTAAAAGTAGCAAAAAAGTAATATGAATATTTCCTTCATTTGATGAGATAAGGAATGCTGGAACTATATGCCACATTGAAATGCCATACACAGTTCTGGTCAGCACATTGCCAGAAGGAAAACATTGGAGAGAATACAGAGGTGATGTAGAAGAACAATGCCAGAGTTTGAAAGTTAAGATGTGAGGAGTGATCAAATAGGTGATGGTTGTTTCCTTTTTAGAAGGGAGGAGGTCAAGCAATGACTTAATCAAGGTATACAAAATAATGAGCGGCTTCAGAACAGTAGATAGGAAAGACCTGTTTCATCTCCTGGAAAGGCCAATTACCAGCGGGGACAGATTTAAAGATTTAGGAGGAAAAGCTTTTTTTCTTATCCAGAGGGCATCTGGAATTCACTGACCATTTTAATGATTGAATCAGAAATCCCTAATTAACCCAAAAAGAAACCTGGATCTGCACCAGAAGTGTTCTGCCGTTATAACTATTAAGGCTGTTGACCAGGTGTTGCTAAATCAGATTACAATGAGTGGTTAGTTTAGCCAGGCTGTGCAGATAGGATGAGCTAATGGCTTCTTTCTGCGCCACAACTTTTCCATCATTCTGTAGTATTCAAGTGGACAAGGTAGGGAGTGAAAAAACATTCACAATTGTGAAAGGACCAAAAAACAGGAAGGCACAGATTTAAGATAATTGGCTAAAGAAGAAATGACAACTTAAAAAACATGGTGCCACACCACAAGTGGTTCGTGTTTGGAATGCACTGCCTGTGATTGAGGTGGAGGCAGATTCAATTGAGGCATTCAGAATGTAACCAGATTGTTAACTGTACAGGAAGCATGTGCAGTGTTATGGGGAAGAAGTATGGGAATTGCTCTTTTAAAGAGCCTGTGCAGAAATGATGGGCTCAATAGCCTGGTTCTGCACTTTAACAATTCTGTAATAGGTCAGGAAAGTAAATCTAATTAAAAGGAGCATTTTGGTGTTAAGCACCAAATATAAATTTCTGCAATGGTTTTAATATATTTTAGCAGAATTACTACAGCAATTTTTTTAGGTCTCAGGCAGAGGTTAAGAAGGACAAACTTCCATTTCACAAGTCTAATGGCAGAACAGTACAAATCATCCACCAAATTGTGATGATTCATAATCTTTGGAATATTTCTTCCTCACTGCAAATCAGTTTTCTGAGTTATGAAATAATGTTGCAAGCAAATTATTCGTGGACCATTATTTTGTATTGTTTATATAGGCTGCAGTTCATTACATGATTCTCATCGATTTAAAGACGCTTTCATAAAAAAAACTGGTTGCGTGTTTTGGTTCAACACAAGAAGCAACTGGAACCCACAGAGCAATTTTGCTTTCTTAAAGTGTAAATTGAAAGGCTGAAAGTAATTGGAGCACGTGATGATGCAAGAGTAATTTTAAGCATTTTATCATTCTTCACTTTTATGTTGCATTCCTCAGTTCCTTTCTTTGACTTCCTGAAATACATTTTTATTCAAAATCCATTTACTGCCTTCAGTGCCACTCTATAAATGTTCCTACACAGCCCTGTAACTACTGCACACTCACTGTAGCCCAGTCTATCCATTTACTACATCACTTATCATTTATAGTCTAGTACAATTACCTGCAGTCAGTCACAAAAACTCACTCAACAATGTTCAACTCCTGCGTGGTTCACCATCAGTGCATCATGTGCGAGGTGCTTCTATAGACGCAACACAATCATTCCAAACAAAAAAAAATCCAACTGAAAAGGTTTCCAACAAATTGAATACAACTTCCCTGAACAACTAGCTGATGCTGATATTTCACAGATTTTCTTTCTTTTCTATTTATTCCCACATATAATTCCCACCAATGACCTTCATAAGAGCTTAGGTTATCTTCTTTAATGGTTTATAAAGTTCAATAATGTACTCCATTCCATGACATAATCAGAGCACAATGTCCATTACTGTATCCTCACTTTACCTGTTGAACCTTCTTAGCTGCAAATGTTATAATGTTTATTTGGCCAAAATAAGGCCACAAAAGACTCCCCATGTTAAGTAGACTGTTCCTTTTGGTCGTCCACTCTGAAAATCATTTGAACAATCTTGCAAACAGTCATGCAAATTAAAGAAAATGATAGAAGTGTGGAACTCCAAGTAAACGCAAGAAACTGTTATTTTAATTGTCACCCCAATCCAGCACCTTTAACATTCATTCCCTCCATATCATGGATGCCATTGACAACAGTGCGTAACATCAATAAGATACATGATAGCAACTCACCAAGATTTCAATGAGAGCACTTGTAAAGCTGCAAAATCTGTCTCTGACATGGACAAGGGAAGTGATACAAGGTCTCCCCACCCTCCTGAGCCGGACATCCTGACTTGCAAGAATGACCAATTTTTCGAATGGCTGATTGTGCAGTGGAGATGGGGGTGGTGCATGGGGACACTGCAGCTTCTCCAGTACAGCAGACTCTGAGGGAACTGTCGGGAAGGTGAAAATTCCAACAGCCAATTCCTCAATTCATAGAACCATCTAAAAGATTTGAAGAATTTGGAGAATACTACTGCAATTAACAGTTACCCAAGAGACGTTGGACAATTAAGAATCTAGACTAGCTTGTGGGTAACTATTAAACCAACTTGCCTGCACATCCCTGGACACTGTGGGCAATTTAGCATGGCCAATCCATCTAATCTTCACATCTTTGGACTGTGAGAGGAAACTGGGGCACCTGTAGGAAAACCACACAGACACAAGGTGGATGTGCAAACTTTACACAGTCAGTCCCCTGAGGCTGGAATTGAACCCAGGTCCCTGATGCTGAGAGGCAGCAGTGCTGACTACTAAGCCATGGTGCTGCCCCCATGCTCACATTTGGAACTCTTTCTTCACGGAAAAAGAAAGAATGAATTGGCAACCTGACTGTAATTGCCAGACCTTGGAAAATCCTGCTGTATATCACAATTCTTTCACCAATACTGAGTTAACATCCAAACTCTGTCCCTAAAGATTGTGTAGGTGTACTGAGACCAAACGGGATTGCAGCAGTTCAAGAAGGCACCTTCTCAATGCCAAATAGGGATGGGCAACAAATGTTGGCCAAGTCAGCGTAACCCTCACCTTGTGGAAGAACAAAACAACTGTTCAACCCATATTCAATGATACCCTCAACATCATTCAGAAGTCCAGGAAATATATAGTATTCCCTGAACTTATACAGCTGAATGAGACTTTGAGGCACTTATTTAAAACCAAAGTGGCATCTTAAGTTGCATACCTTTCTCTTATCTTATGGACTGAGACCCCACTATCTCTGACTGAAAATTCTGTTTGCAACTGTAAATTGTCATCGGACAAGTATACTTTCTGGACAATTAGGTCATACCAGTTCTTACCAAGAAAACAAGGCTGCAAGCATCTTTATGTTATTACTGAGTTAGTATCCTAAAAATGGCGATCTGACAGATTTTATCACAGCCGGGTATTCAGACAGCAAAACGTACAGATGAATGAAGCTGAAATGCAAATGGTCATGTGAGTGCCCACAGCATTCACTTCTGCAGCGTCAGAGATACTGCAGTAATGCATGGTCCAGATGCAACAAGCTGCTCCATTACTTCTATTTCTGACATCCTGCATCGAGAGTTGTTTATATCTACCAAGCAAACAACACCGAAAGATGCTTTAGCAGATGCTTATTGTTACATTGGAACGTTTTGAGACAGGCTTAATCCAGAACAAAAATCATCCAAGTGCAGCATGATGGCTCAATGTTTAGCACATCTGCCTTGCACCAGTGACTTGGGTTTGATTCCACCTTTGAGTGACTGTCTGCATGGAATTTGCACAGTCACCCCGCACCTGCATGGGTTTCCTTTGGGTGCTCCGGTTTCCTCCCACAGTCTGAAGATGTTCAAGTATGGTGGACTGGGCATGCTCAACGGCCCAGGGCTGTGCAAACTAGGTGGATTAGCTATGGAAAATGCAGGGATAGGGTAGGTGTGGGGGGGACGCTTTTCAGAGAGTTGGTGTGGACTTGATGGGTCAAATGGCCTGCTTTCACACTATCAGGATACTATGCATAAGTGTAACACTTATTGTAACATCCATTCAGAATTTCTGAGAAAGGTCTGTGATGCTTTCTCACCCTCATCAATAGTGAATATGGAAGTGTTACAATGGTGTCATGCCATGCCAACTCAATGCAGAGCAATGAGCTTCTTATGCAAAGAAAAAGCGGGATTTAGACCAATGGTAAAGGACATTAAATGAACTGCATAGTATGTTTACTGTCCAACTGAGTCAACCAATTCACAAATTCTTCCAAGAAAGGTTAACCATGAAGGATGTTTCTCTCACATCTTCATAAGAATATCAAACATTTTTGAATAATATTTGTCCTCATGTCTTAATGATTACCTTTGATCTGGCAAACTAAGGAAAACTGAGGATGAATGGAGAGTGTTGGTCTAAGAGTACTTCTCAGCGACAGCTTCTTCCATGTACCTGGCCTTTCTCTGTCCAATGAGAAGACTACTGTAACCCCAGTTAGCAGAAGCAATACACACTCTTGAATTCATTGTAATCTAAATTGATATCAATCAATAAATTTGAAAAAGAATGTCAGCACCATTCCAAATAGCACTTTTATTTCTTGAACTATGATTGTAAGCACAGAGAATAGAAGCAGGAGTAGGTCATTCAACCCTTCGAGCTTGCTCTGTCATTCAATGCGATCATGACTGATCGTTCAACTCAAAACCATGTCCCCATTTTCTTCTTCGAAGAACTATATCCCACTCCTTCTTGAAAACATTCAAGGTTTAGGTCTTAACTGCTCTCGGTAACAAAGAAGTCCACAGGCTCACAATGCTCTATGTAAAGAAAATTCTCATCTCAGGCCGAAATGGCATAACCCATATGGAGTCATGAAGTCATTCAGCATGGAAACAGACTCTTTGGTCCAACTAGTATACATCGACCATGTTTCCAAACTAAGCTAGTCCCACTTGTCAACATTTGATCTTTCTCCCTCCAAACCTTTCCGATTCATGTTCAAATACCTTTTAAACATTTCAACTGGACCTGCATCCACCTCTTCTTTTGGCAGTTCATTCTACACATGAACTACTCTCTGTGTAAAAATGTTGCTCCCATGTGCTTTTTAAAATTTTCTCTTCGCACCTTAAAAATATGGCTCATAGTTTTGAATTCCATCCACCCACTACCACCAAGGGGAAGGATCCTTGTCATTCACCTTTTCTACACCTCTCATGATTTTATAAACACGCATAAGGTCACTGCTCAAATCTCCCTATGCTCCAGTGAAAAAAACTTCCAAGCCTATTCAGCCCATTTTTATAACGCAAACCCTCTCCATTCCCGGAAACATCCTGATAAATCTTTTCTGAACCCTCTCCAATTAAATAATATTCTTCTGAAATAGCCTTAGCCTGTAACGCTCGTTCTGGACTCCCTCTTCATTGGGAATATCCTTTTTAATCATGTAAAATAATTGGGTTGCTCCCTCATTCTGACACAGGAAGCAATTGGTATTAATTCTAAGATTTGCCAACAGTGTGCCGTGACCTTGAGATGCCTGCTAATTATAACCAGAATTGTTAAACATGTTGAGAAAGGATGCTCACTACTCTTCCATGCATCATCCACTTACACAAATATTTACTTCATTTAATGAAGATTTATATTCAAATGATATCATCAGTACTTGGTGCACACAGTTGACAGCAATCATTGCATTTTTCTTTTTGAAAAACTCCTGTGCTAGAAATTCACAGTTAGTGTTTTGAATGAGAATCTGCATTTGTGACTTGCATGGAATAAGGATCATCGACCGGATCTGATCATTTTTATGATAAGTGCAACATTGCATTCGTGCGAAACAAGGCTATTATCATTTATATGGGGAGAGAAGCAGAATGAACAGAGAAAACAGTATAGGATTATCTCTTTCTTCGGACTAATCTTAAATGCATTCAAATGAAAAGCTCCTGAAACCCAGAGCTGAGTTTGCTCAATGATGGAACCAAATTGGAGGGCAGATTCCAGCACCTTTACAATGTCATTTGAAGGTCAACATAACTGACAAAGCGATCAATATTTGATGGATATAAACTGACAGTAAGAATAGCAGCTGGATGATCACAGGACCCCGTCAGCTGAAGAACTAAGTGCAGTGAGAAACAGATCAGAATTGCCTTAGCAATAACAAATAAAATGAGCACATCACAAATGACAAACTTTAAAATGTGGTGATAGAACGCTTGCTTGACATAAAGGTTAAAGTCTTAGATGACTGCTGTTTCATTAGAGAGACACGACTGGCGATAGGTTAACTTGAGGGTTACCCAGGATAGGAGAGTGGGTGAGAAGAAGAGTTCTTCATGGTAACCCATGAAATTGAAGGTCACTGAAATCCAGCCAACTGAGCTAACAGTCCTGTATCCAATATGGTAAGCCGTTTTAAGGCTTGCGTCTGACTATGAAACCAGATCTGAAGCATGCAACAAATACTGGAATGTGAGCACAAGGCTTTTTTTTGTCTCATTCAGAGCACCAGGAAGAAAACAGATTAACTTTGGAGGAAGGACTTTCTGAGCTAAAAGATGGAGGTCTATCAGATTACTCCAGTCCAACTTACCACATCGCGGTTGCACCTTAATATTCTTTAACACTCAAAAAATATCCATTCAATTGAAGAACTCTCACTCACCTTTCCCTCTGCCCTCACACTGATTTGTATTGGATCTTGGTTTGTTTAAGCAAGCATTGGATAATGTGCTACCTGTCCATTGATAAATAACAAATTTGTGAAACCTTTCTACACTTAAGGAGCCACTGGCCTCAAATGACTAAGTGATCAACAATTAATTCCAGCAGCATCTTGCAAATGATGAGGGAAAATGAGCTAAACCCAGGATAGAAATAGCAGAACGTTGACTGAACCATTGAAACACAGAAGACAGGGGAGTAGATAATTTGACTTTTCGAGTCTGCTCTGCCATTCAATTTGTTCATTGTCAAACAGCTAATCCTGTTGCTGTTTCCTTTCCATACCATTTCATTCCTTTATCTCTCAGAACCACGGCTAACTGCTTCTTGATACCCATGATGAAAGCTGCATGGCTTAAAATAGTGATTGTAGTAATGGCAACACTTTCACCATTCACTGTCACTACTGTGGAAAAGTATTCAGCGACTTCTGTTGACGGCACACAGGCAAAGTTCTGAAAATTTTGAAGCCATTGTCAGTGACACTGTCTTCCCTCAGCGGCATGATGTCGAGATGCAGGAGTTGGACTGGGGGGCACAAGGTCAAAAATCATCCGACACCAGATTGTAGTCCAACAGGTTGAATTGAAATTGCAAGCTCTCGGTGCTCAACTCCTTCCTCAGGTATGCTCCAAAAGCTTGCAGTTTCAAATAAACCTGTTGGACTATAATTGACTTTGTGTGATTTTTGACTTTCCTTCAGAGGTACACCATTGCAGTCTTTCACTGTTGCAATCAACTTAGAGCTGGTAGGGCACAATGGTAGAGTCCTTCCTTCTAACCCAGGAGGCCTGGATTTAAGTCCCACCTGTTCCATCTGAACATGTTGATTAGAAAACATCAAAAGTCTTTGAGATGACATCAAGTTTAACTTCTTACATGCTGTTCTCACTATAATAAGCATTGAAATAATTTGCTTTGTTGATAAATAACCAAGTTTGGTTAACAATATACTCAATTTACGTTACTCTTAACCAACCTCTCTGGCCCTGAAATAAATAATATTCAAAATGCATGGTGTCATTCTTTCAATTCCATCATAAAACTTGTAAAGGTTTTATAGAATGAAAAAAAAATCAGTTTTTGAAATTTGAAAATGGTCATTAAGCTTTTATCTCAATTTTGCATGTATGTCCCAATCTTTATTCCATTTCCTCTAAAACAGGCAATATGAATTGCATTTCATTTCAACATCCTGCTTGGCTGCCTGTAAGAATTCCTCAAATTGATTGGCTGCTTAGTTTCATGATTTCACTATTGTTCGCTATCGCAGATTTTTGATTGGTGGTGCCAGATTGGAATAAGGGAACACTGACACCTTACTGTCTGGTAAATCTTTAATCATAGAATAATATTCCTTCTT
This sequence comes from Hemiscyllium ocellatum, assembly GCF_020745735.1. Lineage (NCBI taxonomy): Eukaryota > Metazoa > Chordata > Chondrichthyes > Orectolobiformes > Hemiscylliidae > Hemiscyllium > Hemiscyllium ocellatum. The sequence continues at coordinate 29,188,215 of NC_083429.1, read as the reverse complement.
ATATCATCCCAGAATCCCTACAGTGCAGAAGCAGGCAATTCACCCCATCAGACCCACACTAACCCTCCAAAGAGCATCCTACCCAAACCCCGCCTCCCCCCCCCATTTCCCCTAGCTGATTCTTCTACCCTGGACACGATGGGTAATTCAGTATGGCTTATCTACCTAACCTAGATTTTGAGCTGTCGGTGTTGCACTGGGGTGTACAAAGTGAAAAATCACACAACACCAGGTTATAGTCCAACAGATCTATTTGGAAGCATTACCTTTCAGAGTGCTGTTCCTTCATCAGGTGAAAGCTAGTGCTTCCAAATAAACCTGTTGGATATAACCTGGTGTTGTGTAATTTTTAACTTTCTACCTAACCTACACATCTTTAGACTAAGGGAGGAAACTGGAACTCCTGGAGGAAACCCATGCAGACACAGGGAGAATGTGCAAACTCCACACCAGTCACCCTAGCGTGGAACTGAATCCAAGTCCCTGGTGCAGTGAAGCAGCAGTGCTAGTCACTGAGCCACCATGCTGCTTTCTCTGAGATCAAAGGTCACCACTACCTCTTCAGTGCTGACCTCAAAATTCAGGCCAATCAATCATTTCATGTAAGCTTGTGATTTTTTTTGTTTCATTTCTCACACAGCTATTTCTGTTTTTGTTAATTCTTCTCCTCAGGCAGCTAATAGTAGGTTGATCTGATAATAAAAAACACAGCATGGGTAGAACCATATTCAATGCTAGAAATCCAACTCATGAAATCAAAACCTTACTCTAATGCTATAATCCCTTCATTCAACTGACCACCCAAAATGCAATCGAGTGGTGGACTCAATGTTAGAGTAATTTATATCAGTGAGTGCAGTATTCAGTCTGTAATATCAACAGGCAATGGAAGAAAAGATTAATTCTCTCTCTTCAAACTATGAAGTTAAGATTCAGGTGACAAATGGAAAATACAATCCCTCAGATTAAACAACAACAGCACTGCAATTTCTGTCAGTTTGTTGTTAGGCTATTTTGGATACCTTTGCGAAAATAATCTACCATTATTTCTTTGAGGGGAAAGTCATTAGCTCCCTCGTATTTGGTCGTACATGTTACAAGGACACAAAACATAAATTGAAGGAGGTGACAAAAGAGGATGATGGAACAGTTCATGAAAAATAATCAAAAGAAATAGCTGATAATCACCCTTGCACCTAATAGTCAGTATGCGATCAGTACTGCATCCTTATCACATCATGATTGCCTTTGTGTACACTTTACCAAACAAGTAGCCTGTCTCAAACTGTACTTCAAATCCTTTCAAATTGTTTTTATAAAGAAATCTATCTTAATTCTGTTCATCAAATTTTCAATCCTTCACTCATTCCAATCTAGCTCCCCATGGTTTTATGGGGCACATCTTCCTCCAGTCTTTCAGATTCTTTTCTGGCTGGTTGAATTTTAATGGCAGCTTCGTTTCTCTTCCTTTCTATCTCTCGGCTAAGATGCACATCAAAAATTGCAGATCATTGTTTCCTTGGCTATCATCAATAACATCTTCCTAATGTATTCCAAACTCATATGACCGGTTTTTACCTTTCCCAAAAATACAGAGACAGGAATTTATCAATGAGCCCAATGCAACACAGCCTTTGGCCACCTCAACACTATTGTACATAAATGCGTCTAGTTTCTTTTCAAATAGTTGGTTCTTGTGGAGCAGTAGTAGTGTAGGTTCAAATCCCATGTGTTGTATAATCACGTCTCTGAAAAAGTAATTAGGAAAATATCTAAAAACATTTCATAGGGGCTCTTGCGGAATGGTGGCAGTATCCCTACCTCTGAGGAAGGAGGTCTGCATTCAAGTTCCACCTGCTCCAAGTGTGTATAATAGCATGTTTAAACAGGTTGATTAAAAGTTATTAATTTGCTTTCAACATCTTAATCAGATGGGTGATTGTGGTCCTCACCAAACAGTAAAGTATGTATTATTTCCATTGATATATAAAACCAAGTGTTGGAAGTATGTTGCCGTTCACTCAGGGAGTTTGAACTGCTGAGGCTCGCATATTGTTGACTAGAATTATCAGCAGAGATGACCAAAGTTTGAACATTTTCATTCTAATTTTCTTGGCTGACCAGGAATCTCACTATTTTCACCGTCTGTGGCCTGTGTTAAAAGGATTTACAGGTTGATCCTCAACCTGTTTGGCTGTCTTTCAAACATAACTTCCATGGTGGCTCAGTGGTTAGCTCTGCTGCCCCAGAGATCCAGGACTTGGGTTCAATTCCAGCCTTGGGTCACTATCTGCATAAAGTTTACACATTCTCCCTGTGTCTGTATGGGTTTCCTCCCACAGTTCAAAAAAGTGAAAGTTAGGTGGATAAGCCATGGTAAATTGCCCCATAGTGTCTAGGGATGTACCAGCTATGTAGATTAGCTGTGGGAAATGCAGAGTTATGGGGACAAACTGGTTCTGGTTGGTATACTCTTCAGAGAATCATTGTGAGCTGAATGACCTGCTTCCACATTGGAAGGATTCTATGATCAAGCCTGAGGTGGGTTCAAAACCCAGAGTTTCTGTCTCAAAATCAAGTACTTTAGCGATGCGGAGGACATTTTATGAGACGGGCATAATTTGAAAAAGCCATTTTTTTAAAAATCAGAAATTTTATTTTTTTACACAGAGGAGAGGAATCAAAAACCTGTGAGCAATGTGTGAGAGTGCTGCATCAATTAAGATCTTACACTTTCAAAACTGATTGTTAACATTTTCTGCTATGTAAGGAATCTGGAACATGGTCACTGAATAGAATTGCTGCAGAGATCAGGCATGATCTAACTGAATGCTGATATGAGCTCAAGAGGCTAAATGATTTACTTCAGTTCACTTCTTCCCCTGATTCCCTGGCAGCTCTGTCTTGATAGTTTCCAACAGAACAGTAGCAGGTAGAGCACATGTTAATTAATCTTCTTTCAACCTGATTGTTGAGAATAGAAAGCAATCCTTCTGCTACAGGAAAAAAAAATGATGAGATGCTACCTCTGTCATATCATGGAGCATTCCATGCTCTTCATTTAGTTTTTCCCACAATACAGAGACCAAACACCAATTAATTATTACTTTTAATAATTGTATAGCTTGCCAGTTCAACTATTGCTCTCAATTCTAATCAGTCTTTTCTGTCTTTGCCCTTTTACTCTGCTGCAATTTAACTCAACACTATAATCAAGAAAAATACCTCACCTTTTTACAAGGGTATATGCACACACTCAGTCTGAACATTGAATTCAAATCCTTCAGACATTACCAACCCCATTTCTCTCAGTAATTTTGTTTACCTCCATTTTGAGGATTTTTGGAGCTTCTTTTATTATTTATCCTCTCATTTATTTGTTCTTTTTTATGTTTATCCATGACCACTTGTAATCATCATTCTACATAATCCATTAGTTTTCATCTCATGTCAGCTTTCCAGATACACAGTACCTGAGTGTGAAATCTATAAAACTTCTCAGGTTTGTCAGAGATGACTACTCTGACTTGTTATTTTGATTTGTTTTGCTCCACACCCACTATCTCACATTTTATCCCATTCTTTGAAGATGCTTCCTTTACTTTTTTTTTATTCAGCCATGGATGTCACTGGCTATGCCAGCCTTTATTTCCCACAGCCTCTTGAAAATGTGGTGGTGAGCTGTTTTCTTGAATCACTTCCTGAGCTTCTTGAAATAATGTAGTGTCATCATACGTTTCTCACAAGTTCTCAAATTCAATTACTTTGTGCAAAAAGTATTCCTAATTTGTTGGTAGATCCATTGTAGATAGACCACAATCCTGAGAGTTCCAGGAAATTGACTCAACAAAACTGAAGGAATGACAATATATTGCCAAGTCAGGATAGTGAATGGCTTGGAGGGGAATTTGCAGGTAGTGTTCCCAAATTATGCTGTCCCTGTCCTTTGAGACGAAAGTGTTCATGGATTTGTAAAGTGGTTCCTGAGAAGCTCTGGTGAATTTCCACAGGAAATCTTTTAGATGGTGTCCATTGCTGTACAGAGTGTTGGTGCGGTAGAGAATTGATATATGTGGATGTTGTGTTAATCAAACAAGCTGCTTTGCCTTGGATGGTATTAAGCTTTTAGAGTGTTGTTGGACCCACACTTATCCAGGAAACTGGGGAGCATTCTGCTACACTTATTCCTTGTGAGGTGAGTTACTCACTGCAAGATTCCTAACCTCTGACCGGCTTGTGAAGCCGCCATATTGATGTGGCCAGTCTCGTTCAGTTTCTGGTTAATGGTAAGCTTGGATATTGAGAGTGTGCATTCAATGATCATAAAACCATTGAATGTAATGAGATGGTGGTTAGGCTGTCTCTTATTGGAAATGGCCATTGCCTGGCATTTGTGTGGCATGAAATTTATTATCCCTTAATCAGCTATAACCTGGATATTGTCAAGGTCTAGTTGCATATGGACATGGACTACTACAGTATTTGAGGAGTCATGAAAGGTGCAGAACATCATGCAATCATCAGTGAACATGCCCTCTTCTGACCTTACGATGGAAGCCAGGTCATTTAGGATGCATTCCATTATTTCTATTAACCAGCTCTGCTTGTGCATTTTCTCTTTTCCATTAGCTGTACACTTCTTGTTTAAAGTTGCAGAGTTCTGTCATTTTCAGTATTTTTTTCCGCTTTTAAAAGCACAGTAAATTTCCCCATTTAAAATAAAATGATAGTGCCTGTTACAATGTACTAAAAATGGCCCAATCTTAGTCAATGAATGAAACTGGAGGGGGATAGAGGGGTGCAAAAACCTTGCAGTGTATCCATAGCAACATAGGCAGCAGGTATTTGCGTCTCGATACAATTAATTAGCTCTCCTGCGTCACTAAATTCTCCTGAAGAGTTGATATTCTGAAGAGATTTCAAGAGGTGGGTTAACCCTTTGTAAGCTGAATCATTCCTGTTTCACAGCATAATGCAGATATTATCATAACCTGATAAAGATTATTTAACACTGGCTTTGCTGAAGATAAAGAAAAAGCTGACAAATGGTAATAGATTTACATCATAACCTTTCTGTGGAAAGTCTGGTATCCTTCTTTCAATTGCAATATCACGATTGAAATACCACAACAATGCATTTATCCCAGTACTGCTAATATAGTTCTCTCCTTAGCTATCGTTCCACATGTAGAATTATATGCTTCAAAGACACTACTTTGGATTCAGTTCAGCCTGTAATTCACTTTATGTTCCCTCCTCATCTTTTCAAGACAGGCACTGTGCTCTTCATTAAGATATTTCAATGTGTGACAAAATCTTCATTTGTTACAGATGATACCCTTCAGTCAAACAATATTCTGGTATGTGAGACATTAGTGCCAGATATGTACAGATTGATAGCCACTGCTCCCATTCTTGGGTTAACTCTAGGTTTGCATCATATTCTAGTTGGATTTTCATTGTTATGATTGAGACCAAATGGCAGCAGGATCAGAAGACGTGACCACCAACAGGGATAATCAGAATGCTTTCTTCTATTTTGACTTAAGCCATTTTCCCAGGACAAGGAACTGATCTGGAATCTGTTTGGACACAGGAGACAACTGACAATAACAGGCCTCATTGACTCCAACTAATGTTTCCACTTTCATGGAGGCAGTTCAGCTTTGGCAGCTGTCAGGCTTTACATCAGCGATATGGAAATGTGAACCATGGACTTGAGGTAGGAAGAGACATACAGATTCATATTGTTTCGTCTTTTTAACAGTTTATGATGAAATACTGCAGCACAAGACATATTTGGTGACATATGACTGTGTTGTGATTACAAGATGTAACTTCTTGGTAAACTGTGTGCTTACCAGATTGTTGTTTCTGCCAGTTACAAAGATAGTAAAGCAAAAGAAAATCACTGTTGTCACAGCGGAATAGTCTCCAGATGAGTGAGAAGGAGTTTATCCACTGAATAAAAAGTTGGAGTTTCAAGTCAAAAGGATAGTTTAATGTGACAATAATATGAATATATTTATTCTTTTCCCATTGTCTTTCAGCCTAGACATCTGCTGAGATGGCTCTTCTGAAGTCTGTTTATTTACTTATGGATTTGTACAGGCTCTTAACAGTTGTATGAGGATGCCAACTCACTGTAGGTATTGCTACTGTTCGTAATGGAGTTATCTGCCACCAAACTCTTTAAGCAAAGGAAAATACAAAGCATTATTGGTCCAGGAGCACAGAAAACCACTTCCTTATTGAAATTACACAATCCCTTGTTGCTAACAAAGTCTAGAGTTTATTGCATATAAACAAATGATTATAGACTACACTTGTATGATAGTCACTGCTACAGATACTTTGAGGAGGATCATATGTTAAATCTCATTCCTTTGACATCCTAAGCTGTTCTGCTCACAAGTCAATTTAACAACATAATGTAGGAGTGGTATGACATACCTCAATGTTGATACGTTCAAACGTATGTACACCATCACTCCCAAGCATTTTTTTTCTCCATAATTCCTAAACAGTTGTGTATGCACAGAATTATACTTTACAGTTTTGCATCTATATCCCAAAGTTTCTGAATTCTCAAATTCAGGTGATGTATAGACTACACTATTTTCCTGGAAAACAATCTGTTTAGAGCACATCTTCCCATTGACACATAAAACCTCCTTTTTGCAGTATCCTTAATCTATGAAACAGGCAATTTTTTTCCTTGTATTATTTTGAATTGTTGCACATTGCCTCTTCTCAGTGGTGGCTTTCGTGAAACTCTTTGCTTCAAATCTTCAACAGATTTTTATTCTCAACTCCCCTAAAGATATCTATTGAAGAATGTAAACATGTTAACATTGTCCATAGTGTTAGGTGAATTAGTCAGAGGGGTGTGGGTTGCTCTTCGGAGGGTCGGTGTGGACTTGTTGGGCTGTAGGGCCTGTTTCCACATGGGAGGGAATCTAATCTAATCAAAATGTTTACTTCAACATCTCAATTTGTTTTGGCACTTTTATTTGCTGTCAGCGATTTTATTATTGGTGAAACAAGCATATTCACTCCATCAGTTCTGCTAGTTGAGCATTCTTCAGGAATCCTGAAGAAGGGCTCATGCCCGAAACATCGATTCTCCTGCTCCTTGGATGCTGCCTGACCTGCTGCGCTTTTCCAGTAACACATTTTCAGCTCTGATCTCCAGCATCTGCAGTCCTCACTTTCTCCTAGAACCTTTAAGCTACTGAAGAATTTTCATGGGCAGATAAGGAGGTCAAATATTCTGCTTGAACTTGCTTTTTCTAAGTCATCGCTGCATCTAAATCAGACATGAATTTGTCATAATTATTTGTTTACCAAGTGTGTTTATGGACTATTCAATAGCTTTCAACTGTTAAAATAAGGTTTGAGAGTTCTGTTCTTAATGGGGTGAGGAAGGTTGCGGAAGTAAGGAATAGTGTGTGGAATTAAAGTGGTCACATGTTTTAACAGCATATGAATGAGCTGATGGTTGCTTTGGAAATATCATGCTGTACCTTTTGGGAAGTAGATGTCAAACATTGAACTTCACTGCTTAACACATGGCTTACGTCCTTGTCAAACCTCAAGCCAGCCATTGTCTCCAGGCTATGCAGGGCTGTGGTCAGATGATCCATCACCTCCAGCTCTGCTATAGAAATATTTACATTCCTTCTATATAAGCAGGCGCAGAAACCTGAAATGTGGAAGCCAAGTTTAAATTGAGCTGGATTCTGCCATTTGCAAACTGCAGAGCTGAAACAGATCGAATTCATGCAGCCAGGCTTTGAACAATGGACTTCTCATTGAAACCAGACCATCCTGGAACTGCTTGGCCAGATGCTAACAGACATATTATTTCTGAACGAACCTTTGTTTACCACTCCAGTGAAGTTTCTTTGTCAGACAAATGTTACACAGACTTAGTGGTACCCGACTCAGTAGGGTGCCAGAGGATGGCACCTAACAATTCAAGGATCAAAACAATGTGCTGCTACTTTCAAAGATGGAAGGCATTGGACCCCATTGGATCTTTCTGCTCAACTGGATGTTAGTTATTGGACAGAGGCCACAAAATCTTTGAGAAAGGCATGAAGAGGGGGATAAAAGGAACAACTTGAAGCCCCAACTTGATGTGCTTTTTATACCTTCAACTGTGCATCCAGATAGCATTTTTGACTGGACGCCGAGTTGCACAGGATCTTCAGCTCCTTGTATCTTGTGTTGTGCATCATCAGACTGACCCAAAACAGAGCGATCACCTCAGAAAGACAACCCGAAGACCAGAACCAGTACAAGATTTGGGGAACCCCAAATCAATGATTCTGAAAAATCAACCAACTCTTAAAGAATAAGGAACAGAGTTTAGATCAGAGTGGTGCTGGAAAAGCACAGCAGGTCAGGTAGTATCTGGGGAGCAGGAAATTCAACATTTTGGGCAAAAGCCCTTCAACAGGAAAGACCTGCTGTGCTTTTCCAGCACCACTCTAATCTAAACTCTGGTTTCCAGCATCTGCAGTCCTCACGTTGGCCAAGAATGAGGAACAGCCTGTCCAGCCTTAAAGAATGAGTATTACCAGTCCTTTCAGGCAAACAGTTTAAATACAATGATCGGGACCCATAGATATGGTGTAGTGAATCCTCAGAACCCTCAGCATCTGCAGTCCTTGTTTTTACCCATTCTGGGAGTGGAGTCAGACCTTGTGAATTGGCAACAGATCATACTGCTTTTTGAGTACTGATTTGTAGAGCACTTCTTTGTGAATTCATTTAGATTAGATTAGATTACTTACAGTGTGGAAACAGGCCCTTCAGCCCAACAAGTCCACACCGACCCGCCTAAGCGCAACCCACCCATACCTCTATATTTACCCCTTACCTAACACACGGGCAATTTAGCATGGCCAATTCACCTGACCCGCACATCTTTGGACTGTGGGAGGAAACCGGAGCACCCGGAGGAAACCCACGCAGACACGGGGAGAACGTGCAAACTCCACACAGTCAGTCGCCTGAGTCGGGAATTGAAGGGCTTATGCTCGAAACGTCGAATTCCCTATTCCTGAGATGCTGCCTGGCCTGCTGTGCTTTGACCAGCAACACATTTTCAGCTGTGATCTCCAGCATCTGCAGACCTCATTTTTTACTCGGGAATTGAACCCAGGTCTCAGGCGCTGTGAGGCAGCAGTGCTAACCACTGTGCCACCGTGCCGCCCCTTCATCTAAGGTGCTGAGATATATATTGTTCATTCAACGACTAATTTCAGCAAAACAGCACAAAAATATTGAATAGTGGCTTCTTGCTGAGATGTTTGTATTAGCGACAGTCACATGTGAGGTGCTCAGACTGCAGGTTGGTTACCATGTTGCCACTATTTAAGAAAGGTGGTAAGGACAAGCCAGGGAACTATAGACCAGTGAGCCTGATGTCGGTGGGGGGGCAAGTTGTTGGAGGGAATGCTGAGGGATAGGATGTACATGTATTTGGAAAGGTAAGGACTGATTAGCAATAGTCAACATGGCTTTGTGCGTGAGAAATCATGTCTCACAAACTTGATTAAGTTTTTTGAAGTAGTGACAAAGAGGATTCATGAGGGCAGAACAGTAGATGTTATCTACATCGACTTCAGTAAGACGCTCAACAAGGTTCCCCACGGAGACTGATTGGCAAGGATTGATCTCTTGGAATACAGGGAGAACAAACCATTGGGATACAGAACTGGCTCAAAAGTAGAAGACAGAGGGTGGTGGTGGAGGGTTGTTTTGTAGATTAGAGGCATGTGACCAATAGGGTTGCCACAAGGATTGATGCCGAGTCCACTACTTTCCATCATTTATATAAATGATTTGGATGTGAGTATAAGAGGTATAGTTAGTAAGTTTGCAGATGACATCAAAATTGGACAGCAAAGAAGGTTTCCCCTGATTACAATGGGATCTTGATCAGATGAGCCAATGGGCTGAGGAGTGGCAGCTGGAGTTTAGTTTAGATAAATGCGAGGTGCTGCATTTTGGGAAAGCAAATCTTAGCAGTACTTATACACTTAATGGTAAGGCCCTAGGGAGTGTTGCTGAACAAAGAGGCCTTGGAGTGAAGCTTCTTAGCTCTTGAAAGTAGAGTCATAGTTAGATAGGATAGTGAAGAAGGCATTTGGTATGTCTTCCTTTATTGGTCAGAAGGTGTACAGGAGTTGGGAGGTAATGATGTGGCTGTACAGAACGTTGGAAAGGATACCTTTGGAATATTGCGTGCAATTTTGGTCACCTTCCTATCAGAAAGATGTTGTGAAACTTGAAAAGGTTCAGAAAAGATTTACAAGGATTTTGCCAGGGTTATGGATTTGAGCTATAGGGAGAGGTTGAATCGGCTAGGGCTGTTTTCCCTGGAGCGTCAGAGGCTGAGGGATGATCTCATAGAGGTTTGTAAAATCATGAGGGGAATTGACTATGTAAATATGGGTGGTGGAGTCTAGAACTAGAGGGCATAGGTTTAGGGTGAGAGAGGAAAGATATAAAAGTTACCTAAGAGCTATCTTTTTCACGCAGAGGTTGGTGCATGTGTGGAATGGGCAGCCAGAGGAAGTGGTGGATGCTGGTACAACTTCATTTTAAAAGGCATCTGGATTGGTATTTGAAATAAGGATTTCGAGGGATATTGGGCAGGATGCTGGCAGGTGGGAATAGATTGAGTTGGGATATCTGGTCGGCATGGCTGAATGGCCTGAAGGGTCTGTTTCTGTGCTGTACATCTCTCTGACTCTATAACACTAATACCTTTACTTCTTGTATCATTGATACTTCTGAGCCATTGAGAATTGTAAAAGAATACCTTGTATCTCTCAAAAACTCAACAAGTTTAGTTATTCTATATTCACACATTTGCAAAGGAATCTTGCCTCTGTTTCACCACTTAAAAACATATTCTTGGAAGGGTCCCTGTCGAATTCCATAATCCCCTTATCATTTCAACACATGCTACTTAATACGTCTCGGTGTTTTATGCTAATTCATTCTCATTTTAGCATTAATATTCCGTCAGCAACACTCAATGTGTTTCAGTTTCACAACACCAAACTAAACAACCATTACTTATGTAAAGAATTTGTCTTTCCTTTTGCAAATTGCTAAGTTCAGCTGTGTGATTATTCAACGTGAAATCTGATTTTACAGATCAACATATTGCAGATGGTGATTTGGTTGGTTAAGCAGGTGAATGCTTTATAAGTGGCAGCTGTGTATCACCAGATCTTGATAGGATCTTGATGGAGTGTTGTCAAAATACAGAGGAATAAGGACTTGTAATTTGTTCTCTAATCTACTCTGTTTACAACTTTCACAGAGAAAAGTGATGCAAAGCAGATTTTTCTTGGAATTCTTCTATGGGTTGTGAGTGTCACAAACTAAGCCAGTATTTGTTGCTAATGTATAAGTGCCTTTGAGCAGGTGGTTGAGTTCTGTCTTTTTTAAACCTCTGCTGTCTAACTGATGTGTATACCTACATAGCTGTAAGGAAGGGAGTTACAGAGTTCTGACTTGGGGACAGTGAAGGAACTGTGATATAGTTCCAAGGCAGGATTGCGTGTGGCATGGTTGGGAATTTGCAAGTAGCTGGATTTCTGTCTGTATGTTGCAATCTAGATGATTGAAGGTTGAAGATTTATAAAGTTTGTATTGGGAATGAAAACTTCAATAGAATCCTATAGTTGCTGCAGCAACTACATATAGTCTATGAAGGAAGCCTAAAATAGGCAATGTAGTGACACTATACCTTAAACAAAAAATACAGATGATACAAAATTTCTCTATTGATGTGGGGTCACAAGAAAGCAAATAGAAGTGCATTTGCAGGAGGGCTTTGTCTCAATAGCCCACCAACTGCATGAACATTTAAAGGGTTAGTGCTTTCCTGATGGCTGAGTGTGTTTGGTCCCATTGACCACGAAGAATTCATGTTCAATTCCTGTGCTCATTTGAAATGGTGACAGCAATGCTGTAATTGACATCAGATTTTTTTTTGCCTCAATTTCAAATTGTTAATTGAGACATAAATTGATCACAGTTCATGCACCATGTCCATTTTCAAGGGTTGCTGTTGAAAATGGAGCCAAGATTGAGCTTACTTGTGATCTCTTTGAAGTCAAAAATGAAATGTCCCTAACTATCATCACTGAGGCACCAATAACATCCACTGAAGCAAAGCATCAGGGGAGAACACCATATTTTTCTGCAGACATATGAGATAACGTGTTTTTTTCAGGAAGAGAGAGAGAAAGGTTATGAGAAACAAAATCAATTTTGTTTGCATTTTTTTAAGCATCTGTTTCTTCACTTAACAATATGTATGGTTCACTTTCAAAATGCTAACTTAGATTTTAATATTAAAAGGAAACATTTGCTCAGCTATGGAGAAAGACAGGTAGAATGAGTCTGTTGGCTGCTCTTTCTGAGACCTCTCTCAGGCACAATGGGCCAACTAGCATTTTGCTGTGATGTATGATTTTATGATTGGAATCTGTCACAATTTCAATCAGCATGAGATAATTTATCTCAATTACGCAACATGCAATCAGAAAATCTCAACCACAGCAAATTGCAAATTCGTAACAACTCCAATTAATGACTGCATTTGTGCTGCCAGGTGGAAGCTTGTTACTTCCATTTAGGAAAGAGTGAGGGCCTTCATTGGAATAACACTAAATACTAAATTTTAAGCACACCGAAACTTAATAGCCACAAACAAAGCACAGTATGTGGGAGATCGAAATAGGACAGTAAGAAAGAAAAATTATCGTCATGTTCAATACAAATTTAAAGTAATTCAAGAGACTGTAAAAAGCTCATGATGTGGAGATGCCAATGTTGAATTGCAGTGGACAAGGTCAGACGTCAGATGACTTGGATTGAAACCTGGTGTCATCTGACTTCTGACCATGAATAACTCATACCTCATTGCTTTATTGTGATGAACTGGCTTCTGAAATAAAAGACACTTGTGCCCTAATTTCAAAAAAAGACAGAACTAATAAAAAGAGTGCAATAATTAAAATAAATAGATAGAAAGGGACACGAGGGTCAATTTCAGAAATATTAGAAATCTGAAATAAAAACATTCAATGTTGGAAATACACATTGACTTTAAAAGAATATGAAGAAATATATGGCTGGTCCCAAATGGTTACAAACCAGTGTCTGTTGGTGATTGATAGGAATGTTAAGCAGCTGACTATTTCCATAAGCAATATTTGTAACTCCACGCAGTAATTCAAGGTCCCTGGAATATATGCAATAAGTGCATTCTTTCTGTCTGCAGACTGTAATGAAACAAGGAGTTTTTCTTTTGCAAAGGCACAATGAGAGGTAAATGAAAGCAGACCAATGCCGTATCTAACTTATTTTGATCTATCTTGTTCTGAATAGATAGTCATAGAAACACATGAGCCACTGTAAAGACATCTCTGAAGAAATGGATTAGCAAAGAAATGCCATCATTGTGAAAACATGTTTCTTTTAAACATGTTTGTTGAATGGTTGGTAATTACTAACAGTAGCATTGCTTTCATTGTATGTTATCACCTGATAATTGTAGCTTTAGATTAAATTACCCCCATATCGTATGGAAGCAAGCCCTTTGGCCCTATAGTTTATGCTGACCCTCTGAAGGGTAACCCACATCCAGACCCATTTCCCTCTGACTAATGCACCTAACACTATGGGCAATTTAGCATGGCCAATTCACCTGACCTACACATCTTTGGACTGTGGGAGGGAACTGGAGCACCTGGTGGAAACCCACACAGACAGAGCGAAAATGTACAAACTCCATGCAGACAGTTGCCTGAGGCTGGAATCGAACCTGAGTCCCTGGCACTGTGAGCCACCGTGCCACCCCTGTGGATACTTGGTGGTCTCCACAGAAAATTGTTGTTGCAGTTTAAAAAAATCTGCTTTACAGGTTCTTGTTCAATATTTTTTTTCTGATATGATATTATAAACTTTGTTGATTATTGGCGAGATTGAAAAATACTTTAAACATAAACAATGAGCAGCCTGATTATTGTCCATGATTGGTTATTTCTATGTGACCACTATTTCTTTTTCAAATTCAATTTGAAGAGGTATTCAGGATCCAGGAAGTTCTGGGACTAAATTTTTAAGTAGCATTTGATCAGTCCTTCCTTCAGTTTCAAAATTATGTGATCTGGATTTTATAGAAACTGACAGCACAAAAGGAGACCATTAAGCTCATTCTGCCAGATGCTGGTTCTTTGAAAGACTTATTCAATTAGTTTCACTTCACACTATGAGATTTTTTTGCTTTCATTTCGCACAGTTGGCTCTTACCATAGATGTTTCCTGACCTGCACCTTTTTATATCTTTGTTTTTTTTCTTTCCAAATCTTAACATTCGCACTGTTTGCTATTTATTTATATATTCTATTTATTTTTAAAAATGAAAAATCTGTTCACGCATCTCAGTGGAATCAGTTTGAAACTCCAGGAAGAGAGAAAATACCTTTGAACTCGTAAAAAACAGCAAAGATTAATTGAGCTCTCACATTGGTGAGAAGTACTGGGAAAATGAATAGTGCATTATTTGAGTTATTTATGAAGAGTTAAGTTTGTTCTTGGAGTTGCTATTATTTTCATTTTTTTATTGACTTAAGCAGTAAGGTAGAGATAACAAAATAACTACAAGGTACGAGGGTTGGTAATGTAATTCATTTTTTATAAAAGTAATTTAATGGATCATTTTACTGCATTATAAGATTGGGGTGAGATCTTGTGTGACCAACTTGTAAATGACGACCCTTTAAGAATGAACAAATACATGCTCCAGAAATAATATTGAACAGCTTTTGCTTTCTCAATGTACTTAATGGCAGGTTTTCTACAGAAAGAGGCATTGGTTAAGAAAGAGGCATTGGTTTAGAAAGAGGCGTTGGTTTAGAAAGGAGTGAACAGATGAAACAATATTGAATGAGAATTTACATCAATATTTACAAATATAAATCAACAGTTATGGTAGTTTGACTGGCTCCTCCTTACTGTTTCGGGAAATACGTGACAAATAAGAAAACACGGCAGCCAAGGATTACCTTCAAGCTCATCGAGTGGAAGATAAATAAAATTTTCCTTCCTGAAGGAAATTTTGTTTTAGGAAGGGCTTGATGCCAAAGAGCTAAATCAATTTCCTGGCTCTCGAACTATGATTACTCATTGGTTCATCTGGAATTTGAAACACAGCAACATTGGAAGAACGAGGTGGAAACATGGACTTGGGTTACATATCTAACCAAGAGGAAATAAGACATGAGCTTGGCTTTGTCTTTACTTTGAATCCGATCTTTTCCAGGTAAAGTGTTTTCAGAAGTGAATTTAACTAAACTGGATACCAAAGAGGGATTGCTGATTGTTACGTAAATTTTACACAGGGTTTACAGGAAAAGGTAATTTGTTGGAAGCATATGACATGTGGTCAGTGTTTTGATTCAATTTAAGGTGACAATCAACTAATCACAGACAAATATATCGTGGATTTTGATAGCCACATTAAAGACATTAAAGACCTTCTCGAGTATATGCTTACATTAAAAATATTACACTGTGTACAAATCTCCCCTTGGATAGACTTTTAGTTTTGACAGGGTTTTGATTTTATGGTAAAGATTCATAGAGTCACAGAGATGTACAACACAGAAACACACTCTTTGGTCCAAATCATTCATGCTGACCAGATATCCTAAATTAATCGAGTCCCATTTGCTAGCATTTAGCCCATATCCCCTAAACCCTTGCTATTCCTATGCCCATCCAGACGCATCTTAAATGTTATAATTGTTATTAGCCTCTACCACTTCCTCTGGCAGCTCATTCAACACACGCATCACCCTCTGCACGAAAAAGTTACCCCTTAGGTCCCTTTTAAATTTTTCTCCTCTCATCCTAAACCTATGCCCTCTAGTTGTGGACTCCCCCACGCCTGAGAAAAGGCCTTTTCTGTTTACCCTATCCATGCCTCTCCTGATTTTATTAACCTCTATAAGGTCACCCCTCAGCCTCCGCTCCAGGGAAAACAGCCCCAGGCTATTCAGTCTCTCCCTTTGTCTCAAACCGTCCAACCCTGGCAACATCCTTGTAAATCTTTTCTGAACCCTTTGAAGTTTCACAACATCCTTCCAATAGGAGGACAACCAGAATTGCACATCACTTTTAGAACAAGTGACAGACGCATTGAAGAATCATTTGGGAAAACAATCTTTTCCAGTTACTTCATGCCACAAACTGGAAATTCTGTGGTGATACAGAGAATGGAGGACTCCATGATTCCAGACTTTCAAAATCACCTTGTCATGGATGCCAATACAAAGGGTGTTGCTGAAAGCTGTTCTTAGGTTGGTTGTACTTTGTAATAGATTCACAAATTAACACAAAATGCTAGAGTAGAATGGCAGCCAAGTGAATAAACCCGAATATGCATGGGGAATGATTAATGAATGTTTTCTGCGTGAGTCATGGCATTTTATGTATGGTATTGCATTTTTTGAATGGAATGATGCTGCTCTGATTTGGTCCTTTTTGATGAGGGCAGTCATGTAAACTCAAGGAAGATCCCTCAATGTGTTATTGTCACCAATATCAAAAAGATTCAGGCATCTCCATGATGCATGTGGATGTTGCCCATGATCATTAAAAGAATATAGTTGATCAAATTAAGAAGTAACTCAGGGTTCTGGTGTTTTTAACAAAGCTGGTTTGGAGATAAAGCAGGTAGATTCAGATGGAGTTTTACATCAACATCATACTTGGAGAATGTCAAAAGTTGTGTCAGGTCCATATAGAAAATGCTTCTGCCTCTGAAATTGAAATGGAGTCTCACTGGACAATATGCAGACAAGGTTAAATGCAAATTTGTATTAAGCTTTATCCAAATAGACAATAGGTATACAGGAGTGGTCAATTTCATATTGCATAACCAAAAAAAATGCCTGTTGTGAAAAGTTGATAGTGATCTTGGAAGGAAATCTCAACATTAACCTTGGGAATGTGACTTTTTTTATGTTTACACCTTTGTAAATAAGACACAAGTCAGGAGTGTGAAGGAATACTTCTCACTTGCTTGGATGGATGCAGCTCCAAAAACACTCAAGAAACTTGACACCATCCAGGACAAAGTAGTCTGCTTGATTGGCACCACATCCACAAGCATCCATTTCCTCCATCACCGACGCTCAGGAGCAACTGTGCGAACCATCTGCAAAATGCACTGCAAAACTTTACTAAAGATCATGAGACAGCACCTTCCAAACCCAGGACCACTTACGTCTTGAAAGACATACATGGGTACACTACCACCTGCAAGTTCCCTTCCAAGCCACTCACCACCCTGATTTGGAACTAAATCCTGGAATTCCCTCCATATGGGCATTATGGATCAATGTACAGCATGTGGAAAAGAAACCAGCTCATCACCATGAGACCATAAGGACTGCAGATGCTGGAAGTCAAAGTCAGTAGATGTGAGGCTGGAAGAGCACATCAGGCCAGACAGCGTCCAAGGAGCGGAAAGTCAAAGTTTCAGTCTGAAACATTGACTTTCCTGCCCCTCGGATTCTCTCTGCTGTGCACTTCCAGCTTCACATCTATTAGCTCATCACCATCTTCTGAAGTGCAACTAGGGATGAGCAATTAAATGCTGGCCAGCCAGCAATGCCCATGTCCCACAAGTGAATTAAAAAATGATTTTTTTTTATTCCTTTCACAAATAAATAGAATTTGGTAATGTTGCAAATGATGGCCTTTTGAAGAATAAATTCTCCAGAGACAGTACAGAGCAACTAATTCTCATTAGAGTACATGTTTTAGAGCTAGTTTTCCCCAATGAGGGGAATTGGTTAGGAAGGGAGTATAGAGCAGACTGGAGTTTGTTTTGGACTCAAATGTAAATACCCAGTTATGGAAGACAGTTTCATTTCTGATTCTCTAAATGGATGACTGCTGGCATTCAGACAGAGAAGAGAAATTTCTTCAACCAGGGTATGAGGTATCTGTGGAATTCTCTACCACAGAATGCAATTGAGGCCAGAACATTGAATGTTTTGAAGAAGGAATTAGGTATAAGCAGGAAGAGGATACTGAGTTGGATGATCAATCATGATTTGGAGATGCCAGTGTTGGACAGTGTACAAAGTTAAAAATCACACAACACCGGGTTATAGTCTAACAGGTTTAATTGTAAGCACACTAGCTTTCGCAGAACCGCTCCTTCATCACTATCGACTAATTGTCGACTTAAAGTGGAGAAGAGACAAACACCTGATGAAGGACTGGCGCTCCTAAAGCTAGTGTGCTTCAAATTAAACCTGTTGGACCTTAACCTGGTGATGTATGATGATCAATCATGACTATATTGAATGGAAGAGTAGGCTTGTAGGTTTAAACAGCCCACTCATGCTCCTATTTTCTCGAATTATCTTGAGTTTAAATATTAATGGGGACACTGTGGCAGGAAGGGGTTACTCAGTCCATCAAACCTGTTCTGCCATTCTTTATCATGGTGGATTTTGCCTGGTTTATGCTCATATTGCTTGATGTAATTGCTAACTAGAAATCTCTCAATCTCTATCTTAAATCTACTTAATTACTGAGCTTCCTTGGTGCTCTCGTGTAAGGTGGCAAATATTCACCACCCTCTAAGTTATGATGTTCCTTGTCATCTCAAATCCTAAATAGATTGCCTTTTATTCTGTGACTGTGAACCCAGCTTGTAAATGTCATAGGTAGCGGAAATATCTTTTCTGTATCTTTCAGAATTCTGAATATTGCTATGACGGAACCTCTTGTTGTTCTCAATTACAGAGAACACAGGCTCAGTCTTCACAATCTCTCCTCCTGGACTATCTTACCATTGCACTCCCCCAATGGTGGTTCACCCTTTCTAATGGGATAAGAACAGCACACAATACTCCAGGTGCATTTTATCCGTTGTTCTGTACAATTGAAATAAATCTTTATGCTCCTGTACTCAAATTCTCTTGTGATGAAGGCTCGTATAAAGGTTGCCTTCTGAATTGTTTGCTGGTGTGTGTTAAGAATATGTAAGAAAGGACACACATGTGTTAACAATGGTGTCACAATGTCTTTCTTCATGTAAGGAGGGGGAATCAGCTCCCCTCTTTTTAATCCCCTCTTGGTTTACAATAAATATTTTGATGTTTATTTTATTTCAAATTGTCATTTTCAATAAAAACTTAGTTAACTAGATCAAAATTAAGGTGATCATTCTTAGAGTATTTTGGGAAAAATAAGAGGAATTTTATTACTTTCTGGCTCAATAAAAAAAATGTACATACAAACACAACCAATATAATGAAGAGGGAGGCTGTTTAATATAAGGTTGGAAAATAGCGGATCTTCTGTTATTGGCAGAAGAGGACTAAGTGGAAAAGATGGTAAAAGTGCCAGAGCAAAGGACAAAGGGAATGCAGAAGAAAGATTTTAAAAAGGATAAGGGGGCAACTTTTTCTAACACAAAGACTGGTTCATGTGTGGAATGAATTTCCAGAAGTGGTGAATACAGGTGTAGTTACAACACTTAGAGGTCATTTGGATAATTACATGAATAAGAAATATTTGTTGGGATATGGGCCAAGTGCAGGCAGGTGGGACTAGTTTAATTTGGGATTTTGTTCGGCATGGACTTGTTGGACTTAAGGGTCCGTTTCCCTGCTCTATGACTCTCTGCTTCCGAAAAAGGTGAAGAAAAGAAATTAGGTCCACTCTGCTGAGAGCAAAGTCAACACAACATTGGGGAGGTGGTCTGCTCTGGCAATTTTTGTGTTTATTTCAGATCTCCAGCATCCTCAGCATTTTGCCTTCATTGAAAATTAAGTATTCACTCATCAGGTCCTCAGGTATTAAAATCAGATGATGGCACCTACCAGTTGATGGTCCATATTTCCCTTTATTTTAGCTTTTGTCATTCAGTATTAAGTTTTGCCTTTTAACACTCCTCTGAAGCACCTCAGGGTGTTTTATTACATTAAAGGTGACATGTAAATGTGAATGGTTATTCCCATAATATTTCTCTCTGTCATGATGCTTGTAAGTTGGTATCCAGCACGGTATTGAAGCGCATATTTTAAAAACAAGACTTGTCGGCACAAAATTAATGCTGTCACCAGCAAAACCTGTTTTTGGTTGTTTCATCAATAATCACGTTTTAAATCAGAATTAAAGAAAATACTGGAAACAAAAATTAAGTATGCATCCTAATGGTCGGTGTTCAACTATTTTCTGCTGACTCACTGAGGGACAGCAATATATGATTCAACCTTGATAAATGCAGTATCCATATAGGAAGTCATCAAGTTAATCACTCAGTGGAAAGAAAGGGAGTATAATCTGCTGCATAAATAAATAGCTTGTGCTGAAAATACACACAGGATCAGTCAGCATCTGTGAAAAGGGAAGCCAAGTCAATGCTTCAGCTCAGTGACCTGATTTGAGAAAAGGTCACAAACTTGGGTCATGAACTTGCTCTCTCCTTGTGCATTTCCAGCGTGTTGTTTTATTTCAGATTTCTAGCATCTGCAGCTTCAGGTCAGAGTAATTTCCTTTAATTAGGATTTCCAGAAGTTACTGACTACTGAGATACATCATGTTTTGCTTCTGAGTATAAAGAATGATTAGAACATCACAGAATTTTAAAAAATGAATGATTTGAAAATGAATGATTTTGTGAAGCTGACTCACCCCACAGTTAATTAACTTTCTGTACCAATGCCATCTATAAAACCTTACTTCGAAGGTCACTTCTGCACAAAAGACTAAGCTGACAAATTGATAATGCTTTGTGTGTCTATTTCACACAGCTCTATTGAATTAGCCGTTGCAAATTCCATGGTTACAGTAAAATAGAGATGGGCTATTCTGCAACATGTATTCAACCCTCAGTTCAGCAAGATCACGCATGTCCAAGTCACCAATGTTGCTGCGTACCCTGCACTTTCTTGTATGGAAGCAGCTGCAATAGCACTCAAAACACTCAACACCATTCAAGTCAAAGAGCCCAAGGTCTAATTACTTCATCCAGCCAACTAAATACCAACTCGCTCAACCTTCAGCTAATACATGGTATTGTATACATTAAGTTACAAGGGTGAAGCAGGTGAATTATTTTGTTCTGTATTTCCATACCCAGCTATTTTACAGCTTAAAGCATGTTCTCAAAATACAACCCAATATTGAAAACTTTATTTATGATGACATTACACTGTCATGTGGAAGACAACCAAAGTCATTTTCTCCTTTGCTCAGATTGTATTTTGTATTGTTCAAATATTATTATACCTGGGATTTTGAGTTCACAACATTCACCTTGGATTTTGAAGTCAGTGCCAGTGATTTTATTTGTTTTTATTCTTGTGGAAAGCTGCTCACAAAGATTTAAAATGGAATCTGGTGATAATCCAAGGAGATCTCTCAGGATCCAGTAACAGTGATATCATGGACCAGTTTAACCACCTGAAAGTTTTTGACAGCTTGTCACAGACAGGAAACCAGGAAGTCAAATGTGCTACTTACATTTACAAGACCAAAATAAATGGTTGAGCACAAGCACAAGATTATGAAGAAGCTAAAAAACCATAAACGAGCTGAAAGAAAAATGAAGTGCTTCTCAAAAGGAAGAAATTTGATGGTCTACAAATGCAACATTTATTTTCAAGATCCACAGGCCTGTTCAGAGTAATTATGAACTTAGAATCATAGAATCCCTACTGTGTGGCCCAACAAGTCTACACTAACTCTCTGATGAATAACCCATCCAGACCCATTCCCTTACCCCTATTACTCTATATTTCCCCTGACTAATGTACCTAACCTACACATCCATGAGCACTATGGGCAATTCAGCATAGCCAAATCACCTAACCTGCTCATCTTTGGACTGTGGGAAGAAACCAGAGCATCTGAAGGAAACCCACACAGACATGGGGAGAATGTGAAAACTCCACACAGACAGTCACCTGAGACTAGAATCAAACCGAGGTCCCTTGCACTGTGAGGCAGCAGTGCGAACCACTGGGCCACCATGACATCCAATACCAAACACAAATACACCTCATTCAACAAGCTGTAAATTCTCTTAGTTTTTTTTTGTAAATAGCAAGATGAATAGGCCATGTTCACATTATGCAAGTCTTGGAGGCCACTTTATTCAGTGATGTCTAATTGATTTCAATCTGGTGGAACTGCAAGGAGTGTCTATGCGGAAATGTTGAATCTTTGAAAGTGAGTTCTGGATTTGTGCATTTCACCACAGTTGCTGTTTGATTCAGTTTTAACACACTCCCCTTTGAAAAAACTCAGGTCATGATGGGAAATCCTAATCTCATGTTTTATCAAAAGCTCACACTGAAACAAAAACAGCACAGTGGTGTAACAGGTATATTTTACATGAGAAAATGACTATACTTGAAATTTCTCATCATATATATTCATAGAATTTCATCAAACATGCAATACAGAAAGAGGCCATTCAGCATAATAAGTTCTTGCCAGTATTTGTGCTTCAGCCTTTCCCCATGTCTCCTCAAGTCCGATCAAGCTGTTTCTGCTAGTCCTTCCTACCTCATAAGTGTATTTAGCTTTAAATGTATCTACACTAGTCACCTCAACTATTCATTTTGTGCCAAATTCCACTCACGGGGTAAAGAGGTTTCTCCTGAATTCCTGGCTGGATTTATTGGTGACTATCCCAATTTTATGTATGTATTCACAATTATAGAGCACCTCTTTGGCCTTCGGCTCTGGAGTGAACCTCAAATGTTACAAGCATTGAATTATAAAATTTATGTCTTGAGAAGAATCATCAAAATTAAACTTTTTTGTCAACAATTTTTGTACAATGAAAAGATAAATGGTGCTGTCAACCTATCTGTCTCCACAGGAAACAACTTGAGTGATTGACTGAACCGGTAAATCAAAACAAATAACTTCAGGCCCTGCACTCCTGCCCTGACTTCGATTTCTCTTGGGATAGACAGAGATATTGCAGAGAATTGTTCTTCCTTCTATAATGGTTACAAAAATTATTCCAGCACTTGACACTCTTCACAATCCAAACATTCTCATGATTTGACAACATCTCCACAAACATAACAAGAGGCTGGTAAAACAACAATGCTGGGAGCAAGAGTCTCAAATTTTACTCAAGCCTCAGTGCTTGAGATGTGGAGGATGAAAATGCCTGCAGGCTACAAGGATACTCGAGCAATTTGAATGGCAGTTCAGACTGTAGCTTTAAAGGGCTTTATCTGGCACAAAGAAAGGCAATAATTTGTGGTTACATACAAGCTCGCTTTGACCCTAGTGTGTGTTTATCATGCTCAATGTAGCTTACCTCAAATCACACTGTTTTGCTCCGACTGCAAAAGTGGAGGTCCACAACTTCCCTGTTCCTTCAACGTGCAAGCTACCTATCCAGTCCTCAAATAATTGCAGAATACCTATTAGTGAATCACGTGGTATGGGCTTTGGACATTATCTGTCTTCAGTGTGAAGCAAGCAAATTCGTAATTGACTTGCAACTGACCTCTGGGGCAATTGGGGATGAGCAATAAATGCTGACATAGCCAGCAACTCTCACATCTCATGAGTAAGTAAAAAGAAATTGATTTCTTTCATCAATTCAGATGAAGAATTTGTTTGCTCCAGATCTTCAAGCTGTAGCTTCAGTGAAATCCTTGGACATTTTTACACTTTCTTTTGAAATTTTTGATGCTATTCAGGATCACAATGGCCTTGGAAAATTCAGGGAATCAATGTGTTCCCAATCCCAAATAGTCCAGTCGGACAGAAATGATCTCATTGGTCAGCTCACTGTGTGAACTTGAGTTGTCTGCCTCATAATTACACAGCTTCCTTTAAACAATCAATTAGTTAAAACTGTTTCTAGCAGGCATAAAGCCTGCCCTGCACAGCTCTTAGAAGATAAGGTGAATGTTAAAACTCTCCAGCATTCACAGAAACCTCAATTGAGTTCACCTCTGCCCAAACCACCAAGAGAACTGATGCCCAATCCCCACACCCCTAATCCCCGCTCATCCACCCTGTACCCTGACATGGTTCATGTACCTTGTACCCCAACACCATCGCACCTACTCTCTACCTCAACCTTGCTCATCCACTCTGCACCCCAAACCCACTCATCCATCCTGCAAACCGAACAATTTCACCTACACTGCACCCTGATACAATCTCACCCACCCTGATACCACCTCACCCACTCTGCACACCAACATGGCTCATCCATCTCTGCATCTTCAGAAAGGTATCTGCCAGTGCATCCCTACCATTGGGAGAACAGAGGAAGCATTTGAGAGGCAGTGGGTTGGATGGTGGATGACGATGGGGCGAGGGGGTTAGATTGAGGTGTGGGTGAGGGTGAGTATAGTTGTAGCAGGCAGAGTTTGTCAGGAACATTGTCAGCGGAGATGAGCATTATTGGTACCAGAGGTGATTATAATGCAGGGGTGGTGAGGAGTTGTGGTGAGCATTATTGCGAGGCAGGTTGTTGCCCAGATGGAATGGGTGACCAACTTTGTGAAAGAACCTGTGTCCAGAAATATTGTGTTGAGTTGGTGGGGAACATGGGATCGACTTCCATTTTAAAACAAATGAGCTAGATATTGTAATGGGCAGGTAAATGTAGCATGCGTGGAGGCTCCAATTGTCTGTTGGGACCATCGGAATATCCCAAAACAGCTGACCTTTCACAAATTCCCTGGGCAATTGAAAATTCTCATGACCAATTTTCTTGCTTCTGGAACCCTTCCAAAACTGCCCCTCAATAACAGAGATTTTGGAAGGTTTTGACATGGTTAAGCTTAATAATTGCCCAAGGAAAAGTTACAAGTTTAAACACTTGCTCCAACACTTGTAATCATAGAATTCTTACGTTTAGAAAGGAGCCATTTGGCCCATTGAGTCTGCACTGACTTTCCAAAGAGAATCCCACCCAGACCCAAAACCCATTCTACCCTCAGAACCTACATTTCCCATGGCTAACCCACCTAGCCTGCACATCCCTGGACACAATGGGCAGTTTAACATCGTCAATCCACCTAATGTGCACATCTTTGGTCTGTAGGAAGAAACGAGAACACGGAAAGGAAACCCATGCAGACACTGGGAGAATGTACAAACTCCACGCGGTCACATGAGGCTGGAATCGAACCCAGGTTCCTGGTGCTATCAATGAACCATTGTTATATCGTATACTTGGGCAGTTATCATATTGAACTCCCAAAGTATGACCCCTTCCTGGTCCTAAAATGCCTCCCATGAGATTTTCCCTGCAACCCAACCCAATGGAAGCTGACGCCCTGACCTCAATACATACAAATATTACACACCATTTCCTTGATCCAACAAAGTACAACCTTCACTAGACCCAAAGCACCCCCTGAAACCTGGAACAACAGGTCATTCTACCTTTCCCCATCCCATCTGCCACTATCCTCAGATGTGATCCTCTCATACTACCACAAACATTCATCCACTGACCTACCACTCTTGCCCATCTGGTCTCCTACCCCAGACACTTATGTCACATATATGTCCTTTCATCGTGGCTGTTTAAGTGGCTTGCTGTACTGCTGGAACTGAAATCACCCAACATCACACACCAATGAAACAGGGCTGTAATTTCAACAACGACATTCTCCCTGCTGTCTGAGAGTTTCTCCATTGTTTTGGAAATTGCAGGTCCTGTCCTGGACCTTCCACAGTGGAGGTCATCTAAATGATTGCATGTAGTTTCCTAGTTTTGACCAGTATCCAAAATAAGATTTCCAAACCTGATAAGAATCTTTGGGTCCAACCAACTCAAGACTGGTCTCAAAGGACATGTTCTCAGTTTGTGATGGGAAGAGGCTTGGCTTCAATAAAATTGTATTCACCATTTGGCCTCCCAGCCTGAAGGAGAAACCAATAAAACAACCAGTAATGCATGAAGTGAATTTACTGGCGCTTTATTGTCCAGAATACAAGATAAGTTGGACCGATATGTGCAGTACTTCAACTGGATAAAGATCAGTAAACCTTGTCTGCATCCCAATTAAGCTCACAGCTTCTTTGCAGAGATCATTACTTTAGAGCTCTGGTTATTCAGCTGATGCAAAGTAACATGTTTAAAAAAAATCTTTTACTTCATTTAATTGAATTATCTCGGACAATGCCAATGGTTAAACTATATTTCATACACACAGTGTACCTGCCTGCTTTCATTTGCTTGAGTATGTTGAATTTGGTTTTGAACATTATCACCTTCAGAAAGTCCTTAAGGAAGTGCAGAAATTGTACAAACTTCACAGAAACAGATTCACTTGATGTGCCAACACATAATTATGTGGGACAGTCACAGATAAGAGGACATCATTTCAGATGTTCCTGTTTAGCGACAGGCTGTGAACAGGTATAAAATGGGAACTGATGTGTCTATTCTTGAGCAAGAGATAAGTAATTCTTGTTGCTTATCAGCGATTTGCTGCAGAAATAGAAATATAAGCGTCCTCTTCCAATTTTGACAGCTTTCCGGAAGAAATAATTGCCAGTAGAATTTCTGTAAAAGCACAATTGTAGAGATAAGAAAAAATGGAATGGTAAAAGAGCTTTGAAACTTCAAACCTTGTGTGTGTGGAACCAAGTTAAGGACTAATGCTTATTGGAATCAGAGATTATAGTTAACGTGCATAGTTTACTTGGCTTCATCTTACTTTGACAAGATAGAGAAACAATTTGCTTCTCCTGACAATATGCAAATTTTTGGACCACACTAGTCAAAAGATAATTTCTAGGAAGCACTTTCATCACTCAATGCTTTTGCAATGGATAATAATGTGAATTAAATTTAAAAGGAAACATCTCCCACAGGTATCTATTTATGTAATTTTCCAGTTGAGAGCTGGCACAATGAACAACACTTGGAACTTTGCAAGTTTAAGCCTTGCAAGTTTAGAGCTAACTTCATTCAGATGGCAAAGCTGAACATAATAGTTGGTAATTTTTACTGGTGCCAATAAATGCCTATTTTAAAGAGGGAATAAGTTATTTGGGTTAATCCTTTTGCAAAGACAACTCCCACTCCTCTCATTATTACTCAGAACTCTCAAATGATACATACTCTAGATCAGACTTAAGTCAAAGCTAGTTCTCACCATCCTAGTTATGTACTTTAACCCTTATTTTAGTGAGACAGCTGCTTCATATTCTGTGATATTTCTATTTCATGCACCAGTAGTTCTTATGACTTTCTTGATGAGATTGCTTATTATTGCTCATTCCAAATTATAGATAATTTTATGCTGTGATACCATATTCAGTGGAAATTGGTGCTGTTGTCTCAGCTCAGATTTACTTAGAATCCTGTCAATCATCATAAAGAGAATAAATTAATCCTCCAGTTTGTGTTGGCTGTAAAAGCCATGTTTCTGAAAGGAAAGTACAGCTTTGTGACTTGCAAATTTTAATCTAATGAGCGAGAAATACAAATACTATTGGGTAAAATGGTGTTTGATCATTAGCTTCAATGGAGAGCAAATCTAGAGTGATATAACACCAACATTTTAACTGATCCCATCAAATTTTCTACAAGCAAAACAGTTTTCCACTTCCCTCAGAGTGTCTCTCAGTCTTGACCTACTGGCACCTTTGAATAGAACATAATGAGGAGAAAATGAAGTTGTTCCGATGCCAAATGATTTCTGGGAAGGTTACACCATTAAAGTCTGTGCAA
The DNA here is from genome assembly GCF_020745735.1 of Hemiscyllium ocellatum. NCBI lineage: Eukaryota > Metazoa > Chordata > Chondrichthyes > Orectolobiformes > Hemiscylliidae > Hemiscyllium > Hemiscyllium ocellatum. The sequence continues at coordinate 29,160,410 of NC_083429.1, read as the reverse complement.
ATTGGCAATAACTAGCTGTGTGAGTATGAATGCTGTTAATCAGTCTTTAACTGCAGCAGTGGATACGATAGTAAAGCTACAGCACTGACTTATTGAGCTTGTCAGCTGCGTCTATTGTTTTGCAATGACAGCAGGTTGTGTTAAATTTTCTTAACCAACCATGCAGCACTCATTCAGCTCGAATATTGCACCACAAAATAATTGAATTTACCACATATTAACATTAAACATTCAGCTGTTAGCATGGAAAGCATCAACATTGGCACACCAAGTGAAATTTCATGAATGTGAAAATATTCCATCTTTCAATATTCGTAAATAAACAGATGCTGCAGGGCCATCAGGGGACAAGAAAGTCCGACAGCAAATCGAGCAATCATTGTCTACATATGTTTCTGTTGAAGATCAAGTAAATTTACTGGGAATTAGCCTCAAACACTTGAAGTAGGCAGTAATTACATGACTTAGTTAAATGTAGAATTCTAAACCAATGGAGCCATGGGAAGACAAAAGATACAGATTAATTCAAACTGTCCCATCTTGAACTAGTTCTGGTGGTGAAATGTGTACTCCAAGGATTATAAACTAGATTCAAAGCAGTTGAAAAGTAAGAATTCTTCCATCATTATATTATGAACTTTTACTTCTGAAACACATAAGTTTCATTACTTTCACTTGGCACCTTTCCAAGTCCTTTGCCACTTCAATTTGCTGCTCAGTTGACCTACTGTCACCAAAACATTTCCAGAATTCCTCTTTTATGGTCATGCTTTAGTCTCTGGTGAACTGGAATTCTCTTTCCCCAAAAGGGCATCGGAATGTCAGGAGTTAATGTTTTGTGTCTGGTGACACTTCATCAGAACTGTCAGTCACTGGACTTGAAATGTCAATCTTGCTTTCTTCACACAGAGACTGCTGAGTTTCACCAAAAACTCTTGATTTTTTTTAGATCTCCAGCAGCCACTTATAGAAATGTGAGACTTAGGATTAGGAGCAGCAGTTGGTCACTTAGTTCTTGAGCTTGGTCCACCATTCAACAGGAGCATGGCTGATCTGCTTGTGGTTTGAAGTCCAATTTCCTGGCAGTACCCCCTTTTTGTGCAAAAAGCTTTGCAACTCTAGGACAACCTTGCAATGATGTCACAGAGTTGCTCTTACTGAACATAAATAGCAACATGGGAGGAGTTAAGAGGGGCTGTTTTCCCTGGAACATCAAAGGCTGAGGGATGACCTTACAGACATTTATAAAATCATGAGGGGCATGGATAGGGTAAATAGACAAGGTCCTTTCCCTGGGGTGGGGAAGTACAGAACTAGAGGGCATAGGTTTAATGTGAGAGGGGAAAGATTTAAAAAAGACCTCAGGGGCAACCTTTTCACGCAGAGGATGGTGCATACATGGAATGACCCGCCAGAGGAAGTGGTGAAGGCTGGTTAAAATTACAACATTTAAAAGGCATCTGGTTGGGTATCTGAATAGGTTGGGTTTAGAGGGATATGGGCCAGGTGCTCGCTAATGGGACAAAGTCACATTGGATTGTCTGGTCTGAACTGGACTGAAGGGTCTTTTTCTGTGCTATATGTCTCTAACAGGAAGAGAGAAACACCTGGAAAGCAAGGCAGGAGGAGAAAGTCCAGCCATGTGAATATTAGAAACACAGAGAGAATCATGTAGAGTTGACAAACTGGCACATTAAGCCTGGTATATCTCTGAATACCATATGCTGTAGGATTTAGTCTTTATAGGTGATAACATTTGTCATAAAGAAGCCAAAGCCTGAAGACAATTCTTGACCTTGCAAACAGTCTGTGCTGACATAAAACCATGTGACAAAAGATTAATCGCCCTGGCCTCCCTTGTTCATCAAATATCTATCCAACTCTGTCTTGAATGGTTTCAGTGACATAGACTCCATTTCTCTCAAAGGAACAGAATCCAAACTCTAACAATTTTTTTCCAAAGTTTGTTTTAAAAATAGAACCTTTTATCCTTCAAAAGCACTTCCCTAGTTTTAACTTTCATCACAAAAGGAAACATCCTTCAGTGATCCACCACATCCAAACTCTTCAAAATCTTAGATGTTCCAATAAAATCACTTTTTGTTCTCCTAAATTGGAATTGCAATGAGCCTTACAATAGCATCCTGGTTTGCAATCAGTTATTTTGAGATTTTTAAATGGACTCCTAGATCCCTCATTCTGGAGGCTGGACTGATTGAGGGAATGTGAAATGAAGAGGCTGTAGACAAGGAATTCAGGGCAAAAAACATCGCTGTGTTTATTTTAATATAAAAGGTAAGTTATAAAACGTGTTTCTTCAACAGGAAGTGGCTTTAATGCAATTGAAGCATTTAGACTGTTATTTTAGAACACAAACTTTCCTGACCTTAGCTATAACACAATTCCAGCCACATTAGTTTAAATGGTGAGCTATTGTGTGATTTTCTTATCATGCGAGATTGCACAATAACCAATTTATCACTTTATCGACAGAACCGACTGTACAAGAAAAATAGGTAAATGCAATAAACAAGGAAATTGACACAATTAATTGTGCAGAGAACAGTAGTACTATTAAATACACTATTGAGTAGATAACCAATATAAGAACACCAACCAACACATACATACAAGAAATAAGTGCTTAATTTCAGACTCTTTAATCAGAATTCCTTTTCTTGGTGTCCTATTGCAATGTCAGCACCCACCTTCCCCTCCTTGCTGGCTAGGTTAGAATTTTGGGGTCTCAGGAGTTTATGCTGACCACTTAAAACAGAGTTTTGAAGTGTGCCCGGTTGCTGAGGTTCTTGTCATTGGTTCTCTTAGTTCAGAACAGGCCTGTGTCGTGTAGCTCTTGTTCGGGAAGCTCTGATTGGCTTTCTCCTCTTGGATGCCTTTTGTTCTGAGGCCCTTGGTTTGTCTTCCATGTTTTTGTGTCTCAGTTCAGTATCTGTGTTTCTTGTTTCGGAGGCTGTTTGTTGGAGATGGAAGTCTGTGGGGAAGCTGTTTGTGCAGAAGCTCGCTGTTGAATTTGGTTCTCCCCTCAGGTGAGATCGGGGCTGGCAGTTCTACAGATTGTGTGCCCCATTATTTCCCCTCAAACCTGCAGTTTTCTTTCAGCTCTTCTCTATGTTCTCTTCTGAAGTCAATTGGCTTTCCAGTTATTAGAGAATGTGTGAATGGGTTTTGATCGAGGTTGAATGTCCAGTGTCTCTGGAGGCTCCAAACTGTCTGCATTGTCTAGCTTGAGGTATAAAAGCTGTTTAGGGTTAGGGTATGCTGGTTTCAGTCGATTGCTCTTTTAGAGAGGAGGTATAAATCTGGATTCCAGGCTGAACAATAATCCCAGCCAGCAGTCTCCATTCCAAGGCCTTGCTGGCTGTGAATTTCCCGCAGCCTCATTCCAACTTTCATTTACTTCTTAAAAGTTTTGAAACAAAGTTTGTGAGATTTGTAGCTCGGGTGCTCATGTTGTGGTTCTGTTCACCAAGCTGGGAATTTGTGTTGCAGACGTTTCGTCCCCTGTCTAGGTGACATCCTCAGTGCTTGGGAGCCTCCTGGGAAGTGCTTCTGTTTCCTCCTGCATTTATAGTGGTTTGTCTCTGCCACTTCCGGTTGTCAGTTCCAGCTGTCCATTGCAGTGGTCGGTATATTGGGTCCAGGTCAATGTGCTTATTGAATGAATCTATGGATGAGTGCCATGCCTCTAGGAATTCCCTGGCTGTTCTCTGTTTGGCTTGTCCTATAATAGTAGTGTTGCCCCAGTCAAACTCATGTTGCTTGTCATCTGCGAGTGTGGCTACTAAGGATAGCTGGTCGTGTCGTTTCGTGGCTAGTTGGTGTTCATGGATGCAGACCGTTAGCTGTCTTCCTGTTTGTCCAATGTAGTGTTTTGTGCAGTCCTTGCATGGGACTTTGTACACTACATTGGTTTTGCTCATGCTGGGTATCGGGTCCTTCGTCTTGGTGAGTTGTTGTCTGAGAGTGGCTGTTGGTTTGTGTGCTGTTATGAGTCCAAGTGGTCGCAGTAGTCTGGCTGTCAGTTCGGAAATGCTCTTGATGTATGGTAGTGTGGCTAGTCCTTTGGGCTGTGGCATGTCCTCATTCTGTTGTCTTTCCCTTTGGCATCTGTTGATGAAATTGCGGGGGTATCCGTTTTTGGCGAATACATTGTATAATACATTGGTGAATACATTGAACAAGACACTGTTCAAAAGGGCTAAAACACACTGCAGCACATCAGAACTACAAAAAGAGGAAGAAGAACACCTATACAATGTATTTGCAAAAAACGGATACCCCCGCAATTTCATCAATATATGTGGTATCATCTAGGCCCAACAAAACTGCAGTAAAACCACTTGGAGATTTCACTCCCCTTGTAATGATTGCTTTCCAAGTCATGTGCTGACCTTGCGTATTATGTTTCTGTGATTCAGAAATCAGGGTGCACAGATACCTTGGCAGCACTAACTTTAAAGATCTCTCTCCAGTTAAATAGTTAACTGCTATTCTATTCTTCCTGTCAAAAAGAATAAACTTCATTTTACATGATACTCCAACTGCCAATTTTTTTGCCCACTTACTTGACCTGTCTGTATCCCTTTGTAAACACAAAACTTGCTGGGAAAGCTGAAGAAGTCTGGCAGCATCTGTGAAAAGAAATCGGAGGTCCGGGTCAGCTCAGTTCTGAAGAAAGATCACTGGAGCTGAAACGTTAACTCTGATTTCTCTTCACAGGTGTTGCCAGACCTGCTGAGCTTCTCTTGTAATTTCTGTGTTTGTTTCTGATTTACAGTGTCTGCTGTTCTTTCGGTTTTTATATCCCTTTGTAGACTCTCTACCTTGTCATGACAACTTAATTTCTGACTTATCTTGGTGTCATTAGCAAACTTAACTATAATAAAATTGGCCCCTTCGTCCATGTCAATGACGTGGATTGTTAATAGCTGATGACATCTTTGGAATTTCACGAGTTATAAAAGCAAAACCTTCACAAATTATATCACCAAAAAAAAATGCTACGGACAATGTCCTTTTTCACCATCAGATGAAGGAATTCCAGGAATTCCACACCACATGTTTTGGAATAGAATATTAAGCATTGTCTGTCTATTCAGATGCCTGCAAGAGACAACATGCCAATGTTGAAAAGGGAGCTGGGTGATTTCTTGGATAATGGATGACAAAGCAAGTTGCATTAATAACTTATTGAGCAATTTGGAATTTGGTCTATTTTGCAGCAAGGAGAGGAGTATATATTAAAATCCATCCAATCTATTATGTAGCACTCTTTCAGCTTAAACAGTTTAGCCCAAGATATAATTGAGTTTACTACATATTAACATTAAACATTTGGCCATTGGTATGAAAACAAATATGAGGAGGGAAAATGCCAATGATGGCATATTAAGTGAATGTGACAAATGTGAAAATAATTCATCTCCCAGCATTGGTTAATTAACAAGTTCACCAATGTGACTAAGTACTGTTGAACTGATCAGTTACTTTTAATTTTTTAGCCATAAAAATCTATTGCCATGTTTGCTTACATAAAAAGGAAGTCTGTGTTATAATGATTTTTGAGTGTTGAGGGTCTTATACAACTGCAGATTATTTTTCTTTCTTCTTATTAAAGACTAGCCAACACCCCTTCAGCTAACTAGTATTTACATGAAAAATTCACACAGCACGTTGAGTGGATGAACCTGACATCAAAACTCTCCAAAGATATATCTGTATACTTGACTGTCCAATTATTTCAACTGACGAGAATTGAATAACATCGAAGGTGCAACCCAATCTGAGGGATAGACAGGTGTCACTAATGTGTGTACAGCTTAAAACTCATAGATGCTGAATATAATCAGATCAACATAAGTCACATTCATGACTGGCTCATGCTTTGGTCTTTGTAAGTGTATTTTGTCACAGCACAATTCAACATGCTGCCATAATATGTTTTCATATGGAGACAGGTGCAAAGTTCAGTGGTTTAACAGTGTGTTTTGACACTCTTATCAATTCAATTTATATGCATTATACCAACTGTACAGGTTCAAATCTTTCATTAGTTGCAGAACAAAAACACATTCAGACAATTTCAGAGAATTATTTTTAAGCAAATATTGGAAATAGACCTGAATCATTCTTTAACCATCACATACCAATACTTTTACAGAGGGTTAAATTATGTCAGCTGTCACTTTCTCTCAAAGGCAGGATAGATGTATTCATGCCTTAAACATAACCTTGAAGAACAGATAGCTATCCTTTTATTACAAATTCACTCAGCCTCCAAAATCCATGCTTTGACATTGATTTCTTTCCTGTAATATCAATATTTATAGCACCTCATGGTAATTCAACATTGTCTGTAAGTTTGCAGAGCTTCACGGTTTCATTGGCCCTGTGAGCAACAATACAATATCTCCACCATAATATTGTTCGAGCTAAGTTTCCACTTGGGAGATGCTTAATATGCAGCCACTCAGTTCTGAAGAGAGGTGAATTAAAATGTGCAACACACTGAGAAATATATTTTAAATAAGCCAACCACTTACATTAAACTAATGAAACAAAAAAAAACATGAGAGGTAAAGATTATGTTCCATTGATCACTAGTGACTCTCTATTCAAAGGACAAAATTGTGATTTTTCTGGCACTGAACAGTTTTGTCTCTGTTGTTCACAAAAACAATACAATATAGTCTTTAGAGTGGAAATAATAAACTAAGTTTTCTGTAAAACCTCAAAGAATCTCAAGGCAGCTGAGAGCAGTCAATTAACAGGCAGGCTTGAACTCCACTCAGTCATAATTGGGTTCAGTTTAGGTGTAGCCAATAGGCAGACAGCGATTTTGTCCACGGTCCCCTGGTTCAAATGATGCATTTGTTCAATCCAAAATGGAATTGATGATAGCAGTTCAATCAGAGAGGCTAAAAGCTGGACTTGCTTTGTTCCAATACTTCAGAATAACCATTTTTTACTCAGGTAATGTATGAATTTATTTAAAGCCCAATAAAGATATCCAAGCTCAAGCAGTTTCTTAGCATACTGGTTTGCAATATTTCACAGTCAATGCCATTAAGTTTACTAAGCAATAAATATGAACACCAACTCTACATGCTGCCAATTCTACACTAATTGACTATCCATTAAACAATTTAATGGCTCCACTACAAGTACCATATACGGTAAAGATGCATTTGGAATTCATTACTGACTGCTTTAAAGCAACTCTCAGTGAAACCCACAGGGATCAGAATAAAAGCTCATTAAGTATTAACAGTCCACCAGAATTATTGAAGACAATATTATGCAGGTATTAGTCACTGTCAGGATTACTCTGGTGAGTACTGCTGCTGACAATTAGTATTAACGTTATACAGAATATAATGCTACACAGATCTATTTGGAAACAAATAACTTAGTTGCATTCTTTATCCAAATCTCCCCAGTGCAAGATTGAGGTTTAAACATGTCTTCTTATTTTCTCACACTTAAGAACATATTCTGCATACCCAAGTCACCTTTGATTCTTGGCAATGGACTGATACATTGTATTCATAATACATTCAAGATTTATGTTTATTCTTCATCTCAAACAGTAGACCTGTCAATCTTTCACACGTTTCATTGGATATTAATCTGCTACAATGAAGACCAACTGAATGCCACCCAGATTGAGGGAGGATGTGTGTGTACAAGTATAAATTTGTATTGAAGACAAACTTGAAATTTGGCAAGTGTGCATTTGTAGATGTTGGCAAAACTGGAGTTTTATTGTTTGGTAGGAAGCAGATACCCAAAAATGAAGTTGGTTTGAATTAAACACCTTAACTGGATTTTTAGCCTACATAGGCACACATAGGTTCCAAGACTCCATAGCATCAGGTCCAGGTGCAGCAGGAGGAGTTACCCACGAGAAACAGCTAACCAGTTAACCCATTAAGGCTAAACATGCACTGTGAATGGGGGCAGACTGTGATTTGTCACTTAGTCTCCAAGTCTCATACGAATAAAATGTTTAACTGCAAGATTTTTAAAAACATCAGTCAGATTCTGAAACTAATTTCTTCAAACTTATCCAAAACTCTGCACTGCCACAGCACAGAGGCCTCAAACGAAAAATGACATCCTTTGCAACTTAAACCAATATACGTTCACCCTCCTCATCTTCCTCTCATCCCTTAAGTCTCACACTGCAATATAAAAGCACCCTCACGATACTGTGATACTAAAAGCACCTCAACTCATCAGACACTCTGATGAGATCCAGTTTTAGGAAAGTTGACTGATTCAGCTTCATTGCTTGTAATGTTTCATCGAATTCATGCAAAATTCTTGACAGAGGAGAAGCCTTTTTTGCTACAAATGTGACATTCTTTTCAACATTTCAATAGAAGGATCATACAGACTAGAAATTACTGCAGTATTAATCATTTCTTAGTTGCTCCACTTTTAAATCTTTCTCCTCTCACCTTAAATTTATGTCCTCTAGTTTTGCACTCCCTTACGTTAGGGTAAAGTCCTTTGCTATTCACCTTATCAATACCCCTTATCATTTTATAAACTTCGAAAAGGTTACTCCTGAACCTCCTAAACTCCTGTGAAAAAAGTCATAGCCTACCTAATATCTCGTTATGACTCAAATACATCATACCTGGCAACATCCTGGTAAATCTTTTCTGAACCCTCTACAGCTTAATAATATCCTTCCTTTAACAGGGTGATCAGAACTGTATATGGTATTCCAAAGGCAGCTCTACCAATGTGCTGCACAGCTGCAACAGGATGTCCCAATCCCGAAATTCAGTGGTCTGAGCAATGAAGACAAGCGTGCCAAATGCCGTCTTTACCATCCTGTGATGCAGCTTTCAAAGAACTGTGTAACTGAATCCTTTGGTCTCTCTGTTCAATGACACTCCCTCGGGCCCTGGCATTAACTATGTAACTCTTGCTCTTGTTTGTCGTACCAAAGTGCCAAGGAAGTGGCAGATGTAGTTACAACATTTAGATACATGAATAGGAAAGGTTCAGAGGAATATGGGTCAACCACAGACAAATGGGACTGGTTTAGTTTGGGGAACTTGGTCAGCATGGACAAGTTGGTTTGCAGGGGCAGTTTCCGTGCTGTATGATTCTATGACTCTAGACAGTCTCAATTCTACTTCTCACACAGTACAGGGAATAAATGCACACCTTACAGATCCTGACATATTATTGTGTGTGTTGGACAATAATGCAATCACAGATTCTTCCCTACTGCTGTCTATGAAGACGCTATCTTTATTTCTGTTTTATCTCTTGAGCTTTTATAACTTTTTAAGATTTTTGCATAAACACTTGTAATAACAGACACCTCAAACATTGCTTTTCTTTTATCATGTGGTTTTAAAATCACACCTGAGAGCTTGGGTTCAAGATGACCTTTCGAGGATAAGACAAGGGTAAGGACAGTCTTCAAGTTTGGGCTTCTGTGGAACTCGATTTATTGCATGTCAACAATATGTACTTGATGATACTGGACCTTTTGATCTCAGAGCTAATGCTTACATTACAAAGAGAAGAGTACATGTTACCTACATGCATTCTTCTCTTCACTCAAGCTTAACTCTGTTTGCACTGTGTAAAGTAATTCTGACATCATCCTAAGGATGCTCCTATTTCCTGAAGTCCTTTAGATTAGATTAGATTACTTACAGTGTGGAAACAGACCCTTCGGCCCAACAAGTCCACACCGACCCGCCAAAGCGCAACCCACCCATACCCCTACATATACCCCTTACCTAACACTACGGGCAATTTAGCATAGCCAATTCACCTGACCCGCACATCTTTGTGACTATGGGAGGAAACCGGAGCACCCAGAGGAAACCCACGCAGACACGGGGAGAACGTACAAACTCCACACAGTCAGTCGCCTGAGGTGGGAATTGAACCCAGGTCCCTGGTGCTGTGAGGCAGCAGTGCTAACCACTGTGCCACTGTGCCGCCCTTAAACAACATTTGTCTCAAAACTTTCTTTTCTCACATAAATATTGATTAAGAAAAGAAAATTATAAAGACTCAAATGAGTTACTTAGGTTAATACATTTTATGTTTACTGCACATTTTGTCCTTATCTTTCTTACCTCTCCCCAAGTCATTGACTTGATGCATAGATTTCAATACGTGGCTCAGGAAAGTTTATGACAAATTAGAGAAACACACAAATTAAAATTGGTAAGCTTCTCTTTTCTTACTGGCTTTCATTGAATCAGAGCTCGCATCATCTTCAGCACTGAACAGTCAATACTTGCTGAAGCATCCTGCATTGAAGTGATGACGGGAATATATGGGGAAGTCAAGCTGTCTCATCTTCTGCCTCCGTAACATATTGATCAGGTAATAGTTTTACTTCTTTGACAAAAATGTAGTGTGGGCAGCTATTGCTTATCTATTGGTAGTTGTTGCTCATATGATGAGACTTTTACTATCAAAGTATTAATTTATTCTTCAATTACATGTTCCAAGGCATAAACATACATGTTGGCTTAAATATGACTTGAATTGAGGTGCTGTTCAGACTGTAGTATATCTTTTAGGAGTAATAACTTTTCTGAGGCCAGATAGTTTTGTTTTTTGTTGATATGGAGTTTTGGAATTATCTCCAGAAAAGATACTGTGGTGTAAGATTGTTCTGAAATTTGCAGTAATGGTGTCAAAAATAGTATATTTTTTGATCCATTGAATAAATAGTATAAAGCTGGTAAGCTAAATAGTATAAAGCTGGACAGCTAAAAATGTTAACTTTATGGGAAAAGAACCTAGGTTTTCAGCTTTTTCTGTCAGAGATCAAATCTGATTAGGGTGCCCTGTACTCAGCCTCTTCTTGTGGAACACTTGATACAAATTACCCTCTTGGCTAGTGGTGGACTTCCATTGCTCTCGTTGCTTTTTCTTTCTCCTTTTGAAAGCTTGTGTTCCCTATTACTGATTATCAAAAACAGCTTTCATTGACTTATTTATTTTGGTCATTTATCTGCAGGAGTTTTGTTTTGTTCAGAAATTCTTCCTTCATAGTAGCTGTTCAACTCTGTGCCTTTACTGACAACTCACTGGTCTTAAGATTGAATCAAAAGTTAGTGATTTTTTTTCTTTTAGTTATTTTCTTCTCCAGATGAATCCAGGTTTGCTTTTTTTTTATCCTTGTGACTGCCACAATTTTCTAGGTAGGGCACTCGTCATTGCTAGAATCTTTTGTCATGTGGTTTTGGGGCCACTGCAAAGAGTTTGAGTTTAAGACAGATTGATCAAACAGAAGGCAAGGTCAAGAATGGACTTTAAGATGAAACTTGCATAGAACTCTACTTATTGAACTGCATGCACTATTATAGACTACTGTGGTTCAAGAAGGCAGCTCACCACCATCTTCAGAAGGGCATTTAGGGGTGGATAATAAATGCTGGCCCAGCCAGTGACACACACGTTTCACAAGTAAGTATTTTAAAAATTGCATTAATACTATAGACAATTATACATGGTAATCTGAGGCATCCTTGATTCAGAATTTATTGCTACCTTATACAAAGAGTGCTAGTTACATACTTTACTCCCTTCATTTGATGTGAACTTTAAGATTAGATTGGCATAGAACTCTACTTATTAATTCCCCGCAGAAACATCATCAACACCTGACAACATTGTAATGTTTCTCTCGGGTCATTAAGCCATAAATCCTATTAGAAGGATGTTGTGAAACTTGAAAGGGTTCAGAAAAAATTTACAAGATGTTGCCAGGGTTGAAAGATTGAGTTATAGTAAGAGACTAAACAGGCTGGGGCTGTTTTCCCTAGAGCATTTGAGGCTGAGGGGTGACTTTATTGAAGTTTATAAAATCATGACAGGCATGGATAGGGAAAATAGATAAACATTTTTCCCTGGGGTGGGGGAGTCCAGAAATAGAAGACAGTGGTTTAGGGTGAGAGGGGAAAGATTTAAAAGGGACCGAAGTTCTAACCTTTTCACACAGAGGGTGGTGCATGTATGGAATGAGCTGCCAGAGGAAGTGGTGGAAGCTGGTACAATGGCAACATTTAAAAGGCATCTGGATGGGTATATGAATAGGAAAGGTTTGGAGGGATATGAGCCAAGTGCTGGTAAATGGGACTAGATTTGGTTAGGATATCAGGTTGACGTGGACGAATTGGACCGAAAGTCTGTTTCCGTGCTGTACATCTCTATGATGCAATGACAACGAATTCAGTCCATACAAATAGAAGTGATGGAGAACAGAGAGAAAAGAAAACCATTTTAATACATTTTGAATCTTTACTCATTTTAGTTCTCACATAATGGGAGATTTGTCAGTTGAAATAAAATGTGCACATTGTCCAATCTTTTTCAATATTTTTGTCAACAGTCTATGAAGGAATCTGTAGGACAGCACAGTGGCTCAGCCAGGACAGAATGGTGGCTGAGTGGTTAGCACTGCTGCCTCACATTGCCAGGAGCCTGGGTTTGATTCCAACCTTGGGCGACTATCTGCATGGATTTTTCACATTCTCCAAGCAGCTGCATGGGTTTCCTCCCACGGTCCAAAGATATGCAGGTTAGGTGGATTGACTATGCTAAATTGTCATAGTGTTCAGGGATGCCTAGGCTAGGTATATTAGTGAGGGGAAATGTAGAGTAATAGGGTAGGGGAATGAGTTTGGGTGGGTTACTCTTTGGAGGGTCAGAGTGGACTTGTTGAGCCAATTGGCCTGTTTCCCCACTGTAGGGATTGTATGATTTAATTTCCATTTGTTTGACTTGGATTCTTTAAAAATCACAATTAATTCTTAGAAAGCTTCTGATCCAAATACCATTGTTTCAGCAAAATCATGGTAGTTTCATTTTATTTGGATTACTGAAATAATCAGCTCATCATAATAGCTCCTGCCTGCTGGTCAGTGGCACACATTAAGGTGATATTAATCCTGTCTCTCCAATGTTCACTGGTGTAATTAGGTTTCATATTCTGGCTTTTGTGTGCTGCACAATACACTTCAGAAAATGGAGGTATATCAGAACTCCCATTACATGCATAATGATTAATGCTTAGCAACTGAAATTATGAGCAAATGCTCTCCATGCGCCTATAAATCTACTTTGGAGTATTCCACGCTCTCTGTGGATTTGACTGTATTTTAATTTAAGGGAATGATTTATTAACAGGTTATTATAAATCATAAACTCAGAATATAGAACACTTGCATGTCAGCTAGTGCCCAGTTACTCTAGTCTTGAAAACACCAAGTGACAGATTGGAATCAAGAGACTGCTTTTTAAGAATTTACAATCCAGCATTCTTAAAATGTTATGCTTGAAGGTCCACTCATACAGGTTCGACACAGGATATTTATTGGATTGCAATTGGTTGTGTTGCCCTTCCTAAACAGCCTTAGAATCGCTTTTGCTTACACTTCAGTGCTCGGACACTAGACCACAGCACAAGATAATTGAGTTGTGAAGTTGTTGTGAACTACTGCAAATAAAGCAGTAACTCAGCATTTCTCCTTGATATGATCAATACAACATCCCCATCATTGTCAAAACTATGAGGAATGAATTAGTCATTCACCGCATTATGATTTTCTAGTTTTCTGAACAGGATCGTTTTTCTTATTTGAACTCAGCCTCCGTTCAGTGAAACCAACCATTTCCAATCACTCCAACGGCATCTTGGGTGATTTATATTGCGAACAATTCAAAGTAAAACTACTTTCACCTAAAAGCAAACTAGCCGCATGGAGATGTGCTTCCTTCCCTCCTGTTGCTCTATTGAGTACATTTCAGCATTAGTTAGTTTCAGAGACATGGAAGTGGAGCCAAGGTGCACTGGGGAAAGACCACTGTCTGAGGTCTTTCTGCTAAAGTCAGTTGTCAGACCATTCTAATGTCTCAATGCATGTAAATATAGTCTTGCATGTGTAAGAGATGTCTTTGGTTTCTTTGGATAGAGTCAAGCTCCAATGTTTGTTTGTTTGTGTGATATGCTACTTGTACAAAACCGAGCTGTATTTGTGACTATGTATATATACAATTTCTTTTATGAATAAAGTACATTTGAAATAAAAGAGAAATGTAAGTGACTTTCCTCGTTGTCTGCACCTAAACTATCATCAACAAAAATGGATAGCAGTGAATGTAAACCAGCTGGCGATAGTCTTGGATACTGTTTTATGATGTTGCCACAAAGTGCGATGTAATGCAATAAGAATGCAAAGAATTATTCATGCTCTCATAAAAAACAACTGCTTCATGGTAACATTTTCTTGAGCTCATTCCTGTGTATGGATCATGTGACTTGTTGGAACAATCCATGATTATTGTAGAATATTCAATGCCAAGCCAACCTATAGCTGGAGAAAACTTGTCTTTCGATTAGATTCCCTATCATGTGGAAACAGGCCCTTCAGCCCAACAAGTGCACACTGACCCCCCCTCACCCCCCCCCCCCCCCCCCCCCCAAACAGTAACCCACCCAGACCCATTTCCCTCTGACTAATGCACCGAACACCATGGGCAATTTAGCATGGCCAATTCACCTGGAATGCACATCTTTTGGATAGTGGGAGGAAACCAGAGCACCACCCCCCACAGAAACAGGGGAATGTGCAAATGTCAGATAGTTGCCTGAGGTTGGAATAGAACCTAGGTCCCTGCCACTGTGAGGAAGCAGTGCTAACTGCTGAGCCACTGTGCCATCTTATATAACTACTTGGTAGTGATTATTTTTATTTCGAGGAGACATAAAGGGCATCATTTATTTTCAAATATATGCTTTGGTATGTAAAGAAACCTCCTAAATGTTGCACCTTTTTGTTTGTATGTACAATGACCTATGCTCCAGTTGCATCCTCAAGATATTCTTCATACCTCCAAATGCACTTGCAAATGTTTAAATTAAACATAAAATTTGTTTTAACAAAAACATGAAAGACATTGTCAAGGTTGCATTTGAACATGAACTAAAAGCATTCATTCCTTGAACTCTGAGTGGGGTGGCAAGTGAAATTACTGATAGAACACAGTGATAAGCAATTAGTCAGCAAGAACTCAATATGTTTGTCTAATATTCCATGGCCTATTATTTAATGGGCGGGAGGGAGGAGTTGATCAGTTCATTTTATATGAGTTAATGTTGCTGTTAGAAGATAATACACGTGTGTGAGTACTGAGATGGTAATTGTTGCATGGTAATTGTGAGTCTTTGTTTTCTAAAAACCTGTTTCTGTTCTGCCCTATATGCTATTTTCTTAAATGCATGAGTTAAAGCAATGAGCAATTTAGTTAAACTCCCATATCTGGTTATTTACAAATCTCCAAAACACAGGAGCATTTGTAATCAATGGAATCATAGTTTTGACAATTCATGTACTACCATAACTTCCCAACAAGGGACTGATAAGTGTCAAAGCAAATAATTGAGCAGTGGTATAAATTTAAATGGATTAAGTGTTACGAGAATTCACTGCCTGTCCTCTGCAGATACTCTTGCATTATTTTATTACAAACTTGGCACACTGCCTGTATTTTTACTGTGATGCTTCTTTATATTCCCAACTGACATCAACTGCATTTGTTTTCTTCTGCTATTGTTGCCTTTTTAAGACTAATTAAAGAAACAATAATATCAGTCATGCATATTTTCTACATAATCAAACCAATGTTTCTGCTTCATGTAGCAACACTGGAACTGCCCTACTGTGACAGTCATTTTCTTTGACTTGAAATATTATAATAGGAATTCGGGCAGCATGGTGGCTCGGTGGTTAACACTGCTGCCTCACAGCGCCTGGGACCTGGATTCAATATCAGCCTCGGGCGACTGTCTGTGCGGAGTTTGCACATTCTTCCCGTGTCTACGTGGGTTTCTTCCGTGTGCTCCAATTTCTTCTCACAATCCAAAGGTGTGCAGTTGAGGAGAATTAGCCATGCTAAATTGCCCATAGTGTTCAGGGATGTGTAAATAAGGTGCATTAGTCAGGGGAAATTTTGGGGAATGGGTCTGGGTGGGTTACTCTTTGCAGGGTCCATGTAGACATATTAGGTTGAAGGGCCTGCTTCCACACTATGATCTGAATTATTCCAAGTAAACAATCCAAAAGATATTCCGAAAGAAAAATATTTCAGTTTTGTTTTTTTTCTATCTCTTACTTTCTCCAAAGGCTTCCTGTGGTATCTGGCAGCAAACAATTAAGACCTGTGGATTTTTCTTCTCCTGAAGGCATTGATTATTCTGACCTAGTTTCATGCATGTTCTCTTATGCCTCACGCAAGCAGATGTCCATCACATGTGGCAAAATACTGACCATGGGAGATGCCAGGCCTCACCTGCTCTTCCCTGTTCCCACACACATATATGTACTTGTCATGTGGGGAAGGGGTTGGTTGGTGAACTCAGTTAGCTGAATAACTAAAGTTTGCAGATAATTTTGGGTTCAATCCCATACCAGCTGAAGTTATTCATGAATAAGTTCCTGTCTCCTCAACTTACCATAAATGTGCATAGTGGTTATGCTCAAACAATACATAACCAGTCATCTGTCTGTCATGAAGAGAGAAGCTAAGAGCGGGCTTTGTGGATAATGCCTCTATGTCTTCAAAATTATTAAGGTAAGAAGCATTATATCTGCTCGCTGCACTTCAATTAATACACCAGCTTAGATTAACTAATTTCACAAAGATTTACAGTTGAGTTTGGCATTTAGGAGCTACTGCACCTGAATGTGCCCCATGTTTCTTCCACATGCTAATCCCAGAGTTTCTTTTCTGAATAAAGTAAAATTAAGCTGATAAACCAAGAATTTCACCATCAAAACATCCTTCATTTCCAAATGGATGACTGATGCATTTGTGAATTTATCAAGTTTTTAATGAATTAACGGAAGAGGACTTGTGATTCCTGATCATTTTCTCATCTCAGTGACTTCTGGCAAAACCTTAGAGATGGAAGCATCAGGGAGGAGGTGTGAGTTTAATTGTCTACAGCAGATATTCTGGACAGTACGAATTTCGATATCTGCTAAATCTATGGTGTAAACTGTAAACTATTTAAACTGCAAAGCTACACTTAATCATCCAGAGACTTTAAGCCTAATGTGAGATGAAAGCAACTCAAACTGATGACGGTGGACTTCTAAGTTATATTATCCTGGGACAAACGGATTACTGACTCAAGTAAGAAGCACTTTACAACATCTGCAATATTTTTACAGCATTCTTTCCTCAAAATAGGCTAACATCTGGAATATCATGAGAGCTCTTAGAATAAATACTATAAAGAGTAATGAAGAACAATTGTTAGAAGGGAACAGCCTTCCAACAATATAAGGTGGGATGAACTCAAAGTGAATAGTTAAACCAAGGATCTTATGTGTTAAGCTATTCTGAATCCATTGTCACTGTCAGCTTTTTGAATGATAACCTACAATCTACTCAGAGAAAATAACAAAGGAAGATTTTAAGGCATAGTCTTCTTGAACATGATTGTTCTTGAATTCTTGATTTGAAGGATGTTCTATCAATTATCTAAAGTTTAGATGAAAATACTGCTTTGTAACTCATTGATATAATTACTTTTTAAAGTAATACTGTTAATTATGTGTGACTTTCAGTTTATTGTTTGCATGTTAAAACTATAGCTTATTTGCATTAATTGCAATCCAGAACAAGAATAAACAACCTATCGTAGTTCTTCCCCAATGCTGTTTCAAACTGCCCCCAATGGAGATTAGACTGGGAATAACTACCTCCAATTTTTCACTGTTCTCTATGAGAAAGCACCTGTTCTCTGTTGGATGCCTCTCCACAGTGACATGCTAAGATAAAAAATTTGTTAATGTGATGAATGAAACTTGTCCCACAACACAGTAGTGGTACACCCTGATGTTCCAAGCCCAATACATCATTCTGCTGCCTACTATGCCTGATGTTACCACCAGTGGTTGTTGTCATTTATGTCCTACAAGACAATGTTTGGTATAACTTTTCTCCTTCTGAGGAGAGTTCAGAGCAAGATACCATCAAAATTCAAAAGGGCAAGAAAGACAGCGAAGATACAGCATTTAATGACAAGTTTGAATGTTGAACCTGTAAATGAGGAGAGGAGATCCTGAATTTCAAGTCCAAGAAAGTAATACAGTAGATTCATCTAGAGCTGGTCAAATGAACATTCATTTCAATAGTATGTGAACCGTGGGGAGTGCGAGGGGGTGGGGTGGGGGTGGTGGTAGTGGAGGAGGACGAGGAAAAGACTGGCATTAGTTTTTGTAGCTTATGAGGTATGTGACAGAAAGGTACAGAGAAACAATGGTGAAAGAATAAATAATATTAAGGTCAAGTTTTGAAGCTCACGCTATCCTTTTTTTATGCTTTGAAGAAAAACCCTAACACTCCATTATACGCACGTTTAAATGCATTTTATCCATGATCTAAATATCGAAGTGCAACCGTGTCTGAAAGTGATCATTTCTAATGAACTTCCTGCATTGCTACCCAGATGAAGTTATTTAAGTTCCTCTTAAATGAAAAAGCACAGCTTCAAGCCTGATTCTTTCTTTTTTCTTAAATTAATTGAACTGTCATTCTGACACATTCGCTCTCTGTGAAGAACTTTTATCCAATAGCTGTCATAATTGTTTATGGCAGTGTAAAATCACATCATTAGTTATAGAAACCAAATCTGAAGAGATTTTAATTTTTTATGTTATGAGTGTTCACACAAGTCGGACTGTTATGCATTTTTAAACTAAAGGAGTGTTGTTGTGAGATTCCATTTGATTGTGTTTTTCTTAGTCATTTCTGTTTTATACTTGTTCCCTCTCTATTCTCCTACCTGCCTTTGGATGTCAGATTTTACACATACAGGTTTAGACAAAATTTTTCCAGTTGTGTGAAAGAACAAAACTTGGGGCCTTACATCGAGTAAAGTTGTTAATAAATTCAATAGGGAATCAATGAGGATCTTCTTTATCCAGACAGCAGTTATGAATAGGAAGTCCACAAGATGAGATAAATAATGTATAGATATATCTAAGGAAAAGTAACATAAATACACGAGAGACAAAATAATAGATTATATTGCGACAGTTTGATGACAATGACAATTGGGATGAAGCAGCTAAGTTCTAAAGATGGCATGGAAGAGTTGGATTCAATGATCTGTTTTTCTGCTGTACATTTTGTGTAATCCCATGCAATTATGCATTGCAGTTTTATCTCAGTCATTATTCAGAGAGAAAAAAAACTTTTCAAACTCCGTTATTCTGCTAGGACTGGCACAAGGGCAGGCTGTGAGCATTGGCTGAAAAATAACTGGTAAAACAAGCAGTTGAGATGGAAAGTCAAGCTCTTGCATCCAATGTGTCATCTTGTACAATATACTCAAATATATTCCCATTTGACCTCATCTTTGTGAGATATGAGCAATCAGATTCTTGTAGCAAATTTCAGTTGAACAGCAATTTTTATTTCAGACATTATTCACAGTTCAGCTGGAGTGAGAAAAAGCTGAAATGTTATCTAGAAGCCCTGTGATCACTTCTGTTACCATCAACAGATTTATAATTAATACTGTATGTATAAACTTGAAATATCAACCATCCATAAAATAATCCCAGTAAATTAAAGAGGAGTCTCTGAATAATCAGTCTGAATAAAATTAACATCCGTTTTGAAGCTTTTCTCCTGTCGATTTACACACACTTATTCTGAAACATTATTATTTAATCCGGGGGTGGGTGGCATGTGAGTTGGCTTTGAGAAGTTACTGAACCCGATTGTTAATTCATTTTCATTGCACTAACATTGGTAGACACACTCATTAGCTTAGAGTGCTTCAATGATCTTGTCACTTCAACTGTAAGTATTGAGTACAAATCCTCCATACAGTTCAGATCACCAACTCCACCCAACTAATTCCCACTGTGATAGCCCGCAGCGTTCACAGTTTGAAGAAAAATATGAAACAGTCAATAGAGAGAAACAAAAGAATCTGAACAATAACAGATCTTTGTCAACTGTATGATTTTTGAAAATAAAGTACTGATTATTCATACTGTTATACTGCAGGCTGCTTAACCTGCCACAATCATTAAAAAGTTCTGGACATATTTTATATACTTCAATGTCACAGGCTATGCTATAATTTAAAAGGATTAAAAGTAACTTGTGAAAGGGTCACTGAACACATATGATACCCATAACAAATTTATTTATCTAAATTTTCAGTTTATTAAGCTTTACATAGTTAACTTTGTTTTTGAATTTCAAAGATAGTATGTATTTTGTGATTATACAGAATATTATCATCCATAGGATATCAGAATAGAAATTGTTTGGTACATTTAACCTTATGCTTTACTAAATGGAATATATATATCCATACTAATCAGCTGGGTAAAGTAAATTGCTTTTTTTGGACATTGGCACTTGAGTACTCGGATTGTGTTACTGGTTTAGGGAGAGAGCCATTATCTAGTATCCAATGACTTCCCTGTTCTTTGTTCTCAGCTAAAAGGCTAGATTATATATATATATATATATATCAGCTGACACATAGTACCAAAACAGTAGAATTATCACAAATGTCAAAAATTGAAATGCGTATTCTTACATGACAGAATTGCTGACTTGTTTCCACGAGACCAGGATTTCCTGCCAAAATAACGATGCGTTTAATGATGCTCATCATTATTAATGTGCAAATGAAAGGGAAGAGACACCTTCTGAAGTATGAATCAGCACAAATTTCTGGGAAACTTGCTCCATCCACCAACACACAAAAGCAATAGCTTGGTCTCAGCTGCTCCAGATGTTTCTCAAAAGTGCTGCATTTGCAGATTAATGATCACTGAAATCACCCCAGAAAGTTGGGACTGTTAGCATTAAATGGAACAATCTTTAACATGAGGGAGTTTTGACTGTATTTTTCTGTCAACTCCATTGCCCAGTCTGATAACAATGTAGACTGTGGACTCTCCATTCCACAGATTGTAAACTGTTGTCAGAGCTTCTGAACAATTTTATTTCATATTTGTCTGATTTTTTTTCTCTCCCAAAATTTTAATTCTGTGCCTGATCTGACTTAAAATTACAACTTTCTCTGTTGTCATCTGAATCTTTCCAACTTCTTAAATTTCAGTTACATGGATGGATTACATGGACTATTTTATATTGTTCACTCGATTTACAGGCCTATCATTGCTTACACTATGCTGTTATCAGCTCGTATTTCCAAAATGTCAGAGAGAAGTATATGGTTGAGGGAAATTACACATTCTTTGAGTGAAGACAAGATTGGGCTCAGGGCTAATCATCCTACACTGCATTCAATAATCCTATCTACCTGATTTCATGTGTGAAGAATGGTAGAGTATGACAGGGTTAAATGTGCCTTTGGAACATTACTGTAACACCTTCAAGACAAAATACAAAACAAAAAAAGGCTTCCATTTTGGAAATGGTGCACTTCCAAATAGTTATGTTGATTGTTCGAAAGTTTATTTCCATGTTGAAGGAATCTATGCAATAGAATCACGGTGTTGGCTACACTGATGCACCACAAAGTTTTGGGCAATGAAGTTGTAACAATTGCACTCCACATTGAAAACTCATCAGAAAGACACTGACCACAAACTAGGTGCCAGTCAACAAGTATTGTCCCGAATAGATGATTGCAGAATCTCAAAGAAGTGTAAAAAGAGAGAGGAATAATTTTTTTAGTCATCCTGCTGTTTGTGAAACAGAAAAGGTCAATTGTCAAAATTAATAACTTGATAAAATCTAAATCATTACATGGGGATCTCATTATTCAAAGCTGTGCAATTTGTGTTTGTCATAAGTTTTAATTTTTTTGTTATTTTGTTATTCTCAATGCCAACATTGCATGCAAATACAACATTTTCAGAACATCAATGTGCAAAATGAAACAGGGACTATATTTAAAAAAAAACTGCAATCTTCCTTTTATGTTTTGCATCTTAGGGTTCCAATTTTGTTTTTTCAGAAATCATGGCTGAGAGTGAGTGAACTGCCTGAACCGCAAGCACTAGAAATGCCTGGGGGCATCAGAGAGAACTCTTGCATGATCTCCTCTTCAACCTGGATTGTTCTGCTCTGCTTCTTCACCCAGCCAATTAGAACCAGAAGCAGTGAAATTAAAACGCACTAAGCTTTCCTCAGGAGCAATGGGCGAGTGCTCAATACAATCATGGTGACCCAATAATATAACAGCAATATGAAAAACAAGCAAGCTTGACTGGGCATAATTGCAACAGCTCTTCCACTGTCAAGTGTGCAGCACTTGCTTTTGATCACAGAGTATGAACTTTCCCCATTGTGTTCTGTGTTCAATTAAGTTTTGAAATGAAGCAAAGCACATTTTATTGTGTTTCAAATATTGTTGTGATGACAATATGTCATAACAATATCGTTGATCTCATGATGTCAGGTACACGATTGTAAATAGTCATAACTGAATGTCATGATTTGGAGACGCTGGTGTTGGACTGAGTTGTATAAAGTTAAAAGTCACACAACACTATGTTATAGTCCAACAGGTTTATTTGGAAGCATTAGCTTTCAAAATGCTGCTTCTTCATCAGGTGGTTGTGAAGAATAAGGTTGGAAGACACAGAATTTATAGCAAAAGACTGTAAACTTTTGCTATAAATTCTGTGTCTTATAATCTTATTCTCCACAACCATTTGATGAAGGAGCAATGCTCCAAAAGCTAGTGCTTCCAAATAAACTTGTTGGACTATAACGGAATGTAATGACTTCCAGTGAAACTAACAACTTTTAAAAGAAAAGGTAAAATTTCTGATGAGTACAAGATCACAAGATCAACTATCAAGGCTCTTACTGTAATAAAAAAAATTCAAATGAACATGAAGGAAACATTTCTTATTCACAATTTAAATGACAGAGTTTTGAGAAGATTTGTAGCTCAAGTTGAGATTCTGGATATAGGTTTGCTCACTGAGCTGGAAGGTTTATTTTCAGATGTTTCATCACCGTACTAGGTAACATCTTCAGCGAGCTGAAAATGTGTTGTTGGTTAAAGCACAGCAGGTCAGGCAGCATCCAAGGAACAGGAAATTCGACGTTTCGGGCTGGAGCCCTTCATCAGGAATGAGAAGAGGGTGCCAGGCAGGCTAAGATAAAAGGTAGGGAGGATGGACTTGGGGGAGGGGCGATGGAGATGCTATAGGTGGAAGGAGGTCAAGGTGAGGGTGATAGGCCAGAGTGGGGTGGGAGCGGAGAGGTCAGTAAGAGGATTGCAGGTTAGGAGGGTGGTGCTGAGTTCAAGGGAATCGACTGAGACAAGGTGGGGGGAGGGGAAATTAGGAAACTGGAGAAATCTGAGTTCATCCCTTGTGGTTGGAGGGTTCCCAGGCGGAAGATGAGGCGCTCTTCCTCCAACCGGCGTGTTATGTTCTGGCGATGGAGGAATCCAAGGACCTGCATGTCTTCGGTGGAGTGGGAGGGAGAGTTAAAGTGTTGAGCCACGGGGTGGTTGGGTTGGTTGGTCCGGTGTGAAATTTGTTCAGAGAATTTTGTCATTACCAACCCAAGGAAACCATTATGTCATTTTAGATTGAACTTAAGAGACAATTCAAATTAAAATAATCTTACAGGACTTCAAATTTGTTATGTTGAAAAAAATGCAAACTAGGTTTAACAAAATACTATAAATGGAGCAATACAAATCTTGTTTGGTTGTCAGGACAACAGAAATTAGAAAACAAGGCTTTTGTTTTACTTTTACAAGGAACATCTGTCGAGAACAAAATTGTGCTTTTTTTTTAAAGAATTAACTTTTCATAAAATTTAAGTGTGTTATGGCATGGATCCTGAATGATTGACAATGCTATCCAAGATTTCCATATTTAGCAATGTGGCAAAGCCTATTGAGTTCAAACCTAGTTCTTTTTGAATGAATTTCAATGTCTTCCTTGAATGTGTAAATGATTTTTTTTTGCAGTTGATAATTACCTGAAGCAATTTTATTTTAAATTGTTTGAAGCAAAAATGTCATCAGTTTCTTTAAATAAGTGCTATTAATCAGATCATCTGATTGATCAGCATCATCTTTTAATCAGTCTACAATTGGCAAAGGTCAACAGCAATGCATTGAAATGAAGTCTAGAAGCATTGCCCATCTCTTCACAGTTTTCTTTTTATTATGAAGCAAATTAAATCCAAAAGATTTATTGATTTAGCATTTGGTAAAGGTGAATTACAAGCAAATACAAGTGCATCCATTCCACTGGAGATCTGTACTTCTCATTTTATAACCCCTTTTTTGCAGCTCCCTTGTGCACTTTTAGATCACTAAGCTGATGCATTAGTGTTCCTTAAACAATACAGAGTGACACAATAAAATGAGAAGCACAAGCACTCCAACCAGACAGGTTAATCTTTCAATAAATCACTTTAAATGTTTTTACTTCAGAGGTATTGTTGAGGAATACCTGCTGTACAATCCAACAATTCTTGAACATATCTTCCCATTCAATAGCTGTCAAAATAACTCTGTGACTGCAAGACTTTTTATAATACCATCATAGTTGAAGAAGGTAATCCATGAAATTTCCATCAATTCATAAATTCCCTGAGGTCAAAGTGTTTAGCATCAGCAATAGCCAGGTTTATAACAGATCTAACAATATTTGTTTTTGATATAATTGGTCAACTTCCTTGTGGCAGTATTTTAAATCCAGGAGTTTTTTTCTAAAAAGTCCTTGTGAGAATAACTTTACTTTGGAGATGCAATGGGCCACAAATATTTTGTTATAAGAATTTGTCTGTTTAAATTCACTTTAGCAAGGGAAAATTAGAATCACTTGAGAAAACAAAAGAGAAAGAAAACAGTGCAGAATATCACTGTGACTATTTTGAATGTCGCGAGTATAGTCAATACATTGGCAACAAAATACAATAAACTTCACAAATGGATGAATCATTCCTACTTTTCTTCAGGAGTGGTGGAATGATTTATGACAAGAATTGAAAATCCTGATCTCACTGGCAGCTTGATAGGATTGAGGGACCAGCTGTGATAAGTTTAGTTGTGTTCATGTGATTGCAATCAACAAAGGCGGTACAGAATGACTTTGTAAAATAAGCCAATCACATTTTGTTCTGACAGCCAATACAAACTTGCCAAGAGTTTAATGACAGAGTCCATTTGGAACACAGAAAGAAGCAGATAGAAAAGTGTGGAAAAGAATTGGTGTTCTTTTTAATACAAGTGATGGAAACAATATTTGATAAAAGAAAGAGATAAAGATGATTTGGATATTTCCCCCAAAAAAGCAGAAGTAATGAAAGCCAGATTAAGGAAGTGGATACTAGTTTATTTATAAATCCATCTTTCATAGAATGTTCACTGCACTCATTCCCAATAAAGATTGGCAGAAACAAATAACTTGCATTTACATAGTATCTTTAATAGCTTTCAGGTATGCCAAAGTGTTAGGCAACCAACGAAGTAGTATTGAAGTGTAACTGCAGTTAATTTATAAACAGTAAGGTACTGCAATCAAGCATGTAACAAATGAGCAGTTCATATGTTTTTGCAAGAGTCAATTGAAGGGTAAATATTATCAAGGCAATGGAAAAGCAGCCTCTTCTATGAGTGCAGAAATATTTCGTCTCAACCAAAACAGGCATGTTCAATGGTCAATTGATTTAATAAACTTATCCAAAAATATCAACTTTGGAAATGCATATATTTTCTTCATATAGTCCTGAAACCTCAGCCTGAATGATATGTTCAATTGCTTGATATGGGGCTATCACCCACAATCGTTAGCCTTCAGGACAAGGTACCACTGCTAGGGCAGGCTGGTACCCTTGAAGGTTTATTTTATCCTTCATTAGCTTTTGGAGAGGGTTGGGATACAGCAGGAGGGAGGGACTCAGTTAAACAGCTTACGATGACATACAGTCTTGATGCACATCCACTCAGAACAGGAAGGATGAAAACTGTTTAGGATTTATGAGCCCACCTGATGTCTTGAAATTGTTAATGAACATGGCTATTACACTGGACTTAATACTTTATGAGTCTGGAGTGACTAAAGAACGAAAGTACGGGTTGAATGTAATGCAGATGTTAATCATTATACATTCTGTCTTGCCTTTAAGCTCTGAGAATATAACTTCTCTGAATATTAACTGTATTGTTCATAAATCATGGTTTGGATCTATCACCAAGTCACAGGGTTGCTATGTATAATCACATTTAAGGGAGTCAGCATGATCCAATATATGCATTCCTCGTACTTAAGCCAACATTTCATTTTTATGTCAAAAGCATGTGACTGAATGCAACTGCACATTGTCTATCAATTCAAAAAGTCTTCACTGAAATTCAACAGAGAATTACATGCACACACAATGACTTCCTAACCCTTACTACACCAAAACCCTGTCTGTTGTTCACAGCAATTCAAATGCATGCATTTCCTTGATGAGTTACTGATAGTGATATAACTTGACATAACCAAGGCGGGGAAGGTCTTGGATGCAACCTCTAGTGCATGACAAGGCAATAGACTGTTGAGGCAATAGTAAATTGCCATTGATGGCATGTCTTTGCACAATCGACAAAGAAAAGGCATGGTTCCCGAGTTTGGCTTTAATCCAGTGGCCTACACTGAAATATAGGCATATGTAGATGGATAAAGTTAAGATTGATCAAGGTTGTGAATTTTCCCTCAACCAACTGGAGTATCAACAACATCATTATATGTGAAGAATGTTGAAGTGGAAAGGGTCAGGGTGGTTTATAACCTCCTGTATCCTTGAACAATCAGCAGAAACAAGCATGAGTGGTGAGTTTCTTATTTTCATTCATTCATGGGGTATGGACTTTGTTGGCGAGGAAGAGTATTTATTTCTCATTTCAAATTCTCTTAGGGAGATGAGTTAATTACTTGAATTATTATAGTTCATGTTGTAGGATCATGTATGAGGGTTTTCTATTGACAATAGGGCAGCACA
The DNA here is from genome assembly GCF_020745735.1 of Hemiscyllium ocellatum. Classification (NCBI taxonomy): domain Eukaryota; kingdom Metazoa; phylum Chordata; class Chondrichthyes; order Orectolobiformes; family Hemiscylliidae; genus Hemiscyllium; species Hemiscyllium ocellatum. Next base: position 29,133,365 of record NC_083429.1, on the reverse strand, counting down.
GTGTTTCGATGGTGAGCACTGCTGCCTCACAGTGCCAGGGACCCAGATTTGATTCCACCCTCAGTGGAATGTGTGGAATTCCTGTGTGGAATGTGCACATTCTCCCTATATCTGCATAGGTTTCCTCCAACTGCTTTGTTTTCCTCCCACAGTCCAAAGATATGCAGGTTGGGTGGATTGGCTATGTTAAATTGCCCAGAGTGTCCAAGGATATGCTTGCTAGGTAGATCAGCCATGGGGAATACAGGGTTACAGGGTTTGATTGGGGGTTGGTCTGAATGAGATGTTCTTCAAAGTGTCTGTGTGGACTTAATAGGCTGAATGGCCTGCTTCTACACTATAGGGATTCTATGATTCTACAACAATTATTGATTGCAAATATTGCAGCATCATTTATCTGGGTGAGGTCAGTTCCAAAAATACTGAAGAAGTTTGACATCATCCAGGACAAAACAACCCTTTTTATTAGCACCAACTTCAAAAATGTTAACTCCCTCTACCGCTGATAGCCAGTAGCAGCAATGTGCACCACTTACAAGATGCTCTGTTTACATTCATCAAGGCTCCTGAGACAGCACATTGCAAATCCACAGCTATCCCACAAGGTCAAGGGTAGAAGATGCATAGAAATCCCAGTACCCACAATCAACATTCCCTCTAAGCTGCATGGTCAGTGGCTCCAAACTTCAACACATATAAATCTGGCATTGATTTCCAGTTCCAGAAGTTACCATCATGCTCAAATCACAAAATCTCATGCAGACCGAAAGAAAATCTGAGGGAATCCTGCCTGCAAGTTTCCTTACAAACCACTTCACCATCCTGATTAGCAAACATATCGCTGTTCTTTCAGTGTGACTAGATCAAAATCCTTGAACTCCCTCCTTAATATCATTGCTGGTCCACTTATACCAAATTGGCTGTAATACTTCAAAAAATGCAGCTCAGAACCATCTTCTCAAAGGCAACTAGGGATGAGGAATAAACGTTAGCTCTGCCAGTGAAGCCCACATCTCATGCATGAGTAATAAAGCTTGGAAATTATGTTGTAGAGTATTAAAATAAACAATAATGCCTGGATCAGAGGTTCTTCCATCAATTTAGGAAAGTCAATAACCTACTGAAAATAACCAGCGTAATGCTCCAATGGAACTGAAAAGGAAATCAGACAAATGTGTTTATGTAGGATGCCAGGCCCACTTCCCAGAAAACACAGGGGCCAATTTGGTGACAATTGTCTTTGTTGCATTTTGTCATTTTATATTGTTGCAATAAGATTAGCCTCTCCTAAAAGAGAAAACAAACCAGTCTGTGTAGTCAATTTTTTAGGGCAGAAATGAGAGAGTGATTCTTGAAATGGATGGGAAGGCTCCAACCATTCCATCATCCTGACAAAGGAGACGAATGCACCTTATAGAAATAACAAATCACAACAGCTTGCCATTCATTTCACAATGTGGTGATGGTGTTGAACGTTGAGCAGAAATGGAGGAAAAAAAATCATAATTAGAATACCTGTGCCAGACTAACCTATATTTGACTCTCCCAGCTTTTGATATTTTCAGCAGAAATAATCATCAGTAGAGTTCCTTTTTCCTAACAGAATGCAAACTACTTCTCCAATGAGCTTTTGGTTCTGCAATATTACCCACGTTACTGTTTCAGCTTCATTTGGTTGCAATAACAATCCTCCTTACAAATCCAAAGGCAGATTCAGATTTTAAAACAGAAAGATGATCACAGGCAGCAAGTAAGCAAACGCAAAAACAGCTGGGATATTGATGGGTTTATTACAAGCATCTATAGAGATATGGTTTCATTTCAAGTGCTACCTCTCTATATAAGTATTATGGAAGGAGATGGCTTGTGGAAGGATGAGTCCTGCATCAAATATAATCTGAGAGACAAGAAGTTTTGTCTCATTCACTGCCAAACCTATTTGTGTTTAATTTGCATCATGTGTGTTATTTAAACATGAAGAATTTGTTTTCCACATGAGAAAAGGTTGGCTTCACCTTCTTGGAAATGTTAGTTTCAAATAACAGTTTTGGATGGCGATCAGGAGGACAGGGATTCAGTACAACCTTGTTGAGTTCCCCTGACACTCAGTCGGAGGTTCATGGCTTCATTTGACAGCCAGATCAAATAAGATGTGACCTTGCAATGGAAAGTGGTTCACAGAAGAGTACAAAGTATTGCAAAGAAGGGAGAGACTGAACAAATCATTTCGCATAATGACATCCTCCACTGTACATGACAACAAATCCAGGTATGGACTTTATTTATTGTGTAATCTTCTTGGAAGATATTCATCAAAATTTGAGGATAGAACAGACTAGTAGCAAAGTAGCAAATGAGTGATACCAAACAGTTTAAAGCATGTGTAAAAAAATGCAATCAACTATTAGCAGGAGAATGGGATTACATACTGTTTTATATTTAAAAGTATTTCCAACAGTGACTGTTAAGACTCCTAAGCCACTTGCTCTAAACTAAAATTAGTAAGTCACATGAATTACTCGCATTTATTTTTAAAAATGGTTAAGTAACAAAGACAAATCATGCTATTTAAGTGTGCGCATGTCTGAAATGTATATGACACACTGTCTTTGTTGCGATTATTATGAAAAAACTCTGCACAATTTCACTAAGAAACTTTAACCTTGAGTTTTTGGAGCAGCAAATATCCAGGATGTTGTAAGGTTAAAAAGATAAATTCCAAAAACATCTTTGTCAATCAATCCCCCAAATGATACCGACAAAATTGATGACAATCATTTCAGTAGCATTTAACAGGCAAATGTGGAACCGGAGTTAATGATGGTTTGAGATGCAATCTGTCTTCTCAATTCATTACTGCAATGATAGGAATAACCTCGTCAGTGATAATAGGGCCAGCTTCCTCAAAGTTACCAATCTTTTTTTTCCCACAATAGACTGAAACAATTAATGAAACCATTCCTCTTGCTTCAGATGGCCATTCTTAAGATAAAATTTATATCAGTACTAATCACCAGGGACCAATCTTAATCTGGCAACAGGTTAATTCAAAATGCTGAAGTTTAAAGTTTACAAAATAATTCACTTAACATTATACCATACGGATATCCTGAACCTGAAGGAAATTACCAGGGCTGATTTGTAAAAAGGAATTTTGAGAGGGTGCTAGTTCACCTTGGCAGAGCAGAGTCCATACATTGATGAAGGGATATTTTTCAAACTGTCATCACTGTGCAGTTTTAACATGGATCACCTGAAGTGCCTAAAGTTTTGGCAAGTGCTTCGATTTTGGTTCATCCCACCTTTACAGAGTGAAAACTCAGCAGCTTCACAGGTTTATGACTCTGCTGGAAATCAATAATAAAAAAGAAATTCAATGGTGTGCTCTTATCTGACAAACCCTTAGTGTCTCTGCTTACTTAATATCAGTTAAGTAATATTTCTCTTTAAAGAATCCATCTCAAACAGGAATTAACACATGTCAACATCAGATTAACATCCTTTGAAGATCCAATAAAACTAAAGTGATGCAGGCTGATATAATTACAACATTTGAAAGGCATCTGGAAAGTATATGAATAGGAAGAGTTCAGAGGGATATGGGTCAAATGCTGGCAATTGGGACGGGATTAATTTGGGACATCTGGTCGGCATGGACAAGTTGGACCACAGGGTCTGTTTTCATGCTGTACAGCTCTATGACTCTAAAGTATATATTTTTTATCAGAACCAGTGTATTTAATAATAATAAAATCTTCACAAAACATAGCAATGGAACATGGAATGCAGACCAGCTTGAAGACATTGTATTTTTCATTTATCAAAAATATGTTTTTGCTATTTAACTAACACAAGACACTTTTGACAGTGCAAACATTAACACTTTTGACAGAGCAGACATCATTTTCTCCAAAGATGGACATTGGATTACTCCAGTCTCAGGATGTAATTTGTGACTTCTCACTCTCATTGTAGCTTTAACACACAAACCTTCCCTCACCTCTCTACCCACATCAGAACAAATCATCTGAAGTCAATTTTATTATGAACCTAAAGCCATTCTCTGCACATCTCAAACCAGCATCCAATAAACAATATTCTACATTCCTTGCTGTGCTTTGAGAATCTATTTATTCTTGCAAGTTTGAAGGACTCTCCTTTCTGGACAGCCCTATTGAGAAATAAATTACAGTTTATTGACATTAAAGATGACTTGACCTCTTTTGCACAGTATCTTCCTTTTGCACAGAAATTTTGCACTGCTATATATGAGTTTTAGTGCATCCATTGAAAAGCAATTTGCTTTAAATCTTTTTAATACCTGTAAATACAATTATACAATAAAATTTTCTGAAAACGTCATGTAGTACTCAGTGACCTCAGAATGCTACCAAAGTCAGACCACAAAATGTGTTGAATCTGTAAAATAAAAGATTTAAGCCTGACGATCCTCTTTGTATTCTTTTCTTTGCTTCCTCCTATTTGGTATTTTCATTTTATTTCCACTACATAAAGCTCTGTGATTGTTTTATATATCGAGTCAGAATGTTGGAATAATTTATCACTTATTTCTGAAATCTCCCAAATACATCTACAATTGTTTTGAGAGCAAAGTGGTCCAAAACTGTGACAGTAATAAATAATGTGTATGTAGTGCCTTTAACATAACAAAATGTTCCAAGGCATTTCACAAAAAGATTGAGAAAAAAAAAACACTGTTACTGAGTCAGGGGAGATATTAAGACAAGTGGTGAAAAGTTGGCTAAGTAAGTGGATTACAAGAAGTGACTAAATGGTGGGATAGGAGGTAGAAGATGCAGACAGTTTTAGGGAGGGATTTCCAGATATTATGGCCTACAGGTTTGGAGGGACAGTCATCAATAATGACAAGTTGAGCTAAGGAAACATCGAAGAGATCAGAAGTGAGGTAACATAGACTTTAGAGCATTGTTGGCTGGATGAGGATATATACATAGGGATAGATTTCAACACAGAAAAGAGAGCTTAAAATTTGAGATATTGCTGGATTTACAACATGTATAAATATGAATTTATAACATGCATTTTTGACAATAAGACTAATTTGCCATTTTAAAATCAAGACATGTCTTACAAGATGGAACCCCAAAGCCAAATGACCATTTTTGCTCATTAATTTCAGCCAAGAATTAGACAGTTATCTCAGCATCAATCTCAGTGGGAGACAGTTAAAATCTGATTGCTCCTTGATGATACAGTTGGTTCTTCTGAATGTGTCTGAATTAAAACCTTGTAAGAGGACACAATATGAAATTCGAACAGAACTCGCTTTGTTTGGTGGAATATTGTCAAAGTTAACAACACATTGTGATTGAAAAAATCACAAATAGACCATTCTATTTAGAAAGAATTCATTTAAAATAATATGAGCTCTGGTATAGTGACAAAGAGATACATACTTGAAACACAAGACTGGAACAAAATGCAAAACAATAAAAAGCAACATACATCTAAATAAAATTCTTGCTTCTAAATAGAGGTAATGAGTTATTAATGTTGAATAATTTAATATTTATTTGCTTAATGAGATCAAAATTTCCGAAATATCTGTTTAAATAATTTTACACCCACGCCATTTTCTGTTCTGGCAATAGAAATCACAAGTCCACAATTAAGCTAAGAATCATTAGTCTTGGGAAATAGTAGTCACCTCCCATTGGAAAGAAGAACTAGTGCAGGCTGTTGGAGATTCAATTCATATCAAATATTTCACATCAACAATAATTGTTTGCATTCGTACAGCACTTCTAATGTCATTAAATAATCCAATGGTACAAAGGAGCATTATAAAGGAAAACTGACCGACGTAAGACAATGTTACAAGAGATGGCCAAATAAACAAAGAATCAGGTTTTAAATAACATCTTAATGGAAGAAATAGAGGTAAAGATGGAGAAATATCGAGAGAGAATTCAAGAATTCAAGGGCCTAGGCAGTTGCATTGTGGAGATTGCAAATTCTAGAAATCATGGATGAAAAGTTCAAAATAGCTATCACTGTTTAGTGAACTGAACATACCATACAAGACCCCAAGAAATGGAGGTCAGTTTGTCTCTGAAGAGCCTGTTCATGACAAAATATCACAAAGCCGCAAAATTTACTGCATACTTATCCAGTGGGCAACAACATGGATCATTTAACTTGCTGGTATGTTACAGATCACTCAGGGAATCAGAGTGGGTGATGCAACATGGACTTTCCTATGTATGTTTGGGTCTATTGCTATGGTTGGTGATGATAGAGGCTGCAACCTTCATTCCATCATGTGTCTGAACAGGAATCTCTCATGCTCTTACTTCCTACCATTGGCCTGTGTTGGAATAATTTATAAGTTGATAACCAACTTGCGTGGTTACAATATGAATGGTTCCTTGCTCAACAAGTGTTGGGGTAAGGCTTTCTCCTAGGGTGTAGTGAGACCTCCCCAACAAATTTCATATTGATGAAAAATTCAGCAAATCTGAAAAGCATGACTATAATTTGCTTTTATGCAGGTAATGCAAAATTCTAATTTCTAACTGAGTGCAGAAGTACCCTTTCAAGACATAGGAAACCTAAATAACTACTTGCATAAAGTATCTGCTGTAGCGATATCCATTTGTTCTTGTTTGTGACTTAAAGGGGGTTGTGCTGAACAAGATGATTTTGGTGTGAACAAAGGAGACATGGTTAGTAAGTTTGCATGTGACACTAAAATTGGAGGTGTAGTGGACAGTGAAGAAATTTTCCTCAGAGTACAATGGGATATTGATCAGATGGGCTAATGGGCCAAGAAGTGACATTTAGATAAGTCTGAGGTGCTGCACTTTGGAAAGGTAAATTACGACAAGACTTATACACTTAATGGTAAGGTCCTGGAGAGTGTTGCTGAACAAAGAGAACTTCAAAAGCATACTCATAGTCCCTTGAAAGTGGAGTCACAGGCAGACAGGAAGGTGAAAAAGGTGTTTGGTATGCTTGCCTTTATTGGTCAGTCCTTTCGATGAGATTGCTTACAGTGTGGAAACAGGCCCTTCGGCCCAACAAGTCCACACCGACCTGCTGAAGCGCAACCCACCCAGACCCATTCCCTTACATTTACCCCTTCACCTAACACTGAGGGCGGTTTAACATGGCCAATTTACCTGACCTGCACATTTTTGAACAGTGGGAGGAAACCGGAGCACCTGAAGTAAACTCATGCAGACACGAGGAGAATGTGCAAACTCCATACATTGTCACCTGAGGCAGAAATTGAACAGGTCTCTGATGCTGTGAGACAGCAGTGCTAACCATTGTGCCACTGTGCTGCCCACATTAAGTATGGACGTTGGAAGGTCGAGCTGCAGCTTTACAGGAAATTAATTAGGGCCCTTTTGGAATGCTATACACAGTTCTGGTCTCCCTGCTCCAGGATGTTGTTAAAACTTGAAAGAGCTCAGAAAAGATTTATAAGAATGTTGCCAGAGGTTGGAGGGAGAGGCAAATAGACTGGGGATATTTTCCCTGGAGCATTGGAGGCTGAATGGTGATCTTATAGGGGGTTATTAAATCATAAGGGGCATGATAGGGAAAATTATTTGTCGGAGGAGGCAGAGGATCAACTCCGGTGTTATCTGGAATCGGCTGATTGGGCTGTGTTCAAACAGCCCGCAGGTACCTTGGACGAGTATGCCACCACTGTCACAAACTTTATCAGCAAGTGTGTGGAGCACTGCAAACCTAGGACATCAATCCAGGTGTGCCCCAATAGGAAACCCTGGATGAATCAGATTATACAGAACCTGCTAAAAACCAGACATGAGGCCTTCAGATCAGGAGACCCACTCAACTCGAAGGGATTCAAGTATGACCTTTGCAAAGCCATTAAGACAGCCAAGGATCAATACCAATCCAAACTAGAGATTCAGACAGGCACCGACAACTATGCAAAGACTGAATCACATCACAGGTTCTAAAAAGAGAGTGCACGATAGCAGACAATGACATATCCCTCCTAGATCGTTTCAACGCCGTCTATGCTCACTTTGAGCAGAATTTTGGCAGAGATGTAACACCTATTCTAACAAGTCCTGATGAATTTATCCCAACAGTCACTGCATCAGAGGTCAGATCAGTTTTCCTTCACGCTTCAAAGGAAAGCAATGGGACCAGATGGAGTACCAGGACATGCACTCAGAGCGTGCACAGAACAACTGGCAGAGGTCTTCTTGGACACCCTCAACCTCTCCCTGCAGCAGGTCACTGTCCCTGCCTGTTTCAAGAGGACCAACATCATCCCTGTGCCTAAGAAGGCTCAAGCAGCATGTCTCAATGACTACCACCCAGTGGTCCTAACTTCGGTGGTCATTCAGTGCTTTGAAAGGCTGGTCATGGCATTAATCAACTCCAGCCTCCCCACTACTCTTTACCCACTTCAATTTGCCTATTAGACCAACAAATCCACTTCAGATGCCATATCACTTGCCCTTTGCTACTCCCTAGAACATCTTGACACCAAGAACACTACGTAACAATCCTACTCATTGACTACAGTCCAGACTTCAACACTATCATCTGCTCGAGACTGATTACTAAACTTAGTGGTCTCAGACTAAGCCCCACTCTCTGCAACTGGATCTTCAGTTTCATGGCCCCCAGGCCACAATCAGTGAAAGTTGGGGACAATATTTCATCCTCACTTACACTCAACATTGGACATCCCAGGGGTGCACACTCATCCCCCTACTGTACTCACTATATACCCAAAACTGCGTCGACAAATATCAACTAATTCCATTTACAAGTTCACTGATGATACCACCATAATTGGTCAAATCTTAGATCTCTGGAAAAATGGTGCACTGAGAACAACCTAACTTTCAATGCCAGCAAAACCAAGGAACACATTATTGACTTTCGGCAGGATGTTCCTCATGCCGTCCTTACACATTAACAGCACAGAGGTGGAATGAGTGAAGAGTGTCAAGCTCCTGGGAATGGTCATCCACAACAAGTTTTCTTGGACTCTTCATCTGGACGCACGGGTTATGAAGGCCCAACAATGTATTTTCTTCCTCAACAGCTGAGGAAATTTGGCATGATGGTGAATACCCTTGCCAACTTTTATAGTTGCGCCATTGAGAGAATTCTGTCTGGTTGTAAGACTACCTGGTATGTCAACTGTAAGATTCAAGATTGGAGATGGTTACAGAGAGTGGTGAACTTGGCCCAGATAATCACAAAGGTCAACTTCTCACCTACAGAATCCATCTCCCAGGCTCGCTGTCAAAGAAAGGCTGCCAGCATTCTCAAAGATCCATCCCATCCTGGCAATGCTTTTCTTCAACCTCTACCATTGGGGAGAAGGTACAGAAACCTGAACACGCACATTAGCCGATTTTGAAACAGTTTCTACCCTACTGTTGTTAGAATACCGAATGGATTCACAAACTCTTAACATTCGCCTGTACCTGTGTTTTTGTTTTTGCCACTGTTTACCTTTTATTTACTTAGCTATGCTACTTAACTCTGTGATCTGCCTGTATTGCTCGCAAGACAAAGTTTTTCACTGTGTCTCTGAACACGTGACAATAAATTTAATTCAATTCAATTCAATTCAATTGACCAAGTCTTTTCCTCAGGGTGGATGAGTCCAAAACGAGAGGACATAAGTTTAATGTGACAGGGAAAGATTGAAAAGGGATCTAAGGGACAATGTTTTCATGCAGAGGGTAGTGTGTGTATGGAATGGGCTACCTGACAAAATGGTGGAGGGTGGTATAATTGCAACATTTAAATGGCATCTGGATGGGCATATGAATAGGAAGGGTTTATAGAGATAAGCACCAAATGCTGGCAAATGGGACTAGATTTAGTTCGGATATCTGGTCGGCATGAACGAGTTGGACCGAAGGATCTTTTTCTGGGCTGTACATCTCTGACTCTCTGACTCTAAAATGAGGTACTGGAACAGAGTGTGCTCAATGTATTTAAGCACAAGGATTTGTGTGTCCTTTATTTATAACAAGTAGCTAAAATGCAATCATGATTTTGTTATTTCATTATTCCAAATAGAACTAGTGTATTTCATTCTTAATTATGGATATCTTTACCTATTGCAAGGGTTTTCATTGCACCCCATTTCAGTGAAAATGCTCAGTGGTATGGCCAGGAGGTATATTCTTGAAAAAATAATGGCTTTGAATGATGCATTTATTTCTCTTGGCTTCATTGTGTTCAAAACATAACACATTAAGCATTTAAAAGTGATGATATGACATTTACAGTCAGTTTGAAGTCTTTAAGTGTGGAAAATGTCTAACCTACTTTATATAATTTATGAGAACTGAAACAGCCAAAATGGCAATCTAGCAATAAAGGACACCAAACCTGATATTGAATAAACAGGCTTGAGAGGATGTGGTGAATAATCAACAAGTGTGAACATTTCTGGTTGCAAGAAAAATCTGACAATTCAAAATACAAATCTTAAAGCATCCTGCAGATGACATGAAGTCACCATAGTAGACCATCGTGTTACTCTCATTACAGAGAGAAACTGATGATGGTTTAACCTGAAGGAATTGTAGGAATTGTACTCATTCTGTTTACGTTACATTTTTACACAAACGAGCCTGACAGCTAACTGAGTTTAACAAGGGTACCATGGTGGCTCAGTGGTCAGCAGTGCTGTCTCACAGTACCAGGGACCTGGGTTTGATTCCACCCCTTGGGTGACTGTCTGTGTAGAGTTTGCACATTCTTCCTGCGTCTATGTGGGTTTCCCTTGCATGTATCTGGTTTTGTTCCATAAAGTGTGGACATGAGGTGGACTGACCATGTTAAATTATCAAAAGCATTCAGGGAATGTGTAGGTTAGCTGCATGAGGCATGGGAAAGGCAAGGGGATGGGTTTGGGTGGGATGCTCTTTGGAGGATCAGTGTGGACTCGTTGAGCCAAATGGTCTGCTTCACACTGTAGAGATCGTATGGAACTCCGTTGTATATGACATAAGGCACTCTGTTTGTGAAATTATTTTTTTATTTAACCTTATTTTTCTAATCAACCTATTCCAAGATATTATTACATGCCTCTGGAACAGGTGGTACATGAACCTGGTCTTCTCAGTCCAGGGGTAGGGGCAATACCACTGTTTGAAAGTGGACCTTCTGTTTGTAAAATTGCCTATTTAAGACCACCTATACATTGTCTAGTTCTACAAGTGAGCCTGTACGTGACAGGTACCAAGTTCAAATCCTTTAGTTACTACAAGGGCCTTTGCTTCAAGGAGCAGTTAAGAGCTAACCACATTGTCATGACTCGGAAGTTACATGTAAAAAAGGACAGCAGACTTCCTTCAATGAAGGGCACAAGTGATTTTTTCCTGACAATCAATGATCATTACATAGATTAGTTTATATTCCACATTTATGAAGTGACTTTAAATTTTACAAACTGTCATGGTGAGATTTAAAACTGTGTCCCCACACCATTCACCTGGTTCTTTAGATTATTAACGCTGGGAAATCACCATGACACTAGTCTCCCTTTAGTGATACAATACCCACATATGTGGCACATCCGTGAAGCTGGAGGGGTATGGGCTGAATTTAACTTCCCAAGATGGGTCCACAAGACAAAGTCAGATATTCATCACAGAATCTCAACAATGTGGAAAGTGACCACTTGGCCCATCGAGTCCACAACAACCCTTCAAAGAGCATCCCACCCCTTTCCATCGTCAATCCTATCTCTATAACCCTGCATTTCCAAAGGATAGGGGAATACTCAAGAAGCTTTACACCATCCAGGACAAAGCAACCCACTTGATTGGTACCACATCTACAAACATTCAATCTTTCCACCACCGGTGCTCAGTAGCAGCAATGCGTAGTATCCACAAGATGCACTGCAGAAATTTACTTAAATGTTCTTCGACAGCGCCTTCCAAATCCACAACCACTTCCATCCAGAAGGACAAGGACAGCAGGTACTCAGGAACACGACCACCTGCTAGTTCTCCTCCAAACCACTCACGACCCTGACTTGGAAATATACTGTCGTTCCATCACAGTTGTTGGGTCAAAATCCTGGAATTCCCTCTCGACTGGCATTGTGGGTCAACCCACAGCAAGTGGACGGCAGCAATTCAAGATGGCAGCTCACCACCACCTTCTTAAGGGCAAATACGGATGGGCTATTAATGCTGGCCAGTCAGCAATGCCCAAGTCCCGCAAATGATTTTTTTAAAAAAAACGCCTCGTGTGCAAATTCCTGGACACAATGGGGAGTTTAACATGGACAATCCACCTAACCTGCACATCTTTGGACTTTGGGAAGAAACCCATGCAGATTGGGGTAGAATGTGAAAACGCTACTCAGACAGTTCCTGAGGCTAGAATTGAACCTGGATCACTGGTGCGGTGCTAACCAATGAGCCTCTGTGTTCTGCAACAAATCCTTGATCATGAAACCTCATGCTCACCTGATGCCAGCTAAGCTCAAAGGGAACCAGGGCAAAGAGCTGGCGACCCATCAACTCTTAGGAAACATATTGGTCACTTAAATCTTCTAAAGAGACTGCATATCACCATTTGAATACAGATTTCATTTTTAACTGAAGCTATGGGAAACTTAAAGAAGAGCTGAATCCTTGAAGTGATTGAAGGATGTTTACCTCATTTGGAGAATCTAGAACTAGGGTACATAGTTTAAAAATAAAGTTTTCCCATTTAAGATAGAGATTTGATTTTTTTAAATCTGCAGGAATTGGGAATCTGTGGAACACCCTTTCTCAAAGAGCTGTGGAGGAAGGTTGTGGAACATTTCTAAGGCAGGGCTGGTTAGATTTTGAGTAACAAGGGAGTCAAAACGGTATATGGGGGTAGGCAGGAAACTGGAGTGGAGACAACAATCAGATCAGCCATAACTTTAATGAATGACAGGGAGGGTTGGAGGGGCTGAATGGCCTCCTCAGCTCTAAATCCAGATGTATATATGTAACTACAGCTTGTAGGTGAAGAGTAGAAGATTGCATTTTTTTTCTCTAGCTCAACAGTTAATTTCCCAAAACTTATTCTGTTCTGTCTTCTCCCCGTTACAGAAAAGTTTAATAGTTAGTGGTTAATAGCTACTGTATACATTCAGTAATGACGGATGATGTTTCAACACCTAGAGATGGATCCAAGGGAAGAGGTTCAAATGGATCTTGATTGAAACATGTCTCTGTAAATAGCCAATAAACGTTCATTGGTTTGGTTTCCATTCCTCTTTTGTCAATACCACTCAGAACCCAATTGAACATTTTTAAACTGTCCACTATCCAAAGCCCATCCACCATCAAGCGATGTAGAACCCCTTTCCTGTTAATTGAAATAGCTACAGGCTATCTCAAGACACTCCACTGCAATCTAGAGAATCCTATCTTCATGGTTTCTTTCACTAAGTCATTTTGCATAAGCTTTGGCCAAATAAGGCAGATTTTCCAACCAAAGCTTTTCCAGTCTGTTAATCCAACTGACTTTGAAGAGGACCACTCCTTAAATGAGTCCTGCAGATAACTTCCACTAGTAATTTGGAAAATGCTTACTTCTCACAGAACTCACTGTTGGGTTAAAACAAAACTAATATGCACATGTGCTGGTCATAAAATAAGCGACAAACAATTTATCAGACACACTCATATACAGGACTGAATTACAAAACCAAAACATACAATAAAAACTAAAGCTGATATTCTGACTGGAACCTACCAGATTGTGTTCAAGCACTGAAAATACAGTAAAGCTATTTTCAATCATAATATACTGTCAGTCTAATTCAGGATATTTTGAGAGTTTGAGCAAATCATCCCTTCAACAGGTCACTGACAGCATTTTCCCAGAAGCACTCTGTTCAAGTCAGGGCAGTGACTTTTCATAGGAGCTGGGAATTAGAGTACTTTGCAGAGGATCTGAAATTGTAACCAAATGGAAATAATGGCCTTTGCCTGTTGTGCACCAGGGGACTGCAGTTATCAAGTCAACTAAAGGATTCTACCAGTGGTCATGTCCTTCACTTGACATCCTCTTCAGTTTTCTTGCACAGTGAATTGCCTACTTTCAATTCTTTGGCACGATGAAAGTGGACATCTCTTAATAGATCAATTTTGAAATTATCAAGGGACACACCAAACCAGTGCAGCTTCTTTGATCATCCACAACAGAGGAAAGAAGATAATTGATACGATGAATTACAATCTCCTCCCCCATTTAGAAAATTAAGCACTGAATCCTTGAAACTATTACAGCAATTTAATATTAGAAGACTGAATTTAATTCTGTCCTCTTTGGAGAAACACAGAATGAGACGGTTATGTTTCAAGTGTTGAACTTTGATCTTATATGATAGTAAAAGCTGTGTGGTATTTAATGTTGCCTCAATTACATATTTTAATCTTCCTTCAAATCCAATCAACCACTTGCAAAGTGTGTTTCTAGTATTGCGGTTGACAGTTGAAACTAGAACATAAAGGGTAGTTTGCAGCTACATTTTGCTGACAACAAGATGAAACTAACTTGTTTGTGCATTGAGTCATTTTGTCCTGAAATAGTATTGATCTGCATATGAAATTGTATTAAGCATTACATTAGAAGAACATGAAAGCAGAAGAACTATTGTTTTTGAATTTTATTTGTTCTTTTTGCCATAATTATAAGGAAGTTATGGATAAGATGACCCAGTTCCTTCCTGTAGTCAAGTCTGACATTAAAAATAAATCAGCAGCTGATTTTTCAGGACACCCAATCTTCTTTCCACTGAGGTTCACCGAAAGACAGGTTAAGCTCTTTTGTGAACTAATTTCCTCTTCTCACTGTCACTCTTACTTGGCTTAAAATATTTTCCAAGTCTCTGACAAATAGAAATTGACACCAAGTATAACAGAATGCTCACGTGTGTGGCATCTTTTCCACATCTCCAGCTATAGTTTCTCCAAGCTGGGCAAATGAGTATTGAATTTAGGGAAAGTTTCGTAAAACAATTTTGCTCCAACCATAGTATGGAACCATAGTGTATAAATTTAGCTGACTTATGAATCAACCATGAGCTAATGGATAAGACCAACAGGCTTAAGGGATGTTTGACTGGCTGCCATACCTATGATATGGGTGAACATTGTTGAAACACACTGGAGTAAGATTTTTATAGCCAAAAGACTGAGGAGACTTTCATCCTGTCACTCTGGCCTTGTTCTGAATCCAGGTGTAGTTGACTAAAGACCAGTTCACATGTCATGCATTTCATATCAGACTATTTGTCAGGCTTTGGAGAAAAAATTACACTCTTATGACAGTAAAGCAACATCAGAAGTCATAACCTTATTTTCTCCATTAATTCCTGAGTCAATCAAACTGCAGCGGAATTGGAGTCACATGTAGGCCAGACCAGGTAAGAGTGACAGATTTCCTTCCCTGAAGGACATTTGTGAATGAGATTTATTTTTTTGAATAACAACTGACAACAGATATGGCTTGATTATTAAGTCAGCTCTTTATTCCAAATCTGCGTATCAATGAACATCAAGAAGAGTGTGAGCTTCATGTTTATATATTGAAATCATTGCTTTCACCATTTATTAATCATTAATCATTCATTATTAATTATGATTGTATTTGAAAATATATGATTAGAATTTTTGCCAACATTGTGAAATGGAAAGTTTACATTTTGCATTTCTTCAGATTGCAGTCTGCTGTTGTGAGATACCTTGGAAAACCTGGAAAAAAACAACCCATGATACCTATGCATATCTCTGCGCATGGAAAACAGCAACATTAAGATGGCCTTATTGAGGGAACACTGGGATCATAAATAATGAAGCAGTGAGTGATATTTCCCACATACAAATCGAGTAATAAGCAGCAAGAGGGAAAGGAAAGCTTCCTAGGTCCAAATGAGTCTACATTCTGCTTCTCCAGTCTATCTCTTCAGAGCCTGCTCTCAGGTTGGAAAATTGAGCTGTGAAAACACAGAGAGGCAGGCAAGTGATCGGCCATTGGGTACTTTCTATTTATCTAATCTAAACATGGGAAGCTCAATTGGGGTAAATAGTTAAGAACATGAATGAACATTCTGATTTTTTAATGACAATTGACAGCACTTATATCTTTGCTATTAAGTCCGCTCTGTATTCAGGTTTTATTCAATTGAAATTTCATGATCTGTCATGGTGGGATTCAATCCGTGTCCTCAGAACATTGGCCAGTGGCTCTGGATGACTCCCACAGTGATATTACTGAGCTTCTGCAGCCCCTCTGGGAATATACAGGGAGAAAGGTTAAAAAGCCAGTGTCAACTTTATGGGATTGGACCAGTGGGACTGGACTCTCATGTGTACCAGTTTGGGTTTCAGAGTTAGCATCCTGTGCTGCTCACAATCAAAGTACAATCCATTAGTAACCTCATGCAGCAGATTAAAATAAAAAAAATCTCTCACTCTGAGTGCTGTAAACCAATAATAAAAAAAAAAAGTACAGCATCTTCTTGGATGTTGTAATTCAGTACAGTCTAAAGGCATTAGTACAACAGAATCTCAAACATGAGATTGTGAAGCTGAATGCTCACCTGGCAGCATCGACATTATTGGTAACCTCCAATGTAATTGTGACACCATTTTGTTCTTCACAAACAATTCAGAGATTGATCATATTTTTTTGAAATAATTTCTCTTTTTTGGATTCACCTCTTATTTCTAATCTGTCTGCATATGTATTGTACTAGAATTTCTGTCATGCAGTAGTTAATAAACCTCCTCGTTTTGTTAATTCATGACAGCCTGGTTAAATTTGCTGCTTTTAAGAAGTAAGTTCATTTAGGTGTTGGAGAAAGGTATCTACAAAAGAAGGGATCCTTGTAAAGTTAACCTTGTTGCAAGCAACTGAGAGAGTGGGTGAATAAAGAAAGTGGGTCAGTTTTTTTTCTTTCTCAGCAGGCAACATCACAGTTTTGGTTAGCTAATCTAGAACCATCATCAATTGAGGAATCTTGCTTAGTTGTCTGGTTGTAATAATCCACATATCAAGTCTAGCTCCCCAGTTACACAATCTGAAACATTTGTTCCCTTCATCACAGATGCACAGTGATAGTGACAGCAGTGATTACCATCTACAGATACATCGCAGCAACTAAGAGTCCTTCGACATCACCTTCCAAGCCCTCAAAATGTGCCACCCAGACAGAGGAGTACAGCAGATGTACATAAACAGAACCACCTGCAATTTCCATTTCAAGACACACATTTTATAACTAAAAACTGAATCACTATTCTTTCAATGATACTGAGTCAAACTCTCGACCCAATAATGGATTGACTGTAAAGGTTCAAGAAGGTGGTTCATCATTACCTGCTGCAGGCAGTTAAGAATGGACAAAAATCAAAAATGGCTTTGCAACAATGCTTAGATTAGAATCATAGAAGCATTATAGAATGGCAGAATCTGTACAGTGTGGAGAGAGGCCACTTTGACCATTGAGTCTGCACTGATCCTCTGACCATGACCTAATCCACCTCGCCTACACATCCAAGGATACTACAGGACAATTTTGCATGTCCAATCCACCTAACCTGCACTTCTTTGGACCATTGAAGAAATCAAAGCACCCATTGGAAATCCATGCAGACACGAGAAGAACTTAACAGTCACCCAAGGCTGGAATTGAACCTGGATTCCTGGCACTAAGAGTCGGCAGTGTTAGTCACTGTGCCACTGTTCCTTGCCATTACACCAATTCCGGTGTGGCTCTGGTACAAAATGGAGTGGAATATAGAACTGCACACCACAGGAATGGTCCACGATGTTGCGGTGAACATGACGCGAAATTAAACTAATCCCTTCTGCCTGCCTTTGGTCCATATCCCTCCATTCCTTACATAAACATGTAAGTGTGTTCAAGATTCCTACCACTCTGTGAGAAAAAATTGCCCCTCCTTTGAAATTTCCTCCTCTCTCATTAAATACAAGCTCCCTAGTAATGGGTGTGTATGTCCCCTATTATTAGAAATATTTACCTTATTCCTGGTCTGCTCGCAATATAATTATTAATTTCTGATAATCTAACATGTTCTCTAGAAACACAGAAAATGGGAACGGTAGTTGCCAACCAGCTGCCTATCCATTTAAGTACAGTATTGCCAATCCCATGTTATTTAATTTTACATGCTAATCTCTCATGTAGAACCTTGATGAGTGCTTTCTAAAATTCTAAGATAACCACATTCACTGGCTCCTCCTTATCAACTCATTAGTTTCATCCTTGGAAAATTCCAATAGATTTGTCAGGCCAGATTTAACTTTAATAGACCCATGTTGATTCTGCCCAATCCTTTCAAGTTTTCCAAGTGTTATACTGTTCTAACTTTTATCATGGACTCTAGCAATTTCCCTCCTACCATTGTAAATCTAACTGGCCTGTAGTTCCCAGCTTGCAGTCTGCCACCTTTTTTAATTTGTGGGGTTACATCACTTCTGCTTGAATCCACAGGAACTGTTCTGGAGTCTGTAAAATCTTGAAAGACATGCACTACTTCTAGGTCACATCCTTAAGTCCTCAGGGATATAGGCTCTCGGGCCCTGAGAAATTCTTGACCTTTTATCCCATCAGTTTTCCTCACACAATTTCTCCACTAATACTACTTTTCTTCAGTTTTTCCGTCTCACTTGATCCTGTGTGCCTGAACATTTTTATATTATTTATGTCCTCTTTTGTGATGGCAGACTAAAGTATGTATTTTAATTGTTTTGCTATCTCTTTGATCCCCATATAACGTCTCCTATTTTTGTATTATAATTTTTCATTGCTAAAATACTTGAAACTTACAAAATCTGATAGTAAGATATGTAGTCTACCAACAATTTCTGGACGGATGTTCAGTAAAACTCTATTGGGTGTGCAAACTCCATTTAAACTGCAACAAGCCACTAACCCATTTCTCTTTCTGGTGAAGGAGTTTTTTTCTCAGCAGCTGCTACTCTGCACAGCAGAATGAATTAAATCAATAGGTCTTGTCATTATCATGCCTGGATCTGGATTTAATAGGATTCCAACTGAATAACAGTCTTCTGACGATCGAGGAATGTTGCCAGTTCCTGAGGGCATGAGTCCACAGTACAAACTGCCCCATAATTCAAACTTAATTGGCAGTCTTACTCACAACATCACAAAATGGATGGTGTGAACAATGAAAATGTCAACCAAGTGTAGTAAGTGGTGCTCCACTGCTATTGAGAAAGCAAAGAAAAAGTAACTCTTAAGACAAGTGGTATTGAAATACCAGCCATGACTTTGAAAAAAAAAGTAGAAGACATTTCAGAACTTCTATAAATATTTAGGTCAAAGTGTCATTCCTGTTATATGAAGGAACATATGCAACAAGTTCCACCTGAAGCTCTCGTTTTCATTATCACTAAATTGTAATAAATTAAATTCAAATAAAGAACAGGTACATATGAATTTGGATTATAAGTATACCGTTTGCCCCCTCAGATCTGTACAATTATTTGTTAAGTTTGAGGTTGAACTGATCATGGCCTCAACTCTACTTTTGCTGTTTATTCCTCATACTCTCTCAATCCCATGTCAATCAAAAATGTGAAACACAGCCTTAAAAATATTCAATCACTCTGCTCCCACTGTTCACTTGTGAAGGGAATTTCGCAGACCAGAGAGGAAAACAATAATCTCATCCCTTGTTCTCATTAGGAAATCCTTTATTTTCAAAGTCTCTTTCATAAGAGGGGAGATCCCCTCCATGTCTAGCCTGTCAAGTCTTCTTAGAATCTTACTTGTTTCAATAAAGTTCTCTCATGTTCTCCAATAGGTACAGGCCAAAAAGGTCCAAACTTTCCGATCCATTCATCCCTGGAATCAGTGAAGAGAACCTCCTGTGAACCATTTCAAATGATGATGGGACCATGGGACAGGAAGTAATTCAAGTTTGAGGGAGATAATAATTAATGTAGTGGTATTCGAGGACAGGCACATGCGTTGTGGTCTGCAAGTGAGAGTAAGAGTCAACACAGAAGGCTGTGTTGCCTGCCTGGTGCCAAGGTTTGGGACCTCTATTCTGGGTTAGAAATGAGCTTGCTGTGGGAACTATCTAGTTATTGCTAGTACCTATGTAGACAATAATTAGTAGGACTAGGAAATAGGTTCTGCTGAGACAACATGAACTAAAAGTCAAAATAAAAATGCATCAAAGGTAATACTATAGAATTAAATTTTGCACCCAATTTGAAGGAGAGCAGTGGATCTTGAGCAAATGCTTTAAGTTAAAATTCAGGGAATTATGTGAGAATGAAGAGATAGCTGTTTGAAGGCAACCAGGAAATTAGATTATACGATAATAGAACACAATGGAAGACATGTAGGGAAATATTTCAGACCACTCACAACAGTACATTCCAGAGAGAAGGAAATACTCTGAGAAGAATGCATCATCCGTGGCTAAGTGAGAAAGTTAAAGATAAGATCAAAGTGAAGGAAAAACTGTACAAACCCGTGGAGATTTGCGACAGGTCAGAAGAATGGACAGAATATATATCCCCGGAAAAAAAACAAAGAATGATTAAAAATCTAATAAGGAAAGATAAATTACAGTATGAGGGAAAGTAATCTAAAATGGAAAAAAAAAATCAGATAGTAGGAGTATAGTAAATAGCTATAGATAATTATTGGATGATTTGGGTAGTGGTGGAGGGTTGGTTTTTGTTTTGGAGGCCTGTGACCAGAGGTGTTGTGTCCACTTTTGTTTGTCAGTTATTGTAAAGATTTAGATGAGATTACAGGCAGCATAGTGAGTAAATTTGTGGATGACACAAAAACTGGTGGTATAGTGGACAGTGAAGAAGGTTATTTTAGATTTCAAAGAGATCGTGATCAACTGGGTCAACGAGTTGAGGAATGGCAGATGGAATTTAATTTGGATGGCAATAGGGAGAACATGGGCGGCATGGTGGCACAGTGGTTAGCATTGCTGCCTCACAGCGCCTGTAGACCCGGGTTCAATTCCCGACTCAGGCTACTGACTGTGTGGAGTTTGCACGTTCTCCCCGTGTCTGCGTGGGTTTCCTCCGGGTGCTCCGGTTTCCTCCCACAGTCCAAAGATGTGCGGGTCAGGTGAATTGGCCAAGCTAAAATTGCCCGTAGTGTTAGGTAAGGGGTATGGGTGGGTTGCGCTTCGGCGGGTCGGTGTGGACTTGTTGGGCCGAAGGGCCTGTTTCCACACTGTAAGTCTAATCTTTCCACTGAAGAGTCATGTATCCAAAATGATTTTCCTGAAAGAACAATGAAGTAAGGAATGTTTACTATTTCAAGGTTGAGTTAGGAAGATTATTGACGATCAAGGGAATAAAAGGCTAAACGGGCTTGACAGGAATGTGAAAGCCATAAATGCATCACCTATAATCTTATAAAATGGCAGACCTAGATTGAAAGTTCTTACTTACTTACTTACTTACTCATGCTCCTAATTTGTATATTTGTTTGACTACATCTGGGGTACTTAAGAAAGGATATAATGTTTAAGAAGCAATTCACTCAATTGTTTCTTGGGATGGAGAAGAAATCTTATGAGGACAGGAAAGAAAGTTGGATCAAAATCCATTGGAACTGAGAGGAATGAAAGTTGGTCTATGAGTGGTGAAACATGTACAATGCTGGGATAATTTGGCAGGGTAGATGTTGAGAGGATATTTCTCAATCTGGAGAAGTCTAGAACTTGGAGACACCATTTGAGATGGAAAAAATATTTTCAAAGATTCATTAGTCTGTGAAATTCTCTTCCCCAGAGACCATTCAAGGCTGGTAATTGAATATATTCAAGGATGAATTTAGTTGAATAGATGGATATTTAATTGATAAGACAATCAAGGGTCATAGGGTTGACAGAAAAGTCGAGTAGAGGGCCCAGGCAGATCAGCCATAATCTAATCAATCTTGAGGAGCTGAGAGAGTTACACTGGCTGCTAATTCTTGAGCTCATTTATCAGTTTATTCTAGTTGCATCAGGCTCTCTGCACTTATGTTTATCTTGTCAAAGTTGGCATAAACATTAGCATAAACATAGACAGGATGAGCAATTCCACTCCAGATGTCCTCCTACTTCCGGGCTGCAATTTCCCCTTCCCAATGATCAAAAATGTCCTCAAGCCAATCTCCTCCATTTTCTGCACCTCTGCCCTCAAACAAAGGATAGAGTCCCCCTGATCCTCACATTCCACCTCACCAATTATGGCAAACCATAGCTGACCCAGTTTATCAATGTCACCTGGTATAGTGTTCACTTCGACTCTAACACAGTTAATTTTAACATGAGAGGGGCAATCGTTAGGGTCAATCTGCAAAAACACAGACATATTGGAAAGTAATGCTGGCATTTTTTGCTTTTGGAAGGCAGAGATGGTACTTTGATTGTATTTGCTGACCAATTCCCATTCTTATTAGAAGAGCACCACTTATTAATGCTTAATTTTACTGTCATGATCATGAGATTACCACCATACACTGCACTATTTCCACTTGCCAAATATTATTGATGTGGGCAAAGAGGAGCCACTTGTTACCCATAAAAATCCCTGTAATTCTGAAGATAGGGCAGTAAGGTGGCTCAGTGGTTAGCACTGCTGCCTCACAGCTCCAGGGATCTGGGTTCAATTACAACCTCAGCTGATTGTGCAAACTCCACACAGACATTCTCTCTGTATCTGTGTGGATTTCCTCTGGGTGCTCTGATTTCCTCCCACAGTCAAAATTTGTGTAGGTTAGACAGATTGGCCAAGATAAATTGCCCATAGTGTTCAAGGTTGTGTAGGGTAGCTGGATTAGCCATCGGGAAATATGGGGTGAGTGAGATTGGGTGGGATACTCTTTGGAGGGTTGGTGTAGACTCAATGGGCTGAATCACCTGCTTCTACACTGTAGAGATTCTATGATTTAATGTTGATGGTTTTCCTTCAAATTTCTGTATCACTTCCAAAACTTGGTGCTCATATATCAATTCAGGAAAACAGGAAGAGGAGTTGAGGCTTTCAAGCCTATTCAAACCTTGAATAAGATCATGGCTTATCTGTCCCTTAACTAGATTGTTCCAGGTACATTAATCCTCTTAACCTGTTGAAATCAGTCCTGAAACAATCGACCCAGCATTCCCAGCCTTCTGGGGAATAGTGTTGCAGATATCCCTACCCCGCACGTGAAAAAGCAGTTTCCTGATTTCATTTCCAAATGACCTCGCTCTAATTTCACTATCATATATGTCTTTTTTTTAACTAAGGCTCTTTCAGTGTCACCTTGAACTGGAAGCCAATGCACCACACAAAAAAAAAAATCCCACTTGTCATCAAACATGACTGTAAGTATTAATCAAATTAACAACAATGTGAAAAGCAAATCAGTTTGTGGCTAATACTCTCAGAGGAAACAATTTCCTCTGAGGATCTGTTAAATTTATCACAGCCAAAGTGATCTTGCAGCAGGTAGTGCATGACTGACAAACACTTCCGCAGGCTTCACCAGATATCCCAAATGCCATGGTAGCACAGACAATTTAATATTCATCCCATCGTAAAGGACATTTTAAAGGTAGCCAAGCAACGGCAACACAATTTGCACAATCTCCTGTGGATTAACAGGCTCAGGTTGTGTGGGCTGTTGCTGCTGGGAGGTACTGTGCTGAAACTGAGCATTTCCTCACAGGGGAAGGAGGAAGGGACATGGGGAGAGCCATTGTAAGCTAATCACACTCCCCTTCTTATCCTTTTACAGGTCCACACCGATAGAAATGTACAGACCAGTTGCCTGCCAGTCCTGTTGCTCAGCAACCATCGGTGGCAGGAGAAAGTGTTGACCCTGTTAGGGAGAACTGGTGAGAAAAATAAATTCTTTCATTAAAAATAAAGAAAGGCCAAGCCATCAACAATTTTTGCTCTTGAGCCAGAAATTCATGTTCACAGTTCAGGAAGCAATTTGAGTCATCAGAGAGAATGTCAAGATTTAAATTCATTATTTGAACTTCAACCTTATTTAAAAGCATGAATGAATGTTAGATGCTACTTTTTTTAAAGAATGAAAACATTTGGATGTATCTTTTTTTATTTGATACTATTTGGATAATTGCAGTAGTGTCTCTTTGAATAACTTGTTCAAATTTCTTTTTCATTTTTACCTCTGAGATACAATAAATATTGAATCAATAGAGTAAGGGATAAAATTCACAAACATTCACCAGGAAGGTGCTACAAGGTAGAGTGAATGGTATAATTATTTGTCCATATCCGAGCATATTCAAGTTGTCAGATCTATTTATATACTAAATTTCAGCTCCATGACAACAGATTCCGTAGAATGTGAATCCAATGGACCAACAAGTTTGTTTACTTCTGAATTCTGTGCACAGAATGCACAAGTATTAAGCGTCACACAGGTCATATCCTACTTTTAATTTTTTTGTTACTTATTCTGAAGCCACAGAGCTAAAGTTTAGAAAAGGTAGCATTGTGCATGCAGATTAATGAAAGATTAGTCAGTTGTTGAAAGAAAAATTCTGACTTCAGATTGAGCTTGACCATTCCTTCTCAGAAATATTTATCATGGCGCATATTCACTCATTCATTATTCTCCATCTATTATTTTCTCCTTTTGAACTGGACCCAAGCACTCTTCCTGTCATATATCATTTGGAATGATTGTATACAAGCTTCCCTGAAACTAAAGTCATGGAATTCAATTCATTGGATTAAAGAAAGAGCAGTGTTAAACAAAAAAAAGTGATGACATTCTGTAGCTGCAGCTTTGTATCATCATCCATAACAAGTTTGATGGTAGGGGCATTTAGTCATGATGGAACACTGTCAGCTTCTCTCAGCTTACATCCTGCTGACAGTCAGATGAAGACTGTGAGGGGAATGTCTATTAATGGCCTTCTCATCTGATCATCTTTCTCCACCCTTTGTGCACCATTTGCACACATCTCAGAGCCTTATCCCACCATCACAGACATGAACTTAAGGGTAAAAAGGGATATCACTGTGTGAGGAGTGTAATAAGCAAAACCTTGGCTGTGCTGACTGGTGGATTCTCCCAGGCATGCTTTACTTCATTAAGGGACTTTTCAAAATGAAAGATGGTGTCCCAGATGGCAATCTTTAGTGTTGATTGCCCATCCTATGCGTCATGATCCCGAACCACTATCACTCAAATGTGACCTGGATCCCTCCCCGATCTGAGTCCATAATTGTATGGTACCAATAGGAATCATCACTTTATGAGTGGATCTCCCTTGCATACAGCAGCTGTTGGCCTCCCATTAGCAACAAGATTTGGCAGATGGTACTTCCTCTCCCCGAGCTCCTTGATCCCAGGGACAGGCTCATCACTGACCTATTCAATGTCCAAGTGGCACAATATATAGTTCTTTTAAAAAAGAGGTAACGTGGGAGTTTTACTAGTCCTCTCTGTCACCTACACAACACCCTGCCCATATGATCAAACATAACTTTGATCTATATAAAAATAATTTGAATGCAAGTTGACTGTATTGACATGGGACCATTTCAAGTTATCAAAATGCATTTTAATATTGTATCTTTAAAGGACTAAGACAAAGCAGAATGTTAAGATAAGGAAACTGGGAAGTGACAGGAGACTGGAAAGGGTTGAGGTCAAGAAAAGAAACTGTAAGGTGGGACATAAATGTCAGAAAATCTTGGCTTCTGAAATTGGTTTGGAATGTAAGCTTGATTGGTTTTCAGACTGGGCTGCCTCTGGATATGCAAATCTGAACAAGATTACAGCAATACAAAGGCGCAAGTTCCTGAAGGAACGTATAGACAATGAGAAGAATCAGTGATCTGGGAAAAGAGCAAATGTAGGCCAGTAAAGATGAGGATGATCTTTGGTAGGGGTGGATAGGGTTGGTGGTGGAATCAAACCAACAAGCATATGATTGACTTTCCCCTCTTCCTGGCAGTGGCCATATTGAAGGGGATGGATTTGGGGCCTGGCAGATCTGTCAATCCCAGGAACTAGTCAGTTGATCAGGCTGATCAGGACACTGACCTTTAATTTCCAAATGCAAGGTAGTAAATTAAACACCTTGGAGGTGGCCACCCAACAATAGGCTATTGGTGACTGGGGAGAAGGGGTTGTTGGGGGATGAGCACCTGTCGAGGAATCCATCTATACAGGCGTTAATGCAAACTCCACCCTGTAGTGGGATATTACCACTTTGCACCCATGGTGATCTCACTGCAATAATGTGCTTTTAGTTGCACTTTTAAACAAGTCACTGAGAGGCCACCTCCACATTACGTCCCTTTAAAAGCAGCTTCTCAAAAGCCTCTGGTTAACCCTGCACTTTCAAGAACCTTATTCTCCCCTTATTCTGACAGGAAATCTGTCTCCTAGCCAATGGTTTGCCTGAGTGAAAATCCCTGGTTAGTGAACTATTTCCTGCACTGGATTAGACCTGGGACATGGAAATAGTCCTAGCTCCTGTTCACTCCCTGAAAACTCAGTCTTTAGTGTTGGATAAAATGTTTTGATGAGTTCCAGATTAATTATGGCAACTACTAATCAACCCCTGATTGTTACCCAAGGTGAAAATAAGCAGCTTGAGATGACTAAACTTCCCTCATTAAAAAATGCATTTTTTTTTAACATGACTGACAAGCCTGTTTTTATCACAAAGTGTGATATCCAAATTTCTTCCTCTTTCTGCATGTGCATATGTATAGGAGCTGGACAGATAAATAAAATATATATGGAAGATGGATATTGTGCCTTCACTTCCAAACAGAAAGAGACTGTGAAGTGAAAATAAATTTCTAAAAAGATATCAATTTCACCTGTTGCCATGCATCAATCAATAATAATCTTCAAGGAGAAAAAAATAAATGGAATAAACAGTTGCAAAAGTGCTCCAGCTGTGTTGTTTCTAATTGTCAAGCCATAAATATGGGAAGCAGCAGAACATCAGAGGCTGATTGATCAGCAAAGGAGTGATCAAGAAAATAAGACATCCAGAGCTATGAATACATTTCACTGTTGGTCGTGGTTGACAAAATTCAAGGCTGATATAACAAATGACCTGCCAAGTTACAGAAAAAAATATCATTTTTAATGGTGTGACATACTAAAGAGATTGTTTTTGGCTTGATCATAGCTCATATTAGAGAACAGAACGTGTGAAGGATCAAAGCTACAGTGGAACTAAGCAAAGCTTACCCAACACCAGAAAACATCATCTAACTAACTTCAGCAAGCATCTATTTACTGCAATTATACCTTGTGCCACCAAAAATATCAGAGCAGGTTTCACACAAGACTGTTGAATAACCAAAATTCAAAAACCCAGCAGAACTATCCCCAAAACTGTTAATTCACCAGCCAACTGTGAGCAATGCCACACTAGTTTGGTCAGCAGAAGAAACAGAAATGGCAGACATGTTTATGTTTTAAAGTATTAGAATGTGTTATGTACTAGACCAAACTATTCAAACATATTGATAGCCTGGAACGTAACCTTTTCTTATTTTACAGGCAAGTGTCAGGTGTTGTGTTCTGAGTTCAATTTGATTGGTCAAACAACCAGTCTTGAAGCAACAGACACTTTATTCATATACTATTGTTAAAATGCAACAAAAGAAAGAAGACATTGGAATAGCTTAACTCTTTGGAATATTTAACAGAATAATAGATTATTTAACTACTAAACAGTAACTGTTCCAACGTAGTATCATCCTGTAAACACACTCTTGGCTAGGGCAAATTCAGAAGAATCAATTGTCTCACATGCAATTCTAGCAACTGGAAGGGAACCCCCCTAGCTTTTAGCTGTAACAGAGAGAGGAGAAACAGCTTCCCCATCCAGCTTCAATACCCCAGCAACAGCTACTGAAAATCTCAAAACCAGAAATCATGGTTCCCTGGGAGCTTGAACCCATTCAGGCTGCTTGCATTTTTCCATATTGTACAGAAACCAAAGGCCTCACAAACTGTTTATATGATGTACTTTGAAGCCCCCTGTCTCAATCATTCTTCATAAAAGAAATAGGATTAAATGGAGCTCTTCAAGTCATAATATCATCAAAAATGTAATTAATAACGTTGGTTGTATAAAGTCTATAAAGAATTCTTACGGCACCAAAGGCATGAAAATATGTAAATTTAACTGTGCATTGATCAAAATGAGATTATTTCTGAAATACATTACATTTCTAAAGTCACAAAAATAAAGTTACAAGTTTACATAAAATACAAGTACTTATTAGCTGTACAGTAGATAGTTTAATCAATAGAATTATTATTATTAACAATATTTATTTTGAAAATATTTTAATATTCTTGCATTCAAATGAACATGCTAAATTCCCACAAATGGAAACTCGAAATAGTGAAGAAGTCAACTAGATGTTTTGATTGGGTTTGTGCTCAGAGCAAACACCATACATCATTTTTCTTTTAGTCTAGCATAAAAGTCCAAAATATCTCGACCTGTGTTGAACATAAGTTGCTTTTAAATTCCTGTACTTATTTACACCGGTTTGTGTGAAGTTTGCCAAAATCAGCTGAGCAAAAGAAACACAATCAAGCAGACTTTGTCTTTATTCAAATTTAAAAGTAAAGAGAACTCTACATCAGATACTTGAATAATCAAAGAAATTTTAAAAGATAAGATTTCTGAACAGCAGGAATTGAATGAACCTAAAATCTCCAAAATGCGCAGGTAATCCGGTTCTGATGATACAGAATTTCTACATATCACCTTCAATGCACTGACTAACATTGTACTGGAATCACCTACCTAATTACCCAACTGTAGTCCACTGATGTGCATGATGTGAAGGTCGATTGGGAGAAATAGTTGCAGAGAAAGTAAAAGATAATAGGCTGGATTTTAATCTGTTTGTGGAGGCAAGAAGGCAAAAAACTTTGCTTTGCTCACTTGAATTCTAAATTTCCCAGATATTCCTAATACACAATACTTTTGTGTGGCTATTTCATGGATTGGGAATATTTCATTCACAATTCCACATCTACAGGAGGGTCCACATTGACAAACCTCAGGGGACATTTGCCTTTGGTACTTTTGGACAGGTTGAATAGATCTCAATCAGCTTCTGAAGACTTGTCTCTCGCTGTTTAAGAGTACTGGGGGAAGTCTGCTGAAGGGTCGGAGCATTCTGATCACTAAGTGTTAAATGATTTGGCAGCTTCAAATAACATTATTGTACGCTGTCTTATATATTAGATGAATTTTTACTGCTGTGATTGATTCCACGGCTTTGCTCTGTGAAGCGATGTTGACCTAATAACTGTTGTTTTGGTATTTAGTGGAGTGTTTGCCCATTGCAAAAGATCCTGTGATTTGTTTCAAAATTATTATAATAGTGCTTGGGAATTATGTTAGTGTTATGAACTGGAGTCATCTAAAAATTTATAGCCCTTTAGCATAAAGATTCTAAGTCTGCAGTTCTCTCAGATGGAAAGAAAAGATATCTGTGTCTGAATGGTTTTAATTGACAGGCCATCTTGTGTATCATAGGAAAAACAATACCTTTTATTCTTATGCTTTTACTTAAAAAGATTTTAATACTTTTTTAAGTGGACGAGAATTTTTAATAATATGAATGGATACATTTTTCACTCTCAGTTCTCTGAGACTATTCAAAGTAAACTTCTAAAATACATTTTTCAAAGAATTCACCTTGCAATTCTTGGTTCCTGAGGACTTTATGTGGTGGATACTTGTGAATGGCTACACAAGATGCATATGAAATATGGAGAGGGTTTGAGAAACAGGAGAAAATGTAAGAACATACAAAATAAAATCAGAACGAGGTCCCTCAAACCTGCCCCACCATTCAATAAGGTCACGGCTAATTTACCCCAGGGCCTAAAGTCTCTTTTCTGCCATTTCCTCATAGCCCTCAACTCTTCAATATTTCAAAAATCTATGTTTTCTTGAACAACCTTTAGCATGCTGAGGCAGAGAATTCCAAACATTCACTGACCTCTCAGAAAAGAAATCCCTTTGCATTTCAGTTTCAAATTAATAATCCATTATTCTGTAATTATGTCCCCTAATTAAAGATTTCTTACTAATAGGAAAAAAAAGGCTCAACACTGTCATGTCCAAGTTCCTCAGAGTCTTGTACGTTTCAATATGATCAACCCTCATTCTTCTGAACTCTAATTAATAAAGGTCTAAACCGTTTAACTGTTGTACAATCTTCCACCCCCTCATCAACACTTTACTTATTTCACTTATTCTTGATCTTTGGGATTTTTACAGTGTCCCTCACCAAAATATTGGCTTAATTTATTTGTTATCTCCTTGTTCCCTTTACTAATTCTCGACTTGTATCCTCCAGGGATCCCATACTTAGTTTAGCTGTTCACTTTCTTTCTATATTTCTCATAGATGCTCTTACTCTTTATTGTTTGATGGTCTTGCCAATTTAACTTTATAATCAATTTTTGCCCTTTTTATTGGTCATCCAGTAGTGGTTTCTAAAACAAATTGTAATGTTCTGGCCTGTCACTTGTTTACACTGGTTTGTACATCTTGGTCTTTGATTGGATACTTTCCTTGACCATTCTTGTGAAGCACAGTAAGTTGTCACGAATAATGTGAGGGCTCATGTCGTGGGGGACAATGTGAAGTTGAATGCTTCCAGACATGAGAGGGATGTGAATATTGGGTGATGACTTAGTGGTCCACGATGGGCCTCCCAACTGAAATCATTCCACAGAGGCCAGTGCCTCGTCGCTAAGTCAGCCTTTATTTACTTGCGGAAAGTCCTTGACACTGATTCAGCTCACAGAGTGAGCAGAACCTCTGACACTTCTGTTTCTAGCTGTCAACCATGGCTCCCTGACTGGACCCGATTAGCAGGTCCACCTGGCTGACCTCATTACAATCACTGCACTAACCATTACCTCAGCAGCCACACTCCTCAGATGTAGCTGGGGTGATCTAAAATGTTAGTTTGCTGTCTCTCTATGGATGCTGCCTGATCTGCCATGATCGCCAGCATTTGTTGTTTTCAGTTCTAAAAACTTGGACTCTGTCCATCCAGTAAGTCTGGAAACACTTATTTTTTGGGGAGTGGCGATAGGCTCAGTTTTTGGACATTGGAAATGGCCTTGACCTATCCTTTGTGTCCATGAGTCAAAAATCTGACCTGTAAGCTCAAGAGTAATGCAACAGGGAACAAGTTCAACTCGTGCTCTTTTAGTCGTGCAGCACTCAAAAGCTTAGTTCAGTTGAATGGAAAGAAAGCCCTGTTATGGCCAGTCCTAGTCTTTAGCCAGTGACAGAATAAAAAAGCAAACAAATCCAAAAAAAGGAATGAATGGTGGAAAAGAAACAATTATTTACACTAGGCAGAGAACAGAAATACTGTTGATTTGGTGCAAACTGCAGGTACTTAATGGAAATGATTTCATTCCCTTGTTGGCGACAGTGTAAATGAAAACAATTGATGTAGATATACTTGACATGATGAAGCTGATTTCCTGAGATGGTGCAGTACCAGACTCCACAGCTGGGACCTACCTTAGCAAACACAATATTTTATGCAGATGTCAGATTTTATCATCTTCTTACTGAGAAAAGAGAAGCGGAAACATTCAGATTCAAACAGAAATAAGAACCTGTTCCTGAAGGAATAATTCCACACCTCTTCATTGTTGTTAAGTGCATTGATTGAAATTCCATTTGGAAATCAGTTTAGCAAGTAATGACTTCTGTACTTACACAAAGCAAAGGAATCAAATATCATTAGATCTGTGGGGAAAGTAGATGTCAAAGTCTTCTGGATGTAGACAAATTAAAAACATTGAGGTCCTCCAGCAAGAATCTCAATGTAATAGAAATATACATTTGTGTTTCAAGGAATCTTGATGTCCTGGAATAGAGGAATTCCAAGAGTTTAAGGTCAGATTTTGCCAGTTTAGATTCATCTGACTTTTGACTCAGGAACAAGAAACATATGTTTCCTTTAACTGAGAGAAAACAGGGATCCGACTACAAAACATGCAACCGAAAAAGAATCAGAATGTTAATCTCTGTAGAAATAATGATACAAATAGAATGACCCTGCCAAATGGGTCCCTGTTTATCCCAATCTCCAACCCAACCCGAATTAATGAACAAAGCAACTCTAAAACAAAAGCATAAATAATTTACTGATGATTGCGAATGGATGAATGTAAAACTTCTCCTCCATTAATTGAAATGCTATTGGTTTTGTCCTGCATACAAAATATCAAAAGTAATGAGATTACATACTTATGTTGCCATGACAGAATCCATCTATCAACCTTTTCTCAAAATTAACTGCATAAGGAGAATAGCAAGATTGTGCAAGGATGAATTCAGGGAAATATTTTAATTGTTGGCTTTTCTCATATCTATCATGCAGTGTCGAAAGATTTCCCAAACTGCAGTTGAAATTGCTTCTACCTTTACTGAGAAACTCAAAAACCCTTCTGTAATTATACAGCAAAGCATGAAAAAAGGTGCAAACAAGAAATAAAAAGATATTTTTGGAATGGATCTGAAGAAATAAGGATTTTAATCAATGATTTGAAATAAAGAGAGATTAAAGTTAGAGCTGAAAATGTGTTGCTGGTTAAAGCACAGCAGGTTAGGCAGCATCCAAGGAACAGGAAATTTGACGTTTCGGGCCAGAGCCCTTCATCAGGAATGAAGGACTCTGGCCCGAAACGTCAAATTTCCTGTTCCTTGGATGCTGCCTAACCTGCTGTGCTTTAACCAGCAACACATATTCAGCTCTGATCTCCAGCATCTGCAGACCTCACTTTTTACTCAGAGATTAAAGTTACCAATGCAGCAATTCATAGTTGTAGCGTTACTAACTTCACATTTGTTTTAAATATACTCTTAGAATTGCCATCACTCACAAACAAGAGTTCAATTTTGAGACCCAATCATGAGAATGTGCCTCCAAATAATCCAGGGGAGAAACAGTTGTGTCACAAACAGGATACAGTGTTTCTCAAAGAATCCTGACAGTGCATATCGGGACCCATTGGTCCACATCAAGTCTCAAAAGAGCATTCCATGCTAACCCTCCATTCTATCACGGGACACTCACGTGGTGTTTACCAATGGCTAATCCACCCAGTCTGCACAACCTAGGACATTTTTTAGCACAGCTAATCTGCACATATTTGTGACTGTAGAAGCAAACTGAAGCATCCCAAGGAAACTTACGCAGATATCATGTGCAAACTCCACATCGACAGTTACCTAAGTCTGGAATCAAACCTGAGTCCCTCGCACTATGAGATAGCACTGCTAACCACTGAGGCACCAAGCCACCCTAAATGTATAGATTGACTGATCCGCACTTGAGAAGATGTCTTGGAATAAATCATGTATCAGCTTTCTTTACAGACAGTTGGTGGCAGGGTGGCACAATGGTTAGCACTACTGCTTCACAGCATCAGGTTCCCAAGTTCGATTCCAGCCTCAGGTGACTGTCTGTGTGGAGTTTGCACATTCTCCTCGTATCTGCGTGGGTTTCCTCGGGGTGCTCCAGTTTCCTCCCACAATCCAAAGATGAGCAGGTCTGATGAATTAGCCATGTTAAAGTGCCCATAGTGTTAGGTGCATTAGTCAGAGGGAAATGGGTCCGGATGGGTTACTCTTCAGAGGGTTGGTGTGGACTGGTAGGAAATCTAATCTAAGTGAAGATATCAAATAATAATCATCCTGATTCATCTCATGTCAGTAGAAGTTTGCTTGAAACCCATCCCCTCTCACCCTGTAAAAATATCTGCTATTTTATTATTGTGGTCTGTATTTACGCCACCCTATCATGTATGACATGAAATCTTGTTCTTGATTTGGTTGACTCTCCTCTCAGGGTATCTGTCACTCTGGGCATTGCAAACTTGCCAAATGACATACGTATCTCTATTTTCTATTTGTGGCCTCCCAGTGGATAGGAGATGCAGCCTCCGGCCCTTTCACTGACCGGGTGTTGGCAAATGGAGCTTTCAATTAAACTGGCTACTGTTTCCCCTTGAGACTTGCTTCTGCTCAAGGTAAAACATGCCAATTTTTTAACATGAGATGTGTGGAGCGCTCAGAGACCACCTACAGAAATCCTTAAACTAACTTTTCATCAGTATTCTCAGTGTGTTTGCCTGCAAATCTACTTCTCTAAATGCTAACTTTTAACCTGAAACATATTTAATTAAAATTCTCAGGACATTCGCTCAAAGTTAAACCTGACATAATGTACTTGCCTAGAAAATTGTTTCCTCAATTTCTTTACTCCCAATTATTGACAGAGGTTTGCATATAACCATGCCAATTGGATATAATAATATGCAAATAGTAGTCATTCATTGGGGTTTTACTTTTACACTTAAAGGGACACTTACTGAATCTGAGAGAGGATTAGTTGGGAGTTATATGCTCATTAAGTTTCACTTTGCAGTAAATGTAAGACAGAGCAAAAATTGGCTCCAGGATCACCCTTCATCAAGTCGCTTTCTGGGTGATATCATTGCCTGTGGTTTTTGGGCATGTGGTCCACAAAATGGTGGTGCATGTACATCCAGAAACAGATTGTTATGCAGTCATGATACAATCCACCATGTAATGTAATTAATTCAGAACTGACCCATACATCGTTGCTCTCATTAGTGGCACAAAAGCCTGAGACAAGCCATAACACCTGATCTCCATGTCTAAATGATGTTGCACAAAGACATGAGGAAGATTATGCAAATGCACGTAAATAGCTGGACAAACATCCACATTCTACAAACTCTGGGACATCAAGAGAAATACTGAAATTATACCAGTGCCAAAATGTTCCTGAACGTGTGACTCATGATGATCATGAATAAAGACAGGCAACCATTTCTGTGTCCTGACAGTTTTCTTGAAGTAATAACATTAGTTGAATGATGGGAAAGAAAATCAGCACTAATCTGATCAACACAACAGAGGACAAATGCCATCCCCATGGGGATTTGACTAAATTCAAGAAGAAATTGGTCCAAAGACTTCCATGAGGTTTTTTTTTGCTCTGGTCATAGTCAGTTACTTCACAACTTATGGTATCCAAAACCGAAGGGACTCTACTTCTCTCAGATGAAAGAACACTCATGAAAATACTTTCAGACTGTAACGTATTCAGCTGGATCTATCTCATCCGTCTAAATACTGCACATGTAATCTTAATTAGTAAATCACATTGTGTAAATAAGTGAATCGGTACAGTAAATAAACATTAGGAGCAGGCAGAAAATCACTGGGAAATCAGACAATCTCTAAGAGTGAACCCGAGCTGTGGCAAAAATGTTTGAATTATTTAAAGAGAAAATTTTGTTGCTTCATTTCCCGAAAGTGTTGTGTCAGTTCCCTCCCCCCTAGGGCATTTCTCATGGGGCAATTCTTCTTCCTTATAGTGCTAATGCTATCCTTCATTGTGTGGAGGCCATCTCAACTGGATATGTTTTACTTCTGCCCACATGATCACCACTAACACCAACCCACTAACTCTGTGCTCAGTAATATTTACAGAAAGAGAAGAGGCTTCATGCTATCTGTTAGAGGTGTCATATAAGCATGACAGTAGCAATGTGCAGGTCAGTGTGGCTTAACTACATGGATCATTGCAAGCAAAAAAATCATGGTAGAACTCTTGAATATTCAGAGGGGATAGCCTGGTGATTATATGGCTGATCTAATAATCTAGATGTGTGAGTTCAAATCCAACCACAACACACTGTGAATTTGCGATCAATTGAATCCAGATAACAGCCAGTATCAGCAATGGCAAAGATGTGGTGATCAATTGTTGGAGAAGTCCATCTCATGTCATTCAGGGAAAGAAACGTCGATTTAACTGCTCCTCAGATGCTGCCTGAACTGCTGTGCTCTTCCAGCACCACTAATCCAGAATTTGATTTCTATCTCATTTAGTCTAAATTTGACTCCAGCCTTACCATATAGTTGATTTTGATCTGCAACCTGGAATAATTCAGTCAGCCATTCAGGAAAGCAAACAAAATACAAATAGTAAGAATAGACTGGTCATTCACTCTTGGCCTAAGCATTGGATTTGAATGCAATAAAGATGCTCAAATACAGCCTCAGTAATACTGTAAAGTCTCTCTGACATGTATTTATTTGTGTTAAAGTTGAAAGAGCTATTCAAAGTATCATCAAACAACAGCCTTATCGAGCTATGCACGTGGAACTGTGGGTACTAGACAATGTGCCAGGCTCTTCCATCATGATCTTTGGGCATGTGCTGTCCCATCAGCTAGATAAATACACTACAGGTGGTGAAACAAAAAAAAACTTTACAGTGGAGGCAGAGGTTTCCTGTGACTCTCCAATATTGACAGGGCATTGAGTCAAGCATGAGCAAGGTTCCCTCCTTCGAATTAACGTGCACCAGTCTTCTTCTGTTGAACAACGAGTCTTCCTTCATGTTTAACAATCATGTGGAAGAAGCTCTAACTCGAGCTTCTTTGGGTGGGAGATGACAACATCCGCTACAAAGAGTTATATTGTAATTTCAATGACTGAGCTGATCAAGTCAGGAAGGCAAAGAAGTCAGAATGTAGTGGTATCACCAAGATGAGAAAACCTACTTACTTTCATCGACACCTATTTTTCCATTGTAAATGGACCTGTTCACAACAGAATTGGTTACAGTGCCCATCAAATCACCCTCTGCAATCAAAATTGCATTTTTGTATTCAGACATCCTTCATCATGTCGTACAGCATTGCCACTGTACTGAATGAACTAGCTTCAAAACTGATCTAGCCACTCATAATGTGACATCTATTATGTTCTGTGGGCCATCAGAAACTGCAGAATATTTTTACAGACCACAATCTCTAACCTCAGAAAGTGGCACACACTTTGCTCTAATATTAGTGTCACGCGCGATCATTAATCTTATTTCAGTAAGGAGTTCAGAAGTGTACATCCAGAGCAGTGATTGACGTATTTAAAAATGAAGCACCATTTGATAAGACTGCAATACATGACTACACCCATGCTTGCCAGTTGAACTACAATCAAATCCACAAACAATGGATCAAATCAAAACTCTGCCATCCTTCTGCACTCAGTTGTGAATGATGCTGGTGAACGACCAAATAAATAACAGGATGAGGAACCTCCATAAAGATTCACTCCTCAAATGATGACAGACCCTCATGCATGAATACAAAAAAAGGTAAAAGAATCAGCTGCAATCTTTGGTCAGAAATAATAAGTGGATGATCCAATTTGTTCTACTTCTGAGATTCCAAATATCAAAGATGCCAGTCTTCCGCCAATTCAATTCACGCAGGAAATACAACTGGGTGTTGGGAACATCTGAGCCGAAGTTCTCAAGCCTGAGGCTGAAGAACCAGTTTTAGCAATCACCAAGTCTGTCATGAACAGCCATATAATGTCAGCAACCCAAAAGAACAAAATTGAGCAAGGAAGAACAATACACCAAAAGCAGAAAAGTATAATTTGGACACTATTATTCCATTCATGTTCATCAACAAAATAGTTGTCAATGCTTTTGACAATACAATTAGTGATTATTCGCCAAATTACTCCCCAGCGTTCAATTTGGTTTCCACCATGACCAATCAACTCCAAATTCATTGCAGGTTTAATCCATGCATGGACAAAGCATGTGAATTCCAGAAATGATGTGAGAGTAACAACAATTGATATCAAGGCATCATTTAACTTAGGATGGCATCAAACAACCTTTGCAAAACTGATGTTAATGGGAATGAAGGAGAAAATTCTCCACTGGATGGAATCATACTGAGGGTATTGGAAGATGGTCATGATTATTGGAGGCATATCATTTTCAGCACCATGAGGTCCTTATAGGGATCCCTCAGGATAGTGTCCTGAGCCCAATCATCTTCAGCTATTCTTCCCTCCAGTTCAAGGTCAGAATTAGAGATGTTGTCAACTATTGCTTATTGTTCCATTCTATTTGCAGTGCAGTATTTTATGCTTCCTGCCAATAGCTTTTGAAGCAAGAGTTTTTAACCAAGCCACAAGATCCAAAGTGGGCCTGATACCTATTGCCACTTGCCACAGCAGGAAAGCTGTGGATAATTTTCCAGTCTCCATGTTTATTTGAGGCACTCAAATAGGTAATTGATGCCCACTGAGTGTCTGACTGAAGCTAAAGTCAGCAGCAGGTGCTGATGACACTGCCAGAGATGAAGAGCTGTCAGCGTATAATTGCTACAACTGCCAACAACTTTTGGTGGGAAAGACTTCCTGCCTTCTCCAATGGGTCCTAAATCTCATGGAAAGCTTCACATGTGTCTTTTTGACTGAGCTCATCCAATGGAGGGGTCTCTACTCTCGCCAGCTCTCCAACAGATGGATGAAAGCCTTATTGCCGAGAGTTAAATTCTGCCCGCAATTTCTTTCGATAACTTTGTAGTTAATCCCCATATTCAGCATGAACTGTCTTGAGCTAATGTGTGACAACGAATAATTGCTAAGCAATGAACCTGTCCAACAAGTGAGAATCTAACTGCCTTCCCTCAAATTGTGATGATGTTGTTTAATTGAACTCCACACGATCCATATCCTGGTGGTGCCAATTGTAGAACAGCTACAAATACCATGGCTGAAATAAGTTAGAAGCTAGGTTATTTGAGGCAAGCAATTCATCCCCTCACTCTACAAAGCCTTTTCATGGAATACCTGCAACTTCAACAATACTCAAAGAATCATGCATGAGAAAGCACTTATTTGATTAAAACCTGACCTACCACCTTAAACCCCTGGAGAAATTTGAGGCAACATCCACTCTAACAGCCACAGGATTTTACTTTCTAATCTTCACAATGAATGACTCAGAGACTGATCCATTTTGTTTAACATTTTCGTGCTCATTAATTTTCATCTGTCTGAATATGTGATGCATTCAAATTTTTTCTTCTGTTGAATAACTAATGAATTCATTCCTTTGTTAACTCAAGGAAATCTTGTCGGCCTTGACTGCTATATGATTGCAATGTATACCAGCTATTAGTTGAACTGCAACTATTTGCTATTCTTCTTCAAGAGGATCACACAAATCTCTACCTCCTAACAAATGGCCCAAAGGAACATCACCACTTTCAGATTCCACTCCAAGTCACACAACATCCCGAATTGTAAATTTACATCACTGCTCCTTTATTATCACTGACTCTGCAACTCTTGACCTAATACTGCTCTAGAAAACACCTTCACAGCAAGGAAAGCAGTTGGACAAGAGGGTTCTCCATTTGCTTCCACTTCTCCAATGCAATGCATAACAGATGTTGGTCTTGCCAGCAATTCGAGTAAAAAATGAGGTCTGCAGATGCTGGAGATCACAGCTGCAAATGTGTTGCTGGTCAAAGCACAGCAGGTTAGGCAGCATCTCAGGAATAGAGAATTCGACGTTTCGAGTGTTGCTGGTCAAAGCACAGCCAGCAATTCACCAATCTCACCGAAGCATTAAAATAAACAAGTTCCGAAATGTTTCATTTTTCTATTTTCAGACAGATATATTTATGGTGCAACCGAATAATTCATTCATTGAATAATTAGATAATAATCAGTGAAATGGCCATGTAAACGAGTCCTGGGCAAGCTCCCCAATTTGTTGTAGTACCTGAGGGGATACATCAAATTGTTACATTCCTGGATGGTGAAGGGTGAACTAGCAGTCCTCCTTATTCACCCACAGATTTAATCCAAGTGGATCCAACAGAGTTTACTTAAAAAGAATCCTATGTTTGAATACCTTTCACCCTGATCAAAGTTATTGGCTTCAACGAAGCTGTAAAAGGTTTTAAAAGGAGCCAACTTAATCAGATTTCCTTGAGTTAACAAAGGAATGAATTCATTAGTTATTCAACAGAAGAAAAAATTTTAATGCAACGCATATTCAGACAGATGAAAATTAAGGAGCACTAAAATGTTAAACAAAATCGATCAGTCTCTGAGTCATTCATTGTGAAGATTAGAAAGTAAAATCCTGTGGCTGTTAGAGTGAATGTTGCCTCAAATTTCTCCAGGGGCTTCACTGATCTCCAAGGTTTGTGTTCGGCAGGAGCTGGTAAAACCCAGAAATGAAAGTCACCACACTGATTGGCATGTACACACTGTCAAACCAACTGCAAAGTTGTGTAGCCTAGTACCAACACTGGTTGCTAGTAGCACTGACATTGAAAGGCCAACAGTTGATATTGAGATTCTTGGCTTTGCAGGATGATTGAAATTCTTTTGGCCTTGTTCCTTTTGACTTTGGATGTTGAGCAGCAATCAGAGAGAGTGCGCCTTTGCTTTTTAGAATCATAGAGATTTCCAGCATGGAAACGGATCCTTCAGTCCAAATCATCCATGCTGACCAGATATTCTCACCAAATCTAGTACCACCAGCCAGAACCCGGCCCATATCCCTCTAAACCCTTCCTATTCATATACCCATCCAGATGCCTTTTAAATGTTGTAATTGTACCAGCCTCCACCATTTCCTCTGGCAGCTCATTCCATACGTATATCACTTTCTGCGTGAAAACGTTGGCCTTTACGTCTCTTTTGTATCTTTCCCCTCTCACCCTAAACCTATGCCCTCTAGTTCAGTTGCACGTTTTCTATTTACCCTAAACATGTCCCTCATGATTTTATAAACCTCTGTAAGGTCACCCCTCAGCCTCCGACGCTTCAGGGAAAACAGCCCCAGCCTGTTCAGCCTCTCCCTCTAGCTCAAATCTTCCAACCCTGGTGACATCCTTGTAAATCTTTTCTGAACCCTTTCAAGTTTTACAACATCCTTCCAATAGGAAGGGGATCAGAACTGCACACACAATTTTAAAAGTGGCCTAACCAATGTACTTTACAGCGGGACCATGACCTCCCAACTCTGACCAATAAACGAAAGCATACCAAACGCCTTCTTCACTATCCTATCTACCTGCGACTCCACTTTCACGGAGCTATGAACCTGCATTCCAAGGTCTCTTTGTTCAGTAAAACTCCTTGGTGTTACTACCATTAAGTGTATAAGTCCTTCTAAGATTTGCTTTCCCAAAATGCAGCACCTCACATTTATGTAAATTAAACTCCATCTGCCACTCCTCAGCCCATTGACTCATTTGATCAAGATCCCATTGTAAGCTGAGGCCAATAATTTGGTGCCATGTGTAAACTTGCTAATAATACCTCCTCTGTTCACATCAAAATCATTTATATAAATGATGAAAAGTAGTGGACCCAGCACCAATTCTTGAGGCACTCCACTGATCACAGGCCTCTAGTCTGAAAAACACTACCACCACTCTCAGTCTTCTACCTTTGAGCTAGTTCTGTATCCAAATGGCGAGTTCTCTCTGTATTCCATGAGATCTAATCTTGCTAAACAGTCTCCCACGGGGAATCTTGCTGAACACCTTACTGAAGTCCATATCAGAGCACGTCTGCCACTCTGCCCTCATCAATTCTCTTTGTTGTTTCTTCAAAAAACTCAATCAAATTTGTGAGACATGATTTCCCATGCACAATGCCACGTTGACAATTGCTAATCAATCCTTGTCTTTCCAAATACATCTACATCCTGTCCCTCAGGATTCCGCCCAACAATTTGCCCACCACTGGTCTATAATTCACTGGCTTGTCCTTACCACCTTTCTTGAATAGTGGCACCATGTTAGTCAACCTCCAGTCTCTGGCACTTCACCTGTGACGATCAATGATACAAAAATCTCAGCAAGGAGCCCACCAATCATATCCCCAGCTTTCCACAGAGTTCTTAGGTACTCCCGATCAGGTCCTGGGGATTTATCTATTCTTATATGTTTCAAGACATCCAACTCTTCCTCATCTGTAATATGGACATTTTTAAGATGTCACTATCTATTTTCCTACATTCTGAATCTTCCATGTCCTTTCTTTACAAGCAAGTTATCATTGTTCTCAAACTGTGACTTCTACAACACTCAAGCCCACAAACTAGGACATCAGGCTGGTCAAATACGTAGGCCATGGCCTTTTAACCCCCCGCCCTTCTTTAATATCCCTTGAAAACTAAACAAGAAACATGTGTGCAGGAGATGGTCTTCTGCTGAGAGAGAGAGTTGGGGGATTAGCCTCTTCCAACCTCAACCTTTTCAGTCTTTCTGTTTGACGTTTCCCTCACACTATGAGTGTGATATTCCAGCATTCCTTTCCAGCTAGCCACTGAACTTATTTCCACAGTCATCGTTTGACTGCTTCTCCTTTTTGGTAAAATAAATATATCATGTATTTAAATGCTCAGGATGCTCATAGGTGTTCCGTGGTTATAAGTGATGGTCATGAAATAAGGCACAAAT
Organism: Hemiscyllium ocellatum; assembly: GCF_020745735.1. Lineage (NCBI taxonomy): Eukaryota > Metazoa > Chordata > Chondrichthyes > Orectolobiformes > Hemiscylliidae > Hemiscyllium > Hemiscyllium ocellatum. The sequence continues at coordinate 29,090,944 of NC_083429.1, read as the reverse complement.
TCTTTAATTATTTTTACATGTTCAACCGATGGCACTTGTGAAGTTGTTCTTACATAACTTGCTGCCAATTGGAAAAATTAATATATTTATGTTTATAGATATCAATGTATGCAGCTAACATGGGGCTTAGAATCAGGAAAATAGGTAAAGGTAAAAATGTCAAAAGGTAAAAATGAAGTTTGCAGAGCTTTGAATCTCAATGATTTTCCAATCCTGTGTCTGAGAATAATAAATGGAATTTTACTTTACTTGGTTGTGAGAAAGTGAACTCCACTGTATTTTACAACAATAAGCATGTAATCATGAGATACAGAGAATACAATTATACATTTGAGGCTTCTGATGGAGTCATAAAACACAGAAATGATGCATAAGTACTGTTTGGAGATGATTTGAAACAAATTATTTTCTCAGGATTACCTAGTTGTTTCCACCTATTATTTGATGATGTTTGAATGCAGGAAAGGTAATTCATTTTCACATTTGATCCTCAAGGTTTTTGCAATGTACATTTCGAATAATATGCATACAATGGAGACCAGTAGACTTCAATACAGATAAGCGTGCACAATAAGAGTTGGTTTCATTGCAATGAAGATAGATTCTAGTTGGTTGAAGGTCAGTGTATTGATGATTCAAGGAATTATTCCATGTCTATTATAAAAAGGATAATGTAACTTCATCGCATGCTTCTAATTTTTTTTAATATAGAGGAAAATAGGAAATGTCTATTTTGGCTCTGATCACATTAACTTACAACCGATCACATCTTATCCACAATTTTTTTTCAATGCAGTGCTAACTTATATTTGAAAAGGAAGCTTTCAGCAAAGCTGAAGTTGGTGTGGCAGAAAGTGCAATGTTCCTGATAAGGGAAATTCTGATGATCAGCCATCAACCTGCTAAATGAAGCAGTGCTTCAAAAATACCTGCAGCAATAAATTATTTTAAAAAATCCTTTTTACTGCTTGGCTTGGCATTACTGAAGCTATACTTCCTCTGGTTTAATTTCTAAAAAATCAGACCAATGCACCAAAGTCGGATTTATAAAAATCAACATATTTTTGTCTTTAAACTTCAATGCAATGTGCATTGTACACAGAGAGTTCAGATCAAAGTGCGGCCTTAGAGTGAAAACAAGCTGAAAGGGAAGGGGTAATTGGATCAGGCTGTGTGATTTTTAAGTCCTAGAACATTATCAAGTTCTTTCTTGACATTGAAGTGACAAAATTTCTGTGACATGTATTTTTACAAGTATAAAGTGTATCACAAAAAATAAAAACAGAAAATGCTGGAAGAAGTCAGCAGATTTAACAGTATCAATGGAGTGAGACAGATTAATGTCTCAAGTCCAATCTGATTTAATAACAATAGCAGTTTCTCCTTCCAGAGGTACTGCCAAACCTGGTGAGTTTCTCCAGCACTTAGTTGTTATTTCACATTTCCAGGATCCACTGTATTTTGATTTTGTTAAAAGTTGAAACTTATAATTTTCTCTGCAATGCAAACTAAGGACCTAAAACATTCAATTAAGACTGGGTATGAGGATGTGATTGCAATGTGTCTATTCCTTGTAGGCATTTTTGTCGAAATGTATAATCCAGAAAAAAAGATATAGAAGTATGACATAAATCTTGTAAAAATACAATTTATTGTCTAGGGTGCATGCAGGCATTAATTTTTAATGATGTTTCGATATTAAAATGGAAAATGCACATCTTCTCTCCCACAGGTGCCATCTTTTTGGTGCCAGTGATGCCAACAATACTCTCATACATTGTCTAAATGAGCAGCCTTCGTATGTGGGAGCAAATGTTGACAAAGTATTCCAATTGCGTGGAAGCATATCACAGCTGAGCCTAAACATATCTTTGGTCCACAGTGACACCTGCAAAGAGAAAACAGCTGGCGTCACCACAACCAAAAACTAGTTCTCTCGATGCCAGAGAGAAACACATACTCTATTTGATTTTTGCAGCTCTGAAGAAAGTTGTGCTATTGTAGAGGAAGCAGATTGCTGGCAAGTTGCAATACTTTTGAATTATAAAGGAACATGAAATGGGCAAATATATAACTCACAACAATAATGACCTGACATTTTTTGTGCAGTTCAAAGACTGGTGCATAATTCTTTGCCCAACCAGGGTGCAAATTCATGTTGAGACTTTGGCAGAAAAGTTAAAAGAATTAGCTTCATAACCACCGAGGATGAGACAAACCTCAAATTAAGTTTCTTTTTCAGAATGATTAAGATCAGTTTTATCAGAATTAAACATTAAAATGAATGTTTGTTTTTTGGTATGCTGAGTTCATTTTCAATCACTTCTATGGGATGGGGGCATTGAGGTTATTAAATAGTCAACCTCATTGCTGTGGATGTGGAGTCATGGGCAGACCGAACCGTGTATAAATGGCAGATTTCCTACCCGAAACAGATTATTTCATGACAATTTCATGGTTACCATTACAGACTCTGAGTTCAATTCTAAGTTTGTTAACTGAATTTAAATTCCACCACCTCTCCATAGTGAATTTCAAACCATTCCCCTCATGCTTAAACTAGGCATTCTGACAGCCAAGGACATTACCACAACACCGGAAACTCATGGAGGGAGTCACCTTTAAATTCCTTTCTGGGATATGGTGGAGCAGGGAATTAAAGAGTTATGCTCAACAGCGGGACTGCCAGTCAGCTGACAAATGGTGCTACAATTCCTTTTCTACTCCTCTTGCTGACAAAATTGTTCTATACAAAAAAAAGGAACTGAAAGACTATACTTTCAGAAAAAAATATTAATGCATGTGGGTGACCTAGGGCTTAGAATCAGGAAAATATGTAAATCTGCTGTCAAAGGGTAAAAACGAAGTTTGTATCGGTTTTAAAAATAAAATAAAAATGAACCATAAGTCAAAACGCACTTGACCTACTCAGTTAAATATAAATTTTCTTGTGACATTATTTGTTTTGGCTAATATTGATCTTCTATCCAGCATCAGTAAAGAAAATTCTGTTTCTTATCCCATTAATATTTGCAGAAGTTTGTTGTGTACGAATTGACAGCTGCCCTTTGAACACTGCAGTAGAGGTTATGTTTCAAAAGTACTTTGTAGTTGTCAAATGCTTTGCTGCATCACAAAAGCCATCAAATTATTTTTAGCAATATAATTTAACTAATTTCAGATCTCAAATTTTGCTTTTCCTGGCTTCATAATCTGCTGCAGAAAGTTAGATAAAAAGAATACTTTGACATTGATTATGTATTAAATATGATGGGGGTGATAGAATTTTACAAAAATAAATCTCTGCAGGAAGCAGTTTAGAAAGCAAACTAAATAAGCACAATCTATTAGCCCAATCTTTGATCTCTACTCAAGTGGCATTATAGGTTGGTATCAACTGAACTGGCAGCTAAATTTAACAATCCTGAGCAGTGTTATAGGGTGTTAATGCCATCTCAATGCATTGCCCAGCCTCTGGCTGCCATTTCTGCTTGTTTCATCAATCAATTTGACAGGAAGCATATTGCAATGCTTTTCCTTACCCTCAGTCACAGATTTTCATTTCTCTGCCAGGGAACCTTATCGTCTGTGGATGAAATCGAAGTGCAAATGTCAGTTACAATGGGATTTGGCTCCTTGTCTTGCTCAGTGGGTAAATGCGTGATGTTATATGCCACATAAAGAAGACCATTATGCTCTGTGCTTAGCTAGGTCATCTCAGTAGGAGAGTTGTCAAGAGAAAGAGAAAGTAACCTCAATTCCTAATCATTGTCCAGTCATGCCTGATGCAAATTATATATGACTTAGACAGAGAGAACATTTTTACTTATGAAAAGAAAGGAGGAAATCTACTGCTTTGTGTCCTTCAGCACAGCCCAGAGAAGTTCTTAACCATTGAATTAATTTTGAAATGTAGTTACAGTTGTGAATGACAAAACTTAAAAATAAGTAAAGTCCCCTAAGCAAGTAACATTAGATAAGTTAGGAGTCCACGTGTTTTCATAGTATTGATTAAGAAACATTGATGGAGTGAGGAAGACTACTCTGAACATTAGTAAATGTTTTGTTTCTTTTCTGAATTGAGCTTTGCGGCATTATGAATTCTTTCAATCACTGCTTGCACCAAAGGCTCATCTTAGATGTTATGCGCTGAAATTTACAATTGAACCCAAATCTCTATGACTCAGCCACAAAATGGTGCCAGCAAATGAGCTGACATCCTGAAAAATGAAAGAGTAATTTTGCAGACTGATTGTGAATTGCAATTTTTCCAGAAGCAGTAACAATTTTTTTTGTCCGAATTCAAAACCGAATTTAAGTTAGAGTAAAACAGAAATATAAGTATTTTCCATGAAACATCAGTGCTGTACATAGTAATCAACATAATGGTTTTAAAGCTGGATCTTACTGGTGAGTTCATTTTATTATTTAGCTGTTCATAATCCAATGGCAGCATGGTGATTCGGTGGTTAGCACTGCTGCCTCACAGCGCCAGGGACCGGGTTCAATTCCAGCCTTGGTGACTGTGTGGAATTTGCATGTCTGAGTGGGTTTCCTCCCACAGTCCAAAGATGTGCAGATTATGTGTATTGGCCAAGTTGGATGCAAGGCTATAGTGTAGGGGTCGAGATGGTCTTTGGAGAATCAGTGTGGACTCGATGGGCCAAATAGCCTGCTTCCACAATATAGGTTTCCACAAGATGAACCCCTTAAACAGTGCGGGAATTAAGACAGTTTCTGCCTTCAGTACAATGACTATTAGAAGCCTTCCTGTCAGACTGCCACACATTCTTCTATTCAGGCAGATTTTATACACTTGATCTCATCAATCACTAATTGGAGACTTGGTATCAGATCAGTGTTAGACATGACAAGTACAAATATGTACTAGAAGGCTAGAGAAATAAACTAAAATGTCCAAATCAGGCTAAGTGCATTCTAACATTAATTTATTGTTAGCAATTAACACTAGCTGTAATACCCACAGCATCTCTTTAAGATCACTTGAAATGACCCTTTTGAAAGATATCCCTTCTTGCTGCTAGTGTTACATCTTATTTTCCTTTTCTTCTTTTATGTTAATGATGTACATAATTAGGCTGATTAATTTTATGTAAAAACTAATTAGATTTGCTGCCAAAGCTCTTGTTGAGCACATATTGTACTTCCCCAAATAACATTTACTTTTTTGCAGCCCTTTTTAAAAATAGTAACTGATCCTGATTAATTTTTAATTGCTCATTGTGCAATTACAATTGTATACACTGCAGCTTTCTGCATCCCCCCACCTCCCCATCCATCAACACTCTTAAATGCTTTATTGCCACTTTAAGTAATGGGTAATGTGCAGGACAAGGTTCTTAGGCCATGTGCATAGTAAGACACAGATAAATTGTTCCTATTAGGTGTATTACTACCAACCTTTACATCAATAGATCACTGAGGTGGGCAGGCACAGAGCCAGAAATCTGGAACAGCTGGGGGAATCTTTGCTTGTGTGTACATGAACCCAAATAACTGAAGAAAGTTAGTGACTATTAATATATTATTTAACAGTTAATTTAAAACAAACTGTGATGCTGAACATGTCCACATATTTCGCGTACAGCTTTTGTGTGAAATATTTTTCGGAAAACTAGCCTTTTCTTGAAGCACATATTTGCTTGTCCTATATAGAGAAAAAATCTCTTTCGGCTATCTCAATGGTGTTTCTTCATTTGAGCTTTTGGAGACGTCATTCTGCTGCATCGGTATTAAGAGCATAAGATATAGGAGTGGAATGAAGGCCAATAGGCCCATCGAGTCCACTCCGCCATTCAATCATGGCTGATGGGCATTCCAAAGCCACTTACTCGCACTCTCCCCATTTCCCTTAATTCCTTGTGAAATTGCGAATTTATCAATCTCTGCCTCATAGACATTTAACGTCCAAGCCTTGACTACGCTCTGTGGCAATGAATTCCACAGGCCCATCACTGTCTGGCTGAAGAAATGTCCCCTCATTTCCATTTTAAATTGACCCTCTCTAATTCTAAGGCTGTGTCCATGGGTCCTGGTATCACCACCTGATGGAAACAAATTCCCAGCATCCACCCTTTCTAAGCCATACATTATCTTCTAAGTTTCTATTAGATCTCCCCTCAACCTTCTAAATTCGAATGAATATAATCCCAGGATCCTCTGCCGTTCATCATGTGTTAGACCAATCATTCCAGGGATCATCCTTGTGAATCTCCGCTGGACACGCTCCAGTGCCAGTATGTCCTTCCTGAGGTGTGGGGCCCAAAACTGGACACAGTATTCTGAATGGGGCCTAACCAGATCTTTATAAAGTCTCAGTACATGTCACTGCTTTCATATTCCAAGTCTCTTGAGATAAATGACAACACTACATTTGCTTTCTTAACCACAGACTCATCCTGCAAGTCAACCTTTCGAGAATCCTGGACTAGCACTCCCAGATCACTTTCTATTCTGGCTTTATGAATTTTCTCACTGTTTAGAAAATAGTCCATGCCTGTATTTTTTTTCTAAAGTGCAAGACCTCGCATTTGCTCACATTGAATTTCATCAGCCATTTCTTGGACAACTCTTCCAAACTGTCTAAATCTTTCTGCAGCCTCCCCACCTCCTCAGAACTACCTGCCTGTTTGCCTAACTTTGTATCATCGGCGAACTTTGCCAGAATGCCCCCAGTCCCTTCATTCAGAATATTAATATATAAAGTGAACTGCTGGGACCCCAATACTGAACTTGTCACTAGCTGCCATTCCAAAAAAAGGACCTTTTATCACAACTGTCTGCCTGCTGCCAGACAGCCAATCCTCAATCCATGCCAGTAGCTCACCTCGAACACCATTGGCCCTCACCTTACCCAGAAGCCTCCAGTGAGGCACTTATCAAAAGCCATTTGGAAGTCTGGTTAGATAACATCCACTGGGTTTCCATGGTCTAACCTACTTATTACCACTTTGAAGAATTCTAACAGGTTTGTCAGGCATGACCTCTCCTTACTAAATCTGTGCTGACTTGTTCTAATCTGACCCTGCACTTCCAAGAATTTAGAAATCCCATCCTGAACGATGGATTCTACAATTTTACCTACAAAATGAGGTTAGGCTAATTGACCTCTAATTTTCCATCTTTTGTCTTGATCCTTTATTGAATAAGGGGATTACAACAGCAATTTTCCTATCACCTGGGACTTTCCCTGACTCCAGTGATTTTTGAAAGATCACAACCAATGCCTCTGCTATTTCTTCAGCCACCTCCCTCAGACCTCTAGGATGTACCCCAACGGGGCCAGGAGATTTATCAATTTTTAGACTTTTCAGCTTTTCTAGTACTATTATGTTTATGTATCATGTAAATTCAAAGAGTAGCACAGTGGCTCAGTGGTTAAAATGGCTGCTTCACAGCACCAGAGTCCCATTCCACCCTCGGGGGAATGCGAGTGTGGAGTTTGCATATTCTCCCAGTGTCTGCATGAACTTGCTCCGGCTTCCTCCCTCTGTCCAAAGGTGTGCAGGTTCGGTGGATTGGCCAAGCTAAATTGCCCAAGCTAAATTGCCCTTAGTGTCCAGGGAGGTATAGGATAGGCAGATTAACCATGGAAAATGTAGGGTTTTTGGGATAGGGTTAAGGTTTGGGTCTTGGTAAGATAGTCTTTAGAGGGGTGGTGTGGACTCAATGGGCTGAATGACTTGCTTCCACACTCTAGGGATTCTGTTTTTATGTTCTTTAAGGGAAAAATAAAGTTGCCATAATCATACTGACCATAGGACTGTTCTCTCATATTAGAGATGACTGGTGTGGTTTAATTTGGGGGGCACCACGCCTAGGGGAGGGGAGAGGTTGAGAAGGAGAATTCTTCCTGGTAACCTCAGCAGATGCAGGAATTGAACCCACACTGTTGACATTACCATGCATGTTAAACAGCCATTTGAATAGTAAAGAGCTATCAATTTCATGGAGTGTGCTCATGCTTACTGTGACTTATCTCAGAACGCTCAACATTAATCCACTTTACCCTGTCAAACCAGGTTGAACTTTTATTCACTAACCACATGTTTATTAAATTTCATACCTACAAAACATTTTCAAAGAGGTCTCGCATCTTCTCATCCAGTAGTGCTGGCAGGGATGCCTGTCACCAAATGGCACCAGGGAACATATGATGATTATGTTCTAATGAAGGGATGACAAGTGAGGGAGGGGCTCTTCTGGCAAAACGATTGTGTTCTTACCTCTGAGTCACATCTGTTTCAGAGATGTGTCACAATATCTCAGCATAGGGTGATTAGAAAATATCAGTAACTGGGTAAAACCTGGATGAATGCATAGGGAGAATATGTAAGCAGTTTTGTGACTGTGTAAGTTGAAATATACCTCTGACTAGAAAAGTATATACCTAGATTCTAACCACTTGTCAACCTCTGGTGTTTCATCTCAGATGCACATGATTGTCAGAACCACTCCACTTCAAATATAAATGATAATTGTGCAGCCATACTAATTCAGCTGCCAATTTTTCATTTTTGCCAGTTTAAATCCTTGCCTCTTCCACTGAGGACATCTAAATCCAACGCTTAAATTCAAATCAAATCTGGTTTCCAGTGTAACAAACTACTGAATTTGAGTCCATTTGCTTTGAACAGTAAGCGTCAACAGAATAGGTCTCACAATTCAGGCAAAGTGGGTGAAATTTTCCAATGTTCTGAAACTACTCTTCGTGGTTGTTCACCACTACTGTGCAATTATTTCATACAAATGGATTCATGACAGTAGAAAGATGACAAAACTATCATTTCTTGCTCAGATTTTTTTCAGAAAATTCTGACTGGAAGGACCTACCTAGAGGAAGGTAAGGAGGACCAATTTGCATTTCAGTTGTTCAGTCACTGAATGACATTGATGATAACTGTAAAAAAGAAATGTGAAGTCTTGACAATGTGATTCTTGGCTGAAACAGACAGAAATGGAGTTGCAGCATTGGGCTTATTTATCAATTCATGCTGAGGGCTGGAAGAGGGACAAAGTCCTTGCAGCAGAAACTGTTTAACCTGGAGAATATCTGAAAATATCTATTGTGCAGAGAATCTCCAATCTTAGATTTTTGTATACAAATAATATTATCTCAAAATGACAAACTGTTCATTCTTTCTGATATCTTTTCAAGTATAAGTATAATGCCATTATTTTTCAGTTGAGACAATATTGCATTAGGAAGGAAGACTGCTGCCTGGAATGGCTATATCAGAGAGTGGATACTGATTGCACTATAAACATCTATAGTTATGTGAGAAAGGAACTTAATAAAGGTTCAGTAGAAAAGTCACATCTCTAACCTTTATGCTATTGTTGCCATTTTTATAGCTTTTCATAAATATTTTACACAAAACAATAACACTGATCACAAAGTTTTTAAGGAAGCTAAAATGAGTACTCTTTCAACACTGGCAACTTTGTAAATGCTGGGAACAAAGACAGTTCATATTATGTGAGAGAGAGAGATCGAGATGGAATGGAACAAAGCATGTATTCAAAATCATTAAAAATGGGAAAATTTCATGTTCTGAAACAAAATGTCAATTTTAATTTTTATCTGTGAACTAGAAGTCAATTGTCCTGCAGAATTAGAAACTAACCTGGATTTGTAATAATGTGATCAGAAGTGTCAGAAAATAAGGTTCAAGGCAAAACTGATTACAAAGAAATCAAAGCATTATAAAATAATGATCAGCCTATCCAAGTGGTTATGAGTCAAATGCAAGACTTCTGTGGCTCAACTTGTGACTGAAGTTGGGTCAAATGTTTCAGTGCAGGCCACTGCACAGAGTTGTGTGTGATAACCAACTAATCCTTCTCATTGAGAGAACAAAATGTACCACCCAAAGACATGTGTTTAATTGTGTAACTTCTTTTCTGAAGTGCATTGTTAGTTGTCACAGACAAATTGGTTTGACTATGTTGCTACCACTTAAAGAAAAATAAATGTGAGTATAGGCATTTGGTTGTGGTAATGGTAAAAGTAACTAAGAAAATACCCAGCCTTTCTGTCAATAAAAAGCATTTTCTGCTTCAGTTTCTGTACGACATCTTGCAAACACGAACCTAGGAGACCATTCACCACCTACACTTCAGCTTGTTATTGACTTCACAGCAGGAAATGGCAACTCTCATATTCACAGCACACTATATCAACCTTGTACTTCTCCCAGTTCTATATCTTCAACTGCAGTAGCTCTGGATCTTACAATTGTTTTTTTACATTTTTTCTGCTGGTTCTCATGGGGTACAGAGCAACGATGTCATTAACCTCGCAGTACTTCGCACTGCAAACAGCGTTTGTTTAACATGCTGATACCCGGGATACCGGGTCACCAACGTGAAAGTGTAAAGAGCTTAGAAACTGGAGACTTCCTTCGAGTTGAGAGCAGAATTCTGCAAAATACATCTATAGGGAAAGCTATATGGTATTAATGCCAGGGGCAGGTCATCAGTCTTCCTCTACTTGCACAGACACAAAGAAAATCTCTCAAACAAGTGAGGATTTAGAATGTAATGACTTGAACATTTGTGAACAGTGTGAGAAAGGATTCCTTGGGGATGTGCAGAGAATGCCTGTAAGGAGGTCGCTCATGGGATAAAAGTACAGTCAATTTAAAAGGGCGCTGTTCTCAGATGTTTGAGCTAGCAAATCAGAAATGTTAACTCTGATAATTTAGCAACTCTGGTTTCTATCACTCAATTCACAAAGAAAAGCCAATCAAAGAATATTAAAGCAACAAATAGCTCACTGAGCAGCTTTTTAAAACATGAAATACCAGTTCAAAAGCTTTTCTGAAATGTATTTTTCAGCAACTTTAGCCACAAAGAAGTTAATCTTGTTTTCCCTTGGAATTTCATTGATATCATTAAATTATTGAACATAAGCAAAATGTAGAAGCAAAGATTGCGCATTAGCAAAGGAAGACTGTAAACATCTACAGTTGTGCTGAAAGTCAATTTTGATGCCGTATTGGGCATGTAGCAACAATCAACAATCACGGTGAGAAGCAATATTTGTGGAAATGGATTGCATCCCTAGAAAGAAAAACAGCATAACACAACAATTACTTCAGATGCAATCTCTGTCACCTACCAGAACACAGGCAGCAGTCACTGACCATGTACAGAGCACGGCAATTACAGATCCTTCCAACTATTTAATGACAATTTCACAAATGACAATTGCTGTCAAATTTTAATTATGCACATTATAAAGCAATGTCCAATTTACGTTCTAAATTACAGAACATCTCTCAACACCCACTTTAATAAGCTCAAGTATTTATCGTGTAGTGTCGCTGCAGGCAGGGACAGATTAAAGGAGGTTTTCTGTGCCACCAAAGAGAGTGAAAGTGATGGGACTGAAAACTTGAACAACCAGAACAGTTGATTGCACATCATGAGTGGATGGTAATTTCAAATGTGCACTTTGAAAGAGCTGTGTGCCAGATGGGAGTAGTGGCCTTGAGAAACCTAAACATATGTGAGATACATCATTGATCAGTGGTGCTCCTAACTTATTATTTGTTCCACTTCTAGATTCAAATTTTACCTCTCACTGCACTGAGTAAGATTAGAACAACTGGATGTTCTAATATTTCGCAAATTATTTCCACTGGAAGACCTGCAAAATGTTTGAGGTTCCTCTCCTGCAGCAGTGTCCAAGACTTCCTAAATTGATGCGTTTGCCTATTGGTCAACAAACAATATTTTGTTTTTCAAGTCATGTATGACCTAAGTGAAAAGCAGTTGACATCCTATCACAGGTGAACCCATCCAGTAACCATAGACCGAAAATGATGTTATTTCTACTAATTGGCTCCTTACAACCACCAGATGAAAGGAGATTGAGAGATTGGGATGAACAGGGTATATTGTAAAGATGGGTATTGAGAGAAAGCTTTGAGATAAACAGTGAGGTCTAGCTCAGACAACAATTTGTGGAGGGGCCTCCTTTTCTTTACTCCGCACTCAGGCCAGTGTCTGGGGTTCACTGATTTTTGTGGTGGTCTCTCTCCAGCAGGCTCTAAAACTTCAAAGACCCGAACACCAAACTAGGGCAACTCTGCTGGAGAGAGAAAACGCTGAACCAAACTCCCTGTTTATAGCCTGAACAGCGAGTCGAAATTTAGCTCCACACAATAATCGCCACTGCCACCAAAGTGGTTCCCTCTCTTGTTGGTGAGATAACGGCCACCTGGTACCTACCCACTCGGGCAGTACCCACAAGAAAGAGATAAAGAGAAATCAAAGTGCTTATCCTGGCCAGCAATCCCCCTTGGAGTAGGCTGTGCGAATCGCCCAGATCACCCTTCAGCCGTTGACCTTGGGATTATAGTCAGGGATCTGCTATGAACTCAGCGAGAAGTGGTGTGCCCAGAAGGAGCACAGACAGACTCAAATATGAGTTCAAAATTACCAGTGAACTTTATTACAGAAAAAAATTCTACTTGCCCAGTCCATACAATACTTCCATGAAACTTGTACTCTATAGAATGATAGAAAATAAAGCTGGAGCAGACATAATGTAAGTCTTTAACCGTACACAATTTACAGCGTACCTATAATAATACTTTATACTTGAATTACACAACCACCTCCCCCCATGCCAAACCAACTGCTCCAGAGTATGAGGCTCACAGACCTGAAAAGTGTTTTTACGGTCTCAGAGAGACCCGTTGCTTGTCCGGTGGGGCTTCCTCTCTGCCTCGGGTATTGTTGCTGAATTCCAAAGTCCGAGGTTGCAGACAGGGTCAATGTCTTCAGCTCCAAAGGGTTGGTGTCCAGAGTCGCAGCGAGTTCAGAGCAGGGAGAGTGAAAAGGAATAGAGTCCCAATAGCTGGCCCTGCTCCCCCTTTTACCCTTGTGATTCCAAAGGGCCAGCTCCCTCCACTCCACAGGTAACATTCAATTTCACAAAGCATCTCCAGTGATTGCAGCAGCCAGTTTAAACTCATCATTCATGGAAACAAAAGGCACTATCCCAAATTTATTTAAATGAATTTTTCATATCTTCATGGAGCCTTCTTAAACTGTTTTCAGACTAGAGAAAATCATTATTCTATGGACTAGATAGGCTCCATTGTTCACAGTTTTGGAGTTCATTACCATTTCTATGCTGGTCCCTTGATACGATGTCTGGCAGGTGCCATTTTGTTGGTCAAGTTGTCTTATACCTCTGAGGATCTCTGTCCTCAGAAAAAGGTGTGTCCTTACTCTGGCAGGCCTGCTGGGAAATCCTGCCCGCACAGATGCCAGGTTGACCAGTTATTTACAAATGGCCATTTTCTTTCAGTCTTTCTTTTGAAACTGGGGATTGCTCTGAAACTGCTACATAATGGACATTGCTTAAGACATTCATGATGTCACAATCTCTATGTTTGACTGCATAGTAGCATGCTCAATGACAGATGTGTTCCCAATTTCATGAACACTGGAGAAAGGAAGTCAATGAGCCAAAGCATTTGTATTGAACTTTTTCCACTAATTCAGGAGCACTTTTACTAAAAATGAAAGCAAGTCACTTGTCATCATCTTGTACTTATCACAGTGTGTACAAACACGGATGAGGATAAAAACTAAAACAAATCCAAGTGTGAATATTGATAGGATCTTAGTTATGTGTATTCAGTCAGAATCTAGTAGGGGATGTGTTGGGAAGAGTCATTGAGTCATAGAGATGTACAGCACGTTAACAGACCCTTCAGTACAATTTGTCCATGCCAACCAGACATCCTAACCTCATCTTGTTCCTTTTGCCAGCACTTGATCCATATCCCTCTAAACCCATCTATTGACGTACCCATCCAGCCTCCACCACTTCTTCTGGCAGCTCGATTCATACACGCACCAGCCTCTGCGTGAAAAAGTTGCTGCTTAGGTCCCTTTTAAATTTATCCCCTCCGTCTAAACGAATGCCTTCTAGTTCTGGACTCCCCTACCCCATCTTTGTCTATTTACTCTATCTATGACACTCATGATTTTATGAAACTCAATAAGCTCATCCCTCAGTCTCTGATGCTCCAGGGAAAACAGCTTATTCAGCCTCTCCCTGTCACTCAAATCCTCCAACCCTGGCAACATCCTTGCAAATCTTTTCTTAATCCTTTTAAGTTTCACAACATCCTCCCAGTAGGAGAAAGACCAAAATTGCACACACTGTTCCAAAAGTGCCTAACCAATATCTTGTACAGGCACAACATGATCTCCCAACTCCTGTACTCAATGCACTCCGTAAAAGAAAGCATACCAAACACCATCTTCACTATACTATGACTCCACTTTCAAGGAGCAATGAACCTGCATTCCAAGGTCTCTTTGTTCAGCAACACTCCCCAGGCCCTGACCATGCAGTGTAGAAGTCCTGCGCTGATTTGCCTTTCCAAAATGCATTTATCTAAATTAATCTCCACCTGCCACTCCTCAGCCCATTGGCCAATCTGATCAAGATCCCATTGTACTCTGAGTTAACCTTCTTTGCTGTCCACTATACCTTCAATTTTGGTGCCATCTATAAACTTAATAATTATACCTCCTATGTTCACACACAAATCATTTATATAAGTGACAAAAAGCAGTGGACCCAGCACCGACCCTTGTGACACACCAATGGTCATAGGTTTCCAGTCTGAAAAGCAACCCTCCACCGCCATCCTCTGTCATCTACCTTCAAGCCAGTTCTGTATCAAATGGGTAGTTTTCTCTATATTCCATGAGATCTAACCTTGCTAGCCAGTCTACCATGAGGAACCTTGTCAAACGCCACAGTGAAGTCCATATAGACCACTTTTTTAAGCACAGAACAATATTTGTTCACTTAACATTGAGTTTTAGTGATCACTGACACTAACTGTAAATGCAGATGGGCCCAGAAAACCATTTCCTTCGAGTATGGCAAAATAATATTATTTGATATTATTATAAAATCAAATAATATCCATTGCTCAGCTGCAACAGTTGAAGATTTTATCCACAGTAATCTCTCCTATCCAATGGAAATGGTATTGAACATTATATTGACTTATGTTTTACAGTCCAGCAGACTTACAATCAGGTGCATGACTTGAAACTGAATGGGTCATGTTCTCAAAGCCTTTGAAGTACATAAGTTTGCTTCAAGAACATCGGGAAAGAGTTTCTATCCCTTCAGTTTTTAATCCAATTCTGATATGATATGGTCATAGCAGCCTTGATTGTAACTTGTTTCACATTTGCCTGACTGCAAACCTGAATCACAACCATCCAACACGCACCCCAGGAAAGTGAGAGAACGTTCAATGGATGCATGGGAATTTGATCACATTAGTGTCAGATAATTTTTAAAAATGACCACCACTTTCCACAAAATACTTCTCATATCCCTTGACACCCTTCATGCACTCAGTTCAATTTCAGACAACATATTGATCCATTCCCCACTCCCTGAAGCACATATTTTGTAGCAAAAGCATGATCACATCTCCAATCTGTTCAGCACACACCATCAGTCTGATATGATTGATGTATTTGATTGGTAATTTATGAACAGCTTGCAATTGTACATACAGATAGTGGGGTGGAATGGGGAGCAGTAAACAAACATTTGCATAGCAGCAAATGGATGTTTTATTTCCCCTCTTCAATTTCATTATAATTCTAAAAGAAAACAGCTTATTACTACTAAGAAATAAACTGAGTACCACAAGGCGCATTTATATTTATGCCTGAGGTTTAGAACCATCTGCTTCGATGCATTGGAATGGCTGCTGTATTGCTACAGTTCGAAATATTTATGCCACATCGCTCTATCCTGTCATGTTTAGTCTCAGTGCTATCACATCACACTCAATCGATGTTATTTCAAACCTTGGATTAACTTGGTTGACTAAACAAGAATTCACAGTATGTAATGTTCTTTTTTTTTGGAAGGTGTGTAGAACTCAAAATTTGAAAAACATTCTTCCATTATCTGTACACTTATATAGGATAATATTCGCAGTCTTTCAATACCTTACTTCTTCCACATGGATAAATGCAGCATGGGTAACTGGTGATGAACTGAAGTTCATTCATCGACTCATAGGGTCATACAGCATGAAAACAGGCCCTTCGGTCCAACCAGTCCATGCTGTGTTCCCAAACTAAAATAGTTCTGTCTGCATTTAGCCTATGTCCCTCCAAACCTTACTTATTTTGGTACATACCTAAATGTCTTTTTAACATTGTGACTGGACCTGCATCGATCACTGGCTATGGCAGTTCATTCCACACATGAAGCACTCTCTCTGTAAACAAGCTGCCCTTCATGTCCTTTTTAAATCTTTCTCCTCGCAACTTAAAAATGCACCCCCGAACTCCCCACATTCAGAAAAAGACCTTTGCTATTCACCTCATGTGATCCTCATGATTTTATAAACATCTATCAGGTTATCCCTCAACCTTCTATGATCCAGTGGAAGAAGTTCCAGCCTGTCCAGCCATTCTTTACAATTCAAACCAATCATTCCAAGCAACATCCTGGTAAATATTTTCCGAACCCTCTCTAGTTGAATAATATTCTTTCTATAATAGGGTGACCAGAACCGCATATAATAATCCAGAAGAGGCCTCACCAACATCTTGTAGAACCTCAATGTGACATCCCAACCCTATTCTCAAATGTCTGTGCAATGAAAGCATGCATGATAAATACCTTCCTATCCAACCTGTCTATTTGTGATGCAAATTTCAAAGAATTATGTCCCTGAGTCCCTCGGTCTCTCTGTTCTACAACATTACCAAAGGCCCCAACATTAATCGTATAAGTCTTGCCTCTGTTTGTCTTACCAAAATGCAATACCTGAGATTTATCCAAATTAAACTCCACCTGCGACTCCTGAGCCCATTT
Organism: Hemiscyllium ocellatum; assembly: GCF_020745735.1. Lineage (NCBI taxonomy): Eukaryota > Metazoa > Chordata > Chondrichthyes > Orectolobiformes > Hemiscylliidae > Hemiscyllium > Hemiscyllium ocellatum. The sequence continues at coordinate 29,074,029 of NC_083429.1, read as the reverse complement.
ACCCAAATGATCAAGATCTTCTTTGTAATCTGAGGTAACCCTCTTCACTGTCCACGGTACCACCAATTTTGGGGGTTTTCATTCATAAACTTACTAACCATGACTCCTACATTCTCATCCAAATCATTTCTACAATTGACAAACAAAAGTGTATCAATGCTGATCTCTCTGAAACACTACTGGTCACAGGCTTCCAATGCAAAAAAGAACCCGCCATCACTGCCCTCTGTCTCCTACTGTAAAACCAATTTTGAATCCAATTGGCAAGATCTCCCTGAATCCCATGTGATCTCATTTTACTAATTTAATTACTAATTAAATGTGTAAATTTATCAAAGTGTTTACTAAATGTTTTAAGTTAATTCAATTTAACTTTGATGACCAGCAACAGGGCCCCGGATCATGATTGGGGCGAGGTACCCCCACTGATTTGGCTCTTCCCTAGCTCAAACCATAACCACAGCTCTATGGAAGATTGATCAATATTGTAGCTGTTAGATCTATATTCACTCTTTAAATAGAGTACAATGAATTTTGCCTCTGTTTTTTTCCATTTTAAATTGGTGAACTGTAAATATAGATGTTTTGTTCCAGATATTTGCAAAGATGTAGAGATGATGCAGACCCTCAAAAATGGTAGGTAGGACTTAGATACTAAAATCCCATCCCCATTTTTGACAAATCCTACTTCCATCTTAATCAGCTGCTGAAACGCACAGCTACACATTCTTTATTTTGGAGTAGATGTAAATGTTCATCAAAGGTGACATTGGTCTGGAGAACTGTCAAGCTGTGAAGTTGATTACATTCCCAGTCCTTGAAGAAAATATTTAAAAAACATCCTGCCTGTGTCAGTGAGCATTTGAAGAAAATGAGCAGCTGCAATAGCCTTCTGTTGACATCACCCTAAAGGTTAAAAGTGTGTTATTATTGGTGATTAACTACTTTCCACAACTTCTTATTATATCATCGGGGGATCTTAAGCTCATAGTTTGACTGACAGCTCAAATAGGTTATTAAAAGATGAACTGTTTTTGATATGGGACTATGAATAAAAATTAGTTATATTTTTTGAGATTAAGTGCTTGAGAAGATCAAGAAAAAAACTGACTGGGCTCTCAAGAATGTAAAAACAATGACTGCAGATGCTGGAAACCAGATTCTGGATTAGTGGTGCTGGAAGAGCACAGCAGTTCAGGCAGCATCCGAGGAGCAGGGATATCAACGTTTCGGGCAAAAGCCTGAACTGCTGTGCTCTTCCAGCACCACTAATCCTGAATCTCAAGAATGTAAGTGCACTCTTAATATACTGAATGCTGTAATTAATATTCTCATACTTTATTTTATTTCATCTCAAAATGGTTTATGAGATCTGCATATGGTGGATGCTTGATGAATTAGCATTTAGGATGTTAAGGGAACCGGAAGTGAATGGTTTGGCATAGATAGCATTTTGGGAGCTATAATAGGTAATTTGTTTGATGGGGAGCATGGAATGATATGGAGGGTATGGTAGAGGCTAATTGGCGTGGATGGGGCTGGGGGAGTGAGTCAGGGAATGAGAATGTGTTTGAGGGCAGTCAGCTAAAAAATAAAATATGAGCAACCATGTAGATGTGATGGTCAAGAAGCACAACAACACCTCTTCTTCCTCAGGAGGCTAAGGAAATTCAACGTGTCCATAAGGACCCTCACTAACTTATACAGATGCACCATAGAAAGCAGTCTATTTTGGTGCATTACGGCTTTGTAAGTCAACTGTTCTGCCCAGGACAGTAAGAAACTGGAAAAAATTGTGAATATAGGTCAGATCATCACACAAGCCAACCTCCCATCTATTGACTCGATCTACACTTCTCGTTGCCATAGACAGGTAACCAACATCAAAGACCACTTCAATTCCTGTTATAATCTCTTCTGTCCTTTTCCGTCAGGCCAAAAATACAAAAGTTTAAACACACATGCCAACAGGTTTAAGACAGCTTCTTCCACTGCTGTTATTAGACTGCTGACTGGACCTCTCTAACTACAAATCTACCGTTGATCATGCTTTTGTACACTCCCTGTGCAGCTATAACTTTGTAAGCTTCACCCTTTTCAATCATCCTATGATCTATTTGTCCTTGTATGTTATGATCTGCCTGAACTACAGGCAAAACATTTCACTGTACATAGGTACACGAGACTACAATAGATCAAATCAAATCAAATCAAATCAAATCAACCCAGAGAACCAGGACAGGCTATTTGATGGGCTTGCCTCAGGACTCAATAGCCCTTATTTATGGTGTGGGCAGTGGGTCAAAGCATCCACTCCCCTACCTCCAACATTCCTGAGTGCAGATTCCACCATTTGGGAGAGTTTTTCACTTCATGAGTATATTGAGCTGAGAAATTTCCTGACACATGCTAACTGCAATTTTTTTTCCACAGATTATGAGGAGATAATATAGTTCTGTCTGAGATTTCTTTTGATGGTTCTTTTGAATTGAATCACAGTGCATCAAAGATTGGACAACAGCTTGCATCAGTGTGGAAAGTTATAACTTATTTTATTTTGTTGCAATCACCATGAAATTTGTCAGCATCCAATTTTAGAAATCATCCTGTGTGATTTATTCAAATACATTTTTGACTGGCAGCTCTTCTCGAATTTATTTTATTTAAATTACACTTGGTTCCAGTTGTAGTTTCCAAAGCTCTTATTAGTGGACATTTTGGTAATAAGTCTATTTGGAGCTCTCAAAGAGAATTGATTTGTGTAACTTAAATGGACAAATCTGTTGTCTTCAACAAGAGTCCAGTGAGAGCAATTCAACAGAAATGATGGTGGTCTCCTCAGGGGGTGAGAAAAATATTCCACTGCATATGAAAATTATTTATATCCTTCTGCAAATAATATATTTCTTATTATTAAAAAAACCTAAGGAAACTAGAAATATAAACTAAACATGATTGTTTTGCTAGGAACACTCAGCAGATCAGGCAGCATGTGCAGAGACAGAGAAAGGTTGGACCAGATTTTTGCCATGTCAGAAAGTATAGCTTAATCTCTCACAAATCCTAAGTCCCATCTCCAAATATGGGATTTTGCATTTTTACAGGGACAGGAATGTGGCTGGCTTGGATTTCATGGATGCTGAGTCTATGCAAGCAATGAGCCATTTCATCCATCAGTTGTGTCAGTTAGTGGGTAGTACAGTGGCTTGGTAGTTAGCACTGATGATTCTCAGCACCAGGGATCCGGGTTTGATTCCAACCTCGGGTGACTGTGGAGTTTGCACCTTCTCCTATGTCTGCATGGGTCTACTCCTCATGCTCCAGTTTCATTCAAAGATGTGTACGTTAGGTGAAATGGACATGCTAATTTACCCTGTAGTGTCCAGAGATGTATAGACTAAATGGATCAGCCATGGTTAATGCAGAGTTATGGGATAGGGAGGGAGCAATCTAGGTGGAATGCTCTTTATAGCATCAGTATGGACTCAATCGGCTGAATGGTCTCTTTCTGCACTATAGAGATTCTAGATTCCTACCATGACAGTGGTGAGGCAGGTATCTGAAACAACAAATGTATAGATCAGACCAAGAAAGAGCAGCTATAAATCATGTGGATTAATTTAGATGGCCAGGATATCCTTTGGAGAGTTTAGTTACTGCTTTGGATCTGGTCTCAGGACACCTTTATAGAGGAGAGCTACCCTTTGGGGGAGGTAAGGAACAGCTTCAGTGTTTGCAAGTGCAGGTGTATTTGAGCATAACCTTAATGGGACTAAAGATGTCAAAGAATTGTCAACAAACTGCCAAAAAGCTTGATTGCCATAGGAAACTGTTAAGATTGTCAAAGCATTTGAAACTCAAAGTTCTTTCATGTTTGAAAGAAAGTCAGGAGAGTTAATAAAAATGATTCCTTTATCTGTCACTTCGTCTGAGTTTAGCCTGAAGATCTCCATTACTGCATTAGCACTGTATGACTGATTTTTCAAGGATCCATTATCACAGTGAGGTGCCTTCCATTTCACATTTTGATAGACAATGACAAGTATTTTTGGACTTTAAGGTGCATTCTAATGCTTGTTGTACTTGAATGAAATGTTTGTTCTCGTGTGATTTTATTGAGGTGGAGAAGGTTAAATACATTACACTTAGTCAGGTCTGCAATACACTCGTGTTACAAATGGAATCCTTTTTTTCTGTTTAAACTGTAGTGGTTCTGTTCGCCGAGCTGGAAGTTTTTGTTGCAAACGTTTCGTCCCCTGGCTAGGAGACATCATCAGTGCTCTGGAGCCTCCTGCGAAGCGCTTCTTTGATGTTTCTTCCGGTATTTATAGTGGTCTGTCCTTGCCGCTTCCGGGTGTCAGTTTCAGCTGTCCGCTGTAGTGGTTGGTATATTGGGTCCAGGTCGATGTGTTTGTTGATGGAGTTTGTGGATGAATGCCATGCCTCTAGGAATTCCCTGGCTGTTCTCTGTCTGGCTTGCCCTATGATAGTAGTGTTTTCCCAGTCGAATTCATGTTGCTTGTTGTCTGAGTGTGTGGCTACTAGGGATAGCTGGTCGTGTCGTTTCGTGGCTAGTTGGTGTTCATGTATGCGGATTGTTAGCTGTCTTCCTGTTTGTCCTATATAGTGTTTTGTGCAGTCCTTGCATGGTATTTTATAAACTACATTAGTTTTGCTCATGTTGGGTATTGGCTCCTTTGTTCTAGTAAGTTGTTGTCTGAGCGTGGCTGTTGGTTTGTGTGCCGTTATGAGTCCTAAGGGTCGCAGTAGTCTGGCTGTCAGTTCTGAAATGCTCCTGATGTATGGTAGTGTGGCTAGTCCTTTTGGTTGTGGCATGTCCTCGTTCCGTGGTCTATCTCTTAGGCATGTGTTGACAAAGTTGCGTGGGTATCCGTTTTTGGCGAATACCTTGTATAGGTGTTCCTCTTCCTCTTTTCGCAGTTCTGGTGTACTGCAGTGTGTTGTAGCTCTTTTGAATAGTGTCCTGATGCAGCTTCGTTTGTGTGTGTTGGGGTGGTTACTTTCATAGTTTAGGACTTGGTCTGTGTGTGTTGTTTTGCTGTGTACCCTTGTGGTGAATTCTCCATTCAGTGTTCTCTGTACTATCACGTCTAGGAATGGGAGTTGGCTATCCTTTTCTACTTCTCTCGTGAATCGGATTCCTGTGAGTGTGGCGTTGATGATCCGGTGTGTTTTTCCTATTTCCGTGTTTTTGATGATTACGAACGTGTCATCGACATATCTGACCCAGAGTTTGGGTTGAATTTGTGTAGGGCTGTTTGTTCTAACCTTTGCATAACTGCCTCTGCTATGAGTCCCGAGATTGGTGATCTCATGGGTGTTCCGTTGATTTGTTCGTATATCTGATTGTTGAGTGTAAAGTGTGTAGTGAGGCACAAGTCCAGTAGTTTAAGTATGCCGTCTTTGTTGATAGGTTCCGCCTCCTGTTTTCTGTTCTGTATGTCCAGTAGGTTGGCTATTGTTTCTCCGGCTAGGGTTTCGTCAATCAAAGTGAACAGTGCCGTCACGTCGAATGAGATCATGGTTTCTTCTTTGTCTATGTGTGTATTCCTGATGGCGTCCAAGAATTCCTGTGTTGATTGTATGGAGTGTTTGGATCCGCTGACCAGGTGTTTCAGTTTCTGTTGTAGTTCTTTGGCCAGTTTGTATGCTGCTGTCCCTGGTAGTGATACTATGGGTCTGAGTGGGATGTCTGGTTTGTGTACTTTGGGTAGTCCATAGAATCTGGGGGTGTTGTTGCTTTCCGGTTTCATTCTTCGTAGGTCCGCTTTGGTTATCTGTCTGTTTTTTTGTAGATTCCTTAGTGTGTTATTTATTCTATTGGTGAGTTGTGGTGTGGGGTCAGAATCCTTCATTTGGTAGGTGTTGGTGTCTGCTAGTAGGTGTTGTGCTTTTTTGATGTAATCTGATTTATCTAGGATGACAGTCATTCTGCCTTTATCTGCTGGTAGTATGATTATGTTCTTATCATTTCTTAGTGCTTTCAGTGCTTCCCTCTCCTTGGCGTTGAGGTTATGTGTTTGTCTTTTTCTTATCATCATAGGTACGACCGTTTGTCTCACTGTTTGTTGTGTCTCTTCAGTCAGTCCATTGTTCCTGAGTGTGCATTCTAGTGCTGCTAGGAAGTCTGCTGTCTTGGCGTCCCTGTGGTTGTAGTTGAGTCCCTTGGTCAGTATAGTTCTTTCCGTGTCTGTGAGCTGTCTGTGGGAGAGGTTTTTAACCCAGGTGTTGTGTTGTAGTGTCCTCTTTTTTGTGTGTTAGTTTGGCCAGTTTTTCCAAAAGGACTAGCCACACTACCATACATCAGGAGCGTTTCAGAACTGACAGCCAGACTACTGCGACCCCTAGGACTCATAACGGCACACAAACCAACAGCCACGCTCAGACTACAACTTACTAGAACAAAGGATCCAATACCCAATATGAGCAAAACTAATGTAGTTTATAAAATACCATGCAAGGACTGCACAAAACACTATATAGGACAAACAGGAAGACAGCTAACAATCCGCATACATGAACACCAACTAGCCACGAAACGACACGACCAGCTATCCCTAGTAGCCACACACTCAGACAACAAGCAACATGAATTCGACTGGGAAAACACTACTATCATAGGGCAAGCCAGACAGAGAACAGCCAGGGAATTCCTAGAGGCATGGCATTCATCCACAAACTCCATCAACAAACACATCGACCTGGACCCAATATACCAACCACTACAGCGGACAGCTGAAACTGACACCCGGAAGCGGCAAGGACAGACCACTATAAATACCGGAAGAAACATCAAAGAAGCGCTTCGCAGGAGGCTCCAGAACACTGATGATGTCTCTTAGCCAGGGGACGAAACGTTTGCAACAAAAACTTCCAGCTCGCCGAACAGAACCACTACAACAAGCACCCGAGCTACAAATCTTCGCACAAACTTTGAATCTGTTTAAACGATTTATCATACATGTTTGGTTTATAGTCATGCACTTTTGCCAACTTTATGAGCTAACTGGAAACATCAGAACTCTCCAAATTCCTTTTCTAATTTCAGTAGTCTAAGATAATTAGATGTCCACAAACCATTTGCTGGATTTCTAGATGTGAACAGATGTCACCTTAAATTCAAGCTGGTCCATCACTGATTGGTACAATAAGCAAATCACACCACAGTTAATAATTAACTTTGTATGGCTTAGGTCTCAACCCTCAACCTACCTGTTCAAATACAAATGTAATATTGAATGAGGCAGGAATACAGATTCTGAATGCAGCCAATTGTTGAAGTCTTCCATCACCTTTGCAATGAAAGCTGATCCAACTTAGCTAAAATCAGACATGTAGTTTTATTTTTCTTTACTTTCTTAATTTTCAGGCATTTCAACGGTCAGTCCAATCGAACATAATCTATTTGCAGGACAAAGATACACCACAACTCTAGAACTGTACTTCTTGAAGTTGTCACTATAAAAGCAAATACTCATTTAAATTAGAGGCATTAATGAAGATGGAACTACAGGTCAATTCCAAACTGGAAGTTATGCAAACAGAAAAACAACACATAAATCTACCAAAGGGGAACCTAAAGAACGATTTTCAAAAGAACTAGTGTAAAGCTAGTTTTAGAAAAAAAGAATATCTGCCTCAATTCCAATCGAATTCCATTTTGAATTGTGGCCAAATTCAAATGTGGCAAGGCTTTTAAATCCGATGATCTGTTTAGCTACCGAGCAGCATTACTTCATTTCAAAACTGCCTCTGCCTGACAGTAATCAGCACTCCCTGGAGACATCAATTCTACCCAGGAAGTATTTGATGGAGCACAAAACCATCGAGTTTCTGCATTTTCAAGCATTGGCAGTGGCTTAATGAAGTTTCCATAGGAGCCAATTAGAAAGCAAGACAGGCATTTCCCACAATAGGCTTGCAAACTCCTCAACATTTTTTCAATAAAATAGTTCTCATTTAGCCCTGAAACGGTTCATTTTCCATTTGTTATTGACTGGGACAATCAGGAACAAATGAGGAAAATTGAACATTTCAACGGAAGAAATGTGCACCAACAACAGTCTAGGCACAGAATTTTTTTTTTTTTTTTGCTTTTGCTGTCTGGTACCAGGGACTGTATATCAATATTCAAGGGTAAGAATAAGACAATGCAGGCACAACCCAAAAATGAATGGTGGAACCTGACAGGCCAAGTCAATCGGCATCTCTCATCTGTAACAGTCTATTTTGTACCTTGTACAGCAAATCAGAACATGCAAGAAGTCGCCTGAATCATTGGGTTAACTTTGTGCAGGCAATCCTCCAGGATTGGCCCAGAGTCTTAAGACCTATCTCCAGCATACTGCTATGTGTAGCCCTGGAGAAATATCATACTAATATTAAAAATGATCAATTTTTGTCATTTCCTTTGAAATTTTTTCTTCATCAGATAGATAAAGAACTACTGAACATGGGGGAAAAGAAAGGCTGCTTGACTTGATTGTCACCCAGAGGGAAAACAAAACAGTAAGAGTAAAACAAACAGGTTGTAGTGAATGTCCAGTTTGAAATGTGTAAGATGAGTTGGACCAGAACCTCTCATTTACTTATTTTACTATTTTTGTTCTCTTTTGCCCTTACATCGTCCAAATGGTGAACAAATATTTTTTCTTTATTTTTTAACTGGCAGTCTGTCACAAGGATGAATGTGTAACTTATTTTTTTATTCACTCATGCGATGTGGGTACCCTGAGTTGCCCTTGAGAAGGCGGTGAGGAGGTGCCTACATTTTAAAATTTATATTTATATCCTACAGTGTGCAAATAGGCCCTTTGGCCCAACACATCCACACAGACCCTCCAAAGAGTAATCCACACAGACCCATTCCCCTACGTTTACCTCTGATTAATGCATCGACACATCCCTGAACACTATGTACAATTTAGCATGGTTAATTCACATAACCTGCGCATCTTTTGATTGTGGGAGGAAACCCACGCTGACACAGGGAGAATGCGCAAACTTCACACAGACAGTCACCTGAGGTTGGATTTTACCCAGGTCCCTGACACTGTGAAGCAGTAGTGTTAAACACTGAGCCACCATACCTACTTGAATCACTGGAATGCATTTGTGTTGTACATAGAAAATAGGAGCAGAAGTTGACTGCCTGGCCTCTTGATCTGTTACACCATTCAATATCCAAGCTGATACATTTGTGTTTCAAATTCCACATTCCCATTTATCCCTTCAACCTTTTATTCCCCAGTATAACACCTCTGTTTAAAAAAAAATGACCCTGCCACCACTGCTTTCTGAGACAGAGTTCCAAATGTTACACAATCTTCAGAATTAAAAAATATAATCATTTCTGTCCTGAAAGAATGATCCCGAAATTTGAAAAGAGTGACCCACAAGATGAAACATCCATTCGACCTTATCCAGACCATTCAGAATCTTTTACACTTTAACTAAGACCCCACATCATTGTTCTAAACTCTAATGGAGTCGAAAAAGCGTGAGCTGGAAAAGGCACCCGAAATGTCAACTCCCCTGCTCCTCTGATGCTGCTTGGCCTGGTGTGCTTTTTCCAACTCCACACTTTATCAACTTTGACTTCCCAGCATCTGGAGCCCTCATTATCTCTAAACACCAGTGAAAAAGACTAAACTCATTCTTGGTATCAATCTGATGAACCTCCTCTGGACTTTATCCAAAGCATTTCTTTCTTACCTTAAACACAGACAATAACTGCACACAGTATTTAAGATGTAATCTCAACATAGCTCTGTTTAACTGAAGCACACCAATCTTACTTTTATGCTCAATTCCTCTCAGAATAATGGAATGCATCATATTAGCCTTCTTGATAAAATGCTACACATGCGTACATGTATTTTGTAAGATACTCTAGTGCACAGGTTAATCACTCTGGACCTAGGACTTCCACAGTTGCTGTCTGTTTCAGGTCATATTCTGTTTTTTTCATTCTTCCTACCAAAGTGAACAACTTCATTTTTTCCCACACTGTGCTCCATCTGTCAGAATTTTTTTCACTTGCTCAACCTGTATACATTCACTTGTAATCTCCTTATGTTTTTACTGCAACATGCTTTCCTGTTATCTTTATTTGGTCTGCAAGATTGGCCATGATGCCTTCACTCCCCACATCTAAATTATTCATATAAATTGTAAAATGTTGAGCCCTTTTATGGTCATCATATTCAGCCTACCGGACAAAGACCCATTTAGGCACATTCCGTTTTCTGTCAGACAGCCAATTTTCTATCATGATATGTTATCCACTACACTATGAGCTTTTATTGTCTGTACCTTATCAAATGGCTTCTGGAAATTCAAGTACAGTATAAGTCTACAGACTCTCCTTTATACAGACAAAGAGGGACACCAGTTTGACTGGGATAATATGTCCATCCTAGGACAGGCTAAACAAAGACACAAATAGGAGCTCCGAGAGGCCTGGCATTCAAACCGGAACTCCAAAACAAACATATTGATTTGGGCCCCATTTATCAACTTCTCAGAAACAGAACTGGGAATGATATCACCCACCACAACAGACAAAGACAGATAAATAGCAGCAGGACAGAATGCCAATGCTTCATTGGAGGCTCACTGATGATGTGACCCAGCCTGGTAACAAAATGTCTGAGAACAAATCTAACAGCTCAGCGAGCAAACTTACAACCTGCCCTCCCATATCCACAGTTCATTTTATTCATTCATTATATTGATTAACCATGATTTCCCTTTCAGAAACATTGCTGACTCTTCCTGAATACGTTTCTCAGTATACTGCTAAGAATCTCATGAATGATCAATTCTAACACCTTCCATAAGATAGCTAACAAGCCAACTGTCTAGATTTTCCTGTTTTCTGCCTCTTCCTCTCCCTTCTTGAATAGAGAGGTTATATTTGCTACTTTCCAGTCCAATGAACCTTTCCTGAATCTTGAGTTTTTGGAAATTAACACTGATAGATCTAATAATTCATTAGCAGCCTCTTTTAAGTGTCTATCTGGACCCAGAAATTTGTCAACTTGCAGCTCCATTAGTTTACTTAGTTCCTTTGTGATTATAATTTCACATGGTTCCTCTTTGCCTGTCATCTCTAGATTTAAAGCTATGCCTGGGATGTATTTTGTATCTGCAAATGTGTTGCTGGTCAAAGCACAGCAGGTTAGGCAGCATCTCAGGAATAGAGAATTCGACGTTTCGAGCATAAGCCCTTCATCAGGCTTATGCTCGAAACGTCGAATTCTCTATTCCTGAGATGCTGCCTAACCTGCTGTGCTTTGACCAGCAACACATTTGCAGCTGTGATCTCCAGCATCTGTAGACCTCATTTTTTACTCGATGTATTTTGTATCTTCCATTGTGAAGAAAAAGGAAAATATTTGCTCATCTGCCATTTCTTTATCATCTACTGTAAATTCTCAATTCTGTCACTGTAGCATTGGATGAATAATGGTGAGAGTATGGAGGCTAGTCAAGTGATGGAACATTAAGGAATAACTTCAATCACAGTCACAATTTTAAGTTCAATTAGCTGAGTTTCCTACTCTGGGTCATTTACTGACTGCATAGGTGAGCATGTGAGAAGACAGATGTATGTGGTCAAGCCTCCATTGTAAAGTCTTACATATGAATCAAGGTCATTGGGGAGAAATACCAGAGGAAAGATGGTACACCTGGACCTGTATTCCAATATGTCATCAATATGTTCAGGGTAATAGTGAATGGGGACAAAACTGAGTCCAAAAGAAAATGGAGCAAAAGATTGATAGAAATTTTTACCTCCATTTACTGAGCGCTCATCATTTTTTGCACATTTTTAAAATCATATGATTTGACATATTTTAAAACAGAACATCCAAAAATAAGTAACTTCCAGTGAAAGGGTTACCCTTCCCATCAAATTTACAGCTTGCTTTCCAAATCCTGAATGAGTCACTGCTGTTGCCTGGATACTATATGGTCCATCCAAAAGTAATAAGCTAAGCTGCCTCTATTAATAAAAAATACATTCCAAAATAAATCTGGGGATCTGATAGATTGCTGACAGGTGCAGGATAGATTGGTGGAACTGACAGCACTGTCACAGTCCTGTACAGCTGATGAGCTATCAAATGAAATGGAACAGAGAAGTGAAAAAAAAACAATCTGTTGTAGTAGCAGGAGCTTGGAAAAATCAGCTACCTGCAAGATCATCTATGAGTGGAAATTTAGTCCATAGATTTTCCTGTAGTGTTGATGTACATGAGGGAATTCTATTTAAGGCTGTTGTCAGCTTTTATCCAGCATTTATTGCAGGGTCATTGAGAGGGAAGGGAGGTTGAGGGTGATAATGGAGGATGAGGGTAATGCTGTCAGGAAGCCAGTTCCAACTTAGAGAGTCATACAGCACGGAAACAGACCATTTGGTCCAACCAGTCCATGCCAACCATAATCCCAGACTAAACGAGTCCTACCTGCTTGCACTCGGCCAATATCCCTCCAAACATTTCTTATTCATATACTTTTCTAAATACCTTTTAAATGTTGTAGCTGTACACACAGCCACCACTTCATTCCACACACAAACAAGTCACTGTGGAAAAAAAATGCCTCTCACATCTTTTTTAAATATTTCTCCACTCATCTAGTATTCCCCTTGTCTTCAAATCCCCTAATTGAGGGAAAAGACACCTGTCATTCACCTTATGATTTCATAAACCTCAATAGAGTCATCTCTTTAACCTCTCATAGTTGTTTGAATGAGGACTAAGAAGAATCATTCTCACTGATATCCAATGAAATAAACAAACAAACCTCGACCACAAGATGTCAAATGGCAGCCAAATGATTTATTCTGACGAAAATGACAGATGAATAAATAATATGCTATTGGAAGACTAACATGTCTAAAATTCTCTTTACAGCTGATTTCACCCCTCTTCCTGGAAATTCTTAAACTAAAGCCCATTTCTTTGTATCTTCGATGTCACATCCTGACTTAGGATGAGCCTTTGATATCATACCCAGCCCATCACTGAGATTGCTTATGTCCATCTCTGTAACATGCTGAAGTAAATTCTTGTCTTCGATGCTGTACTGCTGAAATGCTCATTCATGACTTTGTTACCACGAGACTAGTGCACTCCTAGCTGCTCTTCCTCAATAAACTAAAGATCATCAGAGCATTTTCTGTCCATGCGTTAGCTTGCGCTGACCCATTCCCCTGTCACCCTTGTACTTGCTGACCTTCATTGGCCCAATGTCTTGACTTTTAAGTTTCTATCCTAGTGTTTAAATCCTTACCCTGTCCTTTCTTATATGTTCTGATTCCTTTAATTTGAAAATAAGCACAGTTCAAACTCAAAATGCTGGAGTATCAATTAACATATTTCTCCAGCTTCTGACAAGGCTAAACTGGCACATGTTGAACATGACTGAAGTGCAGCAGTGAAATGTAGAAAGCTGGATGTGCATTCTCTTAACAATTAATTCCTATTTCTTTACCAATGTCAGGAAAATATAAAATTTCCGTTCTCCCTATTTCTGTTCTCACCTCCAGCTTCACAACCCTCAGTCTGCAGTCTTCTGGCCTTAAGTGCATCACTGATTTAATCATTTCACTATTGGGGCCTATACTTTCAATTAGTTTGGACCAAAGCGCTGGAAGTCCTCCTGGCCTCTTGACTTTTCTACTTGAAGAAATTCATTAAAATCAACCTCTTGGACCATGTTTTGGTACTCTGATCTAGTATCTCTTTATAAATGGATTGGTACCTCACTTGGTTTTATAACACTCCTGTGAAGCACTTTGGGACATGTTATTACATTTTAGTTATGATTGTTTCATGACACAATGGTTTCAACATGAGAGTTTCACCTCTGGGTCTTCAATATAATTCAGAATGATGGCATGAACATCTTCAGGATGATGACCTTAACCAGTGGAGTGTCACAGGGATCAGTGCTGGGGTCACATTTATTTACAATATGTATATTAATGACAAAGATGACTGAAGTGAAAGTACAATCACCATAGTGAGGAGAAAGCAGGTTACCATTTCAAATCTTGTGTCTCTTCATCAGAACTGATAGCAGCTAGGAAAACATGGTATTTATATTGAAGACAATGTTTGGTGGGAGACACAAATGGAGAGGTGGAAATGGAGCCAAGACAGAGAGAGATAAGGAAGGGGTAGGCAGATGAGGGAGTAATTGGTAGTAGGCTGGGACAGAAGAGAAGCTGAATCAGTGATAATGACAACTGCCAGTCGGAGAGAATGGGTTTCCTGTGCAGAAAGAAATTCATGTCATGACATAGTTTGGGGATAGATAAGAAAAACCATTGAAAGATGGAATCAGGCTCTAAAGTTATTGAACTCGATGGTGAGTCCTAGAGGCTACAGGGTCTCCAAGTAGAAAATGATATGTTTCTCTTCCAGTTCACATGGAGGCCCACTGGAGCACTGCAGTATACCTAAGACAGAAATACTGGTGTATTTTTGCTTCTGTTTTTGTTTCAGATGTCCAGCATCCATCGTTATTTGTTTTATTTTGAGGCAAATGCAACATTGGTCTTTATTTATGCAATTTGGTTGGAAGAATAGAGACATAGACTATTTTCTAAATGGAAAAGGCTTCAGAAATCTGACATACAAAGGGACTTAGGAGTCCGAATTCAGGATCCTCTTAAGATTTACGTACAAGTTCAGTTGGTAGTTAGGAAGGAAAATACAAAGCATTGCCTTTTCAGTGGGTTCCAAAGGGCAAGAATACAAGAGCAGAGATTTACTACTGAAGCTGTATAAAGCTCTATTTACACCACATTTTGAATAGTGTGAGCAGCTCTGAGCCCCATATCCAAGGAAGAATGTGGTATTATCGGAAATGGTCCAGAGGAGATTTACAGTGATCATGCTGGGATGAAAGTCTTGTTATATGATGAGTGGTTGAGGACTCTGGCCCTATATTCGATAGAGTTTAGAATGATGGGAGGAGATTTCATTGAAAGTTACAGGATACCGAGAGGCCTGGATAGAGCGAAAGTGGAGAAGATGTTTCCATGAGTAGAAGAGACTAGAATCCGAGGGCACAGCCTCAAAGTGAAGGGGTGAATCTTTAGAACTGAGATGAGGAGGAGTGGTGAATCTGTGGAACTCATTGCTGCAGAGGGTTGTAGAGGCCATGTCATTGAGTGCATTTAACACAGGGAGAGATTAGTTCTTAATTAGTAAGGAGATGAAGGGTTACAGGGAGAAAGCGGGAGAAGGGGGATGAGAAACACATCAGTGATGATTGAATGGTGAAGCAATCTCAATGGGCTGAATGGCCTAATTCTGCTCTGATATCTTGCGGTCTTATGGTCTAGTTTAAACAGAATGGAGAGTAAAAATAGGAAAGTCTTGTTAAAAACTATGCAGGACACTGGGCAGACCACACCTAGAATACTGTGAATAGTTCTGGGCCACTTTTCAAAGTGGGTTTGGAGGCAGTCCAGAGAAAATTGATGAGGTTGAGTCTGAGTATAGAAGAAGGCAGAAGATCTTATTGAAACATCTAAAGTAGCTGGATAGAGGAGGTGTGGTAGATGTGCACAAGTTGTTTCCTTTCATGGGAAAGTATAGGACCAGACAGCATGATCTGTTTAAGACTGAAATTTGGAAGAATTTGTTCTCTCACAAATGAGTGAATATGTGGAATTCTTTCCAACAGATGGCTGTATATATTATATATTATGCATTCAATCACTGAGATAGACAGATTTTTAATAAGTAAGGGAATCAAGGGCTATGGGTAAAGGAGGAAAGTAGAGTTGAGGATTATCAGATCAGCCATGATCTCATTTAATAACTTCTGATCCCTCATCGTGTGGTTGCATCGTCTTTTCTACAGATTGGATAAATTCTACGTAAAATGAGACTGTGCAATCTGAGTTCACAATAGACATTACTGTACCATACAGAATAACTGAAACTAAATTGGTAATGTCACTATATCTGGCCTTACTATAGCTTGTGTGTAAAATGGATAGCAGGTTCTCACAAAGTAAATCTTCTGAGCCTGAGACTGAGGCATTTATTTGTAGTGGGGTGAAACATTCTTTATAATTTGACAAGACTTTAAAACATTCAAATCTTCTCCACCTGTACAAAATTGAAACCAGGTCCAATCTTTGTATGTAATCTAGTGATTGGCCTTTGATGGAGTAAAGGTGCATGAAATAGGAAATACTGTATCCCTCACCTTGATGAACACAAATAAACGTATGATTACATCTAAACAAAACAAACTTCTTGATTGTTATTTGTAATTCACTGCTAAATCAATAATTCTTGCCTTTTTCTCTTGTTGCTAATTTTATCTTTATTTGATTTTCTAAGTTTTTTTATTACTGACAAATATGGCATCTCAGTTTTATTGACAGCAGCGTACATTTATAGAGTAATTGCCTTTGAATTTCAGTAATTAGGAAGGACTCAGGCATACATTTCAGTAAATTTGTACTAATATCAACCATAATGGTTTACTGTCAATGACTTCAAAACGTAAAGGAACATATCAAATTTAAAGCATTAAGCACATTAGAGAAGGATGCTAGCTATAAAGGGCTAATACTGATATGATCAGTCTCCTGAACAAATGTAAAATGCAGTCATTACGGTGCACAATCAGACAAGGTTTGTTGGCTGATAAAGGAAAGTAAATAGAAACATACTTGAAAATTCCATAGCATGAAATAAGGAAAGCATTGAGCATTTTAAGTTTATCTACAATCTTTTTCTTCATGTAAGTGGTCTAACTTTCTGAATCAGGAAAGGGATAAAAGTAACAAAGTTATAAAAGGTAACCTCTTGAAGGTGAAACTCCTCTGAATTAATCCAACTTTACAATCTATACTTTTGAAATATGATTGGATCACTTCCACAGACACTGCATATGGGATCTAACCTTATGATCATCAATCATATTCACTGTGGAATATGATGTACTCCTGCTTTTATTTTTCTATCTTGCCCTTCAATCATGTTCTTAAGTGAACACATATCCAACTATTATAACCAACCACTACTCTAATTTTATCTGATTTATTTCCATGGAATATTCCATAGAACTGTTGACTTTGTCACTCAAGCCGAACTCATCTTGAACTGAGTGGCCATCTCAGAAGGTAATTCAGAGTCCACTTCATTATTATGGGTCCAGAGTCTTGTGCGGAAAATGGGATTGCAGGTTTCTTTCCCAAAATGATGTTAGTGAACCAGATGAGTTTTTATAAACAATCAATAATAATTTTATCATCACCATTATCAAAACTAGGTTCTTAGCAGTAAAACAAAACAGCAACACTTGGAAATGAATGCACTGGTCCTCCATTTTGAAGTTTACAAGATGAGTCAAATCAGTTTTCTCATTCACCAGTCTGACTATTTTTTTTCCCATCGAGGCTTCAATTCTTAATGTACTAATTGAATATAAATTCCATCTGCTGCCATGGTGTTGAAACACACCCTCGGAGCATTCAGTGTTCTGAAGACTGGACCAGAAATGGTAACTCAGTTTATCTTTCCACAGATGCTGCCAGACCTGCTGAGTTTCTCCAATATTCTCTGCATTTTTTTTCCTCAGATTTAATCTGGTTCTCTGGCATTATTAGTTCAGTGATAGTACCACTATGCCACCCATCTCCCCATTTCTTAGTCAGCTAACACAGAATTTACCTGCTTCTGCTGAACTCACCTTTCCAGAAAAGCACCTTAGTGAGTGGAGAAGGTACAATTTATTTGCTAATTTCACTTAAGGCTCTATAGTCTTGCCATTATGTCATACGGATCTAAAACTGCAATCTAGAATAACATATTGTATCAAGAGGATTCATATCACTTAAGTGGCTGTTTGGCAATACAGGGTTATACCACAAGTGGAGGTTCAATTCACACACTAATTGAGGTTACCATGAAGGTTACCATAACTCCATCCCGATCTCTCCCTTCATCTGAGGCATGGTGGCCCACAGGTTAAACTATCAATAGTTGTCCCTTTGTAATGAGAGAGCAGCCTATGGTTAGAAAGACTATGGTGATTTTAATTTTACATTACAAGGACCCAGATAAATCCCCAACCAATTAACCAAATGTTATTAATTAGACCAAATCACCATGTAATTCTGTGGATTAGGTATAGTGGGTCCATGATATAGTGACATTTAAAATAATTCAAACAGCCAAAGGAATAGCGACAGAAAAAAAATTATGACATAGGAATCCCAAAAATGTTAGTTTAATTTGAGGAATTTTAATGATTCCTCTCTGCCTGGTTTAAGTTGGAAAATTTTACCACACATTCAATTAATAGGAAACAAGATGAACAACGGCTAACTTTAAACAGTTGGAACTTCACATTGGATTTATAACTACCTGGCTGCAACAGCAATCACATGTTCCAGATCTAAGAAACAGGAGTACAACATATATCAGGAAACAATTTTGGGTTGCTATTACATTTCTGCAGACATGCTTCACTAGTTAGTGGTCGAGCAGCAGAAAAAGATTGATATACCTTCTTGCACAACTCAATCATGTTAGTCTTGGTTAACTGTACAATGTCTCACCTAAATTGGATGAAATACAATATCCTAACTAATATTGTTCTTCCTGTTCAATGCTGTCTACACAGAAACATCTGGGACCACAACAATATATTTTAAACTCTTCACTATTCTGGTAGAAATGTCACTGTTGGTTCTTTATCCAGGTTCAGAATGCAATGGTTTCAGGATAAATTCCTCAACTCAGCCCAAAATTGCATTACCCTAAAGATATTGAAATACATAAAAGAACATATTTGGCAATTTGTAAATTTGGAGACTGGATGAAAGAGATTTACCAGCATGTTGCCAGATATGGAAGGTTTAAGTTATAAAGTAAGGCTGGTTAGACTGGGACCATTTTCACTGGGGCACAGGAGGTTGAGGGGTGACCTTATAGAGGTTTATAAAATCATGAGTGACATAGATAAGGTGAATAGCAATGGCCTTTTCCCTCACGTGGGGGAGTTGAAACTGACGGGGCATATTTTTGAGGTGAGAGGAAAGAGAATTTAAAAAGATGTAAGAGGCAAATTGTTTTGCAGAGTGGGTGGTTTTTGAGTGGAATGAACTTCCTGAGGAGTTAGTAGATGTGAGTAAAGTTACATTTTCAAAAAATTTAGATCAGTTCATGAACAGGGAAGGTATAGACGGATACGGGTCAGGATCAGGCAGGTTAGTTTGGGATTATGTTTGGCATGGACTGGTTGGACCAAAGGGGTTGTTTCTGTGCTATATGACTTAAAGCCTTTATGAAGAGATAACTGGAGGTTGATTTTTTTTTCTGACTACCTGCAATGACTGTCTAGTAGTTTTATTTTCCCTGATTCACTGAACTGCAAATATTGAATGAATAAATATATGCACCCATACTTTAGATATATCCAAATCTGCTGATTAAAACTCCTATTTTAGATTTAACATTCAAAGCATACAAAGCAATCCATAGGAATGTATCTACAAGCAACAGAGTAGGTTGGACTTTTGAGCTCTCATTTGCCAAAGGCTGGGAGTCACATGTTTTCCATGGGTCATATGTAGAATACCAATGACATAAAGGGTGGTCTGCTGAGTTACTTTGAACTGTACATTATGAAATGAATAGAAAGAATAAACAAAAAGGCCAACATTCATAAATGGGACTGAAACACACAAATTATTCTTAAGTTTTTGAACAGGCAAAGAGACAAATTGGATAACCAAATCCATATATTTTTAGCCAGCTTGCTTTGGTTTATGAGACTTCATTCATGATAATGTACAGTCGAGGATGACAGACATGAGCAGATGTCTGAGCTGTGTTCAATTGTCACTTTTCTCGACGTGCTGAGCTCGATAGCTTTGCCACGACCAGAACCTCTTGTCCATTCTGCAAGATCGATGTGCATTTGGTAAGTCCACCTTTGAATATATGAAACCAACTGCATTGAAATTACCTTTTTATTCAAGAACTGCACTGTACCCCAACGAGGCATCAAGAGATTCACATCTCCCAAATAAATGTAATGTGATGTGGATGCTGGAGATCGAAAATAAAAACTCAGCAGATCTTGCAATGGAAGGAGAAACAAAGTTAATGTATTGACTCTGATGTAACTCTTCCAAAATTGAGTCATATTGAACTCAAAATGTCAATTCTCTTTCCCTCTCCAAGGACACTGCACAACCTACTGAGTTTTGCCAACACTTTGTGTTTTCCTTGTGTCGCTTTACTCATGCTTACATGATAATTGCACATTTGAGAGATTAAAAGGTTCTACAACCATCCAAAATGGAATTGAGCAATGGCATAGACACCAGAATGGGTGGCATGGTGGCTCAGTGGTTAGCACTGTTGCCTCACAGTGCCTCAGGCAATTGTCTGTGTGGAGTTTACACATTCTCCTTGTGTCTGCATGGGTTTCCTCTGGGTGCTCCAGTTTCCTTTCACAGTTTCAAAGACATTCAGGTTAGGTGGATTGATCATGTTAGATTGCCCAATGTGTCCAGGATGTGCAGGCTAGGTGGATTAGCCATGGGAAATGCAGGGATAGGGAAGAGGGATGGGTCTGGGTGGGATGCTCTTCAGAGGATTTGTGTGAACTCAATGGGCCAAATGGCCTGTTTTCACACTGTAGGGACTCTATGAATCACAATGGAATGGTACATGAACAGCAGTCTTTGAGCAACAAATGAAAATAAAAGCTTTGTGGACTCATAACAGCAAGAATACAGGAAGCTCTTCATTCTTTCTTTCTTTCATTGTCAACAATTAACATTAGTGAAATAAAAACTTGAAGAAAAACACAGTCCACTGAGATAAAGGGTATCTACAAGCTTGACCATTACTGGAAACAGGAAAACAACAAAAATATTCAGACTAAGTTTCACACTGACGACTTATAGACACTAAAAAAACTTTGAACTGTAACTCTCTTTACTTTCCTGTCTGAATGCAGAGCTTTCCATCAATCCTTTTTAAGACATTACTTTGTGTGCTCATACATGTATTTTGTGACTTTTTTTAAATAGGGAATAAAACTCCACTTTTTTTTTACTCAAAAAAGGCCTCGGAACTAGTTCTCCTTCATTTTTGATAAGGTTAACGAAATTTAACCAAAGTGTTTTAGCTCCATGCTGAAACAGCAAGAAAATTGTTGGTTCAAACCAACCAAAAGCACATTGAGAAAAGAGGCAGGGCTAGTCACACCTCCTCATCTGGTTATGACCAACTGCATGCATGGGTATGAATGTTCGCATTTGGGAGAGCGGGGAAGGGAAAAGATGTTGAATTTGTAAAAGAAATGTCGAGAAAAAAGGGGGATGGTATTGTGGCAAGGAAAGAGAAAGATCTGAAAATAAATTAATTGATTTAATCAACTGTCATTTCCACTCTAAGTGTCAGTCTTTGTCTGATAAAACCTGGCCTTGATGCAAGCAAACAAGGTGATATAACAATCCACACAATTAATAATGTACCCATCTTCATGCTGGTTCACAAGAAATGAAAGTTAGTAGTAGAACATGAAGGTTAATAGAAGAAAAGAAAACTGAGAGCAGAAAAGAGACCAGAAAGAAAAGCATGTCCCCATGTATCGAACAAAATTAAGAGTATGTTTTCCAATCCAGAAAATCTCAGCATTGTTTCAAATTATGCCTTTCATTGAGAGAGTGTGGGTGTTTCTGCATTGCCAAATTATACATCAGAGAGTACAAGGAAGGTTTAAATAAGTCATGTATAAGATTAGCATTTGAATGTTGAAATGCATGTGGGGATAATGCCAGAAAAGCATATATAAATAATGATGTAATGTTAAATTAGACAGATGGAGACAATCAGGTGAAAATGATGCAATGTCAGTATCTGAGGCAATTGGAATGTTATCCACTTGGATTTCCAAAGACCAATTTCTTAAAAAAAAGGGAAGGCATGTTGTTTATCAAAAAATATAATCACTGAAATAAGAAAAGAAGGTCTTTTGACCCCTTGCTGTGCCAGTCAGTAAAATCATGATTAATCTAACTGTGGCCAAGTGCTTACCTACTCCCAATAATCATTGACTCCCTTCTTTCTCGAGAATCTACCTACCTTGATAAAGACTCAAGAAAGAAAAATTCTCATCTTCATTTCAAAATGGGAGACCTCTTATGTTTAAACTGTGTTCCCAAGATGCAGTTTCCAAACAAGGGAAACATCCTTCAAGCACTCACCCCGCTAAAGTCCCTCAGGTTCTTGCATGTTTCAATAAGAAATAGAGAATTATTATTTCAGATTTCCGGTATTTGCGATATTTATATTATTTATCATTTTATCCAGTACAATCACATCAATCATACACATGACAGGCAAAGCCAGTTATCATTATGGTATAATATACCATTCTATTCCCCAAAACTAATTTAATATTCGGATATAATTTGACTGACGCTGCTTAGAATTGCTGTTTACCTCCCAAGTCAGGTTTTCAAAAAGGATCCAATACAGTCATGGATAGAAAAGCAGTCGGTATTAACTATAATATAATTACAATCTCAATAAATCATTTCTTCTTTATTAAAAAAAAGGATTTCTTTCAACAGCATAAGATGGAGATTTTATGCTGCTGCTCAGCATTTGCACTTCAATGAATCTTTTATCTCAATTCATTTGTGAACCCAATGGTTCTTCCTGATGTGATGCTGGAGAGAATTTTTTCATGTAGTGTTTTATATCCATCATTTTTTAAATGTGATTTTGAAAACACGGCCCTGATAGCCAGAATTTTATATTCTTATTGTAGATTTTATTAATACGTACTGTCATTTACTGCATATTTGTTGTAAGTTCTGGCATTTCCCATCTGAATTGTATTATTTATTGGTCAAATACACTTAGATAAAATTGCTATTTATTTAATAGAAAAACAGGATAGAATTGATCATACCGGACTTTGTATTCATATGTTAATACTGTCTGTTGGAATTTGGGTTAATTCCAATGACAGAATGCTGAATGAGTGAACCAAAGACTACATCAGTCACATTGTAGTGATGGATGTTTGTTCACTCAAGTCAAAAATCTTTAAAACTTGTAGGAAGAGCATCGGAAGATAAACTGTTCAATAGTAGTA
Source organism: Hemiscyllium ocellatum (assembly GCF_020745735.1). Taxonomy (NCBI): domain Eukaryota; kingdom Metazoa; phylum Chordata; class Chondrichthyes; order Orectolobiformes; family Hemiscylliidae; genus Hemiscyllium; species Hemiscyllium ocellatum. The sequence continues at coordinate 29,050,839 of NC_083429.1, read as the reverse complement.
AGTCACTCAGAAATAAGTGGACTCTAACGTTTGACAGAATCTTGCATGACATAAAGTACTGCAGTTTCAGAATTGCTTCACTACCTATCTAATGGTTGGTATAATCAAGATTTTACTGCCTTTTATTGGTGGAATGGGATCCTTGACCAAAGTGCGAGATGCAACCAAGCCTTTCAGTTTGTGTTCACTATTCTGCATTGTCATATACTGCATTTGAACCTTCACATTATTGTGACATGATTACACTTATGATTCAGCATTGACTAATCTACGACTATCTCAACTGTTTTACTAGAGAAAGACAAATGATCCAGATTGATGTGCAGAAAATAACAGTGTAATCAAGCAAAGAATATACAGGAAAGGATTGACTGGTCTTGAATGAAATTTCCTGCTTGCCAAACACATTAAGAGCAAAATTTTCCAGTTCTGTGCTCAAAGCCGACCTTTGCAGTAACATTATAATTGAAAGCATTTCATTTCCAGTATGACGGTTTCAAACAGAGGTCTCATTTGAATTTTAAGAATGCCTCATCTTACAGGAATCTGTAATTGTGTCTTGTTTCAAATTCACCACCATCAGCCCATTTACCAAACTTAATTTGCAGATAATTATTACAAAATAGCAGTTGTAGAGAGTGGTTGAGATTATTTCAAAATTGACATGCAACACTTCTTCAGCTTATAACCACGAAGCAAACATTTAAGATCTTTAAAAGTTACTCAGGAATAGTTCCTCAACAGAGCCACAGGAAATGGGGTGTGTCAAAAAACATCTCCACTGACATCTCCAATTAATTCCCCAGGAATTAGGAAGAGAAATGGAGGTGTAGATTCCGCAATGGTGAAGGCAAGGTATGTAATTAGAATTTGAATGCTGGATGAAATAGGGTTAGATTAATTGCTTGGTAGTGTTTTGGTTATCGGCTAAGGATTGGAGAGGTAGCTACTGGGAGTGAAAGACACATGGAAGGGTACCTGCTTGCTATGCTTCTCCAGACAGAAGCCTGAATCAAGGAAGTATTTGTAGATTAACTTACATCCTACAGTCCATCATGTCCTTGCTTAAGGAACCCAGCTGACAGCATTTTAATGTGAAAATCTGTATAACAATGTGCCTTGCAGCAGGATGATGATATTTAAATTTTCAACCTACTTGGTGGGAAAGTTGTTGGAGGGAATCCTGAGGGACAGGATGTACATGTATTTGAAAAGGCAAGGACTGATAAGGGATAGTTAACATGGCTTTGTGCGTGGGAAATCATGTCTCACAAACTTGATTGAGTTTTTTGAAGAAGTAAAAAAGAGGATTGATGAGGAAAGAGCAATAGATGTGATCTATTTGGACTTCAGTAAGGCGTTCGACAAGGTTCCCCATGGGAGACTGATTAGCAAGGTTAGAGCTCATGGAATACAGGGAGAACCAGCCATTTTGATACAGAACTGGCTCAAAGGTAGAAGACAGGGGGTGGTGGTGGAGGGATGTTTTTCAGACTGGAGGCCTGTGACCAGTGCAGTGCCACAAGGATTGATGCTGGGTCCTCTACTATTTGTCATTTACATAAATGATTTGGATGCGAGCATAAGAGACACAGTTAGTAAGTTTGCAGATGACGCCAAAATTGTAGGTGTAGTGGACAGCAAAGAGGGTTACCTCAGATTACAACAGGATCTTGACCAGATGGGCCAATAGGCTGAGAAGTGGTAGATGGAGTTTAATTCAGATAAATGTAAGGTGCTGCATTTTGGGAAAGCAAATCTTCGCAGGACTTATACACCTAAAGGTAAGGTCCTAGGGAGTGTTGTTGAACAAAGAGACCTTACAGTGCAGGTTCATAACTCCTTGAAAGTGGAGTCGCAGGTAGATAGGATAGTAATTCTGGTCTCCTTCCTAAAGGAAAGATGTTGTGAAACTTGAAAGAGTTCAGAAAAGATTTACAAGGATTTTGCCAAGGTTGGAGGATTTGAGCTACAGGGAGAGGCTGAACATGCTGGGGCTATTTTCCCTGGAGTAACGGAGGCTGAGGGGTGACCCTGTAGAGGTTTACAAAATTATGAGGGGCATGGATAGGATATATAGACAAAATCTTTTCCCTGGGATCGGGGAGTCCAGAACTAGACGGCATAGGTTTAGGGTGAGGGGAAAGATACAAAAGAGACCTAAGGGGCAAATTTTTCACACAAAGGGTGGTACGTGTATGGAATGAGTTGTCAGAGGATGGGGGGGGGGGGGGGCGGTGGAGGCTGGTACAATTGCAAAATTTAAGAGGCATTTGGATGAGTTTATGAATAGGAAGGGTTTGGAGGGATATGGGCCGGGTGCTGGCAGGTGGGGCTAGATTGGGTTGGGACTTGTGGTCAGCCTGGGCAGGTTCCGTGCTGTACATCTCTATGACCCTATGACTTCCTTGTGATAAGTTAGTCTTCTGCCCAAGTTCTGGCTGAGTTAAAACAGAAATAGGGAGGAAATATCTGAGACTCAAATTTTTACATGTTTAAGTTTCCTGCTATATATCATTTCCTTTCTTTACTATGGTGTTGTATCAATGTCTCTGCCGTGTTTTGAATCAGGGATGTGAAGCAAACATGATAGCAACTACCCTACAGTTATGCATTTCCAAATGCAGTCTTGTATTACTTTCCACGCTAAATGTTTTCAGCTTTGTTTCCTGTGGGGAGTTTGCCCAGCCTGTCTGCATCTGCTTGGGTTTCCTCTGGATACTCCCACAGTCCAAAGATGTGTGGGTTAGGTGGATTGGTCATGTTAATATTGTAGTGTCCAGGGATATGCAGGCTACGTAGATTAGCCATTGGAAATATGTGGATACAGAGAGGGGGTGGATCTGGGTGGAATGCTCTTTGGAGGGTCAGTGTAGACTTGATAGGCTGAATGGTCTGCTTCCATATTGGATGATTTTGATGGATTGGTGATCAGATTTTTATGGTGTATTAAGCCTTGACCATCTTGCCATTGTTGTTTTCCTCTGCCTTTGCTTGTTCTGCCATTGAAGATTTTCGTTTTCAGACACATTGGTTTGGCCACTTTTGGAAAATTGTGTGCAATTCTGGTCTCCCTCCTACAGGAAAGATTTTGTGGAACTTGAAAGGATTTACAGAAAAGATTTACAATGATGTTGCTGGGGTTGGATGGTTTGCGTTCTTGGGAGAAGCTGAATAGGCTGGGGCTATTTTCCTGGAGTGTCGGAGGCTGAGGGGTGAGCTTGTAGAGGTTTATAAAATTATGAAGGGCATGGATAGGGTAAATAGACAAGGCCTTTTCCCTGGGTTGGGCGAGTCCAGAACTAGAGCAGGGTGAGAGGGGAAAGATTTAAAAGGGACTGAGGGCTAACTTTATCACGCAAAGCATGCTGCATGTATGGCAGTATAGAGGTGGGTACAATTACAATATTTAAAAGGCACCTGAATGGGTAAATGAATAGGAGGGTTTCGAGGGATATGGGCCAAGTGTTGGCAAATGGACTAGATTAATTTAGGATATCTGGTCAGCATGAACAAGTCAGACTGAAGGGTCTGTTCTCATGCTGTTAATCTCTATGACTATGACAAATGCACACATTCCTTTGCTTCCCACAATGTCCTGACATACACTTGATCAGATCAATGGATTTGTCTATCTTTATGCATTTTAAGACCTCCAGCACCTTCTCTTCTATAATGTGAACTGTTTTCACGTCTTCACTTGAAAAAGAAGTCTGTAAGATGTTTCTGCTTCATTTGAGAGATTTTGGTGTAATTTCTTTCTTTTCCTTTAGTCTAGGCTAAATAATGTTGCACAGATGGGGACCAGAACTGGGGATTCCCAGTCGAGCCAGCAGGGTCTGGTGTAGCATTTCGATCTTAGTTTATTTTTGAAAATCAGTGCTATTATGAACACTGGCAAGATTCTGAAAGCAGCTGATAGCCACAATGAATTATTAGAGTATCCACAGTGCCATTGCAGGATTTTAAAGAAAGAATCAAAAGTTCATTGCTAAGAAATGTTATAGTCAGTGTATATTAAACCTTACATCTGCAAACAGGTTTAGATGTTCATATCAATGCTTTGATCCCACTTTAGTGCAGAGATAATAAATTGAACTGTAAGGTTAGTCAGTTTGAATAAGCTGCATGCACCTTTTCTCATGAGCTAATAAATCCCTCAAGTTCATTCCTTACTGAACAACACATTCAACCTTCATCAATATCACAAAACCTGCATTGAATTATAATATATTGCCATTGCACAACTATCAGGTCACAGCAAGTGGAGAAATAACTGAAGAAAATGTCAGAAAATCAAAAGAGCAAGCAGATCAAATTTTAAGATCTTTCTGCCTCAACAGGACACAAATTCTCATGAAGCAGCTTTGCTGAAGCAAACCCTCATTGTCCTGTCAACTGTTCAATTTGTATATCATTTTCATTATTTTCAAACTTTCCTGAAACATTTAGAAATGGTCAGTTAAGTGCAGAATGTTTTAAATGCAATTGCTGTGTGGATTACATATTCTTAATCATTGAATCCCAGTAGTACAGATAGAGGCCACTGAGCTCGTCAAATGTGCACTGACCCTCCAAAGAGCATCCCACTCAGATCTTCTTCCTGTCATCCTACATTTACCATGGCTATACCACATGGGCTTCATATCCATGAGCACTACAGGGCAACTCAGCATGGCCAATCTACCTAACTTGCACACCTTGGACTGTCAGAGGAAACCAGAGCACCTAGAGCAAACCCACACTGACATGGAGTGAAGATGCAAACTCCACAGACAGTTGCCCCAGGTTGGAATTGGACCCAGGTCCCTGGCACTGTGAGGCAGCAGTATCAGCCACTGTGCCACCCTGATTTTTCGTGTAAAGTCAGCATATGTTTCACATCAGTATTTATAGTGAAGAAAAGCATGGAATCTATGTTACTTGGGAAATAAATAATAACGACATGGAAACAGTTCACATTACAGAAGAGGAGGTGCTGGAGGTCTTAAAATGCATAAAGATAGACAAATCCAGTGATCTGATCAAGTGTATGTCAGGACATTGTGGGAAGCAAGGGAAGAAATTGTGGGAACTCTAGCAGAAATATTTGTATCATCTACAGCCACAGGTGAGGTATCAGAAGACTGGAGGGTGGCTTATGTTGTGCTTTTATTTAAGCAAGGCTGCAAGGAAAAGCCATGGAACTATAGATTGGTGAGTCAGATGTCAGTGATGGGTAAGTTGGAGATTCTTGGAAACGGGATTCAAATGCTTTTGGAGAGGCAAGGACTGATTAGAGATAGTCAGCATGGCTTTGGGAATGGGAAATCATGTCTCACAAACTTAATTATGGTTTTTGAAGATATGACCAAGAGGATAGATGAGGCCAGAGTGGTAGATGCTATCTGTAAGGGCTTTACGAAGATCTTTGACAAGGTTCCACATGGTAGACTGGTTAGTAAAGTTAGATCACCATGAATTCAAGGAGAGCTACCAACTGGACACAAAATTAGCTTGATGCTCGGAGAGTGTGGTAGTAGAGGGTTGTTTTTTGTACTGGGTCGACTGTTGTTTCTCATTTAAATAAATGATTTGGATAAAAGTATAGGTGGCATTGTTAGTAAGTTTATAGTTGACGCCAAAATTAGTAATATAGTAGACTGTGAAGACAGTTATCTAAAAGCACACGGATCTTGATCAGTTAGGCTAATGGGCTGTGGAGTGGCAGATGGAGTTTAATTTGGATATCTGGGAGACATTACATTTTGGTAAGACAAACTAGACCAGGAATTACATGATTAATGGTAGGACCCTGTGGAGTGTTGACGAACAGAGAGACTTGAGGGCACAGGTGCATTGTTCCTTGAAAGTGGCACCACAGGTTTACAGGGTGGTGAAGGTGGCATTTTTCATGCTTGTCTTTGATTGATCAGAGCATTGAGTGGAGGAGTTGGGACATTGAAGCTGTACAGGACATTGGTAGGTTCACTTGGAGAACTGCGTACAGTTCTTGTCACTCTGCTAGAGGAAGGATGTTATTAAATTAGAAAGCGTGCAGAAAAGATTTACAAGGACATTACTGGGACTGGAGGGTTTGAGGCATAAAAGAGACTAGGTAGTCTGGAATATTTTTCCCTCGAGTGTACAATATTGAGGGGGTGACCTTATGGAGGAATATAAAATCATATAAGGCATAGATAAAGTGAATAGCGAAGGTGTTTTGCCTCGAGTAGGGGAGTTCAAAACTAGAGGGCATAGTTTTCACATGAGACAGGAAGGATTTAAAAGTGACATACAGTGGATGGTGCATTATGAAATGGGCCACTCGAGGAACTGGAAGAGGCAAGTACAGTTACATTTAAAAAACATTTGGACGGGTACATGAATAGGCCAAGTTTGGAGGGATATGGGCTACATGCATATAAATGTGAACAGTTTAGTTTGGGAAACCTGGTCAGCATGGGTGAGTTGGACTGAAGGGTCTGTTTCTTTGCTGAATGACTCTCTGACTATGATCAATGTAAAACTGATCTCAAAATGGAACATTATATCTGATGTTGTGTTGGAAGGTTCTAGGCCAGGCTTCACACAAGATCAATGTTGTGTTAAAACTATAGTTGGACTGTCCAAACACCTTCCAGTATCCTTTTCTTTTCCTGTCAGATATCAGTTGAAATCAAGCAAGTGAAGACCTTGCTATCAGAGCAGATATGTTTTTTTTTCCATCTCCGTCAGGGAATGATGATTTACAGAGATTTGTATGCTGAACTAATAAATATGGGATGCAGTCCAAGTCACTCTATTTAACAAACGCATAGTATGTTAAGATAAAAATAAATATAGTTTAAGCAGTTTGAATAGGTGGACTTGGCTTATATTTATTCAATTTGGCAGGAATTGGCAAGACCGAGCAGAAAATTAAAAGTAAGGCATTTTAATGTAACTCCTTGTACTGGTTTAAAGAATATTGCACTTGAAGCAATTTCAGCCCAAATTGGCAATTTCCCAAATTAAACTAATCACCATCATGTATTGCTACAAAGTGGGCTGTTGCAAATTGAGGTGGTTCTAAGCTTCTAGCCTATTTTTAGGCCTGGGAGATTTATCCGTAAGTTAGAACAAAGGCAAAAATATTTCAACTCAGTTGTCCAGGGACCCACCAGGGGTCTGGGTTTGACTAATATGGCATGGAAACATACCCTTCGGTCCAACTTGTCCCTGCCGACCAGGTATCCTAAATAAATCTAGTTCCATTTGCCAGCATTTAGCCAATGTCTCTCTAAACTCTTCCTATTTTTAAGCCCACACTTATAAATAAAGTGGTTGTACCCCCAGCCTCCACCACTTACTCTGGCAGCTCATTCATTTTACACACCACTCTCTGTATGGAAAGGCTACCCCTTAGGTCCCATTTAAATCTTTACTCTGTCACCTTAAATCTATGCCCTCTAGATTTGGACTCCCCTACCATGTGAAAAAGACCTTGGCTATTCACCCTATCCATGCCCGTCATGATTTTATAAACCTCCATAAGGTCACCCCTCAGCCTCCAATGCTTCAGCGAACATAACCCCAGCTTTATCAGCCTCTCCCAATATTCCAAACCCTCCAACCTTGCAACATCCTTGTAAATCTTATAAAACATTTACAACCATGGCATGTCTCAAAGCTCTTTACAGTCAATTAATCCATTTTGTGGTATTGTCGCTGTTATATTCAATAGCCAATTAGCCCATTGCAAACATGGTAATAGCCAGAAAATTTGTTTCTGAGATGTTGAGTGAGAGATGGTCAGAGACATCTATAATGCTTGTCTTTAAAACACTGCAATGGATCTCAGGGAGATGAGATCTCAGTTTGAAGTCACAACAAAAAGATCTCACCTCCACCAACTGTGCTGCATTTGGACATCAGACTTGATTTTTGTACACATGAACTGGTGTGAATATTGAAGAAACAAGACTTCTACCAACTTTAGAACCAGATCTTAAAGCCTTTATTTTAGTTTAAAGTTGACCAAGAATGTAATGGCATGGTCTGAATCATTTTACTAAAAGTCATTTTCAAATAATTAGAATTGCATTATTCATAGGTAGAAACGCAGACTGATGAAAATAATTTTTCGCATTTGACTAATTTTTATCTCAATAAAGAAAGCAGTAACAAAATTACCATGATTATATCAACGAATGTTTTTACTTCAAACCTTTTAAAAATAATTGACCTAAGACACAGCCTGATTTGCATTGAATTTTCTTTTCCCATGTTCCCTGAAATGCAAATATGTTTGAACAAAAACTCAATAGAGAACTTCTGCTCAAAACTGTTGCCATTTTCAACACTGCTCACCAACTGCACCAGAAGCAGAAATTCTGAGAAGTATAATTTATTGCATCCATTCATTTGCCAAGCACAATATGGAGTGCAAATAGCAGTGGCTGTTGCTTATGCTGATTGTTTCTTGCAGCCAAGCTCAGAACTGCAAACTGGCAAAGCTTGAATAATACTTATAAATCCCACAGCAAAGACCTCACTGCTTCTGTCGGTTCTCTTTGTCCCCCAGAAGATTCTGTACTTGAGGCTGGTTGGATTTCAGATCTGTCCAATTAGGAGAAAATCAGATAGCTTTGTGTCATGAGTTGTGTCCCCGAGGAATTTTATTGAGACTGGCCAGACCTATTTAGTGACCTGTATCAGCCATCAGTACTGATGAGACTCATTACTTTCTAAAGATCTTCTGGCTTTTTAATATTACATATGAAATGTTTAAATAAAAGGCAAAATCAAAGGTTATCTTGAACAAGTCACGCTCTTACGATTGCATGTGAGAATGTGGGGAAATGAAATAGTGAGTATAGCAAATTGTAATGATTAAAATGGGTACAAAAACATATACACCTGTCAAATTGTTTTTCAGTCCAGCACTTCAGCATAGCTTAACAAAAGGAAGGAATAGGGTTACTTGAACTTGCTATGGTGATCTCCATGTTCTACCCACCACCTCATTTGCATGGCAAGATGCCAGGATTGAGGCAGCTGCAGATCAATGTATGAACAAAACAATACAGGAGACACCGCGGTGTTACTAAATCACCTTCTGTTTAGTCCAAGAACTGTGCAGTTTGGGTGGCATGGTGGCTTAGTGGTTAGCCCTGCTGTCTCACCGTACAAGGGACTCAGGTTCAATTCCACCCTTGTGTAATTATCAGTGTGGAGTTTTCATCTTCTCCCCATGTGGGCATGGGTTTCCTCCCAATGCAAAGATGGGCAGGTTAGATGGTTTGGCCATGCTAAGTTGTCCAGGGATGTGCAGGCGAGGTGAATTGGTCATGGGAAAATACAATTGCATCGGGATGGGGTAGGGAGAATCAGTCTGAGCGGGGTGCTCTTCAGAGGGTCAATGTGGATTCGATGGGCCAAATGGCCTACTTCCACACTGTTGTGATTCTCTGAGTTATGACACTTTTTCAAAATGCTGAACAAAAAAACTCCATTTTCTTTGCAGAGTCAACCACATTCAGTTTTACACCCTTTCATAAGGAATTTCAATTCATTGCATTTCCTCTTGACACTGAACCTTTTATTAAATGATATCACTGGTGTACTTTAAAATAATTAACACCGTCTTTCAAAATTTCAAACTCAATATTCTGTGGTTTAACACGAAATGATTATCCAAATTCAAAGTGATCCTAATTAGAACACCTCAGATCTGGTGATGGTCACAAATGCCAAATTGGAGTCCTTTTGGATTTTGGATGACATACAGAGGCTGTTTCTGCTAAATGCATTTCTTGTTTGTTCTTGAAGTGCTAACCAAAAGCCGTATTGGACAAAAACAATGCTTGAGCATCACGTTCAGCAAATCCAAAATTCACAATCACATCCGAATTATACATTCAAACGTCAAAGCAGTTTATGGATATAAAACCTACTTCAGTGTTTCACTACTTCAAGAAAATATGTGTTTTTTTGGATAGAGATTCTTGTTGGGTCATGAAAATATCAACTTTTATAGAATCATGGAGATGCACAGCACGGAAATGGACCCTTCAGTCCAACTCATCCATGTCGACCAGATATCCTGGATTAATCTAGTCCTATTTGTCAGCATTTGGCCCATATCCCTCTAAACCCTTCCTATACATATACCTATCCAGATGCCTTCTAAATGTTGTAATTGCACCAGCTTCCACCACCTCCTCTGGTTGCTCATTCCAAATATGCACCACCCTCTGTTTTAAAAAGTTTCCTTTAGGTCCCTTTTGAATCTTTCCCCTCTCACCCTGAACTTAAGCCTCTCATTCTGGATTCCCTCACCCTAGTGAAAAGACCTTGTCTATTTACCCTATCCATGCCCCTCATGATTTTATAAACCTCTATAAAGGTCACCCCTCAGCCTCCAACACTCCAGAGAAAACAGTGCCTCCCTATAGCTCAAACCCTCCAACCATGGCACCGTCCTTGTAAATGTTTTCTGAACCCTTTCAAGTTTTACAGCATCCTAACAAAAGGTTGTTTTGTCACCTTCTTTCTGAGTGTAGAGTCGGAGTCAGTCATTCAGCGCAGAAACAGACCCTTTGGTCCAACCATTCCATGCCAACCATAATCCCAAACTATTTTATCTACACTTGCCTGCACTTGGCCCATACCCATCCAAATATTTCTTATTCGTGTACTTATCTAAACGTCGTTTCGACATTGCAACTGTACCCACATGCACTACTTCCTCTGGAAGCTCATTTCACACACAAACCACTGACTAAAAAAAATGCTCCTCATGTCTTTTTTAATGCTTTCTCTTCTCACATTAAAAATGTGCCCCCAGTCTTGAAATATCCCACCTTAGGGAAAAGGCGCCTGCCATTCACCTTATCTACATCCCTCATGTTTTTATAAACTTCTGTAAGGTCACGTCTGAACCTCCCATGCTCCAGTAAAACAATCCCAGCCTCTCCTTATAATTCAAATCTTCCATACAGCATAAGAACTGCTTACAGTACAGCAGCCAACATGACTCCAAATCTCTACAGAGATTCTTCAGCTGGTTGCCAAGTTGAGGGAGTAACCGAAAGAGCTACCAGTTCCCTGATTATCCAGACTTCCCAGTGGTAGCCGCCCAATATATGCCAGAATGAATGGGAACCATAACTTCCAGTGGAGAGATTTGTACCTAAAAATCTACAACATCATTTGGAGGCTCACAATCCTAATAAGGGGGTGGGGTCCAATTGACCACTGTCCAGTCCAAAACCCCATAAAACTGATCAAAGATGCATTTTGACAGACTGAACCAATATGTCATATACATTTCATTTCATTTCATTTATATCAGGATTACTGATTTTGAAGCTTCCCCCCCCCCCCCACCTCCCTCCCTCTTCTGGGTAATAGTGGCATCAAATTACCAAAAAAAATGACTTTGCTCCCCATTTTAGATCTGGTCTTATTTTCCAGATGCCATTTTGCCAGCCCTCAGTTGGCAGGCTGGGAAGGTGGGAGTAAACTTCCAGTCAGCTGCATTGAGTAGCAGCATTTCCTTTGTCAGCCAACTGGAAACGGATGCTCAATTCAACCATCCAAAAGCCTAACCAGATGTGTCTCACCCTGCACCACTCGCATTTGACAGGAACAGAATGACCCTCTGTTACAGGAAGAGTCCAACAGCTGCGTGGAGATGATGCCAACACTGGAAAAATTGGTTTTACAAACACCAGTGACTGCAAGCGTAGCCCAAGTAGAGGGGGAAGATACAATTGTATATCACCCCCATGAAGGTGACACCAAAAAGGAGGTATCTTCTTATTCTTCTGGCAGCCACAACCTCTCCTGATAGAAGTTCCAGGCTTGCTGGACTGCTGGCTCTCTGTGCTGACAGTGTAGAAAGCCAAGATTAGGGTGGTGCTGGAAATGATGATTCCTGATGAAGGTCTCCTGCCCAAAGCTTCGATTTTCCTGTTTTTCCGATGCTGCCTGACCTGGTGTGCTTTTCCAGCACCACACTCTCATCTCTGATCTCCAGCATCTGCAGTCCTCACTTTTGCACAGCGTAGAAAGCCATCCCACCATCTTTAATTGTTTCCACTCTCTATTCCTTTCAGAGAAATTTCTGTCCTCTGTTCAAATCTCCTGACAATTCTTCATGGCTCATTTTGCACTTCTGCTGAAGTCTAATTTTATATCCAACATTTTCTCATTTTGTAGCTTTTGTTCTGATTCTTTTACATAATCAGTTTCTTTTCCTCTCTGTCATGAGGATCAAATTATATTAGCTTCTCACTCTAATTTTGTGCTATTTTGAAATCAGGGAGCAAAATTTCGACAAAAACTTCAATAACATTTCAATCACCTGACCCCCATATGGTTCAGACCATTGTGTAGCACTGAATCATCATTCTCAGGAGAAAGTACATTCGAATTTTCAATCAGATGCTAACAGTATCTGACAAGCATTAGTATTTTTTTAAGAAAAGCACACTAAACACACTTAGGTTTAAAGCAAACTTATTTAATAATTAAACTGTGAAGAATTGGATTTCAACTGGGACAGCAATTATTCAGGCATGTTTAACAGTTACAACATTATCCATAATGCACAGAAGTTTATTTAGGGAACAGAATGCAGGACACAGAGTACCATATAGAGTGAAGGCTGAATGTTGTCATCAGTTTTTTTGGATCTCAGATGGCTGCCTTGGCAATGTAAAAATGATGACAGCAGCAGCTATACAGAGAAGGTTGCCATCTACTTAAATTAAATATTAACACAGATGATGAGGAGGTAGCGGAATTCAGAAAATTCATACAGCCAGGCAGCAAATACTTTGGCATATCTTGTCTTTGGCAACTCTTTGAGAGAGGTATTCCACTAGTATCACTTCCTTCCTCCTTCCCAATAGCCCTACATTTCCCCTTATCACATGTTCATCCAATTTTCTTCTCAAAGTCATAACTAAATTATCCATAGGTGACCTTCCAGTGACTTCTCACACATAGCACATGTACATCAAGGAAGTGCTTCTCGTCTTACTTTTTCAGTCCTTTTATCAATAATCTCAAATCCATGTCCTCTGATTGCTGATTCTCCTGCCAGTGGAAATAGCTTCTTCTTATTTACACTCCATAATTTTGAACATCTTTCTTCCATTTTCCTGAATACCTTATGCTCTTAGAAAAACAAGTCCAACTTCTTTCATTTAACCTTTAACTTAAAATCCTTATCCGTTGGTCTGTTCAAGTAAATCTCCTCTGCAGCTTAGCCACAGCACCTTTGAGTTCATGTTAGCACAATTCGAATTGAGTGACATGAATCTTCGAGCAAGCCACACTCAATGACTGGCTAGATGATTTCAGTTCAAGCCTGTATCACTTAGCATTGCTACAATCCACAAGCTGTTTCTTCTGCCTTGTACTCATGGATTATTTCTTTGTTTGGTGGACAATAATTCCAGGTCTTTTTTTTTAAAAAAAACTTCCAAATCCTAGCTGAGTCAGGAAGCAATGATGAGGAGATCGCCCTTGAGTTTTAGTATGGCATACTTGAGAGTCATAGAGATGTACAGCATGGAAACAGACACTTTGATTCAACTTGTCCATGCCAACCAGATATCTTGAACTAATCTAGTCCCATTTGCCAGCATTTGGCCCATATCTCTCTACATCCTTCCTACTCATATACCCATCTGGATGCCTTTTAAATATTGTAATTGTACCAGCCTCCACCATTTCCTCTGGCAGTTCATTTCATAAACACGCTACCTTCTGCGTGAAAACATTGCTCCTTGGGTCTCTTTTAAATCTTGCCCCATCACCTTAAATCTATTACCTCTAGTTATGGACTCCCCTACCCTGGGGAAAAGATTTTGAGTGTTCATCTGATTTTTGCCTCTCATGATTTTAGAAATCTCCATTAGGTCATCCCTCAGCCTCCGACACGCCAGGGAAAATAGCCCCAGCCTATTTAGCCTCCCGCTGTAGCTCAAATATTTGAAGTACAAGGGTTGTGTAAACAAATCAATCGGTTGAATTGGTTGGGCTGAGGACAGGAAAATATCACATAAAACAATGTTCACTTGAGCTAAAAGGTACTCTCAAGATCCTTGAAACCTGCAGAAAACACCTCTGTTAAATAATGACTGAGTTTTCCAGTAAATAATGATAGGATTGCAGGTATTCTGTCTTTGCCCCTGAAGAACTATTCATTCAAAAGAGACTTATTTGGAAGGTTGACAAAGATTCATAATCAAATATCTGTAAGTATGAGACAGAAAATAAATATTGGTCATGATTTTTAAAGATTAATTGATTGCTGGTAGTATGACCAGATGGAATTGTAGCTGAGTGTTAGAATGATGGTACATTGCAGACCCACGCAGTATTCTGGGTGTGAATTTCTCAGCTGCTGAAGCCATGAGCTTCTGATCTCATAACGCAGACCCAGATTACACTGCACATTCCTGCTACAGAAAGTCCAATATTGACTCCTCTCTGCAACAAGGAGAAAGTGAGGACTGCAGATGCTGGAGAGCCAGAGTGGAAATGTCTGGCACTGGAAAAGCATGGCAGGTCAGGCAGCATCCAAGAAGCAGGAGAATCAATGTTTCGGGCATAAGCCCTACACCAGAAACGATGAAGGGTTTATGCCCGAAATGTCGATTCTCCTGCTCCTTCGATGCTGCCTGACCTGCCATGCATTTCCAGCACCACACTTTGACTCCTCTCTGCAACAAGACTTTAAAACACAGTTCAGGACATAGTATGCTCTTGGTTATGGATACAATTAATAAAATAATCTGTGTGACATCAATATAGCCAACAGCCTGAAGAGAATTGACAGTCATCTCTAATTTGCACCAGGAAATGGGAAGCATTGAATATGCAGCTGAACATATCCCTCAGGCAAATTTCACTGAGAGTGGGAATAATGTTAGTCTGACCTGTTCCATAAAGGAAATTGAGAAGATTGAGAGACATGCTGGCTTTATCAAATTTACTATTTATTGAAAACAGGGGAAGATAAGTGGAAAATTTGCATTCCATCCATTAAACAAAATTAAAGTTTCCCTATCACTGTGGAGATCTGCAACCATCAGTTTGGGCTAAAATCCAGATCTGACCTTTCTCATGCACACACAATGTTCAAAGTTACTTGTGCTAATTATTATTATTGGATGTTCTGCTGGTGGTAAAAATACATATACCATTTTGAAAATTATTGACCTTTGATGTTGGAATGTCTTTCCAAGTATTGGAGAATAAATGTATGTTGTCAAGGTCTGACCAGAAACTCAAATGGATTAACCCATTAAAATGCAAGCATTACATTTTCAGATGACAGACTGTCAGACTTTCATCATGTCCATTGGTTGACATAATGCCCTTAATGGGTTCTGGTTCACCTCTGAGTGTGTCTAATTCTTGTTAGAATGGGAAAGTGCAGAAGAAGTTCACAAGATTGTGTCCCAGCTTAAAGCATCCAGGGAACAAAAAGAACTTTACAATTTAATGTCAGAGGGTGACTCACATGTTGAGAAGATCGCTTTTGAATTCTATTTCTATTGCAGTCCTCACATCGCATCGTAGTATTCTGAAAACACAGTCTGGAGTAGCATTGCATTTCAAAATGTCATGGTGCTCATTGTTTGAGGCATGTTAAGATAAAGTACTCTATATCAGTGTGAGCATTATTAGATGAGTCAAAGAGTCAAGCTGAGTCAACTGAGTTGTGGCTAACTTGATCACATCTTTTATATTCACACGAGAGGCCAGCCTGGAGTCTCCCTCAGTACCAACATCACTCAGCAGTCTGACTTCTGATTCAGATGTGAGTGTACGATCAACTGAACCACGGCTAACATAAAAAGACATAATTGTACAGCTATCTAAAAGCATAGGCAAGCAGTCAAGTTTTAAGGGTGTCTGAAAGGTAGAGAGGCTGAGAGAACATGCCAGAGTTTCCAGATGGAAGCAAAGCTGCCAGTGGTGAAATAAATGGAGTGCTGGATGCTCATGAGGCCACATTTGGAGAAATACTGAGTTATTGGAGGAGGCTACATAGATAGGGAGGGATGAAACCATAAAGTGATTTGAAGACTGGGATGAGAATTTTTAAAAATTAAGCTGCTACCCAATCAGGAGCCCAAGTCAGAGAGTGAACACAGACTTACTGCAAGTTCTGACATGGACAGCAGAGTGCTGGGTGAGCTGAAGTTTATAGAAGGTGGAAGCTAGGAGGCCAGTAAGGAGAATTCTGGAATAGTTGAGTTGGGAGGTGACAAAACCAGGGATAAGAGATTTCAACAGCAGTCAGCTGACACAGAGGCAGAATTGGGCAATACAAGGAAACAGAGATTGTTGTGGTGACTGAAAACAATGGCCTTGGAGTTTCCAGATATTAATTTGGAGGAGTTCATGATTCAGCCCAGAATGGAAAAAGGTTTGCAGGGTTGGTCAGAGAATCAGAAGAGAGACAAGCAGTGTGACAAATCTTGGAAGGGTCAACAAAGAGGGCTGATGCCAACTTTGAATTATTGTCTTTCTCTTTTCCATTGTTAGTTGGAGAGCTGTTCAATAGCGAGAAATTTGGACAGCTTGTATATTGGGATCACCAATATCAGGGCTCATAGTAGAAGCAGTAATGCAGAGACTTGAATAATCTGCCCTCCCATCTATCCAACCCAAACTTTGGGTCTGCTACGACCACTGTCTGACCTCACTGCCGGAGATAAAAAAGAATCCATTAACATTTAAATCAAGCTTTTACAAATCTCCGTTTTGAAGTAAACCAACAATATTAACATGAAGTAGAGTGGCAGGTGAGCACACGGACAGAAAAACATCTAATTCTCTCACTCCTTCAAGGTTCAAAATGACACCTTTGTGTCACAAAATGGAAAAAAATTAGAGGAAACACACCACACCAATAACAATATCCTGATAGATATAAAATTCATAAAACAGCAGCAGAATGACTCCCATTCCTAGACATGACAGTTGAACATACAGTTAACTGAGAGCTTCAAACTAGCATCTAGAGAAAAACAACAAACACAGACCAAATACTTAACTTCAGAAGAAATCATCCAAACACCCATAAACAGAGCTGCACCATGACATTATTTCAATGAGCTACATCACGCTGCAACACCCAAGAACTGAAAAAAAAAGAAGAAACATATCTATACAGTGTTTTCAACAGAAACGGGTACCCAATAAACACAGATTCCTCAGAAGCAAACCGAAACAACCAGACACAACGCAACCAAAATTATGGCCACATCACTTTACATCAAAGACATATCAGAAATCATTTTCAGACTACTCATACCCCTTAGCGTTATGGTCGCCCACAATCATACCAACACACTTAAACAGCAATTAATGAACCTAAAGGATCCATTAGATACTACCAGCAAAACTAACATAATTTACAAGATACCATGCAAGAACACTACATTGGACAATCTAGCAGGAAATTTGCCACCAGAATACGTGAACATCAACTGGCCAAGAAAAGACACGTCCCACTATCACTAGTTTCCATACATACAGACAAAGAAGGACAATGTTTTTACTGGAACAACACACATATCCTAGGACAGGTGAAACAAAGACCGGCACAAGAATTCTTAGAGGCATGGCATTCTAACCAGAACTGCATCATTAAACACATTGATTTAGATCCTTTCTACCTTTCCTTGAAAAAAAATCCGAAATGACATCACCCACCTTAAGAAACCATGACCTATAAATCGAGAGGCGGGACATACCACTAGCGCTTCACCAGAGACTCTCAATGATGACATTACCTATTATGGTGAAGAAACATCTGAAAACAATCCTTCAAGCTCATTGAGCTAACTTACACACTTAACATCAACTGGAGCCACAAATCTTCTCGAAAGGTATTAGTTTGTATATCTTTTGGGCAAGCTGTCCTTGTGGGACTCACCACTGGTAGGAAGCACATGCACCTATGGGCCAGCCCTCCCTCAGACTGATCCAACTTGGGTTGGTGAAACAGTTGGGATACAGGCTAAGGGGCAATTGGTTAATGCAGCTTAGGAAAATGAAGTTTTAAACAAGAAGGAACATGACACCACAACTCTCCAGATAGAGATGAGGGTACAAATTCTTTAACAGCCATGCTGAATTTGATCTTGTGCTCTCTGAATTATTAATCTGGTAAATTAAATACAACACCACTCTCTCATACAGTGCAAGCCAGAGTGAAGTTGTTCAGGACACACAGGGAAAGTAAAATATATTATTCACTGATTCCAACTGCTCTCATTGTCCTGTCAGCCTGTGAATACCTTTTGGTTTCCACCCTTCAATACCCAATTCTCTTGATTACAATTAGTGAATGCCACAACACGACACCATTTGGCTGGTTGGTTTTTAGAAGTGCCTGACTCAAACATCTCACCAAAAAGACTCCCGCTACATGCATGCTCTCACAGAAATGTCAGCAGTAGTGAAGCCTTCAGTTTATGGACTGAGATTCAAATCTACACCCTGCTAACTCAATATCTAAGCAAGCAGCCAGCTGAGTGCTTAAGAAAGTCAAAAGGGGCATCAAGGCTTTAGACAATGAGCTATTTCTGCTATCAGTCTAAGCTAAAGCCAATACACAAATGAAATGACACCTTTTAAATTAAATAAAAGGTTTTGGCTGAATAAAAACTGACACTGCATTGAAATTAGATAAAAACACATTATGTTGTTTTACTGTTGGGTAATATTGAGCATTATACTACTTTACTCTTATGCCACGGTGACTCAATGGTTAGCACTGCTGTCTGCTAGTGCCACTGACCTGGATTCAATTCCACACTTGGGTGACTATCTGCGTGGAGTTTGCACATTCTCCCTGTATGTCTGTGGGTTTTTGCCTGCAGTCCAAAGATGTGCAGGTTCAGTGGATTGGCCATGTTAAATTGCCCATATTCTCCAGGGGTGTGTAGGTTAGGTTGATTAGCCAGAGGAAATGGAGGGTTATAGGATAGGATGCTCTTTGGAAGGTCAATGTAGATTTGATAGGCTGAATGGCCTGCTTCCATACTGTGGGGCTTCTATGATTTTGTCTACTCTAAATTCAACCACCTGATGAAGCACTCCGAAAGCTAGTGCTTCCAAATAAACCAGTTGGACTATAACCTAGTGGTGTGTGATTTTTAACTAAATTCAAAGACTTCCTGCTGTGATACTGGTCCCAGTGCTTGAGAACCAGCTTGTCAGACTGAAAAAATCTGAAGAACATTACAGGTGCATTGGAATTAGACAGAAAGCAAGTTGCCACAAGCAGCTAAACTGGCAAGCTGTAGTCCCAATCGTTAATTCTAATCACACAATGGGTAACTCCGACACATTGAAAAGAAACTTCACCACCACTGTCTGGGCTCACTACCTGAGATCAAAAGGAATCCATTAACATTTCAATCAACCTTTCACAAATCTCCTTTTTGAAGTAAAACGAATATTATTAACATGAAGTAGAGTGGCAAGTGAGCACACGGACAGAAAAAAACATCTATTTTCTTCACTCTGTCAAGGTCTTATCAGCACTCAAAAGGTTAAAATAAAGCAAACTTAATCTCTTGAGACTGGTGTCCTGGTTTCATTGTACATAACCAGGGAAAGAAGACACATTCCCACTGCAATCTCATTATTCCAGCATACACAGCATTGTCTCTCAAGGCAGATCATATCGCAAGACTCATCACCGTGTCAAGCACTCAACAATCAACTCAACTACCCTAATTCCCCATCCCCAGCATTCAATAGCTAAGCTGGATTTTTTTTCTCCAAAAAGAGCATCAACAGTCAACATTCTTTTTAAACAAGACAGTCTCATATATAGCTGGAAGTCAAAAGACAGATGATTTACTTTTAATTTCAAAATTTATTATATATGAACCACACTCATTTTATAAACCCTGAATTTAATGTGAAAAGCCGACAGAATGTGTTGCTAAAATAAGTACAATGTGTGATTCATATGCAACTGAGACTGCTATTGAATTTTATAAAAGCCATCACACTTTTTTCTCATTCAGTCACAACACATATTGCTTCTTTGTTATAGAAAACATCCTATTTCTCAATAGTACTGCACTATCAATGAGGTTTGGCACCAGACCTGGCTCTGTGAAGGTCAGTACTGTTTGCACTGTTGTACTTCTATGGAGTTTACATCCTGTACTTGCAGGTAGACTTTTTTTTTGTTTTGCATCCACTTGGTTTTATTAATATAAATAAATCTTGAGCCTCAATAGAGCATTCACCAACCACAAGTACAGACAATCAAAAACCAAATATAACATGAAACCTCTTGACTTGTTTAAATGCTTTAACCAAACAATGTCAAACAGGAATGCCTCCCTCTTATGTTATGCGTCCCTATTAAGTTATTGGCCCTTATTCTACATTTGGAGCTTATTGGCAGTAATGCAGCCCAGTGAATTGCAAAATAAATGTACCATGTCATAATCCACCATAAGTCAGGAAGGAAATAGATCTCCAACCACAATTTTCCAACCTGTGACTTTCATAGGATGTGGAGTTCTTGCAGAAGTAGCATTCAGTACACATTATTAATTGCCCTGAAGGAATCATCCTCTTGAACTGCTGCTGTCTCTGGTGTGTGAGGACATCAATATTGTTAAGGAGAGTTCCAAGATTTTGGCCTAGTGATAGTGAAGGAACAGTGACATATTTCTGGATGGTTTATGGGTTGGTGAAACTTGCTGTCGATGATGTTACAATGCATCAGCTGTTCTATCAATCTAAATAGTAGAAATAATGGTTCTGGAAGACATGGAAGATACCTGGGCGAGTTGTTGCAAAATATCTTGTTGGTAGAAAACACTGCTGCCGCTAGGAGTCAATACAGAAGGGAATGAACACTGGAAGTTGCAAACAGGATGCCAAATAACCAGGCTGTTTTATCTTAGCTGGATCTGAAAAAGCGTCACTGGTGGGATTATAGCCTATGTCCCCAGAATATTAGCCTGGAGCTTATAAGCTTTTCATTACTTTTCCATTAATATTACCATGACTCCAACTCTTCCCCTGAGAGAAAGACAAAAGGAAGCCCTTTCTAAAACACCAAAGAGAACTTGAATACCGGCGGTTTGTTTTGCTACTTTCAATTTGTAAAATTTGGGCACAGAACTGTATGGAATTAGAATCCTCAAAGAGATGGATTTTTAAAAAGAAATGAACTTCCTTTCAACCAGTGGAAATAGCCAAAGGACACACTTTACATGTCATGCTTCTCTTACAAGTGTGGCATGTCTTAGAACTCTTCTTGATTTTCAATGTCCTTCTGCATAGCATTAAGTGAACAAGTCCAAATGTTTCTTCTGACCATACCAGCTCAACATCCAACGTCCTCCAAAAATCATTTCATTTGGCCTGAGTCTTCCAGATCCAATTTTCATCAAGGTAAATCATTATTCCTTAAAATTCCCAAGCTACTATCAAATCTATCATCTTCCTTATCATCAGAATGTAAACGCTCACTTGCTCGTGAACACAGAACAATCCCTCTTGGCTGTTCACATCAGCAATTGCTTTGTTTCATACCACTATATACATTAGGAGCAGGAGTACATTATTCAGTTCCTTGAGCTTGTTCTGTCACTTGGAGAAGGCTTATAACGGAATAGTAGACTTCTCCATCTCCTGATGCTGCCTGGCTTGCTGTGTTCTTCCAGCCTCTTACTTGTCTACCTTGGAATCCAGGACCTGCAGGATTTTTTTTGTTTTTAACCATTCGTAAGATCATGGCTGGTCTGACTGAAGCTTTAAAAACATTTAAAGTACTAACTACACTGAGTGGACACTTTTGACTTCCTGAATAATTAAGGATCTATTTAGGTCTGCTTCTTCATATTTCAATATTCATTGTCCTTTTATTGTGCGTTAATGATTAAAGGTGTAAAAAGTGACACTTGATTTCAATAGGCTTCTGTAAAATGTACTTAAGGAAACAAGATCATGTCAGCTGGTCTGAGTTGAAGTATTCAATGCACCTCAATATTCCACCTTTTAGAATATTCTGTTCTTTCTTATTTAAAGGAGGTATTTTAAAGCATGCCATCAGGTAAGGTTTGGTGTTTGTGATGATATCCAAAGGTTTTGAAATAATATCGGTTATCAAACCCTGAATATTTGACACAATATAGATAAAAGAGGGAAAACAGTAATGAAAGGAAATTAAATGGTCCGAGAAATGAATTGATTTATATTGCAAACAAAAGACTCAGTTGTAATCGAGAACCTCTGGAATTCTGGCTGAAAAGTATAGAACATGCCAAAAACAAAAAATAAATTATTGTGAAGGACATTCCAAGAAGATTTGAACCACATGACCAAAGAGAAAATCATCAGCAATACTGGTAAATTATTCACACTAATTCAACTCATCATCTTGTACACTTCAAAATGGAGGTGCAGCAGATTACTTCCAAATATTAATGTTTTGTTTGTTTATGTTTTTCCCTCCGGGTATCTAAATGTTCTTTCAAAAATAGTCTTTCTTGAAACTGATAAGCATTTCTTAAATTGTCTGAACTGGGCTGAAGCATGTAGTTGTTCTTCATTAGATTTGAGTGGCACCAATTCGTGTTTTGCCCATTTTTTAACTTGCATAATCCGTAAACATAGACAATACTTAAACATACATTGACTATAAGTATTTCTATTTAACTCCCTTAAGCAACTAATAGCATGAACCTCGATAATGAACACATATGCCAAATTCAATTTCAGTGTGGGCAACATTGGTCGGAATTGAATGAAAACAATGAAGCCTTGCAGATACAATTAGCTGTTGGTGGTTTAACAGAACAGAGTCAGCTGTCAGATTTATCAAAAAAATGATGTGGCAACATAGGTCAGAACCATACCAGTAATCTCTTGGCAACAGCATTCAAATGCACTCTATTTCTGCTTAAAAATGTACTTGAATTTTTCTCTTTTCATTTACTTCGAAGAATTTAGCCAAGGACACTGCAAAAAAACTGGTGAAAATTTAGCAATCCATTGCTTGTCAGAATTTCTATGTGAGTGTGACAGACAGGAACAGTATAATTGTGGACAACTGTGACTAAATACATGTCAGAAATGTCATATCCTTTTTGCCATAGCTTAATACATGACAGAAACTGGCAGGAAGAGGTTGGGAAAATAAGCTGACTGCATCACAGTCTGACTCAAATCGAGACTCCTTGTCCTTTGATTCCTTGTTGCCATCATGCAAAGAAAAGTATAAAGCAAGAGCTTTAAATTATGTTAAAGGAAATAATAACTCTGCTTTTCATTACTTAGATAATTAAGCATCACTAGTGACTGCACATGATGAAAAATCAATGAGGAGTCTTCCACATCGATGGCAAGAATTTTTATTGAAGAATAATAATTTTTGAGAGCATGCATTATGTACATTTTAAACATACAGAATTGGAAAATACCAACTCTAATGTGGAGTGAAAAGCAACCTTAGGGGGGGAAAAAAGACTCAAATTGTGCCCCAAGGGTAAACCTTGTTAATTCGTGTGAAACTTCCCAGTTTCTGCATACACAAATAATTTGAGGGTAAGGCAAACAAGCTCATGAGTGGCATTCACTCAACTGATTACAAGAGCAAATGCAGACATATTGCTGTGGATGTAGGATTATTTACCTTAAGAAATTTAATAAAGTTTCAAAAAGTAATTGAAATAAAGAATAAAGTTGAGATAATCAAAACAGCGCTACATTCAAGACACATCGGCGATTTCTTTCAGAGTTGTTCTTCTTGCAGAACTTGCAAATATGTCTAATTTACAGTGCTGTGACAGACTATCTGAGCAAATAGAACATTTGCAGGTCACAGTCGAAGAAGACTCCCTCTTTGTTAACTCAACAAACCCTGTTTAAATTGTCTTTGCTTTTAGTTGAAATCCACTTTGATCCAGGAGAAAGAAATCCTTTTTTTTAAAAAAAGGCATCATTTAACCAACTGCGAGAGTGAGCAAATATAGAAGGGGAGCCAGTTTATCCCTCTTCATCCAGATGCTTAACATTTTGGGGTATCCCATTGGGAACGAAAACACTTGGGAAACCTCACTCAGAATCCAATTATAATTTTGATCTATTTCTTCCTGCTTTTGTTAAGATCTCTTAAAAGTGTTTTATATGCAGTTATAGCTTTTTTGGGGTAATAAACATATTCTTGCCTGGGAGAGTGATGGAGGCAGATTCCATTTGAGAGTTCAAAAGAGGACTGGCTATAACTTCAAAGTGATTAAGCTAGAGGGCTACAGAGTTGGACTAGCTGGGTAGCTCTTTCGGAAACTAGAGATTGAATAGCCTCCTTCTCTACTGTAAAATTCTATGATTCTAAACAACATTAGGAGCCTCTATTAATATTACAAAAATACTACAAAAATTAAACTTCAAACCAGCCTTCTTTCTAGGTCTAGCTGGTCTGGTATCACTATAAGCTAACATCATAACATGAGTCTCTGATTCTGACTAGAAACAGAAGTTTACGTTTGTGTATGAAGAGCAAACAAGAGCCATCTATCTATGCTGCACCATTCCCAGGATGCAGTGTTAAAACAATGATTAACACATATCTTCATTTTGTATATCCTATTCTTTTAGATGATTGATAAGCAGTTAACACGTGTAAAGAGATCCATAGGACAGAAGAATATATTTCCATTTTAAGTTGTACATTTTCTCCATTTAAAATAAAATAGCACTCTTTCAAAGAAGTACCTACAAATGGTATCCCGACAATCCAGTCCTAAATTTAGCTTTTGCATTACTATGCCCTTTAAAATGAACACACATTGCCAATAGTAATGTAAAATTGAGACAAACAGCACACACATTCAATTTCTGGCTGCTTAGATGAGCTTACTTTCAAAATTGACATCCTGCTCGTAAGCAGAGGTGGCATGAAGTTAGCATGGGACGACAAACAACTGATCTCCAATACTGGAACAATATTGAGAAGATGATTGATGTTTGGGTTTCATTTTGTACAAGCTATTGACAATGGTGCTTTGATTTAGATACAAATATGAACACAAAATCAAAATGTAGCTTTGTGATGATGCACCAGAATGCATTAAAGATTTGGGTACAAAGACTTGAAAGTGTTCTACAATCAGTACGAATGGTCCGTGCAATTTTGCTACTCGTATTCTGCCAGGTTTTTCAAAGAAAATGTAACTTCAAAGTACACTTGGACCAGCTTTTATGTTGCTGATCTAATCAGGAAGGCTCACTTAAGCTTCAGCATTTATAATGCGACTCTACATTGTGTGGTCAATGGGTATGATTTTGCAGTCAGTGGTAAAGAAACAGTGCTTACCCTTAATCTCAGAGAAAGCTGCTCTACAAAGATGAAGCAATCTCTGTAGCACAGATATCAACTTTCCTGATGTCACTTGGTTTCTAGTCTAGGTAAAAGGGATCTCCAGTCATCCAACAGCAGATGTGTCATCAAGCAAAATAAGCAGCCCATCTTAATGATGTAATCTTTCAGACAGCAAGCCAAAAAGTAAAAACCTCTTTCTTCTATATTAATTCCATCATCATCATCTGCAGCAGCAGCCAGAAATAAGAGATAAAGATGTGTAACCTCTGGAGCAAGGTTCAACCTGCCCAATATTTACTATTACCAGTAACTCACAGCTTGAACCCTCAATTTTCTATTTCTGCAGTTCTGAAGAAACCTGGAACGCTGATTCGCTTTCTCTTCCCACAGACGTTGCCTGACCTATAGAGATTTTCCAGTTTTTTTTTCCAGAACTGCTCTTATCCCAGGGTTCTGATATCAGCAACATCATGCTTTTGCACAAGTGAGGATCCCACAGCAATACAATTGCCTCCTAAACTACAGCAAAAAGTGCGTTATCTCCACCCGAAATCTGTGCGAAACACTGCTGTTATCACAAGCGGGACTGAACTGCCTCCTGGAATCATAGAATCCTTAGAGCTTGGAAGCAGGCCATTTGTCCCATCAAGCCCACACTGACCCTCAGTCTACCCAGACCTACCCCTCTACTCTATCACTGTAACCGTACATTTCCCATGGCTAACCCACCCTAGCCTACACATCCCCTTACTGGCACTGATTGCAGCCATTCAAACAAACTGCTGTATTTCCAGAACAGAAGGAAACCATTTGATCGACTATTTCTATGCTGGCTCCTCCAAAGTGCAGTATCACAAGTCTCACTCCCTCTCCCTACAGCCAAGCACATTTTTCTCCCCCCATTCAGTAGGAGTTGCGACTGAATCTACTGCCAGACAATGCAGTTCGAATTGAAACATGACATTTTCGCAAGAGAGAAAGAAATCCCGTCTCCTTTTACCCATTACTGTCCCTGTTATGTGTTGACATGGCCTGGCCTAGCCAACATAGCTCCAAACCTTAATATGAAACAAAACAACATGAAATACACATGGGACTGATGTAGCTCAAAAGATTAACCAACTTTAAAAAAAAATGCAGAAATCATAGCAGTGAAATTTGATATTCAAATGAACAGGAATTATTTTTTCAAGGTTAGTGAGGTTGTTTAGCATCAATTGTGAACTTAGGTAGCTGTCAAACACTCAGTTACACTTCATTCAATTTTACGACAAGACAAAAAGCCTCAAAATGGAACTTTTCATCAGTTCAATGATTTCTAATTGGTTGTTTTCTAAAGGAACCTCAAATACACACCGTCTGGAGGAGTGTGGCTTCATTGACAGGAATCTCTGGATTTCTAAGAGGAAACTGTTCACAGACAAATTTGAGAAATTGCTGTCAATTTCAGAGAAGTAATGACAACAAACATTGACTCTTGCCATAATCAATACTGCAAAATCCAAGCCTTGATGTATTTATAGCAGCAGCATTCTTGACTTTCTTGATCATATGAAATAGAGAAATCTGAGTGCAGTGTTCAGTTATTCAATGTTTAATTATATCTCTGTATGTGTGGTCAATTAAACCTGGAGTGGTCACAAAAGAAACAAAACAAAACCAAAACTTTAGATATGTGGTTGTAAGAGAACAGAATAAAACTCCTCTTGTGCACATATGGTTTACAGTATATCACCCCTGCACATTTCTGAGGCATAAAATACAACACCAAGCTTTTTCTTGTGTTTTCAACCATACGTGTTGACTGAGGTTTGACTTTTATGGAGTGGTATGGTGTCAATCATAATGATCAAATCATCAGGGTTTGATTAACTCCGTGGGTCAGTCTATTAACTCCATGGGTCAGTCAATTTAAAACAAGAAAACATTTATGAGTCATGAAGAAACAGATTTTACAGCAAAACGATTCATTTGTGTGCATACTTACAAGCCCGTAGTAGACTTACTGTCAGGCAGAGCTGCAACATTTTGTATCCAAAGGGAATCTAATTCTTAAAGGTGAACTCTTTTAAAAGGCACATTACATACACAACATCCCCTTCCTTCCAAAAGAGAGTCAAACTATTTACAATACAAGATGAGCCTACAAAGTATAGGTACTTTGATTCATTCAGATCTTGCGACAGTGACTTTGTCTGGAAGTGCCCTTAAAAATGACAACTACATGACACGTTCAGATTAAAGGTAAATCAGAGAAATATTAAATATGTTAAAAAATGAAAGGACCAGTTTGAAGTTTAAAAAGCACAAATTCAGATCTAAGTAAATAAAATGAGACGCAGTGCCAGACTATATGCTGTAACTGGATGATTTGGGAGCTAGTGGGTCCCATTGTAGTTCATATTGGATCTGGTAGTAGGTTATGGGACAGGTTTAAGGAATGATTTGAGTAAATATCTTCTCGGAAGTAGTAATCAAAACATCCAGCTAATTTCTCTAGCTCAAACACTCCAATCCCAGTAACATCCTGGTAAAGCCTTTCTGCATCCTGTCCAATTAGTCTGTTAATATATATGGATTAGTCTTTTTGGCTCCTTTAATTGTGTCTTCAGCTAAACTTTGAATACAACATAATGTGGAGATGAAGCAGGATAATCAATACTCAATTTATCACATACATCCTGGAGTTGCTTACCCATACATGATGGACAATTGTCCATAATGATGATTCTGTAGATTAACTCTGCTTATTGACTTTCCAACCACCATGGGCTGTGTCAGCAGATTGTTTTTCTCACTGCTGTTCAACATGTCAATTGCTCCATCATGAATTGTTGTTCTTACCGGGTCTAACCTATGTGTGACTCCAGTCTCAGGGTAATGGGGTTAACCTCCAAAATTGCCTAGCAAGCTATTAAATTTTATCAAACCACTGAAAAGTCTTTTAAAAAAAGGAATGAAACTAGACTGACCACCTGACATTGATGAAGACACTGGAACTGACAATGCAAACTCAGCCTTGTCAACCCCACAAAGTCTCCATACTAAAATCTGGGGGTAAATGCCAAATTTAAGAGAGATGTCACAGACTAATCAGGGAATAGCCCAATATAGAGGTACACATGGAATTATATTTACCATACAATGTCTCGGACAACGCCAATCAATATCTCTGTTATTATGTATTTCATCAAATGGTTATAACGTACTGGGCACAATTCCCTCAACAGTGAACACCAGTTGAAAGAAGAATTGAGGGTGACAAGGACAGAGAATGAACTCTGGGTGGGGAACTTCAATGTCCACTGCCAAAAGAGGTTCAGTAATACCATCACTCTCCAAGTTGGCTGAGTCCTAAAGGAAGAAGCTGCTCGCGAGAGTCAGCAGTATGTGCTGAGGGAACCAACAAGAGAGAAAACCATACTTGACCTCCTACTCACCAATTTGCTTGCCACAGATGCGAGTGACCACTGCCCAGTTCCTTTGGAGATGAAGTCTGTCTTCACATTGAGGAAATCCTCCAACACGTTGTGTCACTCTATCATGGATAGACTTTGAACGGATTTAGAAACTCAAGACTGGTGCCCTTGTGAGACATCAGCTACAGCAGAGGTAACCCTGTGGCCAAGCAAAAAAGCAGGACAAACCGAACCTAAACAAATATTGACCCATCAGTCTTCTCTTGATCATTAGTAAAATGATGCAAGGTTCATCAATAGTGCTGACAACACTTTGACACTTCCCATTGACACTTGATTCAGATTCCATCAAGACCACTTAGTTCTTGACCTCATTACAGCCTTTTTCAAACATAAGCAACTGAGCTAAATTCCAGAGAGGAGATGAATGAAACTTTCCTTGACATGAGACTGTATTTGACAGAGTTGGCTTTAGAGTCCTTGTAAAACTTGAGTCAATTGGAATCAGAGGAAAACTGTTCTTAGGTTGGCTACATACCTAGTCCAATGGACGGTGGTTGTGGGTTTTGGAGGACAGTCATCTGAGCAAAGGGTTCTCAGGGTCATGTTCAACTGTATCGGCGCTGCCTCGTGCTCCCACGAGGAGGTTGAACAGTTCATCATCTTTACCAACACCTTCCATCCCGACCTCAAATTCACCTGGACTGTCTCAGACTCCTCCCTCCCCTTCCTAGACCTTTCCATTTCTATCTCGGGCGACCGACTCAACACAGACATCTACTATAAACCGACTGACACCCACAGCTACCTGGACTACACCTCCTCCCACCCTGCCCCCTGTAAAAACGCCATCCCATATTCCCAATTCTTTCGGCTCCGCCGCATCTGCTCCCAGGAGGACCAGTTCCAATACCGTACAGCCCAGATGGCCTCCTTCTTCAAGGACCACAGATTCCCCCCAGACATGATCGACGATGCCCTCCACCGTATCTCCTCCACTTCCTGCTCCTCCGCCCTTGAGCCCCGCCCCTCCAACCGCCACCAAGACAGAACCCCACTGGTTCTCACCTACCACCCCAACAACCTCCGTATGCAGCGTATCATCCGCCATCATTTCCGCCACCTCCAAACGGACCCCACCACCAGGGATATATTTCCCTCCCCTCCCCTATCAGCATTCCGCAAAGACCACTCCCTTCGTGACTCCCTCGTCAGGTCCACACCCCCCACCAACCCAACTTCCACTCCCGGCACCTTCCCCTGCAACTGCAGGAAATGTAAAACTTGCGCCCACACCTCCTCCCTTACTTCTCTCCAAGGCCCCAAGGGATCCTTCCATGTCTGCCACAAATTCACCTGCACCTCCACACACATCATCTATTGCATCCGCTGCACCCGATGTGGCCTCATCTATATTGGGGAGACGGGCCGCCTACTTGCGGAACGCTTCAGGGAACACCTCTGGGACGCCCGGACCAACCAACCCAACCACCCCGTGGCTCAACACTTTAACTCTCCCTCCCACTCCACCGAGGACATGCAGGTCCTTGGACTTCTCCATCAGCAGAACATAACAACACGACGGTTGGAGGAAGAGCGCCTCATCTTCCGCCTGGGAACCCTCCAACCACAAGGAATGAACTCAGATTTCTCCAGTTCCATCATTTCCCCTCCCCCCTCCTTGTCTCAGTCGCTTCCCTCAACTCAGCACCGCCCTCCTAACCTGCAATCTTCTTCCTGACCTCTCCGCCCCCACCCCACTCCGGCCTATCACCCTCACCTTGACCTCCTTCCACCTATCACATCTCCATCGCCCATCCCCCAAGTCCCTCCTCCCTACCTTTTATCTTAGTCTGCCTGGCACACTCTCCTCATTCCTGATGAAGGGCTCTGGCCTGAAACGTCGAATTTCCTGTTCCTTGGATGCTGTGCTTTAACCAGCAACACATTTTCAGCTCTGATCTCCAGCATCTGCAGACCTCACTTTTTACATGTTCTAATCAAGCCAGTATTAATTGATTAATTCGTGACTGACCTTCCTTCAATCATCAGGTCAGAAGTGGAGATGTTCACTGATGATTTCACAATATCAGATTTGTCATGATTCCTTGGGTTGTGAAACAGTTCACCTGAAAATGCAGTAAGACCTGACAATATCCTTGTTTCACCTGGCAAGCAGCAAGGAATTTTGGACCACACAAGTGCCAGTTCAATGATCATTTCCAGCAAAACAGAAATTAACCATTCTCTGGTATGATTAGAGTTGAATCTCCCACTGTCAACATCCTGGGGGTTACCACAGACCAGAAGCTGAATGAGACTAGCAATATAAATGAGTGGGCTACAAGAGGAGATCAGAGAGTTGGAAGCCTGCAGTGCGAACCCACCTCCTGAATAGCCAGAGCCTGTCCACCTTCTATAAGACACAAGGCAGCCATGTGGTGGAATATTCCCCACTTGCCTGGATGAGTATTGCTGTAAGAACATTTAACAACCTTGAAAAAACCCAGAAACATCCACTTCAATCATCAACAATGCTTAGCAACAACAATGCGTACCAGCTTTAAGATGCCTAGCAAGAATTTAGAAAGGCTCCTTAAACAATTCATGTCTCCTACCATCTTAAAGGGCAAGGGCAGCAGATACTGGGAACTCCACCAAATGCAAGTTCACCTCCAAACCACTTTCCAATTTGGCTTGGATGCATATTGCCATTCCTTCAGTGTCACTGCATTCAAATCATGAAACTCCCTCCACAATGGCATTATGAGTGCAGCTAAACAAAACAGACTTGTGTTGTAACCCTTCTTCAGGGCTGGAGGTGGGTCTAAAGGTCAACGTACACCCACCTCCCAATCCTGAAGAAGGGTTAGACCTGAAACGTTGACTTCTCCACCCCCTGATGTTGCCTGGCTTGCTGGGTTCTTCTTGCAATCTGCTTGCCTCCTGTGCTTTAACAGACAGCTCACTACCACCTTCTCAAGGGCGTGAAGGAATAGAAAATAAATACTGGCCCATTAGTGACATCAAACGTCCTATGAATGAATTTAAAAGAAAAGATAGGAAAAGAGGTTCTCCAGAGGGAATGTCAGCATTCAGGGGCTAAATTATAAAATGGAAACAAAAAGTAGTAATATTTAAATTACTACCTGAGTCATGAGCAATTGGCACAGTGTCAATAAGATAAAAGAGATAAACATATGGTTTATGAGACAGAAAGAAAGAAGACAACTATGAGAAGGGTCACAGTCAATGCAGGACTAAGGTGTTGAACTTAAATGCACTCAGTAATCAAAACAAGGTAAATGAGCTTGTAGCAAAGAATGAAATTGGTGGGTATGATACTGTGGGTAACCCAGAGGCAAGGCAGGGGGAATCAGGGCTGGGAAATAAACATCCAATTTTACATATCCCATCAAAAGGATAGGCAGATGGGACAGTGTCGCCTTGTTCGTAAGAAATGAAATTAAATCAATAGCAAGAAGTGATATAGAGAAGGCGCAGAATCAGTGTGGGCAAAGGAAAAAAGATCCAATAGGAGGTGACTACAGCCTTCCTAGCAATTGTCAGGATGTGGGGAAGGAAATAAGTCAAGAGGTAGAAAATGATTGTCAGAAAGGCACTATGACAGTGATCATGAGCAACTTCAATATGCAGGTGGACTGCGAAAATCAGGGATTTCACAGATCTCAAGAGACAAATTTGTGGTCGGCAAGATGGTTTTTTGGAGCAGTTTGTGATAGAGTCCACTGGGGAACCAGCAATTCTGGATTTGGTGTTGTGTAATGAGGCAGAGCTGATTAGGGAGCTTTATATGAAGGAACCCCTTCGGGTCAGAGACCATAATATGATAGAACTCATCCTGCAGTTTGAAAGGGAAAAGCTGGAATCAGAGGGAAAGGTATTAAAATGGAGTACAGGTAACTACAAAGGAGGAGGAGCTGGCCAGAATTGATTGAAAGGGGAGGCTTGCGAGAAAGACAATGCAACAGCAATGGTACTTGGTGGGTAATTTGGGAACAGAACTTCATCCCAAGGAAGAAGAAATATATTAAAGGAGAGGGTGAGAAACCATAGTTGATAAGGGAAGTCAAGAACAGCATAAAATCAAAAGAAAATGCATACATTGTGGTGAGGATAGTAGAAAGTCAGAGGATTGGGATGCTTTGAAAAAACAGTAGGAGATAACTAAGAAAGCAATAAAGAGGGGAAAGGTGAAATAGGAAAGTAAGCAAGAGTTTTCTTTGAGATATCTAAAAAGATAAGAGAAGACAAGAGTGGACATTTATCACTGGAAAATAAAGCTGGCGTTGTAGTATTGGGGAACAAAGAAATGGCAGAAGAACTTCACAGGTATTTTACATCAGTAAAGTCCATTGGGGTCAGGAAGGGTCCCAGAGGACTGGAAAATGGCTATTGTCACACCTCTGTTCAAAAGTGAAGGCAGTCTGACCTTAGCCATTGGTTAGATTTTAGAATCCATATTTAAGGATAAGATTGTGGAGGACTTGGAAATGCATTGTAAAATATGACTGAGTTAGTACATCTTTGTCAAGACGAGGTCACGTCGACAAATCTGTTAGAATTCTTAGAGGCGGTAATGAGCCACTTCGACAAAGGAGAGCCAGAAAACATGATCTATTTAGATCTCCAAAAGGCCTTTCACAGGATACTGCAAAGCAGGCTGTTAAATATGATAAGAGCTCAGAGTTTTAAGGTTTGGAGGTGCCGGTGTTAGGCTGGGATATAGTTCAACGGGTTTATTTGGAAGAACTAGCTTTCAGAGTGCTACTCCTTCATCAGGTGGTTGTGTTTAAGGGATAAGGTACCCAGGAATGGCAGAGTTCAATTGATCTGCACTTCTTCAGTGAATTGTAACAAAATGCAAAACTATATTTTTTCCTTACTGTACCTATCAGTCCCTAGGGCCTTCATGGCATCCCCTCTATTAACATGGAGTGTGAACATTTCCCCTCCATTACTGTTTCATACTTGCACGTAATTATCACAGCTCCTTAAACCACACTTACATAAGACAACAGTTTTGAATGTCCTATGATTTGAAAAAGAATGCTGTATTTTTGCCTCAGAAAAAAAAATAAGATCTTGGAACAATTTCAGTGATTGAATGCAAAGTCAAGTCAACAAACAAAGTCTGCATCTATATCTTCAGTGCAGGGTATAATTTTGGAAGCATGACATGACTTGGAAATCAGCAAATCTTTTACCAAACAATCAGAACTGATCATCAATGACATCCCTACGAAGGAAATTAAACAGAAGGAGAACCAAGTCATTACTTTCACAGCTCAAGCTGACAAAAACTAAAGGGAAAAGCGTTTCTCAAATCCCATTGAAATGTTTATTGGGTGAAAGCTCTCACAGCCGCATTCATCATGGTTGTTGATTAATAGTTTGGAGCCTCCTAGTCTGTTGTACCTCACTCTGATTTGTGAAAGAACCCAGAAAGCCTTATACTTACCAGAAAATAATCTAGTGATTCCTGTTGCTGCTGGAGTGTTGCCAAAACACAAAGCACTAAGGAACAGCAATGAACAGGAGGAGGCAGTTTATATTACACTGAAGAAATTTGAGCCTACTAGGATATGATTTCTTCAGCCTCCATGGCTCTCTATGCATTTTCCTATTCCCATTTCAAGGAATAGTTCAGAATCATCAGAAAGCAACTCCAATTTTCAATTTCTTACTGCTCTCTTGCCCCTTCTGTGCACCCCAACAGATGGTGCAGCTTCTGACTGCAGTTCTAAATTAAACAGTGATCACACTCTGTCTGGATCAACATGATGCAAATCTGATTTGATCACAAGTGAAAACAGAGTCACTGATTCACCAGCTCCACAACACCCCATCCCTCCTCTCCATATAATAAATGGACCATCGTGCTGTGCCTTTGTTTAAAAATTAAGTCCAATGTCAAAGCAAGGCTCTATTTGATGTAACTGAAACAATTCCCGCTAGCTCAGGATCTACATCAAATTTATTTATCAACCCGTTGCTCTTCACATGAGTTGGTCCCATCTGGAAACATATTTTAAGATATTGATATATGTTTATGTTTAGATACATAGCTAAATATTCAGAAATTCAGACAACACACTTTGCCTGTCCATATCAAAAATAATGGTAGTGACAAGTAGCAAGAGGTAGCCATGAATTAAAGCCCAATGAACATTCCTTCAAACACTAGCACACTAAATGTTTGGTAGTGTCTTAAGGCTTTATTCCTCTGGATCATGATCGTACTGAAATAATTTCATTTGCAAGTCACCCGCCTCAGGCGACTAACTGTGTGGAGTTTGCACATTCTCCCCGTTTCTGTGTGGGTTTCCTCCGGGTGCTCCGGTTTCCTCCCAGAGTCCAAAGGTCAGGTGAATTGGCCATGCTAAATGGCCTGTAGTGTCAGGTAAAGGGGTAAATGTAGGGGTATGGGTGGGTTGCGCTTCGGCGGGTCGGTGTGGACTTGTTGGGCCAAAGGGCCTGTTTTCACACTAAGTAATCTATTCTAATCTAATCTAATAATAATTCTTGCAGCCTTGAAGAATATAGTATGCACACTTAGTGCAATAATACAGTGACCCCCCCAATTTTAGATCTGGGTTGTAGTAATAACCAAAGTGAGGACAGAAGACCGAGAAGCAGGAAGAGGCAATTCAGTCCCTCGAGCTCATTCTCCTGTTTAATATGATCATGGCTGATCTCATCTCAGCCTCCACTCCACTTTCGTGCCTGAACTCATTGCTCGTAAAGAAAGCCTATTACATCCTTAAATTCACTGTATGTGTTGACACCCACCGTACTCTGGGGTAATGAATTCCACAGGCCATGACCATTTGAGAGAAGTAGATGTAATTCATTCTCATCAATGTTGTAACTCTGTCACCTATTAGCCAAAAATTATGACCTCTTGAAGATTGTCTCATGTGGGGAAACAGTCTCTTTACCCCTACTTTGTTAATCCCCTTTCACATGGCATATCCCTCAATTATGTTTCCTCTCATTCTGAGAAAATGCACAGTGTGGGCCTAAAATACTCAGTCTCTGTTCATGAGGCAAATCCCTCATGACTGGTTTCACTACTGAACCTGCTATGAACTGCCTCCAATGCAATTGCTTTACTCCTCAAGTAAGGTATCAAAACGCCATGCTCCAGATGCAATTTCACCAACACATCGTATAGTTGCAACACTACCTTAAATATACCTTTCATCCCTTTAACAATACGTTCCAAAATTCCATTGTCCCTCCTTTTAATCTGCTACACCTATTGACCAGCTTTATATACAAGGACACTCAGATCCCTCTCCATTGGGAATTTTGAAGCCTCTCTCCATTGAGATAACAATTTGCCTTTTTATTCTTCCAACTAAAAACTTCACACTAATCCATGTTCAACTCCATCTGCTAAATTTTGGCCCATTCACTTAACCTCTATATATCCATTTGTAAATTTCTTATTTCTTCATTGTAATTTACTTTTCCACCTGTTTTAGTATAATTTGCAAATTTGAACACAGTACATTCATCTCTGCATCCAAGTCATAAACACAGACTGTAAATATTTGGGCCATGAGAATCAAACCTTTTGCATCCCCACTCGTCAAACTTTAAAAATAGTTCTGATGGATATAAAGACCAGATTTCCAGGGTGGCGTCTGTGTGGAGTTTGCATGTTCTTCTCAGGTCGGCATGGACTTTTTTCCAGATGCTCCAGATTCCTCCCTCAGTCCAAAGATTTGCAGGTTAGGTGGCTTGCCATGCTAAATTGTCCAATTTTGTCCAGGGACATACAGATTAGGTGACATTGTTTAACATTGTGCTGGCTGCATTTTACATGAGAATATTAAGATTCATGCTTTCCATTTTTTTTTGCTTCTTCAGAAACTTGGCTGTGCCAGTAATCTCCCCTGTAAGATTGGACATACATGAGGTTGCAATATTAGATTCTTTTTTAGATTAGATTGCTTACAGTGTGGAAACAGACTCTTCGGCCCAACAATTCCACACCGACCCGCCAAAGCGCAACCCACCCATATCCCTACATTTACCCCTTATCTAACACTACGGACAATTTAGCATGGCCAATTTACCTGACCCGCACATCTTTGGACTGTGGGAGGAAACCGGAGCACCCGGAGGAAACCCACGCAGGTACGGGGAGAATGTGCAATCTCCACACAGACAGTCGCCTGAGGGGGGAATTGAACCCGTGTCTCTGGCGTTGTGAGGCAGCAGTGCTAACCACAGTGCCACCATTAATCCATCACAGATTTGCTGGACATACTAAAAAAATGTACAGCACATCCATTCAAACATAACCATGTTTTTAATGTGTGCCAAATCTTCATTAATGTCAAATAATCTCTCAGGCATTGAAGAGTAGTATGGGTCTAATACTTTCAGATTTTAGTTATTGTTTGAGATTTTGAGGATTTTAAGCTCTGTTTAACTTTTACTTTCAGTCTCTTCTCTTTCCCTTAATTTCATATTTCTCTTTATTTAATTTTCTAGACTTGATTTCAATAGGCAGAAGTATACTTTAACCTAATTGGATAAGGAGATGAATAGGTGTTCATTCTATTCACGCACACCCAGGAACCCTGTCAAGGGCACTGTACTGAAATGACTGTAAATCACTCCAGGTTCTAATGCCAAATCCCATACAAAATCTGTGGGGATGTCTAAGTCTCACAGTGCATTGCAGTCATTGCTCATCTCAATTTTGGCAATATATTTTATGTAAATCAAAACTCATACTGATTTTTCATATGCACTGCTGAATCTTGGAGTTGATATGCACAATCTAGTTCACACAGGATGTCTACTCTCAATCATTAAGGTTTGCATTTTGCAATGAATATCAAACCAGTGCTGCTTGACACTAACTTTGAAGAAAGCTGGAAAATCTGTGGTGTGGATCTCACCATTTCTGATGCAGGTTTAAATGTGTCATCAGGTCAAGGTGATCTTCAGAAGTCCACCAACACGCAATGTCAGGGAATAGAAGCAGCAATTATACTGAAGCACGCTCACAGGCAGTAAACCAAGTGTAAAAAAATATTTTTCTACTTGCAGTTTAAAATTTCAGGCAGGGAAATAAATGAAAAAGGGTCACTGGACCCAAAACATTAACTCAGATTTCTCTCCACAGCAGCTGCCAGATCTGCTGATCTTTTCCAGCAATTTATGTTTTTGTTTCTGATTTCCTGCATCCACAGTTCTATTGTTTTTTAAATAAATAATTATGGTAGATTTACCATAGAGGCTAAAACTAATTTATCCCACAGAAATATAATGGAAATACAACTTCTATGTGCCAGCAAACGGGGTTATCAATAAAGATGAAATGTACACATAGTTAAAGAGCAATTGCACCTCATTCAACAAAATAAAGCTTTCCCAAGGATTTTCATATCTAGACGAGAGATTAAATTGTATAGAAATGTAAGTTACTGATCAATTAGGAACTGCACTCCAGGTAACCTCTTCAATGCTTTCTCTGGTGGAGTGTAGATTCAGAAAAAGCAAATTCTGTATTTTCATATTCTTTCACACATCAGACTCCAGAAATTGCCATCAGTATTGTCATCATTACCATTGCAAACTCTGGGCCATTAATATTTTCAATGAGTACACTCAACCAAGCAGCACAGGCTATAATTAATTGACAATTCTCACCTACTTCTGTGGAATCAGTTTCTTGCATTCCTGTTAAGGTCAGTAATCATTTTAGACCTTAACAAATATTAACTAAAAATGTGCAGTAAGTGCTGCAACTCAGTGACTGGTGATGAGAGTATAGAGGCAAATGGCTAATCCCCAATCCCATCTCCAGATTAGGAATATCAACCTGACTGAAGAATGTGACTAACATTTTGTGTTTTGTCTATCACTCCTTTTCCAAAACTGATTTAAGCAATGTAGTTTTATTCCAGTTGTCAATCCCTTTGTGCATTAAGACATAACTGTCATTCATAAAATTTGAATAAAATTCAAATATTTATAGAAGCTCTCCAGTACAAATTACATTGGTCACCAATGATCGTAAGAACGTAGATCTTGCTGAGTCTAATTACAGTTTTATTCTAGATTTCTACAATTTTGTCTGTATGCTATATATTTCACTATGTTTTCAATTTAACATGGTGATCATTTACAAAATTTGTGAATTAGGAATTATCCTCCTTTTGAATAGCAAAAATGCACCAATACAAAATGCCTTCCAACACTACGCTTTGTTTCTTACATTGTTAAAATCAGCATGGTCTCCTGCAACAAAACTACCACCAAATGAATCTTAAATTAAGACTTTTAGAGTTGGAAATTGTTCCAAATACCATCATCTGCTGACCAGGTGGGATTTCAGTGGCACATGGATGAATGCTGCAATCTGTCAATGATTAGATTAGACTTACAGTGTGGAAACAGGCCCTTCGGCCCAACAAGTCCACACCGACCTGCCGAAGCGCAACCCACCCATACCCCTACATCTACCCCTTACCTAACACTACGGGCAATTTAGCTTGGCCAATTCACCTGACCCGCACACCTTTGTGACTGTGGGAGGAAACCGGAGCACCCGGAGGAAACCCACGCAGACACGGGGAGAATGTGCAAACTCCACACAGTCAGTCGCCTGAGTCGGGAATTGAACCCGGGTCTACAGGCGCTGTGAGGCAGCAGTGCTAACCACTGTGCCACCGTGGACGCAGTAAAAATGACCAAAGACACCAATTCTTTTCTGAGACAATGACTTGCAAATTTATGTAAATGGTCCTTCTGAAATATATTATCTGCTTGACCAAAATCAATCTGAGGTCACAACTGTTCATTCACAATACATTGGGAACTCAAATGTCATCATTGTAATTGTTACTTGCAAACTTCCTGAGTTGTAATTTATGCATAATCCAATGATAAAATCTTTCAAACGTGAAATGGTTTCCCTAACAGCTCTACATCTGGGGACTGAGGATTTATGAACAGGCAGAGGAGAGACCACGTGCAGGTTGATGGAATTTGTTTAGAATGGCATTGTGATCAGAGTAGACATGGAGGACTGAAGTGTCTTCCTGTGCTGTCCTGTTCGATGTAAAGTTTAGCAATTAAAGTATCGGCAGCCGATATGCTTCAGAACAAGATCCCAGATAATGAAACAATTTTCCAGATTATATAAATATTAACAGAACATAACAAAGAAGAAAGTGTCATCTCAGATTTCAATCATCCAAGAGGTTTGGTGGCATCAATAATGTAGCAATATTCAAAGGAACTGCATTCAATGTTGATTGGATTTAAAACAAAAACACAATAATTTCAAAAAGTCACTTTGAAAGGAAGAAAAAAAGTGAAATCTGAAATTGAACACGCTTCTATATCAGGTTTTGCAATCTGATTACTACACTCATCAGACTTTCAGGAATTTCATTATTTCAGTCAGAATAGCCCAGGTGGTTTTTGGCATGCCTCATATAGAATAACGGATAGCTCTGGAACTGAATCAATATCTGGCCAGCAATGTTACAGAGAAAAAAAAGGACAGGGTATAAAAGTATAAAAAGAAATACTGTATCAAATTTCAACACTTCCAAGTATGTAGCTCACTATGAAATAAAATCTTCTGGTTACAAATAATTTATCGACAACCTTGTTTAATTCCCATACATACTTCAGTGAAAAAGAAGCAAGCAATAAATATGGCCACTAATGACCTGAAAAGTTTATTTGACCACTACCCGTACACAGGAAACATTAAGCTGTAATACAGACAAAAGCTCTTCACTGTGTTTGAGTTCTCCCCTGCCTACACTGTGCTTTGACACACACACTCGTTTGGCATCTGCTGAAACTTACTTCTTTCTACAGTGCTAACTGAATAAACTGTGCGCTGCTCAATTGAACAGCCACCAGCTGAGGGCCAGGTTTGATTCAATTAATTCAGGCACAACAAGATCCAATAAAGTGTGGATTCTCCTCCTGTTAGCCTTATTGCTGGAGCAATGTCATCCTATTGGTTTGTCCGCATGCCACAGAATGGCAATTGGTATATCCCTGCAGAGAAGTGGCATTGCAGGCTATGTATAGCCCAGATAAATCCAATTAATAAACAAGGGTCTTTGCTTTTTAAAATTGCAACAAGAAATGAATTAGATTCATTTGGACCATTTTGAATAAACATGCATTCTTTTACTCATCCGTAGATACATAGGCAAATGAGGAGGCCATTTGGCCAATTGTCTTTGCTGATCAATCAGGTTTTGACAAAAATTACCCCATTTTCCACCTCATGGTCCATACATCTCAATAGTCTGGCAATGCAATGAATATCTTAATACTGGTTAAATGTTATAAAGCTTTAGACTCAACTGTCCTTTTGGAAAGGCAGCTCCAGATTCCCACCTTACTCGAGGTGAAAAGATTTCTCCTCAATTGTTCATTCAGCTTTCTGCCTCAATGTGGTGACCAAAACTATATGCGGCATTCCAGTCGTGCTCTAATCAGCAATTATACAGTTTTAGCATAACCTTTTATTCTATGCCTCAACTAACAAAGGTGAGGATCACATAAACACCCTGAACCACTTTCTATTTTCCCAGCTATATTCAGGGATCTGTTGACATGCAAAATGACCTCCCTCTGATTTTCAGTACATTGAAG
The DNA here is from genome assembly GCF_020745735.1 of Hemiscyllium ocellatum. Taxonomy (NCBI): domain Eukaryota; kingdom Metazoa; phylum Chordata; class Chondrichthyes; order Orectolobiformes; family Hemiscylliidae; genus Hemiscyllium; species Hemiscyllium ocellatum. The sequence continues at coordinate 29,009,385 of NC_083429.1, read as the reverse complement.
GGCTATCCCAAACATAGTGCAATCCCGTGCCTTGTTAGTCCTGCTCAAGTGCATCACCTCACAATTTCTAGGTTGAATTTCATTTGGAGGTCTCTGTCTATGGTTATCCTCCTTACCTTTTAGTCCCTACAAACTTGTGTATGTACCGTAAGTTTCTCAATTGAATTCCTGATAATGAAGTCCACATTATTAATTTACATTACAAACAGCAAGAGTCCCAGCACTGAGCCCTGTGGAGCTCTAATGGAAACAGATTTCCAGTCATGAAAATATACCTCTGCCATTCTTCCCGTTTCTCAGCTAATGATGGATCCAGCTGTAACTTTGCCTTGGATCACATGGACATTTACAGGCTTTTGCTCGAAACGTCGATTTCGCTTCTCCTTGAATGCTGCCTGAACTGCTGTTCTCTTCCAGCACCACTAATCCATTTACTTGCTTAACTGAGTTGCCATGAGGGACCTTTCCAAATGCCTTGTTAAAATCCATTTGGACTAAGTCCAGTGCAAACACTCTTGTTACAACACGATGGTGAACCCCTCTATTAATTAAATCAAACACCCAGAAAATCTCACCTTCCCTTGTAACCTGTTCAAATATGAGTGATAGAGAACTCACAAATTCAACTACTTAAAGTAAATAATATCAATTTATTCTTTAACTCTATAAGTGAACATTAAACAACAACTATTCACAACTCTGAACCCAGCCTTTCTCTTGAATACTTATTATTTCTCTTCAACTTTGTAACAATATGCTGTTCCAATCAACACATGTTAAAATTACACCAACTTAATTTCAAAACCATACAACAGCAGTCATCTCCATTGTCTTTCTTCCGTTGGCTGAAGATCTCTCTGGGTCATCTCCTTTCTTTTACTGCGAAGATGTTTGGGATGATAAAGGTTCCTCTAACAGAGAGTGTTTCAATGGCAGTTACTCTATCTGACTTTCTAAATGCCTGCTTCTTTTATACTCCAACATTGGTTCATCTCATTGGTTCAATGTTGGCAAAAACAATAAATTCAAGCTTGATTGGTTTTTCGTATTTGAAGACATAATTTAAACTGAATGGTTAAATTTGAATTGTTGTCAAAACAGCAATCAACTCAGATATCCATTTCACAGCCAAATGTTACATATTTTCAATTTTCCAGTACACTCTGAGACTGTTAGCTAGTCATATGACAGGTGCCTGCAAACTCCCAGTGCTAAACAGCATTCATCCTCTCCCAAAGGTACAGCACAAGCCTTTAACTTCACAATACTTTCATCAACACTCCAGGTTACTTAGTCAAAAAAATTAAATAAAATTAATCAAACATAACCTTCCTCTTTACCAATCTATTTTTGATAATTGTTGATTAACCACATCTGACAGTTGGAATTCATTCCAATAACTTCTACAGCATTGAGGTTAGACTGATTGGTCTGTAATTTCCTGACTTATCACATCCTCATTTTTTAAAGTAATGAGACAGTGTTTGCAGTCTTTGAGCTTTCCCAACTGTCGGCAGAAAGGATTTGAAAAATTATTGCCATAGCCCCAGATGTATCATCCCTTCCCTCCATCAACAGCCTGGGATATAATTCATCCAGCCTGAAAATTTATCCATTTTAATAATGATAATCCTGATCATAACTCCTCTCTTTCCAAGTCAATTTGTTCTCATAATTCAGTCCTCCACCCTGATCACACTTGCATCACACTTTTCCATTGAGATCAACACAAAGCATGAACTGAGGATATTGCCCACATCTTCTGAATTCACACACTGTTTATCTTTGTAACTCCCCCATGTGTCTGACTCTTTCTGGAGTTACTGTCCTGCTCTTTATATATTTTGATGCCCTTTGAGTTTTCCTTTTTTCTCCTCGCTGATGCATTCTCAAACAGATCTTAAATTTCCTACTTTCCTTTTTATGCTTCCTCCTGCATTTTTATTCATCTCTAGGGGCTCTACAGTATTGAGCATTTGATATCGGCCATAATGTTCTTGTCTTGATCCTAACCTTCATGTCCCTTGGCATCCAGAGTTTTTCAGTTTTAGTCCAAGCCTTTGTTTTCACAGGAACATATTTACCCCATATTTGCATCCTTAATGAGGAATATTTTCACTTTCTAATAATAGCACATTCCAGAAACAAATGCTCTGGTTTATTCCTGCAATTGCCACAAAGTACAGTGGTGTGAGTATTTTACACTCTCTTGACTGACTCTTCATTTTGACCAAATATATCTTATTGCATGATGCCAACTAATAAACCTTTGGATACCTGTTCCCATAAAGGAGGAGATATATAAGGCAACTTTTGTCCAGAAACTGAAGCTAACTAAAGTAGTTTTTTCTGATGAAGAGTCATATTAAACTTAAAACACTAATTCTTAGATTAGATTACTTACAGCGTGGAAACAGGCCCTTCGGCCCAACAAGTCCACACCAACCCGCAACCTACCCATACCCCTACATTTACCCCTTTACCTAACACTACGGACAATTTAGCATGACCAATTCCCCTGACCTACACATTTTTGGACTGTGAGAGGAAACCGGAGAATATGCAAACTCCACACAGTCAGTCGCCTGAGTCAGGAATTGAACCCGGGTCTCTGGCGCTGTGAGGCAGCAGTGCTAACCACTGTGCCACCATGCCGCTCATACGGTTTCTGTTTCTCTTTCCTGAGATTCTGCCAGACCTGTTGAGTTTCTCCAGCATTTCTTGTATTTGTTTTATCTTTCCATTATGTGGAGCACTTTGCTTTAAAAATATTTTGTTTTGCATGCTTCGAGTAGACTACACTGAGTTCCAGTGTTTTTCTTTGAAAGAAATTATAAAAGAAATTTTCAAAAAATTCCTGGGTGCTAAACTGAATGCCAATGGTATTTGAAATCCTTCTAAGTGGCAGTAGCTTAAGTTTAGATTTGGAGATGGGATAGTGCAAGCAAACAAAAATAAAGTGCTTCCTTCTTGTGAAAGTTGACATCAGATTGAGAACGTTATCTGGAAATTTGATAAGTTTATGTTTGTAACGATTAAATCACACCCATTCCATACCATCCTTCAATCAAAATACCCACACTGTTGTTTTCTGTCAACTCTTAGGAGACATTCAGTGTTCTCTTGGAATATGCAAAATATGTCAGCAAAGAAAACAAAAGCTTGTTATCATAACCCAATTAAAGTGGCCCAAGCAAACTTTTTAGTTGCTTCTGCACTGTCATGTTTCTGATGGACATCATTGCTGAAAATAAACTATAATGATGGTGCAATCATCTCAGATCCCATTTGGAATTATGATATAATCATATTATGACTGACATTTTTTTTTCAATTTTCAGTATTTCCACTCTCATTCCAGGTGACACTCATTTCTCTTCCACACTTGGAACAGTTCAACAAAGTTGGAAACAATACTGATAGCTAAATAAAGCTAATTTCACTAATTCTTGCAATGATACAATAACACAAGAAAAGTCAAGGTCTAGGAAAAGTAAATTCCTCCAGGATCCCAGACATCTCAATAGACCAACTAGTTTAATGATTTCCATATTTTTTGTTTCTCCTATTCAACTTGACTAGTGACAAAACTTCTCCTAAAATCAGTTTAACTTGTTGATTTCTGACTCAACATACAGCCATCATTCTAGATTTTTAAAAAAAAATTATTACTTTATCATACAAACACTTTTTATTAATTATGAAACTCTAATGAGAATGATTTTCTTTCTAGTTTGTAAAGCTTGACACATTTTTTCTCATTGCTTTCAAACTGGGAATACTGTGACTGTTTCACTCTTTACTAACATGCATTCAACTAAGACCAAAAGTGAACAAGTGACACATCAAATCTGAAATAAAGAGTACATATAGCCTTGAAGTAACCTAGCATGGCAATGGGAAGAATTTGAATACAATTAATTCATCTAGAATGTAATGGTAATAATGATGATCATGTCACCAGAATCACAGAATTACTACAGTGCAGGAGGCTTTTTGGCCCATTATCCCTATACTGGCTCGATGACTTACTCCATCTCTATTATCTCATATCAATCTCCTGTCTTTTCCCTATATCCTTGCACATCATTATTATACAAAAAGTCCAATGCCCTCAACTGAATCATTTCCCAGCAATGAATAACAATGCATACCCGAAGAACTCGATGTGAGTTCTATTTTGCACATGACTTTAAATCTATGCCTTCGTCTTGTTGTTTCTTGTATAAGTGCAAACAGTTTCACCTTATTTATGCTGTTCAGCCTGTTCATGATTTTGAAAACCTCAATCAGATATCATTTCAACCTTCACTCCAGGGGGAAGATCCTAACTCCTTCAATCTTTCCTTATGGCTGAAGTTTATCATGCTTGGAACTCTTCAAGTAAATTGCTTCTGTACACTCTCCATTGCATTTTCATCTTTCCTAAGAAGGCACCCCCAACTCCAGTTAAGCTCGAACAAGTAACTTATGCAAGTTCAAAATCAAATCCTTGCTTTTGTACTGGAGGATCACTTTAATCACTGTAATTATTGCTGTCTCCACCTGTCCTGACACCCTGAAGGATTTGTGTTCATCTTCACCCTGGTGACTCTACTTCTGCACCCACTTTAAAATGTTACCCCCTATTTTATACTACCTTTCAAAGTTTTTCTGGTCAACATGCATCACCCAACCCTACTTTGCATTGAACCTTATCTGACTCCTCTCTATTCACTCCATAAATCTGTCAATGCCATTTTGGAATTCTACACTCTACTCCTCATAGTTTAAATTCTTCCAAGTTTAGTGTCTATAACCTTGGAAATTATCCCTGCACACCAGGTTATAGATCATTAATATATATCAGGAAAAGCGAAGGTGTCAAAACCAATCCCTGGGAAACTTTACAGACCGCCAGCCAAAAAAAATTCATCGACCATTACTCTCTGCTTATCGCTCAGCCAATTTTGCATCCATATTACTACTGACTTGGATGTAAGTTTGCTCACTGAGCTGGAAGGTTTGTTATTTAGACGTTTCATCACCATGCTGGGTAACATCATCAGTGAGCCTCTGGTGAAGCGCTGGTGTTAGTGACAAGCTTTCTATTTATGTGTTTAGGGTTCCATCGGTTGGCGATGTCATTTCAGGTGCCGATGTCAATTACTGTGGGGATGTCATTTGCTGTGGTGATGTCATTTTCTGTTCTTTTTCTCAGAGGGTGGTATATGGGGGCCCTTCAACGGAGGCTCACTGATGATTTTACTAAGCATGGTGATGAAACATCTGAAAACGAACCTTCCAGCTCAACGAACAAACTTACATTCAGAACCTCAATCTGAACTATAAATCTTTTTGAATCTTGCTACCACTGATCTTATTTTGGAATAACCTACGTCTGTCCTCAAATGTCTGTTGTGAGGCACTGTATCAAAAGATTTCTGTAGATCAGTGTATATGGGTGTCATCAATGTTACCCACACAAAACCTTTGTTTCCTCTTTAAAAAAACTCCAAAAATTTACACACAATTTCCCCTTTAGAAACCCATACTGACTATTCCTAATCAATCCATCTTTTTCCATGCAACTACTGATTCTACTCTGAATAATTGTTTGCACAAGTTTCCCACTACTGAAGTTAAACTAACTGATCTTTAATTAATGAGATTAGCCTTACAAACTTTTTATTTGAACAAGGTAATAATGTTGGCAATTCTGTAGCTTTCTGGTATGATTAAATTCCCTACAGTGTGGAAACAGGTCCTTTGGCCCAACAAGTCCACATCGACTCTCCGAAGAGTAACCCACCCAGACCCATTTCCCACTGATGAATACACCTAACACTACAGGCAATTTAGAATGGCCAATTCACCTGTCCTGCACATCTTGGGACTGTGGGATAAAACTGGAGCACCCGGAGAAAGCCCACGCAAACATGGGGAGAAGGTGCAAACTCCACACAGACAGTCTGGGTCCCTGGCGCTGTGAGGCAGCAGTGCTAACCATTGAGCCACCATGCCACCCTAAGAGTGCATCCACTCAGAGTTCAGGGAAAACTATCGTTATGACCAGAGCCTCTGCAGTTTCAATTTTCATTTTCTCTGAAGACTTTGGATGCTTCTCACTTGGTCCTAGTGCCTTGTCAACATTTAGGTGCCAATAATCTATCCAACTATTATTGATTGTTGTTAAAGTCTATTTAGCTCACCAATCACCTTTAGAGAAGGCATCTTATCATGTTTAGTGCCCATGTCACTCCAGACACACATCAATAACATTGACTCCTAAATAACCCATGACCTAGCCAAGAAAGTTGTTCAGTAAAAGGGTCAACAATGAAGGGCATCAAAAACTGGCTTTATCAGTGACCCTCACTCCCCTGATAGAATAATTGAGAGATGTGTTGCCTCTCTATGAGGTACTTGTAAGGTTTGCCCAATGCATAAGTAAATACAAACCACATAATTCTTTTTCTGTCTCTTGTCTCTGCTATTCATCTTACTTTAATGAACCATCATAGTTGACAAGCTTCCAATTAGCTTCAATACCCAGATCATGGGGATAAATTGGAAATTTCAGAGATCATTTGAAATCTTCTTCCTTTGGTTTGATCTTCCTTCCCTAAACTTCAATTTTCTTTATGTCCACATTTTGTTCCGTTTCAGATTCTCCCTTGGATTCATGAAGCTTTTAATTTAATTAAAAATCTTTGTTTATAGCCATGCTTTATATCAAAAATATCCTTCTTGAGTTGAAAACTCACTGGCTGAGTTTTAGAAAGAATTGAACAAATGCATCCTTTTGAAAAAAACGGTCTAAATGGAGCAGCTGTGAAGATTTGCATTACTGTAGAGTACTTAGAGTCATTGAGTCGTAGTGATGTACAGCATAGAAACAGACCCCTCGTCCAACCCGTCCATGCCAACCAGATATCCCAACCTAATCTAGTCCCACCTGCCAGCACCCTGCCCATATCCCTCCAAACCCTCCTATTTATATACCCATACAAATGCCTCTTCAATATTGCAATTGTACCAGCCTCCACCACATCCTCTGGCAGCTCATTCCATACACGTACCAGCCTCTACGTGAAAATGTTGCCCCTTAGGTCTCTTTTATATCTTTCCCCTCTCACCCTAAACCAATGCCCTCTAGTTCTGGACTCCCCGACCCCAGGGAAAAGACTTTGTCTATTTATCCTATCCATGCCCCTCATAATTTTGTAAACCTCTATAGGTCACCTCTCAGCCTCCAACGGTCCAGGAAAAAACAGCCTCAGCCTCTCCCCATAGCTCAGATACTCTAACCCTGGCAACATCCTTGTAAGCCTTTTCTGAACCCTTTCAAGTTTCACAACATCTTTCCAACAGGAAGGGGAACAGAATTGCACGCAATATTCCAACAGAGGCTTAACCAATGTCCTGTACAGCCACAATATGACCTCCCAACTCCTGTACTCAATACTCTGACCAACAAAGGAAAGCATACCAAACGCCTTCTTCACTATCCTATCTACCTGCGACTCTACTTTCAAGGAGCTATGAACCTGCACTCCAAGGTCTCTTTGTTCAGCAACACTCCCTAGGACCTTACCTTACCATTAGGTGTTTAAGTCCTGGTAAGATTTGCTTTCCCAAAATGTAGCACCTCGCATTTATCTAAATTAAACTCCATCTGCCACTTCTCAGCCCATTGGCCCATCTGGTCCAGATCCTGTTGTAATCTGAGGTAACCTTCTTCGCTGTCCACTACACGTCCAATTTTGGTGTCATCTACAAACTTACTAACTGTACCTCTTATGCTCACATCCAAATCATTTATGTAAATGACAAAAAGTAGAGGGCTCAGCACCGACCCTTGTGGCACCCCACTGGTCACAGGCCTCCAGTCTGAAAAACAATCCTCCACCACCACCCTCTGTCTTCTTCTACCTTTGAGCCAGTTCTGTATCCAAATGGCTAGTTCTCCCTGTATTCCATGAGATCTAACCTTACTCATCAGTCTCCCATGGGGAACCTTGTCTAACACCTTACTGAAGTCCCATGAAAATTGGGTTGGCCTGTCAAGAAAGCCTCAAAAGAGGTAATCACTTTTCTGAAGTGTGCCTGGGGCTTCTCCTGACTCATTTACAAACCTTCAACGAAAACTAGACTTTCAACGGTGTTTTTGACTTACGAGTTCAATCTATTTTGATGTTCTGGCCCACAGCCCAGGTAGAACTTGAACATGGACATGCTGGTCCAGAGGTAGGAAGACCACCACTGTGTCACAAGACCATCTTTCATTCAGACAGTTATACCTACTATGTTCTCTTTCATACCCCTTCAAAAGCCTGGACAGAAGGGTTGTACAGATACAGGCAATCCCCGGGTTGCAAAAAGGTTTGGCCCTTGAGTCTATTTTCAAGTTGATTTATATACAAGTCAGAACAATATAAAATAGCCATTCATAAGTAGAAGGAAACATATGTCTGTCAAATCTTTAAAACTGTTACTAATACACTGCTTTTAGGATCATGTTTATAAATTCAAGCATTCATAAGTCAGATATTCATAAACTGGGGACCCCTGTATTCATAGTTCCCTCCAAAATTATCAGGAATATGCATACTCAGTACATTTTAAAATTTTCTCTTTTGTTAAGTATTTTTCTTGAATTCATACTTAAATTTAGACTAACTCTTCAATCACTCTAAGACTGGAATCTTGTAATTCTTACAAATCTTGTGAGGCATTGTGTTATACATCTTATTTTTGCAGATGGGTGGAATTTCAAGCACAAGACTGAGTTAGCATAGAGAGTCACCAAAATAAATGTCTCCGTAACTGACCCTGTCTAGTTTCACCAAAAGACTCTGTGTGTCTGTGTGTGTGTTTGTGTGTGTGTGTGTGTGTGCATGTGCACATGTGTGAGAGAGACAGAGTGAAGTTGCCTGCACTATTATTTCTGTGCGCTTAGGGAATGAAAAGTTGCCTCACTGGTGACTGAAAGTTTCACAGAGCAGGTGACCATTTGAGTTAAGACTGTAAAGTTCCAGTTTGCAAGGTAAACATTTCATGTTATTGAAATAATGCAAGTCTTGAGAAAAGAAATTGCTTGGCAGCAATTACATTTTAGCAACCTGAATATTTGCTTACTCTATCCCAATTCCCAGTTTTCTATTTTCATTGACCAGCTTGATGATTCAGATTCCGTTTTTTTTCCTGAAAGTCATTCCTAAACAGCAACTAAGCAATTGCAGCTTTGTCCAGCTTCCCTGAGGTCTCACCTTTATCCCTGCATCTAACCCCTACTTGATATGCAATCCTAACTTCTCATCAACAAAACACTTTGGTCTGCACCAAAATTAGAAGCTTAATTTATTTCCCATTAGGGATGGGCTACGATCTAGAAATGAACCTGGTTCCACATCCCTCCACCACCACCCCCCACCCCCTCAGACAGTCCTATACATCAATGAGATTTTTTCATCTGTTTGAGACACCACTGAAAGATAATTAACATTTTTTTAATTTGCAAGTAGAAAATCAGGAAAAATACTGTTCTAATGAAAATTAAAATTATTATGAAATATCTAAATTAAAAATAAAAAAATTATTATGAAATAAATATAAAATATCAAAAACTTAATTTGACGTAACTCACTACTGAATTGCTGGTTTTACTAGTTTGTTTTTCAAAACTAAAGGCACATTAAAAAATCTCAATACATATAATTTCAATGTAAACAATATCGTCTAATTGGATTAGTAATAACTTTCACTTATCTCCTTTTGCTGAGCAACCTACTTTTTAACAATTCTAAACTATCTCCTTCCTTGCTTAAGAGCAACTATTTTATCCATCCGGTTTTGACCAAGAACCCAGCAGAACTGCTTAAACTCAACTCAAAAAAATTTTGTTAGCCATGAAAATTTTCCTTAATGAAAAAAAAATAAATCCCAGGAATGTGACGCACATTTTTGCATGTCACCAAAATAAATGTCTCTGTTGCCTTTTTCGCATGTAAAGTTCTTACAACATAAATAACAATCCATGACTCCACAGGAAGTTTTTTCTTTTCTGGTGCATTTTGAAATAAATCATCATGGATACAGAAGTACTCACAGGTTAATTATTAAACACCTTGAAACATGCAGAATAACTGTTTGCCACTAGTTCAAAATCAAGAATCCAAAAGCACAAATTAAATTATATTTATGTATATAATGATATATTGTATAAGTCACATGCCTTAGATCAGCTTACTTTTGATTTAGGAGCATCAAGAATTGATTTTCACTGAGAAAAATCCTGCAGATTTTTAACCTTTTGGTGTCAGTATGCAGAAGTTTTGGGGTTAGACTGGCCAGGGTTAATGCAAGAACAGTTCCCTCTGGAGAAATGAGCTTTTTCATAAGAGTAGGGAAGTAGGTTACTTCAGTATTTTGGTTTTAGTCTGAAAATTCCAGACCAGAAGTACTTTGTAAGAATCCTTGAAGAGGCTATTTAAAGCTGAGAAAATCTAATTTCAGCTGCATGAATGTTCCAGAAAGAGAAATTAGATTCAAATTGTGTTTTATGTAAATAATTTAGATTGCTCTATTTTACCTTTATTTATTTTTTGTAACAAATTTCTGCTGTAATGTGAAAGTTAATTCTGCAACTCTGTGTACATTTCCATGAAAAGCAACCAAGTTAAATATTTTTGAAAAGCCCACAATGATCTATCAAGCAAGATTTGATTCCAGAATATGATTTACCCAGCAACATCAACAGTGATCATTATTCTCGGACTTCAAGATCGATAAAGAACCATGTTAATTTGGCACTCGCACCATCTTGAATCTATCAAAAATAAAATGCAATGTATTTAAGAATGCTGGCATTAAACCAGATATTTCATTATTTTACAGCCCTTGACATATCCAAGAGTAATACCCCTTTAAACATGAATTCTTTCCAGAGGGCTGGAATGCACTAGATTTTAGTTTTATAAATATTCTCTAAAGCATTGAATTCATTACTCAGAAGCATACCATTTTATGTTTGGCTTAATATTTCCAAAAACACACAGAATTCTGAGGTTTCAGCTTTTTGGAATTCCAATCACAAGCAACATGTGATTATTACCATATTAGTCACAACAAATTCTGCAGCACGATTTCTATAAAAGATTTTATTAGCATCACTGGGAAGTATGGCTCAACAGATTAGAAAGAGTTCTCTTCATGTGTTGTAGTTCTGACATCTCTGCAAAGATGTTTTGACTTATTTCATTCTGAAAAGAAAAGAAAATTGCTACACTAAGTCACATGATAACCTCGCTTCATTAACAAAACACTTTTGTGGCACATTATAGAATTGAAAGGTTTTTGTCAAGCTAAGATAAAAAGGCCATTTAGAGGGCTTGTGTGGGGAAAGGTGGGGCAGAATTTTAATGGTTCTTTTATGCAATGAAAAAGATCAATTATTTGTGTGTGCTTTATAGCTTGCAGGAAGGTGAAGGATGATAATGCTGCTTTGTGCTGCAGAACATTATTTTTATTCATTGTGTGACAGTGCTTGCCACAATTAGATAAGGAATGGTCCAGGCCCACAACACAGATCATTTTATCTCTTACTACATCACACTTCCAGCTGTTCACATAAACATTCCTGTCGCAAGTAGAAACATAATCCAATTTGGATTAAGTGAGTGAACAAACCATAAATTTTTAACTTTGACAAAATTAGAAAAGGAAAATTGTTTCAAGTGGGTATGCTTCTTTTCAATGCTATTTTGTCCACTGTTCTTGTGAAGGAAGTTGTTCACGTCAGACCACAGTTCCACAACTCTCAACCATCCTCCGATGTCGTACCATTTTACCTGGGAGTTGAAGTGGCAAACATTTCCTGCCAGCACACACGATTATGTCAAATATAATCAAATATCCTCCACCCACCTCACATGCACAATTTCTAGTTAGTATTAATGGATAGCCATCAGCAGCAAGAACTCCAGTCAATTCATTTTATTCCCTAACCTTTGTATCCTGGACAGATTTTCACACCCTCACCATTACCCCAGCTGACGGTTGTTTGAACTTGTAACCTGTGTTACCAGTATACTTCTTTTGCAGTTAAAACATTTCTGTGCTACTTACTTTACCTTGTCCACATTGTTTCTCAGCTTTGAGTTATAATGTTATCCATTTTGATTGTGTTTATTTGTTCTGCCTTTTTTTTTGCTGTGAGCCTCTTTGAACAACATTTTCTGTGATGTCATGTTCCTCACATGCACAATGGCTTCTCAGAACACTTTATGATGAAGTTCTGAGGAAAGCAGCGCAGTGTAACGATCATGGAGAAAAGAGTGGGGATACACAAAGCAGGAATGGTGATTTGAAGGCATGGTCAAAGAGAGGCTATGTGAACCTTTTCAAAATTAAATGATGATAAGGCAGAGAGCATAGTATTAAAAACATTTCAGCAGGCAGATATAAAGGCTATAACGATGGTGAAGGAGTGATGTGAAGTCCACTGTTGGTATAGTGAAGAGTGAATGAAGGACGTTTCACAGAATATCAATTATTTAGAATGAAGGGAGACCATGCAGAGATGTAAAAATAACTACAATTGTGAAAGCAATACACTGGAGAATCATCACAAGTTTGGTAAGCAATGATGAGGACAAGTTTATTTTGAAAACCAGAGGCAAATTTAAGTATAATTTGCACAATACAGATCATTCACAATATTAAGGAATTGAATCTGTGTTCCGAAGATCTTCTGAATAAAAAGATAACATTGACGGTATATTGCTTTACATTTTATCAGATTGTCTTTGTTCTTAGTGAACACATGAAATGAAACCTTGACAAACATAACTATGACACATCTCTGGAGGTGTGACTTGAATCTGGGCCTCCTGGCAGAGGAAAGGGGTCTACCATAGAGTTCAGTACTAGTTTCAACTCACCAATTGCGACCAGTTCCAAGTGTATTTTGATAAATAGGCATTCAGTAAAGTTAACTTGTGGTGACACCCACTGAATTGCATTTACAACTTCTATTATTCCTGCCGGGTAACCCTACCTGAAGATTCTTCAGATATATTAAAACATTGAGCATGCAAACAATTAATGTAAGTGGTTATGCTTGTGGATTGCTTTCACATGTTGTTTATACATGATATGTTGTTGAGTTCTTCTTTGATAGCTTGACAAGAAAGGGTTAAGTCCCTCATGAATCAACTCAAATGCATCCAAATTAAGCATTGGTAAGATAAATTCACCTTCTATCCAATGAAATAATAGAACATAGAACATAGAAAAATACAGCGCAGTACAGGCCCTTTGGCCCTCGATGTTGCGCCGATCCAAGCCCACCTAACCTACATTAGTCCACTATCCTCCATATGCCTATCCAATGCCCGTTTAAATGCCCATAAAGAGGGAGAGTCCACCACTGCAGGGCATTCCATGAACTCATGACTCGTTGAGTAAAGAATCTACCCCTAACATCTGTCCTATACCTACCACCCCTTAATTTAAAGCTATGCCCCCTCGTAATAGCTGACTCCACATGTGGAAAAAGGTTCTCATGGTCAACCCTATCTAAACCCCAACCATCTTGCACACCTCTATCAAGTCACCCCTAAACCTTCTTTTCTCCAATGAAAACAGCCCCAAGTGCCTCAGCCTTTCCTCATACGATCTTCCTACCATACCAGGCAACATCCTGGTAAACCTCCTCTGACCCCGTTCCAGTGCCTCCACATCCTTCCTATAGTATGGCGACCAAAACTGCACACAATACTCCAGATGTGGCCGCACCAGAGTCTTATACAACTGCAACATGACCTCAGGACTCCGGAACTCAATTCCTCTACCAATAAAGCCCAGTACGCCATATGCCTTCTTCTCATTACTATTTACCTGGGTGGCAACTTTCAGAGATCTGTGCACATGGACACCAAGATCCCTCTGTTCATCCACATTACCAAGTATCCGACCATTAGCCCAGTACCCCATCTTCTTGTTACTCTTACCAAAGTGAATCACTTCATACTTAGCTATATTGAACTCCATTTGCCACCTTTCTGCCCAGCTCTGCAGCTTATCTATATCCCGCTGTAACCTGCCACATCCTTCCTCACTGTCAACAACTCCACCGACTTTCGTATCACCCGCAAACTTGCTCACCCAACTTTCGAGCCCCTCCTCCAGGTTATTTATAAAAATGACAAACAGCAATGGTCCCAAAACAGATCCTTGCGGAACACCATTAGTAACTGCACTCCAAGATGAATCTTTACCATCAACTACTACCCTCTGTCTTCTTCCAGCCAGCCAATTCCTAATCCAAACTTCCAACTCACCCTCAATGCCATACCTCCGTATTTTTTGCAGTAGCCTACCATGGGGAACCTTATCAAATGCCATACTCAAATCCATATACACCACATCTACCGCTTTACCCTCGTCCACCTCCTTAGTCACCTTCTCAAAGAATTCAATAAGGTTTGTGAAGCATGACCTGCCCTTCACAAAACCATGCTGACTATCCTTGATCACATTATTCCTATCCAGATGTTCATAAATCCGACCCCTTACAATTCTCTCTATGACTTTGCCCACAACAGAAGTGAGACTCACTGGCCGATAGTTACTAGGGTTATCCCTACTCCCTTTCTTGAACAAGGCAACCACATTTGCTGTCCTCCAGTCTTCTGGCACCATTCCTATAGACAACGAGGACATAAAAATCAAGGCCAATGGCTCTGCAATTTCCTCCCTTGCTTCCCAGAGAATCCTAGGATAAATGCCATCAGGCCCAGGGGACTTATCTATTTTCACCCTTTCCAGAATTTCCAACACCTCTTCCCTACATATCTCAAAGCCATCCATTCTAATTAATTGTGACTCAATATTCACATCAGCAACAATGTCCTGTTCCTGAGTGAATACTGACGAAAAGTATTCATTCAGTGTCTCCCCAATCTCTTAACCTCCACACGCAACTTCCCACTACTATCCTTGACTGGACCTATTCCTACCCTAATCATTCTTTTATTCCTGACATACCTATAGAAAGCCTTTGGGTTTTCCCTAAACCTACCAACCATGGACTTTTCATGTCCCCTCCTTGCTGCTCTTAGCTCTCTCTTTAGATCCTTCCTGGCTACCATATAACTCTCAATCACCCCAATTAAACCTTCATGCCTCATCTTTACATAGGCCGCCCTCTTCCCTTTCGCAAGGGATTCCAATTCCTTATTAAACCATGGCTCCCTTACACGACCCTTTCCTCCCTGCCTGACAGGTACATACTTATCAAGGATACTCAAAAGTTGCTCCTTGAACAAGCTCCACATATCGATTGCGCCCTTTCCTTGAAGCCTACTTTTCCAAGCCATGCATCCTAAGTCATGCCTCACCGCATCATAATTTCCCTGCCCCCAGCTATAACTCTTGCCCTGCAGTGCACACTTATCCCTCTCCATCACTAGAGTAAAAGTCACCGAATTGTGATCACTATCCCCAGAGTGCTCACCTACCTCCAATTCTAACACCTGGCCTGGTTCATTACCCAGAACCAATCCAGTATGGCCTCACCTCTTGTTGGCACACACACTGTGGCAAATATAATTGGGGTAACTTATGCTCTGAGACCTTAATTGGGTTATGAATCCCATATTATCCCTTATCATGGATATGAGGTCAAATTGATTCGGGACTCAACCAGACCCTCAATATTTATTTAAGAGGATACCTACATTTGGTGTCTGTATCATCTGAAGGTGGCTATTATAAAATATGGTTTCTGAAACCCAGTATTCCTATGGTTACAGGCTAGTGACACAGTTATTTTCAAATAACGTTTGCAGCAGTGTGCAGATAAAACAAATCAAAAAGCAATCAAGTAGTAAGGCGTGATTTTTCACTCCCTCAGAGTTGGGAGATATCCTGGTTTTGTAAAACTAAATGTAAAAGTAGTCTGGAAATTGGAATTTCCACTCTAGCAGGACTGCCTGGAAGATGAGGTGGGCAAAGTTGGGAAAATTGCAAAGATTGCAGTGTGTGGAGGCTGTAGAGTAAAAGATGAATTATACCTTGGCTGTAATGATAGCGAATGAGCATTACGTCAGGAGGTACATCATATGAAACACAAGCTTGTAAAGCATCAGCAGTATGTCTTCTAATAAAGTTCCTTATATTCGCCCAGACGCATGTAGACATCATACTTTGACACAGGAGGGCTGGGCAGTAAGTTTACTTTAAGCCCAAAATTTTAAAGGAAAGAATAAAACATGAACATCCCTCCATTCTCACCCTGATACTTACTCACCCATCTTCACACTCTCCATCCATTTCGACCCATGCTCCCTCTTGACCGACACAGCCGTATAACACTTTGCTGCCATAACCACCAGTGCCTCTCCAACTACCACTGCTCTTTGATTCCTTAAAGCACCAATGTCAATTAAAGCAACACATGCCAACTCATAACATTCACCTCTCCTGTAGCCGCCATAGGCAGATTTCAGGAACTATGCTGAGATTAAATAATGCACTGTTCCAAGTGTCTATTGTAAAACTTTGCATTCATAAACAACTATATTTACTATCTCTCAATGATATAAAACATTTTTTAATAAGTTTAGATTCCCTACAGTGTGGAAACCAGCCCTTCGGCCCAAACAGTTCACACCGACCCTCCAAAGAGTAACCCACCCAGACCCATTTCTCTCTGACTAATGCACCTAACACTATGGGAAATTCAGCATGGCCAATTCATCCAACTTGCCCACCTTTGGACTGTGGACCAGCAAACCTGGAGAAAACCCACACAGACACAGGGAGAACGTGCAAACTCCACACCGACAGTCACCTGAGGTTGGAATTGAACCTGGGACCCTGAGGCAGCAGTACTCACCACTGAGCCACCATGCCACCCAGTGCTATCCATAGCTCATGAATAATTTCTTAAACTATTCATGGGATATGGATATCACTGATTGTTCCAACATTTATTGACTATCTCTAAGTGCCCAAAGAGCAGTCAAGAATTAACCAGCCACATTGTTAAGGATCTGAAATCACATGTAGGCTAGACCAGGTAAAGTTGGTAAATTCCCATCTCTAAAGGATGTTAGTGAACCAGGTAGGTTTTTACAACAATCAATAGTGATTGCATGGGGTAGATTTTAATCCTAAATGTTACTGATTTCAAATTTCATCATCTACCAGGGTGGGATTAAAGTACATGTCCACACAACATTAATTTGGGGTTCTGGATTATAGATCCAGTGACATTACTGATATGCATTCACAATCCTTCCATTCTAATGACAAACATTCAGATTCACAGTCCTACTTCAATTGGGGTCAGACTATATGGTCAATTGGAGCTGTCATTCAAACCAAATACCCGCACTGTGATGATGGCAGACAGTAAAATCAGTCATTCTGTACTAGCACTGCATGAAAGTCCAAGTGCAAATATCAACAAGCAGTGTGAAAGATCAACCAAAAACCTATTTAAGCTTCCAGTCATTTTTTTCAAAACATTGAGTGCTGCAGTCTTAAATGCTTTGACATTGTGAATAATTTTCTTTCACAGTGGCTTTGCATACTTCCCTTTGATAATTACTATAGATGGTAATTTTGGACAGGTCCTCTTGACACTTTCAATAATATTTTTTGTTTCAGATCTTGTTCATGGTTCAATTAACAAAATAGTTAATGAGTTTATGCACTTTTTGCAGACATTATGCCAACTTTTAACAATTCTGATTTCCCAAAGGATGAGTTATCTTTCCCAATGGTGCCTTGGGACTATATCGAAAGGATGATCTTATATTTCCATATGGATACCCTGACAATCCAAATGAATTCACGAAGTTCAGACCTGTTCCTAACCTGTGTATATTATACTGCATTTCACATATCAAGGTCACTAGAAATAGACTCAATCAGAGGCAGTTGCTGTTGTGATATGCCAGTGCATGAAATGAAATTCCAGCATATGCCTGCTCCCACACGAACGAAAGTGGGACTCTCAGTTTCCAGGCCAGTTGCCAGAAAGCAGTTTATATAGCATGTTGTTTTATTTTTTTTATTTTGAAAATGACTACAATGGAACAAAAACCACTTTAACAGCAAAACAGTTTTACCAGGACAATTACATCATTTCAAAACAAGGAATTTGATAACTATGTTGAACTTTATTCTTGTGGTTATGGATTCCTGCAATGAATAGATGATTCAGAGTCAAGGCGTTATTTCCTGGTGAAGCTGATTGGTTCTCAGTAAACTGAGCAAGTTGGAACTGGAAACATGTTTGAGGCTATAGAAAGAGGAAGATACAGGAATGTAAGCTTTTTGATCTTCCCAACAGATGGTGCAATATTAAACTTTGTTGAAACTTTAAGGTAACCAGTTGTCTCCTATTGTAGATGCTGTAGGCTGTGCATTTTGAATTGATAAACCAAAGACACTTCCAAGTGATTCAGTGCTTCTTACAAGCAAGCATAAGTTCCAGGGATAGAACACCTAAGGCTTTTTAGCTGAACAAGGATCATCTCAACATCTGAACTGGGAAGCAAAGGCCAGAGAAGTCACTTCCTATTGTTTTCTATATTTCCATCAATGAAATATTTTCCCTATTTGTTTGTGCGTGCATTTGTTTGGGCTAGAGTGTTATATGCCAGCTATTTATATCTGTTTACCCATACTGACAGTCTAATTAATATTATTAATAATGCATTTTGTTTCATACAGAAATCTAGTCCATGCTTTCCATGAACTTTACTCTGAAAGTCAGGTAAATTGGGGTACTGTGCGTACCCTAACAAAAACTTTCACAATCTGGGAATTGCAAGGTTTAATTTGGGACGTGTTACCCTAGTGGGTCACACACAGCAGTACAAGAAGATAGAACTCATGGCACTGAGGGTCTGAATTTATCATGTAAAGAAACCCAGATAGATCTCTTTTGATACTGCTCATGGTAAGACATGAAAGCATAATTATTCAGCGATATTTTTAAGTCACAAGAGGAAATGCAAGTTTGAAAAGGAAGTGAAGGTTACATGCAGGAATGTGATCAGCTGTAAATAATTAGCTTCTGTTTTGAAAGCGAGGAGTTATATTTTCTTGCAGCATTGATATAAGCTCTGGATTTGAAGGAAAAGCAAATTTCAAAGGCCCATTCAGTATCAGGATAATACAATTCATTATAAGCCAGCATACTTTCTTTATGTCTGTAAAGAGCTAATGCAGTAAAAATCACAATGAAGAGGCTTGTAAACATTAATTAAAATGTTTTCAGCTGCATGAATGTCAATCTTGAAAAATTAATGAATACAGAATACCTGCAGAAATTTCAACAGCCTAAAGAGTGTAGAACGACTTCACTGCTGAGTGTGAGCCTGATAAGGAAGAGGGGTCATCCACAGTGAAGCAGCTGGGTTAGGAATTTAATTGATCTCTCTGCATTACACACCATCAGTTATTATGCCATTAATCATAATGCTCCCTGCACTGCTCATTTGACTTGCAAAGGAAAAGAGAAGTGTCAGCACAAGCTTCGTGAGTAACTTCACCACTGAGTGGAAGCAGAGCCGGACTTTTGGGATCATGTTTTCATGCGCAATAGTCTATTCATCAAATGACATTAGGCAGCTCCAGGGAGGCTGTTTCAAGGAAATAAAAGCTGACTCAAGAATTAACAAGCATAAACTCCTTACTTCATTCATGTAAGGTGCCCTACCACCACTGTTTTTACATACTGCTGTCAAGGGCAAAGCTTGGTGTCAGTATATATACTAATACCAACATCACATTTTCTTGATATTTGGTGCTATCACTTTTCAGCCTTATGAAGTTGTTGTTTTTTTCTTGTCATGCACTGCTGTTCCATCTATTCAATGTATCAGTTAGCTCAGTCATCAGTGATGATCAATAAGAAGATATACCTAGGACATTATGAATGGTGTAGAAACAGAAAACAAAAATGGCAGTTTTTACTAATTGTGACAATTAACTCACAGTAGGAGGTATTAGAATCATAGTCATAGAGTCATACAGCATGGAAACATACCCTTCGGTCCAACCAGCCCATGTCTACCACAATGTCAAACTAAATCACTACCTCCTGTCTGCACATGGCCCATATCCCTCCAATATTTCTTATTCATGTGCTTATCTAAAAGCCTTTCAAGGGTATAATTGTACCCAAATCCACCACCTCCTCTGGAAGTTTATTCCACGCACAAACCACTCTCTGTGGAAAAAAGTTGCTCCTCATGTCTTTCTCCCTCACCTTAAAAGTATGCCCCATCGTCTTGAAAGCCCCTACCCGAGGGAAAGATATTCACCTGCCATTCATCTTAACTATACCCCTCATTATTTTATAAACCTCTATAAGGTCACCCCTGAACCTTCGACACTCGAGTGAAAAAAAGTCCCAGCTTATCCAGCCTCTCCCCATAACTCAAACTCTGCATCCCTGACAACATCCTGGTAATCTCTTCTGAACCCTCTCCAGCTGAATAATATCCTTCCTAAGACAGGTCTGTTTACCCAACTCTGTCAGAAGACTGAACCTCCATGTTTATTGTAACCTTTCACATGTAAAGTTCAGCCTTTCAGACTTTGTGATGGATTTTATGATCCTAGTTGGAAACAAAGACAGGCAGGAGCAAAGAAAGTGGCTGCTGAGTGTGAAAGTCAGCTGTCTGACTGTTCTCCTCAACCTCATGAGAGTGTGCATTGCTGAGAACCCCATCTGGTTGTTTGATAGAGGAAAATGTCAGCTTTATCCCAGCTAAGGTCCTTTAATTTTCATGGCCAGACATTAGCACTGGCATGGAGATGTGAAACATGAATTAGAGGTGTGAAGAGTTGAAAGGCTAAATGAAGTGTTTTACCTCTTTACATTTCAAGAAGAAATGCAGCAGCTTGAATTGCAAAAGTGTGATGGGATGGGGGCAAGAGGGGAGAGTGAGCATGCAATATAGGGATTTTTTAAAGTAGTCAGAAGATTCAACTATACAGAGGCAAGCTACTGGTTGACATAGACACATCAGGATGAGGCTTTTTTGGGGAAAGGAAGGGGGCTTTTTAAACTGCATGTCCTGGATACTGTCTATATTGATTCCACCCAACCTGCAGGCCATTCTCCAGGACCCTTTGAACCTGGTCCCCAACAAGAACATGCTTGCCAGCGATCTCAGGGCGACAGACTCACACCAGAATTGAAAAATGTGGTGCTGGAAAAACACAGCAGGCCAGGCAGCATCCGAGGACCGTGAGAATCGACGTTTCGGTCATAAGTCCTTCTTCAGGGGCCTCACAACCAGAGAACCGGATCACAGCACTACTCAAAAGACTTCAGAAATCCGGAGAATTAAATAAGACAGATTTCCAAAAAATGAAACCAGGTGAATCCAACACACCAAACCTCTATGGATTACCCAAAATTCACAAACCAGGGGCCTCCCTCAGACCCATAATCTCACTAACTGGAACACCAATGTACAGGTTAGCCAAGGAACTACACCATAGTCTAAAACATTTAGTAGAAATATCATACCACTTCATTAATTCGACCACACAAACTGAAGAACAAGCAGTCATTGGGGAACTTCAAATAAGCGTCTGTCGGAAAACATCATCTACGTACCAAATACTGAACTATAGAAGCAATCATCCTAACACCCACAAACAAAGTTGCATTAGAACATTATTCCAATGAGCCACCACAAAATGCAGCACTGAGGAACTATGAAGAGCAAAAGAAAACCACCAATGCAGCATATTCACGAAGACCAGGTACCAAATGAACATAGTCTGTTGATTTCTCAGCAACAAACCCAAACAAACTGACAAAACTCGCCCAGAAACCCTAGCCACTCTCCCCGACATCAAAGACATCTCAGAAATGACTGCCAGACTACTCAGAACTCTTGGCATCATGGTTGCCCACAAGCCCAAATGCACACTAATACAGTAGTTAATGAACTTAAAATACCCTATATAGACAAGCAAAACCAAGTCATTTACAAATACCTTGCTAGAGCTGTAACAAACACTACATTGGACAAACAGACAGAAAACTAGCCACCAGGATGCATGAACGTCAACTAGCTGCAAAAAGGCATGAACCACTATCACTAGTATCCTTACATACAGATGAGGAATGGAACAACATATTCATCCGAGGAAAAGCCAAACAGAGACACACAGGTGAATTTCAAGAAGCATGGCATTCACAAACACATTAATTTGGATCCCGTATATCACCCATTGAGAAAAAAACAGGAAACTATATCACCAACACAAGAAATGGTATCATCACAGGCCTAAGGAAATTGAAATGCATAAATAGAAAGCCGGCCATTACACCAGTGCTTCATCAGAGGTTCACGGATGATGTTACCTAGTATGGTGGTGAAACATCTGAAAATGAAAGTTCCTGCTCAGTGAGCAAACCTACATCCAGAACCTCAACCTGAGCTACAAATCTTCTCCAACCTTGTTAACATTTGTATGTTATTTTAACACTTTAATATGGCATAATATAGTTAACTTCATCAACAGAAAATAAAGAAGTGAATAATTGAATTCCCGACAGTATGGAGGCAGGCCATTTGACCCATTGAGTCCACATCGACCATCTGAAGAGCATCTCACCTTGAGTCACCACAGCCCACTCCTCTCTCTGCAATGCTGCATTTCCCATGTCTCAACCACCTAGTCTGCACATCCCTGGAGACCATGGACAAATTAGCATGAGCAATCCACTTAACCTGTACATCTTTGGACTGAGGGAGGAAACAGGAGGAAGCCCACACAGATACGGGGAAAATGTGCAAACTCCACACAGACAGCAGCCCAAGGGTGGATACAAACCTGGGTCCCTGGTACTGTGCACTGAACCACTGTGCTGCCAGTCCAAGTGATTTCACAAATATAAATCATGAATACCTGCTTTCAGTCAATCTTCAGCTGAAACATTCATCTTTGACTGTCATTTACAGATCCAACTGTTCCAATAGTCTTGTAGTCAGACATCTCACCTTTTACCCTCCATAAACAAGCTCATTAAATAATTTATTCATCATATCCTAACTCATAGCAGGTTATGCTCACCCATCACCTCTCTACTCACTGAGCTATTTTGGTACCAATTTATCAACAACTCAATTTTAAAATTCCTAAGCATACATTACGTTGATTTATGGCCTCAACATGTCCAATCCCTTGAGCCTCCTCCAGCTCTGTCCACCAAGAATTCGGTTATGCTTTCAATCTAGTCTCTTGTGTATCCTCCATCTCTTTGCCCACCATTAATGGTTGTGGCTGGAGATTTACCACAGTGTTGCCTGGAATGGAAGGTTTGAGTGATAAGAGGCTGGATAGGCTGGGGTGTTTACACTGGAACATGGGAGGTTCAGAAGTGAACTTATAGAGGCTCATAAAAGCATGAAGGTTAGAGATAAGACGAATGGCAGGTGTCTATTTCCTATGGTGGTGGATTTGAAGACAATTGGGGTATATTTTTAAGGTGAGAGCGGAAAGATTTTAAAAAGACATCAGATGCAATTTCTTTTTACTCAGTGAGTAGTTCATGTGTGGGATGAAATGGGGGATGCGGGTACAGTTAAAACATTAAAAGATATTTTATTAAGTATATGATTAAGAAAGGTTTGGAGTGATATGGGCCAAATGCAGGTAAGGTGGGACTGGATAGTTGAGTTGATGGTCAGCACTGACTGTTTGAACCAAAAGATGTGTATGACTCTATGACTCCAAGTATCAGCTAAATTTAGGTATTTCTGCACTTAACCTCTGGGAGCTTTAAGGTATAAGACAGAGGTGGTGTAGGATTACCTTTTAGACAGAAATACTGTGACCAGTAGGATACCACAAAGATTGGTGAGGGTCTTGCTTTTTGTCATTTATATAAATGATTTGGATGTGAATATAGGAGGCATGGTTAGTACATTTGCAGATGACACCAAAATAAATGCTTTAGTGGATAGTGCAGAAGATTATCTCATAACATTGAACACATGGGCCGAGGAGTAGTTGATGGACATTAATTTTGATAAATGTGAGGTGTTACGGTTTGATAAGGCAAACCAGGGCTGGACTATAATGAATGGTAGGGCCCTGGGGAATGTTGTCTGAACAAAGGTGCATGGTTCCTTGAAAGTGGAGCCACAGGTAGACAGGGCGGTGAAGACGACATTTGGCATGTTTGTCTTCATTCGTCAGAACGTGGAGGAGATGAGTTGGACATCATAATGTGGCTGTATTGGGACATTGGTTAGGCCATTTTTAGAAAGCTACGTATAATACTGATTTCTGTTCTATAGGAAGGATGTTCTTAAACTTGAGAGGGTGTAAAAGGATTTACAAGGATGTTGCTGGGACTGAAGGGTTTGAGGAATGGGGAGAGGCTGAATAGGCTGGGTTTTTTTTCCTTGGAGTGTTGGATGCTGAGGATGTCCATATAGAAGTCGATAAAATCATTAAGGGCATGGGTAGGCTGAATAGCCAAGATCTTTTTTCCTAAGCTGGGCAAGTCCAAACCTAGAGGGCATAGGTGTAAGGAAAATGAGAATGATTTTTAAAAGACCTCAGGGGCAACATTTCATGCAGACGCTGATGCGAGTATGAAATGAGCTGCCGCGGGGAGTGGTGGAGTTAAAAGGCATCTGGAAGGCTACATGAATAGGAAGGGTTCAGAAGAATGTGGGCCAAATGCTAACAAATGGGACCAGGTCAGACTGGGATATCAAGTTGATGCAGAAGAGTTGGACTGATGGGTCTGTTTCTGTGTTGAACATTTCAATGATCATTCCATCTTGCTTCCATTCTGAGGGCCAGTTTGAAAAACATATCTTTTTGACCAAACGTCAATCCTATACCTCATTCTTAGTCTCTAGAGCTACTCTATTTGCTAGTTCCTCAAAAACTTCTGAAAAAAAATTGTCAAACACAATTTCCTTTGCACAAAACCATACAGAGTCTACCTGATAGTCTTATAATTTCTGTAAATGTATTGCCACTAATACTTTAATCATGTATTTTAGCCTGATCTCAATGAGAGACGTAAGGTTAACAGCTTCCCGTCTCCCTATTTAGTTGGATAACATGTTAGATGTTCAGTTTTCAAACCTGCTGAGACTCTTCCAGAATCAATGGAGATTTGAAAGTTTGCAACCAATGTCTCAATAATTCTTCTTTTCTGGGGTTATAAGGCCAGTAGATGCTGAGGTGCTGTCAGCCTCAAGTGCCCTTGGTGTTCCAAGTACATTTGTCCTCATGATTACAATTGCTCTAAGTTCCTCCTTCTCAGGAGCTGCAGAACAGTTTTGAATCACTGAAACTATAGCAATATGAATCATTCAATGTATTTATTGAATAAAACATTTTCTGTATGTACAGTGGTACATTTCACGTCAATTAACTCCTTTATTTCTCTCAATATCAATGTTTATTTGATAATGTAATTTAGGTAGCAGTGCTGTAAAATTTTGGTTTTGAATCTCTTCATTTTAGACTGTACTGGAGGCAGCATGGTGGCACAGTGGTTAGCACTGCTGTCTCACAGTGCCAGAGACCTGGGTTCAATTCCTGCCTCTGTGTGGAGTTCGCCCATTCTCCTGTGTCTGTGTAGGTTTCCTCTGGGTGCTCTAGTTTCCTCCCACAATCCAAAAATGTGCAGGTTAGGTGAATTGGCCATGCTAAATTGCCCGTAGTGTTAAGTGAAGGGTTTAAAATGTAGGGGAATGGGGCTGAGTGGGTTGCACTTCAGTGGGTTAGTGTGGACTTGTTGGGCCGAAGGGCCTGTTTCCACACTGTAAGTAATCTAGTCTAAGAACATTGTAATTCTAACTACCCCCTTTTCCCAATCACTCTCTAAGTGCTATGAAATTAAAAAAGGTATGATATAAAAAGGGCAGTTTTTTTTAAATAGCTGAAACGGCATTAATCTATGAAAGTTTGTCTAATTATTTACTGTCCTCTAATCCTACTTGACCGAAAGATTGTATGTTCTTAACTCTCTGCATGTGGTACCATATGTGGGTGTTAAGTCTTCCTTGTGGCAATTTGTCAAAAGTGACTAGAGTTGTATGTAGTGGTGGATGAGCCATTCAGATAGGTGAGAAGATCAATGTTAATGAAGGATAACTGCCCCAATTACAGGATCTTGATGGATATCAGAGAGTGCAGAATATAAAATAGAAAGCACAAGCTGCACGTCTAACTTTAGAAACATCAAACATTTAGACAGAATTTGTATTAACATCTGCAAAAATGAGGCTGCAACTTGTTGACAGCAACTTCAAGGTGGAAACATTCTTTGTACAGAATAAATGAAATACAAAATAAATGTGATATTTTCTCACAAAACGAAATTGGATATGCTTCAAAGGAATTGCACTTTATTTTCAAGTAATCAATGGAACAGAAATATTGTTTATCATATTGTAGTTTTCAGCTGAACAAGTAACAATTTGATCCAATAAACAAGTCAGGTTACACTGAGAGATTCCACTGAGTCATCACAAACCAGTTTATGGTGAGGATATCTTCGAGGAGAAAGTGAGGACTGCAGATACTGGAGATCAGAGCTGAAAATGTGTTGCTGGAAAAGCGCAGCAGGTCAGGCAGCATCCAAGGAGCAGAAGAATTGACGTTTCGGGCATGAGCCCTTCTTCAGGACATTCCTGAAGAAGGGCTCATGCCCGAAACGTCGATTCGCCTGCTCCTTGGATGCTGCCTGACCTGCTGCGCTTTTCTAGCAACACATTTTCAGCTATGTTGAGGATATAACAATTCAGGAGCATCCCATTTTTGGGCATTATGTTTCTGTATTTGTGGCTATGAGGGGTGGATGTGTGGCTGTGTATTTCTTTGAATGTCTGTAGTGTATGTTTATGTGGGATGTGAGGTAAGTGCATGTGGTGTGAGTGTGGTGAGTGTGTGTATCCATGTTTGTGTGTTGTGTTTGCATGCGTATGGTGAGAGTGTGTACGCATGTGTGGTGTGCATGTGCGCTTGGTGTAAATTTATGCATGCAGGTGTGTGTATTGTGTGCATGTGTGGGTGCACAGGTGTGGTGTCAGTGTGTGTGTGATGAGAGTGTGCATGTGTGTATTGTGCATGGTATGTGGGATGTTTAGTGTGTGCATGGCATGCTTGTGGCATTACTGTGTATGTACATGCATATGGGTACATGTGCATGCAAACATGTATGTGTGCATGTGTGGAGTGGATGTGTATGGAGTGGGTTGTATGGGGTGGATGAGGTGTGTATATCTGTGTATGGGGATTGTGAAATAGGTGTGTTTAGAGGGGAGGCTGGATCCCTTTGTGTTTGGTGTGCATGTGGTAAGTGCTTGTGTGGTGAGTGTGTGTATAATGGGGCATCAGTAGCAGCGAATGCCATCTGCCAACCGAGCCACAGGGGTCCTCTATGAGCTTCTGAGTCCTATACGATTAACATGTGGCTTGTTAAGTCATTAACTCAAAATGCACACACTCTAAATTGTTCACTGATGGAGGCAGAAAAGTTGGTAATCTCACATTTAACCAAGCTGCAGCGATAGTTTAAAGATCATATATTTTAAGAAAAAAGGGAAGTAATGCAATGATCAGCGCGAGTGCAGAATCAGAATCTGCAACTATATGAGCTTTTCAATCCAGTCAGAAAATGCACAAATCATCACCCCCCAAAATATTTCCACAAGCTTCATCCAGCTTCACATAGCAATAAGTAAAATTCCCCATACTCTCACATTTCATGGTTATCTCCTGAATTGCACTAACCATGATCGGTAGGTAACAGCAAGAAATAGTAAGCATGTTAGGACACTTAAGCTCTAATCCCATGATGCTCACAACTGGAATATTAGATTAGATTACCCACAGTGCAGAAACAGGCCCTTCAGCCCAACAAGTCCACACTGACTACAGGCAATTTAGCATGGCCAATTTACCTGACCTGCACATCTTTGGACTGTGGGAGGAAACCAGAGCACCCGAAGGAAACCCAAGCAGACACGGGGAGAATGTGCAAACTCCACACTGTCAGTCACCTGAGGTGGAATCGAGCCCAGGTCTCTGGGGCTGTGAGGTAGTAGTGCTAACCACTGTGCCACTGTGCTGCCCTGAATAGACATTAAAATAAAAGAAAATTAGTTGGATGTACAACTGCTTCAGTTTGAAGTAATAGAGGTTGTGAACATAAATGGGATAATCACAAGACATTGCCAAGAGCAAGAGTCAACAATTATTTTCCCTGAAGAGCCATTTGTAAGATAAAAATATGGCCCAAATAAAAGTATTGGGAGCCGCAACATGGACATCAAACATTTCTTCAATAAATGTGTGATAAATTGCCACCTACATATTTATTAAAATAAATGCATGCACTGAATGTACACATCATTAGTAAAAAAAATGTAATGGTGAGTTAGCCTTTTGAATAAAAATTACATAAAATGCAGGTTTTCAATATATGCATGTCCAGGTCCTCAGATTAGCCTTTTATTCTAACCCCACCACATCTCAAAAAAGGCTGATATATTCCTTGATTTTGTTTTAGGTGAATTGCACTTTCATGATATCATAAAACACAGAACATAGAACATTACAGTGCAGTACAGGCCTTTCGGCCCTGGATATTGCACCAACCTGTGGAACCAATCTGAAGCCCATTTAATCTACAATATTCTGTTCTCATCCACATGTCTATCCAATGACCATTTAAATGCCTGTAAAGTGGTGAGTCTACTGCTGTTGCAGGCAGCACGTTCCCTTCCCCTACTACTCTTTGGCTAAAGAAACTACATCTAACATCTGTCCTATATCCATCTGGAAAAGGTCAAGAATTAAGAAGTAAATATTAAAGAGCAACATACGATTTCAGATCTACACATTGCAAATGCCTGTAATTAGACATGAATGAAACCAAAGGAATGGTTTCAGTTGTCTTTGTCTTGAGGATCAGTCCTGAAAACACTGATAGCAATCCAAGAATGCAGATTTCTTTGTTACCAACTAGGAAATTATTTGTACCAAATTAAATATTCAAATAACTGAACTAGATGTTGCTTAATCCAACTCAAATAATCTTCAAAACAGTTTTCCGTTTGAAATTCCATTTTACCATGTAATATTAAAAATGGAATCAGAGAACAAACTTAACACAGTGACTTGTGGAGCTGTGGTTCACCTGAAAAATGACCCGATTCTTTATCAGTTGACTACAATCTACTCTTAATGACAAGAATTTGACTGCAGTCTGACCCCCAAGTTCCAGAGGCACAAATCTATAGTACAATCTACCAATGCTACAGCATTAATTGGCACTTTAATGCCAGTCCCACTCAGCACACCTGCCAAAACAACTGGGCTGGATAATGGAAATTGAAATGTCAGCAGTGCAAAGGTGGATTCTGTTCCAAAATGGACTCATTGTTGGATATAATTCAGAGAGCTTCAGTCTACAGCTGGGTCAGGCATTTTACATCAGCGTGGAACTTTTGCCCTGTGTGCAATAGGAAAATGGACAAAATGCATTTCATGACCTGACTGTCACATCTTTAAAATTTACACTGCAAATTTCACCAAATAAAGCCACTCACTCATGCAGCAAGATTGTGAGAGACAAATCCTCACACCATACCAAAGGATGCTATTAAGGTGGGTGATTGAAAGCTTGGTCAAAGAGTAAAGTGAAAAAAACAAAACACTCTTATTTTCACCCAGAATAAAAAGTATCTGCTAACTTGAAAATGGCAACTAGCAGTCTAGTGTAGAAAGAAGAAGCCAATGTTATGCTGGTACAGTTCAGAGGTGACTGTAAAGCACATAGCTCCCAATTTGTCAAAATCTCTTTCCATCCTTCACTCAATCATACTAAAGGCACAAAAACAGGGAGCAATTTTATAGATTAGATTCAACCTCGTAATCAATCCCCAATCTCAAATTGTAATGTTGCCTTATTTATAATATTATCTAGTCCTATCCATTGGGAGCAATGTTTGGTGATGATAATAAGCATTCAGCTAATCTGATATATGTAAAAGGGATAATGACCTTGTCAATGATGTTAGGGCATTTACTGAATTAAAGAGGTTCATTTCCCCTAATAGAAACAATGTTGTAATGGAGGCATTAACATTAAGAAAACTTTAAAAGGACATAGTTCTGGGATTATTACAGCTTTGTGTGGATTTATTGCACTGCAATGAACATAGCTTGAGACAGCTTATAACATTTGAAGTGTTAGGTTTGTCTAGCAATGTGAGCAAGTCTATGACTGATACATAATTACCCCTCGAAGCAGTTTTGCTTGTTCCTTTTTAATGTTAGTTTGACAGATATCATTATTTACAGGGCTCTTCTGTGCTTCAAAGATACTTACAATAGATACCGTTACAACGTAAATCTCCCCAATGAGGCTGTGAATAAATGCTGTCATTGAATCAAGTGTTTTAAGTGGCTTTTCTGCGTGGAAATCCCCCTTAATTCAAATAAGGCATGCGCAATACTTCTAAAGTGTCTTTCTCAAGAAATATTGCAAGTACCTCACTCCATAGCATTTTGAATGCAAGTTATGACACTCCCAGATTATTACCAACAAAACAGCACGGTGGCTTAGTGGTTAGCACTGCCGCCTCAGAGCGCCAGGGACCCGGGTTTAATTCCTGCCTCGGGTAACTGTCTGGGTGGAGTTTGCACATCTCCCCATGTTTGCGTGGGTTTCCTCTGGGTGCTCCGGTTTCCTTCCACAATCCAAAGATGTGCAGGTCAGGTGAATTGGCCATGCTAAATTGCCCATAGTGTTAGGTGCATTAGTTAGGGGTAAATAAATGGGAATGGGTCTGGGTTGGTTACTCTTCAGAGGGCCGGTGTGGACTTGTTGGGTCGAATGGCCTGTTTCATACTGTAGGGAATCTAATCTAATCAAAACATGAGCATACTGCTCAATGTTTGTGTGAAGATTTGTAGTTCAGTTGTCATAGTTGTGGGCATGTTTGCTGAGGTTAGAAGTTGATTTAGAGACATTGCGTCTCCTGTCTGGGTGATAGGTTCAGTGCTTTGGAGCCTCCTGTGAAGCACTATAGTACTGTGTCTTCTGGAATTTATTTGGTTCTATTCCTGCTGCTTCCAATTGCCGGTTCCATTAGTTTGTTGTAGTGGCCAGTATATTGGGTCTATGTTTTCAGTGATGGAGTCTGTGAATGATTGCCATTGAGAATAAAATGTGGGAACTTCCCTTGATAACACCTTCTGCTCTCGCTTCAGGGCTTCGTGAGAGTAAGAAGAACTGAAAGAGCGATGAAACAGAAAAAGTATTAAGAAAATTAACTCTAGTCCTGAATAATGCCCACATCTGCTGGACATGAGTGAGAATCCAAAGTCCTTTATGAGGGGTTTTATTTATTCGCAATTCTTTTGTATCCATGTATATTCTGCTTTAGGTAGTTCGAGTGATTGCTGTCCACAACCAATGGCAATTATAGGATCTAACATAGCAGAAAAAAACAGAAATTGAACCTAATATAAGTTTGAACATGTAAGTAGGACTGCAGATCATGGATAGACGAGAAAGTCCAAGTCTCCACTAGTTAACAGCATTGGTTGTTGGAAACTATTACTGTAATCATTAAGCTTGACAATTTGTCCTTTGGCTTGGGAAATGGATTTTATTTCAGATTGCATCTGATATGATACTGTGTACTTATGCTGACATCCTCCTTCAAGAGCTTAATGTTAAACTCCTTGACAGAGAATGCACAATGTTTCTGAGAGAGTGAAGGTTGATGTGGTTGAGATTTTTTTGAAAAAATACACAGATTGATCTGCAATGTAACGAAACATTTTTTTCTCAGCATTGATTCTAAGCTGAGGTAAAAAAACAACATACACACGGAAACCAACAAGTTTTATTTCTGTAATGGAAACACGGCCATGGGTTATATAAACTAATAGGATAGATGGACTCGTTTCTGAACTGGAGAGTACACCTTCAATTGCTCTGATGTGAGCTCTCCACTTGTTCTGCAGATCAGCTGATGGATCAGTTTGAGTGCCATTTGACCCTTAGTCTGATACTTCAAGTACATGCAATCCTGGTGCATGATCATGCTAAATAATATCTCCAAAGCAAATGTGCGACAAGGTAATCAGCATTCATTCTTAAAATAGTAATAGCCAAAGTGATTCAAGAACAGAATGATACAAAATTAAATTTTAAACAGGAATTATTTCTACTTTTTTACTTGATAATTGGTATTAAGTTTAAAACTACTTCATAAAATCTAAATCACTCCTTCTTGCTGACAATTTCTTAAGGTGAAAGAACAGTCTAAAAGAAACATTAATAAAGTTATGAAAGAAAAATTATTCAAGAGTCTTGGAAAATAATCAAATAGACTTGATTATTGAAAAATAGAGTTGATCAAGAACATTTAGAAGAAAGTGACAGACAGAAAATTTTTAAAAATCCAAACCGTCTGGATGTAGGTTTGCTCACTGAGCTGGTAGGTTCATTTCCAGACGTTTTATCACCCTACTAGGTAACATCTTCATTAGGCCTCAAGCCTGAGGCCCACTGAAGATGTTATCTAGTAGGGCGAAAAAATGTCTGGAAATAAACCTTCCAGCTCAGCGAGCAAACCTACATCCAGAACTTCAACCTGAGCTACAAATCTTCTCAAAACTCCAAACTGTCTGTTGGTCATTATTTTTCAGATTTTAAGAACATTTTTCAACAAAATGGGAAAGCATTGCCTGGATGTTATAGTTAGTGGTGAAGACATTTGTAATTCTATAAGGTGGCCTGAGACACAGAAAAGAAAACTAATAAAATATAAAATATCTAAATTGTTAAGTTTTACATAATCCAGAAAGTAAAATCGAAAGAAACTCTACACTTGAAAAGTAAAATTTCAGTACATGTGAGGTTGCTTGGACTTTAGATTTTGATCTGAAAATGACTTGGCAAATCCACACTCAACTAATCTGTAACTTCATGATAGATGTCTATTTTTTGGCAAAGGGATCAGTATGCAATGCATTTTGTGAGGTGTGATGGCATGCATGAGAGAGCGCATGTAATAGATATGGGCTGGTTGGAACATCTACTTCAGTTTTCCAAAACAGTACTATTTGTAACACAATTTCAAGGCCCCTTAAACGTCATCGCTACTTATTCTTCCATGACATTGACCGCTAACCCCATTATTCTTACGAAAAAATCCAGTGCACTGTTGTGTGATATCATTAAAAAAATAAGAT
Organism: Hemiscyllium ocellatum; assembly: GCF_020745735.1. Classification (NCBI taxonomy): domain Eukaryota; kingdom Metazoa; phylum Chordata; class Chondrichthyes; order Orectolobiformes; family Hemiscylliidae; genus Hemiscyllium; species Hemiscyllium ocellatum. Next base: position 28,976,109 of record NC_083429.1, on the reverse strand, counting down.
TTGCAACTGATGTATTTGCACGCTTCTCAATTATTTCTAAGTAATATGTGAAAAATGAAAGAAAATGTAGTGAAGCTCAAAATATTCAACATGGCCAATATGGCATGTTAGTCAAAGTTTCAGGCCATACGATTCTGCCTCAAGACTTGGCAAAATTACACGAAAAACAATTAAACAAAAAATGAAGGGAAAGACAACCAAGACAGAGCAAAACCCAGTGCTTGCCTAAATACAAGAAGAAGGGGAGTTATGCAGAGTGCTGGAAGAGTGTCATGCAGGGAATGATTCTTTCACCATGCTGTTCAAAGAGGAAACAAGGAACTAATACCAGGGAAACTAAAGGCTGACAATTCCCCAAGCTCTCATGGTTCGCTTCCTAGAATATTAATGGAAGTAACTGCAGAGATAGTGGATACACTGGTAGGAATCTTCCAAGAAGCCTTATGTTCTGGAAAAGTCCCAGAGTTTGGAGAAATTTCAAAATAACATTCTTTCAAAGGGGAGCAAGACAATAAAACATGCAACTATAGACCAATTTGCTTAAAAACATAGGGGACTATTTTATAAGATCTTTCAGCAGAGCATTTGGAAACACATAATATTAACAAGCAGAGTCAGCATGGCTTAATGAAAAGTAAGCAGTTTATTGGGGTGGTAACAAGCAGGGTAGAGAAACCATTAGATATTTGTGCTTTTGAGGCTGGGTCATTGAAAAATCTAAGGCTGCGGTACATGGATTTAACAAATCCAAGATTTATGACAGGCAAGTGGAGTTGATTGTTATCAAGCCAGTCATGATCTCATCAAATGGCAGTGCAAACTGAATGGGTGGAATGGCCTATGTCGGCTTCTGCCTCTTATGGAGAAATCTGGATGGTAGTGAGATCATTGATTAGATTCCCTACAGTGTGAAAACAGGCCCTTCAGCCCAACCAGTCCACACCAACCGTCCGAAGAGTAACCCACCCAGACCCATTTCTCTCTGACTAATGCACTAACACTAAGGGCAATTTGGCATGGCCAATTCGCCTGACTTGCATGTCTTTGGACTGTGGAAGGAAACCAGAGCACCCAGAGGAAACCCCGCAGACACGGGGACAATGTGCAAACTTCACACAGACAGTCTCCCAAGGCTAGAATCAAACCTGGGATCTTGGTGCTATGAGGCAGCAGTGCTAACCACTGTGCCACCCCAAAACACAACACTGTGATACCCAGTACAAAGATCGTCTAAGAAATGTGGAGGTTGGTGGAATGAGTAGACAGGACACCATTCACTATTGTTTTTCTGAAACTGAGAAAAATAGTCAAATAAGATCAAAGAATGCACAATCAGCTTTAGAACACTTTTGCTGAGGCATTTTCTGATGTTGAAAAATCCAAATGTGCAGAAGAATGTAGCAGAAGACAAAAGGAACAGAAAATTGATATATTTATCAACAAATAGAACAGTTCTTTTAAAGATGAAGCTGTAATCTTTTAAATCTTACTGGGCATGATTCTTGTTCAACCTTTCTTTGGGTTTGCAATGATATGTTTATTCCTGTTTATTCAACTTTCCTCTCGTCAGGCTCACTCACCTTCAAAAAGATCAGCAGATCATAACTCCACTGAAATACTGAATACTCAGACAGAGAACAGCTCAAAACAAAGCCATCATTAGAATTTTGTGTGTGAATATTGTTTTTCTAATGGGGACAATTAAAAAGAGTCCAGTCCTTAAAATCGTCAAAAATCATTACGCATTCCTTCTAACTGGCCAAGACGAATAATTGGCAGCTGTATTCTTCGAAATTTAAGGTTTTTGTTTAAACAGAACTGATGATTCTTTTTTGTTTCAATAACAAAGAATAGGTTGGCTTGGAATGCTCTGACTGCTTCATTCACTGAAAGTCCCATCTCCTGAGGAGTAGCCAAGGGGTAGGTGGATGATCCTGGCAAAAATCTCATCACACAGAGCAACTGCAATTCACTGACTCTTCCAGGTGAAGTGAAGCAGAACAGAGTTGCGTGCTCAGTGGGAAGGCAGTTAAGGAAATGCTCGCGGTAACTCTTTCTGATAATGCAGAGTTGAGACTCATTGTGTCAAAGAGAATTAGTTTAGCGGGCTATTGAACAGAGTTGTGGTGACAATCTCTATGAACTATGTTTGGAACAATAACAGTATAACATTTAAAATCCATGGTACAATTGCCATGTTTCTATCACAGGGAAGATGATTTGTTGACAAACTGCTGCTTTTGATAATATTCCACATTAATGTTGGTCTACAGTGACATTAGCTCACTGTAACGTTACATTGCCCTGTTTATTCACTTTCTGTCTTTCCAACTGGGTTCATTTTTGTGAGGTGAGAGGGACTGACGCTTTATGCTACTTTTTGGTCCCTACAGGAGCATTTCTTTCTTTTGAATCTACATTCATATAACAACTTTGTCAGTCTCTAACAATCTCCAACAAGAGAGAATCTAACCATCAATTTTTGACATTCAACAATATTATCATCACTGAATCCCCCAATCTTCATATCCTAATGAAGTCAGAAGTCATACAATGCCAGGTTATAGTCAAATAGGTTTATTTGAAATCATAAGCTTTCGGAGAGCTGCTCCATTGTCAGGTTCCTTAGTCCTGTTGGACTATAACCTGGTGCTGTGTGAGTTATTACTTTGTCCAACCCAGTCCAACATCAGCATCTCCACATCATCAATATCCTAATGGTTACCAATGACCAGAAACTGAACTAAACCAACCATATAAATGATGCTATTATACAAACAGATCAGAAGTCTGCAGTAAGTAACTCGAATCTTGACTCCCCAAACCCTACCCACTATTTATAAAGCACAAGTCAGGATGGATTGCTCTCCACATGCCTGAATAGTGCAGCTCCAAATGAAACTCAAAACACTCAACACCATCTAAAACAAAACAGTCAGTTTGATCAACACTCATCCACTATTTTAAATATTTGCTCTTTCCATTATATTATGGCAGCAGTGTCTACTACCAAGTCACCAAGCATCATCTGAATGCATTCAGAAACCTTAGACCTCTGCCATTTACAACAGAGGGAGCAGAAACATGGGCAATATTGACTGGTTTATTGCCAGTGACACCCATATCACTGGCTGCACCCAAAACACAGGTTCACCCAGAACCAAGGAACAGATGGTGGTCAGTCATTCTGTTGTGACTTATCCAAATGTTTAAGAAGATTATGGCTGACCTGAAGCTTAATTAAATTTTAAAGACAACCGTCCCTTTATCCAACATTAATTTTACAATCTCAATTCCAAAGTTTTCAATTCACTTGGACTCAACTGCATTTTTAGGAAAACTGCTCCAAATTTTCACTGTTCTTTGTGACAATGCCACTGAATGATCCAACTCTAACTTTGTTACTATTCCTTTGCTCTGAACTTGTCCACTGGAAGAGTTAACTTTTTCTCTTCCAAAACAATAAGATCGTCACAGATACAGAAAATGTTAACGCTACTTTAAGACAGCCATTCAATCTGACAGGTGCTGGCAGTTTGTTTCCAGGTCTACGTCTGAGCCCTTTCCCTCTGCACTCTCTGGCATCATATCTTTCTCGTACTTTCATGATACTTTCTCATCACATCATAAGCAAACCAATTACATGACTTGAAACAAAGTGCTGGAGAAACTCAGCAAGTCAATCAGGATCTGTGGAGAGAACAAGCCACCAGACTTGGAACATTAACTCAGTTTACTTCTGAACAGATGTAGCCAAACTTGATGGGTTCCCCCATCACTTTCTTTCTTTGTTTCAGATCTCCAGCATCCGCCGCTCTTTGCTTTACTGTATTAGATGACCTCCAAATTTTCAATCATCAGGGGAATGGAATGCAGTTTATGCAATCTGAATTTTTATTTTTAAGTTCCAAATTCAATCTGGTGAATTGTTGCTATATCCAATTCCCTAAAAAACTGGGTTGATACAGACAGGTAAACTTTGATTGTAGTGTCTAATTCTAATTTGGTAAAATGAGAATGAAAAGGGCTTACTTTTTAAAATAAATTTTCTTTCGTTGAAAGATGAAGGTCCCACCAGTGCAAAGCCTTTTGTATTTGGTGTTTAGTCCTGCATTCATTTCTTTTGAATTAGAAAATCAGTACCATATGTGAGGCACAGAGTGCTTGGCACAGATTGCACCCCTCAAATGCTCATTTCTTCACGAGAGATGATTACAGGGCAAGATCTTTCCTCACAATAAGTCATGTCTGAGGTCTGGTTTGATTTAAGTAAACCCCAGGAGCTATTGCTTGTCACACTGAGAAAAGCAGCTACTCCAGGTGAAGAAATTTAATTTTTAAAACAGGAAGAGACCACTGATGGGGGAAGCTGCAAGGTAGACGTAGGCCATAATACTATCCCCATTGTTCATGCAATGTTTAAAGTGTCAGCTATTATGCAGGCAGGAACGCTGCAGTTAGATGCAGGAGAGCACACAGCGGTCAGTTGATGGCTGGTTCTTTCCAATTTCTGCTTTTAATTCAAGGTAATTTCACAAAGAGCGATTAGTGCATCCAAATGTTCTGACCTGCATTCTGCTCCTGACTCTGGGTATAAATCACATGTTACAAAGGGCACAAGGACAGCTGGTGTGGGAGTTGGAAATTACCCTGTAGTACTTATTTTTGAAAGATCTCCTGCAGGAAAGTGCAATGGCCAAAATATCCTGCACATTTATATAGCTGATTAGGAGTCATTTCAAAATAAGTGGGCTGCAGAATAAACAGCACTGTCCACTTTTCATCTCAGAGTTAAATGAGAAAATGGTGCATGTGGCAAGACATTTTTAAGTGCGTATTTGTGGCCCAGTAGGGATAATAGATTCCCATTTGTCAGTAAGTCTGTATAGAGAACAGGAAAAGAAAATCCTTGCACAGATCATCAACGAGCTTAAAATGGAAAGCAGCCTGTAAATCTTCACCTGTATAAGAGTGTCCAAATGGAGAAGTGAAATTAAAGAGGATACCTTATATTTTCTGCAGCTCATTGAGTGGTGACTGAAGATAAGAGAAGAGATTTCAGTGCAGAAAAAAGAAACATAGATCCTCCATACTTTACTGTCATAGGGCAGGGAGACCCCCTTCCAAGATCCCAAGCTATCAGGAAAATGACAAGCTAGAGAAAGGAGATATAAATGACAATGACTTCCCACAGGCAGAATAAAAGTTCAATTACTGGCTGTGTTTAGCTTCTGGAGCCATCTAAGCAACCTCCTGGTTGTATGTAATGGTAGCAATTCAGCAGCTCACACAATTTCATCTAAATTACCTCACCTTGCCCACTGTACCTTTACTAACCCTAGTTCTGCAACTGGGACTAACAGAACTAATCCTGAACCCATACTCTTTGCTGATTCTTTCCCTTCATATTGTTAATTTGCAAATACATCTTTGTACACTTCCTGAGGTGTAGAGGTTGGAATCTCAACACATGATGGAGCAATGATTTTCCATGTGAACTCCCCCTGATGATAACCACAATAGGGGCTTCAGTGAACAGAAAGAGAAAAGCTAGAGCTTGTAAATTTAACATTTATCACCATTGTTGCTATAGGAACACTGTTAACACCTCTTGCGTCCCATAGAAATGTTCACATCAATATTGTCACTAAGATCAAAACACTAAACATTACTTACCATGTTTTGGACTTGTAACCAGCTGGATATCCTCATCCATGAATTGAAAGAACAATTATCCATCACAGAATTGCCAGTCTTTGATCTGCTTTTGTGCTTATATGACAGGTCTAATTCTGTTGCTGGTCAATGGTGATTTAGTGATTGCAATGCTATAGAATGTCAAAGAGCTGTGGTTGGATTGCTTTGTTGGAGATGATTATTGACTGGAATTTGTATGGCTCAGATGATACCTGCCACTTTTTAGCCCAAGCCTGAATATTCTAATTGTGCATGGAATTTTTTAGTCTCTGAGGAGTCAGAAATAATGGTCTCTGAGGAGTCAGAAATAAATGAACAATGCAATTCCTGACCTTATGGAGGAGGGAAGGTCATTGATCAAGCAGTTGAAGATGGTTTGGCCGAAGACAATATTCTGAGGAACTCCTACAATGATGTCGTGCAGCTGAGATGACTAAGCTCCATCATTCACAGCAATCTTCCTTTGTTCACGTGACCATATTTCGTCTAGAATCCCACTGACTCCAGCTTTGCTAGGGCTTCTTGATGTCACACTTTGTCAAATGTCGGTCTCCTTCACTTTCTCTCTTGCATTCAGCTCTCATGGCATATTTGGATCAAGGTTTTCATGAAGTCAGGAACTAAATGGCCCTGGCTGAACCCAAACTGTAAGTAGATGTTGGAAAATAGATGTTGCTCAACAGCATGGCCAATGACAATTTCCATTACTTTACAGTGGATTGAAAAGGTGGAAATGCTTGGGTTAGATTGGTCCTGCTTTTCACAGACAAAACACGCCAGGGAAGTTCTTCAGATTCAGATAAATGCCAGTATTATAAATGTACTGGAACTATTTGTCTAAATGCATGAATCATTCTGGACCACAAGTCTCTAATATTATTGTTAGAGAATTAGAGACTATTAGACCTTGCAATTTTGTCAGGGTCTATAGTTTTTGCAGGTTCCTGTGCCTTCAGCCATTTCTTAATATCACATGGAATGAAGCATGCTCGTTGAATGCTAGCATCCACGATGGTGCGGACCTCAGGCCAAGATGGATTGTACACTTCTATTGAAGGAGGTTGCAAATGCATCAGCCTAATTTTTTGCACTGATATGCTGGATTCCCACAAATTTTTGTGGATGGGGATATTCCGAATGCATTGAGTTGTTTAATTGCTTGCAACCTTCATGATCAGAGACAGCAGGATTGTAGAACTTAGATTTGTTGCATTGGGTGTGGGGTCAGATTGCTGTGTCACATGTTCCTCACACAGTTTGGCAGGCAAGTTATCTTATATTGTAGTTGCACCACATTGACACCCCATTTTTAAGGATGCCTGGTGCTGCTCTGGGCATGCCCTCAACATTTAACCAGGGTTGATCCTCTAACTTGATGGTAATAGTAGAGTCTGAAATATGCTATGCAATTGGTTTACAAATCATACTTGAAAACAATTCTGCTGATGGATCACAATGTCTCATGGAAGCCCATTATTAAATTGTGTGGTCTGTTCAAAATCTATCCTATTCAACTGAATGGTAATGCCACACAATATGATGAAAGGTATCCTTAATGCTAAGGCAGAACTTTATCTCCACAAGCATAAACCTGTTTTTATTCACCATCTCCTCAACTTCTCCCTGAACTAGTAAATTATTCTTTTTTTTCAAATAACTGTCTAATTCATTTTTAAATGCCTTGGTTGAATGCCTTCATCATATTCTTAGGCAGTGCACTTGAGATCTGATCCACTTTTTTGGGGGGTAAGACAACATAGCTGGTCTGATATTATCTGATTATTGCCAAATGCTCATTCTTACAGCATATGCAACAAAGTCCATGTTCTTGCTGAGACAGATGTCTCAAAGTTGAGAAACAATAATAGCAATTTGCACTGTTATAAAATGTCAGATACACAGAGAATCTGAGGTCTGTGCTTACTGACTTCCTACAACAAAGATACTGTAATGGTATGCCAACTGCAGTAATCACCACCACAACAGAAAACACAATGGGTTCCTTTATACTCAAACATCACCTGTTGAGTTGCTATCTATATAACTCATAAGTCCACTAATTGGCTGGTCTGGACAGGTTAGTCCTAACAAAGTCCTTGACATGAGATCTGAATATGCTTGATCTATGCAATATTAAATTAACCACTCTGATGTGAACAAGTACTTCATGAGATTGGCATTGGCAGTTGCTTGCTCCAGATTATCTTCTCATTAGATAATCATTTCTGCAGCACAAAATACAGTTCTTTAAAAACCTACTGCAATTCCTAATGGTCCAACTTACCATATAAGCAATGACTCAACCTTCCCAAAATTCCTTTACACCACTCACCCCTTCCAAGGCCCTCATCGAACACTCCCACCAACAACTGGCATCGTCCTCTCTCTACAGAGCCTGAACACCAGCCTGCTCCCTGGCACATGACAACTCTCCCTCCATGATCCAACAACTCCTCCTTCTCCTCCACCAGCACCTACAACAACACCCCTCCATTGGACCCCAATATGCTCCGCCCACTCTGACCTACATTAAATACTCCATCACTTACTTGACTGTCACTCACATTGTGGCCTGACCACATCCCCGTCCTAGAGCCCTGCCAACTTACTGACCTGACATTTGCTACCTTACCCAGCTGACACCTTATCTTCACATGTACCTTTTATTTCTTACATTTTCACAGGAGCTGTCGCAGTGGCTGATTATGCTGCTGATATTTTAATCACAGAATAGGGCAACCAGCTGCTGTGTTAAAAGGGACTTCCTGGATGACCCTGTATGATGAGAGACCTGTCAGATTTGAAACATGCAGTGTCTTTTTCAGAGAGCCCTGTTTGGAATCCCTGGGCAGAAATAAGGAGCTCTTTCTTAACATACATAAAAAAATGGAGTAGCAATATGCATCTGATTGCCACTCCTCAGAAAATCCATCTCAAAAATCTGTGCTCTTTCATTCTTCATCCTTTCATGTGTCATAACAATTTCTCTTCATCTACTCTGTCTAAACCTCCCATAATTTTTAATACCGTTAGTAAATCTCATTCCAATCTTTGCTTCTCCAAGGTTAATAGTCCTAACTTCGACAATCTTTCTTCATAATGTTACATGGCATTCATTTTATAAATCGTGCTGCTAATGAAAATCAGCAGAAATAAAATTGTAAGGTGACACAAGTGTGAAAAGACTGACAAAGAATGCTGATTCTAATAACGAAGATTTAACATACAAATGTTGACGGAAGGTTCTCATCATCATCCTTGAGAGATCAATTCTACCTACTTTCACTGAGTGTTGAAAACATCCGCAGTGTCCTGTCAGTCACTAACCTTGTTCAAACACAATTGAAGAATGGTTTAGAGACTGAAGAAAAAGAGAAAATAAGAACTTGATTAATTTACTAAGTTAGAGAATGGATAACACAATAATTGGAGGTTGAATTAGATGCACCTCAAGCTATAAGACCACTTCATCATGCACGTGACTGTGCAGAGTTACTAAATTGTCTTTGCAATCAGGCCTGTTTAGATCATGTGTCCAGCAATGCAGCAGAGCATTTTGATAACAACTTGTAAGAAGTGTGAGTACACAAATCAATTCAAAAACCTGTATTGGGAATTTGGATTTGACTTGAAAAGATTTCACTTCGGAATTAAGACTCAGAAGTTAATACTTCCTCAACTGAGATTACCTCATTTGAACTTGCTTTGAGGGATGACTTCAAATAGATTAACTTTGCTTATGGGAATCTTAACATTGAATCTTCGCTCACACTCTCACTTAAAATCAGCTAGTTTGCACAATAAGAATTTATCAAAAATCTGGAACAGAAACTTCCATCCTCATTGTCTTCCTGGGTTGTATTGTGAACAGTCAAGGACCCTTATAGAATCATAGAAATGTACAGCACAGAAACAGAGCCTTCAGTCCAACTTGCCCATGCCAACCAGATACGCTAAATTAATCTTGTCCCATTTGCCACTATTTCCATTTAAACCCTTCCTATTCATATATCCATCCAGATGTACTTTAAACGTTGTAATTGTACCAGCTTCTACCACTTCCTCTGGCAGTCCATTCCATGCACACAGCATTTTCTGTGTGAAAAAGTTTCCCCTTGGGTCCATTTTAAACCTTTCTGCTCTCACATTAAACTTATCCCCTCTAGTTTTGGATTCCACAATTCGGGGGAAAAAGACTTGACTATTCACCCTATTCATGCCCCTCATGATTTGATAAACTTCTATAAGGTCACCCCTCATCCAGGGAACACTCTAATACTCCAGGGGAAAAAAAACCCCAGCCTATTCAGCCTGTCCCTATAGCTCAGTCTCTGGCAACATCCCTGTAAATCATTTTGGAACCCTTTCAAGTTTCACATTATCCCTCCTCCAGCAAAGAGACCAGAATTGAACACAATATTCCAAAAGTGGCCTAACTAATGTCCTGTGTAGCCACAACATGAGCTCCCAACTCCTCTACTCAATGCACTGATCAGTAAGGCAAATATGCTAAATGCTTTCTTTATTATCCTGTCTACCTGCAACTCCACTTTCAAATAACTATGAAACTGCACTCCAAGGTCTCTTTGTTTAGAAACACTTCACAGAATGTTACCATCAAGTGTACATGTCCTAGCCTGATTTGCCTTACCAAAATTCAGCTCCTTACATTTATCTAAATTAAACTCCCTCCGCCATTCCTCATTCCATTTGCCCATCTGATCAAGGTCCCATCGGGGGGGGGTAACCTCCTTCCCCACAACATCATCAATTTTCCTGTCATCTGCATTCTTACTAACCATACCTCCTATATTTTCATCCAAATTATTGATACAATTCATAAAAAAGCAGTAGACCCAGCACCAATCCTAGCGGCACACTGCTGGTCACGGGCTTCCAGTCAGAAAAACTTCTTCACCTCTGTTTCCTACCTTTGAGCCAATTTTGTATCCAATTTTAGGCAACATGTAAAGTTTAAATTAATGTCATCTTAAGCAGTGAACATCAACATTTCGTGCTCTGCTTTTGTGATTATGGGTGAATGAAGTAAAAGCAACCCTGCAACACCAAAAGAACAAAGCAAGGGAAACAATGTATGCATACAACTATGTGTTGTCTGGACTTCATGGTAACAATTGCCAAAGCTGTCAGCAACTCCACTTTTGACAGAGCGGCGAGGAGAGAGGGCAGAGAGAAGCAAGGGCTGCCAGGAAGGTAAACACTTTTTTTTAAGTGGGTGAGATCTGTTGGATGGATTGACAGGAGATTTTGTGGTCAGGAACGGGACTCCCAGAAGGAATGTTGCCTTTCCCCTGCTAGAGTCCTGGATGTCGCCGATTGGGTTGACAAGATTTTGAAGGGAGAGGGTGAGCAGCCAGAAATGGTAGCACATATTGGCACCAATGACATAGCTCGGAAAGTGATTGAGGATCTGAAAAGAACAACAGAGAGCTAGGTTGGAAGCTGAAGAGTAGGACAAGTAAAGTAGTGTTCTCAGATTTGCTACTGATGCCATGAAATAGTGAGATGAGGAACAGTCAGCAAGCACAGCTTAACACGTAGCTGCGAGGATGGTGCAGGAGGGAAGGCTTCAGATACTTAAAACATTGAGATGCCTTTTCGAGAAGGTGGGACCTGTACATAAAGGATGGGTTGCACCTGAACTAGAGGTGCACAAATGTCCTGGATAGCAGATTTGATTGTATGGATCAGTAGGGTTTAAATTAGATTGGCAGGGATGTGGGAACCAGAGCAACATATCTGAGAGGAGGGGTAGTTATAGATGGGGCAGTAACAGTATGTAATGAATCTATCAAGAAGGTTTTTCATGTGATGAAACAAAGGGATTGGTTAAAGTGTGTCTGCTTTAACGCAAGGAGCATCAGAAATAAGAGTGAAGGATCATGGATCAGTACTTAGGACTATGATGATGTGGCCATAACGGAGAGATACATTTCACAGGGGCAGGAATGGTTGCAAGATGTTCCAGGGTTTAGAATGTTTAAAAAGAACAGAGAGAGTGGAAGAAGAGGAGAGGGTGTAGCATGGCTAATCAGAGAGTGTGTCATGGCTACAGAAATGTAGGTTGTTGAGAAAGGTTTGTCTACTGAGTCACTATGGGTAGAAGTTAGAACAGCAAGGGAGCAGCCACCTCATTGGGTGTTTTGTATAGACCCTGTAATAGCAGTAGGGAGATTGAAGAACTCAAAGGCCAGCAGATTTTGGAAAAATGCAGATGTAGCAGGGTTATTGTTACGGGTGACTTATCTTTCCAAATATTGACTGGAACCTCCTTAGTGCAGATGGTTTGGATGGAGCCGTTTTTGTCAGGTGTGTTCAGAAGGGTTTCCTTATTCAGTATGTAGACAGGCCAACGAGGGAAGAGGCCATTTTGGATTTGGTGCTTGGTAATGAGCCAGAACAGATGTCAGATCTCACGGTGGGAGAACACTTTGGTGACAGTGACCACAACTGCCTCGCATTTACCATAGCCACGGAATGGGAAAGGAGCAGTAACCATGGCAAGATATTTCATTGGTGAAATGGAAATTATGAAGCTATCAGACAGGAGTTGGGAAGTACAGATTTGGAGCAATTGTATGACAGAAAGAAACAACAGACATGTGTAAACTGTTTAAGGAGCAGTTGTTGCGAGTGATGCATAAATTTGTTCCTCTGAAACAGGCAAGAAGGGGTAAGATTAAGGAGGCTTGGATGACGAGAACAGAGGAGACACACATCAAAAGGAAGAAGGCAGCTTACGTAAAGTGGAGGAAGCAAGGATCTAGCACAGCTTCAGAGGATTAGAGGCTTACTAGAAAGGAGCTCAAAAATGGACTGAGGAGAGCCAGGAGGGGCCACAACAAAGGCTTAACAAGAAAGAATAGGAACACAAAGGCATTTTATTCATACTTGAGGAATAAGTAAATGATCAGGGAGAAGGTAGGGCTGGTCAGAGATAACGTAGGGAATGTATGTTTGGAGTCTGAGCAGATAGGGGAAGCCCTAAATGAGTTTTTTGCTTCAGTTTTCTCGAAGGAAAGGAACCCTGTTGTGAATGAGAACTTGGAGGAGCCATGAAACAGGCTTGAACAGATCGAGATTGAAGAAGTTGATGTCTGGAAATTTTGACAAACATCAAGAGTGATAAGTTCCCAGGGTCAGCTCAGATTTATCCTAGGCTGCTCTGGGAGGCAAGAAAGGAAGTTGCCTAGCCACTGGAGAAGCTCTTTGCTTCCTCATTCTCCATGGGAGTCATACTGGAGGATTGGAGTCAGACGAATATTCTTTCTCTTTTCAAGAAGGGTATTAGGGAAATCCCTGGCAATTACAGATTAATCAGTCTTACATCTGTGGTCAGCAAGGTTTTGGAATGAATTCTGAGGAATAGGATTTATGACTATTTGGAAAAGCACAGCGTGATTAAAAGCAGTCAGCATGGCTTTGTGAGGGGCAGGTCATGTCTTACAAATCATATTGAGTTATTTGAGGAGGTATCAAAACAGTTTGATGAAGTGGATGTGGTGCATATGGATTTCAGCAAGGCATTTGATAAGGTTTCTCATGGTAGATTCATTCATAAAGTCAGAAGGAATGGGCTACAGGGAGATTTACCTCTGGATCTAGAATTGGTTGGCTGACAGAAGGCAAAGAATTCTGCCTGGAGGTCAGTGGTGAGTGGTGTCGCACAAAGCTCTGTGCTTGGGCCTCTGCTCTTTGTAGTTTTTATAAATGATTTGGATGAGGAGATTGAGGGGTGTGATAGTAAATTGCCAATGACACAAAGATTGGAGGTGCACTGACAGTATCGAGGGCTGTTGCAGGCTGCAGCGTGACACTGACAGAATGCAGAGCTGGGATGAGAAATTGTTGTGGTTCTGCTCGCCGAGCTGGAAGTTTTTGCTGCAAACGTTTCGTTCCCTGGCTAGGGAACATCATCAGTGCTGTTGGAGCCTCGTGTGAAGCGCTGCTTTGATGTTTCTTCCAGTATTTATATTGGTTTGTTCTTGCCGCTTCCGGGTGTCAGTTTCAGCTGCAGTGATTTGTATGTGGGGTCCAGGTCGATGTGTCTGTTGATGGATGTTCTTGCCGCTTCCGGGTGTCAGTTTCAGCTGTAGTGGTTTGTATATGGTGTCCAGGTCAATGTGTCTGTTGATGGAGTTTGGGGATGAATGCCATGCTTCTAGGAATTCTCTGGCTGTTCTCTGTCTGGCTTGTCCTATGATAGTGGTGTTTTCCCAGTCAAATTCATGTTGCTGGTTGTCTGAGTGTATGGCTACTAGAGATAGCTGGTCGTGTCGTTTTGTGGCTAGCTGATGTTCATGGATGCGGATTGTTAGCTGTCTTCCTGTTTGTCCTATATAGTGTTTTGTGCAGTCCTTGCATGGTATTTTGTAAACTACGTTAGTTTGGCTCATGCTGGGTATTGGGTCCTTTGTTCTAGTGAGTTGTTGTCTGAGCGTGGATGTTGGCTTGTGTGCTGTTATGAGTCCTAAGGGTCGCAGTAGTCTGGCTGTCAGTTCTGAGACGCTCCTGATGTATGGTAGAGTGGCTAGTCCTTTTGGTTGTGGCATGTCCTCGTTCCGCAGTCTGTCTCTTAGGCATCTGGTGATAAAGTTGCGTGGGTATCCGTTTTTGGCGAATACCTTGTATAGATGTTCCTCTTCCTCTTTTCGCAATTCTGGTGTACTGCATTGTGTTGTGGCCCTTTTGAATAGTGTCCTGATGCAGCTTCGTTTGTGTGTGTTGGGGTGGTTACTTTCATAGTTTAAGACTTGGTCTGTGTGTGTTGGTTCCCTGTGTACCCTTGTGGTGAATTCTCCGTTGGGTGTTCTCTCTACTAACACGTCTAGGAATGGGAGTTGGCTATCCTTTTCCTCTTCTCGTGTGAATCGGATTCCTGTGAGTGTGGCGTTGATGATTCGGTGTGTTTTTTCTATATGTGTTTTTGATGATTACAAAGGTGTCATCCACATATCTGATCCAGAGTTTGGGTTGGATTTGTGGTATGGCTGTATGTTCTAACCTTTGCATAACTGCCTCTGCTATGAGTCCCGAGATTGGTGATCCCATGGGTGTTCCGTTGATTTGTTCGTATATCTGATTATTGAATGGGATGAGAAATGGCAGATGGAGTTCATCCTAGATAAATGCAAAGTGATGCATTTTGGAAGGTTGAACTAGAATGCTGAATACAGGATTAAAGACAGGATTCTTGGTAATGTGGATGAACAACAGGATCTTGGTGCATAGATCCCTCAAAGTTGCCACCCAAGTGGATGAGGTTGTAAAGAAAGCACATGGTGTTTTGGCTTTAATTAACAGATTGAGTTTAAGAGCTGTGAGGTTTTACTGCAGCTCTACAAAACCCTGGTGAGACCACACTTGGGACATTGTGTCCAGTTCTGGTTGCCCTATTATAGGAAAGATGTGGAGGCTTTGGAAAGGGTGCAAAGAAGGTTTACCAGGATGCTGCCTGGACTGGAGGGCTTGCTTCATGAAGAGAAATTGATTAAGCTCAGACATTCCTCTCTGGAGAGAAGGAGGAAGAGAGGTACCTGATCGAGGTGGACAAGGTAATGGGAGGCTTGGATAGTGTCGATAGCCAGAGGCTTTTACCCAAATCAGGATTGACTGCCACGAGGGGGGTCATAGTTTTAAGGTGTTAGGAGGAATGTGTAGAGGAGACGTCAGAGGTAGGTTCTTTACGCAAAGCGGTGTGAACACAGGAATGCGTTGCCAGCGGTGGTGGTGGAGCAGAGTCATTAGGGACATTTAAGCGACTGCTGGACTTGCAAATGGACAGCAGTGAATTGAGAGGTGCGTAGGTTAGATTATTTTATTTTCAATTAGGATTAATCCTTGGCAAAACAGCGTGGGCTGAAGGGCCTGTTCTGTGCTGTACTTTTCTATGTTCTATGTTCCAACTCAACTTAGAAATGCCATTGTTCGGATATTGCTCATCTAGAAATTAATTCCAAGGAATCAAACACATATGGACGACGCTGATCCGTATGTTATCAAATACCACGTTTTCATCTTATACTTACGCAACTCAATGTCTTCTTTTAAATTTTGAAAGCATTACTGTTCCTGAAGTTTATTTTTCTTTGGACTTAAATGCTCTGTGATGTAATGACTAAAAGAAAGCACTCCTTTTACTGTGTCTCACTCACACGGAAAGAAATATCTATTAATACATGCAAGGACAGGGCCAATGCAGAAGAAAAAAATACATCTCAAATGGCATCGAGTAAGTATTGGATAAATATAGAAAAACTGGCTCCTTTCATGTCATTTGTTTACATACTGCATGCTGGTATAGTGTCAGGTTGCTGTCTCAGTTGGACATGTGGCGTCAATGAACTTTAGATGCCAAAAGTTTCAGATTCCTAGATTGAAAAGTCACATCTGTGATTAGTTACTTTACACATTGTAATAATTTTCTTAAGGAGGAAACCAGTGAGCAAGTCATCCCAATACTTTTTGATTATTCCCATTATATGCCTGCTTTACCTAAGGCTTGAAACAGCTTCACGTGGCAGCTCAACCAATTAACACATTTAGCTGCAATATAAAGAATTGTGCAATTAATTACAACTTGAAGTACCAAAATTGTATGACTCAACAGGTTACAGGTTTCAAGGGCTAAATGGCATTGTCCCATTCTAATGGTGGCAAATTAGGATTTATTTTCATATAATGACAATTCATTGTTAAAGTGGGTATGATTTGCTTTAAAGCTGTAGTAAATGTGGATTATAAGTTCTCAGATTGTTGGTCTGCTCCCATCTGCCTTTGAATGCTTTTGTGCACCTTTTACTATTTCCTCCCATGCAGATGTCTTTGGTTTCTCCTGTGAATTTGTTCAAATAATCATATCTGGAGTCCATATCCACAGAACTGTCAACTGACAATCAATATCAATTATCACTAAGGGAAACAGACCCTACCTGTGCATTTATTCAGCTTGAAAAATAAATTGAAATCTGTTCTCACCATGAAGACGTATGAATGGCTCACTGTGCTGTGTAGTGAGTTAATATATCTGCACTGGTGCACTTTGGATCTTTGCATTCTGAGTATTCTGTGCCATCAATACCCTCCTTGTGCTTTCATCATCTGCATAATTTCCTGTCTCACTGACTCTAGGCAGGCAGTTTGGTGCCTCAAACCTGGTGTTGAGGTCTCATCGTCACACAATTCACATTTCAAAATATCATTACTCTGCCTGTTACATTGCCAACTTCACTTAAAAAATCTAGCTCAAAAGAGGTCGAA
This sequence comes from Hemiscyllium ocellatum, assembly GCF_020745735.1. Classification (NCBI taxonomy): domain Eukaryota; kingdom Metazoa; phylum Chordata; class Chondrichthyes; order Orectolobiformes; family Hemiscylliidae; genus Hemiscyllium; species Hemiscyllium ocellatum. The sequence continues at coordinate 28,959,132 of NC_083429.1, read as the reverse complement.
CCAGGAAGTATTAAATTGAAGTATAAATTAAATTTATATCACAGAGAGACTGAAACAAATCAAGACAGAAAGATGAGATTAAGAGAGAAAGAACAGAAATAAAGAAAAAGTATATCTAATTTTAAATCTCTGATTTAAATTAATTCTGAAGGAATGAGATTACACATTCCTAAAATTAAATTTTCAGTACTAGAGAGGATGTTTTGTTTAGTAACTACACTTTTAGTAAAGTTGGAATGAGGGCTATTAATGTTTAATTCAATTGACAGAATGGGAATTTCATTTGAAATGAGCCAAGATAATGTATAAATAGTTGCAATGGTCACCTGACTTACAAATATGCCAAGTTTTGAAAGGAGACACATCTGGGCAATTCCGCTGCAAAATTTTACTTTACTGTTGCTTAAACTCTCCAGACATCAAAATTTTCAGGATAATAAGTAACAGCCATCTCATCTGCCAAAACCACAAGAGTTGAAGCTAACCTACCAAAATTTAGTATACAAAAAAGATTCTGAAAACTCACTTATCTCTTTCATAGTATCTTGCTAGTTTTGACAGCTGGGAGACCGAATTTCCCTTATTAACATACATTGTCCCTATTATTCGCCAATAGTCAGCTATCCCATGAATAAAATTCGCCTGTGAGAAGAAAACTGTAAGTATATGCTTGTGTATTTCTTTGAGTACAGTAACACCAAGAAAGCCTGCAGGATGGAGTCAAAACAACTCTCTTTCCCTCAGCCACTTTCTCTTCATGTTTGGAGCCATCTCTGTTCCAAATTGGAACACATTACAGGAATAAATCATTTAAAACAGAAGAATCTCCAGATACCACATAACCACACTGAAAAAGGATGAAATATAATTTAAAAGAGACTGTCTTCAGAAGAACAATCTGATTATATCAGCCACAATCCACCTGGACTTCAAGATCAACAAAGGGACATCAGATAGTATAATTCTTATTTACGAACTACCAATACTTTTCCCGACTCCATCTCCCACCTTATAACTTGCTCTGTAGTTTTTTTGTTGTGAGCTCATATGTGTATATTGGAGGAGTCCAGGTGGACTTTACATTTTTAGATAAGTTGTAAATTCACTCATGAAATTTGAACTACATTTAATTCGTTAATTTTGTTAACTCAAGAGATTGGTCTGGTTTATTTCCTCATATAGCTTTATGCATGACCAAGTGCATATTGAATTAAAGAAGCACATTAAAAAAAAACACAGACACAATTATAACCTACCTCAGGAGTAAGTGAGAAAGAGAAATTTATTTAACCCTTCAGATTTGGTCATAATACATGATTAGAAATTAAACTACTTCTGAAGGTACTTCTGGGTAAATTCTACAACCTCATATCCTCACTCATATTAAAACCAAGGACTGTTATAGTCTGTGTAGCAGCAGGGCACTTATGGAGAGAATTATAAGATTTCCATGCTAAATGTACACTTGTGGACACTGGAAGCCATTATCCAATTTACTTGGCAATAACAGTGAATGCAGATAATATCTGTCATTATCAATGACGAATCCAGTCCATCATGCTGCTATACCAAGTGAAAAAGTCGCCTAATCTCTATATTTCAGGCTTGCACTCAATCCATTTTCATTCTGTTACGAGACACTTGATGCTATTATATTTTGGGAGTGTCTGCTTTGGCAGATTTTGACAACCAGTGTTCTTTATGTACCTTATGCACAATGACATCCACACTGAAGAATTAATGACTGCAACACAGTTACAAAGCTCTGTTGTGCACTGGTGGTTCTAAAGTTAGTTAATGCTTTTTGAAAAGTGTTGTTTGGATGTATTAACTGAGACCAATCAGTTTTTTCTTTCCAATTTCTAACATTCACATGTACAAAGACAAATCAGTCTATGAAAATTCAGAGTCTGTTCAGAGAATTATCTTGGCAATAAATAGAACGATGAAGAAGTGAATGTAAAATCATTTATATTTTCTGAATAATTGACTTTTTATGGGAAGCATTTTGTAATAGGTTAGATCTAGAACAGTATAGAGGAATAAACTGCAGTTTACACAGTTGAATTGATATCATTAATCCGCCTGCTCAGTCATTACTTTTGGAATCAAAACTATTCACCTACAATCAAATTTCATATTAGCAACATTAATTCGGTGCAAATACTTGATTTTTTCCTGGAAGAAACACCAACCAACAGAGGAAGGAGTCATGGGAATCAGCATTAATTATGAAGCAATTTTAAAGTATAAAATTGAAACAGAAACTTGAATTCTGAAATTTCAATATACACGTTTTACCTCATAATAACCAAAGAACATTTGTCTCATATTTTTAAAAGAAGAGTTATATTGATGTTGAGCACCAAGATCAGAAGTTTGAAGGTTCCTGATTTAACCATTTACAAAAGGTGGCCTTTTAAGTTGCTTGTGCTCCCTCACTTTCAAACTCATCCCATCCCACCCTCAGTGGGTGTGGAAGGACAGAAAGTGATAAGATGGGCAACAAACAAAATCTTTGAGGAAATTTTGGAAAGTAGGGAATAAAGTAGCGAGGAAGATGGAATTGGCTAAACAATTTCTAGAGTAGGAGATAAATGTCTGAATAAGATTCCAACATGAGCGAAAAGCAAAATTAGTGAAATACTTGCTGATCTCTGTATAATTGCATGATACAATTCAGTTTGTTTGCATCCTGGTTAGCTCTGACCTGACTTAACTGGTCTGTGCCAATGCTCACACGGCAACCACCCACAAAGCTTTTCTTCATTGAACACTCCTATACATTAAATTTAAGGAGTAAAAAATGAGGTCTGCAGATGCTGGAGATCACAGCTGCAAATGTGTTGCTGGTCAAAGCACAGCAGGTTAGGCAGCATCTCAGGAATAGAGAATTCGACGTTTCGAGCATAAGCCCTTCATCAGGAATATGAAGGGCTTATGCTCGAAACGTCGAATTCTCTATTCCTGAGATGCTGCCTAACCTGCTGTGCTTTGACCAGCAACACATTTGCAGCTGTGATCTCCAGCATCTGCAGACCTCATTTTTTACTCGAAGATTTTAACCTACTGCGAATCCTCTTACAAGGATGCCTTCCTTGAAGAAGCTCTCTTCCTCCCTCTACATTAAATTTAAGGATCCAGCCTTTTAAGTGTGGCTACGTAGATCAGCTTAGGTTGGGAAGATGGGAAGAGTGAGTCATGGGGTAGGGTCAGTCAGGTCAGGTCATCTGCTATTACAACAAAATTTTGGCTCTTATGTTCTTAATAAAAGGGATAGTGAACGCTTTTGCGAGGTGAAGCTGCTAATTTTAGCAGGTACTTCACAGTCAATGAAAAATGATATTATTTTTATCTCTAAACACAAAATGTTCCACTTACATGAACAGAACAGAAAATCAATATATTTGGAATCTCCCAAATCCGCTGTATCAAAACTATAAATAAAATTAACATCTACTTCACCATCCTGTACCACAAGAAGCTACATCATCGTCACTTCTCAGGACAATAATAGTCAATCAGCCATTCTCCTGCTTCCAAACACAAACACAAACATAACCTTGGCTTTATTTTGCTGAACACCAAATTCAAATAATTTTAAAAATACAGGCAGCATTTAATTTCATTGACGTAAAGTCGTAAGGTTGGGTAACATCATAGTCTACCTGCTTCAGTACTAAATGGACTCCATTCCAAGCATGATTAAGCCAATCTCTTTCGTAATCATTTGATTTTCCAAGTTAACATGCAATGTCCAGTTTACACAGTCACATGCATATTAAGATTGTTAACTGCCAGTTTTATGAACGTAAACCTAAAGCTCTGAATAAAGCAAGCCTAAAGGTGAGGCTTTAGACATGACCTAATTCCAAAACAGCTGAGTCTGAAACATTATTTTAACTATAGAGTTCTCTGTTCCTCTCAAATAGTGTATTTCATGTATTACTTTGGAGTGATGCAACATGATTTGAACTCAACAACTGAACACAGCCCAACTTGTAAAATAGAAGTACTTTCTGATAAGCAAGTACAAAGGGTAGGCAATGGACAAGTGGTATTATCACTGACTGTTAATGCAGAGTCCCAGGTTCGAATGCTGTCACGGTAGATTGTGGAACTTGAATTCAATAAAAATTTGGAACTAAGAGTTTGCTGATGACCATGAAACTATTGACAATTGTTGGAATGCTCTTTAGGGAAGTAAACTGCCATCCTTTCCTGGTCTGGCCTACATGTGACTCCACACCCACAGCAATGTGGTTGGCTCTAAACTGCCCTCAAGGCAATTAGGGATGGACAATAAATGCTGGCCTAGCCTGTGATGCCCTCACCCCATAAATGAATTAAAACAAAATGTAATTAACTTTGAGGAATCATGACAAGAAAAATCACAGATATTGAAAAAGTGTTTGGTGGAAGATTGTGCTTTTGCCATAGTGAGTTTGCTGGTGGGGAATACTGTGCCAGACATGAAGGTAGTGACTGGGGGCCATGCAACCTTCACACCTCTACTCCCCAAAAAGTGACACAATGCCCTTTTTGTTTTCATTTCTGGGATATGGATTTCACAGATTGGGCCAACATATATTGTCTATCTCTAGTTGTCCTTGTGAGTGTGATGGTGTTAGGGCTACCCATGGCTGAAGCAGCAGACAATAGCTGAAAGTGGTCCTCAGTTGATATAAAATGGCTGGGGTAGACGTTTTCTAAGCTGAAACAGTAGCTTGCACTGTCTGCTGTTACAAGTCAAACTATAAGCTAGAATTATTAGATGCATTCATAGAGGGAGTATATCTCCAAGGTAACGGGATCAAGATAACACACAAAGGGTCCTGTGAAACGAATACAATGGGCTCTGATACACAGAACATAATGTAGATGCTCGTGTAGAAAACGACAGCGAAGCTGCCAATACGACACATTGTGTAATGTGGCAGAGGCATAGACATGTTTTGGATTCTTTAGCAAAGTAACTAAATGTTGCCACCTGTCAAGCATTGAAATGAAGTTTTAAACATACAGCTGTTATGAGATATAATTGTATTCTTGCTGAAGTTCAGTTGAATGCAGATTGAAGCAATGCAATTGTATCAGCAAGGGAATGCTGACTGATACTTGATTGAATAGGATGTATTGTCAAGGCCTAAGGATAATTGATAAGAGGGCCTAGGAAAAATCGTGGGATTATGTCAGCCGGGAGCTTGTCCACAAACTGATCAGACAGTCACATGATTAATTTGATAATCTAATTGGTTGGTTTATAACAACCAAAGGAGGGCTGGACGCAAGGATATCAAAGGTTTATTTTTCCCTTTGTTCTGTGAAAGTGTCTCTGGACTGTCCAAAGGTTTTCAATCTGCTGGTATGAAACAAAAACAAAATCTCTTTGATGTTAGAAGTGGACCTCAATGTCAAGTGATTCATTTAGTGACTCTGACCCAACAGATGCTGAGCTGCCTTCTTGATACACTGTATGTTATTTGGTGCAGGTATACCTCCAATACCATTAGGAATGGAGTTCCAGGATTTTGACCCAGTGACTCTGAAGGAAACACAATTTATTTCCAAGTCATGTTGGTGATTTACTGGGCAAATTGCATGTGGTGTATTCCCATTTATCTTGTCCTTCCTGATGGAAGTGGTCATGGGATAGGAAGGTGCTGTCCAAGGAACCTTGGTGAATTTCTGCAGTACATCTTCTTGATGGTTCATACTGCTGCTATTGGACATCCGAGGTAATGGGAGGGAATTTTTGTGGATGTGATGCCAATCAAGCAGGCTGCTTAGTCTTGATGATGTCCAGCTTCTTGAGCGCTTTTGGAGCTGTTTGGTTTAGGCAAGTAGGGAGTATTCATATATACTCCTTACTTGTGCCTTGTCAATGGTGGACAGAGTTTGGAGAGTCAGGAGGTGAGTTATTTGCTGTAGAATTTTCTGACCTGTTTTTGCAGCCTGAGCACTTATAAGGCTAATCCATTTCATTTTCTGATCTACTGTAAATGCCAGTAAGGTTAATAGTTGGCTTTCAGCGATGTAAAATGCCATTGAATGTCAAGGGACCTGTGGACAGCTTTTCTGTTTTACCGTGAATTGAGACTCAAACGGCTAATTAAGGACAGCTTGGAATGCAGGGAGTATTGGAGTCCTGTGGTGCAGTGATAGCAATCCTTCCTCTGAGCTAAAAGACCCAGGTTCAAGTCCCACTTGCTTCAGAGGTGTATAATGATATTGCTGAACAGGTTGATTAAAATGCCAAGTGCTATCCCAGATATTAGAAAGGCATAATAAATATGAAAATGTTAAAAATATGTGACAAAATGTAATATGAAAATCTCATATATGTGGGGTGAAGGCAAGAGAAGGGTAAAAGACATTCAGCGTTTGATAGAGAAGCCTAGTTTCAGAAAGGGAAGAGACTCATCCCCTGTCCTCACTGTTGGCCCCCAGCCCCAATGAGTCTAACTGACTATCACTCACCTTTGACCTGGGATCTGAGATGATCCTTATGGTGCTGCTGGCAACCGATTGGCCAATAGTGTATGGCAGATGAAACAAGGAGAAAAGCAACTGCTGGCCTAGCAAGTGCCTGAATAGAATAAAATAAAGCAGTGGTCCTTCCTTAAAAAAGAAACTAACATTGGCTCTCCAATAGTGCTCGGGAACTGTATCACCTCGACAAAATTCCACACCTCATTATTCCCCAGCATTCACCAGCCACACCTATTCCAATAGTGCTGTCTCCTTGTTAGTATCACATTCTTAGCTATTCTTTACCATTTTATAATATGTAATAACTTTGGTGTGATGTTTGTACACGTGTACCTGTTTCAAAAATTTAAGGCTGGAGCCATTGTGACAGGGATGAATTTAGGTAATTAATTCTCAATGCAAAAGCTTTGTACAACAACTGTGCGGTAAGCAACTTGAATGTCACAGAAAAAAACTTGACTATCCACCTTGGAGAGCAAATGTGACTTTAGTTTAGCATGTTATGTGAAAGACTGTCCTACCAACAATGATTGCAGTTTCTAGTACAGCATTGAAGAGTTGGCCTAAATGATTTGTCTTCTGTCCTAGCGCCTGTGAAAAAAACTAAGAGCTCTGAGTAAAATTCAGGGCTACAGACTTGATAAAGTGACTATATAAGTCTTTGGTGAAAACATTACTGAAGGTGACTGAAGAAAAGAAAAAATGACTAACTTAGTATATTATTTTCCATTCCAAACCATACTTTCATACCTTAATGTTGAGATGACAAACTATGAGAAGTAAATAATAGGTAAAAAAAGGGTGCATGTGATTTCACCACAATAATAAAAGATGGTTGTGGAGAATTTACCTACAGGAGGATTAGAATCAAAGAATTCCAGGTTATCAAAGCAGCAAGTAGAGCTTTCAGCTTGAATTCTTTGTTCTTGGTCCAGTTTGACTCCCTACTGCCCTTTTCTGTTGCAAGACCAGCAGGCTGAAACTATTCAACAAACCTTTGGCAGTGCAGAAAAGAAAATTCTGATTGTTGTGTACTCAGACAGGAGCAGAATTGGCTACAGTTTTTGCTTTTAAAATTTTAGCCCCGCTACACACAATGGGCTTGAAACAATAAAGATTAGATAATGTTATATAAATCATTTTCTGCTTAAAAATACATTCCTTCACTGTTGTCTGCAGCTGTGAATTGAAGGATTACACAAAAATAAGATGAATGGACTCATGAGTCAAGTGGCTTCAATTAATCTGTGGGAGATGAGAGTGTTGGGACTTATCCATTTGACAATAGGTCCTTGAAAAGATGACCCAATGATCTAAAAGATCTATCTCAGCAAATGGAAGCATGCTTCTTGCAGAACATGATTTTTTTTAAAAAATTGGCTAGTTTGCACCATTTTTCCTTGAACATTTAAGGCTCAGCACTATTTCTCTGTTGGATAATTGACTGTAGACATCACATCAAGACAAAACCATTTCTTACGTGACTGTCTTTCCGATCTCCAGCAAAGGTCATTTGATAGCAGTTGGTATCAAGCCCTTGGCTGGTTTTTCTCCTTCAGCAACTTATGGATGCAACTTCTTGATCACACTTGCACTTCAATCAGGAATGCTTGTAACAATGGAAAACTGAAATCAGATCTTGTAAGTCTGTCTATTAATTCGTGACAACAACAACGGGCTTCAGCAAAGCACTGAGTAAAGTTTAAAATGGAGAAATTTGATAAGTTTTGGGTTGAGTGGCAAAGCAACTGTGCTTGCCTCAGTGGCAAGGCGCTGGTATAGATTTGCCTTTCCAATGAAAATATCAATAATGTGCCAAGCCAATGGTGGGTAAGCAATCAATGGCATTGAGACATCCTCAGACAAAAATCTGCAATCGAAAATATTGAGTCTCACTAATTCCGGTCAATTTTCCGAGAGTTGAAAGGAATGATGACTAGTTTAAAATTAAAGCTAAAATATTGCAAACAAACTTGAAAAAAATTGCACATGCTGGAGATCTGAAACAAACACAAAAAGTTTTGTCCAGGGCTAAACTTGAAATGTTAGCTCTGGCTTCTTCCTGCACAGACCTGCTGTGTTTCATCGGCAATGTCCCATTTATCCAGACTTTTTAATCATCCACTCACTCATCTCAAGTTCAGACTCTTGATGTTGATGCTAATAATGCACATGACAGAAACAGTCACTACTTTGAATATTTATATTTCAATGTGAGCTGGCAGCCAATTAGTCTGATAACCAGCTGCTGGATTAACTTCAGACAGAATAGTTCAGAGCTTCCCAAAGTGGGGGCTGGGACTGCAAGTGGAGTCACAAGCTGAACTTTCAGGACCAGGGTATCTGAGGTTGCAATGGTAGCTATGAAACTTTGACAGAGTTATAGCAATTGTACCTCTCAGACTCTTACTCCATCAGTTTGAACTGAAGGCTCACAACTATTTTCAAATCTTGGAATGGAGTCACATTGAGAAAAGTTTTGGGCTTGAATAACTGTCAAAAAGTAACTTCAGGAAACCTTGTAATCTCATTATTATAAACCCTGGACAGTGTCACAAATGAGTATTTTGATCATTCACTACCTCCTGTGTTTATTCTGTAATGAAGGGGAATTTCTTTTTTAAAATGTGACATTCATGATGAAGTCCTGAGGGATTTCAGCAAATGGGCAGAAAGAAAAATGATTTGCATCACAGAAATATTCAGAGCCCTTGCATGCATTTATAGATATTTTCCAAATGAACCTGTTCAGAGATGTTATGGCACACCTCCCGAGAAGGTGCGACTTGAACCTGGGTCTCCTGGCTCAGAGGAAGGGATACTACCACCGCACCTCTGATCATGAGCATATTTTCTCATTAAGATTGCAAGTCACAAACAGCCTATTCTAAAAGTGCTGCACAAGTGCACAAAGTGACTTTAGTTTACAATGGCATGCTGAAAAGATATGTATGTGTGCGTGCTTGCAGTGCCAGAGGAATTCAATACTTGAAAGAGAACAGGGATACTGCAAAAGCCTCTTGCCGGGGAACCAGTTTTGTTGAACAACATTTTTGTTTAAAAAATACATTCTTATCAACCCAATATTGTTGAGTATCTGGGGAGATAATTAGTGGCTGAGAAGCAGTTTACTTCCAATGAAGGCTCCCATTAAAGGCAGCCCATGTTATCTCGCTCTCAGTACAGTTACTCTTGCATGTATTTCTGCTCATTGCTTCTCTGCTTGGATTTGTTAGTCACGGTGAGTGAGTACAGTGTACAGGCCGTTTCCACATGCTCTGCAGGATACAAACTGGATAGATTAACAGACTGCACACAATGACAGCACTAACCCCCTTCCTCCAGAGTGCAGCATATTACTAAAGAAAAAGCACTTTTTGCCTGACAAGTTGATCAGCTCAGCATGCAAGCAGTTGTACGAGCCCAGCACAAAAGCCTTCTTATTTCCTTTCCTCAGTTAAACTGTTTTTTTATTTCTTGAAATTGGAGCACAGTTACTTTAAAAAAAAGAACCAGTGTGCACTTCACTAAAATGGTTCCAGCTTCTAAAACAAATAAGAAGATCTGCCTTGTCATTTCATTCAATCTGAGCATCTGGCTTTTGCTGCGACTTTTCCACATTTGTTGTTGACTATTATCTTGTGCATAAAAATATCACATTGAGATAATAAACCAATTATTCAAAGTAATTGGTTCTCCTGTAGCTTATTGTGAGGAATCAGCCCGACTCATTATGGCAAAGGTTGCAAACATGAGACTCGGAGTTCAAGACTATTTGGACGAGTCATAGTTGATGTAATTCAAGATTAATCATGGCATCATTGAGTCACTATGACACAATGAGAGGCATTTCAACACCAGAGTCCACTCCACTTCTCTGTCAATGAAAAATAAAATCACAGAATTATTACGGAACAGAAGCAGCCCGTCATTCTAATACTAGTTCCATTATCGAATGCCAACCCCTTACCTTTCTCCTGCACACCATCTCCACCCAACGAATGCCTCAGTCAGAGCAATCTCTGATCAGTCCCATTGCCTCACCCTGCCCCAGAGCCCAGTATATTTATCTCAGTCAACTGTCCAGTCAATTTCTTAAGAATATATGAACGTAAGAAATATCAGTAGGGGTAGGCCATCAAGCCCATCAAGTCTACTCCGCCATTCAATAAGATCATGGCTAACCAGAACCCTTAATTCCTTTACTGTTCAAAAATCTATCTTTGTCATTTTGTTTGAAACTGTTCATTTTTTTTCATTTTTCATCTCTTCCTAAGTAGCAAGTTCCAGGCAAGATCATTTGAATCCTCCACCCATTCACTCATGCATGTCTTGTACATAACCTTGAATTCATGTCTCAAAATGTTTGTGCCATCAGTTAAGGGGAACAGATCTTTTTTCAATCATAAGACTCAGGGTTACGCAGCACAGAAACAGACCCTTCAGTTCAACCAGCCCATGGCCGCAATAATCCCAATTTAAATTAATCCCTCCTGCCTGCACTTGGCCCATATCCTTCCAAATATTTCTTATTCATGTATTTATCCAAATGTCTTTTAAACACAATAACTGTGTCCATATCCACCACTTCCTCTGGAAGTTCATTCTACGGACAAACCTCTCTGTGTAAAAAACATACAAAAACTTGCCCCTCATGTCTTTTTAAATCTTTCTCCTCTCACCTTAAAAATTTGTCCCCGCTCGTGAAATCCCCCAACCTAGGGAAAAAAACACCTGCCATTCACTTGAGCTGTCCCCCTCTTAATTTTGTACACTTCAATAAGGTGACCCCTCCATCAAATCTTCTCTCAATCTGTATTCTACCAATGACAACAAGAGAATTGCCCTCTGCTGCCACAAGATAGAGAGATCAATGACCAGGGTGCGCAGATTTAAGGTAAGAGGCAGAAGATTTAGAGGAGATGTGAGGAAACACGTCTCAACCAGAGTGTGGTGGGTATCTAGAACTCACTGCCTGCAAGGTGATAGAGGCAGAATCCCATAACATTTAAAAAGTATTTAGATGTGCACTTGTATTGCCAAGGTGAAAATGAGGACTGCAGATGCTGGAGATTAGGAATTCCTGATGAAGGGCTTTTGCCCGAAACATTGAATTTCCTGCTCCTCGGATTCTGGCTGACCTGCTGTGCTTTTCCAGCACCACTCTAATCTTGACTTGTGTTGCCAAGGCATACAAGGCTATGGACCAAATGTTCAGAAATAGGATTTGAATAGTTAAGTGGCTGCTTTAGCCATTATGGATGCAATAGCCTGAAAAGCCTCCTTCTGTGCTGTGGATCTCGATGACTCTAATGCAGGTAGAACATGATAGCACCTACCTGTTTAAGTTTTAAAACCTATTCTCCTGATGGTTTTTGAACAGGCAGTGAGGCCTCTGAGACCATTATAAATTTAAAAAATTAATGAGTTGAAGACCGCAAAATAAATAGAGGAAGGAGTGAGGAAGAGGTGAATCAGAGTGGCTGAATTCAATACTACAGCTGAAAGAGAGTGAGAGAGAAGTAAAGAAAAAAATTGATTAAGAAGGAGAAAAAGAGATTTAAACACATATAACTGAAATTCATAAGACACCCTAAAATGATTTACAACCTCAAAGAATGAGAACTCACACGTATAATTGTTTACTTGCTGGACAAGGAGCATCTCATAATCATCACGAACATTTTCTTAAAGAAGTACATGGCTGGAATAACTTTCAGTAGTAAACATAATTATAGTTGATCTGCAAGCAAAGCAACTTCGTTAAAAATTGAGAAATGAAAAATAGCATCTTAGCACAACTAATCACAAAAGTGGCACCAATCAGGTAGCAACTTGTGAAGATTTATAAATTCTTGTTGGTTTATGTATTATTTCAATTTGCTGGTCAGTTTACCTATTGCTAATGGTATGCAACATTCAAACGCTACTATTTATTTCAGCAAAATGTGGTACTTATAGTTTATTGCTGCTTCACATAATTCTGCGCCTCAGAGGATTGAGGAACCTTCCTAAGGGGATGATAGATGTACGAATGATATCAAAGGATATGGTTTAGAATGGTGGAGCAGGGTTGAGGGGCTGAATGACCTTCTCTGATGTCCGATAAGACCATTTGCAAGTGTTGTGCAAGAAGAACCTCCAGGTGTGAAGTTGCAGTACATGCAGCAAGCCCCAGCTGTTCCTCTTTTATCATTGTTCACGTAACACTATATATTCCATCAGTGAGCATGATACATATTTGACATGAAAGACGTTAAGAGGTATTGGAGCCTCAAGGTCCATATGTTCAAAGAGCATTCTTGTGCAGTTCTGACAGGTAGGAAAATGAATTTCCTCCAATTAATCTGCAATACAGCCCTCACATGGGAGTCATGGCAAGGTCCAGCCAGCGGTAAGAGGGTATTGGTTGAGGAGGAAAAAAGAATAAGAGCATTGAAAATCAAAGGAGAAATCTTTGCACAGCTTAAACTTTTTTTCTTAACTTGGGGAGTGTTTCAAAATGAAATGGAACACGTGATGCAGTAATTTCTAGCATTGTGACTGAAGGAGATTAGCTGAGCAATTGGTGAATATCTACCTCAGTTCTATCAGGTTTGCAGCTTGATTGAATATGGGAGCCATTGTACCTGCTGTCACTGACTGACAGCCATACATATTGCAGCATGAATTATCGAACAGTAGATTGGAATCACAGGACATGTAGAATACCACCGTTTTTTTACAAGAACAAAATCCATTGTTTTTCCCTCTCAATGACAAAGAAAGTTTTATGTATGGTGTTTCTTAATCAACTATGTTTTTTTTGAAGTTGCAATAGGAGAATGTGCCAAAAGCACTCAAACAGCCAAACAATTCATGGTGAGTTAATCTATTTTAATGAAGTTTGACTTGATACACTGCAACACTCCTTCCTCACTCCTTATTGGTTTGTTGTGTCAGTGTAGATTTTGTGCTGAAGTCTCTGGAATCAAGCTTGAATTCATGAATTGCTGGCAACCACGATGTGGACATGCAGGTGTTGGACTGGAGTGGACAAAGTCAGAGGTCACACAATAACAGGTTACAGTCCAACAGATTTATTTGAAATCACAAGCTTTCAGAACACTGCTCCGTCATCTGGTGAAGTGACTTTACCTCATGAAGGAACAGTGCTCCAAAAGCTTGAGTTCAAATAAACCTGTTGGATTATAACTTGGTGTCATGTGACTTCTGACTACGAATTGCTGATTGACAGGAAAGAGGGCCATCTTTGTGGAAAAGTTCATTATGTAATCTTTGGACCCAACAATTGAAACATCTCCTCATCTATCTTAATTTCACCTCCTTATTCTTCAATAGCTGTAGTCTTTCTTCAGAAATACAATTGTCTGCCTCTTGAATGGAAGTATACTGTTCTGATGGCATCCCCATGTCACTTGTTCTATACATCTATTATCCTCTGTGAAAGACATCTGTTTGAATTATTTACTTATAAAAACTGTACATGCGGGAAATCAGAAACAAAACCAAACATTCCTGAGGAAGGGTCACTGGACCCGAAATGTTAACTCTGATTTCCCTCCACAGACCCTGCATAGCTTTGCCAGAAATGTCTATTTTCATTTATTAATAAGAACTGAATTCAATTAAATGTGTTGAGAAATTTTTAAAATTGGATACAAGTATGAAAGAAACCTTTTGGTCCATCAACCCTTCGGGGTTGGAGCTTCAGTTGGAAGTTTACAGTCCTAATCTTCTGTATCTTTTTTTATATTCCTTAGTTAAATCTCTAACATCTTGTTGAATTTTCATTGAAATAGCTGAGGCACAATATAATACTTGGCTCAATATTTACTCAGGTTAAAGCATACCTTCATCTCTTAATGATTGATCCCTTGACCTATGTCCTCTGTTGCTGGTTGGTCAACCTGTCATTGTGATATTTTACTATTTGCACTCTGAAGAAAACATTCCTTAACCATTCGATTCAATTGATCTGCAATTAATTAAGTCAAATATGGCCTGAAATATACAAATCAATAATAATTGTACCCAATTAGCTTAGGTTTGTCAGATTGTTCATAAATTGAAGTTTATCCATAAATTGGGTAAAATTATCAACCCTCAAATCTCAGGTTCTGACAGATTGTCATTCATCTGTGAACTCTGTTTCCTTATCCATGTTCCGGGCAAAAAGAAGTGCAGATGCTGGAATCCAAGACAGACAAGCAGGAGGTGGAAGAACACAGCATCAGAAGATGGAGAAGTCAATGTTTCAGGTGTAACCCTTCTTCAGGACCCATGTCCTATATGTTCTTTATCCATGTTGGCTTCATGAGTTGATTTCCAGTATTTTCTTCTTTTCTTCATTTCAGACAACCATGAATATGAAGATTATATGGCAGAGGCAAAATAATGTCTTTTGTTCCTCTCAAATGATGTCAAAATTCCTGATTCCAAAGATTTTTATTTTTGCAGAGAGTCTCTGCCACCTCATTCCGACTTGCTTCAGTATGCTAGAAAAGGTACTCTGAATGGCCCCCAATGTTTAACAGAAAAGGGCACACTTACTCTTTGCTTGTAATGCATGGAGAAAAAAATTGATTATTACTGCAGCAGTAGGTGGCTGTGGTCTATGGGACATCTTGATGTTTCACATCATCCTACAAGATAACGTCAAGAGATCTGGGCGGCACGGTGACACAGTGGTTAGCACTGCTGTCTCACAGCGCCTGAGACCAGGGTTCAATTCCCAACTCAGGCGACTGACTGTGTGGAGTTTGCACGTTCTCCCCGTGCCTGCGTGGGTTTCCTCCGGGTGCTCTGGTTTCCTCCCACTGTCCAAAGATGTGCGGGTCAGGTGAATTGGCCGTGCTAAATTGCCCGTAGTGTTAGGTAAGAGGTAAATGTAGGGGTATGGGTGAGTTGCACTTCGGTGGGTCGGTGTGAACTTGTTGGGCCGAGGGGCCTGTTTCCACACTGTAAGTCTAATCTAATCTTTTATGATTTATATCATAGATAAGGTAGACAGGGCTTTGGCTTTACCATCTGGTCCAACAGATTGTTTTATGAATGGACTGAGTAAATATTAGGTGCAAAGGCATGCTATCTGTTTTGAAGAATTGAGAGTTTTCTTGCTGAGGGGGAGAAACTATAGTTTGAATATCTTTTGCTTTCCAATATGCAAATCTGCTGTTGAAAATTAAATGTGTGATCAGTTTCTTCTGAAGAAAAGGAGGTAGGTTCTCTCAGTGTATGGGTTTTAGTATGAAACTTCCAGGCTACATGTGTCTGGTTAGAGCCCTGAAAATGTTATTCAAGGCTAAGAAAGTCTAATCTCAATTGTGTGACTAATCAAGGAAAATGTTCAAGACCAGGAATTAAAAGAAATAGTTAAATGAAACTTAAGGATATGGTGGAGACATAAATTTAAGTGTTGTAATGTGATGGTGTTGGCAGCAATGGCTCTGCATTTTTTACTATGTCTTCAAATATTTCAAATTATAACAAGTGTAAATTTTTTGGTTTATTCCATTTTACCTTTTCTTTTATGTCATAAACTTCTGTTTTATTGTTAAAAAAACCCAAATCTGCAGCATGGTTGGTGTGCTTCTATTTCCGTGAACATAACAAAAATATGATCCATCAAGCCAGATTTTTATATGTGATCTGACGTTTTTTGTAAATAACATTAACTGGAATCATAATATTCCTCAAGCGAGTTATTTTGGCTATGTTTACCCTTTTGGTATGTCAATATAAAAGAGAAGTCATTAACATGTACTTGTGTAAACTTTCCAAAACCCGTAATGTCACAAAGCAAAAGTTTTAGATGGCAATGCCATCTTTCTTAACAAGTGTTCTTTATGCATAGATCTTTTGAATTTTTGCATTATCCAGCCCACTTGCATTTATCCCTAAACATGTGAATACCTGTTTTGGTTGGAAGCTTGTACTCCCAGAGGGTTACTTTTAGAAAATTTTGCCTCCTATGAGGGGTTCAGGATTGTGGAACCTATTTTGTAATATGATAAAATGGAGGTCAAACTTTTATGAGTTTCCAATTTTTCATGTCCTTCACATCCTCAAGATATCCTCAAGTGTGACACATTAAATTTAGCCTTTGAAGTGTTGCTACTGTTTTCAATGAAGCCAAATGTAACAACAAATTATTTGGCCACAGAACATCATCCTTCATTAGTTTATGAGTTTCACAAAAGTCACTGCCTGCCCAATGGCTCAGCTCATAGAACTAGCAGAGCCATAATACAGGGAGATCTAAGCTTTGATTTTGTGTTCGTGATGGCATCTTAGATGTTGGATTACCTTTTGGCAGGTAGGATACTTGCATAGATGGCCTATGATTATATGGATACATCAATCACCCAGTATTATAGTTCCTCACTATTATCTTGTAATTCCTGTAGATGGTGAGCAAAGGTTCATTATGAATGAATACATTACCAACACTGCTATGATGATACTCATGGTTAAACAGTTTACTACCAAAGTGCTTATGTCTTACCTATAGCATTTTGTAGAAAGTTACTGAAAGGATACATTAAAACATTTCTAGGCATGAAGTCGTCATTTTTAGGAGAGTAGAGCAATAAATCTTTTTCATTATGTCAGTACAAAAGGGTACACATTAATCTGTACATTTGCGAAATTTCCAGAATCAATAATGGTACAAAGCAAATAATCTTAGATGCAAATAAAAAATGGAGCTACCATCTTCCTGACAAGAAAGAGAATTTTCAAAAAAGATCAGAAATGCATTAAGTATGTTTTGATGTTTAAAACATATTGCTTTCAGAATATCTATTTATTTTTTCAGATGCTATACAACATTACATAAGCGTACTTAAACGCTGCCAGATGGAATGATCAACGATATTCATTTGTTGGCATATGCAAGCTGATTTGCAAATTAATAATGCATATTTCACATAGTTCCCCACCATGCTCCTAAATTAAACATCAAACTAGATTGAATTTTGCATATATGTCCAGAAAAAAGCCTGGCAGTTTCTAGTTTGGACATTAGATCCATTGATTGATGGTGAGCAGTTTGATGATAATGCTTCAGCTCGGGGTTCATCTTTCACTTGTCCAGTGTTTTAATACCTGCTGTGGCTTAAATCACTTGCTGTCTACTTCACTGAAGGTTAAAAGATCCTGCAGAGAGAGAGAGAGAGAAATAGAAAGACAGAGAATGTGTGTGTGTACCTATGTATATACATGTTGTGCCAACATGGGAAAATAGGAAGCAGCGTAATCTTTGAGTGAGCATAGCAATCTTAATTCTCATTAATTCTGAAATATTTGAGTGAAAGTTGTCAGCTATTCAAAGCTTATGTTTGTTTCCTCCTCACAGAGGAGACAGAATAACGTTAGTTTATTGCAAAATGTAACATTTTTTTGTTCAGTGTATGTTTACCCTCATTAAAAGCTCCAAGATTTTGGAAACGTTTTGTTTCATGCTTGTATTTTTACAAGGACGTCCATGTGATCACGTTGATCAACGTGAATTCTGACCATACTACTCAATCCCAGTGATGATCCAAGTCTTCATTTTACACAGCTTCCGGCGATAGGGAATCTGGATGGTCAAATTTAAGAAGTAGTCTGTGGCTCACTCAGCTATTTCAATTTCAGAAGCTTCTGTAAGAAACAGTCATGTACAGAAGCCCAAATCACTTGCTGGCTTACTGGATGATAGATAACAAGCAGTAAGTTAGAAGGTTCCAGTTAAAATGAAGGTTTCAAGTCATAGCAAGAGATATGAAGTTAAATAATGTTAAAGTCAGCAACAGGCCCAAATAGACATAAAGCTTTCAACTCACAGGTGGAAACTGATTTTCACATTGTCCTTTTGTATCAGGTGGTTGCTCACATTGGGAGAGCTGAACGGGTCTTAATTGGGAGAGTATATCTAATAATAGTTCAAGGAAATGTTTTGGATCGATGAAATTAGGAAAACAATTAGAAGGCATGAGAAGAATATAAACAATATCCAAGAAAATTTAAAGATGTTTTCCAAATATATAAAAACCAAGAAGATATCAAAGGAAAGAATGAAGTCAAGCGAGGTCAAAAAGCAACCTCTGTGTGGAGACAAAGATTTGGGCATTGTTCTTAATGAACATCATTTGTCTATTTTTACAAAGTGTGAACGACAGAATGTATCATCATTTAGACAGGTATGAATTAATCAAGAAAACAATAGATTTTTAAGGGAATGTCTTGTCTGACTAACGTGATTAATCTTTGAAAAGGTAACAAGCAAGTTTGATAAGGGTGGTACACTTGCAGTTTCTTGGGATTTTAGTACTTTTTCATCAAGATTCTGCAATGGACCAAACAGAAAATTAAATGTACATAGGCTGCAACAGAAAATGCAAGTTAGAACCAAAATTGATTCAGTGACAGAAAGCAAAGAGTTATGACTGACAGATGTCTCTCTCTGTCTGGAAGACTGGTTTCAATGCACCCTGCAGGACTCTGGAAGGATTGTTTACTGTTGTAGTAGACAACACTGATATGTATTTACATTGAGTAGCAGGATTAAGAAGTTCTCAGATGTTACAAACATTCCAGTCAGGAGACAGATTCCCAGCTGTGACTAAAAGGTGACAGAGAGAGGTGGCAACCTGGCTGCAGGAAACTGGCAGACTTGCACTCCAGAGTTCTTTCAAATTATCTCTTCACTAGCTCACCATCTTGAGATACGCTCTCTCACAGTTACAATGATAGGCTGCTGCTCCATCACTGCCGAATAGCCTTCCCTAAAGGCCTTCAGCACCCAGGACCTGCCCACTCTCCTGACTTGGATACCAAGCACAACCTCTGACCATTAACTCAGCTGATAGAAAACCTGGAGGTGATTGTAGAGTGCAGGGCTGAGACTACTGATCCCAAAAATCCACTGCATTAATTCTCTTAGGTGATCTGTGGGGATCTAAAGGAATAGAGAAAACAGTCTGCAAAGGGTTCACAACTTACCATTTCAGTCTTTATAAACCAGAGACATCTTCAGCCATTGTAGTGGTATGAAAATGTTTTCAGTGCATTACAGATACCTTGACAGACATGGTCTATATTTTAATATAATCCAGAAGGCACAAAAAAAATGCATTTCAAGACTATCACCTGCAAATGCTTATCCAACATTATTCTCACTGAAAATAAGAGATGTAGGACTCAATTATAAACTACTTATAACACTTCATAGCCATTATATATCCATCACCAAGACTTCATATTTCTTCCAAATGCATGCTCGTCATTATTAATTTCTTATTCTATCTAATTAAGACAAAACAGATTTTGGTGCATCATAAATCAACATTTTTCTATTCCATTATTTTGTGAAAGTAACCATCTTAAATAACTCAATCACATTTTCTGTTTTCATTTGATCTCCAATGGGTAAGTGATGTGTAGGAAACTACTATAGTTAGGATCTTGGATGTGACTAGCTCTCTGAGGACCAACATTATATTAAAAACATCAAGGTTGCTTTTGCGATGAACTGGTTAGCATCTCAATGGCTTGGCAGATTCTTTAAAACTTCATTCACGGGAAGAAGGTATCGTTGGCTTGGTCAGCATTTATCGCACATCTTTAATTGCCCAGAGTTGATAAACAATCGTGTTGCTATAGGTCTGGAGTCATGTAGGCAAGACCAGATCAGAATAGCACATTTCGTTCATTAAAGGACATGAGTCAACCAGATGGGTTTTTACAACAATTGATTGGTCATCATTTGATACATTTTAGTTTAATTCCGATTTTACCATCTGCCATATTGAAATTAAAATCTATGTCTTCAGATGTAGCCTGAGTTTTAGGTTACTAATCTAGCGACTTTGCCTCTATTTCACCATCCAGCTGAGACACCAAGATTAAACTTTGGAGTCTGGCTTTATAGGGAGGCTGATGTTACATATAGGATTCAGAATACTCATGAACTCAAGTCCCATCAAAATGGAAGTGAAGTTCTCAGCCCATTTTACCCAAAGCGAGGAAGTGATCATGACCACTAACTCAAGGGCCAATAGCCTCTACAATTGAAAGCAAGTTTGTTATCAGCAAATCCTGTAGAAATATTTTGTAGCTGTGGTCCATTAAATTTGAAAGCATTGATCCCCTTCTTTGTAGCTTTCGACTAAATCAGGCACTCAAATCTTATAGCCCAAGATTACTGGTCCTTCAGGCTGCCAGTGATGAACAGTGCACTAAGTCTGTTTGGATCCTTGACTTGTGATCAATTCTGTATTTCCCTTACCCAGAACTGGAATGTATAAATCGATCAATAAGATGTCACAGTCTTTTGAAGATGAGTATCCATCAGGAATTTGCCGGTTACCATATAAAAGGTTATAGAAAATTTGTCTGGGCTTCTGCATGTACATTGAAAACAAAACAAAATTGTGAGATTGATCAACTGGCAACATTTGACACTACTTTCCATCAAAGTGTCAATCATGCGAGAGGTACATCCATTCTAATCAATGTAAAGCCTGTAAAAAATAAAAAAGCATCAGCAAATAATCAATTTTTTAAGGTGTTAGTAAGAAGCTGATGGTGTTCAGCAACTTAAATTGACTTTATATTTTAAAATAGATCACCACAATCAATCATTTTGATCAAATTTTCCATAGAAGCGGAATAGAGATTAACACTGCAGCCTCACAGCGACAGAGATCCTGGTTCGATCCGAGCCTTGGGAGACTGTGTGTGAAGTTTGCACATTCTTCCCGGGTTGGCTGGGTTTCCTCCAGGTGTTCCAGTTTCCTTCCACAGTCGAAGAATGTGCAGGTTAGGTTGATTAACAATGGGAAATGCAGGGGTAGGGTAGGGGAGTGGGTCTGGGTGTGATACTTTCTAGACAGTTGGTGTGGACTTGATAGGCTGAATGGCCTGCTTCCACACTGTGGGGATTCTGTGAACTAATAAGGATTCATTTTCATACTGAAAGAAGGTAAACAGGATATTGAATCAGAAGATAAGAGACCCAGAAGGACACAGAATGTATGACATCTCCACTGAATCTTTACAGGAACTATGCAATTGTCCCAATCTTTTCCCATATTCCAGAATTTTTTCTCCTTCAGCTATTTGTTCAAGATTTTGAAAGCTACTATTGAATCTGCATTCATGAGCTTAACAGGCAGTGCATTCCAAAGCCAAATCACTTGCTGTATTGACAAGTCTTCCCGTATGTCCCTCCTTCGGCTATTTTGACGTCGTGTTGAACTATTTCAGTCTGTCACCAGAGTGAAGGAATTATTACAAGAGCTGAAGGAGACTGTGTCATCCACTCACCTGGAAGGTAGCTCGTGGAGTGGTTGCCAAGATTTCTCAAGAACTTTATTGCACATTTTAAGGATTGGGAATGTGCAAGTTTTCACTAAGGCGATTATTGAGCTTTGACTGACAACAGATGCAGGATGAGGTAAAAAATTAACAGCGGATGGCCAAATCACGCAGGGCTGCTCTTCCACTGGTGGCAGCTACAGTAGAGGAAAGCACCAACATCGAGACAGCACAATATATTTATTTAACAATCATCTTGACTGGGGCAGGAAAAATATTGAAATTGAAAAAACACAGATCATTATAAATCTGCCAAAATGGAAATCACTAACAGGAATGTCTCATGCTAATCACTGACTGACCATATTTTCTTCAGTTCAACATGGAACCCAAGAGATACTATATGTTGTCAAGCAGTTTATGGAAAGCATGAATGTAGCTGTCAGGGGATATAGCAGCCTTTCTGTCTGCTATCAACTTACAATTTTTTTTATGTAAGAAACAAAACATTAAAGGCTCACTAGGCATAAATATTAGATGCAGTTTTGAAAACAATAATGTCAGCTAGCACTGCAACCACTTAATCCATGTCACTTGTTGAGAATTTACCTTTAATTATGAATGAGGGCCATTGTATAGGATGGAGCTATCATCTAAGAAAGGGGGCAGCTTCAAGCATTAAGCCCAGGGCAAGCAAAGCAGCTACAAAATTGCAGTAGGTTTATCCTTGTTCAAGTATATCTCAGTGATAAGTGACTTGCTTGTCTTCTGTGGGTTTTCCTTTGATTGGGGAGTTCAGCTCAGGCACCCACAAAATTGGCAATTCATATGGTTGGTGCTGGAGGGAGCTTCTGAAAATGTGCCATCTTTGGCTATGCTCTGGGCATGTTGGATGTTGTGAGGTTGGCTCTGATGGTTCTTGAAGTGTGCTAAGCCAAATGTCAGTGCCTGCCTCCACATGGGCCAGAGAGCTCCAGATTTCTCCCCAAAGAGATTGACTGAAATGCAAAGCTTTACCAGCTTTCTTTTTTTAAATGGGATTGTGAAAGTGGCCCCTTACTTAATCTTCAAACAACAGAAGTAGCGGGATCAGACTCCAAAATGGCACTGACAGAAATGATCTGGGGATTGGGATGGCTGGGCCAGACAAAGACTGGCTTCCCCACAAGAGTCCGCCAATTAGCAATGATCAGGCCTCAGCTGAAGTCAATCGCCATGTCCTGCTCCCATTGAAAACTTTCAAAAACCAAGCCTTCACCTAGCTCTGCTGTTGCACCCCTTCACCTCCTAGCCCTGGTTCCAGAGATGCAGTATAAGCTGGACCCACCTCCTGGCTCCAGGAAGGGTGACAATGTGGCTGCAGACTGCTAGCGACAGGGGCCCAGCAGATGACTATCTTCAAAACGTGCTCAATATCTGCTCAAGTAGACTGGGAAGTAGATTACATCCATTAGACTAACGAGGCCCGTCATCACAGTGGAAATACAAATGTTAAGGCAATATAAGGATGTTATTAATGCGTAATGGGTTAAAAAGTCGGTTTGGGGAAGATATTTATCATTTCCTAGCTCAGCTACTAATCTACATCACTTCCTTCTTTGTGATGGATTCAGTGGGAGGTCAGCAGCATAGACACAGCCTGGGTGAGGGGGAAATGCACATGTGTGACCTCAGTGATGGTCACCTGATGGTCAGCCATGCTCATCGCTGTGCACAAGAAACTGTGTTGTCGGCTGCGTACATTGAGAGTTTCTGTGGCCTTTTGTGAGTCACAATATCTTCTGCACACAAGCAGGGTCCACACACTGCATTCTGGCTGAAAGGGAATTCTTATATTTTTTTGTATCTTGTTGTCATGAGATCTGGTATGGTTTGACTCCAAGATGTTCTCCGGTTACCCCTGTGGAAGACATTCGCCTCCCCTTTCAGAAACTTCTCATCTAATCATTTGCAAAAACATTCTAAAGTTTCTAAAAACCTGTCTCCCCCAATCTCTGACCGAGAAAGAAGCATTTAGGGGTCAAATATTGATACCAAGACATGCTTCGTCCATTAGTTTTGCATGTGAATGAGGCATTCAGTTATAATCCATCCACACTTTCATTGACGGTAACATATAACCCTGGCCCCACAGAAGTCCAGCCCTATGGTTCAGGAGGCCAACAAATCAGCTGAAAGTTTCAAAGTTGGGTGATTCGTTTCTTTTTCAGGTTCCATTATGGGGCATCAAAGCACCTCTGAACCCTATTAAAATGATGCCTCTAGATACTGCCCTTTTGTATATTCATTGACCAGATGTGGACGTCAGATTGGCTGGGTCAGCAATTTTTGCCTATCCTTTATTGCCAATGGAAGTTAACCACGTTGCTGTGGTTCAGGAGTTACATGTGGGCTAAACTAGGTAAGGATGGCAGTTACCTGCCCTGAAGGACATTAACAAACCAAATGGATTCTTCTCAACAATTAATGACAGTTTCACGGTCATCATTAGACTCTTAAAACCAGATTTTAATTCAGTTCAAATTCCACCATATGCTATTGCGAGAGTCGAACTTTGGTCTTCTGAACATTTTTTGGGGTATCTTGATGTTTAGTCTGATAAAATTACCAGTAGGTCATCACCTCAGTGGAGTGTCAATCGCAATTTTTTTCGTTCACAGGTTACTGACTTGAGGCTTGAGCCCTCAACTTCTGGCTCAGTGGCGATAGTGAATCACATTATAACAAAAAAGAATAAAATCAGGCTTTCACTTATTATCAACATTGCTCAGTAAAATCCTGGAGGGACATCCTGCTAAGGGGTTATGGCTTGAAAATCAGAACTGCTTGCAACAAATGAAGCTGTTTGCTGTGCCAACAGAATTACTTAGTGTCCAAGAAGATAAAAGGTATGTCTGCTAAATGTTACAAATAGTTGCAATTGAAACCTTGGCAGGCCAACTAGGAAGACCACCAATGCTCAGGGACTGCATTCCTCGCTACAATGAGTTGAATTTCTATCTGCTGGAAAAAAGTATTGTGTCAACAATTAACTGGTAACCGTGGAGATGATCGTGTTCATCTGCTGATCTGCACAAACTCATTATTCTCAATCCTGTGCTCTTGGATGATTCATGGATATTTAACTTGCCGTTGAACACCTCACCCTGCGGTGAGAGACACAGGTGACAACACACAAGATCATTGATTTGTGTTTCTGTTTGGAAGGTGGGATTTGATGCTGAAAATTAGAGTCAGAATCCCACATTCTACGGAGCAAACGTGATTTATTCAGTCATAATGGACCACTGATTCTGGCTGAGCTTCCTGGCAGTCGAAGCAAGCTGTGGAATTGCCAAGGTTACCGAAGTCAAGCACCTGAAAATTTACCTCCTGACACACACAGCGGCAGACTGACCGAATTCATCACAAGAGCCAGCTGCCTTGTCTCACTTTTCAATGCTGCAAGCTCTGTGATTATGTATGTTTTTTTTCCTTTCACTGTCTATTTTTTCAATTTTCTACTGATTGCGTAATTTAAAATCTTTTATTTTTCAGTGATAGGCAAAATAAAATATGTCAGAGGTGCAGCCATGGCACCTATTCCTGAGTAGGTCCACAACCAGCCCTGAGAATTATAATTGATCACAGTTCAGATGGGAAATGTTTCATCTCCATTCCTGTGAACTCTGCTCCAATGTCATTCCTCGGCATCACCATAAGATGCTCAATGATGAGTCCTGAAAGCCCCTGCTTTCCAGTCACGGGCTTAACAATATACAAAAAAAGACAAGACAGACAAAGTCGAATGTGAAGTCAGCAAGAGGCAATGATGGGGGACGAGAGAGACAAAAGAAAGCTCAGAGAATTGCAAAATGGCAAGTGAGGAATAGAAATATAGAATGCCTACAGTGTGGAAGCAGACTATTTGGCCCATTGAGTCCACACCAACCCTCTGACGAGCATTGCATCCAGATCCTGTCCCCTACCCTATCTCTTTCCCATGGCTATCCATCTAACCTGCACGACCTTGGACAGTATGAGCATTCTAGCATGGCCAATCTGCCTAACCTGTACATATTTAGAAGGTGGGAGGAAACCCATGCAGACACAGAGAGAATGTGCAGGCAGCAGTGCTAATCACTGAGCTGCTGTGTCACCCAACAAAGCATAAATAACAAGTGTGAATAGTATTCTGGACCAGTACAAAAGCCTGTCTTTGCTGAATAAAATCTTGGCTTCACTGATTCGATTTTAACATTTAGGGAAATATGGGGAGATTAAAGTAAGAGAGAGACATATTTTTATGAAGTAACATTTTAACTAAAATACTAGGAAAGTGAGAAAGGGAAATGTCGATGGAGAGTGGGATTATAGAGAATGGCCGAGGAGAAAAGATTCTGACCAGAATTGTGCAGACGCCCAAAATGGCTGGAGGAAGAGCAGAGAGAAATATTCCTGAAGTTCTAGCTCTTCCAGGTGTGAAAGAAGCAGTTGTGTTGAACCGCATAATGAAACACAGGCCCTCTAACCAGGGAAAGGCACTACCACGAATGACCACTGCACATATTGACCTGTAACAAGAACTTGTCAACAGGATACAAAATTGGCTTGAAGGTAGGAGACAGACAGTGGTAATGGAGGGTTATTTTTCGAACTGGAGACCCACAGGGATTGATGCTGGGTCCACTTTTGTTAATAAACAATTTGGATGTGAATTTAGGAGGAATGGTTAATAAGTTTGTGGATGGCACTAAAATTGTTGGTATAGTCAACTGTAAAGAAGGTGCTTTAAGTTTACAAAGGGAACTTTATGAAATGGGTTAATGGGCTGAGGAGTGTCAGATGGAGTTTAATTTGGATTAATGAGAGGTATTTCAATTTGGTAAGACAAACAAGGGCAGGACTTACACAGTTAATGGTAGGCCCTGGGTGGTGTTGTCGAATAAAGAGACCTAGGCGTTCATGTACTCAGTTCTTTGCAAGTCGTATCTTGCATAGACAGGGTGATTAAGAAGGTGTTTAGCATGCTTGCTTTCATTGTTAAAACACTAAGTACAGGAGTTCAGATATCAGCCTGAGGTTGCAGAGGATGTTGGGGTGAGGCCACTTTTGGAGTACTGTGTGCAGTTCTAATTGCCTTCCTATTAAATTGGAGAAGGTTCAAAAAAGATTTACCAGCATGTAGCTGGGACTGCAAGGTTTGATTCATAAAGACAGACCAAGGTCTTTTTCATTCAAGCAGAGGAGGATGAGGGGTGACCTTATAGAGTTTTATAAAATCATGAGGGGCATAGATAAGATGAAGATGAAAGGTCTTTTCCTTAGGTTGGGTGGTTCAAAACTAGGAGATGTATTTTTAAACTGAGAAGCGAAAGAATTAATAGGACCTTGATGAGCAGTGTTTTCACACAGTGGGTGGTTCAGACATGGAATGAATTGCCAGAGGAAATGTAGATGTGGGTACAGTTACAACATTTAAAAGACATTTGGACAGGTGCATGAAGAGATAAGGTTTAGAGGGATATGGGCCAAATACAGGCAAATGGGATGAGTTTGGTTTGGGAAACTTGCTCAGCATGAACAAATTAGACCAAAGGGTTTGTTTCCATGATGTATGATTCTATGACTCTGCTCTTCCCCGTAACATTGCAAAGTACAATCCTGTGAGTTCAAATAGTACGAGAAGTTGTTATGTATCACTATCCACGATTAAATAAAATTATAGTACTAAGACTAGCTTTGTTTAGATAGTAACTCTAATTACAGGCTTTGTTTTTGCACAATTTAAATTACCTGTATTCAGTCTCATTTTACTCCATCGCAGCAACGTTACACTCAATTGAAAAGTTTCACATAACATGTCATGGTGAAATAAACTTCACAAAAAAAGACAGGATGAATGGTGAGTAAATAAAAGGAAGAGTTTTCAATAATTACTACCATAATTCTTGCAAGTAACTTTGTCTCTTTCTGTTCAGATTGCTTTCAATGTCCGCAATAAACACACACTTCCTGCCACCTTGTGGCTGGCTTTCAGAACTGTAGGTCAAATTCCACAAACATGTTTCACTGGCCAGAAAGGGAGCCCTTCAAAATCACGCACTGTCCTATTTAGGCAAGTAACTACAGTTTCCGAACGTTATGATGAATCTGCACTCACATTTCAGAATTTCAGCTTTCGATAAGACTTGCTGACCGTTGGACAGCAGACTGCCTTTGGTCACCTGAACATCAGGACACCTGAACATTTGAAAGGCACAAAAAGACTGCTACCTTGCAACCATATCTGTAGTTAAAAAATACTTCATTGGCTGCCAAGTGCAGTGGGCCCTCCTGAGATTATTACATGTGTCTCATAACTCTAAGTCATTTTAGTCAGGGATTTAAAGTGTGAATTCCCCCATAATATTTTGCAGCAGTTAACTCACTCATTTCACACTATTTTTTGGTGAAAGACCATCTATTTTGTCTAAATGGTAAAATGTGAAGACATTAAGGTTTTTGATATAGTAAATAAAATGAAAGGATTTAACTGGCATGAAGGGTTAAAGAGGACACAAATTTAAGATAATTCACAAAAGAATCCAAGGAAAGTTGAGGACAAATTTGGTCAAAGAACAAAATATGATCATCCTTTTGGCACTGCTTAAACGCTAGAGAAATTAGATTTAACAGCAACTTTCATAAAGATTGAAAAGGAAATTCAGATTCAGGACAAATTGAATGGTTCTGTCAAAGAGCAAACACATATGCACAATAGGCAAATGATTTTCTTCCATGCTGTATAAGTCTATGATCAGGGGAAATAGCTTGAAGGTATTTCTAAGCCTCGTGATACAAGGAAGCTGAATTAGTGAAAGAGCAATGTTCTCTTCATCCTGCATGTTTCAGCTTTGACTGTACATGCTCAGTTCAAGCATTACCCTCAGGTCAGAAACGCTTTGTAGTCAGAATGTGGAATAGAGATGGATTGACAGGTGGGGAAAATAGCAGAAATGGCAATGACTAGCAGATAAATTCCAGCAATTGCTTTCACATGGTCCTAGAGACAAGCAAACAATAAAATAAGAGAAGCTGTGCATAGTCGTCTTTTTACTAATCAGTTGTAATTTTCACAGTCTCAAATTTTTAATGCTTTCTCTCTTTGATCATTTAAAGAAATCATCCTTAGACAAGTGAGTTCATGAGTTAAGAATCCATTTTATGGAATCCATTTCTTGAAGTAAAATTTTGGATGTATCAGCAATTTTTGAGAAGATTTGTAGCTCAGGTTGATGATAAGTATATAAGTTAGCTCGCTGGGCTCGAAGGTTTGTTTTCAGAGACGTTTCGTCACCATACTAGGTAATACCATCAGTGAGAGTCTCCGCTTTCTTCATTAAATTTGATTTCCTTCACATTTCCCATGATTTCCATGGCACCAGAAGGCACATTTTAAAGTGAGGAATAAAAAGGTTTGACAAGATCTAAAGTAAATGTGTTTTACTTTATCCGGAGGGTGACAGAAATATGGAAAACACTGCTTGAGAGGCTGGTGGAGGCAAGTCCTCTGGCAAAATTTCAGGAGTTTCTGGATGAACAGAAAATGCCAGTGCATGGTAGGTTATAGCCAAATGCAGATAAGTGGGATTAGTGTTATTTGGTGTTTATTAGGCATACACATAGTGGGCAGAAGGGCCTGTTTGTATGCTGTATAACTCTACAACCATTTGGGGCCTCTTATGGTGCTTTGGTAGTGCCTGAATTCTGTGCAGGAAAGCCTGAGTTGCTCCTGAGATGCACAGGTTGGTTAAAAAAATCTATCACTACCTTTAGATCATAAAAGTCCTCATCACTCACTGGGCTCTTGTGCCACAGTGGTAATGTCAAGGAGGCCCAGGAAGTCCACGTTCAAGTCTCACCTGCTCCACAGCATTATGACATTCCTGAATAGGTTGATTAAAAAATATCTCCCCTCCTCTAACTGCATGGTATAGTCAGTTTCTGGTCGACAGTTACTTTCAGGATGTCAACATTGGGGGTATGCCATTACTGGGGGTTACTGTTGACCAGAAACTGAACTTGACCAGACAAAGAAGTACTATGGCTACAAGAAATAGGTCAGAGTTTAGGAATTCTATGGTGAGTAATTCACCTTCTTTAACTGCAAAACCCATCTACCATCAATAAAGTTCAAGTGACGTGTATGACAAACTCTCTCAATTTACCTTGGTGAGGGGCAACTCCAATAACACTCAAGGTGACCATTAGGGAAGTATCAATGTGCATTATTAATCCCCTATTCACCACTTTAAATAATTACTCTAACACTGACATACAATGGCAGCGGTGTGTCCTGTCCAGGTGCACTGTAGCAACTCACCAAGGGTCCTTACTCAGCAACCTTCAAATCCACAACATCTATTACCTGGAGAGATAAGGACAAAATATACACAGGAACACCACCACCTGCAGATTTCCTTCTAAGTCACATCACCCTGATATAGAATCTTTTTTCCCTGTCACTGTGTTAACACCCGGATCTTGTTCTATCACAGCAAGTGGAACAGACACCATATGAACTGCAATAGGTCAAGGAAGTAGCTCATTACCACCTACTCAAGGGAAACAAATATTGTCCCAGCCAGCAATGCCCAAACCTTTTGAAAGAATTAAGAAAATGTAACTACAGTTCTTGATTTATTTCATCTGCTCTATGACTCTGCAACCTTGCTATTAACCATCCATCCGGAATACTTAATTTTGAAAAAGAAAATCATGAATTATTTGTCATGCATTAGGAAGGTGCTGGCAGTAATAGGATTGCTAAGGGGGATGACTGTGAGGAAAGAGAAAATGGCACATTAATGAAGTGGCCATCATGTCATTTTCCACTTCTTCAAAAAAAAACATTCTTGCAGCTACTTATAATCAATCCAACTTGTTGCCATGGTTGAGTTGACACAGCTTTCAGTGCAAATCAGTCCATTACTGGCACTTCCTTCACTCTCCTGACACCCGATAAATCAAGGTTTCAATTTAATGCTAGCAGGAGGCTCTTCAGGTTGCAGTTTGTAGTCAGTTGCTTCATTCACTGGAAACACATTACTTATGAGGAGCAAGAAACAACAGGTTCCCACCACTGTAGACCCCTCTCACCTCTCTCCACGTCTCCCCATCCCCACAATGTCTTTATCCAATATGTGATCCCCCAAGACTGCATAGATTGCTGTTCTGAACAGAAATTATGCTTCCCTGCTCCAACATACTCTTCTTCATTAAACAGTGCTCAGTTCAAATATTTCAGTGCTAAATTCTGAATTCCCTGCATTTTCTACATTGATACAATTGATTAGAACAGTCAATGGTGGAAATTTTACAGCCCTTGACCCTGGGCTGGCGGAGAAGGAGGGTGCGTGACAACTTTCCGTGACAGAGACGGTTTGCATTTATCACTGACTCACCTGGAGCTTTACTAGTGGGGTTCTAGATGGTCGTTCAGCCTTTACTAGTGGGTTCTAGATGGTCCCTCAGCCTTTGAGACAATGAGGCTCTTAAGGACTTCCTCTTACCAAGTATAGCATTTTAATCAATGGCAGGATATGACGATCAGCCCATCACCCACTCATAACCTGTAATGCATTTGTGGCCCTTTCATCTGGCCCCTGACCACAGACATCACTTCCCTCCACCGGAGCGTGCTGAATTAATTTGCAGTCTGAACTTCTCCTGGGAAACTTGGATTACTCACTTAGCTGGAACTCGTCTCTAAATTCTACTGCAAAGTGGGTCAGAACCTCATTGAATCAATTGTCAAGTACCACATGCAAACCCTTATTGACAGGAGCGTCATTTCAACATTTTCTCTGCTTAGCACTTGTCTTGATGTTAAACTTATGCTCGGAAATCAATGTCAAGACATAGATTTTTGCAAGCTCAATGTGTCATGGACTAGGCCAGACCCCTCAAAATATTTTAAGAAGGTAGCTTAGATTTTAACGCTTTCTTATTTTAAAGGCAAATATAATGTGCTGTGTTCCAGATGCAATTCAATTGGTCAAACTATCAATGTTAAGCAAAACACAATTTATTTAAACACTATAGTTAAATACAATCAAAGGAAGTGGAATTTAAAATATCGGAAAACTTATCAGAAAGAATAGATATTGTAAATATTCTGCTCCAATACGCTTACTTCCCCTTGGCAAAAAGGGAAATTCTGAAAAACAGATTTTTTTCTCACAGGTAATCCAACGTCAGAAAGAAACCCCAGTTTCTAGCTGTAACCAAGAAAGGGAAAAGATAGCTTCTACTTCTTCAAGCCCACTGCTTAAAGCTAAACCTAAAATTAAAGAAAAGCTTGGTGTGAGACAGCTGACCACACCCAGCCAGGCTGTCTCTATTGTTCCAACTTTAAAATAAACCCAAATAAGTTTACTTTAGAGGTGTTGGTAGACAACTCACTACCTCTGCCTTACAATCTCTGTTTTTAAAAGAGGACAAAATTAACTCTTAAAACCCCACAGCATTGTCACAAATGACTTTGCTGTGTGATGTTGGTAACCCATCAGAAAGGGACCATTTCAACATCAGTAAATGCTGGTTCAGCTCATTTGAATTACTGGGGGTAAGTTTTCACATCCTGCTGAATATCCACAAAGTAAAGTTGTTGAAAAACAGCTTGACCTGAAGTGGGTAACATGGGAGAGGTGTACATTTAAGACAAAATTAGAAATCCATTGTGGCTCTTATCTACTGATGCAATTTATCACAGACTATATTCCCCAGTTGGCAGAGTGGTGTTGAAGGGAAATGCATGAAAGATACTCCTGGGGACAAAATTCAAGGGAGATGGAAGGGCACTTTACATAAAATAAACTTGGAGAAGTGTACATTTTGTGTATAACCTGCTTGCATTACGGTAAAACTGTACTGAAGAACAATTCAACTACAGCTTTTGAAATGAATCAGAACTTGTAGAATATTCCAGTCTATTTCTGCCTGCTTGGAAAATGAGCAGTAAACCATCTGGGATTTAATATTGCTGATTTCAAATAGGGCCATTCTATTGCGTACATCACATGGCAAAGTGAACTAAAAAAAGACCGATAAGATGAGTTTCCACACTTCGTAGACAAATGTGATAGCACTTTTGTCAACAATTTTCACCATGGCTATCTATCATACTGGCTGTTCCACAAGAACTGTTGATCACTCTTATGCACTTCCTACAGGAAGAGAACTCAGATCCCAATGTTTTAAGTGGCTGTTTCCCAAGGATGTATAAAATGTGTTACCCCTCAGATCTGCCATTTAACAATGTTTGAAGGAGAGACTATTGTGCTTTTTAGAAGTTATTGACATGGTCTTGCTGAGGCACAATAATTGCCCGAACATTGTATTCACAGGCGAGAAACTAAACTTCCAGCCTAACAGGACCATGAAGGTACTTACCCTCCCCCAAGGCTCAACCTGAGGATGGACAAAGAAATTGGTTAGGGCTTGCACTTGTATATTTATCCAGCAGCAGTTCCTGGCTGAGGGAGGATGCTGACAGACAGTGATATCATAAAACATCAGTTCTGAAGTAGGCCATTTGGCCCATTGAGTCTGCTCTGCCACTGAATAACGTCATGGTGATCTGATAACCTTCAACTCCACTTTCCTGCCTTTTTCCCTATCACCCTTACTGACTAAAAATCTGTTTATCTCAGCCTTGAATATTCTTAACAATCCAATCTTAAATAATTCCATCGGCTCACTAACTGATCAAAGAAGAATTTCTTCCTCATCTCTGCCTCAAATACGTGGCTTTCTCATTCTGAGAAAGTGAGAAGATTGTTAGGGTCTTAAAATATGAAAGACTGTTAGGGCCAATTGCCTGCCCCTCTTTCACAGATATGTTCAAGCCCAGGTGCCCCTGGAGAAGGTGCACGCGGTGTCCAACATCCTGGAGCTGTCAGGGAGAGGTGGGCACTGCAGGGAGTGGAGTGTCTTATTAGCTTTAAGCAGTGGGCTTGAATTGGTAGAAATTATGTTTTCCCTCTCTTGATGACAGCTAGAATCACTCTTTGCTATTTCTGTGTCTGTCCTACCAAGTCCTCTAAGAATCTTGTACGTTTCAATAAAGTTGCCTCTCATGCTTCTAAATTTCAATGAAGGCAGACCCAACTTACTCAATGTCTTCTTAAAAGATATCCCATGCACAACTCATATCAGCCTTGTGAACTTTCTTTGGAGCACCTCCAGTATCAGGATATCTCTCCTTATTTAATGGACCCACTCTCATTTTAAGAGTGGGGAAGACAATAGAGTATGTGCAAAGTTTCAGCAACCTTAGCATTGCACTTATCACAAAATCCTATGTAAATTAAAATGTAATAATAAGTTGCACACATTGTATTTTATCTCTTATAAATACCACTAACTCAGAAATTTACACATTAAATTGTTTTGAAATAAAATAAGTGTCATACAGCCATATGCACATCCTAAGATTCTACAAGCAGCAGTGATGTGAATGATAAGCTAATCTATTTTTGGCTCAGTTGGCTGGAGTGGGATATGTCTTGGACACCAGGAAAGCTCCCTGCTGTTCTTTAAGAAGATCGAGACACTATTCAAAGTTCACAGGCAGACAGATTTAACATCTCATCACTGATCAGCAGTATTCCCTGAGAACCGAACTCAAGTGTCAGCCTTAATTATGTGCTCAAACTCAGTGCTCCACAGAATGTGCTTCTGACTTGGAGGTGAGCACACTCTTAACTACGTTAACCTGATTTCCCATTGCAGACAGATATGGGAGGATTGCTGCTGCTCTCTAGACAATACGCAGCAGGAGTCACTGGCTCCAAGAAGGAGTAAAGCAAAAGGAGAATACAGCAAGTTAAAAAAAAATTACAGCCCTCTGTAAAATGAAAGGAAAAGAATTCACAGCTGCAATCAAACAGCAGAATTCTAAAATTTTGACCTTGCCTTACATGCTTATGTCCAATTCTAACAAGTGCATAAATCCCACCACAGCAAAACTACTACATTTTTCACATTTCAGATATAATATCATTCACTTTTTAGCACAGTGCAATCAGAAAGAGAAATTAATTTCAGATCAGCTTTAATCCCTCGCCCTAATACGTACTGATCCTTATTGGCTTGTCTTGCATGATGATGTTCCTGCAACAACCCAGTGATTATTGCTGCTGGTTATTTTACCACCTCCTGACTGCCCCGAAGCATT
The DNA here is from genome assembly GCF_020745735.1 of Hemiscyllium ocellatum. NCBI lineage: Eukaryota > Metazoa > Chordata > Chondrichthyes > Orectolobiformes > Hemiscylliidae > Hemiscyllium > Hemiscyllium ocellatum. The sequence goes on along the minus strand of NC_083429.1, from coordinate 28,924,136 downwards.
GTCAGTCTATTAGTTCCAGAACACGTGCTTTAGTCTTTGCAAGTCATCCAGTACCCAGTCTGATTAAAAAAAGAAATCTGATTTCTTTAACTCTTAAATTTCTGAACCAGTTCTTCATCTTTTGTTAATCACTTATTCAACAGCCAAGCTCTTATGTGCATTAAAAATCAATGGTTATGTAGAAATCAGGAGTTCATACTTCCAATTTCCATTCCAGGTTCTTCACCTATCATCTTTCGGTTTATTCCATGTCGACCCTTTATTCTTAACACCCTGACTTAATGTTTGTTCCTCATTCCTATTTTTACGAATAAAGAAAAATCTTGTGATCTCTATCCTCTAAGATATTCTCCATGAATCAATTGAGTTTGCATCTCCTTCTGCATTTTTTCAAAAACCTCCTGTAAATTTTCTAGTTTTGTTTACATGTTTTTAACTCCATTTTTTTTTCAGTCACAATTGATAATTACTTTCTCTGGAAGAACCACAGAAAGGGTGTGAGATGTTGTTCATATTTCATGCATTATGTATAAACACAGTTCTTAATCATTGTTGGACACAACGGAGTACATTTTGGTCTTTTGCCCATTAAGCATCATCTGGTTGAGACTGATGAGGGAATCTGTTTGGGAGGACAATTTCTGTTCATTAGTTTAAACAGATGAACAAGCTGGCAAGTTCTATCACTGGTGGAAAAACTCCCTGAGCCAGAATGCCCTCCCTGTGCTGTGAAAATCTTCATTTCCCCAACAGCTAATGATAATTCTCATCTGCATTAAGACTTGTACTATGAATTTTACATTTGAATTTGTTGGGTTGGAGACATAATAAAAACTTGGCTGGTACAGACTCACTGGTCTGAAAACAATGGGTTGGATTTTGCTGGGATAGTCTTTCATAACAAACTGTCAGCATTTTACTGGCCTTATAACATAGAACAATATCACAGGAACAGGCCTTTCAGCTCAACAACCAGGATGCTAATTAAAATGAATCCATTTGACTACACATGGTCCATATCCCTCTACTCTCGCCAGTTCATGAGTCTGTCTAAATACATTACACCTATCGCAGCTTTTGTTTTAGTTCAACATTATCAAAAAGACTCTAATTTCTACTAAGCGTTCCTCTCCTTTGTTTTACTCCTCAGAGAGAGCTCGGTATGTGGACCATATCAGATTGTGTGTGAGCCACCTGTGAGTATACTCATCAATAGCTGTCCTTCAGCTCCTTCACACATCTGTGATGGAAATGGATCAATTTATATTTCATGGACTTGCAACTGACTGGAAAATCGACCTTGAAGGATAATGTTTAACCAAGAGAGGAAAGCAAAGCTTTTTGTTCCAAAAAACTGCTTGCTACATATAAAATTTGAGAGGAGTGCAAAGGATTTAAAAAGTTGTAGAACAGGAATAATATGATTATTAATGTTTGCTGGTGAAATTGTATAATTAAGGAAACAACAGCATAAAGAGTAAACAAGAAAGGGAATACAGGATAAAAAATATGTGTGAAAGAGAAAGTAAAATTAAAGCTGTTTGTGCGAAGTTGTACTTGTTAATATTCAATTTAACTGTGATTCATGCCACTTGCTATATAATTCTTCTCCCTCTGAAATGCACATTGGAAGAGTTTATACATTATAGATGCTGAACAAATGCAAATTATGGTTTAAGATTTATTTTTTAAATAACTATTCTTAAAACGAATAGCTTTACATTCCATTCTTTTGAAGAGAATGGGTTTAAGCACAAGCTGATGATGCACTCCACAGGTTAATTCCAGACACTGAAGTTGAACATGACTCCCAACATGTCGGAAATGTTTTATACAGAAGCGTATCCTGTATCCTTTGTTCACAATGTTAATGTGTATTTAATGTGAAATATCCAGTCAGAAATCCAAATGGTTCACACCTCCTCAATCTCCAGTGAGCAGTTACGCTCTTAGTGGTCAACTTTAACATTATTAAACAGCTCAAGTGACACAATAATGACTTGGTATCTCTGCACTCAGTGCTCATCTTTGTATTCATAGCATCTCTAGGCTACAATTATCGATGCAGCACTTTTAATGAAATGTAAACAGATGTCAACACACTTTCAGGGTGAAATGGGTAACATGGTTCGAATGAAAACATAATTACTGCTTACTATGCCCTAGGCCTGTCACCATTTCCCTTTTTATTCCAATATGTTCTCTGTTCTTCCTGTCAGACTTTAGTAGTATTTTTAACAAGAGAAAAAAACAGCTATAATTTAGGAGTTTCAAACAGGTTATAAGGCTGGCAAGTTCAGTAAATGATAAAATTTGCATAAGGGTGGGACGGCGAATGAAGGAGTCTTCTGGCACAGTGGGGAACAGTCTCTGAACCACAAAGTCCAAGTGCTCATCTGGTCAGCAGTGCTTTTGCTGAGTGAAGCTCTTAAGCTATAGCTTCTGGCACCAGATTGTCATCCAATTCCATGCAAACAAAAAATACATGGAAACTGACATAAACACATCCTTTGTCTGCCACATCTGTCAACAGGGACAGGAAAGAAATGAACGTTAAATAGAAGGGTGCATATGGTAATGGGCTACTTCTTCTGTGTTTAAACTGAGACTACACTGTTGTGGAGTAGTAGAGAGAAATGCATTTTGACTCGCTTTCAGAGAATGGTTGATTTGGCAGCAGATTAAGTCAACACCAAAGTCTGATGACAGTAAGAGTACAATGTAAGTGTCCATCACACAGTTTTTTTTTCATTGGGAACACCTGTAGTCTCAACAGTGTACTTCATCTTGGGGCCAAACTGACAATCGAACTGAGCACGGGTGCAGATTATAAACAATCCAGTTGAGCATCAGGGCATCCTGAGGTAAAGCCAAGGAACATTTGAGTGCAGATGAGTAACTTTAATCTGTTTCTAACCTCCAGAGGAATATGTCATTTGAGATGAAAAACAAGACTGTTTGCAAGACTCAGACAACTGCCAACAATGGACACTCTTGAGCTTCTGTAATGGAACTGACATACAATTTTCCTACGAATTCAATAAGCATAATATTTGCTTCAAAATATTGTGCCACAAAGGATGTGAAAATCCTTGACAAAAGCAACTGAAATGATACAATTTTGTTTTCTCTTTATCGTCAGTAGTAATATTGAGAGTACGAAATTCAACACAAAAGAAGGTAAATAAATGATACTACTGGTACAGGTGCTGTAGTCTGTTTTTAACTGAAAAAGCAATATAATTGTTTTACCTCCATAATTTGCCACATTCAATCTAAAAAAGCAAAGAGATGAAATATATCACAGCATAATGACTCAAAACATTAAACTTTAAATGCTAAAGATGCAAAAAGAGAAATAGACAGAGGGAGGGGAGAGATTTCATTGTTTTGAGATTATTTTAAAGAATATGATTGTAACAGACTGCAAATGATCTCAGTGTAAACACAGAAAATGTTTGACAGAGGGCATGTATTACAATGCCATGTTTATGTAAAAAACATATTTTGAATTTACAGACTGAAAACTCTCAAATTAAATTTTATGAAGAATAAAAACTACATTCATATTTCAGTGACTCAGGATCACAATCAAAGATGGCTGCATATTTGTATCAGGGTCCCTTCTATGTTCTGGGTGTTTGTTAGCACAGTTGACTCCATTCCAAAAAATGTCAACAGCGTGGGATGAATCCCCATCATGGCTATGGTAGGTCTTTCTTCCTCACTTTACCTCACACGAAACATAACCAATTATTCCTATCTAATGTTAAGAGGTGTTCACAGTTACCTGTTATGATTTGTGATTCCAGGCATTCCAACCCCTTCAAAATTGAGACAACTTGTTGGCAAACCATACCAATAATAATTGTTCTGTGGGAATTTGATTGGCCCTACGACCTGCATCAATGGTAAAGTGTCATAGCAACCACTCGCGTGCTCAACTGGAAAAAGACAAACCTTTGGGCACAATCACTGGGACAATGGGGTGTGTTATCAATGTAATGTGCTCAGATGTAATCTCATATTGCAATCCATGCAATTAAAATACACCAGCCATTATGATGTTTGGAGAGAGAAGCTTAGTAATCCTTCCAAATTTAAGCACTTCTTTCCTAAAAAGACCAGGATAACCATGAGTTCCTTAACAAAGAATCATGTGCAGGTTTTCTTCTCCAGGTCTCCAGTCAAGTTTAAAACTATGTTCATTTTGACTGTCCAGGTGTTGTAGACAGAGATTTTACAAATAACTCAATGCTGAAGTTACAGTCTCCAAACAATTAGATAATTATCTCGCTGCATCTTCAAGTTGCCTCAATACTGAACAGAAGAGTTCAGCTTGAAGTCAGCCAAATGAATGCAGCATATTAAACAATTAATCACTCATTAAATTGACAAACCAATCCCTTTGAATAAATTCATTGCATTCAAATGAGTAGGGGAAAAAAAAGGAGTCATCTATCCCTATAACCCCCCACCCTTACATACATATAGTGTGTTTATGATATTTGGGCAGCTTCGGTGTTGCAATAAAAGAAATCTGGAAAAGTGAATGGCTGCAATAATAATGCTATAACAGTTGAAAACAAGATATGCTATGTGAATGAGAAAGGAGGAGAGAGGAGTGAAAGGGAAGTCGAGAGATAATGAAAGTGAGATAAGGATCACCAGGCAGATTTTTTTTCTGTTAGAATATGAAGTGCAAGAGACATCCAAATTATTCATCCCCAAGCTTGTCCATCTCTTTTTGGACAGCTGAACACTTTAAGCAAAAGTTCAGTTTCTTGAAGACAGATTTGTTTATTACAATTGACATATCAATAATAGCAAGTTATATTTATATATATATATATATATATATTCAATAAACTGCAACATCCCAAGACATTATCAAACACAATTTGACTTCAAGACACATGAGGAAATGTTAAGTCAATGGCCAAAATCTTGGTCAGAGTTAGGTTTTGAGGAGGATCTTAACAAAGAGAAACAGAAGAAGAGATACAGAGGTTTTTAGCAGAAATTTGAGAGTTGAAGGTACAGACAGCTAGAGGTATGATTGTCAATGATAGAATACCTAAAGGTCAGGGATATGAATCTTGAAGCCAAAAGCAAGAAAGACCAAAGTTGTTTCTGAAATGAAACTTCTTCAATCCCAATGGTTAAACGTTTCCAGTTCTGAGAACTTGAAGACTTCCACACAAGTTCGTCTAGCTTGGAACCTAACTGTTTTACCTGAATTGAACTGAAAACTTTCCTGCTTATTGGAAAACTGATATGTCTGCTGAAACAAACCCCGAATGATAATAATTACATATAAAACTTTTTTTTACACAAACCAGTAAACAAACACAGATTAGTGTTATCCAAATTCATCAGAACAATAATGATTAAACTTGATGATTAGTGGTCTGAGGTGCACTTATTTCAATGCAAGGATAAAACAGTGAAGGCAGATGAGTTTAGAGATTGAATTAGTACGTGGAACTACAGTATGGTAGCCATTAGAGAAACTTGGTGGAGAGAAGGGCAGGACTGAAGGTTCCATTGGTTAGAAGGTGCCATGAAATGCACTTGGCAAGTAGGATTAAAGGGAATCCAAAGCATTTTATATGTATATTAAGAGTAAGATTAAGAGTAAGAGAATAACTAGAGAAGCGTAGATCCATTCAAAGACAAAGGAGTGAATGTTGTATGGAGCCAGAGAAAGTGGGTGAAGTCCTTAATGAGTACTTGGTATCAATACCCATCAATGAGAAGACATGGATAATAGTAAATTTATAGAGTTGTGTGGTGATACTCTGGGCATGATGAAAAAATGAGGAACTTTTTGGTGTTTTGAAATACAGTAAGACAGATAAATCCCGAGGGCCTGATGGGATCTATCCCAGGATACTGAGGAAGGCAGGGGAGGAGATTTCTGAGGCTTTGACAGAGATCTTTGTATCTTCTTTGGCTACAGGCCAGGTCCCAGGTGACTGGAGATGAGCCAATGTTGTTCAGGAATGGCAATGGGGATAATCCAAGAAACTATAGAGCAGTAAGCCTTACATCAGTGGCATGGAAATCTCTGGAGAAGATTCTTAGGGACAGGATTTACTTGCATTTGGAGAAACTTGGACTTATTCAGGATAGTCAGAATGGCGGAGGAGGTTTTGTCTTACAAACTTGATTGAGTTTTTTTTAATGAAGGTGATTGATGAGGGTAAGGTGTTGGACATTGTCCATATAGATTTTAACAAAAGATTTTGACAAAGTCCCTCATGATAGGCTGGTCAGAGTATCAAATCAAATGAAATCCATGATGACTGAATAAATCAGATACAAAATTGGTTTGGTCATGGAAGGTAGATGGTACTTGTGGAAGGGTCTTTTTCTGACTGCACATCGAGTCGTATTCCACAAGATCAGTGCTAGGACATCTGTTGTTATAATATGTAAATAAATGATTTGGATGAATATGTAGATGGTCTGATTAGTAGGTTTGCAGATTACATGGGAATTGGATGATAGTGAGGTAGGTTATCAAAGGATGGAGCAGGAATAGATCTGTTGGCAGAGAAATCCTAGAGATGTTTCTTCCAGATAAGTGTGAGGTGATGCACTTTGGGAGAGCAAATGCAAGAGGAATGTATACAGTAAATGGCAGGGTCCTTAGGAGCATTGTTATAAAGAGGAAACTAGGAGCATTGTTATAAATATGGTGTGTAAGTCCATAACTCCAGGAAAATGGTAACCCCAGTTGATAACACGGGGAAAAAAAGCCTGAACACATACTTCCCTTCATAGCATTGAATATAAAAGATAGGAAGTCATATTGCAACTGTACAAGACTTTGGTAAGGCCACTTTGAAGTGCTGTGCACAGATTTTGTTGCCACTCTCTTGGAAAGATGTGGAGGCTTTGGAGAGGATACCAGGATGTTGCCTGGATTGCAGTGTATTATAAGGAGAGTTTGGACAAACTTGCTAAAGTGTCAGAGTCTGAGGGGTGACCTGATAGAAATATATAAAATTATGAGGGCCACGGAGAGGGTGGATAGCCAGGGTCTCTTTCCCATCGTGGATATATCAAATGCTAGGCGATATGGCTCTAAGATGGGAGGGGAAATGTTTAAAGGAGATGTGTGAGGCAATGTTTTGATACAGAGGGTAGTAGGTGCCTGAAATGCACTACTAGAGGAGCTGGTAGAAGCAGATACAATAGCAAAGTTTAAGATGTATGTAGATGCTCACATGAACAGGCAGGGTATAGAAGGATATGAACCATGTACAGGCAGATGGGATTAGTTTAGAATGGCATCATAGTTGGCACAGACACAGAGGGCCTGTTCTTGTGCTGACTGTCCCATGTGCATTATGAAGGTGATGCTGGAACACGTTTTGACTCTGAAATACAACTGGAACCTAAAAAGAGGGAAAGGATCTGAATGATGTTAAAAGCACAAAACTGAAAATATTGACAAGAGTTGGGAAAGTGGGCATATTCATCAACAACTTCTGTGGAGCACGCAATTTGTCAATGTATTTTTTGGATCGTGAATTATTTAATTACCAGGACAGAAGTTTGGAAGCCAAGTTTGCCCAGACCAACACTGGCAAACCACTAGAAGGAGTAGTTGCTACAGGGCTAAAACAAGAAGCTGATGATTTTTAATTATCTTCCATTTATTTACTTTAATTAGAAACATCGCAAAGTTCTCAGTATCAGTATATGATAATATGGCACAAAACGGCCTTTTGACCCTTCATGTATGCACTGGCTCTTTGAAAGAGCTTTCCTATTGGTTCCTTTCAAATGCATTTTGCAGAAATTATCTAATTTTCAACACTGCAGAGCATTGTCTAACTTTCAGATATTTATCCAACTGCCTTTTGAAAGTTGCTGTTGAATCTGCCTTTACCATCAGGCAGTGGATTCCACATTCACTGTGAAAGCAACTAAGAACAAGCCCAACTTACATTTTTACCTCATTACCATAGATGTTTGACCTTGCATCCTGACTCCTCCATTTCTCACACTCTAATCTCACAAAACATTTTCTGATTTTGAACAACATTATTACATACATATCCCTTTCATAGAGAACAATCTCAGCTTCCCTCTTTTCTCCACTCAGGAGATAGGTGACGTTCTCTTGGGCGACTTCAGACCGAACGAAGCTGACATTACTGAAGCCGAAGATGCACATAATCTGAAGGATGGGACGGCAGAGGTGTGGAAACCTCCATGAAACTCTACATTCATTACAAAATTGGATATCTGACTCATCTCATTGATAATTGTCATGATAATTTGAGATTATTCACACAAGACTGAATAAAGCAGATTCCTGAGAAGAATGACAGCTTCAGCAAAACCAAACAAATATCTCACAAATGTTTAGAATTAGAATAATGGGGAGTTGGAATTAAGAAAGCCATTTAAATTGACTGGTTTAATAAAAGCTGAAATGAAGCCAGAAAGGTAACTTATTCATAGCTCTTCCTTTATTTGGTGATTAAATTGTGTCATATGGTTTAAATCAACAAACACAAACACATAGAGTTGTACCTCATCTACCACCCCCCGAGAAAAGGAACAGGAAGTGACTTCACCACAGGAAATAATATCACCTCAGGAAATGGCATCACCAACCCAAAGATATAAATAGTAATCAGGAATTTTCAGCAGTGCTTCGCCTGAGGCCCACTGAAGATGTTACCTAGTAGGGTGACGAAACGTCTGGAAATGAACCTTCCAGCTCAGCAAGCAAACCTACATCAAGAATGGTTTAAATATAATAATAAATGAGAGGGTTTGTGGTACAACAGGTAACATACTTGCCTCTGAACCAAAGATTCCACAACCTTATGGCCAAGAAAGGTGCATTTATTATTTTATTAATTTGAAAACCAACTTGCAAATCCTTTGAGTCTGCTGGTGTAGGTAGTATCAGTGGGAGAGTCTCCTTGTTGGACATGCTTAATACTGATTGTCAACCCCTCAAACTGTCGCCTCTGGTAACAGGTTAGCAACTTGTTCCAGAGAAAAATACTAACCAAGTAAACAGACAAAAGCACATGCGCTTTAACTGACACATGTATCATAAGACATGGAAATCCTTCTAAGTCAAAATGAAGTTAAAGCTCATAAGTTAGAAGGCAGCTGAAAGTACACATGCAGTGAAGGACTGAGACTGTGACTGAGAAATGACAGTGATAAACACTGGTCCATAAAGTGAAACAATAAAGTAATTAAAAACAGGAAAAAGGATGAACTAACATATAAAGGGTCCAAGAAATATTGCTTGGGAGGAAATTAAAGCAGATTATGTACAATATGTACAACTCAAAATTTTGTTTCAGATGTACTTTTCCATTGTATGTGTGCAGATTTCCATGTTAAATTCAATGATGCTAAGCCTAAGGGCTCCTTAGGGCTTCTCTTGTTGCATTACATTAACTTTGGTGGAAACCCAGTGTAATCAGCTAAGTGGAGATTCCACCTAAATTAGAGCATCACAGTGGGACTTCACCGATTTATCACTGTTTTTGACACATGCAGATTGTAGTGGAAAAGAAGGCTGTTGAAGAAATGCTTTAAAATAGGAAAAGCTGTGAACAGTCTTCATATCAATCAAGGAGGACACCGGGGTGAAGAAATACGACAATATTAACGACAACTCAAATGGAATGAAGTGACTGTTGCATTAAAAATGCTCAACAAATCAAAGGGAATAATAGGAAAAAAATTAATTTGCAAAGTGACCATCGCACTATTGAAACATTGTCAGTTCTTTGTACAAATTACATCTTTTGATAAATCTGATCTTCGTGATTAAAATAAATTGGACAATGTTTTGAAACATGAAAAATGCCATTTATCAAATAAGGCAATTGTCTTTTACTCCATATAGGAGTCATGGGGAAGAGTGCGTTGGCAGGAAATGAATGCTTGGGAGGAACTTAAAATAGATTATATACAATGTGTGCAACTCTTAATTTTGTTTCATTTTTCTAATGTTTGTGTGCAGATTTCCATGTCAAATAAAATATACTTATTTGGAAAAGTGTAAGAAAATAATTTTCAGCGATGTGTAGGCACATTGAGGAAGGAATAAGTCCTCTACTTGTCTCCTAATTTGGCACAATGTCCATTAGTAACACAGAGAGGTGAGGTTTGTGCTGGTTTTGAAAACAGACTTGTCACTCTGATTGCTTAATTGGATCACTGAACTTGGGTTGAAGGACACTCACACAAATGATGCAAAGAAATGTCAGCTTCATCTCCAGACTGAGATGTACCTGGCCGGGGAACGATTGAACCTGACAAATGGTGAATTTTTTTAAAAAATCCATCCTCTGAAGGTGACACTCTTCATATTAACGAACACCAAGATTCCTTCTCTTCATCCGAATCACTACTCCCACCTCTCCAACTCACAGCCCCACAAAAAGCCTGACAGTCGTAATGATTGGGAGGGATTCATCAGATTGAAGCATTGTGTCTTTGTGAATTCCTTGTTTAAGCAGCCTTCTGATTAAGTTGTGTGACAAATCTTCTATGAACATGTTGTTACAAATTTTGCAAGAATTTGGAAGATGAAACTGTTTGATATTCATAAGGCCCAAGGCAAAAACTCTCAATCCTTGTTTTACAGAGGAATGAATATTATATGAGGAACACCTTCTGGCCTATTGTTGGTTCATGAATATGAATGAAACATTGAATGAGGAATATAGGATTGTGACAAAGGATGAGGTTGGGGTCAGGATTTGACATAATTGAGCTGGCAGGAATTTAGGAAGCAATTCCTGACATCTGAATAAGTGCTTAAGAGGATTCCAAGTACTGATTGCTAAAAATAGGAGGGATGATGCACAGAATAACTAATTGAAGGAACACCTAGTCACGACTACAAAACATTATTCTGTTTATGGCATGTTTAATCATCACAGCTCACAGACTTTTTTTTTGTTTATCTGTGGTCATGTTCCTGTAGAGAATTTTTTAAACGAGAAATTAATTTCCCAGTATCTTGGGAAGATTCAGATAAGATTTCAGTTCTGACGCTTTTATTAAAAGAACGGCCAACTGGCCAGCTTAGCTGCCTCACAGCACCAGGGACCCTTGTTTGATTCCAGCCTTATACGACTGGCTGTGTGGAATTTGCACATTTTTTTTCCATTTCTGTGTGGGTTTCCTCCCACAGTCCAAGGGTGTCCAGGTTAGGTGGATTGATGCTAAATTCCCCTCACGTCCAAGGATTGGCAGCTTATGTGGGTTAGCTATGGGAAAATGCAGAGTTACAGGGATAAGGTAAGGGTGGAGTGCTATTCAGAGGGTTGGTGTGGACTCGTTGGGCCAAACTGACAACTTCCACACTGTAGGGATTCTATGCTATTCTATTCTATGACAAACAAATTGCTGTCAATGTCACCAAACTTTGCTTCATAGGTAACACACTGAATTTGAGAAAAGCTATTTTCCCTAATAACTAACTAAAGCAACCAAAACATCCATACCATAAAAAAAATCACACAACACTCTCAGGCACACATGTAGCCTGGTAGACGAAGTACCAAACTCCATGCCTCACCAGGCTTAGTCTTCCAGGCTTCCTTTGACCGTCCCTTCACTGAATCTTTTGATTATCATCAAACTGTCTTCCAGCAGCAAAGCAAGTCTGGTGATTCTTTACTCTCTCAAGTTTTACATGTTTCATTCTCTTTGAATGGAGAATTGATTCTCACCAATATTCCCATCCCGTACACAACAGTAGCTATTTTGGTTTCTGAGTCTGACAGTTGGTGTCTTCAAATATTAGCTGTCACTCTGTTGAGTCCGGGGAGAAAGTTGGAACTTCAGTTTCTGTGTATTTCAGCTTGAACCCCTTTCCCCATGACAACCAAATTACACTGGCCTGTCTGCGGTTCAGAGTTCAGTCAACCACCCCCATTCTAAACAATGCTGTCTCACGTAAACTAAAAGGAGGTAACCAGAAGATAATATCATGGCTGTCTTATAAAGTCTGGTATTTATAAAATGATCAGTCAAATAATATTTTCAGTAACTGTACCACATTACCAATTAAGTAACAAAATCAACAGGAGAATTTTCTTGTAGCTTTTGCAGTGATCAATCGATAACTCCCCACTTACTTTGCAAATATCTTTTTTCCATATTATGACCAGTAGTTTGCTCCTTTGATGATGGCTATACAGAGCCCAGATCAACATAACCCTAATCACAACACTGCAGGTCAAAAGCTAGGAATGCTGTAGTGAGTAACTCACCTCCTGACAATTCACCATCTAGAAGGTACAAGTTAGGAATGTGATTGAATACACCCCACTTGCCTGAACGAGTGCAGTTCCAAAAACAGTCAGGAAGCTTGACACCATCCAGGACAAAGCAACCCATTTGATTGATGTCACATTCACAAACAATTACTCCCCCCACCATTGATGGTCTGTTGCAGCAGTGTATTAAATTCTAGATGTACACAGGAATGGATCAAACATTTTTAGACAGCTCTTTCCAAACCCATGATCACATCCATCTAGAAGCATAAGAGCAGCAGATACATGGGAACATGACTACCTGCAAGTTCCACTCCGAGCTACTCATTGAACAAGCTCTGACCATTGAAATCTCCTTCATCCGGTATAAAGCTGAAGTCAGAAAAGTGTGAAGTCCTCAGCGCGGAACTGGAATGATACAAAGTCTACAAGGCACAAATTATTCAACATCATCTGAGACGGAGTAATGCATTTGATTGGTGCTCTTGCAACTGAGTTTCATATTCTCTTCATTCACCATTGATATTTTTTGGCTAGAGTATGCACTATCTTTCTGTCTATAGGATGAACCTCAGTAATACTTCAAATTTACTTCAGCAGCACCTCACAGCCTCAAAACCTCTCTGACTGCAAAAGGACAAGAATAGCAATGTCATATGGGGGCATTAACAACTCCAGAGTTCCTTGCAAATTGCATATTATTTTGTGGTTAGACATTTATCAATATTGTCTGACTAAAATCCTGAAACTGCTTATAACACTATCTAGAACAAAGATTGCAATGGCTCAATAAGAACAGAGACTGTGACTGCAACTGCAACATGTAATAGGCAACCATGACAATGCGCTGTCTATATCACAGAAATGTTATGGTGCAGAAGGAAGCCATTCAGCCCATTGGCTCTGTATTGACACTCTAAGCATTTGAAATCAGTGCTGCACTTTTGCCATTTCCCTGTAACCTTATATATTGTTGCTATTTAAATAATCAGTCAATGAAAGCTTCCAATTGAACTTGCTCCAACATTTCCAGGCAGTACTTTCCTGACCCTGACTATTCACTATGTGAAAAGGTTTTTCTCTAACCTCATGTTTGCTTCTTCTGCGAAACAGTTTAAAATTCTACTGTCTAGCTCTCGATCTATTCATTGGAATAGATTCTCCCTATCCACTCTGCCCGGATTTTGAAAACTTGTCAAATCATCTCATAACCTTCTCCCCAAGGAAAAATAGTCTTAACTTCTCCAATGTTGTAACTGAAGTGCTTCATTCCCAAAACCTTTCCCATGCACTTCTTGTGCACTCTCTCAAATACATTCACATCAGCCCTATAGCTTGCCACCCAAAACTGTGTGCACTACTCTCAAGTCTAAACACTGACTTACATATCAAAGAAAATAAAAGTTGCTGACACTGAGCAGCAGATTTGGTCTTGTTGACTCAAGCAGTTTTATATCTGAGAGCTGAATCTAATGAAGGAACACCACTATTGAGGAATATCTGAGACAAGAGGTTCAAGTTGTGAAATGCACCCACTTGAGAATGATTCAAATATAGAACCACTTTCACACACTAGCTAGGCTATCATTGTTCACTGTTGACAAGGGGGAGGCAAATAATTCAAGGTATAATATTTACAGACTTGCCTTTCAGGCACTTAAGGTTTGAACATGTTGTGTGCCTCTGTTAAGAGGGAATGCATGATTCTTACCCATTCCAACATGGCCACAATCAGGAGACTAACTTTAATAAAATTATGAGATGGTGTTATACCTCTGTATGACAAAGCAGAAATGCACTGAAATACTTGAGCAGACACTTTTTTGTTCCCCATCTTGGGCAATCTGTTGCTATATTGAGGTGATTTGAAAAGCAACTTAATAGTCATCGGCTCCATATATTGTTACGATTAAATAATCAGTCAATGCCGTGGCTGAACTTGCCTCAACAACATTTCCAGGCAGCACATTCCAGATCCTCCTGAAGTTTGATGTTTAATCAGAATTATGCAATATGGTCATTCTTGAATGGTTAGCTTTATAAAAGCATTCTTGGATGTCAGCCTTGTGCTTAGTAAAGTCTCCATCACTCTTCATTATTGCAGCACTAGTACTAAGTTGGAAATTCAACAGGCCTGGGACTATAACATTTGTAACAGGCTTTCATTAGATAACTCAGTTGTGTGGTATCTTGCACACCTGAAATGCTTTTTTGAGCAAAACATTTAGCATGAGGGGAGGTGGTATGAAAATCAAAGGAAAGAGAGCAGCATCATTAACAACAAGACAAAGGTAAAGCACACTTTTAAATATTTGTGCCCATAAATAGCTTCTCTAGGGCCCAATGAATTAATCAATGTTTCTATGTTCTGCTTTGTGCTGGGCTTCCACTGTGATTAAGAATGAACTGATTGAATCTGATCAAATCTCTTAGTCACTCAGCTGGTACATTACTGTCAGACACTTCCTTCCACAGACACAGAGTGACAGGCCTCTGGAGACTTGCACCAATACATCAGCCTGACTTTTATTAACTTTAAGACGGGTGAGATAAATTGTGAAAGTGGAGCTAAAAATCTGGTAAAGTTTAATTATAAAAGAAAGACAATAAGCAGAGAAACAGCTGCTGCAAGTAATAGAAGTGAGAGAGAGAAATGGAACTGACAGGCTGGCTAGTTTGATTCTATTTGTGCTGCTGTTGCTGAATCAAAGGAAGGCGAAAATACCACAGGGCAGATTCCTAACCTTTGTTTGCCATCACAGTGAATTTACATTTTACTGGCAGATTGATTCCAAAAGACTGGTAGAAAATAACATCAGTGCTCAAAATATGACAATGACCTGGGTATCCAATGATCAAACGTAGCCTCAGCTCTTCTATGTTTGATCTTAATTTTAGTTTGATAAGGACCACTTGGCCAAAAGCATGCCTTTGTCCTTGCTTCTTGGTACAGATGATATGAGTAAAAAATGAGGTCTGCAGATGCTGGAGATCACAGCTGAAAATGTGTTGCTGGTTAAAGCACAGCAGGTTAGGCAGCATCTCAGGAATAGGGAATTCGACGTTTCGAGCATAAGCCCTTCAGCTTATGCTCGAAACGTCGAATTCCCTATTCCTGAGATGCTGCCTAACCTGCTGTGCTTTAACCAGCAACACATTTTCAGCTGTGATCTCCAGCATCTGCAGACCTCATTTTTTACTCACAGATGATATGAGTCAACATAAACTGACGGTTAGGAATAGATGACCAATGCTGTACATACATGTTACACAATACAGCCAAGAATGTGGGAACAAGGTTGAAAACATACTCTCGCAAACATTGGGATCCACTTATTTTGAATCTGAGGAGGCCTTACATTACACGAAAATGGGCAGTGCTTGAACACTTAACATACAAAATCCTTTTGCTTGAAAATTTAATTGAGAACTGAATGCAATTATTTTGTTGGACATGGCAGTGTAATAGATGTATAGTATCAAATTAGCAGTCTGGAGGTCATCATTGCAATTGCAATGTGACAATCTGTGAACTTGGCTTCATCTAATCACGCTCAGGTTACAACCAGAAGATAAAACTGAAAGCTGGCATACTGTAATAAAAGGTAACTGGTTCATTAGTGTTCATCAAGAAATCTGGTCTGACACACTTGGTACTGTATATCAAGAGTAAGGAGCAGCTTTTTTTTCTTTCTGTAACTCACCATCCTAATTATTTTACTGTAGTTTTACTATCATTTTAAAGTGATTTTTCTGACACCAATTGAAAAGACTGAATGCTGATTTCAATCAACTTATGGAGATTTTCTTTTTAATCATGAAGCCAATTTTAAACCATGATTGGAAAATGGCCACACTGCTAAAACTCCAGCAAAACCTTGACGATTTGTTATATCAGTTAATCCATTGCATTTCATAGAGACTTACAGCAAGGACAGAAATAAAATGTAAGGCAAGTTTTCAAGAAGAAATATTAGCTGCTTGTTATAAAGGGATGGCAATAATCTTGGATGGTGATGTTAATCTATATTTAAGATGGAAAACTTAAATTTATACCTGAAGCCTGTATGAGGAGTTTATATAATGCTTTTGTAAATTATGTTAGACTTCGTATTGTGTAATGTAACTGGACTAATTTAAGGCCTCGGAGAAAGGCACACAGAGTTAGTAGCAGCCACAAGAAGATTGAATTTTACATCTGGTGGAAAGAGAGAAAACAAGGACAAAGTCTGGTATTTTTCAATTAAAGAAGGGCACCAACATGGCCAAGAAAGCTGAACTTGCTGAAGTAAACTGGCATAGCAGGCCAGGGAATCGAGCAACAGTGGTAGAATTTAAGTGGGTATTTTAGAATATTAAAAATATGCATATTTCTATGATATAGAAAAATCCTAAGGGAAGCGCCCATCATTTGTGGTTAATTAAATAAGTTCAGCAAAGCATCAAATGAATAAGCAAAAAGGGGTCTTGTAGCACAGTGGTAGTGTCCCTACCTCTGAACTAAGATGCTCCGGTTCAAGTCCCACCTGGCCGGATGCGTGCTGTAACAGGACTGAACAGTTTGATTGAAATAACTATAACTACACAAAGGTGAACAGCAGACAAATGATTATTCAGAATATAATATATGGCAGGGAATGCCAAAAATGTTAATCACGAGGAAGATCACAGCATGAGAAGTTAACATGAAAGAGCAAGCATTTCTATAGGTATTTAATGAGGAAAAGAAAGAAATGAGTGTAGATCCTCTGAACAGTAAGAATGGAGAGGTAATAGCAAATGATAAGGAAATAACGGATGAAGTGAATAAATAATTTGCTTCTGTCTTCACTATAAAGGATACAAAGAAATTCCAATAATTATGTAAATTTGAAAAGAGAGAGAAATTCAGTGAAATGACAATTAGCAGGAAAGCAGGCTGACAAGTCTTTATGTCCAGATGCACTTCACTCTCGTATCTCAAAATATAACCTCTTTATTTTAGAGGTAACAAACAGAAAACTAAAGATCAACTAGCATAATGCCTGTCAGAAGCAAGGTGTTACAATTGATCAGTAAAAAGGTTATAATAGCACACTCAGGAAAACTCAAGACTACCAGGAAGAGTCTGTTTGATTTTGTGAAAGGGACATAATGTTTAACTAATCTATTAAACTTCTTTAAATAAGTAAAGTGTTGTGGATAAAGGGGACTTGCAGACATATTGGTCTTTTCCAAGGGTTACGCGAGAGAATAAAAGTTCACCAACAGAGAAGAGAAAGGTACAGAAGGTGAATTGACAAGAATAAAACCAAATGACATGGATAGAAGACTGTCTAGCTAGCAGAAAACAGAGAGCAGGCTTTTGCAGAAACAGGTCTTTGTCTATTTGGCAGAATGTGATGAGAGGTTCTGGATTTGTGGTGCTGGAAGAGCACAGCAGTTCAAGCAGCATCCGAGGAGCAGTAAAATCGACGTTTCGGGCAAAAGCCTTTCATCAGGAATAAAAAAGCTATTTCAGGGCAGAGGAAATGACCTGGGAGTTGCAGTGGGAGAGGGACTCCCTGAGATTCTTGCAGAGAGAGGAGGAAAACTTCTTCAAGGCAGGCATCCTTGCAAGTGTCAAGCAAAACTCTGTGCTGACGCTTCAGATGGAAGTAAAATGGATGTTTCCTATTTGGTTAAGTCCAGAATTAGTAAGTGCTGATTTAAATTAGGGCTCACTGCTTTAAAACAGAGATGATGAGAATTTTGTTATCTGAGTGTTGTGCGACATTGGAACTCTGTGTCAGAATGCAGCGAATGCAGGGTCATTGAATACAGACCAAGTGTGATCTTATTAAATAGCAGGATAGTTTCAAGGAATTACATCTGCACAGCTGCCCTAAAAATAATTAAACAAATACATGCTTTGAAGGGTTGTATGAGAAAACATTTCAAGTGACAAAGTTGTGTTTTATGGCAAAGGTTGGAAAATAAAAGCTATAATAAAGCAGCTTGACTAATCATTTTCAGTCTTGCAAAATCAGCTGCAGGTTATATAGGACTCTGGTGCAAAATTAGATTGAACACTTGATATACATTTTGAATCCAATACACTCATTGGTATATCATATACCGTGTATAATGGGCATTTGATCCCATCATGTTATCCAATCCACAACACCCTTCAGAAATGTATATATTCCCCACACATCTGTTATCTTGATCTCATCTGAGGAACTGCTTGGAAACAGTCTCAGAATATAACGTCAGTGCTCTTTAAAACAATATAAATGAAGAACTTCACCTCAGTAATATTGTTTTAGGTAGGTGAAACAGAGTAACTCTCATACAACCACTGCTTATTGATGAACAAAGATTAGCAACAGTAGCAGAATGGGCACTTTGCAATGCTTTATTAGTTTCCAAACCACAGAATGTCACCAAAGTAAATTAAAAAATTGCCCTTGGAGCTCTACAGTCAGGAGCACAGGGACACCAACAGAGAAGAGAAAGGTACAGAAGGTGAATTGACAAGTACAAAACTGAATGAATCTCCAAGGCACTTCTTATATTGTAACCTTCATAGGGAAGTATGCCTATAATAGCTCAGCCCAAGGGATTATGTAGGAAGTTTCATCCATTCTAAGGTATGATCTGTTCATTTTCTTCACCCTGGCTATACTTTAAAGCTGTCATCACCAGCAGAACATCTACTCAACATATCTCTTTATTAAAATCTGTTCACCAATTGAGAGGAGTTGATAAAAGTCTTTGTCACAGCTTCAGGTTACACTGCTTACTTCTTCCAAATGACCGCATAAAAATAGAAGTCACTCAGTCTCTAAGGAATTCCATTTATCTGCTTCAATATAACATTTTCTTCTATAATCAGAGATGATTTGCCTGGCATATCCCTAAAGGGATAATTGTGAAGGTGACCATTATTATTTCTGTGCAAATTTTCTGGATATGCCCTCTACTTTACATTCTACCATTGCTTTTATTAAGTCAAACTGGGAAGCCACCTAAATTTTAGGAAGTAAGGCACAGCCACAGATTTACTAATTGATGACAAGTAACAGAAGTATGAGAACAGAAATAAAAATCTTAAAATCATCAAAGGGAAATTCGATTATTTTAGATCAGAAGAAATTCCTCCTATGAAATGTTTTGCTGAACACAAATTGACCAATCTCAGACCAAGATGGATGAATCAAACATACATTAATGCAGATATGTTTCTGGATCATTATGGAGGTACAAAAGCTATCGTTATGGGAAAGCACATTTGCATATCCTCCACTACAATTTGCGAGCTGGACTGTGCCATGGCTGTTACTAGCTCATCACAATATTCCATTTTAAAGCAAAATCACAATAGTAAATACACCTCAAAAGTGAGGGGACTTTGGCAGATGAAGCCAATACCTCAGAATTCAAGGAAATAGAGTGGCAACCATTAATTTGGAAAACACACTCTTTAAGAGGATAGAGTTATTGTGGATTTGAGCAACGGTGATTTGGCAGCAAAAGGTGCTAAGGTGAAGTTGGAGTAATTATATTATTAGATCAGAGGAAAATCATATATATTGCAACCAAATGCCTTGATCTTGTAGTACTGGATGCAGGTACATGGGCTTTTAAAATTAGAAACAATGGGTGGAATCTCAATATGGTCTGAGTGACATTGCCTATGGAGAGATTTATCGTAGAATTGGGCAAGAGATCCGGTGAGGCCTAACTTGACTTCAAGAGCATTGCGCTGCATCTTTTATGCAGTTGGCGAGCAGTGAGCAGAGCTTCTCATGAGGCTGCACGGCGAGAAATCCTCCAAAAAAAAATTGGACACAATGTGTACTTAGCCCAAAACAAACCTAAGATTCAGCTGCTTCTGTTCACAAATAATCATGCCCTTCCATGCATACAATAACGTGCAAATTATCATGTTATGTTTGAATCATTCCCACTTCACATTGCTATATTTCAATGAATGATGTCAGTAGTGAACATCATTCAAAAATTCTATGAGATACAGAAGCAAGCCAGACCTGCAGTAAAATCTTTAATGCAGGCATAAAATATATTTAATTGGGAATATAACATTTCAGAATTGAGTCAATTTGGAACATTATTATTTCTTTTAAAGGTTCAAAGGTGTGCATTTTGCCAAGCAATTCTTCAGACAAATTAATGATTAATGTTATGTTTTAAATATGGCTGCAGATAAGTCGGCACACAAACTCTGATTAACTATAATGTTACTGGAACTTATGTAATTTGTCATCATCCATTGAAGACTGGGCTGGCTGATAGACAGAGACAGATTCCAATATGATCCATGAATCAGAACAGAAGGTCCATATAGTCTCAGAGGTCGCAATGGAGGCCCTGGTGGAGAAAGTCCATGTGTTAAGATTACATCTGGGTTGTTGATTCAAGGTAATGCTCATCCTTGTCAGTGAACAGCAATGCCCTTGTACTCTAGCTGTATTTCATATGAGATCTGTGGAGCAACAGTGAATGAGATGATGCGTGGATGACCATTAATGTCCATGCAAAGGGATTTTATCCTCTGCTGAATATTGTTGCTGTCATACTCATGGAAGGGATAGTTTTGGCAGCTTCCAGGAAGATGCCCAGAGGTTGAAATTGGTTCTGGAAAAGTGTGGGGGGTGGGGGGCGGGGGGTTGGAGTCCTCAATTGGCTGCGTCATGACAAAGTTTCAGAGGTGAAGCAACCCATCCTTCCTGACAGCCTCAAGTGTCAACCATGGGTTGAAGTTCACAATCCAGCGGGACACCAAGTCATAGAGTCATAGAGATGTACAGCATGGAAACAGACCCTTCAGTCAATCTGTCCCTGCCAACCAAATATCCCAACCTAATCTAGTCCCACCTGCCAGCACACTGTCCATATCCCTCCAAACCCATCTTATTCATTTACCCATCCAAATGCCTCTTTAATGTTGCAAAAGTACCAGCCTCCACCACTTCCTTGACAGCTCATTCCAAACATGTACCACCCTCTGTGTGAAAAAGTTGCCCCTTAGGTCTCTTTAATATCTTTTCCCTCTCACCCTAAACCTATGCCCTCTAGTTCTGGATTCACCGACCCCAGGGCAAAGACTTTGTCTATTTATCCTGTCCATGCCCCTCAAAATTTTGTAAATCTCTATAAGGTCACCCCTCAGCCTCTGACACTCCAGGGAAAACAGCCGCAGCCTGTTCAGCCTCTCCCTATAGCTCAAATCCTCCAACCCTGGCAACATCCTTGTAAATCTTTACTGAACCCTTTCAAGTTTCACAAATCTTTCCAACAGGAAGGAGACCAGAATTGCACACAATATTCCAACAGTGACCTAACCAATGTCCTGTACAGCTGCAACATGACCTCCCAACTCCTGTACTCAATACTCTGACCAATAAAAGAAAGCATACCAAACACCTTCTTCACTGTCCTATCTACCTGCGACTCCACTTTCAAGGAGCTATGAACCTCCACTCCAAGGTCTCTTTGTTCAGCAAAGTCCTGCTAAGATTTGCTTTCCCAAAATGCAGCACCTCACATTTATCTGAATTATACTCCATCTGCCACTTCTCAGCCCATTGGCCCATCTGGTCAAGTGACGGAAAAGACAATTGCCGAGTCCAGACACCAGTGTTACTGCTGATGAGGGATGGGTGCTGATATAATTGACTGCTATCAAAATTTTGAGAGGTGTATTATACTTCAATCAAAGCAAGGAAGTGACTTCAACAGAGGTTGGAATGCCTTGTCACCCAAGAGACCACTAAAAGTCTTGGCAATAGATTTTACAGTTCTTGGTCCCAGTAATATCAGACTGAGCATGCTCTTATTATCACAGATCTCTTTGTCAAATGCTTATTGGCTATTTACATCATGATCAAAATCCCTCAATTATAACCGGTGTTAGTCCATGATTGGTATCTCTACTTGGATGTCTAATTCAATGTAATCATTGGTGCAACTTTAAGACCAAGTTGTTTTACAAGGTCTGTGGCATTGCCAAGAGTTAAATTCCCATATTAATCAGAGATTAATGGATAGTGCGATTGATTTAACCATACGTTGCAACTATCTGTGCACCTTGACTTCAAAAAAATAGACAAAAGTGTCCGGGGTACATTTGGAGTTAATTTATGGTTATAATAGCATCTAACATTCATCCATTGACATTCACCACTATTGCCCTTCTTTAGCCCAAACCAGATCCTTCCCACAGACCATCTCCTTGGGCTCAACTGTACCTTTGAAAGGGGGTGATCAGGTTAATCAGAAAATATATGAGCAGGCTATGAGCCAAACATTCAAGATAAGTCCAAGAGAATTAAGAGAGAAGCATGCAGAAGACAAACATTGAAAAATCAGAAGGTTCTCAGGACTGATCTTCCAACTGGAGCAAAATTTAAACATCAGGGCTCAGAATAAGATACAGCATGTGTAGGACCCTGAAATCCAGAGTTATCAAGCGGTCACATGGCTCCCTGGAAACCTTAAAGGTAATTTTCAAGTTGCTATAAGACAGGAGCAAAGCTAAAGCTGTTTGAACATTTCAAGATTGCTCATATTACTCTCAATACTAATTACTTTTCATATTTTCTTCACTTTCTTTCCATAAGTATGAAATTTGACAGGTGCACCTTTTCACAAGTAGCTGAATTAAGATAGTTCTGCTATTTAGTAAACTGAGGCATGTTGCTTTCATCTATTCTGTTATATTTCCTCTGCTCAAACTTAGTTCATAATTTGCAGTTGAATTTGCAGCAGGATTTTGTTAAGTTCTGCCTGTAATGAAGGGAAATGTAATATAAATAATCAAAAAAAAGTCAAACAATGAGTCTCACTTGTGTCTTGCACAGCACCAAACATGAAAAGGTGGGATGTTATTCAAATCAAGAATGGAATTTAATGCTTCAAGTCACAATCTGAAAAACCATTGATTTTGTCTGTATCCAACTCTATCACCAGAGAAAAAAATTACTATCTCCCAGGACATTTAAACAGGTGAGATCATAAATCTCAATTAATGATATCCTGGGGCTTTCACCATGGCTGCAGTTAGAGCAGCCCAAGTTCAAATTAAGGTGTAAGTTTAAGTTGTTTATTTCCTACTTTGGGAGCAGCAGAGTTACAGACAAACCTTGTTCTAGATAGCTGCTGTGGGCAAATCTTAGCATGAACAGTCGTCAGGAGACAGTCTGTTGAAGAAAATTGCAGAACATGCATGTTGGGTAAATTGGCTATGCTAAATTGCCCATAGTATTCAGGGATGTGTAGATTAGGTGCTTTAGACAGAGCAATAAGGTAGGGAAATGGGTCTGGGTGGGTTACTCTTTGGAGGGTTGGCGTGGGCCAAATGGCCTGTTCCACCCTGCAGTGTAAAAGTGAGCCATTGTTGTGGTTCTGTTTGCCGAGCTGGGAATTTGTATTGCAGCCATTTCGTCCCCTGTCTAGGTGACATCCTCAGTGCTTCGGAGCCTCCTGTGAAGCGCTTCTGTGATGTTTCCTCCGGCATTTATAGTGATTTGTATCTGTCCGCTGCAGTGGTCGGTATATTGGGTTCAGGTCGATGTGCTTATTGATTGAATCTGTGGATGAATGCCATGCCTCTAGGAATTCCCTGGCTGTTCTCTGTTTGGCTTGTCCTATAATAGTAGTGTTGTCCCAGTCGAATTCATGTTGCTTGTCATCTGAGTGTGTGGCTACTAAGGATAGCTGGTCATGTCGTTTCATGGCTAGTTGGTGTTCATGGATGCGGATTGTTAGCTGTCTTCCTGTATGTCCTATGTAGTGTTTTGTGCAGTCCTTGCATGGGATTTTGTACACTACATTGGTTTTGCTCCTGCTGGGTATCCGGTCCTTCGTCCTGGTGAGTTGTTGTCTGAGAGTGGCTGTTGGTTTGTGTGCTGGTTATGAGTCTTAGTGGTTGCAGTAGTCTGGCTGTCAGTTTGGAAATACTCTTGACATATGGCAGTGTGGCTAGTTCTTTGGGTTGCGGCATGTCCTCGTTCCGTTGTCTTTCTCTTAGGCATCTGTTGTTGAAATTGCGCGGGTATCCGTTTTTGGCGAATACATTGTATAGGTGTTCTTCTTCCTCCTTTTGCAGTTCTCTTGTACTGCAGTGTGTTGTGGCCCTTTTGAATAGTGCCTTGATGCAACTTCTTTTGTGTTTGTTGGGGTGATTGCTTTCGTAGTTCAGGACTTGGTCTGTGTGTGTGGCTTTCCTGTATACCTTTGTGGTGAATTCTCTGTTCAGTGTTCTCTGTACCATCACGTCTAGGAATGGTAGTTGGTTATGCTTTTGTTCTTCTGTAGTGAACCGGATTCCTGTGAGTGTGGCATTGCTGATCCGGTCTGTGTTCTGTATTTCTGTGTTTTTAATGATTATAAAGGTGTCGTCCACATTTCTGACCCAGAGTTTGGGTTGAATTTGCGGTAAGACTGTTTGATCTAATCTTTGCATTACCGCTTCTGCTATGAGTCCAGAGATGGGTGAGCCCATGGGTGTGCCATTGATTTGTTCATATATTTGGTTGTTGAATGTGAAGTGTGTTGTGAGGCACAGGTCCAGTAGTTTGAGTATGCCGTCTTTGTGGATAGGTTCAATGTCCTGTTGTCTGTTCTGTATGTCCATCAGGTTGACTATTGTTTCTCTGGCTAGGGTTTTGTCGAACCTTACTAGCCACGAAACGACCCGACCAGCTATCCTTAGTAGCCACACACGCAGATGACAAGCAACATGAATTCGACTGGGACAACACTACTATTATAGGACAAGCCAAACAGAGAACAGCCAGGGAATTCCGAGAGGCAAGGCATTCATCCACAGATTCAATCAATAAGCACATCGACCTAGACCCAATATACCGACCACTGCAGCGGACAGCGGGAACTGACAACCGGAAGCGGCAGATACAAATCACTATAAATGCCGGAGGAAACATCACAGAAGCGCTTCACAGGAGGCTCCGAAGCACTGAGGATGTCACCTAGACAGGGGACGAAATGGCTGCAACACAAATTCCCAGCTCGGCGAACAGAACCACAACAACAAGCACCCAAGCTACAAATCTTCTCACAAACAGTGATCCATTAATAATCCACCTTACATTGTTAACATTTATTTGTGAATCAAATGCAATTTGGCGACTTAGAATCATATAATTGGGAGCCATGATAATTCACAACTACTCAGACAATCAGAGATGTCTTTGGTGCTTTGACAAAGGCCTGACATCAAAGTCATTCTGCTACAGGCAGAAACTGAAAAGGTCATTGATTCTAAGTGGGGAGGAAACAGAGTATTACAGAAAGTGAAGCATACTGTTCACATTTCATTTCCAAGTACTGGATAAACAAAGTAACCTTGGCTCAGAAGCTGAATTAACTTCAACTGAACTGACACCAGAAATTTGTCAGACTTAAAGTCAGGTTTAAATCTTGGAAAATACAGTAGGCACACTATTGCTCAGGGACAAATATCACTCCAGTGAGAAGCAAGTTTTTTGAAGAATTGTAAAAATGACATTTTACAAGAATTCTGAATTAGCACTGGCATTCTTAAATGCCACTTTTCACTTCATAAATATCAAAGTGTAAGTGGTCTATGAGCTCCTTGCTAACATTAAAATCTAACCATCATTTGGATTTTGATCAGTGGTGGTTTACTTTCTCCTATTGGTTCAACCAATTGGAAGGTACAACTAGATAAATAAATCATGTACTTCCCAAATCTTAAAATGTATTTGCACGCCTATGCTTGTTAGCCTAGAACATTCTGAGCTGGAAGTATGGGCAAGATGTGGAGGGAGAGGTGGGGCAAGATGTGGGGCAAGTATGAAGGAGGGGCAGGGCAAACATTGAGGGAAGAATGTCAAAATAAAGGCACCTTTGGAGGGATGAAATTGAATGTATTCTACGAGAAGGGCTGGTCTCCACAAACCCCTCCAGTATCAGGCTTACTGCTGGTTGTTCATTTATTTGGGGAATGGAGGTCATTAGCTTCAAAGACTCTAAGGATTGCTGGTGGAAGACTTCCTCTATCAGGTGGTGGGCTGACACTCGGCCACTGGCAAAAATGCCACTGACAGAGTTTTCACTGACCAATAATTGGGAGCTGAAACATTCAAACTGGCTGACCATCTCCCTTGAGTGCGCTTTCAGTCCACAAAGCAGCCCAACCAAAGAAACCTCCTCATAGCCCTCCTCACACCTGCCACCCAAGCACGAGAAACCTTTGACTCTGGAATCAGCACAACACTGAGTTCAGTGTTTGAAATATGAATTTTCTCTGTCTTGTAAGCCAGTGTGTTATTTCTTTTTGTTTTGTACTCATCATGTTCAAACAATTGTTATTTCGTTTTGTATTGATGAACGTGAGCTGGGAGTTTATCTCTCAGTGGCAGAATGGAATGGAGGAGAAATGGTTCTCTGACTGAAGAGCTGTATTGGGGATTCAAGAGCAGGATGAGAAATTTGGTCAAGGCACAGAATTGGTAAAATCTGCAAGTGACTTAACTTGTACCATTGCTGTGAGAAAGAAGGGGAGAGGGTGTTATTGAGACCATGAATATGCTTCATCCACTCCAACATCGGAGACTAGTGAGAGCATTTGAAATAATATTCCAGACACATGGCTTTGCTAGTTCAAGTGTGGCCTTATGACAGGACCGGAGAAGGGATATCTTAGCTTTGAAGAGGACAACAGCATACTGAAAAAAAATAATTAAATTGGGTCAAAAATAAATATTGTCTGATATAACACACAGCCATGGCAAGAAAGTAGTTGAAAGAAAACTCAAAAAAGCAACTTGTTGCTGCAGTGAGTACAATGGTTTGGTTCACCTGATTGAAGATGCGTTTGGAAATCTGCTGAGGTCTACAATGAAGAAAAAAGTGAAGTAAACATTTCAAAGAAATCATAGTTACTGGCCAGATTGATGAATCCGAGGTACTCTGATAAATGGGGATTTCTAATCTGGATTCAAGATTCAGACGTTTTGATTTGTTTTTAATGTCTGATGGTATCAGATGGGATGTTTGGAATAATTACTGAGTTGGATTCATTTTAGGTCGAAACTTTGTAGCTTAACAATTTGGAAATTTTGTTTCTCATAGGAATTTAAAAGGCGAGTTTTTGTTAAAAAAAAAACTGTGGATATGCTCACTGAAGCTTGTAAACAAACAATGGGCTCAAAGTATCAAAACAAAGAACATGCAACAAAAATAAGTTTGAGAAAGGAGCAAAAACATTTAATGCTCTAAAATACTCTGGATTTTCTGTGCTGAAAGAAACAAATCACAGCTCTATGGTGCACACTTTTCATTCATTTTCTGCCATTGATTTCAAGATATGAAACCCACGGTTTGTTTCCTGAAATGCAAGGATAAACCTTAAGTCTTGAAAATGTTTCGCAGAACGACAGCATGAATTGAAAAGTGTTCCAATCCAAAAGAGGGCAATCCAGAGAGATTTGATAAAGATTCTGTCTCTTTTCTGTGGTTAATCTGTGGATTGGGGGAAAAAAAGGCAGCTTTTTTTTTAAATAGCAGAGTTTAAAATAGATTTCATTTGTCAGGATTATATGAAATGACACAGTTGTGTGAATTGAAGAATACTTCATAACTCTTAAAGAAACAGGCAAAGATATTGTTACTCATTCCAATAGCAAGGTAAGATTTCATTGCAGTGGATAAACCTATTTTCCCAAAAGCGGATTAGATTTTTAATGTTTTTTTTTATTTACAGGTAACACAAATGTAACAAGACATCTCCCAACTTCAAGAATTTGATCAGACATTTATATGGAATTAGTATCAATAAATTAAATTAAGTTCCTTTGGGTTTTAAGAGATTTTATGAAAACAATAAAAGACATAGGCACACATTGTCACAACGATTATGTGGATTTTTTTTTAAAAAACTTAAATTTGAAGAAAAATAAACTGCACATGAACAGAAGCTGTCAGCACCACAGCTGTTACTTGATTGTTGATATTTTTAAATAGGAACAATCAAATATAAGCTGACAAATTACCTTTCTGAAAATGAAAATAAAGAAGAGGAAAAGAAATGGTGAAGTGTGGAACTATATGGAAATGTTTGGTTCCTACTTAAAATATACAATATTATGAAAATATTGTTTTTGTTCTTATTGGGCAATAAAGATTCTTCAGACTTTCTGAATATGATAATGATAATTTTTCAGATACTCTGTTTAGAAAACAATGAGAATAACCCATTTTAGGTGATGTTCAATTGAATATATCAATTTTGGTATTGGGGTTTGTTCTAGTCAAAAGATAATGCTTCGAATTTGAACAATTAAGGGCTTGACATGTGTACTTATCATAATAAGTATCTATTTGGTGTCAGGCTTTCCAAAATGAACCAAAACAACCAAAGTGTGGCTATTCAACATTGGTGAGCATATGTGGAACACCAAACCAGCCAATGGGAAAGCATATTTTGTGCCAGACAGTTCGATAGCCAAAGTATATTGGACAACCCTGATCCACAAGATGTACTGCAGCAGTTCACTAGGGATCTCAAAAGCACCTTCCATGCCATACAGGATCACAATCTCCTGGTGTTTCTCTCTCAAGTAACATGCTACCCTGACATGGAAATATTCCACTGTTCCTTCACTCGCATTGGGTCAAAAGCCTGGACCTTGCTTGCTCACAGCAGTGTGGGTGTACCTACAGCTCAGAGATTGCTGGAATTCAACAAGTTACCTTAACATTAAATTCAGATAAATAGATGTTGGTCTCATCAACGATGCTCATATCACTTCAACAAATAAAAAAGTTTGTTTTGACATAGACTGTAGTCAGAGAACTTCTTGATGATAAATGCAGGCCATCTTCTGACATCTTCAGCACAATAATTGTATGACGGTTAAACACCCATGATGTCAGCATGGCAAGGGACTCAAAAAGAAACAGAAAATCAAGATAAAATAAAGTATTTAGTTTAATTTAAATAGAGCTGCAAAACATCACTAACTGTCTTACAGCCAAACAATTATTTTTGAAGTATATCTTAATATTGGAAATGCAGGGACTGAACTGTAATAACCTCACAAGCAGCAATAAGCTGACCACATAATTTCTCATAACATGGGGTTGCAAGATGAATGTTGACCAGTTCCTGGTTCTTCTGCAAAAATGAAAGTGTCAACATCCACCAGGGATAGGAAATGTTGTTTTTGTTGAACATTTTATTTGAAAGATGGCACCTGCAATATTGTTAGTTCTCCCTCTGTCCTGATTCAAACATCATCTGGATTAAGTGCTCAAGGTTTTAATGGGACATAATTCTCTAAACAGTCAAATTCAGAGGTAAGAGTGCTCTTCCTGGATCAGATCTGAAATCTTGCTTGGAGACATCAATGGATGTAGGAATTGATGTTAAGGTACTTTCACCTCAGAGTTCAAAGGATTTCATCTTCCCTTTACACATTTTTGACAATGGCATTCCACTATTGATTCAAATAATGACAGCAGCACTTGCAGCTCAACCTTTGTGCCCAATTTAGCACGAAGGAAGGCATGTGATCCAAATGTTAGCAAATTTCATTCTGAATTAGGAAAACCTTAAGCTAAGCTTAGCTCATATTCTTTGCTTAAAGAACGTGTACTTTGATTGATACAAACTGGTCTGCAAAATATAGATAATTTGAATTCTATTGTCAAGCTCCTATTAAGTAGTTTGACAGTAAAATGTATATGGTATGTCAATTAAGTCCAACTGTTCAAAATATTTTTTAAATTCACAGCTCTGTGGTGCACTTTTCATTCATTTTCTGTCAATGGTGACACAGAAAAGAGCAAAGACAATGAAGAATCAGAAGCATATGTCAAATTCAAAAGCTGACTGTTGTCCCATGATTTTTTATTGTTCTCACTGAGATTACATAGGAAGCAGATGCAGCCTGAGTTAATTTTGCTGCGTGCACCTTGTACTGTATATGATTGGCACCACTGGTAAACGGAGTGAATAGTGAGTTCAGCATGAAGGTATGAATCAGGAAATTGTACCATACCCTCTGCCATTGAGTCTCTTGTAGATTGTTGAGGGAGCAAACATCAAGGAGAATGTTGAGTATCTGATCACAGTCATGATATTAGTTTTAAAGGTACCGAAAAGCTGATGAGGATTGACATTTAACAATAAATTGACGAACGTGGTCTGTAGCCATGATGTTAATATGGCCAGTTAAGGTCAGCTTCTGATTACTGATGACCGACAATACTTTACATTTGTGATAATGGAGTCATAAAAAGTCAATGGGAGATAGTTGGGAGTTCATTTGTCTGAGCTTCTGCTGCCCACAGTTACAGTGACAATTTGACTTTTAAACAACTCAAGAAGTCTGGTTTCAATCCGCACAAATCTGTTTCTAATGCTTACTCTCATATTCCAAACAGAGAGTGGCATTGTTTGATAGGTTGTTGGGTGCAGGTAGAATAACAACTTTCCAAAAGAAATTCATTGGTGCCTAAAGCAGGAATGCTTGTATTTTTATGGGCAAACAGCATCTGAGTGGCTCCAATTGTATTGCTTCTTGTAAGAGTTGATGTATATTTAACGGGCAGAGTGGTATCCTGTGCAGTAATAATCCAGAAGTCTAATTCTCTCGCCTCTGAGAACCATTTCTGGCCTTGTAAATAGCGTTATTTCTCCTGAGAATTGCATGTATTTGACTGCTAGCAGAGACATAATGGGACCATAAACAGCAATGTGACCCATGTTTAGACTGTTCAATAAAGCAGAGATGTGACAACAGGAACATTGACAGTATGCACTTGGCAGTACAAAAGGCAACGGTTAACCATGCATAAGTCATGATTTCCAAAATAAATACTGTCACCACATAACAATAAAGCTGTGACGTATGCTCATGAGGACAAAATAATATATTTTTAACAGCTCTGAAAGCATTTTACAAGCATCTATTCTCCTGTCTATGATGCATCTCAAGAATGTTGTCAGTAATCTTTAGTTTATAATCTTTGACAAAAACAGAAACAGAATGGGAAATAAAAGTGCAAAGTGCTGGAGATGCAAAGCAGGTCTGTTATTATCACAGAAGAAAGGTTGACATTGTGACCAATTACTCCACTCTTAACATTAATTTGTCTTTCCTTTGTCAGATGCCAACTGATCTGTGTAGTACTCTGAATATTTTCTGTTTCATTTCAATACAAGCTTTTGGTGGCACGGTGGCACAGTGGTTAGCACTGCTGCCTAACAGCACCAGAGACCTGGGCTCAATTCCTGCCTCAGGCGACTGTCTGTGTGGAGTTTGCACATTCTCCCCGTATCTGTGTGGGTTTCCTCCGGGTGCTCCGGTTTCGTCCCACAGTTCAAAAATGTGCAGGTTAGTTGAATTGGCCATGCTAAATTGCCTGTAGTGTTGGGTAAATGCAGGGGAATGGATCTGGGTCGGTGTGGACTTGTTGGGCTGAAAGGCCTGTTTCCACTTTGTAAATAAGTAATCTAATCTAAACATTGCCATTTTATCGGAGATGTGTACATTTTCTTCAAGTTATGGACTTGCCAAATTGTGGTGAGGAAAGCGATTTGGAATTTGACAGAGATTGGGGAAGTGGGGAAATAAATTCTTGACTCAGACAAAGAAATCATTTCAAAGATTCTTGATCTCAGAACATAACCAAAGTCTGTAGGTGTGGAATAGCCAGTGTAGCTAAAGCAGGGGAAAAAAGAAACATCAAAAAATGCATTGGACAGACACAGAAGAAATGGTTCAAAATGATGAAAGATTTAAGTCTGATTAATGTGAAGGTCACACTGCAATCATCTCAAACAACAGGGACTGTTAGAATAAAAATAAACACAAGAAAGGAAACAAAAGCTCTGAGTATTGTGAAAGTAGGCCTGCATTATGTCATTTTCTCATTGCAATAATGAGCAAATCCCCGATTGCAAACAAACATTACCCAATTCAGTGGAATCGTCTCTGCAGGACTTCTTTTTGCATTTTATAAAAATGATAGTCATTGTCATGAGTGTAGGGAAAAAATACAGTAAAAGGTGGAAACAGTTCTTGTGTTTCAATCACAGAAAGCTAATATCCAGGTACGAAAGGAAGGCAAATGGAATTTTGGCACTTATTGCAAAATGAATGGAGAATAAAGCAGCAAAGTGTTGTCACAACTGTACGTGATGTTAGTGAGACTGCATCTAGAATACCACATACAGTTTTGGTCTCATAGCTGAGGAAGGGTGTAGTTGCAATAAAGACAGTTCAGAGAAGGTTTGGAAACTATCTACCCAAAATATGTTGACCATAATCGAGATCTTCAACATACCAGCTCACCCTCTGCTGAAGTAAATACTTCAGTTTTCAAAAATCATGATCTTAGGCCTAAAAATAAACTGTAAATTCACTGGACAGTAGTTCTTCACCATACGCTTCCACTGGTGTGAAAGCTTGGCCATCTTGTGATATCACGGGAAGAAAGGGAGGACTGCAGATGTTGGAGACCAGAGTCGAAGAGTGTGGTGTTGGAAAAGCATAGTTAGTCAGGCAGCATCCGAGGAGCAGGAGAATTGGCGTTTTGAGCATAAGCTCGTCATCAAGAAGATCCTCGGATGCTGTCTGACTGCGTGTGCTATTCCAGCACCACACCCTTTGACTCCAATCCCGTGATATCACATCAAGACCCAAGATAACACATTCCTTGCTTTTTACAGAGCTTCTGCAACTACGGGGAAGGACAAAAGAGCAATCATGAGTGTCCACTAAGACATGGATATACCAAGTAAAGAGGCCATAGTAACCTCACAACATCTTAGATGGACATGTTGCCCAATTGGAGGCCACCCAAATACATGCTCTGCTCAGGACCTAAAGGGAATACTTCAAAGTCTCCAGGAAGATCTGCTACATTAAAATTAACACATGAGAAGCAGATACTCAATTGTAAACAAAGTTTCATCATCAAAATTTACCTTCAAAATTGTGATCAAGACTTTCTAATCAATAAACTCAGCTACTTAGATAGAACTGCGAAAGAGATGAGAAGATAAAGCAATTTCGCCAGCCAATAATCCACTATCTCCGGCAGCAGTGACAACTAATGTTCTTCCCGTGGGAGAATCTGCAAGACTAAGACGGAGAGCCCACATCCACAAATGGAGTCCTCATTTTAAGTTCCTCATCTGAAAGGCTTCTCACTCTAAATTTGTTTCATTTTCTTGTTGTCTTGCCTTATTTAAGGTGCTAGTAACCTATTTCAACATCTCTTACTTCCTCGTCATCATTTGATTCATTGTGCCTCTTTTGTCAAATTGTGTGTCACATCATTGCAACATGAACAAGACACCTTGATTGTCCAGTTAGAATTGGCATGATACTGTTTGCATCCTGCAGTCAAAGAGCATCAATTTTTAAAACTGTTCTACCCTCCAAATCAGTTTTTTAAAACGAATTCCCTGCTTTACTGTACTTTCCAGTAGTCTACCCATATGGATACAATATAAATAACCTGTACTGTACTGTAAATTTATTTGAAGACTTCTTGCAAGCAAGAAGCCTCCTATCTTCACTGAAGTTTCCTTTGTTTTGTTTTGCAAATCACTTCAGCCAGGAATGTATGTTGCTGCACATGTGTGTGGCACACTATTTCAATTTTTACATTAGCAATTTCATCAGAAATCTTCCTTTGGAATCCAGTTGTAGCTTTAACATCAAATCCTACAGGAATCTATGCTTCACTTATACTCATTGCATTTACAGTTAGGATTTTAAGGAAAACAACCCCAAGGTCAAGTGAGGGCAAATTATTTTATCTCCACTCTGCAATCCACAAGAAGGAATTATCCTCAACATGAGACATTGCCAGTAGAACTGAAATAGGCCACTTGACCTTATAGCTCATGCTTGGTGGGTGTCTCTTTTGTTCACACAAGCATCCTACCATTCCTCTGATCACACTGACTTATTTATTCCTTTCTCCTTCAAGTATTTATCTAGGTTCCCTTTAAGTGTATCTATAGTTGTCATCTCAAGTATTTCATATGCTAATGTGCTCTACATTCTGACAAATCACTTGGGAAGAGGTTTCTTCCTAATTCCCTTCTGGAGTTATCAGAGACAAGCTTATATTTCTGGCCTCCTGTTCTTATTATCCCTTCAAATGCTAACAACTTTGTCTCATCTACAATATCTTTCAGAAAGATGCCAACCAGGATACCACTCAACTTTACCAAAGAAAGTGGGCCCAGACTGTTTAATCTTTGCCCAAAAATCTTCTTTGAATTTTCTTTTTCTGCTTTCTGTAATATGAGACCATAATTGTTTACTATTCTCCGAATATAGACTAAGAAAAAACTCGATAGAATAACTTCCCTCCTTTTTAATTCTATCCCTCTAGAAGTGAACCTAGTGTCTTGTTTGCTTTCTTTCTGACCTTATTAACCTGCATGACCACCGAATAATTTGCTTATCCCAACCCAATTAATTCCTATTATTCCCTGATCCAATTCAGATATATATTTTCCAAAGAGTGTATGAACTATTTATACTTCCAATCAAAATGCACTACCTTAGACTCATCTATTGCATACCCCGCCTACATTTTCTAATATTTTCATTGTTATTGTGAAAATGCTGAATGGTCTCAATTTGATTGAATTAAGATATATTGAAGAGGAAACCCGATATGCAGAGCATAGTTTCAACGTGGGGTCCAAACATTGTTTGGAGGGTAAATATTCAGGAGTGACATGCAGGACTATGTAAGCCTCAGGTTCAGCATTTTACAGCAATATTGTTGATGCCACAAATAACTCTAATGTCTTCTGCAAGAGGGACAACAGGATTCATTTACTAATCATCAGCTCATAATCGCCGCTCAACAATGTACCATCTGGGTAATACCTCTACTTTGGATATCATATCCTCTGTGGATTGCAGATTTCTCTGTTCAGGCCCATGAATTGTTACTTAGATGAAAGATAATAACGGTTCAAAGATTTGTTCTGGAACTGATATCATTAGAAGCAAGTGGCTAAAGTTTCCCCAGTTTAATTTTGTGTCCACAAAAATGAATGTTATTAATATCTTGGGCTGCAAAGGACAGGGGGGCACCATGTTCCAACCAAAGGATTCAGAAGATTTGAGGCAGTGTCTTTACGGGGCAAATATCCTTCGACTGCTAACCTTTCTTTGCTCAACTTTGGACATATGGTCATGTTAAGGCACAGCAAATGCAAAATTAAAGGGCAAGGAGGGTTTTGTTTTAAAATCAATGCCCTTACAGAGCAACTGTTGCCATGTTAAAATGTAAGAATTCTAAGTTGGACTCTCAATGCTTAATAGCCATGTGATACCTCAATGAATAATATTCATTGGCTCTTAGACAGCTATGACTATGATCACTATGTTGAGCCAGACTGAGGGGAGCATGCCAATGATAAGGTCAGAGAAGATAAAATCAATATTAGGTGAAAATTTGTGTTTTTTGATTTATTACCTGGAACTCCTGTAACATTTTCTACATGCTTATCAAGAGAAGATTAATGGCCTAATTCACATTTTGTTTTGCAGCATACTCCTTTGGATGCTTCAATCTAATATACTTCTGTGAAACCAAGCCTCCCACAGCCTAGTTACATTCTCGAGTGAAAATTAATGAATGAAGTGCTCGAAGGACCTGGAGCGCATCAAATCTATTTAGG
The DNA here is from genome assembly GCF_020745735.1 of Hemiscyllium ocellatum. Taxonomy (NCBI): domain Eukaryota; kingdom Metazoa; phylum Chordata; class Chondrichthyes; order Orectolobiformes; family Hemiscylliidae; genus Hemiscyllium; species Hemiscyllium ocellatum. The sequence goes on along the minus strand of NC_083429.1, from coordinate 28,888,157 downwards.
TTAGTTATTCTGTTCTCCAAGGGTCTAAATCAGTAATATTCTAGTTGCATTGGCTGCTTTTCTAATACTTGAAAGTGCTGTTTTCATGCTGGAATGAGCACAATTCTGTTACAACCTCTGACTCGCTATCTTTTTGAAATGCAAGTTCAGTAACCAAAACATCAGAATTGATGATTTACAAGAGTCTTTACAGAGAATATAGAGCGGAGCTGAAGAACGATTCTTCTTGCCACACAGATTCAGTACTTCAAAGGATATTCACACTTATAACTGAAAAAAAAAGGACTCCAGTGAGAAAGTCACGCACTTCTTGGCACTAATGAGCTTACAGTGACGCTCTTTTTCCCAGGCTGTCAGCACAGTGCTGCCATTCTGCCTGTTGTCAAAATGAATTCCTGATTCATGATTCTCTTTCAAATGCACACCAAAGGCTGACTGATTTAAGCTTATTAATTTTCCAGAGAAGAAACAGCAATTTCATTTCTCAGTAAATCACAGCAACTAGTTAGTAAGGCTTTTGAAACACAGTTTGGAGGGCTTGGAATTTCTGAACAGCCTTCATTGCGCTCTTCAGTTCTACTTTGAAAAAAAAGAGGCTCTTAAATTTATAAACATTTCGGATACTAGTGAGAAAAACACAGCCATTAGTTCATTCCTTGTTCAATCTAAATTCTTAAAAAAAGGATTCTTGCATGAAAATAACTTTCCATTCCATTAATAAAGGACAAAGAACAAAGTCCATCACAAAATCAGTTAAAACATGAATAATGAAGTACAGCCAAGTTTGCTATGAATTTTGCCATGCTCAGTGATTCTACACATATATTGGTACATTTAGGCGTGCAGATTGTACCATGAAAATAAAGATGTTCATTTGAATTCATGTATAAATCATTGAACAACTTGGAGCAAGGCAAAGATATCCAATGAATTGAGAATTGACGCAAGATTGATTGATGGAGCCTAATCCACAATTAGGCTTGGAAAATAGCAACTTACCTCATTCTTCTCATGACTTACTTGAGATATTTTTTTCAGATTTACATTTTATTGTCAAGTGTATTTGAATACAAGAGTGCAGTGAAGAGTACAATGTTGCCAATTTCTGGTGCCATTTTAGTATACAAAAGACAGGATTAAAAGCAGAAGCAGAAATAAAAGAAACAGCCAACGGAAAAAGAAACATCCAGATTGCTTCTCTACCTCAGCCATGAGTCCTCACAGCAGAGAAACAAAACCACAAAGTCCCTCCCTCAATCTGCAAACATTTAGGTGCCCAAGTCCCCACACATAGGTTGCTAAATTTGCACAACATGCTTATAAAACTCGCTGCAGATAGTTCAGGCAATTAACAGTGCTAATCCTTTTATAATTAGGGGATGGATGTTCCTGCTATGCCAGTCAACATTTGACACTAGAAAGGGAATAACTTAAAATATAGAGAAATATTCTTATTTGTGGTAAGCGGTTCTTTTAAAAAAGTCATATTTTTATGTTGTCACTCTTCTCATTCTCTCTCTCTCTCTCTCTCAAATCGAAAAATTTTTTAAACTTCTTTCAGACTTGACTTTGCAACAATTCACTTTTCTTTGTTTCTTTCTCATTGCTTAAGGAAATAGACCATTGGCCAAATCATCCACTATGCTCCAATGCTATTATCAAAGTTTTCTTGCAGCAATTTGTAATGCGAATGCCTTTTGCCTTGAAGGGTCAGTGAAGAAATATAACTAGCATATCTTGAGATACCCCATTCCAGGTGATGAGTATCACCTCCTGCATGGTATTTTATTTGATGTGACAATACTAAAATTATTTTTCGCAAGAAATGAGGATAATATGGTATTGAAGAATCCAACAGTCATTCATTACAGCTACAACAATGTGCAGATATTCCATTTCCCAGACACTTAAGCGTCAAGGCTAATATTAAGTAATGCAGCTACAAAGATCAACAATCTTTCAAGTTGTCCAAGTTATGATGGAGTAAGTGATGTTTAGTCTCTTAGTCACATGGTATCACATTGTGCTGACATCACAAACGTTACTCTTAAAAAAGCATACTGACCGTGAGCCAAAACACAACACCACCAAAATTGGATCAAATATCACATCATGCAAAAAGCACAGATGTATATGGTACAGGATCTAATTTCATTTGGAAATATCCTTTTTGGGTATTTGACATGTGAATAGCTAAATAAAATAGTCCACTTCAATTGTTTATTCACAAATTATACCTGCTGCTCTGGAGAATTATTGAAGGTTTTATCTTGTTTATTCACATGGACATGGGTGTCATTGCCTGGCCAACATTTACTGCCCATCCCTACTTGCCCTTGAGAAGGTGGTGGTGAGCTGCCTTCTTGAACTGCTGGGGTGCTACAGGTAAGTCTACAATACCATTAAGGAGGGAATTCCAGAATTTTGACCTGGTGACAGTGAAGGAGTGATAATATATTTCAAAATCAGGATGGTGAGTGTCTTGGAGGGGAACTACAGATTGTAATGTTCCCATGTTTCTGTTGACCTTTTCCTGCTCGACGGAAGTGGCTGTGGATTTGGAAGGTTGCTGTCGAAGGATTGTGGTGAATTTCAGGAGTGCATCTTGTACGCATTGCTGAGATTGCACCTGAATGGTGAAGGGATTGGGTGCTTGTGGATGTTGTACCAATTGAGTGGGTTGCTTTGTCCTAGATAGTATTAAACTTCTTGCCATCCAGGCAAGTGCGGAGTATTCCATCACACTCCTGACTTTGCTTTGGAGATGGTGTACAAATTTTGGTGAGTCAGGAAGTGAATTACTCATCGCAGTGTCCCTAGCATTGTGTTGTAAACTAAGTGATAACCACCAAGATGGTCTGCAAAGGGAACAGACAGAGACGATTGCAAGTGTAATGCACTACATAGAACATAGAACAAAATAACACAATATAGGCGTTCTTCGTCCCTCAATGTTGTGCTGACCTGTGGAACCAATCTAACCTGCACTATTCCAATATCATCCATATGTTCAGCCAATGACCATTTAATGATGGTGAGTCTACTACTTGCAGGCAGGGCATTCCATGCCTTTACTACTCTCTGAGTAAAGAAACTGCCTCTGACATCTGTCCTATATCTCTCACACCTCAATCACCATTGTGTGTCCCCTCATGCTAGCCATCACCATCCAAGGAAAAAGGCTCTCACTGTCCACCCTGTCTAATCCTCTGATTATCTTGCATGTCTCTATTAAGTCACCTCTTAATCTTCTTCTCTCTAATGAAAAAAGCCTCAAGTCCCTCAGCCTTTCCTCATAAGACCTTCCCTCCATGCCAGGCAACATCCTGGTTAATCTCCTCTGCAACCTTTCCAAAGCTTCATATCCTTCCCATAATATGGTGACGAAAACTGTATTCAATACCCCAAGTGCGGCTGCCACAGATTTTTGTTCAGCTGCAGCATGTTCTCATGGCTCCGAAATTCAATTGCACTACCAATAAAAGCTAATACACTGTACACCTTCTTAATAACCCTATCAACCTGGTTGGCAACTTTCAGGGATCTATGTATATGAACACCGAGATCTCTCTGCTCATCTACACTTGCCAAGAGTCTTACCATTAACCCAGTACTCTGAATTCCTGTTACTCCTTCCAAATCTCACACTTTTCCACATTAAACTCCATTTGCCTCCTCTCAGCTCAGCCCTGCAGCATATCTTTTCTCTCTGTAACCTGCAACATCCTTCTGTACTGCCCATAACTCCACCAACTTCAGTGTCATCTGTAAATTTATTAACTCATCCTTCTATGCCTTCATTCAGGTCATTTATAAAACTGACAAACAGCCGTGGCCCCAAAACATATCCTTGCAGTATACCACTAGAAACTGAACACCAGTAAGGACATTTCCCATCAATCACCACCCTCTGTCTTCTTACAGCTAGCCAATCTCTGATCCAAATGGCTAAATCACCCTCAATTCCATGTCAAAGCCCAGGTCCCATGAATGAATTAAAAACAACTTGTTGGAGTTCAGAAGAATGAAGGGGGTGATCTCATTGAAACCTTCAAGATTCAAACAGGATCATTGAGGGTAAACACAGAAAGATGAATTCAGGCTAGGGGTCTAATAAAACAGGGGAGATCCAGTAGGACTGAGATAAAGGCAAATTTCTTCACCCAGAGAATAGTTAGCCTATGGAACTCTCTGCCCCAGAAAGTGTTTGAGGCCAAAATGTTGAATATTTTCAGAAAGGAGCTAGATTTGCTCTCAGTACTAAAGATACTGAAAGGTAGAAGGTAAAAGCAGTAACGGGGTATCGAGTACGAAAATCAGCAAAGAACACATTGAATGATTGAGCATGCATGAAAGGACAAATGGCCTACTCCTGTTCCTATTTTCTGTGTTTCTAGCAATCTGAGAATAACATTGTTATATTTGTGTGCATGCACTGAATACAAATGTAACTTGTTGTCCTTTCTTAGAGTCATGGAGTTATACAGCACGCAAACAGACCCTTTGCTCCAACTCATCCACGCTGACCAGATATTCCAAATTAATTAAGTCCTATTTGCCAGCAACTGGCCCATATCCCTCCAAACCCTTCTTATTCATAGACCTATCCAGATGCCTTTTAAATGTTGTAATTGTACCTGCCTCCATCACTTCCTTTGGCAGCTCATTCCATGCACGTACCACCCTCTGCATGGAAACATTGCGCCTTAGGTCCCCCCTCACCTTAAACCTATGCCCTCTAGTTTTACACTCCCCTACCCAAGGAAAAAAAGAACTTGGCTACTCACCCTATCTACATCCCTCATGATTTTATAAACTTCTATAAGGTCACCCCTCAGCGTCCGATGCTCCAGGGAAAATAGCCCCAGCCTATTCAGCCCAAGCCCTCCAACCCTGACAAAACCTGGTAAATTATTTTCAGAACCCTTTCAAGTTTAACAACAGCCTTCTTATAGCAGGGAGACTAGAAATTTGGACGCACTTTCCTCATTCCTGAAGAAGGGCTTATGCCCAAAACGTCGATTCTCCTGTTCCTTGGATGCTGCCTGATCTGCAGCGCTTTTCCAGCAACACGTTTTCAGACTAGAATCGCAAGCAGTATTCCAAAAGTGGCTTAACCAATGTCCTGTACTGCCACAACATGACATCCCAACTTACATAATGGGCGGCATGGTGGCAGTGGTTAGCACTGCTGCCTCACAGCACCAGAGACCCAGGTTCAATTCTTGCCTCAGGCAACTGTCTGTGTGGAGTTTGCACATTCTCCCCAGGTGCTGCAGTTTCCTTCCACAGTCCAAAAACTGTGCAGGTTAGGTGAATTGGCCATGCTAAATTGCCCGTAGTGTTAGGTGAATGGGTAAATGCAGGGGAATGGGTCTGGGTGGGTTGCTCTTTGGAGGGTCGGTGTGGACTCGTTGGGCCAAAGGGCCTGTTTCCATACTGTAAGTAATCTAACCTGAACACACTGACCAATATATGCCAGCATGTCAAATACCCTCTTCACTATCCTATCTACCTGTGACTCCACTTTCAAGGAACAATGTACCTGCACTCCAAGGTTTCTTTGTTCAGCAACATTCCCCAGGAGTCTACCATTCAGTGTAAAAGTTCTGCCCTGATTTGCCTTTCCAAAATGCAACACCTCACATTTATCTAAATCAAACTCCAATCTTCTTCAGTGTCCACTAACCACCATTTTTGGTGTCACCTATAAATTTATTAACGATACCTCCTATATTCACAACCAAATCATTTATATAATTTACAAATTGCAGTAGACCGAGCACTGATCCTTGTGGCACACCACCAGTCACAGGTCTCCAGTCCAAAGATCAACCACTACCACCCTCTGTCTCCACCTTCAGGCTAATTTTGTACTAAATGGCAAGCTCTCCCTGTATTCCATGTGATCTAACCTTGTTAACTAGTCTACCATGCAGAACATTGTCGAACGCCTTACTGAAGTCCATGTCGACAGCCTCGACACTGTGACTTCATTAAACTTCTTTGTCACCTCTCTTAAAAACTCAATCAAGTTAGTAAGACATAATTTTCCACACACAAAGCTATGTTGACTATCCCTAATCAGTCCTGGCCTTTCCAAATTCTATATAGATTCTGTCCCTCAGAATCCCATCCAACAACATATCCACCACTGATGTCAGGCTCACTGGTCCATTGTTTTTTAGCTTCTCCTTATCACTTAAATTACAGCGCCACATTAGTCACCCTCCAGTCTTCTGGTACCTCACCCGTGGCTATCAATGATACTTATAGCTCAACGGGCCATGCAATCACTTTTCTAGCTTTCCACAAAGCACTGGGATACACCCGAGCAGGACCTGGAGATTTATCCACCTTTTTGCATTTTAAGATGTCCAGCACCTCCTCCCCTACAATATGGATACTTTTCAAGGCATCACTATTTATTTCTACAAAGTCTGTAGCTTCTATATCCTTCTCCACAATAAAAACACAAAATTCTTGTTTAGTACCTCACCTGTCTCCTGCAGTTCCATATGTAGACAGCCTTGTTGATCTTTAAAGGGCCCTATTCTTTCCCTAATTACTGTTTTGACCTTAATATATTTGTAGAATCTCTTTGGATTCTCCTTAACCATATTTGCCAAAGTTATCTCACGTCCCCCTTCTGTCCCCTCGATTTTCCTCTTGAGTATCCACCTAATGCCGTTATATTCTTTGAGGGATCACTCCATCCCTGCTGTCTGTACCTTACGTATGCTTCCTTCTTTTTCTTGATCAGACACTCAATTTCTTAATCACAGCATTCCCTCGACCTTCCACCTTTGCCCTTCACACTTACAGGAATGCACTGCCACTGGACTCATGTTATCACAGTTTTGAAGCCCTCCCATTTTCCAACCACCCTTTACCTGCGAATAGCCTTTCCCAATCAACTTTTGAAAGTCCTTGCCTGATACCATCAAACTTGGCCTTATTCCAGTTTAGAACTTTAACTGTTAGATCAGTTCTATCCTTTCCATAACTATTTTAAAACTAAAAGAATTATGATGATTGGCCCCAAAGAGCTGCCCCACTTTTACTTCAGTCACTTCCCCTTACCTGGAGGGAAAGGGAGGAATGATGTAAATGCTCCTGGATGGACTGGGGAAATATTTAATGTATCAAAAATCACTGTTCCTTCTTAATCTTTAGATAGCCATTTAAATCCAGATCTGGTATAATCCAACAAACATAGATATTTCGAAAGCTAACCACTGAAAAGATCCACGCCTTTGAAAACCCAGCTCATCAGATGAATTCTTCAGAATCCAACCTCTGAAAAAAATATTCTGGCTCAGCTTTGGTTTTTGTGGCACTAATTGGGCCAATGGTCTCTTAGACCGAAGTTGTGTTATTGATTGTTTTATTGAGGGACAGTTATTAGCACCAATGTGTGGCCTCCACCCTTGCCATGATGCGTGAACACTGCATTGCAATGGCATTGTGTGTGCACATTGCAGCTCACTGTGGGCTGTCTTTTATCTGGCGGCCTGTTGCATTGCTGCAGTATTTGGAGTATAGGCTGTAACATATTCTGGTGTGTTTTGTCTTTGATGGACGATTTGCAATGGTACAGAATGTTGTGTCCTTGTTGCAACATGCCTATGGTGGGCTTGTCACATTGCTGCAACATTCTGTACCCACAAAGCGACTTGCCTTTCCTGACTGAGAATGCTGCATTGTCTATTAGTCTTGCACTTGTCGAGTCACAGAGTCATACAACATGAAAACAGACTCTTTGTCCAATTTGCCCACACTGACCAGACATCCATATCTGACCGAGTTCCATTTGCCAGTATTTGATTTACATCCCGCTAAACACTTGCTGTTCCAGATGCCTTTAAGTGTTGCAATTGTACCTGTCTCCACCACATCCTCTGGCAGCTCCACACCCACATCAGCCTCTTCCTTTGGAGATCATCTTGCCTTGCCTTCTTCTTCTGCCCTGTCTCATTAGTTCCCGGCCATAGAAATAACAAACTATGCTGAATACGTTTTCGATATAGTAGTTGTTCACAACCTGAAGGCATACCCTCTTGAGCATTAGTTTGCCTTTCACCAAGTCCAAATGTGCTTGGGTCAGGTTCATCCTCTGGTGTAAGTCTCTGCTCTTGGCCAGGTACTTGTACAAGAAATGCCTCAATGTCCTCTGGCTGTGAAATTGCTCATTTGGCCTCTTGTGTGATGCAGCATCTTCAATTCTTCTGCAAGGTGCCTCACAAGAGAAATGCAAATATTCACAATTTAGTCAGAGTCCACTTGTTGTGTACTTTTGGCCAAATTGTAACTTGCCATGTACCATTTCTGAAACAGCTGTCAAAGATTAATCACAGAACTAGGCCACAGTGATGCGAAGGCCAGTTAAAACATGCCAATCTATCTGCACTTGTAACAGGAAGATCAGGTTGTTGCAGAGGCAGCAGCAATGTTGGACAGTCCCAGGTTACTTTTTTTTTCGCCATGGTCATCTGGAAGAAAACTTCAAGTATGCTCTACGTCCTTCCAATGTTGATAAAAAAGAGTCCTCAGTTGGGAAAAGCAAATGATTCACGCCTTTCGACTTTCAGCACTCAACTATTTTATTTTTGCTCCCCTAAACCATTCCTATTCATAGCCGAAATAACTAGCAGCATGCTGATTTATGTAGCGTTGGCAATACTGTGGTTTATACTTAGTCCAAGTGCAGTAATAGTAATCACTAATATCGTGCTAATAAATTGACACCCAAGAAAATTCTTATTAATTGGTCGGCTAAGGTGGCTAAATGTTCAAATGAAGAACAGAGATGGAGAGACGCTGTGGGCAGTAAATGTGGATGTTGGAGATTAAAATAAAGGGAATGGGGAAGAGGTACCTTGAAAAGAGAAAATATGGATCAGAAGGGAAGAGATTTATCTGTGCAGATATGCATGAGAAATTATTGATATTAAAACTTATTTGATCTTTAAAATATATACGTGTTTATTCTTTGAATTATGTTTCCTGTCAATGTTTGACCCTCCTTTCCAGCAAGCACTAACTTACTCCACTACACATGGTTATAGAGCGAGCTCGGTCTTCCGTTTGCTACACATCAAGTGTCTATTCATCATGTTTGTGAACCTTGGCATGTTGCACAGGCAGTTCATTTAATCAAGGGCCACATCAAAGCCGAGCCTCCAAGCTGGCCCCCATTCAGTAGCTGCATATTCACTTTCCATAGTGAATTAATGGACTGGAGTGTTTTTTTATTCACCCCATCATTTTCAATGAAACATTGCAAGGCAGGACGAAAGAAATGCCTTTAGTAAAATAGCATCTACAGCAGAAACGCTAATTGTGTCTGCATTCATGTTTTTGTGCAACAAAGACTCCAAAGCCAAACAGGTAACAATCTTGTTGTGGTTCTGTTCGCCGAACTGGGAATTTGTGTTGCAAACGTTTCGTCCCCTGTCTAGGTGACATCCTCAGTGCTTGGGAGCCTCCTGTGAAGCACTTCTGTGACGTTTCCTCCGGCATTTATAGTGGTTTGTCTCTGCCGCTTCCGGTTGTCAGTTCCAGCTGTCCGCAGCAGTGGTCAATATATTGGGTCCAGGTCGATGTGCTTATTGATCGAATCTGTGGATGAGTGCCATGCCTCTTGGAATTTCCTGGCTGTTCTCTGTTTGGCTTATCCTATAATAGTAGTGTTGTCCCAGTCGAATTCATGTTGCTTGTCATCTGCGTGTGTGGCTACTAAGGATAGCTGGTCGTGTCGTTTTGTGGCTAGTTGGTGTTCATGAATGTAGATTGTTAGCTGTCTTCCTGTATGTCCTATGTAGTGTTTTGTGCAGTCCTTGCATGGGATTTTGTGAAGGACCAGAACAAAGGACCTGATACCCAGCAGGAGCAAAACCAATGTAGTGTACAAAATCCTCTGCAAGGACTGCACAAAACACTACATAGGACAAACAGGAAGACAGCTAACGATCCGCATCCATGAACACCAACTAGTCACGAAACAACACGATCAGCTATCCTTAGTAGCCACACAATCAGATGACAAGCAACATGAATTCGACTGGGACAACACTACTACTATAGGACAAGCCAAACAGAGAACAGCTAGGGAATTCCTAGAGGCATGGCACACCTCCACAGATTCAATCAATAAGCACATCGACCTGGACCCAACATAATGACCACTGCAGCAGACAGCTGGAACTGACAACCGGAAGCGGCAGAGACAAACCACAATAAATGCCGGAGGAAACATCACAGAAGCGCTTCACAGGAGGTTCCCAAGCACTGAGGATGTCACCTCGACAGGGGATGAAATGGCTGCAACACAAATTCCCAGCTCGACGAACAGAACCACAACAACAAGCACCCGAGCTACAAATCTTCTCACAAACTTTGAACATAACAATCTTAAACATGCTAAATTGATTCAGGATGCCAGAAAATAGTGGAAAACAACAAAGTACCAGCATGACTGTTCCTTGCAGTGTGTCATGACATTGAGATTTGCAAGTTAAATGTGACTCATTATCAACATGACCATAAGCATTTCATTTGTTGCCCATCAGTATGCAGTACCATTAGAACCTCAAATGATCAGAATTTCTAAGCAGAGCAGTCAATGGATTGCACAAATAACCTGTAATAGATAAAAACTCATCTCAATCAGCTTAATATCTTCCCACCTTGACTGTGTCCTTACTGTTCATAAAGGCCACAGTTTTGCCAAGGCCACATATATCAACACTCTGCTACGGAACAACCAAACTTTAATTTGTTTCCACCACCATCTGCACTTTCCCTTTAGAATGCTGCATTCCTGCCCATCTGGAATCATGTTCAAACAGACAACTTTCAAACAGTGATGCGCACAAAGATATTTCTACCTGCACTTATTATTGTGTGATTAGAATTCCATCTTATTGTCAGGTGTAGTCAAGCACAGAGATACAGAAGTACAGGGAAAAGTTTACAAAGCCGCCATTACAGTGCCATCTTAGGCGCAAGGCACCTCCTTACCAAATCTTAGATACAAGGTAGAAAAAAATAAATCAAGTTGCAAGTTCAACATGACAGTCCTTCTTAAGCGCTGAGCCATGGTGGCCTCACAATTCTCATAAGGGCTCGATCTCCTCCACTCTGGCCTCTTCTACTGCAATGAGCTCTCGTACCCTGCGCTGGCTCAATGACCCCAGATACTGGGAGACTTCATGCTGCCTGTTCTCACTCCATCTCCTGTTGCCTGTTCTTGCCCATCTCCTGCTGCCTGTTCTTTCCTGCTTAATGCTGCCTGTTCTCCCCACCTTTTGCTGTCTGTTCTTACCCTGCTTCATGCTGACTGTTCTTGCCCCATTTCATGCTGCCTGTCCTTGTCCAGTCTCTTGCTGCCTGTTCCTGCCCTGTCCCCCGCTGCCTGTTCTTACCCCGCCTTCTGCTGCCTGTTCTTACCCCGCCTCCTACTGCCTGTTCTTACCTCGCCTCCTGCTGCCTGTTCTTACCCCACCTTCTGCTGCCTGTTCTTACCCCGTCTCCTGCTACCTGTTCTTGCCCCGTCTCCTGCTGCCTGTTCTTACCCCGCCTCCTGCTGCCTGTTCTTACCCTGCCTCCTACTGCCTGTTCTTACCCCACCTTCTGCTGCCTGTTCTTACCCCGTCTCCTGCTACCTGTTCTTGCCCCGTCTCCTGCTGCCTGTTCTTACCCCGCCTCCTGCTGCCTGTTCTTACCCCGCCTCCTGCTGCCTGTTCTTGCCCCATCTCCTGCTGTCTGTTCTTACCCCGCCTCCTGCTGCCTGTTCTCACCCTGCCTCCTACTGCCTGTTCTTGCCCCGCCTCCTGCTACCTGTTCTTACCCCGCCTTCTGCTGCCTGATCTTACCCTGCCTCCTGCTGCCTGTTCTCACCCCGCCTCCTGCTGCCTGTTCTTACCCCACCTCATGCTGCCTGATCTTACCCTGCCTCATGCTGCCTGGTCCTGCCCTGCCTCCTTCTGCCTGTTTTTTACACCACATTGTGCTGCCTGTTCTTACCCTGCCTCCTGCTGCCTGTTCTTGCCCCACCTTGTGCTGCCTGTTCATACCCCACCTCCTGCTGCCTGTTCCTACCCTGCCTCCTGCTGCCTGTTCTTGCCCCACCTTGTGCTGCCTGTTCATACCCCACCTCCTGCTGCCTGTTTTTACCCTGCCTCCTGCTGCCTATTCTTACCCCGCCTCCCTTCCACCTGTTCTTGCTCCATCTCCTGCTGCCTGTTCCTGCCCCACTTCCTGCTGCCTTTTCTTCTCTGGCCTCCTGCTGCCTGCTCCTGCCCTGCCTCAAAATGCCTGTTCTTGCCCTGCCTTCTGCTGCTTGTACTTGCCCTTCTGCCTGCTGCCTGTACTTGCCCCATCACCTTCCGTCTGTTCTTGCCCCACTTCCTGCTGCCTGTTCTTACCCCATGTGGTGCTGCCTGTTCTTGCCCCATCTGCCTGTTTTTGCTTCACCTCCTGCTGCCCTGCCTCCTGAGGCCTGTTCTTATGCCATTTTGTGCTGCCTGTTCTCCCCCGCCTTGTGCTGCTTGTTCTTATACCACCTTTCTTACCTGTTGTTGGTACCTGTACTTGCCCTGCCACCTGCTGCCTGTTCTTGCCCCACCTGCCTGTTTTTGCTCTGCTTTCTGCTGCCTGTTCTTGCCCCGTCTCCTGCTGCCTGTTCTTACCCCGCCTTCTGCTGCCTGATCTTACCCTGCCTCCTGCTGCCTGTTCTCACCCCGCGTCCTGCTGCCTGTTCTTACCCCACCTCATGCTGCCTGATCTTACCCTGCCTCATGCTGCCTGGTCCTGCCCTGCCTCCTTCTGCCTGTTTTTTACACCACATTGTGCTGCCTGTTCTTACCCTGCCTCCTGCTGCCTGTTCTTGCCCCACCTTGTGCTGCCTGTTCATACCCCACCTCCTGCTGCCTGTTCCTACCCTGCCTCCTGCTGCCTGTTCTTGCCCCACCTTGTGCTGCCTGTTCATACCCCACCTCCTGCTGCCTGTTTTTACCCTGCCTCCTGCTGCCTATTCTTACCCCGCCTCCCTTCCACCTGTTCTTGCTCCATCTCCTGCTGCCTGTTCTTGCCCCACTTCCTGCTGCCTTTTCTTCTCTGGCCTCCTGCTGCCTGCTCCTGCCCTGCCTCAAAATGCCTGTTCTTGCCCTGCCTTCTGCTGCTTGTACTTGCCCTTCTGCCTGCTGCCTGTACTTGCCCCATCACCTTCCGTCTGTTCTTGCCCCACTTCCTGCTGCCTGTTCTTACCCCATGTGGTGCTGCCTGTTCTTGCCCCATCTGCCTGTTTTTGCTTCACCTCCTGCTGCCCTGCCTCCTGAGGCCTGTTCTTATGCCATTTTGTGCTGCCTGTTCTCCCCCGCCTTGTGCTGCTTGTTCTTATACCACCTTTCTTACCTGTTGTTGGTACCTGTACTGGCCCTGCCACCTGCTGCCTGTTCTTGCCCCACCTGCCTGTTTTTGCTCTGCTTTCTGCTGCCTGTTTTTGCCCCGCTTCCTGCTGCCTGTTCTTGCCTGGCCTCGTCCTGCATCTTCTTGCTCCGCCTCTTGCTGCTTGTTCTTACCCCGCCTTCTGCTGCCTGTACTGGCTCTGCTTCCTGCTGCATGTTCTTGCCATGTCTCCTGCTGCCTGTACATGCTCCGCCTTCCGCTGCCTGTTTTTTGCCCCGCTTCCTGCTGCCTGTACATGCTCTGCCTCTGTTGCCAGTTCTTACCCCACCTCATGCTGTCTGTTCTTGCCCCACCTTGTGCTGCCTGTTCTTGCCCCTGCTAGACCTGCTGTGGGACCTCTTGCCACCATGATGGTTTAATCTGCTCTGCAATGCACAAATCCACTCTCCACAGAAGGTAAGTAGATTACAGTCAGAAAAAAAAAGGCAGTGAAAGAAGAAAAATAAAGGTACAAGCAAACGGAGCACGCATTGTGCTGCCAATCTAGAGGGTCAGATGGGGTGTTCAGGGTCAGGTGAGGATCTTGGGGCAGGTTAGGCACTGTGTCTTGAGCATGACCCTCAGGCCAGGTGGATATTGGAAGTAGAGGGATTGTGTCTTGGTGTTCAGGGGAAGATGTCTCAGTGACTCACAGCTAGTATACAATATACTTTAGGAATAAGTTCATGATATCATATCCGCATGTGACCTGTTGGTATAAAGTTCTGTGTCTCTGTGATGCTGAATCTAATTGCAACTGAGCGAAATGTGTTTAAAGTTATTTCAAAATTACTTTGATTTAGCCCAGGCATGCACGTAACCTCTGATTGTAATATAGGTAGAGACAAGGTGGTCTGGGAAAAGTCTATAGATCCTTCAGTTCTACATTACACACACCTTATCCTTCTGTTATGGGAGCTAACATAACTATCGCAATACTCATCATCTACAAGAGATCGTAGGAGCACCCCACTTCCAGCTGTCTGTTCTTACCCTGCTTCCTGCTGCCTTTTGTGCTCCAGCCCCCTGCTGCCTGCTCCTGGGTGAATTGATAAAAAAGAAATGACTTGCAGAGCCCAGATATCAGATCTCTGATAGCTATGTAAGATACTAGAATGTATTGCACAGGTATACGGCTGGGCTGGAATTTGATTTGAATTCAAATGTGAAAACCATCAGTGTGTGGATATCCTGATCACCTGGATAAATAGCATGATGCATTGAAGCTTTCTAACAGACAGGAATCAATTTCACATCAATCTTAAAAACTGGGATGCAAGCAACAAGTAATTCAAACAATGCTGGACTGATTGCTTGCTAGGTCCAACAATCTTGTTAGATAAATGGATTCCATGTGAGAAAAAAATAAATAACTTACCCAAACGCCTGTTCCAATGAAAGGAAGTGAAATAATTGAGAAAACTCACAAAGTGCCGAGCATGCAGGTGTTTTGCTGTTTTAGCTGTTCTCATGAAATTCAAAGGCATCGCTCTGTTGAAATTGTATCATAAATTTCAAAATTAAAATTGATCTGGCTTTTTTAATTTTAGTTAAGAATCTGTCCCTTTCATTTCTACATCTCTTCAATGATATTTCTCAGAGAAACCACTGCAAGTGGAGCAATTTATCAGTTCCAAAATGTGAAAGTAAAGTGGCACTTCTTTTACTTGTTTCCCTTCCTCTCCCAAGGTAAAAAAAAATTCTTGCCTGGATATACTGTCCCAACGGCTCTGTAATTGCATGTCCTCAGGCATTCGTCACAAGAACAGAGAGAATGAATATTATTCTGTCACAGAAGGATCTCAGTTGACTTGAAGTCATTTCTTGTTCGGAACCACTGGGATGCATTTTCCAGCACTGAGTTAAAATCAAGAACAGGAGCTCCTGCTCATTTCTTCCTCATCCCTGCTCCACCCGTTCCCAACATCATTGAACTCTGGAAAGCTGACACCAATTATGGCTCTTCAGCTATTGCTTCAACTCGGTGTAATCCATGGACAGGATGTGTGAAATTCCTGAAAGGCAAATCTCATTATGCAGTTCTGATGCAGGGAACAATGAAAAGGCGATTTCTAAAATGATCTGAACTCTTCATAATGAGATATCTGCCTTGTAAGTTCTCCAAAGTACACAGTATGATAAACAATATGGTATATTAATGTCGCAGATTAAATTTATTTTACTTCTGTTTCCATCTGTTGATGGTTGTCCTGTCAGATCACAGTTAGCAACGTTCCATGTGGTACTAATACTCTGGATAGTATTTAGTGCGAGTGATGTGGCCTTGTGAACTGGAGCACTGGTAAGAGCGACACATCAACTCTTTCCTGGAAAGCCTGCCAAATCAAGAGCCAACCAGGTAGGCATTTCTAAGAATCAAGGACCTGGTGGAGTGGAGTCGAGTTCGGAGTAGTAGAAATCCAAACACCCCTCCACCTCCCATGCAGTCAGACTATCAAAGGTGACCTGTCGTACATTGTTGAGTGGTGCCTCTGGGAGGGGTATTGGTAGCTGCCAGGAATGAGCTCAACATGGTCCTAGATTGCTGAGGAACCCAGGCCATGGATGACAAATGGCTAAACAGGAGTCATGGTGTTGAAGTTAGCAGCCAGCAGTGGGAAGTGGCTTCCCTGTGAGCTACTCCTTCCTGGTGCCAGATCCTTCAGTCACGCACAAAGTCCCTTTGCACATGTCCTTCCAACCTTTTCCAGAAACTTGCAAGGAACCTCAGCAGAGAAGCCTTAAAATGGGTGTTTATTGCCATTAGCAATCCTTTGCAGCCTGGACTGAATCAGGGTGGAGATCAGTAACCAGCATTGTCTCCACTCGTCACCACCATGCCCACAGGAAACATGGTAAGGGAAGGATATTGAATACCAGTTAATGTAATCTCCACCCCAATGGTTTAGCTATCAGATTGTAACCACTGATTTGCGGAGTAAGGATCAATAGTTGAAGTGGGCTGGAAGATATCCATTTGTAACAGGCAGCCGGTTCACACGTCTACACAACACTGCTGCATTGTTCAGCTCATTACATCATTGAGAAAAACATTACTCAGGACCCAGGACATCATCTGATGTAATACAACACAGGAACACTCATCAGAACTATAAAGCACCAAAGGTTGCATCTCGGTTAAGTGTCAAGAGACTGTCGAGTGAGGATCTCTGACGATGTCGCTGCTGAGGATTGCAGAGCGTATCTGGATTCTGCTGGTTTATGTGTTTTCTCCTGTTTGCACACTTGGAACCCACACTAGCATTCTATTCTGTTCAAGTTATATTTTTGATTAATCTGGCTGAAATACGCTTTCTTATGTTGTAAGTAAAATTATATGTATTGTGCCTTCATCAGAACAATTCATTATTCAACTAATTGACACAGATAGGTAGGCGATTGAATAAAGAATGACCAGTGTTATGACAATGGATCAGAACACCAAAGCACTATGGGAATGCATTAACTTTTAACACCAAAATTTGACTTTTAATAAAGAGATTTTTCTTGAATTCACTTCAAATTCCTAATCTGTGTGTATAAATGTTGCATTATTATGTAGTACTGTTTAGTATCTGATAAACTCAATCTTTTATCGACTCAAGAAAACTTGGTTAAATTGATTCCTTTTTAAAACTGAATTCACTTGGTCTGTGGGAGAGCCATTGACAAGGGAGGGTTTTTTTTTCAAATTAAGCTTGTTGTGGCAACCAAGGTGGGTGGGTGAATAAAAAAGGGGCGTCAGTTCACCTCTCTGCACCCAGAAGCTGAGCACTTTGGGATATGTGTGTGACAACTTGGGGTAAACCAGTTTGTGGTCATTATACTGGTTGTGGATGAGTTCTGTTTCCACCGTGACAAATGCTTTTGAACCTCAAGACTGAATTGCAGCCATTTATTCATTCCTATCTGTATGGTCAAATGGACATAACCCACCAAATTAGAACTTGGTGTCTTCATCATTTCACATTTTGGGTGCAGGCTACTTTCAGTCT
This sequence comes from Hemiscyllium ocellatum, assembly GCF_020745735.1. Classification (NCBI taxonomy): domain Eukaryota; kingdom Metazoa; phylum Chordata; class Chondrichthyes; order Orectolobiformes; family Hemiscylliidae; genus Hemiscyllium; species Hemiscyllium ocellatum. The sequence continues at coordinate 28,870,713 of NC_083429.1, read as the reverse complement.
TATTGCTGGAAATCTGAAATCACTTCCCATTACCAGACAAATTATTTGACCACTTTCATTTTCTTGCATTGGGTTAACTTGTAAAGATATTCCTCCTTTCATTTTCAAAATCATGCTAAAAACCCACTTCGTTATGCTTCTGTTCAACTCCACTAACCCCATTCCAACATATTTGAAAGCTTGTTGTAATGATTGAGATGTCCTGATGCTCTAAGAGTGCTGTATAAATGAAAATTAATATTCTAATTTATAAGTCATCCAGATATTTTATATTAACAGCCTTAATACTGTCAGATATTAAGCGCCAATCAGTTTAGACTGGAATTGGCCTCAGTCTCCAATGTGGAATGATTGCATGCCAACACATTCCAACATCTGTTCAACTAATCAGTAATATTTCAAAAACCGTTCTCTCAGCATCACTCAATCTCTCATACATTATGATGAGTATTTAATACTAAAACCAGAAAGTGTAACCAGACATTTTTCACATGACCACAACTTCAAAAATACTTAAATGTCAGCATAGTGACTTGAAATGATCTGTGAAAATCACTGTATCAATGTCAGTTCCTGCTTCTTTACATTAAATAATTTGAAATTTCAAAATGAAATTAACAGAATCTTAACAACTTGTGTCAAAATAGTTTGCTGAAAATGAGTTGCTGGAAAAGCGCAGCTGGTCAGGCAGCATACAAAGACCAGGAGAATCGACGTTTCGAGAAGAAGGGCTCATGCCCGAAACGTCGATTCTCCTGCTCTTTGGATGCTGCCTGACCTGCTGCGCTTTTCCAGCAACACATTTTCAGCTCTGATCTCCAGCATCTGCAGTCCTCACTTTCTCCTCAAAATAGTTTGCTCAGAGATGATGCACTTTGTTGGAGGAGATTACACCGTGACAGGAACTTCAGTACTTCCTCCATCTGTCTTGCCTACTCAGTTGTCTTAAGTGAATATCTGTTACTGTTGGTTACAGAATTACTCAATATCTGCTCTTAAAATTTTAGCCACGGTTGTTCTCGCTTTCTCTGCAATTATTCTGTTTAATGAGCAAAACTGAGACAATTTGACATTACTAGGATTAAAAATCAATTAACCTTATGAAGAATTAGTCAGAAGACCAAATGACCTCATAATTCCTGTACCTTAACTCTTCCAAGAACTATCTGCACATATTCTTTCTACATCAAAATTTGCCAAGAACTGGGTTCCTTGAACCATTTTAGATCAACTGATGCAAATTGTAGGAACATTTCCGTTACTTACCATTTGCCGGGATAATGAAAATTACTGAATGCATGAGTTTACTTCTCATTGTCATAATTGTTGAACAAGAAGACTCTGTATGAAATTATTAATTAACATTTCATTATTAACAATTAGCAGTCAATTACAAAGAACCAGCAAGAATACACAATCTATTTAGACAGATATTTCTGACTGACAGAATTAAGATTAGTAATTATACAGGCAGTTCAGGTTTATGAACAGCTGAGCATTAGCTAATGTCAATATACTACAAGATTAACTCAGAAAGGTTAGTTTAGATGGGATTTTTTGAATATCTGACACCTTAAAAGATTTGACTGGCTAATGCATTTGGTATATTAAAAGTCTCAGTCCATTGTTGATGAGATTTCTAGAGCTTATGCAACCTGCCTCCCATAGGAAGCTCAGATCTGCATCTAAGATGTTCAGAGGATGAAATGTGGCTCCTGTGTATTGGGTTTTGTTTTCTACATTCTTTGAGATATGGTGTATCTTCTGCTTTCAAGAATCTGACTCTCTCATAAATGCATTGAATTATTTGCCCTTCTCTGATGAGCACTGTTCTTATGTCTGAACTCTTTCTTCAAAGCTATGCGTCACCTTTCAAGATATTTCTGTCTGTCGTCTCCATTCTCTTTCTCTATGACCTGATTTTTTTTCTGCAAATAAGCATCGACTGTTAATGCTTTCACTCTCAAAGTGAACGCCTTGATATACTTTCAATGAATCAGTACAATGCAGCTTTTTGCAAAGTATCATTTATTTGGTGACAATACACGAAGCAAACAAATGTTTTGTACTGACAGATGAGCAAATTTTAATTACTTGTGAAAGCCACATCCAACCTTTGGTTGCCAAACATCTTTTATATTAATTTTAACAACTGGTAAGATAATGCAGATCGTGACAAATGCTGTAGTTTTCCATTTAGTAAGCATTTTTTTTAGCTTTGACTGTTCTTAAATAATTACTGTTACAGCACAGGGATAGGATGCCACAATAAATCAATCATGTTTTCATTGGATTTACAATGAAACTGAAATATTTGATTATCCTCAAAATTGCTTAATTGTTTCTAACCAAACTGTACACATAACCGACGTTGTGCACGAAATTTATAACTTTGACAAAAGTATGCAATTTATCTTTCTCGGTGCCTCAGTCAATGCTAGGTGAAACATCCAGTTTCATTTCTTTGAGACTTTGTAATGATTGGTACAACTGATTGGCTTGCTAGGCTATTTCAGAGGACAATGTGGGTCTGGAATCACATGTGGACCAGACCAGGTGAGGACGGCAGATTTCCTTCCCCGAAAGGGCATTAGTGAGCCAGATAGTTTTTTTCTGACAATCAGCAATGGTTTCGTGGTCATCAGTAGATTCTATTTTGTTGATTTGAAATTCCATCATTTGCTGTGGCAGGATTTGAACCTGGATCCCCAGCATGTTAGCTCAGTTTCTGCATTACAGTATAGCAATAATACCACTAGGCCATTACCTCTAAGGAGAATATTACTTAGATTACTTACAGTGTGGAAACAGGCCCTTCAGCCTAACAAGTCTACACTGACCCACCAAAGCGCAACCCCACCCAGACCCCTACATTTATCCCTTCACCTAACACTACGGGTAATTTAGCATGGCCAATTCACCTGACCTGCACATCTTTGGACTGTGGGAGGAAACCAGAGCACCCGGAGGAAACCCATGCAGACACAGGGAGAATGTGCAAAGTCCACACAGTCAGTCGCCTGAGGGGGGAATTGAACCCGGGTCTCTACTGTTGCATTCATTACCACCTCTATGTTCAATTTATTCAACATTTTTAACAGGATTAATTTGTTTAATTAACTTGTTTACGTGCATAGTCGCTACCAGCTGCTGCATTAGGTATTAGATTAGATTTGGGGATCTAACACAATCTGCTGTTGATATCTTAATACAAATTCATCTTAACCAACAAACTGTCACACAGCCACTTCTCCCAAGGTATTATGCACAAGCGTAGACAATGCAAAGCAGACTAGCACTTGGGACAAGAGACATGTAAATCTACTGAAGATGAAGTTGGAGACAGTTTTGTCAATTATTTTGAAAGGGGCAGAAATGATGAACTTTGGAAAAGGAAATTCCAAAGTGTACAAGTGAAATAGCTTTGTTGAAGATGTGAATTCAGAGGTAGCATGAGGGAAGGTACAAAGGGAGGGCACGTATGGTCATGGACTGATTCATAAACACAAATGAGAATTTTCAAATCAATAGATAGAGTGAGAAGCTTACTGAACATTGTTGATAACAAAGCAGCCTGCCACAATTTGAATCTTATCCAATTTTGAACCACAGGTCATCGATCCAAAATACTAACCCTGCTCCTCTCTCCACGAATGCAATCTGGCCTACTGAGTGATTCCAGCATTTTCATTTTTCAAAACAATATTTACAAAACAAATAATTTACTGCCAGCAAATGAATGAGGTTCTGGAAAATCATTTTTAAAGAAAACTTGCAGAAACTTGAAAAAGAATGTGCAAATCAGAAGTGGTTAAAAATAACTATTTCATAGCTGCATGAAGATGTTTCAAAATGTCAACTTTTTTTAAAAAAGTTTAATTTATCAAATGAATCTAACGCTACTATGATCTTGTTGACAATGTTGCCCCCGATGCGGTCTCCTCTACATTGGGGAGACTGGACGCCTCCTAACAGAGTGCTTTAGGGAACATCTCCAGGACACCCGCACCAATCAACCACACCGCCCTGTGGCCCAACATTTCAACTCCCCCTCCCACTCTGCCAAGGACATGGAAGTCCTGAGCCTCCTTCACCACCACTCCCTCACCACCAGATGCCTGGAGGAAGAATGTCTCATTTTCCACCTCAGAACACTTGACCCCCAGGGCATCAATGTGGACTTCAACAGTTTCCTCATTTCCCCTTCCCCCACCTCACCCTAGTTCCAAACTTCCAGCTCAGCACTGTCCTCATGACTTGTCCTACCTGCCTATCTTCTTTTCCACCTATCCACTCCACCCTCCTCCTTGAACTATCACCTTCATCCCCACCCCCACTCACCTATTGTACTCTATGCTACTTTCTCCCCACCCCCACCCTCCTCTAGCTTATCTCTCCACCCTTCAGGCTCTCTGCCTTTATTCCTGATAAAGGGTTTTTGCCCGAAACATCGATTTTACTGCTCCTTGGATGCTGCTTGAACTGCTGTGCTCTTCCAGTACCACTAATCCAGACTGAAACAAAGTTAAAGTCCACAGAAATTGAGGGCTGTCGTAACTATAGGACTGATACACTGGAGGGCAGCATATACACAGCTACATGAAGCTTTGTCTTAGTCAGTCCATCCTCCAGCAGCAATGTGAATGCTTGCTTTTAAACAAACGTACTGCTTGTAAACACACTTAACTAGCACATTGAGACGATGCACACATTTGTATGAATTCATCACACATAATTCATTGTGTAAGCATTATGCAACGTTTCAATAATTCAGTTATGTCACTTGGAGTTTTACAGAAACTGACAACTCTCTTGTCTTGTAAAATTAGCCTCCTTTCAAATATGAGAGAGGCTTGCACTGATGTAATGCATGTTATGACCACAGGATGTCTCAAGCACTTAACAGCCAATGAGCTACTTTTCAAAGTGTAGTCACTGTGTGTTGTTGGAAACACAGTAAGACCACACAAGCATCAATATGATAACAATCAGATAATCCTTTCTAATGATGGTGAATGAGGGACAAATGTTGGCCACAACATCCAGCATTCAGCATGTATTCCAGGCGAAGAAGCTTTGGATGTGGTCTCCTCTACATTGGGGAAACAAAGTGCAGACTGGGTGACCGCGTCACAGAACACTTATGTCTATCCATAAAATAAAAATGACTCTGCGCTTCTTGTTGCTTGCCATTTCAACATCCCACCTTCCTCCCTGGCCAACATCTCTGTCTCAGGCTTGCTGCAGTGGTCTAGGGAAGCTCAGTGCAAGCTGGAATTACAGCATCTAATTTTCCACTTGGGAACCCTGTAGCCTTCTAGACTCAATATCAAGTTCAATAATTATAGGACCTGAGCACCTTTCCCCATGCTTTCCCCCATCTCCACAGACCAGACCTTGACCTCACATCAGCTGCTACCACACACTCCCCATTGTCAGCCACTAATAGTCCCCATTAGCAGCTATTCATTCCCCCAGATTGACCTTTGACCACTTCTTTGCCGATCCAACTGTTTTTTCTCTCTCTTTGGGCTCGATCTCCACCGATCATTTATTCCACCTCTTTATCCCACACCACCGTTGAAAATCATATTATTGTGTTGATTCCTCTCCAAAACCACAGTCCTAACAGACTTGGCTAAACTATGTTATCTGGCATTCAATTAATGACCAAAATACTCCCAGGCCGTGTCCTTCAGATAAAAAAGGTTCCTCTGTATTCTTCTTCTGTGCAAGCCTCACATTTGAGCAGACTCCTAATGCCCAGTCTTTCAAAGAACAAAGAAAATTATCGCACAGGAACAGGCACTTCGACCCTCCATGTCTGCGCTGATCCAGATCCTTGATCTAAACCTGTCACCTATTTTCTAAGGATCTGTATCCCTCTGCTCCCTGCCCATTCATGTATTTGCCGAGATACATCTTAAATGACACTATCATGCCCGTCTCTACCACCTCCACTGGCAATGCATTCTAAGTACCCACCACCCTTTGCGTAAAGAACTTTCCACACATATCTCCCTTAAACTTTTCCCCTCTCACCTTGAACTTGTGACCCTTAGTAATTGAGTCCCCCACTCTGGGAAAAAGCGTCTTGCTATCCACCCTGTCTATACCTCTCATGATTTTGCTGACTTCAATCAGGCCGCCCCACCTCCCCACCGCACCCCCCCAACTTCTGTCTTTCTAATGGAAATAATCGTAATCTACTCAACCTCTCTTCATATGATAGAAAATTCTTTGTGTACCTCCTCTGCACCCTCTCCAAAGCATCCACATCCTTTTGGTAATATGGCAACCAGAAGTGTTTGTAGTACTCCAAATGTGGCCGAAACCAAAGTCCTATACAACTGTAACATGTCCTGCCAACTCTTGTGCTCAATACTCCATCCAATGCAGGAAAGCATGCTGTACGTCTTCTTGACTACTTTATTGACCTTCATTGCCACCTTGGACCTGAGCACACAGATCTCACTGTATATCAATCTTCTCCAGGGCTTTTCCATTTACAGTATATTTCATTATCGAATCGGATCTTCGAAAATGCATCACCTCGCATTTGTCCGGATTGAACTGCATCTACCATTTCTCTGCCTAACTCACCAATCGATCTATATTCTGCTGCATTCTCTGACAGTCCTCTTCACTATCTGCTACCCCACCAATCCAAAGATAAATAGTCCTTTTGACTCAATTACTGGGGAAACCAGGTTCAAATCAATGTAGTCCCAGATACTTTTGGGTATGGTTTTGGGAAACAACAGTGAGAAAATGGAGACTGAATACGTTTAGACTCTATGAATATCATCCTTTAATTTTCACATCGAGAAAAAAGAAACATATTATTATGGTCGTGTTACCATCAAAGTAAAGTGACAGAGTTTAATGAATATCCAGTTGTACATTTGCAAATGCTGTGATTACACTGAAACTCAGTAATTGTGTGTTATTGTTCAAATAGAAAGTTTGACATTGTGCCCTTGGTTAAGTGGCCTTACCGAGATCTAAGCTTGTTTTAAGATCCAAATAACCCGTGAGAAATCACCATCAGATGCAGTAGAGTTGAATAGCTCACTCCGTAATACTTGTTCCTTGAGCCCTCTTTCACATCTCTTTAGTTTCTTTCCTATATAAAATATTTTCTCACTGCAGGATTGGGCACAGACATTGAAAATGACTGATATTCTTCTTGCTGTTCACAATTAGAAACTCATTAGCTTTAATTAGCTTCATTTGCAAGCTCTGAAGCAGACTGTGTATTTGTTCTAGCAGTTATTTTGTGTAATTGCTTTTATACAGAATAAAAGAATTGAACACCAACATTCAAGTCCATTAATGTATTCAATTCCCTTATTTGAAAAGCAATTCCTTCGCAGCGTAATACTGTACGAAGACTAAGATAATAGACAAACAGAATAGAGGTAACTCTGTCATTAAGGTTCTTGTTCATACTAGTTTCTTTTCCTGAAAGACACATTTCCAGACCTGGAAATAGAAATGCAACTAAAACATAATATGAGCTTCCAGAAAATCAAGGTTGATTCAAAACTTGTATTCTTGTATTCAAATATCAACCTGGCTGAGTGTTAGAATCAGGCCATGCTTACAAGTCTAATTCCAAAACTTAAAGTAATAAACTCTGATGACATTCCAATACTATACAGAGGCAATGTTAGATTACCAGAAGTCTTGTTCTGTAAGGAAATTGAGCGAGTTGTTCCTGCAATTCAAGAAAGTATAGAACAGCAAGAGCCCTCATTCTTCATTGTCTAGACCAACAAGTCGCCTTGAGCTATGCCATCCAAACAGAATGTGTCAATTCACGATTGTTAATGAGACCTTGACGTGAAAAGACTAGTTACTGAAATATGATGAGGCAGGGTATAGTTGGATGACATTGTGTTCTTCCTTTTTTTAATTTCAAGGAACTCACTGAATAACCACAGTCCATGTATCACTGTGACATGATGCACCTGTATGTTTAAAAGGGCACATCTTAAACTTGTCAATCAGTACTCTAGAAAGGATGTGACTCTAATCTACACAGCCTACCAGTTAAACCTCTACATGTATGGTCTTATCATTACATAAAAAATTCACATTATTGTTTTATAAATCCTTGTTATATGGCAGATAGGTTCACAACAAATGGAAGAATATAAAATATGCTACTCTTTATGTGATTAGTCATTTTTATGTTGGCTTAGGGTAATTACTGTTGCTGGATGTACCAACTGATGGCCATTGCAATGAAATTCAATGTTAGAGTCACCTAACTTTCTAATGGGACTAACGAGATACAATCAAAATTATTCCCAGCCCAGTGACAGTGTGGCCAATCTCACCACAGTAACTGCTGTTTAGGCGTGACCAGGTCATATTGCATACACCAGGGACTTGCTTAGTTTGCTCGGTAATAAACTACACTGTTAAATCACCCTAGTGATCCATTCTGAAGGTGCATTCTAATATCTGTAGTTTAGTTTTTTTCTCATATGGCAAAGTATGTCTGAATAACATTGCATTTGTACTTTAACATGAGGATACCTGCATCAATCTTCCAGTGTGACTAACTTTTTTGGTTCAAGTCCCATTCAGTACAAAAAAAAACGTCAAGGCTAATGTTCCAGTGATTTCCTGAAAAAATCAGCAATGATCAGATAATTTGTTCTAGTGATGTGACTAGTATTATAAATATTGGCCAGCACATTGGGAGGAACCTTTTAATTCGAGTCATATGATTTTTTTACATCCACTTGGTAGAGAAGCTGAGGTGTTGGGTTGATTTCCCATCTTCTGAATAACACTTTTCCAAGTGCATTGCTTTCTGATTACATTCCAGGCATGCTGTGTCTTGTCTCCAAGTACTTACAACAAAAATTAAAGGTACCACCCATCGCCACCTTCCTCAGGCTAAACTCCCTCATTAGTTCAAAAGTCACGGAATAATGGACAGCAAAAGTAATACAAACACACCTCCAAAATCCAGCAACAGGAATAGTTATACTTGTGAAGTACACAAGGATAAATAATTATAATTGAGAATTGAGCGTCCTTAGTTATTTCTTTAAGTGTCAGCATAAGTTACATACACCAGTGAGCAGTGTTTTCTCAAATGCAAGTTGTATATGTGTTTTATGGTCAAATAAATAATACCAAAGAGAGCATTCATCATCGCTCTGTCATTAAGGTTCTTGTTCATAATTTGGCATATGAGAAAAACAATTTCCAATTACAAAAGACCGAGACAAAATGGTGGCATGGTGGCTAGTACGGCTATGTCACAGTACCAAGGACCAGGTAACTGTGTGGAATGTGCACATTCTCCTTGTGTTTATGTGGGTTTCTGCCAGGTGTTCTGGTTTCCTCCCACAATCAAAAGCTAGAGTCATAATGGATTAGCCATGGTAAATGTGGGGCTATGGAGATGTGGGGAGTGGTGTGGGTCTGGGTAGGATGCTCTTCAGAAGGTTGGAGCAGACTTAGTCAGAGAGTCGTAGAGATTTACAGCATGAAACCAGGTCATTCTGCCAACTGTCGATGTCTCCCCGTTTTCATAATTAATCGTGTTTTAATTGACTGCATTTGGTCCTATCCCATCCATATATCTGTCCAAATGTTTCTTTAATGATAAAAATGTAGTTGTTGGGCAGTCTGTTTCAGACACTCACCACCCTCTGTGTGAAAAATTTGTCCCTTTGGACCCTTTTGTATCTCTCTCCTCTCACCCTAAACCTATACCTTCTAGTGTTAGACTCCCCTACCATACAGAAAAGCTGTTAGGTAATTACCTGAATAGTTTCAGTCTCCTAAACGCCAGTGGAAAAAAGGTCCAACCCATCCAGCCTGTCCTTCTAACTCAAACTTTCCAATTGGGGGGTGTGGGGGTGGGGGGTGGAATCCTATTAAATATTTTCTGCACTCTTTATTGTTTAATAATATCCTTTCTATAGTAGGGTAACTGTAACTGCACACAGTATGTGGCCTCACCAACATCTTATACAGCTGCAACAAGATGTCCCGACTCCTGCACTCTGATCTGACTGATGAAAGCAAGCACACTGAAAGCCTTTTTCACCATCCTGTCTACCTGTGACTCCACTTTCAAGGAACTATGAACCTATACCCCAAGATCTACTTTTATGACATTTCCCAGGGCCCTACCATTGACCGTGTACATCCTGCCCTGGTTTGACGTACCAAAATGCAATATCTTGCATTTATCTATACTAACCTCCATCTATCATTCTTCATCCACTGGCCCAGTTGATCAAGATCTCAGTACATTTCCAGATAACCTTCTTCACTGTCCCATATACCAATGTTGGCATCATCCACAAATATATTAACCATACCTTCTAAATTCTCATCCAAATCATTTATATAAATTACAGATAACTGTAGACCCTGCATGATTCCCGTGGCATATCGCTGTTGAAAAACAATCCTCTACCACCACCCTCTGTTCTTACTTTCTCTACCACTCTCTGTCATCTATCTTTAAGCTAATTTTGTATCCAATTGGCTCACTCACCCTGCATCCCATGAGATTTAACTTTACTCAACAACCCAGCATGCAGTACCTTGTCAAAAGCCTTGTTAAAGTCCATGTCGACAACATCTACCTCACTGCCCTCATCTATTTTCTTGGTTACCCCTTCAAAAGACTCCACCAATTTCATGAAGTATGATTTGCTTTATCCAAAGCCATGCTGATTTTCCCAAATGAGTCCTTGCCTCTCCAAATGCCTGGGAGTTTCTATATCTCAGAAACCCCACTAACAACTTGCTTGATGGGCCAAATAGCCTCTAAATGTACAGTAGGGATTCCATAATTCTATAACTAACATCTCCCATCTGCCTCTTCATCATAACTTGTATAACAATGTCTATCTTTTTAAATCTAACTTACACCTCATTGCTACCTTACAAAAACCTACATCCTGTTAAAGACAAGATCATCTTTGCATCAGGCAACCAAGGACAATAGACCAAACAGGTTGTGCAAAACCCTACTAAGAAAAAAAGGATGGTGGCAACAAATCTACAAGATGATTCACATCAGCAGTGGTGAAGACTCATTTCATAAGAAATAATAAGCTATGTTCAGGGAGACCTGTAAAAGGATGAGTGAAGCAATTAAGTCAGCTATAAATACTCGCCTCAATCTGGTTTTCATCATTTAAGAATGGATATGAAAAAGAGCACCACTGTCTGAAGGTAAACAAATAAATTTTAAAAATACGCATTGAGCCAGTTAACAGTTGAACAAGGATAGTAATCTCATTCTGTTAATCTAGTTTTGAGGTGGCCTGATTAGCTTATTCCAGCATTTGTCTTTATTTTGAAGGGAATATCTGAAATAGAGAAAGAAACAAAAAGGTGAGATCAGGATGATGTGCTTAATCTTGAAATATTCTAGCAAAAGGCCAGTAAGAATGATGTTCCTCTGGGCAACATAACTTCATGCCTTTAATCCTGTTGTCTGAGATCTTGGCTGCTTCAAGGCCATTAATCCGTATACTCTCAGCACTGTCCAGATGCTACTTGATTTACATGGGGAAACACATATTAATTACATGGATGAAACCTCATTACTACACATCAAACAGGCTCACAAGAATGATACTGGGGCGAAATGTTAAGTTTGCAGACAGATTTCACGAAATAGCATGGAAGAGTGGTGGGTGAACCCATTCAGATATTTAATCTATGTCAAGGAGTTGATCAGGTTTAAAAGGAAAAATATTTCCTCTGGAGGTGGGAGTTCAGAACAAGCAAATATCTTAAAATTACAATGGGTCTGATCAGTGGAGATGTCAGAATGCACATCTTCTCACTGAGAATAGTGGAAATCTGGAACTTTTAGCCCCACATGCGACTGAGCCTGTTTCAGTGGAAAGGTTCAGAAGTGAGATTTGATTTTAGTTAGGCATGGGTAATGGAATTAAACCAGATAAATTCAGTTTGGACACAGTTCAGCCATGAAATAATTAAATGCTGGTTCAAGGGATTGAATGACCTACACTTGATCCTATATTGACCCTGCCTGTGAGATCATTCCATCACCAGAACATCACATCCCCAAACTGTAATTATAAAAACGCTTCCACTTTTCCTAACTATCCTTCCCATCAGTGATCCATGGCAGTTGGATATTCTTAGGTTTAAATGTTCACCAATGCGTCTCAGTCTATTTTCCCACTCTCCTTTCTTGTCCCTTCCCATCACCATTGACACAAACATTGCACCAAAACTTAATGCATTTCATTGCAGCTTTTGGGTCATGAGTGATGTTGGCAGAGGCACAATAACATCAGGTTCCTTTCAAAGTAAGTGTCCTATAATGTGTCTCTTCCCCTCTTATTACTCACTCGCACTTACTGCTAGTAATCCCACCGAAAGGTTTTTCTCTTGTGTTATTAAGCTCATTAAAGCGTGACCTTTGCTATCTTGCATCTGGCAACACATCAGCAGGAACTAACAGGGATGGGTGCACTCATTTATCCCTCGTTAACAGTGCCATCGCCAATGGGTATGCACACAAGGTCATTTTGTCACTGCACAAATGGCAAATAAAGAGACAAAAGTGGCTGAGTCCCAGCTGTGGAGGAGAGAGAAAGCCTCCCATTAAATCCTATACATAATCAACATGCCACCAAACCATAATCGTGAGCATAAAGGGGAAAACAGAACCTTTCTGCCACACTTATTTAAATGCAAAATACTTTTCCTTTGCACTGCTATTCATCGTTGTTTGATGTGCTTTTTAAATTGTTGAAGAAAGCACAGCAAAGGTAGGAAAATAGCCATCAGAGCGACAAGGTGACAAAATTCTGTTTTAAACTGAAACAGGCACTGCTAACGAGAAGCATGACCTCACCTTACAGACAGAAACAACAGAAGCTCGGTTTCTCATTGCAAGCACGCATTCCTCCTTCCTAATAGTTCCGTCTTTAGTCACAAGATGGTACTGTTAACAGAGGAGGAATGATACATGGACACAGAGACTGCTAAGCAGTGGACATTTTCAGTGAATGTTCAGAACTATTAAGGCAGATATTTCCACTTATTTAAATAATTTATTGACCTGTTTCTCTTTCTTTAAAGCCCTGGTTTGAATTTTTGAAATAAACTCAGGAATGCAAGCTGTCTCAGTATTTAATATGCCAATCCTGGATCAAAGAAGAAAGCATAATAAGAAACAAGAATAGATCTAGATTATTTAATATGTTTATAGATGTGGCGAAAATATTTACTGAGAAGTATAAATACGATATTGCATATTTTTTTCTTTTCTGTAATGGTCATATATTTTATTAAATCTTTAGGAATTAAAATGACAGATGTTTGGAGCGTCAATTTGAGGTTATTTGTTTTTTTTCTGAAGCATGTCATGTCACAAAACCGGAGTGACTAAAGCATCAGCTAGCTCAAGGTTCAAGAACTAAAGCAAGACTGCAACAATGCACAGACCCAAATAAATCATGAGGAGTTCTGCATTACCCTATTATTCTGTGGCACAAAGAGAAAATTAGAGCTAATGCTTTGATCTTTTAGCTAATAACCCAAATAAATTTAATTACTTGTAATATTTAAATATGTATATTTCATATGCAAGTGAATACTTAGTTTCACTAAAGATCTCTGACTGAAATCAGAAAATTACTGTTTCTATTAAAATACCAAATAAAGTATTTTTTTTTCCAGACATTGCGCCTTAGGACATTTTGCTACATTAAAATTGCTATATCATTACAAACTTGTTATTTTACTATTTAGATTTCTAATTCTTCCTCTTAGGTCATCTTTTGAAATTGGCAGATTTCAGAAAGATATTGCTTGTCAACAGATTTCCTTAGTTTCCTACATCCCTTGAACTGCATCTCCCAGTTTTTTGGGGCAGGAAAGAAGGGGAGAAAAAAATACCCAGGAATTGTCGAGTGAGCCTGGAAATAATAGGAATGCTGGCATTTACTCTGTTTATATGTCATAAATTGACATGATACAGCTTAAACTGTTTGGAAAGTCATCCAAACCTATAAAGTTAAGAACGGCTCAGAACCCATTTTTGTTCAAACTTACTTTTCATCGGGTTCTTGCTTTCTTCGGCCTGCCTGACTTGACACTAAAAATTGAATAGGCCTACCCTCAGGCTACCAACATCTCCAGAGTGTAACTGGTGAGAGACACCAGACATGTTAGATATATTTTCACTCCTTTTAAAGTCTCTGAGCCTTCCTGCCAATGACAGCCAAAACTTCAAACCTCAAAGATGTCCACCCTGTGACACTTGAGATGCTGCTGCTTCAAACCCTGACACACATTCCTGATGAAGGACTCATGCCCGAAATGTTGATTCTGCTGCTCCTCGGATGCTCCTGATCTGCTGTGCTTTTCTAGCACCACACTCTCGACCCTGATCTCCAGCATCTGCAGTCCTTGCTTTCTCCACAGATTGATTATACTTGTTTGAACATTTCATGTGAATACAGGGAGAACTAGCCATTTGGACACAGCACTGGCTCAAAGGTGGAAGACAGAAAGTGGTGGTGGAGGGTTGTTTTTTCAGACTGGAGGCCTGTGACCAGTGGAGTGCCACAAGGATTGGTGCTGGGTCCACTACTTTTCATAATTTATATAAATGATTTAGATGTGAGCATAAGGGGTATAGTTAGTAAGTTTGCAGATGACATCAAAATTGAAGGTGTAGTGGACAGCAAAGTAGGTTACCTCAGATTACAACAGGATCTTGATGAGATGGGGTAAGAAGTGGCAGATGAAGTTTAATCTAGATAAATGTGAGATGCTGCATTTTGGGAAAGCAAATCTGAGCAGGACTTATATACTTAATGGTAAGGTCCTAGAGAGTGTTGCTGAACAAAGAGACCTTGGAGTGCAAGTTCATAGCTCCTTGAAAGTGGAGTCGCAGATAGATAGGATAGTGAAGGCGGCGTTTGGTATGCTTTTCTTTATTGGTCACAGTACTGAGTACAGGAGTGGGAAGGTCATGCTGTGGCTGTACAGGACATTGGTTAGGCCACTGTTGGAATATTGCATGCCATTCTGGTCTTCTTCCTGTCAGAAGGATGTTGTGAAACTTGAAAAGGTTCAGAAAAGATTTACAAGGATGTTGCCAGGGTTGGAGGATTTGAGCTATAGGGTGAGGTTGAATAGTCTGGGATTGTTTTTCCTGGAGTGACAGAGGCTGAGTGATGACGCTATAGACGTTTATAAAATTATGAGGGGCAAGGATAGGGTAGATAGACAAAGTCTTTTCCCTGGGGCGTGGGGGAGTCTAGAACTAGAGGTTTAGGGTGAGAGTAAAGATATAAAAGAGAACTAAGGGGCAACATTTTCACGCAGAGGGTTATATGTGTATGGAATGAGCTGCCAGAGGAAGTGGTGGAGGCTAGTACAATTTAAAAGTCATCTGGATGGGTATATGAATAGGAACGGTTTGGAGGGATATAGGTCAAGTGCTGCAGGTTAGACTCTTTTGGGTTGGGATATCTGGTCAGCATGGACAGCTTGAATCAAAGGGTCTGTTTCCGTGCTGTACATCTCTATGACTCTATAACTTGGCTCGGTTGATAGCTTCCTTGCCTGTGGCTCAAAATTGTGGGTTCCCACCCTTTTCTGGAACTTGGGCATATCATTCGGGACTACATTTTTGTGCCATATGAAGATATTGCACTGTCAAAAACATCATCCTTCAGATGAGAAGTTGTCATTTTACTTATTTACTTAGGTCAGTGTGATATTAATAATCTACTGAGCAGTGGTGTTTCTTGGTACAATGGCCAATATTCCATCCTTGACCAACACTGCAGAAGAAAAGCCTAACTGAATTGGGTTTGAGTTTGTTGGATGAAGTTGTCATACAGCATAGAAACAGATGTTTCAGTTGGACCGAAGCCTCTGTTTCTGTGCTGTATATCTGTATGACTCTATGACTCTGTACTTTCACCACTGCATTTTCTGTCATGCCAACATCTTAGATTGACTTTCAATGATTTACCACAGATGTTGAGAATAAGAATTCCTGGGGGTTGGGCATTAATTACTAAATTGCCACTGCAGTCGGTGGTTCTATCTGAAGTGGTAATGCTCACGTTGGTCCCTGTCGCATATCAACTAAATGTGGATAACATGGCACTGAAAGATCCAGGCGATGTCTTTCCAACTCCAGATATTTACATCAAGGCACATAATTCATTGCAGAAAGAGAGCATTTGGCCCATCAAGTTTGCACCAACCCACCAAAGAGTATCGCACTCAGACATCCCCCATCCCCTCAGTCTCACATGGGATTCTTACCATGGCTCACCCCCCTAACCTGCACAAACCTTGCACAGTGTGGGCACATTTTTAGCATGGCCAAATCAGCTAACCTGCCCATCATTGGCGTGTGTGAGGTAACTGGAGCATCCGGTGGAATCTCATGCAGAATGAGGGAATAAAGTATCGTCTAAGATGAGAATCAATCCCTGGTTCCTGGCACTGAAGCAGCAGTGCCAACCATTGGGCTACTGTATTACAGTTGCAGGCATTTCAACATGTGGGCCAATATTAAGATATTTGCCTTCAAACAGTAGCTTCCTTCCATCTGCATGTCATGCTTCACATGACCCCATTTAAGATGGAGTCTGAGACGTTTAAATCCTCGGGAAAAGGTTCAAGATTTTTATCTTCCCATCACATGATACAATACAATTATGATATATGTCTATTAAAGGTGTCCTGCATACTAACATTGAGACATTACACAACACCTCTTGTTGATTTGCATATAAACATCATCTGCTACAATCCTGAAAAATTTGGTTCCAACATCTTTTCAAAAGCTGCGTCTTACTTGGCTACAATATATTTCACTGCGGAAATTGCAGAATAAAAGGGCATCAACTGATATATTTGTTTTTTTCTCTCTGCAGATAGTAGTGTAGTGGTAAAATTATTGGACTTGTAATCAAATAGGTCAAGCAACATCCCATCAAAGACTAAATTAGATGTTACTTGATCGATTGAATATTTTGAGCAATTCCAAATAAAATTGAATTTGAGGCTGCTGAGTCAGGCAATGGCAGGAAACATTCATGTGTAAAGTCGTCTGAAAAATCAACCACATTCAACCCTGCACAGATAAAAGTAATGTGCACCTGATTGGCAAAATTGGCTCACTCCATCTCTTCACATTTCAAATATTGCTGTGAACAGTCATTATGCAAGAGGACTTGTAAAGCTGCAGGCACAGCAGCCAACTTGACACAGATGTTCCAAATACTGGGACTCCACATACTGATGAAATGCATTCTGATTTATAACCAGTTCATAAACTGGCTTCCTTGAGAGTTTTAAATAAACAGTAGCCTCAATCACATTTAATAAACATAGAAAATAGGATTATCTGTGTTCCATTCTCATTTTACAACTCTACAATTGCTAGAAATATTTGCTAACCATCTCCTTTGTGCAAGGATGGGGAAGTGTTTGAGAATTTAAGTCAGATGATTAAATTGAGGTGGAGATTTCATGGCCAAAAATATTGTAACTTTGGCTCAACTTTAACCAGGTTGACAGTTAACACCACTGTACTCAGCACCAACATAAGCAATGTGATTGCTGGACACCTTTGAACAAATCCAAAAAGAATGTTATACAATGGTATCATCACCTCAATCATAAACAACAAACATCTCTGTTTAAAAACCTGTTATCCAGATAGAAGTTAAAAAATACTTTTTATTTTAAATAACACATTGTCAAAACATATCCAAATATTTTCTGGACTACATTAATATGTTGATACATGATCCAGTGAGAGATAACCTTCCCTCTAATTCGAGTGTTAAATTTAATCAATGTCAAATATTTTGCTTTTGTTTATTTTTAAATTTAGGTCTTCAGTCATCTCTTAGACATGAGGTCAGGCAAGAGGGCTACTTGAGGCTTATACACAAGTGAGCAGAAACTGAAGCATGGAGGAAAGACAAAAAGCAGGACTTGATGAAGTTCTTTTAATAACTGCCCTCTCCCTTCCCAATATGGTGGAGGATTGGTTGGTTGAAACCTTTGGTCAAATGATGTGCTTTTTTAACATCCTTTTTCATAGGATAGAATCATTGAGTCCCTACACTGTGGAAACAGGCCATTTGGCCCGTCAAGGCAACGCTGTCGATTCAAAGAACATCCCCCCAAACCCAAACTCCCCTGCATTTCTCATGGCTAACCCACCCAGCCTGCACAACCCTGGACCATATCAGCAACTTAGCATGGCCAATCCACCTGACCTGCATGTCTTTGGACTGTGAGAGGAAATTGGTACAGCCAGAGGGAACCCACGCAGACACGGGGAGAATATGCAAACTCCACACAGTTTCCCAAGGGTGGAATCAAACCCGGGTCCCAGATGCTGTGAGGCAGCAGCACTAACCACTTACGTCACCATGTCCAATTTCAGCAATTATCTTCTTCAACTGATATCAGGGTTTATAAAATACTGACAGTTCGCTCAGCCCTGTCCTCACTTGAATTACACAATCAGGTTTCATCACCATGACAGAGCTCTTAGGTTGGAAACTGACCAATTTTACCACTGCCAGATATTATAATAGCAATTAGATGTCTGGGTGCTAACTTAATGCTTGGGGTCAGAGTGTTTTCACCAGATCTTCTTCCTTATCTAGTTTAATGAGCTGTTCAGTAGTTTGTGGTGGAGGATGGAATTCAAAGAAAGCTCACATCTTTGAAAATAAAAGATAGTTTATTATATCTTGCTAACGATATGCAAAGTAAATTTACACTGAGGCTTATTAACTACCACTAACACAAGTTTAGTTAGACATGTATATCTTTATCAGGAGGTTATTTCAAACTGCTGTCCGTCTGAACTGCCTGATGCTCTACTCAGTGGTTCTGTTACATATCAGAATTGCTGGAGTTTAACTTAGCTCAGATTAACTCTCTCATAACCGTTAACTTATAAAACACCAGAGAAATATGATGAGACAGCAGTGGTAACCAGCCACCTGGGTGTAACAAACACAAATGGTCCATTTGGCCCCAGTGGCACATTACTCACGTAACGCCAAACATGTAAGTTTCTCTTCAAAATGAAATTAACATTGCCAGTTTTATTGCATCGTAACCATGATGTCACAGCTTGTGACTAAATGACTGGAAAGTTTTACTTTGCCTACATCAAATTATTCAGAAAGTAAAAGACACATTTCATTAAAGAAGTGCTGAGGTGCAATTAATTGAAATTTCACCAGATGCTAATTGTTCTTGCTTTTCCATTAACAGCAGTTGGTATTCTTGCTAAAATTGAATCTCATTCCCCGTCACATTTTTTTTTCCATTTCCCTGACTGATGATCTTTCATTGCCCAATGGAAGAAACCAACAAAGTGAATCAAAATAAGGAATCAGCTACACGTTGAGTAAATTCAACTGAGATTAACACATCCCATTATGGTTTATATCACAAGTTTCTGCAAGTCTGGTATTGCGGACTGCAAGGATTTGCTGCTGATACTGAACATTTTTTTATGTGATTTTGCCTCCAGCAGAGCATTTTACTTAATCAGACAATGATTATCGGTGTGTTATCTCTCCCTTTAATGTAAGAACCTGGGTGAAGGATATTATGCTGTTGAATAATCCAATATGTATTTAAAACAGCTGATAAACATGTACAAATATTTCTCAGACACTTGCATGCCTTGGCTAATAGGTTACAGCAACACAAAATGCTTCCTGTAGCATGTCCTGCTTCATGTTAACCTGGGGTAAGATCGAATCTGAGATCATTATACCTTCATGTTAAATACTATGAACTGGCAATGATATCTACAAGGTATGCTGACTGTGAGATACTTCTTTCATATATTTTGTGTATCTAGATTTTGTGCATCTATTGCCCACCTGCTGGTTGATGATGAACAGCTAATAGGCAACACGCACGCTCACACAATCATGTGCACCTATCTCTACTATTTTCAGATGATATAATATCAGATGACATGGGCAAAGCTCCAACACATTGTATACCTTTGAGAAGAACTCAGACACTGCCCACAATTATACCAAAGACTATTTCTCTCTCTTTCTTCCTTTTCAACGTTGAAGGATCTTCTACAATAAAGATTTCATTCATCCTTGAGATGGACTCAAGTAAATATACAGCAGTCAACTTTTGCTGGAAAAAAACACAATAAAAGTAATAAGGCAAGTAAAGAAACAAAGATATAACCAGAAACATATTTTGCATCCTTGAAGGCTATGTATCCCAACATGCATTTCTAACAGGCCAAACAATCCTTAGTTCATTCTAGCAAGTTGTTGAAACCCTTTGTTCAATTTAGCATCTATCAATCTTCCAGATTATCTAGAGCAGTGGACTGTAAATGACAAGACAAGGAAAAAGTCTTTGATTAGATCAAAATGATTCACTTAAATTCTGTTACTGAGTCAAAGAATCCCACAGTACAGAAGAGGCTGACTGAGTCTGCATCTGCACTAATCCCACTTTCCAGCACTTGGCCTATAGTTTTAAATGCTAAGATGTTTCAATTGTTCATCCAAGGACTTCTTAAAGTTTGTGAAATTTCCTTCCTCTAAGAGTCATGGAGCTGTAGAGCACGGAAACAGACCCTTCAGTCCAACTCATCCATGTCGACCAGATATCCTCAGCTAATCTAATCCCATTTGTCAGCATTTGGCCCATATTCCTCTAATCCCTTCCTATTCATGGACCTCTCCAGATGCCTGTTAAATGTTTTAATTGTACCTAATATCCTCACAGGCAAAGCACTCCAGATTCCCACCACCCTCTGTGCACAATTTGTTTTCCTCAAATCCCCTGTAAACTTCCTGTCCCTCATTTTAAACTTTGGCCCCTTGTTATTGACCCTTCAATGAAGAGGAACAACTACTACCTGTTCACTTTGTCCATGGCCCTTATAATCTTATTCACCTCAATCAGGTCCTCCCTCAGCCCTCTCTGCTTTAAAAGAAATCTCCAGAGCTTATCCAGCCTCTCCACAAAGCTAAAATGTTCCATCCCAAGCAACATCTTGGTGAACCTCCTCTGCGTACTGTCCAGTGAAATCACACTTTTCCTATGGTGCGGCTTATACACAGTACCCCGGTCATGGTCTGACCAAAGTTTCTTTTTTACAGTTCCAACACATCCTCTCTGCTTTTATATTGAATGCCATGATTGATAAAAGCAAGCATCCTGCATGCCTTTCCAATTAACCTGTCCTGCTGCCTTCTGGGATCTCTGGCCAAATATCCTGGATGCCTACTTCCTTGAGCTTCCTTATTGTCCATCATTTATTGAGCACATCCATCTCTTCTCACTTCTTTCAAAGTGAAATGCCTTTCTCACATTTTTCAGGGTTAAATTCCAATTGCCACTGGTCTGCCCATCTGTCCAACTCATTAATATCTTTCTATAACCTAAGACATTCTTCCTCACTGTTAGCCATTGAAACAATCTTCCTGTCATCCACAAATTTACTTATTACCCCACCCCCACTACCAACTGTATGACTATATTACGCAAACCTACCTTTACTAGTCATGCGCACTTGGATTCTGACAGTGCCATAAGATTGGCTTATTGGCAAGTCCACTTATAGGATGCTAGACATTTGCTCACCATGCAAGCTTGATATTGAAATAAACAGTAAAGCCATTCTGCAAGACAATGAGTGATCTGGTCATTTATGACTATACATCATGCAATTTCATGAATGGACCCAATCCCGAATATTTTACTCCTGAGATCCTTTCAGTTCACGTCTGATTATCTTGTAAGGTATATCAAAAAATGTCAGCAACAAGTAAAGTCAGCTGTTTCATGCCGTTACTTTGTAGTAGCAACACAACTGGTCTTAGCCAGTAACAGGATGTTGCTGTCAAGCCAAAACGATGTCCCACATATCACAATATAGGTGGCAACAAGAGCAGGTCAGGGGCTAGGAATACTACAGCGACTAATGCACCTTATGACTCTCCAAAGCTTGACCATAATCTGCCAGGTACAAGTCAAGAATATAATGGAAAACTCCCCACTTTCCAGGATGGATGCAGCTCCAACAACGTTCAGGGAGTTTGACACCATCCGGGACAAAGCAGTCCACTTCATTGGCACCATATCCACTCCCTCTACCACCACCACCACCACTCAGTAGCAAGGGTGATGAAGGGCTTATGCCCGAAATGTCAATTCTCCTGCTCCTCAGATGCTGCCTGACCTGCTGCACTTTTCCAGCACCACACTCTCAACTCTGATCTCCAGCATCTGCAGTCCTCACTTTCTCCTATCACGCAGTAGCAGCAGAGCGTGTTACCTACAAGATGCACTGCAGAAATGTATCAAAGCTTCTTAGATAGCACCTTCCAAATCCGCGTCCACTTCCATATAGCAGGACATGGGCAGCAGACTCATGGGCATACCACCAGCTGCAAGTTCCTCTCCAAGTCACTCACCATCCTGGCTTGGAAACATATCATTGTTCCTTCAGTGTTGTTGGGTAAAAATCCAGGAATTCCTCCCTTAGGGAATTGTAGGTCTACTAACTGTACAAAAGTTGAAGAAGGCAGCTTACAACCTTCTCCAGGGCAACTAGAGATGAACAATAAATGCTGGCCCAGCCAGTGATGCCCATGTTCCATAAGCAAAGAAAGTAAACACAAATGAGTGATGTGGCATATAATGTTAGGCAGAAGGGCCATGTGCCCAGACAGGCAGAATGTGTCAAACATCATGCCCGTTCAGCTGTTCATAACAGGCAAGGTACTGGTTCTCCCCAACCTGATGACACTTACAAAAGTTTAACAGTGTTCCATCTATTTGCTAAATAATCCTTCATTAATTAATTATGCTGACAATTGATTCAAGATTGTCAGTCAGGTTCCTGTTGTGGTGCACTTACACTTACTGGTTCCTGGATATGCTAATCTGCAATGCCTTATTAGTTGAAGATGGAAAGAATGTGTCGACACATTGTGCTTGTTACAACTCAACAAAAGAGGGTTTAGCCATTGGAGACAGTAAGAGTTGTAGATGCTAGAAGCCAGAGTCAATAGATGTGGAGCTGGAGAGAGAGGTCCAGCTTCAGAGAAGCAGGTAAGTCAGCATTTCAGGCCAGGACTTTTCATCAGGAAAGCCATTCTCTGGTTCATTCCTCAGAGCTATATCGTGATAAATCTGAGTCAACCTGCCTGGTTTAAATTTCATCATTGTTTTTGTCATAGAAATCATTCCTTGAAATTTCATGTAGAATTGTAATACATTCAATTTTTAAATTCCTCATTTTCTATCTGAAAATGGCATCACCAACAGTCAGATGTTGTGCCATGCCTTGGAAGTCTATTCCCATCCTAAATCATAAATCAAGCTGAAATATTGATTTTTTCCCAAGGTGAGATCTTGATCTCTTGTGGTCTTTGTGTGTTTTACAGCAGCTACCTACACAGCAGTATCACAAGGCCTTCCAGTTCACTGCTTAACTACCTTGATCAGCACTGATTCATTAACAAGGACACCTCATGGCTTTTACATTGAAGTTTTCACTTCACTGCCTCATCTTAGTGGACACTGAACTTGTGCTATATTTCACTAATCAACACATATTCTATACAGGTAGTGATAGATGTTAGGCCTTTCTCCTGGAAAAGTTACATTTTCAAGTCAGATCTATTGTCCTTATTACAACAAAGTACATCCAATGGCTACTCCACCTACAATTATCCTTGAGTCATCATTCTGACATTCAGAGCCAGGTGAGTGTGGACATATATAGAGAAATAACTTCTCCAATATCTATGAAATAGGAAATAAAGAAACTTTACACAAACAATACAACCCTATGTTCAGAAAGAATTATTGTAAAACTCCTATTTCTGTCGCACATTAGTCAATGTCAGATCGCTAGGTACCTTTTGGAATGGTGTCGAGCAGCAGCAAGCTGCATTTTACAGATTGCATGGTTTTGATGCCATTCCCAATGATGAGCGAGTGCTATTCAAGCTATACATTTGGACTTATCATGCCTGACCTTGAATATTAATCAAGCAAGACATCCAGCCATTCTGAAATGTGCGCCTGTATTTCAAAAACTGTGCATATCCTCCTGCATTCAACCTTCACCCATTTCCAACTATTCTGCTTGACGATTTGAAAAAGGAATAAAAATGATATAGACAAAGCTAATGCATGAAAAGGCTGCCAAATTCATTCTTCTGTCAAACATATTTGATGTGTTATTAATTATGATGCCTCTTCCATATTAGCGTGAGTCTAGCAGTTGGGCATATATCATGCTGCTGTTTAAAGATAGCTTCCCTTGAATAAAGCTGCAGACTGATCTTTATGTGGCGCAGTTGTGAAAGCTAGGAACAGCATGAGGCTTTGGGTGTTTAAAAGTAACTATGTATGCTTAAAACTTATCTCATTTTTTACCACCCCGCCACCCCCACCCCCCCAAACTTTCCTGAAGGTTCCAAGTCGAGTTACTCAAACTAAATAGTTCCAAATGATGAGATGACAATGGCCCAGTGATCTGAGCTCTCAGCTGTAATTTCTATAATTTGACAAATCAATGGAACTGTTTGTCTTCAGTCCCTCAATGCAGTGGCTATTCAAATGCTAATAATGTCTGAATTAAGTGTGAAACTACATTCAGTCAGCATCTGCCCAGCTCCTGTCAAACCCACTTCCAGCAGTTTCAGTATAATAATACAGGAGCCACTTATTTTGAACAATGGAGATCTGGATAGCTGTGGAGTTCTTGCCACTGGTTCGGCGAGTCATCTGAAATCACACTTGATGCTTCATCATGGTGTTTATGAGCCCAATGTGCTTTTCTCGCCTATGAAATTAAACTTTTATTAATGATCACTAAAGTCCCCTTTCAAAGCTTGTGTATAACCTATACTATTATTGGTGACTTGAGAATAGCTCTGCAGAAATATTATCGATATTTCACCTCTTCAAGGAAGTTTCAATGGCATTGCTAAGGCATTTCCATTGTCCTCTTGAGTGTCTCCTCCCATGAGTGAGCTCAGTATTGAATAGTGACTTTGAGAGTCTTGAGTCAGACCTAAGAATGACATGACATGATTACATTAGATTCCCTACAGTATGGAAACAGGCCCTTTGGCCCAACATGTCCATACCAACCCTCTGTAGAGTAACCCACCCAGACCTATTCCCCATATTCACCCCTGATCATGGGCAATTTAGCATGACCAATTCAACTAATCTGCACATCTTTTGGATTGTGGGAGGAAACCGAAGCACCCTGAGGAAACCCATGCAGACACAGGGAGAATGTGCAAACTCCATACAGTCAGTCAGTCATCCAAGGCAAGAATCGAACCTGGGTCCCTGGTGGTATGAGGCAGCAGTGCTAACCACTGTGCCACCATGCCGCTCCATGTGGAGAACCTCATGTAGGCTCTGCTGGTGAGACTTCTTCAGTGCTAGAAGTTGTCCAAGTGTCTGAAGCAGATAGGAATACCCTGTCACAGCTGTCTAGTAAATAATAATCTCGATCTTGGGTTTGTGATCCTGATCCCATAAAATGGTGGCTCAGTGGTTAGCACTGCTGCCTCAAAGCGCCAGGGAGCTGGATTCTATTCCAGCCTCGGGTCACTTTTTGTGTGTAGTTTGCACATTCTCCCCATGTCTGCTTGGGTTTCCTCCGGGTGCTCCTGTTTCCTCCCACAATCCAAAGACGTGCAGGTCAGGTGAATTAGCCACGCTAACTTGACCATAGTGATAGACAAGGATAAATGTAGGGCAATAGGTCTGGGTGGGTTGCTCTTCAGAGTATTGGTTTGGACTTGTTTGGCCAAAGGGCCTGTTTCCATACTGTAGGAAATCTAAACTAGCCTTCTCCCCAGTTAACCAACGGTTGATCCAGCACCTGGGAGGTGTTGATGAATTTTGTTATCCATGTTCTTGTTTTGTTGTCTCAATGAGGATTTCAAGATATGGGAAATGGTTCACCTTTTTCTCCACCTTGGCATGGATCTTCAGTGCTTGGGATGGTGTTGTGCTATGCGAGCTACTAGCAAAAGGTCTTCACTTTCCAGGCATTTAGTAAAAGGTCCATTTTCACATTTGTTTTGGAGATGGAGTCAACAATGATTCGCCATTACATTTCTTAACGTGCACACCCAGTTGCATCTTAGAACCCACTGGAGATAATCAGAGCTGCATGTTATTGTGGCAAAGGCAGTGGATGGTGACAAAATTTCTGAGGGCATCCAAAGATTACCATCCAATAGCTGAACAATTACTGGGTCATAGAGAGTTGGTTCATCACAATCTACACCTTTCCTATAATCAACAAACCCACTGTCAATCAGATAGCTTTCTTGTTCCAGTCAAACAAGTGAATTGTCTCTGCTTCAACTAATTTTGCTCACAGTCAATTCAATAAATATTATGGTTCTATTCTTGAAATTGGCCTAAATAATTACCTACAGTGCCTGAAATTTTATTCCTCATCAAAATTAAATAAATGTAATTTTATATTTCGGACTAGTTGTCATAACCATTTTGAAGTTCAAATGCACAATCATCATTAGTCTACCACTTTTTCTCATTCTTCAGAACATTATTGAGGGAATGAAATTCAATAGGAACAGGTCAGAAACATTTTGCTGTTCAATTCTGCAAAAAGATTAAATCTGACTGCATTTGTCATATGGTCAAGCTTTTAGTTGTTAAAAAGTGGCAGTAAGCCCCTCAAAACCACTTCCCATTTTTCCCCATAATTTCCTCTATCAATCAGCTTGAATGAAAGCTCTGGAACTTTCTTTTCCATCATCTTAATGGTATCAAATCCTTGTCAAAAGTGAACCATTTCATGTCGCTCTCTTCTGGTCCAAACAAAGGTTTTCTTGCTGTGACCCCATTTCAAGTTTTGAAAATTGTTAGGACCCTTCAATTGGACACTTGAGAGCTGGGTGGGGTGGGGAGAACCTGAAAGAGTGGGTGCAGAGTCGTTGGGGGTGGGAGTGATTGGTCGAAGACCCATGTTTGTGAGTACAGATCTGAGAAAGTGGGCAGAAGCTAGGCAGTTGTAACACAATTAGAGCTCTGCCATCATCATTGCTGCCTCAGAGCTCAGAACCACAAGATTCCTGCTGGTCATTTGAGGACCTGATCCCACCCCCACTTTGGGACTGCTGCTCTTGTGCTTGAGCTCTCCTCCATAATCATCCTTACACCTGCCTTTTTGTGATTGATTTATCTCCTGCCAGGTATTGATTGCATTGCAGGACACCTATTGGTTCAACATTGAAGCAGATGTGTCAATCTTATTCTTGTATTATTACTTTGAAGTTGTGCAATGCCATTACAAATGTTGAGTAAATCACATCAGTGCTAACAACATAAATAAGGGTTGGAAAGCAATTCTGCTTGGAGAGAATGAGCTTGAGGCTAAATTAAAGTGCAGAACTTCATTGCTAATAATCTCCGGACTAATCTCAGAATTTAGCAAAGTAAGGTAAATAAGGTTAGAAAGTTAAATCTGAGGCTCAATGATTAGTGTGGAAAAATGGGCATCAGTCCTTGGATAACTGGAATGACATGGAGAGCTGGAAAATGGAATTTAATTCACCAAATTTGTAAAAGGATCAGTGTACTGCTGTGTTGTTTAACAAAGGCAAGACAGATAGATTTACACAATCTATTAGGGTTGTGGAAGAAGGAATGGATGTTGTGGCGTACCGAAGAGGGAGGACAAGGCAAGGTAGCAATGAGGGAATTGATTACAGTGAGTAAAATTATAGCACTTGTAATTTAGGAAAATGTACCAGCAAGAATTAGCAGACAGAAAACAGGGTAGCAATAAACAAGCCATCCTTTGGTTGATAGCTGTGACTAGTGAGGTAAATAAAGGAACAGTGCTTGAGCTCAGCTATTCACATTCTGTATCAATGATTTAGATATCTGGATCAAGTGTAGCATTTTCACATATTATAATGGCACAAAATTAAGTTGGAATGTGAGTTGTCAGAAGTTTACAAGGAAGCTTCAAAAGGACTCACACAAGCTAGGTAAGAGAGAGAGAGAATATGGCAGATAGAATATAATATGAACAATTTTGGAGTTATCCACTTCACTGTAGGAAACAGAAAAGCAGGATATATCTTAAATGATGAGAGACTGGGAAGCATTGACATCCAAAGTGACCCAAAGTATCCTTGTTCTTCAATCACTGAATGTTAAAATGCAAGTGCAGCAAGGAATTAGAAAATCAAGTGGTATGTTAGCTTTTTTTTTGCAAGAGGACATATGTCCAGTACTAAAGAAATCTCGTTGCAAACTTGTAAAGCCTTAGTAAGACTATACTGGGTGTATTGTGTAGTTTTTGACTTCAAATATGAGGGTGGCCATTCTTTCTATAGGTAAGTGAGCCCTGTTTCCAGAGACAAGGAGATTATCCTATGGCAGAAGATTGAGAAGATTAAGTTCATATCCTCTAGAATTAAGACGAATGCAGGGTGATCTCATTAAAGAATACAAAACTCTTCAAGAACAGTTGGAGAAGGGGAGGAGGGCGTGTCTTACAGCTCAGGGACACAATCTCAGATCAAAATTAGATCATTCAGGACTGAATGAAGGAGGAAATTCTTCACTCTGGACCTCACTGAGTGACAGTGGCCCAGCCATTGAATGTACATTGGGTGCACCTGTTCAAGACAGTAGATCACCAGCAGCTTCCTGAGGGAAAGTATGGATTGGTTATAAATGGTGGTTCAGCTATCAATATCCATTTCTAAAGAGATAATAAACAAATTCAAGGGAGAAGTCAATATTAAACATATTAACGGTATGGGGTTCGTGTGTGAAATAACATTGAAGAAGATCAGCCATGAGTTGAATAGTGAAGTAGACTCAGAGTGCTGAATGGGCTATTCTTGCTACTATTTCCTATATTTCTTAGATGACCAGAACTGTAGTTTTGCTGCCAGAATCAGAGCCGCTTCTGTGAACCAATATGTTGCAGTAGATTATCAACTGTTATGCAATCTACTCCTGAAACAGAAAGAGAGGCTGAACAGGCTGGGGCTATTTTCCCTGGAATATAGTAAGCTGAGGGGTCAACTTATACAGGTTCATAAAATCATGAGGGGCATAGATAAGATGAATAGTCAAGATGTTTTCCCCAGGGTAGGGAAGCCCAAAACTGGAGAGCATAGGTTTAAGATGAGAGGGGAAAGATTCCAAAGGGACCTAAGGGAGAAACTTTTTTATAGAGACAGTGGCGCGTATATGGAATGAGCTGCCACAGGAAGTGGTAGAGGCAGGTACAATTACAACATTTAAAAGACATGGGAAAATGAGACAAGTTCAGTTAAAGAATCCTCATTGGCATGGACGAGTTCGGCTGAGGAGTTTATTTCTGTGCTGTATGACTCTATGATTCCTTTCCTCCTACAGCCCTTTCCTCAGTCTCCTACAGATTTTGTCATCCCTATCATTTCCAACCAATTGAATAAATAACAGGTTCTTCAATAGCCAGTTAGATGATTCATAGTGGTCAGTCAGGCACGCTTTTCACCTCCCACTGCTCATAGTTTTATAATTAAAGGTTTTACCAAAAATTGAAAGACATAAATATTTTTTATGCCCCTCTCATTTTCCTACCCATTTGCTGACAGCTGTGATCTGGCAGTTAATCCTTAGTTCCTGGAGAATCCAGAATAATTCTGAAGTGTTTAAAATCCTATTGTGATTTGAATGCCAAGCTCAAGGAAATAAGAAGCATTCAGGTGAAAGACACTGAGATATGAGGCATTCTCTGGTTTAATGGCCCTCTTGTGGAATAGTAGTAGTATCCTTACCCCTGAACTAAAAGGCCTAGGCTCAAGTCCCACCTGCTCTGGGTGAACATGTTCACAAAAAAAAACTATCTTGTTTAATGCTCTATCCTCTGTCAATATTGCCTTAGTTCATTACAGCATTGGCTACAGTGGACTTTCCAAGCTGTTCCACATAAAAGCAATTTTGCACTAATTCAGCACATGTACAGATCTTTCTGAATTACAAGTGACAATGCAAATCTGAATACCTGTTCATCCTTATCATGAGTTCACCTTTTAGCTGATAGTAATATCAGGTGATATCACTTGCCTTTTTGACTGACACTATTATCTTTAGAGAAATGATTGGTAGCCCAAGTTAATTTGGCTACACTGCAAAATGGCACTGGAACCAAGCAAGATGCAGAGAGATGATCTGTCAACAAACAACATTCACCCTGCCAGTACACCACAATGGATATGAGGCAGAATTTTCACTGATTTAATGGACAAACACCTTAAACTACAATGGGCTGAGGTTTAGACACTGAAATGTACTGTTCATGTTTTAAAATATTATTAGATTGCAGATTAATTTTCTTCAAGAAAGGCAAGGAGCTACCTTGTGACTGTCTAATTAAAAACTACACAATTTGTCAAAAATTGGAAGAGCATGCGGACTTAACTGAATGCAGAACTGGTGATTCACTGACATAATCTGCCATTAATCGTTGTTTATTGCATAGAAATGTAATCGTTAGTTGCAATCCACTGCAAAGAATAATGTTAATGTTCATTTGGTATATGTAAGGTCGACTTACTACTGTGATCACAATCTATTACACTGCAAACTCCACTGGCCATGTATAACCCTTGACAGATTATGTTCTACTGCATCTAAACTTTGAACATTCCTCTTTTTCTAGTTATCACTTCTTTTGCTACCAACTTGTTGAACTAAAATCAGTTCATTTCACAATAGACAAAAGTTCTAAAAGTAGAACACTGAAAACAATATTGAGACGAGTTAATTTCCCATAAATAATTTGCATTGCTGTCATGTAATAGTATGCAAGGATGTGGAGTGTATTTTTTTGCCTTTCGTATTCTTAATTCTGTTCACTATCTTCTGACAAGCTTACATGTAGGTGTGATTTCTCTATTACAATGATTTGATTCATTTCCAATGAACAAACTATTTATTAATTTAATTTGATAAAAACAAAACTTGGTCCTGAGCCTGAATCCAAAACACAGCAGAACAAAGCAACACGGACATCACTGTAATGTTTATTCTGGGGATGTGTGTACTGCTGGCTGTGCCAGATGGTCTCTGCTGAAGCTAAATAATGAAGACGCTTGGGAAACCAATAACTGTGGAGAAATATTTATTGAGAAGAATTAACCACATGAGCTACCATGGTAGATTGTGCCAGTTGGATCCAGGATCACCAGTTTCATAAGGCCACAGAGTTCATCAATTTGAATGCATGGAGCAGCATTAACAGAGTAAAACAGCCATAGGAGCATTAGAAAATAAAATTCTACTCTGATAAGATAGTATTGCAAAAGGCAACCAAAAGATCTGGTTAAATTGGTAGATATTCAAGGAGGAGAGCGATGTAGCTTATTTTTAGGAGAGGTTTAGCCTGGATGAATGATGCTCCAAAACTACTCAGGAATCCACCAACCTAACATCCATGCTCTCTGCCATTGATGCAGAGTGGCATCATATATATTATTTATGAAACAAACACCAAAAGAACTGCGGATGCTGTAAGTCAGAAACAAAAACAAAAGTCGGTGGAAAAGCTCAGCAGGTCTGGCAGCATCCGTGAAGAGAAATCAAAGTCAATGTTTTGGGTCTGGTTCTGAAGAAAGGTCACCGGGCCTGAAGTGTTAACTTCAATTTCTCTTCACAAATGCTGCCAGACCTGCTAAGCTTTTTGACTAGCCTCTGTTTTTGTATACTATATATGAGTTATATATCAGTTTAAATCCATTGGCTGGATACCTCGTTGTGTTGCAAAGTAACACCATCAGCATGGGTTCAATTCCCTTCCTAGTTGAAGGATTCTTCTTCTCACCCTTACCTGAAGCATGGTAATGCTCAAGTTAAACAACCACGAGTTGTCTTACCCTGGTGAGAGAGTAGCCGGATGGGTTGTTTGAGTTATGGTGACTTTACCTTTACATACAAGTTACACTGCAGTAACTCCCAAACTCCTTCAACAGTACTTTGCAAATCTATAACCCCTACCATTGATTAGATACATGCAAGATTCATGAACATCATCACCTTTCACTGAGAGAACAATTTGTTGACTTCTTGGCTTACAAATATTAGCACATTTGTGCTTCAGCCACTGTTTTACTATATATTAAGAGACAGGATCAGTGAGGACTATTCACTGGAGTTTAGAACAATGAGAGGGGATCTTCTAGAAACATATGCACTCTAACAGGATGGGAGAGGGTAGATGGAGGAAAGATGTTCTCAGTGATAGGGGAATTCAGAACCAGAGGGTCATGATCTCAAGATACAGGGTGAGTTTGTATTTTCGGACTAAGATGAGGAGAATTTTCTTCACCCATTGAGTGGGGAGCTGACAGAATTCTCGATACAGAATGCAGTTAAGGCCAAAACATTGAATGCTTTCAAGAAGGAGATAGATATAGTTCTTAGGATTAAAGGGATCAAAGGATCTGAGGCACAAGTGAGAACAGGGTGTTGAGTTGAATGATCAGCCATGGTCATGTTTAATGGTGGATCATGCTCAAAGGGCTGACTGGCCTACTCCTATTTCCATTTTCTATGTTCCTGCATCAAACACACATTGTGTTAAAACAAACTCAAAGTACCACAGATGCTGAAGATCTGAAATGCATGCCGAAAGTGCTGAAGGAACTGACAGAATTCATAGACTTAAAAACAAAGTTAACATTTGAAGTTCAATATTATTCTTGTTAGAAAGAAGGGTCACATAAAATTCAAAATACTAATGTTGTTTCCATCTCTGCAAATACAGTTTTTTGTCTTCTTGTTGAACTGGAGAAATACCTCGAAGGAACAGGTGATTGAGTTGCAGTTTACAGAAGGGCTCTGAGCCATCTCACCTAATTGAGATGAATGAACTCAACAACTTCTTAAAAAAACACAAAACTTTAGTGGACCCACTCAGATAAAACAAGAGCAAACTTATTCAAAGAGGAAATCTGAAAGCAAAATAAAATCTCAATTTGGTTCATTTTGCTGACTTGCTGATTAGTTGCAAAACAATGCTTAATTGGCTTCCTTACAAAGTAGCTTTAATAAATTTTGTGTGAAGATTTATTTAATAAACAATTTCCCCTCATCTTTCACCTATTATCATCTAATTATATATGGTACATACCACCACCATTCATCCCAACACAGAACATGAACACACATTGGCATTATTCCACAATAAGTTTTCAAAGAAATTTAATTTGAATCAAATGGTTGCTGAGACTAAACAGTACAGCACAGGAGCAGGCTCTTCAGCCCATCACATCTGTACTAACCATGATGCTAATCTAAACTATTCTCATTTGTCTTCACATGATTTGTATCCCTCTATTTTTTGCCTGTTCATGAGTCAATTTATTTGCCACTTAAACATTGCTCTCGTATCTAACTGTATCAGCTCAAGGCATCTGCCACCCTCTGCGTAATAAAATTTGCCTCTCACAACTGCTTTGAACTTTCCCCCTCTCATCTTAAAACTATGCCCCTCAGTATTTGACATTTTCACCCTGAGAAAGAGACTGCAAGTGTCCACCAATGCTTCTATTAGGTTGCCCCTCAGTCTCTGATGCGCTCATGAAAATAATCCAAGTTCGTTCAACCTCACCCTACAGCTAATACATTCCAATCCAAGCAATATCCTGGTAAACCTATTTTGCACCATCTCCAACACCTCCACAACCTTCCTATAGTGTGGCAACCAAAACTGAGCACAATACTTCAAACGTGGCCATACGAAATTTTTACGCAGCTACAACTTGTCTTGCCAACTTTTATACTTAGTGCTCTGACCAATGAAGGCAAGTATTTGGTGTGCCTTTTTCATTCTCCCAGAGCTTTGAAGAAATGAAGAGTACTGATGGTGGCCATGACAATCTAAACCTTGGCCTTTTTTTATCTGTGTTAAATTGCTGCTCAAAGTTTTTCCATCCACAAAACTGAGGTACTCACAAATTGGCTCAAATTACCTCTAGCAATTATATACACAACATATTTCATTTGTGATATATTTAGCCTGTATGTCCCTGGTGCAAGTTGCAACAATAAGACTTCACCTGATCCTTAGTTTCTAATTGAATTTCTCATGTAGGCCTCTAACTGTTGAAGTTACATCCACTGCACTCAGATAACATCATATTGAATGACCATTGATTTTCCATTTCAGAACCTGTCGAATACATGACTTGGAGGCAATCTTCAATTTTGTCAGTTATAAAAGGGGTCAGTGTTAGATGAATCAATTGCTTCTCAGATACTTCTCTAAGCCACTGTTATTAATTAAGTCGATCTAATAACTGACATTTGATTTATTTCACTTTCACAGGCCTGTGACCAGTGGAGTGCTACAAGAATCGGTGCTGGGTCTACTACTTTTCATCATTTATGTAAATGATTTTGATGTGAGCAGAAGTATAGTTAGTAAGTGTGCTGATGACAGTAAAATTGGAGGTGCAGTGGACAGCGAAGAAGGTTACCTCAGAATAAAATGGGATCTTGATGAGATGGGCCAATGGGCTGAGATGTGGCAGATGGAGTTTAATTTAGATATATGTGAAGTGCTGCATTTTGGGAAAGCAAATCTTAGCAGGACTTATACACGTAATTGTAAGGTGCAGGGTAGTGTTGCTGAACAAAGAGACCTCGGAGTGCAGGTTCATAGCTCCTTAAAAGTGGAGTCGCAGGTAGATAGGACAGTGAAGATGGCATTTGGTCAGAGTATTGAGTACAGGAGTTGGGATCATGTTGCAGCTGTACAGGGCATTGTTTAAACCACTGTTGGAATATTGCGTGCATTTCTGGTTTCCTTCCTATCATGTTGTGAAACTTGAAAGGAGTCAGAAAAGATTTACAAGGATGTTGCCAGATTTGGAGGATGTGAGCTTTAGGGAGACGTTGAATAGGTTGGGGCTGTTTTCCCTGGAGTGTTGGAGGCTGAGGGGTGACCTTATAGAGGTTTATAAAATCATGAGGGGCATAAATAAGATAAATATGCAAAGTCTTTTCCCTGGGGTGGGGGAATCCAGAACTAGGTTTAGGGTGAGAGGGGAAAGATATAAAAGAGACCTAAGGGGCAAGTTTATCACTCAGAGGATGGTACTTGTATGGAATGAACTGCCAGAGGAAGTGATGGAGGTTGCTATAATTGCAACATTTAAACGGTATCTGGGTGGATATATGAATAGGAAGGGTTTGGAGGGATATGGGCCGGGTCTTGGCAGGTGGGACAAGACTGGGTTGGGATATCTGGTCGGCATGGATGAGTTGGAACGAAGGGTCTGTTTCTGTGCTGTACATCTCTATGGCTTTATGACTCTATGACTCTCTCTGCAAACCATTTGAGCTTCAACATAACCTGGCATTGTGTGCAAACAGTTACAAAGTACATTTCTGATCAAGTTTTTATTTCCTTGATCATCCTCTTGTTGTTAATGTATTCATAAAATATCATGCAATATCATGTTTAAGAAAAGAGCTTCTTCTTATCACCACGTAGTTTTCCCATATCACACTAGACCAGACAAGTAAGAGGATTCCAGCATTTTAAAAGAAAACTTCAGATTTTTGTCATAGTTACGTGCCCTAGTTTTCCTCTTAAATATTTCTTTGAATAATTTTAATTATAACTCTGGATGCAAACTTGACTTGCTTTAATTACACATTCTGCCAGCAGTAGCACTGTTATTCTTCAGTTCTGCATGTTTCAGCTCTTAATATACCACAAAATGCTCATGTTCCAAATAAATCTGCTTCCATTTCCCAATCAACTTGGAGTTTTGGGGTTTAATTACAAATAATAACATAAAATCAATGAAGGAATGATACCTGCAGACCACAACTATCTCTATTCTCTAACTTGATTTAACCTGAAGAATACAGTGTGTTGATCACTCTTAATGTATCAATATGAAACAAAACCATTTCTAATGATCTGCAAGCTAGCAACAATGCAGCAACTTTCAGAGTTATTTATTTCAGAGTACACCAGCTGACTGTTATGAAACAAGGGGGTGCAATCTGTTTTCCCCAGAGAGTCCTGCATAAGTGGGACCCATCAGAATGGACATACACCTCGACCTAACTCAATGCACCTGCCAGAAGTGTGGAACTCTTTTGTTGCAGCAAAAAAGGAGCAGAATGCCACTCCTCAGAAAAACCAGCTTAATGTTCAATTTGCTGGTTGAGAAACATTGACTGCATTGGGCTTTGATGAACCCTTCCTTAATAATACATCCGGTTGCATAACATGAGAATTGGTTGGGCCAGGACATTCTGTCAGGTAATTGTTTAATCATGAATATGAGTAAAATGGATTGTATTCATCCATCTTAACAGAGGTCTAAAAAGACCTTGAGTTAGTGATCTGCAGAAGCATAAGATGTAGTATTTTTTGAGACTTGACTTAAGTTTATCAATTTCAGCTAGTATCAGGTGCCAAAAGCATTAAATATTGGGCATGAGTTAACAATAGTGAAGTTCAGCCCATTTTTCAATTGGAAGAAAATGTGAGGTTCAATTGAAAATTCAAGATATTCAACAAGAATTCATTCTGTTAGCAAACCAAGACCTGAATGTGAAAAATCCATCAATGGTTTAGTAGGGAAGCTAAAAATCAATACCATATTAAAGTAAATGTGTATAACATGGTGAAGAATAGTAAAGGAGATTAAAGCTCATAGCAAGTTTAGAAATCAGCAAAGAAGAAAAGAGGTTCATAACAAAGGAAAAGAAAAATAGATTTAGCATAGCCAGCTAGGATATAAAATGAAACTGCAAGAACTCTTACAAGTATACAAAAAAGACAACAGCTGATGGGAATGTTTCCTTCAAGGTAGAGGCCAGAGGAATCATGGGAAGTGAGGAAATGGCAGAGATGGTGAGCAACTTGATTGTACCTGTCTATTCAACAGAAGTACAGATTACGTGTCAGAAATAAAGGGTCACCAAAGTGCAGCTAAGACTGAGGAACCTAGAGTAATTACTTTTAGCAGAAAGAAATGTATTGAAGAAATTTGAACAATTAAAATTTATAAATCCCCCAGACCAAACTGGTCCACATCCCTGGATTCAAAGCAGAGATAATGATTGCACTAGTTATGATTTTCTGAAATTTTTGAAATTCTCGGGTTGGAAGTTTGTGAATGAACAACACTACTCAAGAAAGGACAAAGAAAGGTCGCAAGAAATTGCAAGTTTGTTCTGGCATCATCAGGGAAATGCTGTAATCTATTATTGAAGAAGTTTTAACAACCTACTCGGAAAGTCATAATGTGTTCACATAGAGTCAGTATAGTTTTATCAAAAGAAATATATGTCACACAAGTTTATTAGAGTATTTTTTTGATGATATTGGTAGTGTGGAATAGTTAAAGGGGAGGCAGTAATGCAGTAGACATAGGATTTCAAAAGATGTGTAATAAGGCGCCACACAAAAGTTTAATAATGTTATGATGAAGAAGCAGAGTACTTATCGGCATTTTAAATTGTGATATGTTGTTTTAAAAAGAGTAGAACTCCAGAAAAGCTACAGATTTAAAGTCAGTGACTGTCTGGTGAAATTCTGTGTGAAGCCAAGGTAATGTTGCGCACAAAAATTGTAAATGAGATCGAACAAAATGAGATAGCAACAGACTGACTACCCTCTTTCAGTAGAAAACTATTTCTCGCAAATATGTCTGTTTTATCCTGTTGAAATATACAGACACAGGAGTTTAAAAAATGTCAGTTTCAACTCTACTGGTGGACGAGTAGAACTGAATGCTCAGGTGTGACCAATCTGTGTTCAAATGGGACCAGCTTGTCAAAGTCACAGTCAAAAATCTATCTGCTAATTACTCCATTTATGTAGATCATGAGCCTCTTTCATTTTAAGTTCTGCAAACTATTGAAGAAAAGGAATCAGGACAAAAGAACTTCAATCAGCCAACAATACCAAGAATCGCAAAAAATGCAACTAGTAACCATCACCTCAACATTTGTGCCACACAATTACCAGCCAATTACTATATCCAGCAAGAGAGAATCTAACCATCACATTTTCACATTTAATAGTTTTACTATTGCTGAATCTCCCACTAGGAACATCCCCAGAGCTACCATTGACCAGAAACACAACTGGACTAGCCCCATATGCACTGTGACTACAACAACAGGTCATAGGTAAGAATTATGTCATAAGTAACTCCCCTTTTAACTGCCCAAGTCCTGTTCACCATCTGCAAGGCTCAAACCAGGAGTGTGATAGAGTAGTCTCCATTCACATGAACAATGCAGTTCCAAAAACACTCATGAAGATTGACACCATCACCATTCCTGATGAAGGGCTTATGCCCGAAATGTCGAATTTCCTATTCCTTGGATGCTGCCTGACCTGCTGTGCTTTAACCAGCAACACATTTTCAACCATCAACAGAAAAACAACCCATTTGATTGGCAATGTATTTACAAACACTTACTACTCCATCACTGATACTCAGCAACACAGAATACATCTATGAGATGTATTGCAGAAATTCACCAAGCTTCCTCAGATAGCAGCTTTCAATCCAAAAACCAGTACAACCTAGGAATACAAGGACAGCAGATGCATGGGTACACCATTGACTTCATATCACCTCCACACAACTAAACATTCCTTCGGTGTCACTGGGTCAAGATCTTGGAACTGTCCTTTTAATGGCATAGTAAGTGTCCTGACACCAAATGAACTGCAACTGTTGAAGGAGGCAGCTGACCATCATCTTCTGAAGGACAACTGGAGATGGGTAATAAGTGTCGGCCGAATCAATATCGTCCACATCCCATGAATGAATATAAAAAACTTCAACATTCAACTATCTACTGTTTATGAAAAATCCTTTGATCTAGATTTAAACCTCCTTACCTCCTTCCTCAGGTATGGTACCAAGATGTACTGGTGCCACACCTGAGGAAGGAGCTGGGCTCCAAAAACTTGCAATTTCAACTAAACCTTTTGGACTATAATCTGGTGTAATTTGATATTTGACAGATTACAGATAGACAGTGAATTTAACCAGGCAGTCTCCAACTCGTG
Source organism: Hemiscyllium ocellatum (assembly GCF_020745735.1). NCBI lineage: Eukaryota > Metazoa > Chordata > Chondrichthyes > Orectolobiformes > Hemiscylliidae > Hemiscyllium > Hemiscyllium ocellatum. The sequence goes on along the minus strand of NC_083429.1, from coordinate 28,831,553 downwards.
TTGTGTTGCAAAGATTATCCCTGTGGCCTCAGATATTTACATTATTAATGAAAAATGAAGAAAACAACTATAATGTATCCAAGTTTGCAGTCAATTCAAATTTAAATGGAAATGTAAGCATAAGGAGGACTAGAAGACAACAGATTACATGGATAGGTTAATGGAGTGAAAAGTAAGATGGCAGGATGGTGAAGATGGGACAAAGAGTTAGGATTTGAAATTTAATCCCACGAAAAAAGCTACAGAATCTCTTTTAAGGTGTTTAATTCTTACATTTTGATGCTCAAAGAAACTTGGATATTCTCAGATTGCTACAGCCAAACCTTTGTCAGGGTTCCCTAATTTGTTACTTCCACCCCAGAGTGTTGTCAATGTCTCACCATTGAGTAATTCAAATTTAAGATAAATAGATCTTTGAGCTCTCAGGATGTAGATTGTGGAATATTGAAAATTGATGTAAATCAGCCATGATCATATTGAATGGTGGAGAAAGCCACAGGGGCCAAGTGGTCTACGTTCTTTTGCCTATTCAGTTCAGTTCCCATCCAGTATCCTGCAGGAGAAATAAAATTGTGCCTGTGTTATCGAGAGAATACATACTCTCAATTCAATGCACCTCTCACAGCCTGTTTCCGACTAATGGATTTGAATGAATTTTCATTCAGGCAATCTTTAACAGATTTGTACCATCAGAGGATTTCAATGACATCAGATGAAACAACACTATAAATTGACTATATTCTTCAAGGTAGAGTACTTTCAATTGGCACCTTGGAACCTTATAGATAGATGGAATATTTAATTTAAAAACAGCTTGTCTTATTTATACAGCCCTTTTAATTTAATAAATATCCCAAGGCATATCACAGGAGCCTTCTCAAGCCAAATTCAACACTGAATCACATAAGGTAATGTTAGAATAGATAACTGACTGATTGGTCTTAAAATAAAGAAGAAAGTGTAATTGAGGTAGAATGACTGAAATAGGGCAGTCCATAGCTCACTGTTTTGGCAGCTGCAGTTATGTCCACCAATGGTAATGAAAATAGTAACTAGGGAAAATAATTTGTCATAGGAACTGAATCAATGACATTGTTCTTCCAGTATTTAATTGGGTTAGAAAGATACTATTCCTCTTGGTAATGAGCATCACTCCTCATGTCAGTATTATGGCTGGATATTGTTGGGGAAAAGACTACAATCACTTAGATGTTGAACAAATTGACCCCTGAACTCATTTGTGGTCTTTTCCATAAGAACTTTGAACAGAAGCTACCATATGGCTGATGATATGTCCTCCAGGTGGACTCACGGATTGACTGTACTAATTACATCGGAATAGTTTTTTTATACAAATGTGAACTAAAACTACATTTCTGAGATAGAGCATTTTGTACTTATTGTCATCAACAATTTTTAATGAACAAGCTATGAATTTTTAGATTAGACTTACAGTGTGGAAACAGGCCCTTCGGCCCAACAAGTCCACACCGACCCGCCGAAGTGCAACCCACCCATACCCCTACATTACCCCCTACCTAACACTATGGGCAATTTAGCATGGCCAATTCACCTGACCCGCACATCTTTGTGACTGTGGGAGGAAACCGGAGCACCCGGAGGAAACCCACGCAGACACCCATGCAAACTCCACACAGTCAGTCGCCTGAGTCGGGAATTGAACCCAGGTCTACAGGCGCTGTGAGGCAGCAGCGCCAACCACTGTGCCACCGTGCCGCCCGGACAGAATTTTTTTGTGTCGATAATGAAGTGAAAGTGAAGGTAAACAGAGGAATGTAGAAAATGCTAGATGAGAAAAGACTTTAATCCTTTTTATTTTTACCTTTGTGGGAGTTGCACAATGCAATGATAATAAAGTTGACAGAACTGCTCACCAGAATTTATGAATTTTAATGTAATCCTTGTTTGTCACAGCGAGATCAAATTGAAAGAGTGCAGGCAGTTTTCCAACATTACATATGTATTTTTAAACCACACAAGGTAACAGTTTACTTAGTGCTTTTTCCACCTTCAGAGAGACAAAATAAAACTATCTTTAATATTTACCATAAGCTCCAGCACAACAAGAATTGCCAGCAAACATTCAAAGTGACGGCTATCATCAACAGAAGTGACATACATTGCAAACTTATTTATAGGATGGTGCTAGATCTATCTTTTCCTGAGTGGCATATATCAATACAGAAGACATTCAAGTCAATATGATTGATTGCCATCCATTTAATAACAGAGAATGCTGGGAAAACTTCTGTAAATAACTCACAGGAGGTCCAGTCCAAAAGATGGAAGGCTTATAATTCAGGGATAGTCCTTCAGCAATACAGATTAAAAACCCCACACAAAATATTATCCTGTTATTTCCTTTCAGTAGGTAATTGACTCTGTCTATTTACATATTTTTCTTATTCAGAAGTTCATTTATTTGTAGTTTATATTTTATCTTCATTAAAAAAAAACTTTCACATCACTGCATTTCTATAATCTGTTTCTGTAAGGCAGAATCCAGTGTATTTTATTTTATCCAACAGGCATCAGTGACACCTTCCTAAGCACAGCTGCTTACCGTAGTCACACCATCATTGCCTGTGGCTGCCTATAAAGTAACATCAAGAATGAGCTTGGCTGGATCAATTTTGATCATACATCTTCATAAACATAGACACAACCGCTGCAACGTACTGAAGCAAACAAGGAGAATAGTAACAATGACAGCAACTCCTGGGATGCCATTGGCCTGCAATGGATCGGATGGAGGCAAAATCTGTTGGACATTTTCCTAGATGTTATGAAACTTAAAAGGGTTCAGAAAAGATTTACAAAGATATTGTTAGGGTTGGAGGATTTGAAATATAAGGAGAGACTGAATTGGCAGGGGCTGTTTTCTCTGAAGCGTCAGAGGCTTATAGAGATTCAAAGAATCATGCGGGGCATGAATAGGGTGAATAGCCAAAGTCTCCTTTCCAGGGTAGGGGAGCCCGAAACTCGAGGGCACAGGTTTAAGGTGAGGGGATTTTTTTAAAAGGGACCTAATGGGCTACTTTCTCACACAGAGGGTGGTGCAGCTATGGAATGAACTGCCAGAGGAAGTGGTCTAGGTGAGTACAATTCAAACATTTAAAAGGCATCTGGATGGGTATAAAAATCAGAAAGGCTGAGAGGAATGTGGGCCAAATGCAAACAAATGGGACTTGATTAATTTAGGGTAGCTGGTTGGCATGGATGAGTTGGATGGAAGGGTTTCTTTCCATGCTGTATGTCTCCATGACTCTATGGCTATTTGGAAACTTATTGCTGCTGTGTATACAATGTAAATTACATGAAAAAAAATCCATAGGTTACTCCTGGGCAGTAAAGTCTTAACATTATGAGTATAATGAAGCATTTATGTTTGTATGGTATTTTCCAAAATTTAAGGATGCCCTAATCAGATTTTAGTGAATGAAACACTTTTGAGGAGTACTCACAATTGCACTTTGTGTAAACTATGTAACCAATTGACACATGGTAAGGTCCAACAGACAACAATGAGTGAAATAATCGGATAATCTGTTTTTCCTGCTCTGGATGTTCATTAGAGACACAAGGATCCCATACTGCCTTCCTGCTTTTCCATTTGCAGTTTAAACCTGTCATCCTACTTTTCCCAACACATATTGTTTCAGACACAGAGCAGTATCCTTAAGAATGTATTAATTGGCCATTTAAGGATGGGCAGGCTGACAGATGCCTTAGTCTCTCCCTGTAAAGTGGAGGATGACAGAATTTGATGGCTGTTTAACTCAGTTGGCTGGATGGCTGGCTTGTGATGCCAATTGAGCATGGGTTTAATTTCTAGACCGGCTGAGGTTACCATGAAGGACTCCCTTCTCAACCCATCCCCTCACCTGAGGCATTGGGGCCTCTCACATTAATTGCCAGGTGTGTCATCTGTATAGAGGTAGCAGCCCCTGGTCCAAAAGGATGATGACAACTTTACCTTTACAGATAGGATGGACCAAAAAGACTGACTATGGACTTTAAATGCTGTCCTTGCTTCAGACTCTTTGCTATCTGCCAATAAAATTCATCATGTTCCCAGTGGTGATATCTATTTGATATACTTCCTACTTGCTAAACATCACTGGACATTTTTAATGTCACTTGTCTTGCTACTTGTTGAGAATGTTGTGAATGATAGCCGTTTCAGGGGGAAAAAAAATATATTTTTTTAAAGATATAAACTAATACTTGCTCCAGAGATAAGAGAGATCAGCTGATGCTGTTTAGAGTGTATATTAAGGGATGGTTCGCACATGTTTTAATGAATATTTTCTCAATTTCATTTTGCTTTTTATTAAAAAAAGTTTTTCACCTTTAAAGGTCTGCCTCATTTTTGTTGTGTTCAATTTTGTTTTATGGACCTGACCAATGAAGAGAACCTAATTTTTCTTCACCTGAGTCAGGAGATCTGGGTTCAAGTCTTACTTATTGCAGAGGTTTATAACAATAAAAGAAAGAAAAATGGCTGATTTTTCTCCCATCTGTCTCCATTTAGTTTCACCCCTCTATCCTTACATCTCCCACACTTCTAATGATTTGCATTGACTTTAATGGACTTTGCATATAAATTAGTCAATAGGGAAACATGGTGGTTCGTGGATGAAAAATACTAAGGATGATCTGATAATGGAAAAAAATAGTTCAATTGTAAGTTAACATTTCTGGATATATAAAAACAAGGGTTGGCTTTACCCTTACAAACTCTGAAGGGCTCTTGCAGTACAGTGGTAGTGTCTCTACCTTTAAGCCAGGGGACCTGATTTCAAATCCTATCTGTCCCAGAGGTAGATCTGAGCAAGTTTATTTCTTTTAAAGAAGTCTGCTTTGTCCAGTTAGGAAGTTGGTCAGGAAAGGGGAAAGAGTAGACAGGAATTTGTATTCCATTATGAAATACAAATAACTGGTTGTAGGAGACAGATTGACCCTTGCTGTACAAATAGATGACAACAATATTACAGTTGGAATTTAATACTACTAGTTTAAGGTAAAAAAAGAACTTCTGTTGGGTGGCTCTGTACCAGCTTACCTGTCATAGAGGAGACAGCTATTTAAGAAGATTTTATTGGTCTTAGCCTGATAACATGTCTCAGTGAGATTATATTTCTCTATTTGCTGCTCCTGTCCCAAAACTTATCTTATCGAGTGCAAATTTTCAGTTTCTGTTTCAATTTACATATAGCTACACTAAAATCCGTTTATTCTTGAAAGCATCAGCACATTAATTCTGCTGAATATGGTGTTTATCTCTCCAATATTTGCCACCTGGCCACATTGATAACACCATCTTATAATATTGTATCAGTAATCTCTTACAAGTCATTACAGAATAGTAAAAACTGTAAAAAAAAATGCACACTGCAAGAAACAAACTGCTTTGCTCATCCACAAATGGCATTCCGATGGATATAATTTATTTCCCAGTAATTGAGAATGATTACTGCTTAGGTAAGGAAACTTATACTCATGCAAGTTGCCTTTGTATCCATTGTGACTAAGTTGAAACCCTTATTTATACGTCAGAAGTTTCCAGAATGGGGCAATAGCCTGAAGCTCCATCTGCCCACTCAGTGGATGCAAAAATCCTTGCCTAGCTGAAAATGAGTTGAAGATGTCCAGACCAATACTTACCTGTTGATCAATGTCAAGAAGCAAATAACCTGGTCAATATCACATTGCTCAATGTAGAGATTGCTCTGAGCAGAAGTGGTTGCTGTATTGAAATATAACAGAGAACTGCAGATGCTGGAATTCGGAAACAAAATCTGCTGTTGCTGAATAAATGCAACAAGTCTGGCATCATGACAGGAAAGAAAGTTCTGAAGAAAGGTCACGAGACCTAAAACATTAACTCTGATTTCTCTCCATAGACACTACCAGACCTGCTGAGTTTCACCAGCAATTTCTGTTGTTTAGTTGTTATATTGTTAGGTTGACTGCATTACCTTACTTACTGTAAAGCTTTGAGGCATTCAGAATTCGTGAAAGCACAATATAACTGCAAGTCTTTCTGCTCATTTTATTTTGTTTTACTTAACATAATATGAAGGTGAATTTCACAGCAAATAATGAGTTTTAATCAGTCAGCTGTAAAACTGAACTGAACTTATTAAAAACAGTATTGTTTAAAAAAAAACAGAAGCACCAAAGTGAACAGGATTAATTAGCTAGCCTAAGACAGCTGATCCAAATTTGCATTACGGTACATTTCAATTCACTGGATGATGATTTCAAAAATAATGAGTTTGGGGAAGCGTGAAATACACCCACCTCCTTGAACAAAGAACAAAGAAAATTTACAGCCCAAGAACAGGCCATTCGGCCCTCCAAGCCTGTGCCAATCCAAATCCACTGTCTAAAACTATTGCCCAATTCCTATGGATCAGTATTCCTCTGCTCCCCATCTACTCGTGCATCTGTCCAGATGCATGTTAAATGAATGTACCGTGCCTGCCTCTTATACCTCTCCTGGCAACGCACTCCAGGCACCTATCACCCTCTGTGTAAAGTATTGTCCATATGTATCTCCCTTAAAAGTGAACATGTGACCTCTCGTTATTGAACCCCTCTCCCTGGGAAAAAGCTTATCTCTATTCACCCTGTCTATACCCTTCTTGATCTTGTACACCTCAATCAAGTCCCCCCTCAATTTTCTTTTTTCTAATGAAAACAATCCTAACTTACTCAACCTCTCTTCATAACTAGCACCTTCCATACCAGATAACATCCTTGTAAACCTTCTCTGCACCCTCTCCAAAGCGTCAACATCCTTTTGGTAATGTGGTGATCAGAACTGTACACAGTATTCTAAATGTAGCCGAACCAAAGTCTTGTACAATTTTAACATGACCTACCAGCTCTTATATGCAATTCCCCATACAGTGAAGGCTATATGCCTTCTTGACCACTCTATTCACCTGTGCAGCCACCTTCAGGTACAATGGACCTGAACTCCCAGATTTGTGGGCGGCACGGTGGCACAGTGGTTAGCACTGCTGCCTCACAGCACCTGAGACCCGGGTTCAATTCCCGACTGTGTGGAGTTTGCACGTTCTCCCCGTGTCTGCGTGGGTTTCCTCCGGGTGCTCCGGTTTCCTCCCACAGTCCAAAGATGTGCGGGTCAGGTGAATTGGCCATGCTAAATTGCCCGTAGTGTTAGGTAAGGGGTAAATGTAGGGGTATGGGTGGGTTTCGCTTCGGCGGGTCGGTGTGGACTTGTTGGGCCGAAGGGCCTGTTTCCACACTGTAAGTCTAATCTAATCCCTCTGCTCATCAACTTTTCCTAAGGCTCTTCCGTTTACAGCATAGTTCGCTCTAGAATTAGACCTTTCAAAATGCATCACCTCACATTTGCCCAGATTGAATGCCATCTGTCACTCCTCCACCCAACTCTCCAGTCTATCTCTATTCTCCTGTATTGCTTGACAGTCCCCTCTGCTTTCTGTAACTCTACCAATCTCATGTCATCTGCGAACATACTGATCAGACCACAAATGCCCTCTTCCAAATCATTGACGTATATCATCCCCACCTTTGGAGCAGGTGGGGATGAAATTGGAGTTTCTGGCTCAAAGGAAGGGACACTGCCATTATGCCACAAGGGCCCTTTATCCCTTTGCTGATCAGCAAGGCATTCATTGCAATTAGTTGATGCTATTAAAATTGAAAATGGGCCAATGAATGAAATAATATTTGGAGAATGGAACCTTGGCCATGGTTGAACCTAGACATATCCTATTGAAGTGACCTGGACATCTTCAACTCATTTTCAGCTCGGCCATAGCATTGTTCATCTACTCAAGTGGACAGATGGAGCTTCAATTTAATGTCCCATTATGGAACTTTTGACTCAGAGATAAGAGTTTCAACTGAGCCACAATGGACTCAAAGGCAGCTCGTATGAAAGCAATTTTCCTGACCTAAACATGACCACAGGTGAACTTTGGACTACAGATACAATGCACTTTTTGAATCATCCCAACAGTTGGAGAAGAATCTACACACAGCAAGCCAATCCTTTGCATCATTTAAGTAGGTTTTCTCAGCATGATTCAAAATAAGCAAATTAGGAAAAAAGCCAAATGTGATCCCCTCCTTCCTCCCTTGCTTTTCAACTTAGTTTTTAGTTTTGACTGTAGACTGTAATTCTGCTGCTTAAAGAAGAATGCAAACCAACAACTACCATCTCCAGAGCAGAAACCAATTCAATGATTTACATCTTGAAATCAGAGCATCAAAGACCATTAATTTTAGCCTGAAGCCAGCCAAGTCACCAAATAATACGCTGTACACTATTTTCTTAATGGACTTTAATTTTTCAACCCATCCTTCCCCATTCTGTACTGTATTTCTGTCAGTTTGCGAGCTTTGAGATGTGCGAAGGTCAATGTACATTTTATTATTTTAAAGAGATCTGTTTAAGTATAATAAAGTTGACCTCTCTCTCAAGAAAACTTTTCCTATTCATAATAATTATGTAAATTGTAATATACTGCGATTGTTGTAAAAAGTGATGGCTCTAAAGGGTTTAACATTGGAGATGCATTAAGCTCCACCCAGTCCAATGATATTGACAGGCTGACTGGTAAAGAGGATTTGAACTCAAAGTCTTGACTCGTCTTTATGTCAAAACTGAAGAATATCTTTGTTATTTGTCTTAACTAGTCAATGCAACTTGTACCTATTGTGATCATGAAATAAATTACATACAGGCTACTCTGCTAGAACATACGTTTTGTTAACAGGAAGTTGCTGCATAATGACTAATTAATTGGAGACACTGTTTCCAAAGCACAGACTTTTAAAATGTGTGTTGGCTGTTATGTGATTACATCACCAACACTTCAAGCATTGTTTCTAAAGTGAGATTTTTTTATAATGCGGGGCTGCACAAAAATGCAACCATCACGTTACAGAAGAACCAGCTATATTGTTAAGTCAAATGCCTCTTTTTGTTAAGGCCCTGTCACGATTCATCCTCTACCATTGTTAACCAAATCAGCCTTTAGACCAGTATGGAAAGGAGTGTTGTGGGCACACTGTGCAGAGCGGGGCAAGCAGCATAGAATGCCTTTTTGTGATCTGCTCCTGGGCATGGATGAGCTGGATGTAATATGGAATTGTCTGCCTTTCTTCCGTATCTATGCCTACTCTTAGCTGTCCATGAAGAGGAAACATGGCATTCCCATTGGCACAATAGAGGCCATTAGAGACCAGTGAACCCCACAGGGGCTATGGTGTATCATCACTCTCAAAAGTGATGTGTTAATGTGATTTGGTTAAATTTCCTTCTGTTAGTTTCCATTGACTGCATTGGTTACAGTGATCCACTTGGGATTGTCCAACTCGATTAATGCTGAGCTTAAAACAAGAGGTGAAAGGAGGTTTGGCCAAAGCTAATAGTGATTGGTTCCACAACACATACCGATTCGGTGCCCATTGCTGCAAATATTGCCCTATCAAACAAAAAGAATCTGTCACTACCAAATGAGGAGAGGGCAAAGACAGCAGTCATTGAACCCCTCCTCATGTGATTATAACAAAGAACTAATGGCCCAATTGCAGTGGAGTAGCTCTCACAGCAATGAATGGTAGTTTTGAGAAGAGTGGTAGTCCTAACAGGACACTGATTAATGGGTACACCATTCATGACTAGTTCGACAAGGAATATTTGATGCAGAAATTCTAAATATTGTATTGAGTAAACAAATATTTATGACTGATTCCCTCCAGTATCAAGTAAATTGAATTGAATTGAATTAGCTTTATTGTCACATAGTCAAATGAATACGATGAAAAGTTGATAAGTAGCCACTTCTGGTGCCACCTTAGGTATAAGGTTTCCAGGTACAGATTCTTCAGTATAAGTTCAAAGGAAAAAGAAATTCGAAAAACAAAGAAAAAAATCTAAGATGGTGGCAGAGGAGGACACTTCAGCTGGAGCTCATTCACTTTATCCATTTCTCTTCTCTTGATATTTTCTTCTCTTCTTGGCAATGTCCTGAACTTCCAGTATAGGACGCAGTTTTCTGTTATCTTACAATGTAAGCCCACATGCATTTTCCACGGATGCAGGTGAGCATATTAAGAAACAAATTTGCTGACATTATGTGTTAATTGAAACTGTAAGATTTTCCTCAATCCTCATTGTATGAAAGAAAAAAAAATCACTGTGTTATATTCACAGGACTTCAAAAACTTTCACAACCAATGAATTATTTTTGTTGTGCACTCACTCTCACCTTATCTGAAATGTAACATGCAACACAAACACAACTAGATCGACAGTGAGGCTATGCATTGATTGACACATTAATCTGTTTCAATGATGATAGTTGAGGAAAAGCTATTAGGCCACAATCCAAGAGAACTCTTCTGCCATATTTTCATTTCTACTTGCAGTCAAAGTTTGTCTTGAATTAACATTTCATTCCATCACTCCTTCACTGAAATACAATCTCACAGCGTGTGTTCAAATCCGGTTGTGAGCTTGAACCTACAATTTTCTGAATTAAAGACTGAAGTTCTGCCACCAAATCAGTTTCTCACTGCTAAATCTAGGCACAAACTGAAACAGTTTAGTCAAGTCTCTATCTCTTGCTCTCTCTCGTACACACACTTTGCATCTTTTAGTGTTCCAATTAAAGACAATTTTCTTTAAAATTATGATCAAATCTCATACTAACACCATAGTGTTTCAAAACCCTTGTGATATAAAAAACATGTTTAAAAAAAAATCTCCAGTACATTTACAAAGTTTTGCTCATCAGCCTTAATTTGGCAGTCCTGTCAGCTCCTTTCCAGGATGAGAAGGGTGGACGTTTCTGAATATTTTCGGAAGTGCAAAGTAATCAAAATATAGAAGACAATGTGAGGCAACATAGAATCAGCAGTAGTAGACTTCATAGCAGTCATCTCAGCTTCAACATGCTGCATTTTAGGGACTATGCAGTAGCAATGCACGATCCTTCTTCTAACTTGAATTACTTATGGAGATGGTACATTTTAAAAATCAAGTCAAATTGAAAATGAAGAGAAGGCAAATGCAAATGAAGAATCAATAAGAGGGATGAAAATGAGACAGAGGAAATAAAATCATAGGATATAAAAAAAAGGAGAGGTGGGACCTAACAGCAAATTTTTGAAGTATTAACTGCAAACAGAATGAAATTAACATATTACAAACAACTCTTTGCACTTGTGACTCTTTCTTTCCTACTGTTTAATGGTTCTTGTGGCTGTTCTGAATCTCTGTATCACTGTAATAAGATGGCAAAGCAACCTCAAAATTCACTTGGCCAGCCAACAAATATCAATCCCTTTCTGTTTGCCATGTACCACAAAATTTAATCTCTGCTCCCTTTTGTTTTGACACCAGTGGGATATTATTGCTGTTTGTTGCAGTGAGGAAGATCTGTCTCTCATGACAACACAGGGCTGCTAATGACTGGTTCTATGACTGCAGTGTTGAGTACTGTTGTTGTTTTTCTCTTATTGGTCTCTGTAAATATCACAATGTAAAGCAAACTATATATTAAGATTTGAAATCTCCCTTAAGGAATTAAATTCCCACACAACTCAGAATAATGAAAGAGATTGCAGTTTTGAAGTTACAAATACAGAAGCTTCTTAGTCATTTTAGTGACATTTATCTGGATTTTGTAATTGTTTAAGGTTTGAGGGGAAAGAATAAAAAGGCATCAGAGGGGCAACATTTTTACACAGAGGGTGGTCCGCATGTGGAATGAGTTGCCAGCGGAAATTAACAACATTCAAAAGGCATTTGGACAAATATACGATGAGGAAAGGTTTAGGATGATATTGGCCAAATGCAAGGAAATGGGGTTATTATGGATCAGTTTGGGCCGAAAGGCCTGTTTCCATGCTGTCAGACTCCATGACTCTATGACTCTAAGCCTTTAGTATGGTATGAGGAGTGGTTCTGAAGAAGCTAACTTTGGTGTTGCATAAATTCCATCCAATCTGAAGGGGTTACACACACAGACTTTGAATGGAGATAAGGATTTCTTCATTGGTCCTCAAAGACAGCGCACATATTCTGTCCAATTCCTAAATGTCCTCAGTACAGATGCCTGATTAGCAATGTAATTGTATGTATTGCTCTCACACAATAAATTATCTTGTGAACTAACCTAAGTATATCTATTGGTAGTCTCATCAGTGATCTATTCTCTACCACTACAAACCTAATGCATATAGCGGCATAAAAAGATCTGTGGCAGTCAATTACATCAATATTCCACAATATGTACCGCATATAAGCAAGTTGCCAGTTGCCAGGCAATCATGGAAAATGTGCGAGTAAAAGGTGAGGTCTGCAGATGCTGGAGATCAGAGCTGAAAATGTGTTGCTGGTTAAAGCACAGCAGGTCAGGCTGCATCCAAGGAACAGGAAATTCGACGTTTCGGGCCAGAGCTTGGGAAGTCTCACGTTCAGCTGACAGTTGAACTTGGACAGAATCTAAAAGCAAGGGCATGAGACGTCATGTGGTTAAATATGTGAGGGAAAACTCACTCCAGGGAAAAGAAACAATGCATGATGTTTTGGACTCAAGTTCAATTTGATGTCTGAGGACATAATCTGACCACATAATCCGGAAACCAAGCCAAGGGGCATAGAAGGATTGACATAAAGACATTTATGAGACAGCCAAAGAGTAAAAGGGACACAGAGAACCAAAGATGCTGATAGGGATTAGGAACACCATAGAGAGAAGTTGCCCTGAAGAATGGATCATTCCGAGTCAGATTGGATCCAACTGTAATCAACCTAGACTGACAATCTAGGGACTAACTACATGAACATTTTTTTATAAATTTAATTTTCAAGTTTTTCAACCAAACATTTTTCAACCAATAGAATTTGATTTTTTTTTGCAGTAAGTAGAGAATTACAATTAACCAACTTGTTGGATGTTATCGTATTTAAGGAATATATAATTGGCTTGAATTTGAAGTTCTTGCTGACTGCAGAGGGTGTGCTGTTCCTGTTTTCATCTTAACTGATTGTGACAAGACAAAGGAGTTAAAATTAAGGCTCTTGTGACAATACCAATCAATTCTAGATCAGGATCAGTCGAAAGCCACAAAGTATTTACAGCAACAGAAATAAACGATTTGGCTGATAGGATTGCAGGCAAGAAAATAGATTTCAATTAATTAATCATGTAATACAAAACTTCATACTCATTCACATTGAGGCAAGAGCTCAAAACATCAGCGTAAAAGATAGGGCCGAAGCATTTGCAGCAATCCTTGGCCAGAGGTATCAAATGAATAATCCACCTCAGCCTCATTCAGTAGTCCTCAAAATCACAAATACCAGACTTCAACCAACTCAATTCACTCCACATGATATTAAGAAACAGTCAGAGGCACTGGATACTGCAAAAGCTATGGGCCCTGATGACATTCCGGTAATAGTACTGAAGACTTGTCCTCTTGAATCTGTTGCTCCCTTATCCAAGCTCTTCTAGTACAGTTAAAACACTTACATTCTGATAATATGGAAATTTGCCCAGATATGCCTGTGCATGAAAAGACCAACATGACCAATTACTGCAGCATCAATCTATTCTTGATTATCAGTAAAGTGATGGAAAGTATCAGCAACAATGCTATCAAGCAGCATCTGCTCAGTAATTACTTGCTGAGTGATGCCCAGTCTGGGTTCAACCAGCTGCTGATCTCTTTACAGCCTTGGTTCAAACATGGACAATACCTCTGAATTCCAGAGGTGAGGTAAGAGGGACAGCCCTTGAGTGTGGCATTAAGGAGCCCTAGCAAAACTGAAATTAATAGGAATCAAGGGACAAATTCTCTGCTGGTTGGGTCACACTTGGCACATTGGAAGATGGTTGTGGTTATTGGAGGTCAGTCATCTGAGCTCCAGAACTTCTCTGCAGGAGTTCCTTGGGGTAGCAACATTCGCCCACTTTGTTCAAATTTGAACTACACATTCTGGAATTTAAATCTCTTCACAAAATCAAGGAACAACATCTGCTATTTTGATTAGTCATTTTAAAATCTACTGCACTGAACACGAACGTGAAAAACATTAGATCGCAACTGCCATTCTCAGATCTTTGTTTGTTAAGGTGGTTGCAATGGCTCCATCCATTTTGTTTTTCTTTATCCATCGTTCCTGTTACTTCACTTTGCAGGTTGGTCATTTAATCTCTCCTGCCTCTGACAAGCTCACCAACTTTCCCTATCATTGATTCTTCTTCTTCTCCTTTGCCTATCTCTGGACTTGCTTAAGATGATTACATTTATAAATTTTCTAGTTCAGCCAAACGGTCATTGAATTGAAATGCTAACTCCTTTTCTATCTCCACAGTTGCTGAGCATTGGGAACATTTCCTTTATTCATTTGATATTATATAAATGATGTAGTACTTGTGCAAAAGGTGAATAAGCTCGTTCACTTGCAGGTTGAGGGCACACCAATGGGACTATCCAGTTATATTTTCCTATAGAAAGACCTCAAAGCATCCATTAAACACAGCTATAAATTAGTATTAATTAAAGGATAGAGTCAAACTTAGATTCTTCCATTCCACAGTAACTAATAGTTCTGTTTTAAACTCCAGTAACACCACATTGATTTGCAAAGCCATTTTTTACACAATGATTGCTGTGCTAGGAAGTGTGTTCCTGAACACGAAGCCTGATTCTTCAATCATTTCACATGAATCCCCACATCTCTACTACTGTAAACATTTTGGAGAAGAACATTCTTGGTCCTTTTTGGAGTAAGAGACCAATTTGTTGGAGCTGATATTTATTTTTAAATTGACACTCAGGAAGCTCAGTCTTTGAGTCAAGATGACTGATCTGAGAATGAAAAAAAAACTGCCTGTCAAATCAAAGTACAATAACATTTATCTAACTACAAAGCACAGATGAGAAACAGTGCATAATTCAGACAGAAAGAGAGAAACATTCAATATTTGCAAGGCTGAAGAATCTGGGTCATGTGGAAACGTCACACTGAGTATGATTTGAAACTAAAGAATGATTGTTGCTCAAAGACTTTTTTGATGTTGCATAGACTTCTAATCTCCCTGTGACAGAAAGGTTCTTTAGTAACAACACAGGCCATTCTCCATTGAAAATAAAAGTCAAAATCCCATTGAAACACAAGTAAGTTATTTGTGCTACTGCCCCCGCTCCCTGCTCTGCTACACCAGTCTTCACCAATGTAAGTAACAATGAAAACAGACTGAATAAATGCAAATTGTTCAGGTTTAACCTCTCCTCACACTTTACTGAGGCATCTTCAGCAGCCAAAGATAATTACAACTTCAAAATATAAATGTAAATGTGATCCAGTTTAAAACATGACTGGCATCACTTTCTTGAGGATGTAGCAAATACAACTCATACAAATCAAGAAGATCCCAGTTTCCATCCACTACCAGTGCTAGTCGACTGAACCCTTTCATTGAGCTCCTGAGCTACAGCAGTTCATAGGTATCAAAACCCTTGAACATAACAAAACAGACAAAACTCTTATAAGGACCATTATTAAGTAAATGTCATACCAAAGCACAAAAGGTAGTTGTAGAGGAGTTGCCTATCCTGCATTGAATGATTTTGAAAACTCTCTTCAGTACATCCACATCACGGACAGTGTATCTGGCCACTTTTTCAATTGTACTTTACGAGTAAGAATGTACCACTTGCAATGTTTGTAAATCTTTTTATAAATATAGTCATAGCAACATATGTTCTAAACGGAGAAGATTCATAAGTTCATTTTAAACTCATCTAATTGTAATGAAGGTGAATGACACAGGAAAATAGGAATTACCATGCAGAGATTACCAAAATGTAACAGCTAGCCTTAAAAAACTAAGAAAATGAATAATGAAATGTTGGGCTTTATAGAGGGCTGGGATATAAACAGGAGGATGTTTTGCTACATTTGCTTCGGCTCCATCTGAGATATTGTGTGCAGCCCTGGCCATCAGGAAGGTATCTGGCCTTCACAGGAATGGGGTGTCATGACCTAGACTATTAAAAAGGGAACGCCAGAATTTGAAGATTTCACTTTGACTCATATATCACCCTGACTAAGAACTATTCACCATTCCTTTACTGTCTTTGGGTCAAAAGGAGGGAAGCCCTTCCCTACCAATACTTGACATGTACTCCCAACAAACACACTACAATAATTCCTTAAAAATATGTGGGTATCACTGGCTAGATTGGCATTTATTGCACATCCTAAATTGTCCTTGCAAAGATGGTACTGAGCTGCCTTTTTGAATCTTTGCAGTACTTGGGTGTCGGGGCACTGTTGGTTAGATTGGAATTCCAGCGTTTTGATGCAGCAACAGAGAAGGAGCAGCAATATTATTGCAAATCAGGGTGGTGAGTGACTTAGTGGGGAATCTGCAGATGGCTGGTGCTGTCAATTAATTTTGAGGAGCTAGCATCTTGCATCTTGTAGATGATCCATATTATCACTGCTGTGCTGAAGGGGGTGAATGCTGAAACTCATGGATCTGGTTCCAATTGAGCATGTTACTTTGTCCTAAATGGCACTGAGCTTCTCAAGTTTTGTCAGTGCTGCACACATCCAGGAAAGTGGAGGATATTTCACCACACTCCTGCCTGTGCCTTGTGACTAGTGGACAAGCCTTTCAAATCAGGAGGTAAGTGACTTAGTCTAGAATTCCTTGTCTCTGACCAGCTCATGTGGCCATAGTATTGATATAGCTTCTCTAGTTCAAGTTCTGATCAATTATAACTTCTGGGATATAAATAGCGAGGGATTCAGTGACGATACTTCTATTGAATGTCAAGAGATAAAGATTTGCTTACCTCATGTTGTAAATGGTCATTGTCTGCCATTTGTGAGGCATGAATGTCACTGACCACTTAACAGCCCATGCCTGGATACTGTTCATGTTTTGCTGCATATGGACATAGACTGCACCAATGTTTGAATTGTGATTGCTGCTGAACATTATAAAATCTGGAAACATCCCCACTCCTGATCTCATGATGAGGGGAAGATCATTGATGAAGCAGGTGAAGATGGTTGCACCGATGACGCTGGCATTGGAATTTATGCAGAAATGTTATGAAGCTGAGATGATTCACTTCCAACATTCACAAATATCTTCCTTTATGCTAAGGGTGACCTCAACCAGCTTTGCCCCAACTCTCACTGACTCCAGTGAGAATTTTGCTTGGGCTCCTTGATACCATACCCTGTCAAATGCTGCCTTGATGTCAGGGGCCATCACTCTCCCCTTACCTCAGAGTTAAGTGCTTAAGTCCATTTTTGGATAAAGGTTGTAACGATACAATGAGCCAGGTGACCCTGCCTGAATCGAAACAGAGCAATAGCAGTCAGGTTGTTACTTTGCAGTGTCAACTTGATAGAATAATTAATAGACTTATCTTTTTGCTGATGATCAAGAGTAAACTGATTGGGTGGTAATTTGTCAGGTTGAATTTGTCCTGCTTATTGTGGGCAGGATATACCCAGATACTTGTTCACTTTGTCAGGTAGATGCATTGCATTGGAGTCAGTTCAGAGAAGATTTATTAGGTTGCTTTCTCGAAAGAAGAGGCTGTGTTATGATGAAAGATCCATTTAATGTTGTGCCTATATTCATGGGAGTACAGGAGTATGAGAAGTGATCTTCTTGAAACCTAGGATTCTGTGGGGGCTTGCCAGGTCGTGTGTCAAGAAGGTATTTTCCCTTGTCCAGAAATAAAGCCCATCATGGCAAATGGTAACATTTGATTTCAACAAAAATCTGGTATAAAGAGCCAGCCTAATAGTGACCATGTAATTATTGTTGACTTTTGTAAGAACTCATCTTGTTCATTAATATCCTTTATGAAAGGATATCTGCAACTCTGACCTTAACATTGACTTTTTTTTAGGTTGTCTCTTAACTGTCTTATCCCGCAATGCCTACATCCCATGAATAAATGAAAGAATGTGATCTCCTACTTCAGACAGAGATGAGGAGGAACTTCTTCTCTCATATTTTAAATCCTTATAATTCTCTGCCATAGACTGGAGCCACTGAAGATATTCTAGACTGCTATGGAAAGGTTTGTCACCTTCGGGGAAGTCAAGGAATGTGACAACAAGTAGGAGAGTGAAACTGAGGCCACAATTGAATCAACAATCATCTTATTGAATGAGACATATTCTCCATGTGTGCTCCTATTTCTTATGTTCTAATTTAAAGCAGCTTACCATGTCTTCTCAAGGAGTATGAGAGATGGCAACAAATGCTTATCTGGATACTGGCATCCACATTCATTGCAAAAATCTTTACCAAAGCAGTAAATGTGAGTTAGCTTAAAAATCTTAGACCAATATGGTTTGGGCTGCTAAGAGTAGGGGAAGCTATGGGGCAAAGTGCAGTTATTCATCAGCCATGGTCAGTCAATCATGGAATAGCCAAGGGCTTCAATGGCCTCTTCCTGTTTCTCTATTCCAATCAATGAGGTAAGCAATGTTTGGCTTTGTGTTTTGAAGAGAGGATTGCAACACATCCCAACAGATTCACTGGCATGCACTTTCTGAAGATGCATGAAATGAACATGCGTTTTTGAAAGAAGAGCTCTTTATTTCAAATGCATGAGTACATTTGGCCTTCGTTCAATATTCACATCTTTTCTCATTGATTCTCTTCCACATACCTGCTGATGGTTTACATTTCAACCTGAGGTCATTGTATTGTTCAGAATTTGCTACCTGATTCAAGACACAGTGTGCAACAAGGCGAATTTGTCAGTGAAATACCGAAGCCTGTACTAGGTGCTTGATGCAGTGGGGCTGACCTGACCTCCAGGCCAGAAGGCCTGGGCTCAAATCTCTCCTATCCAGAGTGTGCCTGAACAGTCAATTAAAACTATCTACCTATGCTGAAAGCTATGCATCTACTTCAAATTATAATGCTTCATGAAACAGTAATGTTTTGGTCTGGGCAGTACTGCCCTTGCTTGTCTGCTCACTTTCTAAACTAATGGACTGGATCTTACATGCCCCTAATGAACATGTTATCTGTGGAAGAGGCATGTGAAATAGGGTGGGTACCCATCCCATGTGAAATAGGGTAGGTACCCATCCCATCCCCACTCGCGACCTCACCCTTCTAATACATAGAGTGGAGAGGCTGCCAAACTCATCAGCTTATTAAAAGCTTAACTAGCCACAACACTAACCTGAAAAAGCCATAATATGGTTGGGACTGGCAGGGACCAAGTGGTGCAACACATTGTTTTAAACGTTTCAAGCATTGGGAAGGAAATGATGACAATTTTTGAAGGCCAGAAGATAGTACCCTCTTTCCTTTCTCACTACATCTTCAAAACCTATTCTTCCACATCACATGATCAATCCCCTCTGACTTAACATATTCCACGTAATATGCAGGGAACCATGTGTCTTTCATCCTCAGCTTGTCTGTACTCAGTGACCACAATGACACTGCTGGCTCTGTTGGATGTGCCACTGAATCAGAATTGCCACTGATTACTGTGGAACCGTGAGGTGGAGCCTTCTTCTCAGAGAAGACTGAAGATTGAATCACAGCAGCTTGCCATCAACAACTGATGTGTTGATGTGGGTCAGGCTTTCCATAAGGCGGTCAGCTGGCCACCAACTCCCCTTCCAGGGCTGAGTAGAGGGAGTGAGGAGTGTCATCTGCCCAATTCTACAATTGTTTCATTTGATCACAGCAGAATGGCAAAATTAATTGAGATTAAGCAAACAAAAGATAAATGCTAAATGGTCGTGGAGATTTAGCTTAAAAATACCACAAAGTATATGATGTTGCATGCTTCTGGCTCATCTCTACTTTGTGTTGCAGCATTAAAATAAAATTCTGCTCACTGGGACATGTCAAGTATGTTCAAGTCACCGCACCAATTAGATCGGCTGATATCTTCCCAAGGCAATACTAATAGTCCGTCTCAATGAACTTTTCTATTATCATCTCTGTTGCATATAACTAAAGGTTTTTACATCTCAATTTTTACATCTCAAGCTGAATGGGGTTTTGTCAAAAAAAATGCTGTCACCTAATTGCTTTGGGTTATGGTTGGCACTGAAGGTTCGCAACATGACAAGCTTTCAAGCCCAGTCACATTTGTTGGGGACAAGGACATGAGAAGTGAAGTAGTCTCCACAAGGAGGATTGCAGAAAGTAAACAACATTATTCACAAGTGGGCAAAGTGGAAGGTGTTCAATACTATTTACAGAACATGCTGAATTCAGTATGATTCTATTGTGCCAAAAATGTTTGCCTCATCATCTTAAGCTTTGTGTACATGCAATGTACCTATGGTAGGAGACTTAAATACAATACTTCTTCTCTTTACCTTCAACACTTCCAATTAGTAAAAAGCAATTACTCAAATTGACCTCTGGTCATATCAGCAATTCATAATTCACTAACACTTCTCACTTCTGATAGAGAAAAATAATAACAGATACCATTGCTAATTAAAGTGCTACCTTGTCAGACTTTGCAATTATCTTTCCTAATTAATTATTTGCAGGAAATAATTACAGAGATAACAGTATATGATAAATATTTTAAACAACTTTGTCTGAATATAATTAAATGAACACTTGCTGCTTTTTTTTAATGACCAAGGTAAAAACAGAGTAAAGTGTCTTAACAGATGGTCAGTCAAAATTAATGTGAGCACTTTGCAAGTGCGATAGGGGACCAGCTTGAGCATCACTGACAAGGTTACAACTCAATATACAATGGGTCAAGAATATCAAAGATTCCTGTATAAGTTACTGCAATTTTATTGTATAAAATGCTGAAACTACTCTTTATGAAAAGCAGGTCAGGAAGCATCTAAAAGATACAAATACTTTGTCTAAATTAATATATTTGCTTTCATCATTACTACAGTAAGTTCTTCTATAATGCAATGTTTGTGTTCTTGTCCAACCCCCATGCTATTGAAAAATCATGCTTTAGAAATAGCGCTTAAAATGTTGGTGATGTAATCGCATTATTGTCAACACGTGTTTTAAAGGTTCTTATTTTCAAAACAGCATTTCCAATTCGTCAATCGCGTTGCAGTGAATTCATGTTGACAAAACACATGTTAGAGCAGAACAACCTGTACATTATTATGAAACTTTGCATTTCTTTTTTTTAATGTTATATTTCCAATTTTAAGTTGATTGTTCCCAAATATGACAATCAACTTTCCTTACACCTAGTTTTGGTTATCAATACAAATCACTGAAGCATGGAGTATGCTGCAGCAGCAAGACTGCTAAACAGAACAGCTAAAGATCACATTACAGAAAAATACTTGAAAACATTTGAACCAAATGCTGCCCATTCATTGAGAACACATACAAAACAGGGTGGCACAGTGATTAGCACTGTTACCTCACAGCACCAGAGACCTGGGTTCAAATTCCACCTCGGGCAACTGTCTGTGTGGAGTTTGCACATTTTCCTCATGTCTGCATGGGTTTCCTCCGGGAGCTCTGGTTTCCTCCCACATCTAAAAATGTGCAGGTTAGGTGAATTGGCCATGTTAAATTGCCCGTAGTGTTAGGTGAAGGGGTAAATGTAGGGGAATGGATCTGGGTGGGTTATTCCTCGGAGGGTCGGTGTGGACTTGTTGGGCCGAAGGGCCTATTTCCACACTGTAAGTAATCTAATCTAAAAAAAAACGTTTATATTTACGTGAGTATTGAAAGTTGGATGCATCATGCTTTTTGAAGTTTTGGAAGATGCATTTGCAAATTATTAACCTAATAATGAATATTCCCCGAAGAATCCCACACTTGTGATGGCACAAAGACAACGTTGTCTACTCACAGAACTCGAGAACTCTAAATCTTTCACCAATGAGTAAGATCAGAGGTGTTGAATTCATTAATATATACATGTATATCAAATTTTGCATTAATGAGGTTGATGCATCATTTTGGTTTTGAACTCACATCGGTCACGTTATTCAAATCATTTAAATAGATTATGGTCTTGTAACTCAAACTGAACCTTTGCATATAAACGTTCCTAAATTGAAGTGACAATAGGAACCTGAATGTGTACACTACATTTCTCACCACAGCTGTTTGCTGACTGATTTTCCAGTATAAGTTTTTCTTGGTATGAGTCCATTCTTCCATCCAGTCAAAGCTTTCATAATATATTGATACAACACTGTTTGTCTTTCTATCAAATATTTCTGTCTCCTACCTTTGATTCCAGCTCAATACCTATCTCTTCCAAACTCCATTCTGAATGACTTTATTCTGAGTTTCAGTTTATACAAAATACTAAGATTACACTTCTTGTCCAACACTGGACAATCTTTTAAATTCACTTTGTGATGCATGGTCCTCATCTTAAAACTCACAGCACATGTGAACTCCCTCACCATGGCTTCAAATCAATGTCTTACTTATGATCAAGAAAATACATTTATACTTCGAAACACTTAAGTTCTATCATTTCTGAAAGAAGCATCTGTGTTTTGGTGTTTCTGGCATAAGTAATGCAGAACTAAATACTACCAGCTGATAGTTAGGGCAAACTGCTGACACCAACTCTCCCTTTTGTATCGTGTCCAAGGTCCTGCTTGGTTAATGGTGGTGGAGCACACGGGGAACCTTAACAAGAGGCACTTTCCCGATAATAATATGTAGCTTATTGCACATGAGGAATAGGTATGAGTTATAGTGACTGGCTAAACATAATTAAGAAGGTTAACAGGAACCATGATGACAGATCTGACCTCATTGGATTTTCAGCTATACTCCGCATTCTCCACTCAAGAGCATATGACATCACTAAACTGAAGGAGCTAAAAGCAATCTCCAACAGTAACTCTATCAAAACTGTAAGTTAGTATAGCAACAAACTATGACATCATTTATTTCTCCATTTCTCTCCCCTAGTCTTTCATTATTACCTTCAAGAAAATCTGAGTTGCCCAAAGAGTACCAGTCATGTATGATGCCCTACCCTATGCTTGTCCTTAACACATTTCCTCACGGATTATTGACACCTTTGCACCTAGTGAATTTAATTTAGAGGTCTCCCTTTTGTTACCAACTTCAGTCAACATTTCACATGACTCCATATCTAAGAGACCTTCCACCCTCAAAGCACCTCTATCACAAATTGGATCCCATCTCTGGCTATTTATTCCTTTTCCTTCTTCAAATCCCCTTCAACTTATTGCTGTTGGCAAAGCAATTAGTTTTCTCCAGAATTCCCTCCCTAAACCCTTCTGTCTCTCAAGTTTTTCCCGTCGTCAAAACCTCAAAGCCCATCTTACCACTGAACAGGCTTCTGAACAGACCACATCACATTCTGCCATCGTACAGCACAGGTAAACACATTTTCTGTCAGTTGCTATTCCTGCGAGGAGATGTTCCTGCTTGCCAGAATTTCCAATCACACCATACCATTAAGTTAATCTGCAAATCATCCTGACAGCCTCTGAAGCTGGTTTGACACATTAACTGGAAGGTGAAAGAGAAACTCAAATGCCTGTCACTTTGTTATGACTTGCAAGCGGAGCTTGGTTCCTTCTGGAATACGTGTTCCTGCATACGTTAAGCATCCAGCCCTTATTCAATGTAGATTCTGATTAAAGTGGAGGATACCTGCCTTGAACACAAGTAAAGCAACACCATGAAGCCACATTATGACACTCTATATTGCAGGTCAAAACACCAACAAATACAGCATTAAAATTAATCTTTCTTTCCGTTTCTTTCTCCAATGGATTTAATAGGATGATACAAAAGAAAAGAATTATAATTGCAAATTCTCTGTGTAGTGTGGAAGGAGATCAGAGGCATGACATCAAAGAACATTTTTTCCATTAATCCCCCAAAATGATTATAAATACATTGTAGTCACAGTAATACCTATTGTCAGGTTTGTCATTTTTAAATAGTCATTCCAAATTAACATTTCTTCAAAACATAAGTCCATTCATTAATTATACGCCTTATATTATGCAATCCTGCTTATTCACTGCAAACCACTTAACACAACAAAAGTTATTATTCTCTGTCCAGGTTTATATAATGGGAAGACACAACAGTTAGCACAAGGCCAGGAACAACCTGCGATGGGAGTATCAAACCATGTCTATTGATGGCTAAATACTGGACTGGCTCTTCTAAACATGGAAGGTGAGGTGAAGAAGGAAATTGTCTTTCCTTCCACAAAAGCAATTTCCAAGAACTGAATAATTTTAACATCTTTATTTTGGAAGCCCAGGAGTCTGTTCAGTCATTAAATAAGGCCATTGCTGGTATAGCCAACTCCACGTTTTGTGCTATAGCTCCATATCACATATATACACCATTGTGAATCAATATTCTCATCATTGATCCACAAGGTACCAAGACAGACAATCCCAAGCAGGAGTCAGGGTCAAGTTATAAAAGGGAAATTTTGCCTCATAATGTACTGCAGTTCTAGCACCGATACTTGTGGTTACAGTCCTTTTGTCACATTAACAAAATTTTATTTGGAGAAAATTTTCCAAATAAAATCTTTCTGCAGACCACTTTTATATCACTGGACCAATTTGCAAGGTCAGGTATTAAAAGACTTACTGCAGGCTGTACAGAATTTCAGTCTTGATAATACTTGTGCAGATTATTACAGTACTTTCATGATAGAAGACCTCTTTTAATGCAAAACAATTCTTCTTAATCTACCACAACTGTCTTAGATTCATTATCTCCTGTTCCAGGATACCTAATTTAAAGTGGATCACTTGCCTGAGTTTCTTATGTTGTCCCCAAATCCTTGTTGGCAACTTACATTATATTTGTCATGTTGGAATCATTGGAACTATTTATGTTTCTCATGGGTCTAGCAGATACTGACAACAGTTTTGATTTTGCTCACCATTTCTTTAACCACTAATGTCAAAAGTCCAACAGAAGCCAAGAGAAAGGAATGCACAGTGAACAAGCGAATAGAAGCAATGCAAATGTAGGTAAAGCCATAAGAGTATAAATACAATCCTTTATTTTGTTTCCAGATGTACGGTTGTTATAGAAATGTAAAGAGTTAATAATGATCCATGGTGACAGAGTAGTGCAGAGTTCTGACCATTCCAACACAGGATGTTAAAAAAAACAATAAGATTATGTATTATATTATATCAGGATGGCACGGTGGCTCACAGTGCCAGGAAGCTGAGTTCGATTCCAGCCTCGGGTGACTATCTGTATGGAGTTTGCACATTCTCCCGTGTCTGCGTGGGTTTCCTCTCGATGCTCCGCTTTCCTCCCACAGTCCAAACATGTGCAGATTTAAGTGAATTGGCTATGCTAAATTGCCCATAGTGTTCAGGAATGTGCAGTAGGTACATCAGTCATGGAAAATGTAGAGCAATAGGCGTGGGAAAATCTTTAGAGGGCCACTGTGGATTTCATGTGCAGAATGGCATGTTTTCACACAGAAGGGATTCTATGATTCTACTATCAACCTGGAATGTCATTTCTCTGTCCACTAATGCTGCAACATCTATTGGGTATTTCCAAAATTTTAATAATTTATTATCAGTAAGATGGAGCTTCATTTCATTCAGCGTAATGGATTACCATCACTGGGAGAAATTTGTGACTATTTCTTCACCATATCTGGAATATCTGTGCTCAGGATCAATTGAGATTTAATTATTTCGGATTGTGATCAGATACATAGTGATGGGTTAAGTCCACTGGTCAAGAAAATGGCCATGACTTAATCTTTCTTAAAATGCATTAAAGGGGAGAATGGAAATTATTACCTACCCAAAAGGAAAATGGGTAGTTGACTTTTCCATAACAAACCAGCAATGAAGCAGACAGCAAAGTTTGGAAAATAAATCAAATAATTGCTTTAAAAATGAACATTAATTGACATCAAAGGACGAAGTGCATTTAGATCGAATGTCTTAATGGACAAGAACACTGACACAAACTTGATAGAGAAAAAGGCATTATCTGCTACTTTCAAAGATATATCAACCACAGAAGAAGTCTTATGACTCCCTCATACCAATAACTCTTAAAAAGAAACTCAAATTTCCAGTTAGTGGCTGAAAGAGTGACATCACATTTTTATTTTTTAAGACTTTCGTCGTGTGAACACTATTGTTGGCACTCTTTCCAAACTAGGATACCTTGCACCTCTAATCTGCTGGCTCACAATAACGTGAGGTTGAATTTCCATCTCTTCTTAAACCTAAGATATGAAACAGACGTTTCAACAGGTAAAGTAAACTGAATAGATTAAGACTAAATTCATGATTTATACACAAAAAGTCAATCTTTCAAGGTAAGGGTACCATCTCATCTCTCATCACTGAGTTCATGAAGAACATTTTGACACATAGTCCAGACTGGATTATAGCTGGATCATGGTTGGATCCTCCCTTGATGGACATTAAGTTTCAAAGTTTTGTAACAAATGACATCTTTTCTACTCACTTTTTATTCTGCTACCAGCTCATAAACAATGCATGTTTTTAATTCGATGTTTTCACTGTTTACAATGACAACATTCAAATTCAAAATATCTGAGTATCAGGTTTGTCTCAGAAATACTAGAATTAGAAACAAGCTCGTAACTGCTGAGATATGCAATCAAATAGCTTTTATACTAGGAGAGAGCAGCAAGTGTGAAAGAACATTCAGCACACCTTTGTGAGTCTATTGATCGCATTTGTAAATTTTGACTGCCAATACATTACATGTTATTCATCAGTTCGCACATTATTACCGGTGCATTAATAATTAAATCACTGTTGCTGCATATTCATTAAAAAGTCATTTGAAAATCATTCGAGCAGAATTACCTGCGTATATTGGGAAAAGTTGTGAACAGGGTTATTAGTCTGCAGCATCAATGATTTAAAAAAAAGCTTATGTTTCAATTTCATTTATCAAAATACCATCGTTTAAACGGAAAATAAATCCCTGTGTCTGTATTTAATGCCTAAAAAAAGGCAAACAATAAACATATCCAAAAATAATGAATGATTAATGTTTGAAATACTCTATTTTGGCATCTTAAGGACTAACTAGTCAATAACAGTCAACAACCACTGAAGTACAGTTAACTAATGACTGTTTCAGAAGATGGGTCACATTTTCAAAGCTCAATAAATTGCTTTCAAAGTTCTAAACATTAATATCTTAGAAAGATTTATTTTTACCTCCACTGTGTTTATCACAAAAGATGAAACAGGGCCGCATGAAAATTTTGCTGCATATTTTTAAAACCCCATTTTTGGATGTGCTTGGGTGAAATGACCACAGCATTTTCAACAGTGATGAATAACAATATGGTTATTCGATAAAATAATCTTGATTTAAATTTCATTTGAGAATGAGCAGCACAACGGCTCAATGGTTAGCACTGCAACCTTTCAACACTAGAGACCTGGATTTGATTCTAGCCTTGGGCAACAGTCTGTGTGGAGTTTGCATGTCCGCCTCATGTCTGCATGGGTTTCCTTCCAGCAGTCTGGTTTCCTCTCACGGTCCAAAGATGTGACTGTGCTAAATTTCCCATAGTGTCCAGGGATGTGCAAGCTAGGTGGATTAGCCATGGGAAATGCAGGGTTACTAGGATAGCGTGGGATGGGATGCTCTTTGGAGGTTTGATGTGGACTTGAGGGGCCAAATGGCCTGGTTCCACACTGTAGGGATTCTATGATTCAATGAATTTTAGACATTGCTGATGGTTCATCATCAGATAGAATGAGTGTTAAGTCATTCAAACGAACACAATTTGCTTTTCTGGCTGATTTGTAACCAGGCTAGCAGAACAATGATTGCAGTTGCCCCAGGTGTCTCTGGAGTGCAGAGTGAAAATTAAATCCCGGATTGTCGCTCTGGATGGAAAATCATTCCTATTGGAATATGTCATCCATGAATACCAAGTGAAAATTTGATTTGTGGTTCTTTCAGCAGTCAGGTTGCCTCCTGACACTAAACACCAAGGCTCACACAGATGGAACGTTCATTTGAGGGAACAACCAGAGAACATGTGAGTCAGCACCAACTCCAGTTCCACTCCCATGGTAAAGCAGCAGTTAAAGCACAAAGAAAACAGGAGCATAAAAGTTGCTAATTGTTGTGTACTTCATTGCAGTCAGTTCTAATGCATACTTGCTTTTCTAATTTTTGCTATTTCACCTCCTTTTCCAATTGAGATACCTGGAAATATCATTTTTCCAGGTAAATCCAAAGTTTGGATTCAACCAGGATTAGCAATAAACATTCCCTCGCTTGGGACACCCCCAAACTCTCACCCTTATAGAAAGCATGAATACCCTTCTCTTCTTCCCAGGAAAGTGCTGCAAACTTGACAATGAAATATGGTGAGATGTTTATAGGCCTGTTCTGCTCACTCATCTCCACTAACAGTGCATTTGCTTTGGTCATGAGCTTCTATGAGTATACTGAACCAAATTAAAATGAAATACTTTTACAATACACTTCTGCCTTCTCAAGTGCCAGGAGCTTGTTAAAACTTTCACATTGATTATTCACTGACCTTTGAAAGAAAACTTGTGGAAAATATGTGAGAATTTACATCTCAGCAATTGTCTTCCTTGATTTTCTGTCTATTCAGTTTATTTGACTGGAATGGGGAAGCAATAATTCCAGGCAATAAAACAAAGAACCATGGATGTTAAAGATCTGAATCAAACAAAATTTGCTTGAGAAAATCAGCAGTTAATGAAGAGGAAACAATATTAATGTTTTGAGTCCTGTTACCCTTCTTCAGAACAGAAGAATTTCTTCTGAAGAACTAAAAGGTGTATTTAGGAAATAAGAGGTCTTCCATTTAAGTTGGAAATGAAAAGCAATTTCTTCACTCAGAGGGTGTGTTACCTTTGTAAATGTCTTCTCTGGAGAAGAGTGGAGGCTGGATCATTTGAGTGTCCTTGTGCACCAGTCGCTGAAGGGTAAACATGCAGGTGCAGCAGGCAGTGAAGAAGGCAAACGATATGTGAGATGTTTCAAGTACAGGAGAAGGGTTGTGGTTGTTACAACTACACAGGGCCTTGGTGAGGCTGCAGCTAGAATATTGCCTGCAGTTTTAGCCTCTTTTTCTGAGGAAGGATGCTCCTACTCTCGAGGCAGTGAAGTGAAGATTTACCAGTCTGATTCCGGGGATGGCAGGACTGACATATGAGGAGAGATTGACTAGGTTAGGATTGTTTTCACTGGAGTTCAGTCAAATGAGGCGAGATCTCAGAGAGACTCATAAAATTCCAACAGTATTATACTGGGAGATGCAGGGAGGATGTTCCCAATGGTGGGTATATCCAGAACCAAGGGTCACAGTCTGAGGACTTGGGGTGGACCATTTAGGATGGAGATGAGGAGACATTTCTTCACCCATAGAGTGGTGAGCCTGTGGAATTCATTACCACAGGAAGTAGCCAATGCCAAAACATTGAATGGCTAGAAATAGCATTGGGATGAATGAGATCAAATGTTATGGGGAGAAAGAAGGATTAGGCTATTAAGTTGGATGATCAGCTATGATCATGATGAATGGTGGAGCAGGTTCAAAGGGCTGAATAGCCTCCTTCTGCTGCTATCTTCTATGTTTCTATGTTGATATATTCAATGCTGAGTTAAACATTTTTTTTTGTTATATGAGAGAGTCAAGGGACAGGCAAAAAAGTAGAGTTCAGACCACAATGGAACCAGTTATGATCGTATTGACTGACTCAAGGAAAAAATCAGCCTCTCCCTGCTTTCATTTCTTACAATTCTATATGTATTCATTTCCCTCCATATTGAACAGAAAACTATTTGAAACACAAAACACTTGAATATTTTTGATCCATCATTAATTCACATACCTAAAAGAGGGGAGAGTGGTTTGGCGAGACTGATCTCAGATCAGCTCCTGAATGTTGATATTTGGAAATTTTCTAAGCCATCTTTCCATGACACCACATTTTCTCTGCCCAGGACACATAATTTCCAACCCATCAAATTTGGAATAATTTCTTCTGCCGCATCTCCCAGTCAACATTTACAGATTTTTAGCATACACAGACGGTTGCTAAGGGAACCAGGCGATAGCAGTCAGACCTCATAGATTCAGTATTGATGCATGAAATGTTGTCACTGTCTGTAGGTCATTCACAAACCCATGTTCTCTCAACTGCGATAGAGAAATTCAACTTGGGCAGTCTGCTTTCATGTCGTACATTCTCATTACAATAAAAATATTGTAGATTGCTGAAAAGTAATCAAAGCTTCAGACTAAATATATAAAAGGGAATATTGAAGTAACTATCAAAACTTATGATTTTTTGAAAATTAGATGGAGTTTCTATTTAAATATTTACAACTCTCAGTGGCCTTTAAATTAATGACTTGGCATGAATCACTGATATCTTTTCAAGAGCCTCAGAGAATGACCCACTTCACATTACAGTCATGGTGATAATCCTTTCACTGAAATTCATGAAGGATAACATTATGAAGCAGGATGGAGCTGCAAGAAACCTACATAATATTCACAAACCACAGCAACAGCTGGACTTACCAAATAATTATTAATGATTGTCAAATAATTGTATATGCTAAGTAGTGAGCGGGATACACCCCTCAGTAAAGCCAAAATCCATGAGTAATTCATGGCTTGACCAGGAAACCTTCTAATTAATTTGCTCACTATGGCCTTCATTGTTTCTATGAAAGGAAGTGCCGAAACAATTGAGAACAGACATCTTTCTACCAAGAGTTGCGTACTGGCTTGATTAGGAGACAAGACACTTACAAACCACATTATAATTAACTGACAACTGCACCATGTGTAGGTAAAATGAACACGGTGTACAGTGAATGCTGCAAATCTCTGCGTTCTATCTCTAATCATCACCCAAAGCAAGTATGCAATAATAGGGGTCTTCTTTATGGAAAAAAAATTAAAGAAATAGCAATTGATGCGACAAAGAAACAGAACACAAAACATTCAGGAACAAGGAATATTTTATTTACTTAGCCATGTGAAGCACAGCAGGTCAGGCAGCATCCAAGGAGCAGGAGTATTGACGTTTTGGGCATGAGCCCTTAATCAGGAGTCTTTGATCTTCAGCGTGTACAGTCCTCACTTTCCCCTAGTCTGAAACATCCTAGGATATTAGTTTGAGCCAAATGAAAGACTTTTTTTCTATGAAGTGAACTCAAATATTAAGCAACCCCACATATTGTTTTCCTTTGTCAGATTGGTACTTCTACTTTTAAATATGAATTTCAGTGCCAGAAATAGACCCACCTTTAAACATGAAGCAAATCTAATGTATAGCATTCTATGCAGTAGGCTTAAGTAATCAATGCTACTAACATACAGAACATGGCAGTCCTAATCCCTTCAAAATCACAGAACCGAGAGAAAGTGTCAAGGGACCAGAAATGTGGCAAAGAAGTGTGTTATGACAACACTGCTCCAGAATTCCTGAACCACCTTGGCATCGGTACTTGTGCCTGTCCCGGTTTGACACCAGCTTAATGTTACACTCCCAATGTGTAACATTTTGCAAAAATCATTGCCATTGCAAAACCAAGAAAAGATCACACACTGGCCAGTTTTCAACCCTTTAACATATTGCTGTAAGG
The DNA here is from genome assembly GCF_020745735.1 of Hemiscyllium ocellatum. Taxonomy (NCBI): domain Eukaryota; kingdom Metazoa; phylum Chordata; class Chondrichthyes; order Orectolobiformes; family Hemiscylliidae; genus Hemiscyllium; species Hemiscyllium ocellatum. The sequence continues at coordinate 28,799,835 of NC_083429.1, read as the reverse complement.
TTGCCAAGTGACGCATTTCTCTAGAAGTCAAAAGAAGCGCCAACTTCTCTAATTCGGGGGTCAGCACATGTGACCAATTTCTGGCATTCACTACCTGCAAAAGAACCTGAAATCATGGAGGTCAAAGCTGCCTAGAATGCAGAGCCATTCACTGTACATTCCAGGGTGCCTCCAGACTGAGCTGGCACAGTTGTTGCAATAATCATTTGCAATAGACAACTTCAAAGGCTGCTAGTGAATTACCACAAGACCCAGGACTAGACCAAACACTGATGAACATCAATGCAAATGACCTGCCAACAACCAATTCTCAGAAATGCATCTACATTGATGAAATTTGTTGAGCCATCCAAGCTCCAAGTTTCTGCACCCTGGACCAGGTTCTTTATGTATAGGTTCTGAAGTCAATTGTCTATGATGGGAGTGTTTCTTACTAAACAAGTTCAGGATAAGCCGGACCACTTTCAGGCGAGAGTGAGGACAGCAGATGCTGGAGATCAGAGTCTAGATTAGAGTGGTGCTGGACAGGCACAAGTACAGATGTCAAGGTGTTTCAGGAATTCTGGAGCAGTGTTGTCATAACACACTATTTTGCCACATTTCTGGTCCCTTGACACTTTCTCTCGTTCTGTGATTTTGAAGGGATTAGGACTGCCATGTTCTGTATGTTAGTAGCATTAATTACTTATGTCTACTGCATAGAATGCTATACATTAGATTTGCTTCATGTTTAAAGGTGGGTCTATTTCTGGCACTGAAATTCATATTTAAAAGTAGAAGTACCAATCTGGCCAAGGGAAAACATATGTGGGGTTGCTTAATATTTGGGTTCACTTCATATAAAAATGTCTTTCACTTGGCTCAAACCAATATCCTAGGATGTTTTCAACTCGGGGAAAGTGAAGACTGTACATGCTGGAGATCAAAGATTTCTGATGAAGGGCTCCTTGGATGCTGCCTGACCTGCAGTGCTTTTCCAGCATCACTCTAATCCAAGCCACTTGCAGTCAACCCCCAATGATGAATTCTTGGAACAACACCTCACATGGTCTTGGAGAGACTCAAATAGTGCTGCACTTTACTGAGAAGGTGAACTTGCTGACGAATCACCTTAAACTCAGCAGACAAGGATGCTATCCCAGCTCCAGAAATTTCATTCACTTAATCAGTAAACAATAGTCAACTGAGTCCACACATTCGAGAGCAGGGAGTAGTTCAATAAAATTGAAGGAATCAAATATGGTTGTGGATGGCTTTAAGTAAGCATTTGTACTCGCAGACTCTAGCACTTTACAGAGGATACCCTCCCCAAGATAGAATGTTTACAACACATAGCATTGTTTGACTTAAAATGAAAGGAAAGATGAGCAGCAAGATGACTCCCAACTTGTATCTTCAAGCGATAATTATTTCCATTCTTATACCACAGGAGTTTACACCCTATAATTAACTATTGAAAGATTATTTCAATGAAAAAAGAGTGCCTGACACAAAAGTTTGTTAAACGGTTTCTGCTGTCAAAAAGTGTGCATAGTGAACATGTGCTTTGTAAACAACTGGGACAGTTATTGTTGCCCAAAAGGACACATGTCATTCAAGACAACGCTAACTTGCTCTGAGTCAACAGCTTCTCAATCCACATCACAACTGAACCGACATGCAATCTGAACAAATGGCATAAATGAAAGTGTAACATATCTGACTTATGACTTCAACTTGCACTGTTAAGAGACACCATCAGCTGGACCAAGCTTATGAAGAAGTTAGAATATTTGAAAATACATTATTGATAAATTATGTCCTTTGATAATGGCTGCAAGCTTTAACATTTTTGATAAAATCCTTTTTCTGAAAAATTACTATTTAAAATCTTGAAAAAAATTAGATGGAGCTTTGGATTTTGAAAGTGGAGGAAAGTAGAAACAAATCACTTTGTATTGGTGTTACTACAATGTCATTTTGGAGGTTGACTGAAAATAATGTTTAAATAAACAACTTAAAGTCACACTTTGAAGTCAAAAATATATCTTAGAGAAAGAAATAGTATGGGTCATGTTTTACCAATCAGAAAAGGCTCTCACTCTCTACACTGCTGAGAATTAACATTATTTTTCATCAGAGATTGGATTTGAATCTGATGTCTGATGTTCCCAAGGCTTTTCTGGAGCAGGCCAAAAAGTGCAAAGCTCTACAAACAAAATAATCATGAACATATTTAAGTCTCATATTAATTAGCGAGCTGTTGCCCAAAGTATTATTGCAAGGCAATCCAACCAAGAGGAGGCTAGTGAGAGATTGAAAATTGCCTCCAACATTCAGGCTAGTGAACAGAGAGGCTGCTGTCAGTATATATTACTGCCCAGAATTCCAGACAATGTTGGAGATTTGTCCACCAAATCTCCAAAGGCTGCAGCTGTTCAATTATTAGTTGGCATTTGGTCACATTTGGTCATCTGTTAATCACCACACAACTGGTCCAACCTGAGTTGCATGCTTGCTCGAGCAATGACTTCAGCCAGGATGTCAGATAGTCATAGTAGTAAAAAGATTCATGATAAGATTCTGTCTTATAGAATCATAAAGTAAAGGGGCATTCTGTGCAAGAGTAAGGAGGTTATGTTGCACTTAAATAAAACATTTTGCAGTATTTTGTACTGGCTAGACACTACGTAACAAAGAAAGTACATGGGAAATTGATGGTTCCAGAATGGGATATTCATTTCTGAGGATAGATTGGAGAGGTTGGGATTGCTCCTCTTGAAGAGAAGGACATGAGGAATTATTATTGACGTTTTCAAAATGATGACAGGGCCGGACAGAGAAGATAAGGAGAAACTGGTTCTGTTCATAAAAACATCAAGAATAAGAGGGGAGAGACATAAAATTATTTGCAAAATGATCAAATGTGATGGGAGTAAAAAGAATAACTTTTTCCACATAATGAGGCATTCAGGTTTAGAATGCACTGCCTGGATGTGTGGAGGAAACATGTTCAATTGAGACACTCATGTGGACGTGGTTTTGATTATTTAAATAGAAACAATATGGAAGGATATGGGGAAAAGGCAGGAGAATGACATTGAGTAATGATATACAATTATACAGTTGGTGCAGATATGATGGGCTGAGTGGTCTCCTTCTGCATCATTACACTTTTTGATTCTGCGAAATATGTACAAGTTATAATGGAGAAATTTCACAAATAGGAAACTAGCTTTGCAAGGTCAGTGAGGGTGTTGAAAATTGAACGCAGCAAGCTTGTAAAAATCTTGTAACATTGAGTGGAGTGATTATGGTGAAGGCTGACCAGATCATTGCCTTTTTCCATCTCAAGGTTTGAGCTAAAAGCATGCATTTGTGTTTAAGTTTTGTCAATTTTTGTCTAACTATCATCCTGTGAATACCCTTGGAATGCTTGATTGCCCTAAAGACAAAACACAAATATATATTATTTCTTAATAATCTTGATTTGGAGTTTGTAATCTGGAATTAATGAACAGCAATAGTGTTGTTCATCCAGTTCATATGCTGAATGGTTTCCAACACATATTGATGGCAAACAATTGCTTTGTTCTGAGGCATTTCCGTAATTCCCTTACTGGCAAGATTGGATGTGTATGTTTGTTCACTGAATAACAAGTATGTGGATATCAATCAAATCAAAATATTGACCAGAATTGTAAGGGTTTTACAGTCATACAATGATTACCAAAACTCACTGCATGTGATCATTGCAAATGAGCTTCAATGTGCCTCCAGATTCAGCATTGCCGCTTTCATTGTGTTCCATCTCCATCCACGGGCACTCATACATATAGAAGCATTACTGTAGCTAAAATGACAGGACTTCATGAACTTTTCAAAAATGGGATGCTAAGTATCACACAATCATGATAAAAAACAGAAGTAGTAGAAAAAAATGTTTATTTGGATTTTCAGTTGGAGTAATAGTAGAGTGAGTTCATGATCACCATTATTAAAGTATGAATTCAACAGTAATTACCCATGTTCACACATAAATGTGGCTAAATGCAGAAAGGTTGATGTCCCTGTTGTCACCCATGCCGTATTACACCAGGGTCTTGTCATTCACATCTCAACAGTCAAAGATGTGAAAAGTATGTAGTTTCATTAGATACCATTACAAAAGTCACTAAAAGCTAATGTCTGTCAATTCAGAAAAGTGTTTTATTCCAAGATTTACAATATGTCTTCATTAAACTCAAGCAACATCCCTGGTACTGAAAGCTTATCTTCTATAAATGTGGAACATTATTCCCTCAGAATTCAATTATTCCCAGACAATATTTACAAATCCATTTCTTTTTCAAGTTTCTTATCTCTTTCTGCCTTAATGCAATGTTTCTTCAATTCTCTTTACTTCTCTTCTTGTGCATAATTTCTTCATGAAATTAAATATTCCAATTTACGCTTCAAGGCTCAGACCTCACACATTATTCCAATTCGATCTAGAGGTCTTTCTATTGCATGAGATGCATGCAAATAAATGAACAGAAAGTGTTGTTCATTTGCTGCTGACTGCAGAATTCTGACAAAAAGAAAAAAAAACATGCTAATGAATATCACCTCACATGTAGAGATAAACCAGTCTGACTGGCAATATACTGGATGACAGAATCCTAAAGTCCTAGAATTTAGAATCCCAAGTGACTTTTACACAACTTAGAGACAATACATTCCATCCGGGATGTAGAACATGTCCAACTGTCAACATGCAACCTGTTTGATCACCGAGTTCCTCAGGAATGCAGATTCAGGTTGAAGCTTTGGTTTATTGAATTGTGTTTCAGTGCACCAAGAATGTATAGAATGACTTAACAAAAAGAGAGATATGTTCAGATTACAACGTAACTTCAACAGTTTGTCAACTCCTTGGGGATTGATTGAAAACTGCAAGCAAATTGCTTTCTCTCAAAATACGATCTGGAAATGGTCTGAGAAGGAAACAGGTTTTCTGGTTTCCTTAGGCAGCAAATCCTCTCCTGTCCTGCACAAAGATGGCATATGCAATAGGAAAACTAGATACAATTCCACAAAGGGTTGAGAAAGGGCAACTGCAACATCATTGAATTAGGTTCACAAAATATATCAATGAGCATTCCTCCTCTTGATGGTTCACAAACACTTGTGAATGCTTGTGGACAGTGGTTAAAGTAGGGAAAGTGATTCCTTTCACAGACGGATTCCTCTTGCACTCAACAGCAAAGCCTTCACATGAATACTGGTGATGTTGTCAGATTTAGGGTTGTTGGTGAAATGGAACCATTGGAAAAGTCAAGACCTTCCGAAAAGAAGGGGAGGCAGGCAAGGGTCAAATGCAGAGCAAAATTCTTGACAAAAGTAAAATTCAAAAATTGTTTGACAGTTAAAAAAAATCTGTCATACTGTCAAAATTGTTAACATTAAGATTTTTACACAACTAAAATAAAAAAAACATTCATAGGCTTTATATTTTAACATTTCATTCCATTTGTATTGAATGCTAACCATTGAAACCCCTGGACATTTTGCTGTGCTGCTGGCATTAGTAAATTTCCACTGTCAATCTACAGAAAATAATACATACTCCAAAATGGACCAACAATATATTGATGTAACTGTGATTAACAATGCCGAAGAAAGGAATCAGAATAGATGGCTTTAACTATCGAGCCAGCAGAGATTAGACAAAGAATGTCTTCTTCCGTGGTGTGATGTTTTGGCATTTGTCCATTAATTATCTAATTGTATTGTTTCAATACAATTAGTTAAGATCAATTCATAATTAATCAATTCATCAATTAGTTCAAATTTAAAACTATGATTTTTTGAAAACAAAATACAATAAAGGGATGAGTATCAAACATAATTGGATGATGTAAAGATAGGCAGGTGCCACAATCTCACTGAATGTTGGATCTGGCCTGAGGGGGTGAATATGCCTTTCTAGTTCCTATGTACAAATTCTAACATTAATAAGCTTCACAAAGATCTTTGTACCACAATGTCTACATGACTACATTATTATATAATAGCTACATTCCTATCTTCTTCTCACTGGGAATCAGCGTGTTGGCCATTTACATTGTCTGATAAATAAGCCCCATTGAATTTCAGCAGCATCAAGATCATTACATTGCTATCCTAAAAGAAAAAACACACACTGTATTGCACATTAAAAATGCAGCAGCTAAACACTAATTTATTGCTACTTGGCTCATTTTGGCTCAGTGAGCAATACTGGAGATGAACTACAGCTGATAAGACCGACTTATGTTTGTAAGTATGGCATAGGAAAATTAAAAGTGCCTTTAATTGGAATTGATTACTCATCCATCTTTAGGTAACAGAGTTTGCCAGCAGCATTATAATGATCAACAGGGAACCGGAAAGCCAGACACAGAGAACTGAATTTTTCAAGAGATATGAAACTGGAACATATTTCCTAAGGAAGTAACATTGCTAAAAGGCACACTCTGTAGATTAACTCATTAATTTAAAAGACAAAGCATTTACAATGGTCCAAAAGATAGTGCCTCTTCAAAGCATATACCCACATTTCAATGCGATGAATAAGTCATCTCACTCTGACAGCAAAATACTATAAAAAGTCTGAAGCTTCAAATGAGTAAATCCTGTACCAGCTATCCAAACAGTTTGTCAGACATTGAAAAAAAGCCATTACATTTTTAGTTACCTTCTTCACCTTTGATTCTTCTTGTTATCTTACCACAAAAAAAGTACCTCATTCCCATCCATCATCGCCACGGTGCAGGGTGCAAAAATTATATTCACTTACCTATGAAAAAAGGAAAAAAGAAATGTCCAGATTAATGCTCAGAGGCAACAGTATAATGTGACAACAAAGGATTCAAAATCAATTTCAGTATCCATGTCGTATGGGAGCAACTTCTCCATAATCTTTGGTTTTCTAATTCAAGACAATTGCACAAATTACAAATTAGATGATAGAAGCACTGTTTCAAACGTGAATATCCAGCTGACTCAGACCCTGGTTATATCACAGGACCAATACAATTCCAATGAATGTGGAAGCAATTACCAACTGGCAGGACTGAAGTTTCATAGTCATCACAAAGTTCCATTTCCATTCTCAGTTTAAATTACCTTCAGACTGTGGGCAAGAATGGTCAAAGTTAAAAAAAAAACCCTTGACTTCAGTTCACTTTTCAAATCAGTTTGACAACTCATTGGAGCGAATGCAAAATCAAGCACTGAATTCAAATGATGCATCATGTACTCCTTATTGGTCACTACACCACAGTTTTGGACCCCATTCCTCAGTTGTTCTGACTAACTTTAGGATATCATAATAATTTCCTCATTTCCCAAACACCCACCTTGTCTCAGTCAAATCCCTCGAACTCAGCACCGCCTTCCTAACCTGCAATCTTCTTCCTGACCTCTCTGCCCCCACCCCACTCTGGCCTATCACCCTCACCTTGACCTCCTTCCACCTATCGCATCTCCATCGCCCCTCCCCCAAGTCCCTCCTCCCTACCTTTTATCTTAGCCTGCTGGACACACTTTCCTCATTCCTGAAGAAGGGCTTATGCCCAAAATGTCAATTCTCCTGCTCCTTGGATGTTGCCTGACCTGCTGTGCTTTTCCAGCAACACATTTTCAGCTCTGATCTCCAGCATCTGCAGTCCTCACTTTTCCCCCATATCATAATGATAACCAACATAATAAATTAAAACACTTATATCAGTAATGGGAATCAACTATTGAGTCCTGAGATAAAAATGTCATCAGTAGGTTAAATAGGCTGAGGATAAATCATCCATTATAATTAAAATGTTTCATGACCACAACATTCAAATATTGTTGTAAATATCAATGGTGCAGAGAAAAGAAAAAATACCTGGTTTGTGACCATAGTGGATACATAACCTGTAAGTCTTTAGCAGAAACCTAGTCTATAGTTTTGATATAATAGCAACCAGTTCAGTGTGAAAAAAAGAATTCCCCCATCAACCAACTCTGAGTGAAAAACTTATGCTTGAGGATCAAACATTTTAAGATCAGGTTCGAGGTCTATCCTTAATTTCATTTAAGCTGATTATTATCTTTTGAAAAATTCATTGATGGAAAGTGGGCATCATGGGCTGGCATATATTTTTGCCTGTTGCCAGTTGGTCTTGAGAAGGTTGTGGTGAGCTGCCTTCTTGAACCAGTGAAGCCCACGTGCTGTAGGTCGACCCACAATGCCCTTCAGAAGAGAACTATAGGATTTTTACCCAGAAAAGTGAAGGAACAGCAATACATTTGCAAGGCAGGATGGTAAGTGGCTTGGAGGGGAACATGCAGGTGGTGATGCTCCTATCTATCTGTTGTCCTTGTCCTTCCAGAAGGAACTCGTCATGGGTTTGGAAGTTGCTGTCTAAGGATCTTTGGTGAATTTCTGCAGTACATCTTTTGATAGTACACACTCCTGCAACTGAGCATCAGTGATGGATACAACAGATACCTGTGGATGTGGTGCCAATCAAGTGGGCTGCTTTGTCCCAAATGGTGTCAAGCTTCTTGTGTGTTGTTGGATCTGCATTCATCCAGGCAAGTGTGGAGCAATCCACTGCACTCCTAAATTGTACCTTGTAGTTGGTGAACCGGGCTTGAACCTGCTGCTGTAACTACTGTGTGAATCCAGTGGAGTTGCTGGTCAATGGCAATGCCTTAGGATAATGATAATGGTCATTGTCTGGTATGTGTGTGATGAAAATGTTAGTTCCCACTTGTCAGGGACAAATCAGACTGCTTCAGTATCTGAGAAGTCACAAATGGTGCTGAATATTGTGCAATCATTGATGAATATCCCAACTTCTGACCTAATGATGGAGTGAAGATTGTTGATGAAGCAGCGAAAGATGGTTGGGCCAAGAACACTGCTCAAAGGAAGTCCTGCAGAGATGTCCTGGAGCTGAGATGACTGAACTCCAACAACCACAACTATCCTCATGTTCAGGTATGACTCCAACCATTGGAGAGTTTGTGCCTTGATACCTATTCATTCCAGTTTTGCGAGAGGTTCCTTGCTATCACACATGGTTGAATGCAGCCTTGATGTCAAGGGCTGTCACTCTCCCCCCATCTCATAATGTCTGGCACAATATATATCACTGACTATCAGCCCACTAAATGAATGTCATTCAAATTAGATTACTGGCTGGCCTGAGCTGATTCATTACTGAAACTTCTGGAAATGGAGTTACTGCTTCTTAACAAATTCATTTGATTTTGCTGCATTGGAATATTCACTAACTACTATACATGAATAGGAAAGGTAGAGAGGGGTATGGGCCAAATGCTGGCAAATGGGACTAGATTAATTTAGGATAATCTGTTCAGCAACTGGATGTGTTGAATGGAAGGGTCTGTGTCCATATTTTGCAACTCTGTGACTCACCTCAACAACAAATAGAGTCATTGTCATGGAGTTGGGCAGTATATAAACATTAATTTCAAAGTCAGAGACAAGAGTAATTTAAAGTTAGCAGCACTTCCTGGAAAATCTAGCCCTTAACAATATTTACTTTATCTGCCACAAGACCAATTCATCTTGAAGCACAATCCTTTAGTGGTGACTCCAAATCTTCCACTTTATTTACATTTCCAGGAATTTTTTGAGTGGTTTTCAATACATGATCTATCCCAACAGATGCAGTCCAAAAAAAAGTACAGGTGGTATTGTGTGAATCATCACAGAAACAACATTACCATTTTACAACAATAGCTGCCCATTCCATTGAGTGAACACATTTCAAAGTTCTCAAAACCTCTTTTACAGTGACTGACAGAAGACAAGTGTTGACCATAAGTAGACTGTATGTCGGCTAGAGTGGCAAGTGAGTGAAGTAGGAGATTAGCCAATTAAGCAGCAGAGGATGGTAAGTGGGCAAGATGCTAAGCAAGTGGATGCACACAAGGCAAGTACATGAGTGAGAGAGGACAGTGGTTCAGTTGTTAGGATGGGGACATGATGGGTAGTCAGGTGATCAGGGAAGGGTGAGGATGTGCAAATGGGAGGTGAGTTTTGTCGTTAACTAGAAGAGTTATTCTAATTTCTCTAATAATTTCTGACTAATTATTAAGACAGGTCAGAATGTTCTGAAGTCTCTTGCTTGAACTCCTTGATGGGGACTTTTCAGAGATTTCCAGATATCGGGTAAGTGTCCAATGGAAGTTTCAACTTCGTCTTTGATTAATTTACAGTCAGTGTGCCCGGAATACTGAGAGATCCTGATACACATCTTTCAGAGTATGTACAATCTCCAAATATTAAGAGTCTGGCCACAATGTTGCAGACTTTCCCTAAACTACCAAAATATCAAAGGCCCTCAAGATTGATGGACCAGGAACAGAAAGGAAAATTCATGAGAAGAAAATTAAAACGGATATCAGGATAATGTTATTTACTCCAAGGTGATAAATATTTGGAAAAATGTGACTAAAATATTGGAACTATTCATTATATAATGAAATGATAAGATGATAGAACTAATATATCAAATAAATGAGCTTTCAGGGCCAACTAACATTTTCTCAGTTTTGCCTTACCTTGCAATCTCACTGCTAGTTCTTCAAACATGATCCAACAGTAGGTGTCTCTTCAGCAGCACTAATTGACAACTAAATACCAAATCCTCCTCTTCCCTGGAGGTGAACAATTTGCAATCTATCTCACAATCTAGCCAACATTCCCAACTGCCAACTCACATGAAAACTGGAAATAAAAGCTCAGTAGGTAAGCAAGATCACTGGGACTCAAACCTGTGAGCATCTGGTTGGGAGGCACATTATTTATGCTTATATGACTGAGAGTCCTTGGTACTTCCATATTTATGTACTGACACCTGCTGCCATGTTTACAGCCAATATGACTTGAATACTCCTACTCTGAAGTCACATGGGAGTGACAGACACTATATTGACAAGTTCATTGCAGCTTTTTTTGAGTTGAATACATTTCCAGCCCTGACTAATTATGTCTCTTAATTAATTATACAGTACTGAGACCCCTGCCCTCTTCAATAAATACATGTTTATTAATGAGATAAGGATTGTTCTGTCTCTACTGCTGATACATGGGTTTGTACACCACAAAGCTGAATATCATAAAGTGTGATGCAAATGTAATGCTGAATGAATACTTTTATTAACAATTGTCTTTTTGATGAAAATTTAGGGTGTAGGTTTGCTCGCTGAGCTGTAGGTTTGATATCCAGATGTTTCATTACCTGGCTAGGCAACATCATCAGTGGCGACCTCCAAGTGAAGCGAAGATGTTGTCTCCTGCTTTCTATTTATATCTTTCTCCTGGATGAAGTTCCTGGGGTTTGTGGTAATGTAATTTCTTGTTCATTTTCTGAGGGGTTGACAGATGGCATGTAGGTCTACGTTTTTGTTTATGGCGCTGTGGTTGGAGTGCCAGGCCTCTAGGAATTCTCTGGCATGCCTTTGCTTAGCCTGTCCCAGGGTAGATATGTTGTCCCAGTCGAAAAGACAGCCAGACTACTAAGACCCCTCAGAATCCTAGTAGCACACAAACCTACCAACACTCTCAAACAAAAGCTGACAAACTTAAAAGGCCCAGTACAGCCCATGGACAAAACCAATGTCATCTACAAAATTCCTTGCAAGGACTGCCACAAACACTACGTAGGACAAACAGGAAGAAAGTTAGCCATCAGGATATACGAACACTAGCTAGCCACAAAGAGATACAACCCTCTCTCCCCTGTAGCCCTACACAGAGATTAAAAAAAAGCCACCTTTTTGACTGGGACAACACATCTATCCTGGGACAGGCTAAGCAAAGGCATGCCAAAGAATTCCTAGAGGCCTGGCACTCCAACGCTGTAAACAAACACATAGACCTAGATGCCATCTATCAACCCCTCAGAAAACAAACAGGAAATGACATCACCACAAACCCCAGGAACCCCATCCGGGAGAAAGATATAAATAGAAAGCAGGAGACAACAGCTTCGCTTCACTTGGAGGTCACCACTGATTATGTTACCTAGCCAGGTAACAAAACATCTAGATATGAAACCTACAGCTCAGCGAGCAAACCTACACCCTAAAGCTCAACCTGAGCTACAAACCTTCACAAACTTTGATGAAAATCTCAGTAATTATTACTGAATAATAATAAATAGAGGTATAAATGACACTTGCATCCTATAGTTTATTAGATTTGGTGCAGCATTATTTGCAAATATAATGGTTTCTTACATTTCATTCACAGTGTCTTTTCTTCAGGTAATTGAGGAAACCCTGACTAAAACTCAATGCAATATCTAAAAATTTGCTTGAGTGTTTTAATGATTGGATGCATCTCACAGCCATTCAAAGACTTTCCAGTGACACTAATAAGTTCCATCCAAGATATATTTACCAGTTTTGTCTGCTGCTGAGTACTGGCAGGCTGTAATTTCATGCTTTGCTTACCAGTCTCCAAGAAATGCTTCGGAAAAGAAACAGACTTCTGGCAAACTCTGAGCTATCCTTCCTGAGTTTGTCTGAATATCACAAGGAAAAACAATGGAGAGCTGTTTAGAAGCTTCCTGTTAGGCAGAATGAGGAAGTTAGCATGCCAGGTTGATGGAAATCATCACAATGCTCTACTTGCAATATAACAAATGGATAATGCTGCCATCAAATGGACCGCGTGCTGCCATTGGAACTGGAATGCCTGCCTCTGTGAGGTAGTAGATCATTTCAGGTTGTGAATTGTAATCATCTGAAGTACACAAAAACCGGTTTAGCATTTGAGGACAAGACTAGACAGAATGTACACACTGATACAGCTGCCAAAAGGACTTACTGTACTTACATGGGGCCAATGAACTTGGACTAATCCTTCGGGATCCACAACTCCATCTAATCACTTGGCCTCTTTCCCAACTATGCACTTCCAGCCCCCATCTCAACCTGCCATGATAAAACTATCTCTGCACAGATCCTTTATTGCAACTTGCTGTGATATCACAACAGTCTGAAGCTGACAAGAGGTTAGGAAGAGGGGTCACTAGATGTGAAATATTAACTCAGTTTTCTCTCCACTAATGTTACCAGATCTGCTGCATTTCTGCTTTTGTTTGTGATAAAAGTAGGGATGTTATTTTTAAAATACGCAGGGCTTTGATGAAACCACATCTCAAATATTGTGTACTGCTTGATCTTCTTACTTAAGAGTGTATGTAAATGCTTTGGACTCATGTCAGAAGTGTTTACTAGATTGGTATCTGGAATTAATGGGCTGTCTTAAGAGCATAGACTGTAGAGGCTTGGCTTGTTTCCAGTAGATGCTAGATGAATGAGGGCTGACTTAATTGAATACGAAAAGATCTTGAATGGTCTTGACAATGTAGGTGTAAAAAGGATGCTTCCTCTTGTGGTCAAGTCCAGAAATAAGGGGAAAATGTTTTCAAGCCATCCTTTCAAGGATGAAGGTAAGATGATTTATTTTCCTCTCAGAGGGTTGTGTGTCTTTGGAACCTTCTGCCTCAGAAGGCAGTAAAAGTGGTGGAATTGAATGCTTTTAAGGCAGAAGTAGCAGATCCATGTTTTGCAAGGGATTCAAAGATCTTTATTTGGTTTGCTAATAGATGGGAGTGTGGAATTCAAATTACAAATAGATCTTCCCAAAGTGAAGGTATTGTTAAATAGCAGAAAAAAAATCAAGAGACCAAATGGCCTATTTCTATATTCACAGTCTTTTCCTTTGTCTCTTTTACTTCGAAGAATGAAGGGGAGCTGTAAAACTTAAAAAAGAAAATCCAATATAATTAAATGCTCAATCATAATAGTATTTACATGAAATGTTAACTAATCAATACAAGAAATGTTCAGTCAGAGTTTTGACTCAATGAGCCTCAGTGTCACTTTAACTGCTTTGTTGTCATTATTTTTCCACTGTGTTTTTAAAAATCCGATTATGGATGGAGACAGGTGATAGCATTTCATTTTGGAAAGATTACAGACTGACACTGAACATGAATTTAAAAGCAAGATCATTGTTAGCTCATCATGGAGCACTAACAGGAAGATTTGATGAACTGCAATTTGCCTGCAAACCAAATGATAATGAAGAAAACGGTCTTTAGATTGTTCACTCCAAATTTTTATGAATTAACATTATGGATTTTACATCTTACTTGTCAGTTTTTTTTCCCTTGTCCTTAAATAATTTTCTGAAAAATCTCAGGCTTACCCATAAACCATTCGGCAGTTCCTCAACAGACTATGCTCTGTCGAAATTTAGCAAACCATTGTGAAATATTAAAGACACATGAAATTTATCAGTGATAACTTCATATCCCTGGGCTCCCTAAAGTTCAATAATGCAAATATCGCAGTCAGAGGTATGAGGGTTGCTTGGTTGGTCATTACACAAGTGCAAAACTGATGTTAATATCAGCAATCAAGAAAGCAAACAAAAAAAAAATGCTCATTTCCTTGCTTCAGTTGATAGTGTTGTTTCCTCAGTCAAAAGCTCTTAGTTTTAATCAACATTTGTGCACACATTCAGGGAACATTATATAGACAGTGTCATTCAATGGAAAAAAAAACCTTCTGCTCTCCATAGTCTATTCAGGTGAACACTGAATATCAATATCATACAGCACTACTTCAAGAGAATTATCTGGGTCCATGCCAACGTTAGTTCTTCAGTCAACAGTAAATCAGATTAACCAGTCATTCTTTCATCTCATGACTTTTAGAATTTATTAGGCATGGAAGACTGCAAAATCAGTGGCAATCATAACAATCCACAAAGGAACTAATTGTGTGTAGAGTGCGCTAGGAGGTTTTTAGTCAATGTGATGAGGCATTATATAAATTACGTTTTTTTAAGGTTGATATTTGGAGTTGGTTATCAAGAAAATCGCAATAATATTTTAGATTACTATATAAGGATATAAGCACTTCTGTTGAGGAATAATGCTTCAGAGTCTTTGAAAGGAAGGTATTGTATTATTTCTGAATCTGACTTCTCCAACTATTTTACATCTGGGAAAGAATTCCATTTGATATCTGAACATATAAATGCAATTTGACAACAAATTATGTTCAAGTAGCATCTCTAATGCAATGAAGTATCCCAAGGCACTTCACAGGAACATTATGAAACAAAATATCACTGTAAGCAGACAAGAAAATATTCAGTCATCTGACAAAAGCTTGATCCACGAGGTCACTTTAAGGAGGGTCTCAATGAGGATGGTCTGTTATTCACTTGTTGTGTCCAGGGGTAATGTTGATCACATTGCAAGAAACTAGTGGATCAGCAAAGATTCACTTTTATTCAACATAGAAAATCGATGTACAGGACAGCACTTCGTACAAGTCTTTGAGAGAGAACGACTGCCCTGCAGTCAGGTGATCTTACATCACTTCCTTTGCTAATGTCAACAATTTTAAGTGTGGTCACATTAACTCTTTCAACACCAGAGCATGTACTTGACAATCAGAGAGGTCTAGGGAGGAAATTTCACAACTCAGGACTTTGGGAACTGAAAGCGTGGCCACCTGTTGGAGAAATGAAAAGTAATGATGAACCAGAGATGCCTGGGCTCAGGTCCCACATGCTCCAGAGGTGTGTAAAAACATTTCTGAACAAGATGATTCGAAAATGTCCATTGAAAGGCTGAGGCTGAACAGCTATCATAGAAACAGTAAAAGGTATGAGATTATGGTGGATTGTGAAACAAGGATGAAAATTTTCAAATCAAGTCATTGCCTGCTGGAAGTCAAAATTGGGCAACAAGCATGAATTTCATCAAATGATTGAGAGAATCCCTACAATGTGGAAACAGGCCATTTGGTCCAACAAGTCCACACTGTCCTTCTGAGTAACTCATCCAGACCCATTCGCCCACCCTATTACTCTACATTTCCCCTGACTAATGCAACTAATCTATACATCCCTGAACACCATGGGCAATTTAGCATGGCCAATTCATCTAACCTGCACATCTTTGGATTGTGGGACTAAATTGGAGCACCCAGAGAAAACACACCCAGACACAGAGAGAATGTGCAAACTCCACACAGACAGTTACCTGAGGCTGGAAACAAACCAGATCCCTGGCACTGTGGGGCAGCAGTGCTAACCACTGGACCACCTTGCTACCTGGATGATAGATGAACAGAACTTGCTGCAAAATAACAAAGGGGGAGCAAACTTATGGATGGTCTCATCTTTACAGAGGATAGAATATGGTAAACCAGCCAGGGGTACATTGAAAGAATTAAGTCAAGAGGTGACATAGGGCCTGAATGAGGATTTCAACAGCAGATAAGCTGAGCCAAGGATGAAATCAAGCAATGTTATGCAGGTGGAAAGACATAGCCTTACTGACGATGAAAATCTATGATCAGAAGCTCATCTTGGGGACTATTTGGCATAAAGGTTGCAAACATACTGTTGCCAGGGAGAGGGATGAAATTGGAAACAAGGGAACAGAATTCAGAATATAGTCAGTAAACCTTGGGTTACTTTTATGAAGCATACAAGTTGGATGTGTGACCCACATGCTGACTTAATTAGGCAAAACTGAATGGCAAAATTTTGATTTCAAGGTGGTAGATTGAGATGCAAAGACAATGTTATGATTTTCATGGATTGATCCTCCTGCCAGCCTGTGGCAGGCCCCTGCAGGTAATAAATCCAAACGTCATGAATAATTAAGGAAGCAAAACTTTTTAAAAAGTTCTCCTCTCAAGGCAAAGCAAGAGATAGTCTGTAGCATACAAAAATCTTACTTGGTTTACTAATTTGCTTTTGAGCAGTTACATCTGAGATCAGCATGTTTTGTTATCAAACTCTATGGCACAATGCAGGGGAATAGGCTGATGGCAATTTGCATAAGGCTGAGGGGTAACCTCATAGAGGGGTATGGATAGAATAAACAGACAAAGTCTTTTCCCTGGGGTGGGGGAGTCCAGAACTAGAGGACAGGTTTAGGGTGAGAGGGGAAAGAAATAAAAGAGACCTAAGGGGCAACATTTTTACACAGAGGGTGGTATGTGTATGGAATGAGATGCCAGAGGAAGTGGTGGAGGCTGGTACAATTGCAATATTTAAGAGGCATTTGGATGGGTATATGAATAGGAAGGGTTGGAGGGATATGAGCCGGGTGCTGGCAGGTTGGACTAGATTAAGTTGGGATATCTGGTCAGCATGGATGCGTTGGACCGAAGGGCCTGTTTCCATGCTGTACATCTCTATGACTCTGACTATATGACACAAGGCCAGCAAGAGACATTCAGTGATCAGAGAGTGGGGTTAAGAAATAAGGTCAGGTCATGGAAATGTAAAACAGAGGACGGCCTGCCATCCTGTATGCATTGTAGCAGATGTAGCAGGACTGAGACTTTGCTGTAGCATAATGGGTGGAATTATAATGATAGTGCCAATGTTCCAAATAGTGGAACATGGAAGTTGTTACCATTTCTGCTCTCTTGTTTCTTGCTGGTTCCTTGCAATTATAAAGTGTTACCACATGCAGTGGCATACACATGTGATTGAGGAGAAGGAGAAGCTTTTCACTGACAAAATGCACTACCACTGAGCATTGCAATAGGCACTATGACAGCATCTGGCTCTGCATCGTTACCACAACTTTATTGTCCATTTCTTGAGAATCAACGTCAGACTTTTGAAAGCAGGGATGTGGCAAGGCCATTTTCTAGCATAAAATCTCACTTGTAAGTATTTTACTTTACATCAGTTTCCTTTACTCTGATGTGCTATTTGTCTCAGTGCTAATCTCATTGTTTCAAAGACTTGACAGATGCTACAACCCAACTAAACACACCCACAGGGTCAGTGAAGTGTCATGTACTGTTGCTGATCACAGCTTTTCAATGGTTCCCTCACTGACGTCAACAATGGCAACATCAGTGTCCGTTCGATGAAAGATAGATTTTATAGCATTGCTGACTCTTGAAACTTTGTTCAGTTTGTTCTTGTGCCAACAACACATTGTCCAGAATATAAAGTTCATTGAAATAAATCATCAAGCAGTGTTCTTTAGGAATGCAATTGACTGATTATCTTTACCTCAATGTTGAAAAACAGATTTGTAGAATGTATTTGCCAGGAAGGTAGGGTGAAAACTCATTTCAGTTCTTATTTATGCTCAGCTTTAAGAGGAAATCTCCCTCCTTCATGTACAAGGCACAATAACTGCCAATGGCTTGAAATCGTAACTGAAAAAAAAAGTCCAGTAGTGCACAATGAATGAGTAATAATGACGACTTCCAAGACACTGGCATTGGCAGGCATTCATAGCTTTTTTTTCAAAAAACAAGAGTACAATGATCTTGTCAGTTCATATAAATATCTGTATTTTAGAAATTAGATCATTATGTGTTTAAAAACAATATGAAATAATCACAAAAGGCATAAGCATTGGAATTTGCTGATGAGAGTCAACATATATTATGGCTAGGAGTTGCAGACCAAATATTCTACTTTTTTCAAATGTTAATTTGAGTTAATTTGGTTTTACATTTGTAGTTTGAAGTGGTTGATTATTTTACATATCAGTTTCCCAGACAAAAATATTTTCATGAGAAAAAGATCAAATCTAAGTAAACAGGATAAGAATGAATAATGCAGAGGGTAATGGTGTGCTTTTAGAATTAACCCTGCATCCATATCAATTCTCTTAATTGTGGTACTTCCAAACACTCCTCAAGCACTGATATTAGCTGTACTCTGAAGAATTTGCAAATGTATCTTTTGTTATCCTCTGTTTACCTCAGAGGCAGAAATTTGAGATGTCAATACCTACTCTAGAGACTTAGACATATAATGTAGACTAATAATTCAGTGAGGGAGTGTTGTTGAAGAAGCTGTCTTTCGGATTAGAATACAACTGTCTACTCTTTTGTGGAATGTAAAATATGCCACAGCATTATTTTGATGAAGAACAGGAGAGTTCGGGTGAATGGCTTGCAGGCAGCTGGCTTGGTGGTGATTGGTGGGTCCAGGGGAGATGACAGAGGAGTTTCTTCATTGTCGTGCTTGCTGTTGATTACCCACAAACTACTTCCACCATTGATCAACACCCTCAATGATCCTCAGGGTATTTATTATCTTCAGCATCATTGCTTCCCCATAGCCAGTAACTCTTGGTGGGAAGGGGACAGTCTTTGAGAGATGAAGTGAGAGTCTTTGACATCAAGGCAACATGCGACTAATTGTGGCATTATTAAGACCTAGCAAAACTCAATTAAACATGAATCAAAGGAGAACTGTCCAATTAAAGCTGCAATAAGTCTCAAGTATGAATTCCAGGATATGACTGAGACAGCTCCTTTGCGTAATGTCTTGGAGTCAATCAACTTTGACTGCCTTCATCAATTACCTTTTTACTGATGATTGCAATGTTCAGCACTATTCACGATTCCTCAACCACAGAACAACTCTTCCCAGCCCTAACCAAGAAACTTGGTGAAAATCCAGTGAATTGTGCATTGAGGTGAGTTTTGATATCACGATCAAAAATTTACATTTTCCAGCCAAGTCTTGGAGTTTGAAAACAGGATTCTCGTCAATGAGTGATGAATTGTTAAAGATTCGTTCATGCGATGGAGACGTTCCTGGCTGGGTTAGCATTCATTGCCCATCCTTAATTGCTGAGAGGGCAATTAAGAATCAATCACATTGCTGTGAGTCTGGAGTCTCATGTATACCAGACCAAGTAAGGATAGCAGTTTCCTTCCCAAAAGGACATTAGTTAACCAGGTGGAGTTTTCCAAACATTGGCAATACAAGAACATTCTTCCTTAGTTAAGGAGCCTTAGACTGTTCACAGTATTCCAAATGCAGTCTGAACAAACCCTTATTAAGCCCGAGCAGCACATCTCTGCTCTTATATTCTATCCCTCTTAACATAAATGCTAACATTGTATTTGCCTTCCTAATTAGTAACTGAACTTAACAATAAGAAATGCCTGAACTAGCACTCCAAGTTCCTTTGCATCTCTCTCCCTTCTTAAACTTGGGGGTTACATTAGCCATTTTCCAGTCCTCTGGGACCCTCCCTGACTCCAGTGACTCCTGAAAGATTACCACCAATGCCTCTACAATGTCCACAGCTATCTCCTTCAGAATTCTGGGGTGTAGTCCATTTGGTTCCGGTGATGTATCCACTTCAGAACTTTCAGCTTCCCTAGCAATTTCTCCTTAGTGATGGCCATTATATTCACTTCTGCCTCTTGACTCTCTTGAAGTTCTGATATGCTGATGGTGTTTTCCACTCTGAAAATTGGATGCAAAGTACCTATTCAGCTCCTCTGCCATTTCTTTGTTCCCCATTAGTATTTGTCCAGCCTCATTTTCCAGTGCCAATGTCTATTTGTGCCTCTGTCTTACCTTTTAAATTAAAAACAAAACTCATGTGATCTTCTTTTATGTTACCAGCCAGCTTACTCTCATATTCAATTTTCTCCAGTCGTATTGCTTTTTAGTTATTCTCTGCTAGTTTCTAAAGTCTTCCCAACTCTATAGTTTCCTACTAATCTTCACCACATTGTATGTTTTTTTTCTTTTGCTTTTCCTCTGTGCCTGACTTCCCTTGTCAGCCATGATTGCCTCATCCTCCCTAAGTATGCTTATTCTTCCTCAGGATGAATTTCTGTTGTGCCTCTAGAATTACCCACAGAAACTCCTGTCATTGCTGCTCCATTGTCTTTTCTGCTACACTCCCCTTCCATTCAACTCTGGCCAACTCCAACCTCAAGTCTCTCTAGGTACTTTTCCTCAATTGTAACAGTGTTACCTCTGATTCCAGCTTCTCCCTCTCAATCCGCAGGGTGAATTTTATCATATTATGGCTACTATTGCGGATAGTAAACCTTAAACTCCCAAATCAAGTCTGCCCCATTATCCAACAGCAAATCCAAAATATGCAGAGGCATAAAGTCATAGAGTTATGCAGCAAGGAAAAGACCCTTCAGTCCAACTCATCCATGCCAACCAGAAATCCTCAACTGATCTAGTCCCATTTGCCAGCATTTGGCCCTTGTCCTTCGAAGTATTCATGTACCCATCTAGATGTCTTTTACATGTTGCAATTGTACCTGCCCATACTAATTCATCGGGCAGCTTGTTCCACACACACACACACCACTCTCTGCATGAAAAAGCTGCCCCTAAGGTCCTTTTTAAATCTTCCCCTTCTCACCTTAATCTAATGCCCTCTAGTTCTGGACTCCTCCACCCCAGGGAAATGACATTGTCTACTTATCCTATCCATGCCTCTCAGGATTTTATAAATCTCTGTAAGGTCACCCCTCAACCTCTGACGCTACAGGGAAAAATAGCCTCAGCCTACTCATCCTTTCCCTATAGTTCAACACCTTCCCCTCCTCCACCCCGGCAAAGACCTTATAAATCTTTGCTGAATACGTACAAGTTTAAAAACAACTTCCTTTACCAGAGAGACCAGAAATGAATGCAGTATTTTAAAATTGGCTTTATCAATGTCCTAGGAGAAAGTGAGGACTGCAGATGCTGGAGATCAGAGCTAAAAAAATGCGTTGCTGAAAAAGCGCAGCAGGTCAGGGCAGCATCCAAGGAGCAGGAGAATTGATGTTTCGGCATAAGCCCTTCTTCAAGAATAACCAATGTCCTGTACTGTTGCAACATGACATACCAACTCCTATACTCAATGGACTGACCGATGATGGCAAGTATTCCAATGCCTTCTTCACTACCCTGTGAACCATTGGCTCCACTTTCAAGGGGCTATGCACCTGAACCCCCAGGTATCTTTGTTCAGTAACACTCCCAATGCCCTACCATCGACTGTATAAGTCCTGTCCTAATTTGTCTTACCATAATGCAACAGCTCACATTTATCTAAATTAAACTCCATCTGCCACTCCTTGGCCTATTGTCCCTTTTAATCTGGGTCCTGTTGCACTTTGAGATAACTTTCTTCACTTTCCACTACACCATCAATTTTGGTGTCATCTGCAAACTTAGTAACCATACCTCTGTATTCACATCCCAAATCATTTACAGACATATATTTGATGAAAAACAATGGACCCAGCACTGATCCTTGCAGCACACTGCTAGACACAGGGCTCCAAATCAAAAAACAACCCTCCACTACCTTCTGTCTCCTACCTTCAGGCCAATTCTGTACCCAATTGGCTAGCTTCTCTGTTCCCTACTGGGCTCCATCACAAGGTGCTCTGAAAATGAACACCTTAGAATTCCTTGCTTGGGATTTGCTACCAAATTTGCTAGTGGGCGGCACGGTGGCACAGTGGTTAGCACTGCTGCCTCACAGCGCCTGTAGACCCGGGTTCAATTCCCGACTCAGGCGACTGACTGTGTGGAGTTTGCACGTTCTCCCCGTGTCTGCGTGGGTTTCCTCCGGGTGCTCCGGTTTCCTCCCACAGTCCAAAGATGTGCGGGTCAGGTGAATTGGCCAAGCTAAATTGCCCATAGTGTTAGGTAAGGGGTAAATGTAGGGGTATGGGTGGGTTGCGCTTCGGCGGGTCGGTGTGGACTTGTTGGGCCGAAGGGCCTGTTTCCACACTGTAAGTCTAATCTAATCTAAAACCTGATTTTCCCAGTCCACCTGCATATTGAAGTATCCCAAGATTACTGTAAGAGTGCCTTTCTTGCGTGTTTTTTCTATCTCCTGATTTTGATTCTTCCCCACATCCTGATTACAGCCAGGAAGCCTGCATATAACTTCCATCAGGAGGTTTGCCTTTTCTCCTTTGCAGTTCTTCAACTCTACTCACTTTGATTCTATGTTTTCTACATGATATCACTTCCTGTCTTTTATTTAATTTCATTCCTTACTAACAAGGCATTCCCGTTCCCTTTGAATATCTGCCTATCCTTTTGATAGGGCATGTATCCTTGGATAATTAATTCTCAGTCCTGATACCCTTGCGGCCACATTTCTGTGATACCCACAACATTATACCTGCCAATTTGAATCTGCACTCTAAACTCAGTTAGCTTGCTTCATGGATTACCTACTTTTCAGTCCATACCCTCAGTCCTGCATTGAATATGTGCCTTCTCATCGCTGTCCCTCTAACTGCTATGCCTGAAGTTAGATTCTGATCCTTTCCATACTCTCTGTCCTCTCACTTGTTCTGGAAACTTTAATAACCTCTGCTGAGCCCTGCCCCACTTTAACCTTTTAAATAATTTTCCATGCAACTGAACCAACGTTGTGGTTCTGCTCGCCGAGCTGGAAGTTTTTGCTGCAAACGTTTCGTTCCCTGGCTAGGGAACATCATCAGTGCTGTTGGAGCCTCGTGTGAAGCGCTGCTTTGATGTTTCTTCCGGTATTTATATTGGTTTGTTCTTGCCGCTTCCGGGTGTCAGTTTCAGCTGCAATGATTTGTATGTGGGGTCCAGGTCGATGTGTCTGTTGATGGATGTTCTTGCCGTTTCCGGGTGTCAGTTTCAGCTGTAGTGGTTTGTATATGGTGTCCAGGTCAATGTGTCTGTTAATGGAGTTTGTGGATGAATGCCATGCTTCTAGGAATTCTCTGGCTGTTCTCTGTCTGGCTTGTCCTATGATAGTGGTGTTTTCCCAGTCAAATTCATGTTGCTGGTTGTCTGAGTGTATGGCTACTAGAGATAGCTGGTCGTGTCGTTTTGTGGCTAGCTGATGTTCATGGATGCGGATTGTTAGCTGTCTTCCTGTTTGTCCTATATAGTGTTTTGTGCAGTCCTTGCATGGTATTTTGTAAACTACGTTAGTTTGGCTCATGCTGGGTATTGGGTCCTTTGTTCTAGTGAGTTGTTGTCTGAGCGTGGATGTTGGCTTGTGTGCTGTTATGAGTCCTAAGGGTCGCAGTAGTCTGGCTGTCAGTTCTGAGACGCTCCTGACGTATGGTAGAGTGGCTAGTCCTTTTGGTTGTGGCATGTCCTCGTTCCTCGGTCTATCTCTTAGGCATCTGGTGATAAAGTTGCGTGGGTATCCGTTTTTGGCGAATACCTTGTATAGATGTTCCTCTTCCTCTTTTCGCAGTTCTGGTGTACTGCAGTGTGTTGTGGCCCTTTTGAATAGTGTCCTGATGCAGCTTCGTTTGTGTGTGTTGGGGTGGTTACTTTCATAGTTTAAGACTTGGTCTGTGTGTGTTGGTTTCCTGTGTATACACTCACTAGAACAAAGGACCCAATAGCCAGCACGAGCCAAACTAACGTAGTTTACAAAATACCATGCAAGGACTGCACAAAACACTATATAGGACAAACAGGAAGACAGCTAACAATCCGCATCCATGAACATCAGCTAGCCACAAAACGACACGACCAGCTATCTCTAGTAGCCATACACTCAGACAACCAGCAACATGAATTTGACTGGGAAAACACCACTATCATAGGACAAGCCAGACAGAGAACAGCCAGAGAATTCCTAGAAGCATGGCATTCATCCACAAACTCCATTAACAGACACATCGACCTGGACCCCACATAAAAATCACTGCAGCTGAAACTGACACCCGGAAGCGGCAAGAACAAACCAATATAAATACCGGAAGAAACATCAAAGCAGCGCTTCACACGAGGCTCCAACAGCACTGATGATGTTCCCTAGCCAGGGAACGAAACGTTTGCAGCAAAAACTTCCAGCTCGGCGAGCAGAACCACAACAATGGATACTCGAGCTACAAATCTTCAATCAGATTTTAAACTGAACCAACCACTATTAAGTTTAAAGTGTTATCCAGAGCCCGAGTTATACAATTCACTAGGACTCTGGGCTCAGCATGATTCAGTTGGAGCCCTTCCCATGGGCAACACTTCTTCCTTCCTCAGTACTGGGGCCAGTTTAAATCTGTTTCTCCCACACCATAGAACATAGAACATAGAACATAGAAGGATACAGCGCAGTACAGGCCCTTCGGCCCTCGATGTTGCGCCGACCGAATCCTACCTAACCTATACTAGCCCAATAACTTCCAAATGCCTATCCAATGCCCGCTTAAATGACCATAAAGAAGGAGAGTTCACCACTGATACGGGCAGGGCATTCCATGAACTCACAACCCGCTGTGTGAAGAATCTACCCCTAACATCTGTCCTATACCTACCACCCCTTAATTTAAAGCTATGTCCCCTAGTAACACCTGACTCCATTAGCGGTAAAAGGTTCTTAGTATCTACCCTATCTAAACCCCTAATCATCTTATACACTTCTATCAGATCTCCCCTAAACCTTCTCTTCTCCAATGAGAACAGCCCCAAGTGCCTCAGCCTTTCCTCATAAGATTTTCCTACCATTCCAGGCAACATCCTGGTAAACCTCCTCTGCACTCGTTCTAAAGCTTCCACATCCTTCCTATAGTATGGCGACCAAAACTGCACACAATACTCCAGATGAGGCCTCACCAGAGTCTTATACAACTGCAACATGACCTCAGGACTCCGGAACTCAATTCCTCTGCCAATAAAGCCCAGTACACCATATGCCTTCCTCACAGCACTATTTACCTGGGTGGCAACTTTCAGAGATCTGTGTACATGGACACCAAGATCCCTCTGCTCATCCACACTACCAAGTAGCCTACCATTAGCCCAGTAATCCATCATCTTGTTATTCCTACCAAAGTGAACGACTTCGCACTTAGCTACATTGAATTCCATTTGCCACATTTCCGCCCAGCTCTGCAACTTATCTATATCCCGCTGTAACCTACCACTTCCTTCCTCACTATCCACAACTCCACCGACTTTTGTGTCATCCGCAAACTTGCTTACCCAGCTTTCAAGTCCTTCCTCTAGATCATTTATAAAGATAACAAAAAGCAATGGTCCCAAAACAGATCCTTGTGGTACACCGCTAGTAACTGCGCTCCAAGATGAACATAATCCATCAACTACTACCCTCTGTCTCCTTCCAGCCAGCCAATTCCTAATCCAAACCTCTAATGTATCCTCAATGCCATACCTCCGAAGTTTTAGCATTAGCCTACCATAGGGAACCTTATCGAACGCCTTACTAAAATCCATATACACAACATCTACTGCTTTACCCTCGTCCACTTCCTTAGTCACCTTCTCAAAGAACTCAATAAGGTTTGTGAGGCACGACCTGCCCTTCACAAAACCATGCTGGCTATCCCTGATCATGTTATTCCTACCCAGATGTTCATAAATCTTATCCCTTACCATTCTCTCTAAGACTTTGCCCACCACTGAAGTCAGACTCACTGGCCTATAGTTACTAGGGCTATCCCTACTCCCTTTCTTGAACAATGGGACCACATTCGCTATCCTCCAGTCCTCTGGTACTATTCCCGTTGACAATGACGACATAAAAATCCAGGCCAATGGCTCTGCTATCTCCTCCCTAGCTTCCCGTAGGATCCTGGGGTAAATGCCATCAGGCCCAGGAGACTTATCTATATTCATCCTTTCCAATATTCCCAAAACCTCTTCCCTGCATATTTCCAGGGCATCCATTCTAATTATTTGTGATTCCATATTCACATCAGCAACAGTGTCCTGTTCCTGAGTGAATACTGATGAAAAGTACTGATTTAATGTCTCTCCAATCTCCTCCGCCTCCACACACAACTTCCCACTACTATCCTTGACTGGACCGATACCTACCCTAGTCATCCTTTTATTCTTGACATACCTATAGAAAGCCTTTGGGTTTTCCCTAATCCTACCAGCTAAAGACTTTTCATGTCCCCTTCTCGCTTCTCTTAGCTCCCTCTTTAGCTCCTTCCTGGCTACCTTATAACTCTCAATCGCCCCTACTGAACCTTCACGCCTCATCTTTACATATGCCGCCTTCTTCCCTTTCACAAGGGACTCCAATTCCTTACTAAACCACGGCTGCCTCACAAGGCCCTTTACACCATACCTGACTGGTACATACCTATCGAGGACACGCAGTAGCTGCTCCTTGAACAATCCCCTCATCTCATTAGTGTTCTTCTCTTGAAGCCTGTTTTTCCAATCCACACATCCTAAGTCATGCCTCACTGCATCATAATTTCCCTGCCCCCAGCTATAGCTCTTGCCCTGCGGCGCACGATTATCCCTCTCCATCACTAAAGTAAAAGTCACCGAGTTGTGGTCACTGTCCCCGAAGTGCTCACCTACCTCCAAGTCTAACACCTGGCCTGGTTCATTACCTAGAACCAAATCCAATATAGCCTCCCCTCTTGTTGGCTTGTCGACATATTGTGTCAGGAAACCCTCCTGCACACATTGTACAAACACCGACCCATCTAATGAACTCGAGCTATAGCTCTCCCAGTCAATATCTGGGAAGTTAAAGTCCCCCATAACAACCACCCTGCTACCTTCACTCTTTTCCTGAATCATCCTCGCAATATTATCCTCTACTTCTCTAGGACTATTAGGAGGCCTGTAGAAAACACCTAACAGGGTGACCTCACCTTTCCTATTTCTAACCTCAGCCCAAACTACCTCAGATGGCAAGTCCTCTTCCATCGTCCATTCCACTGCTGTGATACTATCTTTGACAAGTAATGCCACGCCTCCCCCTTTTTTACCCCCATGTCTGATCCTACTAAAACATTTGAACCCTGGAACGTGCAACAGCCATTCTTGTCCCTGTTCTACCCACGTCTCTGTAATGGCCACAACATCGAAGTCCCAGGTACCAACCCACGCTGCAAGTTCACCTACCTTATTCCTTATACTTCTGGCATTGAAGTATACACACTTCAATCCACCCTTCTGGTTACAGGCACCCTCCTTAGAGATCGCTGCATTATTCCTAACCTCCCTACACTCAAGGTCCTGTACCCTAAAGCTACAGTCCTGGTTCCCATGCCCCCGCGGAGTTAGTTTAAACCCTCCCAAAGAGCACTAGCAAACCTCCCCCCAAGGATACTGGTGCCCCTCAGGTTCAGGTGTAGCCCATCCTTTTTATAGAGGTCCCACCTTCCCCAGAAAGGACCCCAGTTGTCCAGAAACCGGAATCCCTCCCTCCTGCACCATCCCTGTAGCCACGCATTTAACTGCTCTCTCTCCTATTCCTCGACTCTCTATCACGTGGCACGGGTAACAAACCAGAGACTACAACTCTGTTTGTTCTAACTGAGCTTCCAACCTAGCTCCCTGAAAGCCTGTCTGACATCCTCACCCTTCTTCCTACCTATATCGTTGGTGCCAACGTGGACCACGATCTGGGGCTGCTCCCCCTCCCCCTTAAGGACCCGGAAAACACGATCAGCGACATCACGTACCCTTGCACCTGGGAGGCAACATACCAAACGTGAGTCCCTGTCGCCCCCACAAAACCGTCTGTCTGTACCCCTCACTATCGAGTCCCCAAGAACTATTGCTCTACCTTTCTCGACCCTACCCTTCTGAGCAACGGGGCCAGGATCCGTGCCAGAGGCCTGAACCTCGTTGCTTGCCCCTGGTAAGTCATCCCCCCACAAGTATCCAAAACGGTATACTTGTTCCTGAGGGGAATGACCGCAGGGGGTCCCTGCACTGGCTTCCTCCTCCCACTCCCCCTCACTGTCACCCATCTATCTTGAACTTTCGGAGTAACTACTTGCCTAAAGCTCCGATCTATGACCTCCTCTGCCTCCCGAATGATCCGCAGTTCATCCAACTCCAGCTCCAGTTCCCTAACACGGGTTTGGAGGAGCTGGAGATGGGTGCACTTCTTGCAAGTGTACTCAGCAGGGACGCTAATGGCTTCCCTCACCTCATACATGTTGCAAGAGGAACATTGCCCTCTCTGCACTGCCATCCCTCTAAAAGTAAGCTTTCCTTAAAAAAAACAACAAAACCAACTAAATCTAAAGAAACAAACAAGGAAAATGCAGCACTTACCCGCAAGTCACAATTGGTCTTATTATTAGGTTAGAGGAGGTGGAAGGGTGGGAGGCACTACTCGTGTAGTGCCTCGGGTGACTCGCCTACGCGTTTAAATAAGGGGAGAAAAAAAAAACCTTACCCAAGTAACCTAGCGCGCCTTCCGGGTCTGCTACCGCTTTTTTTGAAAGAAAACTTTAAATTTTTAACTATTAAATAAACGACCAAACTTACCCACCAGCCGTCGCGAAGTCTTCCGAGAGACTTTGTGCTACACATTTATCTCTTTAATCTTGTTGATGCTGTGCCAATTTGCTCATAGCTGACCTTTACAAGTAGTTTGGGGGTAGACTGGTCAAATCGGAGATAGAGGGAAACCTTGTGAGGGCAGTGAGAAACCTTGGTATTTTTTGAGGAATTCCGCTTGACATGATTCTGGACAGAAGGCAAATCTCAAATATAAAATTCAGCTTGGGAAAGTGTTGTACTCTCAAAGATGTTTGGACTGTACCTCAAACAAAGTCTTTCAGGTGGACATAAAGTATAACATGTCATTGTTCCAAAGAAAATAGGAGATTGTTTTGTGGTGTCCAGATCACTATTTATCCTTCAACCAATCTGGAAAACTTCTTTACCTCCTTGTTATTTTTGAAAGCTTATTGTTTGAAGTTGACTGTTGTTGACCTTTTAACAAAGATGACTCTTCAATACTACCATAATTGGCGCAGAGCAATTCAAGATATCTTAACGAGATACAAGTCTTTTTGTTCCTTTTTTAACATGATAGCTGACAGTTAAGAGAATGAGTATATTTCCAAATGGTTCACCTTCAGAAGTAAACCAAAAGGAAAATTCCAAAGTAGATGACAATGTAGTGGAACAGAAAGAAAAAAAAATCAATTTTGATGAAATTGTTAGACTGATCAATAAAATAATTTTCCTTTTTAATAATAAATACATTTCCAGTATTGTATTGGAGATGAGATTGCAGAATACAAAGTATGACCTTTTAGCAAGGTACTGAGGAACTATAACGTACAGCTGAAACAATTCTCTTTATTTACTGCTCAGCAGCAGTAATTACATTTTCACAGCTCACTAAGCTGAAAAGAGCAGCATCTGCTAACAGTGTCAGGCAACAACTCAGACTGTAGAAAGACCAACATGCCAAATGGAACTTAAATATCAAATCATTGCCTGCGATTCGACATCCTCACCTTCATGGATTTGTTTATGATTTCCTGCTTCCTCAGGGAAAGGCCATTAATGTAAAACTGTTAAAGATATTGTTTTTTTGTTCTGCTATCTGAATATACAGGAAATATTCAGAAAATACAAACATACATAAGATAATGGATTTTTGTAAATGTTAAGGATAACCATTTGAAGAGAATTTGCCAGATATTCTCACATTATTTCAACCTTTTCAGCTCAATCTAAAAAAAATATTATTGTCACCACTCTCAAATGTACAGCTTCTTTCACTGAGATATCTTTGTTGTTTTTTTTCTGCAGCCTATGCACTGAACAACCTTACTTAGTGGCTTCAACCTCCATCTCAGCTCATCATATTGTTGTTCCTGTCTCTACTCTCTTGTTTGCCTGAAATATCTCCCTGCCTGTACAATCTTCAGCCCATTCATGAATATCCCCTTATCCTGATCATCTCATATGGTTTTGGTCATTCTATTTCAATTACAGAATCAGCATTGCTGATCATTTCCTTTTCTGAGTGCTACCCACAATTCCCTTCCACATACTCTTTTTGTACCTGCTCCCAGAAATAAAAGAAACATTGTCTCCGATTCCCTTGCAACCGTGATTTCAAAATTTCAACCGTCTGGTCTTTGACTGTTTACCCATCACAATTTTTCTGCAACTACAGATTTGTTCAACTACATCCTCACCAATGTTCTCATCTCCAAAATACTGTACTCACTCACCCTGGCTCTTTCCTCTGTATGTCCCCCCTCTTCACTGCATTAAATAAAAGTGGTACAGAATTGTAAGGATATATTTGACAACTGATTTAATCATCCAGCACCAAACCTGGTTGGGACTTCATGAAACCCCATTGGATATGCTTTATCTGCTAAAACTGCTCACGATAAGTGAATACTCCTGGATGCAAAGATAATCTATTACTTCCATTCTTCACTGTAAACCTCTCTCCCCCACCATAACTTCCAAAAACTGCATCTTTGTCATACTAACTGAAACTAAGATGATTAGATTATCTGTTTCTACCTTGTCCTTTGCCTCCCTGGGGGTGGCTTGGTGGCTCAGTGGTTAGCAATACTACCTCACAGTGCCAGGGACCTGGGTTCATTCCATCCTTGGAACTGCACATTGGAGTTTGCACATTCTGCCCCATGTGTATGTGGGCTTTCTCCCACCTTTCAAAGATGTGCAGGTTAGGTGAATTGGCCATTCTGACTTGCCATAGTGTTCAGGAATGTGTAGATCAGGCGCACTAGTCAGGGGTTAATGTAGGATAATAGGATAAGGGAATTGGTCTGGGTAGGTTACTCTTTGGAGGTTGGTGTGGACTTGTTGGGCTTAAGGGCCTGTTTCCATATCATAGAGGTTCAATGATTCAATGATACTACTTGCGTTCCTAATTAATTTCTCCCAAGAACTCCCCATCCCTCCCATTGCCACAGTCTCACTAAAGCCAGCTTTCTGTCTTCTCTTCCTTCTTCCCTCAGGTCTTTCCAAGTTCAACTCACCATGAAACCTAACCTTCTGCCCCCTCTGTATATGAACATTTGGCCAAACATTTTTCCTTATTACTTGCCATGTAAACCAAAACTCTTAAGAGTTTACTATCTTCACGTGATGTTTCTCTCTCCTCCAGGCATGGATTCTTTATTCTTCTCAGAAAACCAACCCTCAGCATTCCCCCACTCCAACTTCCCCAGAAAACCTACTCCTCCATTACCCCCTGCTCTTTTTTGACTAGACTATATTCTGTCTCCAACACCGCTCTATAGAGTCAAACATCCATTGAGTCTGCACCAATGAAAAACAGCCACCAACTATTCTGATCCCATTTTCAGGAATTAGTCCATAACCTTCTATGCCTTGACATCACAAGTGTATATTAAATACTTCTTAAACATTACAAGTGGTTTTGCTCTACAATCCTTAAGGCTGGTCGTCCAGCTGGAGAAGACAGCTCCCATCTAGACGAGAGCAAGAAAAGATGAGAGAGAAGAATGCATGAAAGAGCATTAAAATGTATTTAATTTTCTTTGAACATTCCTCTTTATCAGAAAACTGAAATGCCTAGCAGTCAGACATAATCAAATTGGATAGCATGTCTTTTTGCTTTCCAATTAGTGTAGGAAGGCAAGGCAACACAAGGATGGGTATGTTCATTCACTAATGGCTAGGTCTGTGGATGGAGGGGGGTTAGAGTTCTTACACTGTTCTGAAATAATGTGTAGTGTGAATCTCCTCTTTGTTCGACAAAGTTGCACATGTGCTATGATGGATTTGCTGAAGTTGAGTAACAAAGCTGGTAGTTTTCACACACATATTTACATATTTCATATATGTCACTTCTCAATGCAATTAAAAATGGCAGGATGAGAACAGTTAACAAAATTTCAACTTTGCAACTTCTATTGGAGAGGGGCAATTAGAACATTACAATTTTGTCAAGACTTAGAAGATGGTTGCTTGTGTACTGTGACCTTACATGATTTTGATTAATTTGATTTGTTGGTTTCTGATGGTGTTCTCAAAGCATTCATACATGCAGATTCCCTTGAGGCTAGACAAAACTCACTGCTTAGAGATTTCAGCAACATCCAACTGTTAAGGTGATATTTTAATGTGGTGCAACCTTGACTGACCATTCTTCGTCTCTCATGGCTTTCTAATGGGGTTATCCAAGGTTAGAATCAGCATCTCTGATCTATAATGTAAAAAGTATCCGATTGTGGAAACTTAATTTCTGACTCTGCCCAGGCACTCAAACTTCTCACTGCCCCTGTGAAACTAGCAAACTGTCTTTCTGACTAACAGAAGGAGGCAAACCATGAAACGTGTCAGCTTGATTGCTTTCAAGATGTATAAGAAATCAGTCAAGTCAATTATCTTCCTATACTAAGGCATTGTAGTGAATATAACCAACTATTTCCAAGAATGAACACTTACTATTTTAAAATGCATTCGGCACTGTATTTATTAAAAATATGTTTCATAAAAATACTCACATGTTCTAAGGGAGGGTAACAGAAAATAAGAAGGCACCGTATTGTTTATTTCTATGACTCGTAGCATCAAGGTGAAGAATACAACATAACATTTATGTGCCTCTTCCTTCCAACCACCTTAATACCAGTTCCTCTCCAAAATTCCTGATTATCTATTTCTCCTGATTGTTTCTTCCTCCTGAACTGAATCGTTTTGGACGAACCATTTCAATGCCTTACCTCTTGTATGCTGCTCCTTTTCCCTCTTATTTATTCTGTTCCAATGTCTGACCATCAAATGTGCAAATTTACTGCCAGGATTCAACAAACGATCTCAAAATGATTTTTTTTTCAAATACCAATGAAACCTGCTGCAATGCAACTAAGAATGGCACAAAGGAAGGACATGCTAATCGCATAACTTGCTTTATCAATGTTCAAAACTGTTAGTTCAAAAGCATAATGATGAAGCAGCACATTGATACATGCCATTTATGCTGTGAATTATGATGCTGGGATATCAGAATGATGCCTTATGCTCATAATTTGCTTGGCTAAATTGCAGTCATTGTCATCCTGCTGTCTGGTCATATAGTGCAGTTGGTACATGACAAATGGCAACAAGTGCTATCCTGTACTACATTGATATTCCCACTTGTGCTCGAAATATTGACCTTAAATTCCCAGCGATGTTTAAGCTGATGAAATCAAGTCAACACCAAAACAAATAGGTGGTCCATACAAATTATATAAGCACAAAAGCAGAATATATTTTAATCTCAGCTCACATGAAGTTTTATTTTCTCTCTCATCAAAGTTCCCCACATTTGCCAGTTTTGGACTGTTAAAGGTTAAGCATTAGCAAGCCTAGAACACAATAACAAGGTGCGAATCAGCTGACACAAAGAACCTTATTCCAAAAATTGCTTATTTCCAAAAAGGATAAAGAGGATTGGAAAGCAACTCAAGTTAGGCAGACACTTGGCTGTTTTGACAAAAGTTTGAAACAATTAGCGAGGCTGTCCAAATTACAAACACTGAAAAGTTCACTTTGCAAAGTTTGCATAAAAGGATTGAAGTGTCTGTCCATTCCCAATTTATGTCTTTTCATGTACATAATGTGGGACAAAAATGGACAGCTAACACTCCATATAGGCCTGAAGTGGTCTGGACTACATTACATTTCAACTATAAACTTGATGAGGACCTTTAATGGACACAACATCTAGAAATGTTTTACAAGTGATTGCGAGACTCAAAGAAATGATGGAGATGACTGGAGAATTAAGCTGCCAGTCGGCTTATCCAACTAGGCTTTCCAAAGGCAGGGTGGCCTTGAGGAGGTGTTCATTGAGTGTATCTGTGATAGTTCTCTAGAACAGTATGTAATGGAACCAACAAGGGAGCAAGCTATCCTAGACCTGGTCCCATGTAATGAGAAAGGAAAAACTAATAACCTTGGAAGAAGTGATCACAATATGTTTGACTTTAAAATACAACTGGATAGTGTGAAGATAAAATCCAATGCCAGGGCACTGTGCTTGAAAAAGGGGGACTATGATAGAATGAGAGAGGACCTGGCTAAAGTACACTGGAAACAGAGACTTCATGGTGTGACAGTTGATCAGCAGTGGAGGACCTTGAAAGAAAGTTTTCAAAGTGCTCAGCAAAGGTATACACTGGTGAGAAGAAGGGACTGTAAGAGGAGGGGTAATCTGCCATTGGTGTCTAAGGAAATAAGGCAGGCTATCAAAGTGAAAGAGAAGACATACCAAGTGGTCAAAAACAGCAGAAGTCTAGAAGATTGGGAAAACTTTAAAGGTCAACAGAAAGCCACAAAAAGAGCTCTAAAGAAAAGTAAGAGTATGAGAAAAAAATACTAGCACAAAATATAAAGATAGATCGCTTTAGCTATAAAATGAAGAAGAGTGATTAAAGTAAATGTTGGTCCTTTGGAGGATGAGAAGATGCAGTTAAAAAACCCTAGCCAGAGAAACAATAGCCAACCTACTGGACACACATAACAGAACACAGGAGGCCGAACCTATCAACAAGGACGTCATACTTAAACTACTAGACCTGTGCCTCACCACACACTTTACATTCAACAATCAGATATACGAACAAATCAACGGAACACCCATGGGATCACCAATCTCGGGACTCATAGCAGAGGCAGTTATGCAAAGGTTAGAACATACAGCCCTACCACAAATCCAACCCAAACTCTGGATCAGATACGTCGATGACACCTTTGTAATCATCAAAAACACAGAAATAGAAAAAACACACCGAATCATCAACGCCACACTCACAGGAATATGATTCACAAGAGAAGAGGAAAAGGATAGCCAGCTCCCATTCCTAGACGTGTTAGTAGAGAGAACACCCAACGGAGAATTCACCACAAGGGTACACAGGAAACCAACACACACAGACCAAGTCCTAAACTATGAAAGTAACCACCCCAACACACACAAACGAAGCTGCATCAGGACACTATTCAAAAGAGCCACAACACACTGCAGTACACCAGAACTGCAAAAAGAGGAAGAGGAACACCTATACAAGGTATTCGCCAAAAACGGATACCCACGCAACTTTATCACCAGATGCCTAAGAGATAGACCACGGAACGAGGACATGCCACAACCAAAAGGACTAGCCACATTACCATACGTCAGGAGCGTCTCAGAACTGACAGCCAGACTACTGCGACCCTTAGGACTCATAACAGCACACAAGCCAACTTCCACACTCAGACAACAACTCACTAGAACAAAGGACCCAATAGCCAGCACGAGCCAAACTAACGTAGTTTACAAAATACCATGCAAGGACTGCACAAAACACTATATAGGACAAACAGGAAGACAGCTAACAATCCGCATCCATGAACATCAGCTAGCCACAAAACGACACGACCAGCTATCCCTAGTAGCCATACACTCAGACAACTAGGAACATGAATTTGACTGGGAAAACACTACCATCATAGGACAAGCCAGACAGAGAACAGCCAGGGAATTCCTAGAGGCATGGCATTCATCCACAAACTCCATTAACAGACACATGGACCTGGACCCCATATACAAACCACTACAGCTGAAACTGACACCCGGAAGCGGCAAGAACATCCATCAACAGACACATCGACCTGGACCCCACATACAAACTACTACAGCTGAAACTGACACCCAGACGCGGCAAGAACAAACCACTATAAATACCGGAAGAAACATCAAAGCAGCGCTTCACAGGAGGCTCCAATAGCACTGATGATGTTCCCTAGCCAGGGAACAAAACGTGTGCAGCAAAAACTTCCAGCTCGGCGAACAGAACCACAACAACGGACACCCGAGCTACAAATCTTCAACCAGACTTTAAGAGGCAGTTAGTTATTGGATATGATGAAATTGCTGAGGCATTGAGCAGGAAATTTGCATCGGTCTTCACAGTGGAAAATGCCAGTAAGTGACAAAGATATGGTGGTAGGTGAGGACCTGGAAACAATCATTATTACGGAAGAGTTAGTGTTGGGTAAGCTAATGGAGCTAAGGCTAGATAAGTCTCCTGGCCAGAATGGAATGTATCCCAGTGTACTAGAAGAGATGGCAGGAGAAATAGCAGGTGGACTGGTGGTAATTTTCTAAAATTCGCTGGACTCGGACTGTCCCAGCAGATTGGAAAATAGCAAATGTGACACTTCTATTTAAAAAAGGAAGAAGACAAAGATGGGGAATTATAGACCAGCCAACTTAACCTCTGTAGTGGGGAAGATGTTTCGGTTTATTATCAAGGAAGAAATAGCAGGGCATCTCGAAAGAAATTGTCCCATTGTGCAGATGCAGCATGGGTTCATGAAAGGCAGGTCATGCTTCACAAACCTTTTGGAATTCTATGAAGACATTTCAAGCAAGGTGGACAATAGGGACCCAGTGGATGTGATGCTCCTAGATTTCCAAACGGTCTTTGACAAGGTTCCACACATGAGGCTGCCATTATAAGATAAGGGTGCATGGTGTTAGGATAGTGTGTTAGTATGAACAGAGGAATGGTTGACTGACAGTAAGCAAAGAGTGAGGATAAATGAGAGCTATTCTGACTGGCAATTAGTGACTAGTGATGTTCCTCAGGGATCACTGCTGCGACCACAATTATTTACAATTTATATTGAAGATTTAATTTAGAGTTGGGGACCACCTGTACAGTCTCAAAATTTGCCAATGACACGAAGATGATTAGCAGAGCAAATTGTACAGAGGCCTGTGAAACTTTGCAGAGGAATATAGATACATTGAGTGAGTGGGCAAAGGTCTGGCAGATGGAATACAATGTTAGTCAATGTGAAGTCATACATTTTGGTAGGAGTAATAGCAAAATAGATTATTACTTGAATGGTAAAAAGTTGAAGTATGCTGATTTGCAGAGGGACCTGGGTGTCCTTGTGCATGAATCACAGAAGGTTGGTCTGAAGGAATAACAAGTAACTAGGAAGAAAAATGGAATTTTGTCCTTCTTTGCTAAAGGGGTTCAGTTTCAAAGCAGAGAGGTAATGTTACAGCTGTACAAGGTGCTGGTGAGGCCACACCTGGAGTACTATGTGCAGATTTGGACTCCGTACATAAGAAAGGATGTACTGGCACTGGAGGGGGTGCAGAGGAGGTTCACTAGGTTGATTCCGGAGTTTAGAGGGTTGGTGTATGAAGAGAAGCTGAGTAGATTGGGATTATATTCATTAGCATTCAGAAGAATGAGGGGGGATTTTTTAGAAAAATATAAAACTATGAAGGGAATCGATAAAATAGAAATAGAGAGGATGTTTCCACTGATAGGTGAGACGAGGACGAGAGGGCATGGCCTAAGATTAAAAGGAAGCAGGTTTAGAACTGAACTGAGAAGGAACTTCTTCACCAAGAGAGTTGTGAATCTGTGGAATTCTGTGCCGAGGGAAGTAGTTAATGTTACTTCAGTAATCACTTTTACAGCTCAGGTAGATACTATTTTGAAAAAAATAAGGAATTAAGGGATAAGGTGAGAATGCAGGTAAGTGGAGCTGAGTTCACAAAAAAGATTAGCCATTATCTTATTGAGTGGCAGAGCTGGCTCGAAGTGCAGGATGGCCTGCTCCTGTTCCTAGTTCGTATGTTCTTATGTTCTGAGGCACCCATTGCAAATATACTGCACTAAAGTGTCAGCTTAGCAGATACACGCAAATGCCAATGATTATGATGAGTCCACAAATTTCAGGTCCAGTGTGATCTGAGATTTGTGGCTGAAAAATAACGTTGAAGGGTATAAAATAATGTGAAATTTGATATGTATTGAATTAAAGGGTTGGAATTTGATTGTGGTGGAACTGAGGAAATGAGTGAAGAGAATGTTAACGAGTTAAGGTATTAAATAGTTATAGCATTGATTAAAATCTCTGGTATAATGTTTTCAAATTTATTAATCTCCTGAAGCGAGAAAGCAGATGATGTCATACAGGTTAGATCTCTCTTAAACACAATTTCATCAAAGTGTAAAGTTGAGGTACTTTTCTTCAAACTATTTGTCACCTCTGCACTTTTTCCTTCTCCAAATTCTTAATTATACTTTTGGATCCCTTACATTAAATACTTTTGGAAGTCAGTATTATCCAAATGACACAACTTCTATTCACTAGTCTACTCAATGCACTGCATTCTCCAGCTTTCAAATCCTGAATGAAAGCACCAATATCTGTTACAGTACAGAAGGAAGCCATTTTGGCTCATTGTGCCTGCACTGGCTCTGTCAATTCCTGCCTTTGCCCCATATCCCTGCAAACCATTTATTCTAAAAACAATCATCTCATATCATCCTTGAATATTAAAATAATGTGGAATGTATCTTCACAGTGGGGTGTTACAGAGGTGCAAATTGAATGAAGAATCACTACTTACTGTCATTAATCCAATTAACTTTATAACCAAGCTGATGCTGGGCAATTTCTATAAATAGCTTTGTATGTTACTTTGTCAAATGTTTTCAGAACCCATAGAGACGATATCCATCATATTCCCCTCAAATTGTTCATCCTTTCATCAAAATGTTCAAATGGATTAATTGAATACAAACTGTTTTACAAGCCTTGCTGGCTCTCCCTAATTAACTCAAATCTCTCCAAGTACCTGTAAGTTTTTCTTCCCTGATTATTCTTGCTGAAACCTTATCTCTCACTGCCATTTAACTGGCTACTCTATAGTTACTAAATTTGTGAATTAAACCAGAGGTAGGTGCCCCCGCTCAGTAGCAAATAATTTAATTTCTCAATTGATGCAGGATCAACACAATTTTTGAACAGGTAGAAAATGGATTATTTAATAAACTAAAGGCCATTACTCTGATTAAAATTTCTGCGGAAAAAAAACCTTTCTGTGCACTGAAAAATGATATGGAATAAATCTCAAAGCTCTGGTCGACAAATTAAAATAACCAAATGGTATACATCTGAGGGACCTGAGGGAAAGGAAGAGAAATGATTAGCTTGTACAAGCATCAGCTTTTCACAATGCTCATGTATATTCCAACATGAGGGATCTTGTGGTACAGTGATAGTGTCCCTATCTTTGAGCCAAGAGGTTTGAGTTCAGGTTCCACCTCCCCCAAAAGGTGTGCAATAACATCTCTGAGCAGATTGCTTATAAAATACCAATGTGCTTCTAAGCACTTCAGAGGCAAGGTTGAAGTGTTGTCACAGCTTAATGTTGGGAAATATGCCAATTAATGTGTACAAAGCAAGTTACCCACAAATGGAACAGAGCGAAATAAGTTTTTTTTTACAGTGCTATTAATTGGGAGTCTAATATAGGCCAGACAACTCCTTTAATCTAGTTTTCATTTACACTCACTTGAGGGAGGAGATAGGGTACTAATTTATAATCTTGCCTGAACATGGAAGTTGGAGATGTAATAGTCAAGCTTTCATTTTAATTTGGTAAAAGTCCATGGCAAAAAAAAATGCACAGGATCGGATTGTGTCAAATATTATAATTTTGTTCAAGATAGGAGTTTGGATAATCCAAACAATTATTGACAAATTAGTCTCACTTGAGCTTAGATCACTAGTAGTACAAACAAGATAGGCCATTGGGTCCATCTAACCTGTTCTGGTATTCAGAAAGATTATGATTGATCCAATTGTGGCCTTAATTCCACTTTTCAGAATGTACTCAAAATCGTTTGTTTATCAAAACTCTGTCTAACTCAGCCACGAATGGATACAACTACCACTGCTCTTCAGGGAACAAAGTTTCAAAGATTAATAACCCTCAAAAAAGAAATGATTCTCCATCGCCATCTTAAATGGGAGACCACTTACTTTTAAACTATGTCTCTAAGTTTCGTATTTTCTGAGAGGTAATATGCTCCCAGCATGTAACCTGCAAAGCCTTTTCAATCATCTTGTTTCAACAAGATGACCTCTTTTTCTTCTGCACTCCATTCAACATCAGCCCAACCTGCACAACATGTTGTTTTATAATACCTTATCCTTTCCTTCACCTCTGGAATCACTCAAATTAACTCACTTTGAGCTACTCCCAATGCAAGTATCTCTTTCCTGTCTGTTGACCAAAACAGGAGGATGCAATACTTCAGCTGCTGGTTCACACTGTCCTATCAGATTGTATTAAGACTTCCTTGTTTTTTTTTCTCCATCCCCTTTACAACAAAAGCCAAAATTCTATTTGTCTTCTTAATTACTTGTTGTCCCTGCATGTTAACTTTCTGATTCATGTCCCTTAAGATATTGGATAGAGTGGTTAAAAAGCCATATGGGAAACTTACCCTTGTCAACCAAGGCACAGAAGTTAAAAGCGGGAAGGTGATGCTGAAATTGTGTAAAATACTGGTTAGGTTATAGTGAGAGTGTTATGTGTAGTTCTGGAATCTACACCATAGGAAAAACGTGATTGCACTGGAGAGGGTGCGGAAGAGATTTTCCAGGATGTCACCTGGGCTGGAGAGTTTCAGTTATGAAGAGAGATTGGACAGATTCCTTAGAGGTGAGGATACTGAGAAGCAGGCATGATTGAGATGAATAAAATTATGAGAGGCACAGATGGAATGGAAATGAAGAAACCATTTCCTCCTGATGGAGGGATCAATGTCCAGGGGACAGATTTAAATAAGGGAAAGAAAGTTCAGAAGAGATGTGAGGTTTTTATTTTTCACTCAGAGGGTAGTGGGATTAATGAATTCACTGCCTGTATGGGTGGTAAAAACAAAAGCCTTCACAGCATTTAAAGTGTATTTACATGTGCACGTGTGATGCTATGGCATACAAGACCAAATGCTGGAAAATGGGATTAGAAAATTAAATGTTTGGTTTTGACTGGCATGGTGCAATGGGTCAATGAGTTTTTTCTGTGCTAGAGACCTCTATGACTCTATAATACACATTCTCCATAGTACCGCAGTCTCACTTCAGTTAAATTGTGCACTGCTATTCTTTTCTTGCCAAAGTGGATAACCTCCACTTTTCCACATAATGATCCTTGCAAAATATTTGCCCACTCAAGATGTATATTCATTTGCAGAATCTTTGCATTATCATTTGCTGCATCATTTTCAGATCAGCTATCCTATCTTTGTATCATTAGCAAATTTGGCTACAAAGACAGCTACCCTTTAATCCAATTAAGAGATCATGAATAGTTGAGGTACCAGCACTGAACCCTGGTACTTCTATCAGTTAGCCAATCCTCTAACCATTCTGAAGAATCACCCCTAAAAACCTGAGCTATGATATTCCACAGCTAAATTTGATGTATCTCTTTATCAAATGCCTTTTAGAAATACAAATGAACTACATCTATTGGCTCATCTTTGTCCATCCTCTTTGTTACAGAAAGAACTCTTAGAAATTTATGGAATACAGCTTTCCTTTCACAAAACTGTGTTGACTCTGCCTGGTTGTAATGTGATTCTATAAAATTCCGTCACTTCCTACCTAATTATCGATTCTAGCATTTTTCCGAACACAGACATTAGACTGACAGAATTACAGTTTTCTATTTGTGTTCTCTCTCTTTTCCTGAATGGTGATCTTAAATTTGGGGTTTTACAATCTGCTGGGAGTTTTCTAGCATCTCATGAATCTTGGAAGGTTATACTTGACCATTGCTGCATCAAATTCCTTTAAGATTATAGGACACAAGTCAGCAGGTCTGGAGAGTTTGTCATGCTTTTGTTACATTAGTTTTCTGAGTACTTTTTCTCTAGTGATCATGATAGCAGTTGGACGACAAGTAAGGACCAGTTTTCCACATTGACATACACGTGGAAACCTTGCCAAATTCAAATGCAAAGTTGAAAATTGCCAGTCCACGGTGTGTGTTTTTTATGTCCATCAAATTACTGCATGGAAAAGCATGGGCAATTTACCAGCCACATAATGTCTAGCTTGTGTGTTGGGTATTTTTAGATTTCTGCTGAAAGCAAAACAGAACATCTGTTCTCCTGTATCTACAATATGCAATGGAGAAATCATGTTTATCAGAAGCCAGATGGCGTATCTTTCTGACTGAGAGATTACATTCGAGCAACTTCTTAAGAATTCCGAACAGAAGTGAGAAATGGTTGACATAGGAAATTCAAAGGATACAGCTTTAATGGATTCTCAATAAAACATCTGAGAAGTTGTCAGATAAGAAGATTTATGGAAAGGAAAAGAGCAGATCGAATTAAGAGGGAAGCTGTTGTACAAACTGGGTGATGGCTGGAGGGGAGTATACGCATGAATAAGGAGAGAAAAGTGGCCGTTGAGCTTCTGTAATTACTACCACAAAAATAGTCTGGATTTAAATTAGACCATATTGAAATTTGTGGTTGACAAATCAATGGGGTCATACCAAAAAGCAATAGGGTTGCTGGATGATTGAAAGAGGATATAGATAGACCAATAAAGCCATCATGTTGGCATAATCATAAAAAGGAAAGAGATACATGCTTGAGATGAGAATTGTCCCATGATGTAGCAATTGACCAAATCTCAGGACGAATATAAAAACTTGGACAATAATTGTCAATCACAGCCAATCAGTATGAATGTTTAGCTTCAGTAGGTAAAAAAATTAATTCATAAACTTAGGGAGAAATGCAAGATTCTGTGCTGCAGTATT
This sequence comes from Hemiscyllium ocellatum, assembly GCF_020745735.1. NCBI lineage: Eukaryota > Metazoa > Chordata > Chondrichthyes > Orectolobiformes > Hemiscylliidae > Hemiscyllium > Hemiscyllium ocellatum. The sequence goes on along the minus strand of NC_083429.1, from coordinate 28,756,639 downwards.
CCGGGGCTATTTGTCAATATGTCTTTACGTTGGACCAGGTAAGTCTTATTCTTGCACAGAAATCAGCATGAAACAGATTGTTCGCAAATGTTTAGAGGAATCCACCTAATGTTTCTGCCCATGAATTATTTAATATTTAAAACCAATCAACCTGCAACTGCAGCCAGTCTTTTCCATTGCAACATATTTGTGACTCATCTCCTCACTCAACACTTTCTTCACCTTTAAAATCTAGCCCATGGTACAATTAGCATTCTGTGCTTGATTTTGTTACAGCTCCAGAACACACACACACCTCTCTCTCTTTGAAATGGTGTCCTTTAGAAAAAGCAACAGCAGAGAAAGGTTTGCCTAAATAGCACAGGCAGCACTGTAATTCACTGTTGGACAGGTTCATGACCTCAAACGTGACATTTAGATGATGAACACGACTTGAAGAGCTGATACTTATGCACAGGAAACAGGGTTTATTTTAGTACTGAACTTACAAGCACAGTTATCTTGTGCACCATTTAGTCACTGACACAGCAGCTTCTCAAGGCCGTCTGGGGACAGGCAATAAAAATCTTGGGACACTCATCTCAAAAGCAAATAAAACAAATCACCTAGTGCTGTCTAGGTGGCTCACAAAAATCAGAAGCCATTTGCAAATATCCATAAAACTTCTTAGATACATTCACATCTGTCTGAAGATCTTCATAATGTCATTCCAGATGCAGATTGATTCATGCAAATAAAAAAACATTTTATGATACTTTATCTCCAGTGCAGATTACGGTCATCGTACCTCTTATGTCTCACTTACAGGAAGCAATGGTAACTTTGCCAGGTTTTGCCATGATGCCAGACTACCCAGACTCCTTAGCATCATGGTAGCCCACAAACTCATCAACACACTAGAAAAGGCAGCTAATGAACTTGAAAGACCCTATTCAGACAACAAGCAAAACTGATGTCATTTACAAAATATCTTGCAAAAACTGTAACAAACACTACATTGGACAAAAAGGCAGAAAACGAACCAGCAGGATACATGAACATCAACTAGCCACAAAGAGACATGACTCATTCTCACTAGTATCCTTACATACGAATGAGGAAGGACACCACTTTGACTGGGACAACACATCCATCTGAGGACAAGCCAAACAGAAACAGATACGAGAATATCTAGAAGCATGGCATTCCAACCAGAATTCCATCAACAAACACATTGACTTGGATCCCATCTACCACCCCTGAGAAAAATAACAGGAAATGGCTTCACCACAGGAAATGGTGTCACCACAGGAAATGACATCACCAACCCAAGGAAACCCAAACACATAAAGCAGACTATGCCACCAGTGCTTCATCCAGAGGCTCATTGAAGATGTTACCTAGTATGGTGACGAAACATTTGAAAATGAACCTTCCAGTTCAGTGTGCAAACCTACATCCATTCTGCTCACTCTAGGGGCCAGCTCCGAGGTAGTTGGGTCAGTGTCATGTACAAGCACGTGTAAATAAAGTATGACTTGGTCACAGGATACCAGCCTTCATGGAATTATTTCAATTCTAATTCTGCAAGTACAACAGAAGTCAAGGGTGCCAATTATTCCATGTTTCAGCATTGATCCCTCTTTACTTCCAAGACTCATACCTTTTTGAGGAGCCGCCACCATCATCAAACATCATATTTAGTCAATCAGCAAGTTACATTCCAAGTTAATTTGATGGCTTGCACTGAGGTAGCACCTGAAGAGGCATAGCAATTCATAAAATCATACTGCACAGAAATACACTTGATTTGTTGTTTCAATGCCAAGGTCTTTGGTCAGGAAAGCAAATTAATCCCAGTCTTCAGCTTACACCTCATCACTTCCATCCTTCTAAATAGTCATAGTGTTTGTTTTTTCTTCCATGCAAATATTTACTAAATTCATATTCAAAAGTTGGTATTAAATCTGCTTCCATTATGCTTTCAGATAGTACATTCCAGTCATCGAAGTATGAGCATTTCTCACCACACATTACTTTGGATATTTTGCTAATTGTATTGGAACTTGTTGTTTTGCCATTGGAAACAATTTCACCTTATTTACACAATCAAATTGTTCATTATTTTAAGCACCTTCATCTGCGGATTGAGAAAAAATGGAATTCGGGTAGTGGTGGGAAACTCAAAACATATGCCTTCTTGATATGATCCAGTAATAGTTTCTGGACACTCAAATAATGGTTTGATGATAAAATATTCCTATTGGGAACTGTGAGAACAGTTGGCAACATATGTGGACCTGGCACAAGAGGCAAACTGATCATTCTTAATGACCAATGTTCTTCATTGCAGAGGTAATGGTACTTTGTGCACTACCCCACTTTTCAAACCAGTTTTAATTGCTGTTGCTGGCTTTTTGCCAGTTATTCCCACCTGCATCACATGCTCAGATCCCAGTCCATTACTTCATATTTTATGTTAACAGGAATCCTGGCCAAAAGGCATAAACAAGCGCCTGAACTAAGCAGAAGATATGACAACAAAAATGACAGAACTATCTATCATTCTCAAGCTCAGATTTGGAAAGAATTTGTTCTATGGGAACACATACAAGAATACAGCAGGATTACTGAGTAATGATGGTCTTTAGCAGGAATGTTCTGAGGATTTCAATAATGTGCAACACATCTGCTTGTGTTCAGCAATTTAGCTGTGAACTATGCTAATGGTTGTGAGGGGCCAGTATTCACCTTTGCCATCTGCTGTCTGCTGTGCACCACTGTCACTTGAATTTGTCTGGTGATGAATTAATGATAGCTAATAAGCTGTCTGAAATTATAATTGCCATTACATTGGTCATTTCGAGCCCGTTGGTCCTTACTAAGTGTACCACGAATAGACAAGTACAGTCTCCAAACACTACATCCCTGATTATTACAATTTAATAGGACACTGCGGTACTGGTATTACATTTCAATTTATTGCTAGCTTATCTCATTATCTATCATGTTGCTGCATTACAGCCTTATATGGAGAATTAGGATTCAAATTGAGTACAGTACAGTTTCCTAAAAGACCCGAAATTGAAAGGCAAAAAACTCCAGTGTGTACCTAAATTCTTTTGAATTTGACATTTGAAAGAAACATTTCAGTAATAGCCTCAGGCAAGGTGTGTGGAGAGCTCTGAAATGGTACTCACAGATCATTAAGCACATACTTTGATAAAATGTTACATGTGACGGCCAATGATAGGCCAAGGCAAGTGGCCAAGTACAACCACAGAGGGACAGTTTTATACAGTCGTACAAGTATACAGCCATTACTTTGTGACTTAGTTACATACTGAATAGGTATGTGGGACTAAATGGATCAGTTATGTGTCTTTGCTCTGTCCACTGTGCCTTGATCAGCTATTTCTCACTCAAGAGAAGCCCCACACAAGAAATCATATCCCCATGGGCGAGTATAACTAACTGATACAAATTTCAGAAGGGCACAGATTTGCTGTGTTAGTTTTTCTCAACTGAAGCACCTGGAAGGCTGTTGCAGTTGGCATCAGTATCATTTGAGTAAAGAAATAGTAACAACAAAAAAATTGTTTCTGCTTATTGATTTCAATCCCTTGATTAATGCCGGAGGTGTGGCCACTGGATGTGAACAGGAGAAAAAAATTGCTTTAACTGTCTTGAAAGCCTCATGAAACTCATTCTCCAAGGCTCACATTGGAAGAAGAAGCTTTTCTGTGAAATACTGGAAGGCTGTTAATATTCATGGCAACATACCAACCAAGGTTAATTTGTTTTTGTCAGTGAACAACTATCACCTACTTCCTTCAAATATATGTTGTAAAGTTTGGGCTCATGCAATCCATCACACAACGAGTTGTGTTCCAACTAATGAAATGATTCAAGATGAAATTTAGCTCAGTTAAAAAATATAGTCGCAGGAAAATTTTGATAGATTGAATTAGGAGAAACTACTTCCTCAAGCTAGGGGATCAGTAACCAGATTTAAGGTAATGAGGAAAGGTGAGCAGGAATTATTTGACATCAGATTTTCTTAAATCTGTACGTTCAGACCTACACTAATCTAGATACAAAACCAATGCTGTAAATCAAAACAAAAGCAGAAGTTGCTGGAAAATCTCAGCTTGTCAGGCTTCAACTGTGAACCAACAGACCCAAACATTAACTCTGATTTCTCTTTACAGATGCTGCCAGACCTGCTGAGCTTTTCCAACAATGCCTGTTTTGCTACAGTAATCTGAAATGTATTGCCTAAAAGCTGGGTGAAAGCAGATTCAATAAATGATGAAACAGAATCAGATGAACATTTCCAAAGAAATGAAAAAGGGCTTTGGGGAAGAGTTTAAGGGGTTAATTTGAAAGCTCTTTTACAGGCACAATGGATCAAGTAGCTTCCTTTGTGTTGCATGATTCTAATATATGATTATTTCCTTTGGGTTGCCTGATTCCAATATATGATTATTTCCTAAATTGTCCTTGATTTGTTCATATTTTTGAGTATCTCTTGAATTAAGAAAAAATTAACCAATAAGACATTTGAGACTAGAATCCACAGACCCAAATTCAAAGGTTCATTTTCTTTTGGAATCGTGAAACAGATTGAAGCAAACATTTATTTATTTTAACCTCAAGATTACAAATATTTACCACAATAACAATAAAGTCCACACAGACTTTATAAGTGTTGTAGTGTTGTTTTCAGATTGTGCAATGCAAGCCTCATAAGGTTATAATAGACGTCTTTAAAGATACTCAAGTCTTTTCAAAAAATTAATTGAGAATGTTTACACAATTATGAACAGTTCAATCTTCAACAATTGGCTTGTGAGCCAAGTTAGATTAACTGGATTTAATAAAATGTGTTATCCTGCAGTTAACATATCTAAGATGTATGACCAATCCTACTTCTGCCTACAACTCTTCATTACTCACCGGATTTGAGTCAAACCAATTTTGGCACTTGTACTCCAAATATTAAATTGTTTTGTAAATGTAAACAGACCATTTGCAAAATGTCAGTTATACAACTGAATCATGACAAATATTTTAAATATACTTCGGATATCTCATTTCCAAATTTTTGATGCCATAAATAATGAGTAATAATTCTCATTTAGTACAATACAGCACTGAAACAAAATAAAATGAATTATTGCAAGGAAAAGGGTGTACCAGGTTTTGATCACAGAAATATAATAAACAGGATTTCTGATGTAGAGGTGGATAGCTTGAATCAGGAAATTTCTGAACACAGCAGACTCACTACAAAAGGCCTCATCACATGTAATCCTAGGGGTGTGTGTGTGTGTGTGTGTGTGTCTGTGTCTGTGTGTGTGTGTGCACGCGCGTGTGCTCGTGTGTGTGTCTCTGTATGGGGGGGGGGAAGAGCGGTAAAGAGGAGCAAACATTCCCAATGACTTCAGCTGTAATAACAACCTTTGGAAACTTCAACATTTTTTCTTATTTATTCATGGGATGAGGGCTTTGCCAGCATTTGACTTGGACTAGGCTTTGAGGGCTTTGACTAGGCTAGCATTTATTGCCTAATCCCAGTTAAGAGTCAACCACATTGCTGTGGCTCTGGAGCCACATGTAGGTAAAGTGAAGAAAGCAGTTTCCTTCCCTAAAGGACATTATTGAACCACATGAGTTTTTAACCTGACAACCAGCAATTAATTCATGGTCATCATTCCACACTTAATTCCAGATTTTGATTGGATTGGGTCCCTGACTCTCTGGAATAACAGTTCAGCGATAATACCACCGGGCCATCAACTCCCCCACAAGTAACTCAACTGAAACTGCATGAACATTTTTTTTTTGTTAACCTATACTAGGTGGCCTGTCAATCAAAGCAACCAATAGACAGTATCTATTTTAACCGTATCAGGCTGACTCAGAATTTTCTCATATTTGACGGGATGGAGTTTAAAAAAAACGTTGTATGAGCACTTATCCTGACCTTATCCACGGTTGAAGCACATTTGCACCAATTCCATTCACGACTTTGCAATGATCAGACTGAGGTTGGTTGTCTCACTTGTGTGAATTATATGTCCCTTTCTTTACACAACAGGAAAACAGTATCTGTCAGAAGTACAAGTCTGATTTTTTGTGCCCATCTATCACTCACCATTTTAAAAGGTCTCTGGTGTTCGCTTGACCCTGAAACATCTGGTGCATAAATGTTATAAACGCTGCATTCACTTAAAGTTCGAGTTAGTCAGCTACAAGGCAGGGCACTTTCCACCTCAATTTACATTACTTTCCAAACTCAAGTTAAAAAGCTGGAAAGCCACCAGCAGAGCAAGAAAGGTACACATAGCCCTGCAGGTAGGATGCTTTATTCAGATTTACCAGTCAATTTCTACTTCACAATAGGTTCTAGCTGATTCACAAGTAAAGCATTTTTAGCTCAGTTTAACCAGTATTCACACGTTGCAACATTTACTGACTCATGGGGTAACAATGGTAGCCCATAACAGTAAAAGGATCATGGCATACCTATCTCTGGTTAAGCTCAGCAACACATTACTTACAATATGGGAAAGCAATGATGTTCTTTTCAATCTTCAATGAAACACACTATAATGAAGGACCAATTTAGTTCAACTCAAACCTTGCAATTCAGAGGATAGTGATTGTGATATGGAGCCAAACCCATTCACTGAATGTCACTGCCATTATGTCTCGTAAAATATGCTATTTCAGCAAGGCATATGGTAACACGATACATTAGGAAAGGTTCTATGTCAATATAATTCTCCTATTCATTGAAATTTTCGGCTTCCCCCTTTACATTGTCCATTTATCCTGTATGGCTTGGTTAAATAAAAATTAACACATTGTTATATGAATTTATGATGCTACAAATCTTTTAATAATTTCAATGAGAATTCCCAAACCAGTGAACCAATATGATTTTACCCTGTTCTGATGATGATCTAGTACCGTCCCTAAATATCTATTTTCCACTTTTGAGCACAGATGGATGCTAATAAGTATTAATATTTTTCAGTTACGCTGTGGGAATAATGAGTAGATTAAATGAGGCTATTCATTTCTATATGGTCACAGAGCATTCACTACAAAGTCACATCCTATCAATTTATAATGGCTTATGCTAAGCCACAGCGCATCATAGTTGAGTGGTTTAAAATGAGGAAAGGGATTTATCTGTCTGACCTGTTCGTTCCAAGGTCAAAAAAAATTCCTACAAATGTGCACAACCTGAAAAAAGTAATCTCACTTTCCCTTCACTTTGCTTTTATTAGAATTGGAAATAATTCAACTCCAAAACAGTTGAAAAGTATGTATTCTGAAAGTTGCATTTCTGCAGTTTCCCCATTCTGCATTCAGTTCTGTGCATTGTGCCTCTTAATTATGTGCAAACCAGATACAGTAGAATTATGTTGTAGCTAAAGTGATTTAAATATCAGAATAAGTTGCATATAAAATAGACTTCTATATTCAAGTGAAAAGGAAGCATAAATGATAGCCAAATTGAGGAATACAGAGATTCAAAGGGTTGATAATGTTGATGGAGTGGGAGCATTTCCTTTGGTGGACAAGTCCTGAATAAGTGAAAGCCATTCAAGGCTAATATCTAATTCAAATTTCTTCAAATATAAACATTTGCAATGCTGTCCTCTTTCTAAAAAAAATGCTGTTAATTCTTGGGGTCAATTAAAAATTTCAGAGGTTGAGTTGCTTGGGTTTTAGTAAGGCAGGAGTATTAAGGATAACAGAAGTTAAGATTCAGATGAACTGTGATCCAAGTGAAAGTCAGACCAGCCTCTAAGAGGCAAATGTTCTGAAAGTAAATCACACGAACATTTACAACTTTATTTATATAGCACCTTTAACATAGTTAAATGTCCAATCTGTATTAAAGGAATACTTGCCAAACAAAATTTGCAAATGACATTATATGACCAGTTTGGTCAAGGAAATAGTTTTTTTACAGAAGAAAAGATAAAAAGGCAGGGAGGAAAATACAGTCTCAGCATGGAATCTCCCCAGTTAACTATGGTTGCCAAGAAATACAAATCATGGAAGATGCATTGGAGGATAGTAGGAATCTTGGAGGGTTGATAGGCTGGATGAGGTTAAAGGGTATGAGGGGCTCTTGTAAGAATAGTAAGTATTATAAAGCTGGGATGATTGTACTGAGTTCAGCCAGATCAGTAACGGTGTTAGTAATTGCCTTAGCATCCCTTCGCTACAAGTCTCAGGCTTGGGAAGGAAATCCAATAGACTGCCAATCATGTTACTATTCAATGTGACCATTCAGGGTTGGATCCCAGTCTAATGTACTGTGGCCTGTATTGTCAGAGCCATCTACAATAACTATTTAATTTCAGATGTGGAGAATGGTTGCTCGACTAGATTGTCTAGGAATCATTGCCCATGCCAAAGTAGCACGCAACTTCAAGTATGGAATGTTGACTACTTGAAAGGGAGGGGTAAGGGAGATTCACTTAACCCAACTGCAAGAGAAACAACGTCTCCTTTAGCTAGATTTTGCTATTACTACCAATGATTCCTGTGGCTGATCTTGAAGAAAGCTGTGATATTTGTGGTACAGGTTTCCCTTTCCTGACCATAGTTTAAATGTGGCACCACGTTAAAGGGAGCTCTTGACAAGTAGAAAATCAAAAATTACATTGAAGTGTTTTCAGAGTCAGCAAACTAGGAAGAGAAAAGCATTTAACATTATTTATTTTTAAGTTATATCTTCAGGTAGAAAAATATGATAATAAATGGATCAAGAGACAACATGATGGCTCAGTGGTTAGCACTGTTGCCTCATGGTGCCAGGGACCTAGGATCAATTGCACTCTCCTGTGACTGTCTGTGTAGAGTTTGCACATTCGCCTCATGTCTGTATGGGTTTCCTCCCACAGTCCAAAGATGTGCAGGTTAGCTAGATTGGCCATGCTCAATGGCCTGTAGTGTCTGGGGATGTGCAGGATAGGTGGATTAGCATGGAGTTATAGAGATAGGGTAGGATTCTCTGAAGGTCAATGTAGACTCAATGGCCCAACTGATCTGCTTCCACATTGGAGGGATTCATGTGAGGATTGAAGCTAATTTAAAAATCAAATAGAAAAAAATGTGATATTTGATAAATACGAAATTAGCTTCTCCAGACTAGCGAGGATGTTTTCCAATAATTATGAAGTTAGTTTTCTGTAAAAAAAAAGTCTAGTTACATCTCATTTAACAAGGTTCATGTTTTTTCAAGGAGTTTTGCAGCAAGAGTAATGTCATAAAAGTGATGGTTATTGTCAAGTTATGAATTTCTCAATGACTGAAGTCTACAATTGCTTGCACAATGACCCACTGAAGTCACTGATAACAGCTTCTGGATTTCCATATTATTCTGTGCATGTGCAAACCCCAGAAATTATTGTCAGTTTCAGTGGAAGAGCAATGGAATAGCAATGCTGACAGGTTTGCCATCATTAAACACAAAATCCAGGCCCATGTAGCTTGTATTTTGATTGCCTGTCAGAATCATGCTACTTCTTTTTAATTGGGAAGGAAACAGGAACATTCACTGTTCAGTGCTTCAATGACAAAACTGTTTTCTGATAACTTCCGTGAGCATTGAAACTGTGCACAAATTAAAGTATGACAAATTGGATAACAAGGAATGATAATGATGCAAAATAAACTACATCTGTCCTTTAGCATTAAAAAGTTGGCACAAGGCCTCTGATGGCAATGTGGTAGCATCCCTACCTCTTTGCCAGGAGGCCCAGGTTTACATCACACTTGCCCTAAATATGTGGCGTAACACATCATGACAGGTTAATTAGAAATAATCTGGAAAGTTAGCAGCGCACTAAAAAAAAACAAGAAATAGGTCAAATTTTCTCAGGAGTGGCAAATATTGCTGAATCACCGCTGACCTCAAACTTTCTTCTGAGTTGACAGTGCTTCACATTCATGACTTGGTCTTGCAAGCTCAACTTTCCCAGAAGTGCAAAGGACAATGTCCTGTGGAGAACTTTGCTGCAGCACAGTGAATACAGGGAATTCAGGGCATGCACCCTTTAGATAAAATCGGTAAGTGAAAAAATCACATTTGAGTACTAGTAATGGCGAATGAGAGATAATGGGTGAATAGATGAATACGTCAATGGGTATATGGTGAAAGTAATTGGGTAGGTAGATTAGGTGGTGGATGGTATTTATATGTGGCAGCAGAGGGTGAGGATGCCAGTTGGTAATCAGGTCTGAGTGATATTCAGAGGATCAGTGGACGAGTGGGATAGGGGGTGGGTCACTGAGAGTGATCTATCTCATTTTCAGAGACTCTTCTATTTCCATCCACCTGTTCTACCTAAACACATTGCAAAAAGTCCAGGCAGATGACCTATTGAAATTTAAAATGTTTCAGATAGCTTTCATTTGCTCAGGGAATCAAGACTGCCATGGAGTCCTGATGTGCATTTCTGACTGCATGCCTGGTCTCACACAAGCCAGACACAGGAAAATTCAAGGCATAGAATCAAAAAACAAACGGCATAAAGTGGACACATTACTGAATGAATTCAGGATATTCAGGATGATCAATATTGATCAGACCATTGTAAATTAACAGTCTAAAGATGACCATTAAACCACGGTTGATTGTCTGGAAAACTATATCTGGTTCACGAATGTAATTTAGAGAAGGAAACTGTCATCCTTACCTGGTATGGCCTACATGTGACTCCAGACCCAAAGCAACATGATACACTCTTTAGTAGGGATGAGCAATAAATGCTAACTTAGCCAGGGTCACCTACATCCCATGGGTGAATTAAACAAAAAGATCTCAAAAATGTCATGTTTTGGTTACTCCTGAGGGAAAGATGATCATTCTGGGATAAAGATTTAACATTCCTGAATAAACATCACTAAAAGAAACATGCTGTGGTGAAGGAGATTAAGTTTATACAGAAAGACAAGCTGAATGGCTGAATATCTAAGAGCTGCATTTTATTCTTTACAAAGTCATAAGTATTGAATATAATCCCGATTTCCCTATTTTAAGGTAGGAGTCTTGACATAAAAGCCTCAGAGACAAATCCTGGGTTTGGCATTTCTCCTATTTCAGGACCTCGTGTACCCTCTCTCACCTCAACTTTGAACCCTTGGACACCTTGGACAATGAACATTAGGTCCTGTAAAATAGGATTGGGCAGGACTCATTTACTGGATCATGCAATCACAGAGACACAATATCTCCTACATTTGGATAAACAAATAGTTCACTTGGACTCCCACGGAAACAAATTAGAAGAATTTGTCAATATCCTAGAATTAAAAACCTTTTTGACACTTAAAGCTGCAACAGAATGAAAACATCAATTCCTAGACACCACAGAAGTTCAGTTGGCACATTACATCAGACAGTTTGTGAAAACATTTTTTATTAATTAACTGATCCACAGTTCTGTGCACAAAAATGTCATCACACCATAAATACAACTTTTACAAACTAATAAAGTCATCGACACCGTTTCCATTGCATAGAATCAAAGCAGAAACATTTTAACCAGTTTGATATGATCACCCACCTCTCATTCATGACACATTAGATCTCAATCCCAGATCTAAATTTATCACATGACACAATGTTCATTATAATAGCAATCCCATTTTTCAGCATAAAGTAACTCCTGAGCATATGCAACCTTAAGCAAGAGATTCCACATTAATTTTCAATACATTAAGTGATTTGAAGTTTTCTGGGTTGTTGAAAAAATTGAGTACTAACTTGTTGAAAGATTTATAATTGTTCCTCTCCTTTGTAGATTCCTGCTTTTTTACAACCATAATTTGCTGCCTTTTCTTTCCCCTTAAAATGTTAAAGATATTTTGACTAGCTAACAACCAGGTCAAAAATTATATGAACATTATAAATTATACGCTTTCTCCCCATAGATGCTGCCAGGCCCTCTGAGATTTAACAGCAATTACTGTTTTTGTTTCAAAACTTTTATGAATTATCTTTGGATTTTAAAAAAAAAGTGGTATGACAGTTTATTTAAAAAAGGAATGGGTCCAGAGACATTTCATTCACCTTTTGTAATAATTTGTATATCAGCTATCATCTTCCAGCAGCTAATGAAATGTTTTTGCCAAATCATCATAACACCATCAATAACTCACACATGGCTATCACTCCAATTAGACCTTAGACACTTCCTTCAATAAACCAAACAGCAGCTTTCTCCCATCTCAGCAAATACATATCTCCCACACAACTCTTTGCTTTGAAATTTATCTTACAAAGAGAAAGGGAGTAAAACAACAATTGAAGCATCTGGAGAATGTGTGTGAAATGTTACATTTGAGGGGAAAGCTGGAAGGAGGATTAGGAATTATTGAAAGAGGAAGAAAATGAGTGAAAATTAGATTTTGAGAGAAAGAAAGGCAGATTTGGTTCACTTGATCGTCGCTAAATGCCTCCAGTAGTGGACAGCAATTCAAAGCAGAACCACATTCACCATTCTCCTTGCTTAGAGATGTGAATCCCCAGACTGTACTCCTGGAAAAGTGATCACAAACATCTCGAAGTTGGACTATTCAAATGGAACTTGATCATTTTGGTATGTTTGATTGAGGATCACACTATTTAGACACCTACCCAATTCACAGAAATGTTCGGAACTGTATGAAGATGTAACAATCAAATCAGACTCGGTAAGAAAGGCACTAACAAGTCTTGCTTTTCAGAGTTTAGTTGTGTGATGTTTGATTGAAGTCGCACTTGAAGCAAAAGAAAATCTTCCTCTGCAATATTATGACCAGTTTTGTTTCACATAATTTTATTCAGTCTCATATTTATAACATGAGAATCAAGTTAATAAACTTTATATTTCCTCTTACACAATTCTAGATCCAACTTTGATTCTAATCTTAAAAAGGGGATGATGCTATAACACATATGCTATGCTGCTTCTGATAAATTCAGCAAGTGATGTCTTCAATGGAGTGAATCATTGAACATAATCCTTAGCACAGCTAATATTTTGCTATACTGAATTCTCTGTCGTCAGTCATTGGTATTGTTCCTGTTCCAGCCTAACATCACCCTAGTACTTATATTAGTTCAATAAATTGCTCATGACAGGTTACCTTTATAATGCCTATAGGCAGTATTTATGCACACACAGATGGTGCAGGGCACACATCAACTGCTTTCTTGTTGATGAATATTTGCCGAATCTTAACAATTGGGCTAGAATCAAATGTAGCTCAGTCATTAAGCCAACAGCTTGGAGGAAAATAAAAAATAACTCACAAAAACTTTTCAACTTGGTAATTGGTACAGTAACTGACAACTTGAGATTCGACATGACATCATGTTATTGCCATGTCAGTTCATTTATAGCTGATCTCATCTTTCCCTGGACCAACTATCAGTCCACTGACAAAAAAAAATAGTCATACTTTATTTGTAACCCAGAAGGGAAATAAAAAAAATGAATAAAAACACACTGGTCTAATTCATCTTGTACATATTTTCTCAACTTGTTCAGAGATCATATTACACACCTTTGAAGCTGTTGGAACTTAAAACTTGGTCTCCTAGTCCAGAGGTAAGGACACTACAACTGCACCACAACAAGCCTGCAATGAAAGAGATGCTGATAATGATGATTTACTGCGTAATGGTTCGACCATACCTGCAGGACAGTGTACATTTATGGTTGTGTTATTTCTGACATTCCAGCATTGAGAACAAGACAGGAAGAAAAAACTCAACTAACATTGAACTCAAGATCTCAGATTTATGAGAATTTCAGATCCTGCACTTGTTCATTTCAAAGAAGAGGAGTCTCATGGTATAGATCATTTTTACCTAGCATTAAATAGAATTTGGTGGATAAAATCTAGCTGTTTGGCTATCACAATTTCTTCTACATTGGAGGGATTGAATAAAGATTAGGAGACTGCTTTGCAGAACACTTTCATTTCATCTACAAACATGATCCTGAACTTTTGGTTGCTTATCACCTGAATGTATCTTCGTACCTTATGTTCACATTTCTGTCTTAGGCCTGCCACAGTGTTCTCATGAAGTCCAACACAAGCTTAGAGGAGCAGCAGTTCTTTTATTCAAATTGGCTGTTTATAGACTTCTGAACTCAATATTGTGTTCAACAACTTCAGCTCATGATCTTCATCCTCCATTGGGATTTTTTTTCTCCAGTATGTGTATCTGTTTGCATTTATTGCTTTTGCTATGATCTTAGCTGATGTTATTACTGGACAAGTTGGATCCTGGAACCTGATTTCGTAAATCACAATTTTATTTGTTTTCCTTTTGTGAAGTGGTCACTCATTGAATCACAAGCACATAATGCTGGAGATTTTGCTTCACAACAAAAAAGAAGTTTATTACAAAAGAAATATAAGAAAAGTGCAAAGGTCTGGACAATTGACTTTTAATACAAATTCAAAGATTTTAAGTTATTGGTAAAAGTAAAATCCCATTCAACCAAGAACACTCCATTGTATATTGAAAACAACAACACAGAACAGCTTTTGTCAAACTCCAAAACAGCTCAATACATTGCTGAAAACACAATCCACAGCCGCATCCCTGTATCTAACACCTTGATAGGATTAAGCCATTTGAGATTTGAATTTGTGAAACTGGAATTGTGATATATTTTTGCTGGAGCTATTATGTACTTTAGCGTCATAGCACTCAGCTTAAATAACCCCTTCCAGATTTTTATTTGGTTTGGAATCAACACTAACTCTTCATGCAAAGCATCCAACTCACCATATTTTGTCTGACCGGGGACACTATACGCCAACTTGTTTTAAGGTCTTCACAGGACTTATACTAAATGCAGCTCTCTCACATGATTCTCAAATTCTCTAATGATCTGTTGAGGTTCCATCATTTACCATGCTGGGTCACAAGCATTCTATAGTCAACCAACTCAGCCATTCTCCTGCCAGGCTTAAAAATCTGGTTTTAAAAAGATAAATTAACAGTTGATTGTGGACTCCATTCTTATTAAAAAATTAGTTACTAGCTCAACCACAGAAATTTAAGATTGCAGCAACTACCACTAAAAATTACACATAGTGATCTCAGTTTACATCACAGTTTCGGTCAGAGCTAACTCTAATTGTGCTATCAATACATAAACCGGACCAATGTTTTGCCTATTCCCTCCAATCATTATCACTCCTATTATCTTTTGTTTGATGACATCTTTGATCTTTAATCTCCTTTACCCTCTGACTTTTTCCTGACCTTAGTTGTTATACTTGCCTATCCATCTTTCTCAAGAATGTAAAACCTGTCACATTTTTAAATGTCTTCACAACAATCATATTGGACATGAAACTCCAATTCTGCATCTCCACAGATGCTGTCAGACTTACTGAGTATCTTCAGCACTTTGTGTTTTTGTTTTCTTCTGTTTGCTTTGACCTCTGCAAGTGTTTCGAATCCGCATACAATCTCCTCTCACTCCTCATCTAATTCTATCAATCTGTGATTAGAAATGTCCTTCCCTTGTGCATATCTTCATTCCCCTTAAATGCCTCACCTATTCCCTGTGTATTCTGTTCTTTTGATTCAGAAGATCTTCTTCAAGAGCTTACCTGAGACTGTCAAGACCAGAGATTTTCAAGATCCTGAAGAGACTTAATAATTAAGTGCTGGATGGAGAAATAGAGGTTTTTACAGCATGGAAAAAGACCTCTTGTATCTGGACTGATCATCAATAGATGATATAGTGACACAGTATGGAAACAGATTCTTTGGTCTAACTTGCCCTTGCCAACCAAGTTTTCCAAACTAAACTAATCCCATTTGCCCACATTTGGCTCCTATTCCTCCAAACCGTTCTTATTCACATACCTATCCATATGTCTTTTAAATACTGTAACTATACCTGCATCTGGAAGTTCCACCCACTGTTGAAAAAGTTGTCTCTCATGTGCTTTTAATGCTTTCTCCTCTTCCCTTCAAAGTTTTCTCCAGTTTTTCTAGTTTTGAACACCCCCACCCTAAGGGAAAGACCCTTGCTAGTCACTTTATCTATGTTCTTCATAAGTTTATAAACATCTATAAGGTCAGTCCTCAACCTCCTATGCTGCAGTGAAAGAAGTCCCAACCTAACCAGTCAATTTTTATGATTCAAAAGCTCCATTCCTAGCAACATCCTGGTAAATCTTTTCTGAACACTCCCCAGTTTAATCATATCATTCCTACAGCAGAATGATCAGAATTGTATGCAGTACTCCAGAAAAGAGCTCACCAATGTCCTTTACAACATTAACATGATGTCCCAAGCCGAAGAATGAAACAGAAACATCCAGACAACCATGAATATCACAGGATTGAGCAAAGTGGAGAAGGAAATACATTATTGGCTGATAACAAGAGCTCAGAACAACAAATGTCCAAGAGGAGTATAGAAAGTGCAAAGAGTTGCTTGATAACGAAATTAGGATAGTGAAGAAGGGATATTAAAAAAAAACACTAGTAGAGAACATGAAAGGAAAATCCAAAGATATTTTTAAAGTATATTAAGGACAAGAGAAAAAACAGGTAAATAAGGCCCATTAGTAACCAAAGTGTCATCGGAGTCACAGTAGAGGTTTTAAATGGGTATTCACTGCTGAGAAAGATGATGTTGACATAAAGATCAGGGAGGGGTGCTGTGATACACTTAAATTAGTATTGAGAGAGAGGCAATAGTAGCTGTTTTAGCAGGCTTGAAAGTGGATAAATCCCCAGGGTGAGATGAAGTTAATCCCAAGCTGCTGTGGGAGGCAAAGGAGGAATTTGCAGGGATCTCACGTTAATTTTCTAATCCTCTCTGATCACATGAGGCATGCCAGAGGGCTCATTAAAAGCTAATATGGCACTTTTATTCAAGAAGAATGTAAGAGATAAACTAGGAACCTACAGGGAAATGAGTCTAATGTGTGATAGAGAAACTATTGGAAACTGTGAGGGACAGAATTAATTTCCAATTGGAAGGGCAATGATTGATCAATGATATTCAGCATGGCTTTGTAAGAGCAAGATCAAATTTTACAAATTTGACTGAATCTTCCAAGGAGGTTTCTAACTGAGGGTAATGCAGTTGGTGTTGGACTTCAGTAAGACTTTGTGCAAAGTCTCACATAGCAAGCTGAATAAGAAGCTAAGAGGAGAAAGTGAGGTCTGCAGATGCTAGAGATCAGAGCTGAAAATGTGTTGCTGGAAAAGCGCAGCAGGTCAGGCAGCATAAGAAGCTAAGAGTCCTTGGGATCCATGGTAACTTGACTAATTGAATCCAAAGTTAGCTTATTGGGAGGAAGCAGAGGGTGATGGACAAAAGGGTGTTTGTGTAATTGAAAATATGCATCCAGAGGTGCAAAACAAAGTTTGGAGCTGGGTCCCTTTCTGTTTGTTGTGTACCTTAATGATCGAGACATGAATGTAAGTAGTATGATCAGTATATTCAAAGATGATATGAAAATTGATGATGTGATAAATACCGAGGAACAATGCAATATGCTACTGGACAATATGAACAGGCTGGTCAGATGGATTAAATAATGGCAAATGAATTTTAATCCTAAAAAGTGTGATGTGATGCATTTTGGGAGGAGATTCAAGGCAAGAGATTATACATTGAATGCCGGGTCCTTAGGAAGTGCAGAGGATCAGTGAGACCTTGTTGTGCATGTCCATAGATCATTTAAAGTTGAGGGATAGGTTTATAAGGTGGTTAGGAAGACATATGGAATACTTGCATTTATTAGTCAAGAAATTGAATATAAAAAAAGAAGATATGATGGCTCTGTGTATAATGTTAGTTAGCTTAAGTATTATATGCAGTAGAGGAAGGATATGACTGCACTTGAGAGGGTGCAGAGCAGTTTCACCACAGTTGTCTGGGCTGGAGCGATTCAGCTATGAAACTGACATGATAGGCTGGAATCATTTTCCTTAGAGCACCGCAGTCTGACGTGAGATCTGAATACAGTATACAAAGATTGGGCGGGCATCGACAGGATAGATAAGGAGAAAATTATATCCTAAGTCGAAACGTCAATAACCAGGGGCTACAGTTTTAAGGTGAGAAACAGGAGGTTTGGAGAGAATTCAAGGAAGATTATTTCACCCAGAGGGATGTGAGTATCTGGAACGGAAAGCGTGATAGAGGCACAAACCCTCAAGACACTTAAGAACTAATGAGATGAATATTTGAAACACCACAGCATACAAGGTTGTGGGCCAAGTGATGTAAAATATGATTAGAATAGATAATCATATTTGATGAAAGGGATCACAATCAATTGAGCCAATGGGTTGAGGAGTGGCAGATGGAGTTTAATTTAATAAATGCAAACTGTTACATTTTTGTAAGATGAACAAGTCCAGAACCTACATAGTTAATGGTAAGGCCCTGGAGAATGTTGTTCAATAGAGAGAACTAGAAGTTCAGATTGAATGTAGACAGGGTAGTGAAAAAGGCATTGGAGTATGCTTGCCTTCATTGCTCAGACCATTGGAGTATAGGAGTTGGGACATGACTTTGTGGTTGTACAAGACGTTGGTGAGGCCACGTTTGGAGTACTGTGTACAGTTTTGGTTACTCAGCTACAGTAAGGATACTATTAAATTGGAAAGGGTGCAGAAAAGATTTACAAAGCATGTTACTGGGACAGGAGGGGCTGGATCGGCTGAGATGTATTTCACTGGAGCATAGGAAGTTGAGTGGTGACCTTTTGGAGATTTATAATATCATGAGAGGCATGGATAGAGTGAATAACCAAGTTCTTCCTCTAGGGTAGGGGAGTTTAAGACAAGAAGGCATCTTTTTTGGTGAGAGGAGAAAGATTTAGAAGGAACGTGGTCAGCAGGGACAAGTTGGATCAAAGGGCTTGTTTCCATGCTGTATGATCCTATGACACTAGGTTTATCCTACACTCTCAAGATTCTGCTTTTGAATATCTGTGCTGATATACATTTTCCTGCTAGTAGCTGCTCCTAATCCACTTTGGCCAGATTCTGCCTTATCTTATTTTAATCAGTCATTGCCAATTCAGGAAATTTATTTCTGGTCTGTCTTTGTCCTTATCCATAACTACCTTATTGTATATAAATCCAAAATTACAACAAACACAAAATGGAAGCCTTGATGTAGAATTTGCAGCCTGAAACGTAGTGCTTGCTGACACCAAATTCACTGAAGTTCTTTGAATCATAATGTCTACTTTGCAGCAATTAGAAAAAAAAGACTACACATCTACACTGATAATCATGACAATTCAATCAGCAAATGAAAATATTATTCTACAGGGGACATTTTCACTGATAACAATTGATTCTCATTACATTAAATCAGACCTGATGAAGCTTGTGTCAATGATAGAACTGATAAATAGGATCATTTCATTTCCAATGGGGCATCACATCACAATTAATAGGCTTCAATGGTATTTCACTCTGTACAAAATAGAAATTAAGTTGTGTTTGCCCTTTCAAAGAACTTCAAACTCAACCTGCACATAGCAAACAAAATGGATTATTTAAGATTATGACAGAATGCCTGACAAAGAAAGAGTTCACATATTA
The DNA here is from genome assembly GCF_020745735.1 of Hemiscyllium ocellatum. Classification (NCBI taxonomy): domain Eukaryota; kingdom Metazoa; phylum Chordata; class Chondrichthyes; order Orectolobiformes; family Hemiscylliidae; genus Hemiscyllium; species Hemiscyllium ocellatum. The sequence continues at coordinate 28,737,027 of NC_083429.1, read as the reverse complement.
TTTGGAAAATAAGAATCCAAATGAGGTAGAGTAAGTAAAAACATCTAGGAGCTCAAATCTGCCAAAGTTTGACACAGGTCACTAAGCCTCTTACAAAAGCAACATCAGCATCAGAGAATATGTCTCGAGTGTTAATTTGAAAGTTGAGAAGTTAGGCTAAGCTTATATTGAAATTTGCTTCGATCACAAGACAGTGTTCAGTGAGATTCTGGTTTCCAAAGGGAACAGCGACTTCAACAAATTGCTCCACACAGCAGAATCCGCATTTGTATTCCATTCCTTAAGTGGTGAATGGACAGATTGTCGAATGCCTTCAAAGAGTTTGTTTCACCATTAATGTCAGAAAGATAAATATCATGGTCCACATTTATGCCATACAGCCACCTATCAGGATTGACAATGTGCAGCTGAGATTGGTTACAACTTCACATATGTATGATCTCGGCAATTATCAGACATCTGTCACTCGATCCTGAAAGCCACACACGTTTTGCAAAAGCTGTGACTGTTATGTTCCGCTGGGTAAAGAGAGCAACAACAACCTGAGAGCACTGAGCTGACAATCTACCAGTCCTATTTCCAGACTGCACTCCTATACAGTACCGAGACCTGGACAATATATGCAAGCCAGGAGAAAAGGCTGAATAGCTTCTACCTTTGCTGTCTCAGACACAGTCCCAGCAACTCTGTAGAACATGGTAATCAACTCAGAGATGCTGCAGCATTCTAATAACATCAGCATAAACATTGCTAAACCAACAATAACCATTGGATGGACGATGGCCAAACTCCCAAAGATCTTCTGCAGAGTGAACTAGCCACCAGATAATGACACCTTGGGCTCTACTACAAAGACACCTGCTATGGAGTCACATTGAAAGCAACTGGAGCCAGTCGCGAATGGCCATGACCTCTGGAAGCTGACTGTTTAGAAGGGCATTAAAATAGGTCAGCAGAAAATAAAAGCTCGCCTGGTCGAGATGCAGGCCAAGAGAATTGAGTGGACTGCAAACTGTAATACCCTCTCATCCCACTGCCTTGCCCTACAGCAAAACCCTACATGTCAGAGTGGGGTTCCTGAGCTACAATGCTTCACAAAGTGTTGATACAAGCCATCATCTGACAAAGTGGAAATACGTAGCTCTCTCTCCTTCAGCACCATTTTGTCGCCTTCATTTCTTCAAGTACATTGCCACCCACCATTTTTCAGAAGATGCTGCATCTAATTCCAATCGTCTAGCTACAATACTGTGGCTTTTTGATTCAAAATAGTAGAAAACAGCAGCTCTCTACTGAAAGAAGAAAATAATGGCACTTCCATTTTCAATGGTTTGATTCGTTGCGTAATCTTTGTTGCTAATTAGTAAGTATCAACAATTCCATTTGCTGTTGCAAGCAGACTGTTGTGAATTTTGATTATGTAGCTATCCTTTTCAACCTCACTTCATTGCTGGTTTATAAACCCTCTTGCAATTATATACAATCATATATTGTACATGCTTCTGTTTGTTCTGTATTGTATATAATCAAGGAACTGCAATAAAACGTCTGCAACACAAATTCCCAGCTCGGCGAATGGAACCACTACAACGAGCACCCGAGCTACAAATCTTTTCTCAAACTTTGAACTGCAATAAAAGTTTTTAATTGTGCAAAACTGTGGACTTTGCTTTTCATTATCAAGATGAACACTTTTTCACAAAGCTAAAAAAAACTGCCTGATTTATTTTTCAGCACTGCACCTGAAGTAGAGGTTTGACTTATCCAACTGTATTAAAAGATCGTGATTCTTTTCTGAAGCAAAGAAGTGACTGTGTAATAGACAAATAGATATCTTTGAAACGATGATAGCGTTTAACAGGATTGATGTAAAGAACATGGTACATACGTTAGAGAATCCAATACAGTGATAAAGCAGTCACGGATGAAGTGAATCAGAAGAATTCAGAACATATTTATTCTAAGGGGGGTGGGGGGAGATGGTGGTTCCAAATCAATCAATCAGATAATCGTGCAATGAAGTTCATCAGGTGGATGAAGATAGTCAGGATAGTTTTACAGTAAAGAAGGGAAGGGAGTCAGCCTGACAATTGGTGCAAATCTTTTTTTTATGGGATCCAGGGAGCACCTTTGTCACTAGATCCTGTAAGAACAATATTACTTTTTTTCTATAAAAACTTCCTCAAGGTTTTATTGAACCATATGTTTGCTGTGCCACTGTTGTTAATGGGCAGGTAAAATTAAATCATTGGCTGAACACCAGAGGATGTTAATATTTGTTTCTTTGTTCGACACCCACCTACATCATATGAGAGTCAAGTTAAAAAGATGGCAGGAAAGGACACTAGTGACATGTAGGCTTTCATTTAACTCCCATTTTGTTTGATGCCTAAGAAGGAAGACTGGATTCCCTGGTAATATTTTAAAACTGCTCACACTGTGCAACATATACCAACTAATGAACACAACCACGTTACAGCCAAAAGATTGTCACATGCAAAACATGGAACTGACCAGTCACTTACCCACAATAAATTGAAACTGAATTGTTCAAATAGATGCTGATCATTTTTTGTTCCGAAAAATATCCTCATCAATTTCAAAGTTCTATCAGTGTGTTGGTACACATGAATCAAAATCGAGAGTATGGTGCTGGAAAAGCACAGCAGGTTTCAGGTTCATGAAGGGCTTTTGTCCGAAACATCGATTTTCCTGCTCCTTGGATGCTGCCTTACCTGCTGTGCTTTTTCAGGATCACACTCTCGATTCTGCAGTCTGCACTTTCGCATAGATGAATCAAAGTCAACTCAATGCTGTTAAATGGATCCTGAACCAGTCAGTGAGTTGAATTTTTTAGGGGAGGTGATGACCTAGTAGTAATATCACTGTACAGTTAATCCAATAGACCCTGTTGGGGACCCATGGCAGATGAATTCAATAAAAATCTGAAATTCAGAGTCTATTGTTGATTGTTGGGGAAAACCCCATCTGGTTTATGAATGTCCTGCAGGGAAATAAACTATAGTTCTCACCTGGTCTGATCTACATATGACTGCAGCAATATGGTTGACTTTTAACTGCCCTCTGGGCAATTAGGGGTGTGTAATAAATACTGGTCAGCATGAAAAAAAATGCAGACAGTTTTCTTGATAGTTGGTTTATTATATACACAATATAGTTGTCTTCTCCTTACCATCTCCCGATGTCATTGAACTCTTTTATATTTATTTAAGATACTTTATCAATGTCCTGCACATCCTTAACCTTATTAATGGAAACATTAAAAATGATTGTTTTATTTCATGAATCAAAATTCTGAGATATTATTGATGAAATAGGCTAATTCTCAAAAAAAGTGCTGCTTATTTTATCCTGTGGACTTTAAACAAGATGACAGCAGTGGAGTAGAAAGCGTTGGGCTTCTGTGCCCAGGCTTGTCCTCCTCATCTGCATTTTCTTTCTTTCTTTCTCCTTCTACCCTTTCTTTTCTTCCTCAAACTTGCCTGATAAAGAGAGCTCTTTAGGAAGCTCTGGAGCGGCGATGGCATCTTCCGAGGCAGTGTGGCTGTAGACATGGTCGGTTGTCTGTGAAGCCTGGAGCGGACTCTCACTTCTGCATGGTGTGGGCTCCTTGTGGTGGCATGGGGTGGGCTGGGACGTCTGGAGTGGGACACTCTCTAGTCTGGTATGGCTGGAAAGCCCAGAGTGGAACACTTTCTCCAGTATGGGACAGACTGGGGACACTTTCTCCAGTATGGCGCAGACTGGGAAGCCCAGAATGGGACACTCTCTCCAGTATGGTGTGGGCTGGGAAGCTTGTAGGGGGACACTCTCTCCAGTATGGCACAGACTGGGAAGCCTGGAGTGGAACATTCTCTCCAGTAAGGCGTGGGGTGGGAAGTCCGGAGTGGGACACTCTGTCCAGTACGGCACAGACTGGGAAGCCCAGAGTTGGACACTGGAGGTGGTATGTTGTTGCAGCAGAGTAGGAAAGGTTGGACTCTCTTTAAGTTTTTTTATTATTCTGTGGATGTTCCTTAAGTACTAGCAATGGCACACACTTTTCATTGTATTTTGTATTGAGTACTCATGACAATAAAGGATAGTCACTTGCATTTACTTTGAAGGGTGGGCAACACAATGACTAACTCTTATGATTCCTCAAAGAAGGCTCACTCTGAAATAATTCCACAGAGGCCAGTGTCCCATCACCACGTCACCCTTTGTTTACACATAGGAAGTCTTTGACACTGATCCAGCTCCCTCAGAGCCAGCTTTCAGAGTGAACAGAACCTCAGACACTCCTATTCATATCTGTCGGTCAGGGCTCCCTGATTGCACCAGGTTAACAGCCCCAGTCAGGGAACTCATATTCTATGAGGTCCACCTGGCTAACCTCATTACCATTGCTACATCTGTCCCCCTCTGAGTCTGAGGACATAGGGTAATTTTGTTTTGTAGCTAATCCTGAGGTGTTTTAGCACCAGATTAGGTTCCTCCAACTCTGCCTTTGAGATGGGCATCATGTGACACCCCGTAGCTCACCTCCTGCATCTGGATCATCTCTTTATTCTCAAGAGAAATACATTCTTGCCTTCAGGTGGCAAAGGCATCCGCCATGTCAATCTCAGATCCAAAGTCTCTTCAACATTTGGCAGACAGGGAGAATCCAGAGCTTCCAACAGCCTTTCCAAGGAGCCAGGCCTGTTTTGCTCCTACCCTGTTTGTGAGTTTGTAGCTTTCATATGGTCCACATGTTTGGTCAGAACTGTTACACCTACCCAAACATTATACATTATTGGACCTGATCTCACATCAACCATGCCCCTTACCCATGCAGGGTCATTCTCATGGTTCTGTTTGTCCCCTGAAGTAAATACTATTGGCATTCCTCCCCTTTGGACCACCTATGAGCTAATACTACCCTGATGCTGCACACTGAGACTTCACATGTCAATACCAGATCTCGCTTGGAATTATAATTTGCTAATATCTCAGAGAATGATGGCTGTTCCTTCATTTTCTTGAAAGCCATGGCTTGGTTTCATCGCCATTTCTGAGGCTGACCTTTTTTACGACTTGGTGCAAGCGCGCGAGGATGGAGGCCAGGTTATGCATGAATTTGCTGTAATACTTCACCAGCCTAAGGAAAGACCTAAGCTCCGGTACCAATGTGGGAGCTAGGGGACCTTTGATTGCCCTGACTTCATCTTGCAATAAGTGTAACCTGGTCTTGTTGACTCTGTAGCCCAAGTATGTCACTCAGGTGCTTAGAACAGACATTTTTACCTTCTAAGACATATGTCCACCTGGGAGAAATGCCTAAGGTCAATGTCCAAATTCTCCAAGTGCTCTCTTTTGGTCTTCCCCCTTATTAGCACATTGTCCAAATAAAAGACGATCCACAATAGACCGTGTAAAACATTCTGCATTGTCTGCTAAGAAATTGCACGGGTTGATGATATCCCAAATGGCAGTTTGATAAAAATGTACAAACTCTTATGGGCATTATTTGTAGCATACTTCTGGGAATCCTCGTCTAACCACAATTGCAGGTATGCATGTCTCACGCCCAACTTCATGAAGGACAGCTCCTCCCTTCCACCAGCTTTGCGTAAAAATCCTCTATGCAAGGGATTGGGCATTTGTCCATCTTTAATAAGTGGTTTATTGTTTGTTTCAAATCCCCACAAAGACAAACTGAGCAGTTAGGCTTCAAAATCAATATGACCAAAGCTGTCATTTACGCAAACGATACGGGTTTAATGATTCCCTTGCTTTCCAGCCTTCTGAATTCTGCCTATAGCTTTGTCCATAAAGAAAAGGCACCAGGTGGGCCTTGTGGAACAGTGGAATTGTTTCCTGGCCAACCTAGAGTCATAGATATTAACAGCATGGAAACAAACCCTTCAGTCCAACTCACCCATACCAACCAGTTCTCCTAAATTAATCTAGTCCCATTTTCCAGCACTTGGTCCATATTACTCTTCATCCTTCCTATTCATATATCCATCCAGATGCCTTTTAAATGTTGTAAAATTGTACTAACACCACCACTTCTTCTGGCAGCTCATTCCATACACACACCAACCTCTGCGAGAAAATGTTGCCCCTTAGGTCCCTTTAAACCTTTCCCTTCTCACTCTAAGCCTGTGCCCTCTAGGACTGGAGTCCCCCACCCCAAGGAAAGGCCCTTGTCTATTTATCCTATACATGTCCCTCATGATTTTATAAACTTCTATAAGGTCACTCCTCAGCCCCTGAAACTCCAGGAAAAAGGCCCCAGCTTATTCCAAAAGTGGCCTAAACAATGCCCTGCATAGCCACAACATGACCTCCTAACTCCCATACTCAAACCTCGTCCAATAAAGTAAAGCAAACCAAATGTCTTTTTCACTATCCTGTCTACCTGCGATTTCATTTTCAAGGATCTATGAATCTATGACCATTTTCAAGGTCTCTTTGTTCAGCAACACTCCCCAGGAACCTACCTTTAAGTGTATAGGTCCTGCTCTAATTTACCTTTCCAAAATACAGCACCTTGCATTTATAGAAATTGAACTCCATCTGCCAATCCTCAGGCCATTGGCCCATTTGATCAAGATCCCGTTTTACTCTGAGGTAACCTTCTTCGCTGTGCACTACACCTCCAATTTTAGTGTCATCTGCAAACTTTCTGACTATATCGCCTATGTTCATGCAAAGAGGTTCCTTTGATAATCCCATAACCTTCTGGAAAAACTTCTGCGTATTTACTTAAGACTTCATTCAGGCAACCATTTTGTCAAAATGTTGAGCCAATCAGGGAACTCATATTCTACAAGGTCCACCCGGCTGACCTCGTCACAACTATGACACAGGATTCTGATTAGAGTGGTGCTGGAAAAGCACAGCAGTTCAGGCAGCATCCAAGGAGCAGGAAAATAGACGTTTCGGGCAAAAGCCCTTAATCAGGAATACAGGCAGAGGACATGGAGGTCCTGGGCCTCCTTCACCGCTGCTCCCTCACCACCCGACGCCTGGAGGAAGAACGCCTCATCTTTCACCTCAGAACATTTCAACCCAGAGCATCAATGTGGACTTCACTAGTTTCCTCATTTCCCCTTCCCTCACCTCATCCCAGTTCCAAACTTCCAGCTCAGCACTGTCCCCATGACTTGTCCTACCTGCCTATCTTCTTTTCCACCTATCCACTCCACCCTCCCCCCCCCGACCTATCACCTTCATCCCCATGCCCATTCATCCATAGTACTCTTTGCTACCTTCCTCAACCCTCCTCTCTGAACTATCACCTCTATTCCCACCCCCATTCACCTATTGTATTCTATGCTACTTTCTCCTCACCCCCATCCTCCTCTTATTTATCGCTCCACCCTCCAGGCACTCTGCCTGTATTCCTGATGAAGGGCTTTTGCCCAAAACATCAATTTTCCTGCTCCTCGAATGCTGCCTGAACTGCTGTGCTTTTTCAGCATCACTCTCATCCAGAATCTAGTTTCCACCATCTGCAGTCCTTGTTTTTACTTTTTTTTACCACAACTATGACACAGTCCATTGTGACAGTGTCCGATTAAAATGCATTGCAAAAATAAACTGCAGCACGACAAATGGAGCTCTCTTTATCACAGCAGCATACAGTTCAGATGCAATCAAATAGATGTGAGAAAAAATTATGTGTGAATCATTTTCCCTCAGTTTAACCTTCTACCCAAACAGAAGAAACAAAAAACTGTGGCCAACAAAGCAGTGGAAAGGTCGTAGGCTGCTGCTGTAAAATTATAACATAAAAGCAGAATGATCTGAATTGTCAATGTTTTTCTCCTTCCCTTCAGTCATCCTTGAAGGTTTTACTCAATATCTTCATAGCATTATTAGAAAATTAAAAGGTACAAGAAATTCAGTAAGTTTAGCAGTGTTGAGGGATTGTTTTTGTCTTCTCAAACTTATAGTTCAGGTAAAATAAAAGAAAACAATGTGACTAATATCCTTGCAATATTGACATAACCATGGTTTTGATTTCCAGACATGTGTAAGAATGCATTGAATGAAGCATTACCATTGTGTATATTTTATTTCCTTCCTTGGATATTCTGTTGCTGAAAAATGATTAATCTTCCATATGTTTTATTTTAAAACATTAAATTTTCTTTTATATTTGATGAGTTGAGCACAAACTATGCACGTTACCCATTATTTCATGTTTCAAATATTGGTTTGAAGCAATCAGACTAAATGTTAAAAACCAAATTATGCCTGACATGCTATCTCAATGTTTCCCAACTGAATTTAAAAGGTAGTTTATTTAATGACATTTTGGGTACGTTATAGTTCTGGTATTACGCTAATGACAATGGTTTCCAATTGCACAAACTTTCACAGCAGCTTTTCTGCTAACTTGACAGGATTCTGGAGCAAGGGTTTAACACTTCCCTTTTCAATTTAGGTCTTATTGCAGAGACATCCTCAAATGGTGTCTTGTTTATCGGATAATATTGATGGCAGAACCAATTACAGAGTCAGTCCATTTTTCATCCAAATCCAGTCCAATTGTTCTTTCCATCACTTTCTGCTGCTTTAGCCCTCTGCCATTTCTTTACCTTTACACCAATCAGCTATATTTTCTTTTTCAACTGCATTCTATAAGTCCACCAGTCACTTTCTTATCCTTTAAAGATGGCAGTTGGCTTGAAGTTCATTGTTAGTATGCTTCAGCACGGTTTGCCACATGATGCAGAGCACAAGATTCCAGAAGTTGTTCAACGATTGCTGCATAGAACATATGAAGTGACAGCAACTTGGGCTGGATTTCACTACTGAATGGTGGGGTTTTGGGTCAGGAAATTTCCAAACTCAGTGGATCTGCCTTGGTAAAAATAATGCTTTACTCTGGGTATGGGACAAGGTTGGGCCTGATGGTCCCAATGGAGGCAGAGGTGACAGGAGAGATGGTGAATGCGAAGGCAGGGAATGGTGAGAAGACCTTTTCCAGGTTGTTTCAGAAGTTGTTAGGTACTCTCGCTCTTACTTTTTGGAAGTCAACCAAAATAAACTGACATAACCTTCACAAACATAGGATAGAAGGTCTTCAGGAAGAAAGGCCACATAAAGGAAGAAGTCCATTAGCCATCAAAAATATTTTCAGCTGAAAAGTTCCTGAAGGATCTCACTGGTAAGAGCTCAGAGCAGGGCACTGATGAGGTGAAGAGTATTGACTTCTGTAGGTTCAAATCATTTTTCAGAAGGAGATAGATATAGCTCTCGTGGCTAAAGGAATCAAGAGCTTTGGGGTGCATTTGGCGGGATTGGGTTTTGAGCTCGATGATCAGTCATGATCATGTTGATTGTCCTCTATATTTCTATTTATGTTTCTATATCTTCTGGACGATGTCAGGTAATCAGTGGAAAAGCAAAGAATGTTTCAAGAATGTTGGGCTTATGTAAGATCAGTATACAATCTTGTGCTGATCCTGCAGCAGTGGTGAACTATTGGTTTAGCTATTGTGTGTAGCTTTCTGATCAGTTTCACACTGGCATTGAGTAGAGCCGATGGAGAAGACATTGATATTTGTGCCATTCTGTTAGTTTCATGTTAATTTCCTCACATGACTTTGCTGGCGATAGATCATCCTTCAGAACTCAGTTTGATTTTGCTGTTTCATTTACATTCTCAGGTAACCTAATTAGGCTGGGGATTAAATCTCCACTCATTCAACCTCTTGAAGTAAATGGATTAATCTTCCAACTGGACTACCAGAAAAATAAACCCTCTTTCTCTTGGCCAATTTTGAAAAGTGCTTTTCCAGAGAAGGCCTACATTATTACAAAATGGATGACCCTGATTTAGACTCAGGGCACATTAAAAAGTACTCAGGTTCAGAAAGATTGGAATCGATTTACGTTTACTGACACAGTAATAGCTGGGCCAGTTCTGATCCACAGAGACCTCTCCTTGGAGATCTATCAATTCCTTCATACCATGTTCTGATCAATCAAAGCCTTCACCTTCTCTGCAAGTGTTTAAAACATGAAAAGCAAAACACCATAAATTTTAGAATTAGTCAATCAAGACTAAAGCTAAAGTCTAACACTGATGGAACTCCCATCTTATGAATCAATATACACACTACAGTGTGATTGTAAGTCAAAAAAACCAGGAGGGTTTTAGTTTGCAAACTCAGACTATATCCAGGTTACCCAACCTCCAGTTGGATGTGGTGTGTGTTGCTCCTGTATAAATTTCCTCTCTCATCTTTTAAGGTTTCCATTCACGATTACAACTAATTGTCCAGGCTTCCACACAGCAGATACCTATCAAGTGGCAGCAGAATCTACAAGCATTCATGCAATTAGCCAGACAAGAGTAAATTCATTCACAGAGTAAGGATTAGATGAAACATAGAAAACAGAAGCTGGAGTAGGCCATTCGGCCCTTTGAGCCTGCTCCACCATTCATCATGATCGTGGCTAATCATGCAATCTTAGTATCCCATTCCCACTTTCTCTCCATACCCATTGATCTCTTTAGGTGCTAAGGCCACTTCCAGCTCTCTCTTGGCCTGAACAGCCTCCTATCGGTGAGAATTCCAAGTGTTCCCCAACTCTCTGGGTGAAGACATTCTTCCTCATCCCAGCCCTGAGTGGCTTACCCCTTATTCTAGTTCTGGACATCTCCAACATCTGGCCTGTCCAGTCCCATCAGGATTTTATATGTGTCAATAAGACTCCACCACCTCCAAAACCCCACCCACTCCCCTCCCCTCCTAAATTTCAGCAAGTACAAACCCAGTTGATTGAGTTTTTCTTCAGATGTCAGTCCTTCTGTCCCAGGAAGCAGCCTGGTGAATATTTGCTGGACTCCCTCAATAGTAAGAATGTCCTTCCTCAGATGAAGAAACCAAAACTGCATACAATGCTCAAGGTGTGGCCTCACCAAGTCCCTGTATAACTGCAGCAAGCCATCCTTACTGCAATACTCAAATCCTCTCATTATGAAGGCCAGCATGCCATTAGCTTTCCTCATTGCCTGCTACATCTGCATACCAACCTTCAATGATTGTTCATTCATAACACCCAGGTCTCATCCCACCTCACCTTTTCCTAAACTGTCACCATTCAGATAATAATTTGCCTTTCTGTTTTTGTGACCAAAGTGGATGAGTTCACATTTGTCCACATTATACTGCATTTGCTGAGTTTTTGCCCACTCAACCTGCCTGTCCAAGTCACTATGCAATCTCTTAGCATCCTCCTCTCATTACACACTGCCACCAGTTAAGTGTCATCCGCAAATTTGGAGAAAAAAATATAGATGTTTCAAATGTACAAAACACAGTACATATTCATGAAGGGATAGGTAATAAAAGCCTCACTCCAATACTGATGAACAATTGGATTTTCTGTCACCAATTGTGAATTAATAGGGTCCACTCACTGTTGTATTGCTCCTGATGCAGGGTTTCTCACAATATAACAAACCGTGCGATGCCAAACTAACAACAGGATACCCTTTACATTCTTGAATAAAATGATACAAAGTTATACAACAGGCAAAAGTAAAATGGTCTAAATATTTGTAATCAGTCTGTTTAGGCATGTAATGGCACACATCTGGAACAGGTAGCATGTGAACTTAGGCCTCATAGGGACACACTCTACCACTGCACCACAAGGGACTGTAGTAGGATACTCTATTGGTTCAGACATTACGTCCAATAGCTTGTACCTATTAAAGCATTTATTTTGTGCCTTTAGTGCCCAACATGATTCTATAATCTACTTGTTTCCTCCTCCACATTAGTTTCATTTATTTTTTTTACAGTGTGAAGGCATTGCAAAGGACTGGACTGACAGTGAGATATACTCATGAGACAGTGCGTCAGTACTGGAACTGATGCAATATACCACATAATCTAGATTTCTCCTGCAATCTCTAGCAAGATGCAGCCAGTTTCTAAAAGAGAGTTAATGGTTTCTTTTTACCTCAGGAAACTCTCTAAATAGTCTTTGTCAGCACAAGATCAAGAATGTTATGAGAAATGAGAGTATTTATTGCCTATTCATCATTTACTCCATTGTGACCAAGGTAGAACTCTCCCCTTGATTGATTTCAATAATTCAAGTGATGCTCCTACTTTTGACCCAGAAATGATGAAAGAACAATACATTATTCTGAAATCTGTCTCACATGCAGCTTAATCTTTGAAGCAATAAATTTACAAACAGAAAGGGGTAAAGTTAAACTGTGAACCATGGTCAATTCACGATCATTCACATGACTGTTCAAATCATAGACTTTACTGATTATAATATTCTACATCGCTCTGTTTCAGTAACTAGCAGAGTATGTTAATAAGATGGCATTGCACATCCAAGCTGATGTTGGCAATCAGAAAATTAATTTGAATCAAACAGAATGCTAAGAAAAATGTTTGCAATTCCTCGCACCTCATCTCATCTCACAGATACATATCAATTCCGGAACAATTACTCTCAAGTGCAGTTACATTCATTCCATAGCTAGTTTACACATAGCTTGCTGATTTTCCTTCCCCATGGTGTTCAACATTACAGTTCCTGACTTTCATGCATTTAAAAGTACTTTTGTAATATGTACCGTTGGGGCTGCTTACTCTCTTCTACCTATTGTGTTAACTGCATTTGTAAAAGTCAGCCTCTAGAAGCGATAAACAACTAGAACAAGGTCTGTCAATTACTTATTTCACACAGCAACAGAAATGACAGCAAGAACCCAAAGGATGTTCAGATGTCAATTGCTAAAAACAAATCTGGATTAATATAAAGTGCCAGCTTTGTTGGGGCAGGAAGATAGATTAGGGAACTGCTCTTCTTGCAGAAATATCGAGGGTCATTTTCACTGAATTTCAAAGTGGTAAATTGCAGAGGACTACTTGATGCACTGTGTCTATCCGACCCACTCCATAAGATAAAATTGGTAGCAAGACATAATCCAAAAGCAGCACCTTCAACAGTGTAGTATCCCTCAATTACACACACACTGACTGGACTGTGATTCGCACACAAAATGAACTCTCAGGAAAGTAGGGCAACTGAGCCAAAACGCCACATTAATCAGCAATTTTGGATTGATGTAATGTTTAAAAAGGGAATCCATTAACAATTTAAGAAGCTCTGCCACGGTTTCTTTCCCTTTGTGCAAAACAAGTTGTTAACAGGATAAATTGTTGAAGTTGTTCATTGATTTGTGAGCCTGACTTTCACAATGGAAATTAACAAAGAGGTACAGCTGGATGCCTATTGGCAACTACAATCATACCTGTGAGCAAAAGCACTTCTGAGATAACATGAAAATCAGCAAATGTAATATTGAACACCACGGGGAAGGAAAACGATGCTTCCAGTACTGGAGAGACCAATCTGGATGTGTCATCAGTGCACCTACCCATCTGGTACAGGGCTTAAAATAACAACCTACCACCTGCCACCACTGGACCCAGATTAACCCAAGCAACACCATGAGAACACTTTGTAATTATAGTTCGTCTGTTCCTACATATTTAATGCAAATGCTCCAACAAGTCCAACTCGATGAGAAGCTATATCATGCAGAATAACTTAAATTATCCATGTTGCTTTTGATTGTTTTTTCTTCCTGTGGTGAGGTAAGATACTTACAAAAGAATAAACTAGACATAACCATATTTTTAAATACTTCTGATTTACATACATGAGGATCATTCATAAACTAAACATTCAAAGTAACCAGGTCAACAATATACACTACATGTCCTCCAACAAATATGGATCAGTGATTTCCTCAAAAGGTCTGCTTCCTTCCAGGCATCTGGGCTTAAAGGTGCCCTCCTTTCTGGATTCTCACTTGGCTCAATTGGCTCCAGTGTGACTTGTGAAAAATGTGCCTTTTACTTAATAATGTGTTTTATCACCAAGCCAAGAAATAGTTGTAATATTTTATAATGGTGCACCTACGAATACATAAACAGCAAAGCAACTATTTCTGGAAGGATGACTTTTGTTCAATGATGAAAGGAGCTCTCAAACATAAGTACTGACATTGGACATATTTACTTTAGTGAACCTTTGTAACCAATTCAAATATTATTGAAGCCTGAAATTGAAGAAAAATGGCAACTAATGCAATTATTAATCAATCTCGAGTTTCCTTGCTGTTCTTATCATGAGGTGAACAGGAGGAGGAATTGTCCCTCTCTTTAAATTCCTCTCACAACATATATCTTTTGATTTCTTTTTAGCATGCACATCACATATCAATTACAATATAATTAATTAGATGTTAATAAAAGAGCCAATTATAAGATATCCTTGAATTAAAGAAAGAATTTTATTGCATACTAACCTTGAGAAAAATAATTCCAAAAGCAACATCAAACATACACCAACACAGGTAGTAATTTTAAAATGCAGAGTACCTGGTGCAGGTAGGGATGGTGTAAGTCACACAGTTTCAAAATTCTTAAATTCCATAAATTTTTTCAACTTGAATTTGTTGGCACCACCAAAAGTTTCTAATTGCACATACACAAAATTATACACAGGTTCCTGTTTAGGAAGTTCAAAGAAAAAGGCGGAGACCATAGTTTAGTGTACATTCCTAAATAAAGATCTATCATCTTCGCAATGTGGCAAACTTGTAGGTGAGCCTTTCATCTTGCAGCATGTGAATGCCCTGCTCCATTAAACAGGAGATGTGAATGTCTTGATGCCAATTCAGCTGCCTAGTTTCAGTGTAACGATAAAAAGGATAATTTCAATACTGACGGCTTTTGTTTTCTCCCATATGGGTCTCACTAAGTTTGTCTCAATCTGTTCTTTAAAAGCAACGTACTGTGAATGTTAGAAATATGAAACAAACACAGAAAATGCTGGAAGAAGACTCTTTGGATGAAAAGTTATGCCAAACTCGAAACATTAACTTGAAGTGTTTCTTTCTCCACAGATGCTGCCAGATTTGTTGAGTTTCTCTCCCATTTGCTGTATTTGTTGCCTCAGTCTGTGGCCAAGAGAGCACTACAAGCATTTTAGATTCTTTTCTTCAGAAAAAGTTACAATTTATTCAAGGTTTCAAGTCCAACATTTAAATGCTGATACTTATAATCTTATTTTCCATATTTACCACCATTGTAAAATTGTTTACTGGAAAACACAGATGAAAAACAGATGGGGCAGACTATCCATTGAATGCAAACAGCTGTCTTGACAAATTGTTCCAAAAAATCTCTTTAAGAAGCATCAATTGGGTATAATATTTTTGCTCAAAATGTTTATGAAGAACCATGAGTGAAATAAATTACAACTGGAATAGGACAGAACATAAGTATTGTACATTTGGTTTAATAATACAACCTCTTATATCAACAACCCTATATTCTGCTGTGTCCACACCTGAAACCAAAAGTCTAAAATGAACTTACCATATCACTTTCAAATTCCTAAACACCTTGCCTTTGATCATCCAGTCACTGACATTTTTGCAGCTACTAATCTACTCACCTGTACCTCTGTCTTTACCTCTGTTGCTCCAGACCTTAATAACGTCTCCACCATCTTACATCCTCGTCATATGGTCCAGGCAGCTCTCAGCTCTGACCACTGAGTCATATCTCATGGGCAATTGGTTTAGCCATTTGCTGCCTAAAGTCCTACCATGCCCTGGTTACTGTTCTATGATCATTCTGAAATGTCGAGATGTTCTTCATCACTCTCCAGAGTTTCTTCTGTAAAGCAAAGAGCCTTCTAACAGCCCAATGTCTTCCACCTTCATTTCTGACAATATTGTTTTTGGGTTCCTGCTACAAACTTCAATCCCTCCCCAATGATTCCACCCCTCTCCCTGACAACTACATGCAGCTGTTAACAAGTGTGATGTTGCATGTGACATTGAGATGAGCTGTGGACCACATATCCACATCATCATTAAAACAGCTCAGAAAGGAAGTGATAGTAGGCTTCTCGCAATTCCAATCCATGGTTTAACGGCTAAAAGTCTCATCTTTGCCCTTCCATCTATCCCCATTTAACCTGAGGTCAAACAAAATTATGTTGCCAGAACTCATTCAAAATATTATTCACCATCATCCATGCTCACTGATCAATGTTAGATCCCACTTTAAGAACACCTCATTGTTATTTCTTTTAGTCTTGTTTTAAAATCTTTTCTTTGCCTCATTCTTCCTCAACCTAGTATCCTGCTATAGCCGTACATTCTTACAGATCTATGCTCATTTAATTTTGATCTTTTGATCATTCCTGTCTTCTGGTTCCTAAAGTCTGGAATTCTCTCCTTAAACCTCTCTGCCTTTCATTTCTCCTTTCGTGCATTCCTTACAAACTATCTTTCCCAGGTTTTTGGCTATCTGCCCCAACACCTCCTTATGTTACTCATCCAAATTCTATGAGGCATCTTGGAAAGCTTTATTATCTTCAAGGTGTGAGAATAAACACAGATTTCTTTTTGATAATAAGGGATAATAAGCCAAACACAGTCAAGGTGGCTTCATGAAAGTGAGCGATGTTTGCAAATCTCTGAGAGTTTACCCGAAGGTGTACCTTGTGGGACAGTTAAGTTGACTTAGTGTATTTGAATTTTCAGATGACATAAACTGCCATAAACTGGATTGTCACACCAAATTAGGGCTCTTGAGATTAAACCTAATACATTGTCAATTGTATACTGGTTAACAAGCACAAAATGTTTGCAACAATCAGGTCATTTCCAGGATGGTAACATAACAGAGAACCACAATGGTGTATGTTTTGGATTTCTGCCGTTTAAAAAAAAATCAATTGTATTGATGAGAGGATTAAGTATAAACAAAGTGAGGTGGAAAACTGATGCAGCAAACATTTCAAAGAATTGAATTGCCTCCTCCTGCTCCTATTTATTTAGAAAGTATGAAAATAACATCATGTGAGTGCAAAGAGATTTCAGCAGGTTACATGATTGGGCAAAAAGATGTCAGATGGAGTTTAAAAGAGAAAAAAAGGAAAAAACATATCCACTTTTATGAGTAGAATAGAAAACAAGTGTTTTAAAAAGCTAAAAGAACAGTAAAATACAAGGAAATTCAATGGGATTTGGGTGTCCTTCTTCCTGAATAACAGAAAATTTCAGCTAGTAGTTACTGCAAACAATTACGGAAGTAAATGGCATTATAGCTTCGATAGCAAGGAGGTTTGAAATATACAATTAAGAAAGTCTTTCTGCATATCTATGGAACTTTGGCGAGACTACACCAAATACTCTGTAATTTGTTGATCTCGGTATCCAAGGACAGATATATTTATCATACATGTAGTGCAACACACAAAAAAAAATCACTGGGCTAATTTCTGTGATCATTGGGCTAATTTATGAGGAGAGACTGCATAAAAATGCCTAAATCCTCTGTATTTTTTTAAAAAAAGGTGATCTCATTGAAACGTAAGGAGAATCCTGAGTGGCATGGCAGCTTCACAGTTACCTCACAGCAGCAGTGACCTGAGTTTGATTTCAGCCTTGAGGGTGACTGTGCAGAGGGTGGATGCTCTCCCTGTGTGGTTGTGTGTGTTTCCTCTGGGTGCTCCAGTTTCCTCTCATGCTCCAAGCATGAGCAGTTTAAGTAGATTGTTCATAGGAAATGTCAGGTTCTGGGGGAGATGCTCTCTGGAGGTTTGGTGCAGACTTGATGGGCTGAATGGTCTCCTTCTGCACTGTAAGAATTCTAGAATTTAACTCAGTGTAAGCTGAGAGCCTGTTTTCCCTGGTTGAGAAGTCTGTAATGAAACGTCACAGTTTCAGAGTTAGTGCTTGATTGTTTAGGATTAAAATGAAGAGATATTTCACAACACTTTTCAATGACAATTCATTGGAATGTTGTACCCCAGGGAGCTGAAGATGTTCAGTCTATACGAGCTTTCAAGGTTGTGAGAAATGTATTCTGTTTAGATATTTTGGAATCTGTACATATCATTTTCTCCATACAGCAGTCTGCCATCATTGGCAGAGGTTACCTGGCCACAAGAAAGTCATTTGTGACTTGGAAAAGCAACTTTTGCCAACCATTTCAGAAAGACCCTCTTGTACAATGGCAGCATGTGTGCACATGATTGGTTGTAGCTGAAATAGCAACTTCCCCTGCAAGCCTCAGTGCACCTTTGGGCCAGCTCTACCACTGCTAGGTCAACATCGGCTGCTTAAAATCTGAAACTTAATTTGTGAAATGATCCCACATCTTCTGGCCTTGTTTGTGATTGGCGCCGTTGAGCATAAGCAGACCTTCTTCAGAATGCAGAATACTGAATTAATAGATACCTTGGGAGCCATTACCTTTTGCAGATTCATATAACAATATGGAGCTGGATTCAGTCAAAAATATAAATGTAAGAACAAGAGAAATCTTTGAATACATGGTGCTGAATGTTATAGCAATCAGCATTAGTTCACCCCATCAAAAGGCCAGAGATTCAGGGTCAATTGCTCAACAATTATTTAAAGGAATCTCAGTGTGATTAAATCCCATCAGCACTTTTTTGACTGTCTCTCTCTGTCAGGCAGCTGCCAGGTTTCAGGGCAAAGACCAGTCAAAGACCTTTTGCAGCCTATTTGGTCCAACTTCATCACTAGGCATGATGGTCACTCCTTGGATTCATAGAATTACAAAATTGCTAGAGTGTCAACACAGGCCATTTGACCTATCAAGCTCGCACTGATCCTCTGAAGAACATCACATTCAAACCTACCCCCACAATCTATTCTTGTAACCTTGAATTACCCATGGCTAATCCACCTAACCTGCACATTCCTGGACATTATGGGAAATGTAGCATGGCCTGTCCACTTAAACGACCCATCTTTGGTATGTGGGAGGAAACTGGAGCACCATGAGGAAACTCATTCAGACACAGGGAGAATGTGCAAATTCCACACACACTGTCACCCAAGGCTGCAATCAAACCTGGGTTCCAGGCACTGTAAGACAGCAGTGCTGACCACTGCAGGAAGAGCTGGGATGAAGTGGAGCACTGGAGGCCCCAAGAAGAGACAAATGGGGTAGCCTCACTTAGACCCAGTCAGTGAGGTAGTAGGTACGCATGGTGATTTGGCAAGTCTTACCAAAGGGGAGGCCTGTGTGGCTAATAAGACCCACTGAAACGCAAATTATCCCTGATTAGAAAGGAACCCCCAGCCCCAATCTGGAAGCATCCTGAGCAATCTGCTCCTGTGATGTGACCAGCTTGCAACTGATAAAATACAATGTATCAAAAGCAAGCTTTCAAGACCCCAATCAGTCGAAGAGGAAAGTGCAAACGTGGGAAAGGCCAGTGTTGGCTCTGACAATCAGGGGAGTCAGATGCCAACTATACCTTAGAGCCAATAGAATGGTATTCCCGACTCCTTTCCCATTCCTGGGTGGAGAGGGCAGATGGTAGGCCGAGGGTCACATTCACAAGTAATACATGTTAACAAGTGACCAAAGCTTTGGTTTATAGTAACATGAAGTCCTGAAATGTGGGAGGAATTGAGATGGAGTTCCAATTACTTCCCAAGTCAGAGGTATACTCAGCAGCTTACAAATAGAAAGCAGGATGAGTTCAATCATCTCATCACCACATTGGAAGTAGTTTATTGACGTGAGATTCAGGAAGACTCTGAGTAAAAAAAATGTATTCGGTGATGTACAATTCTTTGCCTGGAAACTTTAAAATTACAAACCTTCTTTTGTAGCAATTTTCAGCACTAGTTTATTTTTGTATGCAAATTCAAATATCAATTGTGAGCTAATTGCATCAAGTGTGACAAATGATAAAATGTATTTTTCACACAAATATCATCAAAATTGGAAGTCAACAGCTGTACTGAAAATAATTTACAATGTCCCCAGTGGAACAGCACTGGACTTGATTAATTTCACTCACTTAAATTTAAAATGCGCATGTAACTTCTAAATTCTCAAATATATTATAGTAGGAGCCATGGGTATAAAGTACAATGGGCCTAACTGACTTCTCAGTCATAACTAACTAGAATTAACCTGAATTCACAACTTCATCATTGAGAAGTTATCAAATTAAGGTTATTTTCAGGCCATAAGTCATGTGTTACAATGACCCATGACAAATGCTAGAGGGATTCAAGAAACACAAAAGGCACTGTGACCCTAATTTTCTCTCATCAGCTAAACATAATTATTTGTAAAATAGTAATTAAGTTAGTTTTTGTTGGCCACTTTAACATTGATTGCAGGACAGCCAAGATGGATCTACCCCTTGGCAGATTTTCCTTTAGGAGGCATCAATGATCTAACTGAGACTGCCTTCCCCACTTGTAAAAGAGAGAAAAGAACAGAGGATAAAATGAAGGTTGAAGCCAAGCAGAAAGAGAGAGATAGACTGAGAGAGTGAGAAAATTAGTCTAGATCTTGCAATTACACAGTTCTTTTCCAAGGTTTCCCAAAGTGCCTTTTGAACAATAAAGCATGACTGATTGAATATTGTTCCTGCTGATTACCATTTACCACCCTTCCTAGCTGATTAATCAGGATGGCACACCGAACCCAAATTGGAAGCATTCCTCAAGATAACAGATATAGACTCCAAATGCGAGACTTCATTGCCTGTTGTTATTATTGTTATATAGCAGCACAAATGACTGAGTCAGCCAAGTCCAAAGGACAGAACAATCAAAGCAGATGATGAAGGAATCAACAAATGGGAAGAAGTATACTTGAGCTTATCTTAAAAAAATCTCCCTGTTGAAGCTTCAATTGTCAGTTATAGAATTGGGAGGAGTGATCATTACAGTCATTTTTGAGATAAAGTTCCTGCTTCACTATTAGAATAGCCCGCATACTGATATGTAGCACCACCACCATGTAAAATAGACTAGATTCAGAAAATATCTAGCAGCTCAAAACCGGGCATCTGTAGTGCACTCTAGGCCATCTCTAGCAAAACTGTATTGGACCCAATCTGGAACTAATGCTCATTTAATGATAAGTATGGGAGAGCATGCAAGCCAAACCTAAAAGTGAGCTGTTAACCTGGTGTTGTCAGAATGCAAGTCTACATGCATGCCAAACAGCAGAAGCAGCAAACTCTAGGTAAAGTAATACAATAGATCAGGGCAAATCCCTTCATTGCTGGAACATCTATTTGTGAATAGAACGGATAATTATACTTGAAATTAGAGGAGGAGGCTCTATTAACATCTATAGCCTGAATGATAGGTATCCAAGCATGTCCGTGCAAAAGACAAGGCTGAATCATTTACAATCATCTTCAGCTAAAAATACCAAATACAAAGACCCCATTGTTAAAGATGTTAGTCTTCAGCTAATTTGATTCACTTCATATGATATAAAGAGAAATGCTTAGAGCACGATATACAACAAAGACTAGAGGTCCTGACAAAATTCTGGCAGAAGACTTGTGATCCAGAACAAGCCATGTTCCTAGCCAAGCTGTTTTAGTACAACAGCATCTACAAATCAAAAGTTTAAAATTGCCCAACTGTGTCTTTTTCACAATATAAAACAACAAATGCAATCCTTTCAGTTACACCCATCATTCTACTCCCAATCATCAACGAAATGATGGAAGACTTCATTGTCATTGCTTTCAGATGGCATTTCTTCAAAAATAACATGCTCATTGATGCAGAGTTGGATTCCATCTGGACCACTTGACTCCTCATCTCATTAAGGTCTCAGTCCAAACATGGAGACAAGAGCTGAATTCAAAAAGTGAGAATGAGTGTCCTTGAAAATAAGCCCCAGAAAAAATTGAAATCAGTGGTAGTCAGGTGAAAAAGAAAGGTTGGAACCATACCCAGCACAAACGAAGATTATTGAAGCCAATCATCTCAGAACCAGAGAATTGTGCAGCAGTTCCTCAGCATAACCATCTTCAGTCACTTCGTCATTGGCCTTCCTTCCTTCCTTCAAAAGGACAGCATGTAACAATGCTCACTGATTGCACAAATTGCAATACCATTCACAATTCCTCCGATACTGAAGCAATTCGTACCTGCATGCCTCAGGATTTGGACAGGCAAGCAGAAAGTAACATTCATGCTGCATAGCTGCTAGACAATGACTATCTCAAAACATGAGAGAATCAACCCATCCCTTGTTGATATTTAACAGCATAATCAGTAAGGAATCAGAAACCATCATCATCCTGGTATTAACAGTGACTGAACTCATCCAGCCTCATAAATATAATGCTTACAACAGCAGACCAGAGGCTGTGAATTTTGTGATGACTAACCTACCACTTGACTCCTCAAATTCTGTCCACCACCTGCAAGGTTCAGGTCAGTGGGATAGTATATTCTGCAACAGCACTGAAGAATAACTCCATGGATCATTCAGGAACAAGCAACCCACTTGACTGGCACTCCATCTAACACCCTCTATATTATTCCTTCCAGCACCCATGCACAGTTGCAGCAGTATATACTGTCTACAAGATGTGCTGCAGCAATCTGGGCAGATACACGTGGGAGTCTTTCTGCAAGTTACCTTCCAGACCACGGACCATCTTAACTTTAAATCACATTCAATCGGTTTAAAATTCCGGATCGCCGTTCCCATGTGTCCCACCTTATGTTGGTCTGTGTGATTCAAGAAGGTGGCTCAATGCTGCTTCAAGGAGAACTAGGGATGGGCTTTCAATGATGGTCTTGTAAGGGAAGCTAACACCCAAGAAATAAATGAAAATAAACCATTGTGAACCATTGTCACAGTTGCAAAATCAGAAACACAGCAGCCATTTTTTCATGCTGCAAGCTGTCACAAAGCATTGAATTAAAATTACTGTATTGTCTATTTTTAACTGTGTTTTTTTTTAGGGCTACATATTAATCAGGATATCAGAAGAATGGCCATTGTCAAGTTTAAGTGCTGCATGAGATATTTTTACATTCATCTGAACTGTCAGACTAGGCCTTGGCTTCAGCAACTCAAAAGCCTCCAAACGTATAACACACTCTGTTCTGCACAGAACAACCAGCCTTTGATTTTGTGCACAAATCTCTAGAGCAGAGGGGTTTGAACCTGCTGACTGAAAGATAATAGTACCATCAGTATGCCAGGCCTGACAGCTTTAAAATCCATAATACTTGTGAAACGGAGGCATATTTTTCAAAGTCCTATGTGTGACGAGCCATAAGCTGAAATGTTAATGGAGGTACAAGTTTGAAGGTCATTAGAAGGTGGTGCTTTATCATTTTTCTGACTTACTGAATCACAATTGTGTCATGTCCTGCAGTGAACACTTCGACAGCTTGCTGGGTTCAGTTTCAAACCAACAGCTATCCAAGAGGATGAGATCCTCTGAAATTCACAGGTGTAATTGGAATCAGACACCAAGTCATGTGGCCTTTAGACAAACACTGTTGAGTCAACCATCTGTGTTCAGGTTGAATGCTAGTCATTAAACAGAAGGCAGACCATATGGAGGAATCTTTAAGTGCTCTCTAAAATTGGAAACTGCAAACATTACTAGCTACATGGTAAACTTAAAAGAAACTTTTCACGTCAAATATTGCTGTGACCCAAGGTTACTAATGAAACTCAACTCTTGGACATTCCTCAGTTTTATGACAATAAAATATTCTCTAATTGCAACAACTTCAACACCTAATCAGATGCTGTTGGAGGTAAGCTTTTTTAAGCAAATAAAATGCTGATTTTCATTTGGCTAGGGAGTGGAGTTCAAACCCAATTGTATACCCTTTACCATTTGGAAGGAGTCCAATGATGCTGTGGGAAAGTTCCCACCCCTCATCCAGAAAGTTTAGGTTCATGTCCCACCCACTCCAGTAATGTGTCATAACAAGCCTGCGCAGATTGTTTAAAAGTACCTAACATCAATGTTGTTATTTATAAAGCCAAAACACATCTCGCTGTGTGGCAGAAATTGCAAAAGATAAAGATACCTGTGGCTTGACCACCTGTTTTGGGCAGAGTCAATTCGTCTTGATAACATATCAATATAACTTGTCAATTATTATCACCCTTTTGGAGATACACACTTCTTGCTTCTGACCATTTTCCAATGCCTCTACTGGTGACTATTATGGGGAGGGGGAGTCAATATTTTCACAAATCCCCCTTTGTTGTGCACAGCATTGAGCAGGTCATAATATTGACGTGCGGTCACACATGCAAATGTCTTAAAAGGGACTGTTACTTGTGCATGGTCCTGCATTCTCTACTCACTAAGTTTGAAGAGAACATTGGTGAGAATTCCAAGAGAATACAGGAGTGGCCTCAACTTTGATGCTTCTAATATTTTAATATTCAGCCAATAATCATGATGCACATTCATAGATTTTGCAGTTGGAGAACCTAGGTAATTATACCTTTATTCTCAGTCCAGTTATTTAGAATATACAACAGGAACTGTTATTATGATGCCAGATCCCTAGAACTGTTGTTTGCATCCCAAGTCTCCAAATAAGATGCCCTTTGTTGCTGTCTTCTGTGCACAATTACATTCAATAAAGGCTGTTACTGTTTGCTTACACATCTAGATCTGACTTTACTACAGTAGTCAGCATTCAACTCCACATAATGAATAGTTCAATGATTCAAGTATCTGCAGCTCTTTGTTAGAAATCAAAATGAACTATTGGTCTCCTGGGTGGAAGCAAAGGAAGGAAAGTTTGCATTGTGCAGTATACAAAGCCTTAGGGTGTCACAACACTGGAACCAATGAGATACTTCAGAGGTGCAGTTAATTGTTGTAATGCAAGGGTGTTCCATTTTCACACAGCTGGATTCCAGAAACAGCAATGAGATTCACAGTTAGATAATCTATTTATAGACACAATGGTAGTACAGGAAAGGTAAGGCACTTTTAAATTGGGAAATAGTTCATGACCCAGGTGAACCTTAAAATAGGATTAAAGATTTTTAAAAAATCTGACAAAGGGAATGAGACTGGGGAAGTGAATTTTAATAATGCAAGCATGACAGAAATGAAGGATAGTGAATGAAAGAATGAATGTGTTGAAATTGAGTTGTAGAGGTGAAAAAATGCAATAAAATAGGATGAAATAGTTAAACCAAATAGCTATGTGGTGTACGCAATAGGAATTTGAACGGAACCTAACCTTTCAGTACTTCTTTAATATTAGCTTTGGAAACTTAAAAACACTAAGTAGCAAAAAAACTATTCAAAGCTTTGTCTTTACACCTTGAAAACATTGAGGAAAGGCTAGGAGCTATTAACTCCTTACTGCAGATCAACAAGCAGTGCAACACAATTAAGTACTATAAATGACAAAATGATAATGCTCGAGCATATAATTCACCAAAATTAATTTCAGTCAAAAACCTCTTAAGTAGAATAAATGCGGGAGCGTGAACACAAATGCACATATACCTGTCGCACACTGACAGAAACATCTCCTCCATTTGACAGTTAATGTAACGTGGGCAGATAGTTATCATGCTTGCAACATTCTTATCAAGAACGACAGGACTCACCACCAGATAAACAGGAGGATTACTCAACAGAAATATATTTCAGTTACTGAAAGCTGATTTGTTTTTGCTGAGGTGAAGTAATTTCCAGAGTGAGATTTTTCTTTATTTTCCCCAAACAAGTTATCAATTAAAAACTAAATATTTAAAATTTGCTTAAAATTGTGGGAAGAGGACTGAAAAATGAACACTTCTTAAAATTAATTAATGTTCATTTCTCGAAGGCCAGCATTTATTGCTGATGCCTGGGTAGTTTTGCTTACAAGATTTTGCGTCTCATTTTGTCCAATGGAAAAAGGAAAATGACTCAATGTTGCGATGGCATCTGGAATGATTTTCATGTTATTTTGCTTAAACCTTTTCCTGTACTTAACATATGAGAGATTAAGAGTGATCCATTCTGGGCATCAGTCAAGTGAAAACAGAACCAGGCCAATTTTTGAGTCTTACAGGGGAAAGCTGAGTCTCTGAATAATGTATTTAATAAGCAAGGACTGTACAAGGCTCGTAAGTAAGTCAATAAGCTTGGATGCCAAAAATGTGGTGGCAGTGTTGTATATATCTGCATCATGATGATGCTAGGTTTGAACAAACTGGTACTACACAGAGTGGCTGGTTTTATACTGAGGATTTATAATTAAAAGGTTCAAAAGTTGTGTAGAAGTTATCACATGTTTGAAGTGAGAATAATTATTGACAAATTATTTACAAATCACATTACATAAGAATAAGAGTCATTTAGCTTCCTAATAATTGATCATTTTGATATTAATTTATGTGAGACAATCTAATATGTACTCATTTTCATCCAGCCTATCTGAGGAGGACAGAAATCCTTGCAGTACTGTTTGATCACAAGGAAGATGAATCTACAGATGCCAAACTACTTAGCTAGGATTTAAACAAAAACATACCTTGTAGATTAATAAAGTTTCTATTTGATGGATACAGTGTTTTGCGCTAATTATGTACTTTTTTTTACTTGTTCCCCTAGTAGAAGTACAAAATAGATTTGTGAAATCTTCTCCCCCCACCCACCCCCATCCCTCCAGCCCATGGCAAGTGGTAAACAAAGCCTGATTCAGAGTTGAGTAATCAAGATGCAGTGATAACAAGATTCTGTAAAATACAGCATGGCATCTCATAAGTAGCATGCTGATAACTTAATTAAAATAAGGAAGTTTAATCAGTTAATATGGTAGAAGATCTATACTGCAGCTGTAAATATTGAGTCACTGTGAAGATGGATTTCTCATAAGCTTTATGCTAAATAGCCAGAAGAGAAATGCCAACTCCAGTCCCTTTGTTCATCAGTTGGAAAACATGAGCTCTGTATTCAGAAGAACAGACCTAAGACTTTGACAAGGGATCATGATAGATATTCAGTAACTCCACATCAAGACAGAAGATAGAAGAATGTAATATGAACATATTAACTGGAATCACACACTTTGTTCTAAAAATGTAAAAAGTAGGCAGTGTACCATGATCAGAATCAGTTTTTTTATAACAACAGTTTGATTTTGATTACTCGCCTTGTTTAAATAAGAGACAAATTATCCTGGTGATGTCCAGCTTACCTACATAATGGAGCATTTGGTCCAACCAATTAAGTTCTCATCTGACTTCTTAAGGTTTTCCAGTGCATTTTAATGCAATTTTTAATACATTTGTTTGAAACAAACCTGCATTGTTTAAAGTCAAAGTTGTGTCTGAGATAAAAAAAATTGAAAGGAACTCAGCATTTTTAGCTGAAGTCCACATTCAGCCCTTAAGCTCTTCACTGTCATAAATGGTATTCAACATGAAAAATGTATATATAAAATGAATGTATATCAACAGTTAGCTTCAGATAGTTTTACAATAATTCCTTTGTCATTTTATAAGGGGAATGATTATAATAGGAGACTACACTGATAAAGAGAATGCTCAATGTGTGTTTTTCATTTGTGATGACAACTGGTGTATTCAGAATCCTTT
Source organism: Hemiscyllium ocellatum (assembly GCF_020745735.1). Lineage (NCBI taxonomy): Eukaryota > Metazoa > Chordata > Chondrichthyes > Orectolobiformes > Hemiscylliidae > Hemiscyllium > Hemiscyllium ocellatum. The sequence goes on along the minus strand of NC_083429.1, from coordinate 28,709,557 downwards.
TGGATGAAGTTTATTGGTGGCTGGGAGTTTTGAACTTTGAAGTGTTCATGTCTGCAAGTATTTTGTGGATAATGGAAGTAAGTAAATTAATAATTTTCAGCATCTGATCCATAAGGGAATACATTAACAAGAAGAAAATTTTATACCGTCAATATCTATAGCTTCTTTTGGAGTCAAGGATCAACTCACATAGAGTGTTCAGCTTACTGAAAGCAAAAAATGCTGGAAATCTCAGTGACTTAGGCAGCATCCATAGAGGGAGACGAGCTAATTTTTCAAATTGGATGACTCTTCATCCAAGCTGACGTGAAATGTGGAGGGGGCAGCATTTAGACAATAGTGTGGGGATGGAGTACTGGGGGAGAAAGGATGCTGATAGTGCAGATAGTATTCAGCTTAGTTTTATTAATAGGCATTTGCTTTTTAACCATTTGGTGTACAAGTATAGGTAATTAATGATGGGTCAGAGTATCACAGGAGTCAAAAATCATCTCACAACATAAATATCTTCAGAGGGAATCATTTTATACTTTGTGGATTGATCAGTCTTTATGCTTCGCAAACATATGAAATAAATCTGACTGTGAGATTTAACCTAAGTAAAACTATTTGCCTTTTGGAGTTAATGTTCCACATGATCTCTGACGTGACAAAGCAAATAAGACAAAATTGTTTGACCAATACGATGATCCCTTACTTGGAACGCATAGAGGTTGTAAATTTTAATCTTTTGAAACTTGATCCATTTCCAAAAATAACTGTTTGCCTTTGACAAAGTTAGAATTGTCTGGAGCAACAATATTGGAGAGGTAGCAGCACTTGCAAACTGTAACAATAAATTGCAAGATGGACAGTCTGATTTCCCATCATAGAAAGAGATGGTAGATACCATGTTTTCAAGCAAGTGCATAGTATATTCAGGTTAGATATGTTCAGCACAGATAGCTTCCTTCAAGTAGTATACTGTCAAACAATCAGTTGGATTGTTGCTTAGACTGCACCATTGGCAATCAACCAAATCTTTATGACATGACAAGTTACATCAATTTGCAAGTTAGTTTGCAATACCTTTCTCAGAAAGAATTCGTCAGAATTTTACCAGTCATTGGGTGCCAAAGTAAGGGGTGTGCGAAGGGTAACTCACTAAAACTGCAGCACACTAGGATGCTATGTCTTCCTGACATGCTCTCATGGTCAGATATTTTATGGTGCTGTCATGTTAATGACAATGGTTTAATAATCAATCACGCATCAGGGATCATTAACTCTGTGAGTTGGTTTATTTAAAGCAGTAAAATACATTACAAGTTGAGCAGCAGACATTTTTGTGCATGCGTGCTCATCACAAACCCACAGCATTTTTGCAGATACTGTTGCAACATTGTATATGCACAGCACTAGTCCGCGAAAGCAAACTCGCTGAAAGGCAATCCAACACTATCGGCATTTTGCTGACGGTGGGGTAAACACACACCCACCCTGTTGTGAGGCCGGCAGCTAAATGAATGCAGTGGCTTGAGGAAGGAAATCATCACTGAAAATAAATAGGATGCCATGGGCAGAGAATGTATCCTTTATGATTTCCCAGGAGGAGTCTTCCCTTACAATACAGAGCCCCATGATTTTGCTTTTTCTTTAATTACCTGGTGATGTTTCAGAACTGAGGTGGCTGCACTATGATGCTGCCCATTGTTCTTAATCGAACATAAGCTTGTGATAAAATTACCATGGCAAACATAGTGCTAGCGAGTGAGAGCTCCGAATCAGTTTATGCCCTAACACTGGCTCCTTAATCTTGTAAAATTCTGTGAATTGATTTTAAAACTGTGACACTATACAGTCTGATCATCGATAGGAGACATAATAGCATGATAAGCCATTGGTTCTTCGTCATACCTAATAATTTGTGAAGTTTTGGTACCATCAAGCCCAGTAAATCTGGTAGATGTCATGGCTTAAAGGTAAAACAGTAACCTAACTAAGTACAGATTAAGAGAGTCGGTCAGTAAGCAATTATCAAATTGACTGATCTTAGAGCACCTTTGCTGAATTATCTTTCATTATGGAACCTGGATTTCACTGGCTGGCCAGCATTTCTTGCCTGTCCCCAGTTATCCTTGAAAAGATGATGGTGAGCTGCCTTCCTGAACCACTGCAATCTACATGTGACCCACAATGCCCTGAGGGAGGGAAGTTCAGGACATTGACCCAGTGACGTGATATATTTCCAAGTCAGGATGACGAGTGGCTTGGAGTGACACCTTTGGTGGTGTTCAAAAGCATCTACTGTCCTTGCCCTTACAGCATGAAGTGGTTATGAATCCAGAAAATGCTGTCAGAGGATCTTTGGTGAACTATTGCAGTGCATCTTGTAGATAGTACACACTGCTGCTACTGAGTGTCAGTGGTGAAGGGAGTGGATTGTGATCACATCCAAGAGAGATGTTTTGTCCTGGACGGTGTAAAGCTTCTCAAGTGTGGTTAAAGCTGCACCCATCCAGGCAAGTGGGGAGTTTTCCACAACACTCCTCACTTATGTAGATGGTGGCCAGGTTTGGGGAATGAGGAGGGAGTTATTCACCACAGTATTCCTAGCCCTGACCTGCTCTTGGAGCTGCTGTATTCAGGCGACAAGTCCAGTTGAGTTTCTGGTCATTAGCAATCACTAGAATGTTCATAGTCGGGGATTCAGTGATGGTAACACAATTCAATGTCAAGGGCTGGTGGTTAGATTGCCTCCTATTGGAGGTGATGTTTACCTGGCATTTGTGTGGTGCAATGTTACATGTTGCTTGTCAGTCTAAGCCTGGCTATTGTCCAGACCTTGTCACATTTGAATATGGACTGTTTCAGTATCTGAGGAGTTGGAATGGTGCTGAACATTATACAATCATTGGTGAACATCCCCACTTCTGATCTTATGGTGAAGGGAACATCGTTAATAAAGCAGATGAAGGTGTTTTAGCCAAGGACACAACCGTAAGGAATTCTTGCAGAAATGTCTTGGAGCTGAGATGAATAACCTCCAACAATCATAAACGTCCCATGATGGTTACCATTGATTCCGGTTTTGCTAGGGCTCCTTGATGCCACACTCAGTTGCATGTGTTCTTGATGTCAAGAACTTTTAACCTAACCTCACCTCTAGAATTCAGCTCTTTGCCCGTGTTTGAACAAGGCTGTAATGAGCTCAAGAGCTTGAAAACTCCTGGTGAAACTCAAACTGGGCTATTGCTGAGCAGGTACTGGTTGTTAGCACTGCTGATGACATTTTCCATCACTTTATTGATGATCAAGAGTAAACTGAATTGGCGGTAAATACTTGGGCTGGATTTGTCCTTTTTCTTTGTGGACTGGAAATATCTGGGCACATTTTCCACATTGTCATGTAGATGTCAGTGTTGTAAATGTACTGGAATAACTTAGCTAGGGGAGCAGCAAGTTCTGGAGGACAAGTCTTCAATATTCTTGCCAGAATGTTGTCAAGGCCTATTGCATTTGCAGTATTCCATACCTCCATCCATTTCCTAATATTACCTGGAGTCAATTGAATTGGCTGAAGACTGATATTTGTGATGCTAGAGACCACTGGAGGAGGCTCAGATGAATCATCTACTTGGCATTTCTGGCTGAAGACTGCTGAAAACTCTTCAGCCCTAACTTTTGCACTGCCACGTTGGGCTTTTCTATCATTCAGGATGGAGATATTTGTGCAGGCTCCTCCTCCAAAGAGTTGTTTAATTGTCCACCACCATTTACGATGAGTTGTGCAGGACTGCAGCGCTTAGATCTGATCTATTGATTTTGGGATTGCCTAGCTCTACCTATTCCTTGCTGCTTATGTTGTGTGACAGGCAAGTGGTCCTGTTCAGTAGCTTCACCAGGTTGACACTTCATTTTAGGTATGCCTAGTGCTGTTCCTGGCATGCCCTCCTGCACTCTCCATTGAACTAGAATTGATCCCCTGACTTGATGGTAATGCTTGAGTGGGCAATATTTTGGGCGATGAGGTTGCAGATTGTGCTGGAGTACAATTCTGCTGTGTTAATGGACTACAGCACCTCATGAGCTGACAGACCTGTTTGAAGTCTGTCCTAGGGGATAGTGCCATACAACACAATCGGGGTATTCTCAATGTGAAGCCAGCATTTTGTCTCCACAAGGACTGTGCGGTGGTCACTCTTACCGATATTATCTTGGACAGATGCATTTGCTGTAGGCAGATTGGTAAGGATGAGGTTGAGTATGCTTTTCCCTCTTGTTGGCTCCCACTCTACCAGCCACCGACTCAGACCCACTCTAGCAGCTATATTCTTTAGGACCTGACCAGCTTGATCAGTAGTATATCTCCGTGCCACTCGCTTTGCTTAATTTAGTCATGGGATGAGGGCGTCGCTGGCTTGATTAGCATTTATTGTCCATCCCCAATTCCCAGAGAGCAATTAAGCGTCAACCACCGTAAAGGACATTAGAGAACCAGGTGGGCTTTTCCCACTATTGACAATGAATTCATGGTTATCATTAGACTCTCTACTCCAGATGTTTATTGAAATTCCACCATCTTCCATGGCAGGATTCAAACCCAGGTGGACAGGACATTATCCAGGTCATTGCTGAATTTCCAGCAAGTTGATCACTAAGTCATCAGCCTCTCTTGGTGATGGACATTGAATTCCCACACCCAAAGTATATTTTGAGATTCATCAGTAAATTTGAAACACTGACTACTGTCACAACGTCATTAAAGGAGATGCAGTAAAATAAATGGGGTTGGAAGGACTGATAAACCAGATCTTCATCTCTCTGCTTTGTCATTCATGCAAAAAGGCAAATCCTAACATTCCAAGCTTATATAATCCGTGCTGATTGTAAGTAACTCATCAAAATTTCCAACAGATCCTGACATCAGTGGTCTGTTCATCCAACAACATATTTTAAGTTTTGTGGTTTCATAATTTTTACAGCAAAAAAAAGCAACAAATGAAATCTGCTTTTGTTCATAACTATTTGCAGAACTACTGGTCAAGAACGAGGCTGAAGCTCTGAGTTAATGACAGTATTCCAGCACAAAAGGCTGAATACTTTCATAAAAGCATTTCAGAAAAATATCTCATCCTGGTTTACGAATTAACATAAAATGTTGAAAACAATTTTCCTATATGAATTATAATTTTGTAAGAATTATGTTGCTTCTATTGATTCCATTCAGCTATTATCAGTCTTGAGCAATAATCACTTAGGATCTTAGCCATCGATTGCAACATTTCACGACAAATAAAAAAATGAAGGGTTCGTATTTTGTCCGCCTGCTTTAAAATGATACTCTTTGCCTGCAAGGCTGATTTTGATGGCAATGCTCCTTTAACTTCCACTGTTTTTGCAGAAGAAACCATGCAACAGATGTCTCACAATAGGACAGGCCAGGTCAAATAATGTCACCATATGCACTTTTTCAATCAAATTACTGGTTTTTACGGGAAAGTCATTTTTCAAATTAAAAACACTACTCATGTGTAATGTTGTGCCAGCCAGCAGCAACTGAAGTAATGAGTGAAATCACTGAATCACATCCAATACTTCAGCATCTATTTATAAAGGTCATAACAGCAGGTATCCAGACAGCAATTCCTCTGAATTGACATTACCACAACCACTATACAGACCCAACAACACCAAACCTTCTGACATCACTAATCGACTCACACATGTTCAGTCCCTAATGTTCCCAGAGTTACACCTTTGCTCGCTTGGATCATACGCCACATCCATCATTATATATTCTGTGCTCTCTTTCAGAGAAAGCATGTGAATAAATTGTCCACCATTTGTCAGAGCATCAAAACAAATACACACCCTGCACAAGCAACACTTGATACATTCAGTGTGATTATTAGAAACAGGAAAAAAAAACACAACATCCTCTCCTTCACCAAGAATGCCTCCTTCTACCTGAGAAGAATTGTGCATCTTCACCTGTACCACAGCTCATTAAAAACAAACTGTGCCATTTTCATTCTAGTCTCATTCAAAATTTCCTCATAGACTCGACTGTAAGCAAACATTTATCCAGAACTCCACTGCTCCCAACTTAATTTATATGAAACTCCATTCAGCCAATGATCTAAATTGGTTCAATTTAAAATTCACATTTTTTTTCAAATCTCGTCATTTCTTCAGCTCTTGGGAAGGGGAAAGAATGGAGGATATAAGGCTCAGACACATGATGGCCCAAAGATCATGAAGCATGAATTATTATTCCACTGACATCAAGTTATGGTAAAAATGAAGGGAAATTAAGGGTAATCAAGGCTATTTCATGGAATAAACTCTATCGATTACATTGGATTGATGAATCCTTTGTCTTTCTGTTCTTTCTTTCCATGCATCCTCCTTTCCCCCAAAATATCCTTTTTTCCCACCCAGTGGATCTGTTTGACTGCTCCAGCTGTCCTCCCTCACCATCACTAAATGCTGCTGGAGGTCCTGGCAGAACTGTTTCAGTTCTCCTGCTCAGTTCCCTCCCTTAAGTTGACACCCACTGCTGAAGATTTGTTACACCAGTAATACTTGGAAATGAGTGCACTGAGTATACTCAAGCTCTATTAGCAAGTAGACAGACAAACACATAAGCATCCCCTTACAGTTCATAATCCTATTTTCTGAAATCTCAATTTTTCAAAACTTGTGTTTTACAAATAACTTAACATGTGAAGACATCTGAGCTTGTGACTCTTCGCGATCCCTTGCCCTCCAATGACTTTTATTTCATCGGCCATTTTCATAGCTTCACCACTGGCCTTAAATGCCCAGCTAAAGTTATAGTTCTAAAATTTTCTGACTAAACCACTGCATGCACCCCCCCACCCACACCCCCCACCCCTCTCTCTCTCTCTCTCTCTCCCTCTCTTTCTTTCTGTCTGTGATGCTTCTGAAAATTCCTCTATTTTATCAAGCATTTGGTGACATGACAAAATATGTCCTTTCATGGCTAGATATCAGATTTTGTTTGATAATGCACCTGTGAAGAACTTTTACAAATTTAATAACACTATATAAATCCATGATTCTGTTATGATTGAAGATGTAAAGAGAAGTAGCTGATCAGATCTATGCAAATCTCCAAGGGTCAAACATCTTTGGTAATTGCCCCCTTAACATGTGGAAGAAAAGTGAGGATTATGAACGACATTACTGAATCGATGGTAGAAACAGAGTATTACAACTGAGTGCATGCAAGTAGTTCTGTGATTCATCTTCAGTTGTCAGAAAGCCCTCGAAATAAAGAGGAATTGCACTTGTTATTGACTTTGCTGCCTTTAGAAAATGCTTCATGCCACACATAATAAACTATATCACAGTCACACTCCTTTTGTCCCTGAATCAGTTACGTGAGTTCTATCAGTTAATAAACCCAGGCTGGTTGAGGCTGGTTCGATTTGTCATGCTTAACAGACTATATTTAATATTCAATAGCTTCACTTCTTGTTCTGGCAAGGTGAAAATAAATTACAAAACGTAATCAATAATATTCCAAAGAATATTGATTTGGACATTCAGCCTCTCAGGTGGATGAGAAAATTTTCCACCGTCTTAAGCAGATTTGTCACATCCCGTCAAGATGCAAACTACGCTCGGCTAACTCTTCCACAAAGTGCCAAGTATTGCATTTTCTAAGTTGCTGTTCTCAACAACTAAATGTTGAACCTCTCTGAGGAAATACAATCTTGGTCTTACCCTGATCCAACCTTTCTACAGCAAATTGGGTTTCAATTGGAAAATTGTCCTTGTATCTATAGCTTAAAGATACTTTAAGGGAATTTGACTCATCGACAGAAGCACTACTATTTGAATTTATCTCTTACTTTATCCAAACAATTTTAAAATAAAGTTGAAAATGACATACACATTAGTCTTCATCAGTCCAGGGGCACATTTAATTACAAGTGTAAAATGAAATAATTGCACTTTGCTTGCAATGTCTTTTGGAGCATTACACAAGAGGCTATGCAAGGTCTTTGTAAATTGCAGTGAATGACACTGCAATTGGGACCAGAAACTAGATTTTAACTAACAAAGTCAAGCACCTGGTTATCATTCAGGTCAGGGCAGGTTTAGCTTCATAGCCCTCTGTCTCCCCAGCAAAAAAATTGACATTTCTGCATGTGAATTAGAGTACGTAGCCAAAACATACTGCTGAAGCTATAATTAAAATAACTGCTTATTAAAAAGTAGATCTTAATATTGTATGTTTAAAAAGTAACATTGAGACCACAGATCTCTTCTGTCCTATTGTACGTAAATGCTGAGCATCTCACTCCAGTTTTATTTCATCCAAGTTGCGATCAGAGTGCATGGTCAGTGTGAAGGACACTTTGCTTTAGGGCGGCACGGTGGCACAGTGGTTAGCACTGCTGCCTCACAGCGCCTGTAGACCCGGGTTCAATTCCCGACTCAGGCGACTGACTGTGTGGAGTTTGCACGTTCTCCCCGTGTCTGCGTGGGTTTCCTCCGGGTGCTCCGGTTTCCTCCCACAGTCCAAAGATGTGCGGGTCAGGTGAATTGGCCAAGCTAAATTGCCCGTAGTGTTAGGTAAGGGGTAAATGTAGGGGTATGGGTGGGTTGCGCTTCGGTGGGTCGGTGTGGACTTGTTGGGCCGAAGGGCCTGTTTCCACACTGTAAGTCTAAGTCTAAGTCTAAGTCTTAAATGAAACAGAGGTGCACAGAATACAGTGGAATTTGGCTCAAAGTGGTAATTTATTTTTCATGTTCAATTTTAGAATAAAAGTCAATTCTGACCTAGAACAAACATTCTTTTAAGTAAGTTAAAATAGCCCACTTAAACAGGCACAAACACAGTGAATGCTGAAGAAACTCAGTACATCCGACAGCATCTGTGGAGAGAAGAGTAAAGTTAAAATTTTGAGTTCAGTATGACTTTTTCAAGCAACCTAGAATCAAAACATGGACTCTGTATTTTCTATACACAGATGCTGTCAGACCTGGTGGTTTCTCCAGCATTCTCTATGTTTATTTCAAATTTCCAGCATCTGCAGTATTTTGCCTTTATTCAAGTGTTTAAACTGGTAGCTGCCTGATATTGGCAATTATCTCCAAATCATCCAAAACACCAAATATCTTGAATCTGAACAGAGCTGGAACCAAGTTTCTTAAGGGCAATTTTACTAGTGTTTTGAACTAATCTGGTATGGATATGGGAAGTAAGAGGGAATATTAGAGAAGACAGTCAGGAGTCACAAAATACTTGGAGAGACAGATAGCACTTGCACAGAGAAAATTAAGTTCATAGGTGAAGTCGAAGTAGGGCAGAAAATAATGAAGTCTAAATCAGAGTTACTGTGCATCTATATGAACGTGTAGAATATAATAAATAAGACTGGGGATTTACAAGCTCAGACTACAAATGAAAATATGCTGTGGCGGTGATAACAGATCTTTCTCAAAGAAAGCCAGAACTGGGTATTAAACATTCCAGGGTACAAAATCTTCAGATAAGATTGAAAAGAAGGAAAGGGGGGCAGGTAGCAATATTAGCTAGGGGGAGTATTGCAGCTCTGGAGGGAATAGATGTCTTGGAGAATTCAAGGATAGAATCAATTTAGTTACAGTAAGAAATAGAATGGGTGCAATTTCATGTCTTGTATAGGCTATTTATGATCAAATAGTAGGATGGCTGCAGTTGAACACATCTGCAGAGAAATTCAAAGATGCCAATTTTATTCAGTGATAAGGAGATCTGTTCTGACCACTTTTCCTTTTTCTTCTTTCTTCTTTTCTTGCTTTTTAAAATTTCTTTCTTTTAGTTCTTCAGGTTTTTTCTTTCTCGGCTTACCTTCCAGAGGGAGCTCAGTCATGAAGGCAGTGGCAGCGACAACAGCGGCTGGGGGCTTTGATGGTTGACCATGAGGCAGCTGGTGTGTGGTTAGCAGCGTCACGACTCCATCAATGTTCGCGGCAGCACCAGGGAGGGATTCTGTGCTGGGGCAGCTAATGTACCACGCAGAAGCTGAGTCCCAGTGCAAGCCCACATGACAGCAGTTTTTATAGTCCTAGTGAACCACAGGACTGCTTACTCATCAAACAGAGATGACAAGTAGTGGTTTAACCTAAGGGTCACTATGTCTCAGGCAAAGGGAGAGGTTGAGAAGGAGAGTCCTTCATGGTAATCTTAGTGTGAAGGAAATGTCCAGACAATTGAGCAGTAAAATGAAATTTAGGGCAGATTGGGACCAAATGGAGATTTTATAAATGCAGCCAGGGTACATGCGTGAGGTTTTAAATGAATACTTTGCATCTGACATCACTAAAGTTTTCATCTTGCACTCATCAGAACAATTTGAAGAGTATCAATTCAAGGGGAAATAAAAATTTATGCCACATGAGAGGAGAGTACTGATTGACTTGCAACTATACTCTCATTTGTAGAGATATTCCCATGGAAATCAGGTCACCTATCTCTTTGGCTATTCACAGCAAGCAAGACACTGACAATATCCAACTCATGCATGCTTACAAAAATCAACACAATATCCAACTTACAATGTGATTCTGCAATTCAACAGCATTAGCTGAATAATCCTGAGTAATGTACGAAAGAGTTATGCTGACAAACAATTTAAAATTGTCAGTCAGGCTTGATGCATGATGCATGTTTGTGTACTAGAAACTACATACATTAATTCATCAGGCCCTGTTCTTTGCAAACAGAAACAAGATGTGGACACACACACAGCACTTGTCATAAGACAACAAAGTAGGTGACAATTATTCACTCAGTTTAGTTTCATGGAAATGCTCAGGTCGGAGTTGATCTGCTTTGTTTTGCATTTAAATGAAGGTTGGCAGTTTCTGGTAATTCCGCAATAATGGGTGCACTCTCCATAGCAACATGCAATCATATGCCACTTGCCAAGAAATAAGCGCTTTTTCTCCTGCAGTATAAATATTCCCCCTGAATCTATACTCTTGCAGAATGTCCAGATGAGTGCAAGGCAAAAAGCTTCAACAAAAGGCAGAGATTGTTTTTCAACAAGATTCAACCCAGGTAATTATCCATTGAATGGAGCCACAACATTCATGATTTAAATAAAATATGAAACAAAAATCAAGTAACACAAATACCATCAAATACATCCTATGTCAATAGTCAGTTACACAAAGAATAGAAGTATAATTAATTCAGTTACTTGTAATCTAAATCAAATACTTACAATCACAGACCAAAAGAGAAAATGCTGGAAAATCTCAGCAGGTCTGGCAGCATCTGCAAGGAGAGAAAAGAGCTGCCGTTTCGAGTCTAACTGACCCTTTGTCAAAGCTTTGACAAAGGGTCAGTTAGACTCGAAACGTCAGCTCTTTTCTCTCCTCACAGAAGTTGTCAGACCTGCTGAGATTTTCCAGCATTTTCTCTTTTGGTTTCAGATTCCAGCATCTGCAGTAATTTGCTTTCACTTACAATCACAGTGCCTTCTTTTGCTTATACTAACAGCCTCAATAAACTCAAGTGAATTACTTATCAAAACTTGAAGTATTAACCATTGGGTCTGAGTGTTGCTTCAACATTTTGTGGAGGTGTTGAGATTTCTTGTGTCCTCAGCTTTCTGCTCAGTATGTTTACCCTTCAAACCTCCTCTAACAATAAACTACACAATCCACACAGCATCTTGAATAGCGCCAGCTCATTTCTGAGTTAACTGCACTTTTTATGAATTCTACCAAAACCACTGAAAACTCTCTTTTTGATGACTTGAACACTCCATAAGTTCAACCTATTATCAGCCATTATTCAATGATCAACATTTAAAACTCTTTCACAAATACATAAACACACTCTTTTTCAAAGTTTTGAAAATGAGTCAAACCAGACTAGAAATGTTAACTATGCTTCTCTCCATGGATGCTGTTAAATCTGCTGAGTTCCTCTAACACTCTGTTTGCTCAACATAAAAGTACATTTCCGAATATATCTTGGCTTGCCTCCCACTATTTCAAACAATAATATTATTGTGCATTTATGTTTTGGTCTTTCATCTAGGCTTTTCAATCTACTTGGAGAAAATGGGGACAGCAGATGCTGGAGATCAGAGTGAAGAGTGTGGTGCTGGGAAAGCACAGCAGGTCAGGCAGCATCCAAAGAGCAGGAGAATCAACATTTTGGGCACAAGCCCTGATTCTCCTGCTCCTTGGATGCTGCCTGACCTGTTGTGCTTTTCCAGCACCACACTCTCAATTTTCAATCTACTTTTCAAATACAATGCATTAAAAAGAAAGCATCACACATTCCAGAAAATAAACTTCAATGCACATGCAAAGTATACTTCAAAACGTGAGGAAAATATATGAATTAAATGTAAACTCCTAACTTTGTATTGCAACTATCAACCACTCAGTGACTAAAATTCACTTTTCAAACAGTTAAGCATGAATGATTTGCATTTGTGTACATTGAACAGTTAGATTTTTCTTTGCTTTCAACTCCACAGTTCTTGATCATCAGAATAATGCTTTGCTCATTACACAGCACAATATTCCTAACCAACATAATCTTATTCACAAGAAGCAAAATCACAGGAAACCTCTACTGTGTGTCATAATTTATATGTATTCACAGGAAAAGGGAATCCATTCCTTTTTTTCTATTGGGTTGCATTTGTGAGACCAGTCTGAAGACATTTAATCACTATCTCTTCAATTTTACTTGTTTTCTCTGTGGTACAACTTTTAATGGCCTTTAGTCTTTGTTATATATTACCGTTAATCTCAAATGATCATACAAGTTACATATCTAGAGTTAACAACTGTTTAATTTCCATGTAAATAATGTAGGTGGTTATATAATCTTACATTCACTAAATTTGCTGTTGTTTGATTTTCAAAAAGACCAGTGAATTAATTGCAGAAACAGACGAGCAACTTTACTCAACAACACTGACATAGCTGTTTCACTGATCTTCATTTTTTGAATGAGGTAGAATTCACTTTCACATTATTGTAAATTTCTGCATCTTTGAATATTTTTAATCTTTATATTTTGTTAACTTTCAATTGTCATAAAGTTGCGAGAATATTGTTGAGGAGAAGTTTCATTTTTTCAAATTATAGTAGAAGATTACAGAGTTTCCTAACCTCTGTCAGATAACACAAATATTTTGGTTTCCATTTTCATATTTACTATTAATTATCATGGAACATTTTGTGTTTGATGTCAATATATCTTTGCTGTTGCCATACAAACTTCAGATTCAAATGTTACAGGTTCAAACTCCTTTCTCTGACTTGGGCACGTGATCTCAACTGATAGCAAACTTCACTTTTTTGGAGAGTTGCATTGTCAGAATAATTAGATGAACATTGCTAAGAGACTTGCAAGTTTGTGTATAAAAAAATTTGCTTTTTTGAGTGAACTTGAAAAAATGTTAATTTTAAAAAGAAAAATACAATTATTTGAAATTGAAATATTCTTTACTGATTGCACAAATGTGTTTACATATTGACAATAATCAATTTTCCAGTAATGTTAGGTTGTTGGTCTTGTTCTGACACTTTGTTGACCTGAAGTATGGTCAAGTTTTCTTAAACTTGTTCTGAAGCTCATAATGCCCCAATGCAAAGAATTCAATTAAATTCAATGAAATACAATTTCACTTAGGTAACTTGCATGGATAGTGTGTATTTCCATTCTCTGGCATTTACCACCTGTCTCACAAGAGTAATGCAGAATTCTGGAGCGCAAAATCTAACAATTAAATAAGATTTTTCAATAACTGAATGGAAGCAGAGATTTTACAATGCAAATTAAAATCTCAATTACTTTTAACTAAACATTTTTTTAAACCAACTTATACATTTAATCATTTAATTTCTAGTTAATATGTGTAATCTTTTCTGTTTAATCATTCTACTTCTTTTTGCCTTTCCTCTATGTGTAGTAACCATATTTAAGCTGCTGACACAATGACAGATCAGTCATACTGACAGATATCCAGCATCAAAGGGAATTAATATTTTTCAGTCTTGGCTCTTTATCGATACAGGCTGAGCACCAAAAAATGAAATTTCTCAGCATTTTCTTTCTGATCTGCCACATTTTGGGGGTTGGTCACATGTCATCTTAAAAAGATCACCCTTGTTGTTCTTCTATTTTTGAGTAGTATTTTAGCTGTCAATTAATATGCATGAACAATGTATCTATGTGTGTTCTTGTTGTATGGGCATACACAAGATGTTCTTTACAATGAAGGTTGCTACTATGATCCTAAATATAGGAAACTACAACACCAATTTGACCTAGTGTGATGGAGAAAAACTGATTCCTGATCTAACACAGAGTTTATGTTGTTACCAGGATATAGTTTATTGCTTATTTGGTTTATATGTGTAAATAACTCAGGAAGCTCAATTGGAAAAGAACATCATTTATTGTTGAACATCAAAATAGAGCGACCACTCATGGTGTACATAGGATTGTACCAGTCCAGGACAGACAGTTCTTCAGACTCATCCTTTGGTCTGCTTTATAAAGGGCTCAGGTGATGAGTTCCAACAGGGCAGGCCATGAAGTTACTAAGGGAACTCATACTCAACAAGCTCCACAGGGAGATTAATAATGATTCCCCATCGACCTTTCAAGGGTTATCACAAAATGGATACATATTGTTACAGAGACTTTGAGGAGAACAAATTTTAAGATTTACTACTTTGAGTTCCTAAGCTGCACCATACAAAGTTCGCCTGAGTGGATGGTGCTGATAACAGTCCTCCAATCACAGATATATCCACATACAATAGTTCTTTCAAAATATTTTAAGCTTGTCAATTTTGAAAAGAAGTAAAGGGGCATAATAATTTATTTATTTTTAATTCAAACATTAAGAATGTTTTGATTATTCAGTTAGCAATTGTTGACCAACAGAAATATTAGGTTTTGAACATGAAGAAATATTAATCTTCAAATAGTACTTTTAGTTAATTATCAAATATTTAATTCAATATGTAAATGTGTCTTCTCATCTCAGCATTTATTTCCATATCATTGACTTGACAATGAATCAAAAACCTACTAGATTCTGCATTGAAATCACTGGCTGTACATCCTCTGATTAAATGTCAGAACCCTTAGTGGAAATAGACTGTCTAAACAATATGCTCTTTGTCAAGATTTAAAATCTCATTAAACCTGACATTTACTGAGTACTGCAAAAAGCTGGTGAAGGTGTTCAAACCAAACACATGCTGACCTAATAAAGATAGCTTTGGTCAAATCTGTATATCATTGTGCCATATTTTGGGTCATTCTGAACCTCTGGATCAAAGATACTCGTGTTTGTGATATACTGCATCTGCAGCAGAATTGTCAACAGATCATACACAAACAAACTAATAGAAAGTGATTATTTGAAATGTCAAATGTCTTTTGCATCGTTTTTCTCCTTCAATAGTTTTTGATCTTCAATCTGTTTATTACACCATGATAATACTTGTGGCTAAGTTGTGGTAAGATCACATTGAATATGCCAGGCGACTCATGTTATTAATAGTGCTTGTATAGTTGTGATATAACTCCTTGTTAATGTAACAGTTACTGACGTTTCGACATCTGTTCCAAAAATAATACAACGTTTACTTTGTTTCATTGCAGATTGTTCTTTAGGATTTGCCTCATCAAAGCCTATATGTTAAGATTGTAACTGAGGCAGTATGCTGGGACTGCAGATTCATCTTCATAGTAACAAGTCACACAACATGAAGTTATAGTCTAACTGGTTTCTTTGAAATCACAAGCTTTCGGAGCACTGATCCTTCATCCTCTGACAAAGGAGCAGCACTCCAAAAGCTTGCGATCTGAAATAAATCTGTTGGACTATAATCTGGTGTCATGTGACTTCTTTGTCCACCTCAATCCAATACTAGCACCTCGACATCACACCTTCATAGCAAGCAATGTTTAAGCTATTTCCAATTACTTTTATGTTGTTCAATAATAACCAACCTAAGCTCTTCAAATCGCCCATTTTGGAATCATTTGACACAGAGCCTATCAACCTAGTTGAAAGATCAACAGATTGACATTTGTAGATATGTTTACTTCAAAAATATCAAGGGGAAAAGCAATTTATAACAACATGTTTGCTTCATTAGGAGTTCAATAACGAGAGTTTGCCATCTATCAACATTGCTGTGCACATTCTTCAGGCAGTAAAATTTAGGTTTTCAGACTTGAGAATTTGCAAAAAAAAGATATGTAATATGATAAAGAAATTTGTTCTTCAAGTAGTCTCTGTGCTTTTAGAGAAGGCCAAGTAGAAAACATCAATTTCATAATCTCCCGCACAGAGAGAAAGTTTGACATTACTCTGTTTAGCCTGGTATCAGCCACCTTTCCCTTTACTGTCCTCCACAATTAGTTCTCATGACACCAGGTCTGTGTGGATTGGCCATCAGTATACAGCTGAAGCTATCTATTTAGTTTGGTTCATCATTTAGTCAGAAGCATTAACATCCTATAAAGAGCCATGTGTTCCAACATTGAATTAGTGCAAAAATCCAATTACAAATAGTCTGATTTTTGTTTTGCCAAGTTACAAGTCACATTTGACAAATATCTTGCTTTACTATTTTAAGTAGCCACTCTTCATAAATTGCCTGACGAAGACGAAAAGGCTATTTGACTGACCCTTTTATCATACAGCAAACATGGCACATTTTTAATCAGGATTCAGGAATCATTGAACAGAGCAAAAAAAAATGGTGCTGACTTTTTCCACTGACAACTGTGATAGAAAAAGTATTGCCTTAGTTAAACTCACACAAGTCTAATAATGATTAATATCATTTTGATTGATTCAAAACACAAAACACAATTAAGAAACAAGTAGAGAGGGATAAGGAGGAACAGAGGATACTTTTCAACTTAGGATTTGTTGGAGGCAAAAGGCCAGATTTCAGGACTGATAATTTCCTACGTTTTGATCAGGAGTGCACATAGGGAGTCATATGAGTATCTGAGCAGGAAATTTAGGCCTTTGGAAGACTGCACAAGAGATGTGATTTAATGAGGTATCGGGTTCTCTCTCATTAACTGGAAAGATAGTGAGACTCCTGCCTCAACTCTTTAAATTAGAATCATGTCGTAATTGCCTCTCAGGCCGAAGGGGTCCTTGTCAAGGATCCAGATGTAGAGGTCCTATCCTGCGAGGGCTGTCACCTAAGTGAAGCTGGCAGCTGTCCTGATTGGCTATTGGTAAAACACAGGAGGAAAGGTTTCGGATCAAAGGGGGACCCCTGACCAAAGCAAGAGGTGGTGGGTTTGGAGTGGTGAGACAAGGAAGAAGAGGGAGGGAGAAAGCGGTGGTCGAGGAAGGGGGTGGGGGCGGGAGCAGAATAGAGAGGTAGAGAGACAGAGAGAGACAGAGAGTCATTAGCAGCAAGGGCAGTCAGGGAACCCTCTTCACTCTTAACATCAGGCCTTTAATTAAACTTTGAGTGTCTTTGAACAATAGCAACCCCCACAACAACCTAATCAAAAGTATACATTCTGCAAGCTGGATGGGTAAGCAATTGTTTCTGGGAATATGAACTCTTTGGCTCTTTGCAAACCAGCTAAGCCAAGAGCTAATTCAGAAGGACAAATGTGCCCACGCCAATATTGGACAGTGTGAAAACCATACAAATATACCCATATGACTGTATCTTAATTCCGACATTATATGAGAATGGTTAACAGCTAGGTCTCTAACAGTGGGGAAAAGTGAACAACTTCACAGGAACAAAAGCCTCCTGTGCAAAGCAGAACAAGCACTGTTTGTTAAGTAGGTGTCTGCTGCTAAGGGCTGATAGAATGCTGCTTGGTCTTTGTGGTTATCCAGGCTACAAAATTAAAAACAGTATGGTGGGCAATGAAACTGATGTATTTTGACTACATGACCCTTGGATAGATGATCATAAAGTTAGAATGTCCTGAGTAGGAGTTGAACTTTCTGGAGCTTTCAAAAGAACACATAAAAACAAGTGTTTTGAAGGTATCAGCAGGAACAACCCATTGTAGAACCATAACTTTGAGCTTGGAGTTCAGAGAAGAAAGACAGACCCAGTTGAGTGACTGAAGTCTGGCCAGCTCTCCCTCACCAGTGCTTTTAATGTATGAGACTCAGTGGAGGGGCAGCTTTGTTGGTAACCTGATGTAAGTTCACACTCTTGTGTTAAACTGACTGATAATTAAAGAAATAGATTGCTGTAACAGTGCAGTCTGCAATCGTTGTGTTTGATGGCGTGGAGAGAACAATGGACAACACAACAGCAAAATAAAGCATTATTTTTGACTCAGACCATAAAATGACTTTGAATGGTCCATAAAATTATATGAAATAGGATTCAGTCAGATTATGGTTGATCCAACATTACTCAAATCCACTTTCCTGGGTTTCCATGTGACCCTTGATTCCCCAAATTATCAAGAATTAATATATCTCAATCTGCACAGGGATTCCTCTCCTACAGTTCTCTGTGGCAAGGAGCTCCAAAGCTTCACAACCCTCTGGGAGAAGAAATTCCTCCTCATCTCAGTTTTAAATTGGTGCGCCTTTATTCTGAGACTGTAGCTTCTAGTCTTAGACTCTCCTATGAAAGGAAGCATCTTCTCAGCATTTACACTGTCAACCCCTTTAAGAATCCGATGTGCGTTAACGAGATCACCTCCCATTCTTCTAAACTCCAGTGAGTACAGCGCCAACCTGTTCAGCCTTTGCTCATCAGACAATCTCTCCATTTGAAGGATTGGCCAATTGAACCTTCACAGAAAAGCCTCCAGTGCAAGATTTGAATGAGAATTCAGGATGTATCAATAGTAAATTTGCGGATAACGCCATAATTAGTGGTATAGTGTGCAGCGAAGAAGGTTGTCCAAGATTACAAAGAGATCTTGATCATTTGAGTCAATGGGCTGAAGAGTAGCAAATGGAGTTTACCTTGGGTATTGAATTATGCTAAACAACAAGCAGTAGGACTTATATAATTAATGGTCAGGTTTGGGATAGTTTTGTGGAACAAAGGAACCTAGGGGTTCAGGAATATAATTCTTTGAAAGCTGTGTCACTTGAGTATAGGATTTGGATCATCATGTTGAGGTTGTACGGAATGTTGGTGAGGCCTCTTCTGCAGTGCTGTGTGCAGTTCTGGTTGCCTGCTATAGGAAGGATATCTTTATATTTGAGAGGATTCAAAAATGATTTACCAGTATGCTGCAGGGAATGGAGGATTTTAGTTATAAAGATAGATTGGATAGGCTGGTACTTCTTTCACTGGAGCTTGGGAGTTTGGGATTTGATTTTAGGGAGGTTTATAAAATCATGAGGAATACAGATAAGGTGAATAGCTAAGGGCTTTACTCAAGCTGGGGGAGTTCAAAGCTGGGGGCATATTTTTGAAGTTAGAGGAGCAAGTTTTAAAAAGGACATGGGGCAACATTTTTACACAGAGGGTGGGTCATATATGGAATGAACTGCCAGAGGAAGTTATGGATGCTGGTTCAGTTAAACATTTAAAGACCTTTAGATAAGTACACAAATAAGAAAGATTTGGAGGGATATGGGCCACTGCAGGCAAGAGTGACTAGTTTGATTTGGGAACATGGTTGGCATGGACTAGTTGGAAAAAAGGATCTGTTTCTATGCTATATGACTTTCCGATTCTATGACTGTATCTTTTCTTAAATATGTGGAATAAATAGCTCGCAGGACTCCAGATGTGGTCTCACCAGTACCTTATACAGAAGCAGTAAGGCTTCCCTATTCTTATATTCACTTCCTTGAAAGGAGGGTCAACATTCCACTAGTCTTTCTGATTGTCTGATGCACCTGTGAGCTAGTCTTCTGTATTTCTTGCACAAGTACCACCAAGTCCCCTTGTCTTTCAGTGTTCTCTTGTTTTTCTCCAGTTAAATCATATTGGCTTCTTTCATTCTCCCTTCTAAAATGAACAATTTTGCTTTTTCTCACATCATTGATCAATAACATTGAACACCAAACTGACAGTGCTTGGTAATAATGAGACCCAGCAAACACAGCAGGAATCCAGGCCAATTGGCAGTTCTTAAAAGACCATTTAAAGCCCGACATAGAGTACAAGGATGCAGTTTGGAAATTATACAGAAGTTTAAAAATGATGGACAGGAAAAGCAAAGTCTGAAATGAGATGGTCATGGAAAAGACTTGGCAATAATTAAATGAGAGTCATGTTTGGATTGGCTAAAAGTGAAAGATCTCAGTGTTCAGATATTAAATCCAATGAAATATGTTTCATTAGAACAAAGAAAATGCTAAAAGGATATCAATTTTCATTAAAACGTAAAAGGGATTTTCATCAAAAAGAGATGAATCTTTGTCACACAAAAAAGTTGTTTAGACTCTATTGTCTCAATATATATATACCAACTGTGTTCAGAAAATGAATGTTAAAGTGGAATTGCACCTATATCTGGATCAGAGGAATGACATTTGAGGTGTGGAGTCAACAGAAATCTTTTTTGTGGGATTAAAGGGAGGGTGTGAGAAGAAAGTGATGGTACTAAGCTTGATTAAAGACACAATGTTGAAATCCTGTTAATTCTCCTTGTAATATATTTCCTTTTGAGTTAGCCTTTCTAGTTTTGTTAATATGAAATATGCAATGCATAAATGGAAAGGTTATATGAATAATATGTCATAATTCATTGCAGAGAAATCTTCGTTATGGGAAGGGTAACTTTGCCCTGAGGGAGGGAGAGTGTGGCATCCTCTATTTCTATTAATTCATCATACTGAGTAAGCCACCAGTTCATGATTGGCAGCAATTATGGAACAGAGAGTTCCAGTAAGGGATTTCTCAAAGAGGGGCCATGTGAAAACACTGGCGGGGAGGATTAGGAAGAATTCCAAGATATTCTATAATATCAAAGGGAAGAGGATAATTATGGAAAGGGTCAGACCCATTAGGGGCTAATTGGAAGGGTGTTAAACAAATACTTCACAACTGTCTTTACTTTAGAGAAGGAAGATGTAGGTACAGAATTCATGAAGAGGGCCTCTGAGGTTTTTGAGCAAATTGACATTGGGAGTGAGGAGAGATTGGAAGTTTTGACAGGCTTCAAAGTGGTAAAATCCCCATGTTCAGATAGATCTTATCTCATGCTGCTGTGGGAGAAAATTACTGGGCCTTTGACCTAAACTTCCATTTCTTTTCTGGCCACAAGGCGCTGCTAGAAGACTGATAAAGAAGGTCAAAGCTCATCAGATCTAGGCTAACTCCGCAAGCTAGATCAAACATTGGCTTAGTGGTAGGAAACAGAGAGTGGTGGTAGAAGTCTGTTTGCATGTTTGGAGACTGGTGTCCAGTGGCCTACTACAGGGGTCAGTGCTAGGTCCCTTATTGTTTTTGATTTATAAGACATTTTGGAAGGAAATGTAAGAGGGTAGGGTGATAAGTATGCTTGTGGTTGACATGAAGATTGGCAGAGTGGATGATGGAGAGGAAGGAGGGTTTTGATTACAGGAAAATACAGATGGAATGGGCAGATGGAATTTAACACTGCTAGGTGTGAGATTATGCACTTTGGAAGAGGTAACAAGACAAGGGAGTATTCAAAGAATAGCAGGACCTCAGAGGAACAGTAGGATCTTGGGTGCTTAGCTGCAGATCACTCAAAGTGACAGAACAGGTTACTAGGGAAGCTAAGGGAGCACTCACCTTTATCAGCTGTGACACAGATTATAACAGCAGGGAGATTATGTTGGAATTGTGCAAAAGCCACAGCTGCCGTCCTGTGTTCAGTTCTGATCACCACACTATAGGAAGGTGCAAATGAGATTCACCAGAACAGCACCTGAGATGGAGTAGTTTAACAATGAAGAGAAGCTGGATATGTTTGGGATGTTTTCTCTGCAGCAGCGAAGGCTGAAAGGGGACCTGATCGAGGAATATAAGATTAGGAAGGGCAAGGACAGAATATATAGAGAGCAACTGTTCCCCTGAGGTTGAAGGGTCAATAACAATGGGACATAGCTTTAAGGTGAAAATCAGGATGATTAGAGGGGATCTGAGAACAGAGGGTGGTGGGTTTCTAGACTGTTTTGGCCGAGAGGCCAGTAGAGCCAAGAAACCTCACAACCTTTACAAAATACTTGGACAAGCCCTTGAAATCTTATAACATTCAAAGCTATGGTCTTGGTGCTGTAAAGTAGAACTAGTGTAGATTTAGAGTTGTTTTTGCTGATGCAGAGTCAATGGGCCAAAGGGCCTCTGCTGTACTGTTTAGCGTTATAATAATAGATAGGTGACAACATTCAATTCTGCTAAGCAATAAGGGAGGGATTTACTGCAACACTTCCAGTGGGTTACACAGTTCCAGAGCAACTGAAAAGGATTTCAAAGGACACCATTCCTTGCAAAAGATGAAGTGTGGGAGATAGATAAGAGCACATAGTATTTTAGGAATACTTGCTTCAGTTAACTCCACAGCTGGCAAAGTGTCTGAGCTGTGTAGATTCTGTGTTGGAAAGTCAGTGAGGCATGAAGAGCAGGTGGATAGCTCTCTACTGCTGGAACTCAGGAGAAGTTGTGATCAGAATTACTACAGAGTGAAATGTTGGAATCAGAACTCAGAGATCCTGGGCAGCTGAGAACCCAAAAGGTCATTGACCCTGTGTTGAGGGAAGCCATGGGTTCCTCATAGGAAGCTGTGAGCATCAACCATTCATCACAGCTGATTATTTGGGTGTTAAAACCTTTGCAGGGAGAATTCACTGGAGATAATGAAAGAAGATTGGAGCTTGCGGAAAGACCTAGGGGCAGGATGAGTTCAGTGAAGCCAGCTGCCGGTGAAGCACTGGAGTTATGCATATGATTGAATACTGGATTGAATACTACAACATTTCAGAGTCCAGGGTAGTAACGAGGATGATTCACAAGAACAAAACCAGTCCTTTGGCAGTCCAGGATGAAGTGACCCTACAGAGGTGGTTTCAAGGTCAGATCTGTGGAAGAGAAGAATGATGTTCTTTTGCGAAATTTAATGTGATTTGGTAACAGTTCGTATTAGTAACAACTGGTTGGAGTTGCTGGTGAACTCACAGGTTCTTGCTTGATGGCGTTTATCACTTGATGTACGCTGTGAGGTGTTTGGCACAATCTATTACCCAGATGAAACATTTGTTTATTCTGGATATCACAATACAAGTTTGTGAATGCATTACTGTTCGAATGTTATATTGTGAAGTTTGCTGTTTATTCCAAATCTGTTGAATCATGTGGCTTTAATTTTTATATTTTGTTTGGATTTCATTTCTTTGTTTTGAAAAAAAAACTTGTGGCCTCTAGCTAGATCATAATATTAATTTTGTGGTTTGGTTCATGATCATAGACAATTGCACTTGAACTGAGAAAGGTGAAAAGTAAGTCAAAGAAAATGCTTAAAATTTTCATCAGTGCAGTGATGTCCAAGAACTGTATAGTTAGGGGAAAATAAGGAATACAGGTATAAGATTAGGCCATTCATCTCACTGAATCAGTTCCATCATTCAATGAGCTTAATAGCTGACCTGTACTCCCATCACAATCTACATCCCTTCATACTATTGGCTAAGCTAAATTTATTAATCTCAGGATTAAAGTTACGAATTGATCCAGCATTTTCTGTTTTCTCTCTGAAATAGATCTACGTCCACTCGAAATAGCCTGGCTTTAATTTTAATGTTATTTCTCTTTTGTCCAGGTTTTCTACTGGAAGGAAGGTTATCATCTGCTCCACTGATTTCTTTAAAACCCATATCTTTCAATTTTTTTTTGTTGGGGGTTCCTGGTTTGACCAGCATTGATTGTGGATCACAAATTGCCCTTGAGAAGATAATGGTGAGTTACCATTTTGAAGTTCTGTGGTATCTATTGGAAAGATCGATCATTTAGGAGGAGAGTTCCAGGATCTCGATCCTGTAACAGTGAATGAGCAGTGATCTATTTTGAGGCAAGGATGCTGTGTGGCTTTGAAAGAGACTTGCAGGTGATGGCGTTCCATCCAGATGCTGTTATTGTTAATTTAGGTGAATGAAATTGAAGCTTTGGAAAGTGTTGATGAAGGAAAATGAGTTAGTTGCCTACCCTTAAACCAAGGAATACATACGGCATTGTGACTCAGTGGTTAACACTGTTGCCTGATAATGCGGACTTGAGCTCGGTTCTAGCCTCGGACAACTGTGGAGTTTGTACATCCTCCCCGTGTCTGTATGCATTTCCTCCGGGTGCTCTAGTTTCCTACCTCAGTCACAAAGATATGCAGGTTAGGTGAATTGGCCATGCTAAATTGTCCATAGTATTCAGGGGTGTGTAGGTTAGGTGCATTAATCAGGAATAAATATAGGATAATAGAGTAGGGGAATGGATCTGGGTGGGTTACTCTTCAGAGGGTCGGTGTAGACTTGTTGGGCCAAGTGGCCAGTTTCCACACTGTAGGTGCTCTATGAAACTTCTGTGATGCCTTGGTAATACTCTGAGATTCTGTACTTCTCAGAATATGTCCATACCAAAGTGTGGTATCCAAGATATGCACCAAATTCCAGATATAGTCTAAGCATGGATTGTGCAGTCTCAGCAAAAACGTGTGTTTGTTCTAGCCTTTCAGTTATAAGGGCCACATTTCCAAAAGCAATTTCAATCATCTCTTCTACCTGATAACTACATTTTAGTGATCTGTATCAATGGATTGCTAAATCTCTTTGGATCTCCATTGTGCCTAGCTTTAATTAATTTGCAAAATAATCAGACAATTCTGTTTTTAGTCCAAATTCTATTAGAACTGAGATGGTTGAAAGAAGAATGGTTGGATCTGGGTAAAGGTAAAGTCACCATGATCTAGTGGGCCATTGGTTTGCACTCTCATTCAAGAAAAGTGATCAGTGGTGGTTTATCCTTAAGATTATCACATCTCAGGCAAGGGGAGTGAGTGAGAATGAAAGTCTTTCATGGTTACCTCAGTAAGTGTTGATGGTGTTATTCTGCATTGTTAATCAACTGTCCAGTTAACTGAGCTAATTAATAAGAGACTGTAATAATCTAAGTTGTTAGTGAGATTTCTTTTCTTTGTTTCACTTTCTGTTCAGTCTTTGCATTGCCCCAGCACAGTCCAGCTGAGCACAAAACAACTCATCCTTCACCAGAGTCTGCTGCCATGTGATTTTTTTCTTTTATCATATTCCTGATTAAAGCTATTTATTTTATATTGGAGCATTAACTCTTTACGCTACTCAAACTGGATGGTCTATCACTCAAGGGCCTAAGTAGGTCAATAAATTTGTCTTGCACACAAACTACATCCATGCACACTCCCCTGTTGATAGTTTTTGAGGAAATAACAATAGTTCATTGGACATGATATACTCTTTAAAAATCCATGATTTGGAGATGCTGGTGTTGGACTGGGGTGTACAAAGTTAAAAAAATCACACAACACCAGGTTATAGTCCAACAGGTTTAATTGGAAGCAGTAGCTTTCGGAGCTCAGCTCCTTACCATCTGAGGAAGGAGCAGCACCCTGAAAGCCAGTGTTTCCGATTAAACCTGTTGGACTATAACCTGGTGTTGTGTGATTTTTAACTTTACAAATCCATATCATCTCTCTCCAATCAGCTCAGTCGCAATATCCTTAATTATAGATTTCACTAGCTTTCCCCACAATTAATATTAGACTAACCAGTTTAAAATTGCCTGATTTCTTCTGCTGACCTTTCTTAAATGATGGAATTTTGCAATTTTCTGATCTAAAAGGTATGTTTCCTCAGGAGAGACACATGCTCTTAATTTGAAATATACTGCACAGCATGAAGTTGGATGAATGACTATAAATGTTAAGTAAATAATAAAAGTTCAAAACGTCAGCAGAGGGATTATTAAGCATGGCCCTCAGAATGACTTGGCTATAAAATTTAGTCACAGCAAGATATTTGTATTAATTTTGTTGCTTTGAATCTGAATCATATGTTAAACATGTTCCTTAAGCAAAATAATACTTTTTATTTGTCTTTGCATTCTAACTAAAATTAAGCACTTCTATTTAATAGTATATACTGATAGGATTTTCTTTATTCATGCATTGTACAAATATTCTGGAGGCCTAATTCTTTGTGTTTTATTTTTGTTTGCGTTTGAAACCAGCATGGGACAAATGAAGGCTGCGCTACTGGGACCGAAGAGGTTTTGTGTGTTGTGTCTCAGTCATTCTCAGCTCTGCCCTCTGAAACAATGAGATTTCCAACGGAACTAACGCAACTGTCACCAGAAAGTCAAGATGTGGAGGTGCCAACATTGGACTTGGGTGGACAAAATCAGACATCAGATGACACCAGTTTACAATTCAAGATGTTTATTTGAAATCGTCAGTTTTCAGAGTGAAGCTTCTTCATCAGGTGAGGTCACTTCACCTCCGTAAGCTTGTGATTTCAAATAAATCTGTTGAACTATAAGCTGGTGTCACCTGACTTCTGATTTTGGCTGGAAAAATCAAATCTGGGGAACATGTAATTGGTCATTACTAATTTGTATGTTTTGCAAAGAAAGTTCAGTTTCACTTCCTAAATGACCCAACAAGTACATGCCAATTTTCTTCCCATTCCTCCCAGTACTGACACGATGAATTTAGCAATGGAGCATCTTTCTGCCTTAACTTCCAGAATGTATCTTCACTTGCTCACATTTTATTGTGGATGGCCATATTGGTATCAACGTGATGCTTGAAACCTGGCTCGGAGGAGGGTGGGTTGGGGTTGGGGGATTAATGTCACTTTCTCCCTAAATGAGGCCTCTCTGCTTCTTCATACATTTCACAATGTTCCAACATCCATGGCATTGTGCTCTGAAAGCAATATCATACCTTGTTCTCTCTGCAACTCTCCTTCTTGGCTGCCATGTTGGCTCAGGTTATTAGTTAAATTTTCTCCTATGTTGTTTGTTGTTCTGTCCTTCAAATCTACTTGAATTATCCCTTTCCTCAACATAAGAAACAATGCTAACCCTCTACCTTTGTTAACTACCACCCCATTAACTCATTTCTTCAACCCAGTCTTTATGCATCAACCCAAATATTGCAAGTGACTATGAATCAAATTTTATTATTATACGTTCATTTGAATTACCTAGTGACATTTTAAGACATTAAAATGAGCTATACAAGGGCACATTGTTGTTCTTCAATCTTTGAAGGGTGGCGTAAAGGGCTAATTATGTATTTACATCAAGATTACTACTGTTATGAAGTTGAAGGTGTGGATGGTACCTTTATGAAAGAATAAATGTGGTTCTGAACTGAGAGCTTACAAGCACCTGTGTATATGACTAGATGTCAGTCCCAGAGTGTACTAGAAAATTGCAAGTATGTAAAATTTGGCTGTGAAATGGATACCTGAGTTTTAGTTGCTGTTTTGACAACAATTTGAATTTACCTAATCAGTTTGATTTTATTGTTTTACTAACATGGAACCAGCGAGACAACCTGTTGTTGGTGGGATTAAAAAGTGGGCATTTTGAAAATTGGTCAGACAGCAACTGCCATCAAGACAAAAATGCTTGGAGAGCTAACTTCTTGCTCTCCATGAAATTAGGAACCACTCTCACTCAAAAGTACCTTTTCATATGAAACATACTTGCAGTAAAAAGAAAGGAGATGACCCATGGAATTCAGCAACCAGAAGAGTTAAGTCATAGAAGGCAGTGGCTATGTAGTTTTGAAATTAAGCTGATGTAATTTTAACAACTGTCTTATTGGAACAGTATATTGTTATAGAGTTGGAGGCAGATAGTTAAGAGAAAGGGGGCTTTAGAGTTGTGAGTAGTTGTTGTTTAATATTCACTTTTAGAGTTACAAAATAAATTGGTGTTATTTTCTTTAAATAGTGGAATTTGGAGGTTTTCTGTCACTCGTATTTTAACGGTTTACGAGGCGAGGCGAGCTTTTCTGGGTGCTTAGTTTAATTAACAGAGGGACTCACCTCATGTTATAACACTACTGAGTAAATGCAAATTAATCTGTTATTTTAATATTGGGTCCCATTAAACAGGCCCCTGAGTCCATCAGGCTACAATTGCATGTCTCCTCTTCCCATGCTTTGTATATAGTTACTGTAAATGCTTGTCAAAGTTTGCTTGTGATTGTACATGCACCTACCTATTGGATAGCAAGTGGGAACCCATTGAAAGAGAAGCAAGGGGTATTACGAGCCCAAACAGAGATCCCATAATCCAGACCCAGAAATAGGAGAACTACCTGATGAGAAGCTTACCAATACAGGAGGTGCAGAAAGAGACAGCATTTAAGGCTGAACAAGGCATTTACAGTAGATAAAAACTGAAAAAAATGCAACAGAAGGCCAACAACAGAGAATGCACTCAACAATAAGCATCGAGCAATATAAAAAAATCAATCAGCCATAGTGCAAAATCACAGAAAATCATCAGCAAGAAATAAGCACTTAGAAAATACAATGGCAGGCACATGAAGAAACAAGAAACACCATAAAGGAACCCCACTGGTGGAATACCAGCCCACCCAGCCTTTGTGGGTCATAAGCGCAAAGGGGGAGACCAGGTCACAACCACAGCAGCACAAAGAATTAAACACATTCTGTAGCAAACATGCATGTTCCTGCGTTAGACGACACAGAGAGTCAGGATGAATTCTTTCTGGGAAATGTGGACAGTTGCTATAAGATTCCAATTCTCCCAACGAGATAGACCTTTGCGATGAGTTCTGATAAATATTATCATGGTGAATCCCAAGAAAACTTATTTTAAACGGGATCTAGAAGATATATTGATTCTTTCAGAGGATTTGATAAGGTTAAGAAAAATGTTTTTACATCATCCTCATTCAACTTGGGGTACTGAAAATATTAAAATTGAAGTGAAATGTGCTACACATCACTGAGACCCTGTATACTATTCCTAGCCACGATATTTGTTAAGTGGGACTATATGTCACTGATGTTTTAGATTGGGTTAGATAACACTAGAGACACTGATGCTGATTCAATGCTCGAGGAGTCAATCGCAGTTGCTGACACTCCAGCCCAAAGATTCTTGTCTTAGCAGGACAGATACGAAGGAATTGCTTTCTCTGAATGAAGGCTTAGAACTGGTTTGTTGTAAAAAATGGTATTTACCATTGCCACCAGAGAGGAAGAGAAACAATCACAGTCTGAGGGTGGTTTAGCCTTGAGAGTTTTTATCCCAGGAGAAGGTGGATGATTAGTTTTCAATTGCATTGAAGACTAGAGCTCCATTGGACTCAATGGGATCACATGATACAGAGATCAGGAAAGTGGAGTTGATAGAGATGATCACTCGTGATCATTCTGAATGGCATATCTAGTAAGCTCCAGGAATTTTACAGCCTTCTCCCTCATCTGCTTCATCTGGTTATGCATGCTTGGGAGAGATGTTATATATTTGAGCACTGGGAGGAATCTAAACTTGCTCTAAAATCGATGACACATTTAAAATCAAGAATTACCAAAATCACATTTAAATTCACAAACTGTCTCCGCATTATTTTAAAAGTTGAAAAAATATCAATGTTATGAATATTGCATGGCCCAGTACTAACATTCACAATCGCTCAAGCTTTAATGTTTGAATAAATGTAGGAGGGAGGAATGTCATGGAGAAATCATTCTATTTCATTCCCCAACCAAAACTGACAGAAAACATTAACTGACATGGAAATACTGAAGGACTAGGATGCAAATGTTGTGTTGCCAAATTATTTTACACTCTCAACTCTGTTTAAATGTTGGTGAATCAGTCAGACAATTACACTGCAAGTGTCCCATTGAAGTTAATTATTCACTTAGATTAGGACATTTCAAGTCGAGTGACTATACAGTAATATAATGAGTGCTGAAACCTGTTGACCTATGTGGGAGGAAGCAGTCTTGTTGTCCCCTCACTGTGCTCTTGATAAATGCTTCCAGTTACAATAACCTTCACTAAAACAGTTTGTGTGATGGTGTACATTTGTAACCCTGGTTAGTATGCAATTCATATTCTTCCCCACTACGTACTTTAACACACATTTATCTAGGGCATATGTAAGAATAATGTTTGCTGGAACCACTTTATCATTATACATCTGTTAGCATAGCATACTGTTGGATGTATTGCTCAGAGTGTGTTTTATATGGTTTCCTCATTAGTAAATGCACTGCAAGCAATGTACATTAGGATCTCAGTGAAATTTGGTCAACAATAACAGTCCAAGGACACACTTGAGTAAAATTAGATCAATGTTCATCCTAATAGAAGAATGTAGTGTGCTGCCATGGATCAGTTGGGCCAGGGTATTAGTGTTTGTCAAGAGGATTTCAGAGGCAGTCATAGTCTGCATTTGAAGGCTCAAGTGTCAGGGTACTTTTCAAACAAGTCTCATCTCTCCATGTACATATAGCATAATCATAAACATTAATCTAAGCAAAGCTTTCTGTTATTACTTTCATTTCAATCAGAGGACAATTACGACATAAAAATGTAATGCAAGACAATGAAAGGTATTCAATATTATGCCTATTCATTTCTTCCAGCACAAGCCAATGGACTCTTGATAAATTGATAAATTCTCACCAATCCTCTCTGCACTTCTCTCTCACATGACTGCTCACTTGTAAAGAAAACCCTTGTCATCCAAGAGCTTAATTGTGTTGGCATTAAGGCACTTAATGGAGACTTGGTAAAGGGGTAATTATATCCAACCTTTAAATGAAAAATCCCTACTTGGTTTCAATAGTGCTGTTGTTTTCAGGATGAACATTTATGAAATTGATGGTCCCCTAGCTGATATGGGGCATCTACCTGTGTTAATGGAAATGAATTACTCTGCAAAAAAAATTCAGGGGACTAAGGATCATCCAGATAAGGTAATGTATCAACCACCATTTAGCAGTATGACATTCCTTGAAAAGGACGTGCCAGAGATTAAAGATCATCCACGACAGGAATGATTTATAGATTATAAGAATCAAGATCAGCGGGCCTCCTGCTGAAGACTTATCAATCTGCCAAGGCCAACGAAAATGTTTTCTGGAAGAAAAAAGGTGAAATTATTCATGTTTCCTCAAATTAGAAAGTCAGAGACTTTGCAGTGGATGGGGTAAAGGCAAGTGTAAATATATAACTGATTAAAATCTGATTGAAGATTTGTAGCTCGGGTATCCGTTGTTGTGGTTCTGCTCGCCGAGCTGGAAGTTTTTGCTGCAAACGTTTCGTTCCCTGGCTAGGGAACATCATCAGTGCGGTGGGAGCCTCGTCCACGCTCAGACAGCAACTCACTAGAACAAAGGACCCAATACCCAGCATGAACCAAACTAACGTAGTTTACAAAATACCATGCAAGGACTGCACAAAACACTATATAGGACAAACAGGAAGACAGCTAACAATCCGCATCCACGAACATCAGCTAGCCACAAAACGACACGACCAGCTATCTCTAGTAGCCATACACTCAGACAACCAGCAACATGAATTTGACTGGGAAAACACCACTATCATAGGACAAGCCAGACAGAGAACAGCCAGAGAATTCCTAGAAGCATGGCATTCATCCCCAAACTCCATCAATAGACACATTGACCTGGACACCATATACAAACCACTACAGCTGAAACTGACACCCGGAAACGGCAAGAACATCCACCAACAGACACATCGACCTGGACCCCAGATACAAATCACTGCAGCTGAAACTGACACCCGGAAGCGGCAAGAACAAACCAATATAAATACCGGAAGAAACATCAAAGCAGCACTTCACACGAGGCTCCCACCGCACTGATGATGTTCCCTAGCCAGGGAACGAAACGTTTGCAGCAAAAACTTCCAGCTCGGCGAGCAGAACCACAACATATATAACTGAATGTATAAATGTGAACTACGGTGAAAAAGCTTAGATATTCTATAAGGCAATGGTTCGGAAGGGATAAATATTGATGACTGCATTAGGCTGCACCACTCTCACAATGTCATACAGTCTTGGGTGGGAGAAGAAAAGAGCCAAATCCAAAATTATTGTGGGTTCAGATGTATCTTCACTGGCTTCTGATAGTCTTAGTAACTTAATCTAACTAGCCAGTGTAATTTGCAACTGATGTTACTTTGCACTAAACTACCTATTGTTACTAAGACAAATATCACTTCTTGCTGAGATTCACTGGTTAACAATAGTAAATCATGAACCCTATGATTCAGTGCAGAATCAATGCTGGACTTCTTTTTTTTTTATTAGTGTCTCACCTCAGGCCTCTTTTCAGGCTGAAGCTACATCATGTTGGACTTGAACCATTAAGTCTGTTTCTCTCTCTACAGATGCTGCCAGACCTGCTGAGTTTCTTCTGAAATTTATTGTCTTATTCTGTTCCATGGCCACTATTATTCTTCCTGGCCTGTCTCCAAGGCTGAATCAATTTGTCTGTAACCATTGTGTTATATTTGAAACTAAGATGAGCCTCTGACTGCATATCCCTGCAATGTCTAACAGCATCCATTTTCACCTCAGTAACATCAAACACCCTTCTTCCCCGCCTTGATTAGTTTGTTACTGATATCCTCACTTATGTCTTTCTTATATGGAGCCGTTCCAATGTGTTCCTGGCTAACCTTCTAGATTGTGCCCTATATAAATTTGAGATCATCCAAAACCCAGGTTTCTACATCCTTACTCACCCATCACCCCTGACATTAGCTAACAAGTAAGCGATACGTCAATTTTATTCTCAACATTTTCTTTCCAAATTTCTCCCCATCTCAATTATCTCTTGTATCCATTAAACCCTCTAAAAGTTGTGCACTCACCTAATTTTAGACTTTTGAGCACCCCAAATTTCACATTGTTGATGGTCAAACATTTAGCTGATGAGAAGCCAAGATCAGAAATTCCCCCTAAACATCTCCAGCTCTTGATCATCCTTTAAGATGCTAATTAAAACATGTTTCACCAAACATTTAAGTTGATTATCTGTCTTATTCCCTCCTTATGTAGGAGAAAGTAAGGACTGCAGATGCTGGAGATCAGAGTCAAAAAGTGTGGCGCTGGAAAAGCACAGCCATTCAGGCAGGAGCAGGAAGGACGATGTTTCAGGCATAGGCCCTTTATCTGAAGCATCCATTCTCCTGCTTCCTAGATACTGCCTGACCTGCTGTGCTTTTCCAGCACTATACTTTTTGACTCCCTCTTTATGTAGCCCAATGTGTAAAGATACAAATTAAATTCGATTTGTCAGTGTAAATCCGTTATGAACCTGAACGGCTTAAAGTAGCATTGAATAGCAAATCAAAACCTTATCTTAATATTTAAAATATACACATTTTCAATATTCTACCCCTTTTTAAAAGAGAATCTTAGCTATCATTGTAAACGGATTTACTGTAGTATGTACAGAGCATTATTTGAAATTGAAGTTTACTCCCACATGCAAGCTCATGAAAGTAAATCTTTAGATGAAAGTCATCTTACAATTATATAATGGCATAGAATGGTAGCTCAGTGGTTAGCACTACTGCCTCACAGCGCCAGGGAGCTGGGTTGCATTCCACCCTTGGGCAATTGTATGGAATTTGCACATTCTCCCCATGTCAGTGTGGGTTTCCAACATGTGCTCCTACAGTCCAAAAATGTGCAGGTTAGGTGGATTGGCCATGCTGAATTGCCCATAATATCGAGGGATGTGCAGGTACGGTTGATTAGCCATGGGAAATGCAAGGTTACAAGGTAAGGGGTGGGATGCCCTTCAGAGGGTCAGTGTGGACTTGATGGGCCGAATGGCCTGCTTCCACATGGTAGGGATTCCATAAAAATGTAGAAAGCGTCTGGCTTACAAGACTCATTGGTTTCACTCACCTTAATGCTCCTTCAAGCAAAACATCTTTAGAATAGTGGACAACTTGTGCTAACTAATATAACAGAGAACATTCTAGTGTTGCCTCTGAAGCCTTCCAAAGCATTTCCATTCCCAATCAGATGACATAGGAACAGCAGTGGACTATTGAGTCTGCAGGCAAGGAGATCTTGGTTGATCTGTGATCGAACTTTTGCCTTATTCTTCACTAAACTTGGATAACAAATGTCCATCAATCTCTGATTTAAAGTTATTTGCCAAGTAAGCAGGTTTAGCAATCATGTTTTCAATAGACAGAGAAAGTGACCTGAGAGAAAATCATTTTAATTGATGTAAAATATCACATTTCTTTAAAAAAAAACTGCTGGATTCTGTTCCTTAGTTAGATTACAAGCAGCACAACAACAATTAGCCTGCAAACGACTTCAGGAAGAGACAACAATTTGATGTGGCTATAAAGAGCCAAAAATTCACATACAACTGCATTTTAGCAGCAGAATATTGAGCTCTCTGCTTCTATCCCTATAAATTGGTGTCCCTCTACTGTCCTATGAGGAAAGCTAATTACTTTTCAAGGGATTTAGTTGACATGGTGCTTGCTATTTGCCGTAATGCATTGGAGATTAGTTGAAAAAATTCCACCTCTTAAATCAGGAAAGAATTGCCGTACCAGCTTATAAATAACACAATAATCCCTTGAGTCAGTTATAGTGTTGAACTCGCTGCTCAGGATTTTGTTACTTGCCAGTGTGCTGCATATTAACCAGAATGAACAGATGCAATGGCAATTATGGAAAGTTCCAGAATTTTTTGCCGATGCTTCAGCAACCACAACCCACCACCTAGTGCTGGCCGGACACTGTCACTACATTTGATGCTGTGCTCAATGGCCTGCCTTTGATCTTTAATCTCTCATGTTGTGAAAAGCTTTACTCCAAACAAGAATGAAATTTACAATGAAAATGTATTTTGATATGATTTATAGACGTGCCATAATTGACCACTTTAAATACTTTAAATTTTTAACATTTATTGAAAGCATTTCACATTTCAGGTCAGTGTTGGCAGACATTTCCTGAACCAATGTTAACTCTTACAAACAAATTTCTCAGAGCAGTTTTCAGACTGAAGCACAAATCTGCATATAATGATTATTCTGGATCAGTGGTGCTGGAAGAGCACAGCAGTTCAGACAGCATCCAAGGAACAGCGAAATCGACTTTTCGGGCAAAAGCCCTTCATCAGGAATAAAGGCAGTGAGCCTGAAGTGTGGAGAGATAAGCTACAGGAGGGTGGGGGTGGGGACAAAGTAGCATAGAGTACAATGGGTGAATGGGGTAGGGGATGAAGGTGATAGGTCAGGGAGGAGAGGGTGGAGTGGATAGGTGGAAAAGGAGATAGGCAGGTAGGACAAGTCCGGACAAATCATGGGGACAGTGCTGAGCTGGAAGTTTGAAACTAGGGTGAGGTGGGGGAAGAGGAAATGAGGAAACTGTTGAAGTCCACATTGATGCCCTGGGGTTGAAGTATTCCGAGGCAGAAGATGAGGTGTTCTTCCTCCAGACGTCTGGTGGTGAGGGAGCAGCGGTGAAGGAGGCCCAGGACCTCCATCTCCTCGGCAGAGTGGAAGGAGGAGTTGAAATGTTGGGCCACAGGGCGGTGTGGTTGATTGCTGCGGGTGTCCTGGATATGTTCCCTAAAGCGCTCTGCTGGGAGGTGTCCAGTCTCCCCAATGTAGAGGAGACCACATCAGGAGCAACAGATACAATAAATGATATTAGTGGATGTGCAGGTAAAAACTTGATGGATGTGGAAGGGTCCTTTAGTGCCTTGGATAGAGGTGAGGGAGGAGGTGTGGGCACAGGTTTTACAGTTCCTGCGGTGGCAGGGGAAAATGCCAGGATGGGAGGGTGGGTTGTAGGGGGGCGTGGACCTGACCAGCTAGTCACGGAGGGAATACCTGGATTAACATGCTGTATTGGTAACATTTTTTTCATAATTTGATTTTTAACTGATTACCTTTTTGCTTTCAGTACATACTGTTAATCATATCATATTTCAATTCAGTCAAATACACGAGCACAAAGCCAGATGACATTAATTTTTCATGACTTAACAGCTTTTGGGAGAGATGGTTCGAAGTGATTCACCTACAATAGTGATCCTACATCAATGCCCAATCAAAAATGAACTGAAAGCTTTTTACCTTTGTGCACTGTCTTTAACCTTGCCTGTCTGAACATAAACAAGGATAAATGACCTGAAACCAGTGTTTGATGTTTACTGGTTATGGCCAAGTACACTCTCAGGAATTGAAGTCAATGCCATGACCGATTTGGACAGATTGGGAGCTGGAACCCTCTTGAGAAGGAAATCAAGAGGAATGATTATTAATGAAGCCAGCTCTGTGTTGAGACCAGTTACTGCCAAGAACACTCCCACACAGAGATGAATAAAGAATGAAAACAGAAACAGCATTAACATGTTGGTGAGAACCAAATACCTAATTATACATGGATTTGCAGCAAGGACAGGACACCATTGCTAATGGACGCTGACATCTCCAGCACCTTGCAACCCGCTGTGTGAAGAATCTACCCCTAACATCTGTCCTATACCTACCACCCCTTAATTTAAAGCTATGTCCCCTAGTAACACCTGACTCCATTAGCGGTAAAAGGTTCTTAGTATCTACCCTATCTAAACCCCTAATCATCTTATACACTTCTATCAGATCTCCCCTAAACCTTCTCTTCTCCAATGAGAACAGCCCCAAGTGCCTCAGCCTTTCCTCATACGATCTTCCTACCATTCCAGGCAACATCCTGGTAAACCTCCTCTGCACTCGTTCTAAAGCTTCCACATCCTTCCTATAGTATGGCGACCAAAACTGCACACAATACTCCAGATGAGGCCTCACCAGAGTCTTATACAACTGCAACATGACCTCAGGACTCCGGAACTCAATTCCTCTGCCAATAAAGCCCAGTACACCATATGCCTTCCTCACAGCACTATTTACCTGGGTGGCAACTTTCAGAGATCTGTGTACATAGACACCAAGATCCCTCTGCTCATCCACACTACCAAGTAGCATACCATTAGCCCAGTAATCCATCTTCTTGTTATTCCTACCAAAGTGAACGACTTCGCACTTAGCTACATTGAATTCCATTTGCCACATTTCCGCCCAGCTCTGCAACTTGTCTATATCCCGCTGTAACCTACCACTTCCTTCCTCACTATCCACAACTCCACCGACTTTCGTGTCATCCGCAAACTTGCTTACCCAGCTTTCAAGTCCTTCCTCTAGATCATTTATAAAGATAACAAAAAGCAATGGTCCCAAAACAGATCCTTGTGGTACACCGCTAGTAACTGCGCTCCAAGATGAACATAATCCATCAACTACTACCCTCTGTCTCCTTCCAGCCAGCCAATTCCTAATCCAAACCTCTAATGTATCCTCAATGCCATACCTCTGAAGTTTTAGCATTAGCCTACCATGGGGAACCTTATCGAACGCCTTACTAAAATCCATATACACAACATCTACTGCTTTACCCTCATCCACTTCCTTAGTCACCTTCTCAAAGAACTCAATAAGGTTTGTGAGGCACGACCTGCCCTTCACAAAACCATGCTGGCTATCCCTGATCACGTTATTCCTACCCAGATGTTCATAAATCTTATCCCTTACCATTCTCTCTAAGACTTTGCCCACCACTGAAGTCAGACTCACTGGCCTATAGTTACTAGGGCTATCCCTACTCCCTTTCTTGAACAATGGGACCACATTCGCTATCCTCCAGTCCTCTGGTACTATTCCCGTTGACAATGACGACATAAAAATCCAGGCCAATGGCTCTGCTATCTCCTCCCTAGCTTCCCATAGGATCCTGGGGTAAATGCCATCAGGCCCAGGAGACTTATCTATATTCATCCTTTCCAATATTCCCAAAACCTCTTCCCTGCATATTTCCAGGGCATCCATTCTAATTATTTGTGATTCCATATTCACATCAGCAACAGTGTCCTGTTCCTGAGTGAATACTGATGAAAAGTACTGATTTAATGTCTCTCCAATCTCCTCCGCCTCCACACACAACTTCCCACTACTATCCTTGACTGGACCGATACCTACCCTAGTCATCCTTTTATTCTTGACATACCTATAGAAAGCCTTTGGGTTTTCCCTAATCCTACCAGCTAAAAACTCTCCTTCTTTATGTTCATTTAAGCGGGCATTGGATAGGCATTTGGAAGTTATTGGGCTAGTATAGGTTAGGTAGGACTCGGTCGGCGCAACATCGAGGGCCGAAGGGCCTGTACTGTGCTGTATCCTTCTATGTTCTATGTATGTTCTATGTTCTTTCAATGTTCCTTGCTGTAAGGGTAAATTTCCTTTAGGAGTTATGCATTGTATTTTTCAACTTCCTAAGTGTACACAGGTAGATGCACACAGTTGTCCTGAGGTCTTGAGTGCTAACCACAATTATGTAATAAACTGGATTTTGAATGAATCGGAGTATTATTGTTTGCATTATTATTCTGCAAAATACAAGTACCAGTTTTAGAGGGAAATAAAGCCATTTCTATACAATACAATGTGTTCAGTTGCTAAGCAGTGTCTTCATTAGAAATTTTGATAAAGTACTAGTACCAGGTCATTTCATGGTGTTAAGTACATTTTCCCAAATGTTAAGTACTACCACTGGATCCATTCGTTTCATTTTATCTTTCAAAATGCAAGTAAAACTTCTAGCATAGACGAATCAGCATGCATCAAGCTCTGTCTTGCTAGAAATATGAGATTTGCAGAAAGCATATTTTTAATTAATTTAACTCTTCCCTCAGTATGAGGAATTAGAAAATATCACCATCAAGTTTTCTTTTCACTAGTTAACGAGGAGCTAAACTGTGGCTGCTTACTTGGGAGAAAAGGTTTTTACATTTTGATTCATTCTCCATAAGTTCACCAATATTTGTCAAATAGAGGAATTTGGAAGTAACAGGCCATTTTTCACACAGAAAGCTCGCCATTTTTGCAGTTGTAGGCCTTTTACAATGTGAATCAGATTTCACAGCACTGAAGTAGAAGGAAGAAATGTGTGCAGAGAGCTCTGTTAAGTTACAAGTTTTATACTCTGGCTTCCAGATGACAAGTGTACCATGCATTGCAAGCCTTTCAGAAGAAACTAAATGCTCATTACAGACACACCCAAAAGAAGTGACATTTTCCTCTCATAACAACATTTAATCTTGTCTGAAGAGTTCGGCACAGACCATCTTTTTAGATCAATCCCAGCACTTCCAGAGGGTATAGTGAGCTCACAACTTAAAAGAAACAACTGCAATCATTCAAGGATGAGTAATATTTGACAACTCTACATCCACTTCATTACAAAATCCTTGCACTCCTAGTGGATCATAGAATGGTTCCAGGACTTAAGGAGGCCATTTGGTCGATCAAGTGTATGTCTGCTGATGGTCAGAGCAATTTCACAAATTCTACCTCCTCATTCTTACTCCAGAGCCCTGCAATTTGTTTTCCTTCACATGGGTATCCAATTCTTTCTTTTAAGCCGGGATTAAATTTCTCTCCACTCCACTTTAAGATGGTGCATTCCAGCTTGTAACAGATTGCTACATAAAAGAAGGCACTCCACATGCTGTCTTTGGTTCCATGTCTTTACACTGCTGTAGATTTGCACCAAATATGGACAGCAAAAGACCCTGTTTTAAATTCTTTGTATGAACCTTAATTTCAGTTCTTCCAACTCAAGGAAAACCAAGCATTACATTAGTCTACATGAAAACGACTATGATAGAAGTAGGGTTTAGATTAGAA
The DNA here is from genome assembly GCF_020745735.1 of Hemiscyllium ocellatum. Lineage (NCBI taxonomy): Eukaryota > Metazoa > Chordata > Chondrichthyes > Orectolobiformes > Hemiscylliidae > Hemiscyllium > Hemiscyllium ocellatum. The sequence goes on along the minus strand of NC_083429.1, from coordinate 28,669,792 downwards.
TGGTGCTGGAAAAGCACAGCAGGTCACGCAGCATCCGAGGAGCAGGAAAATCAATACTTCAGGCAAAAGCTCCCTGTGGCCTAATAGTTAAGGCCTTGGTCTCCTAAACCAGGGATTGTAGGTTCAAGTCCCATCTGGGATATCTGACTCTTCATGGCTTGTCCTTTGCCAGCTATGATAGAAGCCGCACCAGTCTATGCTGGGTTTATTTGCTATCAGAAAGTTGAGAAAGCAATCTCATGTTGATCACAGGGTATTCATATACCACTGTTATATCTTTTGAGCAAAGTAAGAAGACAGCAATATTCATTATATTGTTTGGACCTATCAAGTTCTGAGTTTAGGTAGCTCAAATGGTTGTTGCCTTCACGTATTCAGTCATCTATTTTCCCGCAGCATGTAATGAATATCAACACATATTGTTAATACACAAGGAGTAAATTGTCCAAGTATTTAAGAGGAAATTCTGCAAGAGGCATGAAAGCATAAGCAAGTAAGAAAATAAATACATTCAAGAAATGCACCTCAAAACCATGAATAAGATTGACACTGGAAAAGAGCACCATTACCACATGACTGCAGCATTTCCACATGCCAAGGGCACAGGAAGGTTTAAAATTTATCTAAGTCTGAAACTGAGCCAAGACTGACAGCAGGCCAAAAAAACAGACAAGTAATGATACACAACATTCAGGAGCGAAAATGAGCAAACCGATGGTATGATTGAAACAGATGAGAACGTGCATTCATGAAGATTACTGCAATGAAAGCAAACTGAGCTTGAAAAGGGCTGCTGGTCTGGATTGTAATTGATGGGGGCACACATGACTTGAAGCAAGCAATGCAGATGGGTGGCAGTGGTGTCAATGTGAAGTCTCCTGGATCTCACTCAGGCACTGCCATTTTACGTTACACATTGAAGCAAAGAAAGATAAACGAAGATTTAAAAAGATACATCATGTATCATAAGATGACAATAAAATAGAAGCAGATACTCCAGGAAAACATAGCTAATTTTAAATATAAGTAACTCAGTAAAGAAGTTAATTGCCATTTCTAGTTTTAGACTTATGTTAAATGTAATCTGCAATTTTTTTTGATAACCAAGCACTAAAGACTTAGGGAGCAATTTGACCATCTAGTTTGCTTTAATCCAATTTGCAAGAAGTGGTCACCACTGGCTTAGTGGAAAAGCAAATTCGCATTCAAGCAATATTTAACAAATGTGTTCAGCTATGATTTGGAATTCTCTGCATCCATCATCAACAATGAGTCCACAGTTGTTTCACACTCAATGCTGCAGTCCTTCAATGGAATAGTGTCATAACTAAGATAGTTCTAGTCACTGAGAGATTCTCTGGCATTGAAGAAGAATAGAGCAACTGTTTGAACATGTGCAGCTTCTCAGGAGAATGAGACATTGATGTTCTGTGTGCGTCAACTCACACATAGAGAGTCAAAGTCCAATATTTTATTTGTTTCCTTGCTATGATACTGTACAGTATTGAACTGCATTTGTGACTGTATACATGAGATAATTTTTATGAATAAAGTATATTTTTGAAATAAAAAAAGAGATTCTTGTGCTGAGGGATGCACCAAAGCTTGGGGCAGCTGCTGCCAAGGGACAGTGGGGAAAGACCATCACTGAGGCCTTTCTGAAGTTCAATGGGGGTCTGCTTAGTTACCAGAACTTTCTGGTGTCTCAAATACAAGTAAATAGAGTCTTGTATATGTACAAAATGTTTTTCATTTGTTTGATTAGATTAGATTACTTACAGTGTGGAAACAGGCCCTTCGGCCCAACAAGTCCACACCAACCTGCCGAAGTGCAACCCACCCATACCCCTTACCTAACACTACGGGCAATTTAGCATGGCCAATTCACCTGACCCACACATCTTTGGACTGTGGGAGGAAACCGGAGCACCCAGAGAAAACCCACATGGACACGGGGAGAATGTGCAAACTCCACACAGTCAGTCGCCTGAGGTGGGAATTGAACCCAGGTCTCTGGCGCTGTGAGGCAGCAGTGCTAACCACTGTGCCACCGTGAAATTTTTAGAAAAAAGTGCATCAACTAATACAGAGGCCAATTTGGCCAAATGATAAAGTTTTACAACAGTACGCAACATCCACATACTCAGATATTGCTCTGATATAACTTGCTATTCTGATAAGATTCAAGTCTCTGGAGTTTTGAGTTTAGGTCCTTTCCTTTAAAGAGGAGAAGTAGGGAAACTAGAGGTTATCACTTCCTGTTTTCTTTACAATTGCAAGAAATAGCATCCAACAATATTCTGCAGTGTATCCTTTCTTATATAAGAAATGCACATTAAATGACATGCAGTACAGTGGTCACCTTTTGGAGGATTGTTTGTTTGATATTTCACTCGAAGTAAACTTCAAATTTTTACTAATGTTGATGGCTACTATTTCCATATTGAAAGCTGATATTAACCATCTGGTGTCCCAGTTATGTCAGTACTAACAACCCCTTGTTCTGCTGAATCACAAAAGTATCACCGTAGAAGAATTAATAGCATCTTTTAAAAATGCAAATTGCTAGATGTGGTGGATTCTAATACTCCCACACAACTATTTTCTTAAGTGCTGTGAGGAGAATGTCTGCCCACAACATGACGATGCCTGTGGGGCATTTCTTGAGGAATGATTTTATTACCTGCTGAGCTGTAGGATTATTAAACTTAATGGAGTGTGTCTGTGTGTACTACAAAAGCTTGAATCTAGCAGCTGTGATGACCATATCAGTTTAATAGTGATTGTGCCCAGGACTTAGCTTGGGATTTTGAGTCAAGCATGAGCAATGGCATATTTTGATATTTTGTCGTTTATTTAGCTGGTTGCTTTCCCATTTAAATTGGTAATCATTATGTGGTTTCAAACCAATTCCAATCTGTCACCTGGTCAATGTCTTGGCTGTGTTACTGATGTTCGCTTTCCAAAATCTATCATCGCTGGCCTGGTACATTTTTATGGCATTTGTTTTGTGGTGCTGCAGATGTAATAGAACTTACATGATTCTCACTTTTCTCCATGTGCATTCACCCACCATTACCACCCATCCTCCCTCCAAGATCACCCTCTTGTTACATATTTGGAGGTGGTCTAATCTTCAAAAACTAACATCAATTTTTTTTTAGAACATTGCAGCACACCTCAATGATGCAAACTCAAATTTGAGGTATCTCTTTTGACATGCTGTTTAATTTAAAGTCAAACATGTGGCAGCTCAGTAATTTCAAAATCTGATAATAAAGTTAAATAAAAAGCATTATGCTACAGCTGGATGTAGATCTTCTAAACTAATTTATTAATGATGCTTTAGTTTGTGTGAAGACTAGAAACAAAAAAACAGAAATTGCTGGGAAAACTCAACAGGTCTGGCAGCAACAATGGAGAGAAATCAAAGTTAACATTTTGGGTTCAATGACCATTCCCCAGTTCTGAGGAAAGATCACAGGACCTGGAACGTTAACTCTGATTTCTCTCCACGGTTGCTGCCAGACCTGTTGAGCTTTCCCAGCAATTTCTGTTTTTGTTTCTGATTTACAGCATCCGCAACAATTTTGGGTTTTGTGTGAAGAATATTTTTTCTGTCACTTTCAGACCCAAGAAATCTGTTCTAAAGTGAAAGTGTTTTTTATGGGCTTTTCAATATCTATGCATTTAGAAAAGCACCAAACAAACTCAAGACCATTTGTGGCCTTCAGCTGTGAAACAGGCTGAGAATACAAATGTAAGTCAGTTCCCTTTTGACAGACTGACAGTCTGCCTGCCATCTCTTAGTCAAATATGTGTACCACAAAGTAGATAGCACACTTGGACAACACCAAATGTTTTGTGTCACTGTTTCTGCATCTCCCACTTTGCTTCTGTTCCATGCTGTTTATCTCCTTTAAAATCTTTGCTTCACTTTTCTAACTGTTCCCATCGCATTGTCGTTGTTGCTTTCTTTATCTCCTGATTAGTGGATGGAATTCCAATACTCACTTGGGGTGAAGGTTTGTGAGGAATATGTGGACCACAGGACATTCTTTCCCATATCGACTTGCTCATGCTTCCTCGTGTTTGCATCTCTCACTTCCTACCTTTTCACAACACATTCCCTTTTCAAATTTCCTGTCTCTCTCAGTTGCCTGACCTTTTGCCTTTTGAACTAATCTTTCACCCCACTATTCACTCATCTGCCACTACTTGATGCTTATTTCTCACTCCGTAATCCTATTTCTACTTGCTCTGTGCTGAAAAAAGAAGTCAAATTAGAATGAAAAGGATCTCACTCCGTCTGGATCACTTTGAATCATATAGAATCCCCACAGTATGCAAACTGGTCATGTGGCCAAACAGCTCGACACCAACCCTCCGAAGAGCATCCCACCAAGATCCAGCCCTACTCTGTCCCGGTAATCTTGCACTTCCAATGGCTAATGCACCTAAGCTGCATGTCGCTGAATGCTATGAGCAATTTAGCCAATCCACCTAAACTATACATTTTTGGACTGTGGGAGGAAACCAGAGCACCCAGTGGAAACCTACACACACATGGGGAGAATGTGCAAACTCCATTCAGACAGTTGCCCGAGGCTGGAATCAAACCCAGGTCCTTGGCTCTGTGAGGGAGCAGTGCACTTGCCCAATATCAGCCTCACACTCCGATCAGTAATTGTATAGATCTTGACAGCGAGGTCACAGTCATTTTAATCAAGCCTGCCATTTTGGATTGAAACCAGTTGACTTGCACATTTGATGAATGATGTTTCTCCCTACTCTTTGCTGAATGACTGACATGTCAGTTGATCACCTGACAGTCAAAATGAAACCCTCAGAAATTGGAACCACTCTTACAGCTGTTGACAATTAGCCATGACATTTTCTGTCAACAACAGAGCTGAAGAAAAGCTGAGGAACCATAAGAAATGATAACATCTTTGTTTTAAAAATAACATTTTCATGTTAATTGTTTGTGGGTGTTGATCGAGTGCAACTTCATAGTTCCTTGAAAGTAGAGTCGCAGATAGACAGGGTAGTGAAGAAGGCATTTGGTATGCTTTCCTTTATTGGTCAGAGTATTGAGTATAGGAGTTGGGAGATCATGTTGCAGCTGTACAGGACATTGGTTAGGCCACTTTTGAAATATTGCATGCAATTCTGGTCTCCTTCCCACCAGAAGGATTCAGAAAAGAGTTACAAGGATTTTGCAGGGTTGGAGGATTTGAGCTATAGGGAAAGGTTGAATAAGCTCGGGCAGTTTTCCCAGGAGAGTAGGAAGCTGAGGGATGACCTTATCGAGGTTTATAAAATCATGAGAGGCATGGATAGAATAAATAGACAAGGTCAATTCCCTGGGTTGGGGGAGTCCAGAACTGGAGGGAATAGGTTTATGGTAACAGGGGAAAGATATAAAAGGCACCTTAGAGCAACTTTTTCACACAGAGAGTGGTGCGTGTATGGAATGAGCTGCCAGAGGAAGTAGTGGAGGCTGGTACAATTATAGCATTTAAGAGGCATTTGGATGGGTATATGAATAGGAAGGGTTTAGAGGGATATCCCAAAGTGCTGGCAAATGGGACTAGATTAGGTTAGGACATCTGGTTGGCATGGACGAGTCGGACAAAAGGGTCTGTATCTGAGCTGTATATCTCTATGATTCTATGCACCTCAGTGACGCATTTAAAATTCATCCTGATGGTCAAAAATGATCTGAAGAAAAGTTACTGCTCAGAAAGTAATGTCAGCAGAAGATGACTATACAAGTTGTTCAGCTGACTGAATTATGTTAATGCATCCAGGACATTTATGTACAGGGCACATGTAGACATGACATGAATCTGAATTGAGCATCCAGAGCTGCAGTTCTGGACAAAGATATCAAATCCGAGCTAAGGCTTTTTTAGAAGTTGAAATCTTTACTATGTGTCTTTTCAGTATAAAGCAGAAGCTGCAGAATGTCACACTTGTGACACCTAGATCTATTAAAGGAGCAAACATCATGTCACACATAGGACGATTAGGTGACTTGTCAATCAAATGCTTACCTCAATTTTCAAACTTATGAGCTAGTTAAACAGTAAAATCTTCACTAATTTGAAAGGAACATCTACCTATGATGTTCAAATACAGCTTTAATACTGGCATCAACTTGACAAATGGATGATTGTCATGGTGGGTTCTGTTCATGAAAAGACTGGACAAATATAAAGCAGTTAGAATATTCTCAATCAAAGTGATGGAAGCAATCATTCAGCAATGCTGTCAAATTGCATTTACTAATAAACTAACCATCAACTCTCATTCTGGATTTTTCATTGACAGTTTGGATCAAATATTGATAATAAATGGAACATTTGGCAGTTGATGTGAGAGTGGTTGCTCTCGACATCAAGGCAGCATTTTCCTAAGTGTAGTTTGGAGATGCCGGTGTTGGACTGGAGTGTACAAAGTTGAAAATCACACAACACCAGATTATAGTCCAACAGGATTAATTGGAAGCACTAGCTTTCGGAGCATTGCTCCTTCATCAGGTGGTTGTGGAGTATACGATTGTAAGACACAAAATTTATAGCAAAAGTTTACAGTGTGATGTAACTGAAACTATACATTGAAAAACACCTTGATTGTTTGCCATCTATTAGAATGACCGTGTTAGTTTCACTTCTTTCATAGGTAAATCATAATTTTTTTTTAAAAGTTACTTTCTCAGGTGAACTTGAACAATTGGTGTCAGCCCAGATAATGTATTGGGTATTAGCACCTCTGTGTGCTGCTGTCTGTGCCATAATGTTTAGACTGATTCTAATCTTAAAAAAATGAATTAATAGAATTTTACGTGGATTCATGCAGTTTTTGAGCAAAGTACAATGTAACTCGGCATGTAAAAACTCACTCCAAAAACGTGTGTGTGTGAGAGTAAAGGGGTTGAAGTCTGTGAGAAGGTGCATCTGTGAGTGTGGGAATGTGTGTATCTGTAGGGTGTGTGTGTGTGTCTGTGGGAGTGTCTGTGTGTGTGTGAACGGGGGTGCCTGTGTGTGTATATGTGTACGAGTGTGTGTGTGTGTGTGTGTGTGTGTGTGTGTGTGTGTGTGTGTGTGTGTGTGTGTGTCCCATTTGAGGCCATTCCTATGGGTACTGAACTTAGCTTTCAGCCTCTGTTCGGCCACTTTTCACTGCTGCCCACCCCGAGGTCCGCCTTGGAGGATGGTCACCCGAAGGTCTGAGGTCGAATGTCCTGGACCGCTGAAGTATTCTCCAACTGGGAGGGAACACTCCTGTCTGTTGATTGTTGTGAGGTGCCCATTCATCCATTGCCATAGCCTCTGCTCGGTTTCCCCAATGTACCATTCCTTAAGGCATCCTTTCCTGTAGCATATGAGATAGACAACATTGGCTGAGTTGCATGAGTACCTGCCACGTACATGGTGGGTGGTGTCCCTACGTGTAATGGTGGTATCCATGTCCACACTCTAACATGTCTTGCGGCATCTACCAAGACAGGGTTGTATGGAGTTATCCTGAAAGCTGGGCAGTTTGCTACAAACAATGATCTGTTTGAGGTTTGGTGGCTGTTTAAAGGCAAGAACTGGAGGTGTGGGGAAGGTCTTGGGTGAGGTGCTCATCCTCATTGATAATGTGTTGCAGGCTACAAAGAACATGGCATAGTTTTTCGACTCCTAGGAAGTACTGGACAATGAAGGGTACGCTGCTGGTTGTAGCACGTGTGTGTCTCCTGGGGAGGTCATTGCGATTCCTTGCTGTGGCACGCATCGGAACTGGTAGTCGATGACTTAAGCATCATATCCCGTTCTTATGAGCGCATCCCTGAATACTTCCAGGTGCCCATCACGTTCCTCCTCACCTGAACAGATCAGGTGTAAGTGTAGGGCTTGTCCGAAGGGAATGGCTGTTGTAATATGTTTTGGGTGGAAGCTGGAGTAGTTTTGCATCGTGAGGTTGTCTGTGGGTTTGCGGTAGAGTGTGGTACTGAGGTGTCCATCCTTGATGGAGATGCATGTGTCCAAGAATGGGACAGATAGTAGACAGTAGTCCATGGTGAGTTTGATGGTGGGGTGAAACTTGTTGATATTACTGTGTAGTTTAATCAGTGACTCCTCGCCATGGGTCCAGAGGAAGAAAATGTCGTCAATGTATCTGGTGTATAGTATTGGTTGGAGGTTCTGCATAGAGAAGCAGTCTTGTTCAAACCTATGGCAGTTCTAATAATTGGGGGTAATTTACTTCACTCCCAAAATCAGTACAGGATATGTCGAAGACAATTTCTTTTGCCAAGTCATCCACATCCACTTCATTATTGACCCTGCCTTTAGTTATGGTCAAAACAGGGATATTTGCTGATGTTTACAGCTTAGTTTCATTCACAACTCTTCAGACACATAATTCCTCAGCCTATGTCCAAACACGGAAGATGTGAACATTTTTTAGAGTATAACATTCATGTCAATTAAGCATCAGTAATAACCATTTTGAACAAGACAGCGTATAAATAGCTTCCCTTTACATTCAATTGAATGCTGAATTCCCCTACTATCATTATCCTTGGCATTGCCATTGATCAGAAATTTAACTGGAATTTTTCAGCTGTTAAATTGCGTCTTAACTCCCCAAGGCTTGTCTACTATCTACAATACACAAGTTAGGAATGAAAGGGAATACTACCACTTGCTTGGATGAATGAAACTCCAATAACAGCCAAAAATGTAAGTACTACTCCGGAGAAAGTAGCTTGGTAAGTATCACAGCCTCTACCGTAGGACCCAGTAGCTACAGTGCATGCCATCTCTCAGAAGAACAGGAGCCACTTGCCAAGAGTCCTTTGATAGTGCCTTTTAAGCCCATAACCTCTGCCTCCTAGAAGTGTAAGAGCAGCAGACATGTGAGAACACTACTATGTTGAACTGCCTCTGCAAGTCATGCACTTTCCTGACTAAGAACGATATGGCCATCCCTGCATGTTCGCTGGCTCAAAGTTCCAAAATTCACCAAGCAGCACCGTGAAAGTATTTCCACCAGACTGTTCAAGAATCCCTCTTCACCACTACATTTTCATTGGCTTATTGAGTTAGGCAATAGATACCTATAATCACATGAACATGTGAAACAAAAGATGGATTAATAGCTTCACGGCAATTGACTGAAAGAATTAAGAGTTGCAAAACAATGATGCAACAATTCACCACTGATAATTACAGATCCACATTTAGATGCAGAAATTTATATCATTAAACAGAAACATGGGATAAATGTTATATTACAAATGTTAAAATATGATATTGCATTTGTAGGAAAGTCATCAACTTAAAATTAATATGGCAGAAATACTTTATTGATATTAATTATCCTATCCAACAAATCTATTCCTTTTGATTTGAAGTGCAACCCTCAATTAATTTCTGATCAGTGCAATTGAATAAAATCTTGCCATTATTTACAAATGGAAGGATTTCTGACAAATCAGGCCAGCTTTACTGTTCCATGCTCAGTTTCAAATTTTAGAAGGTATAATTTAGTAACCAGTTGGACCAAATTTTATTTTCAGAGGTCAACTCAAGCCATTTGCTGTGTTAAATTTTCCTTCGACTTTCACTGGGCTTTACGACTGTAAATATCAGTCACTTTTACAACTTTACAGACCAACTGTGACCAACAGAGCAACTGTCTGAGCCAGGAAGTGTCAGAATATTCAATAAAATACAACGTCAGAGAATAGAAATTAATAAAAAGAGGGGAGGAGAAAAGAAATGGTTAAGAGGCAAAGAGAAAAGGGTTTAGATTGGAGTGGTGCTGGAAAGGTACAGCAGGTCAGGCAACATCCGAGGAGTAGAACATAGAACATAGAACATAGAACAATACAGCACAGAACAGGCCCTTCGGCCCATGATGTTGTGCCGAACATCTATCCTAGATTAAGCACCCATCCATGTACCTATCCAATTGCCGCTTAAAGGTCGCCAATGATTCTGACTCTACCACTCCCACGGACAGCACATTCCATGCCCCCACCACTCTCTGGGTAAAGAACCCACCCCTGACATCTCCCCTATACTTTCCACCCTTCACCTTAAATTTATGTCCCCTTGTAACATTCTGTTGTACCCGGGAAAAAGTTTCTGACTGTCTACTCTATCTATTCCTCTGATCATCTTATAAACCTCTATCAAGTCACCCCTCATTCTTCACCGTTCCAACGAGAAAAGGCCGAGAACTCTCAACCTATCCTCGTACGACCTATTCTCCATTCCAGGCAACATCCTGGTAAATCTTCTCTGCACCCTCTCCAAAGCTTCCACAACTTTCCTAAAGTGAGGTGACCAGAACTGCACACAGTACTCCAAATGTGGCCTAACCAAAGTCCTGTACAGCTGCAACATCACTTCACGACTCTTGAATTCAATCCCTCTGCTAATGAACGCTAATACACCATAGGCCTTCTTACAAGCTCTATCCACCTGAGTGGCAACTTTCAAAGATCTATGTACATAGACCCCAAGATCCCTCTGTTCCTCCACCTAAGAACCCTACCGTTAACCCTGTATTCCGCATTCTTATTTGTTCTTCCAAAATGGACAACCTCACACTTGGCAGGGTTGAACTCCATCTGCCACTCCTCAGCCCAGCTCTGCATCATATCCAAGTCCCTTTGCAGCTGACAACAGCCCTCCTCACTGTCCACAACTCCACCAATCTTCGTATCATCTGCAAATTTACTGACTCACCCTTCGACTCCCTCATCCAAGTCATTAATAAAAATTACAAACAGCAGAGGACCCAGAACTGATCCCTGCGGAACTCCACTTGTAACTGGGCTCCAGGCTGAATATTTACCATCTACCACCACTCTCTGACTTCGACCGGTTAGCCAGTTTTCTATCCAATTGACCAAATTTCCCTCTATCCCATGCCCCCTGACTTTCCGCATAAGCCTACTATGGGGAACCTTATCAAATGCCTTACTAAAATCCATGTACACTACATCCACTGCTCTACCCTCATCCACATGCTTGGTCACCTCCTCAAAGAATTCAATAAGACTTGTAAGGCAAGACCTACCCTTCACAAATCCGTGCTGGCTGTCCCTAATCAAGCAGTGTCTTTCCAGATACTCATAAATCCTATCCCTCAGTACCCTTTCCATTACTTTGCCTACCACAGAAGTAAGACTAACTGGCCTGTAATTCCCGGGCTTATCCCTATTCCCTTTTTTGAACAGGGGCACAACATTCGCTACTCTCCAGTCCCCTGGTACCACCCCCGTTGACAGTGAAGATGAAAAGATCATTGCCAACGGTACTGCAATTTCCTCTCTTGCTTCCCACATAATCCTAGGATATATCCCGTCAGGCCCGGGGGACTTGTCTATCCTCAAGTTGCTCAAAATGTTCAACACATCTTCCTTCCTAACAAGTATCTCCTCTAGCTTACCAGTCCGTTTCACACTCTCCTCTTCAACAATACGGTCCCTCTCGTTCGTAAATACTGAAGAAAAGTACTCATTCAAGACCTCTCCTATCTCTTCCGACTCAATACACAATCTCCCACTACTGTCCTTGATCGGACCTACCCTCGTTCTCGTCATTCTCATGTTTCTCACATACGCATAAAATGCCTTGGGGTTATCCTTGATCCTATCCGCCAAGGATTTTTCATGCCCTCTCTTAGCTCTCCTAATTCCTTTCTTCAGGTCCCTTCTGGCTATCCTGGATCCCTCCACTGCCCTGTCCGAACCCTGTTTCCTCAACCTTATGTAAGCCTCCTTCTTCCTCTTTACTAGACATTCAACCTCCCTCGTCAACCAAGGCTCCCTCACATGACCATTTCTTTCCTGCCTGATAGGTACATACATATCAAGGACACGTCGTATCTGCTCCTTGAAAAAGTTCCACATTTCCACCACATCCTTCCCTGACAGCCTATGCTCCCAACTTATGCTCCTCAAATCCTGTCTTACATCATCGTAATTTCCCTTCCCCCAATTGTAAAATCTACCCTGTTGTGCGCACCTATCTCTCTCCATAACCAAGGTGAAAGTCACAGAATTGTGGTCACCATCACCAAAATGTTCACCCACTAACAAGCCCATCACTTGTCCCGGTTCATTACCGAGTACCAAATCCAATATGGCCTCCCCTCTGGTTGGACAATCTGCATACTGAGTTAGAAAAGCTTCCTGGACACACTGCACAAACACCGCCCCATCCAATCTACTTGATCTAAAGAGCTTCCAATCAATATTTGGGAAGTTGAAGTCGCCCATGACTACGACCCTGTGGCTTCTGCACCTTTTCAAAATCTGTTTCCCAATCTGTTTCTCCACGTCTCTGCTGCTATTGGGGGGCCTATAGTAAACACCCAACAAGGTGACTGCACCTTTCCTATTTCTGACTTCAGCCCATACTACCTCCAAAGGCAGATCCCCCTCAAACTTCCTTTCTGCAGCCGTTATACCATTTCTAATTAGCAATGCCACCCCCCCTCCTTTTTTACCACCCTCCCTAATCTTACTGAAACATCTGTAACCAGGAACCTCCAACAACCATTCCTGTCCCTCATCTATCCACGTTTCCGTGATGGCCACAACATCGTAGTCCCAGGTACCGATCCACGCCTTAAGTTCACCCACCTTATTTCTGATACTCCTTGCGTTGAAGTATACGCACTTGAGCCCATCTCTGTGTCCGCAAGTATTCCCTGTCAGTGCTACCTTCTCCACAGCCTCCCTACATTCTTGGACATCCTGACAAACAGCTAACCTACTTGCTGGACTACAAGTCCGGATCCCATTCCCCTGCCAAATTAGTTTAAACCCCCCCGAAGAGTGCTAGCGAACCTACCCCCCAGGATATTGGTGCCCTTCTGGTTCAGGTGCAACCCATCCTGTTTGTACAGGTCCCACCTTCCCAGAATGCAATCCAATTGTCCAAATACCTGAAGCCCTCCCTCCTACACCTTCCTTGCAGCCACGTGTTCAACTGTACTCTCTCCCTATTCCTTGCCTCACTGTCACGTGGCACCGGCAACAACCCAGAGATGACAACTCTGTCTGTCCTAACTAGAGAGTCTCCTATCACTAGCGCTCTCCTCCTCTCCCCCTTTCCCTTCTGAGTCTCAGAGCCAGACCTCACGCCACAGACCCCGTCACTGCAGCTTACACCTGCAAGGCTGTCCCCCCCAACAGTTTCCAAAGCTGTATACTTATTGTTTAGGGGAACGACCACAGAGGAACCCTGCACTGCCTGCTTCTTCCCCTTCCCACCTCTAACTGTTACCCAGCAACCTCTGTTCTCCAGCGTAACTATGTCCCTGTAGCTTCTATCAATCACGCTCTCAGCCTCTCGAATAATCCTCAGTTCATCCAACTCCAGTTCCAGTTCCCAAACTCGTTCGGTGAGGAGCAGGATCTGACTGCATTTCCTGCAGACGAAGTTGGCAGGAGTATCGATGGTCACCCCTACCTCAAACATCCTGCAGGAGGAACATTCCACTGCCTGCGCTGCCATGACTGTACACTTTGTCTCCAAAACAAGAACACTGAGTCAATAACACTGAGTCGCTTACCTGTGGACTTTAAAGTTAGGTTAGAGGAGGAGGATGGGAGGGAGGCCCTACGAAGTAGGGCCTGGGGTCTAGAACACACCCACTCAAATATCAATCACTTACCTTCCCGACCAGCTCTGCGCTCCAACCTCACTTCTGCCCAGCTCGCGCTGCTCTCTGCGGTGAAAAAGTAATCTAATCTAATCTAAAAAAAATCTAATCTAAAAGAGTAGGGAAATCAACATTTCGGACAAAAGCCTTTCATCAAGACTGAAGGCAGGGAACCTCCAGGGTGGAGAGATAAATTGGAGGGGAGTGGGGCTGGGGAGAAGATAGCAAAGAGTACGATAGGTGGACAGAGGTGAGGATGAAGGTGATAGGTTGGAGAGGAGGGTGAAGTGGATAGGTGGAAAGGAAAATAGGCAGGTAGGACAGGTCATGAGGATGGTGCTGAGCTGCAAGGTTGGAACTTAGGTAAGGTGGGGGGAGGTGAACTTCACCAGTTTCCTCATTTCCCCTCCCTCCACCTTACCCCAGTTCCAACCTTCCAGCTCAGCACCATCTTCATGACCTGTCCTCCCTCTCAATCTTCCTTCCCACCTATCTGCTCCACCCTCCTCTCCAACATATCACCTTCATCCCCACCCCCATTCACCTATCGTACTCTTTGCTACTTCCTCCCCAGCCCCACTCCTGTCCCATTTATCTCTCCACCCTGGAGGCTTCCTGCCTTCAGTCTTGATAAAAGGCTTTTGCCCGAAATGTTGATTTTCCTGCTCCTTGGATGCTGCCTGACCTGCTGTGCTTTTCCAGCACTACTCTAATCCAGACTTGGGTTTCCAGCATCTGCAGTCCTCATGTTTGCCAAAGAGAAAAGGGTAGCTATTTAAAAATCTCCATCAATAATTAAAACCGAGAGAATGAGAAAATGTACAGTGGTATATATCATTGAAATTTTGCTTGATATTAATTAGAAATTATCACACCATTAACAGCATGCTTGCACTGGAATGGATAAAGCTGCAATTGTCTTGGACCTAATCATTGAGAAACTTGAAGATTTTTTACTTCAATCGTGTGTGCCCGAGTCAGATAGCCTGCATGCAAAGTGTTTGCAGAAACAAAACATCTTGGACAGCACATTCTCAACATCCATATTTAACTGGACATATGCCATCAGTAGAAGTTGCAATTCACTTTGTATGTCAATAAAGATAAACACTGTTAATATCACCATTATTTCCACCACAAATTTGGACTGAACACACATAGGAGTTGCATAATGTTATGTTTATCAATAAACTCCATTCAATGAGCAGCATGGTGGCACAGTGGTTAGCACTGTTGCCTCACAGCGCCAGCAGACCCTGGTTCAATTCCCAACTCAGACGACTGACTGTGTGAAGTTTGCAGGTTCTCCCTGTGTCTGTGTGGGTTTCCTCCGGGTACTCTGGTTTCCTCCCACAGTCCAAAGATGTGCAGGTCAGGTGAATTGGCCATGCTAAATTGCCCTAGTGTTAGATTAGGGGTATGGATGGGTTGCACTTCGGTGAGTTGGTGTGGACTTGTTGGGCTGAAGGGCCTGTTTCCACACTGTAAGTAATCTAATCTAAAATGACAGGAACACTTTCAATATTTGATGCTACCAAAAAATGTGGAAATACATAAATCTATCTCAACATTGCAGCAATTAAATGTTTGAACACAGTAATTTTCTTTTTCTCTCTGTCTACAAAAACAATAATGGGGAAGATGTGTTTTAATGTTGAGAGAAATTATAGGCATTTAATAGGCATGGCAGGGTCCACCACCATCATCAGTGAATTCTGGTGGTACCCACCCCAGCCTGATCTCTGGTAGGTCCAATGGAATATCGTCACTCATTAGCAGCAGAAATCCTTCCCGGAGTTATTAAATCACTTTACTTCCAAACATAGGATTAGATTTCCTACAGTATTCCTTCGGCCCAACAAGTCCATACTGAGCGTCTAAAAAGTTACTCATCCAGACTCATTCCCCTACCCTATATTTACCCCTCACTAATGCACCTAACACTACGGGCAATTTAGCATGGTCAATTCACCTGACCTAGGCAAAAGTGAGGACTGCAGATGCTGGAAACCAGAGTTTAGATCAGAGTGGTGCTGGAAAAGCACAGCAGGTCAGTCAGCATCCAAGAAGCAGGAAAATCGATGTTTCAGGCAAAAGTCCCTCATCAGGAATTCACCTGACGTGCACATCTTTGGATTGCTGAGAGCTGCTGGTCAATAAGAGGCCAATAGCTCTGCAGTAAAGGCAGCCCCATCAGCAGCAGCAGCCACTGCTGATATTGTCCTTGGACCTGCCACCAGAATAGTGATGCACTGTCCAAAGTTAGATAAGCGGGGGAGGGTGCAAGCCAAGATGGGGATGGAAATTAACAATGAGGAGTGGAGACTCGTTTCCTGTAGTCCATTTCCTGATGACCACTTCTATAGTTGGGTACAGAGTACTTACAAATGACTGTCCTTACTTAAAATGTCACAGGCAAATCAGACACGGATTAATGGGAAGAATTTTTGCATGTTAACTCCCGAGCCTGGAATTGATTGACTATCACTGGAATTGGGATGTCAGATTAAATGGCAACTGAAGAGCCTAAATTTGCATTCTGCTGCTCAAAAGACTTTCTGGTTTAGACTTAGCAAGGATTGAGAAGGTGGAGGAATCTCCACCTGCAAACTCTTGCCCGACCACATGACCTTCTGTGCCTCGAAGCTGGTTTCCCATGCAAGGGTGTTGTTAAATTCTCCTGATGTTTTGGAGATCATTACACAGTGACATTTCTTCTAAAATCTGCAGTAAATCAGTACAATTAAGTCCATTCCTAACAGTGTGTACATCTGTGGAGGTGGACTGCAAGGGCACATAAGGATAGGCGATAAATTCTGGCCTAGCAGTTAATGCACAGGTCTATGAAAGAAGAGCAGAAACTTCTAATGACGATGGTTAGACTCTTTTTCTTTGGAGATGATCATTGCCTGGCATGTGCACACAAAGTCGAGAGTGGGGTGCTGGAAAAACACAGCAGGTCAGGCCACAGCTGAAGAGCAGGAGAATCGTCATTTTGGGCAAGAGCCCTTCATCAGGAATATGTTGCACAATCGCTACTCACCGCTTGTTGGCCGAAACCTGGATATTGTCCATATCTGTTACATTTGGATAAGTATTGCTTCAGAATCTGAAAAGTGCTAAATGATGCTGAACATTGTGCAATCATCAGTAATCATCCCCACTTCTAGCCTTATGACAGAGGGATGGTCATTGATGAAGCAGCTGAAAGTGCTAGGATACTGCTCTGTGGAACTCATTCAAAGATGCCCTGGAGCTGGGATGACTAACCTTCACCAACTATAATCTGCAAAATACTGTTCTTCATGTAATGCTTGCTTGAGTGTCCCTGTTATTGGCAATACTTTTATTAACATTCTAATAATAACAAAAACAATTATCTTACAGACAATGAATTGACAAAATGTTTCACCTATTGGACCTTTCCTCCCTTCATCTTATCAAAGGATCATTTGCACAGCAGTCCCAATCCTCCTGTGGTTCAAGAATAGAATTGCTCATGCACTCCAAGAGGTGCATTATCACCAGAAAGGTTTCAGAAGCAAGATAATGAGCAGAGTCTGTATTTGTATAAAAGGAACTTAGAAATATTCAGGGCAAATTGTTCCTTAACTTACAATTGCATTTTTTGCATTTGTGAACAGAACCACATGTGGGTGAATTAAAAAAAACACTTAATATCCTGAAATCTTCAACTAACCGTTTGTGAAATTGTGAAGGGATTTATTTGAAGTGTGAGTAATGACATGACTAGGGGACTGGTTGAATAGATTGCTCCAAAGCTGCTGACCTGTTGCTGTAGTTTATTTTGTTTAGCCCATGAGATAGCAGCCAAGGGGTCAGACCCCTCGAAACTGTTGTCTTTCTCTTGTCATAAAATGCGTGCAGAAGTGATGAAAAACTAACTCCACGATGGTGACACCAGCACTCGACTGGCTAATCCTGCTTCATTAGTTATAACAAATATTAGTCAAACTAATCAGGAAAAAAGAAATCAACTCAGGCAGAATTTCACGGTTAATATGAGCACAGTTACACTGGACTTCTCTCAATTTGTAACTCAACATGAGGCACCTCCTGAGGAAGTAACTGGGTCATTCAGTCCATCTCATCAGACAGACCATATAAATCTCACCTGACTCAATGCTGACCCATTCAAACAGACCCTTGTTCCATGAACTAATAAAATTTAAAAATTCTGCCGAATTCAACATCTTGGAGAGAAACAAATAACTAACAGACAACATGTCAAATTGGATATCTCCCTGTGATGCTTGTAGATCCCAGAAGAAACTTTAATGGATAATCAGTCCACGGTGCATTCATGATTCAATTCTGACCGATTTTTTTGCAGAACTGGACTTTTCCAACTGTTTAGGAACTAGTGTCTTGACAATTCACCATCTGCTTCCATGATAATATTTGGCACTGTCAATCCAGTCTCAAGTGAATTTTCCAACAGCTTATTTTTGAAGAATAAATGAATTGCTTTCATCCAATCTCTGAGTCAAACCCCTTACTCTATCTGAAGCAAAACAATTACCACACTAATGCAATCAAGACTTGCTTATATTGTGCTTTATTCTGTAATTCTGGATTAGTGATGCTGGAAGAGCACAGCAGTTCAGGCAGCATCCGAGGAGCAGTAAAATCGATGTTTCGGGCAAAAGCCCTTCATCAGGAATAAAGGCAGTGAGCCTGAAGGGTGGAGAGATAAGCTAGAGGAGGGTGGGGGTGGGGAGAAAGTAGCATAGAGTACAATAGGTGAGTGGGGGAGGGATGAAGGTGATAGGTCAGGGAAGAGGGTGGAGTGGATAGGTGGAAAAGAAGATAGACAGGTAGGACAAGTCCGGACAAGTCATGGGGTCAGTGCTGAGCTGGAAGTTTGGAACTAGGGTGAGATGAGGGCAGGAGAAATGAGCAAACTGTTGAAGTCCACATTGATGCCCTGGGGTTGAAGTGCTCCGAGGCAGAAGATGAGGCGTTCTTCCCCCAGGAGTCTGGTGGTGAGGGAGCAGCGGTGAAGGAGGCCCAGGACTTCCATGTCCTCGGCAGAGTGGGAGGCGGAGTTGAAATGTTGGGCCACAGGGCGGTGTGGTTGATTGGTGCAGGTGTCCCAGAGATGTTCCCTAAAGCACTCTGCTAGGAGGCGTCCAGTCTCCCCAATGTAGAGGAGACTGCATTGGGAGCAACGGATCCACCAACATCATTTATTGTATCCCAATATTGTTGCTCCCAATGCGGTCTCCTCTACACTGGTAAGACTGGATGCCTCCTAGCAGAGCACTTTAGGGAACATCTCCGGGACACCCGCACCAATCAACCACACCGTCCTTCACCACCAGACACCTGGAGGAAAAACGCATCTTCCGCCTCGGAACACTTCAACCCCAGGGCATCAATGTGGACTTCAACAGTTTCCTCATTTCCCCTTCCCCCACCTCACCCTAGTTCCAAACTTCCAGCTCAGCACTGTCCCCATGACTTGTCCTACCTGCCTATCTTCTTTTCCACCTATCCACTCCACCCTTTTCCCTGACCTATCACCTTCATCCCCTCCCCCACTCACCTATTGTACTCTATGCTACTTTCTCCCCACCCCCACCCTCCTCTAGCTTATCTCTCCACCCTTCAAGCTCTCTGCCTTTATTCCTGATGAAGGGCTTTTGCTCGAAACGTCGATTTCGCTGTTGCTTGGATGTTGCCTGAACTGCTGTGCTCTTCCAGCACCACTAATCCAGAATCTGGTTTCCAGCATCTGCAGTCATTGTTTTTACCTTTATTCTGTAATGACAATTCAAGTTTAGTAATCTGCTTTCATCTCCACATTTCAATCTTTCATTCTCGTTCACATGGATCTTAATGTTCCATCAGTAAAAGAGAGTTTAGTTTTGGACGCCTTGTTTCATGACCAGAGTTATCCATATCTGGTTTATGTATTCTCTCTAATGAAGCAGCAGCTTGAGAACAACAGGGTGACCAAACATTTCACATAATGTTCTGCCTTACCAATGAATTATATGGTTTAAATAACCTTTGACGTATAATTAAATGCTTTCAGAGCATACAATGCAATTAAACATCAAAACCCCAGCTCCCTCAGGATTTGTGTTTGTAATAAGATATAATCAATGTATATCAGATTAATCCCTCTCATAGGCTACAAGGAACATTAATTCACTGACGTTATCAACGATACACTATTCATGGTTACTGCTCTACACAGTTAATTTAGTCAGTATTTAAACATGAGGCAGATTATTTGATAGCATATGAATATTCACTTAAATACTAGCATTTTATGCAATTATTGGACACAGATTGGAAACATTACATTTTCTGAAAGACAACTGAATGCATAATAAGCTAATGAACCATAAATGACAGTGATATTTTGCCTTTATATAATGTACACATCTGCATATACAAATCTAACCTATGGTAAAATTCATGTACTACACTGCTGAGAAAAGCATGTTTTATCTGTGCATCTATAGTATGAAAATTACATGTTAGCCTTCTTGGGTTAACGATGGAAATATTGCAATTAATGTTATAATTATTTGTTTGCTCACAAAAGCAATATAACAATCCTCCTGATCCTGTTTGTAAATGTGATGGAAGTGTTGATCCACTCCTCTTCAAACACTAGGATAAACTCCAAATCAGTTATCACACATTCATGCTGAAATAATGTGTGATTCAACACTTTCCTCATTTCCCCTTCCCCCACCTCACCTCAGTTCCAAGGTGGGGGAAGGGGAAATGAGGAAAGTGTTGAATCACACATTATTTCAGCATGAATGTGTGATAACTGATTTGGAGTTTATCCTAGTGTTTGAAGAGGAGTGGATCAACACTTCCATCACATTTACAAACAACAGGCTTATAAACGTTGAATTTTACAGGCACTTGGGAGTTGGGGTTATATCTTTGTGTTGTGATGTTAAAAACTCATTCAAGTCTGACGTAAGCCAAACTTTATTTGAGAAACCTTTCATTGGAGCTTAATCTTGTTACAAGGGAGGAAAAGTTCATGCGGCATTACTATATATCATTAGCATATCATAACCTCAAATAACATAAGGATATGGTAGTGGATTAGGAGAGTTCAAGGTTATACAAGTTATTTAAAAATAATGTTGAGGTCTCCCTGCCCAACACCAATCTAGATTCCTTGCCTTGCCAGAGGTGGCAGTGGGGTGAAGGGTCTGAAGTTGGGGAAAGAGGGAAAGTCAGCCATTAGAAAGAGAAGCTTTCTGAACAAATAGACAAAGTATCTTCCCTGGGGTGGGGGAGTCCAGAACTAGCAGACATAGGTTTAGGGTGAGAGGGGAAAGATATAAAAGAGACCTAAGAGGCAACTTTTTTCATGCAGAGGGTGGTACATGTATGGAATGAGCTGCCAGAACAAGTGGTGGAGGCTGGTACAATTGCAACATTTAAAAGGCATAGGGATGTGTATGTGAATAGGAAGGGCCGGGTGCTGGCAGGTGGGACTAGATTGGGTTGGGAAATTTGGTTGACATGGACAAGTTGGACTGAAGGGTCTGTTTCTGTGCTGTACATCTTTGTGACTCTATGTGATGTCAAACAATGTCAGGCAGGCAGGTCGGAGTCATGTATGTTCAAGGCAGCTTAGCACGACAGAAGTGTTGGTCTGCCTTTAGTTGACATTACGATCAGAAGAGAGGGTGATGGAAGAAGGTGTTGGAAGTGTTGGCCTTCCTGACAATATGGATATCTGGTCACACAAAGAAGTGGACAATGACCCCCTTGAAATTATGTGTAAACATCGGATAAAATTTTAATTACAACGTCCATCTTTTGTTTCTAGATGTGAAAGCCAAGAAAACTCATTCCATAAAAGAGGAAACACAATATTAAGCATTCAATGATTGGTGATGTCCTTAGAGAGTTGAGAAAAGGAAGAATGATAGGAAGCCGAGAAAAGAGGGCTGGGGAGATTTTTTAAAAAAATAAGCAAAAATGACACAGCCACATCCTAAGATTTTTGCCTCAATGCCAGATGTGCAGAATTTTATCCTAGATTGGAAGCTAGTTCAGTTTTAAGTACAAACTAATCTCCCAACAATTAGGAATCTGAAGTGACACATTAATTTGGCAACTAAATTGATACACCACAATAAATTGTTTTGAAAACATTGATCAGGGAAATTTCCATTGATCAGGAAAGCTCCATTAGATTCTCCGAAACCTCAGCCTGTCAGCCTGTCCTGTATGTAACACCTCACTAGGATGATTTTGGTGTTCAAGCAACTTAGACCACTGGATTTCACCATATTGCAGGATTGAGTACAGGAGTAATAAACTAAACAGTGTTGAGGGAGGATTTTGGCCAGCCAACTGTGACCCAGGCTTCCTAGTAGCTGCTAGTAAGTTCTCAGGAGATTGGATTCCACATAGTCACTTTGATTTCCTTTAAGTTGCTCCATGGTCGCTGCTGGGATTAATGGGGCCTGTCAAAGGGAATAGGACACACGTAGCCAACCGATTGCCAGGACCTGCCAGTCTGGACTTGGAATGCAAAAGAAAATTACCCTCTTTGAAGAACATGTCTGCAAGGACGCGCCCTCTTTATTGTCATACAGCTTCAGGAGTGGCCATCACTAACCTAGGCTGCCAACTCTCGATTGAGCCAGCAGAGGTGGGCATCTTCTTCCCAATAGGATGGTGAACCTGATGTCTATTTATTGGCTGCCATGAGGAAAGTGCCATCCTCTGGTCCTGCTCCACCTACCCACCCTCTATCGCAAATAGCAAGGTGTTGGTTTTCACTTTCAGACTCCTCAGTAAGACTTCTCAAAATGTCACAACTTTTAACCCACTTCCTGCCCTCTGGTCTTGATGTCAGGAAAATGGATATTTCTTGGAGGAGTGAAAGTCAACAAAGATAGCTTGTATGCCTTCAAACTCTACAGTGGAAAAAAATTCAGCGGATTTCGTTTCCCCCAGTAAACATTGACATAAATAATTTTCTTTATTCCTTAATTGAGAAACCAGACCATCCAAACAATCTCAAAACTGAGATTTTCAATTTGGGATTTATCAAATCAAGTTGGCAACCACTTCCTGGACCAGAGAAATTATAATCACTTCAAATATCTTTAACCTGACTGACGGACATGATCAAGTGTCTGAAACATCTTAGTCAATGAGAATGTGGAGTCTATTTACGGTGACAACAATTGATTTCTTCTCTTTGAATTCAATTGTTTAATAATTGCAAAACGTTTTCAAAGATTGACAACTAAATTATGTCCTCTTGTTCCCTCACCTGCTTTGTGTTTAAATTTGTATAGTTCAGATATCATACGTGTCATAACATGCCAACACATATTGATGTAGAAAGGTCTCTGATAATAGAAGCATAATTAAACCACATTAAATCACTGAAATTGTAAAGGAAAAGAAAAAAATAGTTTCGAACTCATTTGTATGACAGCAAAACTACAATGTAAGTCATTTGCTTTAAATGTTTGTTTGTATTACTGGAGCAATTTTTAAACCAAAGTCATTTGTAACTAATCTTAATTTAGACAAAAGCAGTTAAGTTCACAGTGAAATTATTCAATGAATTTGCTGAGGAAGTGTTGAAATGCACTTGGGACAAAGAAAGCCAAAATAGCCCCATTGTCTCGGATTTTATAAACCAGTTATTGCCTCGTATCATCAGAAAATGTTGCATTGTTTTTTGTTTACACTTTTACAAACCCTAAAGTGATATTTCTCTGCATACAGCTCTAAAATTAATGAACTAGTATTGGTACATACAGCAAAAAAAATCATTTACAGGTACTTTGACAGTGTCTCCATATGGAATGATAAATTTTCTGGCCATGGAACTTATAAATGAGCATGCAATGTGGATTCTTCTGAAGCTTTGATGAACTTCAAGTTCACAAATGCAGAATTAGACCTGTCTGCAGGATTAACCAAAAAATGTCTTATAGAAGATAATAGAGCTTTTATTAGAATCATATCAAGTGACAGAAAGAGGTCTGGGATATGTACATAAAAATGGTGAGAGTGTGCAAGTGCAGATGTACAGCTGTATAGGGACACAGAAACAAGGAGGAATAGGCTGTTTGGCCCCTCAAGCTCACTTCACTATTCGATGGGATCGTGGTTGGTCCTCTTTCTCAATCCTCGCTTTCATGCCATACCCTTGATGTTTCTAAAATACATTTTAAAAACTCTCTCTTTCTTGACTATTTTCAGTGACTTAGCATCCACAGTTATCTGTGATCAGGAATTCTGCAGGTTCCCTACACTTTTAATAAAGAAATCTTCCCTCAGCTCAGTCCTCCAAAGTCTACCCTGTGTCCCGAGATTCTGTTTCCTGACTCTCGACTCCCCAACTATTTTCCCTGCATTTAGTTTGTTCAACCATGTTAGAATTTTATACATTTCAATCAGATCCTCACTAATCCTACTTGCGCGGGTATCCGTTTTTGGCGAAAATTTCATCAACAGATGCCTAAGGGAGAGACAACGGAATGAGGACATGCCGCAACCCAAAGGACTAGCCACGCTACCATACATCAGGAGCATTTCCGAACTGACAGCCAGACTACTGTGATCACTAGGACTCATAACAGTACACAAACCAACAGCCACTCTCAGACAACAACTCGCCAGAATGAAGGACCCAATACCCAGCATGAGCAAAACCAATGTAGTGTACAAAATCCCATGCAAGGACTGCACAAAACACTACATAGGACAAACAGGAAGACAGCTAACGATCCGCATCCATGAACACCAACTAGCCACGAAACGACACGACCAGCTATCCTTAGTAGCCACACACACAGATGACAAGCAACATGAGTTCAACTGGGACAACACTACTATTATAGGGCAAGCCAATCAGATAATAGCCAGGGAATTCCTAGAGGCATGGCATTCATCCACAGATTCTATCAACAAACAAATCAACCTGGACCCAATATACCAGCCACTGCAGCGGACAGCTGGAACTGACAACCGGAAGCGGCAGAGACAAACCACTATAAATGCCGGAAGAAACATCACAGAAGCGCTTCACAGGAGGCTCCTAAGCACTGAGGATGTCACCTAGACAGGGGACGAAATGTTTGCAACACAAATTCCCAGCTCGGTGAACAGAACTACAACAGGGAGAACGTGCAAACTCCACACAGACAGTCACCAAAGGCTAGATTTGAACCTGGGTCCCTGGTGCTGTAAAGCAGCAGTGCTAACCATTGAGCCACTGTGCCATTCAAACACCATTAATAAAGAAAAACAAAATTCGCATTTCAAATTGATGATGTCTCAAAATGGAAGAAAAGTCATCAAACTGAAACTTTAAACTTGCTTTAATTTCAGTTGAACGTTCCAGAAGATTTCCAGTTAAGAAGTTGCTTCTGAGACTGTCATCCAAATGCAAGAACAAGTTGGGATTGCCATACAATATGCAAATTTAAAGGGTCATTACAGACTGGACAACGCTGTGGAAATTTGATCCATGACCACCTGCAGATGCTTCTTCTGACAATAAAAGTGGTTTCTAACTCCATTACGTTATGACAGTTTTCTGCAGCAATTTTCGAGACAATTATCATTAAAAACAGCCTCAAAGAGCTGCTCCAGTCAGTAGAAGCCCCTGCCTCTGACTCACCTCAGTTTTCCACTTTTTCCAGGAGATGCATTTCAGTTATGATCTTTAATAACCTCCGACAGAGCACTTATCTCCTCTGAGCTGCTATGTCCCAGATATTATAGGTAACATATCCACTGGTGGCAAATCGTTAGTGTACCTTAACTGCTCTCCCGTTGCTGACAAATGGATTATTGAAAAGACTCAACTCACCTTTGGGAGAGGCAAGAGGATATGAAAAAAACACTGTTGTCTGATGTTTTTGTTTCCTGACTTTCCTCACTCCCTCCTGACAACATTTACCCACATTTACAAGGCTGTGTATGGAAGTGTATATATGAAGATTTGCCCAAAGTTTCATACTTTATGTGAAATATCTTACACTAGGATATGATAACTCCAACTCCTAACAGCTCAGCAAGTGTGAAATTATAACTATTGAAAATATCTGATGACAGTGTACAGTAGCAGCAATTGATGCGCACAACAGAATACATCCCAGATTTCCAATCCTTAATTTTTTTTAAACTGTAAGAGCCATTATTAAATTAGTTCAGATAATCTTAATCCTTTCTTAGGATGCAGACAGCAGCACAAAACTGACTCTGACGGCCAACTTTATCAAGGTTGATGTGAGATGAGAAAGATTTAAAAGGGATCTGAGGGACAACATTTTCATCGGGTGGCTTGTTTGTGGAATTAACTGTCAGAGGAAGTGATAGATGGAAGTCCAGTTACACCATTTAAAAGGCATTTGGACAAGTTCGTGAATAGCAATGATACTCAAAATCCTAAATGACCTAATTTCTGCTCCGATGCCTTATGGTCTTGTTTGTGCGCCATTTTGGGCTCCATCTCTCAGGAAGGATGTTCTGGCCTTGGAGCATGTTCAGAGGAGGTTTGCGAGAATGGTCCCAGGAATGAGAAACTGAACATATGAGGAATGTTTGAGGACTCTGGGTCTGTACCCTGGTGGAATTTAGAAGGATGCTGGGGGATCAAACTGAAATATACAGAATACTGAATGGCTTGGACAGAGTAGGAGTTGGGAAGATGTTTCCATTGGTAGGAGAAACTAGGACCAAGAGCACACCCTTCGAGAAAAGTGAAGATCTTTTAGAATGGTGATTGGGAGAAACTTCTTCAGCCAGAGATTGGTGAATCTATGGAATGCATTGCCACAGAAGGCTGTAGAGGTCAGGTTATTAAGTATATTTAAGACTGAGACAGATAGGATTTTGAGTATCATTGCTATTAAGGGGCAATGGAATTGAGAAACCTATGCGGAAAGTCAGGAGGTATGGGATAGTGGGAAGTTTGGCCAGTTGGATAGAGAACTGGCTAACCGGTTGGTGTCAGAGAATGGTGGTAGATGGTAAATATTCAACCTGGAGCCTAGTTACAAGTGGAGTTCCGCAGTGATCAGTTCTGGGTCCTCTACTGTTTGTAATTTTTATTAATGGCCTGGAAGAGGGAGTCGAAGGGTGGGACAGTAAATTTGCAGAGGATACGAAGATTGGTGGAGTTGTGGATAGTGAGGAGGTCTGTTGTTGGCTGCAAAGGGACTTAGATATGATGCAGAGCTGGGCTGTGGAGTGGCAGATGGAGTTCAATCCTGTCAAGTGTGAGGGTGTCCATTTTGGAAGGACAAATAAGAATGCAGAATACAGGATTAACGGTAGGGTTCTTAGTATGGTGGAGGAGCAGAGGGATCTTGGCGTCTATGTTCATAGATCTTTGAAAGTTGCCACTCAGGTGGATAGAGCTTGTAAGAAGGCCTATGGTGTATTAGTGTTCATTAGCAGAGGGATTGAATTCAAGAGTCGTGAGGTGATGTTGCAACTGTATAGGACCTTGGTAAGGCTACATTTGGAGTTCTGTGTGCAGTTCTGGTTGCCTCATTTTAGGAAAGATGTGGAAGCATTGGAGAGGGTGCAGAGGAGATTTACCAGGATGTTGCCTGGCATGGAGAATAGGTCGTACGAGGATAGGTTGAGAGTTCCTGGCCTTTTCTCATTAGAACGGTGAAGGATGAGGGGTGACTTGATAGAGGTTTATAAGATGATCAGGGGAATAGATTGAGTAGAGACTTTTTTCCCCAGGTACAACAGAGTGTTACAAGGGGACATAAATTTAAGGTGAAGGGTGGAAGGTATAGGGGGGATGTCAGGGGTAGGTTCTTTATCCAGAGAGTGGTGGGGGCATGGAATGTGCTGCCTGTGGGAGTGGCAGAGGCAGAATCGTTGGTGACCTTTAAGCAGCAATTGGATAGGTACATGGATAAGTGCTTAAGCTAGGACAAATGCTCGGCACAATATCGTGGGCCGAAGGGCCTGTTCTTTGCTGTATTGTTCTATGAGCCATAATTGAATGGCAGAGGTGACCCAATGGGTTGAATGGCCTAATTTCTGCTCCTATGTGTTATGATCTCAAGGATATGGGCCAAACCCAGGCAACAGATCAAGGATAATGACAGAAATAAAATGTGAATCTTTAGTTTGTGTATGAAAATTGACCCATGTCTGTGGACAATCTTTTATCCATATGCAGCTTCTCAGCAACATGTACAGACGAAGTAAAGGAGATTTCCAACACAGGATCGTAGGAACCAAAATTAATGACTATCGAGCCATTGAAACAGTTTCATTTTCAAATTTGGTCATCATTGATCTATATTTGAATTTCCTTTGACCATCTTTTGTCTTTATCCATTGTTATTCTTACTTAGGAAAACTCAATCAAGTTCAGCTTTGAACATTCCAACTGGTACTCTCACGGAGAAAGAATTACAGATTTCCAATGCTCTTTGCGCATTTCACTCCAAAATGACTTCATTCCCGCATGTTCTGAATTCTATCACCATCAGGAACCAGTGTCTTAGAATCTACACCAGTGAATATATTTATCATTTTAAGACCTTAATAGATCAGTCCTTTTTTTGATTCACTCTTCCTGTAATAGCACAGACATTTGCAATTTTCCAATTTGAATGCACAATTCCTGAACTTGTTAAAAATGATGACTAATGCACCTGCAATTTTCTTTGCTACTGCTTTTAATACCCAATAGTCACAACCATGATGTCCTGTGGATTTTTTCCATTGTATGTGATCCATTATAATCAGCATCATCATTTTTTTAAAATTAAAATCAACTTAGTTCTTCCCTCTATCTTATTTTGAGGCTTTTTTATTTTCTTAGTATTTTATCCTGATCATCCATTGTGCAAATAGTTTTGAAATATTCATTCAACTGGCCTGGGCATTTCCATCACTTCTATTATCATTGAATATATCTTTCATGGGCCCAGATTCCCTTTTATCAATCATTTTCTTTCTAGTATTCTAAATGTTTGCTTTTAACTGTTGCTACACGAAAGCCTGTTATTTTATCGTTCTTTGCATCTCTTTATTTATTTGTTATTGTTGAGCACAGCTTTCTCAGTCCAATGAGTTCACATTGTCCTTGTATTCAATCTGTTGTTTTTATTCTTTCATGGAATGTGAGCGTTGCTGACAAGGCCAACATTTGCTGCTCATCCCTTCGTGCCTTCGAGATATTGTGGTGAGCCATGTTTTTGAACTGCGATGTGCTGTTAGGAACAACGCCACAGAAACACTGAAGGAAAAATTATATAGTTCACAGAACAAAATGATGAGAAATGCATTTACAAATAGATCTGGAAAAGTACGTCATGAAAAAGACACAGCTTTAAACTCAAAGATTAAGATTATTCTGTTTGAAAATAAGATTGATGCAACTGGATGATTGGAGGGTGGCGAATGCTGTTCCTCTATTCAATGAAGGGAATAAGGAAATCCATGGGAATTACAGATCATCCAATCTTACATCTGTGGCAAGTAAGGTACTGGAAAGGTACCTTACTTGCCACAAACTTAAGACTGGATGGTCTGTAATTCCCAGGGATTTTCCTATTCCCTGCCTTGAACAAAGAGATAGGATTGATGATTAATTGGAAAAAAACATAGTTTGATTAAATATAGAAGGCATGGCTCTGTGAGAGGCAGATCATGCCTCATAAGCTTCATTGAGTTCTTTGAGAATGTGATGACACAAGTTGAAGAAGTTGAGCACTGGATGTGGTGTATATGGATTTCAGAAAGGCATTTGATAAGGTTCCAGGTGGTAGGCTCATTCAGAAAGTTAAGAGGTACGGGATACAGGGAAACTTGGCTGTCTGATTACAGAATTGCCTGGCCGCAAAAAGACAACAAATGGTAGTGGATGGAAAGTATTCAACCTGGAGGTCAGTGACCAGTGGTGTCCTGCAGGGATCTTTTCTTAGGCTTCTTCTCTTTGTAGTTTTTATAGATGACTTGAGTGAAGAAGTGGAAGGGTGGATTAGTAAGTCTGCCAATGGCATAAATGTCGGTGGTATTGTAGATAGCATTGAGAGCTGTTGCAGGTTACAAGACATTGACAGGATGCAGAGTTGGGCTGAGAAGTGGCAGATGGAGTTCAACCTGGATAAATGCGAAGTGATATATTTTGGAAGGTTGAATTTGAATGCTGAATACAGGGTTAAAGACATGATTCTTGGTAGTATGGAGGAACAGCAGGATTGTGGGGTACACATCCATAGATCCCTCAAAGTTGCCCCCCAAGTTTATAGGATTGCTAAGAAGGCATATGATGTTTTGGCTTTCATTAACAGAGGGATTGAGTATAAGAGCCGTGAGGTTTTGCTGCAGCTCTCTAAAACCCTGGTTCGACTGCACTTGGAATATTGTGTCCGGTTCTGGTCACCTCATTATAGGAAGGAAATAAATGCTTTAGAGAGGGCACAAAGAATATTTACCAGGATACTGCCTGGATTGGAGGGCATGTCTTATGAAGAGATGTTGAGTGAGCTTGGGCTTTTTCACATAGGAGAAAAGAAGGAAGAGAGATGATTTGATTGAGGTGTACAAGGTAATGAGAGGCATAGATAGAGTAGATAGCCAGAGACTTTTCCCCAGGGCAGAAATTGCTATCACAAGGGGTCATAATTTTAAGGTGATTGGAGGAAGGTATAGGGAAATGTCAGAGGTAGGTTCTTTACACAGACAGTGGTGGGAGTAGAATCAGAGACATTAGGGACATTTAAGCAATTGCTGGACAAGCACACAGATGGCAGTAAATTGAGAGGGGTGTAGGTAAGATTGATCTTAGGTTAAGATAAATGCTTGTCACAACATTATGGGCCAAAGGGCCTGTACTGTGCTGTACTGTTCAATATTCTAACCCTGTGCAACCCCAAAACATAGTTTTGTGGCTATGAAAGTTATAAGACAACTGTGAAAGGACATAACAAAAATGACACATAATGTAAATGTTATATCCAGAGCTACTGGAAGTAGATTGGCTCAGAAATCAGACATCTCCACTCAATCAAAACTAAAACCAAAACAGGATGATTGGCAGCGGAAACAAATGATGATCAGGAATGTTTGAATTTGCCTTCTACTACTTACCAGGAAACAGCTTGACATTGCTTGGGCAGCAAGGACAGAATGAGGGAATTAGTTGGGTCCTTAATTTTAAGGCATTTCAGTTATTAAACAGTCATAGATTCACCAACTTTAAGGGCATTTAAATAGTCATTGGAAAGGCAAATGGGCCAGAATGGAAGTATAGATAACCAGTGTAGGTTAGATGGGCTTCAGATTGGTTTCACAGATCGGTGCAACATCAAGGGCTAAAGGAACTGTACTGCGCTGTTATGTTCTATCTTCTAAACACTACCAGTGATTTGCCCATGGATCACTCAGTAATTTCATTCTCTTCTTTGTATTAACCATGATTCCTTTTCAAATAATTTTCTAAATGACAACATAAGTAAAAGAACATGGATGTTTGAAGACTGAAATGACAGCAGATAATTTTGGAAAACACCCAAGTAGACTCAGAGGCATTTGTGGATAGAGAAACAGAGTTAGTATTTCCAACACGCTCTTCGGAAAGCTCATTGATCTGAAGCATCAACCTATTTTTTTCTCCTGAGAGATGCTGCTAGCCTGTTGCACATTCCCAGCTTTTCTGCTTTTTTAAAATTTCTATAAATTATGGACTCAATTTCAGCAGTAACAGCGGTTCCTAATTATTAAAAAATGGTTTTTTACCACTCGTTCAATTTTTTTGTGCACATTGCTTGAACTGCTTCCTCTAATTTACAAGTGAAAGCAATACCTCATTATTTCACTCAACCAAACCTTTCTGAATCTTGGGTGAAGTGGTGAGCTAGCTCATTTGGCTAGATGCACGATGCCAACAGCATGGGTTCAAATCCCACACTGGTTTAGGTTACAATGAAGGACTCTCCTTCTCAATCTGAGGTATGGTGATCCACAAGTGAAACCATCACCAGTCATCTCTCTCTCTAATGAGAGCTAAGTTCATCACAAAGAAAAGTAACAAATGTAATGGATCCAAATAGCTTTTTGATAGGTATTTTTGGTTTCTATCTTGCTTACTCCTTCAGCCTGAGGAAGTTTGCCCTGAGAGTAATGCCTGTAGTTATTACAATTAAACATGATTGAAGCTGTACATAAAGCTGTACTGTAGTTGTTTTCAGTGAACTTTCACTGCAGATTTGTTTCTCTCACAAACTCAGAGTTCATGAAGGTTTTCATTAACTTCAGTTGTGTCAGCCCAGACTGAGTATCATTCAAACAAGACTGCAATATCCATCAGTAACCACTGCAGCCAAATGTAAGCATTCTCTGAGCGAATTAGTCTGCACATAGCCAGCTCTGTCAATGACAATCGAAGTGCACAAGTTATGGTGATAGATTTTTGAAATACCCTATCCAGAGTACATTCTGTGCCTCTGCTGTCCTTTGTGTTTCCTCCAAGTGTTGTTCAACATTGGTAAGTTTTGATTCATTAGTTGAAGGTGAATTGAATTGAAATGAATTGAATTGAGTTGAATTGAATTTATTGTCACGTGTACTGAAGCACAGTGAAAAGCTTTGTCTTGTGAGCAGTACAGGCAGATCAGGTTAAGTAGCATAGATATGTAAATAATAGGCATACAGCTACAAAAATAAAAACAAAAACGAATGTTAAGAGTTTGTGTTAAGCTCTATCCAGTTTTCTGCCCCTGTTTGACCTGTGTGCCTGGAATCAAAGTTGAAGACATCCAGAGTCACTCTCTCCCCCACCATTGTTCCTCCACCTCTGTTAATTTTGTCCTGGCTGTTGGAGAGGACATACTCAGCAATGGTGACTTAGAAGTCTGTTGGGGTAAAATACGCATTAATATTCCATCTTACCACATTCTACCAAGAAGAAAGTCAAGAGAAGGAAAGGATTGCATCTAAGTCCTTGTTTACTTCAATCTTTATCTAGCATCAAGGATTGTTTTGCGTCCAAGTTATTATTTTGATAACAAAGGATTGGGTCTGCAACCTGTAATCAGTGATTATCACAGTGCATATCATTACAGCATGCTGGTGAGCTCCAGAACATAATCACATCACTATGAAAATGTTCCTTGCTTTGCAATGTGAATGTTAGAAAACATTTTTATCATAACATGATAATGCAACAATAATTTCAAAATATTGGTCTGCATTCAGACATAACATGAGTTTTATACCAATTTGGTGGGCTGCTTACTCTATTTTAAACTGATGCCTCATCGTTGTGCGAAGGTTTTGCTCAACAATCCAAATGAGAACATTGCCAAATATCTAATTAAAGAGGTTATATGTCAAAAGTGTCTGACAAATGGTCAAATGGTTTTAATGATTTTCATATTCAAACAACACAAAATCTCCAGCAGTGCCTCATTAAACTATCACTGAATCAGACAGGAGAAGACAACGTGTACAGCCAATGTGAGACATTCTGCTGGACAAGTCTACCCCAGACTTATTTCTCCCTGCCGCAGGACGGCCTCAGCTTTTCTTTGCCTAAAATGAGAATCTTAATTAGTTTCCATGTTGAACTGTGTGGCTACCTGTCCTTAGCATTCTGCTAAAGTATCTAAACATTACCCTACTATCCTTATGACCATTCAACATGCCACAACTTTCATTCCATAAACTGAGACCAATTTATATAAAGGAACAAAATCAGTGATCACTACTGTGGAATCAAAAACACATTAACCACTCTTATTCTGTTTTCTAATTCCCAGCCACATGCCTCCAGAAATGATTAGATTAGATTCCCTACAGTGTGGAAACAGGCCCTTCAGCCCAACAAATCCACACCGAACCTCCGAAGAAAAACCCACCCAGACCCATTCCTTTTTTACTCCTGCCTAATGCACCTAACACTATGGGCAAGTTAGCATGCCAATTCACCTGATCTGCACATCTTTAGACTGTGGGAGGAAACTGGAGCACCCAGAGGCAACCCACATAGACACGGGGAGAAAATGCAAACTCCACAGACAGTCGCTCGAGGTTGGAATTGAACTCAGGTTTCTGGTCCTGTGAGGCAGTAGTGCTAACCACTGAGCCATCATGTCACCGCTATGAATCTGTACACACTGAAATTCCCGATACTATGCATCTACTGCTTCTCAGATATACATACAATCAAATTTGAAGAGAAAAACACCCCAGTCAATAAAGCATGATCAATGCTGTATAAATTCTTGCTGCTCACCTCCATTTGGTCGATATCTCTCCAACATTCATTAATTTCCTTAGGTATGAAGGTATTGAAACTGTGCCAACCAACGAATAGACTTTTCCTTAAACTTTTATGATATTAATCCAAAGGAAAGACATTGTTTGCTGCTTCACATGTGCTCCCCCAGCCTACATCCACCATGTTCTCTTTTAACAATGTAGCATTTGTCAAACCTCGATGGTGATGGAGGAGAAGGATTATCACAGTCCTGTGGAATGGCATGTGTAACATTGACGAGAGCTGTTTCAGCAGAGACAGAAAAGCAGAAATCAGTTGGAAGGCATTTTATGGAGTTCCAGGACATGGCTCTGAGAGGCAACAACAAATTCAAAAATCTTGGAGAATAATTTTCAAGGCTCTTTACACAGAATGGTGGGCTCACAGTTTCATTGGAGAGGAGTAATGATCCCAAATTTAAAGTTTGTTGTCAATTAATATATTCAGGTGATGTCCTGGAGAAGAATGATTTTGCTCCAACAACTACAATCATCTATCAGAAATGACATCAACCAGTATTTGATGGAATGTATTCCTTTTGATTCCCATATGCCTCCAGTTTCACTCAGGCCCCTTGATGCTACACTCTGTCAAATGTTTCCTTGATGTCAATAGGCTGTGACCTCCATTTGAAGTCAAGGTTGAAAAACTATGCCAATTCACTTGTGTTTTATTGCTGCCCGAGGAACGGTCACATTTTGCCAGTTTACTGTTTTAGGAGTAGATGGAGATTTGGCTAATCAGTAAACATTTACGATCATTTTATTCTATTGAAATAAAATGAAGTCTAGGCAAACACTGCAGTGTGAGTCACAAGTCACATGACACCAGGTTTATTTGACATCACAAGATTTCAGGGTGCTGTTCCTTCATCACCCAACAAAGATGTAGTGCTCCGAGAGCTTGTGATTTCAAATAAATGGTTGGAATGTAACCTGGTGTTGTGTGACTTCTGACTTTGTCCACCCCAGTCCAACATCGGCACCTCCACATCATGATTACAGAGGAGCACTTTATCCACATTGTTCTATGAGGAGCCTCATGCAGAAAGAAATAGGCCCTGAAATTCAATAAATTGGAAGAACATAAATTTGAAACTAGGTTACTTTTCAGTGAAGTGCTTCAAAAATAAAAGTTTAATTTGTCCAACATTTGCTGATAACACTCAGGCTTAGCCATCAACAAGGACAATTCTGTCAGTCAGAGTGTTATACACTTCAATATTCCCATTAACTCCTTATTGATTTATAACCACAGAATAAATCAATGGTTTGGTGACGGTACTGGAATCTGGAAAAACACTTGAGGGGATGATTTAGATTTGATTTTACAAACTATAATGGACCTATTTGATCAATCAAAGAAGGATCTACAGCTTTTCAGTGGCATAAAGCCCTCTGTCACATAGGCAATCGAACATAGTGAAGGATTTATTGAAGATATTTATTGCAGATGTAAATGTTGGCATGCACAGTTCGGCTCAGTAACTAAAGTATATAATTGAACCTCTGTTGCAGTTCATCAGATAATGTGAGATTTATTAAGTGCTTTCACTTCAATCCTATGCTTTGAATTTCATTGATGAAAGCATACTCCTTTCTGATGTCTACAAACTCAAGTATCAAGGGGGACAATTTAACCTGTAAATCAGCATTAAAAAATGGGTGAAAACTGCTGTAGCAGTGATAACAACCATATCAGTTCATTCAAATTATATCTGTCACGTGTGATGTTTGGAACAACAGCAGAGAACATTACATCGACAGACATGGCTCAGGTTCAAGCTTTTGAGAATAAATATTTCTGCACAATTGAACAAACTTAGACAAACATTCCTCTAATAACTCAGGCCCTGATCTTTTCACTGTGAACTCAAATATATGAAGAGAATTGCAGCTTAATGTGTTTCTAAAGGTAGCCAGAATGAAATAGTCTCAGGACATAACGTTCAGCTTCTAATCACGCAATGAATTGATGTCATGTGTGCTTACATGTCATTTCTATTCTTATTATAAATAAATGGAGCCAAAGAAATTATATTTGTAATCTACACAGTGATGGACTTTTGTTTGCAGCAAGTCAGAAGCCTCATTTGGCAGTATTCAGGTGGGATACACCAACTTGTACTTCTCAAATACTTTTTCCAGTTGTGAATTAAGTGAATAATTCTGCAAAAATAAAACTGTTTTTTTAATTAAAATTTATAGTTTTAATTTTAAGTGTTTTTTTTGTAATCTTTTTAATTACATTTTGGGAATGTAATTTTTTTAAAATGTAAAAAATAAAAAAAAAGATAAAAATGAGGCACTGTTTCAGCATAATTAAGATTTTTTTTTACCAGAGTCAGATGCTGTAATATCCAGTTCTTAAAATTCTGCTTGTTATTCACATATGTTTGTGTGACAACATGTCTGTTGATACCATTGCTTTATTGACTGTGAAAAAGAAGTTTCCACTTATACTTAGATTAGTGACAGTGCAAAACTGGAAAGCATACAGCTGACCAGCAAATAATGGACACAAAGAGGCAACATAAATTGCACTAAAATTCAACTGATTTCACAATTTGGCTTTTCGAGACATTTGTCATGGAAGTAAAAATGATTGAAGTGAAACATTTTACAGAATCTGACAAAGATGCTGTTTCCAAAACTTGATTTACCCCAAGTGTCTCCAACTTGCATACTTTTTGATTTCAGGCTGTTCTAATGATATAAATTGACTAAATGGTTCCCAAACTTCCAGTTTTCTGGTCCTAGCTTCACTGTGGATGTGTAGTCCTTCCACAAGTCCATCCATCATCAGGATGACGCTCGGTTCACTGCTGCTTCCTTGAAAAGAGGCCTATGTAGTTTCTGTCCACCATCACTCTCCTTCACATGGCTGAGACTGTTCTCACTTTCACAAATCCTTTTTTAACTCATCTTATTTTCTCCCAATCAAAAGTGTGGCTATGGGTACTAACATGGGTTCTTACTTTGCTTGTCTTTTTATGGGGTCTGTAGCACATTCCATGTTTCAGTCCTACTCAAGGCTCCACCGTGGGTGGCACGGTGGCTCAGTGGTTAGCACTGATGCCTCACAGCACTAGAGACCCGGGTTCAATTCCTGCCTCAGGTGACTCTCTGTGTGGAGTTTGCACATTCTCCCCGTATCTGCGTGGGTGTCCTCTGGGTGCTCCGGTTTCCTCCCACAATCCAAAAATGTGCAGGTTAGGTGAATTGGCCATGCTAAATTGCCTGTAGTGTTAGGTGAAGGGGTAAATGTAGGAGTGTGGGTCTGGGTGGTATGTGGGTTGGTTGGACTTGTTGAGCCGAAGGGACTGTTTCCACACTGTAAGTAATGTAATGCAATCTAAAACAACTCTTTCTTCAGTACATTGATAGTGTCTACAGTGCTGCTTGCTGCTTTCATCCAGAATAGGAAAAAATAATCAGTTTTATTTTCCAATTTTCACCCTTCTCTCACCTTCACCTGGTCTATCTCTGACTTTCTATTTCTTTCCCTTCCTTAACTTTGCTGTTTCCATTTCCGATATTCCAACATTACAGTGCACTGCCTCCCAAACTTACTTCTACCCCACCTGTTCACACCCTGCTTCTTGCTAGGATTCAGATCTATTCTCCCAGTTTATATGTCGCCATTGGATCGGTTTCAATAATGTCAGTCTCCACCAGACTGCCTTGGACATGACCTCCTTTTTTATCAAGCAAGCATTCCCAACCCATTGCGGCTGACAGGACCTTCAACCATATTCAAGCCACCTACTGCACTTCTGCCCTCTCCTCTTCCCCAGAACAACAAAAGATGGTTGGATCAGATCTAAGTTCTGCAATCCTGCCACATCCAGTCATGAATAGCAGTGGACAATTAAACAACTCACTGGAGGAAAAGGTTCAACAAATATCCCCTTCCTCAATGATGGAAGAGCCCAACACATCAATGCAAAAGATAAGGCTGAATCGTTTGCAGCAATCTTCAGCCAGAAACGCCAAGCGGATGATCCATCTCAGCCTCGTCCAATGTTCCTCAGCATCACAGACAGCAGTCTTCACCCAATTCAATTCACTCCAAGTGATAGCAAGAAATGGTTAGAGGGATTAGATACTGCAAAGGCTATGAGTCCTGACAACATTTCCGCAATAGTACTGAAGACTTGTACTCCTGAATTCTCCTAGCTGTTCTGTTCCAGTACAGTTACAACACTGGCATCTGCCCCAAAATGTGGAAAATTGCCCACGCATGTCCTGCACATAAAAAGCTGGACAAATCCAACCCAGCCAATTACCGCCCCATCAGTTAACTCTCAATCATCAGTAAAGTTACGGAAGATACTCAAGAAATCCATGTTCAAATACAATAAGATCTGGACAATATCCAGGCTTGGGGTGACAAGTGGCAAGTAATATCCATTCGACAAAAATGCCAGGCAATGACCATTACTATTAAGAGGCAATTCAACCACCCCCCTTTGACATTCAATCATGTTATCATCACTGAAACCCCACTGTCAACATCCAAGGGATTACCACTGACCAGAAACACAACTGGAATATCGTGTAAACACAGTAGCTACAAGAGCAGGCAGGAGGTTAGGAGTACTGCAACGAGTAACTCAGCTCCTGACTCTCCAAAGCATGTCCATCACCTACAAGGCACAAGTTAGGAGTGCAATGGAATACTTCACACTGGCCTGGATGGGTGCAGCTCCAACCACACTCGAGAAGCTTGAAACCATCCAGGACAAAGCAGCCCGCTTGTTCGGCACCATGTTCACAAGCACTAACTTCTTCCACCACCAATGTTCAGGAGCGGCAGTGTGAACTACGTGCAAGATGCACTTCAGAAATTCACCAAATTTCCAAGGCAGCAGATACATAGGAAAACATGATGTGCAAGTTTCCGTCCAGGCAACTCATTATCCTGACTTGGAAACATATCACTGTTCCTTCAGTGTCACTGAGCCAAAGTCCTGCAATTACCTGCGTAACAACATTGTGGCACAACCTAAAGCATGTTGACTGCAGTGATTCAAGAAGGCAGTTCACCATCAACTTCTCAAGGGCAAGTGGGGACAGGCAATAAATGCTGGCCCAGGCAGTGGCACTCACATCTCATGAATATATTGAAGAAAAAGAGTTCCACATATCCTTGCTTTCCACTCCCTATCTTTCTGTGGATTGCCACCATGCTGCAGTGGTGAGATCCCAGTACTCATTGATCCCAAGAGCAATGCCTGTCATGAAGTCTCAACTTCTATTTGAGCCAGCCATGACAGTAAGGTCAAAGAGGGAGAACCAGACAAATTGCAATCCAAAAGAAGTCCTCAATAGCCTTTTCCAGGTAGAAGATACATGTGTGATATCAGCGGCTGTGATGGCAAATGAAGATTACATTGGTAGGGAGATTCCCAGTGGTCTTAGTTTCCTTAAAAACACTTGAACTGATCTCCTTTCTGTCAAGGACAGTGTGTCTGCTGATTTGCAGCACTATCGCCATGTTAAAAAATGTCCCACATAAGGCATGTTCCTCATTTGACCAGTGATACAGAATTTTCTCAGTGGACAATCAGACTCATTAGTGAGTGATTGCTGACAACTTTATATCCAAATAATCTCCTCATTGAAAGGATCACCCTCTGCCAATTCCAAGAACTCCAGCACCATATCACCATCAAACATATCTTGCCCCTGTCAGATTTCCACACAGACTGTTCCATCTGTGACATTCTTGTCCATTCCTCCATCACTTGTAATGCATCCTCACACCCCCATGTCACCTTCCCATGCAATTACAGACGATGTCACACTTGCCCATTCACCTCCTCCCTCCTCAAACACACCATGCCGGTGAAGCCTTCTTTCTATCCAGTCCACAGCATCTCCTGCTCACAATGCAGTCTCCTTCGTGTTGTCCAATCCAAACACAAACTGGCTGACGACTTTGTGAAACACTTACCCTCTGTCAACAGGAATTATCCTAATCTCCCAAGTTACTTGTCACTTCAATAATCAACCTTGCTCTCATGCTAACATTTCAGTATTAAAGACAAAAGCAGATTTGAGAATAGGCATGTCTTAGATCATCATTTGAGGCATTACAAACCCACAATACTCTGAATGAATCATTGAGGCTTTTGTATTTTCAATGCAAGTTTACAGTTCAGACACCTTTATGATGCTTTGAAAATAAATGTGTTGAAACTGATAAAGTCCATGAACCTGCTCACTTTCTCAAACATTATTGACATTTGTGGAATTGTTCAGTTGATGAGGCCTTGTATTTTTGCTGTTTATTGTCTCTGTCTGCCTGTGAATGCTTTAAGCTCCAGCATCATAAATCACTCAGGTTTTCACTATATTTTAATGCACAATTCTACGAAGAAGGCAAAAATAAGACAATAACATCTCACCACTCACTGTTTAAATTAAAATATTTAAAATTATACAGCCAGAAAGATCGTTCATTTCATTTTTCTGTGATTTGCTGGAGGTTGTCAAGATTTATTTTCAAATTGGCTGTCTAGTCAGAGAATGTCTTTGGCAGTGACTTTTTTTTCCTTTGCCGTATTTTGTTTTTGCTTGGAAGCAGCCTCACAAAGAGTTATTTCTTTTTGGGCTTGGGAAGTTGAAATTTAAATCCGAATATAATTATCTTTGAAGCACTAGGGTTATAAACACACTCATCCTTCTTTCATATCCCACTGTAACCTGCTAATTCCCCCACCAAATCCACTGAGCTCATCAGCATTCTCTGCCTGCATTTTCGAAAGAACAGAAGAGGGAAAAAAAAGTGTTTATTACATTTGGACCTATCTTTAAAAAGGAGCTTTGAAACTGGATGCACCAAAGAGCTGGCATGTTTTCCTTAACTTCTAAATACACTCACTGTAATTAATCTTGGAGTAATGTACAGAGACATTAATTCTAAGTTTAACCTGTGTTTTTATTTAAGTTGGGATTATGTACACGTTGTACTAGTGTGACAATGTGAGGCAAGAGCCCCACATTTGTGCTGCAAACATCTCACCTTGAAAAGCGAGAGACACTGATAGCAGTGCTCTAAATTTCAATTAGCATGTCACACCATTCACATTCAGTTTTGTGTGCATTGTTCTGCCTGCATCTTGAGAAACATAACCTCATAATCTAACTGGAAGCACATGAAGAGTGAAGCTGCCGACTGGTGTTCACTGGTTAATCACGTAACTGCTAAATATAAAGGGGATTAGGTGGTACTGCCCCCAAGCCAGAAGTTCCAAATTAAAGTCCTACCTGCTCCAGGCGTGTCATAACTGATTTGAACAGATTGATTGAAAATATCTACATTGATTCAGTAGATAATGTGCAACAAGAAAAATGTTGTGACTTGCAAAGAAAAGTATGGGCACTTGTGGAGCAGTGGTCATGTTTCTACCTTTGGGGAAGGAGGTCCAGGTAGAAGTCTCACCTGCTCCAGAGATATGTGAGGGTGACATGGTGGTTCAGTGGTTAGCATTGCTGCCTTACAGCGCCAGGGACCTGGTTCGATTCTAACCTCGGCTGACTGTGTGGAATTTGCACATTCTCCCCGTATCTGCATGGGTTTCTTTTGGGTACTCCAGTCCCCTCCCATAGTCCAGAGAAAATGTACAGGTTAAGTGAATTGACCATACCAAATTGCCCACAGTGGTCAGGGATGGATAGGTTAGGTGCATAGGTCAAGGTAAATATAGGGTAGGTGAATGGGTCAGGGTGGGTTATTCTTTGGAGGGTCAGTATGGACTTGTTGGGCAGAAGGGTCTGTTTCCACACTGTTGGGATTCTATCTCAGAACATGATGTTGGACTGGGGTGGACAAAGTTAAAAATCACACAGCACCAGGTTGTAGTGCAATCTTTTTATTTAGAAGTACAAGCTTTCGCAGCTCTGCTCAGTTGTCAGGTAGCCAGTGGGGCAGGATCACAGGACACAGAATTTATAGTAAAAGATCAAAGTGTCATACAATTGATGCAATGTTTTGGAAAAACCTAGATTGACTCACTTAGAATGGGTTGCAGGTTTCAATTCATTAATATGTAAATCCCAGAACTTCTTTCAAGTCATTCCTGAGATAACTTAAGGTTTTATAGAAAAAGGTGACATGTCAGCCCAGACAATGCACTAAAGCTGTGAGGTTAGAGTCTGTCTATATTCCAACCTTGAGTCAGAATGGTTCTATTTCTAGAGTGGGAATTTATAA
This sequence comes from Hemiscyllium ocellatum, assembly GCF_020745735.1. NCBI lineage: Eukaryota > Metazoa > Chordata > Chondrichthyes > Orectolobiformes > Hemiscylliidae > Hemiscyllium > Hemiscyllium ocellatum. Next base: position 28,627,605 of record NC_083429.1, on the reverse strand, counting down.
AATGTCTCATGGACTGACTGCTTACAGATTGTGTGCTTTTTTAACAAAATAGAATGTATCTGCAAATGCACATTTACTTAGATGCAAGTGTGTGCGCATGTGAGCTGAAAATATGTTGCTGGAAAGGCGCAACAGGTCAGGCAGCATCCAAGGAGCAGGAGAATTGATGTTTCGGGCATGAGCCCTTCTTTCTGCTGCCTGACCTGCTGTGCCTTTCCAGCAACACATTTTCAGCTCTGATCTCCAGCATCTGCAGTCCTCCCTTTCTCCTGCATGCACGTGAGAAAGAGAGAGAGAAAGAGTGTCTGTTTGTGTGTGGGGAAGAGGGAGACAGTGTGTGCACGTGTGTGTATGTATGTGTGCGCTTGATACAGCACATGCACAAGTGTGATGGAGTACATGCCTGTGTGAGGGTGAGATTATAAGTGTAAGTATGTGTCTGAGAGGATCTGTGCAAGTGTGATCATGTGTAACTGTTTATGTGTGTACTTGTATGTGAGTGTGAGTGTGAGAGAATATATTGTTGTGCGGTCACCTGCAGTGTGACATGAACCCCAGATCCCGACTGAGGCCTTCCTCATGGGTACTGAATTTGGCTATCTGCCTCTGCTTGGTGACTCTGCATTATTGTGTATCCCAAAGTCCGCCTTGGAGGACAGTCACCCAAAGATCCGAAGCTGAGTGTTCTCAAACTAAGAGGGAACATGTTACTAAGCTGGAAAGGGACCAGAAGAGATTTACCAGGACATTGCTAAGAATGGAGGGTCTGAGTTATGAGGAAGGCTGGATAGGCTGGGATTTATTTTACTTGAGCATAAGAGATTGAGAGGTGACCTTGTAGAGGTTTATAAAGTCATGAGGGGCATAGCTAAGGTGAATGACAGGTGTGATTTCCCTAATACAGGGGATTTCAAGACTAGGGGCATATTTTTCAGGTGAAAGGAGAAAGATTTATCACAAAGTGAGGGGCATTTTTTTTTGCACAAACAGTGGTTCATGTGTGGAATGAACATCCAGAGGAAGTGCTGGATGTTGGTACAGTTACAACATTTAAAAGACATTCATATAAATACATGAATAAGAAATGTTTGGATGGAGAGATATGTGCCAAGTGCATGCATTTCGGACTCATTTAGTTTGGGATTATGGTCAGCATGGACTGGTTGGACCTCAGGAACTGTTTTTGTGTTGCATGACTCCATGAAAGGGTGATTCAAAATATTTATCGACTCAATTCACCAGAAAAAGCTGTCTTAAGTCCTCTGTCACAAAAAAAACTTTTTAAAAAAGTCACAACAGTTTTGTTTAAAATCAACCTGCCCATTTGAGTTATGACACATCTCTGGAGCAGGAGGATTTAAAACCAAACCTTCTGGTTCAAACATAGGGATGCTACCACTGCACCATAACACACCACACCGAGAGACTTAGCTAAGAGTTAATATCGGGAGCAGATCATGGTTGCTTAAATGTACAGATTGGAAATTATGAACTGAAACTACAAAGGTGAAGTAGATAGGCAACCATTGAGGAAAGTTTGGATAATCTATTAAAATTCATGGACGACATTACTAAAATAAAGACAACCCATGGTAATACGTGGATAAATATAGAGATCAGAATAGGTATTCTACAGAAGGACATACAATGGAATTTAACAGACCATACACAAAATTGCAAACATTTTGCTAGGAGATTCCTACTTTTGTGAATGCCTTAAATTATTGACTATGTTAAGATATTTAACATGGATTGACTTTGAATGTTAAATTTTCATAAAGAAACATGTTTTTCAAACAAATAACAGGAATCTTAAAACAAAATACCAGGCAGAAATTCATTCCTAGCAACGTACATGGCTTAAATGAGACATACAGAGGTAGCACAAAGAATGGAGAATTCAGTAGTAGTGGGAATAGAGATGTCTCAGATATAGGCTGCTAGAATTTGTATGAAGGGAGAATCATAACCAGAAGAAGGAAGGAGATACATCTGAAAGGAACTGGCAACCATAGCTTTGGGACATGGTCAACAAGTCTTCTCTATGTGTCTTGGCAGAACAAAAAGGTTTTTCAAATTACATGGAAAGTTTGGAAGGAGCAAATGACAACAATTATCAGGCAGAAGGAATTGCACTATTGACAAGAAACTGCAGTCCAGTAATGCTTTTAGTCACAGACTCATTCAATTATGCAGTTTTTGGTGTCCATCTAGCGTGTGGGGTATAGATTGATTAAAATGTTAATGGAATAATAAAGACTGAAATAAGGTTAAGGATTTTGAGAATTCCACCTGCTTCAGAGCTTGGTGTTGACAACACATTGAACTTGCTCAAAAGAGTGGTCATTCCCTGTGAAATCGCTGCAGTTAATTACTTTATCAGCACAGATGTAGTGTTAAATGAAATATCCACACTGTCAGAGTGAACAGTCTATTGAAAAGTATCAAATAAATCTTGACATGGAACACAACAAACTAATTATTTTTTGGGAAGTCAGTGCATTTACAGCTTACACAATCTGAACATTATTGTATTCTATTGTCCAGACCTAACTTCTCCAATCCAAACATATAAGTGGGTATTATTGGCACAAAGAGATAGGAGTTTAAAGGGAAACAGCTAATTATCTTCAAACTAGTCAGCAGTTTGACCTTCCAGCAGCTTACAAATTTAAAATATCCTGCGAAAGGATGCAAAAGTAAGGCATGATATATACACAAAACTTATTTTAAAAATCAGTGGTGATTGTGGTATCTATTTTTTAAAACAGGCATACATGATCCTGGCCCATAATGAGTCTCCCATTAGCTCAAGATTTTTCTGATGTTGTGGCAATAGAATTTATATAATGGGATAAATGAAAAAAAACACAGACATATGGCAACTAGATTTAGTGAACAAATAATAACATAGAGGGAAAAACATGGAGTAATTATGGACAAGATAATGGAGAAATAGATTGGTCCAGGATGAATGGCACTGGCCAAAATTCTAACTCATGAAGAGGGGAATTTGCCAGTGCTGAATTTGGGGATGAGTGTGAAAATATGAACTTGAGTAATGAACATGGCAATAGTGATGGAGCCTGTGAAAAAAAAATCTACTTAATTGATGAAATGCTTCATAAAGTTTTACTGAAAGAACCAAGCTGTCAGTTAACAATGACCCTGGTATGTGCTGTCCGTGTGAAGAACTCATTTGCAAATTTTTGGGAGCTACAAGCTGTCAGCTCATGTTTTGGGAGAAATCCAAAATTCTTTTGATTGTAAGTGATCACTACAGCTTGAGAAATGATTACAATTGACATTATCTGAAGACTTGAATGCTGTAAAAGCAAGGATAAGAACATTCAATAATTCTGAGACTTCAGGAAGATTTTTCCAGGCTAATAGAGTCATGTAAGGCCACCGAAAATAAGATGTACTAATGGGACCTGGTATATTACAAAATAAGGGATAAAAGATTGGAAGGCTCTGGGTAAGGTTATAAGGAGTGATGGAAAAAAAACCAGTAATTTTATGTGTAGTACAATAACTGTTGTCATACATTTCTCAAGGTTAATTGAAACTAATTACACACATATAGAGTCTAAGCAAGTCATGGACAGTGATGACAGACCATGCACCCACGTATATACATATTGGACAATCACAAGGACCAGATATGAACAAATGCAGAGTTATCTAAATATGAGAAACATGATACAAAAGAGAGATGCCTTCTGACATGAGAATTTATCAGAACACAAAGAAAATTAATTGTTAGAATCATTTTGCAAATATGTTAATTCTATTGTTTACAGAAAGAAAAGCAATATCTAATTGTATTATGAGATATAAAATACAAGAAAAAAATCTCATTGTTTGTTTTTCATTAGTTTCTGTTCAAACATCGGTTGCCGCTCTTTAAAAATTTTATTGAAAGAAAAGAAATGGGAATGTCAGTGAAGCAAAAGTTAAGCTATGACTGGAATTAATTGATTAATTATGTGACTAAATAAATATAAAGGGGGAACATGTAGCACTGGGGATGTTAAGAGCTGTGTGACTGCATAGTCAATACACATCATTCACAAGGAAAAGGTGTCTTGAATTCTAATTCAACAACAGGCTTAGTTTTGAATTAATATATTTTCCATGTGACCATAGTGGAAACAACAATCTTCATGTTCTTGTGGTAATGTTAATTAAATCTTAATTAAACTTCTCATTTCCTAAAATTACCAGCTTTATACTTAGTGTACAGACTTGCATAAAATAGCCTGATCTTCTGCAATATTGTTGAGATATATCATTCAGCATCTCACAGCACTTCAGCGTTTTCAAACAAATCCCTCTTCTTGACCAAGAGATAATTATTCCATCTACCATGTCAAACAACATGATATTAGAGACAAGCAAAATACTGTGGATGCTGGAAATTTGAAATTTGAAATAAGAACAAAGTGCTGGAGAATCTGACAGCATCTGCGGAAAGCAAAACAGAGTTAATGTTTCAAGTCTGATATGACTTTTTCTTCAAAAGATGTCAGATATTTTCAGCCTCCATGTGGTGATCTATAAATGAAATCTTGTGCAGTTGGAACAACATTTTCCACAGATAATTCATTATAGAGAAATGCAAGTTTAAGAGTTGAACCAAATTGGATTGTAAATTATGCAGTCTGATTTTTGGATTGTCCTCTATCATTGTTGAAGTTAGTGTTGCATTTAGTGCCATTTTTAATTTCTCTAAGAAACATGTACACCTACAGAACTTCTAACACCACTTCAGAGAACATCTAGTACCATTATGCTACATTGTCTCTTATTGAATGTTCTGGATAACCCCATAAATGTTGATTTAAAAATAATGAGCCAGGCATAAAGAATGACCAGATTTAACCCTCATACAGACTGTATTCGAGACAAAACTTGTATTATTTTCAGTTTGAGATAAGAAACTAAATGTGCCAATCAGATTTCACTTGTCTTATTTCTATTTGCATACATTAAATGCAGAAAGATCCATCAGCGATCAGTTTTACATTGCTTTTGCTTTCATTTGTGACATAACCAAAATGCGAAGATTTCTTTCATGTATCTTCTCAATGCCATTTACAAAAACGGTTTGAAATAACGGGTCATTATCATCATAGGAGTGGTTGAGTGCATACATCAGAAGACTGAGAATCCTTTATGTTTTATAAAGGTACCTAACAGAGTCTATGGATGGAGGCAAGATTTATTGGGCCAGAATCAACACAAATGTTTGTTTACTTGACATGATACTGTGCAGGACTGAATTATATTTGTGCCCATGTATTTAAACAATGAGATTGTTTATGAATAAAGTATATTTCATTTTAGAAAACTCCAAAGAATCCCATGCTGTTTTTTGGAGGGAGCAAGCACATCTGCATTGTCTTCCTCCAACTCTCCATGTAAGAGAGAACAAACACTCATTAATAGAGAACTATAGTTGCCAAAAGCAACCTGTGTGTCAACTTGAATATCAGAACTGAACACCATAAATTCTCCTCATGATTTGTGAGACCAAACATTGTAGAAACCCATTTCTCTGGGAAAAGAAAATGATAGAAATGATCCCTAAGAGTACAGTCTGCACCAGCTCCTTAATGTTTTGGTCAATATGTAAAAACAAATGTAATTGTACTTTCTGTGGTCTAGCAAAAAAAAACCCTTTTCTGTTATCCAAGAGCAGTGCCTCTCCTATCGATATTCCTGACTAATTGATCCTTTGCCCAATAAGCACTAGATAAACCCGAGAGAAAGTAAAGAAAAAGGAGAATGGTGGGAGAAAACTAACTCAAGAAAACTCTTACACTGTACCATATACTGATGAGGTGGCAAATATTACAAGATACAAGGAATCGTCATCTGGGAAAATACTTCATATCATTAGGATTTGGATGGGGAAAGGGAAAACAGCCCTGAAAATCAAAGCAGATAAACTATTATTCATTCCCCATAGTATTTGCCATAACATCTATCACACAAGTCTGACATGCACCTCTTTGAGGTCATGCAATAAACTGTTTCTTACTCAAGAAAACAAAAAATCATTAAACTAGCAGGTAGTTTTCCTCTATTATACCTGACAAAATAGGCCCTGTCGATCCCAATCTAAAAAGAGTCAATAAGTGTGGCCTCAGAAAGCACATCAAGTCAGGCAGCATCCAAGGAACAGGACTGTCAATGTTTCAGGCATAAGATTTCATCAGGAATTCCTGATATATATTTTTATTTTGGTTTCAGCAGTGGAAGATTTATATTTTGCTCATACTAATGCATCACATACATCACAGTCTTTGACTGCACCAAGATTTTTCAAGGGTAAGGAAAGAATTATCCAACACTTAAATGAAGAAAGTCAGAAGTCACACTGCTCCAGGTTACAGTTCGATAGATTTATTTGAAAACACGAGTTTTCATAGTGCTGCTCCTTTGTCATGGCAGTGAATAAGGACCAGCGCTCTGAAAGCTTGTGATCTCAAATAAACTTGTTGGACTGTAACTTGGTGTCACGTGACTTCTGACTTTGTCCACCCCAGTCCAACACTGGCAACTGCACATTAAGCGAAGAAGGATTTGCTTACTCAACTGGTTACTCCATCACATGGTTCATCTGATCACTTTGGAGGTGGGCTCAGACTTAAAGAAAAATTGTAAAATCAAGAGTATTTTACTTTATTTTAATGTAACGTTTAGGTGTATTGATCAACTCATCTCGTACGATGTTTAAAAATGTCAAAACTCAAGAAGCGTATCCGTGGATTAAACAATTTTGCCCATGGCACCAGCAGCACAATTGCTTAACTGAAAATTTTTTTGATGATTCAGATGTTTAATATGGTTTGATCTTTCCTGGTAGGATCAATGTATTTCTGCTTGTTGTGTATTTGTTTTATTGAGGTTTTATTACCTCTATCCACACCGACGGTGCTTTAGCTGGGAGTAGGGGATTAGCAAATGCTCGTTATATTTGTTTGCAATGAGGAACATTTACTGTCTTATTTGTTGCCTTATTAAGCAATTACCAGCCTCCATAATGGCTTTCAGAATTTATTTTCCTTTTAAAAGTAATTTGAAAAAAAAGTGGGAAAATTCCATTAGCAATAAAATAGAAATATTTTATCTTGATGCTTTGAACAAAATGTGAAAAATGCTGTGAATAATGGATATTAATTGAATAATGGACTGTTTTCAATAAAGTGAAGAATTTATTGATGATTTCATAATGACAGATCACTAAGTTCAATTATAAGCATCTGAAATGACATTTATGCACAAAAAGAATCAAATTCTGAAGTGTAGGCTTCAACCAAAGATCGTCACAACATGATTGAAATCTCCATATTTAAGTCAAAATTGATCAGTTCTGCATTCATGATATATTTTTGAACATTTTTCAGCTTCACTACCTTTGTCAAGCAATAACTAAACATGAAAACTGAAAGAACTGCAGAGGCTGGAAATCAGAAACAAAAACAGAAATCACTTGAAAAACTCAATAGTTCTGAAAGCATCTTTGGAAGGAAATCAGAGTGAATGTTTCAGGTCCAAAAACCAGAACTCAACTTCTGATTTTATTTTAATTTAAATAAAATTTGCAGTAAAGAAAATGAAATCAACCCTTCAAACTGCTGCATATAGGTTAGATCATGGAATCCCTACAGTGTGGAAATAGGCCATTTGGCCCAACAAGTCCACACTGACCCTGTGAAGAGTATCCCACTCAGACCCATTCTCCTACTCTATTAGTCTACATTTCCCCTGACTAATGCACCTAATCTACACATCCCTAAACACTATGGATAATTTAGCATGGCCAATTCACCTAACCTGGTAAAAACAATGACTGCAGATGCTGGAAACCAGATTCTGGATTAATGGTGCCGAGGACATGGAGGTCCTGGGCCTTCTTCACCGCTGCTCCCTCACCACCAGACGCCTGGAGGAAGAACGCCTCATTTTCAGCCTCGGAACACTTCAACCCCAGGGCATCAATGTGGACTTCAACAGTTTCCTTATTTCCCCTTCCCCCACCTCACCCTAGTTCTAAACTTCCAGCTCAGCACTGTCCCCATGACTTTTCTGGACTTGTCCTTCCTGCCTATCTTCTTTTCCAACTATCCACTCCACTCTCTCCTCCATCCTATCACCTTTGTCCCCTCCCCCACTCACCCATTGTACTCTATGCTACTTTCTCCCCACCCCCACCCTCCTCTAGCTTATCTCTCCATGCTTCAGGCTCACTGCCTTTATTCCTGATGAAGGGCTTTTGCCCAAAACGTCGATTTCGCTGCACTTTGGATGCTGCCTGAACTGCTGTGCTCCTCCAGCACCGCTAATCCAGAATTCACCTAACCTGCATATCATTGGCCTGTGGGAGGAAACCAGAGCACCCGAAGGAAACCCTTGCCAACATGGGTAGAATGTAAACTCCACACAGTTGCTTGAGACTGGAATCAAACCCAGATCCCTAGCTCTGCAACTGCACCTTTATTGGGACGTGGGGAGGATGCAGAAGGAGTCAGAGGAAGTGGGTGCTATTTAGAGTGGAGACCTGATCAAGGCTGAATGGGATAGGGGGATGAAAAGTCAGTGATTATTGCAACATAGTGTAGCCATAAAGGCATGAGGGCAAACTAAAGTATTTTTGAGGAACTGAGCAGGCTTCACTTGGGGGCATGGGGTAGAAATAGACATTCTTGGTCATTAATATCTGCTGTTCAATCAATTCTGATGTGGAGCTAGAAATGGGCATGTTTCCGTATCCCTGGAAAACTCAGATATCAACAGCAAAATTTGAATATATAGTAAAATACTACAAAAACTGGAAACCTGAAACTAACACATAGAATGCCGGAGAAACTCAACATGTCAAGCAGCATCTGTGGAAACAGAAACAGAGTTACCTTTTCAAAGACTCATCGAATCACTCCACTGTGAAAGCAGGCAATTTAGCCCGTTGAGTCCACACTGAGCCTCCAAAGACCATCCGACCCCTTAACCATGGCTAATCCACCTAGCCTACAGATTCTGGGACACTATGAACAATCTAGCATGACTATTCCATCATCTTTGGTCTGTGGGAGGAAACAGGTACACCTGGAGATAACGTACACAGGCACAGGGTGAAAGAGCAAGATCCACTCAAACAGTCACTCAAGGCTGGAATCAAACCTGGGTCCCTGGTACTATGAGGCAACAATGTTGACCACTAAGCCAATACTTTGCTTCTTCAGCTTTGAAACATTCACAGTAGTAATTATTTGCACTGTGGAGTTTGGTTTAAATACTTTAAACGTCTGCCCATTTCTTTTTAATGTGGCACAGATACATTGAAACTTACTGCTGTATAAATGGTACAGGATGTACCTATGGTTGTTTGGGATCCTGATCCCCATTTGAAACATTTCCAGTTTGTAACCCTCTCTCGCCTGGTATCAAAGGTCATAAATACAAGAGCGAGTTACTCAAAATCAGCAGATCTTAAGGAATAGCTCTGCATTTGCAAGAAAAATGATCAGGACAACATCAGATACAAAACAGGGTTTGAAACTGAAAAAAAAACTCAGAGGAACTGCAGATGCTGCAAATCAGAAACATAAACAGAAATTGTTGGAACTGCTCAGTAGGTCTGGCAGTATCTGTAAAGATAAATCTGAGTTAACGTTTCGGGTTTGGAAGGGACCCTTTTTCTCAGAACTGTTCTGAGGATGGATCACCAGACCTGAAATGTTAACTTTGATTTCTCTTCATAGATGCTGCCAGACCTGCTGAGCTTTTCCAGCAACTTCTGTTTTGTGAGGGTTTAAAACTTGATGGTCTGAAGCCAGCAGAGCTTTCACGAACATCTGAGGGTTCATCAAATCTTTATGGGGTGTCCATGAATCAAACCGCTTCGAGTACAGGTCTCATACAAAACATTTTGAAATATAAAGCTTTCCAATTGGAGACTGCTTCAGAAAGCATAAATGGATTTTACTAACACTAATTAATAAAGCTTATCCCCTAAAACCTTTGATATGCACTGCTTCACTTTGCATGGTTTGTTTAAAAGCTTCAGGCAGAAGCAGGGATTCCATTATTTAATCATTTTGCTCATACCTCGACCAGAAAGATATGTGAACATCCCATTTGTGGACAAGAATACATGCAATCCTCCTTTAAAAGTTACAGCCAGTGGAATTAACTCGGCAGTATAGTGACTTGTGAGTTTATCTCTGCTAATATACGAACGTAAATATTTGTCTCTTTTTCTGAGACACCAATCATTGATCAGATACAATAGCCATTAATTATTTTAGTGTCAATATCAAATGCCACATTAAGGATGCACAGACATTATAGCAACAAGCAAACACTCCCATTTCACTGATTTTATATATCAAAATGCAATGCAGCAATTTCCCTGATTTTGTGTTTTACTAAGCATTATAATTTAGACAGAGAACAATTTGTGAATTTGAATCTATGTTAAATGAGTCATTCATCAAAAAGTGTTTGAGGGGCAGCAAGGTGACCTCGGCGGTTAACACTGCTGTCAGACAGCACCAGAGTCCTGGGTTTGATTCCACCCTCGAGTGACTGTCTGTTTGAAGCTTGCATGCTCTTCCCATGTCTACGTGAGTTTCCACTGGGTCCTTTAATTTCCTCCCACAGTCCAAAGATGTGCAACTGAGGTACATTGGCTATGCTAAAGTGCCCAATGTCAAGGAATGTGCAAATTAAGTGGGTTAGCAATGGGAAATGCAGGGTTACAGGGAGAGAGTGGGATGCTCTTCAGAGTGTCGGTGTGGACTCAATGGGCTGAATAGCCTGCTTCCACACTATAGCAATTCTATGGACCATTGTTTTAATTCACTAAAATATTAGCCATTACTGTCCAAAAAGCTTTGAAGACAGATGTTTCTTCCTGGTCACATATATTCCAATAATCTGCTGAGATGTCTTCAATGCATTGACCAGCACTTTCTTTTCATCATACAGTTAGCTATCTCAAACTCTGCATAGGAATCCGCCCAAGAGAGAAATCAAATTCATAAAATCATATAAACCCTGTAGTGCAGCAAGTGGTCATTCAGCTCATTAAATCTGCACTGATCCTCTGAAGAACATCTCACCCAGAGCCAGCCCTGTAACCCCACGTTTACCTCTTACAATTCAACAATTGAGATTTTTGAAGTCCAACTCTTTCTCTTAGAAACCCACTAATGAGTTAGTGTAATGAAGCTGGACATTGGCACTTTAGTTTTAGGACTGAAAAGAATTTGTTTAGTTTGACCCACATTATTAATTTAAACAGATGAACCTTGTAAATATTCTGGAGAAGGGATCACACAGCTACTGAGGGATTTTGTACATCTTCAGGAAGCAAGGAATGATAGAAAAGATATATGCTTTCACTTATAAAAACCTTGTCAAAATCACATGAAATTTTAAAAGACTTTACAAATATGTAGAATCTGAGGAAATATTATCCAGTTGGTGAAAAGCCATGAGTATTCATGGTAAACTGAATTTGGTAAATCTCTTATCCAAGCCATCGAAAATAATGGATGCCACACAAGTAACTCCATGTTCCTTCTTCAATGCCTGCATTCAAATTTATTTAGTCACTGCGAGTAGAAGGTTTGTCTGTATCTACAACAAATTCTGGTTCTGCTTCATATTTGTCAGGCAAAGCATCAAAAACACCTCACTTAAGGCATTCTCAGACTGTTTTTTTTTAACGTGAAGCCATACAGGAGTTGATAGAAAGGTCATCAAGAGGTTAGTCAGGATTAAATGTTAAATGTTTAAGCATGCATGAGACTCAGGGTATCATAAGTACAAAGTTGATAAGACTGTTTTAGAAGAAAGTGAGGACTGCAGATGCTGGAGATCAGAGCTGAAAATGTGTTGCTGGAAAGGCACAGCAGGGTCAGGCAGCATCCAAGGAGCAGGAGAATCGACGTTTCGGGCATGAGCCCTTCTTTAGGAATGAGGAGAGAGTGCCAAGCAGGCTAAGATAAAAGGTAGGGAGGAGGGACTTGGGGGGAGGGACGTTGGAAGTGCAATAGGTGGAAGGAGGTTAAGGTGAGGGTGATAGGCCGGAGTGGGGGTGGGGGCGGAGAGATCAGGAAAAAGATTGCAGGTTAGGAAGGTGGTGCTGAGTTCAAGGGTTGGGACGGAGACAAGGTGGGGGGAGGGGAAATGAGGAAACTAGAGAAATCTGAGTTCATCCCTTGTGGTTGAAGGGTTCCTAGGCGGAAGATGAGGCTCTCTTCCTCCAGCCATCGTGTTGTTATGGTCTGGTAATGGAGGAGTCCAAGGACCTGCACACCCCGACCTCAAATTTACCTGGACCATCTCAGACTCCTCCCTCCCCTTCCTAGACCTCTCCATTTCTATCTCAGATGATCGAATCAACACGGACACTTACTATAAACCAACCGACTCCTACAGCTACCTAGACTACACCTCCTCCCACCCTGCCCCCTGTAAAAACGCCATCCCATATTCCCAATTCCTTCGTCTCTGCCGCATCTGCTCCCAGGAGGACCAATTCCAATACCGAACAACCCAGATGGCCTCCTTCTTCAAAGACCGCAATTTCCCACCAGAAATGATCGACGATGCTCTCCACTGCATCTCCTCCACTTCCCCCTCCTCCGCCCTTGAGCCCCGCCCCTCCAATCATCACCAGGACAGAACCCCACTGGTCCTCACCGACCATCCCACCAACCTCCATATACATCACATAATCCGTCGTCATTTCTGCCACCTCCAAACAGACCCTATCACCAGAGATATATTTCCCTCCCCTCCCCTATCAGCATTCCAAAAAGAGCACTCCCTCCGTGACTCCCTTGTCAGGTCCACACCCCCCACCAACCCAACCTCCACTCCCGGCACTTTCCCCTGCAACGGCAAGAAATGCAAAACCTGCGCCCACACCTCCTCCCTTACTTCCCTCCAAGGCCCCAAGGGATCCTTCCATATCCACCACAAATTCACCTGCAACTCCACACACATCATTTACTGCATCCGCTGTACCCGATGTGGCCTCCTCTATATTGGGGAGATAGGCTGCCTACTTGCAGAACATTTCAGAGAACACCTCTGGGACACCCGGACCAACCAACCCAACCACCTCGACACTTCAATTCCTCCTCCCACTCCACCAAGGACATGCAGGTCCTTGGACTCCTCCATCGCCAGACCATAGCAACATGATGGCTGGAGGAAGAGCGCCTCATCTTCCGCCTAGGAATCCTCCAACCACAAGGGATGAATTCAGATTTCTCCGGTTTCCTCATTTCCCCTCCCCCCACCTTGTCTCAGTCCCAACCCTCAAACTCAGCACCACTTTCCTAACCTGCAATCTTCTTCCTGACCTCTCCGCCCCCACCCCCACTCCGGCCTATCACCCTCACCTTAACCTCCTTCCACCTATCGCATTTATCTTAGCCTGCTTGGCACACTCTCCTCATTCCTGAAGAAGGGCTCATGCCCGAAACGTCGATTCTCCTTCACGTTGAATGCTGCCTGACCTGCTGCGCCTTTCCCTTTGCCTTAGAATGAAATGCGGGAATGAAGAAGATATGAGACCTGATCTGAATTCTACGTGACAACAACTTTTCATGGTTTAATTTCTTTTTTACCCATATCTGGTGAAGATTTTCACACCTGAGAATCATGGCAATGGAAATCTGTGATGACTATGGGTAGATGAGTCGCCTTAAATTCTCTCAATGAAGGATTGGGAATGTCAAATTTAATAAATGATGAGCATAAAACTGCTGAATAAACATTTACTCAAGCCCCAACAGAAATTCAATCAGCATTACCAACTGGACTCAAAACCCATGTGAATCATGCAATTATTAAGATGGACTTTGACAGAGCAACAGGCAATATAAAGCTACTGCAATGTCGATGTGCAGAGTTTTTGTTAAGAAATCCCTGAACTTCACAGTGAAGCTCTGTAATGATCTGACAGAGAACGTGGAGAGACTGTCCCTATTGTTCACCATGCAGGATTTGAAGAGGAAATCATGAGAAAGTTGAAGTGACCAAGCTCGTAAGAAGTTGAACAAGGCTTGATTTAGAGATGCCGGTGTTGGACTGGGGCGTACAAAGCTAACAACCACACAACCCCAGGTTAAGGTCTAACAGGTTTATTTGGAAGCACTGACTTTCAGAGCACTGCTCCTTCATCAGGTGGTTCTGGAGTATAAGATCATAAGACACAGAATATATAGCAATTACTTTTTGGATGACAACTATTTAGTTTATTGGAATGTAGTGATTCAGTATAAGGCAAAGGTCAATGCTTACATCTGGATGGTTGTTCCCATTATAAAACAAGTATTGGTCCAATAGCTGAATGAAGCAAAGCACTGCCATATCAGTAGCCCAACTACACCACAGCATGAATGACTAATCATGGCAAACAAGTGATGATCTTTGAATTTCACTTTTCTGACAATGAGATGGAGAGATTTTGGTCATCAGTTGGGTGGACTACATACAGTAGCTCTTTTGAATTCTTTCATTGCATCTCCCCACAGTCAGTAATGACAAACACAGGAACTGGGCCTCCCATTTCTTGATCCCATAGCTTCTATCACCTTCATAACGTTCATCCCTTTTCCACCTTTTCCAAACACAACATGTTTTTCACTTAACCATTCAGTTTCTGCAGTACAAATGAAGAACTGTGACCCATTTGTCTTGGGCCCAGCTAAGCCATTGACACTATATCGCTGCCTTCATGGCGGAGGTTGAAGTTTTCATCCTCAAATTTGGGACCATAGATGGAGCGGCCACCAGCTATGAAGTCTTCACCCTGGCACATAAAGACAGGAATTATTCGGTGGAAAACTGATTCTCTGTAGTCAGAACCTTGTTCCTTTAAGCACAGCCGATGGAGGTTCTCTGCAGTCTTTGGAACAACATCCTTGCTTAACTCAAAAATGGTGTGCCCGGCTGGCTGGTTGCCAATCGAGATATCGAAGAAGATTTTTGGGTTAGCCATTGCACCCTGTGTGTTGGCCCGTTAGCCTGGCCACCCATTCAAAAAGACCACCACGCCCTCAAGTTGAAATCCTGTTGGGTGATCCTCCCATTCACTGGGGAGTTGTAAAAGAAGGAATTCCATACTCAGGACCTATAGTATTTACAACTACTTTTGCTATAAATTCTGTGTCTTACAATCTTATACTCCACAACCACCTGATGAAGGAGGAGCACTCTGAAAGCTCATGCTTCCAAATAAACCTGTTGGACTATAACCTGATGTTGTGTGATTGTTAACTTTGAACAAGACTGGAAGACTTGACGAACTTTGGCTTGAGGGACGATCTCTACCATAATTGTCATTGTGAAAGGGATTAGAAGTTATTGGTTTGAGTAGTTAAAAAGGAAGTAAGTATTCAGGGGCTCTGATGTGTATTGAACATGTTCTGGAGAATGAAGTATCAATTTGATGGACAGGGTAGAGTCTATCCGGTGGGTGGAGGGCAGGATGTGCAAAATGGGGAAACCTTTCTGTAGTTCAGAGTAAACATTGTCTATTGGAATACTATTTACCCAATGTTGTTTTTTATTTGTTATTTTATAGGAAAAGTTTGAAAGTTTGAAATCATGTTGGTGATCCTTCCATTCAATAGGAGGTTGTAAAGGAAGGAATTTCAGACCTCAAGCCCCACAGTATTTACAACTACTTTTATCATGTACACTTTGAAAAAAAGTTATCATGATTTCATGAAAATGTTTTTGACATCTTTAATATTATTATTTTAAATTCTGTAGGAATAACACCTTCCAAAGAATCAAAATACAGATCAGAGATTCTAGCAATATACAAATATATTCATAGGCACTGAAACCATGTCTATGGCACGGCAGGTGTTCTCAGTATCAGGGGAAGTATGGCATCTCAAAGACTATCATGCAAAGCAAAAAAAAAATCAGCATTAATTCAACACATTACTTAGCACAACACAATAGGGGAGGATGCTTATTATGAGAAAATTCAGTTAGTCATGCAAATGCTAATTTAATGAACCACATGGAAGTCATAAATTGTGTACACACTATATAAATAAAACACAAATTCTTGAACAATATAAATTGAGGAAAATTCTCCTATACACTTGTGGTGAAACAACTTGAAAATCAATATTTATCATTGTATTTGCAAAGTTCTTTACATTATGCAAAAAAAAACATAACTGCTGTTTCTCCTGTGCCAAACATCCTCCAATGGGTGCAACTGTTTTTTTTTTATTTAATAAAAACCACAAGGCAGCTGCGATTCCAAAATGAAGGAGCAATTTCCTTCCCAGCAATTACAATTTTTAAATGAGTTCTTTGCTTAAAAATCATGTGTTTGGGGTCAAATGTATGTTCAAAATTTTAATAAGCAGCTCATCTTAGTAATGAGATGCAAACATTTAATCATGTACATGATGCTTGGGAGAAAGGGACAGATGCATGAGACTGTGCCAAGAAATTGTGGCACATTTGTGTGATTCTAAGTTAATTCACCCTGCCTTGTTAATGTACTTCATTACCACTGACTTAGAATGTTGCAGTTTAAAGTTTGAGCTGTTATGCTTTGGCTGAAATTAATTTTCTTTTGCATTCAGCAAACAGTTAAGGGAGGGGACAATAGATTCTGCATGGGATTCCACAGGCTATATAACACAGAAACCTAAATGTTCCATGCTGGTATTAATACTTCACATAAGTTTCTTTATCCTTGTCTATCACTACAAGACAATATTCCCTTCTCCCTTTCATGTATTTACTTGACCATTCATTGTGATATTGGGTTGCACATTAATATAGAGATGTTCTGAGAATCCCTGCCTTGGCAGATGGTGGAATTTGAATTCATAAAATAAAATTTGGAATCAAGAGTCTAGTGACAACCATGAAACCTCCGTTAGTTGTCAGAAAATCACTTATGCCCTTTAGCAAAATGTACCGCCATTCTTACCCAGTTTGGCCTACCTGTGACTCTGGACCCATAGCAATGTGGCTGCCTCTTAGCCGATCTTTAGGAAATTAGGCCAGTAATGTCCATATCCTGTGAATCGGAAAAGGAACAAGCAATCCGAGACCAGCAACTGCACATTGCAGGCAATGTCAGTGGAAGTGGTAACACCAGCTGGTAATGTACCAAGGGAGAGCCCAAGGATTGCTGAGAGGCCCAGGACTTAGGTGAGGTTGCACAGGATGGGACTTACCAGTGATGGTGGAATCAGTCATCAGCAAGGGCAAGGGGATACCTCTCAGAGCTCCCCTTCACTCACTCTGATGCCAGATCAATCCATCAGGCAATGAATGACTTTGATAAAGGGATCCCTGGGGACCTGCAAACAATTACAACAGAGTTTGCATTTTGGGTTACCTGGGTGAAAAGATTCCAATCAATATGTAAGATGTGGCCTTTAAGTGGACACTGCCTGCACCTAATTGATGTTGGAACAGCCATCATGAATCTTCCTACTTTAGATTTTATCCGAGCAGAAAAATAACCCAACTCATCCCTCTACCACCTGATTTTAAATTCCACCCTGAGTGTAATTTAACCATGGTTTGAGACTGGTTTCACATAACATCCCCACTCTTCAATTCTGCTCCTTGAGCTTTGTAAGCTTTCGCTTACGAAGTGCTATGACAGCTACAATGCACCAATCATGATCCTCCTACGCTGCATGCTATGATTCTGAATAGAATCTACTTATAGTTGGTCACTTATTTCATTGAAGGGTTTTCTTTCGTGCAGCTGCTATTATTTTAAAAAAGGCAGAAAATATTCAACAGAATGTTGGAATGAAATATGAAAGTGTTACAGAGCATTAACACATCTCTAAACTTCTGTCAGCTGGAAAGGCTGCCTAATTAGAAATCTTCTTTGAAGTTGCTTGTGATCTTTGCACAAACAACATTCTTGGCAAGAAAGTAGGAAGAAAAAGGAGAAGATCTCACCAGGATTCCAAAGTATTATGCTCTGAATCATCCACTACTTTCCTCTAGGCGGGCTTTTGAAGGCATGTTGGAGGTTTCAGTGGACTCAAAGCAAGTTAAAAGCACCTCGTTGGGAAATAATTTATATGGTGAACAGAGCGATGCAAAGTTTTAGTTTGTGACTGCAGCAACATCAAATGGCACTTGAAAATTGCTTTTTTGAAAATGAGAACATAAATTAAAGTATTCAAATTAGTTTTTTTTTTACTCTTTATAATGCAGAGTGTTGACCATTTATATGAAGCTGTAGCAGATTTACTGCCATAACACCAGTAGCAAAATATTGGAAAAAAAAATGCATTTGCATTGGAAACAATAAATTCATATCATCTGAGATTTCTACACTGAAATTAAATCATAACTAAAGTTGAAAAAGCTCAGAGACTTGACAGTATGTACACTGAAAACTCATGCATAATATTTTGAAAGCAGGAAAAGTCAGATTCATGAAGATCAATTTGCATTAATTGAAAAACTAATTAAAACAATAGTTAACATAGCTGCGAAACGTGGTGGCAGATGGAATGAGGAAACCAAAACAATTCAGGAAGCACCCCTTTACAATATGAGGAACTGAAGCAATCTGGTAAAGGAAACTTTTTTTTGTTTTTCAATTGTTCAGCAACAGAATATATTACAACATGCATACACAACAGTCAAAATCAATATAATGATTGAAATAGGACAGATTTCTCCTTGGCATTAGCTAGAAGCAACTTCTGTTGAGCCTAACTCCTCAGACATTGGGTCGGCCACGTTTGGAACACTGCATTCAATTCTGGTCTCACTCCTACAGGAAAGCTGTGAAACTTGAAAGCGGTCATAAAAGATTTACATGAATGTTGCCAGGTTTGGAGAATTTGAGTGATAGGAAGACACTGAATAGTCTGGGGCTATTTTCCCTGGAGCACCAGAAGCTGAGAGGCAACCTTATAGAATTTAATAAAGTCATAAGGAGCATGGATAGGGTGAATGGTCAAGGTCTTTTCCCGAAGGTAGGGGAGTTCAAAACCAGAGGGCATAGGTTTAAGGCAAGAGGGAAAAGATTTTTAAAAAGGGGCCTAAGGAGCAATCTTTTCATGCAGAGGGTGGTGCATGTGCACCCAGAGGAAGTGGTGGAGGCTGGTACAATTACAACATTTAAAAGGCATCTGGATATGTACATGAATAGAAAGGGTTTAGAGAGATATGGACTAATTGTTGGCAAATGGGACTAGATTAATTTAGGATATCTGGTAGGCATGGACATGTTGAACAGAAGAGTCTGTTTCCGTGCTGTACATCTCTATGACTCTATGACACTAAGTTCAATCTCAGGCACAAAGCAACCTATAATAAGTAAGAGGCAGCTTCGTTCAAGTCATAGGAGTGACTGCTGTGTTTACTGAGTTTACATGAGAGTATAATCACAATAGTTAAATTTAATATCCAGCCAGATTGAAACAAGTCAAAGATATCTCCCAGCCAACTCTTGGGAACCCAGTGTTTTATTGCTCTGTATTGCTAACTTCTGTGATCTGCTTCAATCATGCAGCCTGTCAGGCAATTGGAAAACTGGGACTAGAACACTCTCGTCCTGTTTTACTGACTGGGTTATTCCAAAAAAAATTGAAGTAATAAGCTTTTGTTTCCCTCCCCTAAAGCTAACATCCATCAATTTGATAAAATACCCATAAGAGAATCACAAGAAAATTTCAAGACTGTGATATGATTCCTTGGAAGATTTTGACATAAAAGCAGATAAAAGCACAGACTGATGTAGCACCAAGATTTCAGACTAAAGGCTGCATGTCCAATTTGTAGCTTGTGCTGAGTGAGCTGATTTCAGTGAAAGCAGCGGTCAAGCACTGTAATTGCTGAATGTGCTTTGTGCTGAAAAAAGGGAGAGTGTGAGTTAACACTTAAAACACAAACAGTCTGATTCCACCTTCTTTCCAGTCACTGCTGTGAGAAAGTGGGTCCTCAGCTCAGATGTGATGGTGTCTGGTGGCACAGAGTTTGCTGATGCTGCACTATCTAGACTAGAAATTTGCATGAAAAAAGTTGGACTATTGATCAAGTCAAGGTGCCATAGTCTTACCAGACCACAGTGCTGTTCTCTCCTTAGAAAGAGATGACTGACAGTGGTAAAACCTGAGGGCCACCATACCTCAGGTGAGGGAGAGGTTGAGAAGCAAAGTCCTTTATGGTGACCTCAGTGAGTGGGGAATTGAACCCACACTATTAGCACCACATTTCTTCACAAGCCAACTGAGCTAAACCAACACTGACTATTGATGTGGTTGCTGAAGCTAACACAAAGACACCAAAGCTTGGAGGATGTCAGAGTATGTAGAAGTTGGCAATGAAGGGCGTTAACACTAATTCATTGTGAAAGCTGGAAATCACTTCTAATAATGTCCTTCATAACAAAAACAGCTTAAGGAAGTTTGTGCCACAGATATCCACTCTAAAACTAAAAACAATATGACACATAAAGGGGATCAGTTTGCTCAGTTGGTTCGATGACAAGTTTGTGATGGAGAATAGCACCAACAGTCTGAGTTCAATCTCTATTCCAGCTCAGGTCAACTTTGCACCTGCTGCCTCACTTTCACCAGGCTTTATGTAGAATAGTCTCCTTCAAGGTTTGTACCCAATTGTCCCAAACAGGGAGAGATACTTACAGTCCCTTTTACACTCTGGCTGATTACCTACCTGTAATTACCTACAACTGTTAAAAGTGATCATTCATTTCCTCATATCATTCTAAATTACTTTAGAATGCTGATCATGCCCTTTTAAAATTGCAGGAAACAATTTCTGTCAAGATTAAGATCCACCAAATCACAATGCAATCGATCAATGGTTACAGATAAAATATTCGAAAAAGGAAAATTCAAAATCAACTACTCATAAATATCTAAAGTAGCTTCTTATTAAATTAAATTGTTGGCAAAAGATTTTTTTCACAAAAAATGCAACTGGGACCAACAGCTAAACCTCTCCAGCTTTTGTAAATATACAGACGCACTTCATTTCAAAAGTAATCACCTATATTGGATTTTCCATCAATTAATCATGTTCAGAGTCATTTCCACATCCTCCACACAGCTTGATAGAGGCTGAAATGAAACCTTCAAAGTTGCATGTTAGCTTGAAGTTTTGGTTGACAGAAACTGTGATATAAACTATGCATCAAAGGGAGAGAGCCATTAATTAGCAAGCAGCCTGCAGTTTAAGTTTCAAATGTTACCACACGTACAGAAGCTCCTACCATCACAGACACGAGGTGCACTCAAAGGGTCTGTAAAACTCATCACCATCATTGAACTTCAGTGCACAGAAGAAGTTGTGAGTGTTCATATTGTATTTAGCTTCACCCTATCTGATGATGCTGAACAGACGATGGGTTGAGGGTTTTGAGATTTTATGATGAGCAAGTGTGTTCTGCACAGCTCCTGAAAGTCCTAAGTGATTAGTGTCAGCATGTTAATGCAAACCGCTTTTATGAGAATCATGCAATAAACTTCCTTGTTATGTAAGACAAGTGCCTCCTCTGTTTGGAGCACCTCTACCACCGATAATCAGACTGGCTCTAGACTCAGCAAAAAGAAAATTGAAGCCAGAGGGCAACAAAAAAGTACCCTTTCGACAGAAGAGCAAACTTGGTTTCTATCTTTCCACAGGCTGGTGGAGAGAATTAAAGGGAGAAGGGGATTATTGGGAGAGCAAGAAACTGAAAAAAACAAAAACACCTCCCAAAGAAAAATTAAGCAGGAGCCTCACCACAACTTAGTCCTGCAAAAGCTCCAATGACCCAAAAAGCATACCGGATCAGTAGGCTAACATCTTATTCACTTCCCACCTGTGTGAAGGCCAGAAGTAAAACTAAAGAGATAGACAAGATGATCATAGGTGTAGGAGAAATCTGAATTCTACATGAGTGCACAGACTCCAGGCATCAAGTTGAAACATGAAGAACTGATCCTCTGCTCCATTTACTTAGCTTTTATCGATCCAATGCCAGACTTTATTTATTGCTATTTTATTCTTTCTTTGCTTTTTGTCTCAGATCTATTGCAGTCTCAGCCTTGTTATATGGTTGCACATGTGAGGACTGGCCCCCATATAGGAACACAGCTTCAGCTGTTACATCAGGCATTTTGCAACCACTCTTGACAAAGATTTCCACACACACACACAGACATCCAAGGGCAATGGTATTCATCTAAAAACATTTCATATTGATTAACCAAAAGAAAAGGCTTCTGCACTGTCGTATCTCAACTCCGTTTACTGTTATGAGTGGTCTAAACAAAACCATACAGCTATCACTTTCTGAAAGAGAACATGAGATCAAACTACAAATGATAGATCTTGCACTTGTTTGCAATTACCTTCCACGTATAAACGATTGTTATGTGCTTGAATCTGCCCTGGATCACACAGACTCATTCTTCTGTTGTCTACAGCAGAAGTTTGCTCATAACTATTTTTGATTTTGAGAGAAACAGAAGGTAGGAGGAATTAAGACACTGTGGGAATTTTTGAGGGAGTATTTAAGGTGTTCTTGTAAAAAAATTACACATGTTGTTGCTTCATTGTTGGACCCTTCCTTTGATGTTCAATAACTTGAGGCTGTTGTGAGACTTCTTGATACGAACTTACAAACAGCGGTCTAAGAGTTGTGTGCTGTGGTGAGATGTTTGGCAAGCTCCACTTTGACATTGGGGTCATCTCACCATATCTTGTAGGCTTTTGGGAAGCAGTACAGTGAGATTCTCACAAGGCGAGTTCCCAACTCACGCTGGCCATTGTTTATTAAATGCCTTGCTAACAGCCCAACTCACATTCTGGATGAGAGTGGTACGGAAAAGCACAGCAGTTCAGGCAGCATCCGAGGAGCAGGGAAATTGACATTTCGGGCAAAAGCCCAACTCACTACAGATTATGATCTTACCGAACATCAAGTCGTCAGGAAAACTCAATATGGAAACAAGGTGAAAAATCATCCATGTAAAATATGACGACTATTTCTACTATTTCTCTCTTCACAGAATCAACATGAGTATTTGAGTATTTCTTGCAATTTCTGGTTTTATTTCAGATTTCCAGTATCCACAGTATTGTCATTGGATTACTTTTTCTCACCTGTTCTCAGGACTCAACCAATGTCACAAGCTTGCTCGCAATGAGGCTTTGGAGTCTTTAATATTTACAGGAATGTCAAACTGTTCATTATTCTTTGTTGTCAGATTACCATCTTATTAAGTGGAAGTATGAATACAACTCCAGAGATGTGCCTTGCAGACAGATTGGCCAAGTGATTCTCTAACATCTGATTCAATTGTGACAGAAGTAACAATATTCTGAAATCACAATTTCTTTTCTGGTTGTTCAACTAATGACCAGCACAAGGAATGACACTCCATTGTCCAATTCATCAGTGTACATTTAATGATGAGGTAGAATCAAGCTGTTACCATGGAAAGGACAGTTACTTCATTCAGCAATTGCTTTAAAACTAAATAAATAAATACAGGAACTATAGCATTCAAATGCCACTGGTTTACTCCAAAGCAAATTTGTGTCTGAATAGAAGGTCAAAAATATGGTTTGACAATATAAGTGTTCATTATGAATACAGTTCTAGAATTCAATTTTTCTTCAGTACATGTCACAGAAACATAGAGCTGTATAGCACGGAAACAGACCTTTTGGTTCGACTCACCCATGCTGACCAGATATCCTAAACTAATCCAGTCCCATTTGCCATCATTTGGCCAATATCCTCATAAATCCTTTCTATTCATATACCCATCTAGATGCCTTTTAAATGTTGTAATTTCCAGCCTCCACTATTTTCTCTGGTGGCTCATTCCATACATGCACCACCCCCTGGGTGTGAAAGTTGCCCCTTAGGTCTTTTTAAATCTTTCCTCTGTCACTTTAAACCTATGTCCTCTAGTTTTGGATTCCCCACCCTGGGGAAAAGATCTTGGCAATTTGCCCTTCCCATGCCCCTCATGATTTTAGAAGCCCATTTAAGGTCAACCCTCAGCCTCTGATGTTCCAGAGAAAATAGTCCCAGCCTATTCAGCTTCTCCCTATAGCTCAACACCCCCCTCCCCCACCCCCACCCCAACCCTAGCACTATCCTTGTAAATCTTTTCTGAACCCTTTCAAGTTGTGCAACATCCTTCCTATAGCAGGGAGACCAGAAGTATTCTAAAGTGGCCTCACCAATGTCCCATACAGCTGCAACATGACTTCCCAACTCTTATACTCAATGTACTGACCAATAATGGAAAGCATACCAAACGTCTTCTTCACTATCCTGTCTACCTGGGACTCCAGGTTACAGTCCAACAGGTTTAATAAATCTTGTGCCATTTGATGTTTTAACCTGGTCCACCCCAGTCCAACTCTGGCATCTCCACATCATACTTAGAACTCCATTTTCAAGGAACTATGACTCCTAGGTCTCTTTGTTCAGCAACATGTCCCAGGACTGTATCATTAAGTGTATAAGCCCTGCTCTGATTTGCTTTTCCAAAATATAATACCTCGCATTTATCTAAATTAAACTCCATCTGCCACTCCTCGGCCAATTGGCCCATCTGATCAAGATCTCATTGTACTTTGAGGAACCTTCTTAGCTATGCTGCAGTTAAAGGTTTTCTTTGCACTGGGCAAGAGGAA
This sequence comes from Hemiscyllium ocellatum, assembly GCF_020745735.1. Taxonomy (NCBI): domain Eukaryota; kingdom Metazoa; phylum Chordata; class Chondrichthyes; order Orectolobiformes; family Hemiscylliidae; genus Hemiscyllium; species Hemiscyllium ocellatum. Next base: position 28,602,888 of record NC_083429.1, on the reverse strand, counting down.
AGCTCTGCTCTAAATGTATTCACAGATTAAGGGAATCAAAACCACATCTTAAAATTGTCGTGTCAAGTTCACCCAGTTCATGTTGCTTTCATTAACGAAACACAAGGTTACCTTACATGTGAACTTATTTTTCAAGGAACATATGGATGCAGTACTGCTTGGTCTAATAGATGACATTGTTGTAAAAGACTGCACGACAATTTCAAAGTAAGGCTGCTCTTTCTATGCCTTGAACAAGAATAATTCCTCAACCAGATTCATTCACCCTTTGTCTCATTGTCACTGAAAGGCCTTTCTGATGTGAAAAGTATTCATTGCATTTGCTGATTGAACACTCACAGCTCAACTCCAGTGGCTAGAAGTGTATTGCATGACTTTCTAAGTTACATAAAAAGCACAATGAAAATGCAACACTTTTTTTTATATTTTGGGATTTTGTCCTCTTCCTCTTTGCTTTTTTTTTAAGCCATGAGAGTTGAAAATACACCATGTTGTTCAAGCCAGAGCAAATACAGCATTATCTTTGGTTGAACCGAACCATCTCAGTGGCATTCCAAAACAGGGGACTTTTGGATTACTCTGTTTTGTCTGCTCTTTCTATCTTGAGATGTCTATCCCATGAACAGACATCACATTATTGCATTTTTTTTAGGGGGTGGCACAGTGGTTCAATGGTTAGCACTGCTGCCTCATGGTGCCATGGACCTAGGTTTGATTCCAGCCTCAGGCAACTGTCTGTGTGGAGTTTGCACATTCTCCCCATATCTGTGTGGGTTTCCTCCGGGTGCTCCAGTTTCTTCCCACAGTCCAAAGATGTGCAGGTTAGGTGAATTGGTCACGCTAAATTACACATGGTGTCCAGGGATGTGTAGGTTAGATGCATTAGTCAGGAGAAATGCAAGTAGTAGGGAATGGGAATGGGAGTGGGTCTGGGTGGGATATTCTTTGGAGGGTCAGTGTGGACTTGTTGGGCCAAATGGCCTGTTTCCACACTGTAGGGATTCTATGATTCTACTCTGTGAAGGTATTTGAAGATGATGAATGTATTTGCAGTTCCACTTGAATGCCTCCAAAGGCCATAAAACATTATTTTTTTCAAGTGTTTAGCAAACAAGTTCTTGAAGATCACAGGTTCAGTGCTGAATGAAGTTGTAATTTACGTGTAAGCAACCATTGGTGCAGTTTCTTACCTGAGGATGTGAAAATGAACACTAATTCCCCGATTAGCAGTAATTGTTTGAATTGTCTCAATTAGCTTTCATTGAGAGTTAACTTAAATGAACAAAATAAAATACAGAGAGACCAGTGAGAATGTTGGAGAAAATAACATGGGGAAAATATAAGAATAAAGAACAACACAGTACAAGAACAGGCCTTTTAACCCTCCAAGCCTGTGCTGACATTGGGGAGTACATCTTTCTATTTCGAGTAAAGGTACATTACTGAGATTGATCATGTCAAAATCATTGCATCAGTGAGGAAAGATGATACTTGCTGGCTGTATGCTATTCTTTTTTAAAGCCTCTATTCTCAACACTCAAATTTCATATTTGATAAATATAAAATGTAAGAATTCATTCAGCTGATTACGTTAATGAAATACCTTTTTATCACCACTAAATGGCAGCAGTGCACTAAATTAACAAATCATGACAATAAGTAATCCTGGCAGCAGATGTTACCATTTCTACATTTAACGGGAGACACAATCTCATATAATGGTTAGAACTGGAAAGCCAATTGTCAGATGGGATACTTCAAATCTAAGAGAGAGGCTCTGCTGCTGCCAGGTTCACTTATTGTATCGGTGGTGGAGTATTGCAAAACTGCTGCAATGGCAGCTGGGAGCATATACTGCATTGGCTTGTTTGCATTTAAGTAGGTTCTAATATAATTTCAATTTGGCAATGTCAGGCACTTCACTTGGATTAGATATACTGGGATCAGAAAGTGTTACATTCACCACGTGTTTCCATTATGTTGCAACACAGCAGAGCAACATACAGAAATACTCCCAAATATCAGAACACAGGGGAATCCACAAGGGTACCAGGCCATTCAGCTTTCCAGGCCTATCCCTTTATAACAATTCTGTATGAAACTGTGTTAATGCAAAATTGAAGCTGTGATTTGCTCTCATAAAATGCACAAGTTAACCAATTTCTGCAGTTACCAGATGGGCCACAACATCTTTTTCCATAGGAGTCCTTCCCTTTTAAGTTTGATTGTCTCCTAACTTGAGAAAAACTAGACCAGAGAGCTTTGCCTGAACTGTATTCCACAAGAGGAGAGCATCAAAGGAGGCAACATGCTAGTGCAGAGGCAACTACTGAGAAGGTGTCGTTTGAGGTGTTGAAAGTCAGATTGGTTGATTGTTCACGTGATATACAGGAGGCCTTGACACAGTAACACTTATCATGGGCGTGTACCTGTATTAATCAAATTCTGACTTGGAAGTCTATTGTTGCTCCTTGATTGGTCAGAAACATGCAACTCCCCAACAAACCCACTCTCCCACACCCCGCCCCCCCCCCCCCCCCCCCCACCTTCTCTGGATTGTGGGTGTACCTACACCATACAGACTGCAGCAGCTCAAGGAAGTTGCCCATCAACTTCTAAAGGGTAATTAAGTTTGGACAGTACATGGCCAGTGACACAAAAGTTTGATAAATGTGAGTCAATGACCAATTGTTGTATTATTGCATCATGTACTAGTCCAATAAATTAATTGCAGCTTATTATTCCCCTGTATTTCCTGCTAACTTCAAGCACAATCAGTTTATTATACAAGTTTCTTCACCTTTCTTGCTCGTTCCTAAAATGGTACTGGCTGACAGACTTAAATTGGTGGTTTCAGTTGTGCTCTCTCCCTCATTCCAGCCTGTAGACTAGAGTGGTGGGAGTAACATCAGAAACAAACACTACGATGATGATAATAACACAATGGTATCAGAGTTACACCCCATTCTATAAAGTACACTACTTTCCATGGTTTTTAAAACAAAACTACCAGCACAAAAATTGAACTTCTCAGAAAAGTGCTCATTGCTTCGGGAATTTACTCTGGTAGTTGGAAGTTTGGTACACTCTGGGACAGCACAGAATTCCAACAGTAGATCAACCTTCGGTCATCCGCATACGTGTGGACTCCTAGAATCTCTACAGTGTAGAAGGAGGCCATTCTGCCTATTGAATCCACACTGACCCTTCGAAAAACATTCCACCCAAACCCTGTCCCCAAAACTATGCAATTCCCATGGCTATTCCACCTAACCGACACATCTTTGGACTGTGGGAGGAAACTGGAGCAACCAGAGGAAACCCACGCAGACATGGAGAGAATGTGCAAACTCCACAAGGATAGTCACCCAAGGCTGGAATCAAACCAGTGCCCTGTTAGGCAGCAATGCTGACCATTGAGCCACCGTACTACCTCCTGACTCCTGAAGTTGTTGTCAGTTTTCATGAGGAAATTATGCTGAATACTGAAGGTTTTTCTACCATTACCACTGCAAAATCTAACCCTATGAAGCAAATAAACAGAAAAAAAATGATGTTACCTGCTGGAAACAGAAGGTGAGAAGAGTCTCTAGACACTTTTCTAATAATTCCACACCCTCAAACCATGCTCCATTATTCCACATGTTTCTCACACACCCACTGAACATCTCCATGTTAGCATTGGTATACACCCTGTTAATGTAGAAATTCACGTACCTTAGGCTTTTAAAATATTAAAGGATGTATGTTAAATATGAAAGCCAAATTCTACCATTTGTTTATTGTTTCATCTGAACGAAGCTACGTGAGTCAAGTCTGATCTCCAAAACTCTGCTTTAATTCCCAAATCTCATGAATTAAAACTGAGCTTCATGTTTTTCATTACCTTAGTGGCATTTATAATTTATTTTATTTCATATGTTGTAACACCTGTGTTGCCTATCTTTGAATTGACCAATACCATTGAAGAAACGTTCCTCAAAAATTAAGCCTTGGCTAACTTTCCCTAATCACAAGGCTGCTGTCAGTCTTGGTTAAATGAATCAGAATTGAAGATGGTGAAAGGTTAGGTCATAAGCAAGCAAAGCAAGCAACAAAATCAGTAGCCTTAACAGCACATTGTGCAATATTATTGGGTGAAGGAATTTCCACAGAAACGATAAGCAAAACCAGAAATCTGATGTCAAAGCAAAGTAAATATAACATAAAGACTAATGAGGCTTGCATAAAATTTTGAAAAGAACCTAAAGATTTGATCTGAAGACTGAAATGAGAAGGAGCTCTGAACAGCTAACGGTTGCCCATTCATAAATGAATATAATGCCATTGTATATTGTTGGAAGACTTCCAACTGAGGTCATTAAAGAGTCTCCCCTGAAATAAATTATGCTCAATACAGTGAAGTTTACTCCAAAGGAGCTATCAAACTGTATCAAAATAGCAAAGTATTTTACCTCTACCTAAATTTATCAGGACCTCTGGCATTTCAGTTCACATTATGAATAATATTGCTCCCCTCATTGGTGCACCAAGAAATATTTTCATTGTTTTAATTTGACAGCAAGATAAAATTAAACAAGTAAATGAGTGATCAGGAATTAACCTACAGCCAGATGTTAATACATAGAAACATTGATCTTCTTGCATGCCTGTACAAAACACTGGAAGAAACAAGAAGATTTTAGGTTCATAGCATGTTGTTGACAAACCTGCAGCATTTAGTACATTATGGGATCAAGTGTTTTGCAATTTTCTGCTGTTGTCACTTCTAATTTATCACTACAAGTTTACAGTGGTATACTTATTAATGGTTAAGCAGATCTCTGAACAATTATCAGCACAATGATTTTTCAGCCAAAACTAAAACTGGTGCTTCCCATTGTTTGAAATTATGTATTGTGTTGTTAACAAGCTGTAATTTCAAGAAAAGATGAATGATGTGTCAACACTAATAATCACAAAGCAAAAGGAAGTAGATTTTCTGAAAAGATAGGAGACTTTTACAAATGGGAAGGTGTTAGAGGCCACTGCAGCAATGTGGCAGGATGTTGATTTTCACCAAGAGCCAAACAGGTGTTGACCCATTTCAAGCTGGCAGAAAGAAAATCAATTCCATGAGAGTTTCAAAGAGTTGTGTTCCGTCAGGATGAGTAGAGAACTTTCAAGACCAACAACATAGTCAGCAAGAATAATCTTAGAAACCTCACACAACCGCCTCAGATAAGACTGAGTATTTTACCACATTAAAAATAAAAAAAATGTAGTTTGGCACAGTTGGCACCACTCATAATACCAATGCAGAAGGCTATGAATACATACTTCACTCCTGGACTGAGGAAGATAAACTTGGTTAGTATTTCCATGTGTGACTGTGAGCCTATGGCACGCTCAAGGATTCTGTACTTCAGAGAGATATTGAATAAAGGCCCCATTTGTTAACAAATGGGTGATTACATTGTTAAAGGTGCACATGGGATGGTTATTGATCAATTAGAACTGAGAACATAGAGGGGATGGTTGGGACATGGCAGAGATAACATGCTTTATCTCCTCTTTCTACTCCATTTTAATTTAGCCCTCTTTCACTCTGCTTTGTTTGTTTGCATTGCTCTTAAAAGTGTTTTTGGATGCAATTTAATCAATTGGAAAACATGGGTGATTTTCTTGTGGTGGTTAATAATGAAGAAAAATGTTATGCATGATCTGGAGCGGATGGTGATGGGAGAAGTGTTTGTTGGTATAACAGCATTTCTAGATTTGAAACAAAAAAAATAGAAGGAGGTCTTGTGTTGCACTGGTAGTGTCCTCACCTCTGAGCCAGGAAATCTGGGTTCAAGGCCCACCTGCCAAACAGCTCTGTCACAACATCTTTGATCAGGTTAATAAGAAAAGAGCTGAGACCACGGAAAGAAGGCTCGTATGATGCAGTGCTGGTGTCTCTACCACTGAGCCATGAGATCAGTGTTAGGGACACTAGTCTGGTCCAGAGGTGTGCTAGAATAGGTTGGCTAGAAAATATCTGAAAGCATAAAAAGGAGGAGGGGTGACGGTGCATTAGTAATGGCATGAAGCACAGAAACAAGTAGAACAGCTGGATGATCGGGGACATGGGTTCAGATTCCACTACATCAGCTGATAGAATTTAAAATCAAATAACATCTGTGAGCCTCGAGGTGTCTTGTCACATAGTGGGAATATCCTTACTATAGATTTAAAAGGTCCAGATCCAAGGCCTGCATTTCCTGGAGGTATATTAGAATGTTTAGGAATGGACTCAAAGAAATTAATAAAAAACATTTTGAGGTGCAGTAGTAATGCTCCTACCATTGTGCCAGAAGGACTGGGTTCAAGTCTCAACTGCCAAAGGTGGATGGCCAAACAGGTTGACTTAAACTATCTTAAGTCTTGTGTGCTACATTGGCTAGACCAGAAGATCTGGGTTCAAGTGCCACTTCAGGAAGTGCTGGTCAGTAACATATCTGAAAAAACGGATTAGAATTTTGAGAGGTTTATTAGCACAGTAATTTATTATTGTCATCTTATATCCAAGCAGATTCATTAAACATATTGATGACATGTATCAGAATGGTCATGTAGTACAGTGCTAGTGTCCCTCTGACTCATAATATCCAAGTGTAAGTCTCACCTGCTCTGCAGGTGCATCTCAGCATGCCTAAAAAAGGGCGATTAAAAGAGTATTGTTTTTATATAAAGAACCTCTACATGGTCATGGATTTAGCAATCAGATCAATAGTGCTGCATTCTGTAAATAAACCTGTGATCAAGGAAAGAACTGGTGCCTTGTTTTGCACTTCACCATCTGGTTTGGATTCTAATATTTCCACCTATCTCTTGCATTGAAAGAAACTGCAATTGTAACTTTCAAGGGGCAGTTGGATAAAGGGGAACAAAGTCATAACCATGGGATAAGAGCAAAGAAGTCAGACTAATTTCAGAGTTCTGAAATTGTCACAATGACCCAATTGGCCTCTTGCTAGGCTTTACAATACCAATGGTGTTTTTGTTTTGTGTGTTGGCATCGCTGGCTGAGCTAGCAATGATTGCCCACTCCTCACTGGCCTTGAGAAGGTGGTGGTGAGCTGCATTCTTGAACTATTGCACATCATTTGCTACAGGTTAACCTACAAAGTCAGTAGGGAGAGAAGTCCAGGATTTACAAGATAGGATGATGTGCAGTTTAAAGAGGATTTTGTAATTCAGCATAACTTTCCTCTATTTGGGAACAGCCCAAATTAAATCATCCAAGCCATGATAGTTCACTTTCCATAATAACACGAAATGAAAACAAGCCTGCCTTATTCATGGAAATGACGGAAACTAACATAAATGTCACTGAGAAAGACATTATCTACCTTGACAATCCATTATACCATCCACAAGAACACCTTAGTGCATTTGCAATTTGAGTAGATTACCATCAATCTCATTTGTGCTCCTGTTAACTCACTCACCCATTATTTTCGTTGGTACATACCAGTGAAGAAGCCTTTTGCAGTAAGATCGTTCTGAGTCATTATTTATTATCTGGAATTTAGCTTGAAGCAAAGAAATGGGAGAGTAGTGGTAAAACTTGAGTTTCAGTCACCTTGACAGACCACTGTACTTGATCTAAATTTGCTCTATCCATGAATATTGAAAGTCGTAGGACAGATTATTTGAAACAAAAAGAAACAGAAATTGCTGGAGAAACTCAGCAGGTCTGGCAGGATTTGTGGGATGAAAGCAGTGATCATGTTTTGAGTCCAGTGACTCTTCATCAGAAAAAAAAATGTTTTAAGTCTGAATCAAGTGACACCAACAAAACAAATTGGAAAAGGGATATGGGATCATTTCCCTGACTCAAGGTCACACAGCTTTGACCACTTCGATTTAATGAACATATTTTTTATTATGAGTGAAATAACTGTCTTTGTAAGGAACCTTTGTTGTGGCTTCAGTCTCATGTTTTGTTTGCTGTACTCTGCAGTCTTTTTAGGAGACCTTGCTGTAAATCATCAATGCTCGTAATGCATAATCATTGCAATATATTTAAAATGGTTACCCCATCAAGCAAATTCTCCAGTTGCTGCTCTGAGCTCTCAGTATGTGAAAAGGAAACCCTTTAGCCAACTGATACTCAAAATTAACTTGAATTAAAGCCATTTGTGGCGAAACTTGAGACCTGGAAAGAAGAAAAGTGGAGAAGGATAGAAATGGGGACCAGACAAACTAGAAATGGGGAAATTCCAAGCCAAGTCTTCATAGCTGTCTGCAATGCAATGTCCGAAGAAAATAAACTCCATGCATGAAATATAGGGGAAAAACACTTCTTATAACACGTTTCTTTCTTTTTAAATAATGACCGGCAATGTCAACTCAGTGACTGTCAACTCTGAAAAGTTCTGGGCATCATGTTTCTATCTGCCTATATTAGGCTCCATCAATGAAGTGTAGAAACAAACATTAATACATTATGAATAATACTGAAGAAGTACTAGCAAGAGAACCAACCAATCATTTTTATTAGGATACCAGTACAACTTTTAGCATGTGCCATGTCTTTGATTGATTCATTAACATAATTCAGAATGTTCTTGCATGAAGGAAATCTCTTGAAACTTATCAAATTGGTTTCATTGACAGTGACAACGCATTGTGTTACTGTTGCTGGATGAGTAATCCAGAGATTACTTTAAATTATAATCCTATGGGGACTGAGTTTTGAATCCCTCAATGGTAGATGGTGAAGTGAATTCAGTAAAAATCTCGAATTAAAGTCTAAAGAGTAACATGAAACTATTATTGATTGTTTTTCTCTTTGTATGACAAACCCCTATTCACAAATGTCATGAAGGAAAGAAAAACAGTAGTCTTTACTTGGTCTAGCCAACCAACCATTGTAATTGCTTCTTAATTACCTCTGAAATGACCTATCAAACTGCAGAAAAAAACTCTCAAAAATAGAATGAAACTAAAAGGACCAATTGGCATCACCTACACCAAATGGACTGCAACTCATTACCACATTTTCAAGAGCAAAGGGATTGAAAATTAAGTACTAACCCAGCGACATCTCACTATTAAAACCAAATTCATCAAAAAATGTCTATTGTGTTCAGGGCTATTATATTCTTACACAAAAGACAATTCTTTTAATATAAAACAACAATTCGCAGAAAAGGCTCTGTCCAGACTTTGTTCAAAAATGACATATCACTCAGTCAAAATGTCAGTATTCTTTTCAAAGACTTCCTAATGATAACACTAGTATCTCAAAAGCATTCACCTGAGGTCCTCAGACGCCATCTTACCCCAAATCACTTGAAGCATAACATTTGATACAGGGTCGTACAACAGAACTGTGAAGAAAATTATGGGAACCAAAGACATGGTGGGGCGGCACGGTGGCTCAGTGGTTAGCACTTAGTGGCCAGGGACCCACGTTCAATTCCAGCCTCGGGCAACTATATGTGTGGTGTTTACACATCCTCCCCATGTCTGCGTGGTTTTCCTCCGGGTGCTCCGGTTTCATCCACACTCTAAATATGTGCAGGTCATGAATTGGCTATGCTAAATTGCCCATAGTGCTAGGTACATTAGTCAGAGGGAAATGGGTCTGAGTGAATTACTCTTCAGAGGGTCTGTGTGGACTTGTTGCACCAAAGTGCCTGCTTCCACACTGAGGGAATCTAATCTAATCAAAGACATGGTGTGGAGGAGCCGGTTTTGGACTGGGGTGTACAAAATTAAAAATCACACAAGTAGCTACCTGATGAAGGAGCAGTGCTGCGAGAGCTTGTATGCCCAAATAAACCAGTTGGACAGTAATCTGGTGTTGTAGAAATGAAAGAATCAGGAGTAACAAAATTGGCTGAGTGATAGGAAACAGAGAGTAATTTGTATCATTGATAGTCACAGATGAGATGCCAAAAGACTGCAGGTCGTCTAATGTGGTGCCTCTGTTTAAGAAGAGTGATAAAGACAATCCAGGGAACTATAGACCAGTGAGCCTGACATCAGTGGTGGGCAAGTTGTTGGAGGGAATCCTGAGGGACAGGATGTACATGTATTTGGAAAGGCAAGGACTGATTCGGGATAGTCAACATGGCTTTGTGCGTGGGAAATCATGTCTCACAAACTTGATTGAGTTTTTTGAAGAAGTAACAAAGAGGATTAATGAGGGTAGAGCAGTGGACGTAATCTATATGGACTTCAGTAAGGGTTTGACAAGGTACCCCATAGGAGACGAGTTAGCAAGGGTAGATGGCTTAAAGGTAGAAGACAGAGGGTGGTAGTGGAGGGTTGTTTTTCAGACTGAAGGCTTGTGACCAGTGGAGTCCATTACTTTTCGACATTTATATGAATGATTTGGATTTGCACGTAAGAGGTATCATTAGTAAGTTTGCAGATGACACCAAAATTGGAGGTGTAGTGGGCAGCGAAGAAGGTTACTTCAGATTACAACAGGATCTTGTTCAGATGGGCCAATGGATTGAGCAGTGACAGATGGGGTTTAATTTCGATAAACACGAAGTGCTAAATTTTGAGAAAGCAAATTTTAGGACGACTTAAAGACTTAATGGTAAGGCTCTAGGGAGTGTTGCTGAACAAAGAGATCTTGGAGTGCAGGTTCATAGCTCCTTGAAAGTGGAGTCACAGGTAGATAGGACAGTGAAGAAGGCATTTGGTATGCTTTCCCTTATTGGTCAAAGTATTGAGTATACGAGTTGAGAGGTCATGTTGTAGCTGTACAGGACATTGGTCAGGTCACTTTTGGAGTATTGCACGCAATTCTGGTCTCCTTCCTATTGGAAGAATGTTGTGAAACTTGAAAGGGTTCAGAAAAGATTTACAAGGATGTTGCCAGGGTTAGAGGATTTGAACTATAGGGAGAGGTTGAATAGGCTAGGGCTGCTTTCCCTGGAGTGTCAGAGGCTGAGGGGTGACCTTATAGAGGTTTATAAAATCATGAGGGGCATGGATAGGATAAATAGGCAAAGTCTCTTCCCTGGGGTGGGGGAGTACAGAACTAGAGGGCATAGATTTAGGGTGAGAGGGGAAAGATATAAAAGAGGCCTAAGGGGCAACTTTTTAACACAGAGGGTGGTACGTGTATGGAATGAGCTGCCAGAGGAAGTGGTGGAGGCTGGTACAATTGCAACATTTAAAAGACATCTGGATGGGTATATGAATAGGAAGGATTTGGAGGGATACTGTGAATAGTGTCCACTGCTAATAGTGGTATTGAGTACAAGAGCAAGAGGTAATTTGAACTTGTCTAATACACTTGTTAGACCTCAGCTCGAGTATTATGTTCAGTTTTGGGGAACGACATGAAGGGGAGAATGTGAACCCATTTGAAAAAGTGCAGAAGTGGTTTACAAGAATGGTTCCAGGGATAAGGAAATTCAATTGTAGAAACGCAGAAAATTCGTGCAGGAATAAGTCATTCAGCCCTTTGAGTTTGCTCTGCTTTTCATTATGATCATGGCTGATCATCCAACTCAGTACCCCCATTCCTACTTTCTCCCCAGTTCTTTTGATTCCTTTAGCCTAAGAACTACATGTATTTTTTTCTTGAAAACTTTGAATCTTTTGGATATAACTGTTTTCTGTGGTGAAGAAATTCCTCCTCATTTCAGCCTTAAAGGCTTCACCCTGTACCCTTCGACTGTGATATCTGTTTCTAGATTCTCCGATCATCCTTCCTGCATTTACCCTGTCTAGTCCTGTTGGAAATGTATAGGTTTTTAATGAGATCTTCTCTACTCTAAAAAAACATAGCCTTAATCTATGCAATCTCACTTCACATCCCAGGTCTGGTGAATTTTGTTGCACTCCCTCTATAAACAGAGCATCCTTCATCAGATAAGGAGATGAAAATTGTGCACCATAATCTGGGTGTGGTCTGACCAAGAGCCTGTATAATTGCAGGAACACATACCTAATCTGGTACTCTAATCCTCTCACTATGAAGGTTGACATACTGTCATCACCTGTTGTACGTCATGCTTACTTCCAGTGACTATTGTACAAAAGGACCCAGATCTTGTTGCACCTCCCCTTTCCCAATTTATCGCCATTCAGTTAATAATCTACTTTCCTGATTTTGCAATCAAAGTGGATAACTTCACACTTATCCATATTATTCTTCACCTGCCAAGCATCTGCCCACAATCTCTTTGTCCAAATCATACTGAAGCATCTCTACATCCTCCTCACAGTGTTTTCACCCAATTTTGACTCATCTGCAAGTTTATAGATATTAAATCTAACCCCTTTATCTATATCATGAATATATATCGTGAATAGCTGTGGTCCAAGCACTGCAGTACCGCACTAGATGCTACTGAGAAAATGACTGTTTATTCTTATTATTTTGTTTCCTGTCTGCCAATCAGTTCTCTATCCATGTCAGTACACCATCGCCAATTCCACACGCTTTAAATTTACGTGCTAATCTCTTGTGTAAGTCTTTATCAAAAGCCTGTGGGAAAATTGGGACAGTTCTCCTTGGACAAAAGAAAGCTCAGAGTAGATCCAATTAGAGGCTTTGTGAGTCGTCTAGATGGAGGACATATGGAGAAGCTGTTCATGCTCATGACAAGGAGCAAAATAAAATTAACCTAGAGTAATCTGCAAAAGAATCAAGAGCAATGCAAGGTTTTACAGAAAGCATTTTGTGGAAGTATGGTGGAGATAGGTAGCATTTAGGCATTCAAGAGGTTATCGGATAATTATTTAGATAAAAATAATGTGCAAGTGTTTGGAGGAAAAGCAGCAGATTGTTGCGAAATAATGATGCTCATTTAACGAGCCAGCACAAACACAATGGACTCAATGACCTCCTTCTGTGCCATAACATTTCTATGATGACACTGTACAGGAGATATGCTTCTCCAGTGTAATATCATAGCTTCAAATGAGCCCAGACAATTATATGTCTGAAGAATATAATACATAATCATTGTAATAAATGTCTGTTGGACTCTTCAACGTCATTATATCCAAGTCCCATTTCTGTTAGGGAATGAGCTCCAGGATATTTGATCCAGCCATGATTCAGGAACAGTGATGTACTTCCATGTTTAGTTGATATCTTGGAAGGGAACTTGGAGGGGGAGCGTTGCCATATGCCAACCAGCTTTATTTTGTTTTCAGTTGGTGGGTATTGATCGGAAGGTGCTGCTTAAAGTATTTATTTGGTTGCTGCAGTTCATCATATTGATGGCATACAATTCTGCCTGTGTGTGCTGACAGGGAAGGGAATGAATATTTAACAGGGTGACTGGGGTACTAATGAAATGGGCTTGTTCCTCTGGATGGTGTTGAGCTTTTGAATTTTTGTTGGAAGTGCACTCATCCAGGCAGCTGAAGTGTTGTACAATACATGCCTGATGTGTAGATGGTAAAATAACTTTGAGAGTCAGAAGATGGTCAATTTCAGTTTTTGGCTTAATGGTGGTTACTGATGGTGTAGATGGTGCTCATAATACCGGTGATTATCAAGCGAAAATAGTCCGAGTCTTTCTTATTGGAGTTAGTCATTGCCCAGTATTTGTTTGAATGTTACTCATCACTTAACAGTTCATGCCTGAATGTTCTCAAAACATTAGGATGTTTTGCCTAGTGGAGCTATGTTATTGCATGTAATAGAAAGAAAAACTAGTGATGGATTTCACGGTATTGAAGATCAAAAAGACCTGTATTACAATTAACAAGCACAGCAAATGTATGGAGGAACATCATCACCAACAAGTTGGCTGAGTTACATGCTATCCTGATCTGGAACAATATCACCCTTCCTTCACTGTCACTGGTTCAAAATCTTCCAACACCCTCCCTGGCAGCATTTTGAGTGGACCTACACGCATGGGCAGGAGCAGTTTAAGAAGACAGCTCACTACCGCTGACACAAGTGTTAATATTAGCCTGTTCAGCAACACCCATATCTCACAAACTGTTTTTTTAAAGCACCAAGGTATCAACAAATTCCCTTTGCTATAGAGTGCTGTTCCAAGATTATCTGAGCAATAATTCCCGTTAAGGCAGCCCCCATAAGTTCACTTGTATCAATGCAGCTTATTGAAGCAACTGCCAGGTTCTAGCAGTTATTACAGTTTAGGAAACCAGCATTTAATCTGCGTTGGCATCAGAGAGTTATACTTGAAGATATCCGTCAATATGAAAGCCAGTTCAGAGGCCAAACTTGCACTATGTAACAAAATGCATAAATCAAGTGCTCACTTGCTGACATCTGCAGTGCAAATACCTTATTTAAAAGCCAATGGAGAACTTTGGACATGTTACAGGGAGAGAGAAAAAAAACAGTTTGTTTTTGTGTCTTTTCCTCTGACCTGACTGGGTACTTGGTATCAAAATATCTCTTCACATCACGATTTTTACCATGGCAACCATTTCCTATTAATCAAAAGCGGCCACTTTTGAACGTTTCAAAAAATTGAAAGAACAAGTAGCACTTTGTTCAAGTGTGCTAACTGCTGCCAGGTTACATCACCACAGTTCTGAAAACGACAGGAAATTATCAGCAGCAACATTGTTCAATGTGGAGAAAGAAGAGGATCTTCGAAACTTCACTTATCTCACAATTATTTACCTTCAATATAAGTTACAATTAAACTCAAAAGCATAGAAATTGTATTCATTATTCATTCAGAGCAACATTTGTCTGAGCAACATTTGTCTGAGCAACAACTTGCACTTTTAAAAATTCCAATTTGATAGCTTGACTCAAAATGTTACCATATCCAGTTTTTTTTTAACAACAGTGAAACCATTATTTAGGGAAGTATAGCAATTTGAATCACTGAAGAGCTTATTTTTGGATGCCCCTCAGGATTTGAACTATTTGGCAAGCTTCCATTTGTTAGGCACTATTGAGAGAGCATTTGCAGTGATGTTTGTGTTATCCTTGGTCATTCCTGGGATTCACTGGCAAGTCTGGAGGTTTTGCAGATGCCCTGATAAGATGGTAGTGAATCTTCACTAGGAAATTCCTCCAGGCTATCAGTCCAGAAATTTGACCCACCAAAAAGTGAACAAATAATCATCTGTGTCCTAATCTCAATGGCGATTGTGACTCCATGGTGAACACACACATGGTGTACCAAAGCAATTCTAGTTCTTGTAATTCTCAGTGGTGGTTACAGATTTGGAGGTCCTGCAGAAGAAACTTTGTCTGTTTGCGACAGTAAATCCTATAAAATGTGCATTCAACAACTACAATGTGCTATTAGCAGAAGCAATAGATGTTTAAGGGTAGAGGACTTGGTCCAGTAAAGTGTTTTGTTCTGGACAGTAATGAGCTTCAAGTGCTGTTGAAAATGTACACATTCAGTTGCAATCAGTACAAGAGATCTCACTGCAGAATTCCAACTTCTGAACTGCTTTAGTAACCATGGCACTTATGTGGTTGTCACCCCCTCACCCCAACACTACAATGTTGTTGGTGGAAAATCTGACAATGCAAATGCCACTGAATATAAAAAGAAGGCCCTATTTTGTAGCTAATTGCTATTGTCTTGCACTTGTGTATTGCACTTATTACTCGCTAATTACTGTTACTAGTATTATTTTCTATTATTACAGCTTATGCCTGAATGTTGTTCGAGTCATGGAGTCTTAGAGATGTACAACAGAGAAACAGACCCTTTAGTCAAACTTGTCCATGCCATCCAGACATTTTAAATTTTTTGGTTTTGCTTCTTGCAGTCATAGTTGTTAGCAAGATGTTCAGATTGCAAATGGAGCTGAGTACAGCAATGAACTAAACTTTGTAATTCAGAAGTTTGATCCACAAATTTGTTTCATGAAGCTCTTTTAATTGAAGTTGATATGGTTATTTATTGACCAGCCATCCAATTTAAAAAGTACGAATAAGACTGAAAATGTCACCACTAACTAAAAGGCTCCTCTAATCCAGAAGACTGAAGAAAAAATATTTACCGATTGTAATGAAAACACTAATTATGATTCACTTAATCATTGTCCTCCATTATATTCAAAATTTACACTTTTGAGTGACATGATGACCAATGGGTCCTGTTTTCTCACAGATACCAAATATTACAAAAATAAATGGAAATAAACATACCACCTTTTAATTTAAACTAGATATCTTATCTCACTTTTATGTCTTCCAATGACTCACCAACTGTCAATTTTTCAGGTGTCATTGAAGATAGAAGGTTACTTAACTCAATAGAGAGAGAGCTTCAGGAACTAATCTTGCTCCACATATGCAGATTCCAGCAATTACAAGCGAACGCTAATCAGAAATGTGACTCAAGCAATGTGTTCTCTTTAAAACATAGATCAGTTCTGAGATTTCCAATATTACCCTATCTGGCTTCAAATTAACACAATAGATAAGACAAAGATCAATTTATTTTTTTTCTATTTTCATGAAATGTGTGTCATTGTTACAATTGCACATTTTACACAAATGTCTATCTCATAAACCATAAATTTAACCATGCATGTATTCTGAACCTTTAAACAGCCCAATGTGTGCAATAATAAAGAGTAATTACTAAGTCTTTCCAGTAATATCCACATTCCATGGAAGAATCAAAAATGGTATTTCAGAGCCATATTCAAATAAAACAAAGCCATTAATTCAGGAATATTGGATATTTAAGTAGGTACTAAACATATCCAATGAACTCCTTCGAAGAAAAACAAAATATGAAACCCAGCAATGATGAAAAATCATTTAGCAGGAGGTCAATTTGGGTGCATTTATTGAGAAAATACCATACAACAGCTTTACCTATTTATTTCATCCAATATATGTTTTCCAATGGAAAGGAATCAATTGTATTTCGTTGAGTTTAGATTTATAAAATATCAGCATTGACTTTTGAAGTTATGGTTCTTTTATCGCTTATGAGATCAAGGTTGGAAAAAGTCTAGTTGAAAAAGAAATCAACAACATCTGCAACAATAAAATCATTTTAAATTTATCAATTCAGACTTTTAAATTGAAAATATTTTCATTTTGTCAACTGCTACAATGCGATCAATAGCAAAGGTCATGTTTTAATTGTTGTGGGATTAAGGCTTCACAACTACTCCCCACACTTGTACTATTGCTTTTATTTGTGATCATCACATCAGACAAATATTGAATAGAAATCAACATGGATTCTGGCTCAATATTTGGGTCCATTCTGCTGCAGCAATACTACTCAGCAGAACACACTTCCAGATCCCTGTTCACATTCCACATTTCTTGTCTTGATATAATTTAAGTCGTGAAACCAATTGCAGCATATTCCTTCCACTATCAGTTCAATTCTCAGTAGTTTTAGGTTTTACTTCCATGGGTTCAACTAAAGTAGATTAGCTGATCAACGTTCTGGGACTGAATATCAGTAATTTAAAATGACACCACTACACTGTTCATCACTGAAGGATCCAACGATATGCTTTTCAATTTCCTTTCTCTGTAGTATTGATTTCTGCACAAGTGGAAGCCATTGTAGGACCCAAAAGCAGTCAGTTCAGCATGCATCTAACTGCAGAGAGATGTCACTGAGTTGCATTTTATTGTTGAAACCTGGATGAAGGTCAATGCTCATAATCAAGGCTGTGGTTAAAGAATCAGAGAATATACTGGATACATTAAGAATTGTTTAAATTAAGATTAAATGATTGTATTTTTAAAGTGTCTGTAAAAAATGTAACTGTCAGGAAAATAGACAATAATACATCTGAGCTTCTGTGGACTTATAATGATTCTATATTTCAATACAATGAGAATGCAGAAAAACAGATGGATCACACCATTAAGGTTTTTTGAAGTGGTTACAAACACTTCTCAGTGTGGAAATTGTGATATCAATTCCATTCCAAAGACTTGGCTACTTGATTGATGATACAGCTTCAAAGTAGTGGGAGTAGGAAGCGTATCTCCTTTCGTCAGTGATCCCATTTTTGTGGATGAGATGTGAGAGTGATGCTTCATCAGTCTTTACAGTCAGACATAAAACGATCCCTTGGTGCATTTTGAAAATGAACAATGGAGTTCTTCCAATAGTCTGGCTGACAATGTTTCCTGAACAATAAAAGATACTTCGCAGAATATTGCCTGCAGTTCTTTTTTTTAACCAAGTGACCACACTTTCACATAATATATTGGTGTTGAAGTGCTTTGGGTTTTTCAGAAATATGATAAACGGAATTAAAATGTAAATAACTTAAATTTATATTTGACATTGTACAATTGCAAGTTGCATAAATGTAAATTCTTTGGTCCTCTCATTTTTATTAAAGCCATATTTATCTTCAAAAGATTCTTCTATAAAATGGTTGAAACCGAGTAATCTGGAACCTATATTGCTTGTGTTTGAAGGCTAAATTGCAAAGCTGTCCATATGTGTTTATCAAGTCCTGCTCAGATGAATACAGAGTATGGAACATTAGTTCCAATTATTATGATGGAGTAGCAAATGATTCAGTAAGTAACTGCTGAACTACACAACTTTCTGTAGATTGACAAAAGAATATTGGACCCATTGTTCCTTCCTTTGCAATACGTAAATCCCAATCATCAGATCTTTCAGGATTCTATTTTGTCCAACTTTTTGCACCTCATGATGGAGCACGCATTCTATTTTGTAAAGGGTGAATATCATCATAAGAACATAAGAACTAGGAACAGGAGTGGGCCATCTGGCCCTCCTAGCCTGCTCCACCATTCAAGACGATCATCTTTATGAGGCTTCAGCTCCATTTACCCACGCTCTCACCATTACCCTTACTGTTCAAAAAATTATCTGTCTTTGCTTTAAAAACATTGACTGAGGAAGCCTCAACCACTTCACTGAGCAGGGAATTCCATAGATTCACAACCCTCTGGATGAAGAAGTTCCTTCCCAATTCAGTCCTAAATCTGGTCCCCCTAATTTTGAGGCTATGCCCTCTTGTCCTAGTTTCATCCGCCAATGGAAACATCCTCTCTACTTCCACCAAAATGCAGAGCTCTGTTAAGACACCCCTGTGCAAACCTGCTGTGGTCAATAACCAACCAAATAATTACAGACTGCTTGCCATTTGCTCATTATCATGTATATCCTACATAGTTAATATATGGCGAACATTTATTCTCAGTGTCATGATGTAATTTCCCCTCTGTGGAGAACATTTCTTTGGTTTCCCTCATTATATGTGATGTGGTATTAAATTGGCATTGAAAGATTGTAGGCAAAGGCACATTGAATTCAAAAATATATTAATCACACATTCTATCTGAATAGATTTGTGTCTCATCCTTGTTCTTTGCTTTTGCATCAACATATTGGGAAGGCATGAACTATTTTATCGTCACACTGTAGTTGCCAGCTTATAACACTAGGTGATGCTGTGGTTTTGGTTGTCAAGGTGCACTCAACTTGTCTTTCATCCAATTTTCAAGTGTCATATCGATTCCAAATTGAAACCAGCTCTTTCAGATAAGAAGCAGGGCATCCCTTTCATGGAAAACTCATTGGCGGCAGCTTGGTTTCAGCTGAGCTAGGCTTCAATCCTGGTACCTCACATTTGCCTACCTCGATTGTTCCTTTTGGTGATTGAACCTCCATGGCATTGTTCATTGGAAATGCCACACAAGAGTTAAAATAGTGCA
The DNA here is from genome assembly GCF_020745735.1 of Hemiscyllium ocellatum. Lineage (NCBI taxonomy): Eukaryota > Metazoa > Chordata > Chondrichthyes > Orectolobiformes > Hemiscylliidae > Hemiscyllium > Hemiscyllium ocellatum. Next base: position 28,583,240 of record NC_083429.1, on the reverse strand, counting down.
TTAGAAAACTAACCATCTCACTGAGTTTAAATCCTGAAGATAAATTTTGGCTATTAAATGGAAACTTAGAAACCTATGTGGACAAGGATATCTGCTGGAGAGAGGCACATTCTGCTTTTACTTATTATACAGTGCAATCGTAGCATGAACTAAGTACCATTTTTGTTTTAACTTCAGTTATCTTTTCCTTCCTTCAAATTACTTTTAGTTTGCCTGGATGCCACAAAATGTTTTGCTTCAGGGAGATGATATTACGTGGCCGGGGGTTTGGCTCGATAAAATAACTGTTAGCTGACTGAGAGCAAAATCATGAGGGAATTTGCTTCTAAAACTAAAGAGCATATCACAGGGTCTCACCCCAAGTAATGTCCCAATTGCATTCTTATGTGGTGCTAATGTAATGTTACTGCTGATCTAATAAAAATGGAAGTCCAGACGCACAAAAATGACACATATATATATTCCAATTCAGCCTCTGTCCTTGAATAAGAAATGCTGAATGAATTGCTTTAGTTTGGATTTAGAACTACTGGAATCAATGAAATGATTACATATAAGAACTTAAATGGAACACCTATGGAACTGTTTTAATATGTTGAAAATATTTCAGTTATTGAATTAGTATGAATCATTTCAGCTTGGTACAGACATAGAAACATTATCTCCTTGTTTTGTTTTTCTTATTGCCAATAGCAATTTTATATGAACATACAAATTAGGATGAAGTCCCTCAAGCCAACTTTCCTATTTGTTAAGATACTGGCTGATCTGTTTCTGTCCTTTTGTCAGCCTTATTTTATAAAGGCATGAGAAATAGGACCAGAAACAGATAGTTCAGTGCCAAGCTTGATTTGCCATTAAGTTAAATTTTCTTGATACTGTTCTTCCTTTTCATCTGGCCCTATTTCTTGCTGCATTTCTGATCCTGTAAGGCAATTGATTTATCTGATCTATCCCTGTAATATTTGACCCTGTTGTTAGGAAGTTTACAGGAGTAGCACAGTAAGCCTCCACATCATATCTTGCCTCTCTATGCAGCAGGTTTTGACCTTACTGAGAGTGTAAATTAGTGTTGTAAGAGTCTATTAGCACAAACCCATTTTCCACAGTTAGATGGATTCCCTACAGTGTAGAAACAGGCCCTTCGGCCCAACCAGTCCACACCGAAGAGTAACCCACCCAGACCCATTTCCCACTGACTAATGCACCTAGCACTATGGGCAATTTAACATGGCCAAAACACCTAATGCACATTTTTGGACTGTGGGACAAAACTGAAGCAAACCCACATAGACAGTCAGCCAAGGCTGGGATTAGAACCTGGGACCCTGGTGCTATGAGGTAGCAGTGCTAACCACTGAGCCACCATGCCACATCAAACAGAGAGCACATCATATTTGTTTTATACAGTCTACAATTTCATTTCATGTCAAGTGACACGGGCCATGTCAAATACAGAATTCATTTAGATGATGATGTGAAAGTAGAATGAAACCCATCCCTTTCTATTCCCACTGAAGGCTACAGTTTAAGAGTGTCTGTGTTAAAATTAACCCACCCGTCTGAAACCAATTTCATCACCATCTCACATTCCCATTATTAAGCAATAGAAGTGCACATAGCAGTGAGTGAAAACCACATTTGCTGCCTTCATTCCATTTCTAACATCCTAATCTATCTGCCAAACCGATGACAAAAGAGGAATGAGAGTTCTTATTGCCAGTTGGAATGTTATATGACTATATAACGTAGAATCAATAGGCTGTTCAGCCCCTCAAGCCAACTCTGCCATTTATTAAGATAATGGCTGCTGTTTCTTTCACTGGGGAGGCATGATGGCTCAGTGGTCAGCACTGCTGCCTCACAGCAGCAGCGATTTCAGCCTTGGGCGACTGTCTATGTGAAGTTTGCTCATTCTTGTTGTATCTGCATGCTCCGGTTTCCTACCCTACCACAGTACAAAACTGTTCAGGTTAGGTGGATTGGCCACGAGAAGTGCAGAATGATAGGGTAGGGCGTGTGGGTCTGGGTGCCTTGCTCTTCAGAGCATCAGGGAGGAGAAAGTGAGGACTGCAGATGCTGGAGACCAGAGTTGAAAAGTGTGGTGCTGGAAAAACACAGCAGGCTAGGCCGCATCCGAGGAGCAGGAGAATTGGTGTTTCGGGCTTAAGCCCTTCTTCAGGAGTGAGGCTGGTGTGCCAAGTGGGCTGAGATAAAAGGTAAGGGGGAGGGAATTTGGGGGAGGGGCTGGGAATACAATAGGTGGAAAGAGGTAAGGGTGAGGGTGATAGGATGGATAGGGGATGGGGGCGGAGAGGTCGGGAAGAAGATTGCAGGTCAAGAGGACGGTGCTGAATCCGGGTGTTGGGACTGAGATAAGGTGAGGGGAGGGGAAATAAGGAAGCACCTCTTGACCTGCAATCTTCTTCCCAACCTCTCCACCCCCACCCCCTCTCCGGCCTATCACCCTCACCTCCTTCCACCCATCGTACTCCCAGCACCCCTCCCCCAAATTCTCTCCCCCAAATTCTCTCCCCCACTACCTTTTATCTCAGCCTGCTTGGCACACCAGCCTCATTCCTGAAGAAGGGCTTATGCCCGAAACGTCGATTCTCCTGCTCCTGGCCTGCTGTATTTTTCCAGCACCATACTTTTCAATTCTTCAGAGCGTCAGTGTGGACTTGATGGGCCAAACGGCCTGCTTCCATACTGTAGGGATTGTGTGGTTCTTCTCTCAAACAAATCATACTAAATGTTGTGAAACTGGCTTCATATGTCATTGCCTGGCATTTATTGAACTGTTTATAATGGCTGAGGTTTTACGGTTACATGCATAACTCCTGTTAAACTGGTGACCTTCCGAAATCTGCATATGGGCAGTGAGAGGTGGAATTCTCGAAGATATTCTCAGGGTCTCTAGCTCATCCAGAGTGTTCACATTGTGGTCCCTCCAGGCGTGTTCAATTAGAAATCAATAAATTTATTAAGAATGCTCTTTGTACTCTTGTAGCTTCATGACAAAATGCTTAAAATCATTCCACCTTCCTTGAGATGCAGTGGAGTTTTCTGGATGTGTTCCTAGCTTCCTAATTTTCCCTGCTATGTGACTCTATGATTTTATGAGCTGCTGATTATTGTTGAATAATCTCTGACCCTGAAAGTGCAAATTTTTATTTGTTCCCATTATGCTAATATAATATTTACGTTTCAAATCTCTTTACAATATTTAGGTTCTCCCTTAATCTTGCTGCAATTATTTTTTTAAAACTACAATTTAACATTGAAACCTAGCGAATGCAGTTTTCTACTTAATTCAATAAATGTTATTGGTTGCTTACTTTGCTTGGTCCCAGTTTTTATTTTCCACAATAAAACTTGTGAGGTCGAAATAGATTTTCATCCCACTCCTCAACCCTGCCCCCTATAGAGCAGTCATTTGATTTTCTTCATTCTCATGATTTGTCCACTGTCCAACTTTCAACTCCTGTTGATCCACTTTTGTCTGTTCCAAGGAAAGCAGCAGAGCTCTTAGCTTTTTTTTTCCTCTTATTTTCAGGAATATTTCAACTCTATTTGCTACAACCGAGTGGCTTGCTAATTCTTTTTCAGAAAGCAGCTAAGATTGAGGCATGCTGTCATACAGATTTCCTCTCGAAACAAGATGAGGAAAACAGATTGGGTTTTTATGGTAATGGATCATGGTGTCATGGTCTACATTACTGGGGCTAGCTTTATATTCCAGCTGTATTTAATTTAATACAAATTCTGCCATGTTGCAATTTGAACCTGGGATTTCAACCAGAACTTAGCTGGAATCATTCTAGTCCAGGGGCAGTACACTGTGCTGCCATTTTGTAGTTGCTTCATCTGGAAGTTTTAAAACTTCTCCCCAAAAGTTTGTCACTTCATCTTTCCTGAATTGTCTATTCACCTACAGTTCTGCTCACTGCACTAATTTTGCTTGCCTCTACCCTGAGCATCTCCAGAGCACAACAGCCAACTTTTTCTTTGTTGAAGACACAATAAAGTTGTAAGTTGGATCAAAAGAGAAGGATAAAGACCAGTTCAATAATGTGGCTATGTTATTGTCTGTACTCCAATCACCTTCATTTTGAAAATGGTCAAGAAAGGTTTCTCCTTGTTGTAATATCTAACGCAGCAGAATTCTTAATTCAGTAGCCTTTTTAAACAATTCTATTTTTTCTTAATGTTGGCACAGAAAAGAATGGATTTTCTGCTCTCCCCAATTTATTAAACTATAAGCTCCCCAAAGACCCATAGCCAAACGTCTGATGAAAACGGTATCAGAGATTGAGCTGGAGAGATAAGCCGGGCTGGATTTTGTCAGCCAGCTGGGAATGAGCGAGGAGGGAGGTGGGTAATATGTAAAAGGGCACAGAAAGGCAAATGTGCCTGGTCCACTTTCACTTTGCCATTTTGGGAGTCACAGAGAAGGTGGCAAACTGCTTACCGATCTAATTGTACTTTAATTCTGGATTAGTGGTGCTGGAAAAGCACAGCGGTTCAGGCAGCATCCGAGGAGCAGTACTCGGATGCTTCCTGAACTGCTGTGTTTTTCCAGCACCACTAATCCAGAATCTGGTTTCCAGCATCTGCAGTCATTGTTTTTACCTAATTGTACTTTAAGTCAACGTGAAAGCAAATTAAGTGCTTCTTCCCACCACCACTGGCATTTTATCATACAGGGTGACCACCCAGTGACAATAGCCATTACTGCAGCAACTATGTGGTCTACCTTCACCAATTCCCATTCAGATCCCTTCGCCAGGATCTGCTTGACTGGTGTAGGTAACCCAGACCCAACCTGCCAAGGTGGGAGGTCGGGATCAATCCATAGCTTTCTCTTCTTCCATGGGGCTGTCTCAACAGTGTCTACTACTTCTAGTGGCACTTTGTGGTTACTAAAGTGCCAGTCTTCTGATTAGCCAGTAGTCCTGGGGGATGCATGGTCATCTTTGACAGAGATGGCTGCCTTAGCAGCAACCAATCTCATGACAGCAACTCAAAGTAGGCCACTGTGGGTTCCATGGACCTCTGGAGCAGGTCAAATCCCTGAGCACCCTTTGATGACTTTGGCAGCTGTTTACAGGATGCCATGATGATGACAAGATCCAGCCCACAGAAGTAAGAACAGAAAAAAAGAGAATGCAAACTCTACAGTCATCAACTTCAAATGTGTTAATAGACATAGTGGGCAAGAAGTACTGATTTGCACACAGTGATGCAGTCACAAATGAACATCTAAAGCAGTGCTTGCTTTGAGGAGAATGTTTTGTCCAATTTTCATGCATACTACTTTGTTTTTTGTCAAAATCGTCCACACATCAATACAACTTGAAGAACTAAGAACACTTCATATCAGCATTGCACATTACAAAAACATTCTTGATGTATTTAAAAGCAACAACCTGGAGAAGTTAAGAGGAATTAAACTACTGTTCATCAAGGCAAGCAAAATCATTAATCGAATCAGATGAAAGCTAATTTTAAAACAGTAATGCAAGTTTTAAGACAGTTTTTAGTCAGGTCCTTTCCGATGTCAGCAACAAAACCGTAATGTGTTTTATTACTGACTTGCTGCTCAACGATACGAAGAGGAAATGAAAAATATAAGTAACTTCACTGATTAATCTCCCTTAAATTCTATTGAATATAATTGCCCACAAGTCCTTCAATGGCTTTACTCATAAATACATTTTAAATTCAGGTGAATTAGAAGCTTTCAAAAGAAGCTTAATTACTCATTGATGATTAACTATTTAAGTTATGAACCTTTTCTGTGATTTTCTGAATTTTATTGTATGAAGTCTTTAAAATTGAGACTATAAAGGGCAGAGGTAAAAGACTAAAATATTAAATCAGACTAAATCAAGAGATTCCTTCCTTGCAACCTAATTTTGCTTTCCCATTAATTCCTTCATTATTAATGGTAAAGCTGAAGTAAATTCCTCACCAACTGCAAATTAGAAGAACTAATTATTTTGGTTAAAATCAGATCAGTTGCTATGAACCCGAGAATGTAATCAAGAAGACATCTTTGAAATGATGAGAACTCCCCCTTCTGCAATCATTCCCATTCAAATCATGTTAACCTCCAAATAAGCCCTTAAAACACTTTCAAATTACTATTGGAGGCCAATTCTATCCCCAGACATTGTTACTTAAACCACTGGGCCTGTGCAGGAAACTGGTTCGTAAGACTCTGCCACCCAACTCTGGTCCATCTCAAACTCTTCTGCTGCAGCCAAAGTGATGTTCTGCTCATGAATGTCTTTCTTTCCTTTCCCATCTAGTTATGCCCAGGATGAGAAGCACACATCCTGCTAGTCTCTGTTACAATGGCCTGCAGATGTGGTTAACTCAATTGGCTGGACACGCAGTTTCCACTGTAGGGTAATCCCAACAGCACTGGCTCCATTCCCACATCGGTAAAGGTTACCATGAAGGTCCCTACTTTTCAGTCACTCCCCTCATCTGAGGCATGGTGACCCTCAGGTTAAACATATCAAGTTTTGGTGAGAAAAAAAATTCTGCAGGAAAGAATTGCATCCTTTCATGGACATGGAAGAAATCTATGAAAGGGAGAGATGAAGGCACACTGAATCAGTCATTTGCTCTTCTGTCTTACAGTGCCAGGAACCTGGTTTCAATTCTAGCCTCAGATGACTGTCTGTTTGCACATTCTCCTTGTGTCTGCATGGGTTTCCTCTGACTGCTCTGGTTTCCTCCCCCAGTCCAAAGATGTGTAGGTTCAGTGGATTGGCCATGAGAAATGCAGGGTTATATGGATGGGGTGGTGAATCTGGGTGGGATGCTCTTTGGAGAGTCAGTCTGGACCTGTTGGACCATATGGCCTGTTTCCACACTGTCAGGATTCTATTGCAAAAAGTCAAGGCAGCACTGCAGCAACAAGAAGCCCCAGCAAATTAAACAAAAACAATTATAATGCTATAAATATAGGGAAGCGCGAGTCATAGTTAAAAATGATGGTCAGTTATAGCAGCCCAAGGACATCACTTCAAGAATTCCTCATGGAATAATCAGTTGCTTTTTTTTACAATGGCCTTTAATCATAATACTTTCAGGAATGGGAATGTTCACAGATAATTCCAGAGTTTTAAGTTTTATGAGCAATCCTGTCAACAATAAAATGGACCAGGGCCAGCCTGCTTTGGGATCAAGAAAAGCTTCTAGTTTGGGCTATCATTTTTGTGCCATATAAATGAAAGGCAATGATCATCCATAACAAATGAAAGTCAAGTTTTCTCCCTTTGAGGTACCATAGCAGCCAATCCCCTCACTTTCATTGTCCTCAGGGACAATCTTATCACAGAGATCAGGAGCCAAAGTGTACCAAAGCATTTGGCCTGGTCTTACAGCTGACAAGGGGCTAAGGTCTTGTTGTCTAAGTGTCTGTTCATCAACCAAGAAGTTCAAATCAAGGGTATAATGAAATACTCAACTCATGAGTGCAGCTGAAGCAACATTCAAGGTCAACACAATTCATGCCAATGCAATTTGCTTCATCAGCACCCCCTGACCTGCATTCAACATCCAACTCCTCCAACAACTGTACATGAAAATTACAGCAATTCACGGCACCAAATTACTAAAGTTATGCTGACAGCACCTCCCTCTCTGAAACAGCTACTACCATTACATGCAATATTCCATGAAAACCATGATGTCTGCAGCATCCCGAATATTGCCTCTGCATTTTCATTATTGCTGGCTCACATGTCTATAATTCTTGATTTAAAATCATTACGGGAGCACTGTTGCCACATGGGCAGACCCACAGCCATTTGGGTAACTCTTAACTGCCCCTCTGTGCAATTCGGAATGGGCAATAAATGCTCGACTTGCTAGCGACAGCCTCATCCTGTGAATGAAAAAAAAGGGCTGCAGTGCTTCAACAAATGCTCACATTGTCAGAAACATCAACATTCTGAGAAGAAATTTGAGAAAATGAAATGAAACCTGAAATCTTTGCACTGTGTAGAATGTTCTATAATTTGAATTAATCATGCTTTTGGAGTTTAATTATAGTTCTTACAGGACTGAAACACTTTTGAGAGAAATAGCGCTGAATTGAGTTCAATGTTTGGCTACACAAATGTGTATATAATATATTTAACAGGAATTTATTACATAAACTATGGATGGCTCTATAATTGAATATGAATTTCTTATAAAGTGTTTCCACTCAACTACTGCACTAACACAAATAGATCTACTTTATCTTCATTAATTCTTCATATAATACAGGCAAGGAAATTTGCATCCTTTCTCTATTAGAGGCAAACTGTGACTAGGGAGTTAGCTAACAGGGATTGTCATGATGTAGTTGACAAGGAAGACTAAAGTGAGGTGTTCCATATCTGCAGACAGAAGTGTTGCTAATTATAGACTGTATTACTATGCAACAGTGAAAGAGAGCTGTTAATGCATTTGATAAGAGAGTGAGGGCTAAGAGTCGAAAGTTTTCAGCTGAACACATTCACAGCTTGCGGTCAACAGTCAACGACTGGAAAATGAAAACTCTTCTCTGGTCCAATAAATTAGTTCTGCACAAATGACTTTGTGGTACAGCTTCAAAAATATTATTTCAGGCTGCACTTAGCAGAAAGAAGTGGCTAATCAGATTATAGGCAGATCTAAAGTTAGTTTCTCATTGGCTCTGAGCTCAGAGCTTTCACTTGACTTACTATGGTAAAGACGCAATGGTGCAACTTGAAGCGCAGAAACATTTCTAGAAAGCTGACAAGAAGATTCTACCCAAAAGCCCTGCAAGGATTTTAAAAGAGGTCAGAAAATGACAATTTTCTTTGCCATGAATTCAAATTTGCAAATCTGTTTCTTCATCTTTGCATTCTTTTCTTTTGCAATTCTCTTACAACCAGTCATACAGTACAAATGAAATCAGCAAATTTAAAACTTTTAAAAAAACAATATCTTCCCTGCTGCTTAGGACACAGATATAAGTTTAACAGTATCTCAATACACTGTACGGGGGTGGGGGGAGAAAAAAGCAGACGCACGCTGCTGTGACAGTACTTGCTGTAAGATACCATATAACTTCAGGGCAAATGTTAGCTAATGAGTTTCAGTCGCTTCTCACCAGTATCATGCTACTGCTCTCACTCTGCTCAGTAGATAGCCTGCAGTGAGTTAAGGTTAGCATTTAATCGCGATTTAGGGCTCTGTCCACACTCATAAATCTCAAGCATTGCTCAACGTTTCCAAAATCATTCAAAATACCTGAATGAAGCACAGAGTTGGTTTTAACTCTCAAGGCAGCCTTTGTTCTCAATTAAACCCATCCTTCCTCCATCCAAAACCTTCTCACACACATTGTGCATTTCTTATTTATTGAAGCCTTGAGCATTATTTAACTGGCTGCAGTTTCACGGTGCTGAAAAATGTGTTGCTGGAAAAGCGCAGCAGGTCAGGCAGCGTCCAAGGAGCAGGAGAATCAACGTTTCGGGTATAAGTCCTTCTTCAGAAATTAGGAAAGTGTGTCCAGCAGGCTAAGATAAAAGATAGGAAGGAGGGACTTGGGGGAGGGGCTTTGGGAATGCGATAGGTGGAAGGAGGTTAAGGTGAGGGTGATAGGCCGGAGAGGGGGTGGGGGCTGAGAGGTTGGGAAGAAGATTGCAGGTCAAGAAGGTGGTGCTGAGTCCGAGGGTTGGAACTGAGATAAGGTGGGGGGAGGGGAAATGAGGAAGCTGGAAAAATCTGCATTCGTCCCTTGTGGTTGGAGGGTTCCTAGGCAGAAGATGAGGCGCTCTTCCTCCAGGTGTCGTGTTGCCATCATCTGGCGATGGAGGAGGCCAAGGACCTGCATGTCCTTGGCGGAGTGGGAGGGGGAGTTAAAGTGTTCAGCCACGGGGCGGTTGGGTTGGTTGGTGCGGGTGTCCCAGAGGTGTTCTCTGAAACGTTCCGCAAGTATGAGGCCTGTCTCCCCAATGTAGAGGAGGCTACGTCGGGTGTAGCGGATGAAGTGAATGATGTGTGTGGAGGTGCAGGTGAATTTGTGATAGATATGGAAGGATCCCTTGGAGCCTTGGAGGGTAGTGAGGGGGGAGGTATGGGCGCAAGTTTTGCATTTCTTGCAGTTGCAGGGGAAGGTGCTGGGAGTGGAGGTTGGGTTGTTGGGAGGAATGGACCTGACGAGGGAGTCGTGGAGGGAGTGTTTTTTTCCGGAATGCTGATGGGGGAGGGGAGGGAAATATACCCTTGGTGGTGGGGTCTGTTTGGAGATGGCGGAAATGATGAAAGATGATACGATGTATCTGGAGATTGGTGGGGTGGTAGGTGAGGACCAGTGGGGTTCTGTCCTGGTGGTGATTGGAGGGTCGGGGCTCAAGGACAGAGGAGTGGGAAGTGGAGGGTATGCGGTGGAGAGCATTGTCAACCATGTCTGAGGGGAAATCGCAGTCTTTGAAGAAGGAGGCCATCTGGGTTGTTGGGTATTGGAATTGGTCCTCCTGGGAGCAGATGCGGTGGAGGAGAATTGGTCTTCCTGGGAGCAGATGCAGCGAAGGCACTTCACCTACCACCCCACCGACCTCCAGATACATCGTATCATCCTTCGTCATTTCCCCCTCCCACTCCGCCAAGGACATGCAGGTCCTTGGCCTCCTCCATCGCCAGACCATGGCAACACGATGCTTGGAGGAAGAGCGCCTCATCTTCCGCCTAGGAACCCTCCAACCATAAGGGATGAATGCAGATTTCTCCAGCTTCCTCATTTCCCCTCCCCCCCACCTTATCTCAGTTCCAACACTCGGACTCAGCACCGCCTTCTTGACCTGCAATCTTCTTCCTGACCTCTCCGCCCCCACCCCCACTCCGGCCTATCACCCTCACCTTAACCTCCTTCCACCTATCGCATTCCCAACGCCCATTCCCCGAGTCCCTCCTCCCTACCTTTTATTTTAGTCTGCTTGGCACACCCTCCTCATTCCTAAAGAAGGGCTTATGCCCGAAACGTCAATTCTCCTGCTCCTTGGATGCTGCCTGACCTGCTGCGCTTTTCCAGCAACACATTTTTCAGCTCTGATCTCCAGTACCTGCAGTCTTCACTTTCTCCTAGCAGTTATATTGGTAACAGGAATCTGCACTTCTTTTCAACTCAATAAGAGTCTCTTTCTGTAACCAAAAATATCAAATCACAAAGGAAATGTAAGGCTTTTCACATTTGGAAATTACGAATAAAGGTTTCTGAAGGTGTCTGGAATTCAATTGACCGCAGAAGATAATTGTCAAAAAATATCTTCAACATGTACAAAAAGGAATTCAGATGATCAATGATTAACAAGTATTTCAAAAATCAAGTCATTCATAAACAAGGCCTTTAAATATATTTCTGACTTAAGTGAGAAAGAGAACGCATACAATCCTTTAGAAACAGCGTGAGAGCTTTTGTTCATTGAACATTGTCCCACTACAATTCAGACAAAAACACACAAAGTGCCTAAGTCTACAAAATTCTCAAAGACCATTTTCCCATAGATTTTACACTGATTCATAAAAATGAATTTCCTTGGTGATTGAGATGTAGGAAGGAAGAGCCAACCACCAGAAAAAATACATTCATAATGGCCTCACTGAATCACTGAAAATCTGTCCCTCATTCCCAGGTTCATTTTAGGAAGTCCGAGAGGGTTACACAAATGTTGAAAATGGACTGAGAGGGACTGTGAGGCATCCCTGGGCTTGATAACAAATCACAGACTTCTTACTTCTACTATTTTCTGTGCTAAGTCATTGCCAATTCTCTCTTCTGTTCTGACTGTTGTGAAAATTTTCTGAACTCATTCTAAACAGTCACGGGCCTGAAGCAGACGTTATTTTTTGATTTTTGTTTCTACCTCATGCAAATAAGTAACCTAGATTTCGAAGCAAGAATACAGGAGAGGGTAACAGTGCTCATCATCATCACCATGGTGGCTACATACTTGGAGTAATGGTGAATATCAGGAATTGCTTTCAAAATTCCTTCCCCAAAAGCTGATGATGATTGGAGATGCTATTTTCATTTTTAAGTTTATGTTAAAGTAGAGGTGAATGGATTTTTGGCTTTAATTCTGTGACTGAAAGTTTTAAGAAAAAGTGGTCAGAAAGTCATTTTTGAACAGTGAACATCAAATATCGTTTCCAAGACAGCATGTGACCTAAGCTAAATAACTAGTTGATCTATCAAGGGAATTCATTGATGAGATGCATACAAATTTAACATTTTATTATATAGAGAAGACAGACTGGGGCCACAATCTAGTTTCAGTTGAAAAGAACAGTTCCTGACTCTAGAAGGACAGTTTTTCAAATGCGGCTGATCAACCATTTAGAGCTGGAAAAAAGTTTTTAAATTGTTTCAGCAGTCTAAGTAGAACAAACTTCTTCTTAAAGATCATTTAGAAAAAGTCAGTTAAGTCATTGTGTATCTTTAACAGAGACATTAATGGTAGGAATCGTATCTGGTGAACATATAAAAAGTCACCAAATGAAAATGTTAGTGAACTCATCGGGTAATCAGGAAATTATGGATTTAAGATAGAAGGGATACTTCATTGGGTTTAAAGTTTGTAAAGGATATTGTTAGGAAAAGGATGGATAGTTTTTCTGTTTGTTGATATTTTCCTAAGTTAATACATTTCTTTCTTTTATGCAATAAACATATGTCCTTTTCCAAAAAGGACATTGGTAGTTTTGTATGCACATAAGTTCAATGGCTGACTCCAACAGCAATCCACTTTTATGATGTATCAACACAGATTTCACACTGAAATCTGTTTTATTCAATATTGCCAACAGCTGGAATCATATTAAGACTCACCAGTCTCTTAAATGATGGATGTCAAATTGTAATATTTATCCATTTGTTGCTCACTCAACACACAAAAAAGGCTAAGGCTTTTCCATTGAAGTGTGAGTAAATTTTTAATAGTGCAACAAGTCTCAATTACTGGCAGAAAATCTTCCCTGATGTGGAAAAACTTTTTTTTTATTTTAAAATTTCATTCCTTTAGACTGTAGCCATAGATGGAAAATTAATTTTTAAACATTTATTTTTCACCTTTCCCTCTCTCGTTCGTTTCCATCTTTTCTACCGTTCCCTTTATTTTGTTTGCTGTACATGGTGTTGCATACCCTTGTACAGACTAACAGCAGAAGCTTTGACTAGACATGATATTGCATTGCACAACTAGTCCTCTCCTGGATAACACAAACTTGGTGTTACTTGCTCTCCTGCACGATTTTAGCATGCAGCTCAGAGTGAATATGTGAGCTTGGGCAAGCATGAAGTATGTAAATGCATTAGATGACATGTGTGTGTGTGAACATCTGAACATGTGTGTGTGAAAATGACAGTGTGCAAGTGTAAAAATGTACAAATGGAAAAATATACATGTGTACATGGGTGTGTGAGCATATTGTAATCTTAGGAAAGACTTGGTTGGTGAGGAAAGAGCAATAGGACATCGAGAGGGCTTCCAGGTTTACAACCATTGTGCTAGGAGATCCTCAAAGTACACCTTGTAAAAGGAATGGCTGCAGGTATCCATGGTTCAGTTTCTGGCATCTCACCCTGAGGACCTGGTTGTGGTGCAGAAAATAGTTCAATGATGTCACATGAGGTAATAGGGGTTTGAATGCATCTTCAAATATCCTCTCTGACCATCTATATTTGTGAAATGTCAGTTCATCAGATCCTGCTCATTTGCTTTCGGGGGGGGGGGGGGTCGCAAAAGTGCTCTATAATGACACATGATGGGTAGGGCCTTAAACTAAGAGCACCGTCCTCCTTCAGATCATAAAGTCCCTTTTCTGCTGCCTCATCTACAAGTCATGTGACTGCTCAAGAGGAACTGCAACAATAGTTTCCAAAATTAAACAGGTGTTTTTTTTTCCCTTCATGTGTCTTCCAGCTGCTCTGACTTTCCTGTCAAGATCAAGTAACAATCCATTGTAAATTGAAAACTTTCATAACACCTCCCAATATTATTGAAAACAATTCTTCCACCAACTCCATATCTGCAAAGGAATATCAAAAGTAGTAGGTTGGGAATGTCATGGTGATGTTGTTTTTTAGATGACAATAGTGGAGAGACTCTCTCTGCAGCTAAAAACATGAAAACCGAGAAGGATTAAATGAGAGGGATTCCCTGATCTGCAGAGTTCAAAACATGCAACTGTGCCAAATTGGCATGAGATACTGCTTAACTTCATTGTATTACATGCTTCAGTGCACACATGACAAACTTCAATAGGATATTCCAGTCAAGGCAGGGTGACCCAGTGGTTAGCACAGCCTCATAACGCCAGGGACTTAGGTTCAATTCTAGCCTCGGGCGACTGTGTGGAGTTTGCACACTCTCCCTGAGTCTGCATGGGGTTTCTGTGGGTGCTCTGATTTCAATGCACAGTCCAAAGACATGCAGGTTTGGTGAATTGGCCATGCTGAATTGCCCCATATGTCTAGGGATGTATAGGTTAAGTGCGTTAATTTAGGGAATGGGTTATTCTTTGGAGGGTCGATCTGAACTTGTTGGGACAAATAGCCTAAATTTGTTCACATTCTAAAAATAAGAATCTAAATTCTTCAATCACTTTAAAGCCAACTTGTGCTTAAGAAATACACGTTATAACAGAACCCACTGTACTTTAACAAAAATTACTGAAATGTGCATTTAAAGGTTCCTTATTTGTGGTGTAGCACTGTGAGGGGATGTGGAGTCAATGCAATGCCTCACAAAAGTCATGAAAATGTAAGATTGAAGAGTTTGTACATTCTTCCTGTGTGCACGTGGGTTTCCTCTGAGAGCTCCAGTTTCTTCCCACAGCTCAAAGATGCGCAGATTAGGTCAATTGGCCATGTTAAATTTTCCATAGCATATAGGGGTGTCCAGGTAAGATAGGTTAGCCATGGGAAATACAGGGTTACAGGGATGCAGTGGTCTGTGAGGGACGCTCTTCAGAGGGTTACTATGGACTCCATGGATCAAATGGCCTGCTTCCACACTTCAGGGATTCTATGACTTTATAAGAGCTTTATGAATATGGTTTTCCATTTTTACAATCAACATTCTATATGTTACTTTTTGACATTTGTTATTTACTGAGTAAGTGAGGTTACTAGAATGAAGCTTGAGGTGTGGACAGACACATTCTTTATTTTTCTCTGATATATCTGGTTAATGGGAATACTGAGAAAGGTTTCTGTTTAACCTCAACATTGAAATATTTGGTGGGGAGAGGTGGAGTAGAATTTGATGTGGGTGAGCAGAACAGATTTAGATGTGGGTAAAGCACAGGTGATTTTCTACAAATGAGATCACAGCAGTGGAGAGATACTTGTACGATGAAGGGCTGATTCAAAGGCCAAAAAACTCAAGCAGATTGAACAAAATCAAAATGCTGTAAATGTACAAAACACATCGTTATAGTCATCATGGGGCTCATCGTGCTCCTTATGCACAAATACAAGGGCAACTTCAGGTAAAAGCAGATGTGTCACCAACTACAGAGAGATTATGAAAGGTGCTACTGAAATATACCACTTAGTAATGAGCTTTGGGAAAATGCTATCTCACTGTCTAACTCACTCTTCAGATGCATTAGGCAGTGATCATTTCTGGAATTGCATAATAATTCCAAAGGAAACTCATCACAAAAAACTTCAAGTCTATGAACACTTCTGACAGCATGATATTGTATTAATTAAGGCTTCTCTGATACTGAAAATTACATGCATACCTCCTCATTTAAAATCAGAAACAATTATTGGACAATTTGATTCTATTTACAACTGTCCTTTGCTTGTTTTTCCCTTACTAAATCCTATCTTTCTTTCCTTTAATATATCTTACGTTACCCAGTTTGATACTAAAGTCTCTATGCAAGTCTTTGCACTGGTCATATCCCGACTCTACAAGCTGATAGCTTGTGATGGTAGAGATGTTTTGCCATGTTTATTCTCAGAATACAAAAGGGTGGGATGTCATATCCGTTTTTTATTTGTGAGGGTTGAAAGTGATCTTGGGGGAGACCTAAAACAGATGATAAGTAATTTATCATCCGTTCTGCGCAGTTATGTGATTCAGTTAGATTGCAGTCAGTGGAAGTAAATAGCAGGCATTGTGGTACATTCATCCCATAACACCCAAGGTAAATTTTGTTTCATATGGACAAAATAGCGTCCATATGAAACAAGCAAAGTCCAAGCAAAAGTGAATAATAATTGTTCAATTGCCACAACAAATTTTGAGTTATTTTCTTTTCTCATTAAGTTATTTTCTGTGTAAACATTATTTACACAGTTCTTACTATGTGAACAGCATAAGTCTAAATTCCAGTTTAAACAATTCAGTCAAGTTCCATCTTCCTTGATAGAGCTGTAGATTACTTCTTTGCAGCATTCATAGACAAACACTCATTTTAAACCTACCGGTGTGCAAAGTCTAGCCTGATGAATGGTACTGTTTACCAGAATATAACTGTATTTAAGCAGAGTCTAAGCCCACACATTTAGTGAAAGCTTTATTTCAATTCAGCACTGTTTTAAAAAAACTCACCCAATGATTACTGGCTTCCATATCTATGCAATCAATTTGCACACAATTAGCCCTTAATAAATATATGCATCATCTATTTCCCTCATTCTATTTTATCTCAGGCACTCTTTAGATCAGGCCTAATGACATCAAATGAGGCTAATGACGTATATTCTTTCCAGGAAAGCCCAGAGACTACACACACACAATCAAGGGCATGATTTTCAGGATCTCTGTCAAATTCAGGACAGGAAATAATAAGGTCTGGGGAGGTTATGAGACTGACCAGCATTCCCCTTTTCCTAACTTTGTTTCCAGCCTCTTCAATTTTGACTGTCTTTGTTTAGGAGGTGCTGGAAAAGCCCAGCAGGTCAGGCAGCATCTGAGGAGCAGGAGATTCGACATTTAGGACTTAAGCCTTCATCAGAAATGTGTGTGAAATGTTGACTCTCCTGCTCCTCAGATGCTGCCTGACCTGTTGTGCTTTTCCAGCACTAACCTATTCAATTCTGACTCTCCAGCAGTCCTCATTTGATTCCTGTCTCTAGTTAGGAGCCCAGCAAGATTTCCTCCTTCACAAAGTGAAAGGTTTTTAGGCAGATTAAAAACCATGCTAACCTGGGATTAATGAGACCCACCAGGATTTTCCAGTTGCTCTTCAGTTTTATGACAAGACAGGGAGGGGCAACTTAACTCCTAGAGATGGGCACCCAGTGGCAGGATGTGGTGCCAGTTCTCCAGGTAGGCCTACAGACCATCAGTGCCTCAGGTGGTAGGGTGAGGGCTCAGACAAAGGTCTACAACCTTGCCCATATCCCCCATCCCTGACCTCTCTCGACCCTTCCCCACACATTCCAAAATCCCCTTTGCTTCCAGAGTATTAACCCTAACACTGTTGACATTTTATCATATTTCTTTAGCAAGTGGCATTTAGCTGTTGTACTGACCTCTCAGTGATGTATATTTTACTGTGACTGGGGTCTCCTCCTAAGCCAGAAGGCCTCTGATTTTAGTTGTGGGTTCAAGGGTCTTTTGTCACACTAACAGGTTGGTCCCATGCCAATTCAGGAGACACTATTGTCAAAATTCTAAGCCCGTGACACTCTCTCCAAGTTGGATATGTGACAGAGAAATTTGTGCAGCTCCTGTTTCCCATCCAAAAAGCATAAATTCTCCCTGTGCCTGGAGTT
Organism: Hemiscyllium ocellatum; assembly: GCF_020745735.1. NCBI lineage: Eukaryota > Metazoa > Chordata > Chondrichthyes > Orectolobiformes > Hemiscylliidae > Hemiscyllium > Hemiscyllium ocellatum. The sequence continues at coordinate 28,565,470 of NC_083429.1, read as the reverse complement.
GCAGAATACCTAATGGCTCACATTTAAATTGACATTGTAATTGCAAATAACTTGGAGACCGTTCACTCCAGGTGACCTGTCAATCTTCCACTTTCACCAGTAGGATACATAAAAACCTGGTGTCAATTAATACATTTTAAGAGTTAGGAAACTTGTCTGCAGAATGATGGCTTCACAGGCCATCACTGGATGAGTGATTTTGATACCTCATGACGCTCTTGCTGTTTCAATATTGTGTTAGACGAGTTAGACCTCAAAAATGGAGCAGGAAAATGAAGGTCTCAGCAATTCAGAGTGACGTTGAATCCTGCTCATAGACCATCCAGCGGCCCATTAAGGCTGGGATGTTATGAAACAATCTAGAAAGGAGTGAACCAACTCACAGCGGTGGGTATTCCATCACCAAGAGTGCACGACCCAGCTAGCTCAGAGCCAGCTGCTTGAACAGAACCCCTGGCAATCCTGTTTATGCCTGTCAGCCAGGACTCCCTGATTGGACCAGGTTAACAGCCCCAGTCAGAGAACTCATATTCTATCATGTCCATATGGCTAACCTTGCTCCAATCACTCTGCAAAGAATAATGAATTTTTCAGAAGGTCTTTGGGTGAAATACATTGTAGGAGCAAAGCACAGTGATATAGAACATTTGCAAATCCCAATCATATCTCAGTGAAAGTAAGGACACAATACTAAAGTAGACAACAAGTGTCACTTTCACTGAGTATATTTATTTGGTTGATTGCAAGGTTTGAATCTGGGTGTAATTTGGCTCTCTCTTTGAACATTGGCGAGTGACACAAAATGGAAAAAAAGTAATTCTAAAATTTAAAATAAATTAGCATAATACATCAAGTCATTTTACAATGGTAAATCACATCACAGGACATAACAAACATTCAATACTTTGAGTTTAAATTCAGTATAAAGCCTGGTAGAATTCTGTCCCTAAATATGATATCGGCATAATGAGGAGTTACATTCCATCTCGTGGTTCAATGCCATATTTCATTTAAAGCAATGCTGTGAAATACCTTGGAACATTTGACAACACTAAAGTGCTTATATAAATATAAATTGTTGCTGAAGTTGAGTTACAAAAGAAATAAAAAAACAAGACATTCAACATCAAAAGTGCTGCTCACAATTGCAGGTTTTATTATTTTACAGCAATGTGATCATGATCAAAGTGCTTCTTGAATACAATGCTTTGACTGTTAAAGTGCTGTGTGTATGTGCAATTTAGACCATCTTTCTGTGTTAAGTGTCAAACAGAAAGTATCAGCTGGAACAGCAATTTGTCATGGTGACAAACTTTGAAAGCAGAAGACACATCTGACTGCCTACCCTTTAGTAGCGACAGTCTAGTGGAGATGGATGGTCTATCAGTGCAGAGAACAAGAGTGCAGGAATAGATCACTTACAACATCAAAATAAAAATGGGAAATAAAAACACCAAAAGACTGAGAAAACAATGTGGGAAGAAAATGTATCCAGACAGTACTTAAGTGATTCTCCAGTCAAGCCTGTTAAATCATGTTTCACTTACTGAGACTCAAAGCAGAAAATACTAAGCAGCTGGTATGGGTGGCACAGTGGCTAGTACTAGTGCCTCACAGTGCCAGGGACCTGGGTTCAATTCTGCCCTAGGGTGAGCTTGCACATTCTCCCTATGTTGGCTTGGGTTTTTTCCAGGTGCTCTGGCTCCCTTCTGCAGTCCAACAATGTGTGAGTTGACTGTGGAAAAAGCAGGGTTGCAGGATAAAGGAGGAGTGCTGTCTGCAAAGCTGGTGTGGACTTCCACGCTGTAGGGATTTCATGATCTTCATCAAGACTTATATGTAGAAACTGAAGCTTGCTTTTGAAAATAATTACAAGACAGTTTTGATAAAATTTTGTCCAATTATACACATAAAACATAAAACACCAGCTCCAATAGCAAATGTATCCACAAGAACTGGAAGATCACAAGCTTGTTTTCTAAGGCTGGTCAAGTTAAAGCTGCTGATCTGAGCCACTTTAGAAAGGAAAGATTGGTCTCTGAACCTTTGGACCAGAGAGTAATTTCGCTGATTGAAACTTGTTGAGGTTACCATGAAAGACTCTTCTCTCAATCTCTTCATTCAACTGAGGCATTGTGACCTTCAGGTGAAACTCACCACCCATCAGCTCTCACTAAAGAGAAAACAGCCCTGTGATCTGGCAGACTATGGCAATTTATCTTTAACTTGTTGTGAGATGTATGCAAGCACATGTAATTCAGGTCTAGTGCTATCTACAGTCCCATACTGATAGCCACGCAACACAGTATCACAGCTTAAATGGGAAGATGATTAATTGGATGCAGTACTACAGGGATAATCAACTATATACATAAAAGGGACTGCTTCCCCAAAACAACTTTTAATTATATAGCATCCCAAGGTACTATACAAATATGTAATCACACAAAAACAGAAAATCAACCAAGGAAGGATGAAAAATAACATGCTTTAAAACTGAGTCCAAGAAATATTGCTCAATGAGTATTTCAAGGGGGTTGTGAGATACGGAGTTTGAGGGAAGGAATCTCAGAGCTTAGCCCATAGCAATTTGAAGGTGCCATGAAATGGCAAAGAAAACGAAGAATGTACAGAAGACCAGAACTCTCAAGTTTTCAGATAATTGGAGGAAGTTTGAAAACAAGTGCCATCCGATTTTAGAATCAAAGTGTGACTGAGAGTAGCTGGTGAACATTTTGGAGATGGGGCTTGAAGCAAGTAAACAAAAGTTATCCCATTTAAATATAATTGTAGCTTGTACCTGTTATATTAGGGACACGAATGCTGCTGAGCTGATTCAGCCATTCCCTGTTCAGCTGCAGCACAGATAGAGAGAAAGTTAATAGATAGGAAGAAATTCAATGGAGGTAAGAGTACTGAGAATTTGAGAAATCCCCCCAAGCATTTTGATGCAAAATTTTTAGTATTCAGAAACAAGACAGGACAGATGCATTTCTTGAGGCAACAAGTCATCAGAGCTAAGTGTTACCACAGCATCAATGTTATTGTTGCATCCCAGAACTTGGCATAAATGTATTCCTTTAACTCACTCTTGTCTTGCACTTTGAGATTGTTAGTATATTCTATAGATATTTAACAATGTTGCTTCACCATTCAGTATTTGAGTTCACTAAAATTAATAGAAGCAGGAAAACAGTGTAGGAGAAGACAAATAGATCAGCAAATGTAAAAACCCGAGGATCTCATGGTTTCCATCCCTGACATTTAAAGGAATCATTGAGGAAATTGCAAATTGCTTCAGCCATAATCTTCCAAAGCTTGACTCAGGAAATATCTCTTTATATTACAGATTGCAAATAAAACTATGTAAAAGAGTGTGTGCATGTTACGTGCACGCACATGCATGTGTGTGTGTGTGCTTTAGTGACAGATGTAAGCCAGGAAATTATAGAACTGCTCATCTAGCATCTGTTGTGGAGAAGTCTATGGGGTTTACAAATAAGTCAGAGCAACTGAGAGTTATTAGAAATTTAAATTGAATAGCAACCGCCAACATGGATTTTAAAAATTCATTCATGGGAAGTGGAGAAATCAGCACTTATTGCCCATCCCTAATTGAGAATCAATGATATTGCTGTAAATCTGGGGTTACATGTAGATCAGATCAAATGAGGATGGAAGATTTTCTTCCCTAAAGGACATTAGGTTATGGTAAATGAATATTTCTGAATCTTTGGAGGAAGACGCTGAAGTAATAGACAGGAGAATCTTTATGGATGCAGTTAACATCTCCAAGTATTCAGAAACATTCATTCTCCCAATGTTCAACAGCTCCACATAGAAGATTGATCGGTAAAATTAAAATTAACAGAACTCAAAGTAAATTATCCACTTCATCAGGCAGAAGGAAAATGGAACAGTAACAGAAGTTGCTGGAAAAACTCAGCAGGTCTGACCACATTTGTGAAGAGAAGTCAGAGTTAACGTTTCAGGTCCAGAGACCCTTCCTCAGAACTGAATGGTAGCTAGGAAAATGTCAGTTTATATGCAGGAGATAGGGTGAGTTTGTGTGTGTGTGTGTGTAAGGGGTAAGGAGAATATGATAAATGTGAATGTAGCCATAAGACTGATCGTAAAATTTATGGTGGTGGACAAGAAGAAAGATTGGAACAGAAATCCTGTCGGAGAGAGGAGCAGAACTTCTTCAGGGTGAGCTTACTGGAAGAGATGTGGCAGTGAGTTAAATACTAAATAAAGACCACTGCATCCACTGTTCTTTCAGTTTCTATGCAGTATTTAACAGGATGTGAAATGTTAACTCTGATTCTTCTGCAGAGATGCTGCCAGACTTGCTAAACTTTTCCAACATCTTCTGTTTCGGTTTCTGATTACAGCATCTGCAATTCTCTCAGTTCTTATTTAGAATGAAAATGAAGTGTGTATTCAAATTGGAAGGATGTGACTACTTGTGTTCTACAATGGTCTATGTTGGGTCCTTATCTATTCACTATATCTATTAATAACTTGGGTACAACAATGGAAAGCCAATAACAACAAGGATGGAACGGGTTCATAACATTACAAAGAACCAGTTACAGATCAAATGAGTGGTAAAATTATGAAAGATACTTTCAACACAAGATCATGTTATTTTTGACCATAAAGAGATGGATCAGAACTCATTTTTCTAAATGGTGAAAGGCTAGAGATTATGGAAGTCCAGAGAGTTTTTTGTGACCCATGTATGTATAGTTAAACATAATATACAAAACAAAAATACTAAAGCAATTTTGGTTTCACTATCTACAGAACTGGAATATAAAGGGGAGGAGGACAAAAGGGTAACTAGGGAGAAAATAGGGTCCCTCAAAGATCAGCAAGATGGCCTTTGTGTGGAACCACAGAAAATGGGGAGATTCTAAACGAGTATTTTGCATTAGTATTTACTGTGGGAAAGGATATGGAAGATATAGACTTGTAGGGAAAAAGATGGTGACACCTTGCAAAATGTCCAAATTACAGAGGTGGAAATGCTGGCAGTCTTGAAATGCATAAAGGTGGATAAATCCCCAGGAGCTGATCAGGTGTACCCTAGAACTCCGTGGGAAGCTAGGGGAGTGATTGCTGGGCCTCTTGCTGAGATATTTGTATCATCGATAGTCACAGCTAAAGTGCTGGCAGACTGGAGGTTGGCTAACATGGTGCCACTGTTTAAGAAGTGGGGGGGGTAAGGACAAGCCAGGGAACGATAGACCAGTGACCAGTGAGCCTGACATCGGTGGTGGGCAAGTTGTTGGAGATAATCCTGAGGGACAGGATGTACATGCATTTAGAAAGGCAAGAACTGATTAGGGATAGAAAACATGGCTTTGTGAGTGGGAAATCATGTCTCACAAAATGGATTGAGTTTTTTGAGGAAGTCACGAAGAGGATTGATGAGGGTAAGAGTGATAGATGTGATCGATGTGGATTTCAGTAAGGCATTCGGCAAGGTTCCCCATGGGAGATTGATTAGCAAGGTTAGATTAGATTAGATTAGATTACTTACAGTGTGGAAACAGGCCCTTCGGCCCAACAAGTCCACACCGACCCGCCAAAGCGCAATCCACCCATACCCATATATTTACCCCTTACTTAACACTATGGGCAATTTAGAATGGCCAATTCACCAGACCTGCAGACCTCATGGAATAAAGAGCGAACTAGCCATTTGGATACAGAATTGGCTCAACTGTAGAAGACAGAGGGTGGTGCTGGAGGGTAGTTTTTCAGACTGGAGGCCTGTGGCCAGTGGAGTGCCACAAGGATTGGTGCTGGGTCCTCTACATTTTGGCATAACAGGTACAGTTAGTAAGTTTGCAGATGATACTAAAATTGGAGGTGTAGTGGACAGTGAAAACAGTTACCTCAGATTACAACAGGATCTGGACCAGATGCGCCAATGGGCAGAGAAGTGGCAGACGGAGTTTAATTCAGATAAACGTGAAGTGTTGCATTTTGGGAAAGCAAATCTTAGTAGGACGTATACACTTAATGGTAATGCCCTAGGAAGTGTTGCTGAACAGAGAGACCTTGGAGTGCAGGTTCATAGCTCCTTGAAATTGGAGTCACAGGGAGATAGGATAGTGAAGAAGGTATTTGGTCTGTTTTCCTTTATTGGTCAGAGTATTGAGTACAGGAGTTGGGAGGTCATGTTGTGGTTGTACAGGACATTGGTTAGGCCACTGTTGGAATATTGCATGCAATTCTGGTCTCGTTCCTATTGGAAAGATGTTGTGAAACTTGAAAGGGTTCAGAAAAGATTTACAAGGATGTTGCCAGGGTTGGAGGATTTGAGCTATAGGGAAAGGCTGAACAGGTTAGGGTTGTTTTCCCTGGAGTGTTGGAGGCTGAGGGGTGACCTTATAGAGGTTTACAAAATTATGAGGGGCATGTCTAGGGTAAATAGACAAAGTCTTTTCCCTGAGGTTGGGGAGTCCAGAACTAAAGGGCATAGGTTTATGGTGAGAGGGGAAAGATATGAAAGAGATGTAAGGGGTAATGTTTTCACACAGAGGGTGGTGTGTGTATGGAATGAGCTGCCAGAGGAAGTGGTGGAGGCTGGCACATTTAAGATGCATTTGGATGGATATATGAATAGGACGGGGTTTGGAGGGATATGGGCCTGGTGCTGGCAGGTGGGACTAGATGGGGTTGGGATATCTGGTCGGCATGGACGGGCTGGACCGAAGGATCTGTTTCCATGCTGTACATTTCTATGACTGGTCCAGCTGGAAAAGAACTGATTAGATATGACATCTTTAGGACTAAGCATAGGCTGGACACAATGATAGATTGGCCTCAAAGAAAACAGCACATATTCAGAAAGATGGCAATCTATCAGAGCTCCTAGGGATGAAACTATGCAATTGGAATGTGAGCAGGCCATTCAGCCCCTTCAAGTATGTAAGATATTCAAAAGACCACTTCTAATCTCTGACATCAACCCCACAGTCCCATGCTTGCCCCTTATCCCTCAGTTCCTTGATGCAATATGGTGGAACCTTTGGCTTTCAAATTCTCTCAGCTTCCTTTCTTCTGCTCTCCTCTTGATCCTGGCACAGCAAGTAAGATTACATAAATGATACTTGTATTCTCTGAAATGTATAAAGTTCAAGGAAATTTGATTGCAGTTTCAGGAGTTTGAATGGAATTGATAGGGTGGGTGAGAGGAAACCTGTCGAGCTGCAGAATATGTTGAGGACAATGGGGCCTAACCTGCAGAAGGAGCCAAGCCATTCAGGGGAGAGGTTGGGGAAACATTTTGATGAGAGAACTGTGGAGAGAAGCTTGCCTCCATGAAAATAAATGCAGCAATTCTCATTTAATTGACAGTGGTAAATTAATGATATTTTTGTTTTTCTGGCCAAGAACATTTAGGGATATGAAAACAAGGTAGATGAATGAACATAATTAGGATATGGACCAGTTATAATCTTATTTAAAGTGGGATAGTTTCTTGGAAGAGTTGACCTGGTCATATTCCTATGTATCTGCAATTTAAAGCGACTAAAATTAGAAATAATTGCATAGATTCTGAGACAATTTTTAACAAAAACACTCAAGAAACCCAATCAAATAATTGTGGTTATCATGAACAATTCAAAGGTATTGCCTGCTGCAATGCTCCTGTTACTCATTCAGCTCAGTTGCTTTCATATTTGCTAACTTTAAAAAAGTTATGTGAGCTCAGTCCAAGCATTGAATATGCAGACTGGGCAGAGACTGGAGTGCAGCACTGTTTGTAGAATACCCTATCGAGGAGACATTAAACCAAGAACACCACTGCCTGATCTCACAATTATGTGAATGTTAAAAGATGAGGCTAATGAGCCAGAGACAAAACCTCAAATTTTACCACAGCAGCTGTGGCATTTAAATTCAATTAACTGAATAAAATTCTGGATTTAAAAGCTAGGATTAATAATGGCAATCATAAAATGAATGCAATGTTATAAAAAAACCTCATTGGTTCACTAATGCCCTTTAGGGCAGGAAATTTGCTATTGTCATGCCTCACTGGGGTAGTATGGTCCAAATTAAGCTCTGCTATTCTCAGAATTATTACAAAGTTAAAGATTTGATAAAAGTATCAAAGTACAAATTTGCCTGTGTATTTTTTGATCCAGATTAACAGAAAACGTACTCCAAGTTCCTGTACTTGAAAAGAATTACTATTCATTACAAATAAATAGATTCCAAACCATAGGTAAACATGGATGAGCTGCCAACATGTAACTCTACTCATTAAACTGTAACCTCCTTATGCTAACCCAATACACACTCAAAGAGACAGACACAAACATATTGGTGGTTGATAAAAGAACTGGGGAAGCAGTTCATTGGCTTCTGTCCATTTGGGTTGCTGAAAGAGATCTTTGCTTGCCAATTCTGAGGAAAGGTCACTTGACCCAGCATCTCCACGGATGCTGACAGATCTGCTGAGAGAGTTTCCAGCAATTTCTGCTTTTGCTTCTCTCTTCTCCATGTTCTTGTAACTTCTTTGCAGGAGGCGCATGGAGTGGACACACAAACTGCAGTGTTTCTCAGCAGTTGGTGAGGGAAAATAAACTGGCTTTGTTCAGACTGTCGGTCTTTCACTGGAGAGAAAGACAGACCAACTCCCCTTTCCAGAGGGTTGAACTGCTGCCAATATTGTTCACACCTACCAGTAGTTGGTTACCCAGAGGCCAAACTAGTTGTTGTTGTCAGGCAAATGAACTTTGTCATCTACAACTGATCACAACTCTAGAATCAAATCAGCTAGTTGTTGTTGGTCAAATCTCACTTTATACTCACTCCTTATTGGTGGCTTGTCTTCAAACACTCTCCCCAACTGATTGAACAAAACAGCATTGTAAACCTGATTCACAATTAGTTCCAGTAATTTACAAAGAAATGTGTAGCAATTTATTTCACAATCTGGGGTTTTAAAAGTCATTTCCCTAATTCAGTCCACAATCAAAAATGTTGAAAAATACAAAGATATGGTCTTTACATTATGTTTACCTACTCTGGCTTTCTGCTCATGCAGACTCTACATATCTCTCTGAAATGCCTGAGCAAATGAGTCAGTTGTATCCAAAAAATAATGACAGGGTGGCCAGCCCTTCCTCAAGAGATACTAATCATGGGCAGTAAACACTACTCCTATCCGATGAATGAAGTTTTGAAAAACTGCTCATGACACGGCTCAAAGAAGTCTCTTCACAGTTAAGGTACAATCTGCAATTGTCTAAGGACAAGGAGCAGCTTTGGGAAGAGCGCCCAAAGGAAATTGTTGGCAGTGAAATATCACAATTCAGCATTGAACACTGCACACAAAATAAAATACACACTCTACAGCAAATTGTGTGTTCCCAAAATCATTTCAATCTTGATAATTCTCTGGGTATTTTCGATTGCGTAGTCACTAATATAACATCCTGTAAAATATTAACTCCTGTTTCCCTTAATGCTTGGGCATCATTCTCTGGTAGTTTATCGTTCAGTGAAAGACAGCATATGTGGTTTGTAAGGCACTTGCGTAAAGCAAGGACCCTGGAGCTGCATGAAGTGTGATTGTACATGATGGGCAGACATGTCTTTTTACTCACACCTTTCAAAAATTGTATCATTATTGTCGTCACCTGAAGCATGTAACATTTGACTGTCATCATATGACAACTATTCGTTACATTGGCCACTTATGCAAATTATGTTGTCAAAAAGCTATTGCACCTTTAAGTGTGATCACAAGTATTGGCAAAAAAAAACATCGTGGTGAATGTAAAATAGCATGTAGCAGTAGGACTTCTAACAAAAACAAAACGACCACCACTGAGCAGGATGGTAAAATTTCGCTAATGAAAAAGTCTTCCAATAAATTGTGGTTGCAAGGCAAAGAGAATGGGACTGGCATTAAAATGGCAGAATTCTTGCCAACAGAATTAGAAATTATTTATACTTCTCTATGTTGATTTCATTATCTCAGGAAACAATGGTTAATGTCAAGTAACCACAGAATTCTGATTTGAAATTTAAAATAGATGCAGTAACCAAGACAGCACAGCTGAGGTTTCCATTCATGTGTTGAAGCCATCGATTTAGGGTTCAGAATGGAAATGTGCAACAGGAATTATTGATGAAAAGCAGGGTTAGTTGCTGCTGTAATCTAACAGTCCAGCATTGTTTTATGTCAATATATAAAAAGTTGATTTAAAGGATACAAATCAAACAGTTCAATGGGACTAGCTTTGGTCAATTAACTACTGCATTCAGGATCAATTTCAATACATATGGTATCAGTTCCAAAATGTACAATGTAAATACACTCCATCCTATCTTGTTCCATTGAGTGAATTGGAGCAATTCGATTAGATTCCCTACAGCGCGGGAACAGGCCTTTCGGTCCAACAAGTCCACACCAACCCTCCGAAGAGCAACCCACCCCCCTCTAACTAATGCACCTAACACTATGGGCAATTTAACATGGCCAATTCATCTGACCTGCACATCTTTGGACTGTGGGAGGAAACTCACGCAGACATGGGGAGAACATGCATACTCCACACAGACAGATTCCTGAGGATGGAATTGATCTTGGGACCCTAGTGCTGTGAGGCAGTAGTGCTAACAACTGCGCCACCGTGCCATCCACTGATTTTAAAATGATTTTAAAAAGTGATAGAGTGGGACATTCAAGTTTACAGTTTTTATCTGGTGCAGTCTAGGTGTCCAACTCAGTTGCAGTACTGTGGCAAAACACCCAATTGGTCCTTTTAGGTCCATACACAGTTATACACACACTTTTTTCAGCAAACAATGAGTACATGCTGGAAAGATGAGAAAGCTGGTTATTAATCCATAAAGGCTCAATGGTTGGAGGTTGGCGCAGGTTTGGGTGCCACTGTACCTGTCTGACTTATAAGCCACGATGCAGCTGTAAGTTCATCATGTTCTCTTCACTTGCATCCCATCCTCTCTTATTCTCCATCCTCTCCCCTATCACCTTGCTCACCTTCCTTAGTAGCCTGGCGACTTTTTTAATTTCTCTTAAATGATCCTTAGATGTGCCACTTTGCTGAAGCAACTTCTCAGTTGCTTGGCTTTCACTGCAGTTGGGTGCACTTTCCAAATGTGATTCTCCTGGTTGTCCCTCCAGCTCAGGGTGCCCATCATCCACTGTTTATTGGATCAAAAACATCTCTACATGACTGCCCTGGCCAAATTACAATCAGAGACCATTTGCATCCTCCTAAGGGTACCTTCAGAACCTAGAAATTCTTCTGACTGAAGTTTCCCATTTGGAGTTCAAAGTTCCACTGATATATGTTTAGGTGGGCAATCTGCGATGAACGCGCATTTCTGAATGAACCTAGAAATTAAAGACTCCTGATCTCATTTCCCAACAACAGTCCAAAGTATAGACAACAGATTTGCTTAAGGAGATACTGATCATTCTACATTCACAGTAGGAAAATGAGCCTACTGTGAATCCCTGTTTGTAACTTTACATCTCCCTTGTCACATTCCAGTGAAAACAGGTGATAACAAGGGCTTGGCTTCTTCATCTGTCAGATCACACAGTCATAGAGTCATACAGCACAGAGACGGACCCTTCGGTCCAACCAGTCCACAATAAACATAATCCCAAACTAAACTAAACTCCCCTGCCTGCTCCGGCCCCATGTCCCTCCAAACATTTTCTATTCATGGACTTACGTAAGTATCTTTTAAACACTGTAATTGTGTCTACATTCACCATTCCCTCGGGTAGTTCATTCCACATGCGAACCACCTTCTGTGTAAAAAATGTTGCCACTTATATTATTTTAAAATTTCTCTCTTCTCACCTGAAAAATATGTCCCTGAGTTTTGAAATCCCCTATTCGAGGTAAAAGACACCTTCCACTAACTGGAGGAGAAAGTGAGGACTGCAGATGCTGGAGATCAGAGCTGAAAATGTGTTGCTGGAAAAGCGCAGCAGGTCAGGCAGCATCAAAGGAGCAGGAGAGTCGATGTTTCAGGCATGAGCCCTTCTTTGGGAACCTTCCACTAACTCTCTATATACCCCCCATGATCTCATAAATTTCTATCAAGTCACCTGTCAACATCTCACACTCTTGGGAAAGAAGTCACAGCCTTTCTTTATGACTCATGGACAAGTTGCTGACAGTAAATAAAAAGGGAAAAGTTAGTTTGTTACATGCACATTAAATGTGAAAAGGAGGTTTGAAGATTCTGATCTCAGATACTTCAATCATTAATGATTTTGAAAGAAATAGGATTTTTTTTTCCTCAAGCTAGTTGTTATTTAATTCAAATTTTGATAATTTAAGCTTTCTTTTGCTTTGCCTTCCTTGGTAATCTAAATGTTTACTTTCTTATTCATTTCTAATATTTGCAAAAGAAGCAGTTGATGCGTTTATAGTTTGCACTTCAAAGATGGAATTAGTTTCTCTGTAGCCATCTGTTGCATCAATTAAAATTATAAAGCCATGACAATTTTAAAATCATACACACTGAGCATTGCACAACACAAGTTCAAGTAAGAATAAATATCCTCGTCATCAGTTCCTCCATTCAATTGTACTTGAACATAATAACTGAATTTATAAGAAATAATAATTAATGAAGAGAAAGCTGATGGGATGCAAGTGATTAGATGACACATTTAAATATTACCAACTTAAAGACAAGGTAATTAAAGGTCAGGGAAGGAGAAACAAGAAAAAAAAATTGCTGTCTTTTTGATATCCATCACATCAATTTTAAGCATTTTGGAAAAAAAAAGTCTCCCAGATTGAAAAATTATCAAAGCAAAATATTGAATATAATTGATAGTCTTGCCTTAGAGCTTTCAGAAGTATGTGGGGTTTTTAATTATGCTAAGCAAGTTCAACTAAGTTTGTAATGTATACTGCAGGAGGGTAAGAAGTGATGTGCGACCACTGGTCCAGCTAATTTTGTTACAGAAGCATATTGTGATAGGACTTTTCTCAGTGTATATCCAGTTCAACATTGGGATCTGACAGCAAGAAAAGGATTATGAATATACAGAGACTAACAGCAATCAGAGATTAACTGTCGAACATTTGATGACTGACAGAAAGCAGGTCAACATCACGGAATCTCTCCAGCGTTCAAATGTTCTATGGAGCAAGTGAGAACTGCAGATGTTGGAGATAAGAGTCGAGAGTGTGGGATGCTGTAAAAGTCCAGCCAGTCAGGCAACATTCGAGCAGCAGGAGAATCGACATTTCGGGCACAAGCCCTTCATCAGGGAGGGCCTATGTAGGCCTTATGCCTGAAACATTGATTCTTCTGCTCCTCAGATTCTGCCTGGCCGGCTGTGCTTTTCCAACACCACACTCTCAATTTCAATCGCTCTGTATCTGATTATGAGAGTCTGTTAACTGATCTGTGCACACTATGCTTGATTAGTTAAGCCTGTAAGGGGTTAATGTAAATTAATCAGAGATATAACTCTTGGTCGAAGTATGATTTGAGTGGAACAGTCAGAGAAAGAAGCCAAGAGAGCAGCAGTACTCTGAACTGAGAAATACATAGGACTGAACCGTATGAGGAATTTGATAAGTCCCATTTTCATAGTGTTTCATGGAGAGTTTCTCTCAACAAGCAAAAGCGAGTTTTGTCACATGAATATCCAAAATCTGCCCTATTAGCTATGTACTCTGCTCCTCTAACACCCTGCTGTCTGATTCTAGCCCATTCTCCTAAACAGCAGATACAGAAGATCCTGATACTGTCAGGACATCCTGGGCTTCTTTCCACCAGGGCCATACCGCATCCAGTCAACACTGTCAACCTGGAACTGCTCTGCACGGTTCATTTACTGGGATAAGGAGAAATTGGTCCTCTGCTTTCAGGACAGAGACTTAGAGGACAGAGTCATGTAGATGAGTGCTGCCCGCTAGCCCAGGACTAGCAGGCAGGATATAATACCTGAGCCTATCAGCCTGGTCTGACCCTATTGCCATCCAGATCTGTCTGGTCTTTCACGGTCTGGAGAAGCCCTTAGAAGGTAGGTCAATGGGGGAGGAGGGGGAGGGAACGGGATGGTGACATGCAAAGTCATCTTGCAGCAGTATCACATTTACAAGGTTACTCCAAAGTGCACCACTGAAGGGCAGAACTGTAAATAGATCAGACATGAGCTAAAATGCTGTGGTGGGGCTGGTCCATATCAAATGCCAAGGTTTGTGGATATGTGATGGATGTGGCCATTACCTGTGGAGTCTGCCTTGAGATGTTGGTACATCGTGTCCAGGACAGATGTCCAAAGGAGTAAATGGTGAACTGAAGACACTAACTTACATGTGGAAATTCTTGATATCTGTACATTAATGATACATGATTAAGAAATTGTAATGACAGTGATATTAAGTCCTCATTCATGCAAATAGACCACTTGCTGCTCACTTGCAGCAATCGGATTTCACTTTTCACAACTTAGTTGGCAAATGGGACTTCCTCCTCACGAAATGGAGAAGGTCTGATTTTCCCATCTTTCTCACCTTGGCTGATGTCATTCAGGGGTAGGAGGATTCTAACCAAGATATGATAGCTTATATTGCATGAATAAATATTTGGAGTTTCTTAACCTAGTCGATGGTACTGGTAGAATAGGACAGACAAGATTTAACAAATCAGCAATGACGGGTTTGGGACAAACCCAACACAAATAAAGGACAGAACAGTCCATAGTAGCAGAAGTCTCCTGCATGGTCACACAAATCCTAAAGCAACTTGAATATGGACTCAGGAAAGTGAACAGATACACGAGCGACTGAAGCCTATGTTTTCCATAAGCACAGATATAACTGCGATTGCTGAGATACATTAAAACTCTCGCAAATATACCTGTTGCCATTTAAAGATTCCTGTTGTCACTGCATTGCCCAAAGGAATCATTAAGTATTTAATATCTGTAACATTCTCAACTGGGAAAGTGAATATTCTATTTTTGGGAGGGGTAGTGGAGAGTGCAGAGCTGATAAAGACAGTAACATCTCATTTAATGATGATCTTATTTTGCTACATATGACATGACCACACAGGGAACAGAAATTATGATGCACATTGTTAATCTACAAGATTATTGCAACGTGATTTACAGCTCATTTTATCCCTAAAGATCCCAGTCATGATCAGAGCCAATGTCTTCTGAACGTGGTTGTAATATTAAGAGTGAAGTAATAAAACAAGATATACAGTTTGAATAATGTCATGTTTTATCCATTTTCAAGAAAAGAAGACATTAAAATCTCCTTGGGAACAAGTGTTAATTGAATTATCCGCAGCACTACAGCAAATATACTGGAAATCTAATTTATGCAACAAATCTTTAATAACCTTCTCACAGGCTCATTAGTTTTATCCAAAAATAAATAATTATATTGCATGAATGTGAAGTTATAGATGAGGTTTGTTCCTGTTCATGATATAAGCATTTTTTCTCACTTTTACATTATAACCAACAATAAAAATGCTTGGGGCTTGAAAGGAAACTGAACACTAAATGCATGGCAAAAATGCACATAATGTTAACACAGTTGCTGAGTACAGTTGTAATGAACATTTCTATTTACTGACACCTCAGCAAACAACATTGACAGCAGTCAGACATCACTCAGGTGTAGGTTGCTTTCATAAAGTACTACCTACAAGAAAAATAATTTGCCCTATGTGTTTTATTGACACAATTTTAATTCATTAATGCGCTCGTAATACCTTAGAATTCAAAGGGCTGATTTTTTTTTGGCTAAATGCAAGTCTCTTGGAATAATTCTCACCACAAGGCTGAGCAAGTTCTCACAAAACACGTTGTGTGCGGATACTTGCTGAACCCTGTGAGCCACAAGAAGCAGAAGGTATCACTGATTATTTTTGTTTGCATTGTTGTTGGAGCCCAGAGCTGTGTACCACATCAGATTTCAGCTCAATCACATCAAATAATGTTCCCAAACCAACTTGCCATCCACCTTATATCTGTCCTAATAGCAGCAAGCCTTGGATTTGTGCCATCTTTGAAAACCTCCTGCCCACCTGAAGGGCTGCTGGTGCTTGGCAGTTGCCCTGTTCCTTGTTGGAGACTGAGCAGGGATGGTTGAGGACGCCATATATGTCACGGTTCTCCGACAAGGGCTTGGAGGCCAAGGTCAAAGGGGAGTCTCAAAGGAGGACTGTCCTCTTCCGATGGAGCAGGTGACTGGTGTTGTGTGCTATTAGAAGAGTGATCTTTTCTGCTTTGGCAGGTAAGTGCTGTACACTTACTTGGCTCTTTCACACTCACTGTATCTCAGCTCACCACCACCCCATAAAAGCTCAAGCTCTGACAGTCCGTTTGTTGCAAGCAACACCTTCCCTCATTCACTGTCATTAGGCCCCATCCTTCCACATCACCAACCCTGCATCCCCTTCCACACTTCATCCTCACACCTTCAGAGTACCTCGACATATTGCCCCTGCACACAGCATCTCAAATTGCTGGGTCATCCACTTGTACCTAACTCATTCACTCCATTTCTGTCATTGTGAGAGAAGATGTTTCATAAAAGCAACCCATATAGGAGTGGGGAGTGCCCAATATCTGTGTTCTCACCTGGCACACCTTTTCCTCATAGTAGAGGACTAGAACAGCTCATGTAGGGTTGCAGACACATCCATACTGAAGCAAATGCGTACGTAACACTTGTCACTGCCCTAAAACAGTAACTTTAACCATATAGTTGCTGTTATGCTTTGGGTACCACTTATAACCAGTGGACCCAATGCCATCTGTATCTTATGCAGGCAGCATCCTAACATATCAACAAACAACCACCATTTCTCCAAGAGGACATGTCCTCCACCTCGGGGGTAGCATCAACAAGGCTGTGTACTAGGTCCCCCACAAATATTCCGATACTGAAATGTCAGTGGGGTTGTTTAGGTGAATGTGGGATTGGAAGCTGCTGAGGTACTCATTCTGACTTTTGTGCACGTAGGCAAGGGAGAACCATCCCACTGGGAGGAGAGCTAGAGACTAGGTGTTGCTCAGCCTGTGCTCTCGACAATCAGGGCTTGTGGAGAAGTGCAAAGGAAGGAGCAACATTGACCTACGTCACTGAGAAGCATAAAAATGCAACCAGCCATTTCTTAAAAGGTGAAGCATTTTGGATCAGTTCAGTGATCATCTAGCTGCCTCCATAGACTGGTCAATGGCTGCACGGAGAGGTGGGTTGAGCACATTGTTGAGATGGAGAACCACAAAAACTCTCTCCAGGCATTGGTCCTCAAGATCAAGGCAGGATGACAGCTTGGTTGGAGACTTTGGCCCCAGTGGAAACAGGGCAAGTGTGAGAAGACACCCATCAGAGTACACAGTTTAGCCTCTGGTAAGTTGACCCTCAGCATGTCTGGCCCATCCAGACCCAAATATCCCTGTGGTCACCTGAGCAAACCTCCAGAGCCACTGGCCTACATCATGAGAAGGCTTTTCTGAAAAGCCTCTTTCCACTGCATTTGCAGAATAGGGAGTTCAATAACAGCAGAAAGGAGGAGAAATTGAAATTACACTGGGTACATGTGAGAGCCCTGGCTGACAAATATGTAAGACATTCGTTTCATGAATAAATGTTTGTTTCATGAATAAACTTCTGTTTTTTTTTACTGTTCATGTGGTTGTCCATGTCTCTGTGTCAGGCCTGGGTGTATTGCTGCACACTGTGACATTCGCCTTTAGACTGTAGGAAATGGGGCATGATAATCTCCACATCAGCATGGGTTTCACTGCACATTTTGTTCAATCCTGCCACACTTTCTGTTGTAGCTCATGTTTCTCAGACCTGACAAAAGGAGTTAATTTATTGAAAAACAACATTATGTCAATAGAAAGCTGTTATGATGAAAGCAGGAATTCCTGCCTTTGGAATTCTGACAACAGTCAGATGGGAGGAGGTGAGATGGACATACTTAGAGACAGAGTGTGTGTGTGTGTGTGTGTGTGTGTGTGTGTGTGTGTGTGTGTGTGTGTGTGTGTGTGTGTGTGTATCTTGAGGTGGGTGGAGTTAGGACAAAAAAAGCAGATTATATTGTACTGTTTATGCTTGTTGAGTTGTGTACCAATCAGAGAATTAAAAATTAAATTCAACTTAAATGACTTGCTTTACACTGGTTGAATAATGATATGCATAATGAATAGAGAAATCTCTACAGTTAATACCTCAATTGAAGTTGTTTTTAACTCCCTCATCTATTCATGAGATATGAAGACTTTCTGGTTAAAGGGTTAGAATTGATTTTCCAACATCAAATGTCATATTCTTTCCCTGTGTTTGGCCAAAACATATCTGGCAGCACTATTATGCAACTTGTTGGGTGAATCATCATCATACGTAAATGATTATTCTGTTTATATTCTATGGAGTGGATAAATACTCCTTCGGTATTAACAATCAAGATCACCAGAGCACTTTGCCACCAACATTGAGTTTCATTTTGAACACTTAGAGTTTGAAACATCTAAATTACAAAATGTATTTCTTGGAAAACAACCAAACCTAAACTCAGATGAAGAGTCATTTGGACTCAAAAATTTGGTTTGCTCTCTCCAGGGATGCTGCCTGAACTGTTGTAATTTCCAGCACCTTTTCAATCCTAAATGCATTCTTGGGGTTCCAATAGTTTAAATAAACTTTCAAATTCTACTTTCCAATTTCCATGAGGAAAGATTTCTGATTCCCAATATCTTTGCCATTTCACCTATGATTATGTTCAAGTTTTAGTTGTGTTTTTCAAGGGTGTTGAGAACTCAAGTAAAACAATTAATTTCATTGAATGCATCTCTTCATTAAGATGCTTATCTTTTCCATTTCTAAGTACTTTGGTCATTCATTCTCAGTACTTATGTATTCTTAATGAGTTACCAAGTGATCAAAGATAATAGATGTTGTTACTTTGAAGAAAAGCTACCTTGGCAAAATAAAATCTCACTGTATTTTAACTTTACAGTTTTTGTTTGCATAAAAAATATCAATTTTTAACTTTTCTAATCACGACCAGATTATTAATTAATGGAGTAAGACAAGGAAATATATATTCAATGGTTCTACATTTCATTAAATGTAATATTGCAGTGAGTTAAAAATGGAGTACAGTTCAGTGTTACTGGAACATAGCCAACCAAGTCAAGATAATTTTGAAAGACAAAGGCAAAGAAAATAGGGCAATTAGGCATGAGGAACAAACACTTGCCATTTTAATGATGCCCACTGTTTAAAATTTACTCATCCATAGGATGCGCCCATCCCTAATTATGCAAAGGACACTTAAGAGTCAACCACATTGCTGTGGGTCTGGAGTCACATGTACAACAGACCAGCTAAGAATGGCAGATTTCTTTCCCTAGTGAACCAGAGGGGCTTTTTTGACAATTGAAAACAAATTTATGATCATCATTTGACTCTTAATTATAGATTTTTATTGATTTTAAATACCACTTCCAATGACAGAGCTTAAAAAGAAACGTGTCAATTCCCTTTGAGATTATTTGCAATTGGACAAGGTCTCATTGTTATAAGCTTTTGAGTCCAAGCCCAACCCATCCAATCCCAACAAAGTAAATCATCCATCATCCCAAGTGTCAATGGAGTGAACCGTCCATGAATGGCTTCTAATATATTAGGCTCTCTCTTAACAGTGATGAGGACAACACTCTAAATGTGCTCTCAATAATCCTCTGTATATCTGAAGCAAAATATCCCTTCTGGTACACTCCATTGACCTTGAATCTATGGAAGCATTCTATTTACCTTCCTAATTATATGTAGCCTCTTCATATTAACCTTTGTGACTCAAATACCAGGCCATCCAAATCCCTTTCCAATTCTCTCCGTTTAAATCATACACTTTTTTTTTCAATCTTGTTACCAAAATGGATAAATTCATGTTTTCCTACATTTCCAACTGCCAAAGTTTTGCCAAATTACTAAATCTCCTAAATCCTTTTATAGATTTCTTACGATTAGATTAGATTAGATTTACAGTGTGGAAACAGGCCCTTCGGCCCAACAAGTCCACACCGACCCGCCGAAGCGAAACCCATCCATATCCCTACATTTACCCCTTACCTAACACTACGGGCAATTTAGCATGGCCAATTCACCTGACCCGCACATCTTTGGACTGTGGGAGGAAACCGGAGCACCCGGAGGAAACCCACGCTGACACGGGGAGAACGTGCAAACTCCACACAGTCAGTCGCCTGAGTCGGGAATTGAACCCGGGTCTTCAGGCGCTGTGAGGCAGCAGCGATCTTCTCATAACTTATATAACTAGCTCTCATTGGCTTGTGTCATTTGTAAAAGCATAATGGAAAATTCAGTGTCCCTGTTAGATGTTATTAAACTTGAACAGGTTCAGAAAAGAGCTATATGGAGAGACTAAATTGGCTGGGGCTATTTTCCCTGGAGCGTCGGAGACTGAGCAGTGACCACAGAGAAGTGTATAAAATCATGAGGGGCATGGACTGGGTGAATAGCCAAGGTCTTTTCCCCAGGTTAGGGGAGTCCAGAACTAGAGGGCATAGGGTTAAGGTGAGAGGGTGAAAAGTTAAAAGGGAGCTAAGGGGCAACTGTTTCACACAGAGGGTAGTGTGTGCATTGAATGAAATGCCAAAAGAAGTGGTCGAGGCTAGTATGATTACAACATTTAAAAGGAATCCGAATGGGTAAAGGATTTGGAAGGGTTTAGAGGGATATGGGCCAAATGCTGGCAAATGCTGGACTCGATTAATTTAGGATATCTGGTCGGCATGGATAAGATGGACTGAAGGGTCTGTTTCTGTGCTTGGCATCTCTATGATTCGAGGAGAAAGTGAGGACTGCAGATGCTGGAGATCAGAGCTGAAAATGTGTTGCTGGAAAAGCGCAGCAGGTCAGTCAGCATCTCAGGAGCAGGAGAATCGACGTTTTGGGCATGAGCCTTCTTCAGGAATGAGGGAAGGGTGTCCAGCAGGTTAAGATAAAAGGTAGGGAGGAGGGACTTGGGAAAGGAGTGTTGGAAATGTGATGGGTGGAAGGAGGTCAAGGTGAGGATGATAGGCCGGAGTGGGGATGGGGGTGGGGGCGGAGAGGTCAGGAATAAGATTGCAGGTTAGGAAGGCGGTGCTGAGTTCGAGGGATTTGACTGAGATGAGGTGGGGGGAGGGGCAAAGAGAAAACTGGAGAAATCTGAGTTCATTCCTCATCCCTCCATCCCCCATCACGAAGGACTCAAAGCCCTCCGCTTCTTCTTTTCCCGCCGTACCAACCAGTACCCTTCCACTGACACCCTCCTTCAACTGACTGAACTGGTCCTCACCCTGAACAACTTCTCTTTCCAACCCTCCCACTTCCTCCAAACCAAAGGAGTAGGCATGGGCACCTGCATGGGCCCCAGCTATGCCTGCCTCTTCGTAGGATATGTGGAACAGTCCATCTTCCGCAGCTACACTGGCACCACCCCCCACCTTTTCCTCCGCTACATCGATGACTGTATCGGCGCTGCCTCGTGCTCTCACGAGGAGGTTGAACAGTTCATCCACTTTACCAACACCTTCCACCCTGACCTCAAATTCACCTGGACCATCTCAGACTCCTCCCTCCCCTTCCTAGACCTTTCCATTTCTATCTCGGGCGACCGAATCAACATGGACATTTACTATAAACCGACCAACTCTCACAGCTACCTAGACTACACCTCCACCCACCCTCCTCCCTGTAAAGATGCCATCCCATACTCCCAATTCCTTCGTCTCTGCAGCATCTGCTCCCAGGAGGACCAGTTTCAATCCCGTACAACCCAGATGGCCTCCTTCTTCACAGACCACAATTTCCTCCCAGATGTGATCGACGATGCCCTCCACCACATCTCTTCCACTTCCCGCTCCTCTGTCCTTGAGCCCCGCCCCTCCAATCGCCACCAGGACAGAACCCCACTGGTCCTAACCTACCACCCCACCAACCTCCATATACATCGTATCATCCGTCGTCATTTCTGGCACCTCCAAACAGACCACACCACCAGAGATATATTTCCCTCCCCTCCCCTATCAGTGTTCCAAAAAGACCACTCCCTCCATGACTCCCTCATCAGGTCCACACCCCCCACCAACCCAACCTCCACTCCCGGCACTTTCCCCTGCAACGGCAAGAAATGCAAAACTTGCGCCCACACCTCCCCCCTTACTTCCCTCCAAGGCCCCAAGGGATCCTTCCATATCCACCACAAATTCACCTGCACCTCCACACACATCATTTGCTGCATCCGCTGCACCTGATGTGGCCTCCTCTATATTGGGGAGACAGGCCGCCTACTTGCAGAACGTTTCAGAGAACACCTCTGGGACACCCGGACCAACCAACCCAACCACTCCATGGCTCAACACTTCAACTCCCCCTCCCACTCCACCAAGGACATGCAGGTCCTTGGACTCCTCCATCGTCAGACCATAGCAACATGACGGCTGAAGGAAAAGTGCCTCATCTTCTGCCTGGGAACTCTCCAACCACAAGGGATGAACTCAGATTTCTCCAGTTTTCTCATTTCCCCTCCCCCACCTTGTCTCAGTCAAATCCCTCGAACTCAGCACCGCCTTCCTAACCTGCAATCTTATTCCTGACCTCTCCACCCCCACCCCCACTCCAGCCTATCACCCTCACCTTGACCTCCTTCCACCTATCACATTTCCAACACCCCTCCCCCAAGTCTCTCCTCCCTACCTTTTATCTTAGCCTGCTGGACACACTTTCCTCATTCCTGAAGAAGGGCTCATGCCCGAAACGTCGATTCTCCTGCTCCTTGGATGCTGCCTGACCTGCTGCGCTTTTCCATCTCTACGATTCCACAAGAAATCAGTTTAAATAAGAAATAAGGTATTTTGGAATTATTTTCAATGAGATTTCTAATTGTTCAGTAAGGAAATATGGGTCAAACTGTAAAAAAAAACAAATTTCTCTCCATTTGACACAGCTACACTCCAGGTGAAGTTTGTTCCAGTTTGAGATACCCCAAAATGTGAAACGTCCAATGATTGGAGACATGAACCCACTCTGCTTCTTCATTCATCGAGTCCCTTAGTTGGTTGCAATGAGTTTAGCTTCAAAAGGATTCCTTCTTTTGAAGATATCTTTCTCTAAGACCAAATGAAATTATGTTTTAAAAAGAGCTCATCTAACAAGGTTTTCTTGACCTAACAAAAGACAGAGTTCATTCGTTTCAGAACATAAGAAAACATCACAGTGACCCATACATACAAATTGGAAATGAGAAACGGGTTCAAAAGAAACAAAGTTAGAAAATCCACAGGTCAGTCTCTTTGTTACTTATTAAAACTAAGTAGTGAAACATTGATTGCTGAACAGTTGATTGTGGATTTTTTGTGGAACCATCTAACCTGAGGAATGTCACCTGGATAGTGGCTGTATCAGATGGAAAGTAACATGTCTGTTGCTTTTAATTTTTGAAACATTTTGTCCTGTATTTCACTGTTCAACTCTTAAAACTCCTATTGAAGTCACAGGTTAGTTGAAATCCTTTTGTTCAATTTCCTTTTGATGGTGGCTGTCCGCAAGCACATAGAGGTAGAATCCCATAATTACAATGCACAGTGTTAAGTGGATAACCTTCAAAGCACAACCAGCTGGATAAATGAGCATATCTGCCCATTAGCACACACAGACCTGTCAATCCCTTTTCTCCATAATCACACAGAATTCAGGGTTGGACCGGCTTTTAACTCCCATCTTTGCATATTCTTTAAAGGGGAAGAAACAAAATGTGTCTCTCATCCAGATTGCTGTCTTTTTCCTCATTCTGTTAATAGACTGTGGTAACCCAGGAGATTACAGGTTAATTTGTACTGCACTTTGTTTTCCTTTTAAATCCATTCCATTTATGTATTGTTGACACCTCATCAGGGGTGACAGTCCAAGGTCTCGTTCACTTGCTCTCTTCAAACTACTTGGATTGTATGTTCTTTAAAAAAAAACAACAAATACTTGCTGCAGTTAAAAGTTTGATATGCCCATTGGGGTAAGGGATTGTGTTTAATGATCAGGACGTAGAGTCACACAGTACAGAAATGCATCCTTCAGTCCAACTAGTCCACGCCAACTATAATCCCAAACTAAACTAGTCCTACCTGCCTGCTCCTGGTCAATATCCTTCCAAACCTTTCCCATTCCTGCACTTATCTAAATAAACATTGTCACTGCACCCCAACCCACCACTTCTTCAGGAGGTTCATTCCACACGCAAACCATTCTCTCTGTAAAAAAATTGCTCTTCCTGTATTTCTTTAAATCTGTTTTCTCTCACCTTAAAAATAATCCCGCTCGTCTTGAAAACCTCTTTCTAGGGAAAACACACCTACCATTCACCTTACTTATACCCCTCATGATCTTATAAACCTCTATAAGGTCACCTCTCAACCTCCCACACTCCAGTGAAAAAAGACCCAACCTTTTTTTATATGTCAAACATTCCACACCCAGCAACATCCTGGTAAATCTCTTCTGAACCCTCTCCAGCTTAATAATCTCCTTCCTACAACAGGGTGACCAGAATCAGACATAATACTCCAGATGAGGCCTCACCAGTGTCCTGTCCAACATTTTGTGGGGCCATAAACTCTTTATGGGGCTGTGTCCATGAAATGTTCTGTAGTTTGAAAAGGAACATTCAATGCAATGTGGACCACTGGATAAAAGATCTACTGTCAAAGACAACAAATAGTTTAAAATGATTTTATATTCTTATTGTCACAAAAACTCAAGAAAATTCTTTGAGATTGATCAACATATGGAATCAATTCCAGATAGGATAGGGGAGACTGGTGTTGTTAAAATTCAACAAATGACTATTGTGTTGCCATTTTGGGATATATCAATTTAGATGGGATGAACAATCTTTCTCATTTGTACCTACCTTGTGATAAAGCAAAAAAGTATTTGGTCATGAGACAACAAATGTATTTACTGATAAAATTAATAAAAGCAAAATATTGAGGATGATGCAAGAAGTGCTGGAGAAACTCAACAGGTCTAGCAACATCTGTGGAAAGAAAAACAGATTTAATGTTTCAAACCTGATGTGGCTTTTCTTCCACCAGACATGACAAGATTATCCAGCATTTTCGTGTTTACATTAAAAATACAGAATGATCATGTGTTTGATCAGTAAATGTCAGGCACCTAACTTACAAAAGATAACAAGAATTCCCATGTGTAGACAACCCACATTTTCCACATCTGAAACTGAATTTAACTATTTGAAGTCTTCACTAATGTGAGATAAAGTATGAATCCGTACATTGAACGATAAAATAAATCCAAAAAAGTTACTAATGTATTCAGTCACTCCAAATTCTTGAATCATGATGCATGTTTGTTCCTTGGCTAGCAATTAAGCATCTCAGTGAATAAGAGATAAAAATGCCTGTATTTCTTTCACATAAAAGATAAAGGGACGCTGACTTAGCTTTTTTTAAAAATAAAATGAATGGTACCCACATTGAGACTTGCAATTTAATAATTTAATTTAATGCAATTTAATAGTTCAACACTTCAGGAGCACTGAATGATAATATCTGAAGCTTCTCATTGCTTAATCCCAATTTATTTGTACTTTAAAAGTAACAAGAGCAAACCTTGATTGGACAATTGAAACAGATCACTAATAGTTTACCCCTAAGGTTCACTTTATATTACAAGGTGTTCATATTCACTACAGACTGTAAGCAGCTGACTTGCTTATTAGTTCAGTTCATTTTCAAGGGAACTTTGACCTCAATATGCAGTTAATTAATGTTACACATTCTCTAGAAATAGGATTTAATGAATATGCAGTTGAGCCTTTGAGGTGTGTTCTGCAGGAAGTGATCTTAGGAGTTAAGAGGTAAAGACTCAGCTGGCCGGTTGCAACCAGTGTGCAGCTTGGGATGCCTGTGTTAATAGTCATAATATCCTTAAAAGTAACTTCAGTTCTGGTGCAGCTTGCATGAAGAACTAATAGATTAATAATGAAAAGTTTTCAGTCCGTTCTAATAAAGTGAGGAAGGAGCTCAATTCTCCTTTTCTCTCATTCGTTAGATTATACTCACTGGTGGAGTCACCAAGTGCCATTTTTTACAGAGGTGAAAGCAATGAAGAAGTGATGCTTCAAACGGGTAAAAATGCAATTAGTCCCACGATTCTTTCAGTACAAAATTGAGATGAAGCGCATCTGCTTCATGCAATAAAACAAGGGAAAGGATCACCTGTTTCAAAGTCAAGGCAGGTTAAATTATGTTTCTTCTTATTTTTCAATTCCCCAATTGACCACTGCTATACTCCCATCTCACAAGCTGTCAGGCCTCACTTATTTCCAGTAAGACTTGCTGATGTAGGTGAAAATGTAATTAGTTCCTCTGCAATGCACTGTGAAAAAGGCACGACTCAGCTTCATTTCTTTTCCTAAACTAAGTTTACAAACTCTCTTGTTTTTGCTCATTAAAGAGCCATGTTTACCTACCTCAGTGTGCATGAATCCTTAATTCCTCGGTCATATTATCCTCACGGCATCTGTGCAGCATATTCTGCACCAACTGAGCAGTTTCTCAGAAGTCAGCAGCCATTGATGAAGAGTCCAACGGCAACAACAATCACACTGCTGGGGGTACATGACAGTGTCGGATCAGTGTGAACTATTTAACTTGCAGACAGCCAAGCAATCCAGGTAATCAAAAAGTCGCTGAATCATCAGCTTTATTAAACTGCAGTTCACACACTGCCAGGTTGAATATAGCAGATCAGTAAAACCCACCCAATCATTCATGATAACAGGAGCCCAAATGTAAATCCAGGAGTGCAGAAATAAACACAAATGCAATGCTACGCTACATCTTCATAATTTCCTTCGTTGTTTTTAATGTGTGCTGGAGTGGGGCAGCCAAGTAGAGAAGAGATTTCAGTCAGAACAAATTTGTAATAACAGTTTGAGAACTAATGCGATCTTGGACTGGGGAGCAGAGCAAGCAAGAATATGTAAAAGGTGGAGTGGGATGTGAAAATTTGCTGATCAGTAATCTGCTCTGCTTCATGTTCAACAACTGGAATGACAGAGATGCAGTGTTCCAGAAGGCTCAGGGTATCCAGAAGGTATAGTAAAGCTGAGGAAAGCAGGAAAGCTTTTATTTAACTCTGCACAATGTTTGTGCACTATTTAATTGTATGAATCGCAAGTCTTCATATATGCTTACTTGTATCATCTAGACCACTAGAAGACCAAATTAGAACTAATGATGAGACCAAGGCACCTTGGGGTCTATTCAAAATCTTGCATAGAGCTCACATTTATTTTCATGTTGACATAATCAGGAAAAACAATTACAAAGATTCAGAGTGTCATTAATTTATATACACCTTTTGGTTTCAGCAAAGCGAGAAGTGATACCTTCACCAATGTTGTCCAGCCTCTGAGATGGCAACCTGAGAAAACCAGGGTGCTGTTTGTGTTTTTGGCTCAACTATTGTATTTGGAAACTTTTTGAAAGGTTACCATAACAATTTTCCCACATTAAGTAGCATCAGTAACAAGCACAATTTACACTAGAGGACCTGAATCCCTGCTAATTGAGGCAGAATAGGTCAGATGAAAATCTAGCAGCAATTATGTACTTCATCAGGAATGGCTGATGAAATAGCTGCACCAATCTTGCATCCATTACGTTGTTGAAACATCTCAGAGTACCTGATAGGATCACTTGTGAGAGAGTGCCGACACAGCAATTATTGTAAGCAACAATAACTCAAACACGCAATGTAACAAATGCCAAATTAATCTACCTTTTTAAAGTGGCAGCAGGAGCAAAATGTATTCAAGCACTGAAGAACTTTCTGCCTCTCTAAATTATTGCATGGAATTAATATCTATTTGAATGAAACTAAGTTATTGTTTCTTATCTGAAATGTGACATGGCTGAGATATCATGACATTAATTTCAATCGAGATTGTAAGCCTGCATCCTGGACCAATGATTGAATCCAGAGTCCTGTGTCCCAAATAGCTAAAGGTTGACCAACTGAACATAGTCTTGAGATTTCCTGACATAGTTCATGTATGAAATAGTTAATGTAATATCAGGGACATAGTCTTTTATGTCCAAATGTCAATTTCTTTTCTATTCAAGTCATTTCTTCTGCATGTTTTGCATATAAAATATTCCAAGTCTATATTAAAATGTATTGTTAAGAATAAATTTGTTGAAGACACAGGTTGTTCAAGCAGATGATCACTGAGGTTTCTCCCTTCTGGCAATTTACTGTTCATCAAACAGAAAGATGAGCTGGGTGGTAAGGCCAGAGGTTTTCTGATCTCCTGTTCATTTTTTTTTTCATGTTTGAAAAGAAACACACTGCTAAAGGGTCATCATTCATTTTTCATAACTGGTACTGCAGTAATGATGACTCACACTCAATTCTATACTGAGACATGCTAACCTGCAAGGTCATTGTACTCATCAGTAACTGTCACCATCTAAAGATGCACATACTGGTTCACAAAATGGTTATGCAGTGCTCTCAGTGTGCATTATCAGAGAATGTATGAAATACATTTAATGCAATGCAGCACTCCTCTTACATTGCCAAAAACAAATGTGCACCAATGTCACCTTCAGGATAGCTCTTACTGCACCACATTTTGTTTCTCCCATTCCCCATTGAAGATCGAATTAAGGTTGCCTTTATTAGCAGTTGGTTGAAGCAATATTAGCATGCAAGACCTTTCAAACTATATTGATGTTTCTCAATTGTTTTTAGTATGTAACGAACAATGATTTACAAGCAATAATGTTTTCTGTAATGAAAGCAAAATACTGTGATTTCAGAAATCAGAAATAAAATAAACCGGAAAATGCTGGAGAAACTCTGCAGAACTGGCTATAAATGTGGATAGAGGAGTAGATTTCATTATTTGAGTCCAATATGCTTCTTCTTCAATGAAGAGTCATATCAGACTCAAAACACCAACTCCATTTCTCTTCCCAGTTCCTGGAACATCTTTACTGCTTGTTTTAGAATAAATCACTCTTTTAAGACAATCTTATGATAAGTCCCTCTGAAATTTTGAGAATGTATTATTTTTAATAATCTATTAAGTAGGAATAAAGGAAGAGACTTTTTACAAGATGTCTTGACTGCTGATGATGGAGAATTAACTGGAACCTGATCCAATCTAGTGAATCTAAACACAGATTAAATGTATTATTATGGTGAGGAGTGAGGATCCATAAGTTAATATTTTGTGAATAGTGCAGGAAAATGCATAATCTTCTCAAGACTGGGGGTCAAATGTGTGCACGGTCAGGGTCCATGGACTTTGAAAGAAGTCAGCTGAACCCACATGTGGAAGGCTCATCCCAATTTCAACAAACCCAATTTTTTTCCCATCGGGGAAAGTAGGAGGGATGTGATTCCCACAACATGCAAAAGGGAAAGTCAAGCTTAGCAGAACCATATCAATTCCATGCTAAGATTAAACCAGTCCTATTTCAGCTGGCCATCTCAAATTGACAGAGTGGACAGATATGCTGTTGAAGAGCTGATCCAATCTGCATCCTGTATTCTTTAAACTTTGTTAAAAAGGCCGAAGGCATCCAAATGTTTTGAAGGCATCGCTGGACTACTTTGATTGTAAGGCCATCGACAGCAAGTTATGGAAAAATAAAACAAGTGCATTTGTTCATGCAATTTCAATAGAATTCTTTTTAAAGTATTTCCTTGAGGGAAAATATTTTATTATGAATGCTTGGCTGAGTTTTACAAGATAAAACTATCTCAAGAGGGGCTGCATTCAGTGTGATTGACAGTTTTAAAATGCTATTAAAGGATTAGAGTTGGTGTCTTGATTGGGATTAATTTTCTTAAAAGATTGACCAATTCAGAAGATTTAAATCTTCGTGATCTTTGAATGGTATTTGTTTACTTCCAAACACGCATGGTTGGAAGTGATATTAGATTGTTCGAAATATAATTTGCTTTCATGTCCACATGGCTTCCAAGGTCTGCCCATGGTGAGTACAGGGTGCGTGGCTATGGAGATATCCTGAAGATATGATGCACCTTACGGTTTTGTAAAGAGGTTATGAGGGATGATGGGTGAGGGGTTGAAGGAGTGTGAGATGTGAAGAGTGAGGGATGGACACCCAAACAATTGCTGGAACAACTAGGATCAAGTCCCATAATGCAGAACTTTTTTAACCAGTCCCTTTTGATAATCACCAGCTTTCACTGGCAGCCTATGCTCTATTTCTGGGATTTATTAGCCCAAATCCAGCTTGCACCATCTCCAACCCTGGAGCTTAAAGTGTGTGATTCAGGGCACTTTTTCCTAATATTGGTCGGGCAAGTGTGTAAATTTCCTGATTTGAGCTGTCTGAGCAGTGTTAAAAATCACAGAACGCCAGGTTATGGTCCAACAGGTTTATTTGAAAGCACTAGCTGTTGGGGTGCTGCTCCTTCATCAGGTGGTTGTGAAGAAGGACCATAATGTGTCTTACAGTCCTGCTTCA
Source organism: Hemiscyllium ocellatum (assembly GCF_020745735.1). NCBI lineage: Eukaryota > Metazoa > Chordata > Chondrichthyes > Orectolobiformes > Hemiscylliidae > Hemiscyllium > Hemiscyllium ocellatum. Next base: position 28,534,857 of record NC_083429.1, on the reverse strand, counting down.
CAACCAGCTGATGAAGAAGCAGCACACCGAAAGCTAATGTTTCCAAATGAACCTGTTGGACTGTAAGCTGGTGTTCTGTGATTTTTAACTATGTCAACCCCAGTCCAACACCGGCTCCTCCATATCATGTCTGAGCAGTGACAGTCTGGCCCATTTTTCACCTATCCATACAAAGCTGTGTTAATCTGCCAACTTAGCTGTTGTTTTATTTTTAATTTCCTCTTTCTGCTTTTCATATTGCTTTCAGCTCTCTTTCAGTGATCTAAATGCACTATGATATGAAGATATTATCAAGCTGTATATTGGCAAAGATCATCTCATTAAAAGCTAACTCTTGCCCATAACTGGTCTCAATGTTAAAATAATCTGACTTCACTACATATGTTTTCTAACTGGTTTATTAGATGATTTAATGCACAACTTGTTTGTCTAAGCCTAAAAGGTTAACAGTTATGAAAAGAAAAAGGAAAAGGATATAATTTAATTCCATTTATTGAGACACACTTTCACATTAGAACCATGTTGCAGATATGCGGCTGCACAAAGTTGAATTGGATACTAACAACATTTTACTTGCTAATATTAATAGCAAACATGCATGGTTGGAAGTGATATTAGATTGTTAGAAATATAATTTGCTTAGATAGGCAATAGATACTCTGTCATCTTGTTCCACAAAGTATGTTATTAAAAAAATATCCCTTTAAATATTTTTGGAAGTGGGGCAGACACTAAATAACAAGTAGACTTAATAGATGGTATCTCCTGTTATTTGCTGTTCCAATGACTCAAACTTTCAATGACAGTAGCACATTGAAAACTGCATTATGAATTTTGTCCATATGAAGCTATCATACACACACGTACCAGCTGAGATAATCCAAGAGAAATAGTTAACAGAAAATGTGTGTTTAAAAGCTTGTGCAACTCAACTGCTAAATTACTCAAGCTGAATATATAATTGTTTCTGTCTCCAACAAAATTCAGAATGAGTTGGGTGAGATAAGAACCCATGTGTGAAAAATACACCACTGTATCTTAAGTTAGATTAACTGCACAGTGAGTAGCTGATCACACAGTCCAAGGATATGCCAAATTCATATGTCATCTTATGTTGAGACACAGATGCCAATCGAGATGGCAGAACTGGTATTACATGCAACATATTGCCTAGACAAAGAAGAGACTGGTACTACAACAACAACACGCAACTATACAGCATCTTGAATTAAGCCAATGCATTTCACAGAAACATTATTAGACCATGTTTAATGCCAAGCCCCATAAAAAGATCTCAGATTTAGGTTGCTAAAAGCTACATTTTAATAAATAACTTTATGAAGGGAAGAGAGTAAATAAGACAGTGAAATCTATGGAGAGAATTCCTGCCTGAGTAGCTGAAGGCATCTGTGTTAAATGATGAGGTGAAGGAAATCAGGAACGTAACAAAGACTAGATCTGGGGTTTTCACTGGAAGTGCATATAGCTATTAAGTAAAAGTGGTAATGAAATACTCCCATTCTTAACAAACAAACAGCTGTCTCATTGATTTGGTTGTGGTAAATATTACATTGATATTAGTCTCTTGAACAAGGTATGAAAACTTACTGGGTATTACATACACTATTTCCCAGCAAGACCTACTGAAAGGAAGAGAAGAATTGCAGATGAGCACTGGCATGAAAAATAGATCATGTATTTTCCTTCTGCACAGTCTTTGCCAGTTAACCAATTTCCCACTCCCACTTCAGTTCCCATTTCCTCCTAAACCTACACTCTCCCAATGTGCATGGGGTTGACACAAGGGAGAATGACAGGAGATATACAAGTATTAAACACCTACAATCTTAACAAGCCAGTTGTTAAAATCTAAACATAAGAAAAACTGCCACTGTTTATACCTTACACGCTGGTATAGTTGATGAGGCCCACATTCGGAATCTTTTACAAGAAGTATCAGCATGAAGAAGCAATCAGCCACATGCTGTTTTATAGTTGATAAACTCAACACAATTAAACAATTTTTTTATATTATAGTTGGGGTGAAGACAGCTTGCTTCCATAAGGTAAAAGCACTTATGTTTGTTGGAGATTTAATTAGGAACCAAGCATTTTTTTTTTGAAATGCAGGGGTGACATCGGCTCTGTATTGATGTTGAATTACACAGGTTGTTTTTTTGTGACAAACTGCTCAGTTACCAAATATCTGTTGATGACGTGAGCTCAACCAGTCTGACATACCTACTCCCTAGGTGAAAGTGAGGAGTACAGATGCAGGAGTTTCGAGTTCGTACTGGAAAAGCATAGCAGGTCAGGCAGCATCCGAGGAGCAGGAGAATCAGCCTTTCGGGCAAAAGCCCTTCATCCGGAATGAGGCCATATCTACTTCCTACCTAATAAGATGATTGGACGGTTACCACCTAACAGTGGTTTACACAACTCTCTCTTGCCTTGAGCATATGTCAATGGGTCCCAAGCAGGCAAATATAAAATCCACTCCAATGCGAATAAAAGGTCTGTCATCAGACTGCCACCTGAAATGCAGATGTCCGACAGCAATATTACACTGCAGCAAACTTTGTTTATTTAGAATGGAGCTATGACTTTGTGTGTGGGGGCAGTGTCAGAATCAACAGGCATTAACTGCTGGGGCAAACACTGAAGAGGAAACCTCTTGCTTCTGCTGATTCCAGGCGTTGGATTGACCTGCCTGCCCAAGTGGGCAATGGGGAATGGAGGGACCGATTTGGGGAACCAGATTTCAGAAGTCGTTGAAGACAGGGATGGGGAGAATTAGAAGAGCACTATGATCTATGGTAGTGCATGGTGCATCCAAGAGGCATGGTGCTTTCCCTCCAGAGGGGGTAAACCTATTCCTGACCAGCAGAAGCCCACATACTGAAAACTGCCAGCTTATCCACTTTGCTTCCACCTTTTCCTGCTGCATGTAATGGAGGGATGGAGGTGCAGTGAGGCTCTTCCATGGATTCCTCACCCTCCATCCCCATCTTATTATGGGAAATATGTCAGGGAAAGTGGTTGGCAGGCCACAGTTTGACTTTATTAGCTTTCAAATACACTAGCTGGGAGACCATAAATCTAGCTCTTGATTAGCCCTTCTCTGCTAATAACATTCCCTCTCTCAAACTGAGTCAAAGCCCCAGTAGTACAAGCTAAAGAAGCATAGGAAATTTGAACTTCCCTCCTTGGTGGTGCACACAACTGGACATGCTTGATCATACACTACCATATTACTGCAAATTTGGGATGGCACAGTGGCAAAGTTACCATAGAAACAAGCACATGCTCCCTTGTACTTCAATGAGAGGACATACAATAATATTGACTCTTGATTACATCTTTTAACTAGATTCATCATCCATTCAGATCACATTTAAGAAAACAAGTCATTGCTCCCCAGAAACAACTCAAAGTGGACAATGGATGCAACTATTCCAACCCTTACTGCAATAAGGCCAGGTTACTCATGTGGTCACTTGTTCTCTGATGACTTAATTCAGTTCAATATACAAATATTCTTGAGAAATCAATGGTTCCAGAGGAAATAATCTCAGATAATGTCAACTATTAACAATATTTTCCTGATTTGGAGATGCCAGTGTTGGACTGGGGGGTACAAAGTTAAAAATCACGCAACACCAGGTGATAGTCCAATAGGTTTATTTGGAAGCACTAGCTTTTGGAGCACTGCTCCTTCATCAGGTGGTTATCTGGGAATGAACACACTGGTCATACTAGAGCACTGCTTGGAGGAATATAAGACATGTCAGACTAGAATGCAAGATACACATGTTTTACCAGCTTTTCCTTCTGGGATTTAACAGCTCATTTCCATATGTTGGGCGTTTTTAGGCAGTTCTTCACACTACTCTATCAGACAGTGGCTAAAGAGAGGTTATGTAAGACATTCTATAATCTTTGGCATATAACACTGACATAGTCAGAGATCATGCAACCCAGCTGTTTGTCGACATGAACAATGGGTTTGAACTGGCAGATATTAATGTACACTGGACAATTGGGGGAGCAGTCTTACCCCATTTCCTCCTCGCTGTAATGTCTCTCAGTCACCTGAGCCCTGTATGTAGATTGGTCAGGAATTCCTCTTGCTGCAAACAGTGATCTTGTTTATAATGAAGTTATTAGCCCAACAACAATGATTAATGGAGAAGGCAATCCACCAGCCACAATTGTAAAGCAACTACTTCAGTGAGAACAAAAACATCTAGACCTAACAAGTAAATATGTTCTTGACTTCACATTTTTTACTTGCATTGTCTTTACTTGGCCAAGTGTAAACACCCAATATTGTGTGAAGTTCTACCTTTCTGCAAGTTTGGGGTTGGAGGATGAGTTTGCACGCATCAGTGGGAAGTAGGACAGCTTTGTATGTATTAACCTGATAAACTAATTTTTACTGGGGTGGGTTTAATCAATAAAACTGACTCATTACTTGTTTACATGAATAGCTAGGAGAAAATGAGGACTGCAGATGCTGGCGATCAGAGTCGAAGGGTATACTGCTGAAAACGCAGTGGTCAGGCAGCATCCGAGGAGCAGGGGAGTCGACGTTTTGAGCATAAGGTCTTCCTAATGGAGCATTCCTGAGCATTCTGGAGCATTCCTGATGAAGAGCTTATATTTGAAACGCCGATGCTCCTGCTTCTCAGATGCTGCCTGACCGGTTGTGCTTTTCCATCACCACACTCTTCGACCACTTTAAAAGCTGTCTGGTTCATTTCTTTAGCAGTACACATTCCAGTATGTATTGAATTGGCAATCCAGAATTGTTTCGAAAAATGGAGAGTGGGTAAAAGGAAAAACAGTTACCCCTCATCACCTGCTTGTAATATTTAAAGGATCAAATTTAGGGAAGCCAAATTTGTCGATGACACCCAAGTAGATGGGAAAGTAAATAGGTTGGATGAGTGAAAGACATCACAAAGGGATATAAACTGGTTAAGTGAGTGGCCAAGAGTTTAGCAGATGGAGTATAATATGAGAAAATGTGAAATTGTCCGCATTGGCAGTGAGAATTGAACACTAGTGTACTACTTAAATGATGATAAAGTGGAGAACTTTGCAATATGAAGGATTGGGTGTTCTGGTGCATGAATCACAAAATGTGAACACGCAAGTACAATATGTGACAGAGAAGGCAAGAGAAATGTTGGGTTTTACTGCAAGGGAAATTGAATGTAAATACAGGTAAGTTTGACAGTCGTTGTACAGGGCCTTGGGGAAACCACAACTGCTACATCATTTGAAAAACAATTTAGTTTTCTTAGGACGCTGTTTAGACAAGGCTCACTCAATTCATTTCTAGGAAAAAAAACGTGCTTATCGCACAAAGAAATGATGTATAGTTTGCACCTGTAACTGTTGGTATTTAACAAAAAAAAGTGACATGATCACAATGAAATATAAAAGATCTCGAGAGCATTTGATAATGTGGACGTCTCTTTATGTGGGGCAGACTAGACCTGGGTGACCCTATTTAAAAGCCTCCCTTTTAAGTTGGAGATAAGAGAAATTATTTTTCTTCCATAGAGTCATGAGTCTTTGTTTTTTTTTTAAATAATTTTGAATATTTTTTCGCCAGAAAGGAGTAGAGGGAGAGCCTGATTTATTCAAGGCTGATTTACATATATTGTTGATAGATAAGATTATGGTGGTGTGGCACAAGAGTGAATTTGAGACTACAACCAGGTCAGCCATGATCTTATTGATTATAAGGGCAGACTTTAAGGGGCAAACAGCTTAATACTGCCCCTAAATCATATGTTTCCATATTTAATCAAATTTCAACTCTTGCAAACACAGGTTCCACCTCAAATTAAATGGGTGGGAGGTTAAATCAAACTGAAAACTATCAAAGAAACTATGTAAAAATATTCTCCTTCACCGTCCTGTTCTGAATAACAAGTCATTTTTGATTGATCTTCAAAATACACCTGTAATGCTTCACTATGACACAAAAGTATCAGCTGCTCATGTGGGAATCTGACCTGAGTATATTAATGAGTTTTGGGAGCACTGGTGTTGAGCATAAACCTGTTCTGAACTTCTACTCAGATCTGGGCACTTCATATCAAACATCGGTGGTTAAGTAATAAAAGCAGGAAGCATAGCTGATGTTTGTTTCCTCTCAAATCCTAAGATACTAATTGCAGGAAACTGCTGCAAAACATCATCAATACTTCATTATTCAACACCAGATGTACACAATTGTTGATGGCCCCAGCTAAGTATCTCCACCATCTAGTCATTTAATCTGGAAAGAACACTCTCCTTTTTCAATGAAATATGATCTGACAAGTAGATTTGAGAGTTTTAATATTTATTTAAGTTCCTTCTAACCAAGTTGAACAGCTATGGGTCACTACAAACAATGATCCATGAAAGCAAAGCCTGGTCTATGGAGCTATTCATTCAGATCATTATGCTTTACATTTCGGCAAGCCACCCTCTTTCTTTCAACCCCCATCCTGAAGTGATCAGTCTAAACTTCCCTACTCTTGCACTCGGATATATTAAACCACCCATGTTCAATGGAAATAAGAGAATCAGATGAAATGGAGGCTTGTACCTGACAGAACTCCCCAATTATTCAAGCACTCAAACATTTAAGTGGGTGGTACAATCAGGGAGTTTCCATTCTGATTGATGACTCTGTACGTGGTAATCAAATCAATCCAACAGCAGAAAGTGAAAATCTATGGTTCATTATTTCGAAAAGTCACTATCCTCAATATTAAGAATAAAAGGTAATGGTATTATTGAGGGTTAATTGAATTGATTATATTTTTATGTTCTGCAGTTAAGAATATTCATGACCCACAAAGCTGTGGATTACCAGTTAATGAATGTCAGTAATCAAAATTTTCCACTCCTTTACGTCCTACAAATCTGTGGTCGTAAGTGTGTACAATCTCTCCAGTGCATTCACATTTTAATATCTTCCCTAGCTCATGATGCCTCAAGAAAGGCTGGTCTGTCGAACTTGAATTATGTTGCTGGTTTCTGTATTGCAGAGTTGCATACCTAAATTAATTTTGCACCTCAAACCTTTTAGTTTGCAGTTTTTGCAACTGAACACAGCTGTGCTACATTCCCTGGACTCCGAAAACTGATTCAAAAAGGAAACACCCTTCTAACCACTCAGATATTGGGAATGTAGAGAGCAGCACAGCATCACCTTTATAACAAAAGGCATACCATTATCCTTGTCCTAAAATAATTTAAGGTAAAAACAATGACCGCAGATGCTGGAAACCAGATTTTGGATTAGTAGTGCTGGAAGAGCACAGCAGTTCAGGCAGCATCCGAGGAGCAGTAAAATCAGCATTTTGGGCAGGAATACAGGCAGTGAGCCTGAAGGGTGGAGAGATAAGTGAGATGAGGGAGGGGGTGGAGAGAAAGTAGCATAGAGTGCAATGGGAGATTGGGGGAGGGGATGAAGGTGATAGGTCAGGGAGGAGAGGGTGGAGTGGATAGGTGGAAAAGGAGTTAGGCAGGTCGGACAAGTCCGGACAAGTCATGGGGACACTGCTGAGCTGGAAGTTTGGAACTAGGGTGAGGTGGGGGAAGAGGAAATGAGGAAACTGTTGAAGTCCACATTGATACCCTGGGGTTACCCAGGCAGATCACCAAAGGTTTACAGAAAGGAGCTGGTTGAATATTGTATCTGCATCTGCTCAAATACAAAACAACAGCTATGACACACTTAACCCCTACGACCCGACCTCGTTCAAATATTCATACGAGCTCACCGGAAATTATATAAGTGTCTCACCCTTAACCACTTGATTCTCAAGAGAGAGCGCATTTCAGGCCTCAATTTTCTACGGAAAGAAGCTTCACTGAACTCGTCCATTTTGCTCCTGGTTGTATGGAAGCAATGGGTTTCATAAAGGTGGTTCTGAAGGCATGTTATGTTGGAGGGTATTGAAGTCAGATGGATGACCTGTCTCATGCCTGCAATTAAAATGCTCATTAATCCAAAGGGAGCTCTTTGGAGAAATGCTGCCATCTCCACAGAGTGTGATAACTGTTAAACAGCAATTCCTATTGCATTTGATATCTAAAAGGATAACATATGAAATAGCTAAATAAATTATTTTCCTTCATACACAAGACATAATTTATAGAAATAAATGATTCAATTTCACTTATCACACATCACAATCTCCAATTAATTAGTTCTTACTACAAATATTCAAGATGCTTCCAGCTTCTAAGACCTTACTTTACTTTTACTCTCCCAGCTGGGTAATTTCAGAAATTACTCTCTGATTGGCTTACATTATGGATTTTATTTTCCTCCAGCCCCAAGCTAAGCAAATTTTGCAGCCTCCTAACTCTTTGCAAATACAATTTTCAGTCAGAACATATCTCTAGCCTGTATTTTGCAAATCATCATTTTCTCTGCTTAAGGTGCGGTCTTGGCTGCTTCTTTCTTTTACTCTCCATATCTTTCAAAAGGCTGTAGATACTTCAAGGCAACACTGCAAATACTTTCTGTAAGTGATCTTACTTTGTTTATTGGGAAGCATGCAACCTGACCTCATAATGACTCGTTCTTCTACCTTCGTAGTTCATATCACAATTGTTTGCAATGTATTTTCTGTAAAACCCTTTCTGGAACCTTGGGAGATATCAGGGCCTAAAGAATGTCAATTTTGAAACTGCCATCATTGTCCTCAAGCAAGAATACCTAGCACTACATTTCAATAAAACAATCCAATACTTCCTCAGACTTCAAACAAAACACTCAGACTTATTGTCAGGCAAACTCCAGCACAAGTCATGCGACCCCTTTCAAGAACTCAAAGCAATATTTGCAAATACAGTAATTGTATAAAGCAGAATATACAGTCCTCAACCATCATAACCTTAGAAACCTCCCATTGGATCAAATAAAACTCATTGGAAGATGGATGGCATTGAACACTAGAGGCCTTTGGTCACTTTCAGTTAATCATGGAAAATCAAATTAAGCAAACAAAATAGGCTAAGTACTGTATGTCGCCGCAGGAATTTAGAACAGTAACTTGATTGAAACTGAGGTGGTCTTGAAAGGATTAATACAAAAAAGATGGTTTGTCATCTGTGAGAATCTAGAACTGGGCCCTTCAAAATAAAGAGATGAAAATATGAGTCAAAGATGAGGAGAATTTCTTTTCTCACAGAGTCTTGAGGGTCTTTGACCACCTTTTGAGAAAGAGAATCATAATTTTTTTAAGGCAGAGGTAGATTCTTTGATAATTAACAGTGGGTAAGGTTACCAAGGGCTTGGAATACTGAGGTGAGGCATGGCCTTGTTGAATGATGGACCTGTCTCGAGGGCACAGTGGCCTATTCTTGTTTCCATACTTAAATGCATGTTCAAAAGAGATGTATACAGCAGAGAAACATTGGACAAGAGTCAAGAAGAGTTAAAGATGGAACGAGCATGAGATTGCCTCAAGGTTTGGCTCTCGATTCATTAACAGGCAGGACTTGGTGTAAAATGCTTCAGGATTACAGTCATTCTGCATACCGTAATGAAATAGGACCATACAGGCCTTTGCCAGTAGTGTTTCTAATGCTGGAGGGACTAAATCTGAAAGCCACACTGCTCCATCTGTTATAGAATTGTCTAAAAATAATGCCCTTTTGGGAAATGGTGGAAAATAGCTTGACAGGATAGGAACTAATTTATTCAGTGCCTTAGTGATGTTAAAAAAAATCTCCTGATAGCTAAACTAGTTAAGGCGATTATTGACAGTGCCACAAATGAGGGAGTGGGAACCGTGCAGCAGTTATTATAATTGGCCTTAGTCTTTTTAAAATATGGAAAGAAGGATTTGGCAAGCTTACTTAAAATACAAAAGCAAAAGCTGCGGAAATTCTGATGCAAAAACAGAAATGTCTCCAGCTTGAAATGTTAAACTCCGTTTGAAAGATCAGAAATTTATGTCTGCATTTCTCTAAAATACGACTCAGATATCTCCAAGTGAAATGCATGTGATCACTGAGAAATTGATAACTGGAAACTTCATCACATATCCCAGAACAGGCCTTCAGAAAGAATCCCAAGATGAGACTTTGATGAGCTCTCTGGCAGCATTTCTGAGGGAGCTGTGAGGCTCCTTTAAATCCTCATGGGTTTTTATGGATGGATGTGGTTTAATGGACCACTGCAAACAAAGGGCAAACCCCAACTTTTCAACAACTCAACTCATGAGGGATATGGGGCAAAGGCTGAAGGAGGGAGAGATGGGAGATGATGGAGGGAAAGGCAGAAAAATGAAGGAGGTGAAGAAGGGAGGATGAAAAGAGAAAGGATGATGAAGGAGAGGAAAATGGGAGGATGAAGGAGAGAAAAACAGGAGCCTGAAGGAGAGGAAAACAGGAGCCTGAAGGAGAGCAAAATGGGAGGGTCAAGGAAGGACAGTTAGTTCAGAAGAGGGAAGGATTAAAGGGATGAGATGGGAGATTGAAGTACTAGCAAGATCGAATGGTGAAGGAATAGGAGGTAGAAAGGTGAGGTTTGGGAAAGACGGAAGGCAAAAAAAAAGATGTGGAGAATAGGACACGCTTATCTCCTCTCACTTCCACCTCCATCCCATCCCATTTGAGGTGACACCATGCAGAGGTTTGGAAAGCACTGCCCAGAGATTGAATAGCCTTGTGTACTTCTGAAAGAAAAAAAAACACATTTGGAAGGTTTCCAAGCAGCTCATACGGAGCAATTCCTGGGCATAAGTGGCTTTGGGCTGACAATGAAAGAGCCATCAGGTACGTGAAACTACGAAAACAGAGGCATTTAGCTCTTTCCAATGTGGTTATTCAGCTAATGCTCTAAATGGCCACTTAATTGCTACAACACAGTGACATGTAAGTAAAATGCTAGTGCTGTACTTTTCATGAACTGAATGGAAAATGTGAGACATTACTTCAGTATCCTCTATATACCTACTGCGATAATCATAAGTGACTTGGAAAAAAAAATCAGGTTTTCGTATTATCCACTGAAAGGCAAATCACTGTTCAAGGGCATCAAACCATTCAGAATATCATGCAATTTCAGAAAAAGGGGGTAAAAGGGGATAAAATAGAGTAATTACTGGCTATTCAAGCTCTGGTCAGGGATAAGGTTGTTATAGTATGTTATAGTATCACTGGACTGGTAGCCAGGCTTATGGGGACATTCAACAAAAACTGGTCATTAAAAGCTTGACTAACGGCAACCACACAGCCGCTGACAATTGTCATAAAAATCATTTACTTTGCTAAGATCCTTTTGGTGAGGAAAGCTGCCATTTTTACCTGGTCCGGCCTACATGTGCCTCCACATCCATAGTGATGTGATTGGCTCTTAACTGCTCACCGGGCAATTAAGGATGTGTGACTTATGCTGGCCTAGCCCGTGACACCTGCTTAAGGGCCTTAATGAGCCATGGGTTAAAAAGATACACCACAGGCCTTCCCATGACTTCAATCTGAAAGGTGGTAAGGAGTATGCATTTCCCAAAAGCTAAACCCACACCCACCCAATTTAACCGTTCTTATCATCGCCTCTCTCCCTACCCCTGGGAGTAGGGCTAACATTTCAACTTTATATCTAAACTCACACCACTATTTAATAATTATCAGAAACAAACACTGTAGAAACCATACATGTTCAAATAATGTTTGTTTTTCATTAATGCATCGAGAGAAGTGTCTTATCAACTCTGGATAGATTCTTCACTGTTGACATGGCAAGAAATCTGTCACTCCACATTAAATTCCTCCCACCTCTGGCAAATGCTGCAATGTGAGTCACCTGTTGTGCAAAATGAACATCTGTCTACATTTACATATTAATGAATTATTATGGTAATTTCCCTTTGCTAGAGGACATTATTTCCACAGTGGAGTAAGCTACCACAAAGAACCAGATAGAAACCATGTAGAACGGAGCACCGTTGCTCTGACATCTCAATCGATGGTGATGCACTCAAGTGCAAACACAAGGAAGGGAATCATTTTTTGAAGATTCAGATCCGACTGGGAGACATCCACAAGAGATCCAATGAATTCCTGTCACAAGCTGTTCAGAATGACCAAAATTTAAAATGGACACACTATTGATTGGAAAGAAACTTGACTCCAGGAAATCAAAAATCACATCCAAGGGACATAAACATTGGTTACGTCCAACTGGATTCTGCAGCCATAGATAGGCATATGCTTGTTGGCAGTTTAATGCAGAAGGATCTTCAGCCAAAAGCATTGAATTCCCACTGAGACTTGGTTCTCACAGTGAAATAATTATCAACACAATTAAATCCTTAATTTGCATAGCTCATTTGTATGCTGTACTATTTATCTACCTAGATTATCCTGAAAAATACCTCTTTAGAGTGCAACATTTAACGTTTCTGCACATAGGAGTTTTCAACACGCATTTGCTTTATACAGAGTTGGAGATCATACATGTGCCAACTAATGTTTCTATGGAGACAACCTAGTCACAGATGATCCACATATTTAAATATGTCTTAAGTCAAAAAGTGCAGCGCTGGAAAAGCACAGCCAGCCAGGCAGCAACTGAGGAACAGGAGAGTAGACGTTTCGAGCATAAGCTCTTCATCAGGAATGATGAAGACATTCCTGATGAAGAGCTTATGCTCGAAACCCAACTCTCCTGCTCCTCGGTTGCTGTCTGACTAGCTGTGCTTTTCCAGCACCGCACTTTTTGACTCTGACTCTCCAGCATCTGCCGTCTTCACTTTCTCCTAAATATGCCTTAACCAGATGCTGCTGGTACAGGGCTTTTATGCTACAATGGTAATGTCCCTATGTCTGAGCTCGGGGTACGGGGTCAATTCCTCCCTGCTCCACAGTTGTTTTGCAACATTTGTGAACAGTTTGATTAGAAAATATCTAACCCTACTTTGCTATTCAATGTCCTTGCTTTCAAGCTGTCCTTCCACTTTGTTTGTGTTTTTTCCAGTTCTTGTTAATTCACTTGCTCAATTTTAAAAAGCCTTGAATTTATATTGTGTTTTTTCTGGCCGTCTCAATGTGCTCACTCGCTGCTAGAAGTGCAAAGAAAGTATATGACTTACACTGGGACATTATGTCAGAATTGCACCGAGATTCAAGCAACATTCATTTCTGTACACTCCAAGATCAAATTACAACAATAAAAACAGATGCAATTTAAACAGTCATTATGTTACGGAGTCAGAGTCATACAGCAAGGAAACAGGCCCTTCGGCCCAAATCGTCCATCTTGACCAGGTTTCTTAAACTGAACATAATATCATTTGCCTGCATTTGGGCCGCATCCCTCAAACCTTTCCTATCCTTGTACCTGTCCAAATGTCTTCGAAACATTATAATTCAACTTGTCTCTACCACTCCTTGTGGCAGCTCATGGAAAACATATGGAGAAAGTTTGTGGGCATCTTGTGAGAATCCATCTTGATCTGCAGAAGGGATGGAGGTGATGGAGAGACCAGAAAGCATTCCATCAGTTGTTACAAGAGAAGGGAAAGTGAGGTGTGATAAACTAATTCACCCTTCAGGGAAGCCATCTGGCAGAATTTAAATTAGATTGAAAATTTATGAATAACCTGAAGCCATAAGCTTCCAACTCTCACTCCTGCTTATCTGCCACAGGCTGGGATGGAGCTAATGTAAGATGCCTTTGTTAATCAGCTTACTGTGGATTTTCTTTTTAAGATTGAGATTTTAAAGTTCTGAGTGAGGTATTAGAATATGAATGCATCAAATTTGGCAACGGAATTACAACTGAGTTTTAGAATGAACATCCACCCAGTTCTAATGAAAAGTTAACAGCCTAAAACATTAACTGTATTTCTCTCCAAAGATTCTGTCTGACCGATTGAGTATTTCTGACACAGTGGGTGGAATTTTCCCAGCTCCTGAATGACATTAGAAATGCCACGTCAGTCGGGAAAATATAATGAGATCAACAAAATGAGATTCTCAATGTCAAGCTAGAAACGTCAAATTTCCAATCAAGAGTTACATGGTAACATATGAACCTCGCTTGTAAGTAGTGAGAGGCCCATTTGCTGACATGAATATCCCATTATGACCTGCTCTCACCTCACATATATATACTTTGCTAGCCTCCCAACTGAACAGAATTCCAGACTTGTAAGTCATAGCAGGTACTTTGGTGCACACTGACCTTTTCAATTGCAATGCTGCTGCCAAATGTTTTGTGAAGAGGGTCTGGACACACATCTCATGCATCAGAGCAGGGTACATCTCAGGGCTCCTCACTTGTTTTATTAACACTCACTCACTCTGTGCCAACTTGAATATTCTCACCAGCTCTGACTTGAATTGGCTTGACTTTTCTTTTCCTTTTTGCTAACGTATTCAGATGTTACAGGCTCACAGTAATTCTATCTTTCCTTGCCACTTAGCACAGACAGAAAGTCAGCCAACTTGTCATGGATGTCAATAATGATTAGACAGGGGGCAGACATCTTGTTCTACACTACACAAGTGTCAGTCCTATAACACGTGCCAGCAGCATTTGCAATCAAACAGTGTAAGTGCTTCAAATGAATGATCACATCTCACAGTCTAAGGGATGTATTCCTTGCTCAGAATAAGGGGGACCGTTATCAGTTAGGGATCCCTATCACAGTCAGTCAACCATAGTATCCAGGAGCTTGGACATAGTCTGTTGGCTGCTTGGGCTCATCAGGGTCAGGGGATCTGTATCAAGACAGTCCGACGACTGGGCCGAATTCAATCCTGCTGAATCAGTGTAGACAGGCAGGGAATTGGCAGAAAGTTTGTTAGTCAACTGAAAGGAGATTGGTCAAGGGTTTGGTTATTCATTAGTTTTGAAGAAGGGTCATACCTGAAACATTGACTTCTCCACCTCCTGATGCTGCTTGGCTTGCTGTGTTCTTCCAGTCTTCTGCTTGTCTACCTTGGATTACAGCATTTTATGTTTGTTCATTAGTCTGGGCCTTCTAACCTGGTCTGGGCCCTGAGGGTCTATAAACTGAAAGTCAAGGAGATGCTATCAGGGACCACTACTGTGGTTAGGGAGTTAGTGATGTCAATCACAGGGATTGGAGGCAGCATGGGATGCAGAGGGGACTAAAATTGTTACGTATCAGGATAAATGCATGTAGTGCACTGGAGGACATAGAATACTATGGGAGAGGGAGTCATTGAGAGTCACAACTAAACTAGCTTCAGTTGTGGAACATTGAATCATGAAGTTTGGCATTGCTAATCTCTATGTCAGGGACTCAGGGGTTAACATGGGGAGATGAAGACTGAAATAATCTGTGAAGGTTTGTAGCTCAGGTTTTAGTGGAGCTGTGCCTCACCACCCGCTTCACCTTCACCTTCAACAAAATAATCTACAAACAAACCAACGGCACACCCATGGGATCTCCGCTATCAGGATTCATAGCAGAAGCGGTAATGCAAAGACTAGAACAAACAGCCCTACCAACCATCAAACCAAAAATCTGGGTCCGCTACATAGATGATACCTTTGTCATCACAAAACGAAACAAGAAAGAAGAGACATTTAATATCATCAATAACACCCTCACAGCATAAAGTTTACCAAGGATGAAGAAACCAACAACAAACTCGCATTCCTGGACATCACAGTCGAAAGAAAGGACAACGGAGAACTACAAACCTGCGTATACAGAAAATCAACAAACGCTGACCGAATACTTAACTATACCAGCAACCATCCCAACACACACAGAAGTTGTATCAGAACACTTTTCCAACGAGCCACCACACACTGCAGCACAGATGAACTTCGGGAAACAGAGGAGAACCACCTATACAACATATTCAAGAATGGATACTCAAAAAATACAGTGCGCAGATTCCTCAAGAACAAACCACGACAAGCAGACCAAACACAGCTAGAAACCCTAACCACCTTACCAAAGAAGTCTCAGAAATGACAGCCAGACTACTAAGACCTCTCAGAATCCTAGTAGCACACAAACCCACCAACACTCTCAAACAAAAACTAACAAACTTAAATGACCCAGTACAACCCATGGACAAAACCAACGTCATCTACCAAAATTCCTTGCAAGGACTGCCACAAACACTATGTAGGATAAACAGGAAGTTAGCCGCCAGGATACACGAACACTAGCTAGCCACAAAAAGACATGACCCTCTCTCCCTCGTAGCCCTATACATGGAAGAAAAAAAACACTAATTCGATTGGGACAACACATCTATCCTGGGACAGGCTAATCAAAGACATGCCAGAGAATTCCTCGAGGCCTGGCACTCCAACCACAATTCCATAAACAAACTCAGATCTAGATACCATCTATGAACCTCTCAGAAAATGAACAGGAAATGACATCACCACAAACCCCAGGAACCCCATCCAGGACAAACATATAAATAGAAAGCATGAGACAACAGCTTCGCTTCACTTGGAGGTTGCCACTGATGATGTTACCTAGCCAGGTAATGAAACGTTTGAATATCAAACCTACAGCTCAGTGAACAAACCTACACCCAAAACTGAAATAGTCCCCTGGGGTGTGATTTTGTGGAAGCTCAGAATGAGTGACGTTATCAGGGAGTGGAACAAAGAAAGAAACAGCAAAGTCAAAGGGTGTCACCCAGATTACCACGTCGAGTATGTGACTCAATCTGTGAATCGAGGCAGATGGTGATGATGTCAAACAGCAAAACACTTCCTATTTGCAACAAAGTTTCACCGATGTCTTTCCAAAGTTGCTCTTTCATGTTTGGTATTGTGAAGGGCTATTTATTGCTGGCAGCAATTAATCTGGTGCACAACTGAGCTTTAAATAATAGCATTGGAGGAAGAAATCCCAGATGGTTCTGGAAGCAGTGAGTATTTCTGCCGCTGGTGGGCACACGATAGCATGAGCATGGAACCATAGAGGCCTGATGTAAACAAAATGAGATGAGCAGTGGAGAATTCCATGAGGAAACTCACTAGACTTCATGGGGAAAAACCATCCATGAAGCTCCCTGAAATTGACAGTTAGTTGATTTGTGGTAAAATTTAGCCTGTTGTTTACATTTCACATTTCCAGCATCTGCAATATTTTGCTTTTTTTATGTGGGAAAGACAGCATTAAACAAAATTATTATATATGAGATGCCAAATGAATATAATCAAGGTGAAAAACAACCACGTCAGTTTAATTAAAGTACAGACATTGACCTTTAAAGACAGAGCTCTTCCATTAAGGTAAATTTGAATCTATGCAAATATCTCAGATAAAACCAGGCATCTAGCAAATGTTTTCACAGATTCTGGTTATGATTACCAGTGTTTCTGTAGAGTTACACAGCTTGCGCAGCACTGAAATAGACCAGACAGATCAATAGATGGTCGTACTTATGCTTGCAGGAATAAAGAAGCACAGTACAAAATACAATGTAAACACATTCCCAAAGATATCTAAATGAAGTGGACAAGCAGGAGAAATCCTGTTTTAAGGAAAGGGAAAAGGGAATAGAGATGAGCACCATTTGGAGAAAGGTGAGAATGGAAGAGATGAGAAGTGAAAATAAAAACAAAGAACAGAGTTTAACTCTATGTATAATACACCATTGAAACCAGAATGGTTGTGAACTTATGCCTGGTTAGCATGCAAAACAATACTTGTCACTGTATCTCAGTACACACGACAATAATAAATCAAATCAAATTTTTAAAAATGAATTTTGTTTTTTTTAAAGATGAGTGTTATTTCCAGGTTCTAATTTAAAGATGACAAGGACATGGTAATGGCCTAAAGGAAGCAATGAAATGCAAATATTAATCAGATCTGTTGAAACTTGACAGAGGAGAAGGAGAAAGAAAATTGTGATATCTAAAACACAACCTGACTTCTAAACAGGAAGTATGTAAGGATTCTTTGAAGAAATGAGGAGGAACAAAAAGTAATTCTCCAGTAAACTGATAATGATGTCACAAAATGGAGCATGCGGTTTGATAGAAAGAGCTCGATCTATGCATGAAGATGCCATAACACGTCACAGCTGATTGGGCACCGGTGAATGTTGCCTTTGGGGCTTGAGCAGTGTATAGGCTCAAAAATAGAATAAATTAACACTGACACTGATGAACGAGTGCATAAAACATCATATTATTGAAACAAACTGCAAACAATTTACTCAATTGTTGCTGCCGTGTCTATTCAGCTGATTGTGCAAATGTTAAAAGGTGTGATTCACATCTTGAAGGAAATGAAGAGTAGCTTTCAATTAAAGATGCGCTTTTGGTCTGAATGTTATGACTTATCCCATCAGTCCCAAAAGAAAATTCAGAATTGCAAATTCAGTTTCAGCACATTCCTCAAGGCCATGCTTGCTGCGCTGTTTTGCACTGCCTGGGTTTAAAGTAGCACATCAAAATAAAACTGCAAAAGAACAGATTTATTTAGGAAATACCCAGTACAACTAACTTTAAGAACTGCAATTTCCAAACGATAGACAATCACATCTGATGTCTCAATTTCACAATTTATTTTTCTTGTTGAATGAAATTATTAACATATAGTATTCAGATGCATGACTGATAAAAGACATTCATGTATCTATAAGCACAGTCTGGAATGAAACCTTATTTGTGAGCAAGCAGTGTGTTCTATAGTAAAATTGAATTGAATTGAATTTATTGTCAAGTGTACTAAGGCACAGTGAAAAGCTTTGTTTTGCGAGCAATACAGGCAGATCACATGGTTAAGTAGCAAAGATAAGTAAATAATAGGTAAACAGCGGCAAAAACAAAAACACAGGTATAGGCGAATGTTAAACGTTTGTGAGTCCATTCAATATTCTAACAACAGTAAGGTAGAAACTGTTACGAAACCGGCTGGTGTGTGTGTTCAGGCTTCTGTACCTTCTTCCCGATGGTGGAGGTTGTAGAAAAATATTGCCAGGGTGGGATGGATCTTTGGGAATGCTGGCAGCCTTTCCTTGATAGTGGGCCTGGTAGATGGATTCTATAGATGGGAGGTTGGCCTTTCTGATTGCCTGGGCCGAGTTCACCACTCTCTGTAACTGTCTCCAATCTTGAATGGTACAGTTGCCATACTAGGTAGGGATACCTCCAGACAGAATCCTCTCAATGGTGCATCTATAAAGATTGGCAAGCTGTGTAACTCTACAGAAACACTGTCATGCCAAATTTACTCAGCTGCCTGATGAAGAAGAGTTTTTGCTGGGCCTTTGTAGCCAGTTCATCCACACGAAGAGTCCAAGAAGCTTGTTGTGGATGACCACTCCCAGGAGCTTTTCACTCTCCACTTATTACAGCTCTGTGCTGTTAATGTGTAGGGGGGCATGAGTAACATCTCAGCAAAAGTCAATAAAAAGTTCCTTGGTTTTGCCAGCATTGAGAGCTAGGTTGTTCTCAGTGCACCATTTTTCTAGGTCTTCCACCTCCCGTCTGTATTCTGTTTTGGTGCCATCTGAGATTCAACCGACTATGGTGGTGTCATCAGCAAACTTGTAAATAGCATTTGTTTGGAATTTGGCGATGCAGTGATGGGCATACAATGATTATAGTAGGGGACTGAGTACACACCCCTGGAGGGGCTCCAGTTTTGAGTGTTACTGAGGAAGAAATATTTCTCCAATCTTCACTGATTGTGGCCTGTGGGTCAGGAAACTAAGGATCCAGTTGCAGAGAGTGGGGCTTAGTCCCAGAGTTATAGTTACAGTTACTGTATAGTTAGTTATTTCATCATCCTGTGGTCTTAATTATGTTTATATCTCACACAATTTCACATAACACGGAACTTAACAATTGAATTCAACACAACTTTGACTTATCAGTCAACTTACATCCCAAACTCAATTTATAAAGTCCATTTTGAAGACTGGCTGACTTCTACAGGCCAGTTGCATCTGCTTAATCTTAGTTCATAAACGATCCACTCAATAAAGTACTTCATGGCTCAAACTTAAACATTACACAAGAAAAATGAACATGCATTTTTGTAAACAATTGCCACATGGTGCCATTCAAAACCCATTTTAAATTAATCAATGTGTAAGAAAGTTCACATGCTATGTAATTCTCACTTCTTTCTCGATTGGAAGCAGTAACTGCTACCTTTGTTGTGAAGTGCCCAACTATTTTATTGTAATATGATCCAACAGAATTGAAGAACCATTTATTAAAACATATCATGGATATAGCACAGAACGGGAGTGTGCAAATTGTTACAATCACCTATAAACTAGTAGGATTCTGTTGTCAATTTATCAAGGGTTGTTTAAAACAGGGAGAGGCCATTCATCACCATCTACTTGTTACTCCATACAATTTGATTGTAAATGATCTGTACCTCACCGCTATTTCCCCAGTTCTCTCTAAAGCCATTGTTGACCTGTCATTAAATCCTGAAAATTTCAATTCTCCCAACATCAAGTGATTTAGGAAAGAATTTGACATTTCTATTTATGAGAAAATATTTCTGCAATTTACTCTAGAATTACCAAACTGTATTTTTATCATGTGTCCTAAACTAATATGTATTAGTTTAATGAAATATTCTCTTGTAAGAATGCATACTAACAGTTGTATTTCTTTAGCCGAGATCACAACTTGCCTAGTTTACACATTAGCTTTGAAGTTATTTTGAATACAGCCTTGCTTAAACAGTGTAAATTTTGGGAGGACCAAACTTTTAAGGTTATTTTATCAAAAGAACATTCATGATAGTGTCAGAGTTACAAATACCCCTCCCAAGCATCAGATGTAGCAGCACCAAGCTAAAAGAACCCTCATATCATCTCCACCGGAAGGATAATGCAGTCTGCACTTTTTTAAAAAGTTGACTAGTTGATGTATTTACATTGGCTTTCTATCCTAGAATTGCAGAATGACATAACACATGTACAAACTTGTGTTCCATTATGCTTGTGTGAACTCTGTGAAGATATTGTTGATTCAGTTTCAGTCTTCTGCTCTTTTCCATAACCACTGGGACTTTTGTTCCCTCAAGTATTATTCAAATTTGTTTTAATTCTTACCATTGAGTCTGCTTCCATCATCTTTCAGGTAGTTTATTCTCACTTATAACAGTTTGCTGTCTTCAAATAAACTCCAATCTCCCCTTTGATTCTTTAGGTAATTTCTTTAAATTTTCATCCTCACATTAAGTAAGCTTTGACTATCTCAAAACATTTTTCCCACTTAATACTCCTTAATGTATCAACACCCTTCATCATTTTGAACCACTACCACCTCCACTGCCATCATCAAATTCTCCCTTAAATTTCTCTGCATTAAGGAAATATTTCCCTGATTTTATCAACTCTCCCAGAACTAAAGCCCTGCATTCTTGGCACAAGTGGAATAAATCTCCATACTTATGGTACAATACTATTCAAACAAAGAATTAAGAACAAAGAAAATTTACAGCCCAGGAACAGACCCTGCAGCCGTCCGAGCCTGAGCTGATCCAAATCCAGTGTCTAAACCAATTGCCCAATTCCTGTATCCCTCTGCTCCCCACCTACACATGCATCTGTCCAGACGCATCTTAAATAAATCTACCATGCCTGCCTCTACCACCTCCTTTGGCAGCATGTTCCAGGCACCTACAACCCTCTTGTAAAGACTTCGCTTTCTCCATTAGTTTACCACGGTGAATCTCAGCAGACACCTTACTAAAGTCCATGTAAAGTACTTTCCGCATGTACCCCCCCATTTAAACTTTTCTCCTCTCACCCTGGACATATGATCTCTCGTTATTGAATCCCTCACGCTGACAAAAAGCTTATCTCTATCTAACTTGTCTATAACTCTTACGATTTTGTAGACCTCAATCAGGACCACCCTCAATCTCCTTTTTATCTAATGAAAACAATCCTAACCTACTCAAGCTCTCTTCATAGCTAGCACCTTCCATATCAGGCAGCATTCTCGTAAACCTTCTCTGCACCCTCTGGAAAGCGTTCACATCCTTTTGGTAATGGGTAATGTGGTGACCAGAACTGTACACAGCATTCTAAATGTGGCCGAACCAATTTCTTGTACAATTTTAACATGACCTGCTAGGTCTTATACTCAATACCCCATCCGATGAAGGCAATCATACCATATACCTTCTTGACCACTTTATCCATCTGTGTAGCCACCTTCAGGTCACAATGGATCTGAACTCACAGATCTTTCTGCTCATCAACTTTTCTTAAGGGTCTTCCATTTACTGTATAGTTTGCTCTCGAATTAAGCTTCCCAAATCACAACACCTCACATTTGCCTGGATTGAACTCTATCTGCCACTTCTCCGCCCAATTCTCTAGTCTATCTATGTTCTCCTATATTTTTTGACAGTTCACTATGCTTTCTGCTACTCCACCAATCTTTGTGTCATCTGCAAACTTACTGATCAGACCAACAATGCCGTTTTCCAGGTCATTTGTGTATATTACAAACAACAGTGGCCCCAGCACTGATCCCTGTGGAACACACTGGTTGCCTTTCTCCACTTTGAGAAACTCCCTTCAACTACTACTCTCTGTCTCCTGTTGCTCAACCAGTTCTTTATCCACCTAGCTAGAACACCCTGCACATCATGTGACTTCACTTTCTTCATTAGTTTACCACGGGGAATCTCAGCAGACACCTTACTAAAGTCCATGTATATGACATCTACAGCCCTTCCTTCATCTATCAACTTGATCACTTACTCAAAAGAACTTTATTAAGCTGGTAAGGCATGATCTTCCCTGCACAAAACCACGTTGTCTATCACTGATAAGCTCACTCTTTTCCAAATATAAATAGGTATTTTTTTCCCTCAGTACCTTCTCCAGCAACTTTCCCACCACTGATGTCAGGCTCACTGGTCTGTAGTTACCTGGAATATCCCTACTATCCTTCTCATACAGGGGCACATGAGCAACCCTTCAGTTCTCCCGCACCTCACTTGTGTTTAAGGATGCTACAAAGATATTTGTTAGGGCCCCAGCTATTTCCTCTCTCACCTCCCTCAGCAACCTGGGATAGATCCCATCTGGTCCTGGGGATTTGTCCACCTTAATATCCTTTAGCCCACCCAACACATCTTCCCTCCTTATGTCAACATGATCCAGAGTAAACTATCATTTATCTTTAATCTCAATATAATCACATCCCCTCTACTCAGTGAATACTGATATAAAGTAATCATTGAGATTCTCCCCCATTTTCTCAGGTTTGACACACAACCTTCCTTCCTTAAATATGATGTCCAGAACTGACCATAATACTTCAGCTAAAGCTCAACAAGAGATTCTTAAAGGCTTGTGGAAGAGTTAGACAAACTGAAATTGTTTAGAAGCTTGAGGAATGATTTGATTGAAGTATATGGGACCTAAACAGTCTCAACAAGGCAGATGTGGGAAGGATGTTTCCTTTTATGGGTGAAGCCCAAATTAATAGGTGCTATTTTATAAATGAAGTTTGTACTCTTCACACAGAGATAAGGAGATTGTCTTTGTTTGAAAAAACGTTGTATGGCTTTGGAACATACTGCAAAAGGTAGTGGTGGACATGAGGTCATTGAATTTTTTTTAGGTTTAAGAGAAATAAATCTTTGTAGGGCAATGAAATCAAAGATTCTTTGGAATAGATGAGAAAATGGAAGTTCAAACACTTGTGAATCAGCCATGGTCTGATTGAATGTAGACACGTAGGAGGCTGGAAGAACACAGCAAGTCAGGCGGCATCAGGAGGTGGAGAAGTCAACGTTTCGGATGTGACCCTTCTTCAGGACCCTGACTTCTCCACCTCCTGGTGCTGCCTGGCTTGCTGCGTTCTTCCAGTCTCCTGCGTGTCTACTTTGGATTCAAGCATCTGTAGGTTTTTTTGGTCTTGAACTATGATCTTTTTGAATGGCATAAGAGAGTCGAGAGGCTGAGTGGCTGACTTCTGCTCCTGTTTTGTCTGTTCATGTTTAGTTGATCTTCCTTTCCTTATTTATTCACTGTCTTTATCTTAAGTAATGGATTTTGGACATATTTTTAACACCCATCTCAATTTGTTGTGCTACTTAAAACACACTCCCAAAGCACTCGGTTCCTTAAACTCCATCAAAATTCCCTGAGGCTGTCCAGATTCTAAAGATGATGCAAACCTGTGAAACGTATGGCAAGAAGTTAGGTACAATTCCCTGAACCAGTGTAATAAGAATAGTGCAGAGGAGAACTTACTTTCCTACCAGACTGCTGATGAGACACTTAAACACTTAAAGCAGACTCAATTTAGTAACAAATAAAGGATAAGAAACATAACCAAGCCAATACATGGAAGTTCAGATAAAAAAGGATCTGAATTTATTTCAGGACATCGCACCTTGATAAATTTATGAAATCAAGAATTTACAGATTGGAGATTTGGAACTTTAAGCTTAAATCCATTGGCCACCTACTGAGAAACTGATCACTTTAGAAGTATTGTTTGACCCTCAAGCAACTTATAGTGGGCATGACTTCATGGCTATTAGTGTTTCTATTCCCTTCTCTGAAATGGGTCATCACCACAAAATTAGGTGTAGTTTTGTTTTCCTTTTCTGAAGAAGAATCACTGAACTTGAAATATGAACTTGCTTCTCTCCACACATGGTGCCAGGCTTACTGAGTTTCTCTAGTAATTCTCTTTTTGTGCGTATTTCTTTCTGGTTATATATCAGTAGCTGTGCATCCCAAACCTCCAAATGGCAATCAACACCTCATGTGACATAAGGAGATAGGAGAACAGTTGACCAAAAAGTCTAGTCAAAGGCCAAGTTTGATAGGATCTTCTTAGGGAAGGAGAGAGAGGTTAAGGACAGTGAGGTTTGGAGAAAGAACTCCAAAGACTTAGCTGGATGAAATCACAGCCTTCAATTGTGAGATGAAGGAAGAAAATAAATGATATCACTAACCATTTGTACTATTTATGCCTACACACAGATTTTACAAATCAATAGTTAAGTCCTGGTGAAGGGACGACAGTCTTGGTAGAAGGAATAATACAAGGCATAAATGCTGCAGAAGGTTGCAGTACTGATGTCAGCTTGGTACTAATGAAGATCGCTCCTTTTAAAGGATCATTTATCGCTTTCAGATCTGTCCAGGATTTTCACTTTCATTAACAAATCAATACCTGAAGCAAATCATTAATTATAAGATATCATGAACTTCATTTTTATCATATTGAAAGAATGAATAATACTCAAATCATCAGTCATCCTTCCGAAATGAACACCTGATTGCTGATAAACATTTTACTAAGATTTAACTACATTAATTCTGAAACCTGTTGTTGAAATTTGTGACAAGATGGTAAGTTGATTATCAATAAGTGATATTTGGCACATGGAATTCTTCAATCATTTTTGGATGACTATGTGTCTTATACTGTCAAAGAGGCTGAGCTTTGTTTTGGATTCTAGAAGGAAAGTATATTTATTTCCATGATTTTCTGCATAGTGACCTTAATTGACATTTTAAAAAGAAAGAGAAGACGATTAGTTGAGATGAAAAAATACTAAACAATAAACACTACCATTGTTCACAATACAAATATACTTTTGTCTTTCAAGTGGTCTGCATATCCCTAGCAAGGCCTGTATTTGTTGCCCATTCCTGATTGCCCTTCATCTGAGTCGCTTACTAGTCCATATCAGATGGCAATTAAAAGTCAACCACATTATTGTGGATCTGGAGTAAAGCGTTGGGCGGATTTGGTAATGATGGCAAATTTACAGCCATTCAGAAGCCTTACAACAATCAATGTTAATTCTAAAGTCATCCATTAATGGGGCTTGCTTTCATCTCCAGATTGATTATTCAAGTTTAAATCCCATCAGCTACCATGGTAGGAATTGAACCTATGACCCCAAAGTTTAAACCTAGTGAAATAATGTCGCAGAGGCTCATTTGGAAGCACTAGCTTATGGAGTGCTGCTCCTTCATGTGAAAAACAGGATCATAAGACAAAGAATCCATCGCAAAATATTACAGTGTCATGCAACTGAAATTATATATTGAACAAATCTAGATTGCTGTTCAGTCTTTAATCTTTTAGACTGAGTTGCAGGTTTTGGTTCATTAATTTCTTTAAAATAATTTCTTTTAAGTCACATTCTCAAGATAAGTTTAGGTCTTGTGAAAAAAGTGACATCTCAGCTCAGCTCAACCTGATGTTGTGTGATTTTTAATTTTGTCCACCCCAGTCCAATACTGGCTCCTCCGTTTCACAGAGGCTGGTATCCTGTCACCAAGTCACCTTGTATTTACATGTGAAGATCATACTGATCCAGCTCACTCAGAATCACTTTCAGAGTGAACAGGATGCTTGACACTCCTGTTCTTATCTATCAACCAGAGCTCACTGATTGAACCAGATTAACAGCCCGAATCAGGCAACGCATATCTGAGGTCCAGTTGGCTGACCTCATTATAATCACTAAACCTCAGGGTAACTAGTCCAGAGACACTATCACATTGCCACATTTATTTATTCATTTGTTACATTGAATGAAGAGACAAATGCAAACAAATGTCATTGTAGTCCAATGTGGTCATCTGATACAGAGATGTTTCTCTCCGGCGATGGGGATATCCTGACCTTCAATGGGACATCAAGTGCTGGCCATACCAAGAAAGCAAACACTGTTTTGCACTTAGGCAAATCCAACATCAACAGCACAGGACATTTAAAAAATGTATGTTATGTTTTATTTAAATATTTTAATATAGTTATCTTCAGCAAATCTGAGAGACATTTGGCCTAAATTGAGAAGGTTATGCAAAAGGAACCAAAAAGGAAAGATTGATTGCATGCAAATAGCTCATCATAATTTACTAAAACAATCAATGGTCAGCTCAACTCTCACTAAAACCTCAAATTAGCATTTCCTTTTACCCACTAAAGCATCGCTTTTGGCTGTCGGCTTTTCGAATAACCTCATTCCTGGTATTGTTTGTGATTATTCTGTAACCAATAAATTTTCACACAAGAACTATCTGAATTATTTTATAATCCAATTTTTGATTCTTTATTTACTGGTTAGCTCAGAAAAGTCACCATAGTCCAAATGGATCATAGGGCTGCCTGTTCATGAAACAGATGCGACTGGTGATGGTCTTATTTGAGGATCACCATGCGTCAGGCAAGGGGAGAGGTTGAGGAGAGTCCTTCATGGTAACCTCAGTGGATGTGGAAACTAAACCCACATCCACTCAACTGAGCTAGCAATCCTGGGATAGCTCAACTCTTAGTCATTTGCTTTTTGTTAAAGTTCATAACATTACCATTTGGAGAGCTATCCTGCCATAACTTTACTAGTTCCCAGCTCAGAAAAATCTGTGGAAATATGATGGAGTTTATTACTTCCAGAATGTGATGGATAAATATTAGCAGGAAGGATTCAGGAAAGCCAAAGACATCATGAGGACATTTATTTCTGATACATTTGTATGGAATCATCTGTTTCTCATTGCACAGGCCAATATTTTCAAATATTTCCTGGAACAAAGTCTCCAGAAATGTCAACTGAAAAATAGCCAGCTAAGGTTGAATAAGAAATGGGCTTTGAGTACATAGGTATTCTTGACAACCAGCTCAGAAAGGAATGTGTGATGGAATTTCTAATCTGAAGATTTTTAGACAGAGAAGTACTGGGTTTTCCTTTTACAGCAGGCAGCTTCTGCAGACTTGGAAATAAGTTCCAATTAATTTACTGGCCTGAGTCATGATTGCAGGCTGGACTAAGTACATGTACTATTCTGTAAATGCATAACATTTCTAAAGTAGACATTCTGTCAGAAATTACTGCAGAGTCGATTGGGCATGAATAATGGGGACACTAGGGTGGATAGCTATGCAGAAATTTGCTTTATTAATCAAGAGGATGAGAGGGGAAATTGTATATAACATTATCTCAACAGATTTAATCACAACTGGAGCCCATGCTTGGGCAGATGGTAGGTCAATCCCAATTATGGAATAGTGATCAGATCCTGGAAAGTCAAACTGTCTTCAGGTATCACTGACAAAAATCTCAAGATGATAATGATATATAATAAGTGTACTATACTAGCATTTTAATAAACAAATTGTTGATAGCTAGATCTTGCTTTACTAATACATGGACAATTTAGCACAGCCTTTTTTGTTATAGAAAGATGAAAAGTTTGCTAGGAATTGTTAATAGTTGATAGCAAATTATCAAGAAATCTCAGGAAGTAATAGCAAGAAATTCAATAAAAGCTTTCCAAGAGGGACAATAATATTTTCACAACAAAGCATTAAATTAGGCAAAGAAATTAGACTGAATGTCGAAGCAATTTGGAGCATCACAGTATCTGCTGCTGAGTGAATAATGGTTCTACATGTGGTAGGAAACCATGTGGCAAATTCAAGGTCATACCCAATCAATCACCACAACCCGAGCCATTGGCTAAACCAGTACCTGGGGATTTTGCCCCAGAAAGCTATTAATGTCTGACCAGTTATGTTTGCATTTGCAATTACCTGGCATTTTTCACAAAAAGTCATAGAGTTGCACAGCACAGAAACAGATCCTTTGGTCAAATGTGTCAATGACTCAATAACCTAAATTAATCTAGTCCTATTTGTCAGTATTGGGCCCATATCCCTAAATGCTTCTGATTCATGTGCCTATCCAGATGCCTCTTAAATGTTGTTAATTGTACCAGCCTCCACCACTTCCTTTCGCAGCTCATTCCATACACACACCACGCTCTGCATGGAAATAATTCCGTTAGCTTCCTTTCAAATCTTTGCCCTCTCACTTTGAATCTATGCCCCATAGTATTGGACTCCTGTAGTGTTGAGAAAAAAAGATCTTGGCTATTCACCCTATCCATGTTCATCATGATCTTGTAAACTTCTATAAGGTCACCACTCAGCCTCCGACTCTATTCAACCTCTCCCTAAAGCTCCAACCCTGGCAAAATCCTTGTGAATCTTATCTGAACACTTTTGTAACATCTATTTTATAGCAGGAAGACCAGAATTGAATACAGTACTCTAAAAGTAACCCAACTAAATGTACAATGTAAACTTTAGAAGTGATTGGGAATTCTATATTAGAGAGAAAAAAGTGAATCAAGGAGTCATGGAGATAATGTGAAAAGGAAGAAACTCAAAGTATCAGAGATGCACGGCACATGCTATGAAATTTTTCATCCTATTAATGACCTGGACACACAGTAAGCAGGAGAGGAAGCTATGTTCACCCTCCAGTAAGAGAATTGTAATGTCTATATGAATTCCTGTCACTGTAGACTTACAGAATTGATGGCTGACACTTCTTAACCATCATATGAATTCTTTCTTTTTTAAATATTTGGAGAAAAAAATGTTTTGATAATTAACTGAGCCCAGTTAAACTTAAAGCATCCATTGGGAACGTAAATCTGGATGCCAAAGCAAATTTGTGGTGTTATGTGCTGCCCTGATAATTGGTTACATTTTTTGACAGGGAGACAGGGACAGCGTGCAGCATTTTTGGAAGTTGTCAGCAGGCACTTAAAGATCGAAAGCATTTCCAGCTCCTGAAAGACTCAAACTGTTATTTTGCCTGCAACCAGAATGTAATTAATGGAAATAAATGGTGGTTCACATTTGATTCTTGCAATAGAATTACAAAGTGCTAATGGCTGCAAGGAAGTGATAAGTATTTGTTTCAGTGCAGTACTATCAGTTGGCTATGTTTATGGAACACTTTTCGTCTCCTATGTTGGTTGCAGTTGTGATTTCGAAGAGAAAAATAAATACTCTTCAACTCTCTAGTCACTGCAGAGTTTATTATATTTGAGAGAAAGCCTTTCAAAATTCATTGATCGTTTCAGTTTAAATGCAGTTTTCCCTGCTCACAAAAAAAAGTGTAAATATCCTTTTTCAATCAACATCCAATTTACGAAAGAGATACAGTAAACAAATAGACACAAGATAAACACATGAGCAGTGGTTCGTTTTAGCGTGAATCAAGTCTCAACAGCAAAACTATTGTCGTCATCACTGGCTGATCGTCACTTCACTGGACACACTGGTATGAAAGGATAGCAACAGTAAGGTTACCCACAACACAGGACGAATACAAGGGTGACGGCTGGAATACAAAACTTATGAATTCAAAAGACTGCATGTAGAGACTGAGATTTAAAATGTGATCATCCACCAACCAAGTTACCCATGTCTTTTATGACAGTTTCAAAGCTTGAATCAATTTTTAACATGTGCCTCGGACAGACTTTATTTTAAGATACCTTGTAAATTAAGAAATCGTATTGACTATATTACATTTGGAATACTGTTGATAATGTTTGGTATTGTTGTGATCGGAATGAGGTTGACCAGGTGGATCTTGTTGAGTATGCAATCCCTGATTGGGGCTGTTAACCTGACCCAATCATGGAGTCCTGGCTGAAAGTGGTAAACAGGAGTCTCAGGGATTCTCCTTATTCAAAGCATTGGCTCTGAGCTAAATGGTCAGAGTCCATGTACTCTGCATATGTAAATAAAAGCTGACATGGTAACAAGTGACAGAAAATAGCATGCTCCTCAAGAAATTTGGGAAGCCTTTAATTGGGAAGCTTATCCTATTCAATCCTGGTCCCAATATGTGAAAAAAATACGTTACTTTTTTCTGATCAAATGAAACCGGGACATAGTCATAGAGTCATAGAGATGTACAGCACAGAAATAGACCCTTCAGTACTACTTGGCAAAAGTGAGGACTGCAGATGCTGGACACCAGAGTTTAGATCAGAGTGGCGCTGGAAAAGCACAGCAGGTCAGGCAGCATCCGAGGAGCAGGAAAATCAACGTTTCAGGCAGGGCTTTTGATGAAGGGCTTAAGCCCGAAACATTGATTTTCCTACTCCTCGGATGCTGCCTCACCTGTTGCGCTTTTCCAACACCACTCTGATCTAAATCCCGCCGTCAGTCCAACTTGTCCATGCCACCAGATGCATCCTCCCTAAAGCAGGGAGACCAGAACTGAATGCAGCATTCCCAAAGTCAATGTCCTATATAGCCACAAACATGACTTCTCAAATCCTATACTCAATGCACTGACCAATAAAGACAAGCATACCAAATGCCTTGTTCACTATTCTGTCAGCCTGGGACTCCACTTTCAAGGAACTATGAACCTGCACTCACCAATATTCCCCAGGAGAAAGTGAGGACTGCAGATGCTGGAGATTAGAGCTGAAAATGTGTTGCTGGAAAAGTGCAGGTCAGGCAGCATTCAAGGAGCAGGAGAATTGACGTTTCGGGCATGAGCCCTTCTTCAGACATTCCTGAAGAAGGACTCATGCCCGAAATGTCGATTCTCCTGCTCCTTGGATGCTGCCTGACCTGCTATGCTTTTCCAGCAACACATTTTCAGCTCTAATATTTCCCAGGACCTACTGTTAAGTGTGTAAGTCCTGCTCTGATTTGCCTTTACAAAATGCAACACCTCACATTTATCTAAATTAAACTCCATCTGCCACTTCTCAGCCCATTGGCCCAACTCTTCAAGGTCCTAGTGTACTCTGAGATAATGCCCTTTGCTGTCCACTACACCACCCATTTTGGTGTCTTGTGCAAACCTACTAACCATAACTCCTATATTCACAACAAAATCATGTATGCAATTGATGTAAAGCAATGGACCCAGGACCGATCCTTGTGGCACACTGCTGGTCACAGGCCTCTAGCCTGAAAAGCAACCCTCCACCAACTTCTGTCTCCTACATTGGAGCGAGATCTGTATCCAAATGGCTAGCTCTTGCTGTATTCTGTGTGATCTTACCTTGCTAACTGATCTACTATGCAGAACCTTGTTGAATGCCTTACTCAGGTTTCATCAATTCTCTTTGTTACTTCTTAAAAAAAAACTCAATCAATTTAGTGAAACATGGTTTCCCATGTTAACTATCCCTAATCAGTCCTTGCCTTTCCAAATACAAGTAAATGTGACCCTCAGGATCCCCTCCAATAACGTGCCCACCACGAATGTCAAGCTCACTGGTCTATAGTTCCCTGGCTTTTCCTTATCGCCTTTCTTAAGTAGTGGCACCATGTTAGCCAACCTCCAGTCTTCTGGCACCTCACCCTTGGTTATTGATGATAAAAAACATCTCAGCAAGGGGCTCAGCAATCATTTCCCCAGCTTTCCATAGAGTTCCAAGGTACACCTGATAAGGTCCCTGGGATTTATCCACCTTGATTCATTGTAAAATGTCCAGCACCTCCTCTATAATATGGGCATTTTTCAAGATGTTGCTATTTATTTCCCCATATTCTCTACCTTCCATATCCTTCTACTCAGTAAACACTGATGCAAAATACTTATTTAGTATCGCCCCAATGTCCTGTGGCTTCACATATAGGTGGTCTTGCTGATGTTCAAGGAGTCCTATTCTCTCCTGATTATTCTGTTGTCCTTAATGAATTTGTAGAATCCTTTGGGATCTCCTTAACCCTATTTGCCAAAACTTTCTCATGTCCCCTTTTTGCCCTCCTCATTTCCTTCTAAAGAGTATTTCTACTGCCTTCACGCTCTTCTCAAGATTCACTTAATCCTTACTGTTTATACCTGACATATGCTTCCTTCTTTGTCTTGACCAAAACCAGGGCAGATGAAAAACAATGAGTAATTGTGCTGACTGCTTGTGAACCCACGGCATTTTTGGTTATTAGGAACCTAACCATCCCTAAAGCATCAGATACTAAAATCTTGCTAGTGTTGATGAATTTAATTTAGGAATTTTTTTCAGGACACTCTGGGTACAAGACTTGGGCCATAATCTGGCACGCACCGTCCATGTCTGAGTCAGAGTAGGCAGAACTGGGTCAAGTGCGAAAAATGACCAAGGGGCGGCACAGTGGCTCAGTGGTTAGCACTGCTGCCTCATAGCACCAGGGACCCTGGTTCGATTCCAGCCTCAGGTGACTGTCTGTGTGGAGTTTGCACATTCTCCCTGTGTTTGCATGGGTGTCCGCTGGGTGCTCCAGTTTCCTCCCACAGTCCAAATATGTGCAGGTCAGGTGAATTGGCCATGCTAAATTGCCCATAGTGTTAGGTGCATTAATCAGAGGGGGATGGGTTACTCTTCGGAGGGTCGGTGTGGACTGGTTGGGCCGAAGGACCTGTTTCCACACTGTAGGTAATCTGTAGGTAATCTAATCTAGAAGTCACAAGAAAAAGATCAGGCCTATGTCCCCGAACTTGGGGGGGAGGGTGGGATGTAATGATTGTAACTAGGTTGGCCAGGTGGATCTCACTGAGTATGGGTTCTTTGTATGGGACTGGGCCAATGAGGGAATCCTGGCTGACGGACATAAACCAGAGTCATAGGGGTTCTCTTGACTCGAGGGACCAGTTCTGCACCAGTGATCAGCGTGCATATGTAAATAAAGGGTGACTTGATAAGAGTCTACCGGCTTGGATGGAGTTATTTCAAGCATGCTACCAGCTAATATTAGAGAACATTCACAGTGAAAATCAGGGATGTAACATTTGATGATAAACTCACATTTAAATAATTGGGTGCTCGTCAAAATTGTGCTTTTTAATTATGAGCTCAAGTAAAGGTCAACTCAAAATTGCATAACTCCATGAAAGGTACAATAATTTTTCAAGATTTAGGGTTGCCACTAAAGTGCACAGCAATAAGCACTTTTGAAAACTTCCATTCAAACAACATGCTATATTTTGACAAAATATCTTTTGAAAGTGGATCACACA
Organism: Hemiscyllium ocellatum; assembly: GCF_020745735.1. NCBI lineage: Eukaryota > Metazoa > Chordata > Chondrichthyes > Orectolobiformes > Hemiscylliidae > Hemiscyllium > Hemiscyllium ocellatum. The sequence goes on along the minus strand of NC_083429.1, from coordinate 28,501,075 downwards.
GGTAAATGCAGACAGCAAAAATCAATTCCTCTTTCACACTTGGGATTTCGCTCTGGTGGGACCAGATCATCTGTGGAAAAGATTCAATGAGGGATGAGTAATTCAAACACAATTTTAGAGTGCCATTCTAGAGCTCATGCATGATTGAATTTGGTGATCTAGAAGCATAATCATTTTTCTGAAATGTTCATGCTTGGGAGGCTGGATGAATGCAATCACTTTGAATATAAAGCAGGTAGAAGTGCGATTGATGAAGCCTGCAGAAGAGTTATTGAACTTTCACGTATACATGTGTAACTGGGTGTAGAGCTGAGCTGCAAGGTTCATTTTCAGATGCTTGGTCACCATATTAGGTAACATCTTCAGTGAGCCTCCGGATGAAACACTGGTGGTGTAGCCCACTTTCTACTTATATGTTTGGGTTTCCTTGGGTTGGTGATGTCATTTCCTGTGGATACATCATTTTCTATGGTGATTTGGAGGGATATGAGCCGGGCGCTGGTAGGTGGGACTAGATTTGGTTGGGATATCTGGTTGGCATGGATAGGTTGGACTGAAGGGTTTGTTTACATGCTTTACATCTCTATGACTCTATGTCACTTCCTGTTCTTTTTTCTCAGGGGGTGGTAAATGGGACCCAAGTCAATGTGTTTGTTGCAAGAGTTCCAGTTGGAATGCTATGCTTCGAGGAATTCTTGTGCGTGTCTCTATTTGGCTTGTCCTAGAATGGATGTGTTGTCTCGGTCGAATTGCATCTTTCCTCATCCATATGTAAGGATACTAGTGAGAGTGGGTCATGTCTTTTGTGGCTAGTTGATGCGTACGTATCCTGCTGGCTAGTTTCTGCCTGCTTGTCCAATGTAGTGTTTGTTACAGTTCTTGCAAGGTATTTTATAAATAACAACATCATTCTCAAGACAATATGAGTTAAGCTCAACTCCAACTATCAAATATGTGAATGAAACCAAGAACTGTGCATATTGGAGATTGGAAACACAGAAAAGTCGAAACTCAGCAAACCTGGCAGAGTGAAACATTGTTAATGTCTCATCTCCACTAAATCTTCTTGAGTTCTGAAGAAGGGTTAATGGACTCAACCATTCTTTTTCTAGCCACAGATACTACCAGACCTGCTGAGTTAAATCAAATAAATCTCCTAGATTCTAGGTGGGTTGAAAAATTCAATTTGATTCAGAGAAATATTCTAGAGGATGTGGAATTATGAATTATCTGAACAGAATCAGGAATTAACTGCAATAGATCTTTGGAGGAGTCTGTAGCTATCATAAGTTAATTCATTAATGACCCTTCTTCAGTCAAAAAGTCAAGGGTAAGGTCACTTATTAACAATTCCACAACACTTAAATCCATCCGTCATTGCTCTGAAAATCAATCTGCAACATTCAGACATGGAATTAGTAACAACATCATTGCTGAGTTCCTCAAAGTTAGCATGCTGAAGATTATCATTCACCAGAAGCTTGATGATTTAGGATGAGTGTTCCACTTATTATTCTGTCAAAACTTCTCCAGTATCTACATGGCTCAGGTTGAGAATTGAATGAAATCGAATATTGAGCACTCAAAGAGTTCAAAAGCAGCAAAAACTAAGGAGCTTGTTTGATGGGTAGCTTTGCTGCTGGGCTTTTACTCATTTGAGCACATTGTGGAGGTTGAGCCAATAATCTACAGATCTGTACCAACCTGTCAAGGTCACTTTATCAACACCTACCTAGACTATAGCCTCGAGCATCAACCAAACAAATAGCAGCTACGTAGTGGGAACACTGTTACCTCAAATTTCCCCTCAAATACTGACTTGGACATATATTACCATTTCCTCATCATCACTTGGCTGGCATCATAAATTCCCCATTGAACAAATCATGGGAACATCAATCTCATAAACATTGCCACAAAATACAGTGGGAAAACCTCCCTGAAAATCTGGCATGGACTCTTCATTTAGCCTAACCAGCATCACCCGCACCCCAAGAATATTCATGTTATTTTAATCCAAGAAGGCAGCTTGCAGCAATAAGATAAACTTGTTCATTTTGCAGGAGCTAATATTGTCATGCAATTTAGATGGGACAATGATAATCTCCAATGATATAAACTTTTCAGATACACACCAAGCCAAATATACCCTCTGTGGCTATCCTATGTTATATAAAATTCTTCAGAAATCATATCAATGTTAACATTGCCAGTGGGTACAAATAGTCAAGATACTTTACAGCAAGTCAATTTAAATACTGCTGAAGATTAAATTAGAGTAAATGCAAGTAGAGTCAAGGCATGATAAGTCGGAGCTGCATACTATGAATTATAAGCAATGAGTTAAAGCAATAAATAATTGAGGAAATTTAACGTGATTAATATTCAGTTTCCTGGCGAAATAGCAAATTAACTGCGCTATGTGAGAACAGTTATGATGAGATCTCAATAGATTTAAACAGAACCTGTATTAAACTGGTATTGGGCAATGAATTAAGATGCCGAGGGAATTGAAGCAAATAGCCTTTCACTATTCTTTTTGAACTGACTGTCACTGTTAATATTCCAAATCTGTGCTAGCACAGTATGTGGAGTACTGCATGACTGGAATAGAAAATGTTTTGGGCCTTGAGCTTGGTATTACCAGCTGCAATGCAGAAGTTTCTAAAACAAGCAACATGAATGCTTCGAGTAATTAAAAATAAATATGGGCACGGAACATACGATTCCACCAAGACCCATCTAATGGATGGATCCTATTTGTAAGTGACCGCTCAGTTGGACAACTGAATAAGCATTTCTGACAACACCTTGAAGAATGCTAATCGAGTCTGTTGTTCAATCCTTCTACGAATCCTTGTCTATTTCAATTAACTTATCTAGTTTGGAGAATAGCTACAATTGAATTGTAAGTATCTTTTGGGTCTGCACTCTATCAGTTCAATTCCATATGCTACATATTTCAGCCATTAAGTGCTTGCATATTTGTGAGGTAAGGGGATTTTGCCCGAAACGTCGATGTTGCTGCTCCTTGGATGCTACCTGAACTGCTGTACTCTTCCAGTACCACTAATCCAGATAGATGCTTGCATATTTGTTCCTGGCTTTGAAAACAATGCAAAACATACCATTGAGATGTGCAAAGTTAAAAATCACACAACACCAGGTTATAGTCCAACAGGTTTAATTGGAAGCACACTAGCTTTTGGAGCGACGCTCCTTCATCTCTCCAAATCATTGAGATGTGACTATTAACTGACTGCCTAGTAAAGAACGTGAGAGGGGTGAAGTGGTTTTGGAATGAGAATAAGGAAAGTTGATTTCTCAGTAGCATGGATGAGAAATTGAATGTTTCCAGTGCCTTAAAGCTCCAGAGATGGCATTGATGATGCACATGCAAACTTGAGATGAATTACACCACTTGCCACATTGATGAAGGTACTCGTAGATGTTTGCATCAAAGTATCTAGCAGGGCAGGTCAAACCAGAATGATTTGCCCCCTGCATCCATTTGATCAAAATGCTCAAGTGAAAGCCACACCAAATAAAAATTCCAATTCAAATGTTTAAATGAAATCACGTCATATTACCAACATAAAGACTCCAGTTCTTTTGCTCAGTGTCTATCTTTCATTTGGTTTTCCCCTGTCTATGTGGCTGCTGTGAGAAATGCATCAATACATGGAACATGACTAGTGGAAGACTGCAGAGATTTAGGGGAAAAGACTGCAGGCAACCTTGGAGGATAATCTTGAGCAATTATGAGCCTGAAAGGACTGGCTGCAGACTCCGCCATCTTGGCATGGGTGGCAGCAGCCTGAGCTAGCCTGGGTAATAGATCAACAGTATCCAGGTCATGAGGATGAAGACACAACGTGAACTGTTGTACACCCCATCATGTTTATGTCCATTAATACAAAGGCTGTTTTGGCCAGCAATTAAAAGTCAGAATGGACACAAGCTATGAGCAAACCCCAGTGCCAAGCTAATACGTTAGGCTCCTTCTCCATTATCCTTGACACTAAATGCAGATTTCCGGAAGGCCTCCTGTTGCATCAAGTTCCAAGTTGGGCACATCCAATCCTTCAAGCCTTCTTCTGTAAGCTACACAAAGTTCTCTTCTGATTCTTTGGCAGCTGAAACTATGCCTTCTGGAGTCCAAATTGGAACTGGCACTTAGACTTCCCCTGCTCCCTGCTCAAGCCACTAATGGATGGTGTCTCACCATTTTCAGATCCTTTGAGTGAAATTGAGTAACAGTGTTACTCTGTTACAATTGTCACTGGCCTCTTCATGTTCTTCTATTACCTGGCTAGGTATCACTTCATGCGCATCTCAGGGGCAAAGGTGCAAGAATAACTTCATGCAATGGAGAACAAAATTCCAGACAACCTAATCCCTTAATGTTACAAATTCACCATGAGCATGAAATGTTTTTTGAGTATTCAATTAACTCAACTTGACAACATATGAACCATGGGACTCGAACACAAATGCGTGTTTTAATCTCCGCAGAGAAAAAAAAACCTTGTCAGTCAGGGAAGTAGTAACCCAATCACCATCACCTTCTCATCTGCACCGGAATTAAGCTCTGACAGAAAGGCCCATGGTCAACTTTCCCATCTGTTGAGAATTGAGGTCCTTAACTGGCCAATTAGTAACCATTGAAAGGCCTAAGCCTAACATTGCTGCAATGTGTGCTTGTGGCAAATCAGCTGTTTGCCATTAGGTGTGTCCATCAGCAGCTGTACTGCAAACAACTTGTCACCCTCTAGGAGAGGGGGTTGGGGTCTTTGATCAAGGACTAGGCTGAGGGGTCAGACAGCAGACAGCAGGCAGGAGGATTTGGACAGTAGTCAGCCTGCTACTGACTCCTTTGTTCTGAGACCCACCCTCCTCTAGTGGAAGAAAGCCTCCCCTTCTACATTGCTTGCTGCTATACTGAACTCTTCACAATCCTGGCAATCTGGGGTCTTCACAAGTAACGACATCCTTCGAGGTACTCAGAAGAGCCAGCAGCCTCTAATTGCCCAGTTTCTCACTCTATCCTCAGGGTCCTGATTCCAGAGGAAGGCCCTCCGATTGTCCTGCCACTGCCCAATTGGCTGTTGTTTGGTCAATCTTCCCAGGAAGAGGCAGTGGGGAAGGGGTGGGGTCTCTTTGCAAGCTCTGCAGCTGGCAGTTATGCCCCAACCGCTGAGCATGATGCCACCCTTCATTATTATTCTCTTAATTAAGATAACTTGGATTTTGCAATAGGTTGTAATAATTTGTTATCATCATGCAATCTTATTAATTTATATAATTTTGATTTTATTGTTTCTCTGTTACTAGATCATGAATTATGATGATTTATTATACACCAGTCATACTGACGATTCCTCAATCAGCTAATCATTTCTTTATCTTTGTTGCAAAAAAGGGGAACTGAGAGCTGATGCATTACATTATCTGCATCATGACAATCTTTGTTGAAGGCACACTGGATACTACAAAGGCTATGGGCCCTGATAATATTCCAGCAACCATACTGAAGACTTGCGCTCCAGATCTTGCTGCTGTCCTAGTCAAGCTCTACCAGTACAGATACAACATTGGCATCTGCCCAACAAATTGGAAAATTGTCTCGTTATGTTCCACACACAAAAAGTCGGACAAATTCAATCTGGCCAATTACCACCTCATCGGTATATTCTCAAACATCAATAAAGTGATGGAAAGTATCATCAACACTGCTAGCAAGCAGCAATAATCTGCTCAGTGGTACCCAGTTTGGGTTCTGCCAGAGCCACTCAGCTTCTGACTTCATTACAGCCTTGGTTCAAATGTGAACAGAACAGCTTAACTCCAGAGGGGAATGTGGCACTGAATGTGGCAGCAAGGAACCCCAGGAAAACTGGAATCATGGGTTTCAGGGGGCAAACTCTCCGATGGTCGGATTCATACTGGCACAGAGGAAGATGTTTATGGTTATTGGAGGTCAGTAATTCCCAGCTCCAATACATCTCTGCAGGTGTTCCTCAGGATAGTCTCCTCGGCCCAACCATCTTCGGCTGATTCATCAATGACCTTCCCTCTATCATAAGGTCAGAACTGGGACCACCTCACCTTGACATTCAATGGCGTTATCATCACTGAATCACCCATGATAAACATCCAGGGGGTTACCATTAACTAGAAACTCAACTGGACTGCCCACAAAACAAAGTGGCCGCAAGACCAGGTCAGGGCTAGGAATACTGCAGTGAGTAACTCACCACCTGAATCCCCACAGCCTGGCCATCATTTACAAAGCACAAGTCAGGAGTGTGACGGAATACACTCCACTTGTCTGGATGGGTGCAGCTGCAACAATACTCAAGAAGATTGATATCATCCAGGAAAAAGCAGCTCACTTCAATAGCACCATATACACAAGCATCCACTTCCTGCACGACTGATGTTCAGTAGGAGCAGTGTGTACTATCTATAAGATGCAAATTCCTCACCAAGCCATTCACCACCCTGACTTGAAAATATATTCCCGTTCCTTCTCTGTTGTTGGGTCAGGACCCTGGAATTCCCTTCCTGAAGGCACTGTGGGTCAACCTACAGCATGTGGAATGCAGCAGTTCAAGAAGGCAGCTCACATTTATTTTCTCAAGGGCAGCGAGAAATGGGCAATAACTGCTGGCGATGCCCATGTCTTATGCGAGAATAAAATAAAACAGGAGACCGTGTGATGAGGGGAAGGTGGAAATTGAGGAGACAATGACTACTTTCAGTTTCAACAATTACAACCCTGTCATTGGTCATAGCCATTGCAGAAGCCATCCCAAGGGGTGGGGTAGAGCAGTTCGGATAAGTTGGCTTATCTTCCCCTCTTTGGTTCAATCTTCAGTTTATCCATCACCTTGTCCGAAAGAGAGGGAAACCTATTAGTGGACACCATGCAATTTACTCAGACGGCAGTCATATTGGACAGTTAACATTCTTTGCAGGCTGAGACCTGCAGATCTGAAGTTTACAGCAATTCTGAGTGTGGGGGAGAGGTCTGTTGGAGTGCATAAATAATACCTGTCAGTCCTGATAGAGGCTATTGGTTGATGAGTGATGGGCTGTGGTGAGCCAAACAGGGTCTGAGGTTAGTTGTACAGTTGGAAAGATATGGTATGTAAAGTTACATTCACTGCCATGGCCATTCATGAGATGAATGTCTCTTTATAATTTGGTTACTGTTCACTGTCCCTTTGAATGGTATTTGCACAGCTGTGGTCATGGATTACTTATTCCTGAGCTAAGTTTGCACGTTACCTTTTCTGACTGTAACACCACTGCACACTTACTTAGTATAGTGGGAACATGCGATGTCACGAAACCCCTTGTGGAATTACATTGGTTCCTGCAGGCTGGAGCAACTTTGATTATCTGTTCATATTGCCTGTTGAATGCATTTCTAGTATCCTGTGCTCCTGTGGACAACAATCTCTTCCAGTTCTCTGATAAGGTCTCCAGTGCACAAAATAACCCATTCATTATCATAATGTGCCATTCTTCAAATGATTTCCAGGTTTAAGCCTTTTCTGTGCAACTGTTAGCATCTATGCACCTCTCTCTTTCAGAAATTCAAGCTCACTTTATCTGCATAGACAAGCTTCAAATATTGACATCTAATCCATAAACATTTAGCACTGGGTTTGGATCCTCAAATTATTGCAATGCGTAGATGGCTGTCACCATCAATGGTATCAGGTTAATCATGCATTGTGTAGCCTTTACCTATTTTCAGCAGCTTTCAACCACTGCTCCCCAATGACTGCAAAATTACTGAAGACCACATTGAAAACAAAGGACAAACAGCTAACTTTTTAAGTTGCATTTACCTTATTCACTTGAATGACTTTGATTTTTTTTCTCTCTGGGAAAGTTACCAACTCAAAGATATGAAACAGTTGTTGGTTTTAAAGAAAATACATGTTGAATATACCAAACAAAAAATAAAGAAACTAAAACTTCTAACTTACATTGACCATTACCTTTAGGGAAAGATTCCTTTAATTGCAAAAATAAATATTTCAATGCAACAGCCTGGAAGTTACTCAGCATGGCACAGAAAGGAAAGAAAGGCAGATTTAATCAAGTCCATTATTTATTTAATATTAACTTATTTTTTTAAAAACTATGTCTATAATCCAACACGCAGCTTAATTAAACTCTTGCTAAACTTCATTAAGTTGTCTTCAGCAGGGAAATTTGTTGAGAGTTCATGGTTCACAATTTAATAAACAGATACATAAATGACTGCTGCCTTTGGGGATGATAACCTGAACCACAAACCATCGTAAATTCAATTAAGTACTATCTGTTCTTCTGCTCTTCCTCCAGAATATTTCCATTAATAAGTGGATTTGATGCAAAACAACTTATTCTTTCCCTGAAGATCGATGTTACATGCAATTTTCAATCAATGTCATGCAATATAGAAATATTCCAAGTATATTAAAAAAACCTTGCATTATCTTCAATAAAAGGTAATGGAGACAAACCAGAAAGGGACATAAACTGAATATATTCATCCTCATCAAAATATTAGATCTTCTTATAGCTTTAAGTCAACAATGATCGCTCAGATTTTTCCACTTATAAAGATTCTTTGAATAAATAATAAAGCTGCTATTTATTCCAAGTAAACCCACTTGTCCCACCATCATTGACACTCAATGCCACTTTGCACCCCCTCATCCCTCCATCCCACCACTCCATGACATGGTTCAGGAAGCAAGTATGCATGGAGTTATAAATGAAAAAGAAAATAGATTGTATAACAATCAACAATCATGTATTCCTTCAAATCTGACACTCCTTGCCACGTTGACAAGTCAAACTTTTGTAACGGAGACACTGAGGTTAACTTTGTGGCCTAAGTCTGCAATATCTCCAACACTTCGATGTATTTCATGTTTCTTGGCAACCAGAACTGAATATAATTTGCAAGAGCATGTTTTATCCGATTCTGATGAAATATGATCATTACCATCTCTAGTTTGATAAGTCACCTTTGAATTTATCGTTTGTATTTTATTGTCTTTGTTGATTATTGCCATGAACAGGTTGATCTTCAGACTTATGAAAGTTTGCACATTTCCATATGATCCTTTATTAGCTTAATTTTCATGGGCTTTGTTCCATCTTCATTTACATAATTGTTTAAATTTGGTTGTATTAAATTTGATCTGCCATTGTTTGACTGACTTATCTTGTTTAACTGTTAATTAAATTCACAAGGAATTTTGATTCCTATTGCTGTTTCTGGAGCTGGCAATCATCTGAAAATTTGGCTATTTTACATTGTGCTTCTGAAAACATGTCATCTTTGTAAATTAGGAATACAAGTGGCTCTAGCATCAAATCATACCACAGAAGATTTGTCTGATTCAACTGATTCCCCACTTTGGCAGAACAAGTCCTCTTTATTTCCTATCTTCTTCTCACACCTAGCGACTGAGGCAGATGGAGTAAAGCTTATGTCTATTTCCTTGAATTTTCCTGGAACAGTTTGGTAACTTGTCACCATCGGCTATAGTTTGAGGGGTGCTGCTTTTGAAACTGTTTGCTGTTGGCATATTAGAAGGATTTACAGATTGTTAATTGATCTGTTTGGCCATGTAATAAAGGCATCTTCAGTGGCCATTGATTACTGCAGTTGGACTTGAGCCCATAGCTTCTGAGTCAGAGGCAGGGCTACTACATGTTATGCTGCAAGCCTTCCACCTTCCTACTCTTTCCTCGCTACTTAATCTGAACTCGCATAGTTTCTTGGATGCAACTTTTTTCTGAGAACTACTTTTCATGGGTCTGCATGCTTTCATGACCCACCTCCAATGCAGCTTTCAGCTCATTTATCCCCTCTGGCTATTGTTAATTGCATTAAAAATTCCAAAACTCCAAAATTTCTTATCTCAACATGAGCAACTGCATGGATATTTCCCTTTTTGTCATTAATGCCTAACTTACCACATCACTCGTGGCTACTTTTCCAAGAATTGTGCCTTCTATAGTCTTTATCATTCTGTTCCACACCCCTCAACTTCAGATAAATTCCACAAATTGAGTGTCAATGGGGAACACCACTATAAACAGTTCATAGTCAGAAAGGCATTAAAAAGTGATATTTTCACTCAATTGTTGAAGGATGAGGAGGCGACCTGATAGACATTTACAAAATTATAAGAAGCATGGTTCATATGGATGGTCAGGCAGGAGAAAGTGAGGACTGCAGATGCTGGAGATCAGAGCTGAAAAATGTGTTGCTGGAAAATCTCAGCAGGTCAGGCAGCATCCAAGGAGCAGGAGAATCGACGTTTCGGGCATAAGCCTTCCTGAAGAAGGGCTTATGCCCGAAACGTCGATTCTCCTACTCCTTGGATGCTGCCTGACCTGCTGCGCTTTTCCAGCAACACGTTTTTCTGCTCAAATGGATAGTCAGATTATTTTCTCCAAATGTCAACTACGAGAGGTACAAGTCTAAGTTAAAGTGGATTAAGTTTAAAGGGGATGTGAGGAGCAAGTTTTTTTTTAAACAGAGGGTGGTAAGTACATGGAATGTGTTGCCAGAGGTGGCGGTGGAAGCAGAACAATGGCAATGTTTAAGAGCCATCTTGACAGAGTTATGAATAGACAGGGAATAGAGGGATATGGACCATGTAGAGCCAAAGGTTTTAATTTAAGAAAACATTGTGTGTTGGTGTACTCTTGGTGGGTCAAAGGGCCTGTTCGTGTGCTTTACTGTTCTTTACAATGAAGTCCTAATCAATTCAGCCTCTCTTCACATGCCAGACCTCCCATCCCTGGAATCACTCTTAAAAATCTTTGTTGCATTTCCTGCTCAACTAGAAAATCCTTCCTCAGAAAAGGGGGACCAAAACTTTATTTTCTTTTTTGTTCATTCACAGGATGTGAGCTTTGCTCTCGAGGCCAGCCCATATCGAATTGCACACAGGTCAGTTAAGAGCCAATCACATTCCTGTACGTGTAGAGTCACATGTAAGCCAAACAGATTTCCTTCTCTAAAGGACATTAATGAACCAAAGGGGTTGTTCAAACAAATTGACAGAAATTCCATGGTCACCATCAAACTCTTACTTGTAGATTTAAAAAAAACTGAATTCAAATTCCATCATTCACCATGGTAGGATTGAAACCCGAGTACCCAGAACATTACCTGGGTCTCTGGATTAATGGCCTAGGAATAATACCACAAGGCCATCAATCCCCCTTAATAAAACAGTCCAGGTATTGTCTCACCGAGGCCCTGTACACTTGCAGCAATACATAACTGCTCCTATACTCAAATCTCTCACTATGATGGCCAATATATTATTTGCCTTCTTCACTACCTGTTGCTCGTGCATACTGGCTGGTACACAAGAACACTCAGATCTCCAACAGAGATTATCAATCCAGAAGGAGTTACTGACATTTAAACCTGTCAACTTCAGCAACATCATTTCCATACAAATTCTGATTTCAGTCAGTTCCTCACTCTCACTAGACCCCTTGCATCCCAACATTTTTATTATATTATTCATGACCTCCTTTGTGAACTCTGAACCAAAATATGTATCTAATTGATCTGCCATCCCATTGTAACCTTCCCTGTTCCTGACTGTAAGGGACCCACATTTGTCTTTACATCTCTCTTCACGTACCTATAGAAACCTATGCAACCAGCCTGTATGCTCCATATAAGATCACTCTTGTGCAATATTTTTCTACTCACAATGAATCTATTCACCCTCCTTTGTTTCAATCTAAACTGCTCACAATCATCAGGTCTTCTTCTTCTTTTGGCTCATTTGTATGCCCTTCCTTTGGTCTAATATTATCTCTAATTTCCTTGTTAGCCATGGTAGGGGTTCCTTTGCACATTTCATTTTTAAACCAGAGATGTGAACAATTGTTGTAGTTCCTCCATGAGCTCTTGAAATGTTTTCCATTTCATGTCTATTGCCATCCCTTTAAATAACATTCCCCAACTTATCAGAACCAGCACATACTTCATATCATTGTAGTTTCCTTTTCCATTGCTTCCCATCTCTAAAGCAATTTCATAGCTCGACCATCTTCTTCAGTCTGACACTTTGTTAAATATATCCTGAAAGTGTATATATGCATGTACTGTGGTCACTTGATTAACCCTCTCTGTACCTCAGTAATTCAATGAAATTCCCTTCCTAATGGCATTGTGGGTAATCGACAACACATGAACGGCAGCAGTTGAAGAAGGCAGTTCATCACCACCTCCTCAAGGGCAGCTAATAAATGGTTGCCAGCGAGTGAAACCCCTGTCCCACAAGTGAATAAAAAAGATAGACAGACTTGCTTTTCCTCGAAATAATCAATATCAGCTCTCCTTGATTCACAGACACATTTTCAAGTTTAAGTTTATTTTATCTTTGATAATGATTTGTATTGACTTTCCTGCCACTAATGTTAGGCCATGTCATCTGTTAGTCCTTGATTTCTCATGATTCTTTTTTGGGAATACTGCTGCAACATTTAGATCGTTCTGTCACCTGTTGCTGTATGCAATAGGGACTGAACGATTACTTCCAATGCCTGTGGCTGTTTCTACTTTGCTTTTATGAGCAATGACAAAGGTAGCTCGAGCATCTTCAAAAGAGTAGAGGGAAGCAGAAAGGTTTTTCAGAAGAGTTTAGCAGAGATCAGATGAAGGTAGCCTAATGAGCACCACTAATCGTAAAGCAATGTATATATGGGAAGTGTAAATATATATATATAAAAACACTAACTTACCTGGAAAACTAACTTGTCGGGCCGGGGGAGGGGCATGTCCTTGGCGCTCGGAGGTCACGTGGTCCTCTGATGCGCGCGCAGAGGATGATCACGTGATGCTCCGGGTCGCTGGCGCGGTCACGTGGTCTCCCTGTTTCGCGCACCGGGAGGTCACGTGATCGGCCGTTTCGCGCCCCAGAAGTGGGTGAGACTGCCGTTTCGCGCTCGAATGGAGGCCGCATGGTGGTCCTTTGTCTCCGAAAAAAGGAAGGTCACGTGAGGTCGAACAGCCGGAAATGCGAGGAGGCGGGGAATGGAATCGGAGCAACAGCCAATGAGAAGACAGTTTCACTTGAGTGATGGTATGATGTTTTGTATAGTATAAAAGACTGTGTCAGGGAGAGAGAGGGGTCTTTCTCTTTGTGAACTGACTGACTTAGTAGTTTGTCAGGGACGGAAAGGTTTAGACCCAGAGCTCTGTATACTTTATCCACTTATTGTTAGAATAAAACTAAAAGTGCAAGATTAAATGTTTTTCCTTCTTGTTTTATTTTAAAGAGCACGCAGGACTTGGCTCATACATAAAAGATAATAAGTTTGTAGGTTGAGCCTGAAAGTCCATCAGAAGTTTAAGTTGACAGAATTGGAGGAGTTCAGACATCTGAGCTTTGTAGAAGAGTGTTAGAGAGACTTAAAAATATGGTAGAGAATTTTTATGATTAAAGTATTGCCAGACCAGGAGCCAATACAAGTCAGAAAGCCAGACGTACAGTTGGTTCTGCTATAACGTGTTTCTTCAACACAAATTGCCTTTAATATGATTGAAGAATCTAGACCCTTATTTGTACAATGCAAACTTCCTTCACCTGTAGTGGTTATAATGCAATTCTTGCCCCATTAGTTTAAATGGCTCAGCTATTGCGTGATTTTCTTATAATGCGAGATCACAAATGAACTATCACATTATATCAGAATTGACTGTACATGCAATTGGTGAATGCAACTGGTAAGAGTTAGTTGAAAGGCAGCAGGATTTTAAAGGCATTCACTAGTGGATAGTACAAAATGAGAGGTCATCTGGAAAAATGTAGAATTCATTTAAAGATCATAGCAATGCAGATGGGGTAATACGAGGAGCTAGACTGAGCCAGTTGAGTAATACTTTCCTGTCAAAATATCAGGTGCAACACAAAACAAGAACAGCCGAAGGAATTGCTTTGTAAATGCAATGTTATGTAGATGCTGGTGCAGAATATCTGGGGAAATAGAGTGAACCAAGAATTTATATTCTTTCAACGAAAATGATCCAGCTGAATCTTGTTTTACTGGTTTTGTGACTTTGGAATTCCCTTCCTTAAAGGCAGTTGATGCAAAACTTTTAATTATTTTTTAAGGCACAGGAAGATTGGTTCTTGACAACGAGGCGAGGAAAGATTATCAGAGATATGTCGGAATGTAGAGTTGAGGTTGAAATCACACCAGCCATGATCAATTGGAAAGATGGAGCAGGCTCAAATGGCCCAAAAGGCCTATTCTTGTTTCATTTCCATATGATGATTTATTAACCCAACATTAAAAAAAAGGACCTGAATAAAAACTGGTATGTTAAAAAAAAGGAGAAATAATATTAAAGAAAGAAATCAAAAGTAAGAGTTATGTTTCCAACAACTTTTTTAAAAAAAGATGTGATTGGCATGTTGTACTCCCACCATCCTTACTGTGCAACCTGAAGCCTTGGTACGCCTATAATACTGCTCTATAAATCAGAGCAAGAAAGAGTAGCATGAAGCAGTAGCCAGATCTGGTCATAAATCACAAGCTAATTCAATTCTCCAATATGTCAGAATATGATTAATTTATGCCAGCAGTTTTATTTTCTTATAGGCTTTCTTTTTCCCCTACTTTTCACTCCCCTACAAAAATAGAAACTTAATGAACAGTAATAATTGCACACACTCCCATTCTATTACTTATATTCATTTTCAGAGAAAACAATTTTCAAGAACTGAACACTCCTTAAATAATTTCAACCTCAAAAAAAATCTGCGAATAATTTACACCAGTATCAAGAAATGCAATAAGGGTCAGCATTTCTTCCCATTCCTTGCAAGAGCAATAGCCAGCCTGGGCAATATTGTGGGGTCTAGCCCTGCTGTGTTTACCAGTCAGCAGGTTAATTTTGCATCTGTTTTGTACAACAATTTCACCAGCAGAATAGGCATCAACAAACCAGAACATTGAAGGAACTGTGGACACTGGTAGAAGTCGTGCCTCTCCTTTTGTGAAAATAATTGCATGATAAGCTGTCAGCTGGAGCTCAATTGTTTGAATTATCTCCCTCTCAGATATTTCCACTCCTGAGAATCAAGATCAAAATGTAGGCTGTCCTCTCAGTGAAGCTGTGAAAGATGTTGCACTGTCAGTGGTATAGTCTGTTGGTTGAGTCATTAAAGTGAACCCCGTTAAACCCACAGGGGGCATGAGGTGGAAGTGAGGCAGCTGGTGGGTGGGGTGGGGGAGAGAGATGGTGGAGGGGAGTGGGGATGAAGAATTCTGCAAATATTTTCACAAATTCCAGAGACGATATCCTAAAAAAAGCATACAAGTTATCAAGCAATTATTATGTAGTTGTTTGCAGAACCTTGCTGTCTGCAAATTCACGGTCATGTTTCTTACATAGCAACTGTTTGTACTTTGTTGGCTGCAAAGCACATTGGAATTTCCCAACACTGTGGAAGGCAGTATCGAAATGTGAGTTATTTCGTTCTCCCTCATACTGATGCCTACCTAATTTCAGCCTGGTTTTAATGAATTCACAGTTATAATAACAAGTCTGAAGTATTCAGATTTGATTTCATTATAGCAGCGTGGCACTGCTGTTCATTTCTAATTAAGAGATGACCTATCTGCAGCTTTAAGTGCAATTAGAATCATGCAGTTCAGCACTCTTTATAATGAACCTGAGTCCTTTGGAGTCTGTTGACAATCGTCTCCATCAACTGACAGGAACTTGTTCCGCATCATTCAACACAGAGTCACAGTCCAAAAATCGAGCCTCCTGCTAGCTGTGCACTAAATGGAGTTTAACAGACAGTAGAAATATATTCTACATCAGATCGAAACTGCATTCCATGAGCAGTCAATAGGGGTAAATGACAGATGACTGGAAATCTGCTTCTGCTCCACGAAACATAAATAACTCCTCAAATACTGAAGTGAGCCCTGCAGCAAAATGTGGACAATGTTCAGGATCTGTCTGAGCAAATTCCAGGCAATAATTATATCCAATAAAGAGTGCCTAATCAACTATACTTTTAAATTCAGCGGCATTGCTATCGCTGGATCACTCTCAGATAACATGCTGGGGTCACCTTTGACCAGAAATATCACTTGACCAGCCATATGAATACTACAGCTGCATAATTGGGTTAGAGATTGGGAATTGTGCAAATAACTCCTGACTCCTCAAAGTCTTCCACCAGTGATATGGTACCTATAACAAGATTACAAACTAACAGCACTTCCCAAACTTGTGATTTCTATCACCAAAAAGATCAAGGGCAGCAGATGCATGGAAACATCAACTCCTGAAAGATCCCCTTAAAGTCACAAGCCTAATTTGGAATCATTTCACCACTCTCTCACTGTTGCTGGGTCAAATTTGCCCAACAGCACTGAGAATCCATCTACATAAGGATTACAGTGCTTCAAGAAGGCAGCTTCTCAAAGGCAAATAAGAATGGACAATAAATTCTTGCCTTACTAATGATGCCTAAGTCCATGTGTGAATTGCAAGAGACACTAATTTATGCAAATATTTTACCACGAGATCACCTTTCAACTGAAGCAGGAACTCAATTCAGTGATATAGCGCATTTCCAGTATTCTATTGTTTATCCTCTCAATATCCCAAAAACAACTAATGCACTAATCGACATTTTGAGTCTATTATTAATTTGAACTCATTTTAGCTCAGTTCAGTTTATGGGATTACTACTGAACTAATTAAGTTTACCAAAGCCAATAAATTATTTTGGATGTTTGGAGCCAAATTAATCAAAATAGCAGACAAAATAAGTCACTTCTAAATTGTGATTTTTTTTAATGTAGGTTACGACATAGTCGTTAAACACATACTAGAAATCTTTATACAATGTAATTACTTGTTGAATTCAATCTTGTTAGACATACTGGACGGCCAAAGTAGTTGCCATAGCACCTCAATGCATTCAGTAGCAAGATCCCTTCAGTTTGGATATTAGGATAGGCACATACATGCAAAAAACGTCAAATACTTAGTCATAGACAGGTTAAGGCATTAATACATTTCTAAGAGAACTGTTATTGCCTGTGAGTTTACAGGCTAGAAGCTGAGAAGGTGAGTTCACCTTGTGACAAGGGAATCAATTTGCATATTCTTTTGATGATTCGAGCAGGAATAGGAAATTGATTAAATCTTCTGGAGAACAATGCTCTGTTCATTCATATACTGCACCTTAGAATTTATAACCCATTTGATGAACATTCAATTATGATAACTGCTCTGCAAGACAAGCTGATTAGTTTAAGATTAAGGGAGGGTTGGGTTTTAAAGAAAGAACCAGCAATGTGTTACAATGGATCTCACTAATGTTTTATGAAGTTAGCCGTCCACTGTAAAAACCACAGCTACAACATTTTCTTGTCCATTCATTGTTTCAGACAAACATGAAAGTTCGCATTTCCTGCCACTAACTGTAAAATAAACTTCAAAATGAAAAAAAAGTAAAAACAAAAGACCTATGTATGAGAATAAACATTTTAAAATGACTTCATTTTAAGAAAGAAATAATTGTTATGTTTGCATCTCTCTGCTATTGATTTAGTTCATGTATTATGTATGTCTCACATGAACAGTTGACGTTCTCACAGTTCCATTTCATGGGAATAATTCAACGAGCAAAGAATGCAAGGACAAATCACAAAGTCACCACCTTGTTGTCCATTGGTCATCGGAGTCCACAATAGTTCCTTATGCATTGACTCATCCTTTTACAGTAATTTGCATTAAAACACAATGCCACAAAACAGGTTTCCAGCAAAATAATGTCCTTTCCCTTTCAATAACTAAGATGTTTGCAAGTTAAAAGAGGAGATTCCTAAGTATGTAGGAATACTTGACGGGAACTCCCCCAGGTGAGAGTTTGAAAATTTCTGTACAACAATATTAAACAGTGTTCTCACAAAAATAGGATGACAAAATTGCCCTTTGTATTTTATTAGCTCAAATAATTTCAGTACCAAGTCTCCGACTGTGAAAATGATAGGGCAGAAGCTGGTTTTTCTGACATTATTCTACCTTAAGTTACATCACAGCAACCCAAGAAGTCAAATGAGTGAACAGGATATGCAATGATTGCATTTGAAAATTTTCAAAATCCTTCAATTAATTCAGCTTCCACTGAGTCATTGTAATACATTGGCAGACTGGGATAGTAGAGCAGTTATTTCTCAAAGGAATCAATGCCAAATAGGTTATCAGAATTAGAAACAGATTAAGGGAGGGGAAGGGAAAAAAAGAGAGGGTGAGGAAGTTAGAAATTAGTCAATGAAGTTAGAAAGAAGCAGACAGTGATAAAATAGAAGGAAGGACTACAACAGCTGAATCTATTCTACTTTTCAGCTTTGTAACTTACTTATTTGGTCAGTTGAATGAAAGCTGCTAGTTAATTATCATTTCAACCGATGATAAATTCACAAACAGGATGGACTCAATTACGTTGGTTAATGCAGCTGTACTGTCACTGTTACTCCATTCAGTAAGAAGCCATTATGACCATTTTTCTTAAATTATGCTTTTAACCTTATTCCCTGAAGTATCCAAAGACATTTTTCTGCCAATAGCGTGTCACCTCACATATCAACATATTGATGGCGGTCAAGTGCCTGGTCAAAAACAAAAATCAGAGAATGATTCATTCTTGTATTTTCTAAATGTTTCATAAAATGAGGAAGACAGTTCGCAATGCTAACCTATTTGTTGCTTGATCAACTTTCTTGATTTCTTTGAATTAGCAACAGGAAGGGCAGAGTGCATAATATTCTAAAAAAAGCTTGATAAGGTACTGCATAATAGATAAGGTACTGCATAGTAGATAAGGTACTGCATAGCATATTTATGACCAAGCACAGAGTGTGTAGTACCAGGGTCATAAAGCAGAAGGGTTGACACATTGGATGCAAAACAAAAAAGATAGCAAGGATTAAACATAATTACTTAGACTGGTGAAGTGTGTTCTGTTGCGAAAGGTACTTAACACGTGAAAGGGCTAACTATCTTCTCACGATCAGCTCCGTCCATCAGAATATAAAGAACCTGTCACTGGAGGAACAAATCATTGGTCCAGTGTTTATGTGGAATCCATCTCAAACATCAAAAACTGTAAGTACAAAAAACTTTTATCTACCCACCTCCATAACCAGCACTCCTCAAACATTCCAGTAGATTCCCCCAGCCTCTGGAACTGCTCGGACACCATTAGCCATATTGCTGGTGCAGCCACCACCCCCACGCTGATTGATGACATCACTTCCACCCCCATCATGGCCACTTCCACAGCCACTTCTGCCCCTCACAATTCCTCATGCACCACATGTGACATCACTTCCGGCCCTCACATCATCGCAGATGTCACACGCTCAGTGACTCCCCCCCCCCACTGCCAAGTTTGCCACCACTTCCGCCTCCACCAATGCCACTCACCTGCATTCTGCTGAAACACCCCCCACAGATCCCACTGTCATCATCTCCATCCCCCCAGAACCCTGAGGGGAACACCACCCCTGCTCATGACTCCACCCCATTCCCCCCACCATCACACCCACTCCAGTTACAGGCTCTGCCCCCACTCCCAGCTCCACACCCATACCAGATCCCAGCTCCCAGCCCTGTCGAGTTTTCACCATTCCCCCTGACCTCCCCCTCACTGAGGATGAACGATCAGTCCTCAGCAAAGGACTCACCTTCATCCCCCTCCGCCCACGCATCAATGAATTTAATACGCATCGTGACATCGAACACTTCTTCCGCCACCTCCGCCTCTGAGCTTACTTTCACAATCAGGACTTTCGCCCCCTTCCGAGGACCCCTTCGCCCACCTCCAACACACTGCATCCACCTGGACACCCCACGCTGGCCTATTACCTGCCCTCGATCTCTTCATTTCCAACTGCTGCCGGGACATTAACCGCCTCAACTTGTCTACCCCCTCCCCCACTCCAACCTCTCACCCTCACAACACGCAGCCCTCCAATCCCTCTGCTCCAATCCCGACCTCACCATCAAGCCAGCAGATAAAGGGGGCGCAGTGGTAGTCTGGCGCACTGGCCTCTACACTGCTGAAGCCAAACGCCAACTCGATCACACCTCTTCCTACAGTCCCCCTCATAGTCCGGGAACCCCGCACTGCCCGGTTCTACTCCTTCCCAAGATCCACAAGCCTGACCACCCTGGCCGACCCATTGTCTCAGCATGCTCCTGCCCCACTGAACTCATTTCTACCTACCTCGACACTGTCCTATTCCCCCCTCCCCCAGTCCAGGAACTCTTCACATACGTTCGAGACACCACCCATGCCCTCCACCTTCTACCAAGACTTCCATTTCCCCGGCCCCCAATGCCTCACCTTCACCATGGATATCCAGTCCCTCTACACCTCCATCCGCCATGACCAGGGCCTCCAAGCCCTCTAATTTCTTCCTCTCCCAACGTTTCCCAACAGTACCCTTCCACCGACACTCTCATTCGTTTGGCCGAACTGGTCCTCACCCTTAACAATTTCTCCTTTGAATCCTCACACTTCCTTCAGACCAAAGGGGTAGCCATGGACACCCATATGGGCCCCAGCTACGCCTGTCTTTATTGGTAACATAGAACAGTCCATCTTCCGTAATTACACCAGCACCACTCCCCACCTCTTCCTCCGCTACATTGATGACTGCATTGGCGCCACCATGTGCTCCCGCAAGGAGGTTGAGCAATTCATTAACTTCACCAACACATTCCACCCTAACCTTAAATTTACCTGGACCATCTCTGACACCTCCCTCCCCTTCCTGGACCTCTCCATCTCCATTAATGATGACCAACTTGACACTGACATTTTTTACAAACCCACCAACTCCCACAGCTACCTGGATTACACCTCTTCCCACCCTACCTCCTGCAAAAATGCCATCCAGTATTCCCAAATCCTCCGCCTCTGCCGTATCTGCTCCCAGGAGGACCAGTTCCACCATAGAACACACCAGATGGCCTCCTTCTTTACAGACCGCAATTTTCCTTCCCATGTGGTTAAAGATGCCCTCCAACGCATCTCGTCCACATCCTGTACCTCCGCCCTCAGACCCCATCCCTCCAACAGTAACAAGGACAGAACGCCCCTGGTGCTCAGATTCCACTCTACCAAGCTTCGCATAAACCAAATCATCCACCGACATTTCTGCCACCTCCAAACGGACCCCACCACCAGGGATATATTTCTCTCCCCACCCCTTTCCTCCTTCCGCAAAGACCGTTCCCTCCGTGACTACCTGGTCAGGTCCATGCCCCCCTTAAAGCCCACCCTCCCATCCTGGCACCTTCCCCTGCCACCGCAGGAATTGCAAACCCTGCGCCCACACTTCCTCCCTCACCTCTATCCAAGGCCCTAAAGGAGCCTTCCACATCCGTCAAAGTTTTACCTGCACATCCTCCAATATCATTTATTATATCCATTGCTCTCGATGCGGTCTCCTCTACACTGGGGAGACTGGACACCTCCTAGCAGAGTGCTTTAGGGAACATCTCTGGGACACCCGCACCAATCAACCACACTGCCCTGTGGCCCAATGTTTCAACTCTCCCTCCCACTCTGCCGAGGACATGGAGGTCCTGGGCCTCCTTCACCGCCGCTCCCTCACCACCAGACACCTGGAGGAAGAATGCCTCATCTTCCGCCTCGGAACTCTTTAACCCCAGGGCATCAATGTGGACTTCAACAGTTTCCTCATTTCCCCTTCCCCCACGTCACCCCAGTTTCAAACTTCCAGTTCAGCACTGTCCCCATGACTTGTCCGGACTTGTCCTACCTGCCTATCTCCTTTTCCACCTATCCACTCTACACTCCTCCCTGACCTATCGCCTTCAACCCCTTCCCCACTCACCTATTGTATTCTATGCTACTTTCTCCCCACCCCCACCCTCCTCTAGCTTATCTCTCCACCCTCCAGGCTCTCTGCCTTTATTCCTGATGAAGGGCTTTTGTCCGAAACATCGATTTTACTGCTCCTTGGATGCTGCCTGAACTGCTGTGCTTTTCCAACACCACTCTAATCTAGACTCTGGTTTCCAGCATCTGCAGTCATTTTTTTTACCCAGTGGTTGTGTGCATGTAGCTAAACATACTGTACATACTGGAGTAATACTCAAATTTTTTAAACTACTTTTTAAGCTTAAATTTATGGGGTCGGCTATTATATGCATACTGCTTTCGTGTGGCTGAAATTCATGCCTATCAAAATTCATACCATTTCATTAGAAGAGGCCCAACTGATCTTAAAAGGAATAAAGAAAACAAAACAAATTATGGTAACTAAAAAACCTGGAGTGGAGCGTGATGGCCAGCACACTAACTCATAAAATGTTGATCTGTTATCTGTGAAGAACTACTGTAGATGTTTAAACAAGATATATGTAAAATTCTAGACTTTATGGCCAAAAATAGGGGTTGCCTTTTACTTGAAACATATGGACAATTCCAGACTTTTTTGGTCAAAAATAGGGGGTCAACTTTCACATGAGATCGACTATTACTCAGGTACATACGGTATATGCACTTCCTCTGAAGTCATACAGGTCTCCAGTACAGGGAAAAAGACACCTTCAGTCCACCATGTCTGCACTGGTCAATATCAAACACCAATGTACTGTTGTGGTTCTGTTCGCCGAGCTGGAAGTTTTTGTTGCAAACGTTTCGTCCCCTGGCTAGGAGACATCATCAGTGCTCTGGAGCATCCTGCGAAGCGCTTCTTTGATGTTTCTTCCGGTATTTATAGTGGTCTGTCCTTGCCGCTTCCGGGTGTCAGTTTCAGCTGTCCGCTGTAGTGGTTGGTATATTAGTATAAGGACAGACCACTATAAATACCAGAAGAAACATCAAAGAAGCGCTTCGCAGGAGGCTCCAGAGCACTGATGATGTCTCCTAGCCAGGGGACGAAACGTTTGCAACAAAAACTTCCAGCTCGGCGAACAGAACCACAACAACGAGCACCCGAGCTACAAATCTTCGCACAAACCTTGAACACACCAACATATTCTAATCCTATCTTCCAGCTCTTGGCCTATAGCCTTGCATTCCAAGTATAAGTCTAAATACCTCGTGGGGTGGGGCGGTGGCGGTTTCTGCCTCTATTATCATGACAGGCAGTGAGTTCCAAATTCCCTATGGATGATTTTTTTTCTGACACTCCCTCTAAATGTGTCCCTGACCTTAAACTGTGCTTCCCGACATTGATTCCTCCACCAAGGGAGAAAGTTTTCTTTTTGTCTGCCCTATCTCCACTCCTCAATTTATATATCTCAATCACATTCCCCCTCAGTCTTCTCTGCTCCAAGGAAAATAGTCTCAATCTATCAAATTACTCTTCATACCTAAAACCCTCTCACCCAGGCAACATCCTGGTAAATCTTGTCCATACCTTCTCCAGTACAAACATATCCCTCCTATAAAATGGATTCCTGAATTTCATAATATTCTTGTTGTGACCGAACCAACCTTTTATACAGTTCAAGCATTACCTCCCTGCTCTCAAATTCTGTAACTTGCTTAATAAAGGAAAGTGGAGATAGTGAGGACTGCAGATGCTGGAGATCAGAGCTGAAAATATGTTGCTGGAAAAGCACAGCAGGTCAGGCAGCATCCAAGGAACAGGAGATTCGACATTTCGGGCATAAGCCGAAAACATTCCTGAAGAAGGGTTTATGCCCGAAACGTCGAATCTCCTGTTCCTTGGATGCTGCCTGACCTGCTGCGCTTTTCCAGCAACACATTTTCAGTAATAAAGGAAAGTATCCTATATGCCTTCTTAACCACTTTATCTACCTGTCCCACTACCTTAAAGGATCAGTGGGCATGCACATCAAGATCCCTCTAATCCTCCTTGCTTCCCACAGTCATACCATCGGCCATGTATTACCTTGCCTTGTTTGTCCTGTTCAAGTGCATCACCTCACAGTTATCTAGATTTAATCTAGATTTAATTCCATTCACTACTCACTAGTTCTGATGACCCTTCTGTAATCTAAGACTACCCTCTCATTATTTACCATCCCACCAATTCTGTTTCATCAGTGGAACTTGCTGATCAACCCTCCCAAGTTCAAGTTTAGCTTGAGGTCTTACAAAAAACTCTGATCAAATTTAATCACCACATTTGAATTAAATGTCTTCAACAAGATTTAACTCATCATCTGCCAACGAGTTTGTGTGGGCATCCTTCCCCACTTGATATCACTAACTAAAATTAATCTTTATAATGATGATTGATGGGAGTGAATCCATCCAATGTATCTCTGGTGGTTCCAGAGGATGCTCATGCTCAAGGTATATGGGAGCAGTAGGCAATTTGCACCTGAAAATACCCAGGAAAATTCACTTAAGGAGGTGATCAATCAGACAAAAAGAAACCACCATAAAATTAGAAGAGTTAGAATTTGTGAGGAGCTGATCATCCAATCTATTCAGTTTAATTCTGAACAGGTTCACCTCAGAAACTTATATTTAAGTGTAATACCTCAAAGTATCTCACATACTGTATAATGTTTGAAGTACAGTGACTGTATTAGGGGCCAAGATGTAACTATTTAACTGTCATCACCCGATCTGAGGAAAGCATGTTATGGCAATTTTTGTCATGTATTCGAAAATATGTCAGTTCCTTAAAAAGATAATTGTTGCTAACCTGTTTCTATCTTGAGGAGAAAGTGAGGACTGCAGGTGCTGAAGATCAGAGCTGAAAATGTGTTGCTGGAAAAGCACAGCAGGTCAGGCAGCATCCAAGGAGCAGGAGAATCGACGTTTCGGGTATTCCTGAAGAAGGGCTCATGCCTGAAACGTCAATTCTCCTGCTTCTTGGATGCTGCCTGACCTGCTGCGCTTTTCCAGCAACACATTTTTAGCTCTATTTCTATCTTGAGCCAATTTAAATACTATGGTATCTTCAAATTAATGTTTTCCTTTAAGTCGGCTTTTGTGATGAGTCCAAATACTGCATGTTAGCACAAATACAGAAGGCAATGTTACCATTTAACTATATCATCGAACAAGGGAGTACGTGAGAATGATAAAATAGACCAAAGGACCAAACTAGCCCCTGAAAATTTAAACATGGTCCTGAAGAAAATCTCAAGAGTAAACAAGCATTTTTTTAAAAATCACATTTATCAAATTCCACCAGGTCTGGTGCCGGGACCACAGCTGATCATTAGATACATGAACAACTTTGACTCATGAATTAGAAGTATAGTTTCAAAGTTTGCAAATGACATCAAATTGGGCATTATGACATTGTACAGAAAGACTTCAATAAGTCTGCAGCATGGGCATGCAATCAGCAAAAGATTTTCACTACAGAGGAGTTTGAAATATTATATCTCAGTAAAAAACAATCAAGTAAGTCACATAAGCCTTGAGAAATGATTGTCTAAATAAGGTACTAGAACTTTCTCCTCTCATCAGCCTGAATCTGGAATCCAGAGCCCTGTCTCACTCAATTATCCTGCAGCTTTAAACAAACCAAATAGGCACATGGTTGTGGTTGAATAAATACTTGCATTCTAATGTGAGGCAGCTGTATTTTATCTAATTCCAATTACATTTAATACAGAACATTTAACACCGCACTAACAGTGAAATTAAGCCCCAAGGGCAGAGCGACCATGTGGGAATCATCCTGAATCTGCATCAAATAAGGTTTACACTTTGGAGAGATTTTCAGCCAATCACCTCTCATGAAAACCACACAAAAAAGAAACTCCAAACATTTTTGGATATTAACCAATGCATTTTCTAGTTTCCCCAAGGATTCAGCAGTCTATTAAGTTGGTTACAAAGAGGAAATAAAGGCCTCCAATTGAATCAGCAGACTGCCTCAAGTTACCTGATCTCAGGCTGGATGACAATCAGGGATGTCTGAAAGTTGCCTCAGTTCTATAAATGAAAAGAGTGAAAGAAAAAGAGAAAAAGACCAGCAAGAAATAGATTTTCCTGAGTCTCAAAGGAGGGCAGATTGGGATAAATGTGATGGTAACTGACTGGCAGAATAGGCCCAAGGGGTTGATTGCCTCTCCTGTTCTTGTGCTTCTGCGACCTATTATTTCATGTAAAAGAATATTGTTCTGGCTCAGAAATAATGAGCAGCCATCTCAGCAAGGTATCTGAAGGTGACCTGTATCCGTAACCACATCTATTTCCTAACCTCTGAGTCAATGTTTTCATCACATAGAAGAGAAATTGGTGGAATGGAAGAAAAAGTAAATACCTTTCTGGAGGGAATGGAATCATGCATTATTTGTACACTATCCACTATTTAAAGGGAGGAAAAGTTGTAAGCTGTTGACAAGAAATGATGCACTAATTTTGATTTATTGACAGTTTCCAGTGCATAAACAATTTATAAGCCGACTACTGTTTAGATACCTGTACTGAGTCTGCATCAATACTATCCTGCTGCTTTCAATTTAAGATTGGAGAAAAATTCATTCAAAAGTAAACAACATTGTGATTGGTTCTGTTTGCCCATACCTCAACCTTTTCAGTGTGACTGGTGTGACAATTGAATCAAGTTATCATTGTAACTCTTTTCCCAAATATCTATTATTGCCCACTTCAGTTATGCCTATCACAATTAGTGAGAAATCCAGGTAGGAAGAGAACCAAGCTACAATATTTCAGAGCTTTGAAGAAAAAAATGTGCAATGTATATTCTAACATTCAGAATTAACACGAGGTAAGTTTGGGGAGCAAAGTATGTTAAATTTCCACGTAGAGGACATCAAACAATAAATGTGGCTAAGACAGAACTCTCAAAGTTGTCAGCAACACACTCCCGAATGATGGTGACTGGATGTGTCAATCTCATTTCAACTTCATAAGGAATTATAATAATTCTCTTTTGATGATCTGGCTTCGAAGTATATTCAAGAGCTGCCCCCTTATGGACTGCCTCAACAACTGTTCACATTCTGATCCTTCCCTGAGACCACACTCACCTGGATACATCAAACTCCATTCCAGTACATACTCATGGACATAACTCCACTTCTTCATAGACAACTAGCGTTACCAAGGTGGTACTGCCCCTGCACATCTCTGATTTCTAATACTGCTCAATTGGACAAAGTAAATATCACCTGCTGTTAGCTACACTGAACAATTATAGACAGATTATTTCTTCCAAGCCCTCATTACTCCCAAGGCTTTTTCTGAGCCTTAACCCCAATACTTCCTGCAGCTCCTTGCCTCTCCTGAGTCTGAACATCTGAGAGGCATGCTATTGTAGAACCTTTTTGGGATGAAGCCTCTTCTCACTTCTCCTGAGTCACTGACTGATTATTATCCCAAATGCAGCAACATTTCCCTCTAAATGTTTCCATCCAAATGCTTAAAATTGACTGTTAAGTAACCCTTACACCAGTTTGACCATTGAAAATCTCAGAACAAATCATGCCATTGTTGCAATACAAAATTGAATGTAACTAAAATTTTAGAACGGTGTAATGTATCAACCCATTGTAACTGTCTATATCGTAATATTATAATGCCCATAAGTTGCTGGCTTATGTTATACTATATGGATCAAAAGAGGAGATTTCATCACAAGTATGTCACAGATCAAAATATGAAGCATATAGATGGTGACATCTTGAAAAATGTCCATATTACAGAGGAGGAAGTGCTGGATGTCTTGAAACACATAAAAGTGGATAAATCACCAGGACCTGATCAGGTGTACCCTAGAACTCTATGGGAAGCTCAGGAAGTGATTGCTGGGCCTCTTGCTGAAAT
Organism: Hemiscyllium ocellatum; assembly: GCF_020745735.1. Lineage (NCBI taxonomy): Eukaryota > Metazoa > Chordata > Chondrichthyes > Orectolobiformes > Hemiscylliidae > Hemiscyllium > Hemiscyllium ocellatum. The sequence continues at coordinate 28,473,218 of NC_083429.1, read as the reverse complement.
ACTTGTATCAGAGGACTAGAGGTTGGCTAAAGTGGGTGCCACTGTTTAAAAAAGGTGGTAAGTACAAGCCAGGGAACTATAGACCGGTGAACCTGAAGTCGGTGGTGAGCAAGTTATTGGAAGAATCCTGAGGGACAGGATGTAAATGTCTTTGGAAAGGCAAGGACTGATTAGGGATAGTCAACATGGCTTTGTGTGTGGGAAATCATGTTTCCGAACTTGATTGAGTTTTTTGAAGAAGTAGCAGACAGGATTGATGAGGGCAGAGTGGTAGACATGATCTATATGGACTTCAGTAAGGTGTTCGACAAGGTCCCCATGGGAGACTAGTTAACAAGGTTAGAGCTCATGTAAGACAGGGAGAACTAGCCATTTTGATACAGAACTGGCTCAAAGCTAGAAGACATAGGGTGGTGCTGGAGGGTTGTGACCAGTGGAGTGCCACAAGGATCGGTGCTGGGTCCACTACTTTTCATAATTGATATAAATTATTTGAATATGGGCATAAAAGGTATAATTAGTAAGCTTGCAAGTGACAGTAAAATTGGAGGTGTAGTGGACAGCGAAGAAGGTTACCTCAGATTACAATGGGATCTTGATCAGATGGGCCAATGGACTAAGTGGCAGATGGAGTTTAATTTAGATAAATGTGAGGTGCTGCATTTTGGGAAAGCAAATCTTAGCAGGACTTGTATACTTAATGGTAAGGTCCGAAGGAGTGTTGCTGAACAAAGAGACCATGAAGTGCAGGTTCATAGCTCCTTGAAAGTGAAGTTGCAGTTAGATAGGACAGTGAAGAAGACGTTTGGTATGCTTTCCTTTATTGGTCAGAGTACTGAGTACAGGAGTTGGGAGCCCTTCCTGAAGAAGGGCTCATGCCCGAAACGTTGACTCTCCTGTTCCTTGGATGCTGCCTGACCTGCTGCGCCTTTCCAGCAACACATTTTCAGCTCTGTTCTCCAGCATCTGCAGTCCTCACTTTCTCACAGGAGTTGGGAGGTCATGTTGCAGCTGTACAGGACATTGGTTAGGCCAATGTTAGAATATTGTGTGCAATTCTGGTCTTCTTCCTATCAGAAAGATGTGAAACTTGAAGGGTTCAGAAAAAGATATACAGACAGAAACAGCAAGGGCTATTTTCCCTGGAGAGGCTGAGGGTGAACTTATAGAGGTTTATAAAATTATGAGGGGCATGGATAGGATAAATAGACAAAGTCTTTTCCCTGGGGTAGGGGAGTCTAGAACTAGAGGGCATAGATTTAGCGTGAGAGGGGCAAGATATAAAAGAGACGTAAGGCGCAGCTTTTTCATGCAGAAGGTGGTGCGTGTGTGGAATGGATTGCCAGAGGGAGTTGTGGAGGCTGGTACAATTGCAACATTTAAAAGGCATCTGAATGGGTATATGAATAGGAAAGGTTTGGGGGAATATGGGCCAAGTGCTGGCAGGTGGGACTAGATTGGGTTGGGATATCTGGTCAGCATGGATGAGTTGGACCAAAGGGTCTGTTTCCATGCTGTGCATCTCTATGACTCTATATGAATATACCTTTCTTAGCATACTCACTCAACTCAAAGTTCATATGCTCTGCGGAAAGGATCATTGAACCAAGTGAACATTTTCACTCAGATGCATACCTATGCCTGGGTGATAACAAAGTCTATTCAGTGTAATGCATTGCAATTCATTATAAATTGTAAGAAGAGAAGGGTATTTAGTTCTCAGCCTTTTCTGCCATCCAATGAAACTGGAGTTGATTCACCAGTAATTCCATAATTTACCTCCATCCAATATTGCTTGATTCCATGAAAATATACTATCAACATTAGCTATAAAATTAACAATAGACCTCACATCAGTGACAATTATGGAAGGCAGTTCTCAATATCCATCTCAGCTTTGTACATTGAAGAATTTTCTAACTTGATGCTGAAAAAGATTTGTTCCAATTTCTAAAGCTGTATTCCCAGCTGCTGAGCCACAAATCAAAAGGTCACAAAAAGTTAAAGCCAACCAACAAGGGCAGTACACTGAATAAATAAATCATGGAACACAATGTTTTAGCTAGCTGAAAGAAGACAGAGGGTGGTGGTTGATGGGAAATGTTCATCTTGGAGCTCAGTTACCAGTGGTGTGCCACAAGGATCTGGAGAAGGGCGTTAGTAAATTTGCGGATGACACTAAGGTAGGCAGAGTTGTGGATCGCGCTGAAGGATGTTGTGGGTTACAGAGAGACATAAATAAGCTGCAGAGCTGGGTTGAGAAGTGGAGTTTATTGTGGAAAGGTATGAGGTAGTTCACTTTGGAAGAAGTAACAGGAATGCAGAGTAATGGTAAAATTCTTGGCAGAATAGATGAACAGAGGGATCTAGGTATCCAGGGACATACATCCCTGAAAGTTTCCACTGAGCTTGATAGGGTTGTTAAGAAGGTGTTGTATTGTGTTGGCATTTATTGGTAGAGGGATTGAATTTCAGAGCCACGAAGTCACGCTTCAGCTGTATAAGATACTGGTAAGGTCGTACCTGGAGTATTGCACGCAGTTCTGGTCACTGCATTATAGGAAGGATGTGGAAGCTTTGGAAAGAGTTCAGAGGAGATTTACTCGGGTGTTGCCTGGTACAGAAGGAAGGTCTTATGAGGAAAGACTGAGGGAACTGAGGCTGTTTTCATTGGAGAGGTGACTTAATCGAGAGGGTTAAGATAATCAGAGGGTTAGATAGGATGGGTGGTGAGAGTCTTTTTCCTCAGACAGTGAAGGTGAACATGAGGAGACATTTAAATTGAGTGGTGATAGATTTAGGACAGATATCAGGGATAGTTTCTTTACTCAGAGAGTTGTAGGGGTGTGGAACAGCCTGCCTGCAACAGTAGTAGACTTGCGACATTAAGGGCATTTAAATGGGCATTGGACATACATATGGATAATAATGGAATGGTGTAGGTTAGATGGGCATTAGATTAATTTGGCAGGTCGGTGCAACATCAAGGGCTGAAGGGCTTGTACTGTGCTGTAACATTAAGAGATCAAAATAATCTTATTGCTCAATATATGTAACTCCAAATAATGATGTTCACAAGTCAACCCTTTCACTGTCAAGATCAATGCTGATGGATGAGGAAAGATGGATCAAAATCCACTGAAATTGCAATAGGGTCATTGCTGGCCTGAGAGTGGACTTCAGAGTCTGGTTACCTGCAAACACAGAACACTCACAGGAAAAAAATCAACTAAGAAAAATTTACAAACCACATTAACAGACTGTGGCAACTATCAGAATATTCCATATGAAAGAATGCGAAGAACAATTCTGGCAGTCTGATCAGTTTTAACTTGTCAGTAAAATTAAGTATCATCCAAAGAACAAAATGCTATTAATTTTCTTCCTGGAGTGATTTGAAACATAAGGAAATGAAACACAGTTCATTACTTGCAAGATATTTATGAAGAGATAACTTATGAAATGGAATTACATTCATTATTTCATCCACTTGCTGAGGTAGCAGAATGATTTACTTAAAAAAAATATAAAGTCCACTGTGTTTCTTGGTCATTAAGAAAATTTTGATGACATGTGATGGAGGCCTAACTCCTATTGGCAAAACACTTGCAACAAAAAGGCGTTCTTGTGTGGACCAAAAATATAGACAATTCAGTGTTAATGACAATGTTTCTGATCTGTTTATTGCACATTATCCTGAATGCTCATACAAAAATGTGCTATTTTTACCTCATTCAAACACATCATGCAAACTCCAAATCCAAAATAAATGTTTCTGTTATTCAAAAGATACAACACCATAAAACCACCATTCATACAGGGTGGCTATAGAGGTAGTGTGATTTGCTTCTGAACAATTGATGGATAGAGGAGGAGTAGCTTAAGTGAACCTCTGATCTCGATTGGAAAGATCACTTGACCATATGTGTTATGTACAAGCCAAGATTTTAAGACCAAATTATTCAATATTAAGTAAGGAGGTGACCACTACTTGTGCAATACTTTTGCTGGGTTGAAAATCCTCCCCTGTAATGTGGTTGAGTCTTTGGAACTGTTGACAATGATAGTGACATTGTTTGCTAGTCATGGTACTGAATTCAGCAGGATGTGGCTGTGCCAGGTTTCATACCAGCATTTCTGATGTTTAGCTGAGAGCAATTGTGAAAAAGACCCATGAGATTGCTCCCATCAACACTCTCCCAAGACTAGCATGGGGTGTCTCAAAAAATGAGGGATTTTTGGGGACAGAAACAGAGGCCAACTCTTACTTAAGTGTACATGGAATCTAATGGTGAAGCCAGGACTTATTTGGCTCTTTAAGAAACAAAGAACATGCATTTCGACAGCTCATTCCATGTGAGGGCGATAGCCAATGTGAGTTATAGCCAATGAGATTCTTTTGATGTTTAATTGTTGTTGCAATATCAGAAACAGAGCAGTCAATTTGCACGTGTAAGTTCCCACAAACTGCAATAAAATAACGGTTGGATAATTTGCTTGTGTGATGTTAGTTGAAAATTAATTTTGTCCAGGAGGTAATGCAGAACTCTCATGCTATGTGTCAAAACAATAACATGGAGTCTTTCCTATCCATTTGTGATTACACACAGAGTCTTTTGTTCAATAGTTTATCAGTATGTCTATATCATTGTTGATGTAACTTGCACAGTACTAAACGATTCAACAATCCTAGATCTTATGCTCAAGTGCCTGATGTGATTTTAAACTCAATCTCTGATTCAGGAGGTAGGTGTGCTTTCACTAAGGCACAAGTGACAGGTGCACTCCAGCTTCCAGAGTGCACCAATATTTTCACAAGTTTCAGCATTAATTGGCTGGGGAAAAGTGAAGCAGAGGTTAAGTCACCTCACACAGCATCAGACCATTACTAATGACTTTATTAAGTCATAGTGTCATACAGCATGGAAACAGAAGTGGCTGTAAATGGCAAAGAAAAGGAATCAAATCCTGTTATCCAGATGCCTCCAGTTAGTGGGACATTCTGCCTTTTGTCCGAATATCTGTCGGATCAAGAATCATGTTCTGTCACAAGAAAATCCCCGGCAGAAACCCATGAGTCCAAGTGGATTGGAAATGGAGGGACAGCTGATGATGACTGTGAGAAAGTATTGAAAAAGAGGACTATTTACCCTAACATGTTAGCCGAACGAGAAGCTTTACCAGCCTGTCCAAGAAAGGGTTCAAAAGTACAAGTGAGAACATTTTTGAAACACTTCACCATAGGGAGCTTTTTTTTTCTATTCACTCATGGGATGTGGGTTTTGAAGCCAGATGTTGGCCAGCATTTATTGCTTGTCCTTAGTTGCCCTTGGGAAGGTGGTGATGAGTTGCTTTCTTGAACCAGTGCAGTCCACGTGTTCTAAGTTGACCCACAATACTCCTAGGATGAGAATTCTAGGAATTTGACCCAGTGACAGTCAATGAATACTAATACATTTCCAATCAATGTGCATTACTTTCTATGCATCATATAAAAATGTACAACCTTATCACTGGAGATGGCCCTACCAATAATGAAGCTGTTCTTAGTCTCAACAACTCTGAAAAGACAGCTACCAACTTGCTCCTTGAAAACAGACAAGTGAAAACTAGAATGAAAAAGCAAATTGAACTGGAGGAATGAACCTGTGCTTTGGACCAAGGATAAAAGCTGTTTTATCTAAAATATCATTTTAATGTTTTAAAATCACGCACTAAAGTTGCAGGTGAAAACATTTTCCTTCAGTATACAGTAGAAAGGATTACTGTGAATAGGTACAAAGTTAAAAATCACACAGCACCGGGTTATAGTCCAACAAGTTTAATTGGAAGCACACTAGCTTTTGGAGTGACGCTCCTTCATCAGGTGGTAGTCTCTCTGAAAGCTAGTGTGCTTCCAATTAAACCTGTTGGACTTTCACCTGGTGTTGTGTGATTTTTAACTTTGTCCACCCCAGTCCATCACTGGCATCTCTAAATTGTGAATAGGTAAGAGGTCTAAATGTTAGAAGAATGGAGCTTCAACATTTAATAAGTCAGACAAAGCCCCCAGGATGATCACTGCATTTATCACATTCCTTTTATCTAAGTACTTCCCTTGATGACTGTGACATTGGCAGTATCTATTATTTCAGACCATCTATTGCCACCAATTACAATCTGTATATGTATGCGATACAGATTTTATGAGATTTGCAAAAGAAACAAGTATGTACTTGTTCAGAGAGTATTTAGGGCATAGAATGAACTGCTTGGAAATATGGTGGAGGTACGTCGCTTGAAGCTTTCACAAGGGCATTTGATGAATGGGAGAAAAGCAAGAAATTGGCACTTGGTAAAAATGTTCATTTGAAGAACCACCGCATGTACAGTGGGCTGAATAGTGCCTTCTACACTTCAGCACTTCCGCAATTCTGTGACTCTACTTAATAGAATCGAACAGACAAGAGTATTTTCGAACTCATGATCTGTGCTCAGCCTTATGAAGGTGCTGACTTGTGTAGGAGTACAATATCTATCTTCAACAGATAGCCAGATTCATCACTCTTCATGCAGCTAACAACTTGATGATGGCAGCATTGGCTCCTAAATTGCACTTTCCAGTGTAGATTAATAGGTACCACTCAGGCAGGAAGCCCAATTCACAACAATAGTTTGAAGCTTAGAGTGCCATTTCTGCTGACAGTGTGGTTAGATAAACATTAATGGGGAGCATGCTTAAATGGAGAACAACATTCTGTTGTATGGAGTTGTATTTCTGCTGTTTATAATATTTGGAGTTCATTTTATTCATTAACCTCCTAATTGAAGAGATTATAACTCTTCACCTTTCAAGTTGCCATAGATGTGGAAGAAAAAGAACACAAATAACATGAAATATGAGATGAAGTTTGCATGGGATGGGAAAATAAAATGAATGACAAATGCAGAACTAGCAAGCTATTGTATTTATCGTACTACCTCAGCTCTTCATATACATCAGCACTTTGTCATACGCAAATGATATGACTCCTACTTCACTCGTATGAACCTTTTGCTTTGAATGTTCCATTAAGAACTGAACCAGCTCCTCAAGAGATTATTTCAGATCAATTTTAGATTTTAACTGATAAAAATACGATGTTGGTTCAGTTTGCATTCAGATGACTGGTTCTGTCCTTTAAATGGAAAAGGGAAAATGACTCCATATGCTGGAGTGACAATCTGTTCTCATTTAAAGGCAGGATATTCCTTCAAGATGGACTGCAGCTGTTGAAATTGAATAATTCCTTCAAAAGATAGAGTTCTTCCTTTCTCTATGATGTATTTTTGAATGTGCATCTATTTCTACTGACAATGTCACTCAGGAGAGACAGAGAAGATATACCAACTAGGTTTAGCAGAGCTGTAAAAGCTACATGTAGTCAATTACAGGCACAGCATAATTCTTTTCTTGCATAATAAGACAAACATTTAGCTTTCTAATTTTACACAGAGAACACCTTTTCTGGATGTTATATAATTTAATGGCCCATTCCCATCAACTGTTGTGCTGTATTCAGCGATTTAAGAAAAAAATTTACCAAAATGATGGCAAAACGGGATAAAAATTAAAACAGATGTCTGCAAAGTAGCTGAACAGGCTGCTTCTAAGAATTATTCATTGGTGAAACAGAACATCTTTGCTCATCTTCCTCAATGTCAGGCACCTTTAGATGCTCTGTTTTATAGTTTGTTCTTCAATTAGATGTTTTCTTCGTTGTGAAACTTGGACTTAACACTTTGTAGGACTGCACTACCTACCCCATAGATACAAGCTACAATACACGCTGTAAATTCTGCACAATGAAACACTATGGAACATAAACACATTTGAATGAGACCTTGTGATTTTTCAGCAGCAAAGCAATGCCAAATAGTTGTAAAAATTAACTCATTTGCAACCAAAGCTTTTAGATCTTAAGCACATCTTCTCGAAAAAGCATTTCAGACAATAACCACTCATTGCGTACAAGGGTCTTTTTTTCACGTCCCTGCAGGTTTCTTTGCCAAGGGCGGCACAGTGGTTAGCACTGCTGCCTCACAGCGCCAGAGACCAGGGTTCAATTCCCACCTCAGGTGACTGACTGTGTGGAGTTTGCACATTCTCCCCATGTCTGCATGGGTTTCCTCCGGGTGCTCCGGTTTCTCCCACAGTCCAAAGATGTGTGGGTCAGGTGAATTGGCCATGCTAAATTGCCCCTAGTGTTAGGTAAGAGGTAAATGTATGTGTGGGTTGCACTTCGGTGGATCAGTATGGACTTGTTGGGCCGAAGGGCCTGTTTCTACACTGTAAGTAATCAAATCAGTGTGATTAGATTAGATTATTCTTCATCTGTCAATGAGAATAGTTTCTATCCATCCACTTACTCGTGTCCACTCATTATTTTGAAGATTTATATCAAATTTCCTTTCTTTTACTTCTAAGGAGAACAGCACACCTTCTCCAAGCAGTTCACATGAATGAAGCTCTTCAATGCCAAAACTATTCCCTCAAAACTTTTCTGCTCTCTTCTTAAAATACTCACATCCTTCCTAAATGTGATGCCTAATATTAAATGTAATACACTATTGAGGCCCAACCAATATTTTATTGGGGCCAATTTAAGTTACTTGCTCTCTTACTCCACAAAGTTTTGCATTTCATGTGTCTTTTAATTACTGTCTCAAGTTGCTCTTCGACAATCAACTGTTTGTGAGCATATGTCCAGATTCCTCTACTCCTTCACCCTCTTTCAGGAGTGTGCTCCTTATTTTATATTGTCTCTCTGCTAAGTACTTCTCTGCATTGCATTTTGTTTGACAATTCCACCAGCATGGCTGTTTCAGAAATGTAGGGATTGCTCATTTATTTAGCGACCTCACCACTAATAACATGAAGGTTCGAAAACAATTGTAGATATTCAGCTGTTGTGACCAAGTTTGAACACGTTCAACAGCTAAGCCATCATTGTCTAACATTAAAATTTAAACTTTAAAATCAGTAACTTGTACAGCAATGGAAAACTGGCTTGATCAATATGTGGAGAATATTTTGATCTGGAATATGCACAATTGTCGAGAAAATAGTGGATTTTGAATTAAGAAATAAAAATAAATTGTCTTAAATACTGAAGAGGTACAAACATTTAAATGGTATCTTATTTGTGGAATCTACTTTTGATGTTCAGGAGTGATTAATTACTTTTGAAATACAAATATAAAATAACAGCATTAAAATATATCACAATGGCAGCAGTGTGACTGTCATGCAGAAAACCTACATTAATATCAACACATGATACTGAAGCAATATCGATGGACTCATTTAAAAAAAAAACTAACTCTTCTATTGACTGTGTAGATGTTTTGTCCACTCAACTCCTAAGTACTCAATAGTGATGTACAGTATTTAAACAGTGTTAGGATTATCCTAGAGGTATTATTGCCACTGATGAGAGCACCTGTCTTGGGTTTCAGTACATCAGTGGTGATTGGAATACATAATGTCGCCTGCCACTTCAATGCAGTGCCAAGGATGTCTTGCAAAGCCAAAATTATTTTTTTGAATTAAAGATTAAACCCAAGTCCTCTCTGGCAAATGTAAATAGAAATGATCCCATGGCACCTTCATGAACAGGGGATTCTTGGATAATCACAATCTCTGAATGGAGACTCCTCTAAAAATGACATGACAAGCAAGTTGTTTCAAGGTCAACTTGGGATGGCAACAAATACTGACTTTGCCAGTGAGATCTCCACACCCTGTGAAAGAATGAGGGAGAAAAACCATGCAAAAAGAAACAATTATCTGGTTATGGTTTCGTTATGTGGAACATTAATTGGACACAGTGGTTGCCACAGGTCCCTAAATTACAACAATGACATACTTTTTTTAGATTACTTACAGTGTGGAAACAGGCCCTTCGGCCCAACAAGTCCACACTGACCCACCGAAGCACAACCCAACCAGATCCATTCCACCACACTCGCCCTTTCACCTAACACGACGGGCATGGCCAATTCATCTAATCTGCACATCTTTGGACTGTGGGAGGAAACCGGAGCACCCAGAGGAAACCCATGCAGACATGGGGAGAATGTGCAAACTCTACACAGAGAGTGTGGATCTCTGGTGCTGTGAGGCAGCAGTGCTAAACACTGTGCCACCATGCTGCCCATTAAAAGCATTTTTAGATTAGATTACCTACAGTGTGGAAAAAGGCCCTTTGGCCCAACCAGTCCACACCGACCCACCCAGACCCATTTCCCTCTGACTAGTACTACGGGCAATTTAGCATGGTCAATTCACCTGACCTGCACATCTTTGGATTGTGGGATGAAACCCACACAGACACAGGGAGAATGTGTAAATTCCACATAGACATTCACCTGAGGGTGGAATTAGTATAAATTTATTGAAATGTATTTCGACATACTGAGGTCAGGAAATACACTACTAGAAAGAAACCCTTTCTTTCTAATATCAGAAGTGTAAAGGTAAGCGTAGTGGTATTGTCACTGGACTAGTAATCCAGAAACACAGGCTAATACTCAGGGGACAAAGCTTTGGATCTCACCATGGCAGATGATTAAACTTGTATCATTGAAAAGTCTGAAATTAAAAAGCTGACCGAATGGTGACCATTGCCAGTTGTTGTCACAACCTATCTTGCTTACTTATGGACTTTAGGGAGAACCTCTGTCATTCTTACTCAGTCTGGTCTTCAGATGACCCCATTTTCACCAGCAAAGTGCCTTCTGAACTGACCCTACAGCCAGTCAGTTCAACTGGCAATTAGGAATGATCAAAAACTGAGGAAGAGATTCTGAGTGTAATTAGTTGTATTTTGACTGACACTCCTCTTTCCAGACTTTTCTTTCCAAGATAATTTTCAAATATTTTCAACATGGATGTATGCATAGCATTGAAGAGTGAGGATTTGGGGCATAAGAATGACATGGATGAAATAAATTCACAGAGGCAGGTTTCCCATCACTAAGTCAGCCTTTATTTACATAGTGCACTGATCTTGCTTCCTCAGAGCCAGGTCTCTGAGTGAATAAAATCTCTGACACTCTTGTTTATATCAGTCAGCCAGGGCTCCCTGATTGGACCAGGTTAGCAGCCCCAATCAGGGAATTCATATTCTATGATGTCCAGCTGGCTGACTTCTTAATAATCACTCCAGCAGAAAGCTGGAACAATGATCCAGAGATCTGAAGTGGCCCTTCCGATCTGTCTGCCTCTGCACTCATATTCCTTTGATGCTGCCTCTGGAATCTGGAACCTCAAAGCTTGCCTGCCTAAGTTTGTCCCAAGAGGTGATGTGATTGAACTTCAATGTCAGGAAATAGCCATCAAAGTGTTTCACAAAATCCACATCTATGTCTTCATTTCTTCGTTCTTCAGAAAAACGTGACACTTAGAATCTTTTACCTCAAGGAAATCAATCATTACAATGATAATAGTGCTCCAAAATTATGTTCTGGTAATTCTATTAAAATATGTGCTGTACTTACCCTCCTCTACATTTCTGTCTCTGATGTTCACCAGTAAGTTGCAAGTGGATAACTATTAGAAAGATTGTTGAGCAACAACATATTTTGGTAGTTTACATATTATGCAATCAGCCTTGTGGGACTTTCTATTTTTAATAATATTTCTGAGCTATTTTCTTTCTCTTTCCCCATATCATTAAAGGATGATAGTGCAAACAGTTAATTGAACAAGCACACTTTATCTGGAATAATATACCTAGCTCTACAGTGAAGGCAAAGCTAAATTAACAAAAAATTCTCAATAGCCAATATATTCATAAGTGATGTGACCTATCCTGCCCACGCAGTTACTGAGTTCAGCATCATTGTGCACTGTTTCAGCTCATCTATTCAGCACAAGACACCAGCTTCAGACTACAAGCATCTGTAATGGAGCAGATATACAGCTTTTACATTCGATATATGATTGTATTCCATGAGGAATGCAATTAATATATCATGTTTGACATCTTCCCAATAATAAAGCTGTAGGGATGTTGATCTTGTCTTTGCTGACTAGAAGACATAAATATATTCACTTTTAAGTTCATAGAACACACCTATGCATTCAAACATCACTACATTGCAGCTCAATTTGAATGATGCTCTTGAAGGTGTAGGATGTAGGACTGGTAATTCAACTTGGATATTCCAATGTTTTGAAATGATTAGACTCATGATGAGATTTCAATGTTCTTCACACCTAAGGTAAATAATCAGGAAACCTATCTACTAATCAGGAAACACTAATCCTACTATCCAGCCCAAAGCCTTGAATGTTATGACCTGTTATCCATGTACTTATTTAAAGGTTATAACTTTTCCTATCTTTATTGCCTTCCCTGACAGTGGATTCCAGATTCCCAACAATCCTCTAGGTGAAAAGTATCTTCCTCAAATCTCCTATCCTTAACCTTATAATTATCCACTCCCTCGATATTGACCATACAAATAAGCTGCTTCCTATCCACAATGTCCATGTTCCTTAATCTTACACACCTCAGTCAAGTTCCTCTTCTACTTCTAAAGAAAACAACCCGATCCTATCTAGCCTCTCTTCGTAGACTCAAGGCTCCATCCCAGGCAACATCCTGGTGAATCTGCTCTGGACTTCCCTCCAGTGCAACCAGAAGCATAATCACAAACTTATAATTATCATAGACTTGTTTGTGGGATCTTGCTGTGCACAAACAGGCTGCTGTGAATCTAGCATTACAACATAAACTACAATTGAATAATACTCTCATTGGCTATATATTGCTTTGGTACATATGAGGCCATGAAAGCTACAATGCCAGTGCAGGATGACATTTTTATTTTAACATTTGCTGTACTTTTGTAATCTATGTTTATAACACAGTTTTAGCTTAGTTGTCTGGTTTGTAATGCAGAGTGATGCTAACAGCAAGGATTCAATTCCCAACACCAATTGAGGTTACCATGAAGGACTCTCCTTCTCCAACTCTCCCCTCACCTGAGGTGAAGGTAGTGACTCTTAGATTAATCCACTTAACAGTCTTTTCTCTCCAAACAGAGGACAACCACTTGGCCTTGTCAGACTACAGCAACTTTACCTTTTATTATAGCATTCCCGTTCTCTTAAAAAAAATCAGTGTTACTATCGCAACTATTCTTTTCACCCAAAATAGCTCACGCTCTGTCAACTCATACCTTCACACAATTGATCAATTAAAGCTAGATGTAGTTAAACAAAATTCACTTAATTAATCACAGCTTAGGCTTTTAAAGATTTTCTTCAAGTATGTAAAACAAAACAAGATTCTACTATCTGTGGGTGAGCTGACTGGGTCTGACTTCATATCCAACGCATGTATAGGTGCACCGGCTGAGGGAACTGCTTTGAATTTAATTGTCACAACCTTACTACTCAATCTCCATAGCATCACTTTAATCAGTATCTGGCTTAGGAAATGATCAGGTCAATGAGTATCCAGCTTCATCATTTTAAAAAGCCTTTAATACTTCAGATTTTAATTTCAAAATGACTCATTTAAATGATGAGCTTCTGGGCTGATGAAATATGCAATCCTGGCTTTGAAATGGCATGTACTGAACAACTCTATTTCTCTATCAACCAGCTAAATCACTTTATATTCAAATGACAGGGCTTTTTTTTTAATATGCAAGCATCTTATTCAAATTTTGTTTGTGGAAGTGTAAAATCGACAAAATAAAACATGTCTTTTAAAATTTGTTCTTCGCATGCAGTCAATGCTGGCTCGCCCGGCATTGGCTATGCATTCTTAAATGTTGAGAGGGCAGCTAAAGGTCAAACATATTGTCATGTAGCTGGAATCACCTGGAGGTCAGACCAGGTAAGGACAACAGATTTGCTTCCCCCTAGGGCATTAGTGAACAAGACGAGTTTAACTGGCTCAAATGCAAGCAAAGCTAAACCATCTCAAACTCTGATTGTCACAATAAGCTCTCTATTCCCAAAATTGTCATAATTCAATTTATTTTACTCGTCCCATTTTCTATTCCTCCTTTTATTTAATTTTAAACTGTAAAATGAGATAAGGATATTTTTATTATAATTGGCATTGCTGCCTATAAAGAATTCGCATCCTGGATTCTGTATTCAGTTCGGAACCGATGATGAAAACATTTATTGAGCAGCGTTGCACAAAACAATTTCAGTAAAAGTGACTCACTCAGCAATTTCTGGTGATAATAATACTCAGTTCTCTTAAATAAGTTCAGTATGTTAAACTACTCCCTTAAATAATGCTATTAGACTTCTGATTTCCAAATGAACCCATAATGATACAGTTTCTGTAATCAATATGACTTTCTGCCACTTACGGGTAGTTCTCCATCCAACATATTTAGAATATTTTTTCTGCTTCAATGTTCAGGCATTCATTTGTCATCTATGATGAACAACACACGATAGCCGAAGTTTTCTGGCATAAATGATACCACACATTTTCATTCCCTCAGACTATTTTCAAGTAACAGTACATCTCAACATTTTTTCCCAAACTGATAGTTTCAAACACTTACATATTAAATAAAATATTTTGAAAACAAAGCTGATGAAACTTCCTCGGGCGCTACAACTTGTTTAAAGGTCACAGAGGAAGGCTTCATTATTCCGCAACAGCTGAAAAAACAGGACTTCTGCAGTCACTATCAAATTAACTGCAGAATAATTAATCAAGCATAAAGTAGCTTAATTAGACATGAATTAAATTACATTGGGTCCTTACACAAGTACAATACTGCAATTTTAGGACGTGCAAGTCAAACTCTCAGCTTGAGAGTCACCTTGAGATAAGGCTTTGGATGACACAGGACCCTGGTTAAACACGGAATAATTTCTTCAAATGTTTAAGTGGCACTGTCTGAATACCAAGTACAAACAAGGCAGTATGAAGGCACGGGATACGTGGGACTTGTGTTCTCACAAACCAGAATGTGGTAGTAAGGCATGATAACTGATGATGTGCAGCTACCATGCCATGATACTTAATTTAACTCCTATAAGATAAACAATATCTGTGGATCATGTAGCACTAAAGAAGCCAACTAACTTTTAATAAACCCTGTCATGTACATATGGATGCTACAATCGTAATCTGGATTCAAGTGCAGCAAATTGAATCTACTGAAGCATAATTACTCTCTACGTCATGCTGCAAGTGGACAGATCAATCAGATGGAGAGTGGGAGCTTTACGTAGTAAAAAGTGAGGTCTGCAGATGCTGGAGTTCAGAGCTGAAAATATGTTGCTGGTTAAAGCGCAGCAGGTCAGGCAGCATCCAAGGAACGGGAAATTCGATGTTTCGGGCAAAAGCACTTCATCAGGAACCTTCATCAGAAACCTTCCTGATGAAGGCTTTTGCCCGAAACGTCGAATTTCCTGTTCCTTGGATGCTGCCTGACCTGCTGCGCTTTAACCAGCAACACATTTTCAGTGGGAGCTTTACACCATGAAAGCACGTTCCATGAGATAATGACAACATCATGAGCATGTACCTTGAATTATGTTGCATATATGATGCAAGACATAATTCAATACATTTCATTGCAGTTAACCATTGCATAGATAGTGAGGACTGCAGATGCTGAAAAGTCATAGTCGATAAAGTGTGTAGCTGGAAAAGGCACCGCCGGTTAGGCAGCATCTGAGGAGCAAAAAAGTCGACATTTTGGGCATCAGGACTGGCCAAGGTCTGACCAGGTTTAATAGAAATTAAATTATTAATGATTAAATTAAGCACCTAAGATTTAATACCTTCCATTAACTCCTAAATCAATTATATTGCATAATAAGAATTTCTGATCACTAATTAAAAATCCATATCATTCTAGATTGGAACATTAGTCCAATTATATTCTAATTCACCTTTGTCCCAATAGCTGAGTCCATGTCTACAGCAAGACTACAAATTCCATTTAGTACACTGGGTTCATCATATACAAGCACTTTTTGTTGCAAAATGCACAGGTTAGCATGTCAGGCTCTAACTCAATAACTATTCATTTTTAGCCATGGCAAACTGTGTAGTCATTTATCCTCTCTCCAATCAACTTTCTCATGGCAGCCAAGGTTGGAGCGATATGAGGCATCTGACCGATTGGATCAAATTCACTAATTGATAAAGTAGCATACAGATACAGAAAATGAAATGGAGAATTGGAAGGAGAGCTTTAGAGAGAGATACACATGCACAACACACAACCTAACTGCACGCAATACAACAAATGGCACTGATTTCCATAAAATGTCTCAAAGGCCCATCACTGTCTTTTCAAATGCTCTTGAGATTTCCTGATAGTATCCTTTCAAAAGAACCTTTGTGGTACTTCTGTCTGGTTGTCAAAAGTTGGTGATTTGAGTCACCAGACAAGTTTTTTGGTGGACGTAAGATCTTCAGCTTCAGCTATAGGTACATTGCTTGATGTATGAATAAGGAACTGGAAATTCAAACTGTAATAGTTTGAAGGCAGCATGGTCATGGGTTGGGAATAACTTTTCAATAGCCTTTTACAAAATAAAAATTGCATAGACATTACAAACATAGTTTTCTCAGTCATTCAATAATCCATGCTTTTTGACATGGAACAGCAGTTGGAAAATATTAACTTGTCCATGTGACTAAAATGGAAGCTCAATGCCTTTGAAAAGTATTCAGAGTAACTTAAGATCAAAAGTTTACTGAAGCACTGACTCAGACATATTAGTGGCACTTTTCGTCAACTTATTCCAGGAACTTGGACTCAATGTTGAGAATATCTGAATATCTAAAATTGAAATATACATAACAATATTTTCTTTAACTATCACTGAGGTCACCTATTTCTAGTTCTGTGACAACCACTGACTTCAATCTGAGTCACTTATTAACAAATATTTGATCTCAGTCAAGCAACATTGTGCATTTAAAAAATTCAGTCCTGGTTTTAAATCTTTTCATGTCATTCCAGCCCTTGAATTTGTAATATTCTCCAGCCCCACAATTCTCATGCAGCCACACACATCTAATTCTGTCCTCATGCACCCCATTGGTGAGTTAGCAGCCCAAACTCTATGCTCTGGAATGTGATAGTTGTTCCTGGCTCAACTTCCTCCATTAAGATTTTCCTTAAAATGCACCTCTTTGACCAATGTCTTGTTATTCAAACTAATATCTTCTTCTGTAGCTTGGTATCAGTTTTGCTTTATCATGCACATGTTAAGCACCTTGAGATGTTTCATTATGATAGGATTGCTATATACATATAAGTTGTTGTTGCTGAAGTGAGCACATGCTTCTGGTTCAATGAACCAAAGAAACAACAAAACTTTTCAACTGTCTGCTGGATATTATAAAAATAAAGTAATACCTGCGAGAGTTTGAAGGCAGTAATCTCATCCTGAGATTCAGATGACTGCTATAAATCACTTCAACATTGTTCTTTCAGTTTATGATGAAACCTGAACCCATTGAGATTACTGCCTTGTGTTCACTCCCAGCTACCCATTATTCACAATGTTAAGATGTTTTCAGTTCTTCCACGTAGCACTGAAATATGACTCTAAGACCATTTTCATAGCAATAAAATATTTTCAGTTCCAGCACCAATATTTGGAAAACCAATCATCACACGTAAAGTCTCATGCCTGTCATTCAGAACATTTTGATAAATCTTAGAAGATTTTACTTCGCATTGCTTGTTGCAAAATCTTGACAATCTAGATTTCTTTGCTTTGCTAAGCTTTGGAAGAGGACAGAAAGAAACAATATCAAGACATTATCCTTCTGCTTTTTCTCAACAGTCATGAGCTCAAAACAGCACCTTTGGGATTTACATCTCTGATGTGTGTGCACTTTTCCACATTTTCTGGAAGTCTTTTGAAAATGCTCAACGATCATTTAAAAAATGATTTATCACATTGAAGTATTATGAATTATCAACTTTCAACTTGGTCCCACAGTGCTTCATTATTGAGCTCCTCTGCAAAGATTACAGGATAATCAAATAAGATCTTAAAACCATTTCTTCTCTGTCACCGCATGACAGTAAGGCAGGATCTGGGGTCTTCCTTTCCTGAGCATGGGTCAATATTTTTCCCTTGACATTTACCTCAAGAATTTGGTCTAAAGTAGAGTCTAGGTAAAATAGCATGGCTGACTCCTCTAGAGAAGTGTATAGGAAAATAACACCCCAGTCAATCTGGCAAAAATAAATAGTTCTAATTATAGGAATATTTACTATGAAGTATAAAAGTGATCTTAAGATAACAAAACTTTTTCAGTGGGAATATCTGAAGCTTGGATATTGCCACTAGGTTAAATATTATGTGTAAAAAGAGGAACAAAGAAACTGTGAAATGTCATGCATCATATTGCTCTTCAAATTTATATTACTTATAGTGTGGAAGAAGCAGGTCCTTTGGCCCAACAAGTCCACACCGACCCTCCAAAAACGCACCCAGACCCAATACCCTAACACTATGGGCAATTTAGCACAGCCAATTCACCTAACCTGCACATCTTTGGACTATGGGAGGAAACCAGAGCAAACCCACGCAGACGTGGGGAGAACGTGCAAACTCCACACAGACAATTGCCCAGAATTGAACCCGGGTCTCTGACGCTGTGAAGCAGCAGTGCTAACCACTGTGCCACCATGCCACTTTGCAATTATTCACTGATATTTTGTTTTCCTTCTCTTCCTCTCACTTGTATCTTTGGAATACTTTATACAGACGAATTGCATTCTCCAGATTAATTTATTATAATTTAATTTCATGAATACTCTAAATAACTACTTTACATTAGCCTGTTTCCAAACAACAATACACTTTAGCTACATACTAAATGTTTTGGTGCCAAACAGTTGTGCAAAAATCCATATTACTGCTTTCCAAGTATACTCAATCCATAGTTCTCGCTCGCATTTTGCCCATTAAATTTGTGCATTATGGTTATGTTATGTGAATTGAAATTTATAGTTGATAAATCAAATAACATCTGCAGTAATCTGTACATACCAGAGTGTTGCAAAAGAGGAGAAAAACAATCACAAAGCAAAGTAAAAAAGAATATCAAAAAATGCATCAGAATGCACCTACTAAAAGAAGAGAAATATTAACATTAGAACAAAAATCATAACTATTTGCAATTTTGCTGGTAACCTGTGTCTCTCAGAGAAAGTCAGGCATTGTTTCCAGCTTTCTCAGCTGCCTTACCTATTCCAGCTCCTATGCTTACAACAGCATAACATTTAAGCTTCTGCATGAAACTTAGAAAATGATATTTTTAAACTGTGCACCAATTCAGAAATAAATAATTGCTGCTGATCTGCTTCTGAAATTCTCAATGCACATATATCAAATCCTCTCTACTCATACTGTATTGACAAGAAATCAATCATATTGTTGTTTGAGCAGAATGATTGTTACATCCATTGAGTCAACCTCAGTAATCACTTCTCCAATGACTGAATTTCTCAATAAGGTGGACATCACCTTAAGTGAATTAAAATTGAACAGTTGAACAATGACTTGTTTTTTCATTGCTTGCATATAAGAATAACACTCCTTGTGTAAGAGGAATGAACAACAGAAACTAAACACAAGGGTCGAGGATTGATGTTCTTTCATTGCCAGTAGATGATAATTTACATTTCAGATAACTAGCCTTTAGGTTTGAATGAATAGCTATCTATCTAAAAAACATTAGAAATGGGAATTAGTGTGTGCAGTATTGCTCTATTGAGCTTGCTCTATCATTCAGAAAGATCATATTTGATGCTGCCAGATCCTGTAGCACAGAGTAGGGGGTCCCTCCCACTGAACCAGAGCTCCAGCTTTTAAATGCTACCCCAGCACTTGATAGTCATGGAATGTCCTCATATTGCATGGCTAAACTTGATTGTCAAACTGTAAATTGTTGCGATACGATTATTGCTGGGGATGGGGAGTTGGGGTGGGTAGGTGTGGGTCTCCTGGTCAGTTAGCAGCATGTGATAACTGCAATCTCCTCACGATAAACATCTTTAGGCACAAGCTTTCACCATGAACTTTTGGTGAGTCTCCTCCTTGCTTTGGTAGACTGCTAGAAAGACACGCTTCCCCTCAACCCTACTTTCCCACTGTGTTCACAATTACCATAGTGCTGAGTGAATCCTGGTTGCCTCACCACGAGAGAGGGGAGACGGGTGGAAAACAAAGCAAAATAAAAAATCAGCCCCAGGAGGGCATTCATGTTGTCATGATGATGCATCAAAGCCCCAAATGTATTTATTGATAATTTTACTCGTAATTCTAAAATGTGTTGTATCTAAGAAGGCTGAGAAAGAGAGAGAAAAAATAACCTGTTGGTCTAAATTCAGTGATTGCTTGGCAAAGACCTAGTGAAGCCAATGGAATGCAGCAAATATAAATTATCAGGGAAATGTAAAACAGGGAAGACTGAAAAGAGATCATGACGGGATTAACTATTTCTCCCCTCTGTTTTACACTCCAGGGATCAATAAGGACAAAGGTTTAAAAACCTAGATTCAACTCCACTGAATTGGACTAGTAGGACTCAACACTATCATGTGTACTAGCTCTGGATGCTAGTGTTATCATGTTGTGAAGGTCATAGTTGAAGAACTATTCCCAAGTAACTCTAACTCCGAGTGCTGCAAACCATTTAAAAGGAAACACAGGACACCTCTATCACCCTCAATCCGGGAATTTATTCAGAGCTTAAGGAATCAGAATGACAGAAAGTCAACCAAACTACAAAAAAAAGGATCATGAAGCTGACTGTTCACCTACCATCAGCCATATTACAGGCAATTTCCACTGCAACAGACACAATGTTCAGCTATCCACTCTTTGTGATAAATTCAAAAGTTAATTTCTTATTTTGAATTTTATCGTTTTTGAATCACTACTTATTTTTAATCTGTGTGTATGTGAGGTGTTATTACTTCTCTTGTAATTAATAAACTCTTGTAGTAATTAATAAACTCATTCTTCATGTTCATTCACTAAAGCCTGGTTAAAAGGCCTCCTTTTTAAAGATAGGTTTGTTTGTATCTGTAAGAAAGGGATCAAAAAGGGAAAAGACCCTTGCTAAATTAACCTTGCTACAACCAACTAAACTAAGGGGAGAGCTAAAGAAGGGGAGCCATTTCATCCCTCCTCACCCAGGGATGTTGGGATATTCTATCTGGAACTGCAACAATATGGTTTTGACAATATCCAAACAGAGGTCACAAGAGAAGCAGTATTTGAAACCAAGGTGAGTTTGTTGTGAGGTGAACAAATGCAATGAGACAAGATGGACAAATAAATAAAAATATGTTTAACAGTTGGGTCAAAGATGTAACATTTTTGTGGAGGGTGTGCTGGGTACTAAGTAACATGTGGCTTAACGATGCAATGCTGCTGGAATAAAGATAAAGGTTCCCATGTGAGGGCAAAATTCCCATTCCAAAGCATTAAGCTGAAATCTGTAGCCAACTTCAGAGGAAATAGCCAATGCATGGCTTTCTGGCAGAAGCTTTTCAAATAGATAATTTGCAGCATCTAATAAAAAAAACACTGCTGTATGGTAAGAATTGCAGTCTCTGTTGCTGGTAATTACACAGATATCTGAGACTACAGAATACCATGCCCTCAGTGTGTAAAACCTGTAATTCAATTTGACACAGGTCATAAAGCATTGCCATCATCAGCTGGAAGATACCGTTGTGGCCAGCCAGCTTGGAATGCAGCCTAGATCACAGCACTTGTCACAAATCATTCGTCTTTCATCCTCAAGGAAATTAGAGTGCAAGGCTGCGAGGCCTTGTACAATTTCCATGAGAGATGAGAAGAGACCACTATTCATCAGGGCAGGGTACATGCCACAGGAAAGCCAAGATTAAGTGAAAATGATTGGGTTCTCAGTAAATAAAAATATCTTGATTGGAAAGCACCTGTTGGATTTAGCTGTGCCAAGTCACTTTGATAATTGATGATATTTCTGGAAGTTTATTCACTCTTCTTCCATTAACCAACCAAAAGCTCTGTCTAAGCATGTAAATTCATGTCTTGTGTACCATCTAAGAAAAAAATATTTACCCTATTTTGGAATAATTTGACAAATTAAAACCCACATCTCATGTCTGATTAATGACATAACTGATTCGCCCCACTCCCTGCCACCCACATCCTACTCAACCCTGACTGCATCACTCAAATTCCCCCAAGTAGCCTTTTGTTTCCCTCAATTTATTTGTCGCCCGACTACCTCACTGACCCTCTGAAGCTCCCAACTCCACCTTAAAAATCCTACTCTGCTGCCAATCGACCTGCCAAATACCCTTTACTCCACCCACATGCCACCCCTAGCTCTTTACATTCTTACCTCACCCACCCATCCCCTAATCTACACAGACAACTACACCCATCACATACAAATACTGAAACACCAAGAATTTCTGGGATACTTAAACTTGCCAGTATGCAATGGCTCTTGTAATGAAAAAGCATGAAGAGCCATGTACCTGCATAGAATCTCATTTCTGTTCCCTCAGATGACTCCTGCACTGACCAAGTTTGAAAAGAATCCTGTAGTGATTGTAATGCGGTCAGGCAGGTGGGCCTCATAGAATGTGAGTCCCCTGATTGGACCAGATTAACAGCCCCAATCAGGGAGCCCTAGCTGACAGATATAAACAGGACTGTCAGCGGTTCTGTTCATTCTGAGAACTGGCTCTGAGGAAACTGGACCAGTGTTGAATACAATGCTCATGTAAATAAAGGATGTCTTGGTAATGGGATACCTGCCTCTGTGGAGTTATCTCAGATCCCACATCAGTAAAGTCAGAAAAATCAAAGGAAGCTAAGTCAGTAATTATGAGTCTACTCATTCTCAGAGAAAAGGTGTGTGAACCATGACCAGAAAAGTAAGGGCACACTTAATTCACTTTCCACAAATAATATCAAATCTGCGACATATTTCCAATGTTTTTAAAAATGTTAATTTTGGAATAAATGAGTTTGAGAAATCAAATGCCTTGCAACACTAGCTGAAATTATTTGTTTTTCACAAAGGCACAGAAGAAACGTTTTAATCAACACTGGCTAGTTCTCCTCTGGTAAGTAATTGAACTTTGTGTAAAACAGATAAATACCTTTTTGGCAAAATAAAAGGATTACTCAGAGAAGCATCTATAACTTGTACAAGATAACTTCAAGCAAATCTAGCCATTTTCCCACAAGAAAAATAATTGCTGAGTTTTTTTAACACTTTGAAAAAGTAGATGATTACAAAGATAGCTTTAATTGGGTATTAAATGAACCATCTTATTAATAAATTAGTGTTCCCATTCCTTCTCTAACTCTCTGTTTGCTTTTCTTTCCTTAGCCCATGAGATCTAAGTGATTTTTTAAATAAATGAGGCCATTTGGCCCATCAGCCATGAAGACTTCATTCTTCAATGATAAATCAAATACATCAAGTCTGGTTAGAACATTGTTCTGCAGTAGTTATTCTCGGTGATGTATCTAGGTAAAAGATAAAAAAGAAAAGAAATGCTAGTTCTAGAATTTTGAAAGTAACATAGAGGCTATATGTCTTGTGCTTACAGCAGCCTCTATAATTTCACTAATTCCATATTCTGTGAGATTCTGTCTGCTTAGGCATTTGAATTGCCCTTTATCATTTGATCATGGCTTTGCATCATTCCTCTGTTAAAATTCCATTGAATTCCCTCAATGCAGCCATGCCTCATGATGTCAGCCTGCTCTGATGACAATGTTTGCTCTGAGCTGTAAAATTGCCATTTATACTTCTAGTCATTTCAGTTTTCCCTTGCCCACTGGGCGTTTTAACTTTACTCATATAGCCTCTATAACTGATATCTCTTTACAGATGCTGCCAGATCTGCTAAACTTTTCCAACAACTTCTGTTTGTGTTTCTGATTTACAGCATCCTCACTTCTTTTGTTTCTTTTTCTCACTCCATATTCTGTTTGGACTGTTCTGCACCTTTGCCGTAACCTTTGCCAAAACCAATAAGTCAGTATGTATCACCATTACACCTCCATTAGAATAAATTTTCACTCTGCAAAATAACAATGAAATTGACCATTCCATGATCAGATATAACCTCCTAGTTATTAGAAAAATATTTAATTGCTGTAAAGAGTTAATGGCAGAGACTCTTACTTGTCTACATGTCTACATCCTGAAAACTTAAATTTTAATACTGCTCCACAATATTTCCAACACCGGAGACTGGCTTCAGAATATAACCACTATCTTGTCAGCTTTCCAACAGTTGTTAACTGCACTCATAGAGTCATAGAGTCATAAAGATGTACAGCATGGAAACAAATACTTTGGTCCAACTTGTCCATGCTGACTAGATATCCAAACCTCATCTAGTTGCACCTGTCAGCACCTGACCCTATCCCTCCAAACCCTTCCTATTCAGATACACATCCAGATGTCTTTAAAATGTTTCAATTGTACTAGCCTTCACCACTCCCTGTGGCAGCTCATTTCTACACATGTACCACCCTCTGTGTGAAAAAGTTGCCCCTTAGGTCTCTTTTATATCTTTCCCCTCTCACCCTAAACCTATGCCCTCTAGTTCTGGACTCCCCCACCCCAGGGAAAAGACTTTGTCTATTTATCTTATCCATGCCCCTCTAATCCTCTATAAGGTCACCCCTCAGCCTCTCACGGTCCAGGGAAAACAACCCTAGCCTCTTCAACCTCTCTCTATAGCTCAAATCCTCCAACTTTGGCAACATTTGTAAATCTTTTCTGAACTCTTTCAAGTTTCACAACATTTTTACGATAGGAAGGAGACCAGAAGTGCATGCAATATTCCAACAGTGGCCTAACCAAAGTCCTGTACAACCATAACATGACCTCCCAACTCTGACCAATAAAGGAAAGCATACCAAACACCACCTTCACTATCCTGGCTACCTGTGACTCCACTTTCAAGGAGCTATGAACCTGCACTCCGAGGTCTTTTTGCTCAGCAACACTACCTTGCACCTTACCATTAAGTGTATAAATCCTGCTAAGATTTACTTTCCCAAAATGCAACACCTGGCATTTACTGAATTAAACTCATCTGCCACATCTCAAGCCATTGGCCCATCTGATCAAAATCCTGTTATAATCTGAGGTAACCTTCTTTGCTGTCCACTACACCTCCAATTTTGGTGTCATCTGCAAACTTACTAACTGTACCTCTTATGCTCACAACCAAATAATTTATGTAAATGATGAAAAGTAATGAACCCAGCACCGATCCTTGTGGCACTCCACCGGTCACAGGCCTCCAGTCTGAAAAACAACCCTCCATCACCATCCTCTATCTTCTACTTTGAACCAGTTCTGTATCCAAATGGCTAGTACCCCTGTATTGGATGGCAGTCTCCCATGGGGAACCTTGTCAAACACCTTACTGAAGTCCTTATAGGTCACATTTAATGCTCTGGCCTCATCAATCCTCTTCAAAAGACTCAATCAAGTTTGTGAGACATGATTTCCCATGCACAAAGCCATGTTGACTATCTCAAATCAGTTCTTGCCTTTCCAAATACATGTACATCCTGTCCCTCAGGATTCTCTCCAACAATTTGTCCACCACCGAACTCAAGCCAATGTGAATAAATATGCCTGTTTTTTAAAAAATAACTCTTCTTCGCTTGGAATTTCATGAAGATGATCTTATTAAGGCTGTTATCATTGGTTGGAGATCTGCTGGTAACCTTTCAGGTCTATTCGTGACTGGCAGATTGTCTGACACTGGATGCAAATGTAATTGCTGCTGGGACAATTGACTTTCTGTTTCTTCTTCTTTTCTACACCAGGCTGGTTATTTGTTTCAACTCAAAGGAGTCTGTATTTTATCAGATGTGGAATCATCAGGTATCACAGCCTGTGGCACATGAACAGGGAGTATTTCAAAGAGCAATTGCAACTTATGCATTGGGAACCTTGATTGTATTCACCAGCGTGTGGCTGCTTCTACTCCGCAAGCTGCTTGCCAAGTATCTGGGCAAACTGGCCTACTCAAGGCCTATTCAATATGATTGGTTTTACAGGAGGATGTTACTATTTCCAGAACTTTATTCTTTGGAATGCTGTTAACAGCTCTTCATCTGGCTGTTAATTGCAATTGCCTTTTATCGAGTAACTACACACAAGCTTACACCAAAAACAGCCCATTTATTCAGAGGAAAGTCAATATGTGCTTATTTAGAGTGGTGCTGGAAAAGCACAGCATCCGAGGAACAGAATCAAGAATTTCCTGCTCCTCGGATGCTGCCTGACCTGCTGTGCTTTTCCAGCACCACTCTAATCTTGACTCTGATTTCCAGCTTCAGCAGTCCTCACTTTTGCCTTGTATGTGCTTATGCCAATGTCTGACATTTAAGATCTTAACCTTTAGTCTCAATCAAACCCTGAACCTTTTGCCTTCTGATTAGCTCACTTTAGATCCTCTTGATCCTGGAAAATAAGAGTCAGCAATGATTTAACGCATTACATATTTATAACACAGCCGTTTCAATGTGCTTGTCCCTCTAGATCATTGAAAAGCAGTGAAACTGACCAAAATCTCAAAACTTGTAAAGGGGGTAGATAATCTAAAGC
This sequence comes from Hemiscyllium ocellatum, assembly GCF_020745735.1. Taxonomy (NCBI): domain Eukaryota; kingdom Metazoa; phylum Chordata; class Chondrichthyes; order Orectolobiformes; family Hemiscylliidae; genus Hemiscyllium; species Hemiscyllium ocellatum. The sequence continues at coordinate 28,446,564 of NC_083429.1, read as the reverse complement.
AATTGTGGATAATTTATTTTTGAAAATCTTTGGTTTATAACAGTCAGATGGACAATGTATTCAATTTAGTCCTGTGCTGATGCAGTTGAATTGGAAACATCATAAATATTTGCCTCAAATTTGAAACATGGCTGAGAGGTTGACAAGGTATTCAGTCTTGTCATTGGGAAAACGTGGTTGATGCATCAGTTGAATAACAGTAATTATCAGATGTTTTGAAATAATATCTTATACAATGCAGGAAAAAACAATTTCAAGAACTTGTCAACAGGAAACAAATGACTCAGTTAATAAATAAGACAGATGTTAAAATGGTGGAAAATGAGCAAGAAATAATAATGTGTAGAATATTTACACATCCAACAAGCATGTTCTCACTGAAGCATGCTGCTTGTTGCAGGTCAAATTGTGTCAGACAAGCAATACATTGAGAGTTGCTCTGAAGGTGACTGCAGCAGGGAACTGGTGGATACCTGACTCTCTCCAGGTCAGAACTGGAGATGTTGACAACATCTCACAATTTGCTATCCACATTTGCACTGGGGAGGTCAGGGAAGTTCTCTATTCAAGAAGAGATAATTATACTTTATTCTCCTTTGTCAAAAGCCAATAAGAAGAAAGAGAATGCAGTCCCACTAGGTGTGCAGGCTTCAGCATAAAACAAGGTCGCAGCTAATGTGTACTGATACCTTTATGAACTGCGTCCAGATTTTTGGCTTTGGCTCCGGAAACTGACCCCCATTGTTTCCTGATGCATTGCCACTACCATTTTGACCACATATTCTGTTTATGCATATGGCGGACCTCTCCTCTGCCAGTGCCTCCAGTGCAGCATCTAAAGACCCTGTCAGCTACTTCTGCCTGTATTATGTCATCCCTCATAGTTCCAAGGACAAAGTAATTGTCTATACAACTGTTAGCATCTGTTCCAGCCACAGTGCACCTCCCCTTTAAAAGGCACAAGTAGCTTTATGTGGTGCTATAAATTATGATCTTGAAGCTCTTACCAACATGTGCAGTTAATGAACAATGTAGGTTATCCTTTATACATAGAACCATCACTGCACTCCTGCATGTAGTTTGAGTACCATCTGAATTTTTAATCAACAAGCGTGAGGTATTTGCACTCTTATATCTCGTAAGGGGCCATCAAATGTCATTACTATTGAGCTTGATTCTGGCAATGGGGTAAAAATGCAAGCTTGCTCAGAAACAACATTCAGGGCTACATTCAAAAGACACGGGAAAAAGAAAGATATTTCTTACATCAGGAACACACATGTTACATATATCATCTCAATCAATAAAGTATTTAGACTTGTGTGCTTCATCATTGTTTACTTCACTGTTGTTTCCAAATGATATTTCACCAATTACCTTGTGTAGACCATAACTAGTTAACAGTGTTTGTAGCCTTAATCTCTGTGCATGTGCTGCAATTGAATTTCTAATTTCAAGAACATGCAACTAATTGTTGGCAGAATACCAAGTCTTATCCAAGTAAATTGAACTGCTATGTTCCTTAATGGCCAATGTAGATCAGAAAACTAAGTGTTGAGGTTTTATTACAATTCCTGAATATGTTTTGTTGACTACATCACAAAGTTAAAGTCAGCTTCATATACTAATACACCTGAAGTCCCTTGGCTTTACAGAATGAATGAACATTCTTCTGTTTCCTGTCTTTTAATTAAGTACTCCCTCCAAACTGATCCAAACAGATATACTTTCACAATTTCTCTACACCATCCAACTTGAGTAAAGCAGTCTATTGAGAAAAGGGTGAAAAGAAATAACTGAAGTGACAATTTAGTTAGGGGACTAACCTTCAGATTAGTCTCACCTGAACCTGCATGGAAGTAAGTTTCTTTAACTGGACAGTAATACTCAGTAACTGAGGATAACAAACAGTTCTACCTCAGGGGAATGATATATCCCTGCTTATCTGGTCACATGAATGAATAGCAAAGTGTTATCCCCCACAAGTACAAGAGAATCTTAAACCAACAGAGGGACCAAGTTGAAGTGTAAACATGAACAGAGCTGAATGATGGATGCAGTCTGAAATTCAGGATTTGATTACTGCTCGGAAATTCACTGCATGGTAACCATTGCAGTTTATATTCTCGACTAAATGCAGAATTTTGATTTCAGATCCTGTTTTCATAATAAAACAAATGATTTGATGGATGGACAATCTTCCCCTGCCATTTGAAGATTTAATTCAGTGTGATGCAAGCACAAGAAGATTGCCAGTGTTAAGGCATAAGAGATTGGGGTGTAGTGGATTACTTCACAAAATCTGCAACAACTGACTGCAGTAAGGGTTATTAGATTATACAAAACTCTGAACAAAATAGCAATCATTCACAAAAAAGGTTTGAATAGCAATCCACAAGTGACTTGTCAGAATTTTACTTATAAACATATATATTGATATTTGGACTGATCATTTTTTCTTTGTTTACATCAGTAATACTGATACTGCTCTGTGACATTGTCTGCTGCCCTTTTTGAAATTACTAAATTGCTCTCAGCTGTCATCTTGAAATTGTCCAACATCAGGAACAAATTATATTCAATGCCCCTTTGTAGCTCAAACTGTAACATGCTGACTTACCAAATGACAGGTCAACAAAGGGGGAAAAAAGACAATTAGTGTATTAGATTATTTAGATTAGATTATTTACAGTGTGGAAACAGGCCCTTCGGCCCAACAAATCCACATCCACCTGCCAAAGCACAACCATTCCCCTACATTTACCCATTCACCTAACACTACGGGTGATTTAGCATGGCCAATTCACCTAACCTGCACATTTTTGGACTGTGGGAGAAAACTGGAGCTCCTGGAGGAAACCCACGCAGACACGGGGAGAATGTGCAAACTCCACACAGTCAGTCGCCCGAGGCGGGAATTGAACCTGGGTCTCTGCCGCTGTATTGAATGTAATCAATTCTTCTCCCTCATCTCTACCTGTGAAATATGGACATATGTTTTAAACTTACAGAGCAATGTTATTCCAATTATTTACATCAATTTAAAAATGCAATTAAATAGCAGGATAAAAATAGATGGTCAAACATACCATTGGATACCAATACTCTTGGATTGCTATGATGCTAAGAAGAGGTAGCACTCATGGATATTGGTGCAAATACTGAAGAATGAAGCTTTTGGGCTGTAGATAGTAAGTATTTGTCCAATTATGTCTGGCAATGTGGGAAAGAGGCTGCAACTGAAATGTGGTGGTGATTGTGTATGTGTATGTGTGTGCATATGCATGTATGTGTGTGTACATGTGTGGAGGCAGTGAAAATATGGGAGGAAGTGTGTGGAGCATGTCACAATTTGGAGGTTGTGAATTTTGAATTGTCCGTGACTTGGAGGGTGAGGAACATATTACCTTTTCTATTCTAGCTGCCAAACTGGACAAATTCACATTTTGCCACATTATATGCTAACTGCCAAATTCAAGCCACTCATAAACTTAACCCATCTATATCCCTGATTAGGGTTCTTCCTGGTGACTGAAAGACAGGCAATGCTGAGAGAACTGGGAGAATCATGAGAGATTGGCTGTATGGAGATTCCCAACATCAAGTGCACAAATGACTATTTTCCAACCAATTACCGAAGGCAAGATGGGATGCTCATTAGTGAGCAGCAAAAGGCCTCTCTATATGTATGAGCATGCATTAACATCCTCATTACAATAGCATTTTACCTCATTGACATGCAGTTTCCCGTTCTTCCACCTGTCAATTGAAAACTAGTTGGTGACATTTCCCAACATAAAAGTGAGAGCCATAACATGGCAACTCCAACTTACTGCTTGCTCCTCAACCCTCTATCCTGAACCCCAGATGCCAATATCCCAAAGCACACTCCAGGTACAGCAACCACATGCAAACCAAGTCCATCAGGATGTCCAGGTTCTCATCAGCAAAAGGAGAGCACTGAATCTTCTACCCCCCACATGTCTAGGTCAAGTGACAGGCATCATTTAGGGCAGCTGCAAACTGGCAGCATTTGACTGGGGTTTAAAGTTGGCGCTGACATGGAGAATCAAGGGAAGTCCTTGCAGTTGCCAGTACTACTGCCGATGGTGACTGAGAGAATATGACAGCAGGGTGCCGGGGAAGTGTTGTGAGGGAAAGGAGATAAATTTGTGATGACAGCATGAGAAAACACAATAGGCCTTGCAAAGATAAACCTTCTATGAAATTCATCAAAAATGACACTTCAACAATTTCTGGGATGACAATGCCACTTGTATCCACATCACAAATTACCTTCTGATCTCTCTTTGTATTATCCGCAAATTTAGCAACATATATTTGGACTCTTCATCAAATAACCAAGGTCAATTGAAAATAATGGAACACTGGAAAGAATCCTTGTGGGACTCCATGAGACACATCCTGTCAATCTGGAAGTAAGCCATTTATGATTACTTTTTCCAATTCGCAAAGTAATCCCCTCCTCATCCTTACGTGCTAACCACTTGCACCAGGAGCTCTTATTCTGCATAGCAACATGACACCTTGTTAAATTCCTTCTGGAATTTTAAATGCAGCACGTCCATATTTTTCTCTTTATCCATTTTGCTCGCTGCTTCATTAAAAAATTCAAATAATTTAGTGAATCATGATTTCCTTTTCACTGAGCCAAATTGACTTTTTTTTAACTACAGTGAGATTTCCAAAGGGCTCTGCTATAATGACCTTATTACCAGAACTCTAGAATTTTCTTTATGACAGATGTTAAGCTGACTGGCCTTGAGCTTCCAGCTTTGTGTTCCCCACTTATCTTGAATAGAGGAGTCACATTTGCCATTTTCTAATTTGTTGGGATCTTTCCAGAATCCTGGAAGCTTGGAAATTAAAACCAATGCATTTAACATCTTAGCAGCCATTGCTTCCGGTCAGACAAAGTTAAGCAGTTGGACCTGTACACTTCTGACTTTAGAAGAATGAGAGGTGATCTTACTGATCTTAATAAATTGAAACTTGCATCTCCATTCCAACTCCATTAAAGATTTAACAGCCATTTTAGGTTTGTTCAATACATTTGCATCTATTGTATGACCCTTTGATCTTTTACTTAAAAATTCTGTGTCTGATGTTCCCTTTCTCATTAGCACATGAAGAAGGAGTGAGGTTCTGTAAGTTTGTTTTTTTTAAATAAACTTGTTGAATTATAACCTGGTGTTGTGTGATTTTTGACTTACTGAAACATAGCATTGAGGGGACTTGACAAGCTGGACTTGGAAAAATGATTTGTTTATGAATAAGACTAGAACTAGGTGTTACAATTTAGAAGTAAGAGATCTCCCATTTAAGATTGAAATGAAGATAATTTCTTTTTTCTTCAGATGGTTGTCAATCTGTAAAGTTCACTTCTTCAAAAGACAGGAGGAGTTAGGTCATTGGGTATATTCAAGGCTAAGCTAGATGGATTCTTTGGTCAACAAGGGGAGAAGAAATGCTACCAGGAGCTGACAGAAAAGTTGAGAGCTGGAATTTAGTGCACATTCAGTCCAACCATAATCTTGCCAAATGGCCTGTATCTGCTCTCAACGCATATATTCATTCAACAACAATACCCTAAGTCACAAAATCCTTTCTCCTCCACTCATGTCTTTTTTCTTTCTCCCTCAGAGAAACATCCTTCCCCAAATACACAAGCTTACCATGCAGGGAATTTGCAAGTTGTTGCAACGTTTCCTAATCTGCTAAAATGCATCTGTTTGAACAGCTCGACCATCAATCATGGATTTGATTCTCGTGCGGTTTAATCCATATATTTCTCTGTGTGTCACGTTCAAGGCTCAGAACACCTTTGCTTTCCTCCTTATCTGAGCCAACATATGCCATTAATAGATTTGCAAACTCTGCCCTCTGAACACTTTTCATTGTTTCAAATTGGAACACTTAATTAAATGGCTGAAATCAATCAAATATCGCAGTTTCTGTGGGAAAGGATTAGTCGTCATGAACCACCTTAGTAAATTTCAGATGGAAGACACCAACCTTCATGTCTCCTTCCCAATGGAAGCAGATTATTCATCTTTGCATAAAAGTTTTAACCAAGAATAGACTATTCTTAACAAACTAAGCCTTTTGCATTATAGGCTTGGGGTAGGTTTCAAAGCTCTTGGTGCTATCTCACACGCTAAGTCATTACATTTGGCATTAAACAAACATACAACTTGACCCTCGTAAAGTATCCACCAGAAAGTTTGTCCTCACCTAATATTCTTTTGCTTTCTAAAAGTAAACGTTGTCTATCTATGCAGAGTCGGATACATGGCTGGTTTTCTCACTTGTTAATCTGGCGACAGGAAAGGTTAATTTGCGGGCAATGAGGGGGCTACTCCAGCACAGCTTTATACAACAACTTTTGTTTCTGTTCATTTCTTTCTGATGGCGTTTCTATGGCAACTCCTGCTGAGAACAACAAATTTGACACAGACTAGGGATTGCATCATTGCACACTGTGTTACTGTGCCCTGAGCCATGAAGATGAATGGTTATGGGATGGGGGAGATCTATAATGTGATTAACGTAATTGTTGCTAAATCCCAAGATTACGAGTATCAGAAATGGCAAAATTCAAATGCAGTGAGTTTTTTTGTTGTAAGACATTGTCTCAACCTGATTAACAAATCTCAAACAGACCTACCAAATATTAGTTTGTCTTTCTGAGCAATGTCTTTTTGGGAAGGAAACTGCCATCCTTACCCAGTCTGGTCTACATGCGACTCCAGACCCACTGCAATGTAGTTGACTCTTAATGCCCTCTGGGCAATTAGGGATGGGCAATAAATGCTGGTCTAGCCAGCGACACTCACATCCTACGAATAAACTAAATAAAAAAGGAAACCTGTAAACTTAAAAACAAAATACTTTGGATATTAGAAATTTCAAAGTCTAAAATCTGACAGAAAATGCTTGACATATTCAAACGCTAAGTTGTGTTGAACTATCCGCTTAATCAGTAGGACTGCTTATTTCAGATTACTTGCATATTGATTTGTGTCCACCTGATAACATTGTGTGACATTACATATTGATATTTACTTGGTTTGATTTATTTGCAAGTTCAAATTAGAGAGTAATGACAAAAATCCATGAAAATATATCTGTATCAAAGCAATTGCCATTAGTCAAGAAAAGGAATGATTCACAAATGTTGATTCTGTTGAACTGGTTCATCCATTAAATTGTAAATTATTTGGAGTACTCTGACTAGCAATTAGATTGGATAAACACATCTTATTCATGATGATATTATGCATTTACTGAAATTTGCCTCGTTCAGCAATGCCCACTTTCTAATTCTTCACATTTCAGGCCCCCATTGATGGCTTCAAAATAAAACTTTCAAGTATCATTACCGGGCTCCATAATATGACCCAACAAATATTCCAATTGTACTAAGACAGTGGAGTATTGCTCTCATGAATGTAACTCTGGTGTAGGTTATTGTTCTTGAAAGTTACTGTGCTTGTCATATTTGCTGCGGAAAGGGTATCAACGTCATCAAAGATCCCTTCCACCCGAGTAACGCTCTCTTCCAACCTTTTCCATCTGGCAGAAAAAACAGAAGCTTTAACAACGTGCACCAACAGGTTCAAGAACAGCTTCTTCCCTGCCGTTATTAAACTGCTGAATGGACCTCTCTAACTTCAAATAATGTTGATTTTACTAATGCTGATCTTGCTTTGTGCACCTCCTGTGCTGCTGTAACTTTGCATGCCTTGCACTGTCTAAGCACCCTATGATCTATATGTCGTTCTTTACTATGATCGATCTGCTTGTTCTGATTGCAAACTGAAGCTTTTTACTGTACTCAGGCATTTGTGGCTACAATGAATCAAATTTAGGGTGTAGGTTTGCTCGCTGAGCTGTAGGTTTGATATCCATGGATATCAAACCTACAGCTCAGTGAGCAAACCTACACCCTAAACCTCAACCTGATCCACAAACCTTCACAAACTTTGCAATGAACCAAATCAAATTTAATTAAATCAAGTAATGGTGATCAAACAATTAACCTTTGCTATGACTGAAATTAATATGAATTTTATCAGTGAAGGATAATTCAGAAATACAAAAGTTGGAGTCCATGATTTTACATTTCTTCATGACATTATCTCCAGCCTTGTAACCCCCACCCACAGACTGCAGTCATTGAATAATTCCACTCTTAAGCAGTTTGCCTCACGTAGAAACACTAGAAAAAAGTTACAGTTGTTGAAGGAGCTGGAACTGATATTCTAACAGTGTATTAACTTTGTAGTTACAACTCAACAGTCTCAGTGTTGACATTAGCTTTCTAATGAATCATTTGGCAATTCAAAATTTGGTAGTGCTGAAAACAAATCTTCATTTTTTTTCAAAGTTTTTTGTCTTCCACTCATCAAGATAATTCATAAGAATTGCTAAGGTAAAAGGAAAACCATATTTTTACTGTATGGATGAAGAATACTGATTAGTGGGCAAGTGGACACTGATTGATAGAGGTGTTGCAATGGAGAATGCATCAGATAATGATAACTGACTATTAACTGCCCAGCTCACCTAAATTTCAAACCAAGCAGAATGATTCTGAATAGCCAAGGCCTTGCTCTGAGAAATGAACAAGAGAATGATTATCACTTATTTTGTTGAGTTGAAAGAGACACAGTCCATGTATACATTTTGTCTGCAGGTAGAGCACCCTGTGTATTTTACATAAAAGTCCGAGGAAATGCAAACGTGCCACAAAGCAAACCAGACTGACATTACTAAATTGGTTGTCAACATAGTTCTTCACACTCAGAATTATTCAGTAAATGTTGTCCAATCACACAATCTCATATAATGTTAGACACTGTGTTATGAGTTTTGCCAGCATGGACTATTGGAGTATCTTTCATCAAGGTCAGGGTTGTCTTGCTACTGATTATAAAATCTGGGTCATAAAAAGGCTGGTGATAAAGGGCAAAATTGGAGCCAATCATTTAAATACATTGGCAGGCATTTTTTTTTTGCAAACACACACTTCTGACTCCAATCCCAACAGTTTAATCATGTTCCAATTAATAGGAGCTCAAGTCTGCACCTGTATGCAATTAAAGCCAGTTAATATACAACTGACACTTTGGTCTTAGAAAATTTGTAACAGTGATTGCAAATTAGCGGGATTCTTACTGGATTGGGAAATTATGCCATTTTTGATGCACCCACCCTTCCTTCTAGCTTCTTAAAATACAAAATAGTTCATATTTGCACTTTAGCAACAAAATATGAAGCTGATATTTAAGGTTGGCAACCCATCAGCATTACCTCATAAGCTCCACCAATTCAAGAGTATCCCTGGAGGGAAAATGACATACAACAAATTAAAATAAATGAATCCAATGTTAGATATGAAAATATTAGACACATTAAAGAAAGGCTGTTTCTTTTAGTAGAAACAAGAAGTGTTATGAAACCTTCAGGGAAACATCCAATTAGAACCTTGACTCATTGGGGTGACCAACTAATCATTGCACTGCACATTGGATTCCTGCTGTCATGAGTGTAAAGTGACAAGCAGCAGACTGCATTGGAATAAGCAATTGGAATTTTTAGCACACTATAGCAATTAATTAATCTTGCGTTTGGGTCATTGTTCATAATTAGAGTTGTAATGATTATGATTTACTGAGTTTTGTTCAGTCAGTCCAAAAATATAGCCCAGGGCACCAAAAAAGCTCACTGGCAGGACACTAACAATAAAGCATTGGCAGCTGTGTGAAGAAGTAGATGTGAGAATTTGAGGCATTTTTCATGGATGGCTGTGGTTTTAGAGAATAGTCCTGATAGAATCTGCTGTTTGTACGTTGTCTTAGAAAACTTATTGGATATCCTCCAAATATATTCCCAACGGGCTTTCAGAAATTGAAGGAACATAACAATTCAGTTTCATACCAGATCTGTGATTTGATTAGTGACTAACAATAAAAAAATCCTGAACAGCTCTCATGTGCTGCCTAAGCAATGAAGTTTATCATGTGTGGTAGTGATTTAACAGCATGAAATAATAACCATGATTATATTTACACATTTTGACTTCTTTATAAAGTTTGCTGACTGCATGGCAATTTCTTTTTACCCCATACTGACTTGCAAAGATGAAGTAGCCTCCATCAAATTAAATAAAAAACGCCCTGCATGCAAGGGCCCACACACCTTATATGACAACTGGGATTCAACTAAAAAAAGTAGAATTAAAAAAGACGAGTCAAATGGCAACCATCTTGTCATGATTGGAACCCTGTTGATCTCATTGACTATGAGATTTTTTAATTGGGAATGTCAACTTGGACTAATCAGGAAGCCCTGGCTGACATATATAAACAGGGGATAACCCCTCACTGTTTGATCACACAGCATTGCCCTTTGATGTGAAGGGCACTGCTTGTCACTGGCCACGTGGGTGCTTTTCCATCTTCCTGGTGGTGGAAATTGAATAAAGATTCGTGCACTTTGTGTCTCCCACTGTCTTTCACAACTGCACACACACACGCTAAGGGTGCTGGGGAAAAATAAGCACTACCGCAGTTAGGCGGGAGTGTGGGGGCTAATTTAAAAAAAAACAAATAGCAGTATAAGAAAAAAAATAAACAAAGTATCCCCTCCCCTTCACTGTTTTGATCACACTGCATTGCCCTTTGATGCGAAGGGCACTGCTTGTCACTGGCCACTCGGGTGTTTTCCTATCTTCCTGCTGGTGGAAATTGAATAAAGGTTTGTGCACTTTGTGTCTCTCACTGTGTCTCACACCTGCACACACACACACCATGGGTGCTGGGGAAAAATAAGCACTACCGCAGTTAAGCGGTAGTGTGGGGATTAAAAAATAAAAAAGAAAAAGAAAAAGAGAGAGAAAAAAAGAAAGAAAAAAGAAAAGAAAAAGAAAAAAGAAAAACAATAAACAAAGTGACAGACATCCTGACACTCTTGAGAGATGGCTCTGAGGAATCTGGATCACCGTCAAGGACTTTCCACATGTAAATAAAGGGTGACTTGGTGATGGCATACCGGCCTAAAAAGAAAAAATAAATTAAAAAAATAAACAGGGGATGAGATTAGAATCTCCTCAGTTGAGCATGGTTACAGTCAGTGTACTGTGCACTGCTAAATAAAGGGGGACTTGGTGATGGGACCCAGCCTCTGTGTAGTTATTTCAGAACCCATCTTTCCCAAAGTATTAACCTGGACTCTTGGATTAATTGTTCATTGACATTACCACTATGCCACTGGTCCAGGCCAGAGATGCTAGCTTTTGGACAGAAAAATGTACTTACAACCAGGAGATTAAAATCTCCTCAATTGTGACTGACTCAGAGTTGGGTGGCCACACAGAGAGTGTGCTCCTGCAAGAAGGAAGAAACTCTACATTTTTGCTTTTGGACTGGAGTAAAAAAAGAAGAAAACATATAAACAGGGGATTTCGAATCTCCTTATTTCAGGGACCTACTTCGAGGAGGCTGGCCACAGCAAGTGTACTGTGCATGTGTAAATAAAGGGTGACTTGGTGATAGGATACTGGCCTCTGTGTAGTTATTTCACATATCAACTATTGTAAAAACCCAAAGAACTGCAGATGCTGTAAATCAGAAACAAAAACAGGAGTTACTGGCAGAGTTCAGTAGATCTGGCAGTATCTGTGAAGAGAAATCAGAGTTAACGTTTCAGGTTCAGTGACCATCAGTTCTGAGGAAAGGTCACTGGACTCAAAAAATAAACTTTGATTTCTCTTCACAGATGCCACTAGACCTACTGAGCTTTTCCACCAACATCTGTTTTTGTTGTTAAAACTCATCTGGTTCACAAATGTCATTGCTAGTTACTAAAAGTAGTTTTAATTGTCAAGACGGCAATGGTAGAAATGCATATCTCTACGACTTCAACAATTGCGCTATTAGTATCAATGTATTTATTTAATTCCCAAAAATGGCCAACATCTTGAATAAAAGAGACTTTCAACAGAAGTCTTTTTAAAAATATACTCAAAATAATCTGTTCATTATTAAACAAAATTTGTTATTACAGAAGGTGGTGAACACCAAAACTGTAATCTGAAGTTAGAACAAATTTGCCTTAACCCTAAAACCTGAAACACTAAAACAACACAAATAAAAAACATTCTCTGTAGGTGTCAAGTTATTTAAAAAAAAAGCAAAAAAAATCTTTGTTGGCTAAGGATCTGAAAATAAAGGACAGAACTTGATGACCTTTCACAGTCTGCTGGGTTTCTTGTTAATGAAATCAAATTGCTGACAGTCAGACTGAAGGTCTATGCTCGAGATTGAAAGCAGGTTGCATTCAAGCTTTGGAAAGTGGTCATACTTCAGTGTTTCTGGATTTATAAGGTATTAGTGTAATATTATAAACTTCAGAACTTTAATAACTGTCCAAAGATTGAAATTATGCACAAATATAAACTGTTATACACGAAGGATTCAGCAATAACTCTGCCTGGAATAAACTATTAAGGGACAAGGACAAACTTATATAGGAATTGAAAGTAATTAGTCATTGTCTGGGAGACAAAGGAGTCAAAGATACATGAATAAAACTGTTTTGAGATCTGCTGGATAATTGGTTGCTCCACTGCCACAAGGACAACTGATTACCCTGCAGAAAAAATTAAAGAGTTCATCAGAGGAAAGTTGTGACAGTCAATGCCAAATGTGACAAGGAACAAAGAAACTACTTCTGATAACAAGGCAAGTTGCAGATTTGATGGTTTTAGAAGAACAGTTAATAAATTGGATGAATGAATCTAAAGAATCATCAATAATATCACACCATAGAACTGAGAGATGAAAATCGGTGTAAGAATCCAACACTAGAACAATTCAGCAGCAATAAACATTTCCCTGTAAAAGTATTGAACAGTGGACAATTTTTGAGACAGAAATGTTTGGAGTTGTAGCTAAATTCCATTATTAACCAGGTAATAGCCAAGTTCAGTTGTTAGGCTTAACTTCCTTATTTGAGGGGTCTTATTTTGGTTGCTACATGCAAGAAAATTTAAGTCCTTGTTTCAGTATTGGATTGAAAGATTTCTTAACAAAGAGTTGAATAATAGGTAACCTGTGGTGGGTTACCACAATAATTGGCATCCCTGGGTAGACTTTGATAAGAAATTACTTTATGTTGCTCCAAAATTGAACTTACTAGCCTGTATTTCATGTTGTTAACATCTTAGAATCACAGGCTGGCAAGATTAACAAGCTAATAAAGGAAGCAGGCAAAAGTGGTAAATGTAATTGGTGCAATATATATGATAATTGGGTATTAGATCAGTACAGAGAAATATAAAAAAGGGAGAAGTTAGTACACAGGTTGACAACACTAAATTCAAGAAACAAGCAAATGGGACAGGGGACAGGGACTTACAACAAAATTGCCACCTGTGAGCTAAGGATATTAATAGAGTATGGATTAATGACTTGTGTATGGGAAGGAATGGAATAACTGTCATACTAGGGATATCTGTTATGTCTAATGATGACAAATCATTAAATGCTCCAGCATATAAAACTTTGGAATGACCCAAAGCAGCATCAGGATGAGGGTTAAGAAGATCCTAACTCATGCAGGAGAAAAGTGGGGAGAGATGTGTAGGAAAAGCACTTAAGGAATGCCAATGGAATGATAAAAGCTATTGTATGTTTCTATTGCATTTACACAACTGGATAAGTCACATGCAGTTTTGAGTCTAGCAGCAATGAAATAGTTAACTGTACTCTCAAGATTTCAAGTACCACTCGAGACAATGTAATCAGAGTTGGATATACATGTGAAGGTGAATACTGTATGAATATATCTTTAATAGAATATCATTATCATAACCTGTCTCGTCGTTTCATTGATTAAACATTTTGTATTCATCCTTGAATGCCCATGTACATAGGAGCAATGGAATTGGTTCAAGTCAAGAGGAGAAAATCTGTGACTTTTGCATGAACAACTCAGCTAGAAAAACAGTTATTACTTATTGTTGTAAATATGAGGTCCAATTACTCTGAAAATAGAACATTTTGAACAAATGAAAGGGATTTTGAGAAAGGCACACCAGTTACATTTTAGAATACTCAGAGAATCAGTCCAGATATTAAAGCGATTATGGACAAAAAACATTAACAGGTTCTTGGGGAGTTGATATCTGGAATTGGGGAAGAAATGTAAACATGGCTGAATGAGTTCATAATATTTCACATTTTGTTGTCATTATTTTGTGTACTTGGGTCTATCTTATTTTTATTATCAATATGTTTCACTGTTGCTATCAGCAACAAATGCAGCAGTTGAAAATTGAATTAGTTCTGTTAAGACATGGTAATCTTAAAGTTGATATGGGTGAAGTGTGATGTTTGTTTACAATGTCATTTTTAGTTTGTGATTTACTTACTGATCATTATTCTCTAATTTACTGATGAGTTATGGTTTGTATACATCTGTGTTGCAGAATGAAGTGGTGCATTTTGAAATTGTACATACTGCAGCAACTCAGCTGGAATATGAACCAAGATGGTGGAAAATAGAAAAGAATAGAATAGAATCCCTACAGTGTGGAAGCAGTCCTTTAGCCCAACAAATCTACGCCGATCCTCTGAAGAGTAACTCACTCAGAACAATTCCCATCCATTTACCCCTGACTAATGCACTCAACATACACTACACTGTGGACAAGTTAGCACTGCCAATTCACCTAACCTGCACATCTTTGGATTGTGGGAGGAAACTGGAGCACCCAGAGGAAACCCATGCAGACATGGGGAGAATGTACAAACTCCACACAGACAGTGGCCCGAAGCTATATTCGAACCTGGGTGCCTGGTGCTGTGAGGCAGCCATGCTAACCACTGAGCCACCGCATCACCAAAATGACCAATAATACTTGTGTTCACTCAACATATTAAAAATAATGAACAAAGAGGAGGGACTGTGATATTAGAAACTTTAGAACATTAATAAGTGACCATGGATTGAAAGAATCAACAAAGATAAACTGTTCAACGCAAAGGAATCAGCAACAACCCTACCTGGAATAAACTATTAAAGGACAAGGACAAACCTATTCAGGAACTGAAAGCAATTAGCCGTGTCTGGAAGAAGGAGGCAAAGCTACATGAACAAAATGTTTTGACATCTGCTGGATAACTAGCTGCTTTGTTGCCACAAGGACAACTGATTACCCTGCAGAAAATTTCAAGGAGATCATTATCGAAAAGCCATGGTTTTAAACAGACACTCAATGCTAAATGTGACAAGGAACAAAGAAGTACTTCTGATAAGCAGACAAGCTGGAGATTTGATGGCTTTGGAGGAGTAGTCAATAAATTGAATGAAAGAATCTGAAGAACCATCAATAATATCACAACATAGACCAGAAGGGTGAAAAACAATAAAATAATCCAACACCTGAACAATTCAGCAGCAAAACCTTGAAGAAAAACACTGCACAGGGATTGAATCCTGGACAGTTCTGAAGACAGACACTGTTGTTTGGGATCATAGATAAATTCCAAAATTAATTGGACAATAGCCAAGTTCAGTTGTTAGGCTTAACTTGCTTACTTGAGGGGTCTTAGTTTTGGTCGTTACATGCAATGGTTGTTTTAGCATTTGACTGTCAATAAAATTTCCCAATAAATAGCTAAATTAAAAGTAACTTATATTGATTTATCCACACCATTAAACATGCTGACATGCATACAGTTCTGAAGAAAGGTCACTCAACCTAAAACATTAACTCTGATTTCTAACCACAGATGCTACAAGACCTACTGAGCTTTTCCAGCATTTTCTACTTTAGTTATTTTGACATAGCGATATGTAGAAACTTCATCAGATTCCCAGAAACTGTTGAAAGGGAGAGAAACTTACAGCTGCTAGTATTTTCTTCCTTAGGAACCCTTAAGTCTGTGAATCAGAAAATTAAGTCCAGAAAAGGTTTCTGAGCAACCATTAGCTCAGACGGATCCATGGTCCTTGAAATTCAGGTTTTCCAGCAACTAAGGGCCATCAACATAATTTCTCTTCTTCCATGAAACATTTGTTGCCTTTTCACCAAAGTCACATGGCTTTCTGTAAACAACAGACAGACCACAGCACACTTACATGCTGACCACATTTTGGAGAAACCTCATGGGAAAACCCTTTCCAAACCCAAAATTGTCCAAACCGTTCCAAAATCTTTGCAGTCATTCATGTGGTCCCTAAATATTAAATATTCCCAACCAGACCGAACACTCTTATAGAAAGAAACAATTCTTTTTATACTCATCACATGTGACACTCTTGACAAAATGATGGTCCTTACAGAAAACTGTCAATAACAATTTCCAATGAATTTACACTTTTCAATCGTGTAATTCAGTAGTAATGTGGAACAAGTATCTCTAAGTGCTTCCTTGAATTTTCAGAGAGGTGGCCAAATACATTCCCTGCAGTAGCTCCAGTGATCCTTTCCCATCCCAGCACATGAATCCTCTGGATTCATTCAATCATTCTAGAATGTATCGCTATGATGACAGATCACTTCATTCGCATATTGGCTCTGGCTGCTGGCAAAGAACTTGTTCCATGTCTGCTGACCACACCAACTCCTAATATTGTCTACGGATAGAGAGCAAGGAACATTTCAAGTCTAGGTGTCTCTTCATCTAGACTTGAAACACCAGCTTGTTGTCTCTCCATTGCTGTTACCTGACTGGCTGTGATTTCCAGCAGTATTTTATTTTCAGTATAAGATTCCAGTATCTCCAGTACTTTGTTCCAAATATTGTCTCCTCTCTTTTTCTCTCAGGCCAGCTTCCCTTACCCATCATTCCCAGGTGCAAGAACTTTAAACCTTGCTGAATAAGTTCGATGTCTGTTCTTTTGATCCCTAGTAGTTAAACCAGAAAATAGAATTCAAAATAGTTTGTACCTCCCCTTACTTTCCAAATTTAAACACATAATCTAACATATAATAACCTTATTATTGTAGCAAATATATTTCTGTGAAAAGGCAGACAGAGTAGATTTAATATAAAATCAAGAACAATACACAAAGAATTAAGAGAATGGGCATATTTTCTAAGATGCTCAGATTTGTCAGAAACAATAATTATAACATAATTTATCCAAACAATGGTATTAGGATTTAATAAGTTAACTTAAAATGGTGCAGAAAATATTTTAAACTTGAAAGGGTTCAGAAAAGATTTACAAGAATGTTGCAAGAGTTGGAGGGATGAGCTATAGGAAGAGGCTGAATAGGCTGGGGTTGCTTTCCATGGAGCGTCGAGTCTGAGGGGTGACCTAACAGAGGTTTGTAAAATCACAAAGGGCATGGATAGGGTGAATGGTCAAGGTCTTTTTCCCAGGGTAAGGTAGTCAAAAACCAGAGTATATAGGTTTAAGTTGAGAGGGGAAAATTTTAAAAGGGACTTAAGGGGCAATTTTTTTTCATGCAGAGGGTGTTGTGTGTTTGGAATGAGCTGCCAGAGGAAGGGGCGGAAGCTGGTATAATTACAACATTTAAAAGGTATCTGGATGGGTGCATGAATAGGAGGGGTTTAGAGGGGTGTGGGCCAAACGGGACTAGATTAATTTAGGATATCTGGTTGGTGTGAATGATTTGGATGAAGGGTCTGTTTCAATGGTGCAAAACTCTATGTCTCAAAGTTAATTCCGATCTAGTTCACAGTGGTTTAATGAATATTACTTTTTTAATTAAGGCATGCCAACGTGTAATGGTATCTGGTTAAAAGTATAGCTTCTATTAAGAAATAATCATAAGTAATTACTTAGCACACATATAAATATCGAAAAAAAAGGATAAAGATTCATGGAGAAATTAACCATAAAAAGTTCCATTGCAGTTAGCAAGAAAAGGATACACCTAAAAGGGGCATGAAAACACATGCTATTCATTAAATTAGTTCTCAGTACAGACAAAACATAAACAATAGCTTTTCATCAAAAAGGAAGCCAAGAAAGAAAAAAAACACTGGCATACAGCTAGGCATGAAAGTAAAATGTTAATTAAAGAGGAATTATTAGAATTTTCCAACTGATAGGAATGGCAAAGATTCTTATCAGTTGAATATGATAAAAAATAACAGAATAAGACGAAACTAGAAGATAGAGAGAAAACATCTTCATTGATAAATATTTAACTAAGGATTGTTTTAAAATTGCAAGAATAAGAGAGAGATGGGTTGACATGCACACATTTGCAAAATAGGAGGAATCAAAATAATATTTAAAAAAAACACCTCACCCTTTCATTGAAATTTAAAACGTACTGGAAATCCTCAGATTGCATTTCTCAAAAAGTATCCATTTTTTTGTCCCAGCAGAGAAGATATCTTACTCACTCAAGGCATTAAGGCATTTTATTTTAGATGTTGTTGGATATTCTATTCTGAGATCTTGTTCTTCATTCTATTCTTGGTGAGTCTTAGATATTCCTAAATTGTTATAATTAACATCAGACTAGATTCTATTAGATCTGGTATTGTATCTTATGATAAATTTAGTTTAGCCATATACTTATCCATCAATGTGTACAGCTTGTTAGTATGTTAATAGAATTGCAAAATTACTTAATTGTCTCATTTAAATTTTTCTGGTAATCTGAAAGCGATCTTAATATCTTACACACTCCCTCAATTTCAGCAGTGCATTTTCAGCTAAAATGCTTAAAGCTATTCAATTGGTCTTTTATAAAATTAGCTTTAGCTTTTTTTAAAAAAAGTGCTGGAGGTAAAATAGATTAACACAAGAGAAATTAAAAGATCCAAAGCATCCCTTCACCTTGAAGATTTTTTTTTAGAAACTAGGAAGAACAGCAAAAAATATTTTAGTTACATCAAGAAGGATAATAGTTACAAAGCTGCAACAAGTACTGCAGTGGATAACACGCTGGACATCAACTTTATACACTCCAAAGTTCAGTGGTAATTGAGTCCAACATAAATATTACTAAATTAATAAATGATTACATAACGTATTGAAATTGACTGCTAATGTACTTCACAAATTAGCTGCAAACTCAATTCCTTTCATTTTATATTCCCTTTTACCATAAGATGAAGGTAAATACATGCATCTTGGTGTGCTATAAGCACCCATCAACTATAACTACAAATGTATTTCTCTGTGATTATTAGTTTTATCGACTGTTTAATCGAGCATTTCTTTTGGCAAATATTGAAGAAACACTATAATCACAAACATTTGAGTTCGTGTTGATAATTTCTGTTGGCGAGGGCATTAAAGTCAAGAACTAAAAAGGGGAAATTGAGTTAAAATCAGTCACAATTTCCCTAAATGACAAACCAAGCATAAGAGACTGTATGGTCTACTCATATTTCGATAATCTAATAATTCTTCCTATATGCATTCACATTCCACAAGTTAAAATAACTGATTGGCTCCAAGTTTAGACATGGAAATACAGCTTGTAAGACCAAAGACATTTGTAGAAGTATCCCTACAGAATGGAAACAAGCCCTTCAGCCCAACAAGTCCACACCAATCCTCCATAGTGTAACCCACCCAGACATATGCCCCTCCTCTATTACTTTACAGTTCCCCTGACTAATGCACCTAACCTACACATCCCTCAACACTATGGACAATTTAACATGGCCAATTCACCTTTGAAACACTCGGAAGAAACCCATGCAGACATGGGGAGAATGTGCAAACTCCACACAGACAGTCGCCCAAGGCGGTGATTGAACCCAGGGCCCTGGCACTGTGAAGCTGCAGTGCTAACCACTGAGCCACCATGCTACCCATTTGGAAGTGAAGCATTCCATGACATGTTCTAAAGGAGTCTCGTCCATGGTGCCTGGTGTTGCTTTGTACCCTGATATCAGATTCACCTTGTATTAATATAAAAAGCAGATGCAGTAGTTGGCCTCCAGTGTTTTGACCTTCGTCCATATGATAATGCCTGACTTGTGAGTGGCTTCAACTCCATTTTCCTACTTATAAATCCCTTAAAGCCCCACACCTTGATCCATTGTTCATCAAATATCTGTCGAACTGAATCTTGAATGTATGCAATGACTTGCATCCACTCATCTATGGTGGAGCACATTCAAAAGGTTAATGACTCAGAGAAGAAATAATTCTTTACCAATGTCTTAAAATGTTATTTTTAAAAACTGTGGCCACTAGTTTGAGGAGGAACATCCTCAACATCTATCCTGTCAAGCCCTCCAAGAATCTTAACTTTTCAACATGAACACTTCCCATTCTTTGATTCCTGAAGAAGGGCTTATGTCCGAAACGTTGATTCTCCTGCTCCTTTGATGCTGCCTGACCTGCTGCGCTTTTTCAGCAACACATTTTTAAGCTCTGATCACCAGCATCTACAGTCCTCACTTTCTCCCACTTCCCATTCCTATAAATTCCAATGTGTATAGGCCTAACCTGCGTATTTAGCTTTGTTAACTTGCTCTTAATTGCCCGCAATGCAATACATCCATCCTCAATTAGATTAAGATCTGAAATCCTTGAAGTCAATGATGACTATGGAAGGTAACAACCTAAGCAGATGCCACTGAATGGAATTAAAAACAGG
This sequence comes from Hemiscyllium ocellatum, assembly GCF_020745735.1. NCBI lineage: Eukaryota > Metazoa > Chordata > Chondrichthyes > Orectolobiformes > Hemiscylliidae > Hemiscyllium > Hemiscyllium ocellatum. The sequence continues at coordinate 28,425,929 of NC_083429.1, read as the reverse complement.
AAGTGCTGGAGAAGCAAATCGGTTCGGCAACATTTATGGCCCGAAAGTCAGAATTCTTGCTCAGAGTCAATGAGTTGGAGTCTGAGCTTCAAACATTGCGACACATCAGGGAGGGGGAGAGTTACTTGGGATGCTGTGTTTCAGGAGATAGTTACATGACGTGGATTGATTAACTCGAATTCATCCAGTGGTCAGGGACAGGAGGGTATGGCTGTGAGTGAGGGAGGCAGAATAGAGTTGTAGGAGCCTCAGCACTTGTCCTTGTCCAACATGTTTAAGAGTTTTGCTCCCTGTGTGGACAGAAATGGAGACTGCAGGGAGGATAAGCCAACCCACTGCAGCACCATGGTGAAGGGAGCCATTCAAGTATGGGGAGAAAAGAGAAATACTGTTGCAGTTAGGGATAGTATAGTTAGAGGCAGAGACACTATTCTCCTTCAGCAGGATCGAGAGTCCCAAAGCTTGTGTTGCCTGCCTCGTGCTTGAGTTGAGGATATCCCACCTGGGCTTTAGAGGGTCTTGGATTTGGGAGGGGTGGAAAAAGTGGTCGTGGTCCATGTAGGTACCATCGACATAGATAAATCTAGGGCAGAACTTCTGCTAAGGGTTTATGAACAGCTCGGAGCTAAATTAGAAAACAGAACCAAAGAAGGTAAAAAAAACTCTGGATTACAACCTAAATCACAAGCTAATCAGCACAGAGTCAATAAGGTTAAGCAGGTAAATGCATGGCTCCAAAATCAGTGTGGGAGAAATCAGTGTGAATTCACTGGCAGCAGTATTGAGGAAGAAGGGACCTGTTCCAATGGGATGGCTTTCATCTGAACCGTGCTGGGACCAGAGTCCTCCTGAATCACATATCTCAGGCTGTAGACAGGGCTTTAAACTAAATGTGGGGAGGAGTTTTTAGTTATGGGGGAAATCAGAAAACTCAAAGTAAAGGAATAGGTAAGAATGTGGAACTCAGGAGAGGTTATTGAAATCTCCAACACAGATACAAATAGGACAGAGTATCTGGAAAGGATTAGCAATTACATTTCAAGCACAATGGACAAGTTAATGAAAATGAGAAGGCGGACAGTTAATGTAGGACTGAAGGTATTATATCTGAATGCACGCAGTGTAAGGAATGAGGTAAGTGAGCTTATGGAACAGATCAAAATTGACAGGTATGACATGGTGGGCATCAAGGAGACGTGGCTGCAAGGAGATCAGGATTGGGAGCTGAATATTCAAGGATAAACATCCTATCGAAAAGGTAGGCAGATGGGCAGAGGTTGTGGGGTTGCCTTATGAGTGAATAAAATTGAACTAAATCAGTAGTAAGAAACAAAGTTGAGTCAAATGGTGTAAAATCTGTGTGGGTAGAACTAAGGAACCAGAAAGGTTAAAGAGAAACACAGTTGGAGTCATGTACAGGCCGACAAACAGGAGTCAGGAGCTGGAGGGGGCAAGACACACCAGGTGACAGAAAAGACGTGTAGGAAAGGCATGGTTACAGTGACCATGAGGGATTTCAACATGCAGTGGACTGGGAAAATCAGGTTGGCAGTAGATTGCAAGAAACAGAATTTGTGGAATGTCTATGAGATGGCTTTTGGAGAAATGTGTAGTGTAGCCCACTAGGGAAGAGCAGTACTGGATTTAGTGTTGTGCATTGAGGCAGACCTGATCAGGGAGCTGACATTGAAGGAACCCTTTGGAGGCAATGATCGTAATATGATTGAATTTACTCTGCAATTTGAGACGGAGAAGATAGAATCAGAGATAACAGTATTAGAGCTGAATAAAGGAGACTATGGAGGCATAAGAGAGGAGCTGGGTAATATTGACTGGAAGAGGAGCTAAGCAGGAAAGACAGTGGAACATCAACAACAGGAGTTTCAGGGAGTAACTCAGGAGACACAGCAAAGATTCATCCTGAGATAAAAGAAGCACGGTGCAGGAAGGATGAGGCAACTATGGCTGACGAGGGAATTCAGGGACAGCATAAAAGCAAAGAGAAAGCATATAATGAGACAACAGAGGGAAACAAAAAAAAGAAGGGAGGAGATTAAATATGAGGGTAAGCTAGCCAGTAATATAAAGGAAGACTGCAAGAGTTTCTTTAGATATATAAAGAATAAAAGAGAGGCAAAAGTGGAAATCGGACTGCTGGAAAATGACACAGGAGAGATAGTGGGAGAACAAGGAAATGGCTGATGAACTGAATAATTGCTTCATGCCAGTCTTCCTAGTGGAAGACATGAGTAACATCCCAAAAATTCCAAAGAATGATGCAGCAGAGCTAAGTATAGTGGCCATCACCAAACAGAAGGTGCAAGAAAAATTTAATGGCCTGAAGATGGATAAATCACCTGCACCAGATGGACTACACCCCAGAGTCTAAGGGAGATAGCTGAAGAGATAGTGGAGGCATTAGTGGTGACCTTTGAGAAATTGCTAGAATCAGGGAGGGTCCCAGAGGATTGGAAAATCACTAATGTGATACCCCTGTTTACAAAGGGAGTAAGGCAAATGTCGGAAAATTACAGATTGATTAGCCTAACCTAGGTCGTGGGTCAAATCCTGGAATCTATTGTGAAGGATGAAATTTCTGAATACTTGGAAATGTACAGTAAAATAGGGCAGAGTCAGCATGGTTTCATCAAGGGGAGGTCAGGCCTGACAAATCTGCTAGAATTCTTTGCGGAGGTAGTGGGCAGGTTAGACCAAGGAGAGCCAATGGATGTTATCTACCTGGACTTCAAGAAGGTCTTTGACAAGATGCCACAAAGGAGGCTACTGAGTAAGATAAGGGCCCATGGTGTCAGATGCAACGTGCTAGCATGGATATAAGCTTGGCTATCTGACAGAAAGCAGAGTGCGGTGATAAAAGGGTCCTTCTCAGGATGGCAACTGGTGAAAAGTGGTGTTCTGCATGGCTCAATGTTGGGTCCACAACATTTCACTTTATAAATTAATGATTTAGGCGAAGGAACTGAGGACATTCTGGCTAAGTTTGCAGATGGTACAAAGATAGGTAGAGAGACAAGTAGTATTGAGGAGGTGGAGAGGCTGCAGAAGGAGAGTGAGCAATTAAGTGGCTGATGGAATACAACATGGAAAAGTCGTGTGCTTTGGTAAGAAGAATGGATATTTTCTAAATGGGGAGAAAATTCAGAAACCTGAAATGCAAAGAGACTTGGGAGTTCTAGTCCAAGATTCTTTCAAGGTAAATTTGCAGGTTGAGTCACCCTTACTCTACTTGCCTTGTAGGCAAAAAGTTTCAGATTCCCAGCATCCTCATATCCTCTAAACCTCCTGCCCCTTTTCCTGAAATCTCTGCCCCAGACATGGATCCCTCCACACGGGGAGAAGTTCCTTCCTGACTATCTTGTCGATGCCCCTCATAATTTTGTTCATCACAATCGTATCCCCGCTCAATCTCTTCTGTTCAAAGGAACACAACTCCAATCTGTCTGATCTCTCTTCCGAACTAGAAATCTTCAGCCCAGGCAACATCCCCTCTGCACCCTTTCCAATGCAATCACACCATTTCCCCCCTCCGACAATTTGAATTTCAGACCTGCACAGAATATTTTAGCTGTGGTCTAACAAAAATTTTATATAGTTCTGAACTTCCCTGCACAAAGCCATGCTGCTAATTGGTTCTCTTTCTAAATATAACTGACTTAGACACAGAAGACAGAAAACAGCAGCGGGAGGCACTTGTTAGGTCGGACATTTATGACTAATGGTGTTCCGCAGGGAACAGTGCTGGGAACCCTGCTGTTTTTGTAATATGTAAACAATTTGGAAGAGCATGCAGGTGGACTGAAGATAAATTTGCAGAAAACGCAAAGATTGGGAAGTTGAGGATTGTGAGGAAGATTATCAGAGGAATCGGCAGGATATACACAGGCTGAAGTTTTGGGTGGAGAAATGGCAGTTGGAGTTTAATCTGGACAAATGCAAGTTGATGAATTTTGGAAGATCTAATGCAGGAGGGAAGTATAGAGGAAATGGTAGGCTCCTTAGTAGTGTCAACATCTGGATCTCAGCATACAAGTCCACAGTTCCCTGAAAGTGGATAAGGCTGTTAAGAAAGTATGTAGCGTGTTTGCCTTCATTGGTCAGGGCGTAGACTGTAAGAATTGACAAGTCATGCTTCAGCTGTATAGAATTTTAGTTAGGCCACTTTTGGAATATTGCATACAGTTCTGGTTGCCACACTGTTCGAAGCATGTGGAGGATTTGGAGAAACAGTTTATCAAGATTTTCACTGGTTTGGAGGATTGTAGCTTTGAGGAAAGATTGGGCGAACTTGATTTATTTTCTCTTGAACATCGAAGGACGAAGTTTACAAAATTATGCGAAGCATGAATAGAATGAATAGTTAGAGTCCTTTTTACAGGTGGAGATGTCAATTACTAGGGAACAGAGGTTTAAGGTAAAAGGTGGTAAATTTAAATCTGTTTTTTTTACACCTGGAATCCACTGCCACAGGAGGTGGCAGGTACAATAGTAATGTTTAAGAGGCAGCTTGACAGTAATCAGAATTGGCAGCAAAAAGAAGACAATATAGAGGCAAAAGATTTTTACTTTAAAGCGGAATCCTGTGTCGGCACAGTCTTGGGCTAAAAGGCTTCTTCCTGAGCTGTCCTGAGCTTTGCTTTTTGTTATCTCTGCATACAGGCCTACACTCACAAAAATACCCCTCAACACCACCCTCTGCTTGCTCCCACTAAGTCAATTCTGGATTCAGTGAACTAGATTTCCTTGGCTCCCATTGCCCTTACCTTTACTGCTAGACTCCCATGCAAGGCCATATCAAAAACTTTGCTGAAATCCAAATAGATTATGTGAAATGTGCTGCCTTCATTTACATTCATGGTTGTTCACCACTTTGAAAATTCAATCAATTTGGTCATATTGACCTCCCCTCAACAAAACCATGCTGACTGTTCTTGATTAATCCGTTCCTCTCCAAGTACAGATTAAGTCTGTTTCACTGAGAAACTGTAGAAAAAGTGAGGAGATGCAAGTGGAACACAAGGGAAGATTAGAGATTGAGTGAGATTAGATATCATAGGCATCACAGAACAAAAACCAAAGGGAATGGTCATTGTTACAGAGATGGTGACATCGATCCAGAATCAGTGTGAATATTGAAATACAAACCCACTCTGTTGAAAGAAAAGCCACGCAAATGAGAGGCTGGGGTAAAGGAAAGAATCAAAATAGACAGCACTGTTCACTGTCTAAGTTTGTGCAAGGCGAGGTTTAACTAGTTAATCAAAACTCGAGGTGGTGGTTCAGCTTGATTCGAGCTTTGCAGAGCAATGTGCTCCGGCATTCTGTTTTTATATTGGATTTTCAATTTGCTTTTGTAGTTGAGATTGAGTTTGCTTTTTCTGCAGAAATAATTATTTCCTAATGTTTCTGTGAAGTGTATGTAGCTCATCATATTTTACATCAGATAATTGACCAATTTTCATTCTTCATTTAGCTAAATTACTAAGATGTTTCACATGGAAACAATAGCTGGGGTTAAAATCTCAATTTCTCATTAAACACTTGCAATAAGTTATCAATTAAAATAGCTTTATCAACTGTATCTGACAATCCATATTGATTCCTGGTAATTTGAAGCACCCAATGTATTACATACGTGAAGATTCATGACAAATTTATAGATTTCAGCATGTGTCTGTGTTTATACTAAAACAAGCCATGAACAGAATTACAGTTTTTAGAAAGCTCTTCAGCAATTCCTGTATGAAGTGATATTTTAATCAATCTCTATTTCCCAGAAAATGCAATTAAACTAGCTGCCTAACATCTGATCAGTGAAACAGTTATGAGATGTCAAAGACATCTTCACAAGCTCTGAATAGGAAAGCACTCAGTAATTTATTGCAACCTGCAAATGAACAATGTGATTTGATTCATAAAATCAAAAGCTTTGCTGTTAAGATATTTCTAATACTTAACATCACTCATTGATAAATATTAAATATTTTATTTTAAAGGGTGCTATTGAACCTTTCAATTGTTAAAACTTGTTAAGTTTTCTTGCTAAGGTAAGGTGTATACAGTGGCAACATTTTGCTTTTTAGTGGTATCTTATATTGTGGTGGCGCCACTAGAGTTTTTTTTCATAAAGAGACCAAAGTATGAACACACATGCCTTGGTCTGAAAACGCAAGCCCAGCATTCAGCTTTATAACTTGAAAAACATATCTAATCTGTACGGAAGAGATACAACAGATGAACACATCTGAGCCCAATGGAGAACTGCCAATCCAAGGTTTCAAAGAAACCTAAAATCACCTGCCTTTATCTCAATTACTTAGAAATGCTGACTGAGCAATATGCAATCCTTTTTGATTGGGAACACTCCATCCTTTGTATCTTCCTCATCATCCACTTACTTGTTAACATATGTATCACAATGTATAATATTTAGTGAGAGACCGACTGACCCAGCAGTAGAATATTCATCACCATATTACAAATATCACAGCTGTTTCATTTTCAATTGTGCAATGTAACGATAATATACACCTCAATTTATGACAAATTTCTAATATGTTGGATTTTGTGACCAAGGAATCAGTGAAACTAGACAGAATAAATCTTGTGACAGCATTTACACAAAATGCAAGGCAAAGTAACAACTGGCACATTTTCTCTCAGACATAAACAAATACGTTAGTTCATTTAATTTCTTTCACCTATTTCATGAAGATTGAAATATGGACAATGAAAACAATTTTTTAGAGCTCTTAGACTGAAAACAGGACTGGAGGAGAGAATGTGATTCAACCATTGCTGTCAAGAAGACCTGGAGAAGCATTTCTAAGATGTGATAAATAATTTGCTGCCTCTACTCTGTGGAAAAATACCCATGGGGAGTTGAGTTGGCATTGAACACAATTCCCAGTCAAGCACCAGTGGTTTAGCCACAACGTCCTTTCACACACAAGAATAAATGCTCTTTTGTTGTCAGCAGTTGTCTGGGAAACATTCTCAGTGAGCTGGTGTCTTCCTAATTTAGCAAGCTATGTGGTTCCAGCAGGCAATGGTGGTTCTGTCAGAAGCCTCTCTGACTCACGGTTTGTACCTTTTTTGTTTCCCCAGGCCTTCTGCAAAAGACCCACGGGATGCTGACAACTTCCAAGATTAGCGTGGAAACAACTTTGAGCCTGATACATTGATTCAGTGTATCATGAATTCCACCTCTCATTGTGTCTTCAACCACTCAATACAAGTAACACTTCATCTTAGCCAAAAGTTGTAGATATGTAATTGACATATGATCAATGTCATCATCAGTACCTGCAATAATAGTTTTTACATCAACAAATTGGTTTGGAGAATCAGAACCTGCCTATTTTTAGCCACTGAGAAAGGTAGACAAATGCAAATTTTTGAGTTGAAGCATTGAAGTTTTGGATAATTGAAATAAAGGCTTGTTGTAAATTTAATAAGTGTCAGATAATGCAGATCTGCATAAGAATAGTTTCAAATTATTATGTTTAATTTTTAAAGCATACATACCCCTCCTGTAAAAATAAGTGTAGTTGCATTTCTCAATTTTTTTTAGATACTGAATGATTAACATTAAACCAAAGGAAGTACTGTTCATACTGGATCTCTGTGTTTACATTGTGAAGATGAACTGATTGTCTTTTATGTGAACACTACAGTGATGAATTGTAATCAACTGAGCAACTATTACCATCATTAAGCAACGCCAGATTAGTTACATTATGGATTAGATGAAGGGTTAAGTGTTTTAATGACTGGAGTTTGCATGTCTTTGAAAGATCAGAGCTTCTGTAAACTGAGGAACATTCATTAGCTATTTACAGTGCAAGGTAGCCTATTACAGAACTGCATCAGAATCTCTCTCTCTCGGGTAGCAGCTACATGTGATTTGACATTTGACTGATAGTGCACTTTGACAATTAACATAATATCTAATAACACCCTAATAACATGGAGCTTCTTCTGTTGTGCTCCAAAAACATGCCGAGAGCCCAAGCGCTTGAGTAATAGGTTCCACTTGCATACCAGACATCTATCGTGTCCCTGAGGGGCACTGTCAATACAGCATCTCATAATGCAATGGAAGGTGGAATTTTGTACTGCAGATTTTCAATGTAGACTCAGTCACACTGACAATAAATGCATTTTTTTCAAACAGCCTTTTGTTCAACAAACTTATAGTATACCATGGTGATGATATTCTGGGTTTCAAAAACAAAATTGCATTATGAATTTCTTTGTAAGCAAATATTTTTAAAAAGTGAATCAAACAATAGTTCTACTATTATACAATTAATTTTTTTTTGGCTTTTTGTACGCCTCAGTTAGCCATCTTGCAAAGACTAAGAATCTCCGTGTCTTCTCCCTCTAGTTACCTTCAGATAAGAATAGTCTTTTTGTGATGTTCTGCCAGCAGTATTGTTCACATTGCAATAGCCATTTGGGGCAGTGACAATGGCAGCAGCCCGCATCCCTAGAACTATGCTTCACCATGAGTTGTCACTCAACACTTCTCAAAGCATGTTGAATAACCTCCATGGTATGAGGGGGGAGTAAATGAAGGAATGAGTTAGCAAAAAGAGAACCAATAAATTAATGAAAGACCTATTTTTAGACAAAGGGGAACTTGCTTCAGCAGTGGCTTTCTAATATTAAATTAATAGCTTAGGTATTGCATTTCTGATTATAGGCCATCAACCTGATGTGCTAAATTTGCTTCTCTCTACCAACTCTGTCAGATGTGCTGAGTGATATAAGAATTTTATGCTTTTTTTCACCAGATTTCCAGTATTTTGCTGTCACATTGTATGGCTTAATGAAATAGCAATTCTGCCAAATCCTGCAGAGAGGAGAAAGTGAGCACTGCAGCTGCTGGAGACCAGAGTTGAAAAGTGTGATGCTTGGAAAGCGCAGCAGACCAGGCAGCATCCGAGGAGCAGAAGAATCGACGTTTCGGGCATAAACCCTTCTTCAAGAATGCGGCTGGTGTGCCAAGCGGGCTGAGATAAAGGCGGGGGTGGGGGGGGGGGGGGGATTTGGGGGAGGGATGCTGGGAATACAATAGGTGGAAGGAGGTGAGGGTGAGGGTGATAGGCCGGACAGGGGGTGGGGGTGGAGGGGTCAGGATCAAGATTTCAGGTCAAGAGGGTGATGCTGAATCCCGGGGTTGGGATTGAAATAAGGTGGGAGAAGGGGAAGTGAGGAAGCAGCCTCATTCCTGAAGAAGGCTTTATGCCCGAAACGTCGATTCTCCTGCTCCTCGGATGCTGTCTGGCCTGCTGCGCTTTTCCAGCACCACACCTTTCAAAGCCTGCAAAGAACTAACTTGATTACATACAAGTTGAAAACAATACAAATAACCAATAGAGATGTAAATGTACTCTTCTTTTTCCATTTGTAAATTCATTACATGCTTTTCGGGCAAACATTATTGGACATGTTGAGAAAAACTCCTAATTGCAAACTGTATAAAATTAAATCAACAATATAAATGCTATTAGGAGAAGTCCCAGGCGGAGAGGGAATTATTTTTTTCTTGATCTGGTTTCAGTCAATAATAAAGTAACGTAATTAAAAGGATAACGAGCCCTGAGCTCCTACTGAACCCATCAATGGACAAAATGAAACATTATATCTGATGTCCAGCTTCAGAAAACCTGTAGATTTTTCATGCTAGCAATTTGAGAAATCCAGTGGGAAGAACAAAGGCTCCACCAGAAACAAGGATATTTGTGTGTCTCAAAAGGACTCACATGTGATCTCATTCATGTGACAAAGAAAAACAACTAGACCACTTAATTTACTGGATGCTTCACAGCAAAAGTTCATTTTCCAAGACTTCATTGTGTATCCATATCACAAATAAACAAAGCCCTTCTCTAACATAAATGGAAGGAAACTAATGTAAGTTTACTTTAATTTACCTGATTTTCTCACATGGGTCAACTACGTGCCAATTACCTTACTCCTTGGTGAAATGAAAGGAAGGATGAAGCAAGTACAGACACTAATGATTAACCAAAAGCATAAAACTTGCATACAGTAAGTATGACAGTAATTTACCTGGAATACAGAGATGACATTGATAAACCACTTGATCGTTTTCATGGCGTATCAGGCCACTTCACCCCCGAGTGCGTTATATTAGAGTTGTGTGTTTGTGCATTTGGGCGTATACAATGCAGAATGTGTTTTTGTATATACAAGTAGACATATGCTATCACTTCCTTGATTAATCTACCATCAAATTTGCAGTAATGTAACAAACTTTAATACTTCAATTCAAAAAGAAAAGCTGGACAATCAATTAATATCCAGTTCTGTTGGTACAATAGCTTCTATGAAACCACACTATGAAAATTTACAACATTAAATACATTTAGTAGTGATTTTTAAGAGAGATATCTTCTCTCAAGGACACTTGTAAATGACTTAATATTTATACTGCTATAATTACAAGCTTGGCAATCCCTCATGAACAGATACCATTGTCTAATTTGTGCCCGTTTGATGTTTTTTGAAGAAAAGAAGTGTAAATTTATATATTCAACGTGGGTGTGAAACACAAATAAAGCATCTACAAATGGATGGATCCAGCCTATAATGGTATGAAGAACTTTACAATATGGTACAGTGACATAGAATTCAAATCCTACTCAAAATCGTACAACTTACTTTTCAGTTGATAAGAAGTTAACATAATTGCTCCATACAATGAATTGTATTCTGCAAAATACATGTTAATGGAACATTACTGGAATAACAAAAGTCAATGATTAAACTTGCAGTGTATTCTCACCACACTTGAGATCACCAACTTAAAATGATACTGAGTAATGACATGAAATCCAGCTGGACTCAAGCAGGAAAGACAACCTGCTCCATCAGATGACCATCCAGATGTTGAAAACTGAACTCTAACTCAGACATTTCTAAAAAGTGTGCAACAAGGTTTTGTGGTTAGAAAAAAAAACTTTCTGAAGCTTAAAAAGTGATATGAGTTTCCAACGGGCAGAAATACAAAAATAGATAACAACTCCCACTTGTGATTTTATCCCAAAGGAAATCATTTCTACTGCAAGGACATCAATTGTCTTTTTTTTTGTGAATTTCATGATACAATTTCATGCCCTAAGGCAAGTCAGACTGTGAAACTGTGAGATGAAAAAAGTGGCTGTATTTAAGATTTATTTTATCCATAGTTTTCTTACTTGTTAGAAAATGGGCCTAACACTCAGACAGTCATCTTGTATAAGGGTGTAGGGATCTGAAATAGTTAATACTGAGGAGTGCCTTAAGTACTAAACTCTATTATATTATATTATATTATACAAACTTGGCAGTAGAATAACTTAGGATCTAAAATGGGTGAGACCAATCATCGGGATCTTCACCATAGTCTCTACAATAAAATCCATTCTATCAGTGTGTTTAATGTTCTGCATTTCTTTACTCAGTATTAATTTAAACGGGTGATCTCAAGTGTGATGAGAATGCACTAATTTTGATCATTGGCTTTTGTTATTCAACATGTAATTCTGCATTAACATTTATTTTACAGAATACCATTTATTGCATGAAGAAATTGCATAAATTTCTTATCTAATCCAAAGTAAATTGTGTATTTTGAGTAGGATTTGAATTCCAACTCACTGAACCATATTGTCAAGTTCTCCATACCCTTGCAGATTTGATCTATCCCTTTGAAGATACTTCCCGTGTGTTTCTCACCCATGTTGAATGTTGCTTTCACATAATAAACAACATCTTTAAGACAATAGTCTCTTCTCATTAGGCTACCAAATGGTCTTCCTCAATTGCACTAGACTAAGTAGGCCCTGTAGATCCCTACTTTATGGAGAACTATAGTGAAGACAGAGTTAAAAATCACACAACACCAGGTTATAGTCCAACAGGTTTAAGTGGAAGGACTAGCTTTCAGAGCACCACTCCTACATCAGGTGGTTGTGGAGTACACAATAGTAAGACACACAATTTATAGCAAATGTTTACTGTGTGATGTAACTGAAATTATACATTGAAAAATACCTTGATAGTCTGTTGAGTCTTTCATCTGTTCAAATATCATGTTAGTTTCATCTCTTTCAAGTGTAAAAATCACAAAACTTTTTTTTTAGAAGTTGCATTCTCAGGTTAACTGTAACAATTGGTGTTAGCCAGACAATATGCTGATGTTGCAGAGTTACATTGTATTTTGCTCAAAAACTGCATGAATTCATGTGAAACTCTGTTATCTCACTTTTTAAACTAGAATAAATTTAAACATCATGGCATTGACAGAGAACACAGGGTGCTAACCTGAGAATGCAACTTCAAAAAAAAAGTTTTGTGATTTTTACATGAAAGAAGTGAAACTATCATGGTATTCGAACAGATGAAAGACTCAACAACAATCAAGGTAGTTTTCAATGTATAATTTCAGTTACATCACACAGTAAACTTTTGCTATAAATTGTGTGCCTTACAATGTGTACTCCACAACCACCTGATGAAGGAGCGTCGCTCGGAAAGCTAGTACTTCCTGTTGGACTATAACCTGGTGTTATGTGATTTGTAACTTTGTACATCCCAGTCAATACCGGCATCTCCAAATCATGACTACAATAGTGGAGACAGTCTCCAACAACAAGGTTCTCAGAGCCAGGAAAAAAAACACAAAAACAGAAAGTGCTGGAGAAACTCAACAGGTTTAGTAGCATCTGTGAAGCAAAAACAAGGTTAACATTTTGAGTCCTGTGACCATTAAGGGTAGTGCAATGTTAACTGTTTTCCCTCTCCACAGATGCTGCCAGACGTGCTGAGTCCCTCCAGCAATTTCTATTTTCGCTTGTTTCAGATTGCCAGCATTCACAGTTCTTTGTTTTATTGTTATGTCTGTGGTGGTGATTGCCTATACAACACAAACAGTAGTGATTGCAACAATGTGAACCAGATGGGTCTCAGAATACGAGTTCCCTAATTGGGACTGTTTGTTTGATCCATGGAACACTAGCTGACAGGAGTGTCAGGGGTTCTGCTCACTCTGAGTGCTGGCTCTGTGTCATACCGCTTCAAAAGCTGACCTGGTAATGGGATATTGGCCTTTGTAGCGTTATTTCAGAAATTGCTCAATTATTCAAATTAGACAGAGATTTTGGTATGTGAACAAATTGGAATATTTTAAAAGTTTTATCCAATTTCACAAGATGCGAATGCTTACCTTTAAATTTTTATTTTGTCAAAAAAGAAAAGGCATACTGTGGATGCAGCTTTAAATTTGAACCTCAGAAGGTGATAAGGTCATCCATCTTTCCCTACACCTATCAGACCTTTCTTTTCACCCTAACAGGAATGTATCATTTCTGGACTTTTGTTAGCTCATTTCTGAAGGCTTTCCATTTTCCAGCCATCCCTTTACTTGTGAACATCTGCCCCCAATCAACTTTTGATAGCCCTTGCCTAATACCATCAAAATTAGCCTTCCTCCAATTCAGAATTTCAACTTTTAGATGTTGTCTATCCTTTTCCATTGGTATTTTAAAACTAATGGAATTATGGTTGCTGACCCCGAAGTTCTCCCCCACTAACACCTCAGTCACCTGCCCTGCCTTATTTCCCAAGAGTTAGTCAAGTTTTGCACCTTCTTTAGTAGGTACACCCACATACTGAATCAGAAAATGTTATTATACACACTTAATAACTTGCTCTTCATCTCAACTCTTCACACTATGGCAGTCCCAGTCCATGCTTGGAAAGTTAAAATCCCCTATAATAACCACCCGATTATTCTTACAGATAACTGAAATCTCCTTACAAATTTGTTTCTCAATTTTCCTCTGACTATTACAGGGTCTATCATACAAGCCCAATAAGGTGATCATCCCTTTCTTATTCCCAGGAATATCTTCCCTAAGTACAGCAGTAATGCTATCCTTTAACAAAAACACCACTCCACCTCCTCTCTTGCCTCCCTTTCAATCCTTCCTATAGCATTTGTATCCTGGAACACTAAGCTGCCAGTCCTGTCCATGTCTGAGTCACATTTCTGTATTTGTAATGATATCCCATTCCCATGTCCCTAACAATGACCTGCACTCATCTGCTTTCTCTGTTAGGCCTCTTGCATTGAACTAAGTGCAGTTTAATTTTTCTGTCCTACCTTGTTCTCTGCTTTGTTCCTGTCTGCACTATTTGACTCGCTCCTGCTTGCAACAGTACCAGTCTCAAATTGACCTCTTTCCTCACTATTTCCCTGGGTCCCACGCCTTCCCCTCCACCAATCTTATGAGGTTAAATCCTCCTGAGCAGCTCTAGCAAATCTCCCCACAAGTATATTAGTCCCCTTCCAATTCAGGTGCAATCCATCCCTCTTGTTCAGGTCACTTTTACCCCAGAAGAGATTCTAATGATCAAATTCAGGATGGCAGTCAGAAAACAGTGAAGGTTAATGAGGTGAAAGAAACAGAAATCCCTGGAAGAACAGAAAAGGCGGATACGTTTGAATTATCATTCTTACCTTTCTACCAATCTGACCAGATTTTCTTTGAACTGGAGCCAGGTACCATGTGTATTGCACAGAACATCTGAGGCTTTCAATTATTTTACATTGTACATTGTACATTGTGTTACCTTTGAAACATCAGCAATTTTGAATGTGTAAAAAAACCTCCATACATGTGCTTAGAGTGAACATTTTCAATTGCTTCCACCCGCACCCGTCTGTTTGTAGTTTGAAATAATCAGTTGTGTTTCTGATGTAACAGTAAATATGGCACAGGCCACCCACAGAGAGGACAAGTGAGACATCTGCTCAAGTTCCTGCTAACAAAGAGAGAGACAGAGAAAGACAAGATAAAATATAGTTGAAGGAAGTTAAAGGAAGCAATGGAGCTCATCTTTACATAAAGACAAATAATCTCCCCGAACACTGCATTCAACGATTCCAGTATTTTATCTCTGCTTCTCGATCCAGATCATTATTGCAGTTATTCATCAATTTTTCAGTAAACTGAAATTCAGTTCTGAGCTTGATATCAGCTCCTAATCCTCAATGGGAAAAAGGACATGGGGGATCAGAGGGGAATTCATGCCATCTGACGGGCTGTTCTTGCAAAGTTTGATTGTCAGCCTCTGATGCATATACTCTGGAGAAAATGTGACTGCATCTCAACTTTGGTTAGAAGAAAATAAATTGGGTGACTAGGTTTTGATATCCTATTTTACTCTCTGCTGATAATGATCTCTCGTGTCTGTCTGCTGTTTGCTGAATAGCTTGCAGTTGCTCTTCTTCAGACCTTGCACACTCCAATGATAAATTTAGTGTAAAATTGAACATTTCCTTCACTGCCATTCGATATCAGTTTTTATTAGCTGTGTGCACAAAAAGCAGTCACTTCGACTGAAAGGAACACCATGCACAAGAGAGTAACCGTCTCACAGCAAGGCACAATAAGAATCATAAGGAGCAGCATGGAGGTGAAGGTAAAGAATGTCACCATGAAAAAAAAAGTGGTAAAACAGCACTCATGCTGTTGTCTGTGGTCTTGCCAATTGCAACTCCATTGGGTTTCAAGCTGAATTTGAGCTTGCTCCTTCCAGTTTAAACTCAAATTCTACAGATTAAATCACTGCAGGCCATTTTGATACGCGACTTCTGATTTTATTTCATATGCATTGTAACTACAGTTATTAAGAAAACAGCCCCTTAAAAGTGTGTTGCTTTTGGATCAACTGTTTTGGTTTCAGCTCCATAAACCAGGAGTGTTTGTGACGCCTCAATGCCCGTGATGTTTCACTGCTCCTGTGCAGCACGTCTGCCAAGAAGGGTGTTCATCATCTTGAAGATTTGAATTCAGCACCAGTCAATATGTTCAGGTGGTGCCTTTTGACTGAAAGAGTTTCCATATCCTCCTTATTGTTAAATCCATCAATAATTCACCTGCCTGTAAGTGCATATTATTGATTGTTTTTTTTCTTTCCACTAGGGCATTCTGTGTTCTTCAAATGAAAATTAGAAAAGCTGTCAAGCATCAAGTCCCTCAGATGATTGATGCAGCAACATTTACACATGAATGTCACGCAAATTAGTTAATGAGCCAACAGATTTTAATTTTGCAAAACGTAGAACAGCTTTTCCCATTTCTTTTTAATATCAAAATCTTTAAACCTGATTGTGAATGTTAAGCTGATGACTAAATTACTAATGTGTCAAAAGCAACCACAGTTCAATCGCAAAATTAATGAAAGACTCTGGAAAGGATATGTCACAAATGGATTGCGTTCCACCCTGCAGAGCAGCACCACTGAACCAAGAATAAAAAAAAGATGGAACATTGCTATGAATATCATGCAACCATTGTAACGCTTATCTTTGATGGAGATATGGGGAGGGAGACAAATAGGAGTAAGATCAGGGTACAGATTTCTTTTCTATTGTACTTTTTTTTAATTGTACTCTTTTTGGTTCAAGTCTTTTGACATAGTCACTAATCACAAAACTGAGTTGAAACGTTGGCACAAATCAAAGTCTGCGAGTAAAAAGTGAGGTCTGCAGATGCTGGAGATCAGAGCTGAAAATGTGTTGCTGGTTAAAGCGCAGCAGGTCAGGCAGCATCCAAGGAACAGGAGATTCGACGTTTCGGGCACAAGCCCTTCATCAGGAATGAGGAAAGTGTGTCCAGCAGGCTAAGATAAAAGGTAGGGAGGAGGGACTTGGGGGAGGAGCGATGGAGATGTGATAGGTGGAAGGAGGTCAAGGTGAGGGTGATAGGCCGGAGTGGGGTGGGGGCAGGGAGGTCAGGAAGAAAATTGCAGGTTAGGAGGGTGGTACTGAGTTTGAGGGAATCGACTGAGACAAAGTGGGGGGAGGGGAAAAAAGGAAACTGGAGAAATCTGAGTTCATCCCTCCTAACCTGCAATTTTCTTCCTGACCTCTCCGCCCCCACCCCACTCCGGCCTATCACTCTCACCTTGACCTCCTTCCACCTATCACATCTCCATCGCCCCTCCCCCAAGTCCCTCCTCCCTACCTTTTATCTTAGCCTGCTGGACACACTCTCCTCATTCCTGATGAAGGGCTTGTGCCCGAAACGTCGAATCTCCTGTTCCTTGGATGCTGCCTGACCTGCTGCGCTTTAACCAGCAACACATTTTCAGCACAAATCAAAGTCTGAACAAATTGAGTGCTTGCAATTGTTTTAAATCATTTAATGGGCAAAGACATCAAGGGATATGACTGATAGGTAATGGCGTCAAGCGATAATGAGTAGAGACAGAGATATTGAGTTGAGTGCACAGCCAGAACATTTATGATTCTATTGAATAGCAGGTAAAGTAGCCATAGTCCTACCAGACCATGGGGCTGCTCTCTCAGTGGAGAGTGGCAATGATGGTGGTTTAACCTGAAGATGACCACACCTCAGGTGAGGATAAAGGTTGAGAAGGAAAATCTTTCATGGCAATCCCAGCCAGTGCAGGAACTGAACCCACATTGTTGGTGTCACACCGTATCACAATCCAGCGTTGATGCCTTCAGGGAACAATGGATTTGTTCACCAATGTACTCTTGTACTCCTGAGGAGCCTAGAAGTCATTGTGGACATCTTTCCCTTATTAGACTTCCTAAAATGCATCACTTCACACTTACCAGGATTAAATTTCACCCTGCCATTGCTGCGCCCAATTTACCAGCTGATCAATATCAGAGTGTAGCCCGGGACCATCCTCCTCACTACCAACAACATCACCAATTTTCATGTCATCAAAAGACTTACTAATTATACCTTTTACATTGATATTCAAGTCACTAATGTACATAGCAAAAAACATGGGTCCCAGCACTGATCCCTGTGGTACGTCACTGGTCACAGGCTTCCAATCACAAAAACAGCCCTCCATCGTTATCTCTTGCCTCCTATTAGGAAGTCTATTTTGGATCCAGTTTGGGAACTTGCCTTGCATCCCTTGAGCTCTTACATTTTGCAATAGTCTTCAAATGAGGGACCTTCTCAAAGGACTTACTGAAGTCCATGCAAACCACACCAATGACACACCCACATCAATATATTTAGTCATCTTTTCAAAAACTCAATTAAATCAGTCAAACAGTATCTCCTTCTAACAAATCCATGCTGACAACCCCAATCAATCCTTGCCTTTCCAAGAATTGATTAATCCTGTCCTTCAGAATTTATTTCAATCATTTCCCTAACACTGACATCAAACTAACTGATCTATAACTACCTGGCCTATCCCTGTTGCTTTTCTCCAAAAAGGAAGCACACTAATTATCATCCAGTTATCTGGTACTTTACCTGCGGCCTTGAATCATTAAATATTTCTGCCAGGCCCCAGCATTCTCCTCCCCTGCCTCCCATAGCAGCTTTGGATACATCTCATCAGACCCTGGAGATTTATGCACCTATGTGCCCATTGAAACATCTAATACCTCCTCCTTAACAGGTTCTAGAACTGCATCAAATAACTGAAATCCCCGACTACAATGTTTGTCTCCTCTGTGTACACAGCTGAGAAGTATTCATTTAAGACCTCACCCATGTCCATGCACAGATTATTCCTTGGGTCTCTAAGAGGTCCCACTCTTGCCTTATTCTTAATAAAACTTACAAATTATCAGCAAAAAATATTTTAAAATTGCCTTTGGGTTTTTCATAACCCCAAGTGCCAAAGGTATCTTGTGGCCCCTTTTTGCCCTCATAATTTTCATTTTAAGCAACCCCCAATAATCTATTTTGAAAGGCCTTCTCTGTTGTGAATGTGCCATGACTGACATATTCTTCTTTTTTCTTTCTTAAACTTTCAAAATCCCTTGACATCTAGGTTTCCCTGGACTTGCTACCCTTGCCCTTAACTCACAGAATCGCAAAGGTTCAAGGCAAACTTTGTTTCATCTGTTGGAGAAATAAGATGTAAGTATGATTTTGAGAGGTTAAGGAAAGTCTGTTAGCATGTATTTCTCTCATTGCACCCAAAGCGGTAAACTCAATCTCCAAATTGTGATGTTTCTCTTTAGGCTTGATGTGTTTTGGGAACCGATGAACTCAAAACGTATTAATAATTCATAAACCTATAAATGTTTTTTTTTGAATCCAACAAATGCACGGCACAAGCTTCAGTTCTGCAGCCACAGCATGCAGACGTTGATAGTGATGAAGTTCAACAGAAAATTGAACGTCGCTGCCATCGAACCATAAATTTGGACAGCGCTGCAAACTGTGGGAAGTTACTCAAGTTTAAACCAAACAGTTGCTCTTCTCCAGCTTTACTGCTCAACCTTTACACCCTGGAGATAAAGATAGTGACACCACGAACCACATTACAGGGCTAGTCTTCATTAATAAACATTGACTCTGAGATGCAGCAAGACAAATTACATCACATAGACAGAGAACAGTACAGCGCAGAAACAAGCCCTTCAGACCATCATGTCTGTACCAACCATGATGCCACTCTGAACTAATCCCATCTGCCTGCACGTGATCACCATCTCTCTATTCCCTGCCTGTTCATGTGTCCGTGTAAATGCCTCTTAAACTTTCTTATTGTGTCTGCTTCTGCATCTCCCCTGGCAGTGCACTCCAGGCACTTAACACCCTCTGTGTAAGAAAAAAATTAAACTTTCCCCCTCTCGTTTTAAGCCTAGATCCCATAAGATTTGACATTTCCACCTTGGGGTAAAAATTCTTTGACTATCCATTGAATCCATGACTCTCAATTTTATATCCTTCTATCAGGTCACCCCTTAGCCTCCAACATTGCAGTGAAAGCAGTCCAAGTTTGTCCAACTTCTCTGCCTAGCTAAAACACTCCAATCCATGCAATGTCCTGGTAAACCTTTTCTCGGACCCTTTCCAAAGCCTCTACATCCCTTTCCTACAGTATGGTAACCAGAACTGCACTGTATATTCCAAATGTGGCCTAACTAAAGCTTTATAAAGCTTCAATATGAATTGCCTACTTTTACTCTTGACACCCCAAACTATGAAGGCAAGCATGGCATATGCCTTCGTTACTACCTAATCCACGGGAGTGGCCACTTTCAGGGAGTTAAAGACATTAGTGAGTTTTGAGAAGATTTGTAGCTAAGGTTGAGGTTCTGGATGTACAAGATCCCTCTAGATACGAATGCTCCGAAGAGTATTCATTTACTGCATACTTTCTTCTTCCACTTGACCTTCCAAAATGTATGTCCTTACACTTATCTGGATTAAACTCCGTCTGCTATTTTTCCACCAAACTAATCCATATCTTGCTGCATCCTTTGACAACCTTCCTCATTATCCGTAAGTCCACTCATTTTCATGTTATATGCAAACTTAATAATCAGACCACCTATGTTTTCATCCAAACTAATTATATTTCAAAAAACAGAGGTCTCAGCACTGATACCTGTAAAACATGACTGGTCACAGAGCTCAAGTGAGAAAGACTTCCATCCGCCACTAACCTGTCTTCTATGACCAAGCCAATTTTGTACCTAACTGACCAACACACCATGGATTCCATGTAACTTAATCTCATGGATGAGCCTATAATAAGGGACCTTGTCAAATACTTTAGTAAAATCCATGCAGATATTTACTGCCTTTCCTTCACTAATCATCTTCACCACTTCATCAACATTTGTGAGATAAAACCTCTGCCTCATAAAGCCATGCTAACTATCCCTAATAAATCCATTCTTACCAAATGTAAGTAAATCCTGTCCCTAAGATTCTTCCCCTCAATTTTCCTTTGATTAACATAAGGCTTACAGATTCATGGATGATCCCTGCTGCCCTTCGTAAACAGAGGAACAACATTGGCTATTCTCCAGTCTTCTGGGACCTTGCCTGTGGCTAAAGAGCTACAAAGATATCTGTCAAGGCCCCAGGGATCCCCACCCTTGTGTTCCTCTGTATTTGAGTATAATTCTCATCAGATCCAGGGGACTTATCTATCTTTTTTCAAGACAGACAAGTTTTTCAAGACAGCAAACACCTCCTCCTTGTTACTATCAACATCCCCTAAGATATCAACATAGCCCTCTCTAGTCTTGCTATCATCCATGTTCTTCTCCTTGATAAATACCAACACAAAGTCCTCATTAAGGTCCTCACCCATTTCTTATAACATGAATAAAGTTTTTCCTTTGTTCTTAAGTGGGCCTACCTTTATCCTAGCTATCCTGTTGCTCCTAATGAATGTATACAATGCCTAGAGATTATTTTTAATCCAACATACCAAGAACATTTCATGGCCTCTTTTTGCCTTCCTAATTTCTTGTTAGAGTTTGTTCCTGCTTCCTTTATGCTTTTTGAGGGCCTCATCTGTTTTCAGTTTCCTAAACATTACATATGCTTCCTCTTTCTTGTTGACTACATTTTTGATATCTCTTGTCAACCACAGTTGCTGAATCTTGCTATCCTTATCTTTCATCCTCACAGGAACATATCGGCACTGAACTCTGATCAACTGGCCTTTAAAGAATTCCCACATATCAGATGTAGATTTACCCTAAAAAAAACCTCAAAATTATTTTCTCCAGTTTCTGCCATTTACTGTTGTAATTAGCCTTCCGCCAACTTATCACTTTCACCCAATGCTTATCCACAACTATCTTAAAACCGATGGAATTATAATCGCTATTCCAAAAATGCTCACCATTTGAAATTTCAATCAACTACCAGACTCATCACCAGGTACATGGTTTTGTATGTCCCCTTCCCGAGTTGAACTACCTTAATATTATTGCAAGAAACCTTCCTGGATGCACATAACAAATTCTGCCTCTTCTAAGCCCCTGGCAGTAAGGATATCCCAGTCTAAAAGGGAATTAAAATTACCCACGACAACAGCCTTGTTGTTTTTATATCTTTCCACTATCTGCTTCGGTATGTGTTCCTCTAATTCTTGATTGCTATTGGGAAGCTTATACTATAGCCCCATCATAGTGATTGTACCTTCTACATTCCTAAATTCTTCCCATGTGACCTTGCTGGATGAACGCTCTAAGATGTCCTCTCTTTGTGCAGCTGTGGTAGTCTCCCTTTCACACCTTCTCTATTTTGCGTGAAACATTTAAACCCTGGCATAACTGTTTCTAAAGGCTGCAATATCATAGTTCCATGACCTAATTCAGGCTCAAGGCTGAACAGGCAGCAGCTGTTTTCCGTGGCATGTCAGAGGTTGAGCAGTGACCTTACAGAGGCTTAAAAAAATTATGAGGGGCATGGAAAGGATAAATAGAAAAGGTCTTTTCCCTGGGGTGGGGGGAGTCCAGAACTAGAGGGCATGGGTTGAAGGTGAGAGGAGAAAGACTTAAAAGAGATTTAAGGGACAACATTTCCCCACAGAGGGTGGTGTGTGTGTGTGTGTGTGTGTGTGTGTGTGGATGAGCTGCCAGAGGAAGTGGTAGAGGCTGGTACATTCTAATTTTTAAAGGCATCTAGATGGATATATGAATAGGAAGCATTTAGAGGGATGTGGGTCAAGTGCTAGCAAATTGGACTGGATTAATTTTGGATATCTGGTCAGCATGGACTAGTTGGACTGAAGGATCTGTTTCCGTGCTGTACATCTCTGAGACTCTATGACTCTAAGCTCATCAGTGTTCTCAGTTATATCCTTGCATTGAAATAAATACTTTAGACAACCAGTCCCACAATGTTCATTCACTTGGCCCTGTCTGTTCTTCCTTTCAGATTAGTGACTGTTCTTCCTTTTAGACTTAGCATCTCCTCAATCACTGCATGTTTGACTTACTGCTGAGGTTCCCACCCCCTGCCACACTAGTTTAAACCCTCCTGAGTGGGACCAGCAAACTTCCCTGCAAGGATATCAGTGTTCCTCTAGCAACATGTCCTTCTTGTACAGGTCCCACCTTACTTGGGAGAGATCCCAATGATCCAGATATCTGAAGCCCTCCCTCCTATAACAGCTCTTTAGCACTTAACTGTAATATTTTCCTAATTTTGGCCTCACTGACACATGGCATATGGAGTAATCTCATGATTACACCCCTCAAGTCTGCTTTTCAAACTTTCTACCTAATTCTGTGTTGTTCATACCCAATATGGGCCATACCCTCTGGCTGCAACCCCTCTCCTTTCAGAATACCCTATGCCTACTCAGAGACAAGGTCAGAAGTCACGTGACATCAGGTTACAATCCAACAGGTTTATTTGAAATCACAAGCTTTCGGAGTGCTCCTCCTTCATCCACATCATGTTCAGAGACATGACTGACCCTGGCACCGGGGAGGCAACATACCATCCTGGAGTCTTGCTGTTGGCCATAGGAATGCTTATCTGTGCCCATGACTATACAGTCCCTAACACTACTGCTCACCTACAACTCAACCCTCCCTGTTGTATAACAGAACCAGTTGCAGTGCTACTGATCTAGCTGCTGTTTTTGCTGTTTTCCTTGAGAGGCCACCCTGAACAGAATTAGAAACTTATTTGAGAGAGGAATACCACAGGAATTCCTCACTGCCTGCCTGACGGTGCACCCTGGTGGTCACCCATCTATCTGGCTTGAATCTTCAGTGCAACCACATTCTTGTAACTCTTAAAAACAAAACTTTCTGCATCCTGTATTCTCTGATGTGAGTCCAACTGCAACTCCACCTGCTGCATGTCGTTTGAGAGGAGCTGTGGGTGGACACACATTTTTGCAGACAGAGACTTCCCCCTGATCTCCCACACCTCACAGGAGGAGCATAGCACTGTTCTAACTGACATCACTGCCTCTCTGCTAAATATTGGATTAAAAAAAAAGAACCTTGTTGTACCTTATTGCTGCTCACTCATCTTAGTGAAGCTCAATGCTCACTAAAGCCCAAACTTTGTCCTTAACAGCAACACTTCAACCTCAATAGCCCCTCTCCAAAATGGGTTGCTCCCACTAGAGCTTGCCTCCCTTTTATATGCTTCTGCAAGAAAGGATAATCTCTCCCAGGGTCCTGCTTAGTCACTTCTCATTACCGCCCTCTATAAGAAGCTCTTCTTCCTGTTCAGCACTGGGTCCTGCATGATCCTCTCCTCAGCTGTGGTGACCGAGCTGACTTCTCCCAGAATCCTCCTCAGACACATCTCACTGCTACCCACATGATGGCAAAAGAACTGCTCGTTATTATTTCCATCCCTCGTGAAGTAACTCATCTCCTACTCCACCATCTATAAGGCTTACACAAACGTTTGGTGGAATAGTTCTCACTGGCCTGGATGTATAGGGCTTCAATACCACCCAAGAATCTTACCATCATCTCAGACAAAGCAGCCTGCTTGATTGGCAAAACATCTACAAATATCCACTCCCTCCACTGCCAGTGCTTAGTAACAGCAGTGTGTACAATTTACAAGGTGCATCAAAGAATTACACCGAAAGCTCCTTCGATACATCTTTCCAAACTCATGACCACTTTCATCTGAAAAGACAAGGCAGCAGATACATGGGAAAACCACCACCTGCAAGCTCCCTTCCAAGCCACCCACCATCCTGACTTGGAAATATATTGCAGTCCCTTCCCTCATGTTGAGTCAAAATCCTGGAATTTTCTTCCTAATCGCATTGTGAGTCTCCCTGCAGATGTGTACTGAACAGCTTAACACCATCTTCTCAAAGGCAACTAGGGGTGGGCAGTAAATGATGGCCCAGCCTGTGATGCCCACATCCCATGATTAAATTAAAAAAAGAGACTAGCATCAGATTTGAATAATCCTTTCCTCCTTCTTAAAAGAAGGAAAATGTTGTTCAATAAGACCACTTATTTCTCTGGGTTATTTGCCTTAAAGTATGGAAATATCAAGTCAATGTCAATCTAGTGTATTGGTCATTTGTAAAATATGTCACGTGAGCTTCCCACCACGTTGCCAACCATACCCACAGTGTCACCCACTTTCCAGTGGATGGAGAAGGCATCTGGCAGCCTTCTCACCTTTAAGCCTCCCAAGATTGTTCAATGGTCAATTTTGGATCTCTACCATTATTTTACAGTAGCCACATAGGTTGGCAACATTAACCATGCGGGAACTGTTGAACAAATTAGAGAGGATCGTTTTAGGAGTCCCTTGTGCCCACTACAGCCAAACACCCTCTGCAACCCCCACACTCCCAAAAGGTCGCCTCCATATGGTAATACTCCAAGACGTCAGACTAACCTCGCCTTTTCTAAGATTTTAACTATCCCATGGCATTTTCTCTATGGCAATGCCACAACTAATTGGAGTCAATTGCTAACCAATAAGTATCCTGTTCTCATACATAATTAGATGTCATTCCTTTTAAATTGGCATATTTGCATTTGGCCTGATGAGGGAAAGCTTCAACAGCATATCTCTTTTTGTCAACAATAACTAAACTTTCCATTCATTCCTTCAGGGTCAGCTTGTTATCATGATGTGGAATTTGGTGTGAGTTTTGCTTGCTGAGTGCTTTATAGACAGCACCTAATCCTTCCCTAATTCTTTCAGTGTTGTTGAATCAAAATCTTGGAATTCCCTTCCTGACAATATTGTGGTTCTCACTACAGCACATAGGCTGCAGTGTTTCAAGAGTGTAGCGTACCACATTCTTCTTAAGGGTAATTAGGGATGAGCAATAAATGAGGTGCACATGATGTAATATCTAGGGCTAAAATGTACTCAGGATGTCAATGGATTGCTAAACTGCATTTGGATTACAGAGGCTATTGTGTGAAACAATTCTTTGATATGTTTGGTGCAGATTAGATTCCAGAAGAATCCATGTTGAATTGAATTATTAAAAGCCCAAAAAAAATCCAGGAGAGAGGGGTCACATTTCTAAGCTGTATAGACAGAGCAAACACTTCCAGCCAAACTACATTCTAAGCTCCAAATTTGCAAGGCAAGCTAAATATCTGTACTCGCTGCTAAATGAAAAGACCACATCATGTTCATCTAGAATTTTCTTCTATGGGCTACACACACTGGAAAAGGCTCTTCAGAAAAGTTGACTTGAAGTCTATTTTCTGATGGGATGGTAACTCTGGCTTCAGCTGCCTACAAAATTTGAAGTTATACAAGCTCATGGGTTCACAGTTCGTGACGAAATGTGGAAATGCAGATACACCCTTGATGCTGTGCAGTCAGAGAAGCTAATGTGGAAAGGTGCACCAAGGAAGAGAACTTGCATAAGGCTCCAGATAATCTTCCCATGGACTTAGCTAATAATCTGAAGATTAAACTGTAGATGAATGGATCAATACAGAGTATGTAACAGGTTCCGCTCCAAGTCACACAGCATCTTGAATTGAAATTCCCTGACTGCCTATTTCAAAATCCTGCAGCTCACTTCTTTCTAACACTCTGCTGTCCTTGTACCTTAAGGATTGTCAAACCTTGTGGTTCTAGAATGTAGCCCACTCTCACCTTCTCCAAATTAATTAGGGGTGGGTAATAAATGCTGACCTAGCCAACAACGCCCACAACGCATGATTTTATTTTAAAAGAATGATAATGATGATGACGTTAACTAGATTCCACATTATTGTAGAGGTTTGTTGTCAGAGTTATCAATCAAAGCACAAGTCCAAGTTGGAAAAGACCAGAGTATTGCAAGCTCATCCATTGTCCTTTTGTAACACAGTTCATTTTGCATCAGTTGCACAACATATTCAAAGATGGTGCTGGCTACAAAACAGTCAAAAAAAAATCTTACTGCTTTGGAGGGTTCTCATTGGGATCTGTAACCATTGCTACACAGGATGGTTAGTTAGACTGAAAGTCATTTATCTAACTTTTCCTTTGAGAACATAATATTCAGAGCACACTCAGTTACAAAAGTAGCTCGTCAGCAAGATTCAACTTGTCTAGTCACAATATTTTCAATATGTCACTAGAGTGGAAGTGAACGGATACAGAAACTGAAGACCAGTAAGTATGTGACAGAGACAGGATAAGACTCCATGTCAGGATTACTGATTTTTAACTGTCCTGGATGAAGGCAACTGAACCACACAACTGTGAGTTAAGTGCCAAGAGAGGTAGGTCACTCTGTGCTTGTAGAACTCTGATCAATTTTAAGAAATTAGTAAGAATAAATTACAACAGATGCTGGAATCTGTACTGAAAATAAATGATGGAGATCACAGAAGGTCAGGCAGCATTCATGGACAGAGAGCAAGCTAACATTTGAGTCTAGATGACTCCGATAAACCTGAACTGACACATAAAAAAGGGTGAATAAAGAAGCACTACTGTTGTACGGCAATAGTGTAGGGGGCATACATATATATGTATCAAGGAGATTAGTATCTCCTCAGTTCAGGGGAGTTGCTGGCTGGCCACAAGTAAATAAAGGGTGACTTGGTGATGGGATATTGCCCTCTGTGCAATTATTTTAACTTGGCATCAGTTACAACCTTGTTTTCAGATGGCATTACTTTGACCAGAGGTTTATATCAGAGGAGAGAAAAAATATTAGGAAGGGTGAGTGCCAGAGATACTGACACTCTGATACCAGACTCTGAACGAGGCAGTAGGCTGTTCATACATAAATAAATCATGACTTGGTGAAGGGGTATGGGTCTCTATGGAGATGTTTTAACTTCATACAAATGAGCAAGATTATAGCTCAGGGAAACCCCAGCAAAATCCGGAGTTATGGCAGGGAATAAGAACTGGATTGTATTTTTTGGAATGTAAGGGAATGTGGACTTGAATAGTAGGATGAACGAAAAGAATAGCAGCCATTGTTGAGGCAGTCCATGATGGTGTTGTTCTTAGTGGGACCATCAAAGCAGGATCAGCAAACATGAATTTGATGAGATTCAATGATCCACTGTGTCATTAATGTCTTGGTGCGTTGCTCAGAAATCTATGGGATCTGCCTTGATGGCGTTTTTTCAATTTCAAGTGCTTATAAGACCACAGTCCACAGTCTTCTCACAGAGGTGTTCAGAGAACATCTCCGGGATGCCTGCACCAACCAACCCCACTACCCCATGGCCGAACACTTCAACTATCCCTCCCACTCTGCCAAAGACATGCAGGTCCTGGGCCTCCTCTATCACCACACGCTAATCACCTGACGTCTGGAAGAAGAATGCCTCACCTTCCGCTTCAGGACCATCCAACCACAGGACATCAATGTGGATCTCACGTGTTTCCATATTTCCCCTACCCCCACCTGATCCCAGTTCCAACCTTCCAACTTGGCTTCACTCTCATGACCTGTTCTACCTGTCCATCTTCCCCCCCACCTATCACCTCCACCCTCCCCTCCATCTTATCACCATTACCCCCACCTTCATCCACCTATTGCACTCCCAGCTACCTTCCTCCCAAGCCCCACCCCTCTTCCATTTATCTGTCCACCCTCTCGACTCACAGCCTCATTCCTGATGAAGGGCTTTTGCCTGAAACGGCAGTTCACCTGCTCCTCGGATGCTGCCTGACCTGCTATGCATTTCCAGCACCACACACTTGACTCTTATCTCTAGCATCTGTAGTCCTCACTTTCACATAATCTGTTATCCATGTTTTCCTCATGTTAATTCTGTACATTAGAAATTATTTGTACACATAATGTAGATTGTATTACTGTCTAACTTGTATAATAACAATTGCTGTCAGTTCAAAACATGAACTCTAGTAGTAATTAGTCTTTAACATGAAGCCTAGTTTGAAATCACAACAAGAAGTAAGGAGCACCTAAAGAGGAGAAAAGAAAGAACAGCAATAACTGCATATTCATTTTGATAAATAGTCACTGCTAACTTGCCATCAGAACTATTTCAAAATCACGGACAGAATATCTTAAAAAGGCTTTTCATTTTCACATTACATCATAAAACAAAATTCTCAAAAGACCTGAATTAACTCCTCGGAACATGCCAAGGAGCCAATTGACTTTACAAGCAATAAGTGAATCTATTAATATTCTTGAAGAAATTTATTTAGAAATGGTTAATCAGGCTGCCCTAGATTCCACCAACATTAGCCATGCTATTAGTGAATACATTTCATTTGGCTGTGATATTCACATGTAGCCTTAGCACTGAATTATAAGTCAATGCTACAGCAGTGACCACTGAACTATTGAATCAACATTGACCTGACAATCGTCAGTTTAGTTACTATCACAGACCCTATTAAGATATGTCATAGCATACTGAGTCACACATTTGAAAGAACTTTGCCTTTTGCCTTTGTCTATGGAAAAAAAAAATAGTTCTTCAGTGAAACATTTTGACAGAAAACAGATTTTTCAATTTGCAATGAAGACTACAGAAACAAAGCCTTACTCGTTCATGTTAGATGCAGTTGAATATTAAGTATATGTAGCAAGAGTGAAGTTATTATAATAAAGTGAATGAGTTACACTAATCTGATTAAATTGATAGAAAAATAACTTCAGTCATAGCCCTGCAAAGCACAGGTTCAAAAACCCTTGCCTGGGCTGGAGGAGAATCAATTTATTAGATCACAAAATGCCTTGAGTATTTGACTGGGGTATTGAAAATCAAAGTATTACATAATCTGCACAAGTCAGATATCCAAACGCTTGGTCAAGAAAGTAGGTATTAAGGTACTTCTTACGTGAAGAAAGCAAGATGAAGGGGCATTAATTTGGAGAGCAGGTATTCCAGAGTTTCAGGCTTGGACCAACTCAAAGTCAAATAATAATGGTATTGGCACTAAACTGATAGCTAGTTCATGTTCAAGTGACCCAGATTCAAATCCCACAATGGCAGATGGTGGAATTTGAATTCAATAAAAAGAATCTGTAATTAAAAGTTCATTAACCATGAAGCTAATGTCAATTGTCATAAAAGCTCAATTGGTTCATTCATGCCTTTAGGAAGGAAAAAAAATGCCATTTCTGCACATTACTCCAAGCAACACAGTTGACTCTTAACAGCTCTCTGAAATGGCATAGCATGCCACTCAATTCAATGTAAAAAATCACATGACACCAGGTTATAGTCCACTGGGTTTATGATCTCTTTCCTCACTATCTCCCTAGGTCCCACCACCTCCCTGCATGCTTTAGTAGTTTAAATCCTCCCAAGCAGCTCGAGCAAATCTCGCTGCCAGTATATTTGTTCTGTTTCAATTCAGATGCAATCCTTCCTTCTTATAAAGGTCACTTGTACTCCAGATGAGATTCCAATGATCCAAAAATGTGAACCTTCTCCCCTGCACCAGCTTCTCAGCTGTGTATTCATCTGCTCTCCTCTCCTATTCCTATCTCATGAGCTCAAAGCACCAGGGAGTAATCCAGATTTGAGGACCTCCTTTTAAATTCCTGCCTAACTTGCTATGTTCTTCCTTCAGAATCTCATCCATTTTTCCTTTCTATTTTGTTAGTTCCAATGTTTACAATGACCTCCTGCTGGTCCCTCTCCCCTTTGAGAATATTCTCCACTCTCCCCAAGATGTCCTTGATCCTGGCACCAGGGAAGCAACACACCATTCTGATTTCTCACTGTCATCTGCAGAAATGTCTGTCTCTGCCTCTGACCGGATAGTCCCCTATCACAATTGATCGGTTGGAACCTGATGTGCCCCTTGTTATATTAGAGGAGAAAGTGAGGTCTGCAGATGCTGGAGATCAGAGCTGAAAATGTGTTGCTGGAAAAGCGCAGCAGATCAGGCAGCATCCAAGGAACAGGAAATTTGACGTTTCGGGCATAAGCCCTTCATCAGGAAGGGCTTATATTATTGTTATATCAGAGCCAGTCTTGGTACCAGAAACTTGGCTGTTTGAGTTACATTCCCCTGAGAGTCCATCACCCCCTACATTTTCCAAAAAGGCATATTTGTTTCAGATGGGGATAGTCACAGGAGACTCCTGGACTACCTGCCTCTTTCTCCAACCTTTCCTGGTCATAACCCATCTACCTGACTGCCTCTGCTGTTTTTCTCCTTTCATATAACTGCCATCCATCACACCCCCTAGTTCCTGTAAAGTCCTCGTTGCCTCTAACTACCGCTCTAACCAATCCATGCAATCTCATTGGATTCACAA
Organism: Hemiscyllium ocellatum; assembly: GCF_020745735.1. Lineage (NCBI taxonomy): Eukaryota > Metazoa > Chordata > Chondrichthyes > Orectolobiformes > Hemiscylliidae > Hemiscyllium > Hemiscyllium ocellatum. The sequence continues at coordinate 28,394,900 of NC_083429.1, read as the reverse complement.
CCAAACACACTTCATGCAGACACAATCATCAGTAAGAGGGAAATATCCCTTAATCTGATTTAAAATCTCCCATTCAAATCTCTACCTCAAATCAGAGGTAGAGTTAGCAACTTTGCAGATGACACCAAAATTGGAGCTATAGTGGACAGTGAAGAAGGTCACCTGAGAGTACAATGGGATCTTGTCAGTAGGGCCAATGAGCTGAGGAGTGGCAGATGGAGTTTAAATTAGATAAGTACTGCATTTTGAAAAGGCAAATCAGGGCAGGACTTATACACCTAATGGTAATGTCTTGGGGAGTACTGCTGAACAAAGAGACATGGAGTGCAGGTTCATAGTCATTTGAAAGTGAAGTCTCATGTAGATAGGATAGTGAGGAAAGTGTTTGATATGATTTCATTGATTGGTCAGAGCATTGCATCTCAGAGTTGGGAGGTCATGTTGCAGCTGTATAGGATATTGGATAGGCTACTTCTGGAATACTGCATGCAGTTCCGGTCTCCCTCCTATCTGAAGGACATTGTGAAACTTGAAAGAGTTCAGAAAAGATTTACAAGGATGTTGCCAGGGTTGGAGGGTTTGAGCAACAGGGAGAGGCTGAATATTCTAGAGCTGCTTTCCCTGGAATGTTGGAGGCCGAGGGGTGACCTTATGCAGGTTTATAAAATCATGAGGGGTATAGATAGGTTAAATAGACAAGGTCCTTTCCATGGGGTGGGGGAGTCCAGAACTAAAGGGCATAAGTCTAGGGTGAAAAGGGAAAGCTTTAAAAGGGACTTTTGGGGCAACGTTTTCACGCAGACGGTGGTACGTGTATGGAATGAGCTGCCAGAGGAAGTGGTGGAGGCTGGTACAATTGCAACATTTAAAAAGCATCTGGATGGGTACATAACTAGGAAGGGTGTAGAGGGATATGGATCTAGTGCTGGTAAATGGGATTAGATTAATTTAGGATATCTGGTCAGCATGGTCAAGTTGGACTGAAGGCTCTGTTTCTGTGCTGTACATCCCTATAACTCTCTGAAAACATTAGCTTTCAGAACGCTGCTCCATTGGACGATAACCTGTTGTAGTCTACTTTTGACCTTGTCCAATCTAGTCCAATACTGGCACCTCCACGTAATGACTCAATTCAAGGGTAACAAAAGATGGGCAACAAATGCTGGACTGCAGAACAAAGGGGATCAATTCCAAATGTGTTTACTCAAGAGGGCAGGATTAGAGGAGTATAGATATCTTGAAAGATAATGGGGCTAGAATAGTTTACATTCATATGAAAAGGTGCGAAAGAGAGATTTGAAATCAGAACTTTAAGATCAAAATGAACAGAGGACAATGTAGATCACCAAATTCACTGGGGACTCAGATTTGCGGCAAGTTAAGACACAGACAGACAAAGTTTATGTCTCAAGTTTCCAGGTGTAGAAAGTGAGCAACTGGCCAGAAGTGTATTGGAATGTTCAGTTTAGAGATGACAAAGAATGAGGGTTTCAGCAGATGAACTAAAACACGGACAGGCTAAGCAAAGACATGCCAGAGAATTCCTAGAGGCCTGGCACTCCACCCGCAACGCCATAAACAAACACAAAGATCTAGATGCCATCGAGGTAAAAACAATGACTGCAGATGCTGGAAACCAGATTCTGGATTAGTGGTGCTGGAAGAGCACAGCAGTTCAGGCAGCATCCAAGGAGCAGCGAAATCGACATTTCGGGCAAAAGCCCTTTCCTGATGGAGGGCTTTTGCCCGAAACGTCAATTTCGCTGATAGATGCCATCTATCAACCCCTCAGAAAACGAACAGGAAATGATATCACCACAAACCCCAGGAACCTCATCCAGGAGAAAGATATAAATAGAAAGCAGGAGACAACAGCTTCGCTTCACTTGGAGGTCGCCACTGATGATGTTACATAGCCAGGTAATGAAAAGTCTGGATATCAAACCTACAGCTCAGTGAGCAAACCTACACCTTAAACACAGATGACATGAAGGAAGGTTACCAAAGTGGAATTATTCACTCTTACCCTTGGCTCAAATGGGAGGTCAAAAGCTCACCTTGGGACCAAATATCACATGAAGGCCACAAACCATTTATGTTTTTAAGTAAAATCACTGGATCCAAAACACTAACTCTGCTTCCTCTCCATAGATGATGACAGATCTGCTGAGTTTCTCTCGCAATCTCTGTTTTGTCTGCATCTCAGTTTGTGGCCAGGGACAGAGATGGAGTCAGTAGCAATTGAATGAAATTTGGAGTGGGGACTGAAAATAGCGGTTTTAGTTTCATTAACACAAATTATCAGGTAATTCTGCTTCTCCAGTGCTGAGTATTAGATGAGCACTCTGATAGATTAGCAGGAATGGAGGTGTTCAGAAAAAGGGATTGAGCTAGAACTAAATGTTGTGAGCATTTTAGAACCTCATGCTGTGCATTTCAATAATGCTGTTGAAATGCAGGAGATAGACAATAAATAGGAGGGGTGAATAGACAGGACTCACCCTGATAACAGTGATGGAACAGAAGAAGAGGAGAAAAAATGGTTGAGACACAGACATGCTGATTCATTCCATTAAAATTGAAGAATACTGGATAAGAAACTTCTGAAGGGCAGCTTGCTTGACAACCTAATGTCAGGTATATGCATTGGAAATGCACTGTTCATTATGAGATATTCGTTTCTCATTAAGTCTTTCAACATGTCACATCAGAAACAAGGTTCTTTATTAAACAGCAGTGAAACCAACATAATTACTGGGGTAACTGAGGAATATGGGAACTGTTAAGAACAATGTCCAAATTTTCCATTATTAGCCATTTTGGCCACAAGCTTGGATATCCCAGCTGGTGAAGAGGAAGAAAGCAAAGGTTGTGCCTGTTTCTGCGTGCTTTTTGATTGGGATTTTCAAGGGTCAGATTGGCTGCTCAAACTTGGGACCTCCAACTTGGAATCTAACAGGAAACTTCGAATCGGCATCTTTTAATCAGCTCTGAGTTAAGAATTAAATGTTCCTATCAACATCTGTAAGTGTAGAGAGCCCAGCCAGTTCCGAGCACAGCTCCACCTGTTGGCCCAGAGGCCACACTGAGTCCAAGAACCAGTTTGGGACTATTTTGAGCTCCAGTCTGCCTGCCATCCCTCGACCAGCAGGGGACAAAAATCCAGTCCTCCATGTTAGATAATTGTGTGACACGAACATACTGTAGTGAACTGACAACAAACGCTTGTGGAAAATTTGCTTAAGTGCACCACAGTGAGGACAGTCATTATTCAGAAGTAGCAATGTAAAGGCTTATAAAGAGATTATGTTTTACATTTTTATAAATTTTTTTCGAATGATAGACTTAATTCATCTTTCAGTCATGTGCATAGAATTATAGTGAAGCAGAATCAGAACCTCCATTTACATACTAAAAATTGATCACGAAAACAATGTCACAGAGTCATAGAGATGTACAGCACGGAAACAGATGCTTCAGTCTAATTCATCCATGTGGTTCAGATATTTTAAATTAATCTAGTCACATTTGCCAGCATTTGGCCCATATCCCTCTAAATCTTTCCTATCCATGTACCCACCAGATGCCTTTTAAATAATTGTACCAAACTCCACATTTCCTCTGGCAGTTCATTCCATACCTGCACCACCCTTTGTCTGAAAATGTTGTCCCTTAGGTCCCTTTTAAATCCTTGCCCTCTCACATTAAGCCTATGCCCTCTAATTTTTGACACACCTCTTCTGGGAAAAAGATCTTGATGATTTACTCTGTTGATGCACCTCATGACTTTATAAACCTCTATAAAGTTGTCCCTCAGCCTCTGATGCTCCAGAGAAAATAGAACCAGCCTATTCAGCTTTTCCCGATAGTTCAAACCCTCCAACCTTGGCAACATCCTTGTAAATCCTTTCTGAACCTTTTCAAGTTTCACAATAGCATGGAGACCAGGATTGAATGCAATATTTCAAAAGTGGCCTAATCAGTTTCCAACACATATGCAACATGACATCCCAATTCCTCCACTCAATAAAGGCAAAAATATCAAACACCTTCTTCACTACCTTGGCTACTGCAACTCCACTTTCAAGGAACTATGGACTTGCAAGCCAAGGTCTCTATTGTCTTGGATTGCGGCTTTCATTTAATTGCATATTAAAATTAAGGGGATATTCCCGACTCAGGCGACTGACTGTGTGGAATTTGCACGTTCTCCCCGTGTCAGCATGGGTTTCCTCCGGGTGCTCCGGTTTCCTCCCACAGTCCAAAATTGTGCAGGTCAGGTGAATTGGCCATGCTAAATTGCCTGTAGTGTTAGGTAAGGGATAAATGTAGGGGTATGGGTGGGTTGCACTTCGGCGGGTCGGTGTGGACTTGTTGGGCCGAAGGGCCTCTTTCCACACTGTAAGTAATCTAAGTAATCTAATCTAATCATAAATGTTGGAATTTTGAGGCCTATTTAAGGCAAGTGCTGCATTTCTGTGGAAATGTTTGTTCATTGAGTAATTGCATGCTTCATTTGATTGGCAAGGTCTATTGAAACCTCAATTTTACAAAACAGCAAGCAAGCACAAGTTGGCACAAAATGTTTGTTTTGTTGCCAGCTTTACTTACAGCCATAACATGGTCCATAACCAGCAATTGTCTTTTATGGATGTTAATTTTGAGATGAAATGGCACTTGAGTTTAAGATATTTTTCTCCATTATATCTTGACTTCTTCAGGAGCTCAAAATTATTTTGGACAATATTGCAAAGTCATTTAGAATCTGATCGAGCATCATTAAAGTCAGTATCTTTGCCACGCCCTAGTAATTTGGGCAATATTTTCAAGTTTATGTTAAAGTTGGATGAAAGCAGGCTTAGAAATACAGGAATACCACAGAATTGCAGGCCATAAGGAGCAGGTAGGTAACTGGAATTGAAGCTAAAGATTAGCCATAATCAAATTGAATGATAGAGCACATTTGACATGCCATTTCAGCTTATCCTGCTGCTTCTACTTTAGCAGCAAGATTAGTGGCAGACTGTTGCAAAACTCCCAAGAGCAGTACAATTAATGACAGAATTCTTTAATCTAAAATTTCTAATTTTTTTGTGCCTTTCAGGAGTCCCAAAGCATAAACATTACAAAAACACAAATCCTTGGAAAATTCAGGCTGTTACATCTTGAAAAGAATTCTTTTCAAATGATGATCTGAAACATTTGGTGAAGCTATCAGAAACTGTAACTCGAGTTAGTCGTGATCTCTGTCACAGTTATAGAATCATAGCAATAAAAATTCAGTTGGAGATCATCTGAGTTTATAGTTACTGTGCCAGTCCTTCTCTATGAGGCAGTATTCCAATCCTATGTCTTTCCTTGTATGCTTTTCTTTTCTAAATTCGAAAATAATGTAATTTTCTTTACTTTATGTTACTGCCTCAGTCTCAAAGTCTCTCGTGGGAAAATATTCTAACCTCTGATATTCATGAGTGATGAAATGTACAAACTGCATTCTTTGTATTAATAATCCTGAATCTATTGCAGATGTTATTGATTAATCTCTTCACTTTTTGACGTGCAATTAGTTACTCAGATCTACTATGAAATTTATTTCTCTGAGTCATTAGATCTGTGGAATATGATAACTGAAAATGCAAATATATTTGGAAAGAACAGAAGTTTTTTTTCCCAAAGTTCTTCTAAACCTGTGCAAAGATTTGCTAGAACAAATGCAGATTATATTTGTGAAAGTAACAGATAGCACCAGCATGCACAAAGAAATAATAGACAGTATAGATCTGCAGAAATGTGAATTTTAAACAAGTAAATGTTACAGTTTATTCAAGGATGGCAATATAGTTTCTCAAACCTAAATGTTTGGAAGTAACAATCAATATTTGCAAAAGGCATTTGTGAAGACCAGTCACATAACAGATCCCTACAGAAATGATCTGGTCAAAAGCCGTTCTGTGATTACACTACCAATTACAGGCAAAGTGAAGAAAAACTATTCTAACCAGGGCATTTAATGTACATTTTTGCCATGCCTAACTTTTGATCCAATTAAAGGTGTTGTCAAGCAATGGCAATGTGACCAAGAAAGAGGCAGCATCAAATCCAAGTTAAACAGAAGCAGCTCAGAACACTGTTTGGAAAGCTGCCAAAATATACAAGCTGGTGGCAACGAATACCTAGGCAACTGTTTGCTTCAAAATTAACACTTAATATTTTACAGACACTTCTTTCAAATAAATTGAATGACCCAGAATTAATGAGCATGAAGGATGTTCCACTTTGCCTTTAACATCATTCCTAAAGAATGCCAAGGTGAACAGCCTACATTTGCCATGCTTTTGCACAGCTTTTCACCTATTAAATGTTTGGGTCAATTGTGAATTGTTTTAATTGTCTGACTGGCTTATTTTGGATGGCAGTTATAGATCTGCAAGAGATGCTGAAATTGCTGACAGTCATTGATAACCAACAGGTCAATACACAAGCAATTATATTTGTGACTGCATCTCTGAAATTATTTATATCCATTGAAGTGTGAATGGAACAAAGTATTTCATTTCCAGGGTGGTCTTTGAATTTTTCTTCCAGCCTCATATTGTTCTAAAGCACTGAATGCTTTCAGCAGATTCAAGTCCAAATGACTCATAATACAGCCAACAACAGAAACTTGGGTGCCAGGATTTCTGATGCATTTGGACGAGACAGACTACTTTGCAACATGAAATCGACCATAAATTCATGTTTCTCACAGCAGATCACAAAGCGCTTGTGCCTTGTAGAGCACACATGCTCCTGTTGACAGAAGTTCATTTCCAATGTGAACTGATAACTATTATATGGCCCACTTGCATTACCAATTTAGAAAATAGTGTGGTTATCAGACTTGTCAGTTAGTGATCAATACAATTCTTAGAACACATTGCTGTTACACAGAACCCAGTAATTCCAATTGCCTTGGCTGCTCTTGCCTCTCGAGTGCTTCCCAATTACATTGTGGAGTGTAAAAAATTTACGCTGTGCTGGAAACAATAGCTACAAAATTATCATTCCTGCTCATTGTGATTTGAGGCTTTTTCCTACCTGTGTTCGAAAATATGTGCATGCCAAAGATGGAAACTCACCATTTGTGGATGGAAAATGCATGGCTTTTCATGACCAAAGTCAAAATAGAAGCAGGCAGCATTGAATGGCACCGTTACTTGGGGGCCTGACTGGTGGCACTGTGGCCCCTTTAGCTTTAGTTCGGTGCTGCCATTCTTCACGAAAAGCATTAACTTAATCTCTCTGATATCACAAATATTGTTCTCTGATCAGAACATCATCTGCCAGGAATCAGATGACTCCCTGCAGAACACCAGTCAACAGTTGCCTGTGTTTTGTTTGTCTCAAATCATTAAAAACCATCACTGTCCTCAGTCAAAAATGACAGCTGTTCCCTCAGCAACATGGCCACGACATTAGAAACACATTTATTGCAGTGATACATAACAGTGACATTCTGTACCTCTAATTTCCTTTCTCTCAAAGGGCAAACAACCCAGAACCTGGTGAGAGATTCATTAAGGCTGAATCCTCTTTGATAAATCCTTCTCATTATTACTGCCAGCCACACCATGAACAAAACAAGAGAGTCATTGACTTGTCATTTTTCATGTTACCTCTTATTAAATATTATTCAAGTTCTGACGCAAGTGATGTCAGGCAGACAAAACACAGCTCCAAAGGAAACCCAAACTCTTGCTGAGTTCAGATAAGTTTAAACAGAAGCCTTTTTTTATGAGGTTAGTGCTGAAACATTTTCTGGTCTTCCTTTGCAATTCGATCAAAGTCCACTCAAATTGCTAGATTTGATCTGGGCAGTATTAATCTAAATGTGATGAAGCTTTGTACCTTAATATAAAAAGAATAAGGTCTATTTTCTATCTACACAACTATTATGAAGGTGCAGAAGTATACTGTATCTTTAAGAGAGATAAAAGCTAGCAGAACTACCTGACAGCTCCAAGTGTTCTGAACAAGATACAATAGACAATAGACAATAGGTGCAGGAGTAGGCCATTCTGCCCTTCGAGTCAGCATCACCATTCATTATGATCATGGCTGATCATCCTCAATCAGTATCCTGATCCTGCCTTATCTCCATAACCTTTGATTCCAATATCCTTAAGAGCTCGATCCAACTCTTTCTTGAAAGCATCCAGAGACCTCTGGGGCAGAGCATTCCATACACCCACCACTCTCTGGGTAAGAAGTTTCTCCTCAACTCTGTTCTAAGTGATCTACCCCGTATTTCTAAGCTGTGTCCTCTGGTTCGGGACTCACCCATCAGCAGAAACATGCTTCCTGCCTCCAGAGTATCCAATCCTTTAATAATCTTATATGTCTCAGCCAGATCCCCTCTCAACCTTCTGAACTCAAGCATATACAAGCCCAGTCGCTCCAATCTTTCAGTGTAAGATAGTCCCCCCATTCCAGGAATTGACCTCGCTGCACTCCCTCAACAGCTAAATTTGGAGACCAAAACTGCGCACAATAATCCAGGTGCGGTCTCACCAGGGCCCTGTACAGCTGCAGAAGGACATCTTTGCTTCTGTACTCAATTCCTCTTGTTATGAAGGCCAGCATGCTATTAGCTTTCTTCACTGCCTGCTGTACCTGCATGCTTGCTTTCATTAACTGATGTACAAGAACACCTAGATCTCATTGTACTGCCCCTTTACCTGACTTGTCCATTTAGGTAGTAATCTGCCTTGCCATTCTTGCCACGAAAGTGGATAACCACACATTTATCCACATTGAACTGCATCTGCCATGCATCCATCTACTCACCTAGCCTGTCCAGGTCACCCTGTATTCTCCTAACATCCTCTTCACATTTCACTCTGCCACCCACAATGTAATATTTTGGTCCAGCAGCCAGTGTAGCTGGTTGCCAGGAGATAAAAACAAACTTGAATTGGACCAATTAGTTTAAATTACACAGCCAAAGAAAAAATACCAGACTCCAATTAACTTTGAATTGAGTATATTGACAATATTAAAAGCCAATGACACAATCTGATGCTTTGGGGGTATAAGACCAGGAAAACATGAACAGTTGAGGGTGAACTGCCAAGCCATCAACACATACTGCCTGCCTGGAGAACAGCTCTCTTAAAGGTACCTTTATCGATCATTGACCTGTGAAACAGAAACCCTAAGAAAAAAAAAGAAGACAGAGGAAGATACAAAGAGAAGATTTGATTGCTGGCTGGTTTTGAAATTTGAATTTTTAGTAATTCTTAATCGGGGGTTTTATCAAACTAGTATTGTAGAAGGGGAAGGTAAAAGATAGTTTAGAGAAATGAGTCGTAAATAGTGTTAGTTAATTATTCTCTGTTACACTTCAAGAAATAAAGTTGTTAATTTTTACTTTAAATAGTGACCTTTGGGATAGTTTTAACAGATTACTGCATGGCGTAAATCTTTTCTGTGTTGCTCATTTCAAATAGAAGGAGGGTTTACCCCATGTCATGACACAATGCCTTGAGACAGACCCATGAGTACAGAGTATTGTTACCACATTGGGTTAACACTGGATAACTGGAATTACGTTGAGCATGAATGAGCGAATGACAACACAAAGATTGGCAAACTTGTCATTTTATAGCACTGAATAGGATACATCAAACTACTTATCTTCATCAGATTACTTGAAATATGTCAGCATATACTGTCAAATTTCGCAGACATATTGTACAACAATCTGGCTGTTAGAGGAACATTGGCCAGGAGAATCTTTTAACTGTGAAATAGTTTCCTTATCTTCTGACTATCCAAATGACTTAATCCTTATCCCATGAGCAAAATCCATAATAACACAGATTAACATCAAGTGTAACTTTATGTAGAGGAAGGTAGTGACGTTCTGGTAGTGTCACTGGTCTAACAATCTGGAGCCCCAGGCTAACATTCTGGCTTGAATAAGTGGCACATGTCGAATGTTCAAATCAATAAAATCTGAAATTAAGATGGTTCAATGGTGAACATCATTGCCATTAAAATAAGAGGGAAGGAAATCTCCAGACCTTATCTGATCTAATCTAAATATGACTCCAGAACTCAGGCCATGTTGTTGACTCTTAATGAATGACTGACGATGCAAGAAAGCCAATCAAATTCAAGAGCAACTAGAATTGGCGGCAAATGCCAGCCTTGCCAAAATGAAGAAAGGGGAACTGTTCAAATTTCTCAGTTTTATATTAAGACGATAAGAGGTATGAGCAGAAGCAGGTCATTCAGCCCTTCGATTCTGCTCTGCCATTCAAAGAGATCATGGCTAATCTGATAATCCTCAACACCACTTTCATGCCTTCACCTCTTAGCTCGCAGTTCCCTTACTGATTAAAAGTCAGCTTTCAATCTACTCATTGACCTAACCTCTACAGCACACTGCAGGAAAATAATTCCATGGATTCATTACCTTCTGGAGAAAACATTGCACCTGATTTATGTCCTACCTGTATAACATCATACTATGAGATTCTGCTCTCTGGTCCGAAAATCTCCCACAAGGAAGAACAACCTTCATGCATCTTTCCTGTCAAGCTCCTCAAAATTATGTGTGTTTTACTCTACTATACTCCAGTAATTATCAGTCAATTCTTCTCATTTTCTCCCCTTAAGAAAATCTTTCTTTGTCTACAATCAACTTAGTCAACCTTCTCTGGACTGCCTCCCATGCCAGGATATCTGTTCCACCCGCAGTCACATTCTGCTGTTTCTGATCACATTCCAAATTTCAATTCCCTAATGTGGGAGCTGTGACTGTCTCCAGGAACAGAGCGTCTAGGTACCTGATGAAGTGCAATGTTTGCAACTCAAAATCCGGGTTCTCAACTTGGATTCAAAACTCAAGCTGTGAACAAATGTGTTCACTCTGGATAAATCTGGTGTCCAGCAGCAACACTTCACCCTTCCTCCCATTACTGTCACATTGTATTTATTTTATTAATTATTCTAGTGTCACTGCTCTTTACTGTTTTTTGTAATTATTATTTTCAGAACAAACGTCAGGCTCAATCGTCCTCTGAACAAGCGTTTTTTTAAGGAAACAGAGACAAGAAAAAAACTGGAGATCTAACACAAACTGAAGACCTTAACTCTTTTTTAACATCTAGAATTATTGACCAATCTTAATCACCAAGAAATTGCTGTCTCTACACTCAAGGAGGAGGATTGATTCCTGATGAAGGGCTTATGCCTGAAACGTCGATTCTCTTGCTCCTCGGATGCTACTTGACTTGCTGCGATTTTCCAGCACCACAGTCTCGACTTCCCCACACTCAAGTCACTTTGTGGTTTGTGATGTCACCATGTGACTGTTCTCACAGCAGGTTGACACTCAGTTGGACTTAGTCATCCTCTTCAATTCACCTCTCACTCTGAACACTTTTCTTTCTGCAATAAACCTTATTTACATTCGCTCTTTCACCCTTTGCACCAGATTCTTCCTTTGAACCATGTTTTCAGATCTACTTAATCATGCAGAGGAAGCCGATATTCAAACTCAGCTATTTCTCCCTTACAGATCATGCTGTGAGAACCGCTCCTTTTTAAATGGAGCTATCAACAGTCACTGCTCAGCAACTAACGAACGCCTCACTTAGACAAGGAATTTCAGGTGATCGAAGGATAACTGCAGCGTTGTTTAATTAGGCTATTTTAACTGACTGAACAGCTCTCAAAACCTGACTTTAATTTGGAAAGTGAATCTGGAAAAGACATATCAGTTGATTTTCCACTTTGAACCAAATTCCCAGATATTCTCAGCTGGCTTTTGACTCTCTCAGTTGGTCTCTACTCATAATGACTGTTTTTTTTTCTGACTTCCTTTATGTCATGCTGATTTGAACCTCATTATACAGCTGACTCTTTAGGGCTTTTTGTCTTATAGCATTGTCAAGGAAGCTACAATATCAGACCAGATTTAGATAGCAGCCCATGAAAGTTACAATCGCAGGTATCTTGGCAATTCAACCTTCATGCAGAGATTTACAGCATTTCTTTAGTAAAGTAAAATCATTTCCAGCACAGGCATCCATATTGTTTTAACATTCCATGTGTGCGGTCATACCAAATAAGGGCATAAATATGTTGCATACTTTAAATAATGGCTTGACCTTTCTGATGGCCAGGTCATTTCCTGGGACTCCGACACCACTGCCCCTCCACTGCAATTGGATCTGACATATACTCAACCCACAGCTTAAAATGTGTTGCTGGAAAAGCGCAGCAGGTCAGGCAGCACCCAAGGAGCAGGAGCCCTTCTTCAGGAAACGTCGACTCTCCTGTTCCTTGGATGCTGCCTGGCCTGCTGCGCTTTTCTGGCAACACATTTTCAGCTCTAATCTCCAGCATCTGCAGTCTTCACTTTCTCCATATACTCAGCCCATCACTTGTACCTCTCTCCACTAGAACCTGACAATGTTTGCAACAATCTTTCAAGCTGATTACAAATAGTTTGTAATTTGCGGCCAAGAGGAGATTGTTTCTAATCTCCGAATCGTGTAAGCGAGGTTGCAAGCCCACTTGCACGACTAGACAAAACTGCTCCTCACCAGTTACGTCAACTTCAGTCCCATGCCAATCTTTCCTCACCAGATGAAGAGGACGGTGAGCAGTTGAGGTTCTATCCTCATAACAGTGTTCCCAAAGTGGGCACTAACAGGGTCAAATTGCAGGAGGTCAATGGGGCAATTCTGTCTGAAGGACTACCTTTTATTCCTCAGGTGTGCCTGTACCCTTGTGTCTTAAATGGGGATGAAACTGTACCCATGAACATGATTCAACTCTTCAAATACATGCTGAGCAAAGGAATTGAAGTACGTCATTCGCCCAGATATCTTCTTTTAATCTGTTGTTTAGCTTCTTTGCAGATTCCTTGAACATTTTGATTTGGTCTTGTTACTTTAGTCACAATGTCTCTGAGAAAGGGTGACACATTATCCCATTGCAATAGATAAAAACTGCTTATTGGGTAGTATAACAAAGCAAATTTTCCATTACTCGTAGCAAAAGATATTTTGTCTTTTTTTTTAACTTGCACTCGAGAGAATTCACAAGAATACCAATGTAAAGAGGATAGACATTTTTAAATTGGATGAGATGAGATACTGACTGGTTCGGCAAACGTTTTCTGATTGATAGAAAAGTTGCCATGGATAATGCAGCAGTTAGATGATGACTGACAGTGTACTTTCAAGCTTTGTTTCATTTAAACTAGGCAAGTTAATCTGACAAGGCATTGTATTGTGGAATGAAACAAAGAATGGCTGCCTCCAACAATTTTTCCACTTGAATTAACTGCAGTGTCTATGCATGTTCTTTCTGTTTGCAACAAACAGGATTTTTTTGATTTTCTATACAGGGCTTCCAGTATGTGTTACTGTATCACGCTACGAGCATGGCTGTCAACGTTATATTGGTTGCAATTCTTCATACACTCAGGATTATTTAGTAAATATTGTCCAATTGCACAATCACTTTTAATGTTGGACATTGTGTTTAGAGTTTTGCAAAGTTGGGCTGGTTGGGAATGGTCAGTATTTTACTTGCTGTGCACAACTGAAGAAACATGTGTTTTGTTAAGCTTCAACAGCCTTTGGGACGTACTTAGTCACTAGGATCACATAGTCGCTGAAACACATACACCCATTTATTCATTTGTATGAATGGCAGAATGTCTTTTTTGGTTTGCTGACAGCATTCTAATGCTGAACATCACTTGTATTGCTACTGTGTACCAACAGCATAAGACAGCTCACTTCAACAGTTTTTATTTCATTTTTGGGATCCTTACATGTCCACAGTAATTGGAGTTACTTTTCATGTCATGCAGCTTCAGCCTTGGTCATGAGTTTGCATGGTGTACAGAGGTAAATGATCTGATCAAAGTCATCAGGTTGGTTTTGACTCAGCACCATGTGACTGCAGTCAGTCAATCTCCCAAGACTTCCTTCTTAATTCTGCTTTCTTTTCATTTGTTTCAAGAATCTTTGAGGACCACTATCAATAATTCTTCTGGGTTCAAATTAAACATTCTTCCACATGTTCCCTCACAAAATTCAAATTAAGATTAACTCCACCTGCATTCTATGCAGTGAATGAAGAAGATTGAGCATTCTTTATTTACAGTGCATGTCCAATGAGCTGTCATTTATTTCAGCAATCATCTCGCAATGAGCCGTGAACTGTACATTCCAGGTTAAAACTACAACTGATTCTCTCAGCAAATACCCAGATAAATTGAATTAGGAAATCTCCCTAAACTCCAACAATCTCATGTCAATGTAACATGTTCTGCAACGTCCTCCTTTAGATTAAGTATTTACTATATACAAATCCTTTCTTAGATTTAATTTTAAAAATGGACTCAGGATTTACAGAATGAAAATAATTTGGCTGTAACTTTCAAAACAAAAATCCTGCTCGACTTCAATTATTGGTAAGATTGTAGATGTTGGTTCTTTAGTTATGTAAGTCCTCCTGCTGATTTATGACTTTTAGCTATTGAACTGTGAACCTCCTAAGACAATATGGTCTCAACATTTTTCTATAGACTCCGAGATTGATGAATCCCACTTACTTCACAGTCATTTTTACTGGATTCCCAACCAGACCTCATTGTCCACAAATAAAATTCTTAACTCCTCAAGCTAAAACTGCTATATTTGAAAATAATGAACAGAATACATGCACACAATCCTTTATCCGAAATCCCAAAATCCAAAAAGCTCCAAAATCCAAAGTTTATCTTATAAAGTTTTTTTTCCCCGTAACAGGATTGTTTTGAGTACAAGCAAGTAACCTAACTCCACACCCGCTTAACACATCATTCAGATGTGATGTGGGAGTGAGGCCCAGCACTGGCAGGTGTCAATTCTGTCTCATGGCACCGTAGTACTCACAGGTGCATCTGCTGTTTGGTAAGATGTGTCAAATTTCACCATTAAACTGTCACTTATTCCAAAATCTGAAAGTATTCCGAATTCTGAAAACTAGCTGGTCCCAAAGGTTTTGTTTAAAAGGATCATGTACCTGTATTTGCAATGTTGTGAAGTAATACATCAGTGCATGTTTGCAAAGATTAGAGAACATGATCTGTGGCAATGGAGATGAGTCATGCAATCCATGTAAACCGCATTGAAGTCTTGGTTTATCTCTGGTATGTTAGTAGATTTTAACTAGAAGTGCCATTAGAGTCAACACTCCAAGATGTGATTTATGTCTTGGGATAAAAGACAGTGGAGAAAGAAAGCCTTCTAGTAATTATCTCTGTTAGAAACCCTAATAAATGAAGGTCATGAATAAAGGTGACCTAGATTTAACTCTGCAACCTTGATTAAATAGCATATTGACGCTTAATACTAAGTCTCAACCACCAAGCATAACCAAGATGAAGGAATCTCACTGAGAACTAAGAGATGAATGCAGTATGGAACAGAAAAACTGTCATAAACTGTACCTTGTTTAATATATATTCATTTTATGCTAGGTAATGGAAAACAAATTTTAGACATCCGAAAAAGCTTTTAGCTTCAATTCAAAGGTGGATGGACTGACATTCATTTTCTTATTGATTGTTTCATGCAGCAAATCGTTCCCAGATCTGTCATGTTTCCTTTGCTAGCCTTTTCACAAACCAACATATTACACTTACTTCTAACAACCTCTCTGCTGGAATGTGAAATGGTAGAGCATGAGATTGGCTGTGCTCATAGGAGTGAAAGTTTCTAAGCAGCATTGGGATGAACATGGACACAAGACATTGAATATGCAACATGCATGACACTGACAGTACCTCCCCTTGCACCATGAAGTGCAGCTCAAAATATCTGACTATTTTTTTCTCCCCCACCTCCCTCTGCAACGCAATAATCAGACTCTGAAGACATGAATTTAAAAAGTTTCTTATCTCTTTGCAAAAAAAAGAGAGACAGGAGCTGAGTGTGACCTGAAAACCTGAAAATCTTCATCAGTGCACAGCAGAATGAGAATGCTCCTAATGTGCCTACAGCTGTATTTTATACACCTACCTGTGCCAAGTTACAACTCTGAAATACACAGAAGGACAACTCATTCAGAAAGGAGCAGAAGAATCGGAGTTTTGCTGTAGACTACACTTCTATCTATGGCATACTTTGAAAATTTGACAATATAATTCTTAAATTATTAAACAGGATGTGGCAAAAAAAAATCAGAAATAACAGAATATCGCAAGTGTTCAAAATACAACATCTCATCCACTCACTAAAAGAATGTTATCAAAATGGTTAGTCACACATGTCAGTTGAGGTATTCACAACTAGAATAACGGAGCACTGAAGGCAGTCATCCATTGCACCTAATGCCACCACTTCCCAATTTATCCCATTCCTTTCTGCTTTCTCCAAAGCCTTGCGATTTCATTTTTTTTCCTCTCATTTTCAAGTATTTATTGAATTTCCTTTCAAAAATTTGTATTGAATTTGTTTTCACCATCCTTTTAGGCTGTGTTTTCCAGACCATTCAACCTCATTTCGGCAGTAAAGTTGTCATCTTCCCTCAGGTTCTTTTGATCAAGTTGTTAAGGCTGTTTAGTCTTCATTCCTGATGAAGGGCTCTGGCCCGAAACGTCGAATTTCCTGTTCCTTGGATGCTGCCTGACCTGTTGTGCTTTAACCAGCAACACATTTTCAGCACTACTTAATGACACCCATGTCAATGTCAGTTGTTCACCACCAATTTACCCCATTAAAACTGCTTGCAATTTTGAAATCTCTGTTAAACTTCCTCTTCACCTTTTTTTTGCTTTAAGGAGAACACTTCCAGCTTCTTGAATCATGTAATGTAATTGAAAAACAGCAAAAGGGAAAAGTATTTTTACAAATGTGAAAAAGGAGAAAGGGGAAACGGGGAACAATAGGTTTGCAGCAGGTAGCTTTAAAAGAGTGAGCACTAAAATGAACAATAGGCCAGAATTGCTTCTTGCAATGGTTCATTTGAAGTGGACCATTGTACTAGCACTTCAGTCCCAATGTTAAACCAGCATGGAGTAGCAGTAATAATACTGTATAATTCAGGATCACAGCTGGAAAATGCTCAGTGAACAATCATGTCTGGTGAAAGAACATATGACATAATGACCTGCATTTTATAGTTAGAGTAACAGTAAAAGCATGAGTGTTCATTGTTACTCCTCTGAAACAAGCAGAATCCATTTACATGCAGATAAACACTGATGACAAGAGTTTTACACTTCACCATAGAAAACAGTAACGACATCTCTATGGATGCAGTCATTTAGAAATCATTGAAGTGATGGGATAACTTTTGCTTCTCCAAAGGAATATTATTAATAACTTGTGAAAAGGTTCTGTAATATTAGTGAGATGGAGAATAGTCCCTATTTTCATGCTTTATAAAGCCATAGCAACTTCTAAAGAACCTATCTGGCCCTGGAAAAATAATTTTACATCAATGTTATCTTTCCCCTCAATCTGATAGTAAAATCCAAGATTTTAATAAAATAATTAAGAAGCATGATATTGCAGCTTCCATTGTGCATGTCCCCGTTTATTAGATTCAAACTGACAATGCAAAAGCAGAAATGCACATCGAGAACGTAGCGAGATCCTTATGGGCTGCTTTCTTCAAGGTCTGTGGTGAGAACCATTGTGTCACAGCTGAGTACAAATCTGGGTCATTGTTTCAGGAACAACCTCTTTCATCATAATGCATCTGAAATATAAACTCATCTCTTCTTCCAACAGTTGGCAACTGACCTGTAGAAGTTATTCAAAGACAGCTTTCCCTTTCCACTTCTGACATGTAATTTAAGTTTCTTACTGTTGCTCTGAATCTTGATTGCACTTAATAGTCATACTTAGAGCTTTTAAGATCGCACTCCGTAAACATTAAATCAAGCATATACTAATATGAAACTTGTTCAGTCATGTTTCCATTCCACAAGCATTTCTTGATGGACTCTTCCTACCTCATAAATGAACATCTTTTTAAATTATAACTCAACTATTACCTTCTGAGGAGACTGTCCAAAATTGGTAATGCTTTCAAAATGGGTTGCTCTGATATGTACTGAACAAAGAAAATAAATTCCTCACCAGCCAAAAATAGTGAGACACCACCAGTTTCTTTTTTAAGCATACTAACAGTATTGAATACTGAAAAGTTTGGAAGGAAATGTGAAAGCTATGAGGCAAATCTGATTTATCGCAGAAGTGTAAAAATGTCTCTTCATTAGTTAGTCACATGTCACTTTGTCACTAACTTGCACTCCATTTTCCCCATGACCTTCATTTGAAGGGACATGGCAAAACATTGTTCTCATTCTCATAATGATATAAACAAAGCTGGAACCCATGTGTGCTGCAAGTGTTGCTCTGAAATTATAACTTGACCTTAAATGCAGCAGAAAGGTCACCAGCAAACTGTCCACCGAATGAGAAGCCAGTTCAAAGAACAAAGTCAACCCTTTCCCAATCTCTGGATGTCTCAAAGCATTTATCCATGAATGAAGTATTGTTGGAATCTTCTCAGTCTAATTTCACAATGCACATCTTACAAATAGAAATGTAATAACCATCAGATTTTTGTTTCCAGATATCTGATGGTTGAGGAGGGCAACAGGGAGAACCAACACACTCTTCTTTGAAAATGGCAAAATGGTGACTCAAGGCCTTTAAAGTCCAGCTGTGGGGACAGATTGACTTCGTTATTACTCTGCTACTGAGCTTCAGTGTTGCAAGTGGTGAATGGGATGACCAATCAAATTGTCTGTTTTGTCCAGCATGGTGTTGTGTTTCTAAAGTGTGGTTGGGGCTGCATTTATCCACGCAAGTGGAGGGTATTCCATCACACTCCTAGCTTGTGCTTTGTCTATGATGGACAGGAGTTGGGGGTCAGGAGGTGACTTACTCACTCCTGACATGTGGCTTCAGGCCTGCTCTTCCAGTCACATTATTAATATGGCTACTCCAGTTTATTTCTGGTCAATGGTAAAATCAGGATGTCAAGGGTTGTATGTTACAGCGTTGGGAACACCACTGAATGTCAAAAGGTGTTTCTTGTTAGAGCTGGTCATTGCATAGCATTATGTGGTGTGCATTTTACTTGCCACTTGTCAAACCAAGTCACAATGTTGTCCAGGTCTGGCTGCATATGGACACACACTGCTTCTATACTGGCGGAATTGTGATTGGTATTGAGTATTATGAAAACAACACCAAACATCCCATCTCTGGGATGGAGGGAAGATCATTGAAGCAGCTAAAGATGGTAGGGCCTAGAACACTACCCTGAGGAACTCCTGCAGAGATATCCTGGAACTGAGAAAACTGATCTCCAACAACCACAATCATGTTCCTATGTGCCAGGAATGACTCCAACCAGTGGAACATTTTCCCTCTAATTTCCATTGACTCCAGTTTTTCTGAGGATCCTTGATGCTACACTCTGTTAAATACACCCTTCATGTCAAGGGCAATCACTCTCATGTCATTTTGCTCTTCGATATTTAATGTTAGGGCCTTGGTTGTGTTAGGTGAAAGTGAGTACTGCGGATGGTGGAGATTAGAGTCAAAAGTGTGGTGCTGGAAAAGCACAGCAGGTCAGACAGCATCCGAGGAACAGGAAAATCAACATTTTGGGCAGAAGTCCTTCATTGGTTATGTTGTCATACATAGAGATCTCGGGCTTCAGATACATAGGTCTTTGAAAGTTGCAAGACAGCTAGACAGGATGGTTAAGAAGGTAAAGAAGGTATTTAGCATGATTGCTGTCATTGCTCAGACCATTGAGTATAGGAGTTGGGATGTCATGTTTGTTGTTGCTCAAGACATTGGTGAGGCCAGTCTGTATACAGTTCAGGTCACCCTGCTATAACAAGGATATTATTAAATTGGAGAGGATTCAGAAAAGATTTACAAGGATGTTAATGGGACTGGAGATTTTGAGCTATAAGGAGAGGCTTGGATTTTTTTCATGAGAACAAATTTCAAAATTCTACAAGACCATAGGTGATGCTCTGTCATTAGAGAGAAGAGTGACTGGTGGTGATTTAACCTGACAGCCACCAGACCTTAGGTAAGGGAAAAGGTTGAGAAGGAGAATCTTTCATGGTAACCTCAAACCCCAGATGGGGATTGATCCCATATTGTTGGCATCATACTACTCTGTAAACAGACAATCCAGCCAACTGAGCTAAACCAATTCCCATAGACCTTTGAGAGGTAACTTAATAGAGGTTTATAAAATCATGAGAGGCACAGATGTGGTTAATAGCAAAGGTCATTTCCCTAAGGTGGGAGAGTTCAAAACGCAAGTATATAATTTTAAGGTGAGAAGAAGAAAATTAAAGAGGGATCTGAGGGACGTTTATTTTATACAGAGGGTGTTTCAAATGTGAAATGAACTGCCAGAGGAAGTGGTTGATGCTGGTTCAGTGATTATTTAAATTAATTTGAATGGGTACATGCATAGGAAAGATTTTGAGGTATATGGGAGCTAAAAGCAGGCAAATGAGACTAGTTTAGTTTGGGATACCTAGTTGGCATGGACAAGTTGGACCAGAGGGCCTGTTTCTGTCTTGTGCTACTTCATGACTGTATATCTATGATTGAATTTAAGGTCAGAATGAAATCAGGAGCTGTGTGGCTCTGGTGGAATCCAAATTGAGCACCAGTGGGTCCGAAGATGTGCAGGTTAGGTCGATTGGTCATGCTAAATTGCCCATAGTGTCTGGGGTGGGTTAGCCATGGGAAATGCAGGAAAAGGAAATGTAGGGGGGTGGGTTTGGGTGGGATGTTCTTCAGAAGGTTGCTGTGAGCTTGAATGGTCAAATGGCCTGATTTCACACTGTAGGGATTCTACGAATCTATGCTGTTGTTGAGCAGGTGCTATTTAATAGCACTTTCAATGAGTCCTTCCATCACTTTACCAATGACTATGCAGACTGATGTGGTGATAACTGACCGCATTCAATTTATACAGCATTTTTTGCAGACAAGACATTCCTGGACAATTCTATGCCTGGAAGATGCTAGCATGGAGTTGTGCTGGAGCAGTTTAACTAAATGTGTGACATTGTTGGAGCAGACGTCCTCAATATTATTGCTAGAAATATTGCTGAGGCTCATAGCTTTTCAGTCTCCAGTTCCTTTATCCATTTTTTGATAATGATGTGGAGTGAATCGAATTGACTAAAGACTGGCAGCTGCGATGCTGTGGACTTCAAGAGGATCACAACCCAGTCCAACATCTTCTGTCAGGCAGAAGATACAGAAGCCTGAACACAGCTTCTTCCCTGCCATTATTAGACTAATGAATGGACTCTTGAGCCTCAAATAATGCTGACCTTGCTAATGCTGATCTCGCTGAGCACACGCCCATTGCAATGTAAGCTGTATGCTTCTGTCTAAGTCTTTTCAGAGCTTCTTTTCACATCCTTGCTGACCATGTACTGCTCGTAAACAAAGGTTTTTCACTGTACTTCAGTAAACATGACAATAAATCAATCGAAGATTGATCACCACTCGGCATTTTTTTAAAAAAAACGTTTTTTTGTGTATAATTTTACTTCTCAATGTATCTTTTAAAACTAAATCAATTGCAATGGCTATGCACTTTCAAGCCAAGGCAAAATAACATAAAATAATGAAGGCACTAATACAAAAGCTAATGCCACAATACACTGTTTAACTAGCTTTTATGCTATTTTAGCTTTACAGTGATGATTCAAGTGTTCACATATCCTCAAGTCTCAACTTCTCAAAACTGTTAAACAAAACCATCCAAGTCAAATACAATTCTGCAGCCTGCATAGAACAGACACTAAACTACACATTTCACGGTACATCAGTATTTAATGGTTTGTTATTTCCCACATGTTTCACCTGATTGAGGGAAACAGTTCAACCATGGCTCAGTTAAAGGGCAATTACTTGGCATTTTGTTTGATACAACAAAATGATTGCCATGAAATGAGATATCTGAAGATGCAGTACCTGGTAGAGTACTTTCAAACACAATGAAATCTTAATTAAAAACAAACCATTCAAAACAGTTTTTTTCCAAGTTTCAAGAGTTCGCTCTACATCCTTAGTAAAAGTTTTGCACATTTCCTGTTCTCAGAGCATCATAATGCATTTGATGCCCATGAATACTTTTCAGTTGTTGTCACTGTTGTCATGTATGCAAGGGTGGTTATCAATTGAGATACAAGTTCCCAGAAGCATCATTTAAATGAATGACCAGATTTTTTTTTTAAAAGCAGTGTTGATGTAAATAAAATCTTTGGGAAGCAGTCAAACACATTCTTCTGCTTATCTTTCAACAGTAACATCTGAAAGAAGCTACTTCTAACAGTGGGGTACTCTCTCAATACTACCCTGGCATGTGGCTTGGATTATGAAAGCAGCTTTCTGGATTGGAGCTTGTGAACACAGACACTTCACATATAGAATAGAGTCACAATTGAGTCAAGATTAGCAACAATTATTACAAGTTGTCATTACCATCTGAGCCTTACCCTCCCCTCCCCCACATGACCCCTGCAAAGGGTCACAGGAGAAAGAAGAGGATCTCCTGGGATTGTGTAAACTTTCAGAATGAGAAACTGGTGGAGACTGGACTTCAATGGGGCAAAGGCAGAACTGGCCAAGATTGACTGGAAGGAGAAGCTGCCAAGAAAAAGAGTAACTGAACAATGGGTTCCCTTCAAAGAGATAATTCAGATACAGTTAAGGTACATTCCCTGAAATGGGAAACGGATAACAAACAAATTCAGAGCTCCCTGGATGGCAAAGGAGATAGAAACTGAGATAAACAAGAAAAAAGTGTGCTTGTGATAAGTGCCAGATCACAAAACTGAGAACCAAGAGGAATATGCCTTACACAAGTATATCAAGGTAATAGAACAGAATGCAGAGTATAGTGTTACAGCTTCAGAGAAGGTGCAGAAAAAGGCCTGGAGGGAGGGAGGTATTAAAAAAAGTCTTGTATTGGGCTTTGCCAAAGACAGCGATGCTGCCCAAGCCATGAAGACGGAGGAGGTTCCTCAGTCAGAAGCAGGGTTCAGAATTGGTAGGGCGGAAGTGTTTGACTGATTGTTGAACAGGCACTGGGCGAGATGAGATGAATTCAAGGATTTTGCAAGAACTAAAAGTAGAAATTGCAGGGCCACTGGTCACAACATATTAACCTTTCTTAAACTTGGAGGAGGTGCCATAAGACTGGAAAATTGCAACCGTTTGGCCTTGGCTTTGTTCAAAAAAGGTTGTAAGAATAAAACCAGCAACAAGAGACAATTCAGTTTATGGTGAGTTATGAGAAAGCTTCTGAAGATAATTATTTTGGACAGAATTAGTAGTTACATGCAAAACATTAGATTGATTAAGAGGGATCAGCATGGATTTCGAAAGGCGAAGTCATATTAAACTAACTTGAAGTTTTTCAAAGAGGTGACAGAAAGGGGCAGTATGGTGGGTCAGTGGTTTTCACTGCTGCCTCACAGTACCGGGGACCTGGGTTTGATTCCAGCCTCGAGCAACTGTTTATGTGGAGTTTGCACAGTCGCCCTGTGTCTGCGTGGGTTTCCTCCAGGTGCTCTAGTTTCCTCTCACAATCCAAAGATGTGTAGGTCAGGTAAATTGGCCATGCAAAATTGCCATAGTGTTAGGTACATTAGTCAGAGGTAAATGGAGGGGAATGGGTCTGAGTGGGTTGCTCTTCGGAGGCTCAGTGTGGACTTGTTGGGCTGAAGGGCCTGTTCCATTCTGTAGGGAATCTAATCAAAAAAGACTTGATGAGGATAATATTGTTGATGTTGATGTTGATGCACACGGACTTTCAGAAGGTACAGTGGCAGTACAGAAGCAAACTTGAGGAAAGTTATAGTCAGGGACTAAAAGAGTCAATACTAACAAGGATACAAATGGAGTGAGTGATAGGAAATGCAGGATAATGGTCAATAGATTTTTTTGGGCCTGGAGGAAGGTTAGTATTGTAGATCCTCAGAGCATGTCATGTGGACTCTTGCTTTTCCATAAATCTATTAATGATCTAGATTGTGGAGTGCAGGGGTTAATTTTGAAGTTTGCACATGATAAAACGTGGAAGAATTGTAATGTGCGAGGAGTATGGTGTAAATATCCAGAAGAACATGGATAACTTGGTAGATTGGGCAAGGCGGTGGCAGATGAGTTTCAATGCAAACAAATGTGAGGTGACACATTTTGACAGGATGAGCTTTGAAAAAGGCAAAAAATAAGGAGTACAATCCAAATAGAGTTTCAGGAGCAGAGACACCTGCGCGTATATGTGCATAGATCATTGAAAATGGCAGGACTGGTAAAACAAGCAGTCAGTTTGGATACAGTCTCCTGGTGTTATAAAAGGGCACACAATACATGAGCAATGACATGATGTTGAACTTGCATCCAACACTTGTTCGACCTCAGCTGGAACACAGTGTATAGTTCTGGGTGGCCAATTATAAGAAGGATGTGTGCACACCAGAAAGTGTGCAGAAGCAGTTGATAAGAAAGGTTCCAGGAATGAGCAACTTCAGTGGATAGATTGAAGAAGTTGATATTGTTCTCATTGAAGAGAAGAAAGTTGAAAGGAGAGGTGATAGAGGTTTTCAAATGAGCTGGCTGCATTGAGCAGATAGGGAGAAATTGTTTGTGCTCATAAATGGAACAAGAACAGGAAAATGTAGATTTATAGTAATCTATCAAAGAACCAAGTGAGGGAAAGAAGATAAATGTTTCCACACAGCGAGTAGTTAGGGCATGGAATGCACTGTATGGAAGTGTTGTGGAGTCATTCAAGAGGGAATTGGATGAATCTTTGGATAAAAGTAACTTGCAAGATTATGGGGAGAGGGGCACGAGGTAATAATGCTCAGTTAAGGGGCTGGTGCAGTCATGATAGACTGAATGGGCTCCTTCTGTGTTATCACACTTCTATAAAACTTGGAACATACTATTAAATCATAGCAAACCTATACTTCAACTCCAGCTATTTGCTTCCATATCACTCAATGTCTTGTGCCGAACAATATTCTTCCCATTTCAGTCTTAAATATTTCAACTGAGCTCACATTCACTGCATTTTTGAGAGAGATGGTTTTGAGTTCTGCAAACCATTATGCAGACAAAATCCTTTCGAATGCGATCCCTAATTGGCAGCCCTGTCATTTTGACAATCAAGTCCCTTTGTTGCAGATTTCCTGACCAAAGAGTGGTTTGTCTGTATGTATGAGGGGAGATTATTCAAACTTACTGTGCAACTGCCAGCAGTAAATGTCATTCTGGGCACAGACGAATACACAATACAGTGTATTAC
Source organism: Hemiscyllium ocellatum (assembly GCF_020745735.1). Classification (NCBI taxonomy): domain Eukaryota; kingdom Metazoa; phylum Chordata; class Chondrichthyes; order Orectolobiformes; family Hemiscylliidae; genus Hemiscyllium; species Hemiscyllium ocellatum. Next base: position 28,369,517 of record NC_083429.1, on the reverse strand, counting down.
AAATATTGAGATAACAAAGCAGCAACTCACTGACTTGTTACTGGAAGGTGAAACTCAGTGATCATGATCTGTTTGACAAAGTGTTCAATCCCAACTTTATAATCATTCCCAATTTTTATGGAGTGTTGCTTTTCTAGGGTCAATAGATTTAATTTGGAACTTAATTAGGAGTAAATACTGATTTGAGAGTGTGGTGCTAGAAAAGCACAGCAGATCAGGCAGCATCCGAGGAGCAGGAGAATCGATGTTTCGGGCATAAATCCTCACTTAAATGCTGGTTTGGCCAATTTACTGAAATTGGTATTTCATTTCACCTACAAGGATCTTAATTATAATACCTCCCTGAACAGTATTATATTAGCTTAGTTATGATTCCCAGCCAACCAACAGTTGTACCCACTCCTGAGAAATTGTTGAAAGCAGCGTTTCACAAGGTCAGATTTGCAGTTTTTTTTAAGCATGTATTTTTCTGCACATTTTAAATGAGGTAGAAATATATTTGAAGTTTCTTTTTGTATGCTGCTACTGGGAGAGTTATTGCAAAGTTTATGCTGTTTTTGAATTATTATATTTTGAAATTACATAGTTCTCATAGACTTTTATAGTGCAGAGAGGAACAGCCTAAAATACTGCTTAATGTTTCTCAATATTCGACCATGTTGGCCATGAGAGAAAAGTTCACGTGTAAAATAAATTCTATGACCAGCCATGGAAGTGATGCACTCCCAGGGTTTGTGATCCAGAAAAAGATTAAAATGCAGCAATCTCAATGAAGATGATTAAATAAATAACGATTTTGGGATCGGTGGGAATCCAGCAGATTATCTGAAAATGAAAATGTAGACAATCATAGCATCTGAACATTTTGTTATTTTTATTTGCCTAAGTGCAAGCATGCATTTGTTTTGTGTGCATACACACTGATTTGGCACAAGCTGGAGTAGATCATGTTAAGCAGTGTCAAGTAAAACTAGTCTCCAACCCCAACCTTTAAATAAACTAGGCCAAAGTTTGCAGTATGGTGAATGCTCCCTCTCCAGTATTTCTGACAGATCCAATTATTTTCAGTTTTGGGAAAAGCGGGCTGGGGAAAAGTGGGCTGGGGTAGTCATTCATACAGGTTGAACTGAATAGGGAGGCTTCTGAACTCAGTACACAGTCCAAAGAGACCCCATTTTAGCTGATCCATGGCCACAACTACATTTTTTTGAGTCACAAATTGATAGAGCAGAAGTAAATGACCTTGAAGAGTTGTGTAACTGTCATAACCTGAAGCCTTTTATTTAAATTAGCCATCTTTGAATTTTTTGAAAATAAGCTGACTGAGACTGTCAGTTAAAAAGTTGGAAAAGTCTTCCTGACTTCGATTGACTGGTGCAGGTTGACAAAAGAGTAAATGGTATGGACAGTTTCAACATAAGTTGTTAAATATTTCCAAAGGACTAACAGTACATCACCAACATTGTGCGGCAGGGTTTCAAAAGCTATAATTTTGTCAGCAAGAGTTTTTGAGTTCATGTGAGAACAAACCACTGAGGATACTGAAACTCAAAAAGGGAGAAAAAAATGCTGCGTGAGTCTGGCAATATCTGTGCAGGGAAAGATAAAGTTTTGAGTCTGATAAAGAAGAAGGGTCATAACAGACTCAAATCTCTCCACAGATGCTGCCAGACATGCTGAGTTTTGCAAACATTTTCTTTTTTGGTTTTAACCTCATAATTTGGTGGACAATTTCTAGATGCTATTTAAAGATTTGTTGCATTTGATGTGGGGTCTGCGTGGAAGCTTGTTTCTTTTTAACATGAGATTAACCATTTGAAAAGACTTAAACATTTTAGATTTTTTGACAAGTTTAAGAATGGGATTTTTTTGAGTGGACAGCATGGAAGTGTTCATGTTATACTGAACTACTACAAGATATTTATTCATCTCTACATGGCTCCCAAGATATTTCCATGATAGAGTCTGGGAGAATGGTGATTGAAATGGCATGAGGGTAGAGGTAACAGAGGAAGCTGGTTCAGTGTGAGGGATTTGGCCAGAAGGTTAAATAACTTCTAAATCAGCAGAGAACAATTTCCCAGAGAAGAGAGGAAGATGTCCTGAACTGCTCCATTCAGAAATCATCTGCTCCTGTAGCATCTTATCTTGGCTTCCAAAGTCAGTTTACATGACTCTATCCCCCAATTTCCTCCCCAGACAAAAAAATTACATATTTAGGATAACTTTTACTGGATTTATCTCATCAGGAAATTTCCTGAGTCAAGTGATAGGGTTGCCATTCTCCAAAGTTAAACAGCTTAAAAGGTGAGAGAATTTAGTCATGGACACTTGTGTTTATTCCAAGGCAGAACATTTACACAAAAGAAATAACAAAGAGAACGTTCTTCACCAGCTTTTGAAGAATCATTGATTTATTTTTTTTTAAAGGCAGTATTATAGAAGCACCTTAGCTTTTAGAAGTTTCTTTATTCGGAACAAAGTTTCCTTTCTGCAAAGAAAATGCATCAAGCGAATAAACAAACAATTGTTAATTCCAACCACCTGAACCATCAAAGAGTAAAAGGCTACCTGACTCAGAATCCAGCCCACTATTTCTGTTTGTTGACCCCTCATTCATTTAAGACTAACTATCTCCCCTCAAGCAATAGCCAAATTGTTCAAATCAATCTACCACTGGTAAAAGTGCTGTCAAAATAATTGCCGCCAAGGAGAAGTCAAAGATTGCATAACAAAGACGGAAGAAAGGGAAACTGAAATAATATTTCACAAATATCAAGAGAAACAAGAGCCTGAGGCAAATTAAGCATTCTCAAAAAAGCAAAAGCTGCAAGACATGCAAGCATAAGACAACTTTTTCAAATACACAAAGTATATTTAATAACTTATCTTCCTTAAAATATGGGTATTTCAAAGTTTACACAGTGGTAAGCTAAAATATATGAATTGAAATTCAAATTACATCATCTAGTAACTCAATTCTTAACAGAATGAACATTGGTCAGGCTGCAAATCTTTTATCAGCTTCACTGAATTCAATCATTTCATGTGTAGTCAAACTATGTGTGGCATTCTCCAGAGTTAAACAGATTAAATGGCTGCTGCATTTAGCCATGGACATCCTTGTGTTTATTCCAAGGCAGTAGATGTTTCACAGATGAAAAGACAAAGAGTACATTCTTCACTGGTGTTTAAAGAAATGCCAATTTTAAAAAATGCAACAGGACATAAGCAGTTTAGATTTTAGCAGTTTTTTTATTCGCAACAAAGTTTCCTTTCTGTAGAGAAAATGCGCCAAGCAAATGAAACAAACAATTGCTAATTCCAACCACCTGAATCATTGAAAAGTAAAATACCATTGGTGAAGGAAATCTGAAACAAACGCAGAGCGGACTGGAAAAACACAACATGTCTGGCAGCATCTGTGGGGAAATAGAGAAAGGGAGACAGAGAGAGAGTGACAAAGAGTTAACCTTTCGAGTCTGGTACGAGTCTTCTTCAAAACTCAGATATTGAACTCAAAATATTAACTCTGTTTCTCTGTCCAATTGATGTGCTAGATCTGCTGTGTGTTTTCAGCATTCCCTGTTTGATTGCACATCAATGATCTATTCACCAGGTTCTCATTCCAATCACAACAAGCATGGACTTGAAGAGAATTCTGAGGTCATGGTTATCATTTCCTCAATAAGTCATTAATTTTATATCACGACAAAGTGCATATTTCCTTTGGGTAAAATGTACTGTGAAACTACAGAGTTAGTTAGAAAAAGATGTAAGAACTGAGGAACATAGGAACACATGAGTCAACTCATTTTGCAGAGAGGAAAATATTCCCCATCTGTTGAAAACACGAGGAGGTTACCAGTTCAGAGATAAACTCTCAGTATCAATGAAGGGTGATCTTTTCACTTTACAGGCACTGATCAACTGTTTTCGGTAACATTGCTTATAGAAAGGACTTGATACATTCATTCTTTCATTCCATAATGTATTTGTCCTCCTCAACCATGGAAAGTGATAAATATTGCAGTAAAATGCAAATGACAGTGAGCGCAAACTAATGGGAGCAAACTAGACTGAGAAAAATAGACTTTTGAGAAGTAAGGTTGTCAAGGGACAGACAGCAAAAGTGGAACAATGGAGTTAAGGGTCAATCATCTCTGGAATAACTGAACAGAATAACAAGCTTGATGATTTGAAAGACCTACTCTTCATTATTACATTCTAATGCTAGGTATCAGTGAATTAATAACAAAGGCATAATATCCACTTGCAGCAGCCGAAAACAATAAAAAAACCCTAAGAAATCCAATAATGTAAACACTGCAGTTAAGTACATGCTTCAAGTCTATAGTGCATTTTTTTAAAGATAAAGTTGATAAACTACTTGAGTTTTGCTGTTGAAGCAAAGGACATTATCAAAAGATCTTGTGCCAGTTCCTTGTAAAACACACAAACCAATGTAATGCACCAAAGGTCAGAGACACATCAGATACTTGCATAGTCCAAATTCTCAGTTCTACGAAAAAGAGGCATCCATACTATGACAGAATCCAAAATATGAAACAATGCTAAGAAGCAGCAAGTATGACAGGGCTACAATAGCACAGTTTGCACATGATACTTCTCTGATATTAACCACTTCATAGCTGAAAATGTGTTGCGGAAAAGTGCAGCAGGTCAGGCAGCATCTAAGGAGCAGGAGATTCGACGTTTCGGGCATATGCCCTTCATCAGGAGCTTTATAGACAACATCTGAGCAGGAACCTACTCCTTACTGCAGTTGGAAGCTTAATAAGAATACAGTTGAATTGAATCATTTTACAGCACACTTGCTGTAATTTGCTCAGATTCATATGTGCACACACTTGTTGAAATTGTACCAGAGATTTAGCAAAAGAACAAGGGTGTGTATGGGGTAGAGGACTGAGAATCATTTTTAAACAAGAATGATAACAACTTGCAATACACGTGAATAAGTGATAGAAGCAGATTGCAGTGACTGAGTTGGGAGAGGTAAATGGATTTTCTTTTTACTTACTCCACTCCTCCACTGGTTACCACAATATATAAATATTGAAGGCTGCTGATATAGTCAATCATATCAAACTCTATATAGCTTGGTATCCAATTTGTCAGATTTTGTCCTTACATAATAAATTTCTGTTTGTATTCAACACTGAATGACTCCAAACAGCTTGTTTTTTTTTAACAAAGATAACACATTCCTAGTTGCAGACACTTTCCTTTGCTTTGCAAAGTGTCCATTTAGAAAAAGTCTAATTTATAGCTGTATGTCCAATGGATGATATTCTAACTCAGCATTTCAGACAATACAACATCATAAGATTAACTGTAACTTGTAAAACAGAATTGGACAAATACTTGTAAAACAGGGCTATGGAGAAAGTAGGGAGTAGGGCAAGGTCTTAAACAGGGATGATTCAAATTATTTTTTCTGCGCCATTTGATTTTATACATGGTCATCTCAAATTAGCGGTAAAATATTATGTTATTACAGTGGTGCTAGAAAAGCACAGGAATCCTGATGAAGGCCTCCTGCCCGAAACATTGATTTTCCTGCTCCTCGGATGCTGCCTGACCTGCTGTGCTTTTCCAACACCACTCTAATCTTGACTCTAATCTCCAGCATCTGCAATCCTCACTTTCGCCAATGTTATATTATTGGCCGTTAACTATGATACACACATCTAACTGGGGAGACTTTGTTTTCCTTGGCTCTAAAAAAAACATAATCATAAACACTTTGCATTGCAATTGCAACATGCAGCAGAAATGCTAATTGAGAACTTCTGCTATTTATTGGAAACCTGTTAATTTTGTATTAAAATTACAAATCTATTAAAAGTATGCATCAATCACATATCCAAAACTGAATCAAGTTCATGATCTGCAGCTACTTTTAAATGATTGGGGGAATTGAATGAGGGAAGTTGGGGATCAACCTTGAGCTCTGTATCTCTTCACACGGTCAATCTTTTACATAACAAAGGTCAAGATTCAGGTCCAAACTGGAATTGCAAAAACTGAATGGTAACAATGCTGTACTAAAATGCAGCAAAAGTGGCTTTGGTCAACCTATCTGCAGCCTTTAAAAATGATCAACAAATTCTCTGCTACCTGCCGCCACTCTGCCTCAGATGAGCAATCCCTCAATTTAAACTGTTCTTAAATTTTCACACAGTGTTCATAACTGAAAATAAAAATTCAAGCACAAATGGAAGTTAGTTCCTGCTATGGAGTCCGTATGAGTAATAACAAATGTTTTTCTCATAATCAGGGGCTCCAACCCTATCCTTCATCCCCCGCAATAAATGTTCAAATCACATCAAAGCGTTTATAAATTGATTAGCTTCCACTGTATTTCTAGTCTATTACATATTGCCAAAGGTGGTGACATCTGAAAATGTGTTGCTGGTCAAAGAACAGCAGGCCAGGCAGCATCTCAAGAATAGAGAATTCGACGTTTCGAGCATAAGCCCTTCATCAGGAATGAGAGAGAGTAGCCAAGCAGGCTAAGATAAAAGGTAGGGTCCCCCAAGTCCCTCCTCCCTACCTTTTATCTTAGCCTGCTTGGCTACTCTCTCTCATTCCTGATGAAGGGCTTATGCTCGAAACGTCGAATTCTCTATTCCTGAGATGCTGCCTGGCCTGCTGTGCTTTGACCAGCAACACATTTTCAGCTGTTATCTCCAGCATCTGCAGACCTCATTTTTTACTCAAAGGTGGTGACATGTCAACTCATGGGTTCTGAGGAAGGGTCACTTGACCCGAAATGTGAACTCATTTCTCTCCACTGATGCTGCCAGACCTGCTGAGCTTTTCCAGCTATTTCTGTTTTTGTTTCTGATTTACAGCATCAACAGTCTTTTACGTGTCAACACATATTGACTTTGAAAAAAAGAAATGGAAGTCCCCATTTGCTAGTAGAATAAAATATCCTACAGTGCTTGTTAATAATGATCTTCAACCTGTGGTATCAGGTTATGCAGTATCAAGGTTCCATGGCTATTTATGTTCCAACGATAGTTTGAATACTTACAGTCTGCCACCAAAACCATTAAAACCATTACTGAAGCATTATGGCATGTAATCAATAACATTGAGCCCAAATAAAGCTGTACTTTAGTTTACTCATACTTCACAAGTTTGAATGACAACTGGATTTTGGAAGGGACAGTCAGGCTATAACTATCTCAAGGGATAAGCAATTGACTGTCCAGCACAGAATAGTCTGTGGCTCATCATACAATTGTTTGAATTTTCATGATAAATCGATGGAATAATTTGACCAGTTCAGCAACACTAAATTGTAAGCAGATATGAGTTCTCTCTCAACCAGCCTGCTTACATCATGTAATAAAGGCAGAGCTGTTTCACTTTCCCCTGCAACATTATGAAACTTGTTTGTATGCCAATCAAAGCAAGATTTACCATTACTTTACACAGAATTTATAATAATTCAATTGTGGCTCATCAAAGTGGCATACATGAATCAAAATGACCAGCTCCTTACTGCTCAATTCCATGTTTTCTTCTAAGGAGAACAATCCAAACTCTCTCATAGCCAAATTATCAGATTATATTTCCTTTACAAGTGATTTTAATTTCAAATAATGCTTATTTTGGATATCCACAAACTAAATTAAAGTGAGTGATGACTTGGCGAGATTAATGATGTGCTCTTGAATTGGCCTTAAATCATAATATATTAGAACATTGTTAGTGACTGCTGGAAGTGTTGTCCTTTTCTAACAAGATTCAGAATGTACATTCCAGCCACATCATCTGCAACGTTCACAAAGAGCTCTGCTATCTGTCCCCTCATTTTCAAGCCTAATATGGTGCAAAGTTTCAAAAGACATGCGACTGAGAGTTTCTCTGTTGCACTCAGTTTTGATCTGGATCGGAATCCAGAGTTAAAACAGTCACTTGACTTGCTACAAAACATAAGTGTGGTGGTATTACAGCTAGACTATTAATCCAGATACTCAGGTAATGTTCTGGGTAACTGGGTTCATATTCTGTCACGGCAGATGGTGGCACTTGAATTCAATAATAAGCTGGAAATAAGAGTCTAATGGTGACCATCACACTATTGTCGGTTGTCAGGAAAATCCCGTCTAGTTTACTAATGTCCTTACCCGGCCTGGCCTACTGTGAGTCCAGACCCACCAACCCAAGATAGATGACTCTTCACTGCCCTCTGGGCAATTCGGGATTGTCAATAAATGCTAGCCTAGCCAGCGATGCCCACATCCGTGGATGAATTTTTTAAAATGCAAAGTGAGTTGCCAAACTGCTGAATAATAATAATTTGTCCTTTATTCTCTTATTAAGTCTATGTCCAAAAGATATAGCAAAAGTGGCAAGTGTTGTAAAGTAACATTTGCACCATACAAGTGCTAGGCAATGACCATTGCCAGCAAGAGGGAATCTAACCCCTCTCCATTTGAAGATTAACTAGATGACCATCACTGAACCCCTCACTCTTAATATTTTGAGACTTACCATAACTAGGCCAAACTACATGAGACCAAAAATACAATAGTGGTTCAAGTGCAGGTCAGGAGGTGGGAATTTTGTGGGGGAGCAACTCACCACCAGATGGGTTATCACCACACTGTTCACCATTTTCAAGACATTAAGACAGCAGCAGAAGGTGGCTATTTCATCCATCTAGCTTAATCTAGCATTCAATTAATCATCACAGTGACCTGTCAACATCCTAGGGTTTACCATTAAATGGAAACTGAACTGGACTCGCCTTATAAGTACAAAACCTACAAGAGTGAGTCAGATCCTAAGGCAAGTTACTCATCTCCTGATTCCTCACAGCTTGTGAGATGTGTCATGGAACTTGTTTAACTTGTCCATAACCCTCTGACATCCTTACCATTTGCCATCCCACCTCACTTTCTGTCAGACAAAAAATTGGCATTCGGTCATTCATTTTCCTCAAACAAGTCATGTATAGACATTGTAAATAATTGTGGCCCCAGCATCGATCTCTGGGGCACCCCATTAGTTACAGGTCACCATCCTGAAAATGCACACCTTACCTCAACTCTTTTTTATGAGGTGGCCAATCCTCTATCCATGTTAATATACAACTACAACACAACGGACTTTTATCTTAGTAAATAGCCGAACAAGCGGTCTCTTAACAAATCCCTTTTGCAAATCTAAATATATTACAGCCCCCTTATCTACCCTGCTTGTTATCTTCTTAAAGAAGTCTAATAAATTTATCAGACATGATTTTCCCTTCATAAAACCATACTGACTCCCTTCGATTTTGTTATGCATTGCTAAACGCTCAGCTATTACATGCTGAATAATAGACTTTAGCATTTATCTTAATGACAGACATCACTCTAACTGGGTGAAATTGGGGAGACAGAATGCCTACTCGCAGAAAGCTTCAGAGAACATCTCTGGGACACCCGCACCAACCAATCCCACTGCCCCATGACCGAACACTTCAAAACCCTCTCCCACTCCACCAAGGACATGCAGGTCTTGGGCCTTCTCCATCGCCATTCCCTTATGAACCCACACCTGGAGGAAGAATGCCTCATCTTCTGCCTTGTGACCCTCCCCCAAGAAAATGAGGATTTCACCAGTTTCCTGATTTCCTCTCCCCCAACCTTATTCCAGTTCCAACCTTCCAGCTCAGCACCATCCTCATGGCCTTTCCCACCTGTCCATCTTCCTTCCCACCTATCCCCTCCACACTTCCCTCCGACCTACCATGATTACCCCCATCTCCTTCCACCCATTTCACTCTCAGCTACCTTTCCCCCAGCCTCATTCCCCCTCCCATTTATCTCTCCACCCCTGAGGCTCCCAGCCTCATTCCTGATGAAGGGTTTTTGCCGGAAATGTTGATTTCCCGCTTCTCAGATGCTGCTTGACCTGCTGTGCTTTTTCCGCACCGTACTCTCGTCACCTTAACTGACCTATATTTGCCTGTTTTTGATCTCCTTTCCTTTTTGTAGCATTCTACTCTGCTTCATGTGATCTGTGGCTATCTTCAGGAGTGTGATGGAATACTCTCCACTTGGCTTGACAGGTGCACCTCCAACAATACTCAACACGCTTGACACTGTTAGTCAGGGCTGAAAATGTGTTGCTGGAAAAGCGCAGCAGATCAGGCAGCATCCAAGGAGAAGGAGAATCGATGTTTCTGGCATGAGCCCTTCTTCAGGAATGAGGAAAGTGTATCCATCAGGCTAAGATAAAAGGAAGGGAAGAGGGACTTGGGGGATGGGCGTTGGAAATGCGATAGCTGGAAGGTGGTCAAGGTGAGGGTGATAGGCCAGAGTGGGGGTGGGGGCGGAGAGGTCAAGAAGAAGATTGCAGGTTTGGAAGGTGGTGCTGAGTTCGAGGGATTTGACTGAGACAAGGTGGGGGGAGGGGAAATCGTGTTGCCATGGTCTGGCAATGGAGGAGTCCAAGAACCTGCATGTCCTTGGAGGAGTGGGAGGGGGAGTCGAAGTGTTGAGCCACGGGGTGGTTGGTTGGTTGGTCCGGGTGTCCCAGAGGTGTTCCCTGAAACGTTCCGCAAGTAGGCGGCCTGTCTCCCCACTATAGAGGAGGGTACATCGGGTGCAGCGGATACAGTAAATGATGTGTGTGGAGGTGCACCATGGCAACATGACAGCTGGAGGAAGAGCGCCTCATCTTCCGCCTAGGAAGCCTCCAACCACAAGGGATGAACCTAGATTTCTCCAGTTTCTAATTTCCCCTCCCCCCACCTTGTCTCAGTCAAATCCCTCGAACTCAACACTGACTTCCTAACCTGCAATCTTCTTCCTGACCTCTCTGCCCTCTACTCCCACTCTAGCCTATCACCCTCACCTTGACCTCCTTCCATCTATCGCATTTCCAACGCCCCTCCCCCAAGTCCCTCCTCCCTGCCTTTTATCTTAACCTGCTAGACACACTTTCCTCATTCCTGAAAAAGGCTCATGCCCGAAACGTCGATTCTCCTGCTCCTTGGATGCTGTCTGACCTGCTGCGCTTTTCCAGCAACATATTTTTAGCTCTGATCTCCAGCATCTGCAGTCCTCACTTTCCACCATTAGCCAGGCTTCTCTACAACGAGAGAGACACAGGGAACCGCATAGAGACATACTCTTGAAAATGAGAGTTCGTCAGGAGGCTGCAGAAAGATAGAGGTACCAGTCATGGCTTGGAGGGACAACGGCTTGTGAACTGAGAATGACCGGAGTCCGGGTACTTTTTGGCACCAACCATTTTCTGCAGGAAAAGTAAGAAAGGTGAGGTAATGCAGAAGCCTTATTGGACAAGGGGTAATGACATAATCTTAGCTTGCTCCTTGGTCTGGGGCCAATGAGGTAAAAACATGCAATGAACAGATGAGCCTGAGCCAGCGAGGAAAAGACAGCATGACTCAAGAAAGAGAAGGAAAGAGGAGAAGACTATGGAGGCACAGAGGCAGCAATAACTCTGGAGACCAACACGCGCACATCGGACCCTACATCAAGGACATGGATACATCAGGAAAGAGAGAGAGCAATGTCAGGCTAACGTCAGCCCCCCTCAGCAGCAGTAAAATGGTTATCCAGATTGGGTAAGATCTGCTATATTCTGCATCAAGATTAGAGTGGTGCTGGAAAAGCACAGTAGGTCAGCCAGCATCCAACGAGCAGGAAAATCAACATTTCAGGCAAAAGCCCTTCATCAGGGAGCTTTTGCCTGAAACAATGATCTTCCTGCTCCTCAGATGCTGCCTGACCTGCTGTGCTTTTCCAGCACCACTCTAATCTTGACTCTGATCTTCAGCATCTGCAGTATTCACTTTCGCCTGCTATATTCTGTGCCTAGTCAGGGATTTGAGCGGGTATAGAGTTAGGTTTTTAATTCAGTTTGTGGGAAAATATATAAGCTCTAATTTGTAAGAGAACATATTTTTAAAGAAGTCCATGGTTCAATACATTAATAAAGTAATTTGTAAAGTTATAAGAAATGACTCTTCTCCTCTCTGCACACACCAGCAGCTGCAGCCAATAATTGCTGGACTCAGACAGCAGCTGCTGGCTGGTGGATTCAAACAGGCATCAACAACACCCACAAGGACAACCACCACCTTCAACATTCACTCCCAACACACACAGTTGTGGCAGTGTATCCCATCCATAAGATTCAATGCAACAGCTTTGTAAAACTTTTTAACTTGTATCTTCCAATCACGCAAACCCCTACATGTTGAAAAATGAGGGCAACCGACACATGGGAACATTACTGCCTGCAAATTCCCCTCTAAGCCACACAGTATTCTGGCTTAAAAACAATGTCACTGTCTTTTCACTGTTGTTAGGTTAAAAACCTGGCTCTCCCTTCCTATCAGCACTCTTGATGTATTCCCACTGCATCGAGCACAGGGGTTTAAACAGATTACTTACCATCATCTTCTCCAGGGCAAATAGAGATCAGGTCAAATGCCAGTGATGCAACATTTCAAAACCATTTTTTTTAATATTAGAGGTAACATTAAAGTTTCGCAACAGACAGATCAGTAAGTCATGCTTTTAATTTCAGAAGCCATGATATAGAAACAACGTCTTCCCACAATTATGGAGAATCTCATGAAAAAACAGGAATGAAACCAAATTCAAAGGAATTTGTGTTCAAATTTCAATATCAAACACATTTAAAATAACCTTTTTTATTGTGTTTCCTTTGATGACTGATTATTATGCATAATTTTGCTGGGAATGAGATCTATAACATGAATTACCGATTCAAAGCTTATGCTTGAAACATCAACTCTCCTGCTCTTTGGATGCTGCCTGACCGGCTGTGCTTTTCCAGCATCAGATTTTTGACATTTTTGGGTTAGACTTACTTCTGGAATAGCACTTACATTCAACATAGTAAATGTGATGGAATTGTAACAGACTCTTTTTTTTGTTGTTGTGCTTTCCTATCTTGAGCAAATTGATACCACTTATCGATGCATACTTGCACAGTTGAGTTCCTTTTAAGCAGCCTTAAATCTCCTTTAGTGTTCAGCATACAACAGGGAAAAAAGATAACAGATGTGCAAGATCTATTTGAAAGAGGAGACTGAAGTATGCAAAATGTTACTTCAATTTGAAGGCAGAAAGGAAATAAAAATATTGAAATAAATGAGAAGAGAAAGGAATAAAATGGAGGTGTATAATAATGCAGAAAATATTTACTATCGTAACTAATATCTCTGAGAAGCACTCCAAAGCACTTCACAGAAAATGACTGAAATCTGGATACATGTAGTAGATGGTTTGTACAAAAGCTCTCAACACCAGTAAATACCCAAATCAAGCATTGGACTGATGTTCTTCTTTTGTTTTTGTTAGCTTGAAGGATTAAGGTAAACAATAACAGATCAACATCAGGAAGCTTATTTAACTCTCATACTAGAATTCCATCACAGCATTCCAACATTTAAATTATTTGTGCCTCCAGCATTATGTTCATCCAATGCAAAAATCAAAAGACAAAGAAAGAAAAGGAAGGAATGATAATGTAGAGCATCACTGCCTGTCAGAGTCTCTCAAAGAATTGCAGAAGCAATAAATTACATCGAGAGCATGCATACTGTTAAATAGGTAGAAGTATCAGCTGGTTGCGTATCTCAATAACAAATGAATTGTTTAAGTAGATTATCCAGTTTTCTCAAAGTGACGTTTGCAATAGAAAGATGGTTGCTCATCTAATAGTGCAATGAGGTATTTATACAATTTGACTGAAACAGAGCAGAAATCATAATCAAAGACCCCCCTCCCACATCCGTTGGGTAGAAGATATGGAAGCTTAAATACATGTATCAACAGATTCAAGAACAGCTTCTTCACTGCTTTTACTAGGCTTCTGAGTTGACCTCACAAATTTTAAATTTAATGTTCATCTTGTTGTTTGTGCAGCTCCTCTGCAGCCGTAATACTGTACTCTTCACTCCATTCCATCACCCTAATGCACTTTGTCTGGTATGATATGCCTGTACTGCACGCAAAACAAAACATTTCATTGTACCTAGGTACCTGTTCCAATAATAAATCAAGTCAATCAAATCAGGAGTTAGATTCAAGCTTGTTTGAATTAAGGATGCCTGTTCTTGACAATCATGCACCAAGATGACAATTTAGCCTCAGTAAAGCTCCGCCATTGGAATCGATGTATAAGTGTAATCATCTAACCTAGGATTGCAGATCAAAAATCTAAATTGATAAAAAAGAGAATTTCTTTCCACTGACAGGGTAAAAAGCACTGACTGTTACGTGAAGAGAGATCAAATCTCAGATGCATTAAATTTTAAGTGGATTAGCATACTAGTAGATTGACCAAATGGCCCTTCCTGGTCAAATTGCTCTTTTTTGTTTGTGTGCCTTCAATGTGCTTTATGACTGTATGCTTCTTTGTGGCAGTGACAATTAAATGAAGAAAAAAATTAAAACGGCACTGATTGCCATTGTATTGGCAAGCTGTCTAATTTGGACTATTTTCTACAAGTTACTAATTGCAGTGTCAGCTATCCAGTGGACCAATGCCAAAATTAAGTGTCACTAAAAGGTAATCATTCTAGAACTATCAAAAGCAGTGAGATGCTAGAAACAAGATTTGTAATCAAAAATTTCAATAAAACTGTTTAACCATGAAGTGGTATTCATTTTTATGGAAGTGACTTCATAAAAAGATAACAATTCACAAACAAAATGAGCTTTTCTCCAGATGACTAGGAATTGACAGTTCTAATCTATTACACTCTGCAATGTACACTGGCTGAAATAGGCTATAAACAGACATTCAACTAAAATAATTTCTGTCTTTGGAAATAAAAATAGTCATTTCCGGTCAGTCAACACTCAAAATTATGCTGCCAAGTAAGACATCTGTCTTGCATCATAGAAAGAGCTCAAAGAACTGCACATTAATCGTAGTCATGATGCTATGGTTGAGTCTGGTAGCCATTTGAACACATTACTGTAACTAGCAATGGTATTATTGTTGGTTGATCAGATTGATTTGGGTGCCATTGACTAAGGAGATGAAAGAGGACAACCACACCACAGAGAGATCCTCAGTCTTCTTTCAAGTAACTGAATCTGCTACATCGACTGAAAAAGCAAGATAGCTTCATTTCTGATAAGAACAGAACATTGCTCCATGGTACCTCCTGAAGTTGCATACCTGCCTCTCTGAGTCAAATGTTTGTGCTATAAAGTCCCACTTCAGTGATTTAAGCACATAATCCAGAATCCACTGCAGTACTGAGGGGGCGCTGCACAGATGGAAATGCTATCTTTTGGTTACCACTTAGAACATAGAACATTACAGCACGGTACAGGCCCTTTGGCCCTCGAAATTGCACTGAACTGTGAAACCAATCTGAACCCAATCTAACTTCCAAATTTCATTTACATCCACATTTATCCAATGAGCATTTAAATGCTCTTAAAGTTGGCAAGTCTACTATTGTTGCAGGAAGGGCGTTCCACACCCCTACTACTCTCTGAGTAAAGAAACTACCTCTGACATCTGAAAGGTTATATTCAAAAGGTGTGGTGCTGGAAAAGCACAGCTGGTCAAGCAGCATCCAAAGAGCAGGAGAGCCAATATTTCGAATGTAAGCTGATGAAAATTTCTATGTATGACTGCGCTGTCCATGTGAGCTATATATCAATTGATCAGGTCCTTAGATATGCCATTAGAGGACAGTTATTTCGTAAATAATGCTTTAAGGGCAGAACCTATTTGTTGTGTAAAATACGCAAATTCACTTTCACCTTCAGTAAATACCACATTAAAATAACTTACATGTCTCTCATGCCTTATGCTTTTAAGGTGTTAAAAAAGAAACAAGGAAACATTTATACAGCGACATTTGAAACCTCAAGGTGGGATACACTGGTCATTATCAGATTGCTGTTTGTGGAAATTTGCTGTGGCTGAATTGTTCAAATTTCCATTATCACAACCTTGACTTCAACAGAATTACACTGATGGTGATGGACTTAAGGACACCCTGAGGTTTCAAAAGCCACTACATAAATGGTTGCTTGTTTTTTTTTAAAACATTGAAAGATAAGGCATTAGATACATTTAGGTTCTTTTAATGTGGTACTTAATGAAGTTGAAAATGAATTAGAGCATTTTGGACATCAAATGGGTTCTGTCCTTTGTCAAATACCTGTCCTCTTATGGCATGTCTAAGGGCCTAATCAATAGATATGTGGCTCACATGGAGAACACAGTCATTCATACAGCCATATAGTCATATAGTATGGAAACAGACCCTTCGGTCCAACTCTTCCATGCCAACCAAGTATTCCAAACTAAACCAGTCCCACCTGTCTGCATTTCACCTGAATCCCTCCAAACCTTTCCTATTCACGTATTTATCCAAATGTCTTTCAAAGGTTGTAACTGTACTTGCATCCATCACTTCATCTGGCAATTGATTCTACACGCCAACCAGGACAGGATAAAACAAGCATTTATATTATCTCACAGTATATATAGGGATTCCTTAGGGAAACATGTTTTGCCCCATTTGGTTTCTCATTTTCATTAATGACTTTGTGAACAGTATCAAAAGTGATGTTAGATTCTCTTTTAATGAACAAACCTTTTACAGAGTCATTAACTCTGTATCTGAATGACGACGATCAACTAAAACAATGCAGCAAGACAGCATGATTGGATATTAGGCAGTCAAATGGTCTATTGCCTTACAGCTGAAAATGTTCAGTCAATAACTCTACCACAAATGATGGGCCATAATAGTGTGCATACCTCAACCAGATGAGATTCAAGTATCTCAAGTTACAAAAGCATCTCTGCTCAATTATCATGCGATGGGACATGGATGGTGGAGAAAGCAGTAATCCTCAGGAAGCTCTACCCATTTAGTCACACTTAGCAAGTGAGAATTTGACAAAGATGCCTACTGTCTAGTGACTGTAAGACTTTTGCTTGGTAAAGTGCTCCAATTAGAACATATACAGTATCAAATCACTGCTTACATTCACCCTTTGCAGTAATAGAAGGATGAACAAGCTGGTCAATCTGACTCAGAGCTGCAAATGTTGGATCATACTCTTTAAAGGATTGATTCACCCAAGTTATTGGAGCAACAATAAAAGCTATTATAAAGTGGTGTGCTCATGTGAGAAAAGTTCAACTGATGATCATTTAGGATTAAAACGTAATTACTAACTGCATGCCCATCACATTTCTACCCACTCTGAGTGCTTTTGAAGTAACTACATTGTACTGGAACATATTTAGTTACGATGGGCAGAACAATTATTCTGAAGCAGTAGCCTAGTTCTGAAGTTCATAAAACCATTACTTAAAAAACCATAACACTGTTGTGCCAACGAAGTCTCTGCACTTCAGAATAGTAAGATTTGGATATATCAATTGATTTGTGTAGGAGTGTTCCTATTTATAAGAACTTAAAATGGCTCAAATATCACCAATTAACAAATTGAATATACTGTTATTCACTTTTAAAAAGAGAAGGGGTTGTTCATAAGTATTAAATTTAATTAGTTCAGCACGACCCTTTTTTCGTGACATTGAGGCTTTTACACAGAATGAAAGAAGTAAATGTGTTTGATCTTGTTGGAGGCTTTACAACTTTGTTTAATTGCTGTAACAAGCTTTAACAAAACAGATGGGATAATATATTTATTCTTATTAACTGTAATGAGCTGTTTATAGAATCACAGGCAAGCTCTTGAGCAAATAAAACATTTATTAGCTTTGCTCAGATTCATGTCATATCTTACAAAAGAAATAAAAGTTGGAACTGTAAAGCAGAATATGAGGCCAGGGCACCTCTTGCTGTGGTGTTGCAGTTTGTGCAGTTTTGCCATGTTGTAGAGTCGTAGACAGGTGCACATCAGAAACAGACCCTTTGGTCCAACTCGTCCATGCCGACCAGATACCCCGACCCATTCTAGTCCCATTTGCCAGCACTTGGCACAGACCCCTCTAAACCCTTCCTATCCATATACCCATCCAGATGCCTTTTAAATGTTGCAATTAGTACTAGCCTCGACCACTTCCTCTGGCAGCTCATTCTGCACACCTACCACCTTCTGCATGAAAACGTTGCCCTTAGGTCTCTTTTATATCTTTCCTCTCTCACCTTAAACCTATGTCCTCTTGTTCTGGACTCCCCCACCGCAGGGAAAAGACTTTGTCTATTTATCCTATCCATGCCCCTCATGATTTTATAAACCTCTATAAGGTCACCCCTCAGCCTCTGACACTCCAAGGAAAACAGCCCTAGCTTATTCAACCTTTCCCTATAGCTCAAATCTTTCAACCCTAGCAACATTCTTGTAAATCTTTTCTGAACCCTTTCAAGTTTCACAGCATCTGTCAGATAGGAAAGAGATCAAAATTGCACGCAATATTCCAAAAGTGGCCTAACCAATGTCCTGTCCAGCCACAACATGACCTCCCAACTCCTGTACTCAATACTCTGAGCAACAAAGGGAAGCATACCAAACGCCACCTTCACTAACCTATCTACCTGCAACTCTACTTTCAAGGAGCTATGAATCTGCACTCCAAGGTCTCTTTGTTCAGCAACACTCTCTGGAATCTTACCATTTAGTGTATAAATCCTGCTAAAAATTGCTAACCCAAAATGCAGCACCTCACATTTACCTAAAGTAAACTCCACCTGCCCCTCCTAAGCCACTGGCCCATCTGATCAAGATCCTGTTGTAATCTGAGGTAACCTTCGCTCTCCACTACACCTCCAATTTTGGTGTCATCTGCAAACTTACTAACTATACCTCTTATGCTCACATCCAAATCACTTATATAAATGATGAAAAGCAGTGGAACCAGCACCAATCCTTGTGGCACTCCACTGGTCACAGGCCTCCAGTCTGACAAACAACCCTCCACCACCACCCTCTGTCCAGATGTCTCTCTGAACATGTTAAGCATGTTCTGAGTCACATTCTGTCAGGGAGAGGGTTCATGTGAAGGTGTCCCCCATACATGCTTGAAAGTATGAACTGATTACTATCCTGCTTTCACTGAGCTCAACTGTCTGCCTGAATAGACCACACATGTCCTTGCACCGAATCCAGTCAGTCACCAAACATCAAGTATATAACTGCATGATACATAGAGTCCTTAAAGGGACAGACACCCCAGCTGAGGTCAATTTAAAAATATTCAAAGTAGCTGGAGCACTTGGGATTGCTTTTGGAAGATTTATAATGAGCAGTAAGGTTTACAGCATCCAGTCAAGAAGGGGACCTGTCCAAACAAGGTTACAACAGGTATGGAAGTAGCAGTGGGAGATGTGGCATCTGGTACTGTGGCACAAGGGGGGAATGGAGCAAACATTGCATTCTTGGAGCTGTGCTCTTTGTGTACTTGCAACCAGATTCCTCCTTCTTGTGTGATAATAACTCCAGACCAGCCAATTCACTCAGCAGCTCTCAATGTTCATCAGTGTGGTCATGGAAGTTATTCATACCTGACTTAAAAAGATTTTCGAGATGGTCAAGAAAATGGGGTGGGTTGGACTGGGCATTGATGCAGACAGCAAAGTGGAGTTTTAACTATAACCAGATCATTCAGGATGGTGGAGAAAGCTTTCAGGGACTAATAATCAACTCCTGCTCTTAGGATCTATGATCCGAAATGGAAGTTTGGAGTGAAGGTGGCAAAGAGATTTTGAGTGGGAAACAAGTTCAGCCATGATCATGCATCTGCAGGCTGCCCATCACACCAGATGAAGTGAGGAGGGCTGGAAGAGGCACAGAACAGGAATATTCCATCATTCTCAAAGTTCTAATTCATGCTAGATAACACACATTCAGTCATTCCCGGCCTTAAGATCTGAGAGTTATGTCTTGTAGGAGATGCAAGATTCTACGTCCAATTCTACTCTGTTCCTTTTCTTGCCTCATTCCAAAGGAGAGGGTGCAGAATGTCATTGGTTGGGTTACACTGTATTTGAATGATGTTCCAGTCTTCGCTGAAAGGTTTGGATTTTATGGTGGTAGTGAGAAGAAGGTTTAAGGCTGGTGGCATAGTCATGTGTTTATGAGGTGAATCACCTGCTTGTTAAACCAGAGAGTGCTGCTGAATGAGTGAACAGGGTGTTGTGCATTAAGCAGCATGAGAGATTGGTGTTGTAGTAGCTAAATGCCAAGTAAAGATGATTTCAATCTTGATCATCCAGGTAAAATTATTCAAATTCTGGTAGCACTGCTACTAAGCTCTCAGGTCCACATACAGGGGATTAATTTCAACGGCCACTGCTACCATTTTATTCACGGTGTCTCTTGGGTCCGTTTGGTCCCCTCACATACCCCAACAAACCAACATGCTTGATTTTGATACAACCGCTAATCATATTGAATTGCTGCTCGTTAGACGTTGAGCAACTAGCATTAGGGAGACCATTGACAAGGAAACTGTTTGCATGGAACCTGTCTTTCTGGCTTAATGACCTAAAGGGGTTGTGTTGAGCAACTGGGTTGTTTGAATTGTATTAGGTATGACTTTTTTGCTTGGCAACTCAATTATCAAATGAACAAGTAAACAGTTTGAACTTAACATCTTCAACTCAGTATGACACTTCATCTTTAACCAAGAATCACAAATTTGGAAAAGGTTTCTGATTGCTAGTTCACTTGGCTAGTTTATGGTATTTGTAGAACCGATTATTCTAATTTTCTACTTGAAACATTTGCTCTTAATTACTGGCAATGTTTAACCATGTTGACTGACAAGAAACCTCTGTCTTGCATTCATTGCATGTTGTTAAGTCATAGACTGTTTGTAAAATCTTGCTGAATACATCTTGCTTGATTCATAAATAGTAGTTCATTCATACCTTGATCGGTCAAGCATGTTGAAGGACTGTATGGTTATAATTTAAGAATTAGAAACTTTAGAGTTGTTAAATAGAACAATTGATAGCTCAAAACTCTTTAACCTTACAGGAGTTTTTCTCTTCCTACCAAGCTCCAGAACTAATGTTTTCAGTGCCATATCCATCATGCTGGAACCCTCTCTCTGCCCCCTCTGCTTAACTTTTCTTCAGTGAAATTTCAACTTGTTTCCCTAAAAAAAGCAGCTGCCAACACAAAGTAGGAAGTAACTCAGGACTCATGTACCCACAAGCAACACATCATGCAGATTAGATGGGTGCAGTAAACTAAATGCTGCCCACCTCAATCTGAAATGTCTTTAGCAAGTTGCAAATTGTAACTCTTTGTGCCCAGTCCTGATTTACATGAATCTCTAGCCCCTAAACTTTCAAGCAATGATCAAAATCGAAAGATACACAGTTCAACAGAAGATGGAAATGGGTTCATAATATTAATTAGGTAAGTCAAACCGTACAGGGTCCTGAGTTTGTTGGGTTGATTGAAATGTTTTACAGCAATGAAACAAGAACGGTATCTGTGCAGGGGGCCATTCAGCCAATGATGTCTGTCCTGGCTCTTCAAACACACATTATGACTTTGTGCTATGCTCCTACACATTACTCAAATAGGATCAACCACCACACTCCCAGGCAGTGTATTCCAGGCCATGATCAATCACTGGGTGAAAAAGTATTTTCTCAAATCACATTTTCTCCTTTTGCAAACTGCTTTACATTTGTGCCTTTTTGTGCTTGAATAGTTCACACAGGAACAGCTCCTTCCTACCTAGTCTATCCAACCCTCCAGATGCTGACTCCCGACATTGAATCATACGACGACTGGGATGGTTGAATACAAATGTGTTTCAATAAGAAATCCTGCATTCAGTCAGAAAACGTCATATCCACAGGAGATTGTTAATATTTTACAATCAAATAAATTGCTTTTGGACTGCAGTCACTACAGTGTTGGAGTAAAATTTTACATAGTAAATTTCTAAAAATGGCAATGAGGGAAATTAAACAGATAATTTCTCCTTGATAGTGCTGGTTGAGGATAAGCATTGAGAAAGAAACATGTCACGTTGTGGGTTATGGCCTAATTTTGGCAATTGGACATGAGTCCACAATGCTTCAACCCATACTGTAGCTGGCTAGCAGCATCAAGTGAATTCTCCTCACTAAAACATCATGCATTTTATACTTATTCAACTGCTTTGCGAGAGAACGGTTCCATAAATAGTTGTTTTTTTTTCTATGTTGTAATTGGATTCTTGGCTCAAATAATTGTCCATCTATTTTATTGCTGCAGTTGGCAGAGTTTAGATTAGATTAGATTACTTACAGTGTGGAAACAGGCCCTTCGGCCCAACAAGTCCACACTGACCCGCCGAAGCGCAACCCACCCAGACCCCTACATTTACCCCTTTACCTAATACTACGGGCAATTTAGCATGGCCAATTCACCTGACCCGCACATCTTTGGACTGTGGGAGGAAACCGGAGCACCTGGAGGAAACCCACGCAGACACGGGGAGAACGTGCAAACTCCACACAGACAGTCGCCTGAGGCGGAAATTGAACCCGGGTCCCTGGTGCTGTGAGGCAGCAGTGCTATCCACAGTGCCACCATGCCGCCATTTACCTGACACAGGTGAAATTACCTGTAATGAAAGAATTAAGCCCAGTGATTTTATAACTATGCCAATAAGCCCCCTTAGGCAAGGGAAACAGTATCTTGGCATTCATTTCCAGGGAGCTTACTTCAGAAGGAAAGAGGCCTTTCTGAAGTTGTTTGGAGACTTGGTGAATATAGCAATGGAAAGAATATATTTGCAACAGTGGGACTTCAACAGGTTTCACCAGCTTAATCCCTGGGATGGCAGGATTGTTTAATGAGGACAGAGTGAGAAAACTGGACCTATATTCTCTTATGAAAACATAGAAAATTCATACATGGGGATGGGGTGGAAATAGGTAGGAGGTTTCCCCAACTAAAACCAGGAGACATAATCTTGGAATAAAGGGCCACTTAATGCTGAGATGGGGGAGGATTTTGTCACTCAAAGAGTTGTGTATGTTTCAATTTTCTCTACCCAGTAAAGCGATGGATGCTCAATCATTGATTGAGTTTAAGACAGAAATTGTTTGTTTCTGAAAATGATTGACATTAAGGGATATGGAGATGGTATGAGAAAATGGTTTTGAGGAGATGATTGAGAATAGTAGGGCATCACAGTGGGCTGAATTGATGAATAAGAACTCCTTTTCTTATGTTTCAATTAGTGCTCAGCAGCCTCCTAATCCAAAACAAAAGTTGTGTCAACAAATGTGTTCAACTCTTAAAATACTGAACACTTTCCAATATTGTCACTAACAGAATGTGGGAGTCAATGAGTTAAGAGCTTTGACTCAACCCTCAGCTCCAGTCCCCACTCTCACACCACCTCCTCAAAACAAATCCCCTTATGGGGAACCAAAAGTATGAACTACTTATGTAATAAAAGAAAATCATAAATAATCATGTGTGCAAGAAATATGCACCATAACTGTTGGTCCAAGATAACTGTTTTGAAAGATAATGCTCTCAATAATTTATCGTGGCACAACATTGACATTTTCAGAAGCATGTAAATACATTGATTAATCTTGATAATCACTTCTGAGAACAGCATTCTCGATGTTTTCTTCACAGCCAAATGCCTTATTGACTGAGGTGCTGTCAGTGAGACTGGACCTAATAGCAAAATACACAACTATGTAGATTTAAAACAATCATAAGGAAGCAGCCATTTTCTTCACCATCAGCTGCATTGTTTCACTTTCATTTCCACTGTCCTGCATCACTTGATTTCTGCTAATTATTTTGCCAAAGAAAGAATTCTGATGCACCCACATACAAGGTATGTGTGCAGGGAGCTATTCCAAGCAATAGGCTTACATAAGAATTGAATGTTCATGCCACAATCTCAATCCTTCAACATTTATGGGGGAATGCAAATGTTTTTCTAGGTGTGAGGACTGTGACAAATACCATTTCTGTGGTCCATTTGCAAATCCCACCTAAATTAAAGTTGAAAATAGCTTTCTTTGAATTCTGATTGTAACAAATGCTTTTTCATCAACAAAATTGACAATTAAAGAACTGTTTCTGCAACTAAATTATAGATAATTGTCAGGATAAAGCACACAATTACATTTCAACTGACTCTAATAATAAAAACCCACCAACAGTCTTCACAGAAGTGCAAGGGAAACAGAGTAGTGCCAATGAAACAAAGATTTGGCAAGGGATTAAAACTCTACAACAATGACCAACCCTAGTGTGGCCAACGTAATAGCTACTGAAACATTTATCTATCTCGATGTCACCTTTAGAGTGGACTATTCTACTCAGTAACTGGGTAACATCCCATTTTCCATTCTCTATAAAACTCTGAACTTACATCAATAACTTATCCGTAACTCATGTTCATTGATAAATCAGAATTAGTGTAGATCAATGTTAAAATTCTCAACTTTGTTTTTTTCATCCTTGTTCTCACAGTAGTCTCCCTTATCCTCTGTAGTCCTTTAAGATTCTCTTTAAATGCTCCTGCTTTTGTTGAAACTTTAGGTAACCTGTACTGATATTGTCTTACATGATTTATTGTCAAACTATGTTTGAAAACCGGCCTGGCAAATGTTTTGTGACATTTCACTCTGTTGAAAGTCTGACAGATGTATAAGTTGTTGTTTTTTTGAAATAACATAGGGCGGCAAGTCTGGCTTGCAAGTTTGATTTGAAATGCAACATATTTGGTGGATGTTAATCAAGGGATTTCAATGACAATGTTTTCACTCAACTTATTTGTCGAAGGACAAATAAATTCAACACGTGGTCACACGAGAACAGATTGCTCCTCATGGGTATAAGAATCAGATTTAACAATTTAAAAGTATGTTGGTACCAATTCAGAACAAGGTGAATTAGACTAATATTGATTCAAAGTAACAGCATAGACTTCTCAAGTTATTAATCAAGAAGAAAGATGTGCACTTATAAAGTGGTTCTCAAGACCTTTTAGGATGTCCCAAAGTATTGTTGATGTGGAGTCACTGCTGTAAACTTGGAAATGTAATACCTGATTTGTAAACAACAAGTTTGCACAAACAACAAAGTAATAATGCCCAAATATTATTATTTTTCTCCTTATGGATTGCAGTTTCAATATTTTCCTCATGTACCAATGATATCTCACCCGTTTTGCTTGAAAGCAGTGCAATGGGAGCTTTTGTGTCCATTTTGAGGGGACCTGAGTTTAAGAATTCACCCAAAAGCTGGCATCTCAGGAAGTGCAACCCCCTCACCCTTCAGTGTCAATCCATACTTTTGCATTCACCTCCTGAAATAGGACTCAAACACACAAATATTGGGAACAGAGGTATGACTGTTACCTACTAAGCCCACTGCCATTGTATGTCAAAGAACAAAAGTAGTGATTCCAGGACTTGATCACTGATATCACGGCATGAGGGCGGCACGGTGGCTTAGTGGTTAGCGCTGCTGCCTCACAGCACTAAGGACCTGAGTTCAAATCCCACCTCGGGCAACTGTCTGTGTGAAGTTTGAATGTTCTTCCCGTTTCTGTGTGGGTTTCCTCTGTGGGCTCCGGTTTCCTCCCACCGTCCAAAGATGTGCAGGTTAGGTGGATTGGCCATGCTAAATTGCCCGTAGTGTTAGGTGCATTAGTCAGGGGTGAATGGAGGGGAATGGGTCTGAGTGGGTTGCTCTTTGGAGGGTTGGTGTGGACTTGGTGGACTGAAGGACCTTTTTCCACACTGTAGGGAATTTAATCTTATCTAATCATAATATGTAACTCTATGACAGAACCACATTCAAGAAAATACAGGTATTTCAAAGTCTTCTGTTACACCACATCCTTTATTTGGTAGCTGACTATATTTTGTCTTCTGACTCCCCAGGCCAGAGAAGGCAATGCAATAGAAACTTTTATAAGCAATATCAACAATGGTTGGTAGGAACCTGAATCTTTATCTGAGGAGTAGCATGATTCAAAAATATTTACTGACAATTGAGAGTAGATTACTTACAGTGTGGAAACAGGCCCTTTGGTCCAACAAGTCCACACCAACCCTCCGAAGAGTGACCCACCCAGATCATTTACCTTTTAACTTTGCATTGCGGGCAATTTCGCATGGCCAATTCACCTAATCTGCACATTTTTGGACTGTGGGAGGAAACCGGAGCAAACCCGCACAGACACAGGGAGAATGTGCAAACTCCACACAGACTGTTGCCTGAGGCAGGAATTGAACCCAGGTCTCCGGCACTGTGAGGCAGCAGTGCTAACCACTGTGCCACCCACAAATTTGCATGGACTGTCCCTGTCTAAAGAT
The DNA here is from genome assembly GCF_020745735.1 of Hemiscyllium ocellatum. Taxonomy (NCBI): domain Eukaryota; kingdom Metazoa; phylum Chordata; class Chondrichthyes; order Orectolobiformes; family Hemiscylliidae; genus Hemiscyllium; species Hemiscyllium ocellatum. Next base: position 28,343,167 of record NC_083429.1, on the reverse strand, counting down.
TTTCATAACTCAAAAGCTTCATAGATTGACATGTTTCTATTATTTACCTTCCACAACATATTAACCAGTGTGACCAATTTCCAAGCTCCATTTCAAATATCCTCCTAACTTCTAATGAAAAGATAATATTCAAATTACAAAGTTCCTTTTCTCTATCGCTGTGGTGTTCTTTTGAATTTCCAAGTAACTACACATTTTCACAAGAGGACAGATGATCAAGAGATTTTTAAGAAGCAGCACAGCTTAAATAACCTGTTTAGTCTTCAATACCAATGGAAGATATTGTATAAAAAAAAGACCAGGGAGCTGGCAGTATATTAACTCAGCATTTATGAAAAATAAATGAGATTCTTTACGCCTTCTACAATTCTACATTCTTGCCCTCAGATTTAGTTGAACAAAATATTCAACTGGAGAACAATATAGAAGACTGGAAAATTTCTAAAATTAAGTTCATCAGATAGTCAACAGCTGAAAGACACATTCAAAGAACTGTTGGAAATCAGAAACAAAATCAGAAATTTCTGGTAAAATTCAGCAGTTCTGGTAGCATCTGTTCAGAACAGGGTCTGAAGAAGGGTCACTGGACCTGAAACATTAATTGTCTTTTCTCTTTGCAAATATTGCCAAACCTGCTGAGTTTTACCAGTATCTGTGAAGAGAAAGCAGAGTTAATATTTTGAGTCCAGTGACCCTTCTTCTGACCCTGTTCTGAACAGATGTTACCAGACCTGCTGAGTTTAACCTGCAATTTCTGATTTTATTCCATTTGATAGCGTTATGAAATATGCCTTCTGCCTTAACAGGGCTAACCTCTGGGCTTATTATCTCTCTTCAGTTATAAGAGATAATATGATTCATTATCTTTGAAAGAACCGTGCTATTTATGGTTAATAAAACATTCAAGAATACTCACAGCATTCTCATTTGCTTCTGTAAATCATTTGAATTCACATTATCAATTATCAATAAATCTATACCTCCTAATGCTGCACTAATTAATATTCCCAAGGTTTAGAACTTTTTATGTGCTGTTGCGCAGCAGCTATTGAGAGTTCTATTGAACAGATTGCAACTTATTTCACAATCAACCTACAACCAAGGTTTATGAAATTCTAAAAGAAAGAAATCCTTTTTTTTTATTTTGTTACCATCTCTAGGTATCTATGTCCATTGTACAGGAGACAAAATCCAGAGGTACATCAGAATCCATTCACACAGTGCCTGTGATACACCAGGTGCAGAACAGCAGGTGTCAAGCTGTGAATCTCTCCTTATCTTCTCATTACAGCTTCAAACTAAGGTTCGCTTAAAAAAAGGAGAATTAAGTGAAAAGAAGAGGTACTATTCAGGAGAGATCCCGCAAGGATCTTGAATGAATCATTTATTAAAATGCTCATTAAAACAATTCAGTGCTCATTCAGTGAAAGGGAAATATCCATGCAAGGTAAATTAGAGGACAATTCCCTTCTAACCCTTCTGCGATATCTTATCTAATTTGACCATGCATAAACATTGAGTTCTGCAAAGAGAGTCCCAAATCTCATTTTTATGTATTTAGCAAAGCTGTATCATTAAGGACAGTCAAGGCCATCTCACTGATATCAGCAAACAAAATGGGCTACCAAAGGAAATTGTGGAATGATTGCACTTCTCAGTCTCAACTTTTAATGTGATATTATTCCACGGTGCTTCTTTTGGGTTCACTTCACAGAATCATTATGACACAGAAGGACAGCGCTTGGCCCATCATACTTGTAGAGGTTCTCTTACTTAGGGTCAATCTCCTGCCTTTTCCCTATAGCCCTGCATCACCATTTCTATCCAAGTAATCATCCAATCCCTACTGTTGCTGTTAGCTCATCGTGAGGAGATGTTGGTGTTGGACTGAGGTGGGCAAAGTTAAAACCATGCTACCTGATGAAGGAGCAGCGCTTTGAAAGCTACTACTTTCAAATAAACCTGTTGGACTATAACCAGGCGCTGTGTGATTATTAACTTTGTCTTACCTCATCAGCAGTTTCAGTCAAGTTCCGAGATCAACAAGTTTTGAATTGGGGATTTTAAAATTAATTCTCTAAAAACATATCACAAAAAATGTTTGGCAAAATTTAGAATCCAAATAGATAAAGGCACAGAGTTCAGCCCAGATTTCTAACCTTGGGAGTTGTTTGTGTAAAGAGACCTATATAAATAGAGGTATACTCATATATAAATTCCTCTTACACTACTTGCAGTTTCCTTCATTCATCACAGGAGTTTACAAACAGAAATTATCATTAACTCTTTGTGGAATCACTTTTGAATGATAGGAAACAAAGACAAAAAAAGTGAAGAAACTCACTGAGAGAAACTGAACTTTTCAAAATGTGTTCATGACATAATCATGAAATATTCTCCTTCCTCTTCACATCTTCAGCTGTCTATATATAAACATAATGGAGCTACTTTTTAAACAAAAGCATTCTAATTCATTTCCAAGCAAGAGAAGAGAATCCCAAATGTTAATCCAAATACCAACCATAGCAGAGAAGAGTATTTGTAATGAGCCAAGGTTATAATACCATTAAGGAACAAGCAGTATACCAGTGGATTGTTCAATAAGCGATGATACACCATCCTGTCATAACTGATTGCTTTGCACAAAGAAAAAAAAAACAAATATTTACCCAACGTTGGCACTGAATTCAACCAAAACTTTCTACCACCTACTCCCCTCATAGATTCATGTCTAAATATATCCACTATGATATTAGTTTACTGCACTAATTTGGTCCATGCAGAACTGGAGGTTATACAATTGGCATTAGAAAGCCAGCTGTAGACAAATGAAATAGACAATATACAATTTAGACAATAGACATTAGGTGCAGGAGTACGCCATTCTGCCCTTCAAGCCTGTACCACCATTCAATATGATCATGGCTGATCATCCTTAATCAATATCCTGTTCCTGCCTTATCTCCATAACCCTTGATTCCACTATCCTTGAGAGCTCTATCCAATTCTTTCTTAAATGAATCCAGAGACTGGGCCTCCACTGCCTTCTGGGGCAGAGCATTCCACACAGCCACCACTCTCTGGGTGAAGAAGTTTCTCCTCATCTCTGTCCTAAATGGTCTACCCCGTATTTTTAAGCTGCGTCCTCTGGTTCAGCACTCACCCATCAGCGGAAACATGTTTCCTGCCTCCAGAGTGTTCAATCCTTTAATAGTCTTATATGTCTCAATCAGATCCCCTCTCAGTCTTCTAAACTCAAGGGTATACAAGCCCAGTTGCTCCAGTCTTTCAGCATAAGGTAGTCCCGCCATTCCAGGAATTGACCTCGTGGACCTACGCTACACTCCCTCAATAGCTAGAATGTCTTTTCTCAAATTTGGAGACCTGAATTGCACACAGTACTCTAGGTGCGGTCTCACCAGGGCCCTGTACAGCTGCAGAAGAACCTCTTTGCTTCTATACTCAATCCCTTTTGTTATGAAGGCCAGCATGCTATTAGTCTTCTTCACTACCTGCTGTACCTGCATACTTACCTTCATTGACTGGTGTACAAGAACACCCAGATCTCTTTGTACTGCCTTTACCTAAATTGATTCCATTTAGGTAGTAATCTGCCTTCCTGTTCTTGCCACCAAAGTGGATAACCATACATTTATCCACATTAAACTGCATCTGCCATGCATCTGACCACTCACCTAACTTGTCCAGGTCTCCCTGCAATCTCCTAACATCCTCCTCACATTTCACCCTGCCACCCAGCTTAGTATCATCAGCAAATTTGCTAATGTTATGACTAATACCATCTTCTATATCATTAACATATGTTGTAAAAAGCTGCGGTCCCAGCACTGATCCCTGTGGTACCCCACTGTTCACTGCCTGCCATTCCAAAATGGAGCCGTTTATCACTACTCTTTGTTTCCTATTAGCCAACCAACTTTCAATCCAAGTTAGTATTTTGCCCCAATACCATGCGCTCTAATTTTGCTTACTAACCTCCGATGTGGGACTTTATCAAAAGCTTTCTGAAAGTCCAGGTAAATTACATCTGCTGGATCTCCTTCATCCATCTTCAGAGTTACATCCTCAAAAAAATACAAAATGATGAGAGCCACCAGGGTCTCCATTTCTCAAGCATTATCAATAATTACTGCTAGAAAACATCCATAGCAACATTGGCCAGAGCCTTGCTCTGATACCACACTTTGTTTCACCACGGTTTTCAGTAAACCTTCTGCAACCCCACCTCCCATATCAATCTCCTGGCCTTTCCTGTTGTAGTCTTGTGATGGCACATCCAGTGAACAAATATTTATTTTGGGCCCTCTCTTCCATGGATTCTGAAATAATATTCTTACCCAGATTGCTAACAAACAGAGGAGAACCACGGACAAAAGAAAACTTGGAAATGAATGCTCTGATCATATTGTATATGCATTTTGAAATACGCAAAACGAGTCAGACCAAAAGACATTATTTGCAAGTTTTACTAATCTTTCTTTCTGTAAACCCAAACTGAACTATGTTCAAACAGTTTATTGCAACTCCCATTGTGCCTTACTGTGTGAACTTCAAGCGACCGAGACACCCTCCTGCTCTCTGCAAGTGTGAGGTGGAAGGATTGTAAAATCGTGGAGATACAATATTTTATCTCATTATGTTACAATCATTTGCATCAAATTAATATTCTTGAAAATATCTTTAGTTACCCCCATTTTCTTAAGAATTGTGAAAAACAATAAGCTGCTTAATGGTGTAGGGAACCTCTTTGCATTCATTTTCATCTCAAGAGAAAATAAAACCCCAAATTATTTCTTCAGTTCTATTTTCATTCAGACTGTAGATTACAAAACTGTTGTAAATTGTTTGAATGAAAGCAGTTAAGACATTTCCTTGAGATAGTATGAGGCATGGTATTGTGTTCGTTGCAGAGTTAAATAAAGGATTTTATTGCAAACTTAGATTAGAATTCCATGCACTAGTACGGTTATGAAGTTCATAATGACAATGCAATATTAGTTACTGGTATCCAGCCATTCATGACTTGGGCACAATAGGTTTCTGTCTGTAAAACGTCAATTTTCAATTTGATTAGCAAGTTCATTTTCATCTTGAATAGAAGTTGTTTTTATTACATTGCTGCTCACTGGTCCGCAACACCTTAGATATGAACCCTGTGCTTCCAGCATGCAAATTCACAAGGACAAGCCATTGGACTGTTGAAAACAACAGATCGCAAGCTCTAATTATCAACTTCAAACCTGAAAGTTAATGTTAAAGCAGATTTTCAGAGAGTGGAGAAATGAATCAGTGAAATTTACAATCTTGTCCTCTCTCAAAAAAAAAAGCAGTCATGGCTCAGTTAAGGTTATTATACACTTCTCAATTATAAGCAAATTACTAAAGTGAAGGAGGTAGTGACACCACAGAGAAGGAATAGAAATGACGGCATTCTCAAGTCAGTTTTCAAAAATGTGTTGCGAGGCTTTTACATTGGATAAACAATGAATAGACTGAGCAGAGATATCTACAAGGAGAGAATTTTATTTCACAATTTTTCAAGAAAAGAATGGGAATATCAAACAGAATGTGAAACAAGAGTGGTATTGTACATTCCTCTGTTGTGCATCATAAGAGCTAGGCAAGAATAGTTATGACATGGTCACTCATCTCTAGAATAGAATCCCTATTCTACATAATCAGGCCATTTGGTCCAACAAGTCCACACCAACCCTCTGAAGAATATCCTAACCAGACCCATTCCCTATTCTTTTACATTTCCCCTAGCTAACACATCCCTGAACACTATGGTCAATTTACCATGGCCAATTCAACTAATCTGCATATCTTTGGACTGCTGGAGGAAACCAGAGCACCCTAAGGACACCCACACACAACACAAGGAGAATGTGCAAATGCCACACAGACAATCGCCTGAGGCTAGAATCCAACCCAGATCCCTGGGGCTGAGAGGCAGCAGTGCTAACCAATGAGCCACCACAGATTTAGTTACTTTACCTACTTGCCCCAAACATAACACAAAGAACTAAATTGTACAGGTGAGATGAGAGTGACACTCCTTGATGTGGCAGTATTCAGTTGAATCTGCTTCCCAAAGAACTCTAACAAAATTGAAATCAAAACAAAAAGAGAAAACTCTCCACTGGTTGGAGCCATCCTAATATAAATTAACATTGTTTTGTTTGTTGGAGATCTATTATCGCCGTGGACATCAGGACAGGTTTTTCTCACGTCAAATAAGACCAACTATCATCAGCTGTTTCATGAATGATTTTCCTCTGATGCAGAGTGAGAAGTGTTTTTTTTTTTGCTGATGATTTCACAATGTTCAGTAGAATTCACAACTCCACAAATACCATGTTCATATACCACAAGATCTGGACAACATCCAGGTTTCAGCTGATAACTCCCTCCTCATCCTGGACCTCTCTATTACCATTTCCGGCAACTGACTTAAAACAGGCATCCACTACAAACCTACCCACTCCCACAGCTAGCTGGACTACACCTCCTCCTACCCTACCTCCTGTAAAAATGTCACATCTGCTCACAGGGGGGCCAACACAACCATGGAACATCTCGGATGGCCTCCTTCTTCAAAGACTGAAATTTCCCTTCCCACATGGTCAATGGTGCCCTTCAATGCATCTCCACTTCCTGCACCTCCGCCTTTGAACTCCACCCCTCCAACCACAACAAGGACAGAACCCCACGGTCCACATCTTCTACTGCTTGGCACACCGTCCTCATTCCTGAAGAAGGGCTTATGCCCGAAATGTCAATTCTCCTTCTCCTTTGATGCTGCCTGACCTGCTGCGCTTTTACAAAACACATTTTTAAGCTTTTGCCCTCATCTTCTACCCCACCAACCTCCAATACATCGCATCATCCTCCATCATTTCTGCCACATACAAGCAGACCTCACCACCAGGGATATCTTTCCCTCCCCATCCCTATCTGTGTTGCGGAGAGATCATGCCCTCTGTGACTAAGTTCACCTCCGCCCCCCACTAACCCACCCTCCACTCCTGCACCATCCCCTGCCACAGCAAGAAGTGCAAAACCTACGCCCACACCTCCTCCTTCATCTCCGTGCAAGGCCTCAAAGGATCCTTCCACATGTGACAGAGATTTTCCTGCACTTGCACACCCATCATCTACTGTGTCCGTCGCTCTTGATGCGGTCTCCTCTGTATTGGGGAGACAGGATACCAACGTGTGGAATGTTTCAGAGAACATCTCTGGCACACATGCCCTAAACAACCCCATTGCCCTGTGGCCAACCACTTCAACTCTTCCTCCCACTGCGCCAAGGACATGCAAATCCTGGACCTCCTCTAACGACAAACTCTAGCCACCCGACACCTGGAGGAAGAACACCTCATCTTCCAGCTTGGGACTCTCCAACCACACGGGATCAATGTGGATTTCACCAGTTTTCCCATTTCCCTTCTCCCTATCTTATCCCACACCCAACCTTCCAACTCGATACCACCCTCTTGAACTGTCCTACCTGTCCATCTTCCTTTCCACCTATCTGTTCCACCCTCCTCTCCAACCTATCACCTTCACCCCTCCTTCATCTATCTATCCATTCCCAGCTAACTTGCCCCTGCTTTCCCCTCCAGCCCCACCCCTCTGTCATTTATCTCTCAGCCTCCCCCCTTGGCCACCCTCTCATTCCTGATTTAAGGGTTTATGCCAGAAACGTCAACTCTCCTGCTCCTCGGATAGTGCCTGACCTGCTATGGTTTTCCAGCACCACACTCTTCTATTCAGCTGATAACTGACAAGTAACATTCATGTGAGATAGGTACCCAGCAGTGACTACTTTGAAAAGACAAAAATCTAATAAGTTTGCTTTGATGTTCAACAGGATTATTGTTACTGAATCTTCATCATTGATTGTTGAACATTGTACATTCCAACAAGTAAGAAAAATTCTTGTGGACAGATCCACTATCCATGGTTATCTAGAAGATAACAAAGATAGAATCAAACTTAAAGATAAAGCATTTCATTGAGGAAAGAAGGTGGCATGTCAGAAGATAGGACAGAATATCAATAGGAAACAAAGAATGACTGAAAAATAATAGAGGGAGAAAAAGAGAGAAAGTTACCCAGCAACATTAAAAGAAAACTCCTGTAAATATTTAAACAAGACAAAACGTTATCAAAGTGAGCATTAGTCCCACAGAATGTTGGACTGGAGAGTTAATAATGCAAAGTTACAAAGTGGGTGATGGATTGAATGGGCATTTTATATTAATCTTCCCTAAAAAGCATATAATAAACACTTCTAGGATCATTAATATATTAAGAAATGGAAGGAAGGGAGGAACACGGAAAAAAAAACACAAACACAAGAAAATTGGTAATGAGCAAATTGTTAGACCTGTGACCTGACAAGTGTCTAGGTACTGATAAACTATATTGTAGGGTCTTAGAAAGAGTGACTAGTGAGGTGGTTGATGGATTGGTTTCAATTTTCCAAAACTCCTTTGACTCGGGTGTGGACCCATTAAATTGAAAGGGGGCAAATGTCCCTGCTTGATTCAAAAAGAGAGGAAGACGGAAAACAGGAAACTAGAGGCTGTTAGCTTAACAGATGTCAAAGAAACAATGTTTGAAGCTAGCAAAAAATAAATTATGTCAGGGCATTTTCCTGCCAGCTTTTCATAGCCTTCAGTTTCCCAATATTTCAAAGATCTATCTTCCTCATCTACTTTCAGTGATCTACTCTCCACAGCTTTCTGAGATAGAGAATTCCAATATTTACTGCCCTCTGGAAGAAGGAATCATTTGGCTTCTTAGCTTTAAATGAGTTTTCGCTTATTCTGTAATGGAGCTTGAGATTCCCTCTTTGTAGAAATATCTTCTCAACATCTAACATATCAAGCCCACCCTCGATCACTTATGTTTCAAAAAGGTCTCTCCTCATTTTTCAAAAGACTAATGCATAAAGACCTAACTGTTTAGCTGTTCTGGATACCTCAAGACAATTGTTCTAAGAGTCAGCCTACTTAATTGCTTTGGAATTGCCTCTAATGCCAATAAACAATCAGCAGATTGAAGGTATTTGATAAGGTACCACATCAAAGTAGAAACGTTTATGGCATAGAAGACAACATACTGGCATGGTTGGAAAATTGGCTAGCTAAGAAAAGGCAAACAGTGGGATTAAATGAGTCTTCTTCAGGTTCCCAATATGCACCAAGAGGTGCGTGAAACAGACTAGGACTGACACCTCAAACGCCTACAATTTATATGTGATGAGGAGGTGCCGGTGTTGGACTGGGGTGGACAAGGTCAGAAGTCACAAGACAGCAGATTGCATCAGGTGATAAAAGAGCAGAGGTCCAAAAGCTTGTGATTTCAAATGGACCTGTAATCTGGTGTCATGTGACTTCTGTCATTCTACAATTTATGTGTAACTTCGATGAAGCGATGGAAGTTATGGATGTCGAATTTGCTAATGACACAAACTTAAATTGGAAAGCAAATTGAAATGCGAAATAAGTCACAAAGATGTCACAAATGGAGTATAATGCGGGAAAATATACAATCGCCTGTTTAAGCAGGAAGAATAAAAAAAAGCATATTATTCAAATGGCGAGAGATTGCAAAGCTCTGAGATACAGAAAAATATGGATGCCTTTGTGTATGAGTCACAAAAGATTAGTATGCAGATATAGCAAATAAGAAGCAAGGTTAATAGAATATTAGAACTTAACATGAGGGGAATCAAATACAAGTAGGAAGGCTATCTTGCAAGTCATACAGGGCACTAGTAAGACCACTCTTGAAATAAAGTCCACAGTACTGGTCACCCAGTACTTGAAAGGGGTGGATCTGAAAAGGCAAATTTGGACAGACTTGGCTTGTAGATGTTGTATTTAAAGAGGAAGAGGTGATTGGTTTAATCATTTGAGCTGTAAGGAGAAGCTGAATAGGCTGGGACTTTTTTTCCCTGGACCACTGGAGGCTGAGGGGTGACCTTATCGAGGTTTATAAAATTATGAGGGGCATGGATAGGGTGAATAGGTTAGGTCTTTTTCCCTGGGGTGTGGGAGTCCAAAAATTGGAGGGCTTAGGTTTGAGATAAGAAGGAAAAGATTTTAAAAGGACCTAAGAGGCAATGTTTCCATGCAGAGGGTGGTGCATATATGGAATGAGCTGCCAGAGGATGTGGTGGAGGCTGGTACAATTACAACATTTTCAAGATGAGTATATGAATAGAAAGGGCTCAGATGGTTATGCACCAAATGCTGGCAAACGGGATTAGATTAATTCAGGATATCTGTTCAGTATGGATGAGTTGGAACAAAGGGTCTATTTTGGTGCTTACATCACTTTTAGTCTGAGTGATTTTAAGATTTACACAGGAGCATTTCAAATACCACGATGAAAGAAGTTGGTACAGCCAACAGAGATGAAACTATATGGTCAAACTGGCATAATTATTGAGCTTAAAGTATTCTACAATCAATTTTGCAACAAAAATAATCACAGAGTTTAGAATGTGTCACGATTTACAAACAACACCTTTGAGTCTGCATGCATATCTTTACTTTAACATTCCTGAATTAACAGAAGGTGTTCAACTTATTCCAAAGACAAAAAAATAGTTACGGCAAGTCGAGAGAAGCCAGTCAGAGAATAAATGGTGTTATCCAAATGATCAAGAGGTACTACTAGAAGATTCCATTGTATGCCCTGGACTCATGACAGAATCTGAGCAGTAGAATGAATCTACTGGCTATTCTTAAGTTGTAAAAAGAGAACAATTTCATACTGTCAACAGGAAGGAAATCTATGACTGCACACAAGTGCTGGAAATATTTTCTATACCCATCCTAACTGAAAAAAAAAACAGGAAGCGAAAAAGAAAATGATTAAACATAAGGTTCATACAGCCTGTTTTTGGCCAAATTACTCCCTACTTCTGTGGTAATGGTCTTCTGTGACGTGGATGTACTTACAGATGCTGTTCCAACATTTGTGTTTTGTATGTTCCCCACAGGGCTTGTGAAAGATCGACCCAAATGCCAAGATGAAGGCTAAGATTGATGGTCTTTGTGAATGAATATCACACAGCAAACATTGCATCTTTGAAATCAACTTGCTCCTTTTGCTGTGAATTTATCTGTGTAATCCCTAGGAGATGATCCGTTTTCAATACTGGCATTAAACTTCAATTAAAGAAACTAAAGTATTGATTTTTGCTGCAAATCAGTGGAAAAAAAAAACACCTCCGCACTTCAATAGTTCCTGAAGTTCACAACCACAGTTCACAATGTCAGAATATACGCGCAGAATTGTGCCAAATTCACAAAGTATTGCAAATAAGCTCCTTGAGTATGTCATTTTTTTTTGCAATTAGCTATAGGCTCTAAAAATATAGCATCCTTTTTGTTTTAGACATGATGCACCAATATCTCACAATTTGTACACTTTGATCATCAATAGTCCATGTTAACTGCAATATGGGAGTAATTTATATCACTGGCTAGAATTGTATGGGTCCCTACTGGTGGAGTTGTTGAAAAGAGAAGAACTTGCAGCTTTCCCAACATGGTATGGTGGCTCAGTGGTTAGCACTGCTGCCCCACAGGGACCCAGGTTCAATTCCAGATTTGAGTGACTATCTGTGAAATTTGTATGCACTTCCCATGTCTGAATGGATATCCTTGGGTTGTCTGGTTTAGATTAGATTACTTACAGTGTGGAAACAGGCCCTTCGACCCAACAAGTCCACACCGATCCACCGAAGCGCAACCCACCCAGATCCATTCCGCTACATTTTACCCCTTCACCTAACACTACGGGCAATTTAGCTTGGCCAATTCATCTAACCTGCACATTTTTGGACTGTGGGATGAAACTGGAGCACCCGGACAAAACCCACGCAGACACGGCAAGAATGCGCAATCTCCACACAGACAGTCGCCTGAGGCGGGAATTGAACCCGGGTCTCTAACCACTGTCCCACCATGCCGCCCACTTTTGTTTCTGTGGTTTCTTTCCACTGTCAGAGCATGTGCAGTTTAGCTGGATTAGTCACGGTTACGGGTTGTGGACCGGGTACGGGGGGGATGGTTGGTGCTCACTCGATAGGTCAAATACCCTTTTTCCATATTGTTAGGACTTGATGAGATCTTTCTTCCACTGTCCCAGGCATTTCCACAGTTTTATGGAGAGGGACCAATGAGGCCCATAACATAAATGACCACATAAGTGCTGTTTCCTACTCAGACCACAGTTTTGAGGGTAGCAGGACCAATCAAAGACTGGAGGGTAAAGATTGGAGGGTAAAGACTGGCAGTTATCTGGCTCAGGCCTTGGATGGGAGAATAGGGAAACTCCATATATTTTGTAAAAATCCAAATAAGCTGAAGATGCTGTAAATCAGAAACAAAAACAGAAATTGTTGAAAGATGTCAACAGACCTTGCAACATCTGTGGAGAGAAATCAGAGTTAATGTTTTGGATCAAGTAACCCTTCATCAGGGCTTCAGCACTTTGACTGGAAAAACAGTCTGCAGTCCCAGCTTTTTCCACTGCTCCTGATGGCACTGCAGAGTCTACAGAGCTTCCTACCAATCAGATTTGGAGCAGACTTTCAGAGGGAATTTAATAAATGTTTGGTCTGAGCAAGGAAGATATTGCAAAGCTAAGAGTGCTTAGGTGAGTCAACCTAATGAATAGTTTTACAAACTAATCAGTATTTTCAATATAATCAATTTTGGATTCTGGTTAACACAGAGAATGCTAGAGAAACTCAGCAAGTCTGACAGCACACTTGGAGAGAGAAACAGAGTTAATGTTTCAAGTCTGGTATGACTCTCCTTTATATTCTGAAAGAGAGTCATACTGGACTCAAAACTATAACTCTGTTTCTCCCTCCAAGAATGCTGCCAGACTTGCTGAGTTTCTCCAGTATTTGGTGTTTGTTTCATGTTTCCAGTATCTGCAGTATCATGCTTTGATTCCTGCCACATCCGGGAACATTCATACATATTTAAACCTTATTACATAAATGAGATTCCAATTCAGCTCCTAGAGATCAGTCCAACCATTTCAGAACACCTTGCCTCCCCGGTTATAGCAGGCTCCTGGATGAGAGTATTTACCAAACACATAAACACAATGCATCCCATATAATTCTTAACTATTGTAAGCCTTCACAGTGACCAAGAGTGAGTGGCTGGTGATGGAGCGATGAAACAGATAGTTTAAAGACAACAAACTAGCAAAAGTAAGCTGCACTTCACATAGTCTCCTGAAGACTAAAAGTTACATCCTTATACCCACATCTGTTCATTGACAATGATTCAATTTCCTCTTCTGAGGGTCTATCAGGCTTTTATCCTTTGATGGTATGAATAAGCTTTCCTGAGCATCATTATTACCATTGAACATATTGTGGCTTTACCATCTAAATAGAAGGTAAGATCACCACGGTGGTTTCTCTTTCCAACCGGAAATGAAAATAGAAAACCTGCTCTGAAGAGCAAGTTATTGAGATGATACCTTTTGTTGTTATTCTTGCACACATTAATTGTGATTCCAACTGTGAACTTCATTGACTACAGCTTACAGCTTTCACTTGTCATGCTGCAACCAACTACTCAAGGCCATTTTCAACATTTTCCAAGTCAGCAGAAAGGGTTCAGCCTTCATGTCAGTAACTAAACATGAAAGGAACTGCAGTTAATTGGGGTCACCAACAATGATAAAGAGACTGGTCTCATGTTTATAATTTCTCAATGTATTGTCAAGGGAAGTGTCTGTTTCAAACTGTCATTTGGAGAGAGATAGATAGAGTGATAATAAGGAATAGAGAAATTAGTGAGTAGTTCAGCACATTTACAGTTGAGTCATTGAGCTAACTGCATATTACCATAGAACAGTCTAAAACTTAGAGAGAATCAGCTCCCAAAATAAGCAGATTCACCCACTCAAATTGTAAGCATTAATAATCCCTGCATCTGATTGGAAACAGAATCTGTAATATTTGCCAGATTGAGCTATTTGAATATGACAGGCATAGATAAACTATTTTAACACATTCAACTCAGAATACTTAACTTTTTTCAGCAAAGTCTGACAATTCTTTTTTTCCCCATTTTAAATCATCAAGTTTTCCAAAACTCTGGAAACCTGAGAAAGTGAGGAAATTCACATATTTAAATAATACTGGGGGACTCATAACCTCAATATTACACAGGACCTGCTGCTACATTGTTACGAGTACAATGATTTTCACAAATGTGCAAAGAGGATAGACTGAGAAGTGAATGAATGGAGAGACATAGCTATTGATGGAATCGATACACAATGGTCAGCTCGTTCTGCCAGGAAACGGATCCTGGCTTGTTCTCCCCAACAAAATCACTACACCCACTCTTTGCAAATTGGCCAATAAAACGTTGAAATGCCATTTAAAGTTACTTTGTGCCTTTTCAGTTGACTTTGATCCAGTTAACTTCAACTGTAGAAGCATAAGTAAGAAACAGGAACAGGAATAGACTCAATATCTCTTTGAGTCTACTCTGCCATGCAATACGGTCCTGGTTAATCTCCTCTCTAAACATCATTTTCTTTCCAGCATCCTCCATTTCCTGAGGTTTCAAAAAGTTTTCATCTTGTCTTTAAACAAATTCAATCTATTAACCTCTGGGATGGACAATTTGAAAGCTTCACAAAGCTCTGAGTGAAAAACAAACATCATCTCAATCCTAAATGATTGACACCACAGCCTGAGACAGTGCCCTCAGGTTCTAAGTTCCCCAACCTGGGGCATCACATCTTAACGTCCTTCATTGTCTAAGGTTTTTCACTGAGATCACCATTCATTCTTCTGGACTGCAGACAATAAGGATATGCCCTGCACATCCTATCAAATAGGCTTATGCCCGAAACGTCGAATCTCCTGTTCCTTGGATGCTGCCTGACCTGCTGCGCTTTTCCAGCAACACATTTTCAGCATCCTATCAAATAATCGAATGAACGTTTACTGTGCTCCAATGCACTGTTCCTAGATGGTGAGACTAGCTCAGGCAGTTGTGGTTTCATTAAAACCCATTCCTATCCTAAAAATTCTAGATACAGCCAGATATAAAAGAAAATCATTCTTGCTTTCAACCTTTTTTGCACACCCGCAGCATCAATCTACAATCCCTGAATGACTAGTTACAAAACAGCTTGTAGCATTGCAACTTGTAAATACAATTCCTCTGGCACATTTATTGACAAAATAGCCTTCACTTTTGTACTTACCATTTAGTTAAACCTTAACAGAGCTCTGCATGTTGTCCTTAATCTTCCCAGCAAGACCTGAAGTATCCTTCCCTCCATCTGCTACTTCTACAGATTATTTTCATTTGCCAGAACTTAGCTTCATGTGAAACCTGGCTTGGCTCAAGGCAAAGCAACTTGAGCTGAGGGGCAGTCTGTTTCAAGGCTCACCTTGGGACTTGAAGGGGACAGAGCACTGAACACCATATGGACCAAAGTACAAAAATAATTTCTCAGACCTTTAGTAATATCAGCTCCTGAACAATAGCATATTAAACAATTATAAACAAAACTACTTCTCAGGCAGAAAGGCAATGGTAGAAATATAAGTAGTGCTGCAACAGATTCGTTTGTCAATAACAGTAAGAGATTCTTTTGTCACAATTCTGGCAACTTCTCTTGGAACTTGAAGTGGATTTTGCCACCCTGGGATTTTCAAAGGGCTGTCATTTCTCAGTGCTGTACTGATGTAACAGAAGTGAAGAAATTGAGGCTATTAAGGAAGTCAAGGGTCCTCCAAGGTGGGAGTGCACCGTGTTCTTGTTACTTCAAGTACATTGTCTCTGGGGTCTCATATTGAGGCAAGCATACCGTATGCGCACCAGAAACTTGCCAGCTTTCCAGTTATGATGGCAAACAGCAAATAAAAACCGTCCTGGAGAAATTCAGTCACTGAGTATCTATGCAGGGAGAAACAGCTTTGATGCTTTGAACCCCATACAACTCTACTTCGGTACTTTGCTTATCGATTAGTTGATTAGACATATTATTTACAACTTAAAAATGCAACTTCAATCAACGCTTTTTCTCGACATTCACCAAAGAAAAGTCAAGCAGCTGCAAGAGGAACCTGTCCACTCGTGTCATTTAAAGGAGGGTCATACTGGACTCAAAACTATAACTCTGTTTCTCCCTCCAAGAATGCTGCCAGATTTACTGAGTTTCTTCAGCATTTGTTGTTTGTTTCATGTTTCCAGTAGGAAACACCTTGCAGGCGATGCATTTGAAATGTAACAGCATCTGCTATTTCTCTGCAAATGCAATGTTCTGCTTTTCTGGTGAACTGCCAGGTTAGACCGGGAGTGTTGCTGCATCGTCACAGAGCGATAACAGGGTCTGCTGACCTGACCATCCTGCAGTTTGAGCATTGCAGAAAGGGTAGCTTACACACTCTGCCATCTGCCAATGTGGAACCAGTCTCCTTTTTGCTCTTGCACTCTTGCAGGAGATTGCTTGGCAGGTGAGTCAATGCACTCAGCATCTCGATGAGCATTTTTATCAACCTTCTCTTCCATGTGGCTTGAATGAAGTCCTCATCTGCATGCTTGCAGTAGAAACATCTTGGCCTACTCTTGAGCTGGCAAATGAACTATCCCTTCTTCCTGGCCTGGCTGCAGACCACTCATGCACATGCAGAATTCAAACTCACATGAGTCTGCCAGGCACCTGCAGTCCCAGGGTTTGAGCTGAAGGTTGTTATTGTCATATCATGAGTTACTTAATTAGGCTAAGCTGATAATTCTAAACTCTACTTGTCCCTTTAGTCCTTGATTCATTTATCAGTGAAAAATTGTATCTGTATCAACTTTCAATATATGTAACAGCCCAGCTTCTGTAACCATCTGCAGTAAAGAATTACTTAGATTCATAACTCTCTCCGAGAAGAAATTAATATTTATCTCTATCTTGTGGGCAACCCCTTATTCTAAGATTATGCCCTCTGGCCATAGAGTCATAGAGTCCTGCAACATGGAGAGAGGCCCTTTGTTCCAAACTGGTCCATGTCTACCAAAGTTTTCATCCACTCCAAACCCATTTCCCTGTACTTGGCCCATATGCTTCTAAACCTTCCCTATCCATGTATTTGTCCAAATGACTTTTAAATGTTGTTAACATCCCGCCTCAACAATTTCTACTGGCAGCTCACTCCATATGTGTACCATCCTCTGTGGAAAAACGTTGCCCTTCTTTCCCCTCTAACCTTAAATTGATGCCCTTTAGTCCTCGATTCCCCAACCATGTAAAAGAGACTGAGTACATTCACCCTCTCCATGCCTCTCATGACATTATACACTTCTATATGATCACCTCTCAGTCTCCTACACTCTAAAGAAAAAAGTCCTAGCCTGCCTAACCTCTCCCTATAACTTACACTGTTGAGTCCTGGCAAGTTTCTTCTGCAATTTTTCCAGTTTAATAACCATCTTCCGATAACAAGGTGACCAAAACTGAACTCTATACACCAAATGCAGTCTCACATCCTGTACAACTGCAACATAATTTCTCAACTTCTATGCCCTGACTGATGAAGTGTGCCAAAAGCCTTCTTCACTGTACTGTCTACCTGTGACTCCACTTTCAAAGAACCATGCACCTGAACTCCCAAGTCCCCCTGCTCCAAACACACCTTAAGGCCCTACCATTCACCATGAAACTCCAACCTTGATTTGACTTTCTAAAATGCAAGACCTCACACTTATCTATATTAAACTCCATTTACCGTTCTTTTGGCCCACTTCTCCAGCTGATCAAGGTCCTGCTGCAATTTCTGATAACTTTCCTCACTGTTCACCTATGTTAGTGTCATCTGATAACTTCTAGCCATGTCTTGTACATTCTCATCCAAATCATTGGTATCGATCACAAACAACAATGGGCCCAGCACTGACCCCTGAGGCACTCCACTAGTCACAGGCCTACAGTTTGACAAACATCCTTCCACTATTACCATCTGCTTCCTACCCTCAAGCCAATTTTGTATCCATTTTGCCATCTCCACCTGGATTCTATGCGATCTCTCTTATAGATCAGCCTAACATGTGGAACCTTGCCAAAGGCTTACTGAAATCCATGTCGACATCCTCATCAACCTTCCTGGTCACTTCATCAAAAAGCTCAAACAAATTTGTGGTATGATTTCCTATGCTCAAAGCTGTGTTGACTGCACCTAATCAAACCCTATCTTTCTAAATGCTTGTATAACTTTTCTCCGAATCTTCCACCCATCACAGATGTTAGGTTTACTGCTGTATAGTTCCCAGGTTTTCTTTGTAGCCCTTCTTGTATAAGGACACAGCATTCGCCATGCTCTAGTCTTCCTGGATCTCATCCATGGTCCTTTCCTTTTTCTGCATGTAAGAGACAGCCAGGTAAACCATGATGGTCTTCCTACGGTCCTAATGCTGGCATTGGGCAATGTGCGCAGGTTGCTGTTGCTATCTGCATCTCCTGCTTTCCTTCCCTCCCCACAGTCTGCCCCTTCTGATATTCTGCTTTTGGGCAGCCAAGGACTGCTGCCTGCCCAGTCACAGGAGGTCAAGCAGAAAGAGAGTTCAGCTTGAGTTGAGTATCAGTTGAGTGGGATATCTCCCACCTTCCCTCATCTCCAAAGTGGGATGATCACAGCTATACCATTCTTTGTCCTCCCACACAATGTTTTCACCACTGCCTCCCAAGCCACGCCAATAGGCATCCCATAAAATACTCACCCCATATTTCACAAGCAAAAATCTCTTGAACCTTTCAGTATGCTTCTGTCAACAACACTAGAAGGACGTCTGATTTTGACATTAACACTGATGAGTTATTCAGAAAATCATTCAGAACTCAACATGGCAAATGATGGACATGAATACAGAATTTCCATTTTTTATAAAAAAAGTTGAACCTTTTAATTACCAAATAGAATCACAATTTGAAACATTGAATCCAAATCTCTTCTAATTTTTAGGCTTTACCTGTAATATTTTTGCAAACTTTGCTTCGGAAGATTAAGTGGCAATACACACTACCAGATACTCAGGTTCATACCTGAGCCAGCATATAAAGTAGACACACTATATTGAGGCAGACACAATGGATTTGTGTTGGTCATGAAACCAGTATTCCTAACAATTGCTAAAGACCACAATTTTGTTATGGAGAGATCAAGTCAGGTTGCATTGTAAGTTGCCCTCCAAGCCATTCAACAAACTGACTTGGAAATGTATCACTGTCCCTTCAGTGACACTGGGTCAAAATCCTGGAACTCCTTTCCAAACAACATTGCGGGTGTACCTACAGCAAATGGACTGCTGCCATTCAAGTTGGCACCAATCACTACATTCCCAAGGGCCATTCAGAATTGGCACTAAATGCGAGCCCACAACCCGTGAATAAATGTTTAAAATTGCATTGGTGGTCAAAGAAAATGCTGACACTCTTATGACTTCACTTTGTGTGAATGGGTTGATGAGGGAGAGTTTGTCCAAGATAACTTGAACGGCCCAACCAAATAAAATAAAACTTCCTTTGAGTGCAAGCACAGATCAGAAGCAGATAGAAAATATTAGCAATCAAAATCTCGAGCCAGCAACTTGCCAAGACTCAAACATTTATGGCATCCAGTCTTATTTACAACAGAGCCCTCTGGACATGGATCAACCTCAACAATTACATACTGGAATCCTCCCAAACACCAAACATGATCACCTTCACCTCAAAGGAAAATAAGGAACAAAAACAGATATCTCAGGTCTGACAGTGTCGATGAAAAGAAATCAGGGATAATAGTTTGGGTCCTGTGACCCTTTTAGCTTTGGAAAAATAAGAATTCTGCTTTACATAATCAATCATTTCCTCTTTACGTTTTGGGTTGG
Organism: Hemiscyllium ocellatum; assembly: GCF_020745735.1. Classification (NCBI taxonomy): domain Eukaryota; kingdom Metazoa; phylum Chordata; class Chondrichthyes; order Orectolobiformes; family Hemiscylliidae; genus Hemiscyllium; species Hemiscyllium ocellatum. Next base: position 28,323,209 of record NC_083429.1, on the reverse strand, counting down.
AACAGGGTGTTGTATGCCTCAAGCCCTGCGCGATGTTCCACATTACATATAAATCAAAATCCAACCCCTGACAGAATGAAGATTTCTGCTCAGCTTGAAGTAAGTGTTGCACTTCGGGTTAATGGTGCCCTTAGAACTGCACAGCAGCAAAGCCGTATCTCAGGAAACTGTTATACTCTGCAGGTTTCAAAATTCCTGCCTCAAAACCAGTTATGATCTGCACATGAGAAAAAAATTGTTGCTGAATAATTTATCAAAAAATATCTAATCTACTCAAGCACGTGACTAGAATATGAATCTATTGTGTTGCATAATCTAAAAGACATGTTTTATTGAAAAGATTTTGGAAAGAACAACTTCAGGAGAAGAATAACAGTTTTTAAGTGTTTTCAAACAATTTCATGCAAGTGAAAGTGTGCAATCACCCACAGACCAGGGATTACATAGTTAACACAAAGCAAAAATTCTTCAGCTTTGCTAGCTCTGCAATAAACTTCCCTAAATTGGTTCCAGTTTAATGCATGATGCTACAACACGACATTCAGGCAGAGACTCATAATCTCAAGTACTCCTTGTATTTTTACAATGTTACTGTCAATAAAATAAAAGGACATACCGGTGTTCTCCTGACTGCTGTAGCTGTTCTTGGGATTAACATGACATCGAGATGACAAGCATGAAATCAGAACTCTTTTAAAATGACTGAGAACCACCCCCTGCTAATCAGTACAAAAAAATGTAACTTGTTTTCAATTTTCTGCACATTGCCTGTCCATGGCTAGCCTTGAGATGGTAGTGTGAGCCGTCAACTTGACCAATTGCAATCCCAGTGATGTTTCCACACATTGTATTGAGATGGGAGTTCCAGCATTTTTAATCAAGGACAATGAAGGAACTATGATAAATGCTCAGGCAGGGATTGGAAGGAAATTCTGTGGTATTGCTGTCCCTACAAATCTGTTTCATTTTCTTTCAAGTGGTGAAGGTTGTGGATTTGAGAGGTGCAATGATATTTGTTCACATTTGACCCCTCTATCAGCCTACATTGTCCAGAATGCTTCAAGACAGAGCACAAAATTCCTGAGGGAATTCTGTCGACAAAATAAATATGACAAAAGTAAACTTTGTTGCTAAAAGACCTGATATAGATACCAAGAGGGTTTAAGTAGTCAGCAGCAGTCAGTAAAGATATACGTTGAGCTGGGAGCTGGGAAGTTGATTCTAATTATAACAGTGGTGCTGTGTAAGTTGCATTGAGACACAATAGGAAAGAGATAGCCTGTGGGTAATATTGTATACACATTTAAGATTAGAATGTGGATCACGTATTGCAAAATGAGAAATTGGCTTTTCCAGTGGTTTTGCGGATTATTATTTAAGAAGAGTATAAATTCTTAGTTTACAGTTGCATTACCAGCACAAAATATTGATTTGGAGAAGGATATAGTTGAACAAGCAGTCTTGGTTTTCACAGTTCCAAGCTATAATCACTAAATGTTGCATTCCAAGATTTAAATAGCGTACTGTGTAGATTAAAATTAAAAACAAAACATTCATGTAGCTCCTTAATAGTAAAAAAAACTTCATTGGTGTTCTTCAGCTATTTTAACAAGGCACAATAAAAAAAAGTTATTCTAATTAAGAAACTTAAGATTGGTCAATTTAATTTATGACGGCTTCATTTATTGTATGGTTCTGTCTCTAGAAATGGAGTTTGGTTTGGAATATTCAGCCAAATTTCAGGTGTTGGATTTTACAGATAGTAAGAGGCTGTATTAGTGAGAACTATTCAACAACCAATCAGACATTATATTCACTGTTCATACGAATTTCACTGTCTAAATTTGTTGCTCTTTGCAAAGATATATATTAGTGTGCATGGAAGTATTCCAGACCTCAGATGACAAAGCCTTCTCCATTGAATTCCTATTTGAGATTCAATTTCTTGAAATGTTTTGCTTCCAATCTGAAAAAAAATTGGATCTTGCTGAAGACCTTTGTCAGTCTGAATTCTAAAGACTGTCTTGAGCCAAGAGCATGGGGTTTGTGGTTTACATGTTCGACATAAGAAATTGTACCTTACAAATGTCCCTGAGATGAAATCCTGTTATGAGAGAGACTAGAAGCTGCAGATTTTGGTCCAGAATTTGTCAAAACAGAACATCTTACTGTGGGTAGCATGAGTTGGATTATTTTCTTCACCTTTCAGCTCAAATTAATGTGGCGCTGCAATATGGTATATATATTTCCACTGAAAGACCTGGAGCATCTATGCAGTAGTTCAACCAATGAGATTTAAGGCTAGAGACAGAGAAAATTAAAAGAGAATGAAACAGGATCAACAAAGATAAATGAAGAGGGTAATAGAATGAATGTATTATAGATTTTTTAAAAAGTAGAAAATGATCAATTAAAATTTAAGAAATATGCAGGAACTGTTGCAAGAATAAGGCTATATGGTTTTTATTAGGGCTGCCTATGACTGAGCAGTACAAAATGGCCGCGGCTGCCCATGGCTAATGCAACAGAACATGGTTGACAGTAGTTAGAGTCATTGGAAAAATATTTGCTTTAATGTAGTCCTCACAGGTAGAACAATAGTAACTCTGTAGACTATTGTTACTGGACTGCGATAGAATGTGCAGCTACAGTTGTTTCTGTATAAGACATGGTGAGAAATGTTCTTATCTATCTCTCTTGAATTATTTAATCAATTTGTTACAATACGAAGAGTAGGTTTTAGTTAGGATCCTTTCAATAATCATAGATATAGATTCTGAAGTTATTATAGATCCACCTGTCTAGAAAAATATCTCTAAAAACATCAGAGGAAAAGATTCAAACCAATCTCACACAGCAAAGCAGCCCCCACATCATTACAGGGATACATAAATCACAGTAACAGAGACTAGCAGACATTGAAATGTGGATTGAATGAACACATTAAGACGCAACTTGTTAGCTCAAGAATTCTAACATGAGGTGTAACCACATTACTTTCAATATTCTTCTGCATTTCCTGTAGTGATGAATTTAAAAGGTCCTGAAGTGATTGGCAAGTATCCAATTAGTTTGCAGTTAACACAGTGCAGCTGACTTATATTACTTGAATACATTATCAATAGTGAAAAGCCTCAAGACGCAAGGTACAAAAGTCTGGGAAACATCATGAAGGACCAGGGGTGGACCACAAACTTGTAGTTCAGTGAAATGATTAGCTTAATTGGATATACATTGAAACTGCTCAGGCAAAATTGAACTGTATAAGATGCTGGACCAGAGAGCCAATTACAAAGGGATAACTCAGCGCTGTTGACCAATAAGAATCAAAGGGACGCCGTGTGCCCTGTAAGTGTAAACTATATAAGTTAAGACATTCTGAGATTTTTGTATGCCTTATTACTCTGAGAAATGATGCTGCATTGCAAAATAAAGTTGCAATAAAGGTTACCTAACACCATTCCGCAAATCGAACTCTCATTGGACTATATGAGATCTAGCAGTTTTAGATTTCAATTTTTATACTTTAGATTTTATTTTCATTTGTGTTCAAGTACGGGAGTACAGTGAAGTGTGCATAATGTCACCAGACTTGGCAACATCTTAGGAACAAGATACCTTGGTACAAAAAAGACTTATATACAAAGTTGTAGGAGAAACTAGAGTTAAAGAGTTTAAGCATGACTTTATGGAATAGTAGAAAAATAAGTAAATAGGTATTAGTTTATATTAAAGTCTTTTGTTGGTTAAACAAAGAAAATAAAGGAATAAGTGAAAATTTCAGCAGCTTTTGATGAGTCCTCTGTTTATCTCACTCTCTGTGAAGACCTCAGCTATCTGTGCTTGATGCTGCTGTTGCAGATAGCATTGTTGCTGCTGAAACTGCCTTCTCTCTGATTTCCCCCGGTGCTGCAGAAACATGCCTAGGCAGGATCCACATGAGCTGAGACACTGCCATGAGTCACTGAGAGACCAGCCGACACACTGCTACAAGCCAGCTGACATACCTCTCCAGCCTGGGACCCATCACGAGCTGCCAAGAGATTGGGCTGGGACTTGCCACAAACTGCTGAGAGACCAGACCAGGACCCATTATGAGCTGCCAAGAGGCCGGGACCCAACATGAGCCGCCAAAAGAGACCAGGCTGGTATCCATCATGAGCCACCAAGAGACTAGGCTGGGACTCATCATGAGCCACCGAGAGACCAGGCTGAAAGCCGTTGAGAAATCAGACCAGGTCAATACCAAAAAGGTGGGGCAGGGATAGAGAAGGAAATGAGAAATAACAGAAAGAGGGAGGAGCTCCTGTTGGAGAGTCCTACTCCACCACCATCTCACTTGGCTTTAATCAATCCCTTTCTAGACCTGAAGCTGAGGACCAATGTAGAAACATAATCCTAGCCATTAAAATATTTTTATGCAATCAAGGAACCAACCATGGCTTTACGTGCTGAGTTCAATGTATACTTACAGTGTAAATCTAGTCTATAGTCTTGTTTTCAATCTCTTTCTGACCATCAACACCTTCCAATTCATAGGTTATCCCTTACCAAGAATTGCATTTTTTTTCATATGAAAGAAGTGATCAATATAATAACAAAAAAAGGTATTAATTAGAAAGAATTGATGGAAAGAAAATACAATATGCAGCATTTGACTAAGTGGCAAGCATATAATGAGAAAACCATGTATATAGTAGAGCAGGACTCTTAAGGACTTTGAAGGCCCTACTGTTGGAAAATAGCCAAACATCTGTGATAAAATCCCGACAAATTGACCAGTGAACCTATGCATTCATAAGTAGTCTTATCACTTTTCTTCGAACAATGGCCTTATTGAAATAATGTTTACTGGGTATAGAATGAATAATGAAAACCTGTTTAATGTCAACAGAGACAAAATGAGGTTGCAAAAAGCCAATACACGCGCACAGAGATAGGTTAACCATCTAAGGACACCAAAGAGTGAAGTTTACCGCTTAGGTTTACTATCCTGAAGGTCAAGACAAGAACACTCCACAGAAATGATGAATTATAAATATAAAATTTTCTTTAAATATTTTTTGTTTGAAAATCTAAAATGTGTTTTTAAAAAGATAAACTTAAATGGTGTAATGTAATTTAAAGCAAAATAATAATTTCACCATATAAACTAATAAAGGAATGTTGACTTTTCTCAGAGTAGTCAAAACCTGTATAAATAGTGATTGTCCTCAAACTTTATATATTTGATGTTACAGTCTTCATTATAATATAATCTAGAACTAATCTTAAATAAAAAAATCATTGTCAATTACCAGAGTTATAGCTTCATATTTATATGTTTGCATCCACATTTTTTAAAAAATCTGAGACTTTTCAAGTAAGGATTCTAAATGCTGATATTAGTAAACCCATGCTGGAATGTATCCACAAGTTTATTAAAGCATAAACAATGCTTTTCTTTCAAAGTAGAGATGATTGTACTGATCTGAAAATTTCCGGTGTGTGTGTGTGTGTGTGTGTGGGGGGGGGGGATATTTCTTTATGAAAACAATTCTTGCTGACCAAATTTGTTCATGATCTAAGTTTGACTGGATAGTTTACCTTGCCAAGTGGTAAAGATAGTTGAATATTTTACAAATACAAAACAACAAGTATGCATTTCTCATGTTTGTAATTTGTTCATGAAGTCTGGCCCAATTGTTGACATGCAGTATTGAGCATGCTAGACTACTGATTAACCCTTCCTGCAAACACACTCATTGCTTCATATTCAACCAGATTTCTATTTGTGTATTATACTGATGGTGAAAAAGTGAACACTCCTTCTTGAGTCAGAGGGTCGCAAGTTCAAGCCTTATTTGTACAACCTGAGCATATAGTTAATTGAAGGAATGTTGCACTGTTAACAGTGTTGCTAGAGGCATTTGTTGTATATGGGTCTTAAAGAGTTGATTCTTGATTGACTACAGTAAGTATCACTATTGTGATGATGTCATAAGGACTTGGCTTGATCTCTGTGTTAATACAGGTCATAGTCACGGCATGCAATGCGGAAATAATTGCAGCAGTACAATAAGTCATGTTTTTTACTCAGCAGGATTTATGTAGTTAGACTTGAAATGTGAATATTTAATCCATACTGATGGTTCTCTCAGGTAGACTTGAAAGAATCCAGGACACTGATCAATTCGAGAAGAAAATTGTCAAGTTTTCTCACATTTGCCTTGCCCATCATGAACATAATTACACTTAGCTTTTGGTGTTTTTGACATCTTCTTGAAATTAATCGGTAACTTCACTGCACTTTAACGATGGCGCAGAAAAGCTTTAGGACAATGAGACTGTTGAAATGCACGGTCTTAATTTCTTTCTCTTCCTATTTAGATTAGATTACTTACAGTGCGGAAACAGGCCCTTCGGCCCAACAAGTCCACACCAATCCACAACCCACCCATACCCCTACATTTACCCCTTCACCTAACACTACGGGCAATTTAGCATGGCCAATTCACCTGACCCGCACATCTTTGGACTGTGGGAGGAAACCAGAGCACCCGGAGAAAACCCACACAGACACAGGGAGAATGTGCAAACTCCACACAGTCAGTTGCCTGAGGCGGGAATTGAACCCGGGTCTCTGGCGCTGTGAGGCAGCAGTGCTAACCATTGTGCCACCGTGCCGCCCTTTTGCGGTACACATTTGAAATGTGTACAGGAGCAAATAATGCTTATTCAGATAGCAACATCATGGCAGAATAAGGATATGTTCATGGTAGCATACCAAATGCAGGATGTTTACCTCGGGACATTGTTCTCTTCAGAAGATTGGAGTCAGCACTTTGAAGAAAGTCATCAAGCAAAGGAATCCAAAACTGCAACAATCTTAGTTTTAAACAATTGTGGAGGTAATTTAATGTAGCTGATCCTGATTATGATTATGATTTTGATTGTTCAATTTATTTCCTGCCAAAAAAGATGGGCAAATAATATTTAAACGTAAGCATTTAAACCAATTTATATATAATCCTAGGTCAAGGTTGAGGGCTTTGCTGAGAAAAGAAGAAAATCAGCTTTCTTTTTAACTTCGTAGCAAGGTCCATCCTCAAGTATTATGTAATGTCATACATTTCAAAAACTTACTGGTAATATAGATCATTGACAATAATAAATCAATATTCCTGAACTGGCTGCAGCAAGCAAACTGAAGATTGGCCTTTTGTGCAGAATATTGGAGTACAGGAGCAAGGGGAAATTATGGTAGTTGCACGGGGCCTTGGACAGGGCCTTGATGAGACAATTCATTGGTCACTCTATTCTCTTTGATATGTTAGATCTGAAAATATAAAATTGTGATTGAAGGAGTACAGCGAGATTCACCAGACTGATTCCTAGGATGGCAGATTTATCATATGCGCAAAGACTGGGGGAGGATCTCATTAAAACTGACAACATTCTGACAGGGCCGGACAGATTGAATGCAAGGATGATATTTCCCCTGGTTGGCGAGTCTAGAACAAAGGGTCAAAGTTACAGGATGAGGGATGGTGAACCTATGGAATTTTATACCACTTATGCAATGAAACCAAGTCATAGAAAATACTTAAATAAAAGATGCAGATACATTTCCAGACAATGAAGAGATATGAAGAGAGAACGGGAGCATGTGTTGAGATAGAGGATCAACCATGATGATATAGAATGGTTTTGCAGGCTCAATGAGCTGGGTGACATAATTCTCACCTCTGTTTCCATCTGTGCCACTGACTTGCATTATTGATTCCAGAGATGAGGAGTTTGTCTTGCAAAGAGAGATTGAGCAGTTTACTCTCCAGAGCATAGAAGAATCAGAGGGTAGAAGAATTGAGGTATATAAGATGCAAAAAGAGATTGACAAAGTTGGGACAGAGAGGATGTTTTCTCACGAGGGGCACTCAAGAATGAGGTCATGGTTTTAGTATAAGTGGTACCAGGTTTAAAACAGAAATGAGCAGAAATTACTTCTCTCCGATCTAGAATCTGTGGAATTTGCTACCTCCAGAACATGATGGATGCTGGGACATTAAGTAAATTAAAGGAGGTGATAGTCAAGATTTCTAATTAGTTGAAGGGTCATGGTAAGTGGGCAGTAAAGAGTGGCTTTGAGGCTGAAATGAAATGGGTCATGATTATATTATGTGATGGAACATGCTCAAGAGGCTGAATTGCCTACTCCTGGTCCTAATTCTTATGTAAATCAACCTGAAAGATTGCTGTTCAGTCAAATAAAATTCAAATCTGCATGCTTTCATGATATTGTTAATTGCATTCACAGTGTTTGCCATTAAATGATTTATGATTTTGTATGTTGCTGAGCCTTATTGAAGAAGATTATGGAGATACTCATCTTTCCTTTCAGAGGCTAAAGCTTTAAGTCTTTCTGACAGAACAATTTGTCCAGTCCCTGCCTTAATATCAGTAATGTCAATTAACTCAGAACACGTCATGATACTGACTGATGCTGGAAGTACAATATAGTTGAATAAAATAATCAGAATTCCTGTTTTAGATAGAAACATGTTTTGCACTGTGTATTTAATCTAGAGACATTGATGAAATAAGTCGATTACTTTTTTTATATTTATTGAAGTGACTATAATTAAAATTATCATGTGCAATAACAGCATTATTGACCATAATTGAATCAAAGCTAAAAATACATTGTCATCTCCTAAAACTGTATATAAACTGGCAGCTTTCAGAACTTTAAAATCTGAAGGTCACAACAACATGAGCAAGTATAAAGAAAAGCTTTTATAACTTTCAGAGGGATGGAGTCTATTTAATAAATAGAATATCTCCTGCACATTCATGTGACACAATATTAGTTCTTATTGTAGTCAGTATTCATGTCTGCTATTGAAGCAAGAGTGCAGAGACTATGAAAGTGTCTTTCCCTCTATGTGTCACATTGTGCCTCAGAAGGTGTTGACTTCATCTTCACTTTAAAGGAAATGGAAGCTCATCGAAATAGTTATCATTCACCTCCAAGAGTTGACTGTGGCTTTTGGTATGCCATCACACACTGTCGATAGAGAAACAGATGAAATTGATTTATTCTTCCCAAGTAACCACACACTTACGTGGAAGGTAGGAATCCTGTTCAGCTCGCCCTTCCTTAACATGGGATAGTGCATTTAACTACTGCTAACATTACCCAAGCTTTGGTCTCTGTTCTCTTTAGTCTCTGATGGACTAGAAATTGTACACGATTTACAGATTGCAAATAAAGGCACAAGGTATAATGCAAAACTGAGCCATCTAGCTTGGCAAGGCTGATCCAACATTCAATGCTATCACAGCTGACCAACCAAGAAATCATACAGGATACTTCAGCTATTATAAATACAAAGACACAGCACAGTCCCCTAATCCCCTTGCCTACTTCCTGATGTTTTGAAATAACAATTCAGCTGTCTATAATGTATCAACAGGGAGCTTGCCACACAAGAACCAGTAGCATCAGCACAACTTCACCATTTGTTTCTTTTTGCCTTTAATTCCCAGACACAGGAAGAAAAGCATTCACAGTTCATAATTATAGTTCACTGGACAATAGTAATAGTATTTCATCAGAATTGCTTGTCAACTCAAAATCTGTGGGCTTTGTTCGGCCAACTTAAATACATTTTGTTATGGAGATACGGCAGCTATATTTTACAAAACCTATTTGATGTCACTGATACTTCTGGCTGATGATTTGAAGATGTCAAATTTTAATCTGAACTATTTGGAATGTCTGCAGAGTAGAATGCATCCTGGGGAATTGCTTTTTGGTCTCAAAGATTTCTTGAACTAAATTGGAAAGGCTCATTGATGCAGAACGCAAAAACCAAAACTCACTCAAACAAGACGCTGATAAAACTAATAAAGCATAACAAGCCCAAGAAGGTGTTTTTAAAGCTCAATGAGGAGGTGAGACTTAAGTATCAAACACAACTTAGTCTTCTTGGTGTGTTGACTATGGAAATGTTTGAAAGAGGACACAGGATGTTTGATCTGTTTTATTCTTCCACTGAAAATGAAAATACACAAACATTACCCGCTCCATGGTGCACAAATATTCAAATATTTATCTTGTTTTCTCTCTGAAACCTTTTACTTCTGTGAGAGCCTTGGCTGCTCCCCCTAGTTTCCCAATTCAAAACAGAGTGCGCATGCACATGGGACTCTGAAGCACTTGGAGTGCTTGTACTGTTTAAACATGAATAACTATGAGATAAGTGTAACATTTTGTTTAGTAACCATGTTCAAACTCGACAAACATCCTGCCCTGCAGCAATGCATCAGAAATATGACTAACCTAGTTTTGGATTTATCATGATATTTGGGAGTCATACTGAAGACCACTGCTTTGATCACTTTTTGCTTATTCCCAATTAAAAGAAAATCTGTCCATTTCTCACATTGTAAGCAGTCGAAGTACTGTCACTTTAATGTTATCCTCAAACCATCTGACAAACTGACAATTTTATTGGAATTTCCATTCAGGTTTGTTTTGTTGCTGACTGCTGTGTTACCTGCAGAAAGTAACTTTAAACATTTGTGTAGTATTCCACTTTAGCATTTTATATTGGAATGAATAAAGTGAACATGTTGCTCAAAGCTCTACGTTAAATGGTCAGATGCTGCATCATCATGTGACTACTAACTCAATTTTATTGTTCGGCTAGGTGGAGGATTCCCACATATTGAAGGCAGTATTTTACAGACAGCTGAGTAATAAATGAGCAAACACAAATAAAAGGACATTCAGAAAGCCAATCCTGGAGTTTGAGAGTTGAACTCTACGACATAGCAAAAACAATAATACACAGTTCCAAATAATAAAGTTTGTGCGATCAAGCATTTGGGAGGATATAGTTGAGTCCAACAAGACAAGGTTCTGGATTAGAGTGGTGCTGGAAAAGCACAACAGTTCAGGTAGTATCCGAGGAGCAGGAAAATCGATGTTTTGGGCAAAACCACTGACGAAGGGCTTTTGCCTGAAACGTCGATTTTCCTGCTCCTCGGATGCTGCCTGAACTGCTGTGCTTTTCTAGCACCACTCTAATCCAGAATCTGGTTTCCAGCATCTGCAGTCATTGTTTTTACCTATCCAACAGGACAAGTAAACACATCACAAAACCGTGTTTTGACGTATGCCTCAAAAGTTTAAGGAGACAGTGTGTAGTGGTAATGTTGCTGGCCTAATAATCCAGAATCCATGACTAATATCCTGGAGACCCCTGTTCGAATCCCACCATGACAGATAGTGAATCAGCTAATTTGATTTTAATATAAATTGGAATAAAGAGCGAACATAATGATGACTATGTAACCACTATCAACTGGTATAATAACCCATTCAGTTCATTGGTGTCCTACAGTGGAGGATATCTTCCATCATCACCAAAATATGACTCCAAAACCACATTGCTGCAGATTCTGGATAGTGGTGCTGACAGAGCACAGCAGTTCAGGCAGCATCCAAGGAGCAGTGAAATCGACGTTTCGGGCAAAAGCCCTTCAACAGGAATAAAGATAGTGAGCCTGAAGCGTGGAGTGATAAGCTAGAGGAGGGTGGGGGTGGGGAGAAAGTAGCATAGAGTACAATAGGTGAGTGGGGAAGGGGATGAAGGTGATAGGTCAGGGAGGAGAGAGTGGAGTGGATAGGTGGAAAAGGAGATAGGCAGGTAGGACAAGTCATGGGGACAGTGCTGAGCTGGAAGTTTGGAACTAGGGTGAGGTGGGGGAAGGGGAAATGAGGAAACTGTTGACGTCCACATTGATGCCCTGGAGTAGAAATGTTCCGAGGCGGAAGATGAGGCGTTCTTCCTCCAGGCATCAGGTGATAAGGGAGCGGCAGTCAAGGAGGCCCAGGACCTCCATGTCCTCGGCAGAGTGGGAGGGGGAGTTGAAATGTTGGGCCACGGGGCGGTGTGGTTGATTGGTGCGGGTGTCCCAGAGATGTTCCCTAAAGCACTCTGCTAGGAGGAGCCCAGTCTCTCCAATGTAGAAGAGACCACATCGGGAGCAATGGATATAATAAATGATGTTAGTGGATGTGCAGGTAAAATTTGATGGATGTGGAAGGCTCCGTTAGGGCCTTGGATAGAGGTGAGGGAGGGGGTGTGGGCACAGGTTTTATAGTTCATGCGGTGGCAGGGGAAGGTGCCAGGATAGGAGGGTGGGTCGTAGGGGGGCATGGACCTGACTAGGTAGTCATGGAGGGAACGGTCTTTGCGGAAGGCGGAAAGGGGTGGGGAGGGAAATATATCCCTGGTAGTGGGGTCTTTTTGGAAGTGGCGGAAATGTTGGCGGATGATTTGGTTTATACGAAGGTTGGTAGGGTGGAAGGTGAGCACCAGGGGCGTTCTGTCCTTGTTACGGTTGGAGGGGTGTGGTCTGAGGGTGGAGGTATGGGATGTGGACGAGATGCGTTGGAGGGCATCTTTAACCACGTGGAAGGGAAATTGCGGTCTCTGAAGTAGGAGGCCATCAAATGATACCTCCATCTGTGGGCAAAAATAAGGAACTTCCTATGTATTAGTTACAATTGGAAGACAAATGAAGACTTGGCTTAATATCAGACATGAAAAATACACAAAGTTAAAAGGTGAAAATTGTTCTCCTTTGTGGTGGAAACTATAGTTCCCATATGTTTTGAGACAGGCTCTATTGGGAAAGGACTCCAAAAGGGAAATTGAGAAATAAACTGGGTGGGTTAGTTGCTAATAAAACTAACATTGAGACTGATATTGGAAAACAAAACATCTCAGGAGACTGAGTGTAATTGAGATCATATATAAAAAAAGAGCTGCCAAAACACTATAGTCAGAAGTCACACAAGACCACGTTATAATTCAAGGGGTTTATTGAACATCACAAGCGTTCAGAGCGCTGCTCCTTTATCAGGTGATGGGGAGGGAGGACCTAAAGAGGACAGACCCTCGACCCAGAAACTAAAAGGAGGCCAAAAATAGTTGCTACAGCCTATTCTGTTAATTGGAGCATTAGTGGATTTACAGAATCCAGCATGAGAAGAAATGAAAAAGTTCTGCAGACATATATAATTTTTGAGGAAGATCTTGCCTGTGAGACTTGGATTGATAGTGTGCTATTGTTGACTGAGGACCAGGTTGAACTAAAAAGGATTAAATTCTTTGTAAGGAGGACAGAGCACTTGGTGACTGATAATGATGACATGGTTTGGATTAATTGTCAAATCAATTCATAAGATTTGCCCATGTTCTATTTTCCATTTGTTTGAAATGAATTAACAAGGCTATCATTGTCTATATTTAAATCAAGCTGATGCTGGCTTTAAGGTGCAGTGGCTTAGCTAAGGTAGCATTTAGTGCATGGTTTGACTTAAGTAAAGAAACATGGAATCCCATGGTTTTCATATTTACAGTAAATAACGAGGATTGCGACCTTTTTAATGTCAACAGAAAGGTTACAGGTCTTGACAAATGTGAATTTCCCTTTGACATCAACTTACAAACACACAATCTGGGAGGAAAAGGCAGCAGTAGTATGGGAAAACCATCCTCTCCATGATCCTCTTGATAACGCACACTATCTTCACCTTAAATGAAATTGCCATTCTTTCTCTGTTGCTTGGTCAAAAAGCTGAAGCAGACTTTCAAACAGCACTTGGGTGTACCTCCATCTCAACAGTTCAAGGTTTACAGCTCACCAATATTATTAGGGGCATTTGAGCAAAAAATGCTAGTCTAACCAGTGACTCCTACATCTGTGAAAGATTAAAATAGACTTTGGTAAATAATCATCCATGGGCGGAAGGGAAGAATACACCATTGTGCCCCGATTCAATTTTCAAAACTTCAAAGACAAAAATGAAAGGTGAAAATGTAGAACATTCAAAACTTGAGACTTTGGAAAGTATCACAATCCTTGATTAAACTTACTTTATTCACAACTGGCATGGACCAGATGAATTGGATCGGCACTTATCTTGTTTTCCACAGCGAGTAGTATAAAGGAGCACAAGATGTCCTATTCTGATTGTATCCCATAACAAAAAGCCTAAATTTACCTAATTACTAAACAGCAGACCATATTCCAACAATTGCAGGCCTGACAAGATGAAACTTTGCAGCCAATCTTTTAGATGGCTGCATTTACTCAAATGTGACTACAAAAGCATCTGAGATTTGCTCCATGTCAATACCAGATCGGCAAATAATTCCATGCTCTCTTCTGGTAAGTCTTAATGGTCTTTTATTATGAATTCCGTAGAAATGGAAAGATAAAAAGGCACTTGGTACAATACAATTTCAAGGGTAATATAACTGAATTTTAAAAAGAACTCATGCTATCAGAAACATTTCAGAAGAACTTCAATTTTCTTATCAATATTGAGCAGTGGAATTGAAAGATACAACATCATTTTGTTTTACAATCAGTTAAATGTTGATGATCTAATTAAAAATCAACATTAGTTCTAATGAAACTAAATGGAAAATGAACATGGAAATATAAACATTTCTTATCTGAACAGAAAAAGGGATACTATTCACATTAGTAACAGAATCATAGAGGCTGTAAGTTTTGCCTGTTTAATCAGTCACTGGTCAGTTTTCCTCTGAATTAGAGACGCATGCCGCAGTTCATTCTTAATGAGAACTCTGTCGAAGTAATCTACATTAGCATCCTAGCCCAAATTGCACATTAACTGGAAAAGATGTCAAAACAGAATGCACATTGTCCTCCGTCTCCTGGATGCCAGTTTCAGGATGTATCAATATTTTTTCTTTTTCCTCCCTGCCATGTCCTCACTTACATTCTTCACTATTCAAATCATTGAGAGTGAACTGTTACTGTCTTAGTAAACACAGCAGTCCACACATAACCTGCAGCTGATGGTTGCAAATCCCACTCAAGAAAATCAACAAAGTAATAAAATGGATATGAACAGAAATATTACAAATCGGCATGTGTGTAAGCTATGATACCCAAGAGACAGACAAAACCACAAACCTTTCTTCAAAACCAATTTCATTGTTTGCGTTTCAATATTGCATGGGGGAAAATGTCAGTATTGGCAAAATGCAGATTGTGGCGCATTTCTAGTGCTTTGATCATGTGCTTTATTTTCAAGTTTCAACAGGTCTGATATCATGTCTATAAATGCTAAGCTGCACATAGCATAGAAAAAAATAATGCTTTGGCACTAGGCAGTAATGGAATTGCTCGTGTCACATAGCGGTAAAGATTATTCCACACAATTGGCTATGAGAGCTGATGAATACACATTGTCACCTGTACCTCAAATGAGAGACACTTGCTATGTTATAACAGCAAGTGATTTATCCAAGTGATCTCCAAGCTTTAATTGCAAAGCTCACCTTGAAAAGGATTTTGGGTAATTCAAGATGGAGGACTGGAAAATAATGTGGCTGTAAAAGCTGCTTCTTTTTTGAGGCATTTTTAGTTCTGATGCTGATTTCCCCGAATTCTAGGAGCAGTAATTATTGTTTCATAAGCTATTGCAGTGTTTTGGAATTTTGGGGAAAAAAGATCAAGAAGTAGCACTTTAAAAAGGAAGAAGAGAGAGAGAAAAAGGCCGTGACCCTGTGGGAAGTGAATCGAACATCAAAATAAATTTGCACAGCTGTCTGACCTAGCAGTGAAAATCATGAGAGGCATGGATAGGGTGAATAAGCAAGTCTTTTCCCCAGGATGGGTGAATGCAAAATTAGAGAGCACAGGTTTAAGGCGAGAGGGGAAAAATTTAAAAGGGACCTAAGGGGTAACTTTTTCATGCAGGGGATGGTGCATGTATGGAATGAACTGCCAGAGGAGGTGATGGAGGCTGGTACAATTACAACATTTAAAAGGCATTTGGGTAGGTATATAAATAAGAAGGGTTTAGAGGGATATGACCAAATGCTGGCAAATCGGACTAGATTAATTTAGGATATCTGCTTGGCATGGACACGTTGGTCCAAAGGGTCTGTTTCTATGGTAAATATCTCTATGACTCTATAACTGGTTCAGAATATCTGAACCTACTGTAGCAGTATAACCCTCTTCATATTTATTTATTTCTTATCAGTGTAGGTTGCTAATTAATAAGATCAGCTGATTAAAAGACAATAACAGACTTCAAATCCAAAAAAATCACAAAGTAAATGAAAAACAACTGTATTAATGTTCCAAATAAGCTGTTTTTATTTAGTTTCTCAGAAAGGTTGGGATTTGCTAGTGATATTTGAACTTCTGCTCCTGCTGCATGTAGCTACTCCTGCCAGGGGATCTGCTGTCATGATATGTCACACTTCTCTGTCTTGTACCATTCTCATACATCCATTGTAGCTCATCTGCAACTGCTCTGTGACATCTGTCATCCAATTATGCCTGAGTAGACCCCTTTTTCTGTGCCTTGCCACTTTGCTCTGTAGGAGAGATCTCAATGGTTTTTCAGCTTTCATCCAGTTACTGAAACACTGACATGGCTTTTTTGATTGTCTCTTTTTGAAAGTTATTCTTGCTGTTGAAATTGCGAATAATTCTTCATTCATCATATGGTCTGTGCATAACAGCTTTAGCGTGCATCTTAATATCCAAATTTCAACAAGTTTCTATTTTGTTTCCCATAGTTTTCATTTCTATTCAGGTTTATGAGGCATACAGGAAAGTGGATAGAGTGCAGCATTTTATGGGCTTTTATCTTGTAATACGCATGTGAGTTCTTGTTGAAAATGCATGTTTCTTATTCAACAACCTTATCCTGGCTATATTCTTCTTTTAACATCTGTCAATACCTGTTAGCATTTGTTCTAAAGAGGCTAACTTAACTACATGTTACCATGTTACACCACCTATTTCAATGAAGCTTTTATACTTTTGACATTCATACTTGATTCATATTTTAAACTGAGATTTTTTTGAATTACAGTATTTTGCAGGACATCTTCTGATCCTGCAAGTTGCATTGTATTATTCACATTGTTTAAAGAAATGTAACTGTACAGTTAGAGTATTGGCTGGTGTGCCACTGTTACATGATATTGCTGAAAATGCCTTTGTGTGCAGTCTGTGGCAGCCATTAAGTACATTTTACTTGCAACAGGGTGTCAGAGCAGTACAATAGAAAATCTATGGATGTCCTGAGCTGTAAGAGAGCTAGCAACTGAAAGAAACAGCAAGGAAGAGAAAAATAAAATAGTCTACAATTTTTAAGTGCTTGGCGAGTCATTTTCCAATCTCAGTTGCTATGGATATAAAAAGGTTTAAGAGACAACATTGGACCTTTTTTCCACTCAATGGCAAAATAATCAGCGACAGAACTATTTTTTTTAAATCCTGAGAATATAAGAGTGGTAACCCTCATACCAATGCTAAAGAAACAGTGCTATATTGTTGCCTGAATCTCACAAAAAAAAGGAGAGGACAGGAGAGGATGTGAAGGTACACTTTGAAGCCGATATATTACTTATAAACAGTAATTGTTCAAGATAAGAGCTCATGGGTTTGGAAGAGTATTAATCAGTCTGTGAGTGCACTGAGATATTTAGCTGAATCCAGATATTTGGGCAACAGAAAGATGATGTTATTAGATATCAAATTGTCATAGGTATAAAAGATGCTGCCCTTTGAGCATGTTTCTTGAGAAAGCAGGAATTTACTCATAGAATGTTACTAATGTGCAGAAGCACCGATGTTGGCAAATCATCAGCTGGATAATCTTAATGGGAGAACAAACAAGGCTTTGCGTTATGCTGAGACACATTTCAGACTAATTGAGAACAACAGATTGTTTGAAAGAAAATAAATATTTGCAGAAAAGCTGCAGGAGAGAGGACATTGCCGGGGTTATCTCACAAAAGAAAAGGAAGCATGTCAAGTGTGTCAAGAATGTCATGTGAGCAATGATTTAATAGTTTAGCACACTTTTTTTGCCCCAGGAAGTACATTTAACTCTGAGCATTTGTTCTGTCTACTGATCAAATAGTGTATTTTTGTATCTTCTCTTTAATCCAAACCTTGCCCCTCTCCTAGCCTGAGGCTTGCTCTTTGATTCCAGTATAGGTTTTTGATAAATTTCAATCTTCATCATCAATGTCACATTTCAACAGAACATCAATTCCTTTTGGTGATAATACCAAATTAATACTTCAGCATAGTCTATTATATCTTAATGTCTAGTTTAGTTCCAGATGTTTTTTGAAGATTTTGCTTAGGTTAAACATTTTCCTGCTGGTTTCTCCTTCACCAATTCCTGTTTCAAATATGTTGTTGTTGCATTATGTTGTGTTTTAATAACTTGACCCATTAGTTTTAAAATGATTGCATTGCATTGATTTAGTTATTTTATGTAAGTTAATAATGAATAATGATTCATGTGGAATATAATTTGAAAATGAAAACTCTCCCTCTGCATGCTAGGCTCAGTGCACATCACAGCAACAGTAAAACCTTGAGCACTGCACAACACATAATAAAATCTGACCATTAATCTTACTATTCAAAGTAAGCCATGCAAAACCTTGAATCACATTATATATCTGCAAGCTGTAAGCTATAATTTTTCTTTTGAGTTTGAATGTGCAGCAAGAAGAATGCAATAAATTATAGACAAACTGTATTTCCTCATACCATATTTAGAGAGAGACTCCAAATTAGTGAAATATACATTAAGTAGCTTCATAAAACACCAGTTCATAGTATTAATCAACAATTACAAAAGCATGCAAGTTTGCCAAAGGCACAGATAAAGTGGCATTATCGAGATATTGGCAAGTTGGACAAATGGGCAAAAATCTAGTTAATAGATCTCAATGTAAGGAAATGTGAAGGAATTTACTTTGATATAGAAAGGGTAGAATACAATGCATTCTCAATGTGAGAAGATGGGAGAAGTCAAGTTCCAAAGAGTTTTCAGAGGCACAGATCATTAAATATCATGAAGAGGTGGAGAAAATAATTTTAAATATCACTGCCTTTATATCTAGGAGATTAGAATCAAAGAGGATAGCTGCCATATTCAGCTATTCAAAGGCCTAGTCAGATTTTATCTAGAGATACCGTGAGCGGTTCTGCTTGCCACATGTTTGGAAATGCATACTGGCCTTGGAGAGAATGAGGCAGAGATGAAGCAGAATAATATCTGCCCTCCAATTGTTGGCTTCAAGGAAAGATTACACAAACTTAGCAGTGTATTCCATGGAATTCATAAGGGACTAGACCAGTTATTAAATTGGAGTTATTTTTTTCTCTAACCAAACATATTATAAGAGGTTACAGGCAAAGTTGGGATTTGAAATTAGTTGATCAAACATGATTTACATTAAATGGTGGAACAAGCTGAAGGAGCTGACCTTCTCTACTTTCTATTCATTCCTCAAGATGAAAAATGTGACAAGATATTTTGAAGTTCACAGTTGGAAAGTAATCATTAGGAATTAATTGAAGCATTTGCAGTTTGGTAGTTAAAGTTATCTCCTTTGTTAAAAATAAAACTGAGTTTTTTCTAATGCCTTATTCATATTTCAAAAACCATTTGGTAACAGTGCAAGGAATCCATTTCTTGAAATCCCTACAGTGTACAAATAATTCTTCTGCCCAACAAATCCACATCACCCAGATCCATTCCCCTACCCTATATTTACCCTTGACCTAACCTACCCATTCCAGAACACCATGGGCAATTTAGCATTGCCAATTCACCTAACCTGCACACCTTTCTGATTGTGGGACAGAACCAGAGCACTTGAAGAAAACCCATGCAGATGGGGGAGATTGTGCAAGTTTCACACAGATAGTCACCAACACTGGCATCAAACCCGGGTGTCTGGCACTGTAAGACAACAGTGCTAACCACTGAGCCACCGTGCCGCCCTTTGATTGACATTCCTGCAATTTGATTATTGCCGCCTCAGAACCTATCTGCAAAGGTTTGTCAGGGCAGTGACTTAGATCCAAACATCTTCAGCAGAACCTACAGCATCTTCCTCATTGAAGTAGGAAGTGAAGTGGTTTGTAGACACTTGCAATGTTCAGATCCATTCATAATTCCTCAGGTACTGAAGCTGTCCATGCCTACATGAAATAAGGCCAAGACAAAACTCAGACTAGGCTGATTGCTATCAAGTACCATCCAAACCATTCTAATGTCAGGCAACAACCATACTCAACATGCAAGTCTAATCATTTTGTCTTTATGTTGGCTGTTATTTCCATCGTTGGATTGCACACCATCAGCACACTGAATATAGCCATCAACTAGAAACTCAACTCGACCAGCCACACAAATGAGACTGGGAAGACTAGGTTTGCAAATCAGACTTTGAGGAGATACAAGATCACTAATCATTTCAATCTTTTAATCCAGCAACATGCACATTTTATTTTAGTGAATCCAGGACACACTGCCAAATAAACTGAATCCAGCCAATTAATCTTTATGGATTGGCATATCAATTAGGAAAGTCAATCAAAAGTTCATTTTGCCCAGGTTGCAAAAAGAGCTAGAAATATCCTCACAGTGTTGATCTAGCTGAGGTGATGTGGTGTGGCTTCAAACATGAAAACTTATTATGGTATCATTTCCAAAAACTGAAGATTCACGGCAAAATGCAGTAATAGTTTTGAGATTTTGGCAACTGCCAATCAGCAAATTATCCCAGTACATTCCAAAAAGGGTCAGCAGAACTGGACAATATAACTTATGTGGGTCCGACTCTGAACAATATATTGCCCATAAAATGGTTGCCATTTTTCAAGTGAATCCTGTTTCAAACTTACCTATCTGTGTGTTTCAGCCAATTTTCTCCTCCTGAAGGCAATGACTTTTTTTTTGCTACAATTCTTCAAATTTCTTTTTCAGCCTTCAGGGATTGTAGTCCATGATCCTTCACGTAGAAACTTCAATTGTCAAAATTGACAGATTTTTCAGGGTACCATTACAACAGAATCACACTCTGTCCTCACGCCACTTTTAAGGCATGCTCATGTCTCCAGTTAGGGACATCAAGTTGCAATAAGGGGCAGCCTGAATCTGCAATGATTTATTCACTTCATAGCTTGATGACACAGAAGGCAGTTGTAAAACCCAAATTATTGTCCAGAAAATGTCAGTAAGATCAACTAGCTGCACACAGTCCAATGGCACCTGGAACATTCTGATCTGCATAACTCACTGTTACACAAGGTGATAGATTTATGCCCTAGGCCCTAGCAAAGCTAATGCACAATATTTTATATCAAGCAAGATGGGACAAAAATTGTTAGAGAACTCCTCAGGAGTGTCATAATTTATCTAATTCTCCAGAGGTCAGTCCAGTACTCAATTACTGAACATATTAATCTAATTTTCAACTGGTTGTTGTCAGCTAAATGCATCCATAATGTTACTTCGCTTTGAATCATTGCCCAACTCTTCCACACCAGCACTTAATACAACCATAAAATGTTAGCACACAAATAAAGGTAATCATGCCAGATGCAAGAAAAATTCTAAAATAATTGCACCCCTCCTCTCAATACCCAGGAGAAAATAGCACAATTATTTAACTAGGTTGGAAAGGATCACACAACAGCAATGAATAGTGAACACAATGACCAAAGAACAGTGGATGCTGGAAATCAGAAGCAAAAATGGAAAATACTGAAAAACTCAGCAGGTCTGGCAACATCTGTGAAGAGAAAGCAGAGTTAACATTTTGGGACCAGTGACCTTTCTTCAGAACTGTGTCGAAAATGTGTTGCTGGAAAAGCGCAGCAGGTCAGGCAGCATCCAAGGAGCAGGAAATTTGACGTTTTGGGCATAAGCCCTTCATCAGGAACTGTGTCCTCCATCCAAGTCTCACAGTCGTGTATGACAAGCAAGAAATGCCTTTACATAGTCCCAGCTATTAACACTTATGGACTCCAATATTGCAATTTCCTGAGCAAGTGATATATGTTGCAAATTGGAATTGTCTTTCCATGTAAATTAAATCAAAATTTTCAAATTGTTTCCATGCGGGAAGCAGTTGTTAAACATTATTTTTCATGATCAAAAGGGTTTTTTTTGCATTTCAAACCATTCCTTTGAGACTCAAATGACAGAAGATGATATTTACAACACTAGTTTGCGTAATATGTACTTTAAGTCTGAAAACAGAAGGTATTACAGTCGCACAGTGAAATCTAGAGACTGATTCAATCTGCACTCATTCTGTTTACACAGCACTTTCATTGCCATTGGGAAACAGTTACAGCTTTTCAATGATGCTAAGAATTGTGTTTGGCTGCAACCTAATCTAGTCATTAACCCTGCGGATTGCAGTGACAACAATTTAAATTGCACACCAGTTTTGCTAGAAATTATCAGGCTTAACTTGAAACTAAATCTTCCAAAGATTCATCAGCAGTCAGCATTTTGAAGAAAACTGGTCAAGTAGTTAGAAAAGCAGATGATACATTTTAGTTGCCAACAAGGGAATTCAATCAAATTTGCATCAGTAATAGTTTTTGGTGTAGCTGGAAGAGAGACAAATACATGAGGAAAAATATTGCACATACAGAGCGTTGTTTAAAATGAACTGTTTGAAAGGCAATAGAGATATAATTCAACAGTAATTTCAGGAGGCGGTGTAATAGAAATTTGATGAACAGTGCTTAGCTTTCAGTTTGAAGTTCTTGGGATTATCACATTAATTAAGAACCTTCCTGATCTTGCATATTGCAGCAAGTACATGAGCTGTTTAGTATGCACTTGACAAGGTATCATGAGCCAAGGACTAAACTCAATTAAATGCAAAGTACCATGACATCTACTGAAAGCAATGCATTAGAAGGTGATGATCGGTTGCAGGCCAATGATAAGCCAAATCTTCTGGGCTTGAGAAATTGGGCAACATGAAGTGTGAATCAGAGGTTCACTTGAGGGGTTATGATTATGTATCAACAGTTTCTAGAGTCCATGCATATTATTGGGATGATGTGTTTATGTTATGGGAGAGGAAGAGAGAAAGAGGAAAGACAAATGATAGATGTTTTGAAGAGTTCCATACAAACCAATTGAACTTGATGCCTTTGATCCTATATTGAGTCATTAGAATGTCCAACTTAGAACATCCTCTTTTAGGAAGGATGGCAAGAACATGGATTGGTCAGAAAGGTATTCAAAATAGCATGCCAGGAATAAACCACTTTAATTATGAAAACTTAGGAGTTTTTCAGAAATGTGTCTGTTCTATTGGAATGAGAAGTGCTTTCAGAAATTGTCAAATTATGGAAAGGTTTGCTAATGTTATTTGGGATAAATTATTTTTATCTGTAAGTCAATAACTAATTTAATATGTTCACTTAGCAAAATAGTTTTTTTATGATGTGGAGAGTTACTGGGACATAAAATGCTCTGTCAAAAAGGTGGTAGAAACTAATGCCTTATGAAAGAATTTTATAGGTTTCTGAAGAAAAATGTGCAATAGCATGGGAAAATGGCAAAACTAAATGTATAATGCTTCAAAAAGATGGAACAGGCACAATGGACAGAATGGCTTCGAAAATGTAAATTGCAAATATCCGGTTCAATAGCTTGATCTTTGCAAAAGGGAAACCTATAGTGAGTGCAACCCAAGTTCTTTAAAAGTTCTGATGGATTAGGTTTTGAAATTTATTATGGAAAACTAGTGACAACTACATTTGATATTTAAGGAAATACAAATTTTATAAACATTGCTTGTTAAGGAGTGATTGATGCCCTGCTTAGTGTTCAAAGGCCTAACTCCAAAAGAACTATTACACTCCTTTGCTGCAGACAAAAATAAGTACTCAGTTTCTTCTTTATCTGCGAGACATGTCAGCACAAAGTAACAAAATAATCATCTGACAGCGATGTATCTGTTTTTACCACAGTTCTGTGTAGCCAACAGAAAAACAGTAATGGATGCCACTTTTACTCAGAGGCATGCATAAACATGCACAGATATGACTCCTTAATTGTAGTTTCACAAGTCAAGGGAAATTGTTTACAGTTGTTGGGAACCTGTAGCTTTGCCTGTCATGTTTCTTGTTAGAGGCTGAACAAGTTACTGAACTAAAATATACAAGATTGCGTTTTCACTGTTTTCCTTCAAAATATGCCCACGGCAAAAAATAAAACCTGCTCTTTCTCCCTTGTGCAAAAAATTTCTATGGTTTGCTCAAGAGCATTAATTCATATGGCCTGCTGGGTGCTATTGTTAAATACCCCAAGATGTGTTCTCTGAAAGAAACATTGCAAATCTTGGACAGTGTGATTGTCACTGGCTATCATGTGAAAAATCCCTGCAGTTACTAGAAACAGTAGTAATCTGCTGTATGCAATTTGAACCTCTCCATCAGGTACCATCACAACACAGGGGGCCTGAATGCTATTTGGAAGCAAATGCTGCACTTCAATATGACAGGAGGCTTTCTTTTGACAGCCTTCAGACCTCAAACTCCCCAGTGCAGCATTTGTTACTGCTTTTGTTTCTCCAACTCTTTTAACCTTGGTGATATCCAGGATTATAAACTTTTACACCCTCAGTGCAGTTTCTCAATATGTATCCTCATGAATATTAAACCTTAAGAGAAAGCTGTAACTGAACCTGGAGTATGCTGAAGAATAATGTATGTGGATAAAACATACATGACATCTAAAATGCATCTCATTGTATGTATTTGGACATATTTGGAAAATTACAATTCTGAGGTCAGCCTTTTTCCACTTGGCATTTCTTTTCCAAAGAAGTCCCTGAAGGTGTCATGAAAACCGTGTTGATGCAATCACAGCATTTAAGTCATGACCAATTAAGGTCAATCTCTATCATATGTCAAATACACAATGTATGCCAGGGCTCTCGGGGCACATTGATAGAGGGCGTAGGCTCAAGATCAAGTCCCACCTATTCCAAAGGTATGTCAGGGTGCATATTATGAAGTGAATTAAAAATACCTATTTAGACTAGCTACTTACTTCTTGGTAATGGGCAAATCAATTGCTCAGCAAGTACAAGAAAGGCATTCAAAGCAAATAAGGTCATATAGCAGAGAAACAGACTCTTCAGTCCAACTCGTCTGGGTCTACCAGATGTCCTAAATAAATCCAAGCCCATTTGCCAGTATTTGCCCATATTCGTTTTATTCATATAGCCATTCAGATGTCTTTTAAATGTTGTAATTGTATCAGCCTCCACCACTTCCTCTGGCAGCTCATTCCATACACACACCACCCTCTGCATGAGAATGTTGTCCCTTAGTCCTGTTTAAATCTTTCCCCTGTCACGTTAACCATATGGTCTCTGGCTTTGGACTCCTCACCCCAGGGAAAAGATCTTGGCCACTTTCCCTATTTATGCCCCTCATGATTTTATAAGACTCTATAAGGCCACTTCTCAGCCTCTGACACTCAGGATCAACAGCCCCAACCCATTCAACCTCTCCCGACAGCTCAAACTCTCCAACCTGGCAAAGTCCTTGTCAATCTTTTCTGAACCCTTTCAAGTTTCACAGCATCCTTCATATAGCAGGGAGACCAAAATTGCAAATAATATTCCAAAAGTGGCCTAACCAATGAGTATATCTCAATAGCATTTTGACAGTAAAGATTGACATGGCAACTAAACCAACGGCACTTAACACTGATTATGTTTCAGTAATTTTTAATGTGGCATGGCAATCACATTCCATGGTAATGTCCTTGAAGTTATGGATTCAAGTCCCACCTGCTCCAGACATGTAATGTAACACATCTGAAGCCAATCCAATTAAAATGGCTATAACGTGCATGTTTAATTGTAGCTTATATCAACACATCCCTTGTATATAGATGAATTAAGACACTTCTACACTTAATCTGTCTCCCTGGGATTGATCAGCTCTTTGCTTAGTAAATGCATGATAATGTTAAATCTGGCAATATACTAATGATTGTGAATAATTCCTTGAATAAAATTTGGTATATTAAACATAGTTTTTCTCACCATCAAATCCATATAAGTTGGTATCTCAAGGAAGTGAAAGACAGTATGTAAGGAAGATCAGAATAAATAGGGACAGAAGCAGACTATTCGGCCCCTCAAACCTGCGCTATCATTCAATAGGGACATAGGTGAAGCAGCATTCTTTGTATTCACTTTCCTGTGTTTTACTGTCACCCTTGATTTCCCTATTGATCAAGAATCTATCTCAGCCTTAAATATATCAAAGTATTCTGTCCCTGTAGCTCTCTGTGGCAAGGAGTTCCAAAAACACTCAACCATCTGAGAAGAAAGCCATCCTTATCTCAGACTCTCCCAGGAAGGGAAACATCCTCTCAATTGGTATCCCTTAACAAACCTTGATCTATCGACGAGATAATCTCTCATTCTTCTAAACATCAGTGAGTAGAGACCCCATCTATTTAAATATTTGCTTGTAAGATAATCCTTCTCCACCAAGGATCATTCCAATGAAACCTTCTCAGAACTGCACCAATTAAATAGTATCTTTCCTCAAATAAAAGACATAAGATTACATTCAGTACTTCAGATGGGGTCTCATCCATGCCTTGTATAATTACACCAAGGTTCCCCTGCTTTTATACTCCAACCCCCTTGAAATAAGGATCAATATTAGACTCCTGATTACCTATTAGACTTGTTTCCTAGCTTTATGTGTTTTGATTACATGTACCTCCAAGTCCCTTTGTGTTCCAGATTTCTGCAGTCCTCATCCATTTAAAAAAAAAACTACTGTTCCTTTGTTCTCCCTTCCAAAATGAACAATGGTTCATTTTCCTACTTTATACTCCATTTATCAACTTCACTTAACCCATCAATATCTCTCTGAACTGTATCTCTTTAACAACTTGCCGTTCTTCCTAATTTTGTGTCGACTGAAAATTTGGCTGTAATACATTCACTTCCTTATATATATATATATATCACACAGTGACCAATAACATAGAGTCATACAGTCATAGGTGTACAGCATGGCAACAGACCCTTCGAACCAACCCGTCTATGCCGATCAGATATCCCAACCCAATCTAGTCCCACCTGCCAGCACCCGGCCCATGCTCCTCCAAATCCTTCCTATCATATACCCATCCAAATGCCTCTTAAATGTTGCAATTGTACCAGCCTCCACCACTTCCTCTGGCAGCCCAAACACGTACCAACAATGTTGACACTCATCGAAGGACTCGAAACTAAACAACTTCCGTTATCTGAACATCAATGATCTGAATTTCAGATTATCCGAACAAGATCTCAAGGTCCCGTAAAAACATTAGCCATTATCCAAACAATCATTTATCTGAACAATCAGTTATCCGAATAAAATACTCCCCGCTCATCTCTCGTTCAGATAATGGAGGTTGCTCTGTACACCAAAAATCAGAACATAGCCTCTTCACCAGAGCCATGGATCCTAAACTGGCTTCAAGAGTATTACTAAGTACTCAATTGTTTCATTCAGTGCATGCATCCAAAATATTGTTACATGCCCTGCAACCATATGCTTAATTAGATGTAATGATCAGATTGTTAATGCACATTAACTCTGAACCAAGTAAATCAAGGAAGATTTGTTTTCAAGTTGCCTTTGCATTTAGAGAGCGAATTCTCAGAATCTGCCAAAGTCAGTTTTCTTTTCCTCTGGATTCACAAATTTCCTCTAAAGGTCATTCAAGGGTATCATTGTACATGTTGATTATTGGGAAAGATTACACATTGGGAGTGTACGCAAAAACATGGAAAATTATCTTCTCCATTATGTCAAGAAGTTTTCCTATTTCTTTCCTTCTTTTTCAATTTTTTTTAAACTTTGCTCTAAATAGTGAGCTTCAATTCCAGACCTTACTTTACTATGGATCTTCACATTCTAACTGCAGAGAATTACATTGATTAATGCATTCATGCTGAGACTGCTAAATGGATCACCTTGTAAGCAGATACCAATTCACCACAAATAACGACTAACTACAATCTCAAAACAAGGAGCAACCAAATTAAAACTGTTTGTAGGGAATTGTTCTATTCAATGGAAGCAAAATGAAAATCAAAACTACAACTTTTTGGAGTGTTCTGGATAATTATCTATCTTCTTCAGTTTCTATACGAATGGAACAAGGCTCTTGCAGTAGAGTGGGACTGTCCCTATCTCTGAGCCAGGAGGCCTGGGTTCAAGTCCTAACCATTCCCGAGATGTATAATACCAACAGGTTAATTAGGAAAAATATACGTACAGAACAATCACAGTCTCAATTCATAGTCTGTGACAATTGGTCTGATAGTGAAGACAGAGTCTAGATTAGAGTGGAACTAGAAAAGCGCAACAGGTCTGGCAGCATCACGGAAGCAGGAGAATCAATGATTTGGGCAAAAGCCCTTCATGTCTCTATCCACCCTGTCTATACCCTTCATGATTTTGTAAACCTCAATCAGGTCCCCTCTCAGTCTTCTTTTTTCTAGTGAAAATAAACCTAACCTACTCAAGCTCTCTTCATAGCTAGCACCTTCCATACCAGGCAACACACTCATAAACCTTCTCTGCACCCTCTCCAAAGTGTCTATATCTTTTTGGTAATGTGGCGACCAGAACTGTACACAGTATTCTAAATGCAGCCGAACCAATGTCTTGTACAATTTTAACATGACTTGCCAGCTCCTTACTCAATACTCCATCCGATGAAGGCAAGCATACTATATGACTTCTTGACCACTCTATTCCCGGGGCAGCAACTTTCAGGGTACAATGGACATGCACTCCCAGATCTCTCTGCCCATCAACTTTTCCCAAGGCTCTTCCATTCATTGTATAATTCGCTCTAGAATTAGACTTGCCTAAATGCATCACCTCACATTTGTCTGGATTGAAAGCCATCTGCCACTTTTCCGCCCAACTCTCTAGTCTATGAATATCCTCCTGCATTCTCTGACAGTCCCTTATGCTTTCTGCTACTCCACCAATCTTTGTGTCATCTACAAACTTGCTGATCTTACCAAGAGTGCCCTCTTCTAGATCATTTATGTATATTACAAACAACGGGCGGCACGGTGGCACAGTGGTTAGCACTGCTGCCTCACAGCGCCTGAGACCCGGGTTCAATTCCCGACTCAGGCGACTGACTGTGTGAAGTTTGCACGTTCTCCCCGTGTCTGCGTGGGTTTCCTCCGGGTGCTCCGGTTTCCTCCCACAGTCCAAAGATGTGTGGGTCAGGTGAATTGGTCACGCTAAATTGCCCATAGTGTTAGGTAAGGGGTAAATGTAGGGGTATGGGTGGGTTACGCTTTGGCGCGTCAGTGTGGACTTGTTGGGCCGAAGGGCCTGTTTCCACACTGTAATGTAATCTAATCTAAAAAAAAACAGTGGCTCCAATACTGACCCCTGTGGAACACCACTGGTCATCTTTCTCCATTTCGAGAAACTCCCTTCTCTGTCTCCTGTTGCTCAACCAGTTCTTTATCCACCTAGCTAGAACACCCTGCACACCATGTGGCTTCACTTTCTCTATTAGTCTACAATGGGGAACCTTATTATAATGTATAATACCAACAGGTTAATTAGGAAAAATATACGTACAGAACAATCACAGTCTCAATTCATAGTCTGTGACAATTGGTCTGATAGCCTCACTAAAGTCCATGTATATGTCATCAACACCCTTCCTTCATCTAACAACTTGGTCACTTCCTCGAAGAATTCTATCAAGTTGGTAAGGCATGATCTCCCCCGCACAAAACCATGTTGCCCATCACCGATAAGCTCATTCTTTTCCAAATATAAATGGATCCTATCTCTCAGTATCCCGTGCAGCAACTTCCCCACCATCGACGTCAGGCTCACTGGTCTGCAGTTACCCGGAATATCCCTACTACCCTTCTTGTACAGGGAGACAACATGAGCAACCTTCCAATCCTCCGACACCTCACCTGTATTTAAGGATGCCCAAAGATATCTGTCAGGGCCCCAGCTATTTCCTCTCTCGCCTCCCTCAGCAAACTGGGATAGATCCCATCCTGTCCTGGGAATTTGTCCACATTAATAACCTCTAACATACCCAACACATCTTCTCTACTTCTGCCAATGTGACCCAGACTAATCAAACTTTTATCTCTAATCTCAAGATTCATCATATTCCTCTCCTCAGTGAACACTGATGCAAAGTAATCATTCAGAATCTCACCCATTCTCTCAGGTTCGGCATATAGCCTTCCTTCATTATCTTTTAGTGGACCAATCCTCTCTCTAGTTACCCGCTTGTTTCTTATATAAGAATAAAATGCTTTGGGAGTTTCCTTAATTCTGCTTGCTAAGGCTAATACATGACCCCTTTTGGCCCGCTTGATTCCTTGTTTAAGACTTGTCCTACTCTTCCGATATCCCTCTAGGGCCCATTCTGTTCTTAGCTGCCTAGACCTTATGTATGCTTCCCTTTTCCTTTTGGCTAGTCGTACAATTTCTCCTGTCATCCATGGTTCATGAATCTTGCCCTTCCCATCCTTTGCCTTCAATGGGACATGCCTATCCTGCATTATCTTTAACCTGTCTTTGAAAGCCTCCCACATCTTAATGTGGACTTCCCTTCAAATAGCTGTGTCCAATCCACATTCCCAGCTCCTGCCTAATTTTGACACCATTGGCCTTGGCCCAGTTTAGCACTCTTTCCTTAGGACTACTCTCTTCTTTATCTACGAATTGTGGTCACTGTTCCCAAAGAAATTCCCCCACCACAACTTCTACCACTTGTCCTGGCTCGTTCCCCAGTACCAGGTCCATATGGTCCCTTCCCTCGTTGGCCTATTGACATACTACTCTAGAAAACACTCCTGGATGCTTCATACAAATTCTACTCCATCCAGGCCTCTGATGCTAAGTGTATCCCAGTCAATGTTGGGAAAATTAAAATCTCCCATCACCACTACCCTATTGCCTCTAAATCTAAATCTATTCATAATCTGTTTACATATTTGTTCTTCTACTTCAAGCTCACTGTTGGGAGGTCTGTAATAAAGCCCCAACAATGTAACTGCATCCTTCTTATTTCTCAGCTCCACCCATAATGCCTCACTACCCAAAACTGGCCATAGTGTGCTCCTTTAGCACAGCTGTGATATTGTCCCTGACCAGCAATGCAACTCCTCCTCTCCTTTTACTTCCCTCCGTCCCTGTCTGAAATGTCCATATCCTGGAACAGTCAGTTGCCAAACATCATGCCCTTCTTTCAACCAAGTCTCTGTGATGGCAATAATGTCATACTCCCAGGCACCAATCCAAGCCCTAAATTCATCTACCTTACACACTATACTCCTTGCATTAAAGTAGATGCATTTCAGGCCACCAGTTCTTTTATGCTCACCTGCTCTCCACCTATTCTTCCCTTTATTAATGCTATCTTCATAATTCTTACAGTCTCCAGTCTCCACCTCGCTGCCTACTTGTTTTCTCTTCTTGTTCCCAGTTTCCTGCCACACTAGTTTAAAACCTCCCCAACAGCTGTAGCAAAAACTCCCACAAGGACATTGATTCCAGTCTGGTTCAGGTGTAGACCGTCCCTTTGTTATAGTCCCACCTTCCCCAGAACCAGTCCCAATGTCCAACAAATCTGAACCCCTCCCTCCTACACCATCTCTCAAGCCATGTGTTCATCCTGCCTATTTTTTAATTTCGACACTTACTAGCACGTGGCACTGGTCGTAATTCCAAGCTCACTACCTTTGAGGTCCTCCTCTTTAAATTCTCTCCTAGCTCCCTGAATTCTTCTTTCAGGACATCATCTCATTTTCAACTGATATCGTTGGTGCCTATATGCACCAAGACAACTGGCTGTTCACCCTCCCCTTTTAGAATGCTCTGCAGCCGATCAGTGACATCCCTGACATGACCACCTGGGAGGCAACATACCATCCGGGAGTCCCCTTTTCGGCCACAGAACCACCTATCTACTCCCCTCACAATAGAATCCTCTATGACTATGGTCTTACGAGACTTTTTCCTGCCCTTCTGAACAGCAGTGCCCGCCACGGTGCCATGATCTTGACAACTGTTGCCCTCCCCTAGTGAGCCATCTCCCCCAACAGTATCCAAAAAGGTATATCTGTTTTGGAGGGAGATGACCGCAGGGGAGACCTGCACTGTCTTCCTCCTCTTTTTCTGTCTTTTGGTCACCCATTCATTGTCTCCCTCAGCAACCCTAACCTGCCGTGTGACCAGTTCACTAAATGTGCTATCCACGACCTCCTCGGCATCACGGATGCTCCACAGTGAGTCCATCCGCAGCTCCAGAGCTGTCATGCATATGTGTTGAATGGGGCACACGTCAGGTGAAGTTGTGTCGTCATCATCATCATTGGCACTCCTTGCAGATGGGATGATTCATTTCCACTCTCAGGGTGAGTCCATAAGAAGCTGTACAGTCTGATGTGGCTTTCAAAGGCTCTGTTACACTTGGGGCAGCAGGTGGTCATGGGAAGGGGTGGGTGGAGCATTGGTGAGGCAGCGCATTCCTTTTGCTGTTTGTGCCCAGGTTCCACCTTTTGCCAATAGTCAGTCTGGAGATGCTGGAGGCCTTTCCAGATGCTCCACCTCCACTTTGGACCAGTGATTCCCAGATGTCTGTGGGAATGCCGCACTTCACCAGTGAGGCCTTGAAGGTGTCCCTGAAGTGTTTCCTCTATCCACCTGGGGCTTGCCTGCCATTTCAGAGCTGGGAATAGAGCACCTACTTGGAGAATCTCGTGTCAGTCAAGCCGACAACATGTCCAGCCGATCGAGGGTAGTCAGTGCCTCGATGCTGGGGATTTTGGCCTGGTCAAGGACGCTGGTGTTGGTGTATCTATCTTCCCAGTGGATTCACAGGCAACGTGGTGGTACTGCTCCAGTGTCTTCAGGTTGTCTGCTATAGATGGTTATACAGCTTATACATATATGTCATCAAGAGAGAAATACTCACGGTTAACAGTCCATATGGAATGATAAATCAAGCAAGAGTCACCACTCTTAAAAAGGTGAAGGACAGTTTGGAAGAAAGTACAGAAAAAGTTAGAAAGACAGAACAAATGCAAAAAGACAGAAAAAAAGGAGATTCATTTCACTTTGCGTTGGATAATCTTGGCAGAAAAATATAGATTTCTGGTATTCTAATAATAGAAGGTACAATGTAAAAACGCTTTATCAATGAAGAGTTTGTAGTCACTAGTTCAGTCAAATGCAGATGAATAAGCTAACTTTACAAAGCTGTGCTTCTACTCTGTAGTTTCAATGCACAGTTACAGCCAAAATCCCATCAAGACAGATGCTGCTCAGTTCTCGTTGCAGAAAATTTCATCCAATTGACCAGTTTTCCAATGCATCACCCTGTTGTTATTCAAATTGTTTCTACAGACTGCAGCCCAGCTTTGCAGTGGTCACACCTGAATACTAAAACTCCATTTCTGTGCACATTTGATAAACATTACACGGTCCGTCATTCACAGTTAATGTTGGTTCCTATTCAATCAAAACATGATATTTCCATACTGAGTAAAACCAAACCAAAGAACTACGATTTCAGAGTATTAAAAAAAAACAAATCCCTGAAAAAATTGAGTTTCTCTCTGCTCTGGAAATGCACTACAAACAGGATTTCTACAGAGCATGTTCAAAACATGTCACATTTTTCATCAATGCCTAATTACTGAGATATCTCAACTGCAATGTTTCAAGTAACAGCATTGCTGTTTCAAAAAAAAGACTTCAGTCAACAAGAACATGAACCAACATATTTTCTATGTATTTGGAAAATGCAATAAGAATACCAACTTTCAGCTACATTTTAAAACGATGTCTTAAGAAGACAATCGCATTTTAACATGAGATTCCTGCAAGTGTTAGATAGCTCATCAACACATCTTCATATTTTCATGCCATGACATTGACTGCAATTTACATGTATATGTTGTTGATATCATTTATTGCAAGATTGGGGGGTTTGTTTTTTTGAATACCTAATATGTGGGTATTTTGTGTACCTGAAGTTAATAATTAACCTGTAAGTACTTTGGTATCTGTGGTGATTTTTTTCTTAAACAGTTTTTGAGGCCTAGCTTTGGAATGATTGTTTTTTTGCGTATTATTAGTGTATTTTCATTTACCTTCCAACAGTTCTGTTGCTCAGCAATGTAAATACTGGGATCTCAAGGTCTGTAAAGATTTCTGGAATTTGTTTTAAGCTTAAGGGCTACAGCTTAGAGAGAGGTGTATATTTTTATAGTTTGATTTCTGAGTTTTGAACAATCTTCTAAATTCCTTGGCTAAAGATAGCTGTATAGACAAGTGCTTCTATGAAGGGAAAGACATGGTGAAACTAAATTACTTTGTAAGATCCAGACCAGAAGCATTGGGGTAAAACCCTGAAGAGGTCACTTAAAGCTGAGCATGTTTAAACTTGTGTGTATAAATAGCTCCAGGAATAAACTATCTGTGATTCTGTCAATAAGTTAAAGCTGCAGTGACTTTGACCTATCCAGGCGTTAAAGAAGGAACTCAGGTGTGAACACTGTACAAGTGGAGGTTTTGGTTCCAAGACAAATTGTGTTTTGGGTACTATGCATAAGTTGTGATGTTATTCAATTTATGATGCAATACTTTGGGATAACTCAGATCATATGTTACTGTGTGCTATCAGTAGATCTTTTGGTTTATTCTGTCTTATTTTTTTTGTACGTAGGGGTTTCTGTATTATTGTTGAGACAAAATCTACAGCATTGCACACTCATGTTTCAGTAAAAGATCACTTTGTTAAACCCAAAGTTTTAATTATATATCTATAATTATCTATCAAGCCAGATTTTAGTTTGTGATCTGATCAGTTCAATATTAATGTCAGCTGGGATTATAACATCGCTCAGCACCTTGTATTAAGAATGAGCCTCTTAGAATCTTATCTTAGAATCTTAGAATCCTTGTATAAGATTCTTATGGCAAAACAAATGGTGGACATGACAAAATTATGTTGATAAAATGCCAACAATACTGACATAGAGAAAGTAAAGAAGCTTTCTTTACAAAAGCATCTCAAAATGTTCATTTGTTAGATGAAACCATTCAAACCAAGCATTACACTTACAAATATAGAACATAAAATGGAAATATTCAGCAAAATATTCAGTAAAATACTCAGGCAGCATCCATCGAGAGAGAAACATAATTAATGGGTGAACCTTCCTCTCTTTCTTGGTGGCAAGCTTTGAGGCATGAAAAGCACTTAATTGGTCTGGCAGCATGTGGGCAGAGAGAAATGGAATTAACATTTCAATTCCTGCGTGGTTCTTTGCCAGAATTCTGAGCTTTAGTTCTGTAGAGGAGTCATACTGGACCCGAAACGTTAACTCTGTTTTTCTCTGTGCACAGATCATCTAAGGTTTTCCAGCATTCTGTGCTTGCTTCAGATTTCCAGCATCTGCAGTATATTGCTCGTATTGAAACATTCAATGATGTGCGATGGAAGCATGTCAGAATCCTGACACCTTTGTGCCTCTCCCTGTATACAGTCCTGGTGGAATGGTCTGTCGTTGACCCTCCCACCCTGCCATTGATTGGAAATACAAATGGCCAAGTACATAAAATCTAATGGCACAGGAGGCCATTCAACCCATTGTACCCGCACTAACTTGTTAAATGAGCATCATTACCTAGTGCCAATCTCCTTCTTTCTTCCCCAAAACATTTGCACATTAGTTTCATCCCAATAATCATCCCAATGTCCTCTTGAATGCCTGAACTGATCATGAATCTACCACACCTCCAGGTAGTGGTTTGCGTACTGCAATAACTGGCTGAGTGAAAAAAATGTTTTTTTCCTCTTTGGCAGATAATTTTAAATCTACACCCTTTCATTCTTCTTTGTTGCATGAGCAGGCAGTTCTCCCAATCTACACTGTCCAGCCTACACACGATTTTGGAAACCTCGACCAGGTTTCCTTTCAGCCTTCTTCTCAACAGCAGTCCCAACATCTTCAATTTATCCTCATCACTGAAGTTCCTCATCCCTGGATATCGGAGAAGTGAGCCCAATTGAACAGAGACCACACAAGCCAGATCAGGTGAAATTGACAAGCTGTTTATTGCAAGTGATATAGCTGGAAGAGAAATTGACGAGGCTGACACAGAACTGACAGTCTATGCAGGTAGATCAAGGGTTCTCTTCCCTGAGCTGAGAATCAGGGCAGTTTTTATAGGAATACTGTACAATGATGCTAATTAAAAATAGGGAAAATACAATGGTCTTGATAATCAAGTAATCCAGTAGTGATAATGATAATCACAAAGCAGTTATTAGAAGAATGTCCTGAATCTAGGTACAATGAAGCATCCTGGCAGCATCAGTCAGTTCTTAATGGGATCAGGAGATTCCAGTTCTCTTCGAGGGTAGGTGAGAATGTCCCTTTCCTTGGCAGTTCGATGTTTCTAATGTTACTCTCCTAACAGTGAGGTATTCTGGTGCCTCTCCATTTGACCTGTCCTTTGTGTGGCTTTGGTATCACTGGGGTACGAGACTGCCCTTCGGGCTTTGGGACAGCTGTGTTAATCAAGTCCAGGAAGCTTCTTGTCAGTTTGTCTTGGGAAGTGTATTCCTTGGTCTACAAGTGACAATGGTCGTGTCTGGTTTCTCTTGTCAGCTTGTTTGATTAATGTGAGGCATTCTGGGCATTTCTTGTATGGTTTGGACAGGCTTGATTTTCTGTGTGGCATCCTGTGGGTGGGCAGGGTGGCAGATCTTTTCCCACACTGGAGTAATTCATCCAAACCGTTTCTGTGCCCTCTCAAAGCTTTTACTATACTGTGGAGCACAGAATTGTATGCATTAGTCCAGCTGAGGTCTAAGAAGTACTTTAACAAGTTCACCATCACCTTTGTGCACTTGTATTCTTGACCCTATTAATAAAGCTGAGGATACTGTACACTCTACTAACTGCTCTCTCTACCTGTCTTTGTATTTTTAATGATCTATGCACATATACCCTCAGGTCCCTTTGCTCCTATACCATCCCCCCCCCCCCACTCTCTTTTTGATATTATTTTTAAAGAAAATAGAAGGATATCATCCTACTGCAGCTTGCAGTAACTATGCTGCTGGTCCCTGTCACCTTGCAAAATGCACAGTACCTGAAAACACATCGTCAGCTTATCATTCAAGTGTGTTCGTACCTGATTAATGGTTGGGAAGACTCCATCATCAAAGGTACACAGTGTCTGATCAAGGAAAGGAATAATAGGAAAGAGGGGCCCAGATATTGTTACCGTCCCTTGCTACCATATCACTTACACCCCTCTTTCTGTGACCCACAAGTCTGAAAGGCCAGCAGCACTCAATAAATGAGGCATTGTCCCAACCCGGGTTCAGGATCTCAGGGGAAAGCCTACCTTAGGCCCAGCAATTCACTGATTAACTGGTGGTTCAGTGCACCTCTCCTGGAAGAGGCAATGAGGGTATTTCACCTGCTCTCCAGACTGCAGGCAAGACCACCTCTGTCTCAATGAGATTCTGCCTAACATTTCAGGCTTGAGGATTTTCAGCTGAAAATGTGTTGCTGGTTAAAACGCAGCAGGTCAGGCAGCATCCAAGGAACAGGAAATTCGATGTTTCGGGCCAGAGCCCTTCATCAGGAAGGAAGAGAGCTTCTTCAAGGAAGGCCTCCTTGCAAGAGGATTCGCAGTAGATTAAAATCTTCGAGTAAAAAGTGAGGTCTGCAGATGCTGAAGATCAGAGCTGAAAATGTGTTGCTGGTTAAAGCGCAGCAGGTCAGGCAGCATCCAAGGAACAGGAAATTCGACGTTTCGGGCCAGAGCCCTTCATCAGGGCTCTGGCCCGAAACGTCGAATTTCCTGTTCCTTGGATGCTGCCTGACCTGCTGCGCTTTAACCAGCAACACATTTTCAGCTCTGATCTCCAGCATCTGCAGACCTCACTTTTTACTCGAAGATTTTCATCCAAGTACTTGAATACAATCAAAGAGACAAAAGGAAATCCCAGTAGAAGCAAGGAAAGAACAACTTCTGGATGATTATTCCTGAAACAGAGGTGCTCATGAATTAAAAACGTAAATGAGAGCAACATACTGTAGATATTGGTAACAAAATAAATAAGTGAAAATACCAGAAATACACAGCAGGTCTGACAGTATCTGTGGAATTAGAAACAGTTTATATTTAAATCTCTGACCTTTAACTGGAATAGTTGGTTCACTGAGTTTTCAGAGAAGGTGTTTTGGGCTCTCTTGTCACCAATGAACTGAAGTCTCATCAGCAACCAATTGCTTAACTCACCCCATCAACCAGAGTAGACATGATGGGCTGGAAAGCCTCCTTCTACATTGTAACAACTCTGTGTTTCTGGGAACTCTCACAAATCTGTATAGTTTCTTATTGAGTGAAATTTTATTGAGATATGGCTTTGTATAGTCAGGAGATATTGAATGAAAGTGTGAGCTAATTATTGACCTTCATACTTCTTATGTATATTTATGATAACAAATTTACAAAACCTGAATATTTGAACCAAGTGGGAAGTACTGATAGTTAAAAATGTGCAGTACCTATTGTAATGCCAGCTATAGATTCATAATAAAAACAAACCGCAGGGCAGTTCTCTTATTAAAGGGAGTTGACTGGTGGTGGTTTAACCAAAAGCTCACCACACCTCAGGTGAGAAGAGAGGTTGACAAGGAGAGTTCATCACAGTAAACTCAGCCAGTGCAGGAATTGAAACCCATGCTGCTGGCCTGGCATCACAGGCCAGCCCTCCAGTCAACTGAGACCTGATAGGTTTATGACCCCAACAACAGAATACATCTGGCAGCATCTGTGGAGAGGAATCAGAGTGAATGTTTCCAGTCCGGTGACCCTTCCTCGGAACTGCTTTCAGTTTCTGATTTCCAGCATTTGCAGTTTTAACAGAATATACCTAGCAAGTCGTCAGTTTGGCAAAACAGTCTTTCAACAATGTGTTCATAGACTGTGAGCATCATTTACTTGGCAGCAATTACTGCTGGTCTCTAAAATTGCCCAGGTGCATTTAAGTGTCAACCACACTACTGTGGTTCTGCAGTGAGATGAAGGCTAGACCAGGTAAGGGTGGCAGATTTCTTTTTCCTAAAGGACATTAGTGAAACATTTTATAACAATCAATGTCATCATTATTAGGCTAGCTTTTCTATCAAACCAATTCAAATCTCTCCATCTGTCAAGGTGGAATTTGCGGCCATGTCCCCAGAATTAATCGGGGACTTTGGATCGCTTGTCCAGTGACAGTATCATTATGCAAACACCATTTCCTATTCTCCTACACAGAGAGCTATTAATTAAAAGTTAATTTGGAATTTACTTTAGCTACATTATTATTTCACTTTTAAGAATATGGAGATGATTCATACTGAAACAGTCTATTTAGCCCTATATTTAATCAAAATCATCTAGTAAGAATTGGGTGGATTAGGGTCAGATGTGTATTTAAATTTCGTTCAATTTTAATCTTAATTGAAGTCAATGTGAAATGAATGTGGAAAACATGAAAGAACTGAATTGTAAGGATAAATCATTCCTCACACTATAGTTCAAATAGGAGTCGTTGACAGAAGTGTCAAGGGTGAAGGAGTCAGTACGTTCAGGCTGTTATTTGGCAAATGTGTGGTTTTATTTGTGCTGGTTGCAAGAATTATTCACTCATTGAGCTGCATTGTAAAAAGTGAAATTAAATATTCGAAAAAATTAAAAAGTTTAGCTAGTATCGTTATTTTCCATTTAGAATTCTTCCATAATAACTTTTATTTTGCCCTGACCTGTCCTTAATTTGAAACAAAAGAGACTGTTCTGAAGACGGGTCACTGGAGATGAAAGATTAACGTTTTCTCTTCTCAGATGCTGTCAGACCTGCAAAGTTTCTCCAGAAATTTCTGTTTATCTTTCAGATTTCCAGCATTTGCAATTCTTTGCTACAGCTTCCTTAATTTGTCTGCTCATTTGGTTTAGCACATTGTTGTTAGGGACTTACTATTCACATTGGGGGTGGCATGGTGGCTCAGTGGTTAGCACTAGTGCCCCACAACGCCAGGGACCGGGTTTGAATCCAGCCTCAGGCGACTGTGTGTGGAATTTGCACATTCTCTCCGGATGCTCTGGTTTCCTTCCACAATCCAAAGGTGTACATGTCAGGCGAATTGGCCATGCCAAATTGTCCAGAGTGTAAGGTGCATTAGTCAGGATTAAATATAGGGGAATGTGTCTGGGTGGGTTACTCTTCAGAGAGTTGGTCTTGGGCCAAAGGGTCTGTTTCCATACTATAGGGAATCTAATCATGATCTATGACCACCGTGAATTGGACACTTGAAAATCTTCTATAATCTGATGAAAACAGCCCAAACGTACCAAGCCCTTCTCATGAACAAAGTCCCTTACTTTAGCAAAGTCTCTTCTGTTCATAACCTTGTTACTGAAGTGAAACTGGACCAAGTTCCAAGTGCAATCTGAAGAGTGATTTGTATTAAGTTTGCATTGTTGCACCTTTATCTATAAGTCAGATCAAAATGTCTTATACCAAAATATGTTAAAGCAAGACATGTGTTATGATCAAATGCTTGGCAAGGTTCCGAATGTGTTACAGCTCCAGACAGGATACCACAAAGTGTTCAGCTCCTGGGTGAAGAGAGATGGACTGGATTCCTGCTTTTATTCATCCACCTCCTTAATTAGTTGCAACAAGGTTAATTGGCAAAAGGATCCTTTGTCTTTTGGATTTCTTTATCCCAGATCCAAATGAACTTTTAAAAGCAGTCAATTTAATCAAGTTTTCTTGAATGAACAATATGTAAGTTGCCGGACGTAGGCTCAATCTACCAACTTACTTTCTTCTCTATGTGAGCCCAGTCCAGCGTGTTCTTTAAATGAAGCAATAGGAGAAGATTTTTGGTCTCACACTCTTAGTTTTATTCTAGCAGTAAGTGGATAAAATATACAGAGCTCTGGGTCCAAATCTTTCTATCCCCGACAAACTACAAAGTGAGTCAGTTCACAAAGAAAAGACCTATTCCTGCCCCTGACCCAGTCTTTTATACAATACAAAACATCATGCAATCACTGAGGTGGGATTGTCTTCTGATTGGCTGTTGATCTGACTCCATCCTCCGCCTCCTTGTATTCCCAGATGTCTGATCCCACGTGACCTTCCTTTGGGGCGCAAAATGGCAGACCACGTGACCCCCCCCCGCACTCTTCCGGGGCACGAAACGGCAGACCCTGTGACCTCCGCCCGTGCCTCGGAGCATCACATGATCCTCTTCTCCGTGCGCATCGGAGCATCACGTGACCTCCGAACGCCGAGGATATCCCTACTCGCAGTCTGCAATCTATTCCACATGTAAGCCATATTTTACAAAGTTTATTAATTAGTATGTATGAGAAAAACTACTAATGTTACGCACATATACACAAATTCAAAATAAGAGACGTCCAAAAAATAAAAGCAGAAGTTGTATAGGTCAGTCTCTCAGGAACAGTAGATAGG
Organism: Hemiscyllium ocellatum; assembly: GCF_020745735.1. Classification (NCBI taxonomy): domain Eukaryota; kingdom Metazoa; phylum Chordata; class Chondrichthyes; order Orectolobiformes; family Hemiscylliidae; genus Hemiscyllium; species Hemiscyllium ocellatum. Next base: position 28,281,706 of record NC_083429.1, on the reverse strand, counting down.
ACAACGTTGCGGTTGTCATTGTGTTGCACTGCTGCAGACAACTGAACAGATGATTTCTGGGATTGTGGGTTTTATAGGTTAATGGAAGTTCCTTTGTCCTGATTCCTATATTTTGAACTGGTCTGCAATATCCCGAGTGAGAGGAGACCATCCTTTTCTGGTATACAGAGGTAATTACGGATCCGTTCTTCAATTGTGATCATCTTAGCACACTAACACTCAAACCTAGGATAGTACAAACCTAGGATAGCATTCAGTCCCATTAATCCACTCCAGTAAAGATGAATTGGTGTTTTAACTCTTGTTCTTGAGTACTTTTCCAAGGTAAATTCACAAAAGCTGTCTCTGGTTTGGAATATAATCCATCAAAATGAGGTGCAGGGTGAGGTTGTCAACCTCACAGTAATATTTTTAGCCACAAGAGAAACCGTTTGAAATTTCTTTCGAGTTTTAGGTATTGCATTCCATCAGTCTCTCTGGACAGCCACCTAATTTGCATCTGCAGTCAGTTTTGGCTTTGTCAGCACTCTTTCAGAAATATAATTTGGAATTACAAGTAAAAAATATCCACAGCACTTTGGGTTTCTGACCTACTCATGAACATTTGGCATTGGAGATTTTTCAGTTATTTAAAACAAAACTCTAACAGATGCTGCTACACACCTCTGAAGGAGGTAGGTCTTAAACCCAGGCACAGAGGGAGAAACACTACCATTGTGCTACAGCACAGTCAGTGTGGGAAATTGGGTTAGCTCAGTTAACAGGATTGTTGGTTTGTAGAGGATTGTGATGCTAACAGTGTGAATTCAATTCCCAGCGCTGGTTTGAGGTTACCATGAGGACTCTCCTTCTCAATGTCTTCCCTTGCCTGAGGTCTGGTGGCCCTCAGGTTAAATCACCACCAGTTGCTTCTCTCAAATGAGAGCAGCCCTTATGGTCTGGTAAAACTGTGGTGACACAGCCCTCAGTATGCCACAGGTGTTATATATTTGGATTATGTTTATTTTTCTACTAGAACTAACCTGAACTCTTGTAAGTAAATGCAGGGTCGTCACAAAATGTGATTCAACAGTACTGCCACTTGGTGCCTTCATTACTAGTTCCAATACACACACACACACACACACACACACACACACACACACACACACACACACACACACACACACACTCATAAACCAGTCAGTGCATCTTATCCACCACAACACACCAAAATGCCTCCTTCTTCAAAGACTGCAATTTCCCCTCCCATGTGATTGATGACGCCCTCCAGGGCATCTCATTCACTTCTTGCACCTCCACCCTTGAACCTCACCCCTCCAACCACAACAAGGACAGAACCCCCAGTCCTCACCTTCCACCTCACCAACCTCCAAATATATCGCATCATTGTCCACCATTTTCGCCACCTACAAATGGACCCCACCACCAGAGGTATTTTTCCCTCACCACCCCTATCCGCTTTCTGTAAAGACTGTTCCATCCATGACTACCTCATCAGGTCCATTGTCCCCACCAACCCATCCTCCCCTCCCAGCACCTTTCCCTGCCTCTGCAGGGATTTCAAAACCTGCACCCACACCTCCCCCTCACCTCCACCCAGACGAGCCTTAAGTTTCACCTGCTCTTCCACACATGTCACTTACCATATCCATTGCTTCCGAGGAAGTCTGCTCTACATTGGGGAGTCAAGACATCTACTCGCAGAGCACTTCAGAGAACTTCACTGGGACACCCGCACCAACTAACCCCACCACCCCATGGCCGAGCAGTTCAACTCCCCCTCGCACTCCACCAAGGATATGCAGGCCCTTGGCTTCTTCTATCATCACTCCCTAAACACCTGATGCCTGGAGGAAGAACGCTTCATCTCCTGCATCGGGACCCTCCAACCCCACAGTATCAATGTGGATTTCACCAATTTCCTCATTTCCCCTACCCCTACCTTATCCCAGTTTCAACCTTCCAACTTGGCACTATCCTTATGACCTGTCCTACCTGTCCATCTTCCTTCCTTCCTTCCTTCCTATCCAGTCCACCCTCCTCTCTGACTTATTACCTTTACCCCCACCTCCATCTACCTATTGCACTCTCAGCTACCTTCCCTCCAGCTCCACCCACCCCCCCCCCCCCCACCCCACCCTCCCATTTATCTCTCCACCCTCGGTTCACAGCCTCATTCCTGTTAAAGAGCTTATGCCCAAAACATCGATTCTCCTGCTCCTCAGATGCTGCCTGACCTGCAGTGCTTTTCCAGCACTACACTCTTGACACTAATCTCCAGCATCAGCAGTCCTCACTTCCGCCTAGTACATCTTATCTGCTTGTTCTAATCCTAAATTGCGGTAATACAGATTGGACAATACAGAACAACTTCAATTATCCAAACGAGATGGGCGGGGTGTATTTTGGTAGGATAACTGATTGCTTGGATAACTGATTGTTCAGATAATGGATAACGTTTTTACAGGCCCTTGAGACCTTGTTTGGAAAATTTGGACAATTGATATTCAGATAACCTAGGTTGTTCTGTAGTTGAGTCAGAAAAATGTTACATCTTCACAGTAACAAACTGCTGAAGCATGTTTGTTTTCAACAGTGCATCCCACAAAACAGTTTAGAATTCTGATCAAGACATACAATTTATTTGCGCTGCATGAAGTTTTCCTGGGAATAAATATCGATTTTAATCAGCAATATAAAAAGCGTTTACCCAAGGGCATGGATCAATACGTTTCAGTAATCCATTGGTTGCTGCCAACTACCAAATGTACATTTGAAAAGTTTTAATGATCATGAGAAAGTATATCTAGTTCAAAAAATATGTCAAAAAATCTTCCACAGTATAATGATAATAATAATTCAAATGAATAAGGTTATCTTTTCTTGGAAACATTTTAAGTTAAATGAATCGCAGAGGAGTTGAATCTACCCACTGATCCTTATTCTTTCTGAAGTAAAAGAATCACAACATCACACAAAAACACAAGGCCAATGGCCAGAGACTGAATTCACTTCACTAAAATCTTGTTAGAATTGTGCATCTTTTAAAAAACTCACTGCAAGCCTTCGCCAGTTCAGATTTCACCTGACTCTAACCTTCCAGTCCTCAGCAAAAGTTCAATGTGGACGGTTGAAACTAAGAAATTTTAACAGAAAGCTTTGTTTTGTGAACGTAGCAAAAATAAACGTTGGAAAAAATTTCTAACAAGGTCAATTTCAGCACAGTTGCACTCAGAGTTTCAACTTTAAAAGAAAGATATCTCATATTAAGTGGGGGGGGGGGGGGGTGTGCAATATAGAGAGCAATACCGTTGCTTCATGGTATTATCATTCGAGCTTAATCCAGAAGGCCAGCAAATGTTCTCAGAACCCAGGTTCAAATCCTACTCTGGCAAATGGCAGAATTTGAATTCAATGAGGAAAGCCTTGAATTAGGAATTTAATAATAAACATTGCCAAATATTGGAAAAGCTCATCCAGTTCATTAAGTTCCCTACATGATCTGGCAATGTGGATGACTCTTAACTGCCCTCTGGGCAACTAGAGATAGACAATAAGTGCTGGCCTAGCCATTGGTACTTTCATCCCATGGATGAATTTTTCAGTCCCATCAACTGGTTAAAAAAAATGTCAAAAACACATGATCTCAGCCTCAAAACAATTCTTCCTGATTTCCTGGAATTTTATGGAAAGGAACTAAATTGTACACCTCAGCTTGAAGGTCCTTTGGTGGGTCGAAATGTCCTTGGTAGGGAGGAGGAGCAAGAGTTATCGAAGTCAGGAGATCGAAGCAGGGTACCAAATAGACAGAGTTTTAGTCAATTCTCAATTTTCCATTTTTCAATGAGTGTTGTTGAAAGTGACGTAACAGCACTGTTCACATCCATCAATGTCGACCTTAGCAAAGGAAACACTCGCCACACTTTTAGAACAGGCCATCACACACACATCAACCACCATCAATCACATTACCAACGAAAACATCATGAAGCTAGTGGACCTGTGCCTCACCACCCACTTCACTTTCAACAACATAATCTACAAACAAACCAACGGCACACCCATGGGATCTCCGCTATCAGGATTCATAGCAGAAGTGGTAATGCAAAGGCTAGAACAAACAGCCCTACCAATCATCAAATCAAAAATCTGGGTTCGCTACGTAGACAACACCTTTGTCATCACAAAATGAAACAAGATAGAAGAGACACTTAACATCATCAACAACACCCTCACAGGCATAAAGTTCACCAAGGAGGAAGAAACTGACAACAAACCCGCATTTCTGGACGCCACAGGAGAAAGAAAGGACAAGGGAGAATTACAAACCTGCGAATACAGAAAACCGACAAACACTGACCAAATACTCAACTACACCAGCAACCATCCCAACACACACAAACGAAACTGTATCAGAATACTATTCCAACGAGCCACCACACACTGCAGCACAGACAAACTTTGAAAAACAGAGAACCACCTATACGATGTATTCAAGAGGAACAAATACTCAAAAAACACAGTGCGCAGATTCCTCAAGAACAAACCACAACAAGCAGACAAAACACAGCCAGAAACCCTAACCACCTTACCATACATCAAAGAAGTTTCAGAAATGACAGCCAGACTACTGAGACCCCTCGGAATCCTAGTAGCACACAAACCCACCAACACTCTCAAACAAAAACTAACAAACTTAAAAGACCCAGTACAACCCATGGACAAAACGAACGTCACCTATAAAATTCCATGCAAGGACTGCTACAAACACTACGTAGGACAAACAGGAAGAAAGTTAGTAACCAGGATACATGAACACCAGCTAGCCACAAAAAAGCACAACCCCGTCTCCCTCATAGCCCTATACACGGATGAAATAAACCACCATTTTGACTGGGACAACACATCTTTCCTGGGATAGGCTAAGCAAAGACATGCCAGAGAATTCCGAGAGGCCTGGCACTCCAACCACAACGCCATAAACAAGCACATAGATCTAGATGCCTCAGAAAACGAACGGGAAATGACATCACCACAAACCCCAGGAACCCCATCCAGGACAAACATACAAATAGAAAGCAGGAGACAACAGCTTCGCTTCACTTGGAGGTCGCCACTGATGATGATCCCTAGCCAGGTAATGAAACGTCTGGATATCAAACCGACAGCTCAGCGAGCAAACCTACACCCTAGATCATAGAGTTCCTTCCCTAATGGGTATTAGTGAACCAGATGAGTTTTCCTAACAATTGGCAATGCTTTCATGGTCAGCATTAGACCCTTAATTGCAGATTATTTTACTGAATTCAAATTCCATAATAACACTTGAACACAGATCCCCAGAACTTTAATAACACTATCATTCAGCCATTTCCTCCCGAGCTCTGTTGACTGAATCGTAGGTTCACAGAGCAATGTGATGCCAATAGCTCTCTCTCATGAGAGAGAAGCGTCTATGGTCTGGTAACACAACAACATTTCCTCACTTTACTCGGGGCTTTTAAAAAACTGTTTGCTAATGGATTAAAAATAGTTCATGCCCAAGGAAATAACCTCCAACCGAATCATTCCTCTCAAGTATACATAACCTATTATGAATTTTAACCATTATATGTTATTTGTGCTTTTATAAATGGCATGCTTGCATTATACCTCAAGTAAATTTACGTTGTGAGTTTTTATTTTGAAGATTTCTTGCTTCATCATTGAATTTTAATGATACCTCCCACATTTTGTATAATAGACTGCTGACAGTGAGTTACAAAGCTGTAATTTAAATCAAAGAAATCAGACTGTGAATATCCAAGAAAACAGGTTATGTCTGTCATTTGGACTTTGTGATTGAATTACAGGAAGAATTCATAACCAATAATTACCTGTAATATTATGAAGACATTGAAGCAATTTCCTTTCTTGGCTAAAACAATTTTAGTTGAAGATTATGAAGGGGTAAATGTCAAATAATATAGCAACATAGTCAAACAAATAGTTCAACAATCTGAAAATATCTAATGTTTAACAGAAAGTGGACAAATAGAATGGCCAATTAGTACATATTTGCACTTTGAGGCAATATCAGTTTGGAAGGCAAAGTGTGTTTGGGAAAGGGATTGGTGTACAGGTAAATAATGTATTGCTCAATTGTTTAAAAATTTTGGAGAGACAATCCTGACATAATTTGCACGTTTTTGGTCTCCATGTTTAGGGAAAGATTTCCTCACTTTGATGGTGGGAGAGTAAAATTTCACTAAATTGATTCCTGAGATGAGAGGCTGAATAAATTGGGCAGATATTCTTTCTCTCAAATTTAGAAGAATGAGAGGCAATCCCTTGAATTGTACACAATTCTGAAACAGCTTTTCAGAGTATTTATGGAGTGGCTGTAACCACTGCTTGGGGAATTGAGAAATTGGAAGGGAATGATGGGACAGTGCAAACAGTCTCAGGAAAAGAGACTGATCATTTATTACTAAGTTGAGAAGAAACGGATTCGCTCAGGCAATTGAGCATCTTTGGAATTCTCCTACTCCCAGAGGATTGTGGATGCTATCATTGAATATATCACTAGTTTTGTTCCCCTGGTCAGTCAAAAATCTGGAATTAATGGTCTAATGATGACCAGAAAACCATTACCAATTGTCATGAAAACCCATCTATTCACTAATGTCCTTTAGGAAAGGAAATCTGCCATTCTCACCTGGTCTGGCCTACATGAGACATGGGGAGCAAGCAACAAAGTGGACTTAAGGCTGATAATGTGATGGAGGAGGCTTTAAATGGGGTCTAGTACTGCTACTGTTTTACGTATTCATATGTTCTTCTCAATCTCCCAAACCTGCTTTTCCAAAATATTCATGGATCAGTGTTTAAATTATAATTAAATTATTAATTCCTTTCATTTAATGGGTATGTGGATATCTCTTTACTGCATTTCTCGACCATTTGTTTCTGATCACTCCTCTGTTAGCTAGTTATTTGGTAAGCCATGTGATTTTTTTGAAAGACGAGGAGAAATTTTGGATACTTTCAGTTTTGGAAAACAGCCAACACCATTCATATCCATGAAGAACAAATATATTCAGGCACATCAGTATTCACCTCAGCACATGTAATTCATGGAATAATGGACAGGAAGTGCACTCTGTATGCTGGGTGCAGACATTTGAAATAATTATATTGTACAGGCAAAGCAGCACAAATGTAACACACTGTAAAAAGCACATGTATAAGTGAATGAAGTATAAAGTCACCATTTTTAATACCTAATCAGTCGAATTTAGACTAAAGTACATTGAAACAATTTGTCTAAATAGTCTTACAACAAAAAAACAGACACCTCAGTCCAACCAGTCCAAGTCGACCATATTCCCCTACCAAACTAGTCCCACCTCTCTGTGCTTGACCCATAACCTTCCAAACTTTTCCTATTGATGAACTTATCCAAATATCCTTTAAGCATTATAACTGTACCTGCATCCACTACTTTCTCTGGAAGTTTATTCCATACATGCACCACTCTGTGTCAAAAAGTTGCCCCTCATGTCCTTTTTAAATCTTTCTCCTCTGACCTTAAAAAAATTCATTCAGGCTTGCACTTATACTTAAAAGACTTCATATTATCTGTTCCATTTACATTGCAAGTTTTAGAACTTTGCTTCTGTACTTGATTAAAAAAACCACTGCCTGATTTAATAGGGTCATGAATATTCAAATCAGTGATCAATAAAACAGTGATCAGCAAATGGGCATACAAATTAAGCCTTTACATGTTTTCTGCACTCGAGACTGAAATGCTTATGATATATAAATATATTTAAAATGTGAGAAAATTATTTGAGATAATAGATAGTTTTGTAAAGATTGTGCCCTCTAACCCAGCAGACTCTGGCTCAGTAACTTCTATGATTCCCCCATCCACAGTAAACACAATTTTTCCACTGGATCTTGATGTTGATCTTTACTCTTCATTGTTTTTGAGGCACTTTAAATAAACTAAATTCTGTTTTCAGTGCCAAGTTGGAAAATCATTCATCCATTAGGCATGTGATCAATGCAAGTCAAGGTGAGACTTTTTACTTTTGAAATGTTCATGCATTGAATATGATTGACCTTCCACAGCCCATCAAATTCTCTGGCCCAGGAAAACTTGTACATTAGAGAGGTTCAACCCATATGTCCGACAGGAGTAATTTTATTACACAGATCTAACTTACTCAACCATTTAATGTCAACCACATAAAACATTCTACATTAGCAAGATTGCTAATATCATTGCAATTCATAGAAACACAAAACAAGAACCTATTACATTCCAGAGACTGAATGCAATTAAATGGAATTTTATATGCAGTGCTTCAAGTAAGAAATAGTCTTCACCTGACAATACATACCTGCATGCAGCATAGATTAGTTGATAACAAACCAGACAAGGAACTCTGTGTTTCCTCTTAACTCAGGAGGAAGTACAATAGGCCTGTTACCAGCTGAACCGAGATTTCTAAATCCACAGAGATAAAATCAAACTCACCTCTCTTACAAGTGGGATTTTTCTCTTCAGAACAGAGAACCTTAAAGGGATAGATTATTGAAATGTTCAAAACTGTCTTGGGAATTTGACAGAATAAATATGGAGCAATTGTTTCCAGTTGGAGTTGGTAACCAGAAGACAGAAACAGAAGATAAGGAGTTTCTTTAAATCCCGAACTAAGTTATTCAGGGGAGACAATCTAAATCTGCTAATGACACAAACATGGAAGAACTGTGGTAGCGACAGACTTCAGGAGGACATGGAAGGACTGCCAGAATGGTGAACATGAGAAAGATTAAATTTATTAAAGAAATGTATGAAGTGTAATATTTAGTAGCAAGAAGTATGTGCAACATAAAATAAGGGGTATAGTACTGAAGACTATGAAATAACAGAGATATCTAGGAGTGCATATACATACACAAATTGGACATGATGTTAGTGCAGGTTGAAACTGTGGTGAAAAGACATAGTTAATCCTGGACTCGTCAGAACTTGGACATGCAAAAAAAAAGACTTGAAATAAAATGTATGCAGTATGAGAAGAGGATGCTCATTGTTTAGTTTACAATTAGCATGGAGATGTAGCAACAACAGTCAATCTTAATTCTCAGTCAAAGCTAGGTAGATTCTGATTGTTCAGAGCATTGCCATGGAGATACAACTGAGTTTGACTGTCTCAGTGACCCTTTGTTTCAGACAAAGTATACAATGCATGCACAAAAAGCAATGAAGTTAGGAAAAACTCTGATAAAACAATTATATGTTCTTTACTGGAGTATTGTCTCCAATTGTGGGCACTACTCTGGCTTTACAGAGGGTGCAGAAATGATTCCCAGTATAAGATTGGAGAAGATGAGACTTTTCTTTTTGAAGAAGAGTGAGACGAGCAGATTTAACAGTGGTGTTCAACATGAAGGGTTCAAGACATCATGAGGTATTGGTGGAAGTGTCAAGAGTCAGGATATCCTGTTGTAAGGTGGTTGGCAAAAGAACAAATAGTAGCATGAGGAAGAGCCTTAGAATACAGAGTAGCTAGGATTTGGAATGCAATGGCACAGAGTGTGATTCAAGCAAGGCTTTCAAAATTGGATTAGGAAATGCGCTGAATGTAAAGAAATAGCTGAGCTATGCAGGAAGGGAGCATGAGTGGATTTTGTTGAGTTGCTCTTGCAGAGAACTGTATAAATGAATGCAAGGTGAAAGGCCTCTTTATGTGCTGTAATCATTCTATGATTCTGCAAATATGTTGAATCACATTGTCTATACGGTAGCAATCTGGAGCACATTATGGGGAAACAGCAAGGAAATGGGGCAAGCTTGTTGAAAGAGATAGCACAGCTGAATGCACAGAATGGTTACCTCCCATGCTACATCATTCCAGCTTCAGAAGATTGCCATTCTTATTTATCAACACACGTTAAGAATTCACTTTGAAGATCTAGACTAAGTTTTATATGAACTTTTGAAAAAAAAATCACTAAATTCTTTGACTCTGGATAAGGGCCACTCAAGAAAAAACATGTAAAGGAAAGTTTCTGTAGAAATCATAAAAAGGAAGTTGAAAGAATTGTACTGTGTCATCAATCTCAATGCATTCTCTTTATTGTGAGCAATGTCTGGACTGAACAGAAGCTGGAAATTTGAGCACTCTGGTTTTGAGTTGGGGATGTGATTTATACACTGCCTCTGCAGGTTTTTTTTTGAGATGGATAAAATGCAAATTATGTGCCCCCAACTATTTGCATGCTTACCACATGTGGCTACATGGGTGCCTTGCTGCCCCTCTCTTGTTGACACTGACAAGTGCCTCTGGATAGGCAAGGGGCTAAACATCATCAAATGGCCATCACACAACACAGGCACCAAGATTCTTTGGTTTTACAGGCAAGTTTTCCATTTCAAAGAGATGCTGCACAGAGTAGTGCTGATCATCGAAAAGCTGAGGCTCCAAGGTGAAAGTTACACAGCTAAAGACTTCAGTGTTGGAACTGGACAAGAGGCAAGGTGTTGTTGTTCCTGAGGTGGAAGCAAGAAACCTTCTAGGGCCATTCTCCAGTTGGCGTGCATGTCAATGGCTGGGGGTCATTTCCCAGCTGAGGATCTGATAGCTTTGCTACATAAGTCAATGAGTTTATTCAGGAGTTGAAGACAGTGAACATATCTCTCAGAGGCATATACTCTGTGACACCTGTGCGCGCGTGCACACACACACACACACACACACACACACACACTCTCCCTCCCTCTCTGTCTCTCTTACACCTACACATAAGTCTATGGGGTGAATTTGCATTTGTATTTGCAGATGCATTCTATTTTGTTCAAAAAGCACACAATCTGGTAGGCAGTCAGTCAATGCGACATTTTATAAATTCCTACTTTGGAAATACAACCAGTCTGACTCAAGGTTGAAATACAGTCAGACTCTAACCTCACACCTTTAATGCATTGGTGGAGCTGAGATGTCACTTTTTTTTATAAAACCTAAGTTATCTGTGATTTGAAAGAGGTTCTGGGATTTACATATTAATTATTGAAACCCATTCTAAGTGATTAAAGACAACAGTAATCTAGGTTTATTCAATACATCACATTAGTTGGATGACGCTTTGATTTTTGCTGTAAATTCTGTGTCCTATGATCCTGTCCGGATAGCTACCTGATGAAGGAGCAGAGCTCCGAAGGCTTGTACTTCAAAATAAACCTGTTGGACGATAACCTGGTGTTATGTGATTTGTAACTTTGTCAACCCTGCTCCAACACCGTATCTTCACATTATATCTTCAGAGGAAACTGACTCTCCACTATTTTCTCATGTTACCCAATTGTTGCATAAGGCTGAAGATATTAGAATCGATATGAGACTATACAGTGGACTGGAACAAATTAGCTGCAAGCCACACAGAAGGTATTGTAGAAAATGGTTTTGTAAGGTAAATGGGTTACCACACCCAAGTTTGCGTTGCGGTTAGGAAGAATGAACAGAATGACGTTCCAGCTGTAGTGAAGACCATATAGGGTGCTAAGTTATGATTGAGACCAGAAAACTAGAGAAGAATTTGTAGAAACCAAAGGAATTTGACAATTGACAGCTATGCACAGTAAAAGCATTTGAAATTGAACAAGTTTTACAAGCAATCCCAAATAAGGAAATCGAAATGCCAAATTGGGAGTTCTGAACTGTATAAAAAAAACAGCCTGGAAAACCCTAATTTTAGCAGTAACTCTGAGACTAATAACTGAAGAAATACCGTATCCCAGAAAGCATGGTGACAATGCCAGGAAGAGTTCCAACATGGCCAACTCTACCAGGTAATAACATTTAGAGTTGGTTACAGAACCAAAGGTAGTGAAAGGTTGAGATATCTCTAGTAGTTAATGGCATGTATGATTCCCTTAAGTCCTGAATAAATTAATTAAGTTTTATGGAGCTCTAAGCATCTCTGCTGTATCTTTGTCTAGGTACACACTGTTGTCACACAGAGATGGGCAACACAATGCATTAAGAACTCACTATTTCCCCAGCATCATAGCGCTGTACTTGAAAACTCACACTTCACATCCAGATACTCCACCTCAAACTCTCACATCACTGTCTGCCTTACAAACAGATTTTGCTGTCTCCACATACCTCCAACTATCAAGCAAAAATGTCACCTGAACAAAAAGTAATTTCATCAATAACATTGTGTTCTCTCCATTGGAAGACAAGGTGGCTCACAAAAGAAGGAAGTGGAGTAGAACTAATGGGAGTTAAAGGTGTCTGCAACTCCTGTCCCTCACAGATGGAGTGGCTCTCATCATCACAAAGCAGCAGAAGTCATGTCATCATCACTGAGAGCACAATGGGCAACAAAATATTCCTGTCGCACATCCCTTCTCTACTCCTTTCTCACCTTAATCCTGCCATCTCTGACATAATGAGCAACCTGTTCGAGCAGTCTGTACCCCGTGCATCTCTTCCTACCTGGGTGTTCCATCACATTAACTTGCTGATTCTGAGTTCATGATTTCAGACATCTGAAAATTTCTTCCTGCCCTGACCCAGTAACCCAATAAGAGTTATTATTTATTGTTAATAATGAATTGCTTGTTTTAAAAGATCTAACTTTAAAGATCTATTGTCCGTAAAGACTGGTTAGAAACATCTGGGCAGTTTAGAGGACAATTGAATGTTTCAATTTCACCATGTTACAAATCCAATCATTTGTGAGGTTGAATTTGTTTATTGTGCTGTCCTTGTGTCATAATACGAGTTGTTGTGGCAGATTGGCATGTAAACTGGCTTGCAATGTATATATTTAACTTTGACAGGGTCTCAGAAATTATTTTTCCCCAAAATGGATTAGTAATGCAACAATAAAATGTGGTCTGACAATAATGTTGTTCAAAACAACATGGCTCAAAACAGACTTGAGGAATAAACAATGTTTTTTTTGCCAAATTCTATTAATACTTCAATCCATTGCCGACATAAAAACAACTTTAATATTATTCCTTTTGGTGTACTAAATATCATATTGAGCAAAACCTCCTAACGCTGAACTAAAAAGCAATTCTGCCTCTTTGGACACATGCATACTTGCTGTGCAAGGGATAAAATTGCTTATAAATGATTGCTTAACAACATTGCATTTCTAAAAGCACGTACTGAGTAATAAAATAGGAGCTGAAAAAAAAAACAGACTGAGTAATGAAATAAAAGCCAAAAATAACCCTCAATATTACACATTACTGAACAGCACATATTATAAAGCATTTTGGTGGCTGCACACCATTATATGTGATGTGGAGATTACCCATTGCCTGTCATTGAAATGGCTCACTCCTCACAATGTTTTAAGCTTTCCATTTAGAATTCAGCATTAGCTGTATCCAAGAAAACTAAGCCGTTTCACATACATATGCATATACCTTTCAGAGCAAAATTCTCTTAAAATAAAGATAACTGAAATACCTTGAGACTTGCATGTCTAAGAGAAGTCTATCTTTCCAGCACTAATGGTTCACCGAAAGTAATGTGGAGGATCAGCGTCATGATGTCTCATTATTTTCTTTTGCCCAAGTTTTCTGGGTGAAAGTGGCAAGTTCACGCTTATTGCCTGTTTCAGGTTTCATAGGAAATTTATGTTTTGGACAAGAGAAATATGTATTTATTTGAAGCATTAATTTCAGTGCACTCACTTCAGGAATGTGTCCTAAATGGCTGGAGATTTGCTCTCAGAATGTGGATGTGGGGTAGATCACCTCTGGGGCCCTAGACACAGATCAAAAGAGACAACAGGGACTGTGGATTTTTGAGGCAGACGAGTTAAAAATGCCCATCTCAGTTTTCTGAGATTTCATTCCAGTTGTTTTGTAAAACATAGGATCCTCTAGTACACATCCCTCACATTGTATCAGGTCTCACTCATGTCAAATCATCAACTTCAGCAACAAATTTTGTTCTTACACTCTCTGTTTCAATTCACTCAGTACCAATAGGGAGACCAAAAGAATGAGAATGAGAGAGCATAAAGTAAAGATCTGAATATCTACACTATAATATGTTAACACACTCATGAAAGCTCATTCAAAACTTTAAAAATATTGCAAGTACTTAACCCCTTATCAAAACAAACTGATTTGTATTCATAACACCACATCTATTGCAGCTAATCCTTAAACAAGACATCCAATCCATCGAACTGTGAACTCTAGCCCTCCCCTTCATTCCCTGACATAATTACTGATTGTAGGAAAATAGCCAAATATCAATAATAATATAATGACAACAACAGAGTAACATCAGTAAACAGCAATTGTAACTGCTCAAATATGGTTTTCAACCCACAGAGACTGGCAGGCATTTTTATTATAAAGGATTAGGGATATAAATAACTTCATAGCTTCATAGTTCAAAATTATGTTTCGGCTTTTCGTGAGCGTTTATGTTTTTTTCCAAAAAATTGCGACTCTTGCATTGGGATTAAGGTCTTTGCTCAAGCAAAAACAATAGCCCATTTGAATTCATCACGGCGTACAGGTGGCCTTGCTGAGTTCAGGGCATGAGTCACATTGTATCCCTTTGTGCTAGCAGTAAAAATGGGTTCAATCAGGTACGGGGTTGGGCCTCCAGATTCAGACCATGATTTCTTAAAGGTCCACAAAGTTCACAACTTCACAAATTTGTGACCGTATCTAAGACAGTTCTGTGATATGGAAATTCTGCATTGCGTTATTCTCCTCTCAGCAAAGACAGATGGAGGATATTTAAATGTGTTAAAATCCTGAAGGGATAGATGGAAGAAATAAGGACAATTGCTGCCATTGACAGAAAGTCACAAGTCAGAGGACATTTTTCAGATTTCAGATTGGTCATGGAACCAGAGGGCAAGTAAAGATTTAAGCACACTCTCCAATCATGTTGTCAGTTTTATATTTTTTTCTTCAAAATAGCATGTCATGTTTGTTATATCTCATCACTCCTTTCTCCTAAAATACATCTAACAAATGGTAAGTCTATATATTTGACTTAGTCTCCTTCATTATCTGGGTAAATTACTGAACTCGTAAATGCGAAAAGACAGTGTTCTAACAATTGGAAGCCACCATTCTTGTTCAGTTAAATAGTTCATTTAATTATTTTCAGTCAGTTTGTGTGCATTTTCACAAACACATATACATGCATTATTCACTTTGGACAATAGTGGAAAGTCTAGCTGTTCTGGAACCTTTGAACCTTACATTTCTGAAGTAGAGGCAGGACATCAAGAAAAACATTAAGTTACATGACCACCATCAGCTTAATGTATGCAAATATGATACCTTGTTTTGTAAAGCAAGGAGATTTCTCCATTGTCTGAGTCAATATTCATGACACAGCAGTCATTCAATAACAGATAATATAAGCGACCATTTAATCCCTGCACTTTCAGGAATTTGTCATACACAATTTGACAGTGAAATAGCTTGGGAACAGGATGGGAGATTGGCTCAGTTGACTGGATGACTAGTGTGTGGTGCAGAATAAAGCCAAGAATGCATTTCAGTCACAGATGGACTTGGTTTTTGGTTTTTCATTGAGATCTATCCTGTTGCCTTACTCCAGGCTTGTAGAGTGGTCACTTGCTAGCTATATGTAACCAGGTGAGCAAATCTGTCCTTCTACAGTTCAATTATATAACTTAGAAATGTATCTACGTCCTTTGTGAAGAGGAGAAAATCTATAGTACTCTACTTTTCTCAACAGCCATGTGTCAGACAATGCAGCATGGAAGCTTTCATGGAATTAGAGATTATGAAAATGAACCACTACCCCTATGGAGTCTATCACCTTCCATCAACAGTAGATACTTAATTAATACAATAACAACATGGATAGACCTCTCATAAGACAAGTTTTGAGAAGGTATCACTTTTGAATCTGATTTACCAAGGTTAAAAATATATTTATTTTGTCAGTAAACTTGATTACCACTGACCTTGGCAGCATCGATCAGTGAAACTTTCAAACCTCAAACCTTACCATCAAAATCACGGGTCAATATATACGCCAAGTATAGAAGTGAACCAATGGCATGAGTTTGGGCAGTCAACATTTTTGTCATTCATCATGATGACTCTGCTCATTATGTGTGTGTGTGTGTTTTTCTTAGATTTCCATGGATCCCTGCAGCTTGTCAAATCTAATATATTCACTTATGAGCCACAAAATGAATGCTGATTGCTAATACAGACATAGTACATTGTGATTGAAAGAGGAATGGTAGTATTTCCCCATGGTAGGCTATTGCAAAAAATACGGAGGTATGGTATTGAGGGGGAGTTGGAGGTTTGGATTAGGAATTGGCTGGCTGGAAGAAGACAGAGGGTAGTAGTTGATGGTAAAGGCTCATCTTGGAGTGGTTCCGCAAGGATCTGTTTTGGGACCATTGTTGTTTGTCATTTTTATAAATGACCTGGAGGAGGGGCTAGAAGGTTGAGTGAGCAAGTTTGTAGATGATACGAAAGTCGGTGGAGTTGTTGACAGTGAGGAAGGATGTGGAGGTTACAGCGGGATATAGATAAGCTGCAGAGCTGGGCAGAAAGGTGGCAAATGGAGTTCAATGTAGCTAAGAGTGAAGTGATTCACTTTGGTAAGAATAACAAGAAGATGGAGTACTGGGCTAATGGTCGGATACTTGGTAGTGTGGATGAGCAGAGGGATCTTGGTGTTCATGTACACAGATCTCTGAAAGTTGCCACCCAGATAAATAGTGCTGTGAAGAAGGCATATGGCGTACTGGCTTTTATTGGTAGAGGAATTGAATTCCGGAGTCCTGAGGTCATGTTGTAGTTCTATAAGATTCTGGTGCGGCCGCATCTGGAGTATTGTGTGCAGTTTTGGTCGCCATACTATAGGAAGGATGTGGAGGCACTGGAACGCGTGCAGAGGAGGTTTACCAGGATGTTGCCTGGTATGGTAGGAAGATCGTATGAGGAAAGGCTGAGGCAGTTGGGGCTGTTTTCATTGGAGAAAAGAAGGTTTAGGGGTGGCTTGATAGAGGTGTACAAGATGATTAGGGGTTTAGATAGGGTTGACCATGAGAATCTTTTTCCACGCATGGAGTCAGATATTACGAGGGGGCATAGCTTTAAATTAAGAGGAGAAAGGTATAGGACTGATGTTAGGGGTAGATTCTTTACTCAGCGAGTCATGAGTTCATGGAATGCCCTGCCAGTAACAGTGGTGGACTCTCCCTTTTTATGGGCATTTAAATGGGCATTGGATAGGCATATGGAGGATAGTGGGCTAGTGTAGATTAGGTGGGCTTGGATCGGCGCAACATCGAGGTCCGAAGGGCCTGTACTGCGCTGTATATTCCTATGCTCTATGTTCTATTTAATTGATACATCAAGTAAATGCAAAATCATGATTTTCAGGGCCAGAGTGATGGGGTCATCTTATACACCAGCTTACTGTATATGTCACTGATCTATGGAACACTTGCCACTTCCTTCTCTGATGTTGTTGAACAATATATTGCAATGATATAATTTTTACAACATCTTTCGTACAGCAGAATTCCTCATGTGCTTAAATATTAAGGAGCAAATACTAGCAAGAGAAACAAACTGGATAAAGCTGATGGTGTCATACTGGAGTATGGGAAAGGCAGAGTTGAGAAGCCAGATGCATTTATATGGATAAAACTCAAATTTTGAAAATTCCAATATTAATGAATTCCCTGCAACTATGAACAGGTGTGAAGTTACCAGACAATTTAATTCTTAGATCACCTTACATTATACATATTATTTGATTTGATTTATTGCTATTGTCACATGTATTGAGATATTATGAAAAGTATTGATTTGCATGCTAACCAAATCATACATTACATAAATACATCAGCGTGTTGGAACAGAATGCTGATCATAGCACCAGAGAAGGTGCAGAGAAATATCAACTCTAATGTATGAGAGGTCCTTTCATAAATCTGATAATAGCGGGGAAGAAGCTGTTCTTAAATCTTTTGGTAGGTATTTTCAAACTTTTGTATCTTCCGCCTGATGAAAAAAAGATGAAAAAGAGTATACCCGGGGCAGGAAGGATTTTTGATTATGTTGGCTGATTTCCTAAGGCAGCAGGAAATGTCGATGGAGTCAATGGATGGAAGGTTGGTTTTTGTGATGGATTGAGCTGCATTCACAACTCTAATTTCTTGTGTATTTGGGCATAACAAGCTGTCATGCATCCACACAGGATGCTTTCTCTGGTGAAACTACAAAAATTGGTAAGTGTCCTTGTGGACATGCCTCTTTTCCATAGCATACTGAGGAAGGAGAGGTTTTGTGTGCTTTCTTGACCGCTGTGTCAAAGTGGATGGACCAGGATAAAAACTCTGAGAGACTTGAAGCTCTTGACCAAACATTATTTATAGATACAGTATTCCATATATATATATACACACACACCTTCAAATACTTTAAGACAGTTTGCTGTAAGAATATCTCAATTTTTCCAGCATATAACTTCTCACTTACCTTCCCTGATTTGATGACTGACCCAGGCCCAGCTACTCTAAGCTACTGAAGGTCATGCGGCAACTGGAAATATCTAAATGCCACAAGTATCTAAACAGTTAGAAAAATAGATGGTGTACAAGTGTCATAATGTTTGATGATTTAGTAACCACTGCAATGCTTTATATGACATATGCATGCCAATCGCTATCGATGTTGATAATGCTACTCCATGATTTAATTTTCTGTAAAACACTAACATCCATCAATTATGTCTATACCTTTTGATAAGTCTCAATGCAAGGGATTTCCCATTATTGGAAAAATTTCCTGTATTAATTAGTTAACATTCTTGAGTATTTCAAAATCAATGAAAAAAATGACAAATATTTGAAACAACAGTCTCAACCTTAAAAATATAATTTGTCCAGTGCAGGGTCATGAACACCCCGTACACACCAAATTAAAACTCCTTTAGTTATTTGCTGTAAATGGAAAATCTAAACTGTGGAAAATGTAATAGCTGTGTAAAATAGTCTTTTCTGGTGACAATAGAATTATTTCCAAATTGAATTGTCTCAAAGAGTTCTCTTGTAGTGGCACAATTTCCCATTAATTTCAAACATTAATTCTCAAATTGATTAAATTTCTCCTGAATTCCTTTCCCTTAATGGCTTCTATAATCATTGAATGTCTCATAATCAGACACTGTTCATACTGAAGTTCAGAGGCTTTAATTTCATGTTTGAACCTTGCGCATTTTGCTATTTTGTTGCAAAGGAACTAGCCAGACTTTATTCAAAGTGCAAGGATTCTAAACTGTCATTCATTAAATTTCCACTTCATGACAAGAATGCATTGATGCCAATCTATGAATAGTATAAAGATGAAGTAGGGATCTTGTTGTATGTTGGTAGTGATCCTATCTTTGAATAGGAGGTGCAGGTTCAAGTCCAATCTGCTTCAGAGGTGTGTAATGACATCTCTGAACAGTTTGATTCAAAATAGCTAAGTTTAAAGATTTTTACTTTTTTTTTAAACAGAAAGGAATGGAATGATTCCAATCCATTTTAGTGATTTCCTTCAGGCATCTGCACCTAGAATTTGACTTCAAGAGACCAGAGACATTTGATACAGTCAATGCTAATGAACGTGGTGTTTACAAATTAACAGCTAGCAAATTGGTACAATAACGTCTGCTAACAATGGGAATTTTAAGATTTTACTGGAAAGATTCATTTCCATATTTTCTTTCTCATGCAGTCTTGGATGTGGGGATACTGGCAAAGCTACATATAATGTCCATTGTTAACTTTTTTTCAAAGTTAAGTTTCTCCTTGAACTGAAGCTCAATAGTGTTCACATAACAGTATGAAACAAAGACATTTGGTCCAGTAACAAAGAACAATGGTTGCTATGCTGTATTAAAATGGAATGTGATGTGGTAAGAAAGTTTCAGAGAATAATTCTTACACTAGCTATGTTGCTGCTCATCTATCTTTGGAGCAGATGTTTGAGGTGCTGTTTGATGAATTACTACAGTGCGTTCTATTGATAGGATGTACTGTGACAGTAAAGGGGGTAGATATTGAGTTTCATAGCAACGTGACAATTGTACAGATTGTCATGTTTAGAGTATTATTGCAGCTGGAGCCATTTGAGAAAACATTGATCATTCCCATGAAAAGACCTTGAATAGTTAAGTCACTTTGCAATGGGTCAAACGTCTGACCTGATCATATAGCTACAATTTGTTGTAGCACTAGTCCTGTTACATTCTGGTAATTGGTGACATAGTACCATCATCTTTGAGTTCTCTGCCTGGCTAACATCAGAGAGTGGTAACTAGAATGTCCCCTGCCAGGGATGGTCTTGAAGAACAAGTACATGACAAGGACACGAGCTTCAATTTGTCAACCAGAACCTGGGTGTTTTCCAGATTCTGTGAAGACTGGCCAACGGTTGTTCTATTATTAATGGAGTTCTCAATAGAATAGGGGGAGTAAAGACAAAGAAGATCAATATGGAGCTATTTGAAACTTTTCAGATATTCGTGAAAATGAATATCTTGATCTTGGCATGGTCAAAAGAACAAAAAACTACAAAGTAAGGCTTAAGCTTCTGTGTTAGGTCATTCTCCCACATTTCAGTTCTTACACAAAAGACATACTTCCTCCCAATTTCTGTCTCTGGGATAAGTTCATCAAAAACTAAAATGATGAAGGAAGTTAAGCTTTTTGAGTATCAAGCAGATATAGTATCAGCTAGTTGGGCACTCTGTTTTTTTAACAAGCAATTTAAAGATCATTAAGTTAGGATATGCCTTCTTGGGACAGGGGAGGCAAAAGAACAATTGGCTAAGGAAAAGAGTTATAAATAACTTCTTCAGCCAAACTGTAAACAATCCTCGGCATTTAGCCAAAATAATCCACATTGTACACAATCACATACACAGTGATTTTTATGATATTTAGTGATGTATTGCGATATAGTGCCACATTCAAAGTAGGTAATTCAATACATAATTGATTACATAGTATGTAATATTGACAAGACAAAATAGTTTTATTTTAAATCATGGTTAACCCCACTTCAATTAATATTTTCTCAGTTTTATGTTATCTAAATTTCTACCTGTTTGCAAACAGTGTTTTCTGTAATGAGTCATATTATGATTTCCCATCATTTGTGTGCAGACTTTACACAGTTTAGATTGAAGTGATGAGAAAATTATGAAGTCACAAAAAGACTCAAATTATTTTCAAGCTATTTATTCTGGTTCTTGAGTCTAAGCATATTATATGGATTGCTGAGGTTTTAAGTGTTTGAAGAAATCAATGTTGAAATTGAAAGCATCATTCAAGATGCATCTCAGTACAGTATTATATTTTCTGACTGATTTTTTAAACTTGCAATTCAAAACTCATCTTTTGCTTTTGCAATGCATTTAGGTTATCCAGTCTGATGCAAGAGTTTGTGCCTTATTTTTAATGTCAAATGTGAAAAAAAAAGTCCATTTAATGCGTATAGCAGCTAATGCACAAATGTATCACTGATTTTTAATGCCTTTCTAAAGTGAACTGCAGAGTAAATGGGAAGCACTTCATCACCATCTACTATATGGGGCTTTCCCACAAGCTAAAACATAAATTGGTAAATTCCCATTCCAATATTAAATACTTCTACCAAATTTCCCTATGTCACCAACTTCATAAAAGTTGGAAATTTTCTCCCAAAGATCACATTGAGATAAACTTACAATAACACTTGTGATCCTGTAAAGTCTATGAATAATATGCTAAAGCACTGGAAACATAGAATGCTTCAAACAGAATTGTTGTTTTACCTGAGAAGACAATTTGTTTTCAAATGTAGCAAGACAGTACTGGAAGGACAGAACTGCAATGGAAAGGTTTACAATGATATTGATATAAATGCCAAGTGAGGGAACACTGTGAATTAAGAGCTTTTTTTAATGGTAGACAGTGGTTCAGTTGATTTTCAAATATTTAAAATTGCTCAAGTGGCTTTGAAAAAAAAATCCTTTGGGAACAATTTTCAGAGTGGGCCTTGTGGTGCCCAGTCAGAAAGCCCTTCTTCACACTGTCTTAAGCTTTTCACTTCACTAATTATGCAAGCAGGGTCTTGCTGTCTTTCTCTGGGAATTGCACACTCAAAGAGATAGAAGCATTCATCACTGCTGAGGTACATGTCTCTGCCACCATATTTAAAGCCTAGCTACTCATCATTTTGGACGTTGCAAGCCTGGAAGTGGCCCTCATGCTCCACTGCCTGACCATGATCATCAATGGTCACAGTGAATACTCAAGGAGAGCTCACCCCCTGCTTTGCTGTCAGGTACCTGAAAGTGTTGGAGAGGATGGTAGTCCTTTTTCGAGCAGTCCCCCTCAGGATAACATGCCACCAGCCCAAACCCAGGTCAGTGCAATATCCCAGCTGAGGTGGGATGCTGGTTGCGCAGAAGGTAGGTCAATGATCTCCACAAGGGCACGTACTACCATCTTCTCTGCTACCTCACACTTACAGGGCCATTCCTAAGTCTAACTCTGCCAATGCTCACACCACTCACTAAGGCTCATTGTCACGCATCAGTTAAAGATTAGATTAAAAAAACCCACAAAATTTCCTGTATTTACTTATTTTAGACTGAGGTTGACAGAAAGCATGGGATCAAGTGTTTTTACATAACAACTAGTTCTATTTGGTGCAATTAAATAGATTCCAGCTACAATTAAAACATTATGAACCACTGATATACAATTCTTCCAGTTTAACTCTAATCCAATACCAAAACTTTCCTCACACATACAGAGAGACTAAATAAACCATGTTTTAGATGGAGAGAAAACAGCTTCCTTTCCGTACATTTAATGGATTCTGATCAAACATTCAGACCCACAAGCTGTTCCGCTGCCTTGGAGCCAATCACATAGTTGTTGGCAGACAAAGGGCCTTTCTTATCAACACTCAGTCACCAATTCACCGAACTTGTTGCCAGCCGAATCATACCCCTTGGTTCCAGTCTGTCTGCAAATAAACCTCCCCCACAGTTTGAACAAATAGTAATCTTCACAGCAAGTGCCAGTTATTGGCTTTAAAAAGTACAAATATAATTTCTGCAATCCTTCGTTTTTTTAAAACACTTCTCATTTCAGTCCACAATCACAGATATGGTAAAACAAAACAAAAAGGTCTTTCTACACATGGACTACCACTGCCACAATAACGTGCATCATGTCCACTCAATAACATTCATTCATCTCATCTTCCAAAACTACAATTCATTCCTACCCACTGCAATTCAGGCAAAGACCATTTCTTATACATACACATTAAATCATGGGGGTAAAGATTGACATTGATATACTGTTCGTTGAAAAGATAAGAAATATTCTTTTTCATTTTCAGAAAAACAAAGTATGCAATCAATTTACAAAAGTGATGCCTGGACTTCAGCAATGAAGTTATGAGGATAGATTATGTAAATTCTGTTTTCTCTATAATTTAGAAGGTTAAGCAGTGATCTAATTGAAGTCTACAAGACATTAACAGCAAAAGACAAGGTTGGTGAAGGTAAATCATTTCCACTGGTTGAGGATTCTAGAACTAGGGGGCATATTCTGAAATTTAGGATCAAACTGTCTTCCACAAAGACAATTTAGATTAGATTCCGTACAGAATGGGAACAGGACCTTCAGCCCAACAAGTCCACACCGACCCTCCAAAAAATAACCCACTCAAACACATTCCTCTACCCTATGCTTACCCCTGACTAATGCACCCAGCACCATGGACAACTTAGCACAACCAATTCACCTGGCCTGCACATCTTTGGGTTGTGGGAGGAAATTGAAGCACCTGGAGGGAACTCATGCAGGCACAGGGAGAATGTGCAAACTCCAAACTGTCGCCCAAGGTAAGAATTGAACACAAGACCCTGGCACTGTGAGGCAGCAGTGATAACCACTGATCCACCATGCCATCCCACTAAGCCAGGGAGAAAGCGAGGTCGGCAGATGCTGGAGATCAGAGCTGAAAATGTGTTGCTGGAAAAGCGCAGCAGGTCAAGCAGCATCCAAGGAACAGGAAATTAGACGTTTCGGGCATAAGCCCTTCATCAGTCCTTATTGAATTTCCTGTTCCTTGGATGCTGCCTGACCTGCTGCGTTTTTCCATCCCACTGAGCCACTCTGCTACCCCAATGACATTCCCATACCAGGAGTTGAACCTGGGCTGCCTGGGTGAAAACCAAGAATCCTAACTATTAGACTTGATGCAAGCTCAATTATTAATTTTAAATCTGAGATAGGTAATATCTTTGCTTAACAAAAAAAAAGAAAGAAATAGGCCAAAGGCAAGTACAAGGAGTGAGGCCACAGATCAACCATGATCTAATTGAATGGTGGAACAGGCTCAAAGGGCAGAACAGCCTACTCCAGTTCTTATATTGTTATGTTCCAGGATAACACAAATAAAAAAAAAGTTTCCTGAAGTGGCAAAGGATGATTGGAGCTCCTAACCTCTATCACTACTTTAATAGAGAGTTTGTACCTAGTGTTCTGTCAACTTAGTAACATTATTCAGAATGGGCAACATGTGATTAAAGCTCCAACTAATAGGATTATTTTATGTTGTTGTTATATAGGGATATGGAACCACTGTGGATCAGTCACTGGGATAGTGACCCAGGATAGTTTAATGCACAGAGACACAAAATCACATTCTATCACTGCAGCCATGGAATTTAAATTCAATTAATTAAACGAGCCCGGAATAAAAGGCTAGCAGCAGTAATGATGACCATTAAACTACCTCATTGTTGCAAAGACTCATCTGTCACATTTACCCAGTTTGTCATTCCAGATCCACAGCAAAGGTAGTTCATCATCAATATCTCAAGGATAGTTAGTAATCGTTAATAAATGTTAGACTTGTCAGTGACAGTCATATCATGTGAATTATTTTATGACAAGTAATATGTCCTTTTGCTTTCTCAAGAACTGGTTGATTGGTTCCAAGACTTGCCATATCACAGCAAAAATTGTACCACTTCAGATGATACTTAGTAACCAAAGAAACATCATCCAGTACATTCCATATAACCATCCCTCCACATTTGTGCATCTAATTGTGCTTAAATAAATGCATGCTTTTCACCTCAAATTCTATGGAAAGCAATAGAAACAGTAAAAATGATGGATTTCCTAATTTTAAAATGACCATTTATCTATTTGAGCCCCAAGTTGCCAACTGACTGACAAACTCAAACATGTTCTGACAATTAAATTACCTTTTACTTCACTGATCAGGCAGATCACCATTTTTTTTGCCTTTATTAAGTGTTATTTTAGATTAGCTAACCTTTACAACTATTAGTATTGAATGGAGTTTTACTCAGATGTTATCACAATTTGGTCATGCTTCCAATAATGGACAACAGGAAACAAGAAGTATGAGGTCTAACATTTGATTATTTCTGGAGTTTATAGTGTATTTAATTTTTGTTTTCCTTTGCAGTTGCCATGTTTCACTTCTATTTACATTAAATTTACTATATTGGAAATAAATTCAACAGAATTCATTTGATGTATTGATTTATTTACTTTGCAATTGCCTGCAAATTTGATCAGTTGTCTTGGGCTTCTGCGTTCAACCCACATTGCAAAATAATAACCAGGAGTGTTACCAGGGATGTTGTTGAGCAGCAACTCAGTCCTTCACCCCTATACCTCCAACAAACGTAATGTACCAATTAGGCTATTCAGCCCTTTGGGTGTGCTTTGTCATTCAGTAAGGTCGTGGCTGATCAAATTGTGGCTTTCATTCCATTTCTTGCCTACCTGATTTCCTTTGATTTCACTGTTGGTCAAGAATCGATTTACATCTGCTTTAAAACCATTTAGTAACCCTGCCTCAACCCATTCTCTGGAGAAGAGAGTTATAGGGAATTGTGATTAACATACAAAGAAATTTGCCCCATGCCTTTCTTGAATGGAAGATCCTTTATTATTAATTTGCATCACCTCATTCACTTGCCTCTCACACGGGGAAATATCCTTTCAGCATACATCCTGTCAAGTCTGCTCGGGACTTCATAGCTTTTGATAAAATCACCTTCATTCTTCTAAACTCTAGTGGGTACAAGTCAAACACATTCAACTTTTCTCATACAATAACACCCCCATTTCACCCAGGAATTAGGCAAGTGAGCTTTCTCTGAACTGTTTATAATGCAAATGTGTTCTTTCTTAAGAGATCAGAATTGGATACATTACACAAGATAAGGTGTCAGTAATGCTCTTTACAACTATAGGAAACAATTTCCACTTGGATCACTTCCTTCTCAGTACCAGGTCCAGTAGTACTTCTTTGATTGTTGGACCATATTGGTCAAGAAAGTTCTTCTGAAGACACTTCAGAAAATTCTTACCCATCTTTCCTTTTTCTCTCACATTATCACAACAGTGAATTGGTTCTTTACAGACATGTCCCTCCCAAATTTCCACTGCACATTTTTACCAAACCTGTACGTTTGCTCTGTTATCTATATTTCACTGTTTGGAGTGATACAAAATACCCCAGGTATATGATCATCTCTGTTTTGCTCCTCAATTTTAACCAAATTAATTTTTTTCTTGGTATTTCTTTTACCAACATTGTAATTCCTTCTCTGATCAGTACTGCCAGGCTACTTTTCTTTATTCCCTTCTCTATCTTTTCTAAACACTTTGTATGAGTGACTATTCGGTGTCACAATTTTTAAGCCACATTTATATTCCTACCATTGCATTCACCTTCCCAAATTGTGTTAATTTCTTACAACCATATTCATCACACACCAAGTATTTACTTGCATGGATTCTAAACCATTCTTTGTAATCTTTGTAGTCCTTTTCAGTACCATATCAGTTAGGCACAAACTCCATAATCTATATAATTGCACACCATTCAGTGTGTTTATAAAATACGTTGCTGATCTGGTGGACAAGGGCACCACAGGTAATTGTGTGTGTCTGAACATCTGCAAATATTTTGACAAGTTTTCAGACTAAGTAACAAAAAAAAAGTTCAGGAGTTACTGAATTAGATTAAAAGGAAAAGTAAATGCCAGACTGGCATTTTGGGGGTAGTATGGATCAGGGTGGCTCAGTGTAAGCACTGCTGCCTCACGGTGCCAGGGACCTGGGTTTGATTCCCACCTTGGGCGACTGTCTGTGTAGAGCTTGCACATTCTCCCCGTGTCTGCGTGGGCTTCCTCTGGGTACTCCAGTTTCCTCCCACAATTCAAAGATGTGCAGGTCAGATGAATTGACAATGCTAAATTGTCCATAGTGTTAGGTGCATTAGTCAGGGGTAAATATAGGGTAGGGGAATGGGTGTGAACTTGTTGGGTCGAAGGACCTGTTTCCATACTGTAGAGAATCTAATCCAATCTTTTGAAATCTGCCATTAAATTGTGTAATACAATATAGAGGTTAGAATTGTGATTGATTGGATTCATCCAATTTAACAATTTAATCTTGACGCAGACCTTAGCTCAGAACTGAGCAATCAGTCTTAAAATTTTATCGCAGAAAGTATCCTGTGTGAGGGCAGGATAAACAGAATGCTACAAATATGGACAAACCAACAATGTCCTTCACTCAGGCGTACTCATCAAGCACAAAATGGATTTTAGCATTGTGACTGCAAACCATGGACTTCTGTGCATCCCTGAAAGATTAGCGAATTCATTCAGTGAGTAGATGAGTAGCTGAAGCCACTGAATAGAGTATTAAACTTGACATTAAACTATAATTGTTTCCCCAGTCATGCCAACAGCAGATGCTTGGAAGCTTCTAAGTTGGATTTCTCACCTGTGCCGAGGCATACAATTTCAACCACGGCTTCAACAACTGTCCTGAGAATTTCAGGGATGGGGGTAAAGTTATATCGAATAACCAACAATGCAAGATGACAGAGGCTGTGTGGTTGGAATAAAGCTAGATAGATTCTTACAATCTGAAATTCATGTTATCAAACTCCATACTTCAATGCTAGCCAACTGGTGAATATATTGAAAGATAATTAAAATCCATGGAGATGTACAGTAGCACAGAATCAATGTCTCTGTGAGGGAATAAATATTAACAAGACCTATTTGTAATCTTGAAGATTCAATTAGATGTCTTCAGATTGTCGAAATATTTAAAGTTGCTTTTGCAAGTATGCTAGAATGAGAATTATTTTATATTGAGAGGTCATATAATCATAATATTCAATTAATAGTTCATGAAACTCAAGATTTCATAATTACCTTTACCAACACATGGCAAAGTACATTATCCTGTGTGTTTCATGTGAAAACTCTATTTTTTAGTAGAAATTATTTTTGGAAAATGCTGTCATTAGTCAAGACATTGAATTCAACACCAAGGGACAGTGCGATCAGATTCCTGATTTAATTTAATAATAGAATTAATATTGTGTTCTCATAAATGGAAAAAATACATACAGTTAGGCAGTAGACGTTTTACAGGACAAAGCTTTGTGCATAATGTTGTAAAATTGCAGAGGCCAAATCCCAAAAGATTTATGTTTTAGCTTCTTTTCAATAAAACTGTGACATCTTTTTCTGAGTTTGCCTTCACTTCTGATGTTTGAGTGCATCATTCAAGACAACTCACATCTCGAGAACTTGTATCATCTTTTGTTGAGTGCAGAAAATGGAAATTCTGTTAATTATATCAGCAATGTCAGCAAAATTGTATTACAGCCCAATGGGGAGGAGGGGGAAATGATCTGATAATTTGAAACTTGCATCAAAATTCTCTCCAATCAATGCAAAGCAAACGGGAACAGTCCAGCATTATATTCAATTTTAGTGTTTGTCCTTCTCAACAAGTGTTCACATTTTCTAATGTATCGAAGTTGAGCTTTCAGTTCTGTCATCCAGGAATTTTATGACATGCATAGAGAAACAAGTTCTCACTTGGAGCCTCATGGGCACACAACAAAATACCAATGGAAGTCAACCAGATTTAGCAAAGGCAAGAGATCTCATTCTTCATAGTATCATGTGTCAAATCAGGAACAAATCTTCAAAAGGACAGTTGGCAATACATATATTTAAATCTAAACTGTCAGCACAGAATGACCATATTCACTGAAAGATACAAAACCAGGCAATTGAATCAGTGCCAAGAACTTTATATGTCCTGTTTGATTTACATGTGCATGATAATTTCAGATTTTGGGAGATGAAAGACTTTTCTGCCGGTTAATAAGCTTGGAATGAAACTGGGCTAGATTTTCACATCTGAACTGTAGAGTAAAGAGAAGGATAAATCAATTAGTGACAACAATAATTGGAATGTTCTTTGCCTGTTTTGTTTCATCATCTCTTAAAATAGCACTTGGTGAAAAAGCAACTTAGAAAAACATGCATCAATTACTCAAGATTTCTATAGATTCTGTTACTGCTGTAGATATGATCAACCTTTGACCAAGTGTAACTTGAGGTTTATAACTGACATTCCAAAGACTCAGGACTTTTAAACTGCATAGCCCTCTACCTCCATGTCTGGAGCAAACACTTGCCCTTTTAAAGTTAATATTTGTGTTTCTCAGTATGTTTCATGCTGCTTTCTTAAAATTGTCTTTCTCTGGTTTAGTCGGTAAGAAAATCCCTCTTTCTTTCATTCAAGAAATTCTTGTTAATTGGCTCCTCAACTTTCTCATGAACCATGTATTAAATGAAATGTGCTGAAAGCAAATGAAAACATTTGTTCTGACCAACCAAGAAGGGATTAAACAAAGGGGAGCAAACTCCTTTCCTTAACTAGTCAATGTGGCATATTTCAGTCACTCACAATTTTCAAAAATAGTTTTAAAAAGATTTTAAAAAGGGAGTCAAGACTTGAGTTACCTTGAGTAGACTAGGCAGATGATGTTCTGATTGCACCTAGAGTTACTACATCGGCCAATGAAGGTCAGAACTAGCAAACGATTTAAAACAAGAACAGAGTTCAATTCAGGTACATGAATGGTATCATGGTTGATTCTACATGCTTACCTTTGGCCTATATCCCTTAATGCCTTTACTTCATGAAAATTTATCTATCTCAGATTTAAAATTAACAACTGATACAGCATCCACTCTTGTTGGTGGAAGATAATTCCAAATGTCTACCATTATAGATAGCAAGTGTAGAATTGCTTCCTAATATCTCTCCTGAATGGTCTGGCCCCAATTCTCAGACTTGTCCTCCTAGTTCTAATATCTCCAACCAGTGAAAATAATTCATCTTTATCTACCCTGTCTCTGCCTGTTAATATCTTGAAGACTTCAATCAGATCATCCCTTAAACTACTCAATTCTAGAGAAAACAGGCCTGATTGCATAATCTTGCCTAATTATATAACCTCAATTTTATGATCCTCTCTAGAATTCACAGTCAATTTAATTAATCTATTCTTACTCTGCAGCTTCAGTTAATGCTCAGCTTTCAGAATATTTTATTTCCTCTGGTCATCTTAGTTCAAAGAAATATAATTGAAGAACAGTGAGTAGGATGAGTAAAAAGATTAGTTTCATAATTCAAGACTTTTGAAGTTCTGCTAATCCCAGTTCATTTCAGAGAATTTCACAAGCGAGTTAAAAGATACGTGAGAAACATTAGCAGGATATATTCCAGAACCAATCCAAAGCACCAAGCACGTTGAATGACAGGAGAAATATATTAGATTTTAATATAAAGTGTTTAACTTGTCCATTTCATTCATACCTTTTTCTTTGAGAATCTGTAATTTGATTAGCATGCAGAATAAAAGCTCTAAGTCTTCCACTCATTTAAAGATTCACTAATAGGGCCTAAAACAAACTCACCTACATCGTGCAGGTAACCAAACCTGGTTTCCATGGTGATGTTCAATGGATAAAGATTCATGCCTTTTTACTCAAGCTGTTTGACCATCAGCAAATAAAATACAGACTTTTCATGATTTGATGGAGGATAAAAACTCTGCTTTTGTCACTTACATTCATAAATTAGATTGCCGTCTTCAGCACTGGTATACAGCTTAAGGCCATGATTTGAGAGACAAGTGACTTCACTGTGAGACATGCTTCATAAAACTTTAATCTGAAGACTGTACAATGTTTTTGCTGAATTCTCAAACTTGAATTAGTTAGAAATGCAATTCACACCAAATGTAATTTGATATAAACAACAACGATGTAATCTTGAATACAGCGAGTTGAATGTCCTTGTCTTCTCTGCAAAAGAAGTTATTTTGGGGTTCAGATTTTTTTTTCTACATTCAAGATACAGAACTTCTTCATGTCTCCAGTTTGGATATTCTAGAGATGGTGTTGAAAGAAAAATTATTAGTTTTGTTGTTAAAGGCTTACATTAGCCATTTTAGAACTTTGAAATTAATGCTTCAAAAGCTTGGGACAAACTACTCTGTTCCATTCCACCTTATGGATCCAGTTTCCCAAAGCAGGTAAAATTTGTCCAAAGTGTGGACTTCAAATAATTGTTTCAGTAACTTTTGGCACCATTTTTTATGTAACGGTGTAATGCACCATTTTGAATTTGTTGAAAAGAGCGCATTGATCTGATGCCATTTTACAATCAAAGCAGTGCTATTTAAATACATTTTTATGCATTCTTGCCTAAAATATTAATGAAATTAAAATGATAATAAGCAGAGGCAAGATGAGAGGCACGTCTCTCATATTATGATCTGGAGTGGGAGAGGTCTGGAAACAGATTCAATAGTAATGTCCATGGTAAGTTAGGATCAATTTGAAAATCAAATTGAAATGGCTATGGGAATAGAATCAAAAGGTGTGAAACTAATTGGATCACCCTTTCAAAAAAAAATAAGCATGGGCACAATGCATCAAATGTCCTCCTCCTGTTCTTTGTGGTTCTGTAGTTCTGCACAAAGTATTAATTCTAAAAGACTTAGTGTTGGCGCTTGCACTGGGCTGCACCCAACCTAGTGATGTCACAGGTTCTGAGGTCAGACATGTCATCCCTCATTCTTGAAAGTCTTAGTAATTCTGTCTAACCAGATGGTTTAACTGCCAGTATATTGCATGATAGAAAGAGGGACATCTTGTTGGTAAAATAAATGCTTTGTCTTCTTGAGTCTTACGAGTGGTTCATCTTCTATCTCTGTCGACTGAACCGGCCCAAGACCCTGCATAAGGAAGTTTGGTAGCATCATAAGCTGCCAGTGTTTGGTCCTATCAATTTAAAATTTGCAGTTCTCTTCATTTTTAGGTTTGCTAAAGTGCCAATTAACTTCAATAATGACCCTACTTTTCAGTCTACTCAGTGTCTTTGATATCCTCTGAAGTATTGTAGTGCTGTGTGCTTTGATGTTGAATAAAAACCTACGAAATGACTAAGCTGCTATGAATATTGTATTAATGAAACAATCCCAAAGCTTTTGCTGGCAACAAAGTATGGCTTGAATTTCTGTCAAAGTCTTTGATAGTTCAAACCATTCAAGTTCCAGATAACATCCCATCGACAGAAGGTTATGCTGTTAAAAGATTTTGTTTTAAAAGAAGGAATAATAATGTGTAGATAGCACCTGCCTTTGCTTTAATGTTTTAACCATGTTACGGTGTTAATATTATCAAAGTGAATGAGATAGACCTTGTAATGCCAATAAATTCAACTTCCCAATTTCTGGCTGCAAGTTTATCAATTTTTAGTCAAAATATTTATGCAGCATGTTTTAAAAAAGCATGGATTTACTTGGAAAATTTCAATTCAATGTGACATGAAGCACATGACAAATGCATACAGAACTATTCCAGCTTTAGGGGAGGTGAAGGATATTGGGAATATTACTAGGTTACTATTCCAGCACTCAGGATAATGTTCCAAGGACATGCGTTCCAATCTCACCCTATCTTGTGATGAAAACTGAATTAAAATAAAGACTAATCATATGATAATCTTGGAGCCACTTTGGACTATTGAATAATCTATTGGGTTCATAAACGTTCTTTAGAGAAGGAAATCTTCTATCACGATTTGGTCTGGCCTACATGTGACCCCAGAACCTCAACAATATGGTTGACTCTCAAGTATCCTCCAGGCGAATAGGGATGGCAATAAATACTGGCCTACTCAATAAAATGCACTTCCAATCAATGAAAAGTTATAATTAAAACAGAAAAATTGGGCACCAACTGTGTTCATGAAGGTTTATTTCCTTAGCTGCAATGTCAGTTTGTAATTCAATAAATAATTTGTTTTGAGGCACCATACCATTCTCAATCTATGCGCTGGAAGGTGTTGCCAGAGCATTTTTTTCCTTTGCTTCCAATTGATCATAGTTTATTCCAAATTAATGAGCATGATTGATATTCTAATGACAAGCTTGAAAGGTTTTTTTGTTGTTTAAATTTTTATTGATGTTGTTTATTTATTCTCAGGGTACAGGTCTCACTGGCTAGACCAACATTTATTCTATCCCTCATTGTCCAAGAGAAGATGGTAACAAGTGGTCTTCTTGAATCGCTGCAGTAGTTGGGGTGTAAAAACAATCAACCTGCTGTTAGGAAGGGCATTCCAGGACTGTAACCCCCAACAATAAAGGATCAATGGCATAGTTCCAGGAATCTGCAGGGTTCCTGTGCATCTGCTGCCCTCAGCTGATGTTGCAGGCTTGAAAGGTGCTATCAGAGCAGTCTTTGTGACCTATTGCAATGCATCTTGTAGATAGTACACATTGCTGCCACTATGTATTAGTGATTAATGGAGTGCAAACTCAAGGTGGTGAATGGAATGCTAGTCCAATAGGCTGATATTGTCTTGAAATTGTTGGAACTGCAACCAGAGTCAGTAGCAAGTACTCCACCACATTTCTATCTTGTGCATTGTACATTGTGGCTAGGCTTTGCAAAGTCAGGAAATTAGTTTCTCATTGCACAATTCTCAACCTCTAAACTACTCTTCTTGCTGTGGTATTTATATGACAGGTCCAGTTCAGTTTCTGGTCAGTAGTAATCATCAGAAAGTTGATAATGGGTGATTTAGAAATGATAACATCTTTGAATGTCAAGGGGAGATGGTTAGATTCCCAGTTATGAGAGAAAGTATCAGCTCAAGCCTGAATGTTGTCCAGAAATTGTTGCATTTGATCCTGGACATTTTCGGCATCACAAAGGCGCTATTAGTTCCTTTAAAGGAACTAGTTTGAAGAGGCAAGGTAGAATATGTAAGTACCTCGTCAGGATTATTTTTATGACATTCAAATTTAATTAAGATAACTTATTTCATAAATATATAACAAGAAAAAGATTGATGCAGATATGTGACAAATAAATTGACAACAGGAGTAAAGGTTCTGCGGGCAGGAAGATCATGCAGAGTTTATACTTTCGATAAAGTGTCGTTATGATAATATCCATGGTTTAGGTAATGAATTCAGTGAAAAGTTTGGTTCTTAGATGCCTTCAGCAGAGCTGGATTCAGTGGTTCAAATATTCTCAATGCCAGGAATGTGCTTTTTGGGAAAGGACACAAAATCAGAGATTTTCATTATACAGCAGGAATTGCACAACCTGCATCCAGTGTCTACAGAGGACTACATTCCACACTGATATTACATTACTGAAATCAACAGGACAATTCTTATTCAGCCTTGTCAGTACCCTCTGACTCATCAGCTACACCATGCAAAGAGCTGACAAAAAAGGAAAAATAACCTTGCACTTGTATTCATCTTTGTGAGATGACCTTTGTCTTTCATGTTCTGAGGATGTTCCCAAATGACTTCTCAGTAATACAAGTACTTTCACAAGGTAGTCACTGTTACAATGTACATACCGCAACAATCAATTTTGCTCATAGTGAGGTGCCACTATTGCAATGACCAGGTGATCTATCATTTTATTGGTGCTATCAATGAGATAAATGCTACTGGAACACAAGGAGAACTCCCT
The DNA here is from genome assembly GCF_020745735.1 of Hemiscyllium ocellatum. NCBI lineage: Eukaryota > Metazoa > Chordata > Chondrichthyes > Orectolobiformes > Hemiscylliidae > Hemiscyllium > Hemiscyllium ocellatum. The sequence goes on along the minus strand of NC_083429.1, from coordinate 28,246,709 downwards.
AGCTCTTCTGCTAATGTTACTTGCATATGAAAATTATTCATCTGCTCAGCTTCAGTTCCACCACATTCATTTAACTCCACACTTCATGTACAACCTTAGCTGATAGCGAAGTGGACATAGAGGTGACCTTGCAGAGAGCAGGACATCAAGGAACCCAAGCAAAGCTGCCATCACCTGTGATTTGATTTATATCCAATGCAAAGGAGAATGGTTGTAAATTACTAGAAAACACTCATTGCAGTCGAATGGTGTTGCTGCTTCTCAGCCTTTTGCTGCTTTGCTGAACTTGCTTTTACCATTACGTGAACCCTGCCTCTGTGCAATATCACTTCTACATCATTCAGCTCTATTCAGAACTCCTCAAATAATGAAGAGCCCAAATCAGCCTACACCTTGAACATAGCCAACAAGCAGTTTCAGCTGACAGATGGCACTTAATATTCAGAATGCTTTGTGGAGAGAAATGGCTGTTATGCAAGGTAATGATTCTGAAAGGGTTAATGTTGGAACTGCATCAGACTCCATGTAACCCAATAGCGTCACAGTCTTTGAATGGAGAATCAGACTAACATGAGCTCCTAAAGGTGAAACATATGCCATCTCTGTCTCCTGATTGTCTTTGTAACTGTGCCCATCTACTCACTGTAAAACTTTTATATATTATTAACCCTGATCTTGTTAAGCCAAGTGCCTCTTCTTCTTAAGTCATTCATGGTTTATCCTTCACTCCTGACAGAAAGATACAGCTCAATACAGAAAGGAGAATTACTGGCAGCACACTGCTTCAACCAGGTCACCAGTGATTGGTATCGCAACATTTACCAATGACCATTTCTAAAAGATACCTGCCACACCCACATTTTGGGGAGTGAACACTGACCAGAAATTTAATTGATTTAACACTGCAGCAGCAGCAGATAGAAATTGTTCACCACCTTTGAAAACAGAACTGATCTGTGTCCCTGCTCCTGAATCGACTGCACCCTTTACTACTGGCACAGTTGAGGCATAGTATCTTTAAATTATATGATGCACAATAAGAACTTAGTAAGATCATTTTCACAGCATTTCTCAGACCTTTGACTGTGACACCTAGGAAGAATGAAAATACCCTATCACCTGCAAATGACTCCTGTCACTAATTCTCCTTTCTGTGTTGAGTTATATCTATTTGGCAGTAGTGAAGGATAAACCACGAATGATTCTTAAGAAAAAGTCCCACTTGCCTTATTCCAACATTAACCCTTCCAGAATCATTATTTTGCACAACAGCCTTTGTCTCCATATAATAGTCTGAAAATTCATTGCTATCTGTCAGCTGAAACTGCTTGTTGACCAGGTTCAAGGCCCTATTTGGATCCCACTTATAATCCTCATCAAGACATACAATACTGTTTAATTTCAACATCCTTGGGTTAATATTCTGGCAGTTCAAAGTGAGGACCAACAGGACAAGAACCAAAAACATCCAGGAAAATCACCCTAAGACCTTTTCAGGGATGGCTACAGACTGTAAAACCTATCCACACCCAGAAAACAAAGGTCCCAGAATTTTAGGACGAGATCATTTAGGCCACTGTACTATGCTTTATGTCTTTGAAAGCCATTCAGTCAGTCTCAATCTCTCATTCTTTCATCATAACTTTGCAATTATTTCCTCTTGACTATTTTCCTTTTGAAATGCTCTGCAAGTTACCATTGATTTTACTTCCACCATCCTCTCAAGCAGTGCTGCCAAGATCAAGACTGTACAAAGATCCCAAGAAAAGGGTGCATGATCGTAAGAATATCTAATCTCTGCATTGGTTCTTTTGCATCTAAGCTTGTTCATTACTGACCTATCTAAAACTGGTAACAATTTCTCCTGATAAACTCTGTAAAGACTTTTTTTTTCTCAGTTTAGTACACCCCAATACCTCCTCACCTACAGAACCAAAAAAAACCAGAAATTGCTGGAAAGCTCAGCAGGTCTGGCAACATCTGTGGAGCTAAATCAGAGTTAACGTTTCAGGTTGAGTGGCCTTTCCTCAGAACCTTCTCCTCCCCTCCTTTGAAGGAATAAGCCAGCTTTGCTGGTCTCTCAGTATCATTCTAGGGAATCTCCCCTGCCATCTCGCCAATAAATGAACAAATAAAACACATTTTAGATCCTGCCAATTCAAATGAAACAAATTATGAGTAATTGCAAATAGCACACAAACGCAAACCAATCAAGTTGCTGAGGGGTGCAACAGGGACAGGGAAGAACGAGAATGATTGTGCACAGTACAGGAAGGAGAAAATTCACTAATTTGATACTAAATCTTCCAACAAGGATAACTGGACAGTGCTGTTGCATACAAAAAGGCAGCTAACTTAAATACATGTAAAAATGATCCTAAATCCCTCAGAATTAAATTGGTAGAGCTATGGCCCATTTCAGTGGCTAAATGTCATTTTATTGCCGGCTTTCATTCAAACCTGAAACTCCACAGTCCTGATCCCCGATGCACTTCATTAACCTTGACCTCTTCGATAGTCATTAATTAGATAATGCTGACTTTTCATTTCAACTGTACACGAGGTACAGTTCAGCAAGATGATTGTTTTATTATGGGTTTTCCCCAAGACTAAGTAGCAGTTCAAAATAGTATGGAACTTAGCCATATGTTATCACATCCATTTATCTCTGTGGCTATTACATTTAAACTGTGCAAAGTTCAGGTTCTAAGTTTAGATTCATCTGCTTTCTGGCTTCACCTTCCACACAATTGTCTTCTCACACTATCATCTATTTGATTTGGAAAGAGTAAAGGTTTGGCTACTTAAAAAATGATTAGCCAGATCTCAAGAACAGTACAAACGAAGAAGAGCATTTGGTTCCCCTTCAGTTGATTGATAGAACAAAGAAAAAGAAAATTTACAGCTCAGGAACAGGCCCTTTGGCCCTCTAAGCCTGAGCCGATCCAAATGTACTGTCTAAACCTGTCACCCAATTCCTAAGCATCTGTATACCTCTACTCCCCACCTACTCATGCATTTATCCAAATACATCTTAAATTAATCTACCGTGTCTGCCTCTACCAGCTCTGCTGGCAACGTATTCCAAATGCCCACCACCCTCTGTGTGAGGTATTTGCCGCATGTATCCCCCTTAAACTTTCCACCTCTCACCATGAAAGCATGACCTCTCGTAATTGAATCCTTCATCCTGGGAAAAAGCTTCTCTCTATCCAAAATATTTTTTATTAGATTAGATTCCCTACAGTGTGGAAACAGGCCCTGCAAGCCCAACCAGTCCACACTGACCCCCAAAGAGTAACCCACCGAGACCCATTTCCCTCTGACTAATTCACCTAACACTATGGGCAATTCACCTGACCTGCACATCTTTAGAGGAAACCAGAGCACCTGGAGAAAACCCACACAGACACAGGGAGAATGTGCAAACTCCATACAGATAGTCACTCGAGGCTGGAATTGAACTTGGGACCCTGGTGCTGTGAGGCAGCAGCGCTAATCACTGAGCCACCGTGCCACCCAGTGAGGATCTGGAAAGATCTTTAAATATTCCCAATGCAACACAATTTTTTTCTTTAAAAAGATATTTTCAGGTTTTTGACTCTAATCTTGATACAATCACTGAACATTTGCTATGAAAGCTATTGTTTTATGATGATATGTACTGACCGACATCTGAAAAGGCAGCTACATGACACGGTGTCGATCAGCACACAATGTGTACATGTGTTCGTGTTTTGTGTAGACACTACCATTGCTCTAGGCATCATCCAGATATGTTTTCTGTCATGTTAAAGTATTGCTGATTTTAAACACATGACCATTTTATAGAAACTCTGCAATAACCACAAAGCTGGCAATATGCACTTAAATACTGAAAAATAATTTAAATATTTCAAAGCAAGCCAAGTTATTTACAAATGTTTATATCTAACATAGGCGCCAGATTTCTGAGAGGGCAGTTGAGCATATTGATATTAGTGACATGTTATGCATCATAATGTAAAAAATACTCAAACAGAGTATATAACTGTAACTGTATCAATGGCCTTCCTGTCATCATAAGGTCTGAAGTGGGGATCTTCACTGGTAACTGCATAATGTTCAGAACCATTTGTGATTATTTGGACACTGAAGCAGTCCATGTCCAAATATAGCAAAGTCAGAAATCACACGATACCAGTTGTCGTCCATAAGATTCAATTGAAATCACAAGCTTTCGGAAAGCTGGTCCTTCATCAAGTGAAGTTCCTGACAAACAGCAGCACACCGAAAGTTTGGGATTTCAAATAAACCTAATGGACTATAACCTGGTGTCATGTGAGTTCTGACTTTGCCCACCCCAGGCCAACACGGCCACCTCCACATCAAATGTAGCAAGACCTGGACAACATCTAGGCTTGGTCTGGCAAAAGGCAAGTAACATTTGTGGTACACGAATGCCAGGCAATGACCAACTCCTTCAAGAAAGAACATAACCATTGCTCCTTAATATTGAATGGCATCATTACTGATTCCTCCACTATCAATATCCTGGGGATTACCAAGTACAGAAACTGAATTGGACTCGCCAATTAAAAGGGAGGCACTGGTGTAGTGGTAATGTCATTCAACTGGTAATCCAGTATTCATAAAATATATAGCATGTGATACATTTAAACTCTGTCAAATAATTAATGGCTTATAAAAACAAATACTTGTATTCATAACTGCACATCAAGTATATCTATTCCCTTTATAACCACATGAAGCTGTCAATCAAACTCTAAACATACAACCACCGCACCCTCCCCCCCCCCCCCCCCCCTCCGCTGTGATAGTAAGAATTTGTAAAAGCAAACAGTACTAATATATCAATATTCCTTCCTGTTATGCAAATAGCTATTGGAACTGTAGGCATCAACTTTTTTCGAAAGTAATCTGTTTTTTACTTCAAAATTTAAAGGGCCGAAGATTTCAGAAACTTGACACCTTGACAATTCTACACAGCTTAGTTACCTCTTCAAAGTCTGTAAGCCGACAGTTAAAAATTATGAGTGGAAAAGTCATCACTGTGGAAAATGGATCTCACTCCAGCAAAAACAGGATCTGTTTGAAATCAGTACCGAGTTCAAATAACCCTGTTGGCGCAACCTTCCTCTCTGAGTGAATCACATCTGGGCCTCTTTCAGTGCTGATGAAAACAGAATTTGTTGGAAACTGAAAATTTTGGGATCTTGGCCTTTATCTCTTATTCTTCTTGAATAAATTATTTTCATTTTAAATGTAGGTGTATCATAACCTTCAAGTTTGAACGTGTTTTGTCATGCTTATGTGGCAAAATAAAACAGGCAGTCAATGCTGTTGCTTAGAATTTGTTTTAGATATTTGTTTGTAACTTGCATAATGTACCTCTTTTAGCCATTCCTAACATAAGTTTGTTCAAAATCATTGTTAGATATAATCCTGCATTTACTGAGATACATGAGAAAGGAAATACAGAAATTAATTCCCTCCCGGTGCATTAGTTATGGATCATACATCATGAAACAGTGTCACATTTATCTTACTCTTGATCAAACTTCAACAAAGAGTAAAAGGACAAGAGTCAAGTCCTGTGGATTACATATTCATGATTTTAGAATAAAGTTAAGATGTTCCACATCAAAGATATCTTTTTCAAAGCATTGCTGTTGACTATTTATCCTGATTCCTTTCTGTTTGAAGATGTTATGAAGCAGGATGATGTAAAGGCAGTTGCTGTGATCAAGAATGACTTTGATACCATTTCAAAAATGGGAAATATCTCATCTGCTGATGTTTCTTGCACTGTTCCTGTGAAAGCTACATTGACAGATGCTGAACAAAGCAGTACTAGAAATGTTTCAGTCTGTGGCAGAGGACATAATCAGCTCCATGCTGAGACAAACATATTAACCCAATCACTTCACACTTGAATACTTGGAGAAAGTCTTCAAAACGTTTCGGTGCTGTGTATTGCAATTATAATGATTTAATATTCAACAGAGCATTGAACCCTATACCTGTCACCCTGGGTGTTGATCTCCACTTCTGCACTGTAATCTCTCATTCTGACCAAATACTTGATTCAGTACAACTAAGGTGCACATTCATCACTTATTCTACTCAGAACTTGGCTTCTCCTATGTTCTCCTTGCTGGTCAACCAAGTTAACACCTAGTTAAATCCATGTTAACTTCTGTCGGCTTCATTTTTGGTGTCTATATCAAGTCCTATTATCCCATTAGTATTTTTATCAACAGTTTTCAGTGACTTGACAGACTCAGATCAAAATTGCCTACATGGTCTCAAATCCCTTGTGGATGTATCCTTCCTACCCCACCTAGTCCTCCAAGCCAGTACACACCCAGTTCCCTGAAGAATCTAGAGTTCCTTTGAAAAACTCTTTTCTGCAATTTCTCTCCTCAAATCAGATTTGTTCAGATGCATTAATTCTCATCAACAAACACATCTAGTTTTCTTTCTCCCTCTGAGCCTTTAAAATACTCCTCAAAACTTAACATTTTCTATTACCTAACTTCAATTCTTATCAACTTAGATTTTTCACCTCTGAAACACCTCACGCTTTTAAAACATTCCTGTCAAACATTACACATTCCCAACACCAATGATTCAGTTCGACAAATTGCTCATCAGCCCGAGGTAGTATTTGCTGCTTTTGTGATACATGTTAGGCTATGTCTTATGGTGAGACATGCTCAGGATATCATCACTGAACCAAAGCATGGACCCTGAAGGTAAAAGGGGGTCATACTCTATCTTACACCCAGTTCCACAACACACTACAAGAAGCTTGCTGCTCTGCATTACTTAGGAGGTAAATTATATCACCCAGACACTTACATGCCTATGAATGTAATATTTGTACATGATAGCTGTTTGAAATAAACACCTCCCAGAATACCACACCCAATTTATGTTACAGTGGTAACATAAAGATTTATCACAGTAGGTAAAACAAGCAGTTGTAGGCAAAATCACATCAACACATACTCTATTGAATTCAAGCTCATGGAATTAGAGAATAGTTGCTGAGGCAGGTTTTATTTGTTTACCCAGACTTTGTGGTTCCACCATTCCATTGCTTCATTTATCAATCCAAGCTTTCACCTTTACCATTTTATCTCATGGTCTATTCTGAAGATTGATCACTCTGTGCATCCTGAGAGCAGTCGCACATTTAACTTTTATTGATTTGAACCCACACCTTCTTGCTCTAATTTCCATTTTAAGTAGTTAGTTATCTCAGCTGGCAAATAGATAACACTAACTTTAGGGTAAACCCTTTGAAGCTTGGAAGCTCAAGTTGTTTTCCAAACTTACTTTATAACTAAGACATCAATGCTGAAATTTCAGTGTTATTACTGGATATGTGTCTGATTGGAAAACTGCATTCTTTGAAAATAACTGACCTTGATTTTTGTACTATTGTGTTAGATTGATTTACCACTCTATTGGTAGGCATATACATTTGTTGGAATTGATTATTGGTTTTATTAAGACTGTTCAATTTATTTGAAAAATATGCATCTGAGCTCTAGCAGTAATAGTACTTAAAACTCATTCTGTATACTCAGTTTAATTGAATACAGATTTAAAAGACAGTTTTTAGCCACCTTACAAATAATTTGATAAGAATTGGCAGGCTCAAGAATTCAAATAAATGTTCTGAAATGCTTCATTATTGTGTTGGATGTTACTTTGTGAGAGTAAGGAAACAAATTGCTCACACAAACCTTCTGATAATGTTTCAAGAAATGTTTTCAAATTGGATGGTTATGGCATGAATAAGCAATGTGTATCTCTTTCTGTCTTGAAATTACCTTCCACTTATCTTGTGGGTTTTAGCAAAATTGCCTTTTGATGCAAATGCGATCATGTATTTCCTCTGATTTTCTGGACCTTTAACCTGAATAGGCTAAACCCTTACTTAAAACTTAATTTATTGAAAAAAAATAGACCTAGATAATCATTCACAAGAGCATGAAAAACCATGCAGCTGTTTTGCAGAACTATGGAGTGGCCACACTTGGCTGCTCTTACTGGGAAGACATGTAAAGATTGCAAAGATACAGTAATTAGGAAATGATGTACTCCCCAGGAGATCAGCCACAGGAGGTGGTTCCCACTCCACTGCCTTTAAGAGGATTCATTACATTTTTATGCAAAACAGTCACGGTTTAATAAATATTTCAGAAAGCCCATCTTTACAAGTGAATCTGTAGAAAGAAGTGTCTTAAGTCAGGCAAATTTTCATAACATACTTACCCCTGATTGTTTCTTACATCACTGTAAAAGTGAACACAGTCTTTGCTCATCCATGGTCCTACATTTCAATCATGACCACAATTCAAGAGATACTTCAATTGACTATTATGCAAGTTGAACCTCCTTAGATTTTAAGGCACTATGTAAATACAAGGACTCATTTCACTGGGACATTCATATGACCTATATCATGGTAATATGACCTATATGACTTCAATTGTCAGCATTAATACATTTAAATAGTGATCAGCTATGCATCTTTCCAAAGTAAAGTTGGGCTATTATTAATATGCTGGAAAAGTGCAGCAGGTCAGGCAGCATCCAAGGAACAGGAAATTCGACGTTTCGGGCATAAGCCCTTCATCAGGAATCAGGAATGGTCCTGATGAAGGGCTTATGCCTGAAACGTCGAATTTCCTGTTCCTTGGATGCTGCCTGACCTGCTGCGCTTTTCCAGCAACACATTTTCAGCTCTGATCTCCAGCATCTGCAGACCTCACTTTCTCCTATTATTAACATGGGCAAAGAGGAACAGCATCCAGTTCTGGTATATGCAACAGAAAATGTGCATAGCCTTTGGAGAGGGGGAAGAAGATGTTTATTAGAAATCATCCATAGATGAGAGATCCTTATTATTTGGATAGAGTGATGAAGCTGGAATTATTTTCTTGGAGCAGAAAAGATTAAAGCTAAAGCTATTTTGACAGAGATACTTAAACCATGACCAGTTTAGAGACAGTAAATAACTTGAAAGTATGGAATAAAACATTGAAAGTGATTACAAAATGGTTTGAATGTATTTCAAGTCAATTGATGACATTGTGATTAATCAAAAATATTTTCTGTTTTGGAGGATGTTTATTGGTTTCTTCAGTTGTGTGCGTGCGCATGCATGTGTTTATATTGTGAGAGAGAGAGGAAGACTGAAAGAGTGAGAGAAATTGAATTATAATGAGGGAGAGAAAAAAGTGAATGTGAGTATGAGTATGTAATAGTTTGTGAAAGTGAGTGCGTGAGACAGAGTGCGCAAGAGAGACAGTGTGTGCGAAGGAGTGACTGAGTATGCAAGAGAGTGAGAGTTGGTGCGAGAGAGTGTGAGAAAAAGTGTGCAATAGGGACAGACTGTGAGAGTGAGAGCAATAGATCTCTATATATACTTAGTAAAACCTTTGACAAGATTCCATATGGTAAACTGATCATTAATGTAAGATCATATGAGAATCGGGGGAGCCTGTCAATTGGATACAAAATTGGCTTGAAGGTAGGAGTGGTGGATGGTTGTGGATGCTTGTTTTTCAGACTGGAGGCCTGTGACCAGTGGTGTTCCACAGGGATCAGTGCTGGGTCCACTGTTGGTTCTTATTTATATAAAAGATTTGGATGAGAATTTTGGAGGAATGGTTAGTAAGTTTGTGAATTACATCAACACTGGTCACATAGTGGACAGTAAAGAAGATTATGCAATATTACAAAGAGATGTTGATCAATTGGGCCAATGGGCAGAGGACAGGCAGATGCAGTTTAATTTTGATAAATGTGAGCTGTTGTATTTTAGCACTTTAGCAAGGTGAACAAGGGCAGGGCTTGCACAGTTAATGGTAGGGCTGAAAATGTGTTGCTGGAAAAGTGTAGCAGGTCAGGCAGCATCCAAGGAGCAGAAGAATCGACGTTTCAGGCATGAGCCCTTCATCAACATTTCGGGCATGAGCCCTTCTGCCTAACCTGCTGCACTTTTCCAGCAATACATTTTCAGCTCTGATCTCCAGCATCTGCAGTCCTCACTTTCTCCTAGAACAGTTAATGGTAGGATCTGGGGAAAGTGATCGAACAGAGAGACCTAGGGATTCAGGTACATAATTCATTGAAAATGGTGTCAAAGGTCAGCAGGATAATGAAGAAAGTGTTTACCACATTTTGCTTCATTTTTCAGACCATAAACATCATTTTGAGGTTGTAAAGGATGTTGATGAGGCCATTTTTGGAGTACTGTGTACAGTGTTGGTTGCCCTGCTGTGAAAAAAATATTCTTACATTGGATAAGGTTCAGAAAAGATTTACCAGATTATTGCCAGGACTGGAGGTTTGAGTTTATAGGGAAAGGTTGGATAGGTTGGAACTTTTCTCACTGGAGCGTAGGATGTTGAGGAATTACATTATAAAGGTTTATAAAATCATGAGGTGTATAGATAAGGTGAACAGCAAAGGTCTTTTCTCTGTGTTGTATTTTCTTTGTAGGTGTGTCTGTGAGGTAGAGAGAGAGACAGAGACAGGAGTGAGTGTGCATGTGTGAGAGTGAGTTAGTGTGTATGAGAGAGAATGAGTGTGTGTAAGAGAATAAGTGTAAGAGTGAGAAGGAGAGAGAGAATGTGAGACTGTGTTTCTGCATTTTGCATGTGTGTGGGAGACGTTGGCATGCTAGATTGAGAGTGTGTGATAGTGTGAGTGAGAATATGTGGTCAGTAGGTAAGTGTGAGTGAATCTGTGGCTAAGCATATGTGCGAGCGTCAGTCTGTGAGAGAATGAGTGAGCATGTGTGTGCGTGAGAGAGCAAGAGTATTTGAGAGTGTTTTGCATGTGTGTGCGTGTGTGTGTGCGCATCTGCGTGTGTGTGCATGTGTGTGTGAGAGAAAGAGAGAGACAGAGAAAGAGACAAGAGAGTCAGTGTGTGCACTAGAGTATGAGTTTGTAACAGTGCGAGTCTGAGTGTGTGTGAATTAGAGGGAGAGTGTGCATGCACTTATGGGCTTGTTCAGATAATTAATAGCTACTGCTTGTTTCATCTTAGTCTTTAGTAAAAACATTAATAATTTTAACACTAGTCCAGAATTTCTATTAGAAAGATGGTTGTTGTAGTACCAAAAACTGGAATTGTGTGTCAGAGCCAGATAAAAAATCCCAACCATGCGGATGTCCTGGCTCAATAGACTCTCTGGGAACTCTGAGAAATTGAAATTGCCTTTGGACAGTTCCCCAGTGTTTAGAACCTTCTAAGGTAACGACTTGAGAGATTTCTAGTGCCGTTAAGCTTAATCATGAACTGGAAATTGCTACAGGATTAAAACCTGCACTAACTCCTCGATGAGTATTAAACTGAAATGTGGGAATCATCACTAACCCTCAACACCTACACACAAAAATTCCAATCACACCAGACCTGACACCCCCATCCCTATGTCTAACCCATTTCTTTCATCTATCCTAAGCCCTCATCCAGTTCGCTAACACACTGGCCCCTCACCGTAGCAGCATCTTATCCCTCAGTCATTTGCAAACTGAACTCTCCAATCTCTCCACTGCATCCTAACCCTCCAAAGCAACTGTTAACCTAGCTCCAACATTTACTTGATATAGATACTGTCTATCAGGAACTTTCAAAGTGGCCAAAGGACCTTTCAATCACAGAATACAACACTGAGTGCTGAGAAAATGGAGCATGGTTTCCCCTGCACTGCTTGTTTAGTGGATTGCAGGATTAGTCTGTGCTATTTGAGATAAGAAGACTCCTGGTCATGAAATTGTCAAGATGAATGCACCCAAAAGTATCTTTATATTTTATCTGATCAAGATTTGGATCAGAATCAGAAAGGAGGCCAGTATGGTTCCCCAGGTGTGTCAGTACTGATGCATTAGATTACATGAAAATGGAGAGGTTTTGAAAAGAGATACATTGACCTCAAGCTTAGTCTTAGTGTACATCGCCTGTAGAATGTAAATCAACAGTTATCTTGAAAAGACTGTTTTCAATAATTGTTTTAAAAAATGCTCTTTGGCAATTTAGTGCACTCAGTCTCTCCTCAGACACAAAGAAACAGTTTCCAATGTCTCAAGAGTTCACAACCAAAGGACCGACATATAAAATGATCATCAAGAGATCCACAGAAGTCAAGAGACTAGATGATATTTTTATGCAGTGTGATTAGGTGTTGGAATGCACTGCCTGATCATATGGTGGACACCAATTCAATAGTAACTTAAAAAGCAAGTTGAAAAAAAAAACTTGAAGGAGAAAGAACAATGCAGAGATATGGGGAAAGATCAAAGATTGCCTGGACTATTGCTCCAAAGTGTTGGCATTGACTTAATGGGTTAAATGATCAATGCTCTGCACTGTACTATTTTATGATTCCATGGATTGATGACCTGTTGAGTATGTGGAGAAGAGAAATTCAACTGAAGACGAATTTAATATTTGTACTCCAAAAAAAGCACACACATCATGGGTTTTTCTATTGCAATTCTGTTTGCATTTGTTTAACATGCTGCACCATTTCTATTGTTGAAAATCACAACAAAATATTTGTCTCTGATAGCCACCAGATGTCTCAAAATCCTTTACGGCCAATAAAGTACTCATGGAAGTGCAGCCACTGTTTTAAAATAGGAAATCTTAAACCAATTTGTGCACAGCCTGCTGTGAAGAGAACTGACACTGTGATAATCACAAAATCATTTGTTTTTTTCTGATGGTGATTGAGTGATAAACATTGGCAAAGCCATGTAATAATAACTTACTTGCTTTTCTTTGAAGTCATGCCATGAGGTAGGGTGATAGCTACTTGAGAAGGCAGTTTGGGTTATGTTCAAAGGTCTGATCTCAAATCAGACATATCAGCAGACAAGCCCCAGGTAGACAGAAGATACGCATCAGGGATACTCTTGAGGTCTGACTGATGAAGTGCAGCATTCCCAGGGACACCTGGGAATCACTGTCTCAAGATCATCTAAATGGAGGAGAAGCATCTGGGAAGGCATTGAGAAATTCAAGACTTGCCGGTGGGAAAAAGCACAATCTAGGCAAAAACAGTGTTGCAACACCAATGCCCTATGCACACCTTCCCAGAGCCACCTCCTTCCTCACGTGTGACAGAGCCTGCAGTAGCTGCATCGGACTGTACAACCACTTAGGGACTCACCCAGAGAGTGGAACAGAGTCATCCTCATCTGCAAAGGAACGCCAATGAGAGGTGATGGGATCTGAAATCAGCACCTCCGACAAAGCAGCATGTTCTCAGTACAGCATTTGGAGGGTCAACCAGGAATTTCCTGGAATGGGATTTGAACTCTTCTGAGTCACATTGCACTGAATGTTAGGAACTGAGCTACAAGAAGCCCACAAAAGACTAAAAAGTTATCTAGTTTCACTATCAGACATAATGAAGTGTAATGCAGCAATGATTACAACTGCCAACCCTGGAAGAACAGGCCAAGTGCTTAGTACTTGGAGCTTCCAGCAAACTTGAACAACAAATTATCCACAATATGCAATATGCCAGGAGGTAAGTGTACAGAACTGATTAGCAGTGAACTGGCACAATGCATTTGCACAGCTGGCAAAATGTAGTTCACAGTTTATAGATGTCATCTGAACCTTTATCATCATGTTCCTGCCGAACAACATGAACTAATTTGTTATTCTGTAGTGGAAATTTAATGCAATGCACTACTTGGGGCACAGCCAAACAGTAGATTATAGTGAGGAGATTTAAAGCTTAAACCCATAGGAAAACAGACCGCTAAGCTATCAGTACAATGGCAGATTACTAAGAACCAGCAGTTAGATGGCTTACCAGCTGGTCTTTAAAGCACTGCAAACTATCAGTCTACGAGACAATTTATATTGAAGTAACACAAGCATGACATTTTATATGATTGAGACTGTATTAACAGTCACTGGAAGGAAGTGACCATCTGGAAATGACAAATTTGGGAGCAAAAAGTCTCAAAATATGTCTGGTGCATTTCTTAAATATTCCTGAGGAGAAACCTTTCTCCATTCATTTAGTTACAGAAGTTGTACACAATAACAGAGTAAGAGTAAAATCGCTAGCTGAAAATATGGAAAGGTATGGGTCTAGAACTGCTAAGAGAGTGGATCAGAAAATGCTCTCAAGTTAGATTTACATTAGTTTACTTCGATAGAAGAGAGTTCACAGACATCTAGAGTTGTTAAAATTATTATTAACTTTTTCAAATGAAGAGGTTGATGTGGACTTCGCAACATAGAGTTACTGATAACAAGAGGCAGACATGTTATGTTACGTACCATTAATAAGAGGGAAAGAAAACAATGAAGTAAGGATCGGTCAATTCTAATTATGTGAGTCTAGTATCTTGTATAACAAGTTTGGAGACAAATTGTGGCTAAATAAGTCACATGGATAATTATATCCCATTTTGTTTTTAATTTCCAAAGATGCACAGGTTCGTTGGATTGGCTGAGCAAATATGCCCATAGTGTCCATGGAAGTGCAAGCTAGGTAGGTTAGCCATGGTAAATGCAGAGTCACAGGGATATGGTAGGGAGGTGGGTCTACATGGGATAGTCCTTAGAGGATTGGTGTGGACTTGATGGGATGAATGGCCTGCTTCCATACTTCAGAGGTTTTATGATTAATTTGTATCTGTTTCACAATCCCAATTTACCTGGTATCAAATGATCATAAAAGGTAAAAATCAATTGTAACCATATACACTGAATATAAACCAAACTTCCACAGTCTTCAATGCTATTTCATGAAAACATTGCTGGAAACTGATGCTGCCCACAAGGCTGGCCATAGCTCCAGATAGAGGTAATTACCATGGTCAGTTTATCTGGATTGTGCTCGTTCAGTGAAATATGTCAAGTCATGCATAAGAAAACTGACTACACTAAACTAATACATGTCTCAGACTCTTCTTTCTTTGGAAATAACTTACTGACAAAATTGGGTTACTTCCAGGTAGTGGCCTCTTGTACAGTTGCATTGCATTATTTGAATTGGAGTAGGTATCCACCATCAATACATCAATAATTTATTTCTTCACTCTCAATAAACTATACATTCTGGCTTACAGGCAAATGGAAAATTTTATTTATGTCTTTATAGAAATGTGTCAGGACAGAGACTAGAACAGTGTGCTGAAATTAGCAAAACAGAGTAATTTCAAAACCAGTTTTTGCTCAAACTGATGATTAAGCCAAATGCAGAAAGTGCACCTCAAGATCTATGATGCAGAAAATTCCTTCATTACCAATTACAGCAGCTGATATCCCTGCAGGATTTATTGGTCCATCACAATTGTACAAAGTGTATGAAGAGTTCTCTGTAACACCACTTCACAACTCCTAAGGACTTCACCATAAAATGTCAAGTGTAAAGTGTAACATTTAGATTATCCCCCCACCAAAATAGTTACTGAGATGTATTAAAGGATTTTTACACAGGGTTATCAGAAAAAAACAACTTGTTATTTAAAGGTTTGTGATTCCTGTATAAGAGACTACAGCAGAAATTCTTGTCACGCTTTAGGGTAGTTTTTGGCTTGATCCAAAACCAGCAGCTGAAACTTAACCATATTTTGACAAAACATGATTTTCAAGAAGGTTTTCTCTCTATGAAGACCAAAGAGGTTTCTCTTCCTATTATCCAAAACTTCTTTCATCAATTACTTACCATACCCTTATGTCATACTTCGTGTCTAACGTCAGCCTGATTTATCCAATTCATCATTCTCAGGGGATCCCTGCCACTTGTACCAACTTTCAGAAACCGTTGGGCACCTGATCAAGCACAGTCAATCCAGAACTGTCCTAAAATGCGACATTTGTCCCAGGCATGATACACAAGGGGAAACCGGCCTTCATTTTATGTACATATATGTGGGTATCTATACTTTACATACAGAGGGTACAGGAAGATGTTCTATCAATTTCAGGCAATATAGCAGTAGACTTTTGTTATGGCAGCTGTGGTCATTATGAATACCTATTTGTGTTACAAAACCAGGAATGTTATCCCAGAAGATCTATTGATTCAAGAAGGATTGATAATTTTAACACAATGACTTTAACTTATTCTTTCATTTGATTAAAGTCTTAAAAGGCACTTAAGGGTAATATATGTTGCATTAGTGCAGATCTTTTTCTTCTGTGTCAAAGAGGTGTTTGAATCCAGAGTCTTAAACAGTTTGTTAGAGGATTAAATGTTTTTTAAATGATTTTAAAATAATTCCCATGGCAACTACGATGCTCCCAAGGCAAGTATGTACACAGTACACAATGAGAGAATGACTTTGGAGCATGCATGAAGGAAGGCATAGAGGTAGTACTGAGAGTCTGAGGTGAAATAGGTGGGTTGAGGATTGTAAAATGGGGACTGGGTAGCTGGAGAATGGAGGCAGAACATCTAACTGGAAGCTCCCATAATAATATTGCACACAAGCCCAATCACTCATCATCTTGTGAACCTGGCCTGTGTGAAAAGACCAAATGCCAGGTAAAATTTCTTTGGATCCCATTGCAAAGTTCACCATCCTTCACTCCAATGAATAACACCTATCTGGCCATCAGAAACGCTGGGCCAAAGAGGGTAAAATTGGCCGTAATGACGGCCCCCACTCATTTTGAAATTCAATGGAAGTAGATCCACATTCTAAAAGACTTAACTCGAGCTTTGTTCACAGATAGATCCAATTCAGAGGTGGTTTACACTTTATATTGCAGGACTGTTTGAGACAAAATGTATCAAGGTGGCAGTGGATTGATACACATATTACTGGAACAGTTCCCTTGCATACCAATTGTCAGGTTGGAAAGAGAGTCCAAAGCCTATATTATGTAAGGAATAGTCTGTTACATGCAATTCTCCTCAGGTCAAGCAACTACAGGTTAAACAGCAGGATTTTTAAAATTCATTCGTGAGAAGTGGCTACCATACATTGTTCATCCCTAATTGCCCAGGGGAAAGTTATGAATCTGTGGAAGATACATTAGAGTCTAGAGTCACATGAAGGCCAATCTAGCTGAGAGAGCAGTTTCCCTCTCTAAAGGACATTCTTGAACTAGTTGAGTCTTTTATGACAATATGGCAATGGGTATGTAATTGCCATTAGGTGAGCTTTATGTTCAACTACAGATTTTTATGGAGTAAATTTTCACCATCACCATGGTGAGATGTGAACCCACATCCTCAAAACATTTAGCTTCAGGGTTCAGGGGTTGACCACTTACTTTTATTCCACCGAAGATTCAACATCCAATGGGGGACAATGGGTGGGCTCACAAAGCTGAAACACCACTCAGAGTCTTTCCAGCTTTAGCATAACATTAGTAGATGAGGGAGCCTTTTCTTCATCTTCTTTCAAAATAAAATTAAACTAAATGGCCTGAGCAACTGAGCCACCATTGTCCATCTGAGGTCGAGGATCCCCTCCACAGGGTGGCCTACTCTGCCTCTAAAGCCAAGGAGGAATATAATGCTTCCATTGTTAGCAGGGGCATTGTCCTTCATCCTGTCTGCCACCAGGAGGCAGCCTCCATGCAGCTGCAATATTCCCCAACACTTCTTGATGGCGAACTGGAAAATTTTAATTGTCTCCAACAATAAGCCTTAGGTGGACTTTAAGAAGTCCTTAGCTAACAACCATCTCAAAATAGCTGTGGGATTGGGTAGAATAGAGTGATTAGCCACTTGGTCTCCACCATTAAATATTATACCTACCTTCCTCCATGATTGCCACATTGGTGGCTAACAATCTTCCCTATGACATCAACATGGGCAATACTTACATCGATAGAACAGTGTTCACACTAAAAAGGCTGCTCTCATCCGATTTCCTGAGTGAATATAAATCAACCTGAGATTCAATCTAATTTAGACACAACTTACAGAAAGCTCAAAGGATTTTATCACAGTTTATTTTGGAAAATTTTGTTAAAAATCACAATGGAAGCATGTTTTAATGTTTTGAGGGAGGCACTGAGTGAAGAAAACTAAAATTAGGTGGTAAATCATCGATATTCCACAGTGCCTCAATAATTATTCAAATGATAGCATTTGCCAGTAAAAAGGTTCTGTAAAAAACTATAGACATTCTTCAGCGGTCTGACAAGGCCCATTAAAAGCACTAACAAGGTTTTGATACTCCCAGTAGTAATGAGAGTTAGCTTTCAACTCCACAATCTTCAGTTGTCATACTGGAAATATTCCAATCAGGGATTTTCATTAGAAAAATTTTATAGTTCGCATCTAATCTATTTTTACAGTAGGTCACAGCTCTTGTTAATAGCGTAGAGTTCCATACAAATTTGAAGGTCATCAGCTCCGAATTATTTTGTAGATAAACTAAGGGATAAAGTCACCAGAGTGTGACTGGATCATAGGCCTGCCCTCTCATTAAAGACAACTGGTGGTTTAACCTGAGGGTCACCATACCTCAGGCCAGGGGATAAATTGAGTTGGTAACCTCAGCCAGTGTGGGAATTGACCCCAGGCTGTTGACATCACTCTGCATCACAAACCAGCCACACAGTCAGTGTAGGGCTTTGACAGCCATCAAACAGATACCTTTGCTATGAAGTCCAAGCACTGTCTTTAATGATCACAAGATATCTCAAGGAGCATTATAGCTAATATAATGCTTTCAGACCTCTGGTCACTGCTGTAATGTCGACAATTTGCACACAGCAAACTCTCATAAACAATGTAGCAATGGCAAGGTTATCTATTTTCATGTTGTTGATGAAGGGATAACTGAGTAGGATACTGGGATAAATGCCCTGTTCTCCTTTGAAATAGTGTCTTGGGAATTTTTACAACTACCACAGAGGGTAGATCGAAGGTCAGTTAATGGCATATCTGAAAGATGCAGTCTTATTCCATGCAGCGCTCTCTCAGTAGTGCACACGCATATCAATCTCCACTTTAGTGCTCAAATACTGGAGAGAGACCTCTCCAACACCCTATAACCTGTGATCTACTTTTGTTTTCTGTCTGAGTCCAAGGTCACAGTTGACTTCAGGAAGCCCTTTCGAGCACAATGCAATTAAAGATGGCAGCAGGAATATAGGATTGAAAAATAGCAAACAACATACTTGTTTGAGGACCTGGAAGAATAGGATACAAAAGCATCAAAGTGATGTCTAACTTGTTCAATGCTTTCTGGACTTGTTGTATTGTGTAAAGGATCGGACAATCAATTATTCAATTGCATTTGTAACTGTTGATAAGGTAAGGCACAAATTTAGTGGAAAGAATATGGAGAATGAAGAGAGAACCAGAGATAGTGAAAGAGAAAGGAAGAGAGAGAAGCTGAAAGAGAGAGAGAGAGAAGTGAGACAGTGAGTCAGGAACAGGGAATAAGAGAGAGGGCGAGAGAAAAGCAAAGGAGAGAGAGTCTGAGAGGATGAGGATGACGATGCCGGGAAGGGGGCAAGGGGGTGCAAGGAGGGGCATTAGAGGGTGGAGGAGAGAATGAGGGCAAGAGAGAGAAAGATTGTGGGGAGAGAGGTCAGGAGAGTTTGGGGAGAGACAGAGAGGGTAAGAGAGATTGAGAAAGCTTGATAGGGAGAGAGAGCACACGAGAGAGGGAGACAGCATGGGAAGGAGACAGCATGAGAGGGAGAGGGAGGATGCAGACTGAGCTTAAAGGGGAGGGGTAAAATGTAGAGGGGGGTAAAAAAAAGTGAAGAAGAAAGAGAAAGAGGAAGGAAGATAGAGAGGTAGACGCAAGGAGTGAGAGAAGAAGAGCTGAGGGAAGAATAGGAAGACAGAGAAGGTACACGAATGAGAAGAATATGAGAAGAATGACAGCAAGCAAGAGGAGATAGTGCAAGAGAGGAGAAGGATGGAGGGTGAAAGGGAACAGGGAGAGAACGAGGAAGGAGAAAGGGAAAAAGAGACATGAGAGAGGTGGTGTGGGAGGGGGAATGTGGGCGAGGGGAATGTGGAAGAAGGAGGGGCTTGGGGGAAGAGAGGTGAGGTACAGAATTGGAGCAAACAGAGGAGACTGTGAAGGAGGAGAGATAGGAAGGACTGAGAAGAAAAAGAGAGAAGATGAAGCAAAAGAGCAGGATGCAAAAGGGAGACTGGGATTATGAAAGAGAGAGACTGGGGCACCAGAGAGAGGGGATGAAAGGGGTGGAAGCATGAGAGAGAGAGAGAGGGGGGCACAAGAGGAAGAGAGACGTGTGTGAGAGAGACAGAGAAGGAAGGGGGTCAGGGTGAGACAGATTGAGAAGGGGTGTAAGGGACAGGTGTGATTGAGAGAGAGACACAGGCAGACAGACAGACAGAAACAACGTTTGTTGCATTTGAGAGGGACACAGAGGAGGGAGAGACAGTGAGGGTGTCTATGAGACAGAGAGGATGTGTGGAAAAGAGAGGATTTGTGTGAGAGACACATAGGGATGCATGTGTGTGTCAGACAGGGAGAGGGACAGATGGAAGGGTGTTGTGAGAGACAGATAGCAGAGGGTGTGCAAGGGAGACAGAGAGGGGTTGAGAGACAGACAGAGAGTAGGTGTGTGTTTGATTAGATTAGATTCCCTACAGTGTGGAAACAGGCCCTTTGACCCAACCAGTCCATACTGACCTTCCAAAGAGTAACCCACCCAGACCCATTTCCCTCTGACTAATGCGCCTAACACTATGGGCAATTTAGCATGGCCAACTCACCTGAACTGCACTTTTTTGGACTGTGGGAGGAAACCAGAGGACCTGGAGGAAACCCACACAGACACAGAGAGAATGTGCAAACTCCACACAGACAGTCACCCGAGGCTGGAATCAAGCCTGGGACCACTGAGCCACCGTGGTGTGTGTGTGTGTGTTTGTGTGTGTGTGTGAGAGAGAAGGTGTAAGCGATAGAAACGGAGAGCAGGTGTGTGTGAGAGAGAGAGGGAGTGTGGGTCAATATCCTACTTCCCACATCATAATGTCATTGATAAAGCAGTTGAAAATGATTGGGCTGAGGACAATTGCCTGAGGAACTTCTACAGTGATTTCCTGTGAATGAGATGACTGAACTCCACCAACCACAATTAGCTTAATTTTGTGGAGCTATACAAATGAACAGTGTTCCCCCCAATTCCTGGGTTCTTTGATACAAAAAAAAACTGACTTAACGTTAGGGCAGTTACTCTCACTTCAGCAGGTCTTTTGTTCAGACTGGGATCAAGTCTGTAGTCAGGAACAGGAGCTGGGTGGCCCTGGTAAAACTCAAATGAGTGTTAATGAGCAGATTATTGTTGGGTAAGTCACTATTGATCATACCTTCCATCACTCAGTTGAAGATTGGGAGTAGACAAGTGAGGCATTAATTGGCCAGGTTAGATTTACCTGTAATGTTTTATTGTGATTTTTATCTCATTGAACAAATGCTTAAAACAAAAATGCTAGAAATCACAGTGGGTCATGCAGCATCCATGGAGAGAGAGAAGTTTAACGTTTTGAGTCTAGATAACTCTTCATCAGAGCTGACGTGAAGCGTGGAGGGAACAGCATTCATTGGAGAAATATCCTGCTATTCTTTGAAATGATTCCATGGGATTTTTCTTTTTACGTCTACTTCAGAGGATCCAGATTTTAGATTGAACGCTTTCGAGTGGGACTTGAATTTAAAGGAATCTGATTCAGAGCTGATGATTCTATCACTGAGTCAAGGCTGACAACTAATGCAAGGGAGGTTAGAAGAAAGTTTTAGTTTTACATATACAATGGTCATAATATGGAAAGATTTTGAGGTCTTAAATTATTTTTCAAAGGAATTAGTACTTAGGAAAGAGGAAACCAGAGATTATGGAAAGTGAGATGAATGGAATTTTATTACTCTATTTGGAAGACAGTCACCATAGTCCTACCACTGGACAGAGGCTGCTTTCTCATTAGAGAGAGAATATTGGGGGTGGTTTAACCTGAGAGCCACCCCCTCAGGTGAGGGGAGAGGTTGAGCAGGAGGGTCCTTCATGGTAACGTCAACCTGTGTGGGAATTGAATCCTTGCCATTGATGTCACTAAGCACTTCATGAGTCAAACAGGATATATTGTACAGCAACAGGTGATGAATCCCAATCCAACGTTATGACCCTGGTGACCAGTGAAACAATTGTTTTGCCTCGTCAAATGTGTATGTTACATCTTCACTAAATGCTCAAACCCAGATTCAAGAGTCTAATATAGTGTGTACAACATTATAAAATATTCAATTTCTTTTTTTAAAAAAAAAGTGACAAGATATGCAGTCAATACATCATATCTTGATCATTGCAACCACGTGCTGCTCAATACTAAATCCTGGTCACAACCAGATCCCAGTATTGGTCACAAAATTGTAGATGAAAAAAACAGAAACACCAATCACAGAATAGGCATCATACTGAAAAGAGGTCCAAAAATGATGAATGTTGTCATAACCCTTACCTGCCTGAATTACTGGTGCATCATGCTCATCTATTTACACTCAACAAGGATACATTTTTATTGGAGCAAATCCAGTGATCCAATGCAAGTTTAATCCCTGGCAGCTAAACTAATCCATCAGTCTTCTATCCTCAAAATGCTTCTATTGAAAGCATTTAAACATTGTCAATTATCATGCAAATATTATGAATTTCTGCAAAAGGATCAAACACTCATGCTTCCGAAAAGATGTGTCACCTTTTAGGAAGCTTTACACATATGCAGGTTCAATATCAACCTGAATTACAAACCTCAAATTCAAGACATTTTCTCCATCAAGAATCATTTATGAATTGTACATCATGTATCTTCACAAGCGCAGAGTTTAGATTTAATGGTTAATGGGTTATCTACAGCAGTACTGCAAGTGTGGACTGCATTGATTTAAGTGTGTGAAGTGCATAATTCAAACTGGCTAGTAAATTTTATGATGTATCTTCTAGTTCAGAATTTAAATATGATTAAGTCACAAAAAATCAGTCAACTCAAAACAAACAAGAATTCTGAACCATGAAAATGTGTCATACTATCTATCTAACAAACATAAATAATGCACCAATAATTATAAATCAGTTTAATCACATCTCATTTATAAATTAGTTTAAACTGACACCATGAAATTACCATTATCCCAGAGATTGCTCAAGACATTGTTCTTTTTCAATTCAACATCATGACACTTATTTTCTATCCTCAGATATAGGCCCGTTTTGAGATGTGTTGATTTGAGATTCTCATACAGAAATGTGTTTTACCCAAATGCGAAATAAAAATCCTCCAGGTCTGGAACAGAACAGACTGGTGTATGGAGTGGACCAATCTTTGAACGTGTTTATGGAATGGGAATGGGAATGCTTGCAAATTCGTCCGCATGCTCTTAAATATAGATCCAGATTGAAGTGAATTGATGTCATCAATGCATGTCATTATGAGAATCTAGATGTGAAATGCAGCTTGCAGTAATAAAACATGTTGACATCCTACGTTCAGAAGACATTTAATATTTCAGAGCATGCCACAAGAACGAAAATTGACCAGCTTCACTTTATTGGTGTTTGTTCAGCTAAGGACAAAGTCAAATATTGTGACTCATTTACTGAATAATACGGACAAATATTCTATTCATATCAGAAATAAAGGAAATTAACAGCTGAGCTGATCTATTTATGAGGAAACTTTGCATTCATGAGATGTTATTTCCTCTCCCTTAACAAGTGACATTTAAATTATCATAATTTCACAGAAATAAAGAAAACTTAGAATAACGCGTCAAATAGAGTAGATGGATTGACAGTTTTCCCTACTGGTTACTGTTGATATCACAATAAGAATTGGCTTAATGTCCTCACAATGTAATATGCACCATCACCAGTACCCACAAGCCAGAAACTCATAGCTCACAGGAAAACACAAATGCAAAACAGATTAGACATGGACTTACACTCAACAATGAACAAATTCTGGTAGAAATTTAGCAGGTAACTTTCCAACACCTATTTATTCTCTTGAAGCCATTCGTTCCAAAGGGTCTCTAACAGAATCGCTTACAATTCATGTGGGACCCACTTAAACTGAGTTGAAACATTGATCTTTGATGTAGTAGCACGTCCGAGTGGGGCACGCGAGTGGGATTCCCCAAAACAAAGTTGCTCTGTTCTATGAAGCTGTTGGTTGGAAACTTGACAATCCTATTCAAGCTTGTCCTTGCTTCAAAATTAAATATTATTTCTTAAGCAACCACTGCAGAAGTTAGTGTCCAAGAATGATACGTGAACTGGCTTAAGGAGTAATGAAGGTAGCAAACTTAAACATGGTAAGTAGCAATGATCTAAATTAAATTAGAATGTGCTAAATAAAAACAATGTGTAACTGTGCAAATTATAAGTGGGAACATTGAAGCTTCAAGGGTCCATGAGGTCAACATTCAAGAACTGTTTGTAACATCTTTAGTAGCGTAATTAGGATACAAAGTGGGACAGATTGTTTGGAGACCTGGGATATGTGGAGAGAGATAATGTTGAGTTGCCTTTCCAAACATTATAAGACAAAGGACCTAGCTGTTTAATGTGGTTAAAAAGAGATAAGACCCTAAAAACAAGCAGATGTTGTAAATGGTGAAGAGTCAATGAATTGTTGGGAACATGACACAGTTGTGATGCCAACTAGTGGTCAAGTAACTCGTCACCGAGAACCTACCAAGGACTGATCATGCAAGTTGCATGCACAGACTGGGGTAGAAGAGAAAGTTTTGTTTATTCATTCACAGAATGGGGGCATCACTGGCTAGGTCAGCATTGGTTGCGTAGAGGACAGTTGAGAGTCAATCACATTACTATGGGTCTAAAATCACAAGTAGGCCCAGCCCAGGTAAACATGACATATGCCTTCCCTAAAGGACATGAATGAACTAGATTTTTAATTTTCCCCTGATACTCAATAATGGATTCATGGCCAACATCATACTTCAATTCCAGATTTTTATGGAATCTGTATTTCACCATCTGCCCCAGTGTGATTTGAACGCAGGTGCCCAGTACATTACCTGGGTCTCTAGTTTATCAGTCCTGTGATAACACTGTTTTTCAGGCCATGAATAATACCACTAATACACAACCATCACCTCACATTGCTTCAGGGTAACAGCTGGCATGATCAGAGAGGAAATAGTCTGATCAACTCCTTGGAGACCAGATATGGGGGAGACTGATCATCCATTGCAATGCCACTCTCAGACAGCCCAAATATTCAACCCACATATTTCTGTGAGTGTAATGCTTCTAGGATTAGTATTGTGGTAGGCTGCATAAACTGACTTGAGAGAACAATTTGGTTGTTGAATTGTTGATACACAATGTAAATGTAAAAATGAATAGTAAGTGCTTACAGTTCATTAACCTTTCAGGAAGACTGAACTACATCAGCTATGAGAAGTTCTTATCCTCATTTGCCAGACAGTACTGATAGAATTCAGTCCAAGAAACTATTTTCTGACGTATGACGAATACATCTAGTGTGTGCCTCTTCTTGCAAGTACTTCATCCTAAGGAGGAGCAAGTTAATATTTCAACTAATGCTTCAGACACTATATAACAATGCTCAGCTTCTACCCTTTGTATGAAGGACACATCAATTGCAAACCAAAAACTTTATCACAATTAACCAGCATTCTAATCTGTCTGTTTCAATCCCCATATCATCTGACATACTGTTACAATCTTGGAGTGTTCATTCAGTGATGGAGCTTATAAACTTCAGATTTCAAACCATTTTTAGGATTACAGAGTGAAAGCGAAATTTGGAGTTTTTCTATTCTAATGATAGCTGACCTCCAACTCAATGAAGAACTTTTGAACTTTCACTTCCTTGAATATGGGACATGTGCAAGAAATTAAGGATAAAATCATTTCGGATGAAAAGGAATCCAATTGGTGTGTGAAATGTTGTCTCTAGCTTGATATTTCATTGTAACGAGAATTGTCTGGACCACTCCTACTCTGATCTCTTTAACCTTAACCTTTCTACATCTTTCAAATGAAACTTGATGAAAGGGCACCTCATAAAAATAATGTGTAACTATGTAAATACGCAGTCACAGCCTTTCAGACCAAACACTGAACAATTTCCCAACATAACAATTGTTTTGTTTTATGACGATAAGGGGATGGGGGTATCTAGCTGTTTCTATTTACACCTCATATCGACCCATTTTCATGGGAACAGGTGAGACCATTCAGTGCCTCAAGCCTAATCCACCAGAAAGTGGGATTGTGGCTGTTCTGTGCCTAACTGTATAGAGCTGCCATTGGCTCACATCCTTGAAGGTCTTTGCTTAACAACAAATTATCTATCACAGATTTAAAAATAACAACTAATCCAAAAACCACTGCTGTTTGTGGAAGAGAGCTCCAAAAATCCAAAAATGGTCAAAATACTTCCTAATTTTGGTTGGGAGAGGGAGTTTTGTCCAATTACCAGCTTCTTTTGCCTTGCACATTATTCTCTGTCACTTGACTCATTCCTACCTCCCACTATATCAAACATCTTCCTTTTTGTTCTTTGCTTCTGTTGTGACTTTCTGATCTCAGGACTTTATAAAATTGGTTACATCTATAATATTTCCAGATCCATAAGGAGCTACAGCCCTGAAAGTTTTGTGTTTTTTTCTCTCCACAAATATGACCTGACCTATTGACTATTCCCAGCATTTTCTATCTATATTTCAAAACAAAAACATTAATTGCAAAAGCTTCCATGAGTGATTATCAAGCGTGAGAAGAGGCAAAGGCCTCTTTTAATCAATCTCTCCTACATTAATAAAGATGCAACTATTGTTCACTACATCAGCACAAACTAATCATTCTTTGAGGACTGACCTTACCATGGAAGTATGAATGTCTTTTCACATTTTGAAATGTGCCAACTTCACAGGAGTAGAGAGGTATTGCTTTTTGTCCTTTGGACTTTAACATTCTTCCTGGCTTAGGCAAAAGTGCTGTTCAATGTACTAATAGGATAGTCTGATCATTATCCTGATGCGCAACAAATTCATCAACATATTGAATCAAATTGGCAGCCTCTATAATAGAACTGATGAAGAAAATACATTAAAAACAGTATGCCATGCACAAGCTAACATTTGCATATCAGCCATTTTGTATTTCAATTCATCTTATCCTTAATCTACAGCAAAATTTTGTCATCCTTTCTCTTGTTCTCGTTTCATTTCCTTTTTCACCCTCATACGTTAATTTCCTAAAACTGTTTCACTAGCCTACTCTTGATGGTTCCCACTAACACTTACCTCCAAATGTCTTCTGGTTCGATTAAAAGGTCAACCACCTACAAATCAAAACTGTTTCCCTCTTTGAAAATGTGCTTTGACTTTAATGTTTTCCTGCACTTCTGATTTCATATTAGTTTTTCAGTATTCATGGTTTTTGGATTTTGTTTTGAAGAGTTTTTTCACCCCTGTATGGACAAATGCATTTTCAAGTACAATCGATGACCATGGATCCTGATTAATAGATAGATTAATAAATAGGAAAACCACCTCATGAGTGGTTTGTCAACAGATCTTGCACATCCTCTCCAAAACATTACTCCAGTAGCAGTGCAATCATTGAAGCTTGTAAAAGAAATTTTAACATCAAACTCACCCCACTGCAGTACGGTGTTTGTTTTTTCTTTACCTGATACAGTGTCAGCAATTTCCTATTTATGTGAACCTGAACCATAGTAGTTGATTTTTCTTCCAAAAGGCCAAATTTTGGGGGAGGAGAGCAGAAGAGAGTCTGCTCTAGATTTTCCTGTTCCTATTGAATGTATCCAATCTAGTTTACACATGTGCAACATGCATTGTAAAGTAAATCAAACATTTACTAACATGAATATAGTAAAACTATTGACCCAGTTCTCATTTATTTAGCCTACTTTCCATTTTTATTAACTCAAGGATTCAGTTCTTCAGGGATTGTAACTGGCTCCATAGAAACTGAAGTACTTTGGTATCATGTGCAAACAAAAAATGCAAAACATATCCTGGCTCCTAAAAATTCTCCAATGTTGCAGTACATAAACACTTAATCTTTTGAAATCACACTGCTTTCAGCTAATATAGAACACACGCTGCTTGCATGCAGCCACCTTCACAAGGTCATTCGAAATTAATCTTCTCAGGCAGTCTTCAATAAAAGTACAAAATGCTATATTTCATTTTATGGTTATCATCATTTTCAGTTTTTCGAGGCAATGGTCTACTAAAAGAATGATAATTTAAGTGAATATTGCAACTCCATCAGAATCCATTTATAAAAGCCTAATATATCATTAAGTAGAAGATTACTCTCATTATGTTAGGTGTTCACATAATGAATGTTCAAAACTCACTCTACTTGGGTGTATGGTGTGATGAATCATGTGATTGATTCCAGAAGTTATGCTCTCAGACTCATGACAGCTGTTACTTTCTACACCATGATGTGTTTAAATGTACGTCCATTTCTGATTATAGTAGTGTTATGTTGACCTATGGAGAGTTAACAACTGTGAACAATGAAATTCAGTCAACAATTAGATTTCACAATTTTCCCAAAGTGGTGTTTTCAGTTTGTCACCCCTTTGGGTTCCTGGCTATCATTTATAACTCCATCCAATTAAAATCTGGATCATTGTCATAAATTAAAATGGTTCATGGCTGTGTTATTCTAATTTTAATAAGGTAGTAAAGATGACACTGGAGCTCCTGTTGAAATAGTGACACTATCTCTAGGCTAGACGATCTAGATTCAAGTCCCAGTGGTGTGTCATAACATGCCTGAGTAGGTTGATTAAAGAAAAATAAAAGTGACACAAGGGGTTGAGTCCCTAACAACGTAAGCAATATCTAATTGATTAAATGAAGCTTTTATTGTAAATTATAGCACCACAGTGTCATTTAGGCCCTCTACATTCACTGTGCCCATGAGATACAGAAGGCTCGAATTGATCAGTAGATACTGCCAGTTCCCTATTTAGTGCCACCTGGGCATAAATAAAGTTGCAGAGCCATGGTGTACAGGCAGAAAGTGCCTCTATACTGGGCATGAATCTGTGAAGCTGGTTCCTATTCAGTTTTTTTTTCAAAAATTAAGTCAAGATCTTAATATTTTGAATTTAACATAATCACCAGTCTTTAAAATAAGTGACATGCTTACAATAGGATATGCTCCACTGAGTAATCAAATGAAATCTAAATTGTTTCTTATCCAAAGGGTAAAAGTTTAACTCTGTTTTTCAGAATTTCAAGCAAAATCATAGTTCACTAATCTGTATTTTAAACTGTCTGTGTCATATAGAAGAATTTTCTTGTGTGGTTTATAGATTACTTTTGAGAATATTAAATGATTAGAACAAGTTAGATATAGATTTAAAATTGAATTCGGGTGAAGGTGACCAGTACAGATCTAACCTGATGATTTCAAACTCAGAGAGACCCCGATTCCTTCAGCCATTACAAGTTCAAGCCTCGAATGTAATTTCATTGGAGCTTAGAATTCGACTGAAATGCCCTGAAATGGTTCCAATCGAGTTATGCTGCAAAATTTGTACATGTTAAATAACATGTGGCCGGATTTAGACTGCAGCAAACCGACTAACTGGATTAATCCTGACAGAGAGGAAAAAAAACCGCAAATTGGAATTAATGGAAATGCCTTCGTCTTAAGTGGTGTGATGGGAAACTTGTAATGTTATTTATTGTATGCTTTATTCAAACAAAAATAAAAAAAACCCTCCTTAATGTAGAGGAGTGAAATGACCTTAAATAAAAGTGGGCAAAAACACCTTTTAGCAAGATCCAATTCAATAGTGAGACTAGGCTGGCCAGTCGGGGCTGATCCCTTCAACTCTCAAAGCTTGTAAAATGGTCGAAATCCCAACAGCTTTGGAAAACATCAGAAGGCAGGGTCCAGACATTGATGAGGACAAGCAAACGAAATGCTGGTATCTGGTCAAATTCTAGTGCCATCTGTCTCCCATCTGGAACGACAGGGAGCTGGAATGGATCGGGTTTACCGTGGAACTGGTCGACTGAACACTTCGGAAACAGAGTCACACCAGCAACTGGGATATCTCAGCGTCCGCTGTTCAGCAGCGAAGTGTGTTGGAAGGGGTCGGTGAATGAGACTAGAGGATTGCAGATCGGCGAGGCAGCCGAAATGCCTGCTAATGTGCATTTATTGCAAAGGAGGATATAAAAGAACACCGGGAAATAAATCCCCCTCTCCCAAAAGCAACAACAACGTGAAGATGCACCACTTCGAGCAGAATTCGCTGGGGAGCTGGGTGCTGAAAGGACAGCTCCTTCAGCGACAGTACAGCAGTCTCAAGGTGCTGAGCTGATTGAGCGGTTGGACCAATGCATCAGCGCGCCGTCCCAGATCAGCTCCCAATAATCAACCCCCAACACCAATTCATTGCCAAACGCCCCACTCGACACTAATATACTGCAACAGCTCGCAGCCGGCGACCGGAACAGCTGCAGAGAACAGCATCAGCAACCTCTGTTTCCGAAGAGAAACCCAGTGCAAACTAATTATTACCTACCACCACTCCCCCCACCACCACCCCCCCCAAACCCCACACCGACGGGGAAACCCATCTGGATTCCAGGACCAGGAGTTCCCGAGGCTAGAATCAGCTCCCTCAGAGAGTCCTGGCAAAATCCAACGGCAGCAGAACGCTGAGGATTGCTCGCCACCACCGCGGAGGGAATAAATGAAGTTAAAATATTCTAAAAGGAGGAAACTTAGCGGCGGAGGCGATTAAACGGGCAGTCTGGGGTGTGCGAGTCTCAGCCTATTGTTTTAACTGCAAGCAAACGAAAGAGGGCGGCTGTCCCTTTAAACACTGCACATCATCCGAAGTTGGGTCACCTCCATTGAACATTTAAAAGGACAGTCCAGCAAGTTGGCCCTCTCTCCAACACCAGGAACTGTGCACTGCAGGCTTTAAGAAATGCCCGCACTTGGTTCTGTTGTAAAACAGGAGCGATGTTGGTGAACTAATACCAAACACTGTGTAGATTTACATAGCCCCTCCAGGATCAGAGGTTGGGTCCAACGAAACACTGCGCATTCAACTGACGCACCATTCACCCAGCTACCCAGGTAACACTCTCAAACTAAAACGGAGGGGTTTTTTTAAAAAAGAAAAAAAAAATAAAAATAGTGCCACTTCACAAATAATGTGTCGTGGATTCCAACGGGTAACACGAGCCCAAGTTCAACTGAGGGAAGCAATCAGTGCATACTTGCAATTTGCACTGAATCTCCCTGAAGCTCAAACCCTCAAGTCTTTTTGGAGGGGGAGGTGGGGGGAGCGGTGAATAATGACTTTTTTGCCCGAGTTGCTATTTAAACAGGCGACAGCCCGGGAACGTGATAACAACACAGTCTGTCCGGTAGAAAGCATGGGAGCGCTGTTCCAACTGGAAACCAATACAAGGTTTGAACTACACAGTGCCTACTATCACATTCACTTCAACCACAGGACTTGCCCACGCAATGCAACAAAAAGAAAGTTTACAACTGCACGGTACATTCCAACACATTGGGTTCACCATTCGGCTACCAAGCCAACATTCGTGAGGGTATAAAACGCATCAGTTTTGACAGTGTCAGTACCTTGAGAAAGGAGGAGGAGAGCCATTCCTAAAAGGACGATGCCACAAACTGAAACGTGCATTTTCCCCTTCTTGTTTCTTTTTTTTGTAAATTAATGATTGTGTTTTCTTCTTCTTCTTCTTGGCTTGCTTGTTCGATGGTCTCGAATGGTTTGAACAAATCCAGCAGACTGAGCGAGCAAAGTGAAGGACGAGTGAGGGAGAATCGGCAGCAGCAGCAGGGAGAGAGGTACACACACACACACTACAGAATCCTGCTCAGGCAGGCTGGTTGGCTGACATGCAGGAGCGCGCCCCCGCTCGGCTGTGAGGAGCCGTGCACGACAGCCAGGCGCGCTCCCAGCACTTCTATCCCTTCATTGGCTCATTCCACGACGGGCTGTGCTACCAGAGACTCGCTCCAATGATGGGCAGCAGCTATCATTGCAGAGGTCGGTGCAAATACTTAAAGAGACACCTCTCTGAGCTTTCGCCCAGTCCCAGGCAGGCTAATAGCATCACCCGATAGAAAGGATGAAACATTTCACCGGGGCGAATTCCTGTCTCCAGGACTGTGTTTTATTTTCCTATTAAATCTGAATAGGCGACCTATTAGGGTGAAATTTCTCCCTTTTAAACAGAGGGTTGCTTCCTCAAAGTGTATTGGAAGCAGATGCTATGAGAACAGTAAAAAAAAACATTTGAGCCTGTATATGAAGTGGAATAATTTGGGGAATAAATTGGGGTTTGGTATAAAAATGAACAGGTATGAAGGTTCAAGGAGCCTCTTATATATGTTGTAAAATTCTATAATTCTTTCTTCTCTAATAGCACGGGCTTCTAAATTGTAATCTACCTCCTCGAATTACACACTGCCACCTTCCTTACAAAAATGGGGAGTTTGGCAAAATAAAATGCCACCACAGCTTTTGGAGGTCTGGGCAATTGGGTGAGAGTTACATCATTCTTTGGAATGTTGGATTGGTAACTCTGCATTCTTTGGGTATGATCATCTTATATTCTTTTCTTTCTCCATACCTAATGAACACAGTTCTCAAAGAGGATGACTTCAGTGAAAACCAAATGTAATTGTGTGAAATAACAATGAAGACTGTCAGGAGGGATGGAGAGCCAAACATTAGTGATTGGAAAGTGAGCTCTCTATTTTGGGAAGACTGTGCTTAGAATCAAAGCAATCACACCTTGATGAGAGTGTGTAAAAAAGGTAAAGTCACCATCGTTCTACTATCTCTTTAGTGAAAGATAACTGGTGATGATTGATTTGAAGGTTACCACACCAGTCAATGGGAGAA
Organism: Hemiscyllium ocellatum; assembly: GCF_020745735.1. NCBI lineage: Eukaryota > Metazoa > Chordata > Chondrichthyes > Orectolobiformes > Hemiscylliidae > Hemiscyllium > Hemiscyllium ocellatum. The sequence continues at coordinate 28,213,749 of NC_083429.1, read as the reverse complement.
GAAGGGCCCTTCATAGATGACCTCAGCCAATGCAAGAATTGAACCCACACTGTTGGCATTCACTAACTAGCCATCCAGCCAACTGAGCTAACCAACCCTATTATGTAACAGATGTAAGATACTAATATTAATCAATTATTTCAGGAGCGTACAATTTGGGGCTCCATTGTGGTAAAACAATTGAGATACTTGACCTTTTATTTTCACTTGATGACTTGCTTGTCATAATTTTATTTGTAGTTCATTATCTGGATCAATGTATCATTACTACATAGACTGAATATTGTAAACTCAGTTGTATTTTTTATTTGATAAGCCACCACTTTCAAGATTATTGCAGAAAATAAAAGGTTCCAAAGATGTGAGGTAACTTATTGGTATGGATAGAAGATTGGCTGTCTAACGGGATGCAAAGAGTAGTAATAAATAGATCTTTTTCAGCCTGGCAAATGTCATAAGTGGTGCTACATGGGTTGGTGCTGGGGCCTCGATTCTTTACAATTTATATAGATGATTTGGCTGAAGGGACTGGAAGTATTGTAGCTAGATTTGCTGATGACACAAAGATTGGTATGAAAGTGAATTGTGAAGGGCTCATCAAGGAGACTACAAAAGGAAGTTGATAGGTAAAGTTAGTGAGCAAAGATATATCAAATGGTGTACAATATGGGAAAGTGTGAAATTGTCAATTTTGGCAGAAAGAATAAAAAAAATCATGTTATCTGAATGATAAGAGGTTGCAGAGCGATCTTTGTGTCTGAGTGCATGATTCACAGAAGGTGATTGTGCAGATACAGCAAGTAATCAGGAAAGCTAATAGAATGCTATGTTTTATTGTAGGATGAATTGAGTGCATGAGTAGATTGCACTTCAGTTTTATAGAGCATTGGTGAGACTGCATCTGGAGTGCTGTGTGTACAGTACTGGTCACGGTACCCGCAGAAGAGTGTTAATGCATTGGAAGCATTTCAGAGAAGGTTTACAAGATTAATACTTGGAATGAGCAGAATGCCTTATGAGAAAAGGCAAAGCAGGCTATGCCTGTATCCTCTGGAGCTTAGAAGAGTTAGAAGTGACTGAAATTGAAATGTATCAGATCCTAAAGGGACTTGACCAGGTGGATGTTGAAAAGATGTTGCCTGTAATGGGAGAATCTAGAACGAGAAGTAAAAGTTTAAAAAAAAGAGAGATTGCTGATTAGACAGAGCTGAAGAAAAAAAGAGTTTCTCTCAGCGAGTTATGAATCTTTGGAATTCCCTTCCTCAAAAGGTAGTAAATGCTGAATGTTTGAATGATTTTTTTAAGACAGAGGTAGATTCTTGATTGCCAAGGTAATGCAATATTATCTGAGTGTGATGAAGGAATGTAGTGCAGAGGTTAAAATCAGATCAGCCTTATTCTGTTTTAATGGTGGAGTAGACCCAAAGTGATGAATGGCCTCCTCTTGTTTGGATACTTGACTACATTCCGCAGAACTTTGCGCAATTACTATTGTCTTGAAATGAGGCTAAAAATCATCCAGAAAATAGCAGCAGCACTAGAGCTATGTGTTCACAAATCACGGAAGCTGGCAGACAAGTTTGCCTTTGAAAACTGTCCACTTAGTTTTCATAACTTTCCTCCATACCTCTCAGCCCTTCCCCATTTCTTGGCTGCTGCAAACCCTTGTGGAACAAATTTCACATTTTTTTTCATAGTAAACAATGTTAATGTAAATGGCCTTCAGGATAATGAATTATGACCCAGTATAAGATTAGAGAACTCACTACAAATGTTCAAAATTGACAATATTATTAGAAGAAGGTTGACATGCCTCTTACTCTGGCCCACATGCTCCTTTATCCCAACCTAATGAGACTACCCTCCATTACATCAGTATGCTATTTTCATGTGCAACACTTGCTATCCTAGACTGAAGATTTGGTATCAACATGGTGAGTGCCTACTCACTCTGAGAGTTACATTAGGAAAAGACTTGGATCTCAGTTTGCATTACAGATTTACAGATAGAGAAGGACTTCAATTCCAGAACCTTTGCTGGGTTTGAATGCAGTTTTGAAAGATGAGTGTCGAGATCACTGCAGTATGCAGTCTTTCTCCAACTTTGACAGACTAGTTTTGTTTCACAAAAGCCATCTTCCTGCTAGATTAGCAACCCCAGCCACATACCACTTGGCTTTTCACAGCTCCAAGGAAAGTCTGTCACTATTTTTTAAGCTTCCTCAAAAGAAAACTGATCTTCAGCATGCCTATTAATTTTCCAAGTACCTCACTGCAGCCTTATGATTAACATATAGGATATCACACTGTCCATAGTTGCAAGGGAACTATCCATAATACAACATAAAGATTTTTACTTTCGATTCAGGCTTATTTGCAATATGGATAATTAGAAGGATCCATGATCAAGTTCATTTACCCTTGTATTTCTTTCCATAATTCATCCTGAAATATGTAAAGTTCCTGTAAGGTTTTTTTGGATTTGTCAGTAATAATTAGCAAATGGCGCTCTTATTTCTGCTGGAGTCACTGCATTGTTATTTTGCACTTTTCCTAGATCCAGCCTTTGATTGAAACTAGAATCATTAGTATCAGGCTTAGAATCACCACTCTTCAGATGTATGTGAGAGTCCTTGAGAGGGTGCAGAGGAGATTTACCAGAATAGTTCCAGGCATAAGTGATTTTAGCTGCAAAATTAGATTGGAGAAGCTGGGATTGTCATCCCTGGAGTGAAGGAGATCGAGGAGAGGTTTGATCCAGGTGTATAAGATTAAGTCAGGCTTAAATAAACAAAACCAAAAATGTAACTGCTGGCGCAAGAATTGAGGGACACAGGCTTATGGTCAGGTCAAGAGATACAGACAAAGAACTTAATTTACAGTGGTGATAATGATTTGAAACTCACTACCGGTAGTGAATTGGAAGCCATGTTGATTTCCAAAGAAAATTGGATGAGCACTTGAGGCAAATAAACTTGCAGAGCTATGAGGATAAAACAAAGGAACTCTGGATTACACGGCAGAGAATTGGTTTGGAACTGATGAGTTGACTAGCATTCCTCTCTTCAACAATGACTGTATCACTCTAAAACTGAATTTTCACATTTTTTGGTAAAGTGAATGCCAGTGAGTTTCTTGAAAGATGGTCTGCCATGATCTATGTCAACTTTTGTCATGCAATCATCCACTTTTAAGCTCATTAATGACAACTAGTCTCTCTTCTTTTATTCACTCATGGGACATGGGCATTTCTGGCTAACCCAGCATTTATTGCCCGTCTCTATTTGCCCTTGAGAAGGCAGTAGGGAGATCCCTTGTTAAACTGTTGCAGTCCATGTGTTGTGGGTAGACCCACAATGTCCTTAGGGAGGGAATTCCAGGATTCTGATCCAGCAATAATGAAGGAAAGCCAATAAATGTCCAAGGTAGGATTGTGAATGGCTTTGAGGGGAAACTTTCAGGTGGTGATGTTCCCATATATCTGCTGCCATTGTCTTTCTAGATGGATGAGGTCATGGGTTTGGAAGGTGCTATCTAAGCTCTTTGGTGAATCTCTGCAGTGCATCTTGCAGATAGTACACACTGCTGCAACTGAGCGGTGGAGTAGTAGATGGAGTAGATGCTTGTGAATGTAGTGCCAATTAAGCGGGAAGCTTTGCCTCATATTTGTAATTTGATTTACATTGCCAGGGTCCCAGGTTTGATTCCAGCCTCGGGTGACAGTCTGTGTGAAGTTTGCACATTCTCGCCGTGTCTGCGTGGGCTTCCTCTGGGTGATCCGGTTTCCTCACACTGTCCAAAAGATGTGCAGGTCATGCTAAATTGCCCATAGTGTTAGGTGTATTAGTCAAAGGGAAATGGGTCAGAGTGGGTTAGTCTTCTGAGGGTCAGTGTGTACTTGTTGGGCTGAAGGGCCTGTTTCCACACTGGAGGGAATCTAGCCTAATCTAATCTAAATAGGCCCAACCTCTTTCCCATTGCTGACTTCAGCCAAGATAGTGGAAAATTCTGCGCTCTGTCTCTTTAGCATTATTAAAGAAATTAATACTTATTCTGAAGTTCCTGTTTTCTCATTTCAGGCGCTGTCCTGCTAACAAAAGTTGAAATACTTGTGCACATATTCTGAAAAATCAAAGTGTTCGGGCTGCATAACTGGAGGAATTCCATTCTACTTATGTGCTCAGAGACACCCAAGGTATCTTTGTAATCAGCAGACCAATTGATTTTTGTAATAAATTGTATGCCAATTCTGCTTTCTATATCTCCTGGAATGTTTTCAAAACCTGGTAGTTTTCAATCTCCATCAGAAATAGTTACAGCAAATTGTACGACTCTGCAAAAAATGCATTGTAATACATTTGGGTCTACTACCTAGTAATGAGATTTTACTACAAATGACCCATTACATTCTTTATTTCAGATCCAATTTATGTCTTGGATAACCTTATTAATTCATTATCGCCATCTTTCCCTTGTTATTGGGATTTTTGTTTTGTTTTGCAATGATGCTCTGGAAGTTCATTCCCTTACTTTATCAATTTGCAAAATGTATGGAGTTTACCTTCCATGTCTTTTGTTACATAGACAACAAACCCATTGTTGGCTGTGTAACAAAAGACATGGAATGTAAAATCATTGTTGTCTTGCTCTTAGCAATTTTGTCATATCCCAAAAATGGAATTTGATCATTTGAGCAGCTGCAAGCCATTCTTTTCAGGGGAAAAAAAAACATGGAAGATACTGTTCATGGAGAATTTCCATCTTGTTCTGACTTGGCTATGAGTTGTTTTGCTAGAAGAAACAAAATATTCAACAGTTTGTAATAAAAACAAAGTGCTTCAAAACATATCCTGTAGCATCTATTGAAAGAAGCAGAATTAATGATTTAGCTCAATAGCCTTTCATCACAATGGAATGCAGCAAGTAGACAGACATGCAAAGTGGGCAGATGTGGAGAAACAAATGGGAATGTTTTCCTTCCATTAGAACAGTGGAGGAAGCGCAGGTCAGAGAAATCCCAGCAGCAGTGGGACAGAGAATCGAAGTGATGAATGATTGGAAGTTCAGGATCATTCCTACAGGCTGTTTGGTACCACATCCACAAACATCCACTTCCTCCCACTGATGCTCACCAGCACAAATGTATACTATCAAAAAGATACATTGCAGTAATTCACCAAGGTTTGATAAACAGCATATTTTCAAACCCACAACCATGATCTTCAAAAAGACCAAAGCAGCAGATACATGGGAACACAACCACCTGCATATTAGCCTACAAGCCACTCACCATCTTGGCTTGGAAATATATCATCATTCCTTCAGTATTGCTGACTCAAAATCCTCCCTCACCTCACAGTATTCTGGGTCTATCTAAAATAAATGAACTATAAGCACTTTACACGGGCAGCTTACCACTATCTTCGTAAGTGGAGCCAGGGATGGGCAATAACTGTTGGCCCAGCCTGGAAGACACACATTGTGAAAAGGGAAGGAGTTATTGCGGCTGATTTAAGTATGACTGAGATTGCTGGAAAGGAAGCCATTCCATCAGAACGCAACGCAGAAAAGGCAGGGAAGAAATGCTGACTGCAGGCATCACATAGAGATGGGAGAATGGCAGAAGATAATGTGCTAACTGTGGATATTAGCTCAGTGGGTTGGACAGATGGTTTGCAAAGTAGTGTGATTTTCAATCCCCACATAGACTGCGGTTACCATGAAGGGCTCTCATTCTCAACCTCTCCCATTAGCTAAGGTGTGGTGGCCCTCAGATTAACCACCATTAGTTGTGTCTCTCTAATGAAAGAACACACCTATGGTCTGATAAGACTGGAGATTTAAACTGCTGAGATAGATAATGAGGAAACAAAACTCTATCAAGTTCTGGAACTGAGGGCAAAATGAAATGAGAGATGTATAGGAAACAGAATTGACATAGTCTAACACACTGGTAATGCAGTGGAGGAGGATACTTAGTTGAGGAAAATGAAGACATTTTGAAAGTGCCGCCATGAAAGGTGGATTCATCAGCCCAGATACAATAGAATCTGACAATGTGGCAAAATTCAACACATTCCTTCAGAAATCTGGACAGGAGAAATTGTGGTCAATCTATAGATGTCTTATGTCATTTCCAGTCAAGATTAGAGTGGTTCTGGAAAAGGACAGCAGGTCAGGCAGCATCCAAGGAGCAGGAAAAGCCCAAAACATCGATCTTCCTGCTCCTCGGATGCTGTCTGACCTGCTGTGCTTTTCCAGCATGACTCTAATCTTGACTCTGTGTCTCCAGCATCTGCAGTCCTCACTTTCGCCTAATATAATTTCTAGTCAGCAACCTGGATCCTGAAATGGAGAAAAAAATCAAATATTAACCATGTGAAAATCCAGCAATTTAGGAAGCAAATTTGATTCAAATTTTCCATTTCTGGGCAAGAGCAGGAAACAGCACAAATATATTCATCAATATGTTGGGTAAAAGGTGAGAGAAAGGGGACCTAAGTAAGAAGATACCTTCCAGTTTTTTTTCCACAAATGAAAAGCAGGGCTGGGTCCCAATCAGTTTGCCATCGCAACATTTTGTTTGGAGGGAGTGAGTGGAGGCACAGGAGAGATTGTTCTCTATTAAAACATGGCCAACCAAGCAATAGATGGTGATGGTGGGTCAGGACTTGTTGAATTTCCATTCAAGCAAAAGGTAGAGAACCTTCAAGTCATCCTGATGAGGAATGATGGTGTAGGGGGGTTTTGGTACCTCAAGCAACAAAGGGGGTGGTTTGGGCCAAGATACTGGAAACCATTAGAATGATGCATAGTGTCAAAAGCATTGCAGATGAAAGTAAGAAGAGATTGGGCAAAGACAGAAAAAAATAGCTAAGACAGGAAGGAATCACTTCCATAAACAAGCATAGGTTGAAATAATGGGATCCCTAGAGCAGTCCTCTTTGTGGATCTTGCAAAGGAATCAGCAGTGGGCTGTGCGGATTTCAGGGGCTATAGGTTTGGAAGTCAAGGAGAGACAATTCTCGCAGGTAATAACATTAGTCATGACTTTGCAAAATATGACTGAATGCTTGACAGTATGGCACGGTCCCAGAGAAATATGTTGGGGTGTCAGAGAATTGACAGCCTCAGTAAGGAAGAGGTCAGAGATTAACAATAATAGCATTGCCCTTTACTGTCACTTTTCATGACAATGCTTAAGATTAAATCTAAGAGAGATGATGACTGCTTGTTCAGAAAGAGGTAGTTAGGGTGACTGACCAGGAACAAAAATTGAGACAATTTGAACAACACTGAAGATTCTTGGCCAAAGAAGTGGACATGGAAGCGAAGAAAACCTTCATGCAGAGCTTGGAATATATTTAAGTAGGGTTGGAGAGGATTCAAAACTGAGGTCTTGCAATGTCAGAGAGGATAACTTTAAAGGGTTGTGGAAATAAATCCAAATGGGATTGGAAACATGGCAAAGGATGAGCTTGGAAAAGAGTCAAAGGAAAGTGAAGAGCAAGACAATCAAAAGAGGCATTCGTATCTAAAAGTTGAGACATCTTGCAATCTTTGCAAACTAAAAGGAAGAAAAGTCTTTTTTTCATTTCTGAAAGAGGTGAAAGATGAAACGGAACTGGGACTAGCACAGCTTTGAGACAGACTGAAGCAATGCTATTAAAGAGAGAGTTCAAGAACATGCTATGAGGAAGTGTATGTTGTTCAGGATAGATGTTGAGATGCACTGAGAGCTGTAGTTCGAAACATGCTAATCATCACGGAGACATCAGTAATCATGGTGAGATTTGAAATATGAAAGGTAAAAATTCAACTCGAATCCAGGTAGTTTCAGTCAGAGGTAGAAGCAGTTGCTGCGAAAAAAAATGCAGCTGTAAAAGTAAATTTTGGTAGATACCTGATCAAAGATGATCAAAGATGGAACAAAATGATTATTAGAGTGAATAATTTCATTTGTTTATTTTTAAAAGAATTATTTTTAATTTAATCATTCATATTTAATAATATTTATCAAATGACAATAAACTGCAGCTACTAAATATTAATTTCCTCCAGTAGTCAGCAACAAAAGCTAATTCAACAAAATTTTATAAATACTGACTGCAAGCTCCTGTCAGTTCCCCTTAAAGAAATAATCTGTTTGCCATAACAATGTTTTCACTTATCCCATACGTTAAAGTTATGTGGTTCATCTGTTCAGACAGTTGTTGTTATTCTAATATGACAGCAAAATACAGCAGAGACTGCAAGCTTGAAAGGGAAAGTGACGGCAATATTTACAGAGGTCAGTCAACATCAGTGGAAGCAGAAAGAGAGGCAGTATTGCAAGTTGATGACCTCTCATCAGCTTTGAAAAAAGCTGCTTGATATGTTGAGTGTTCCTAGCACCCTTGCAATTACTGTGATGTTTTGTTGAAATTCTACTTTTTGCTATCTTAGTAAGAGTGGCTCAATACCTTGCAATAATGGGTATTATGTTAGAATGGCTTATTGAATCTATCCAACAAGTAACTGAGCTGGAGGAGAAGAAGTTCATGGTAACCTAAAGTACAAAGCATGTGATATCAGATCAGACATGATGTTTTATCTCATTGATGAGAATCGATCTGAATATCAGCTGCTGAACACAAAATTTGGTTGATTTGATGCATTTTGCATTGCCACCTGAGATGAACTTTGAACCCTAATATTTAAGTCCATTCTTTGCTGTTTTCACTAGTTCAATACTTCATAGCTATATAATAGAACCAAGTATGAGAACTAATGAGCTAGTGTCGAAGGCCTTGATGCTTGTTCCCATGCCCTCTTCTCACCATAATCCATCCCCACACCAAATAAGGAGAAAATTGTTGAAGCTTCCTGCTTCTGATCATAAATAACCTGATTGAGAACAGATTCGGAATTAGAATTGGAAAATGCCTCAAGGTGAACTACTTAGCAATTTTCAAGGTGGTGTATAAACATTGGTAAATGAATCAAAGCATAATCAGAGCAAAGAAACCAAGAGTCACTCGGCTGAATCTCGTGTGTTTTTAGCTAAGCATCAGTTTTGTCGAGTTTTGTTTACAAACTTCCTTCTGTCAGGCCTAGCATAACTTACCAAACTCATCTCACTTATTACCAATCGCACACCAATGGTGCCCCTCTGGCCCAATTCTAGCCCCATTCTGCCATCAGCTTTTCCTGGAACAAACCACACGTCATCAGATATCCAGTCAATGAATAGCAATACTGCTCCCCTGTGTTATCTTTAAAAGGCTGTTGTGCAGCCAGACAACTTGCCATTGCACAACATTGGCAGTGTAATGGCCCAGCTTCCACATGATGATCATGGTACATACCCAGTAGGCTGGCACTGCCTCGCAGGCACAGTCCCATTTTCTCACCCGAGCTGATGTGTAATCACAGGCCACACATTTTACCTCCTGGTAACTGCATCCCATCCAACACCCTCTCTAAATCGCCAGTAGTCTGTTCTCAATGCAAGTTGTAAACCTGCATTTTGTTGTTATTCTGTGAGGAAACATCATGTACAAACAAGAGATTGAGCTGTTCCAAAGATGGGCTTTAATTTATAGCAAGTAAACGAGAACACAAAAATATAAACAAATAGAAGCCGCAGTTCACCCCCACAATACAAACCAACTGCTGGCATCTTGACCAATGACTATTTAGAATTTCAATGGTGGTCGGCTGTGTCCTGTTCTCAACGGTGTCCGTCAGCTCCTGTCTGATATTTGGCACCAGATACAACCAAATTCTGATAATCTGCTTTCTTAATACTTTTATCTCTTTATTCCTTCATGAGATGTGGGCATACTGACAAAGCCCATTGACTATTCCTTAATGCCCTGGAGTTGAGTGGATTGCTAGGCCAGCTCAGGAGAAATTTCTTTTAGTTTGAAGGTCAGACCTGGCTAAAGAAAGCTTGTTGTAGTTATTGGAGGTCAACCAACTCAGCCCCAGGACAATTCTGCAGATGCTTACAGCCCAACCATCTCCAGCTGCTTCACCAAGGCCACCATAAGAGTCGAAGTGAGTATGTCTGACAATGTTCAGCCCCATTCATGGCCCTTTGAACACTGAAACGGTTAATGTCAATGTGCAGCAAGCCTGCATGACATCAGGCTTTGATTGAGGTGTGCTGTAAACTTACTTGTCAGGTAAGTGCCAAACAATGACCTTCTCCAGCAAGAGAAAACCTAAGTTGCAGTAGGGGACTACTTTGATCACAATTCCATGAGTTTTAGCATACTCATAGACAAAGACTAGAGTGCTCCTCAAGGAGGAGTACAAAATTGGGGGAAGGCCAACTCCAGCAAAATTCAGCAGGAGCTGGGGAATGTGAATTAGGAGCTGTTGTTTTAAGGTCAATCCACATTTGATATGTGGGAGGCTTTTAAAGTCCAGATGAAAATGAAGGATAAAAATGGCAAGATTAGGGAACCATGGCAGACAGGTGAGATTGTGAGACTAGCTCAGAGGAGTAGTTGAGACAACCCTGGTAATTATAGACCATAGAGCCTTACTTCGGTTGTGGGTAAAGTATTGGAAAGGGCTATTAGAGATAGGATTTATAATAACCTGGAAAGGAATAATTTGATTAGGGATAGTCAACATGGTTTGTGAAGGGTAGGTCATGCCTCACAAATCTTATTGAGTTCTTTGAGAAGGTGACCAAACAGCTGGGTGAGGGCAAAGCGGTTGATGTGGAGTATATGAATTTCAGTAAGGCATTTGATAAGGTTCCTCACGGTAGGCTATTGGATAAAATATGGAGGCATGGGATTGTGGATGTTTTGGCAGTTTGGATCAAAAATTGGCTTGCTGAAAAAAGACAGAGCGTGGTAGTTGATGGGAGATGTTCATCTTGGAGTTCAGTTACTAGTGGTGTGCCGCAAGGATCTGTTTTGGGGACATTGCTGGTTGTCAGTTTTATAAATGATCTGGATGAGGGTGTAGAAGAACGAGTTAATAAATTTACAGATGACACGAAGATCGGTGGAGCTTTGGATAGTGCCAAAGGATGTTGCAGGTTACAGAGGGACACAGAGCTGAAAAATGTGTTGCTGGAAAAGTGCAGCAGGTCAGGCAGCATCCAAGGAGCAGGAGAATCAATGTTTCGGGCATAAGCCCTTCTTCAGGAATGAGGAGGGTGTGCCAAGCAGGCTAAGATAAAAGGTAGGGAGGAGAGACTTGGGGGAGGGGCGTTGGGAATGCGATAGGTGGAAGGAGGTTAAGGTGAGGGTGATAGGCAGGAGAGGGGGTGGGGCCGGAGAAGTCGGGAAGAAGATTGCAGGTCAAGAAGGCAGTGCTGAGTCCAAGGGTTGGGACTGAGATAAGGTGGGGGGAGGGGAAATGAGGAAGCTGGAGAAATCTGCATTCATCCCTTGTGGTTGGAGGGTTCCTAGGCGGAAGATGAGGTGCTCTTCCTCCAGGCATCGTGTTGCCATGGTCTGGCAATGGAGGAGGCCAAGGACCTGCATGTCCTTGGCAGAGTGGGAGATGGAGTTAAAGTGTTCAGCCACAGGGCGGTTGGGTTGGTTGGTGTGGGTGTCCCAGAGGTGTTCCCTGAAACATTCCGCAAGGAGGTGGCCTGTCTCCCCAATATAGAGGAGGCCACATCGGGTGCAGCAGATGCAGTAAATGATGTGTGTGGAGGTGCAGGTGAATTTGTGATGAATATGGAAGGATCCCTTGGGGCCTTGGAGGGAAGTGAGGGGAGAGGTGTGGGCGCAAGTTTTGCATTTCTTGCGGTTGCAGGGGAAGGTGCCGGGAGTGAAGGTTGGGTTGGTGGGGGGGTGTGGACCTGACGAGGGAGTCGTGGAGGGAGTGGTCTTTCCAGAATGCTGATGGGGTGGGGAGGGAAATATATCCCTGGTGGTAGGGTCTGTTTGGAGGTGGCGGAAATGACAAAGGATGATATGATGTATCTGGAGGTTGGTGGGGTGGTAGATGAGGACCAGTGGGGTTCTATCCTGGTGGCGATTGGAGAGGCGGGGCTCAAGGGCAGAGGAGCGGGAAGTGGAGGAGATGCGATGGAGAGCATCGTCAACCACGTCTGAGGGGAAATTGCAGTCTTTGAAGAAGGAGGCCATCTGGGTTGTTAGGTATTGGAATTGGTCCTCCTGGGAGTGGATGTGCCGGAGACAAAGAAATTGGGAATATGGGATGGCATTTTTACAGGGAGAAGGGTGGGAGGAGGTGTAATTTAGGTAGCTGTGGGAATCGGTCGGTTTATAGCCAAGCCCGTGTTGAATCGGTCGCCCGAGATAGAAATGGAGAGCTCTAGGAAGGGGCGGGAGGAGTCTGAGACGGTCCACGTAAATTTAAGGTCGGGGTGGAAGGTGTTAGTGAAGTGGATGAACTGTTCAACCTCCACGTGGGAGCACGAGGCAGCGCCGATACAGTCATCAATGTAGCGGAGGAAAAGGTGGGGGGTGGTGCCAATGTAGCTGCAGAAGATAGACTGTTCCACATATCCCACAAAGAGGCAGGCATAGCTGGGGCCCATGCGGGTGTCCATGGCAACTCCTTTAGTTTGGAGGAAGTGGGAGGTTTGGAAAGAGAAGTTATTCAGAGTGAGAACCAGTTCAGTCAGTTGAAGGAGGGTGTCAGTGGAAGGGTACTGGTTGGGTCGGCGGGAAAGGAAGAAGCGGAGGGCTTTGAGGCCTTTGTGATGGAGGATGGACGTGTATAAGGACTGGATGTCTGTGGTGAAGATAAGGCGTTGGGGGCCAGGGAAGGGAAAATCATGGAGGAGGTGGATGGCGTGGGTGGTGTCCCGAACATAGGTGGGGGGTTCTTGGACTAAGGGGGGCAAGACTGTGTCGAGGTATGCAGAGATGAGTTCGGTGGGGCAGGAGCAGGCTGAGACAATGGGTCGGCCAGAGAAGTCAGGTTTGTGGATTTTGGGCAGGAGGTAGAAACGAGCGTTGCGGGGTTGTGGGACTATGAGGTTGGAGGCGGTGGATGGGAGATCCCCTGAGGTGATGAGGTTATGGATGGTCTGGGAGATGATGGTTTGGTGGTGGGAGGTGGGGTCATGGGCAGTAGGGGGAGGTGTCCGCGAGCTGGCGTTTAGCCTCAACAATGTAAAGATCGGTGCGCCAAACTACCACTGCGCCTCCCTTGTCTGCTGGTTTGATAGTGAGGTTGGGGTTGGAGTGGAGGTTTTGGAGGGCTGTGCATTGTGAGGGTGAGAGGTTGGAGTGGGTGAGAAGGTGGACATGCTGAGGTGGTCAATGTCGCGGCGGCAGTTGGACATGAAGAGGTTGAGGGCAGGTAAGAGGCCAGCACGGGGTGTCCAGGTGGAAGGGGTGTGTTGGAGGTGGGAGAAGGGGTCGTCAGAGGGTGTGCGACAATCCTGGTTGAAGAAGTAGGCATGGAGGCAAAGACGGCGGAAGAATTGTTCGATGTCTCGCTGCGTGTTGAACTCGTTATTCTGGAAGCGTAGGGGGATGAAGGTGAGGCCTCTGCTGAGGACTGTTCTTTCATCCTCAGAGAGGGGAAGGTCTGGAGGGATGGTGAAAACACAGCAGGGCTGGGAGCTGGAAGTGTGGGCGGGGTGAGATGTGGAGCAGAGTTAGATGTGTGGGTGGAGTTAGGCATGGGGCGGAGTTGGGTTTGGGGGTGGGGCTAGGCATGTGGGAGGGGTTATGTGTGGGGGGCGGGGATCGGTGTGGGGGCTGAGATCGACGTGGTGGCGGAGACGCCTGTGCCGTGGTCGTGCAGGTGAGTGACGTCACTGGGGGCGGAAGTGGCTGCAGCGAATGCAGAAATGGTGTTGTTTCCGGTGGCTGTGGAGCCCGTGGTGGCCGCAAATCTGTCAGCGATGGTCTTTCTGGCGATCGTGAGGCAGTTGTCTGGGCGGCGATTGCGGAGGCTGCGAGGTCGGTTGGGGCGGAAGTGACGTCAGGGTTCGGGGGGCGCGGTTGCTGCAGCAGCCGCATGGGTAATGGTGCTTGAGCGGTTCCAGAGGCTGATGGAAGATACTGGAACGGTTTAGGAATCTGGAGTGTGGGGGTAAGTACATGTAAGTTTTTGGTACTCACTGTCTTTAATTTCCGATATGGCTAGGAAGAACTGTTTATTTAGTATATGGATTCTTCTGAGGATCAAGAAGAGTAGAGGTCCTTTGCAAGTCTGTGAGAGTGTTGTCCTGAGCTGGGGTAGGGCTGACTGCAGGGAGTGTAGGTAGCGGTGCATGGCTGCAAGCATGGAGTGGAGGATCCGGAGTGAGGTCTGTTGCTGGAGGCTTCGGATTTGTTGTAGGTACTGGATGTCCTGGTTGGATCCAAATTTTGCTGGTCTGAACGTAGTCCGGAGTCCATGCGGGGTCAGTCAGTTCCGTAGACAGGTGCTGAGGAAGGACACAGATAAGCTGCAGAGCTGGGCCGAGAGGTGGCAAATGAAGTTTAATGTAGAAAAGTATGAGATGTTTCGCTTTGGAAGGAGCAACAGGAATACAGCATACTGGGTGAATGGTAAGATGCTTGATCGTGTAGATGAGCAGAGATCTCAGTGTCCATGTACATAGATCCCTAAAATTTGCCAGCCAGGTTGATAGGATTGTTAAGAAGTTATACAGTGTGTTCACTTTTATTGGTAGAGGGATTGAGTTTCGGAGCCATGGGGTCATGCTGCAGCTGTACAAAACTCTGGTGCCGCCGCACTTGGAGTATTGTGTTCAGTTCTGGTTGCCGCATTTTAGGAAGGATGTGGAAGCTTTGGAAAAGGTGCAGAGGGGATGTTGGCTGGTATGGAGGGAAGGTCGTATGCGAAAGGCTGAGGGACTTGAGGCTGCTTTTGTCAGACAGAAGGTTGAGAGGAGACTTAATTGAGCCATATAACATGATCAGAGGATTAGGTAGGATCAACAGTGAAAGCCTTTTTCCTCTGATGGTGATGGCTGGCATGAGAGGACATAGATTTAAACTGAGGGGTGATAGGTAGAGGGTGGTAGTTGATAGGAAATGTTCATCTTGGAGTTCATTATGTGTGGTGTGCCACAAGGATCTGTTTGGGGCTACTCCACTGCTGTTTGTAAGTTTTATAAATGACCTGGATGAGGGTGTAGAAGAATGAGTTAGTAAATTTGCAGATGATACTAAGATCAGTGGAGTTGTGGATAGTGTCAATGGATGTCAGAGGTAGTTTTTTTTTACTCAGAGTAGTAGAGGTGTGGAATGCACTGCCTGCAACAGTAGTCGACTCACTAATTTTAAGGGCAATTAATGTTCATTGGATAAACATATGGATGAAAATGGAATAGTATAGATTAGATGGGCTTCACAGGTTGGCACAACATCAAGGGCCAAAGTGCCTGTAGTGCGCTCTAATTAGATTAGATTACTTATAGTGTGGAAATAAGCCCTTCAGCCCAACAAATCCACACCACCCCGCCGAAGCGCAACCCACCCAGACCCATTCCCCTACATTTACCCCTTCACTTAACACTACGGGCAATTTAGCATGGCCAATTCACCTAACCTGCACACTTTTGGATTGTGAGAGGAAACCGGAGCACCCGGAGGAAACCCACACAGACACGGGGAGAACGTGCAAACTCCACACAGTCAGTCGCCTGAGGTGGGAATTGAACCCGGGTCTCTGGCGCTGTGAGGCAACAGTGCTAACCACTGTGCCACCATGCCTCCCACAAATGTTCTATGTTCTATGTTCTATAAAAAAAGGGCGGCACGGTGGCACAGTGGTTAGCACTGCTGCCTCACAGCGCCAGAGACCCGGGTTCAATTCCTGTCTCAGGCGACAGACTGTATGGAGTTTGCACGTTCTCCCTGTGTCTGCGTGGGTTTCCTCCGGGTGCTCTAATTTCCTCCCACAGTCCAAAGATGTGCGGGTCAGGTGAATTGGCCATGCTAAATTGTCCGTAGTGTGAGGTAAATGTAGGGATATGGGTGGGTTGCGCTTCGGCGGGTCGGTGTGGACTTGTTGGGCCGAAGGGCCTGTTTACACACTGTAAGTAATCTAATCTAATCTAATCATATGTAAGGTATGGGTGACTGAAAACAGATGAAGCTTTGGAAGAATATCGGGAAAGTAGGAACAATCTGAAATGAGGAATTAAGAGGGCTAAAAGGGGTCATGAAATGTCTTTAGCAAACAGGGTTAAGGAAAATCCCAAAGCCTTTTATTCGTATATAAGGAGCAAGAGGGTAAGTAGGGAAAAGGGTTGGCCCACTCAAGGACAAAGGAGAAAAGTTATGCGTGGAGTCAGAGAAAATGGGTGAGATTCGTAATGAGTACTTTCATCAGTATTCATCAAGGAGAGGGACATGATGGATGTTGAGGTTAGGAATACATGTTTGGTTAATCTAGGTGGGTGTTGGGTATCCTAAAAGGCATTATGGTGGAAAAATCCCTAGGTCTGGATGAGATCTGTCCCAGGTTACTAGGGAAGTGAGAAAGGAAATAGCCTGGGCCATAACAGATATCTTTGCAGCATCATTGAACACGGTTGAGGTCCTGGAGGGCTGGAGAATTGCTAATGGAAAACTATACAGTAAATGGAAAAGCCCTGTGGAGAATTGACATTTAGAGAGATTTGGGTGTTCAGCTCCATTATACCCTGAAGGTGGCATCTCAGGTCGATAGAGTGGTTAAGAAGGCATACCGCATGCTTTACTTCATCAGCTGGCGTATTGAGTATAAGAATTGACAGGTCATGTTACAGTTTTCTACAACTTTGGTTCAATCACACTTGGAATACTGCATAGAGTTCTGATTGCCACATTATCAAAAGGATCTGGATGGTTAGGAGAGGGTGCAGAGGAGGTTCACCAGCATGTTGCATGGTATGGAGGGCACTAGTTATGAAGAGAGATGGAGTAGATTAGGATTATTTTCCTGAGAAAGACGGAAGTTGAGGGGACCTGATTGAGATCTACAGAATCAGGAGAGATATAGACAGGGTGGATAGCAATAAGCCGTTTCCCAAGAGCGGGGGACTCAATTACTAGGGGTCACAAGTTCATGGTGAGAGGGGAAAGGTTTAAGGAAGATATGCATGGAAAATTCCTTACGCCGAGGGTGATGAGTGCCTGGAACACATTACCAACAGAAGTGGTAGAGATGGGCATGATAGCATCATTTAAGATGTATCTGGACAGATACATGAATGTGCAGGGAGCAGAGGGATACAGATCTTTAGAAAATAGGTGACAGGTTTAGATAGAGGATCTGGATCAGGGCAGGATTGGAGGGCTGAAGGGCCTGTTCCTGTGCTATAATTTTCTTTGTTCTTTTTTCTAACATTCTCCCCTTAGTGTTCATTAATATGATCACTTTTCCCACTATCAATATTCTAGGGGTTAACACTGACCCAAAACTGGACTGGACTGTAATTTTCTTAATTCTTGTTCTTTGCTGGACATGCATATATACTATATATATGAGCAGGTCATTGGCTCAGAATTCGATAATGAGTAACTCATCTCCTGATTCCTGAAAGCCTGTCCATAATTATAAAGTACAAATCAGGATGGAGATGAAATACTCTTTACTTACCTGAATGGGCACGGCTCCAAAGCATTCAGAAAACTCAACAATGCCGAGGTCAAAGCAGCCTGCTTGATTGGCACCCCATTGCCGATCATACAATCTCATTCCCTCTATCACAGCACACATTTAAGTATGTTCCATCTGCAAGAGGCACTGCAGCAGCACACCAAGGCTCCTTCAGTCGAATTCTTCCAACTTGCAAGCTAGAAAGACAAGAGAATCAGACCCCTATGTTATACTGAAACCTGCAAGCTATTTTCCAAAGTCACACAATATTGAGATGTGGAACTACATCACAATTCCTTCACTGTTACAGGGTCAAAATTCTGAATCCCCTCCCTCACAGCCCTGTGGTTATACCTACACTCCAAGAACGCCATGGATGCAAGAATATGGCTCACATTCTCTAGGATAAATAGGGATAGATAACAGTTGCTGGCCACATGAACAAATAAAAGAAACACTTATAATGGTTAACTCTTATTGGCTTATGCTACCTGAACGTATGACTTTAAATGTTCTTAATTTACCAAAATAGAACTATAAATGAAGATTGCAAAATAAAATACAATTTGACAATGGAAAATGCAGAAAAAGAAATCAACATGTTCTCTTAACTGGAATTAATTCTATGATTATTCTGGAATAAATGAAATAGGTGTGAATGGGAAAACAATTGGCTGCTGTTCAATTTTATATGTGTAATACATGTTTTTCTACTAGGTAAACAGAGCTGAAAATGTTCATACTTTATTTATCTTAATTTTTCCCATTTCATATAGTGTTCTGCACTTGCCTATATTCCGCGATCACAGTACTAAATGTAATATTAATCTTTTGTTCAAAGGAGAACGAGGTAATACACTAAATAAATATTATGACTAGTCATAACTCGGTGCACTGATGTCTGGCGCATGGCTCAGAATATCACAATATGGTAATAAGGAAGTGCATAGTCTGTGAAAGCAATTAGATCTTGTATACAGATGGATTTTCCATTTATTCTTCTGACAAACAAGTTTATTACTTTCAACAAAAAGCAAAATAACATGGATGGTGCAAATATGAAATAAATCCACAAATGCTGGAAATACCCAACATGTCTAGCATCAGCTGGGGAGAGAAATAACAAGTGAATTCTTGTGTTGTTGATACTGCCTATAGAAATCTGAAAATCCCCAGTTTGCCTCTTTATTGGGTCTGTGCCTAATTTGATCAACTGAGGTACTTAAAAGGCCACCTTGGCAAAGGACCTAATGTGTGGAAGCAATGGTCACTGAGAGCTTTTGTCTAGTTAGAGATTAGTTGGATGTAAAAACCCATCTAATTGATTAATAACCTTCTGGGAAGGGAAACCTGGTGCCATTACCTGGTCTGGTCTATTTAACTCCAAATCTACAACAAGGACAGTGACTCTTGACTGCCCTCTGAAATGAGCTGAAAATGTGTTGCTGGTTAAAGCACAGCAGGTCAGGCAGCATCCAAGGAACAGGAAATTTGACGTTTCGGGCCAGAGCCCTTCATCAGGAATGGCCGAGTAAGCCATCCAGTTTAATCACAATTATCAACTTCCTTGCCGTGTGATACTAACACCTCAGGAAAACATGAGTTTTTTTTTCAAAGTTGCATCTATCTGGTTTTGTCACACAGTTTCTGTTATCCAATAACATGAAAAGTTATATATTTGCCCCTGGATGCTGCACTAATTTAGTTAGAAGTATTTTAACTGCTCAAAATAAATGCGACTAATTGTTACTGGATAATTATCCAATTTTAGTTAATAGGGATTATGACCAGCCAAATGTTTGTGAGTCTTTCTATTTCTGTGTTGTAATATTACTGGTTTTGAATTGTTATTTAAACTCTTGAAATTGACTCTTTTTTTCTAATGACCAGGAACATCATCTCCATCATTTTGTGGTGAAGGTGGTGCATCCATAATTTTTGTGTCCTGTGCCATTTTTTTTCCCCAGCTGCACACAGTCTTCTTTAACAGTTCATTATTAAAAATGTTTTGTAAACACTCATGCTTCCTGTTCCTCTGTTACATTGAATATGTTGCAAAATTTTAATATTTGTATGAAGGGTTTTGTTTCACAGTTCCAGAAAGGCATGCATATTATTTTGTCACTATACATTTCTAGCCTGCAATAACACATTGATGGCATGGTTTTGACATGGTTTATTTTTGAACTCAGCAATCGATGTGTGACTCATTGCTTTACTGATATAAATATCTGTAATGGGAAAGAGTTCAACAATACATTAAATTATAAATGTAATATATTGTTGTGAGCGGTGTGGTTTTAAAGCTGTTCTGAGTAGATATCATTTCATGACGTGGAATGAATTAGTTGTGGCGAACCATGATGCAATTAGACTGAATGCTTCCCTTAGCACTTGTTCAACTTTGGATTACAGAAACAGTTTCTATCCAGTTTAGAATATTTTGATAACTTGGACCAGCAGAAATTCAAGTATCATATAGTTTTTCATTTGACTTTCAACTTTCTCCTTGGTTTTGCCTCTTTCCCATCTGCCTCCTTGTTCTCCATTTATTGATTTATAGGCTCTCTGGACAAATCAGTATTATGGTCTGGTAAATATCAGAGAGAACCCTAGATTGAATCCCTATTTTTTGCTGACTAAGCTGAGTGCGTGCCATCATACTTGTACAAGGAGGAGAAAGTGAGGACTGCAGATGCTGGAGATCAGAGTTGAGAATGTGTTGCTGAGAAAGCACAGCAGGTAGGGCAGTATCTGAGGAGGATTGGGGGGAAGGTAGCTGAGAAAGTGATAGGTGGATGAAGGTAAGGGAGAAGGTGATAGGTCAGAGGGGGGAACTGATGGAGAGGTCCAGAGGGTGGTGCTGAGTTGGAGGCTTGGGACTGGGATAATGTGTGTATGTTTTGTGTGTGTGTGCGTGTGTGTGTGTGTAAGCTGTTGAAATCCACATTTTATCCCATGTGGTTGCAGGGTCCCAATACAGAATATGAGACGTTTTTCTCCAGGCGTCGGGTGATAACGATTTGGCGGTGAAGGCTCAGGACCTGTATGAGCCTGATGGAGTGGGAGGGGGATTTGAAGTGTTTAGCCATGGGGTGGTGGGGTTGGTGGGTTCAGGTGTCCCAGAGATGTTCTCTGAAGTGATCCGCAAGAAGGCATCCTGTCTCTCCTCCTTGGGATCTTGGACGGAAGTGAGGGGAGTGATGTGGGTTGCAGGTTTTGCACTTCCTGCGGTGACAGAGGAATGTGCTAGGAGTGGGGTGTGGGCTGGTGGGGGGGGGCGTGGACCTGATGAGAGAGTCGTGGAGAGAATGGTCTCTCCAGAAAGCTGATAGGGTTGGGGAGGGAAACACAACTTTGGTGGTGGCATCCGTTTGGAGGTGGTGGAAGTGGTGGAAGATGATGGGATATATGCAGAGGTTGGTGTGAGGGAGGGTGAAGATCAGGAGGGTTCTGTCCTTGTTGAGTTGGGAGGGGTGGGGTTCAAAGGCAGTGGTGCGTGAAGTGGAGGAGATACGCTGAAGGGCATTGTCAACCATGTGGGAAGGAAAGTTGTGATCTTGGAAGAAGAAGGCCATCTGGAGTGATGATGTTAAAAACACAAGCCCAAATTCCTAGTTTTGGGCATTCATTATAACACCCATATTTGTTTCTGATGGGAAACCATTTTTACCTTTCTCTGCAATACAGTGAAAACATGTTCAAATACAGGTGCAAATACACATTTGTCTAACTTGCTGCTCATTGAACATAGGAGATGAGTAAGAAACAGCTCCTGGTTTGCAAAAACTCCTTGGTTGTTTACTGATCTTTATAGTAAATGTGGGAACAGAAGATCAATAGAGTCTTCGACATCTCGTCCTTTTCCATTCTTAGGATGTAAGCATTGCTGGCAGAAGCCAAGAGTTATTTTATAGCCCTCATTGACCTTGAGAAAGTGGTGATAAGTTACAGTAATGTAAACATATCCACAGCACTGCAAGGGAAGACTTTTTTAAAGAATGTGACCCAGTGACAGTGAAGGAATGACTATGTAATTTTATGTTAGGATGGTGTCATTTGAAGTAGAGCTTTTAGGTCGAGGTCTTTCTCTGTTTCTGTCGCTTCCTCTCGGTGATCGAATTTGCTGGTTTGAAAATTGTTGTTAGAGGAACTTCAGTGAGTTGCCGCAGTGCAGCTGTTGCTACTGTACCCTCATGTTGAGGGATCAAATATTTAAGGCGTTTGATGGGGTGCTAATCAAATGGATTGCTTTGTCTTAAGTACTGTCAAATTTCTTGAGAGTTGTTGGACCTTCACTCTTCTGGGCAAGCAGAGAATATTTCATCACACTCCCGGCTTGTACCTTGTACATACTGTGTAGGAATTGGGGAGTCAGGAGGTGAGTCACTTGCCACAGACTTCCCAGCCTCTGACTACTCCACAGTTTTCATCTGCCTTGTCCAGTTAAGTACTTAGTCAAGAGTAACTCCCCAAGATGTTGACTATTGGAGATTCAGTGATGTTATTACTGTCAATTAGAGATTGTGAGATTCTCTCTTGTGAGAGGTGGTTTTTATCTGGTATTTGTTTAGTGCAAGTGTTACTTACCAATCCAAGTATGAATGTCATCCATGTCCTGCTACACATGGCAAAAATGTGCCTCAGTCTCTAAGGAGTTGCAAATGAAATGAATATACAAAATAATCAGTGGACATCTTTACTTCTGACCTTATAATGGAGACCAGGTCATTAAAAGTTGGTTAACATGATTGAACATCAGACATTGCTATGAGGAAATAAGGAAGCAGGGTCCTGGCCCAGAGATGGTTAACCTTCAACAGCCACAACCATCATTCTTTGTGCCGGGTACAGTTGCAGCCAATGGAGAGATAGCCCCTGATTCCCATTGTTTTCTATGCTGCTAAGCTCCTTAATGGCATTCTTGGTGAAACGATTCTTTGATGTTAGAAGCAGTCACTTTCACCTTGTTCCTGAAATTAAACTCCTGAGTCAATGTTTGGACTAGGAAATCTGAAGCTGAGTGGTCGTGGCAGGACTCAAACTGAATGTTACTAAGAAGGTTACTGCTGACTAAGTGCTTCTTGATAGTGCTGTCAATGGCAACATCCATCACTTTGCTCTGATGGAAGGCATCTCAAATGGAGGTCAAGATAGATCTTCTACTCAGCACTTCTAGTGAAAGGTGGTTACAAGTTGACCCAGCTTTTTCTTTGACAAGCTTCTGACAGACCATCATCTGGCAAAAGAAGCAATGGCAATTTCCCCACTCAGCTCAGAAGTAAAATTGTTGTTGAGGCCTGACATCATAAGCTAACTATAATCTGCAAATATAAATTCCTATATTCACACAGCTCAAAAAAGGCCCTTTGATCATTGAGTCTGCACTGACATAACTGCAAAGTGTGCTAATCCCAATTTCCTGCATTTGTCATGTATCCTGGAATATTATGATATTTGAAGTACTCACCCAAATATCCAAATATATTGCCAAGGCTTCCTTTGCTCAGTCTTTCTGACGATGTGTTTTCCGTTTGCTTTATGAGCATGCTGTCCCTGGCATTCTAGGTATTCCTTTTATACTGGGCTGCTACTCTCGAATCTCTGGCATCTCTCATTCATTCAACTTTATCCTGAAATAAGGATTTTTTTTCAATTATGAAACAGAATTTACACATTCATATGCAGTTTACTGAATACAGTCATTTAGTGTAGTCTTTTATTAAATCACTGTTACAGGCATCTCATTGCTCTGTCCTTCTACTGTAGTCTGATCGACTGATCAACTGATATCAGGATAAGATAGAGACATAGAGATGTACAGCATGGAAACAGACGCTTCGGTCCAATTTGTCCATGCCGACCAGATATCCCAACCCAATCTAGTCCCACCTGCCAGCACCCTGTCCTTATCCCTCCAAACCCTTCCTATTCATATACACAACCAATGCCTCTTAAATGTTGCAATTTTACCACATCCTCTGGCAGCTCATTCCATACATGTACCATCCTCTGTGTGAAAAAGTTGTCTCTTAGGTCTCTTTAATATCTTTCCCCTCTCATCCTAAACCTATGCCCTCTAGTTCTGGACTCCCCCACCCCAGGGAAAAGATTTTGTCTATTTATCCTATCCATGCCCCTCATAACTTTGTAAACCTCTATAAGGTCATGTCTCAGCCTCCAACACTCCAGGGAAAACATCTCGATCCTGTTCAGCCTCTCCCTGTAGCTCAGATCCTCCAACCCTGGCAACATTCTTGTAAGTCTTTTCTGAACCCTTTCAAGTTTCACAATATCTTTCCGTTGGAAGGAGACCAGAATTGCACACAATATTCCAACAATGGCCTAACCAATGTCCTGTACAACCACAACATGACCTCCCAACTCCTATACCCAATACTCTGACCAATAAAGGAAAGCATACCAAACGCCTTCTTCACTATCTTATCTACATGCGACTCCACTTTCAAAGGAGCTATGAACCTGCACTCTTTGTTCTTTGTTCTTTGTTCAGCAACACTCCCTAGGACCTTATCATCCACAAAAGACTCCCTCACTAGCTGCCTACTTCTCTTACCCTTCCTGGAGTTAACCCATCTATGTGACTGTATCTGAGACTTCTCCCCCTCCCTATAACTGCCATCCATCACATACTGTTGCTGTTGCAAATTCCTCATCACTTATATCTGTCTCTCCAACTGATCCACTTGATCTGATAAGATTCACACCCAACAGCATTTATGGCAGATATAATCCACAGTAACCTTTAAACTCTCTTTAAACTCCCACATCTGACAAGAAGTACATATCACTGCAAAGGCCATTTTTGCTCCTTCACAATCTACAGACCCAAAAAATAACACCGTCTTATTCCTCTACAAACATTGCGCCAGGTTAAATTAATAGCTATGGCTTATATTTTAAGTTTAATCAAGAGACTTATCTCCAAAAACATACCATCAAGAAAGAACCCACTGTACTCACAAATACAGCCTTTGTCTTGAACAGACTTAAAACAACAATTAACTTATCTGATTCTGTGCTGTGAACTTCACCCAACAGTTCCTCCAAGATTAGTTGTGAATTTCACTGTTTGTTCATTTTCCCAGATGCACTCTGACGTCCAGCGATACACAAATTCAAACAACAAAGGGGGTAACTGTGCAGGTTTTCTCTCTCTCTCTCTCTCTCTCTCTCTCTCCTGCACTGTCCTCACCATGTGCTTCCTTTGTCTGCTCTTCTCCCTTTTAAATCTGCTGTTGTTTTGACTTTTTTTTCAGCATCATTAGTAAATTCATGTCCCAGTAAACTACAAAGGAATGTACCCTATGGCTTCAGATAGATATATTAACTACCTTGACAGAAGTAACAATATAGATTGACAATATGATTTGGGGAAACATCGGTCCACATGCCACTTGGTGGATGTTAATTCTTTTCCTTCCAGTGTCCTCTGCAGCAAGTGTTAAAATGAGCTTCCTTTTCCTCGACCCTCCAATTCCTGAAATCGATGCAGGTATTAAGTGCATGAGCATGTTCATGAGGTGATGACATGAGCCTTCCATTTGTTTAATGAGCACAGATCTCTAGATGTCTATGTACATGTCTTAAATGCTTCAACAGAGGAATGGCAGACCAGGATGAGAAGGATGGGGAAAAAAAACATGCAATAACTGAAGTCCACTTACCATCATCTTTTATTCATGTAACTTTTGTCCTGTCTGTTTCTTGCTTAAAGATATTGATTGCAAAATTTCATCAATCCCAAAAACTAGTGATATATAATGAACCTACATTTATTGTTTCTGGATGTGGGCAGCATTGCCATTGTCTAACTAGATCCTATTATACCATAGCCTGTTAACTGAACTACTCGCTTCACACACTGCTCAATATAACAACTACCTTTTATTTATTTCCAAAAAAACTTTTTGTCAAACATAATACATAGTCCATCTTCATATTTTGGTCTTAAACACCCAACCTAGCAGAACACTTCACACTCATGTTTCACAAATATGAAGTCTGTCATCAATTCAGTCATGTCAGCATTATAGACCAGGCCAGATATCCTCAAAATATTTCAAGAAAGCAACTGAGACCCTAATATTTTCTTATTTTAAAGGCACATTTGAAGTGGATATTGCAGGAGTGATGCAGTTGGTCAAACCACTTAGCTTTAAGCAAAACAGAATTTATTAACACACCATGGTTGAAACATGAACAAAAGAAAAGAGTATTTAGAATAATTTAGCTATTTGAAAACTCAACCAACTTGACAAAGGAACTTAACTGAAGAGCTGTTCCAATCCCATAACATCCCACAGACACACCCCTTGGCAAAAGGTAAATTCACACACAGGTTCTTGCAGGCAAGATAGAGTTCAGAAAGAGATGTCAAGAATCACCTGCTAAAGTTTGGAACGTTTGTCTGGACTGCAGCAACTTCTGACTGTCTCAGCTACTAGCAGCTTCTCTGCAACAATTATAAGAAACTTGAAAAAATCTGAAATTGGAGAACTGGCCACTCCTCTGTCTTTGTTAAACTGGCCTCTTTACCAGACAATTTAGAACCTCTGCTTTTACAACCTCTCTTTTAAAAAGCCCAAGAGCAAAGTAACCTTTGTAAAGGGGTAGCATAATCACAACTGGGATATTTAAACGAATTGCAGCACACTCACTGATAGACCTACCTGTTTATTATATGGTACAGTAGTGCACAACCAAAGGTAGCAGTGTCGATCTAATGAGGGATGGGCACACAGCTGTATGCCCTTTCCTTGATAGAGTGATTGCCTTGATGGAGAGTGAAGCCACATGCAAGTTCTGCTGTAGCAGAGACCATGCAGAAAAAGTCGATTATCATGTATACAGAACTCCGTGGCATATTTACCGTCCATGTCTGTCAAGTAGCATGCTGAGGTCTAACACCAATTCTGCACATGTTGTGCTGGGCTGGGAGTGAATCCTTTCCACAAAAAGTGATTCCTGTATGTAAACCAAGTCTCTTATGAAGCAAACTCTATGACTGCATAGAATATTGTGCCCAATTACCCTCTAATTAAGATATCACCCATTGAAGATCCAACAAGATTCCAGTACATTTTACAAAAAACATTTACATGATAGAACAATGTGAACAACTTCAAACTAAAAGATTGATCAACAGGTTCAAAATTGCATATGGAAAAAATAAGATTAAAAATGTTCAAAGCAAATTGAATAAAATGAGTAGCAATAGAGGGTGTCGATCTAGAGGTAAAATGCTTATTTTAAAACCTCGTTCTTGTACAATGTGGAAGAAAGAACCTTTGTCAAAATTTTCAAAATGCAATATTATAACATGACTTTTATAGCTCACAGCACTGCCAGACCCCTGGATTGGCAGACAAAGGAAACTAAATTATTTGGAATGTGAATTCCACTCGGGTCAATATCTCAAATTATAATTTCCTGAATATAAACCAACAGGTATTAGCAAATCACCTACTTTCTGAGGTGGAATGGTGATATTTGTGAAGAATCATATTCTATTGATTCCTTTGATGATTTGGTTGTGAAACATGGCATTATTTGGTTCATCAACTTACATAAGGTATTTTTCAAATAGGCTGATAGCCACGCACTGCCGCACAGATAAAATTACTTTCTGCAGAGATGCAGTTGGCAGAAGTTAATCTTCAATTAGGTTTCCAAGGTCCACCTCAAATTGTATGCGATGAAATACAGAAATCACCGATTTTGTTCTACGCAAGGTATAAAACAGATTTGCTTGTTAAGGCTGTCTTGTGTTATGATATTTTCCACATATAACTATGGCAGAAATGATGACTAAATGAAATGGATGAGAGGATTGACATAGATACATTTGAGAGACAGAGACGATAATGGAATGATGCATTGATGGAGAAGTTTAGGACAAGGATCCTGTGGAGCTTAAATTTCAGTCTGTACCTATTAAACCAAATGGCTTGTTTCTGTACTGTAAATACTTTATAATTCCAGATCGTGACTGTGCTAATTGGAAGGAGTGCTGCGTGGAAGCAAGTCATTACCAGCCTTCTCTGTAACCACTAGAATTTGTTATAGAGCAGGATAGGCTTAAGAGTAAATTACCTCCTTTTATATCCTCTCATGCAATAGTTTTAAAGCAAATAAATGCAGTATTTTCGTTAGAAAGCAAATATGCATACAGAATAAAAATAGCATGATGCATGTTACATGGAAGAAGGCACACAGAGTAAGACAGCAAGATGTTGAGAAAGCATTGTAACACTAATTATTATTTTGACCAGTTTTTAGTGTGAGCTGAACTCTATTATATTACATAGTTCACGATTTGATATTGTGATAAAGTATGAACAGTTGTCATTTGTAGGATTAGGAGAGAATTACACAGGTTTTGCAAAGTTATTTTCTAATTCCACTGGTGTTGGGCGTCATGGCAGACAAGAATAAATGTAACAATCACAAAATGCATCATGATAATCTGTTGACAAGGCTCATTGAAAAAAGGACTGTGTAGACACACAATTATCATATGATTTGAATTGAAGTACCTTTTATTTCCCTAAATGTTACAAGGAAAGATCATATTCTACATGAATAACAATGCTTTGTTGCACCAGTTGACCTATTTCATAGTCAGTCGACTTGAGTGCACTTAGCTAGATGCTTGCTGGAAATGAGTTTGAATATATGAAACTGAATTTAAATTGACAAAGGTGATGTTGGAGCAGCAACAATGAGGCTTTGGCTATTTTGATTACTGCATTCCTTACAGTTTTCAACCCATGCACAGATTTGTAAACTGACATTCCATAAATGTTGAAGCCTCAGTGTGAAAAGGCAAATGATTCTGCAGAAAAAAATTCTTTCTGTTTAAATCGGGCCAACTCATCCTGGAGAAGTGGCAACAAATTACCGATATGTGTTATTAATATACAATTAGACCAGCAAATTCAGTTGCTATACGGAAGCATTATAAATTGCAATTCTCCAGGTTTTGTTTGTCAGTTTACGTTGCATCACATAAATCACATCTCCATCTCTTATTCCTTAAGGAACATGCTACATTTGCACTTTAAATAGGTACTAAACTTGCCACAGAAATTAAAAAAATATAATAAATAGCATATACATACTTCATCATTGCTAATATAATCTCAATCAACTTCAACCACCCAGAAATTGAATAATTTAGATTGAATCTCATTCCTGCATGTAGCAAATGTTGAACTCTAAAAGATGTGAATTTAAAAATTTTAACATCTTCCTTTTACCTCTTTCGATTACTTCTCTCTTTTTTTAATCCAAGCTTGATTATTTTTTCTTTCTTGGTGCAGATCTACATCATTATTCTGATTTGTTTTCCATCATTCCTCAGTTTCTTGCTCAATGATTAACTATTGTGTTATGTTAAAAATTTACACCTTCAACAATTTAAAATGCAAAATATTTTCAGCAAAAGGATGCAGGTAAAGTCACATCAACAGTGCGTGTTCGAAAGGTTCCACTCAGCAAGATGATACTGTCCAAATACTCATCAAAAATGAATTTTTGCTGTTGAAATTGTACTATGGCCCAAGATTAGTAAAACTTGGATATAATTTGATGGGTAAACATGAAGACGTATACAACTTATGTAAAGCACACTTTAAAAAAAAACATGCATTAAACCTATGTAAAGTATCCATCAAACAAAGGGCACAAGAGTGCTGGTGATGAGGAAAATCTCAGTCTTTAATGAATGAGAGATAAGTGGAGCCTTCATCATCTGATCCAAATGTTCATGTAACAGAATTTTGCATAATTAATCAACACATATTTAAATTTTTAAAGACAAAATTAAAATATAATATATGAGCTGAGTAAATCACAAAATCAGCCTCTGTATACTTAGCATAAATCACATACTGTACTGTTCCACAGTGGGATACCATACAGCAGAATGATAGTTTCCCTCTCTCAGGGTAAGAAACGCTAGAACAAAAATGGAAATTGATGGAAAACTCATCAGGTCTGGTAGCATCTGTGGAGAGAGAAAAACAGGTCAAAGTTTCGATTCCCATTCTGTAAGACATAGTGGATTTCAGACCCATGTTGGTCATGAACTATAGGTTTGTAACCAGGATAACTAAGTTAATTATCAGTCCGTATACACTTCCAATCAGCCTGATGACAGCTGCTAAGAGTTGGAATGTCTCTTGGTCAACTAGTCTGCAAATCACGACTATACGTTTCTTACAAACATGGACCAATCCAATGGAACTTCATAGCCTAATTCTATGAAACAAGAATGAAAGACAAACAAGCACTGTTAAACATCACCAGAGTGTATTCTCCTGGACACTGACATTTTCATTTTCTCTCTTGTATATATATTGTTCTTCAGTATTTAGAATTTAGGGACAAATATTAAAGTAACTTCAGGAAAGAAGGAGGTGCGAATTTAGCATGAATATCTCCTTTTGATTTTGAGAAAGTGCTATTTACTATTTGCAGATTGATTAGCTATTACCCTCACCTTTGGAATTATTTGAATGGTGTGAACTGTGATATTTATTTGATAGGTATGAAATAATCTCATGATGAAAAGTTAAATCTTGTCAATTCAGTTCTAATGAGGCATTTAATAATTTGTTAGGTGATGTGATTACTTACATCAACCACCTTGGCTCTGAAAACAAACGATTTCAAGTATGAAATGTGATTTTATTTATTATTGGAGATATGAACAATCTTAAACACAAAATTATAAAATATATTTGTTTTTATTTTCTACTCCTTTTTCTTTTTTACTTTCCTTTATTTGAATCTTTCTTTCCTTTCCCTTATTGCTTGCTCCAAAGCCATTAGTCATTGAGTTAATCCATTCTAATTTATATTTCTATTCCAACCCTTGGAGTAATCATTTCAAAAACTTCTAATTTCATTGGTTAGGGGGACATACAATTGTTTCCCCTAGTTACTCAGTTTCCAGATTTCATGCTTTCATTACAGGTAAGGCTGATGAACACAGGACATGTTTAGGAACATCAGACTGGGTCATCATAGCTACTTCAGAAATTTGGCTGAGGGATGAACAGGACTGGCAGCTCAATGTTCCAGGTTCAAGATGCTACAACATGATAGAAAAATAAGCAAAAGAAGGCGGGGAGTAGTTCAAGTCATCGATAATTGGCAGCTAATCCACAGACCAATCAGCTACCTGTTGCTGACAAAAGTTTACTCATACACATCTCTTGGCTCCAGTCGATCTGTGGCACGGTGGCTCAATGGTTAGCAATGCTGCTTCACAGTTGCTAGGGACCTGGGTTTGATTCTACCCTCGGGCAACTGTCTGTGTGGAGTTTGCACATTCTCCCTGTGTGTGATTAGATTACTTACAGTGTGGAAACAGGCCCTTCGGCCCAACAAGTCCACACCGACCCGCCGAAGCACAACCCACCCATACATATACCCCTTACCTAACACTATGGGCAATTTATCATGGCCAATTCACCTGACCCGCACATCTTTGGACTGTGGGAGGAAACCGGAGCACCCGGAGGAAACCCACGCAGACACGGGGAGAACATGCAAACTCCACGCAGTCAGTCGCCTGAGGCGGGAATTGAACCCAGGTCCCTGGCGCTGTGAGGCAGCAGTGCTAACCACTGTGCCACCGTGCCGCCCTAAGAGAAGAGGTTGAGAAGGAGAGACATGGTAACGTCAAACCAGCAATGGGAATTGAACCCCTGCTGTTGGCATTACAGTGCTCTATAAACCAACAATCAGCCATCTGAGCTAAACTGATTCGGTTTCCTCCCACAACTCATGCCAAATTGCCTTTAGTTTTCAGAGAATTGTAGGTTTGAGGCATTCGTCAGAAGTAAATGTACTGCTATAGGTAGGAGAATGGGTCTGGGTGGGTTATTCATCAGAGAGTCAGTGTGGACTTGTTGGGCCAAATGGCCTGTTTCCACACAGTAGGGATTCTATGATTTATTCATCTCGGACAGAATTTTATAGGGTTTTGAGTAACATAGGTTACGTCATGATGTGTGATAGAATGAAGTGACAAATGTGGCAAGACCAATCTCAACATCAAGGTCAACTCACGCCTTTTTACAAGCAACATGGCGAGAAGCTTGCCAGCGGCGGTGAGTTATCAATTGATGTTGATTATTGGTTGTTAAGGGTCTTGTAAATAGGTTAATTAGCCTTGTAGATAGGCCAATTCCCATCTTACTCGCCAAACAAGCTCAATGTCTGAAAAATCAGCAAAGAAACCAGTCACGAGTGCCCTGAGCAACCGCCATGTTGGGCAGCCGACACTTTCATTTCAGGGCACACTGCACATATGCCCATGGACGCTGACAACTAAGTCACCTCAGCATCAAGTGTCAGACTTGAATTTGTCATAACTACTTGTTCATGAAGCTGTATTACCATCTGAGTCAATTCATTTGCATATGCTTCAATTATCTTAAGTGGTGCATGCTGTACATTGAATGTCTCTTTGTCTATGTCTCCTGCTGACTCTTCAAGTATAAACCCGCTTCAGTTTTAATAGCAGATTACATTTTCACCAAACCAGTATACTCACAGCTAACTATTTTATTGATGATATGAAACAAACTTCTTAGGCACTGTTTTCTTTAAAGTCCTACCCAGGTTTGGAAAACCTTATCAAATCCTTTTCCTGCCTGTTCCTTGATTTTTTTGGTACTTTAAACTTTTCCACACTTTAATGAGATTCCGGTCAGTCCACTATTTTTCACTATTTTTTGGACCCTTCATTGCAAAATTGTTCGAAGCTTACCTTCAATCTTAAATACAATATCCCCTCCAGCATATAGTTACACCTATGTCATTTGTAGACAAAGTTATCTCAACTGAGACTCACTGATAATATAACACCTACTTCAGTGTCTAACATGAAATTCATGAGATGACCATTGACATAAACATCAGCTTGCTAAATGCTGGATCTCAGTTATTTATTTCCACAATAAAACTTATTGTTTAGCTTAAATCACAGGTTGCTTTACATTATTTAACTTTATGCTGCTTGCAGCTCATTAATTTGTTTTCTCTACTTTGGCATATTTTCTGGAAGTGGGCTATCATTTTATGATAATAATACTTGGTTTTAAGAGATGAGCAGTGTTCACATCTATGAGGTTCCTGAGCTCCACAGCATTGGCAAAAACATTTGGTATCTAGAGTCTGTCATGATGCTCATGATCCAGTCTTGACTGTGACTTTCTATCTTGGCCTTGTTGTTCTTTGTCTTTCCAGCATGTTATCTGCACACTCTTGTGGTGATGGCCAAACTGGGTGATAACATTTTTCTTTTTTTTTGCCCTTTCATTCTTTACTACAGTCCCATTTATCATTTCAGTTTTGTAGCACAGTTTTACTTTTGACTGAAATAATCTCTGATGTCTCTTCACTCACTGGTTGAACTCATATTTGGGAATTCTCCCACGGTCTACTGTCTCATGCTACAGTCTGTACTTCTGCCTTAGTGCCACTGACTTCTTCTGCTGCAGCACATTTGATTTCAGGTCTGAAACATTCTTTATCATTTGTTGGAGCATACTTTCATATTGAGTGTTGGCATGAGATTTTCTTCTCTAAGTTTAAACAGATCTTCAAATATTTTTCAATGCTCTGCGCAAGTCTGCTCAGATATTGTATGAGAAGACAGTCAATCTTTAGATCTCAATCAGATCTCCGCTAATCATTATCCATGTGTGGTGAAGCTAAAGTAAGTCTCCATATTGCTATGCCTGCTCAGCATGGTGTATGGAACAAAAAAAAACCTGGAGATTTAAATTAGATTACTTAAAGTGTGGAAACAGGTCCTTCAGCCCAACAAGTCCACACCAAAGCAGACCCATTCCCGTAACACTACAGGCAATTTAGCATGGCATGGCCAATTCACTTAACCTGCACATTTTTTGACTGTGGGAGGAAACCCACACAGACACAGGGAGAATGTGCAAACTCCACACAGTCAGTCACCTGAGGCAGGAATTGAACCAGGGTCTCTGGCGCTGTGAGGCTGTAGTGCTAACCACTGTGCCACCGTGTCACCAATTGCTGGAACCCAAAGTAGACAAACAGGATTTCCTGGCTTACTGTGTTTTTCAGCCCCCTGCCAGTGTGGTGTATGGTGCAGCAACTACATTAAATCAGCAGATTTCCACTGCTATTGCCCCATGTTGTATGGTAAGGCTAAACATCATATTGCTGGTGCTGCCACCAATACTTCCTAAATAAATGTTTCTCAAGAGCCTGTATGGACTATTATGGAAGAGGATAGCCACTTTCCGACAAAGTAGAAAACTCTTGTTGTAAAGAAGATATGGTTTATTGAATCGCAGCAACTATTTATGTCTTACATGGATCTTGTGTACATACTACAGAGACAGTCAGGAGGATTTGGTTTTAGATCCGAATCCTTCAATATCCTGGGCTACTGCGCTGACTTGTTCTCATGGCATCTCCATAGTGTGTGGTGCTTACAGCTTGCAATCAGTATCGACACTTTCAAATCTTTCCTGACCCTTATACACCATAATGAGCTTATAATTCCATGAGAAATATGTTGGAATCTTCTAAACTCTAATGTTCTCTTCTTTTCTTCTTGCAGATACTTAGACACACAGGGGACTGTGTGTCAATTTGGCATCCTTTCCTTTCTCCAGTATTTTGTTAGCACCAGTAGATTTTGTTTATTTGTCAATTTAGTTTTCCATTAACTCTTGCAAGTTACTTCTTAATCCAAACATTCTTTCTGCTTTGTGAAGATTTTCCCTTTGACTTCTCTGAGACTTCTTGTCATCCCTTTGCAACATTCCCCTGTATTTTTTTCACAAGCCTTTAAATTTTGCTCATGCACAATATTCTGCTTTCATTATCAGTGTCCTCCCTCCTACATCCCTAAATCTGCATCTGGGGGAGATGCACTAAAATTATACCAGTAAAATGGATTCAGAAAGCTGAGTAGAAATAGTTCACTTTCATTCAACCATTACAGAGCTTGACTCAAGCCAATTGAAAGAAACTTGCACCTGTATCAGAAAACTCTGTCAGAATGGAATAGAAATGGACAGTAAATGTATGAACTTCAAAAGCAAATGTATGAAGTTCGAAAGTAAATTTATGAAGTTCGAACAGATAGATACTGTATAGAAACAGACACCCAATACCTTTTTATTTGTCATTCAGAGGTATCACGTAAGGAGATGTAATGTTGTCTATCAATGGAGATGCAAGTGCTGAAATTGCTAAGTTTCACAAGTGGTGTGAGCTCTAGCTGTAGATGAGTGTTGGAGAATCTTTTACAGATTGCACCATGATGATTATGGTGACCTGGGAGATTACTGAGTCTGCAATGCTGGATGTGAAGGCTTCATGTTAACAGTTACGGGACCTTTCAAGGGTCCCAAGTTGAATCTTTCTATTGCAAAGAAGCAATATATTTACAATTACATATACTTTTCCTTTAACAATGTTTTCTTGAATTATCTTTTTTTTTGTTGACGGTACTTAAATCATGCCTTAAGAAGAGTTGAAGAGTGCAATTACTTTGAGGGTTCTGAGTGTATTGCACAATCAGAATCATAAAATAGAGTTTGTGTGACATTTATAAATAATTTGTACCTGGTTTCCTCAGAGGAATCTGCCTTCATTCTCTTTTCTTCATAATTGTACATAACACTGGTTTTGTGGGCCAGACCAGACCCCCATCAAAATATTTTAAGAAGGTAGCCTAGATCCTAACTTTATCTTGTTTTAAAGGCAGATATGAAGTGGATATTACAGGTGTGATGCAGCTGGTCAAACCACTAGTTTTTAATCAAAACAGAATTTATTTAAACACCACAGTTGAAGCATGAACAAAAGAAAATGGAATTTAGAATAACTATTTAAAAACTGAACTGACCTGACATAGTAACCATTACTAATTAACTGTTCCAAAACAGTAACATCCCACAAATGCACCCCTTGGCAAAAAGGTAAATTCATACACAGATTCTCACAGGCAGGATGGAACAACATCCAGAGAGAGATTTCAGAGAAAGTCAAAGGAATCCTTTACTAAAGTTTGTATCTCTTCTGGACTCACATCTTGTGGCTGCCCCAGTTAAAATAAACAGAAAGTCTGAACTGGAAGAACTGATCTCACCCCTTCCATTGTTAAACAGTTTGAAAAAAAACCCAAGGGCCTGTTAAACCTAGATTCTTCGGAACCTCTGCTGTTCCAGTCTCTCTTCAAAGAAACCAAGAGTAAAATAACCTTTTTTTAAAGTGGCAGTGTCATCACACCAGGAACAGAGGTAGCTGTTCCTGAAGAAGTGATATTTCCCCAGCTTGAAGCTGTCCTGCTCCTGGAGCACAGCATGCTGTTTACATATGATTAGGCATTATAAAAACATTCCATTTGCAATGACTACAGATATATTATTTTAATGGGATAGAAGGAATCAACAGGTCAGGACAAAGAGCTTACTCTGACAAAGTTCTCTCAAATGTAAGGGTTAAATATTACTGTCATGTATTTATCAACATTTACTTTTCATCTTGTAACCTACATGACTCAAACAGTTCTCAACACATTACTTTCAAGAAGTTTGTGACCGTTGAAATATGATCACAAATGTGAATGCATAATAGCCAGGAGATTGCCAGCATTTGCGACACCATTAGAAAAGAGGCTAAGGTACTGGGAACAATTATTGCAACATGGCTTCTGATCTTAGTGAATAACTTCGCAGCAATAGTGAAGACCATTGGCTTGGATGTTTCAGTATGAGTTCCTGCTCTTCAATTGACATCACTATCTATGTGATGTGACCTGTGGATCTTTGAAGCAGTAAATTAATGTATGAAATGGGAATGTTAGCTTCAATGTCTCAATTTATTTTCAGGCACTATAGATATCAAAATAAATTTGAGTTGTGATTGGCAGGATTCCTCACTCCCCAGCCCCAAAACGGCAACCTAAATGTAGTTACATTTTCAAGTAGACAAATTAATCATGTCAATCCAAAACTTTTAAAAAATCTTTTTAACCTCATTGATAAATTTATTTTTGACATGAAATAAATTGCAGAATATTATGAAAAAATGCTGATCCTATGTAATCCTTGTTGCTGTAGTCAGCCCTTGCTCTGATACACTTAATATTAACTTGTCACCAGGTACCCAGCAGTAGTGTTGACAAATGCCAAGAACATTTTTCCGACAGTCAATTGTTAGTTTTTTTCTCCTGTGGTTCACATCAATGTCTATGAATATGCAGGAAACACTGGAATGAGGACTTTAGGGAATTTCTTTTAATCATATTCAGCATACCAGGTAATCAAATTAACTTTCAGTAAAACATGCAGCTTTAGTTTGAAATTCCACTCTCTCATGAACACCTTTTCTGAAGAACTGTACAAAACCATGCTCCTTTATATCTTATGTTCTACAACAAAGTTATGTGTCACAAATAAAATCTCATGACATAAAAACACACAGTGTTTTTGAATTCACTGAAAACAGTGTATTCCTATGAACAATAGTAACTGTTTTACTCAAAATTACTTTAGTCAAACAAGACTTCTTGCCCGAATTACTCGCAGATCCTTTGAAGGATAGGTTTTATTGATAATTGATTATTTTATACTCAACTTAATATTTCCCTCCATCGATATTTATTACATTAGACAACAAAGGTACACTTTAATCACCTACAGTTGATTACATTACTTTCATTTATTTCCTTGCATAAGGTTTTCTCACAGATAGCACCTCAGACACTAAAAACAGATGACAAGCTGCGCTTTCTTCCCATGACACTTTAAGTCATCCTGTTTACATAGGAAAGCATCCTGTGATAAGTTACAAGGAAGTTTTATTATTAACCAATCGTTCCCCAGGATGTCCAAATAGACCTCAAGACACCCACAGCGAATTACTTCTTCAGATATTTGTACAGTTAGCTTGAATGTGAATGCTTTATAAATCTAATCCATAGGTGCAGAGCTAAATTTAAAATTGCTCACAAGTCCTCTTTTCAACATTGACATTGCATCAATTCATAATCCTGTTAGGGATGTAATGTTCAGGTGTTTAAACTAGTGAAGCTATCGAAGAAAACTGTAACTTTAATAATTATCACATGCAGTAGCCTCTTCTGATACCTCATGATCTTAAACCAGATTTTAATCTTATTAGTTTCAAGTGATAAGATAAATCCTTCTGATCAGTTATTGAAAGCTTCATGTAGTTAATATTGCACATCACAATACAAAAACAAAATTATATTCATCCCCCACTTGATATGAGATACAACATACCTCATTTTTGAATGCAGCTCATTAGAAAAATCAGAGATCTTTGTCTATGCTTCCTTTAATTTCCTAATATTTTCAATATCTCAGTTGGTGACCAAGCTAATAAATCCATTGTTCAGTACAGGCAAAGATGCGAACATGAAGCTTGTTATAACTGATTCTCATCTACCCTTTTTCAAAAGGGAATACAAATTTATAATCATCTTGGGAATCATGCCCAAGTGCTTTATTTTACTCCAGGATGCACTGATTCCTATTTTCCTAATCCAAGATTGGATTCCTGAAATTAACTCATCATCACCTTGGAAAATAACTTATTATTTTTCAAATGAAATCTCATTGGTATGGTGTATTTTTATTTTCAATTTCCTTCATTATATCCTCAATTTAATGTAATTTGTGAACCCTACAAGGAAATCTATCATTGGTTCAATGTAATCAGAATTACATAACAATGTTGTCAACTTAATCAAAGTTATCAACGCATTTCTATTTATACTACTTGACTACTATTTCAGAAATTCTGGACTGACAGGACTTGTCAATGTTCAATTATATTACCCCCAGTAGAACACTGTTACTTGATGAGAAAGCATTGGGCAGCAACCACTTAGAAAGAATTTGTCTTCAACAATGACGTTTGATTATCCTCTTAAACTTCAGATAAATTTCTGTTCTCAAGTGCTCGAAGAGCAATTTATATCAATTTATCCAATCAATTTCAATTTTGCCAACAAATTATGTACAGGTTTGGTGGCTCTACATGAGGGACAGAATTGCCTGTAATCTATTAGAATGGGAATCTTATATCTCTCTGCCTTGAGCAATCTGTTTCAGAAGATAGCAAACCACTCTGAGTAGGTTAAACCTGTGCCTGCAGAGGCAAAAATCTCAAGTCCAATTTTGTCTTTAAAGATCCA
This sequence comes from Hemiscyllium ocellatum, assembly GCF_020745735.1. Classification (NCBI taxonomy): domain Eukaryota; kingdom Metazoa; phylum Chordata; class Chondrichthyes; order Orectolobiformes; family Hemiscylliidae; genus Hemiscyllium; species Hemiscyllium ocellatum. Next base: position 28,174,955 of record NC_083429.1, on the reverse strand, counting down.
GGCGCTGTAATCCTGCAAGATCATTGCACGTACAATTACAAAATCACAGTTCACAAATTTGCAGGGAAAAGCAACAAGCCTCAAACCAATGTGTTTTTGTCAATGTTTGGTTCTCTTCCATCAACAGCAGTAAAGCTAAATTAAAATATCTTACAAATGAATTATGCACTAAATGTATTTACATTTACCAATGCAAAAAGTATTTACATTTACCAATGCGACATTAAATAATGTCGAAAAATGTCAAATTTCATCAAGAATACCAATTAAAGGGGAAAACAATATTTTTATTCTATAAAAATGAGTGCTGTATGATTAAGGGGCTTGGGATTTAATTAACTTGACATCTGAACAGTTCCACAAATCCCATTCACCTTTTACGCATATTCATGTTTACCTGCAACTATCACAACGAGTTACCTGACGTCATCCAGAGGCCTATCAAATATCTCTCACAGGGGTAACTTACCTTTCCAAATTGGCCAGTATTCAAAGCCTATGAGCCATGTTTTATAAATCTATGTAGTAAAAATTGCTTCAGTTTGAGCTTCACTTTCACAAGTGTTACTACCTCCATGGAGCCATGGACGTATAAACTACAATCCATCCCACCACTACCACATACTCCTGTTCTGGGTTCATGAATTCAATGCAAATCTTTGCTTTGACATTCTAATGCAATTCTCAGTGTGCGCGACAGTTGCCATATTTCAGGTGAAGTCTTAAATCAAGGCCATAAGGACACAAAAGATAATGCGACACTATTCAAGAAAAAGGAGTGGAATTCTTTACAATATTTATCTTATCAATGAATACCAGAAAAATAGGTTTGGTGGCCATTCATTGCTGTTTCTGGTAGCTTATTCTATGCAAATTGGTTCTTGGGATTCCCACATTCTAACACTAACTATAATTCAAAAGCACTGAATTAGCACATCTTGAAAGGTGCTATATAAATGTTAGTGTTTCATTATTAAGGCAATTCACATGGCAAAGCATTCATGAATCAGGAGCAGACTTAGGAGACTGATCAAATATAGGCTTTCAGAGATCAAGAAGAAGGAGCAAAATGATTCTCAGAAAGTTGGAAAAATATATTTGAGGACTCTGGACTATACTGGATGGAGTTTAGAAGGATGAGAAGGGGATCTGATGCAAATTTACAGAATACTGAATGGCCTGGACAGGGTGGACATTGGGAAGATGTTTCCATTGGCAGGAGAGACAAGGACCTGAGGGCACAACCTCAGAGTAAAGGGAAGACCCTTTAGAACTGAAGCAATGAGAAACTTATTTACCCAAAGACTGTTGACTCTGTGGAAACCATTTCCACAGAAGACTGTGGAGGCCAGGTCATTGAGTATATTAAAAACAGAGATAGATATGTCCTTGATTGCAAAGGGGATGAAAGATTACATCAGCCATGATCGTATGGAAGGGTAGACTTGAAGGGTTGAATGGCCTAATTTCTGCTCTTAAGTCTTGTAGTCCTTGGTCTTACAACTCCTTTGCCATTTAAGGAGTGAAAGAAGTTGGGGGTATGGATGGTCATAGGGCAGAGTTTTGATGTAGTCCAAAATACACTGCAGAGTGAGGGTGGGAAATGGTAATACAGGAACCTAGAAATGAGGACAATTTATTTCTTGATGCATTTGAAGGTGGAAATTCATGGATGTAATTGTGTTCCAGAAAAGTTAAACAAATGCAAGAAGAAGGCGCTGGAGATCAACAAAGATGATATTCAAAGACTTCAGCACAACAAAGATAAAACAAATTTTAAAATGAAAAAAAAATCAAAATCTGATAAAAAGCAATGATATTCTTAGTAAAAAACAACACTGATGTATTGAAGAAATCATTTCTAGCATATTCCATATGTCAGAAACTTGCAGCTTTGAATTTTGGAAACAAAACTGTAGAGCTAACACCAGCTTCATTATGTTTGTGTAAGATCTAAAATAGAAAAAAAAACAACCAAACTGCTTTATATCTTGACAGCAAAACATTTTAAATGAATATTTCCATCAATCAACTTCAGAAGAAAAGTGCTGGACTTGAGCAGAACTGTCTGATCATAATGAGTCTTCTGCTGCAGTTATTTGGAGAAGTAGGAAAGATGCAAGTTTAATCTTTTAAAATACTTTAATATTACTTCGCGTATCCAGTAATGACTCTCATTCCAGGCAGTTGGTCTGTGAAGAGTTGCTCCTCTAATTTTAAGCTGAGAAAAATTGTTCTTTATTTTATTGCAGAATCAGAATTTTTTTGTCTCAAGTGAGTAAAGAGAAGAAAGACCTGCATTTATATTACACTTTCATGATCCTAAAATATCCCAAACTATCTTACAACGAATGAAGTAATTCTAAATTGCAGTCTTCAATGCTCATTCCAAATGGGGGCGCACTGAGGAGCGGGCAAGTTGAAGCTAGAAATTTCAATAAGCCCTGGCTTTTTGTCGATGGGCAGTTCATATTTCCAACACTGAAACTTAAATTATGCTGGAAATGTCCCCTGATGAGCTGATGTGGTTATGAGTGGACAGTTGTTTATCAATACTTTGCACAATTATTTCGGATTGCAACTTCAAACATTGTCATTATTGTTGGCAGGGATACATAACAACTAATTACCCATGTCAATGTCCAGCAAGTGCCAAGTCTTATTTCTCAGCTAGGATGAAGTAAGGTTCAGTTTGAGAAGGACAAAATATTGGCCAGGAGCCAGCAGAGACATGGTCCAGGTGCAGTGATGGTGGCCAGGTGGTCAGTTTGAGCTCCACTTTCACAAGTGTTACTACTTCCATGGAACCATGGATGTACAAACTACAATCCACATCACCATCGCCACTTACTCCTATTCTGAGTTCATGAGTTTAATGCAAATCTTTGCTTTGACATTCTAAGCTGAAAATGCGTTGCTGGAAAAGCGCAGCAGGCCAGGCAGCATTCAAGCAGCAGGAGAATCAACATTCCAGGCATGAGCCCTTCTTCAGGAATGAGGAAAGTGTGCCAAACAGGCTAAGATAAAAGATAGGGAGGAGGGACTTGGGGGAGGGATGTTCGAAATGTGATAGGTGGAAGGAGGTTAAGGTGAGAGTGATAGGCTGGAGTGGGGGTGGGGGCCGAGCGGTCAGGAAGAAGATTGCAGGTTAGGAAGGTGGTGCTGAGTTCAAGGGTTGGGACTGAGACAAGGTGAGGGGAGGGGAAACAAGGAAACTGGAGACATCTGAGTTCATCCCTTGTGGTTGGAGGGTTCCTAGGTGGAAGATGAGGCGCTCTTCCACCAGCCGTCGTGTTGCTATGGTCTGGAGATGGACGAGTCCAAGGACCTGCATGTCCTTGGTGGAGTAGGAGGGGGAGTTGAAGTGTTGAGCCACGGGGTGGTTGGGTTGGTTGGTGCGGGTGTCCCAGAGGTGTCCTCTGAAACATTCCGCAAACAGGCAGCCTGTCTCCCCAATATAGAAGAGGCCACATCGGGTGCAACGAATACAGTAAATGATGTGTGTGGAGGTGCAGGTGAATTTGTGGTGGATATGGTAGGATCCCTTGCAGCCTTGGAGGGAAGTAAGGGGGGAAGTGCGGGCATAAGTTTTGCATTTCCTGCGGTTGCAAGGGAAGGTAACGGGAGTGGAGGTTGGGTTGGTGGGGGCTGTGGACCTGACGAGGGACCGACTCCCACAGCTACCTAGACTACACCTCCTCCCACCCTGCCCCCTGTAAAAATGCCATCCCATATTCCCAATTCCTTCGTCTCCGCCGCATTTGCTCCCAGGAGGACCAGTTCTAATACCAAACAACCCAGATGGCCTCCTTCTTCAAAGACCGCAACTTCCCCCCAGGTGTGATCAACGATGGTCTCCACCGCATCTCCTCCACTTCCCGCTCCTCCGCCCTTGAGCCCCGCCCCTCCAATTGCCACCAGGATAGAACCCCACTGGTCCTCACCTACCACCCCACCAACCTCCATATACATCGTATCATCTGTCGTCATTTCCGCCACCTCCAAACGGACCCCACCACCAGGGATATATTTCCCTCCCCTCCCCGATCAGCATTCCGAAAAGACCACTCCCTCCGTGACTCCCTCGTCAGGTCCACACCCCCCACCAACCCAACCTCCACTCCCAGCACCTTCCCCTGCAACTGCAAGAAATGCAAAACTTGTGCCCAAACGTCTCCCCTTACTTCCCTCCAAGTTCCCAAGGGATCCTTCCATATCCACCACAAATTCACCTGCACCTCCACACACACATCATTTACTGCATCCGATGTGGCCTCCTCTATATTGGGGAGACAGGCCACCTCCTTGCGGAATGTTTCAGGGAACACCTCTGGGACACCCGGACCAACCAACCCAACCACCCTATGGCTCAATACTTCAACTCCCCCTCCCACTCCACCTAGGACATGCAGATCCTTGGACTCCTCCATCACCAGGCCATAGCAACACGACGGCTGGAGGAAGAGTGTCTTATCTTCTGCCTAGGAACCCTCCAACCACAAGGGATGAACTCAGTTTTCTCTAGTTTCCTCATTTCTCCTCTCCTCACTTTGTCTCTGTCCCAACCCTAGAACTCAGCACCACCTTCCTAACCTGCAATCTTCTTCCTGACCTCGCTGCCTCCACCCCCACTCCGGCCTATCACCCTCACCTTAACCTCCTTCCACCTATCGCATTTCCAACGCCCCTTCCCCAAGTCCCTCCTCCCTATCTTTTATCTTAGCCTGCTTGGCACACCCTCCTCATTCCTGAAGAAGGGCTTATGCCTGAAACGTCAATTCTCCTGCTCCTTGGATGCTGCCTGACCTGCTCCGCTTTTCCAACAAAACATTTTCAGCTCTGATCTCCAGCATCTGCAGTCCTCACTTTCTCCTTTGACATTCTAATGCAATGCTCAGTGTGAGCCATATTTTAGAGAAGTTAGGGAAGTAGGGTGGCACGATGGGTCAGTGGTTAGCATTGATTCCGCATAATGCAGAGACATGGGTTCGATTCTACCCTCAGGCGATTGTCTGTGTGGAGTTTGCACATTGTCTCTGTATCTTATGGGTTTCCTCTAGGTGCTCTGATATCCTCCCATGGTCAAAAGGTGCACAAGTTGGGTATGTTGGCCTTGCTTAATTGCCTGTAATGGCCAGGCATTTGCAGGGTAGGTGGATTAGTCATGGGAAATACAGGGATAGGATAGAGGAGTGGGATGCTGTTTGGACAGTCAGTATGGAATCGATGGGCTGAATGACCTACTTCTACACTGTAGGGATTCTGTGTTTCACAGTGTATTAAGGCAAATAATCACATAATCTGATGTAGTGATATAACATAAATACCACTGGATTGATGCATCTTTTGAACAGTGCAACTGAAATTCTCTTGTTCACCTGAGAGAAGAATCAGGGTTTTCCTTTATCATTACATCTCCCTAATGTGTTCATCATGCCTCCCAAATGAGCCTTGCCAATAGCTATTAGGGAGACCTCTGGAGACTATTAGTAAAGCAATTAGAGCAGGGATACATAAAGCAAACTTAACCTGGTGAAGAAAAATCATGGTTGATCAATTTGCTGGAGTTTGTTGAGTGTGGTGGACAAAGGGAAAGCCGGAGATGTGACATGTTTGTACTTGGAGAAAGCGTTAAACATTTGATGCTAAATCAAAGCTTAGTGCACAAAATAAGAGCCAGTGGATAGGGTAACATGTTGGCATGGATAGAAGATTAGATAATGAACACAAAATGTTGAATAGCCATAAGAGGCAAATTTTCAGATGAAATGAGTGGTGTGCTCCAGACATTCAGTACCGATGTCTCAAATATTTACAATATATCATTGACTTGGACGAAAGAACTGAATGTTGAACTTTTAGATTGTGTGCAATATGTGAAATTTGAATTTGTCAACTTCAGCAGGAAGAAAAGCAGCATATAATTAAGTGGGGAGAAATTGTAGAACTTAGAGGCACATGTGTGTCTGGGTGTCCTGGTACAGGAATTACAAAAAAGTTAGTGTACATATGCAGTCATGAATTTAGGCAAACAACATGTTATTGTTAATTGCAATGGAATATACAACTAAGGGCATTTTACAACAGTTGTACAGAGCATTGGTGAGACCATACCTAAAGTACAATATACAATTTTCAACTCATTAGTTAAGAAAAGGTATTGCATTAGAAACAGTTCAGAAATGGCTCACTCAATTGTTTCTTTGAGATGGGGATGTTTTCTGAATAGGAAAGGTTGGATAGGTTGCATCTCTATCCGTTGAGATTTGGAAGATTGACAGGTGATCTTACTAAAACATAGAAGATTCCAGGAAGACTTACAGGTCGGATACTGAAAGAATGTTTCCCTTTGTGGGAAAAACTGAACACATGGACACAGTTTAAAAATAAGGGTCACCCATTTAAGGTTGAGAAAAGGAAAACTTCTTCTCTCAGAAGGTCTGTAGACCTTTCTATCTCAGATAGTGCAAGAGTGATTGAATATTTTTAAGGCAGATAGAGATAGACCTAACCAGGTAGTCAAATATTACTGGGATAGGTAGGACAATAGGATTGAGGCAACAATCAGATGCTCATGATTGTATTGAATGGGAGGGTAGCTTGAGGACTAAATGGCTTACTCCTTCTCTTAATCTGTCTGCTCATAGCCTCTTATTGCCCACAATGTAACCCTTTCAGTCATCTCTTGTACGTCTTTTTTGACACAATCACTTGCCTTCTCCTTCCCCCAACACCAACCAACTTTCTCAGTCTATTACAATTTACATTTATCCCCCTGTTATTGGTGTTGTCACAATCTGACCTCAAGCTATGACATCAGTCCATTGCCTGTTGCTATATGCAGCTCGTCAGCCCGAGGATGCATCTTAAGTCTCCAATTCAGACAAAGGGATCCTTCCCTAACCCTAGCAGTATCTGTTTCCTCACCAATATCCTCTACAAATTCTGTGAAGACGTTTGAGGATTTTCTCTTCAAAATAAGAAAACGGATTCAATGCTGCTGGCCCTTTTTTAATGACTGTAAGCATTCTTGGTGTTTAAACAACACATCTATATTTGAACAACCCAGATGATCATCTGTGTCCCATTAATATTTGCCTGCATTGAATTTCCCTGCCAGTATCCTGGGCCTTGTGCTCATGAATTATTGCACATCTCCATCATCACCATCCTGCTGCCCACTATAATTGTGTTCCTCAGCCTCAGGTGAATAATGAAACACTGCAAAAAGATCCATACTTTGTGATTTTTGTTTGTAGTTTATCTTGTGGGAAGAAAAGCACATTAGCATCTACATTCAAACCATACCCTGTACAAAGGGAGAATCTGCACGTGTATCCATGTAGCAAGATATCCCAAAGTTACCTTGTATTTTTTATGGATGCAGTTTGACTCTTTCCTCATTTACCCTCAGTTATGAAAAAAACTGGGAAAATGCAGTCACTGGTTCATTTACTGGTTCATAAACAGCCCAGAAAGTCAACAGATGTGGGATAACTGTGGTTTTCATTGACTGAAAGAATTTTTGTTCCCGGCAGATTAGAATAAGATATTAGCCTCACATTCTGTTATATTTACTTCAAATTTTGGGGAAAAGTACAGAAAGTGACAATTCAGGGTGGTTAGTTCTCACAAGTTGGCTGTAGAATTTGGCATCTATAGCAAGATCACTGACACTGTGGGACCCCAAAATAGTGACACTTCTCTGCCCACCTTCAGTATACTGTCAATAGACAGGGAGCTCACATGAATGTGCTCTGTGTGTGCCAGAAGCATTCTGACTGGGCAGACCTTGGCATCACTCAGCGTCTTTAGCTACTTTAATACACATTCTGACAATCTGACTATGCCAATCCAGTTAATGTACTTCCTGACCCTGTTACCAACCTCACACTGATGAGGAATACAAAAGGATTAATCATCTCGGAGGTATGTTTATTTTTACTTCATGTGCAGGATGGGAGCATCACTAGCTAGGGCAGCATTTATTACCCTGAGGGAAGGTAAGAGTCAATCACATTGCTCTGCGTTTGGAGTTGCATGTAGACATGCCCAGTGATAATGGCAGTTTCCTTTCTTAATGGACATTGGTGAATCAGATCAGGGTTTGCTAATAATTAACAACAGTCTCATGGCACTGTTTATTCCAGAATTATATTGGATTCAAATTCTACCATCTACCATGATGGGATTTGAACACAGGTCCCTAGAATATTAGATTGATCTCTGAACTAACAGCCTAATGATAATACCATTAGACTATTACCTCATCTTGCGATACATTTGACTCACCTGCTTTTGCAGTATCTTTGGACAACACTGTGGCATTGTTATTGATATTGGAAGCTATGTTGCTGAATCCTGACAGGTTTTGCAGAGGAGTTTGTATTTCTCCCTGTCAAATGGAAGTCTGTTCAATTTGTGAGGGCTGTTGAGCTGAATCCTACCAAATATTGGCTCTGTGTCATATTTTGGCAACTTTCATGGAGAATTTCATTTCTTCACGTTATTTTCTTAGACTTGCCTCACTACCCATGCACCATGCAACAAGAGTGCCTGCTCATTGTATTCTATCAATCGCCACAGGTAGAAGCATTGGCCCAGGATTCCTTGCACTGACACAATTTTTAAAACCCAACCGTATACCCAGTCAAGTTACCCTGCACAGTTTGTTTCATTTGTTCTGGAAATGTTGGATAAGGAGGAATTGCATCCCATTTTCTATGGAGATGGGAGTGTTTCTGGAAGGTGGTGGTGGGGTTGGTAATCACTCATTTCCTGAGATGCTGATGAGAAACAGAGGTCAGAAGGAGCAAAAGGTGATCTGGAATCACCAGGTAATTTCTCTGAATTGAATGTTGGGAATTGGTGCCATCTCGTTTTGATCTGATGGTTGGGAGAATAAGAAACTGCATGTCAATGAAGTGTAATGCTGTCATAATGAGGATGTTAATGTCTGCTAATGTATGCAAATAGACGTCTTGCTGCTCACGAGTGACATTCACACTCAGTTGTTCAACACTTGGTTAGAAAATGGGACCTTATGTTCCCAATGGTAGGAAGATCCTCACTGCCATCTCACGAACAGAGGGTCCCTGACTGACGTACATCTGACTTACGAACGCTCATACTTACAAATGCAATCCTATACAGGATATAATTTTAAGGCCCAGGACATAAACATTTCCCATAGGTACAAACAGATGCTTTATATTGTTTGGACTTGCACAGATCAATTTGTGAAAAGACTCCTGAATGAAACTCATTCATAGTTCAGGGACTGCCTGCTCATGTTGTTTCAGGAAAGTTTTTGACGAATGTCCTACCCATTACTCGTCCTCAGGGACCACTTGGTTGATCTTCCAAGTGCATGCATGTAGAAATGTATGAAGAGCCTAGGACTAACTGTGAAAGTGATTTTGAACTCCTTCAGTAGACAGTACAGCTGCCAAGGCAGACTGGAACGAGGCTGCCATTGGGCACTGTTCTATAAAAATATAAATGATTAATGTTGACGAATACCTTAAGTGCTGCCAAATATGGGCTCTGTATCTTGAAGGAGGTAGTCTACCACCTAAGATACTTTATAATCGTTGAAGCAAAATCTACAAGAATGTAATACATATCTGCTTGTTATCATTCAATAAACTATATCTTGTTTCAGATGGACGTCTCTTCATATCAGATAACCAAAAGATTTTCTTCTACCACACAAACTCGAAGAAAGATGGTAGCAAACCTATTTGATGTATCTTTGACCAAGATAATTGTGGTGAGAATACATCGTACAACAGTCAACCGGTCCCTCAACTATTAGCAAATGTTTCCTTTCTGCCAAGAGCAAATGACATCGCCAATATTTCCAAGTTCACCATTCAGAGTTGAATCAAAGAGATGATGGAGGATATGAATAGGGTATTTTGTAGCCTTGAAAATGCTGGAAAAGCGCAGCAGGTCAGGCAGCATCCAAGGAACAGGAGATTCGATGTTTCGAGCATAAGCCCTTCTTCATAAATGAGGAAAGTGTGTCCTCATTCAAGCTTATGCTTGAAACGTCGAATCTCCTGTTCCTTGGATGCTGTCTGACCTGCTGCGCTTTTCCAGCAACACATTTTCAGCTCTGATCTCCAGCATCTGCAGACCTCACTTTCTCCTATTTTGTAGCCTTCCCTCTTATGAGAGAGAGACGGAAAAAGGGACACATAGCTTTACCAGGGTAGCTGGATTCTCAGTGGTGCAGAGAATCTGTTTCGGTGTGCATGTGGCTCTGTGATCCAGATATGTAAAAAGACTGGCACCACTGCCACCAATTCATGGCAAGATTCTGGCGTTGATCCCAATGCCTATTTGCTTCTATTCCCTTCCAAGTTGTGGTTTCAGGGCTTCCTCGTCAACTGTGGAAACATTGGACAGAATTTTCTTTCATATGGTGTCACATGAGGAATGGAGAGGGAAAATACAGTGAAAATGACAAAATCATTTGTGTTGATAAAGGCTTCTGCATTTATTCCCATCAGCCTTGAGTTGTGACTTTAGAATCTCCCCATTGAGTGGGGACTAGTTCACTTGCATGCATTTTCATTTCCTAACTTGCTTTATTCATACATCACCTCCAATTCTCATCTCCTTTACCGAGACAATAAACAGCACAAATTTCCACCATGTAAACTAGTTCAGGTATCTGGTGGCTGTAGCTAGTTCTGACTATCATCCAATTAGATCCTCACAACAATGTCTTTGCTCCCTCCATGGATCACCATTTTCCATGACCCTTTATCCACACAAGCCAGCATTAGTAAACCACCACCCTCACCATAACATCATACTTGTGTTCAGAGTAACTTAGCCACCACTTCATCCTTCCAATTATTTATTTTAGACATCTTTAACTTGCAGATTTCTATCATCTTACCTTGTGTGCATCTATTAAGATGCATTTTATGGTTCTTAGCTTTCTTCTTTAGCATTCACTCACTTCACAGTCACTTGGATGCTTTCAACCTCTGTATACATCACATTGTTTTCATAGTACATGTTCACTGACTTTAACATGACACCTGGACTATCAACCTCTATTTTTCATAATGCCAAGGGTCTGTATTACTCAGCTCTATGCTACTGCCCTCGGTGGCTTGCATTGTTTATTCATGCCAAAAGAGAGGCAGATAGATTGTAATCCTGCAGAGAGCTGAACAGACAAAAGACTTGCACTTAAGATGTAGTGGCATCGTGCTACAAAAATTATATACCTGAGAAATGTGTCAGCATTTTATGTGGCAAATACACAGCTTGTTCTTTGAGCAAATGGCCATGTTTGAATGTAAAAAGGAGACAGTCCTTATTGGGATTTGGGGACTCTATGGTCAGTCATTATGTATCAAGGGGCTTATACAATTACATTGTCCACAATCAGTCAGGGTCTTGCTTCTGCTACTTCACAACAGTATTCAAGCTAATTTAAAAAAAAACTGAACCAAACACAGAGAAGACTGGAGAAACTCAGCAGATTTAAATGTTCACTCTGTTCCTCTCTACAGACATTCCTAGACCTGCTGAGTTTCTCCAGCATTCTCTGTGTTTCTTTCAGCTTTCCAGCATCCATAGTAATTTGTTTTTGATTAAAAGACATCTGCTAGGCTGGGTTCTTCCAGCTGCCCAAACTCTAAGTGGTTGCTGTGACATTGTGCTAACCCATTTGTTTCACAGTGTTTAATAATTGGAGATGGTCAAAATCTTCCTATAATAATTCATTCTGCCAGTTACTAGTGCTGTTTCGTTACTACTGATAGGTGCTTGTGAAGCAGTGTAGCTTATAAAGGTAATGCCCGATTGCCCACACAAACAATCCAGCAATCATGGGTAATGTCTGATTAGTTGCAGAAGGCCAGGCTGCAACATTAATTTTGTTATGATCTTTCAGCTCATGCTGATACTCCTACGTTGTTCCCCATTTTCAAATTTCCCACAGATTAGTAACATTGCTGCCTCACTGTAAACATAACCAATAATTCCCATGATAATCACTGCAGTGCAATTTATAACAAAATTTCACCATCCTTTGTACCTCAGTAGCAATTGGAGTTTGCATAACTTACAATCAAAGATAATTACAGCTGCCACTGTGATCCTATTAAAAAATATTGCAAGTTAATATATATATAAGCAGTTGATCGAAGAAATAAATCTCGCACTTATGTAAGCTATTCCAAGGTGGCTCACAGCTAAAGAATTATTTTTGTACTAGCTGTTATGTTTGTAACATAGGGCAGGTAACTTGTATACACAAACAGCCAAGCTATTAATGATGGAAAGTTCTGCTCTGGCAACAAATGGTTGAGAAATTGTGGCTCAAGACTAAGAAAAGTTCACTGCTCTTTCTCAAACAGTGTCATGAAATAGTTTAGTCTAATTAGAGAGCGTGGATGAGGCCTTAGTTTTACATTTCAGATCTCTAGCACTAGAGCAGTCCCTGAGACCCACTGATGGGTCAGCGTCCATTTTGAGTTTCTGAAGTGGGACTTAAATTTACAACCATGTGACTCAGAGACAAGACAGCTGTCCACTAAGGCAGCACAGTAGCTCAGTGATAAGCAATTGTTGCCTCACAGTGCTGTGGACCCGGGTTCGATTTCATCCTTAAGCAACCGTCCATGTACTATTTGCATGTTCTCCCTGTGAATGCATGGGTATTTGTTAGGTTCTCCGGTTTCCTTGCACAGTCCAAAGATATACAGGTTCAATCTATTGGCGATTGCTAAATTGCCCAAAGTTTCCGGGGATGTGCAGGCTGGGTGGGTTCACCATGGGAGGTGCATGGTGACAGGAATACGTTGAGGGGTAGGATGCTCTTTGGAGGTTGGTATGGGCTGAATGGCCTGCTTCCATGAGTTGAGACTAATATACTACCAAATGTTATCATTGAAACTTCATCTTAAGTTTGGGTTTGATGACCATCCTGGAGTAAATGTAGGTTATTAATTTATTTGTACATGCCATCTGAACGTTGTTACTTGCACTCCAACCTCTAAGTTAGCTGGTCGCAGGTTAAACTAAGAATCATCTGACACTGCCTTTTAACAGCTTTTCCCATACCAAGTTCATTGTGTCTGCAATAATAGCGAGGATTATAATGAGTGCATACTTTTCAGAAGTTAGCGTGCCCTGAGTTTTACCACTGAGACTGCATGCTATTCCCTGTCCTATGCAGTTTGAATGGTGGGAGCATGGTTGGAACATTTTTACCAGGGGTGCCCAATTAAAAGGCTTGTATCAGGATAGAAGTCCCATTATGGTGCTAACTTCAGTCACCATTAATGAAGCATAGAAACTAGAAGCAAGAGGCAGCTATTTGGCTCTTAGAGCCTGCTCTGCCATTCAATATGATCATGGCTAATCCTCTATCTCACTGCCATGTTACTATTTTCTCCACATATCCTCTAATGCCTTTAAAATCTAAAAACAAAAGTATCTATCTCATTCTTGAATATATTTAGTGACTTGGCTTCCACTGCTCTCTGTGGTAGAGAATTCCATAGATTCACTCCACTTTGAGTAAAGAAATGTTTCCTCATCTCAGTACTAAATGATCTACTTCATTTCCTAAGACTGTGGCCCAAGGCTTTTGATTCCCTAAACAGAGAAAATATCTTCCTTGCATCTTGTCCATTGAATCTTACTTGAATTTTCTAGGTTTCAATTAGATCTTTCTAAACTCTAGAAAATACAGGCTCAGTCCAAAAAATTGCTTCTGTTACAACAGACTGCTGTCCTCAGTGTCATCTGAGCGAACTTCTGCTGCACTCCATCCATCTCATCTTAGTGTGGGAAGGCCAAAACTACATACAATATTCTAGCTGCAGTCTGAGCAAGATGATAAAATTAATTGAGAACACGCCTCCAGACAGCGGACATCCAAGGCACAATCATTACCATCTTTGGAAATACCCCCTTACAACTGAAAGAAGCCTTTCTTACCACCCATCACCCCTCCCAGACCAGTCTCCAGTGAATTGGAAATATTTCAGCTGCACATCTGAAGATTATCTGGAACAATCCTGCCTTCTGTTTTGGAATGGAATTTTATCCATGTATTGAGAAAAGTCAGCAAGCAATTTTAGCAACAAGAAAGATTGATCCAGTTAAATTCCAACTAAGCTCTCTTCCAATTACGTGAATTATGAGGGATTATTTCAAGCTGATGCACTCAATGATCAAGTGATGAGATTGGTTGGAATATTCTTACGAGATCTGCTCAGTGTTGTTTTGTTTAATTTACTGGAGCAAAAGAACCTAGCATGGTATTAGAACAGCATTGCATTGTACTCTATCAATATCTCAATAGGAACCTTAGATTAAAATGAACTGTTCCTCCACTTTCCTAAACTAGTTGTCACAGAGTAATGACATAAGGGGAGTGTCTGGTATCAAGGTGCCTTCAGTAAGGAAACAAAACAAAATAAAATTAATTTCAATGTTACAGAAGGAATGCTTTTGATGAGTGAGCAACTCAAAATGTAAAGGGAGCATGCTGAAGGGAGCAAGTTTGGGTTTGGAAGTGATATAGGAAACATCTTTGACATTTTCATGTGAGTTTCCTGCCCAGTAAACAACCCAGTTGTGATAATTACTGCATGTTGGATGATATAAAGCCTGTAGCACTAGGCCTCAAATGAGGAGCAAAGAGTAGGTAGGGACAGTGTGAGAGATTTCAGTTCAGGCACTTGTGTTGTGAGAGCTGGGGGTATTATGACCCCAGCTGATGGTCATCCTGAACAAGATCACTTCTCAGAATGAAAATCAAGTTGATAAATCATAAAAGGTTCATTTTGAACTTTGATTACTATGATGGTCAGTCACAGAAGATATTTACATGAGGCTGCCAATGTTTTTTCAATAAATAAGTCAACATTTTTTCCCCCAAAAAGAAAATTAAAATGATATATAGAAAGGAAATTTAGAAATATCTTAACAAAAACACTTTAAGAAAAAGTCAACTCTTTAACCAGCTTTACCCTTCTGACAGTCAACCTTACTGGAGTATTAACTGGTGACATTGCAAGCATTTGCTTTCGGCAACTTTCTATACATTCACCAGATGTGAGTTTCTGTATCACTGTCTCTTCCCATCAGACACATACACATTACTGACTTTCCACCAAATGCACTTTAAGAAAAGCCCGACCTGCTTAAACTTCTGAGACAGTTTGAAGACATCTTTCAAGCTCTGCAATCCTGGAGACAGTTGCAAACTAAATTGCATTTCTGAAATGAAAGTGAAATCTGACTGTGGCCCTTGTTCTATCTTTCTGCAGGTCATAAATGTTCAACTGTGTAATTAATCAATTAGCTCCCCAGACTATTTATCTCATCATTTAGCTTAAGTCAATTGCATTCTTGGAAATTATGTTTGAGCTCACTGTTCAAAATGACTTTCCAACCTTTTCAAGAAAAAAACAAGTCACTTTCACAGAACTAAAAAAAAATCCAATTGCAATTAATTTATAATGCATGTTGCAAAATGATAATAATATATAATTAACATTTATCATCGAAGAATTGCATTGGGTGGCACAGTGGCTTAATGGCTCAGATTGCTACCTCACAGCACTGGTGGATCTGAGTTCAATTCCACACTCAGGTGACTGTCTGTGAGGAGTCTGTGAGGCTGGCAATATATTGGCCACAGCAGCGGATAGCAACTGACAACTGGAAGCGGCAGAGACAAACTACTATAAATGCCGGAGGAAACAGCACAGAAGCGCTTCACAGGAGGATCCCAAGCACTGAGGATGTCACCTCGAAAGGGGACGAAATGTTTGCAACAAAAACTCCCAGCTCGGCGAACAGAACCACAACAGAGTTTGCACATTCTTCCCATGCCTACGTGGGCTTCCTCTGGGTACTCCGGTTTCCTCCCATATTCCAAAGATGCCATGCCAAATTACCCCATTATGTCAGGGGTTTGCAGGCTAGGTGGATTAGCCATGGGAAATTATTAGGTTCGATTCCCTACAATGTGGAAACAGACCATATAGCCCAACAGGTCCACACTGACCCTGCGAAGAGTAACCCACACAGACCCATTCCCTACATTTACCCCTGATTAATGCACCTAACCTACACATCCCTGAATACTATGGGCAATTTTGTATGGCCAATTCTCGTAACCTGCACATCTTTGGACTGTGGAAGGAAACTGGAGCACCTTGAGGAAACCCACGCTGACATGGGAGAATGTGCAAACTCCACACAGACAGTGGCCCAAGTGGGAATTGAACCCGCGTCCCGGGTGCTGTGAGGTAGTAGTACTAATCACTGTGCCATGAAATGTAGGGTTACGGAGAAGTGGTAGGTTTGGGTGGGATGGTCTTCACTGAAGTCAGTATGGATTAAATGGACAAAATGGCCTGCTTCCATGCTGTAAGGATTCTATGACTTAAGTGATGTCATGGATAAAGATGACATTGAGGTGGTAGAAATAGCTTGTGGAGATGATGGGTAGAACTGTTGAACTTGATTAGGAGGGAAACATTTGTACTCCTCCAGGTCCACAAATAATGCTGCAATATTTCTGACTTCTTTCACCTCTTGTCAGGTTTCCAATAAATATAAACCCCAGCTGAAATAGATTGCAAGTTTCAAAATATGTAATAATAGATGTGAGAAACCTCCTTTCAAACTTTCATAAGTTAAACCATGAGAGCAGATTTGTTGTCAACCACACTCATCCTCCCTCTGTTAAAATCAGAAGCAAGTGTGTTTAAACTAGTTTAACCCTTGTCCTCCCCTCAGTTGTGGAGATGAAGATAATCCGCAATGGCCAGAAGAATGTTTAGATGTTGAAAGAATTCACCATGAGTTTGAAATTAAGCATAAAATATAAAAAAAATTTTAAAGCATTTACAAGGGGATCAGTTTTTTTTAAAACAGTTCTTACATTACTAAAAAAAGAAATCAATAAGTTTTCTCTCTTTGCTAAGCCAGATCTTTCATGTGAGAGCCTTTGCACCCTTTTAATCAATCTTATCTGTATTGTATTTATTGGATCCAGAGTCAGCCCGCAAATTCGCTCAAATGGTTAAAGAATAGTATCAGTAGGCAATTGTACATTTGAAAACTAAATTGGGAGGTTTAAATTTGGCTAAACAGTTTTGACATTCACTCTACTGGACTACAGGAACAACATGAGTTGAGCAGAAAAAAATCAGAACACAAATGTGAACGTTTTGAATGCTTTCACACCAAAGTTCTTACAATGCAGCTTGAAGGCACTTCATAGACTTTTTTTTAGATTTTCTGCATGGGATGTCTGGGCCAACATTTATTGCCTAGAATTAACCTTTTAAGCATCAACCTTATTGCTGTGCATTCAAAGTCACGTGCAAGCCAGGCCTGGTGAGGATGATGGATTTTTTTTTTCGTTAAAGGACATTAGTGAACCAGATTACTGAAAAATCTAATACTGAGCCATTTAAAGAATTATTAAGATAGGTGACCAAAAGGGTGCATTTTATGTGGAGTTGCTTTGAAGTGGATTGATTGTGAAGGTGGGCAAGTACAACATGATCAGCTGTAAACCTAAATTCCACAAATAAAATTGATTTGTTTTGATTGGTGTTGGTTAAGAGTAGAATGTTGGCCAAGCAATGATTCAAAACTCACTGGTCTCTGAATGGTGCAACAGGATTTTAAAACTCATCTGAAATAGCAGGCATGCTTTTGACTCATTAGAAAGCCGACAGTCCAACCATTCCTCAGAGAAATACGCCATCTGAGATTATGTGTTCAGTTTGATTGAGACTTGAACTGACGCCTCCTGAACCAAAATGGAGCCTGAGGCTTTGACCAAATCATGAAAGGCAGGGCAATTTGTTTTTACTTTCCATACCTGTGCATATTGGATCACTGAGTTGCCATGGTAATTATAAAATCAGGTCAGAAAAAGGCAGAAGGATACATATAAGAGCATTAAGCAGGCTTCTGTATTGATGTGTCCTCCTCCTCCTCCTCCCCTTAGTGTGTGCTACATTCAGGAGATGCAATACCCTTAGGGGTAGCAACAGAAAAATCTGTGACTACAAATTGTTGACAGTTCTCTTACAGCATTCAGACACATTGATGTCAATATTTTACCAGGGGTGGAAAGCACAGGAAGGGTTTTTTTTAAAAATAGGGATAACCAGAAATAAGGATTGTCTGCAGAAATAAATCACAGGGCATTTTTTTGTACTTTCCAACAGTGTTTTTAAACTGGACTGGCTGATTATCTGGCCAAGAAATAGGAAAGCGCATGAGAATGGATTTTAAGGGGATCTAATGGTAGTGCAGCGGGAGTGAATATAATAGATTTTGGGGTGAGGTATGTCAACTGTGACTGCTCAATCCGATGTTTGCACTAAACTGTGTGAGTATAGCAGCCTAGAAGATATGATACTGGTCTTGTTTCACAAAAAATTACTGAACACGTATGGTGTCGAGAAATATTTTCTGCATTGGATAAAACAGCTGCCGAATATATTTTCAAGATATAAGACTAGCTTCTTCTTCTAAATATTCTTACCGCTCCTCTGAGATTAATAACAAAAACAATTTGGATTCTCTTCCACTCAATGTAGAACACCTTTATTAAACCACTAAATACCACTACCTATTCACGATGTCACTGGTTGTTTATTATACCTGTGAGCTAGAGTCTGTCTCAGATGGTTGATCCATCAGCAGGTCTCTTCAAATGTGTCTTTGGGAGTGATTGACTCAACTGCCCTACTGCCTGCAGTGATAAAGTATTTATACTGTTTCTTGCAGAGGCATTTGGCTTGATGGTGTATATTATTGAATCAGGTGAGTCATTGTTTCATGGACAACTGCCAGCAGGCAAGAGAAGAGGCCCAGCCCTTTGTTACTCAAGTTACGTATTCTAAATATCAAATAAACTTTCTCAGATCAAAGCATTTAAAGGAATCACATATGATAATTTTTCACCAATGTAAGCCTCCAGCATAGTTTCACCATTCATACCAAATGGAGGATGTTTCCCACGAAAATATTCAGATCAAGGAATTGCAAAGGCTTTGAAAATTCTATGATCAGGACATTTGCAAGAGGGACTTGAAAACTGCAATTGCAATATCACAAATTGGCATGATGTGGTGAACAACAGGTCACACTGTAAACTGTCAGCCCTGGGGAGTGAAAGAAGCTGAAATGAGTTGGCTGAGAGAGAGGGAGATGGCAATTGGGGTGGTTTCTAGTGGGGGAAGAGAGAAGGAAAGAAAGTCAAAAGGAAAGCGCATCAGCTGGCAAGAGTTAAACCTGTCAGGGCGTCATCATCTGCTCTGCGATTTACTCCTGCACCATCTGTGACAGGGACTGCCAGTCAAGATTTCGACTCAGTTGCTCATAATGCTGTAGTGTGCCAAAGCAACTGGATGGCCTTGGTACTTAAACCATCATCTTTTGAGACAGACAGTTACGAATCTTATTGCCAAGCCATATGTTACTGTGAGGTTAAACCATGTTCTTCTCTGTGTAAAACAGGATCTATAATCATTTATCATGAAGTCAGCAATAAAATGATCAGAATGTGCAGTTTAGAACAATAAAAATTCTGGTAATGATTTTATTGCACAATAAAAGGAACAGCCAGCCACACCAGTGCTGTAATTGTAGACAGACAAAATAAGATTTATGAATCACAGATCAGAGAAAATCTGTCAGATTCTCCAAAAATACAATAGTTAAATATAAATGCAAGATATCCTGTGATGCAGATTGTAGCATCCAGCGTTAGCCCTGGGCATATCACTTCTTTACGATCATCTGAGTCGTGGTGGAAAGGGAATTTTCAATAAGGTTATTCCTGGGCTAGTGAAAATCTACAAAACAGCCACTATCTCTTCTTCTAATCATTGTACTGCAATCTGATAGCCACATCAAGTGAGGTAGAAAGCAGATTTGTGCCACTGAGGTTTTAACATAACCTAGTTGTTACGCTTCCTGTGTTTGAGAAAGAAGGCAACAGATCTGAGCTGCCCTCCAGGAACTGAGCTGATGAGCAACTGGAGATACCAATACAGAGCTGAGGGAGATTACACATTGTGACGGTGATTAACTTTTGGATAAGACTGTCAAATGGAGACCTGATTTAACAGCTCCAGAGGACATAACCAACACCATGGCACTATTCTATAAGGAGCTTGGAGTTTGCTTGCTGCCTTGGTTAAGATTTCTCCTTGAAGCAACATCTTCTCAATCAGATCGTGCCGGTTGCTGAAGTGTGTTAGGTATATTCTGGTAAGCTTTTAATTAGAAATAAATATTTCAAACAATTGTCAGTTTTGTCATATAGACTCTGTGTCTTTACTTCTACTGATTGAGCACAGAGGTCTTGAATACAGATGTTTGATTGTTTATTCAAGCATCTGTTGAGAGGGAGTCCACTCCAGACTAGCTTGAATGATAACGCTGAGGAACACAGAAGAATGTAAAATCTTTATTCCATTTTTAGTCACATAAGCATCTCATCATCCAAAACATCCAATCTTGATTCGTACAAACATAACAAATGGATACTCATTCTAAGTCAGAGGTTAATGATGTTAATGGGTCCTTCAGCTATTTAAAGATCAATTCATCGTACTCTAGTCAAGTAAAATTGTGCTCCGTAGCTTATCAGTGTCTGTCTTTCCTCCTTGACTCAGAATCCTTTCTGGCATCAAAGACTCTCTGGAATGCTTTGTTAATACTAACTTCTGATTGTACTGGGCGCACCTCCAGATTCCTGCTGACACTAGCTTTTTGGTGCACAGGTCTCATCTGGTACAAGGTTCACCTGGGAATTCGCTCACCACTACAGAAGAATAACTACTTAACCTTGACATTTGAAACTCCCTTTAACATGCTCAAAGCCAAGGGAAAATAATGGTTAAAACTCCCTGAAAAAGTTGCACTAAGAGACTTTGTATCAATATAATGAGGTGCAACTACATTGCCTCAGTTTGAGTGTATTTTCTAGCAATGGGAAGACTCCTTTTTGATGAATAACTCTCTCTTTCAATTTTTGGTTTTCTCTGCTTGAAGTTCCACCCCAGGAGCTACATACTCTCTGAATAAATAATTATTTTGTGATCGGTTCTTCCATGAAAGAATGGTCACCATGGCTGCACATTTCAAGAAAAAAACAAAGGCTGTGACTTTAAAAAAAATTTTTGCCATTTTGCAGGACTCAAATGACATAAGCGATGGAACTGAATTGTCTAGTACAACACCAAAGCAAGCAGTTTTTTGAATAAAAGAGGCGAAAAAGTAGTTGACGGAGGTGCATTGCAATTTGTAACCACAAACAGTAGCTAATAAAAATTAAAGTAACTAAATCCCCTGATTATGTTGGTTACAATATAGTTCTGGTCACCCTGTTTTAGGAAGGATATTACCAAACTGGAGAAAGTTCAGAAAATATCTACCAGGATGTTTCTGGCAATGCAGGGTTTGCGTTATAGGGAGAGACTGGATAGGCTGGGACTTCTGTCACTGGAGTGTAGCAGGTTGAGAGGTGACCTTCTAGAGGTCTATAAAATCATGAGGGGTATAGATAAGATGAATAGCAGCGGTCTTTTCCCCGAAGGGAGACAAGTTCAAAAGTAGGAGGCATATTTTTAAGGTAAGAGGAGAAAGATTTAAAACGGACATGGTTGGTGGGGGTGGGGGCAACGTTTTTACACAGAGAGTGGTTTGTGTGTGGAATGAACTGCCAGAGGAAGTATTGGATGCAGGTACCATTACAACATTTAAAAGACATTTAAATAAGTACATGAATCGAAAGGGTTTGGAAGGATATGTGCCAAATACAGGCAAGTGGTACTCGTTTCAGCTACGAACATAGTTCGCATGAATTAGTGGACAAAAGGGTCTGTTTCCATGCTGTATGACTCTATGACTCCACAAGATGCCATTAAAAGCAAGTCTAATATCTTCATCATTGTAATATGTGTAAAAATGGTGCTCCCAGTCCCTAAAAGTTGTTTTATATTTATTTAGAATTACTTTACCTGTGGGTTGCTTCTAATTATTGTTTTCATATTGTTTTTTTATCAAAGCACAACTACAAAATGAATAAACTAAAACATCATATTCCACATGCAGGTGTAAACTTAAGCAACCCAAGCTTAATTATTATGTAAAGGCAAGATTCTGCAGGTTCAAGAAAATAGAATTAAAAATGCTGGATGTCATAACCACCAGATGTGGCCTCAGTGTGGTCAGTGAACCATGATTATATCTTTATTCACTTGTGGTCACAGCCACCACTGGCCAGCCAGCATTTCTTGCCTGTTCCAATTTGCCCTTGAGAAGGTGATGTTGAGCTGCCTTCTGGAACCATGTTAAAAATCATTCAGCATCAGGTTGTAGTCCAATAGGTTATTTGGAAGCACTAGCTTTTGGAGCGCTGCTCCTTCATCACAACTACCTGATAAAGGAGCAGCGTTCCAAAAGCTAGTGCTTCCAAATAAACCTGTTGGACGATAATTTGGTGTTGTATGTTTTTTTAACTTTGTCTACCCCAGTCCAATACCGGCTCCTCCACATCATGGCTTCTTAAACCACTGTAGTCCACAAGTTGACCCACAAAGCCACGAAGGAGGGAATTCCAGAATTTTGGCCCCAATGATAGTGAAGGAATGGCGATATATTTCCAAGTCAATTACAGTGAGTGGCTTGGAGAGGAACATGCAGGTGGTGGTATTCCCATGTATCTGCTGATCTTGTCCTTCTAGATGGAAGTGGTTTTGGGTTTGGGTGGTGCTGTCTATGGATCTTTGGTGAATTTCTTGTGGACAGAACACATGTTCTATTACTGTGCTTCAGTGATGGAGTGAGTGGATCTTGTGACGTGGTGCCAATCAAGCGAGCTGCTTTGGCCTGAATGGTATGAAGCCTCTTGAGTGTTATTTTCACTGCACTTATCCAGACAAGTGGAGAGTATTCCATCACACTCCTGACTTGAGCCTTGAAGGTGATGGACATGTTTTATGGAGTCAGATCGGTTGCTTACTGTAGTATTCCAAGCCTCTGACTTCTGCATGTAGCCACTGTATTCATATCCCAAATCCAGTTGAGTTTCTAGTCAATGGCAACCTACCGGATGTTGAGAGCGGGTATTCCATGATGGTAAAACCATTGAATGTTCAAGTTGTTATTTATTGGAGATGGAGAAAGTGAGGACCGCAGATGCTGGAGATTAGAGTCGAAAGTGTGATTCTGGAAAACACTGCAGGTCAGGAAGCATCCGAGGAGCAGGAGAATCGATGTTTCGGGCAAAAGCCCTTCATCAGGAATGAGGCTTGGATCCTTGTGGATGGAAAGATAAATGGGAGGGGTTGGGGATAGGGTGGGGGGGGGGGGAGAGAAGGTAGCTGAGAGTGTGACATATAGTTGGAGGTGGGGGTAAAGGTGATAGGTCAGAGAGGAGGATGGAGTGGATAGGTGGGAAGGAAAATAGACAGGTAGGACAGGTCATGAGGGCAGAGCCGAGTTGGAAGGTTGGAACAGGGATAAGGTGGGGGAGGGGAAGGTGAGGAAACTTATTGGAGGGTCCTGAGGTGGAAGATGAGGCGTTCTTCCTCCAGGTGTCAGGTGGTTAGGACATGGTGCTGGTGGAGGTACAGGATCTGCATCTCCTTGGCAGAGTGGGAGGAGGAGTTGAAGTGCTC
Organism: Hemiscyllium ocellatum; assembly: GCF_020745735.1. Taxonomy (NCBI): domain Eukaryota; kingdom Metazoa; phylum Chordata; class Chondrichthyes; order Orectolobiformes; family Hemiscylliidae; genus Hemiscyllium; species Hemiscyllium ocellatum. The sequence goes on along the minus strand of NC_083429.1, from coordinate 28,151,247 downwards.
AGCCGCAGGATGGTGGGATTGGTTTGTGCGGGTGTCCTGGAGATGTCCTCTGAAGAGGTCTGCGATTAGGCGTCCTAATTTCCAAATGTACAGGAGACCACATCGGGAGCAACGGATACAGTAAATGACATATGTGAAAGTGCAGGTAAAACTCTGATGGATATGGAAAGTGTGAGCGCAGGTTTTGCAATTCCTGTGGTGGCAGGGAAAGATGTCTGGAGGGAACGGTGGTTTGGTTGGGGTCATAGACCTGACAAGGGAGTCATGGATGGAATGGTCTTTATAAAAAGCCGATGGGATGGGGAGTAAAATATATCTCTGGTGGTGGAGTCCATTTGTAGGTGGTCGAAATTTCAGAGGACGATGCAATGTTTATGGAGGTTGGTGGGTTGGTGGGTTGGTGGAAGGTGAGTACTGGTGGGGAGGGGGGATTTGTACTTGCTGCGGTTGGAGGGGTGGGGTTTGAGGGCAGAGGTGCGGGAAGTGGATGAGATCCGCTGGAGGACATCACCAACTACGTGAGAAGGGAAATTCCATCTGCCTTCCCACCTATTTGCTCCACCCTCTTCTCTGATCTATCACCATTAGCCCCACCTCCATCTACCTATCGTACTCTCAGCTACACCACCCCTCTGCCTCCCCAACCCCGCCCCCCCCCCCCCCGCCATCCCATTTGTCTCACCACGCCCTCGGCTCACAATCTCATTCCTGAAGAAGGACTTTTGCCCGAAACGTCAATTCGCCTGTGTTTTGGATGTTGCCTGACCTGCTGTACTTTCCCAACGCCACACTCTCAAATTGTATTGAAGATGGTCATTGCCTGGCATTTGTATTATGTGAATTGGCTAATGTCAGCCCAAACCTGGATATTATCCAGACCTTGTTGCATTTGAATTTGGATTGGTTCAGTCTGAAGAATTGTGAATGTCATTGGACATTGTGCAATCATCAGCGAACATCCCACACTTCTGACCTTATGATGGAGGGAAGATAATTGATGAAGCACCTCAAGGTGGTTGGGCCTTGGACACTGCCCTGAGGAACTCCTGCAGCGATGTCATTTTAGCTTTTTGAGTGTTCTCATCCAAAGAAAACTAGCATCAAATCTTATGCTTTAAAAAGATTACCCAACTTTTACTAAAACATTTTTAAGTAATTGAAAGTGATACCAATTTTAGATAACTTGCAGATACAAAGATTAAAAGATGATACAGATATAAGAGACTTAAAGGATGGAACATTCCCATCGCTTGAATTACTTAGGCCATTGTGAGGGAATTGGGAATATTTATTATGCTGTCCAGAGGGGACTTCCTCGAAAGCGATAGAAAGAAGTCCCATTTTCCAAAATAGCTTTGAATGGTAACACAAGCATTTTGCTAATGGCCATTTATCTCATCATGCCCTTTGCTTACAACCTCATTCCTGTGAAGGACTTTTTGCCCGAGAGGCCTGTTTGAATGGGTTATCACTCATTACCATCCTTAATATTACTTCATCTCATCTCACTAACATGTAATTTCCCATTTTTCAATTTGCTGGATATAAACTGGACACAGATAATTCCTACCATGAAAGTCTGAGCCGTCGCCTGACAACTACAGCTCATGACTTGGATACCAGACACCAGTATTTCAGAGTACATTCCTTGGGCATTGGCCATATGCACTCCATGACAATAGACCTTGGTATCTGTACAAATTCGGTATCATCCTCAGATCATCATCTTGGCTCACCTGTGGTCTGCACTTCAATACTACACCTTGGAGCAGATTACCACCTCTCATTGCAATGCTGCTGCCAGAGCACATTCCATACACATCCCACATATTGGACTAGCTTGCATCTCATGAATCTCCACTTTATCTTTTTGTCCTCATTCATTTTGAGCCCACTTGGACATCTCTACCATGCTATTCCTTGATATGTCCCTCAGCCCATGCTAATAGGGGCACATCACTTTTGTCTTACCTTTAGTGCAGATACAAAGTCAGGCAGTTTGTTGTGGTTTTTAGTAGTCATCAGTCAAGATAATAGCTTTCTCTGCCTGTCCTGTTGGATGATGATGGCCTAGTTCTTCACTATCTTATCCAACAGGACCTTAAGTTCCTGTCCACAAAGCAGTACATCACATTTCCCTTTTCTGCGTGTCACAAACCTTGCCAGGTAACTCTGGGCTCCCATCACTCAACCTCTTGTACACTATTGTTTTAAATAAGGCAGTATTGCTCACATTCCCAGAATATCCCAGCTGTCGTGAATTCTTCCAACTATAGTGGGTGGGAGAATCAGGCTATCAGAGGATGAGATGGGCACTGTAGGGATATAGTCTATAGTTAAAGTTTGAGTGAGAGTTTAGATGAGTTTGGGATCAAAGTCCAAGGAAATTCATTTTGTCTCACAGAAGGAAACTCTTCATGAAACTTGACAAACTTTAGCTGGTTTCTGGTATGTTTCAGGCCAAAAAGAGGAAAGTCCTTTCAGTTATTTATCATTTCAGAACTGTTACCATGCTTGTAGATTTTTCTTCTGGAGATGAAAGGTTGAAAACTTGTTGAAGTCAGAATTCAGCAGATACAATGGCTTCTGCAGTTGAATTGTTGGGGGCTGCTTCCACCAGTGGACTCTGAAGTAACTCCTCAAAGACTGGTATCCAATTGGATTGGTTACCTCTGAGCCAGCTCCTAGAGCAAACAGAACTCCTGACGCTCCTGTTTATATCTGTCAGCCAGGATTTCCTGATTGGACAAGGTTAATAGCCCCAATCAAGGAACTCATATTCTATGAGGTCAACTGGGCTGATCTTTTTCCAACCGCTACAGACTCTGTAAGTAGAGCACGCTTTGAGAGAGAGATAGTGTGAGAGAGAAAGAGGGAAAAAAAATTCTTGTCCTTCACTAGCACTAGCGTTATGGCATTTCAAGATTGCCTGGGCTCTTTTGACAGAACTGTGGTTGATTTGCAAAAGCTTTTCTACTTTGAGGTGAGAACCCTCTATCCTGAGGATGTTCCTTGGGAGCTCTGGGTCTGCAATGGTGTCTCAGTTTGTACAAATTCAAACGTAATATGGCTACTATGTTAGCATTTGAATAATCATTTTCCAACAAAGCAAAGTCAGGGATTTGTCAATTTTCACACCCTGTGTCATCCAAAGGGTAATCGAATTCAAAATGGGTGTCTTTGATATTGTTGTTGAAATCAGCCATGTAAATTCTGGCAGTTGTTCTTCATGCTGTCTCTGCTTCTTAAGAAATCAAATTAACCTTCTTTAAAAACTAAACCTACCCAGTTACAACACTGGAAATATGGAAAGACAAACAGAGGTTCTGTTTCAGGCTGCTGATCTCTCAAACTGGAAAGCTGGATCAAACTTAGGCACATTGAGCTTCGTTGGAACAGGGCAGATGGCTTCGGAAACACAGGTTGGATTGGAAATAGATGTTAACAGTTTGTTGATTTTGTTGTTAAAAATACATGGGTAATGGATGTTGGTTAATTAATGATTTAGCTCCTAAATGAAGGCTCTTGTAGTGAAGTGGCAGTGTTCATCCTTCTGAGACAAGAGGTCCAGGTTCAATTCTCACCTGCCCCAAAAGTGTGTCATGACATTTCAGAACAAGCTGATTAGAAAATGCTTTGGATCACAACTGAAGAATTGCAAGGGTCTTGTAACTCATTGATAGTTTCTCTCTCTGTGGTTCAGAGTGTTTGGTTCAAATGCTATCCAACTCAGACATGTGTCATAACAGGCTGATTCAAGAAAACATTTTAGTGACAGAATCAGTACCCATTGTTATGGCTGAGTTATTAAGGTGATAGATTTGAGATTGATTTGGGTCTTGCCAAATAGTTTTAAATCCTGATGACTATTTTCCTTAACTTTTCTGATTTTAATCAAGTACTTGAAGAATAAATTTGCAATGAAATAGAAGATAAGAAAAAAATCAGCTGAAACTCTGCATCATGGTTGAGGATATGAATCAAAAGGCTAAATTCTGCAAATAAACTTCAAATCAAGGAAATTAAATATGTCTTGTTTTGAAATTTACCATCTGGCTTGGATTCATTTGACAGTGGGTCAGAGGATTAAAACTGTGAGCAGTGTGAAGATTAGGGTCAAAATTTGGTCTAAATTAAGGTGTTATCACTCAGTTTGCGTTTGATCTTCCTAATATTGGAAGATCAGCATGCAAATGACTGTTGTGCCTGGACGGAACATTTGAGGTTCTGGATATAAGATGTAAAATGCTGGGTGTTCCACTACTTATTTATTTAGGAAGGTGTGATTGAGGTAAGGTAATATGAAGGGAAGATAGCCTTTGGAAGAGAATCATAGAGTCATACAGCAAGGACCCCTCAGTCTAATCAGTCTATGCCAAATGAATTCTCAAATTAAACTCGACCCACTTGTCTGCACTTGGCCCATATCCCTCTAAACCTTTCCTATTCATGTACTTATCCAAGTGTATTTTAAATATTGGAACTGTTCCCACACCTACCACTTCCTCTGGAAGTTCATTCCACAAACAAACCACTCTCTGTGTGAAAAAAATGTCCTTCATGTCTTTTTAAAATCTTTTTCCACTCACCTTAAAAATATACCCCCTCATCTTGAAATCCTCCACCCTAGGGAAGAGACACCTGCCATTCAATTTATCTATATCCCTCATGGTTTTATAAACCTCGATAAGGTCACCACCCCTCCATCCCTCCCCCCAACCTCCTACACTCCAATGAGAAAAGTCCCAGTCTATCTAGCCTCTCCCCATAACTCAAATCTAATATTACTAGTGTCCATATATACAAAGAAGGATATCACTTTGACTGGGACAACACAGACATCCGAGGACAGGCAAAACCAAGACACACTCGAGAATTCTTAGAGGCATGGCATTCTAACCAGAACTCCACCAATAAACAAATTAAGTTAGATCCCATCTATCTTCCCTTGAAAAGAAGAACCTAAAATCACATCACCCATCTTAAGAAACCAAGATCTAAAAATAGATATACCACCAGTGCTTCATCAGATACGCCCATTAATGATGTTACCTAGTTATGGTGATGAAATGTCTGAAAACAACCCTTCCAGCTCAGCAATATAACTTACATACTTATCATCAACCCGACCTAGAAATCTTCTCAAAGATTGCTTCCATTTGCAGGTTCTGCATCTCTGCTTCATAACTTCATGACTGACCTATATTTGTGTCACAACAAGTTTAGTTACCATGCATTCAGCTCATCCAATCAAAATATGGATACACATCGGAAATAATTGAGGCTCTAGCACAATCCTGTGGCTATTCACTTGTCTGACCTTCCAAGCCCAGTCATTCATGATCAGCCCTCTGAACCCACGTGTCCTCTGTCTTCCTCATACTATCCCTACACAGTGACTCTTATACTGTGTAGTAACCTTCGATATAACAACTTGTCAAATGCCTTCTTACTATGGGAGTGCAGTACACTTCTTTATCCATAGCAAGTTGTCTCCTCAAAGAACTGCAACGGTTTTGCTCAAGCATGATGTCTCTGTCACAAAACCAGACTGTGCCTGATTACATTCAGATTTTCTGTACCTTTGATACAGTTTCCTTATCAATAGATTTCAGCCTCCGATAAGAAGGATGTTGTAAGATTTGAAAGAGTTCAGAAAAGATTTACAAGGATCTTGCCAGGGTTGGAGGGTTTGAGTTATAGGCTGAGGCTGAATAGAGGCTGTTTCCCAGGAGGCTGAGGGGTGACATAGAGGTTTGTAAAATCATGAGGGGCATGGGTAGGATAAATAGACAAGGTCTTTCCCCTGGGTCGGGGTAGTTCAGAACTAGAGGGCATAGGTTTAGGGTGAGAGGGGAAAGATATGAAAGGGACCTAAGGGGCAACTTTTTCATGCGTGTATGGAATGAGCTGTCAGAGGTAGTGGTGGAGTCTGGTACAGTTACAAGATTTAAAAGACATCTGGATGGGCATATGAATAGGAAGGGTTTAGAGGGGTGTGGGCCAAATGCTGGCAAATGGGACGAGATTCATTTTGAATATTTGGTCTGCATGGACAAGTTGGACTGAAGGGTCTGTTTCCATGCTATACATCTGTGTGACTCTATGACATCCCCAATGATAGATATTAAATTCATTGTCCTGTGGCCTTCAGCTTTTTATTTCCTTCTGTTCTTGAACAGCAGAGTCATATTCACTGTTTTCCACCATGACAGGGCCTTGTCACAATCTAGTTCTAAAGAGACAGTCAACTTTAAACATATTGGCCAGGTTCAAAGGTCGACATTCTTTCCCATTAAAACTTATTCACTCAGACTAGCACACACCGAGTCACTCCCTTGGCTGTTTGCATTTACCTTTATTCACTCATGCATGCACATATAGATTCAAGCGCACACTCAATCATGCATTCACACACTCAGTCACTCTTCAGTGCAGCTCTCCAGTCAGGGCTGCTGCCTTTTGGTGTAAGTAAGGACAGCACAGTGGTTCAGCTGTTAGTACCGCTGCCTCACAGCGCTAGGGACCCTGTTTCAATCCCAGCCTTGGACGACTGTCTGTGTGATGTTTGTATATTCTCCCCATGTCTATTTGAGATTGCTCCAGTTTCCTCCAATAATCCACAGATGTGCAAGTTAGGTGGATGCGCCATAGGAAATATAGGGTTACAGGGATGGGGTAGAGGGGGTGGGATGCCCTTTGGAGGGGTCGTTGGTTGAATGGCCTACTTCCACACTGTACCGAGTCTATAATTTTAGAATAGATACCTCACTGGATAATTTATTTTATCTGCTCCGGGATCAATTCAGATATAATAAAGTTGCATTTCAAACCTATTAGATAATTTGGCATTTGTAATATTTAAATTTGCTTTTTTCATACACGGTCATGCATGTGGATGTCAGTTTGTCAAATCCAAGGTTAAATAATGCAGAAGCTGTTTTACGTCAGTAGAACAACGATATTCATTTAACTTGTTATCTCATAGCTGTCACTGAGCATACTTCTATGTGTCTAAAACATTATGAAAATGAGCTTTGATCAAGTGCAGGAGGTAAATGGCAATTATCTCAGAATTCATGGAGTGCATAATATATTTGTGAGTTCCATTTGTAAATATTTGTGCCTCACTTTTCAGCTTGTAAATTTGGAAATGTGTTGGTAAGTGGGGATTTTTAGAGTGAATCAGTTAATTGGGGGGATGGGATTGTAATAATGGCTGGAGTACACTTGGTAGATTGGGGATGAAGGTTTGGATGACTGTGTGAATGGATGTTATTCGCAGAAGGGACTGGGGTGCACTACTGATATTCCTGATTCAGACACAGTGCTTTAGCAGTGCATGTAACGATTTTATCCTGACTCCTAACGCAATTCATCTCTGTTTACTGCTTTTTTTTTAAGCTATGCTGACTAAGGACTGTGCAACTAATCGCTTGAATAGCACAGAAAAGAATGATCAAGTAAGAATTAGACATTTTGTTCTGACTGCAATTCCAAAGTGAACTCATAGGGAATTGAACTTAAGGAAAGTTCTTATCAGAGAGGCAGTGAGGTTTAAGGGAGGGAGACCTAAGTGACCAAAAGTGCAGCTTGCAATAGCATTACTAAAAAGGGAATACATGAAATGTTGGATTCAGAAGAACAAGGAGTTTGGTGGGACTGGGTGCTGTCTGTAGTCGGAAACAAAGGGAACTTAAAGAGCATTGTACATGAAAAGAGACATTGCTACCTAAATGTAGGTCGTAAAATATTTCTTCTGTTTTCAACAATCCAAGCATTGGAAAATTCAACGGATGGAATGACACAGCACTCATTGTTAATGGTTGGTGTTACATGATGTGGATGCAATAAGAATTAGTATTTGATCATTGAAGGCTTTGCAGGAGGCAATAGGAAAAATATTGATCAACAAATTTGTTGGAGAAATGGTGGAAGATTTGCTTTAATTGTATCCTCAATATTGTTAGCACAGTTAAATGTTTAGAATGAATATTCCAAAAGGAAATGGATAATATTAATTTCATTTTGAAGGTTTATACAGCAAACATATTTCTGAGCAAAAATGGAAATTAATTTTGAATATCGCTGGTGTCACAGATGGAGAAGAGAAGGTAGAATAACTGTTCCCCTTCTTCACTGCTCACTCACCTTTAATATAATCAACATTTTAAAAGGAGTATTTAACAATCCTTTATTTAGTGACTTTTAAGAATACAGAGGAGATAGATTTTTTGGTAAATTTCAATCAGAACAAAAAATGCACATTTATTCATAAAATTGCCCAAAATGTAAACGCAATAAATAAAACTGTCTCTCAAGCATATATATGCATACAGATTCAAAAACATACAGAATAAAGGCAAATCGTGCAATTATTAATGAAATAACAAGTAAAAGTGATCACATTTGAATGTTTTTTAAAATACAGTGTTCCAAAACGTCTATGGGTTCTCTGTCAAAGCTCTTTGGAGATCACTAGAAGTTAAATAATTTTCGATTGCTGGATGAAGTTGTGGCTCAGGTTTTACTCAGTCAAATCCTTGCTAGTGAAAATAAATTATCCCTCTCCCATTGCCTGCATTGACTGCAGAAACTTGAGTTTAGATTAGAGTGGTGCTGGAAAAGCATAGCAGGTCAGACAGCATCCGAGGAGCAGGAAAATTGACGTTTCGGGCAAAAGCCCTTCATCAGGAATATGCAGAAACTTGAGTTGAGCTTAAAATAAATTAAAATTCTGCAATCTGTTATACAGATTACATCAGTTTTGACTGAATTGTGTACGAAACAGCATTGTGGAGCAGGGTTCTAGGCTATTGCTCAGTTGCTAACATGAGCATCGTTGAATCATGATGTTATGATTCAAATCCCATATCAAGGCTTGAGCACAGAAATCAAGGCTAACAGTCCAGAATAGTTTTTTTTAGGAATGTACATACTGCAGCCATTGCAGGTGGATCAGGTGTGACTTTCGTAGGTAACTATGCCCTGAAAACTGTTGATCTTCCTGCCTATTATTGGAGCTGTACTTATCTAGGCAAGTGGAAGGCACTATAGCACAGCCTTGTGCTTTGTTTGTAGAGTCATAGAGCCCTACAGCATGGAAACAGATCCTTCGGCCCAACTTGTCCATGCCACCCAGTTTTATGGTGGAAAGAGTTTTTTAAGTTAAGGAGTGGTATGTTTGGTGTAGAGTTCTCAGCCTTTCAAATATCCTTGCAGCCAAAATATTTAAATGGTTGGTCCAATTCAGTTTTTGCTTATGGTGGTCCCAGACTTTTGATGATGTGGGATTTGGTGATGTTAAATCATTGAATATTAAGAGGAAGGTCCTTTTATATTGCAAAGGCTTTCAACCTGGTTTGTGCTTGGTGCAAATATTAGATTACCTGGATATTGTCTAGGGTTTGATGCATGTGGGCAGAGGCTGAGTAACTGTGGAGTTATGAATCAACTGAATGCAATTATCAATAAACCATCTTTAGTTGTTAAAAAGGATTATTCAAACATGTAATATTTTTACCTGTAATTCAGTAAATAATTAAGTGCACGATTTGTCTTTGTACTGCATGTTTGACTTTGTGTGTATATTTTTATGTATGCTTGAGAGACGGAGTTATTTGCTATTGTGTTTATATTTCCAAGAATTGTGTGAATAAATGTTCATCCTTTCTTCTGAATTGTATTTACCAGAAAGCTCATCTCCTTTCTATTCTTAAAAGTCACCAAATAAAGGCTTTTAAACACTCCTTTTCAAATATAACTTAAATTAAAGATGAGTGAGTATTGAAGAAGGGGAACAGTCATCCTAGAATCTCTTCTCCATCAGTGACACTTGGGATCTTGAAGGTTTGTTTTCTATATTTGTCAAAAAAAAATGTTCTTTGTATAAACCTTCATGGTGAAATTAGTATTATCGACTTCCTTACTGAACATTCCTTCTAACCATTTTTGACTGTCTGTTGATGGAAAAGTTATTGCTTATGCAACTGAAGATGGTTGAGCTTTGAAGATTGCCAGAGGAACTCTTACATGATACTTTGGCAGTGATTTGACTTCCTAAAACAAGGATCTTTCAGAATTTGAAATGTTCTCCCCTGATTTCCATTGACTTCAACATCATCTGGCTTTCTTGATGCAAAATTGGTAAAATAATGCATTGACATTAAGTAAAATAACTTTTAGTTTGCCTCTGGAATTAAATCTCGTGTTCATTTTTGGACCAGGACAGAGATGTTCATCCCTTGACAAATCTTACAATGGCATTGAAAATATTACAACTGTTTGGCCTTTATCCAACCATGATACATCTGTTGTTGTTGACCAGCTCAATCACTCCCTCAGCTCCACTTGTGATACTGTGGCAATGCATTTTAATCCATCAAAAAGAATTGGCATTGAGAAAGTTTGACAACTTTTAACACAACTAATTGAGCTTGGTGACTAGGTTAGTTATTTTTAATTAGTCAGTTTAGACATGTTATGACGCATGAGTGGAGTAAGTCAGACTTGAACCCTGACCTTATGACTCAGAACAGGGTACTGCCATCAAGAGCATTTGCCAATAAGTAGTTTTTTTTCCATATATATCTAGAGTGCTCTTTCGCACACTGAATGATTGACTCAGTATGTTATTGATCTGTCACTTGATGCACACCTTTTACCACTATTCAGATAATTGAATGCAATTCAGTGGGCCAGATTGGATTTGTCCTGATCTTTGTGAATGCCTTTCACAAAAACTGGATGATTAACCAACACAGTTCCTTAATGAGGGGTCAAGGTGAAGGATTAAGGATTCACCTAATGCTATTGATAAATATTATAATAGTGCACATCAGCATCATTTTATACTGCGGCCTTGACTTGATAGATTGAAGTAGGTGGGACTGTGCTTCTTGGAAAGAAGAAGACTCAGAGGAGGTCTGACAGATGTTTCCATCGAGTAGATAGGGAAAAACTATTCCTGCACGGCCAGAGAGGTGCAGGTTAGGTGGATTGGTCATGCCAAAAAAAAATGCCCCATGTTGTCCAGATAAGGTGGATTAGCCATGGAAAATGCACAGTTAAAGGGATTAGGTAGGGTAGTGGGTATGGTTGGATGCTGTTTGGAGGGTCAGTGCAGACTCAATGGGCCAAATGGCCTCTTTCTACACTGCAGGGATTCTATGATTTTATAATTGTGAAAGGAACAAGGACAAGAGGGCATAGATTTAAAGTGATCTGCAAAAGGAGCAAGGGTGAATTGGAGAAGACCTTTCTTCATTTGGAGTGTAGTTAGGATGTGGAATGTGGCATTTAAGGGGACATTAAGTAAAGATAATGCGCAGGGGTGTAGGGGAAAAAGGCAAGAGTTTGGTCCTAGGTAACGATGCTCATTTAACAACCTGGAGATGGCATGATGGGATGAATGGCCTCCTTCTGAACGGTAGCACTTCAATGATACTGTGGTTGTTATTGGGAGTGTGATTTAAATGGTGCTGGTTGGGCTGTCTGTGCTTTGTGGCCAGGTGCCATAGATATATATCATCAACTCCATGTTGCAAGAAGACTTGTGCAAAAGAGTTGGTTATTGCAGGAGCTGCTGAGATGCTAATATCAGGACAACATTGGAAAAGTTCGCAGTCTGGTTTTAATATCTGCTCATGGCCTCAGTGGCCTTCTTACATTTTGTCGTATTCATGATATGAAGTATCACACTTTGAGATCTTCAAGGCAACCTCCTGACTCACTTACACTTGACTTGATCACAAGGATCCCCTCTGCCAGACAGCTCATTAACCTCACTCCCCTGTGCAGTTTTATATTTTATCAGTCTATATTTCTTTTCATCGTAGATGCTTTAAGCTCATTCTACCCTTCTGATATCTTGTCCCTGCTTCAATTGCATTTACCCTTTTGGTGAATTAGCAGACTGTATTCAGATGGCTTAGAGTTTATTTCGAAATACCCAAAAATAACCGGTAAGTAAAACTAAATGCTTAAAGTAAAGCATAAAAGGCCAAACTCCATCAGCCAGCTTCCAGTAAGCCCTTTCCAGATGGGCAAATTAAATACTCAGCTCTATTCCATCCAAAAAAAAATGAGAACACAGTGCCAAGTTTCATTGCATTGTTGAAGTAAAGATTTGGCTTTATTTCAAATAAGACCACTTCAGACTTCTGCTGAAAATCATGCTTAACGTAAGAGAGACATTGATCCAGTTATATAGCTCTTAGAATGTCAATTACTGCAAAAATACATCCAAGAATCTCATTCTAATTGGGTCCCATTCAAAAGAGAGAGAGAGAGAGAGAGAGAAAGGATTCTTCATAGGAGCCATTTCATTCAGTCCATGAAAAGCAGAAGGTTGAATGCCTTAGAAAAATAAAAGAATATTCTCTACAAATTGTGAGAAAAGATGAACAAGGGTTGAAATTTATGTATTTTTTGGCTCAGTGCAAGCTGCAACACAGATGCAATATTATGGGGAAAATCATATTTTCCAGTCAGAAAATCTATCTTTTTACCAAAGCAAACTGCCCATATTGAGATGATTTCTCTATAACCTGAACCCCCAACACCATTGTTTCCCTGAGTTCAGTCTCCACCTTCCAGGAACAGACATGACACAAAAGATTTCATTAGTTTTCACTAGAGTTGGCCCGTGGGGTTCCACTCTCACCCGCCAAAACTGCTCACTACTCCAGGTTTTTCATAAATGTAACAGTTACCCCTAACTTTGTCTGTCCACAAACAAACTTAGACCCCTCTCCATTAATCCTTCCCCTCTTCATCTTCAGCCACAAGAATAAAGGGCTGCTGAAATTCTTATCACTAAGATTGAGACCATCCCTTCAAATACCTCTGGCACTTTTCACCATCCCATAGCTCACTGAGTAAAATGTACCTCAGGATTTTTATATTCTTTGTCTATTCTTTGAGAGTTCCTCACATCTGAGGATGACTTTTTTTCCACTCTTTTCTGAGATGCATCAACAGTTCAGAGCTGCATCTGCATACCCTGATGCAGGGAGAGCATGTAGTGCAATGTGGGACAGGTGGGTGGCATGCTCAGGTTTTCACTTTCCTTTGGCTGTTTGTGCTTGACCTTTGCCCAGGCCTGTTGGAAACCCTCAATGTGGGTTGGCATCTTCGTGGACACTGTTTCTCCAGGTTGGGCATTCTAGGACAACTGATTCCCACAAGTTGGTGGGGATGTTACATTTTTTCATGGAATCTTTGAGGATGTTCTTGAAGCATTTTCTCTACCCTCATGGTAACTGCGTGTTCTGACAGATTGCAGAATAATTTTCAATGTCTTGTTTCGGGCATGTGGATGATCCAGCTTGGCAAAAACTGCCCAACCAGTGCCTGGTTTTGTGTTATGTCTTCCATCAGTATACATTTAAGTGACATATTCTCACTGTATAATAATGTGTGACATGACAGCATAAAGGTTTCATTTTATTCTTCACATGTGGGAAGTTAGTATCATTGACTGCCCAACATTTATTGCCCATCCCAGGTTGTCCTTGAGAAAGGTGGTGGTGAGCTGCTTTTTTGAACTGCTGCTGTCCATGTGCTGTAGGGAGACCCAAAATGCCTTTTAGGGAGGGAATGCCAGGATTTTGACTAGTGAGGTTAAAGCAATGTCTATATATTTTCAAGTCAGGGTAGTGAGTGGCTTAAAGGGGAGCTTCCAGATGGCGATGTCTCTATGCATTTGCTGCCTTTGTCCTTCTAGATGGAAATGGTCATGTGTTTGCATGGCATCATGTAGCTAGTTCACACTACTGCTACTAAGTGTCAGTAGTGGAGGGCATGGTTACTTGTGGATGATGTGCCAGTCAAGTGGACTGCTTTGGAAAGGAATCATGCCAAGCTTCTTGAGTGTTTTTGGAGCTGCACTCAAACAGGCAAATGGGGAGTATTCCATTACATTCGTGACTGTGCCTTGTCAATGGTGGACAAGCTCTGGGGAGTCATTGCTGTATTTCTAGCCTCTGACATCTAATTGTAGCCATAGTATTTATATGGCAAATCCGGTTCAGTTTCTGGTCAATGATTCCTCCCAGGATGTTGATAGTCAGGGATTCAATGATGGTAATGCCATTGAGTGTCAAGGGGTAGTGGTTAAATTGTCTCCCATCACAGTTATCATTGCTTGGCATGAATGTTACTTCCTAAATGTCAGCCAAAACCTTGATACTAACTAAGTCTTGAACATTCAGTGATTCACTATCTGAGTTGTGAATGATGCTGAAATCCATTGTCCATATTTGAACAATGACACACTACTGGAAGCATACTGTTCAGTTGTAGCTACTTTTTGTGTATCATAGTTTGCTATAATTGATGCATTTCGGGGCTTTCAATACCACAGTATCCACATCAAGTTTCGTATGTTTCACGGGATAGTTTAAGCATAATTGCTTGCTCTGCTGGAGATAACCTCATCTCCTCTATTACACTGAAAACTCAGAGCTTGGTGCTGGATTTGATGTCTTTGTAATCAAATATTTGGTTTCTCAGATGGCCACATTCTGCACTGACACAGTGTAGATGATGATAAATTTCTTCGTCATTCTCTAATCTCGAGGAAAGAGCTTCCTAAGGTCTAAGAATTGACCCATGTTGTCCAGGAATGCTCACTGTGAATCTTAATAGTCATAGGCCAGTGTTGCCCATGGAAGCAGTTTGGCAGTAGACCTATGTCTTCTGGATGTTTAACCTAAAACCCATATGCTTCCATGAATGCATTGACAATGGTTTTAATGTCAGCCTCTGAGTGTAAGCACATGCGTGCATTACATGTGTATTAAGCTCAATGACCAAAATTTGGGGTGGTCCTGGTTCTGGACTTGAGACAATGGAGGTTGAACAGTTCCTCTGTAGGGCTTGTCTTGTGGAAAACTTCATAGAATTGGCAGTGGTGCGTTGAAGTGAAGAAGATGGAGAAGACAATTGTTGTGAAGCCACAACCTTGCTTCACTACAATAAATATAAGCATTGGGTCTGTGGTTGAATCATTAAGGATTAGGGTTGTAAGGTTTGTATGTTTTCATGAAGCAGGTGAAGAATGGTGGGGAATTTCTGAAGATAGTCACATTTGACAACATAACCTATCCAATGTCTGTACTTGTGTCAGAGTTGTCTTACGGAGAAGATTATATCTACTGTGCCTCTTGATAGATGGAATCTGTATTGTGAGACAGGAAGGACATCTTCAATCACATGAGGAGACAAATGACATGATCTTTCCAATGATCTGCCCTGTGATATACAGCTCATGAACATTTCTGTAATTCCTGCAACTGGATTTCCTTTAAAGAAAGTGGCCACAAATACCGTGTCTTGGAGATCCACAGGCATGTGCTCTTCCTTCCAGATGAGAGATGAGGTCATGTATTTATGCCAAGAGGATTTCACCACTGTATTTCAGTGGTACTGTCGTTGGAAGTAATATTCTTATTGGTTCCCAGCTGTCTTTATAAACTCATATTGTGCTGGGAGTTGCTGAGATGGTGTGACAGCATAATGTAGAATATTATTAAGTCCTAGCCTGTTGAGGGCTGAGTCTTGGTTGAGGACATCTAGAATAGGCATTAACTGCCGCTCTGACCTTGCTGTGTTCTCAGTGGGGTGATGATCTTGATTGTGCTGAAGAAGCTACTCATATTGGAACTGTTGGGAGTTCCTGAAATTGCTGCATTCTTTCCACTCATCCTCTTTAGGTAATTCAGGTCATGAATTCTTCTCTTTTTTTGGACTCACTTGCCAGTTTTCTTTCCTTCTGGTTTTCACGGTGATTCCGATTCAGGAATGCAATTTCTCAACCACCTGGATAATCTCGTCAAACCGTTCTAGATGTTTCAAGGGAGAAAATCGTAGAAGTCCTCAGAAAGGCTTTTTCTGATGAATACTCAAGCTGCAAGAGCACAGCAGAGCAGCAGCGGGAAAGAACAAAGCCAGCAGCAATGATACAAGAAGAAAGAACACAATCGGATGGTTGGGGACTTTGGGAAAAAGTGAGACGACCAGTGTGGATAAAGGCTTTGCAGAGGAGGCAAGAACACAAATGGGAAGGGGTTGGGAGGCAAGTGGTGTTTCATCTACACTAGCATTGAGCCCCCATCGTGAAAGCCCTACAATGTAGCGGCAACCTATTTGGCTCATTGAATCCACACTGACCCTCTGAAGAGAATCCCAACCAGAACACCTCCGATCCAATCCCTGTAACCCAGCATTTCCAATGGCTAATCCTCCCACCCTACATATCCCCAGACACTGTGGGCAATTTCTCATGACCAATTCACCTAAGCTACACATCTGTGGACTGTAGGAGGAAACCAGAGCACCAGAGAGAATGTGCAAACTCCATATGCCAGTTGCCCGAGGGTGGAATCAGACCTAGGTTTGTGACATTTTGAGGCAGCAATGCTGCCCTACTTCTAACAGCTTTCCTCCTGTCTCTTTCCATGTTTTCCTGGAGGTTATTTTATCCATTTGGCTCAGCTCCTTTTCTCTTGAGTGGATTGCCACCAAATTCAGTACAGTACTACAAAACAATTAGTCCCCAAAAGCATCAGAATATAATCGACTTGTTCTGGGAGGTGCTAACCTGATTGTTCCCTGATTGGTTTCCGTTCTCCTTGTGTTTAGTTCCAACAGCTAAAAGTGATGCACACTTCCTCTTAACCCTAACCTAATGTCACACAAGACACTGTCATCTAACTCAGATGTAATGTAACTGGCTATTATATACTCTGTAATAAACATTTCAGTTTGTCAAACCCAAGGTTCTCTCTGACAAAGTCTTTGCATGGGTATCCTTCCCCATTTGGAATCAGTAACTTAGTCTAACACTGATAAGGATTGCTGCCAGTGAATATCCACAGACATCTTGGAAAGTTCTGGTCGACATGACAGCAACTAAACCTTCCTGACAGAGGGGCAGATTTCATTATATATCCCAATAACCACCCAAATTCTCACCTGTACCCCAGGGTTGGCTAACAGTGAAATGGGTCACCCTCTCACCTGACCTCCCAGTCCTCATTGCTCCATCATGGGTCTTCATAGCTGTCTACAGTCTAATGTTTGCAATTCCCTCCCAAACTCTTCCTGCCTGTATGTGTCTACTGAGAACATCTTTCTGTGAACAAGCTTCCAGGAATTACTCACATCGTCCTCTCCAGCTCAGCAGTAATTGATGACTGAATATGTTCCTGTAAAATCCCTTTGGACTTTTAACTATGTTAAAGGTGCTGTATTTTGCAAGTGGGTGCTGTAATTCATGGTTTGGTATAAGTTGTAAAGAGCACTGAAACTGCTGCTAATGGCAAGTCAGCTGTACTTTCTTCTGGAGTCTCATGTTATCAATTTTTCAGCATCTTTATTGCTTGTTTATTCCAATTTAGATTTGACGTGATTGAATGGAACACATTGAATGTCTGTTAGTGAACACATTCAGATACCCTTATTGGATAAATTTGGATGAGTAACAGCGATGCAATCTTTCTTAATATAATTATTGAATCTGCTAACTCGGCAGAAGAGATAACATATCATTTGTCTCCCATTGTCCAATTGTCTGTATATCTGTAGTAATTCAGTCATTGCCTCTCTTTCAGCCAGGTCGAGTACATCAAGTCATTGATGAGGGCAAGAAGCAGGGAAAGTCACATATTCATTTCAACAATTCAGCAAATATACCAGAAGTGATCAGTTTATCAATGAGATTGCAAGCCCACAAACGACTGAGGATTCTATCAAGTTTGATCACTCGAGAGCCACCTTTTAGTCAGCTTGGCACAGTGGCTAGCATTCCTGTTAAACATAGAATGCTATGACTTTAACGCTCAGTGATGTGAACATATAGCCCATAGGCTGATATTTCCATGCAACTCTTGGGGGTGGTTTGGAACATAAGAATGTGAGAAGCAGGGAAGGTTATTAAGTCCCTTAAACCTCTTCCACCATTGAATGAGGTCATAGCTGATCTGCGGCTTAACTCAATATGCCTTGATTAATTTGTTAAGCAAAAGAATTATCAATCTCAGATTTAAGATTAATAATTAAACTAGAATTTTTTTCTGTGAAAAACAGTTCACTGCATGAATTTCTCTCCTGAATTTCCCCAGCCTGATTGTAAAATCATGTCTCTTTTCTCTGGACTCCTTCACGAGTGAACAAACATTTCTTGCTCTCTGCCAGTTACTTTCAGAAACCTAGAATCGCGATCAATTTATAGTCAAACCTTTTATAATCTAAGGAATACCAATCTAAATTACATAATCTCACCATGCAATCTCACCCTTGGAGATCTGGTAATATTCTGGTGATTCCTTTCAAGGCTAATACATCTTTTATTGAAATAAAAATCAAAAGAACTGCAGATGCTGTGAATCAGAAACAAAAACAGAAGCTGCTGGAAAAGCTCAGCAGCTCTGACAGCATCTGTGAGAAGGGTGTTCTGAGGAAGTGTCACTGGACCTGAAACGTTAACTCTGATTTCTTTCCAACGATGCTGCCAGACCTGCTGAGCTTTTCTAGCAACTTCTGTTTTTGTATCTTTTATCTCAGGTATGGTACCCAGAGTTGGACACAATACTCCAAAGATGGTCTAACCATGGTTTTAAAAACTGTACAAAACATCCTTCTTATTATATTCCATTGAATTAATTTTAGAGACTGAGATTCCAGTCGTCCCATGATTATTTTTTGGAACTAACTGTCATACCTTTTGTTGAGAGTCAGACAGCATCCAAGGAGCAGGAGAATCTACACTTCGAGCATAAGTCCTTCATCAGGAATGAGCCTCATTCCTCAAGAAGGGCTTATGCCCAAAACGTCGATTCTGCTGCTCCTCGGATGTTGCCTGATTGCTGCGCTTTTTCAGCATTACACTCTTGACTCTGATCTCCAGCATCTGCAGTTCTCAATTTCTCCAGTTATACCTTTTTATCTGTTTACATCGATCTTAAATATTCTTGAATCACCATGGTTTCAAGCTTTATATAATTCGAGTATTGCTCTGATCTCCAATTGTTGGTTCAAAATTGATGACATCATACTGACCAGCATTGAAATTTATCAACCACAATTACTCATTTTATGTCATTTTCTGACATTATATTCCTACTTACATGCCCCCAGTCATTACAAGCTTGAATATATGGCTTTCTGTTAAGTTTTCACTATGTTAAGTCATGAAAAACAATGATGAATAGTTAAAGCTACACTGCAGATCCTGTGGGATACCATTAGATATGTCCTTCCAGTTTGAATATATACTCATTAACTCTGCCATCTACTGTCTTACAATCGCCAGAGCACACTGATTATAGCCAAGGCTATGATTCCTATCGACTGAACCAACTGAAGACTTATATCTGAAATATTGTACCACTCGCCAAGCTGTTCCATTACAGCTACATCACCTGGCAAAGTGGAAAATTGTCCAAGTAAATCCTATCCACACAAAAAGCAGGACAAATCCAATTGTCATCCAATCAGTCTATTCTCAATCATCAGCTTAGTAATGGAAAGTGTCATTGGAAAGATATCAAGTGGCACTGACTCAGCAACAAATTGCCCACTGATGCTCAGTTTGGATTCCAAACAGCATGCTCAGTTCCAGGCAGCACTGGGACTTTGTGGAGCTGAAGAACTGAATTCAAATATGACTTTCCTTCATATCAAAGTCACATTTGACCAGGTTGGAAATCCAAGAGTACAAGCAATGTTGAAATATATGAGATTTGGGGAAAAATTCCCCATTGGCTGAAGTAAAACTGAGCACAAAGTAAACTCATAATATTGTGATTGTTGGAGGTCAAGCTTCTCAGCCCCAGGAAGAGTTCTTCAGGATTAAATCTGAGGGTGAACCATCTTCAGTTACTTCCTAGCATTTATAATTCCTTGGATACAGAAGCATTTGTGGCTTCATGAAGCTAGACCTGGATGAAATTTAGTCTTGGGTTGTGATCAACCTCATTAACACCACACAAGTATGAGGCAATGACCATCCCCAAACTAAGCAGAAACAAACCATGTTTCTTCAACATTCAATGGCATAATTGAATCCAACACCATCAACAATCAGGCAACAATCATTGACCAGAAACTGAACTTGACCAGAAACTGAACTGGACCAGCTAGATACATTCTGTGCCCATAAGCACAGATCAGATGTTTGAAATTCTCCCCAAAGGCTGTCCACAAGATACAAGTCAGGAATGTGATTAAACAAATGATCATGTGGCTCTGCCACTTGATTAGAGTCTGACTGTATTACCCGCCTTCTTAAAAAGAAATAAACAAAGCCACATCATTCCTGAGTTCCTCATTTCTGCTATTATCCTGCTTAATGTAAGTAATAGGATTATTGTATTTATTGTCGTTTCTTCAGTTCCATAAAACTACAGCCTGTACATGAGCGATGATCTAACCATTATTTTGTGCAGAATATCATGCCTGCTGTTTTTTTATGAATTATCTTTTCAATACAAACTCACAAAATCCTGTTAACTTTGTCCTGACATATTTTTCCCATTTAGGTTTTTACACTTTTGCAAACCTAGATCACTTTATTTCTTCTATGCATTGGGAAAATTGGTTTTTAATGTAAACTTCCATTCTTTATTCCAGTACCCCAAATGTAAGATTTTCATCTTTTTTACTGTAACAAGCTGCAGTTTCAAGATTCTCAGCACTTGCTGTTCATGCTTGTTGCTAACTGATGTGTTGTTTGTTCAATCTGCTGTTTCTCACTGCTGTGTGAGACCTTGATATGTGCTGGCCTTTGTTGGTAAATGGGCATTTAATTGTGTTACAGTTGTGCAGTGCTACTGCCATACTGAATTTAGATTATAATATTAACACTGTGAAGGCCGAAGTTTTAACTGTTGCTGCATTTCTCCTGGAAAACCATGCCAATAGTAGGTGCCTCACCTGGTTTGAGCAGATGAAGACTCAGATGACTTTAATACCATGTGGCTTATTTCAAACTCACCATCCGACTTGCCTCGCACATTGCTGAAGAAGGTGGTAAATCACACAACCTGGAGATTACCCACTTAACAAAGCATTTCACAATAATAACTGCCTTGATTATCTCCAGAAAGGGTGGAGGAGAGTGGGGAAGACTTAAGGTTTTCTTTCAACAGACTTGAGGAAGAATGTTAGCTCCTCTTGCCTACAAGAGAGGTTTGGGCCTATATTTTTTCTTCTTAGCTGTTTTACCCTACAGAAATGCCTTTAAGGCTTCCTGCTCCAGCCGAGATTGATAGATTCTTGTTGTCTCGAGGAATTAAGGGCTACAGGGAGAACGCTGGTAAGTGGAGTTGAAATGCCCATCAGCCATGATTGAATGGCGGAGTGTACTCGATGGGCCGAATGGCCTTACTTCCACTCCTATGTCTTATGGTCTTATGGTCATACGTTTAAGATCTGTATTAGATTCTGACATGTAAATATAGTAAAGGATGCTTTTTATTTTGTGCAAAGTTTCCATGTTGCCTGTTCCATCAAGCCAATCCAAAGTGAGAACAGTCAGCTTGCAGTACTTTCAGAAGAGATCTGTAATCTCGGTAAATTTAACTGCCCACCTGCTGAAACAGTTAGGGTTAAAATCATCTCGAAAGTTTCAATACAGAGTAAACAAACAGAGCTTTGAATAGTGCACTTAATAGCATCCTGTCAATAGTTACTGGCATTAGCGGCACTATGCACATTAATCAATGGAATCACTGCATCTTAGGCATCATCACAATTATTTTGGTAAAATAGCACTTTCTGGGGCCAGCTTTTTCTTGCAACAGAAATCTATTCCTTCCCTCTGTTTTTATCCTGGGCAGCAGATGGTGAGCTTAGGCACTGGGGCCAAGTTGTCTCTGGATGATTACTGATGAAGCTTTAGATTACAGTGACGAGACACAGCATGCTCATGGCAAGTATGCTGGAAATGACAGCTTACATTTAAAGCATGGTCACATTGGAAGGAGTTGAAATAAGCAGCCTCATCATTAGTATGACTTTGAAAACAAATATAAAACTTAGGATCAATGTCAAGCCTGTGTATTTTCTTTACTTTTCTCTGTTTGTTTTAGTTTGGGAGTATATTTTTGAGCTCCTGTAGCAATCAAGTAACAGAGGTTTGGAGCAGATGTTCAGCTTGATAGATTGAAAGAACTAAATTACTGACCCAGGATGCTTGATTCTTCATTTTGTATTTTGAGCAGACACTGGATAAGGCAAAATTAGCATTCTGAAGGGAATGTCCATTTTCCTGTCCAACCTGATCGATAAACTTGTTCAGTCTATTGTTTTCTGAGTTGCTGTGTCAAGAAAAATGCAAATGTCATCTTCATAAATACACTTTAATCAAGTGGAGTTTTCTTCAGGAGAAAATTACTTACTGCAGATGCTGGAGTCTATACTGAAACCAACAAATGCTGGAAATCATAGCGGGTCAGAATGCATCCACGGAGAGAGAGAGAGAGAGAGAGAGAGAGAGAGAGCAAGCTAACATTTTAAGTCAAAATTACTCTTCGTCAGTCTGTTTTTAAATTCCTTTACGGGACCCAGGCAGAGTCAGAATAGTCAGTAGTTCTTCCTCATCCCTAACTGTCCTCGGACTGAATGACTTGCCTATCCATTACAGAGGACAGTTAAGAGTCAACCACATCGCTGTGGGTCCAGAGTCATGTACAGGCCAGACTTGGTAAGGGAGGCAGATTTCCTTCTCAATAGTACAGAACAAGATGGATTGCCCATTGCTGATAGTTAATATGGTCACCATCTGAGATTAGCTTTTAATCCCAGCTTTTTAAAAATTAATGGAATTTACATTTCACCAGCTCCACTTGATTCATGTAACCAAAGTGTAATTATGAAGATGCCATTCATATTTTCCTTGACACAGCAACTCATGAAACAATAGACTGAACAAGTTTATCGATCAGGTTGGACAGGAAAATGGACATTCCCTTCAGAATGCTAATTTTGCCTTATCCAGTGTCTGCTCAAAAAACAAAATGAAGAATCAAGCATCCTGGATCGGTGATTTAGTTCTCTCAATCTATCAAGCTGAACATCTGCTCCAAGCCTCATGACCCAGAACATTAACTTGAACTTCTGCATCGCTATTCTCCACATGACCATCTCTCCTTATTACAACGTAATTTCAACCCATCACCTCTGACAGACATATCACCCTCGAGGCAGAAGCACCGACTAAAGCCAAATTTAAAGGTTATTAGGCAAACAAGTGAAAGATAGTTAAAAGATCAGTTTTCTCATCATTCAATGGTAATAGGAATTCTCATTAACTAAATTTAATCAATATTTTTAATGATCAAACCTACAGGAATGAAGGAGGAGAAAGTGAGGACTGCAGATGCTGGAGGTCAGAGCTGAAAATGTGTTGCTGGAAAAGCGCAGCAGGTCAAAGAGCAGGAGAATCGACATTTCGGGCATGAGCCCTTCTTCAGGAATGAAAGTCTGATACCTTTAGTTCCAATAATCTATTGGCCTCTATCAAGTAAAATCCACAGCTGCGAAAGGTGTTTGTTGCTTTAGTCTATAGTGGTTAATCAATAATTCATCTGATTAACATAGATTAACATTTGAAGATATAATAATGGGGCAGGTTGGCAAATAATCGCTTGAAGGAACATCTGGCAATGTGCCTCACAGGTCACGAAAGCAAAACAGAAAAGAGAAGGAGAATGCATTAAGTCACATAATATTGTCATTGCATCACTGATAGCATCAAGATGCTGACAACTGGCAGGAATAAAAATATGTTGTATACAGTAACTCAGCAGCAGGTACAACAGCTGCAGTCAGGTTAAACCCTACCTGTTGCAGGTTTCTGGAGTGTAACACTAAACTTTTGATGATTTAGAGATCAGCTTTAAGTATCAAACAACCCCATTGTCTTCTCCTTCTGTAGCAAACTACTTTTTCCAAGAAACAAATTGTCTCAAAGTTGACTCCTGAGATATGCAGGAATCTAAACAGCACAATGAGGAGAGCTTGGGAAATGGCTGAGGTGGGATTAAAAAGGGAACATTTACAATTTAGGAAGAGCAATGGTTAGTGTTTTACAAGAGAATTTCAGAGTGAGGAGTTACAATAGCTGAAGAAGGAGGGATAACTCAGAATACAGCAGGGTTTATCATTACAGCTGACTTGTAGCTGCCTGTTTTTTTTCTCTATATCTTTCAATCCTTTCTCTCTGCAGTTCAGTAACATGCCATTCAATCAAACCGATCAATACAAAGATTTACACTTCTCAAGAGTCTCTTCCTGTATAATTATCTGTCCCCAAATTATCTATCCTCGCTTCAAAAGATATATGGCTTGAAACTTCTCATTTTGCATTCATCAGGGCTAAGAAGCAAGAGAAACAACCTTACAAAGAAAACAAAAAAAAACAGGGTGCTGATTAGTCACACTGTTGTTGGCATGGAGATGCAGCAAGAACTGATGGCTGATTTATTAAACTGATTAAATTCAAATCAGGCAAGTTGATATATCTTCCACAACTTTGATTTCCTTCCCACTCATATGTGCATCGCCTTAAACACAAAGTAGTATCTGGTCAGCCACTTTTTCATTAGTAGCTTCCACATTCTCAACACTTTTATGGAAACAAATCTCTCATAAAATCTTTAATTGCCCTGTTAACGTTATCTTGCATTTATGACTGACAAGAGAAAACAATTTCTTGACGCTATCAACCCTGATCATAATTTTTTTAGAATGAAATTAGGTTACACGATTAGATGAATAATCAATCATTTTGACTTCACTTATATTATCTGTCTTAAGACCTCTAGCTTATGCATTATCACAAAGAGTTCCTTTTTGGAATGATAAAAAAAAAACACCTTTGTCTGATCTCTTTTGTTTTCCCTAATTTCACAATTGTTTCTGTATGCTATTTGAATCCTTCAGTTCAGTAAATAATTTTCCAGAGTTCTTATTTCTTTCCAGATTACATTCTGTCTGACAATTGCTCTGTTCGATGGTATGAAGTCTTGAAGACCACTATAAAGTTGAACACTTACAGACAATACAACACAGGTACACAGAAAAAAATGGTCTGAAGAGAAAATATATGGGGCATTCAAGGCTGAAGTCTCAATGAATGTCTGAGTCTTTCACTTCAGTTGTTGTATGTCTCCTATTGTTAGAACAAAAGGTCTAATAAACCTTTTTCAGATTTTCAAAATTGAAGTGCAATTGTAATGCACAATTATGGGATTTTAGTTCATTTGAAAACACTAAATTCTGAACTGATGATTGATTTCCTAATCCTCTAATACCACTTTATCACAGGTATCTTTGCATTTGTCCCCAAAGGTATCTTTGTACCTGCCTTAAAAGTAAAACCCAGTGTGGATTTGGAAACTCAATGTGTTTTTCAGTGCCTAAATGTGTACACCGATGCAAGTCTTCCTACACAATTTAATGTTAAGGAACGACCACAAATTAAATTAAAACAAAATACAGAATAAAAAATATAATTAAAAAAAAGTCATACAGTAAGGCAGTTTTGTAGTGCATTAAGATTTGTACACAGAAGCATTTTTTTTGTCTAATTCCTGTTTTCTGTGAACTGTTAAGATTATTCTTGAATATTTTGACTTATTGCTGTGCAGTGTTTTGCCTTCCAATTACTGGCTGTTATGATTTTCTTGCATAATAACAGCTAACATGGGCTTTCCTGACATGCAATACAATATTATGGAATTATTTTGTTAACAGAGTTCACGTGTTCTTAACTTGCCATGTGGCATTCATGGTTACTGACAATCTCAAGGCTACTGTTTGAGGATTTCTGACGCTATAGCTCCAGTGGCTTCAGAGTAGTATGAACTCTCTCACCTATGTATCTTGACTAAACTGAAGAAAACAATTGAATCTGAGTAGCAATCTGCTTGTTCACATCCTTATATTTTTTTCAATTGACTTGTGCCCAACCTCACTCATGATTCGTAGAAGTTACCTTTGACAACTACATGATCTATCTCTCAATGTGCCAATCCCTTCAGTATTTTTAGTTATTTCTTTACTGGATGGGGCTGCTGCTGGCTGAGATGACTTTTATTGCCTAATCCTAGTTGCCCTTGTGAAGATGGTGATGAACCAGCTTCTTGAGCCACTGTAATCAATGCAGTGGAGCTACGCTCATCGTGCTACAATAAAGGGAGCTCCAGGAATTTGACAGAACAAAATATTTCCATTTCTATGAAAATACTACCTTTGTGACTGGAGAGCATAGAGATTGTGAGTTTTGAAGGTGAAGAGGACTTGTTACAGGAATAGTAATTCAGAAACTCAGGGATATGGGGGGAATCTCATCATGGACATGGGGAAACCTAAGTTCAATTAATAATTCTCAAATTAAAAGTAGAGAAAATAAACTGGTCTGATGGCAAATTTGAAATCATTGTCAATTATTGTAAATAACCAACTGGTTCACTAATGCCCTTGAAGGAAGGAAAATTGACTATCCTCACTTGTTCTTGCCCACATGCGACTCTGGATCCATAGCAATGTGCTTAGCTCTGAAATGGTCAAGCAAGCCACAGTTATTCTGCTGTAATGTCAGATAGAAAGAAATAAACTAGACAGACTAACCAGCATTGAACAAATAACTAGAAATTACAATGGCACACAACACCTCCCTGTTGACAGTGCAAACTCCTCCTTGTGATCATTTGGGATCTCATGCCAAAGTTGTGAGAGCTGTCTCTCAGGTTACTTATTTGTCATAATCATTCTCTTGGTAACACACATTACAATATCCCAGACATCGCTATTTCCATCCTTGGTACATCCTGACCCACTAGAACAGCAAGCTTACAAGTGGCAGAGATAGAGAGCTATACCTCATAGTCCTTAACATTAACTTCACATTCCACAATCATGACGTCTCATGGAACAGTTCAAATATGAAGAAAGGAAACCTTCTTGCTGACTTATCACAACACCTCTTGGTTGGAGAATCTGCACTCGTCCATGTTGAAAGCCACTTGGAAGAAGCACTGAGGGTAACAAGGGCACAGCATGTACCCTGGGTGGCGACTTCATTGCCCATCACTAAGAATTGCTGGATAACATCACCATTGACTGAACTGGCTGAGTCCTAAAGGATGTAGCTGCTAGACAGCAAAAATTGAAGAAACTAACAGGGAAAGTGCAAACTTACTTGATCTGTTCTTCTCGATCTGCCTGTAATATATTAATTTGTCCATGACAGTATCAGGAGGAATGACCACCATTTAGTATGTTTGGAGACAAAGTCACACCTTCACATTGAGAATACCCTCTATCATTGCGTGGCACTAACACTGTGCTGAGTGGGTTAGATTTCAGACAGATTGAATGACTCCATTATGTGCATCCCTGAGGCACTGTGGGCTATCAGCAGCAGCAGAATCACACTCCAAAACAATCCATAACATCATGGCCTGACATATCCAGCACTCTACCATTAGCAAATAAACCAGGGCATCAACCATTGTTCAATGAAAAGTGTGGAAGGTCATGCCATTAACAACAACAGATATACATAAAAATGAGGTGTCAGTCTGTTAACACAACAATACAGGATTACTTGCATGGCAACCAAAGTAAGCAACATGTAACAGATAGACCTAAATGATCTCACAGCCAACAGATCAGATTGAGCTCCTGCAGCCCTGCCACATTCAGTATTGAATGATGGTGGACAATAAAACCACTAGAGGAGGTGGATTCTCCATAAAATCTCTGTATTCAAAGATGGAGGAGCCAGGCACATCAATTCAACTGGTAAGGTTGGAATATTTACAAGAACCTTAAGCCATCTTGGACTCTTTGTAAGGTCCCCAGTATCACAGTTGCCAGTCTTTAGTGAATTGAATTAATTCCCATGGTACCAAGAATCAGACCAATTATCTCGCCTTTGGTCTACTGCCAAACATCATCAAAGTGATAGAATGTGTTGTTGCAGAGCTATCAAGCAGAACTTACTCAAGAATAATTGCTCACTGATGCACAGTTTGGATCACTGCAAGCCCATTCTGCTCCTGCCTTTGTTATAGCCTTTGTCTAAATATGGGCTGAACTCAATAGAAGACATGAGGGTGTTTTTATGTTTTTCAAATTTATTCATTCACAGAATGAGGGCATCATTGGCTCAACCAGCATTTGTTTCCTATCCTTAATTACCCTAAGGGCACTTATTAATCAATTACATTGCTGTCGATCTGGAGTCACATGTAGATAAGATCCGATAAGGACAGCAGCTTCTTTCCTTAAAGGATATGAGTAAACCAGATGAATTAATGCCATTGACACTAAGGCAACATTTGACTGAGTGTGACATGAAGAATTCTGAATAAAGCTGGAGTCAATGAGAAGAGGGGGAAAAAAATCTCCATTGGTTTGGAGTCATGTCTACGACAAAGAAAATTGTGTGTTTGTTGGAGATTAAACTCCCCCTCCAGAGGATATCACTGCAGGAGTTCCTTGGCTGAAACAGCTGCTTCATCCATGACCTTCCCTCCATCACAAGGTCAGGAGCGGAGATCTTTCCTGATGATTACATGATATTCAGTATCTGCAAATTCTCCAATACTGAAGCTTTCCCATTCAGAGGTTCAGTGCCCAGGTATGACTTGAAACCCACTGCGAGCCCAACTCATGCAGTACTGATCTTCACTTAGGACATCTCCACCAACTCTGGTTTGGATCACTGGTCTGATGCTGAGGTTTGCTGTCACTGGATGCTTTTTCAGGCTCTTCTGATCTGCCTCTGGTTCCATCAGTATCAAGACTATTATCACTGTGCTTGTGATTAAGATCCCCATTCTTTGTGAGTGAACAATGACAAGCTTTATTGAACTTAATTAAATACAGAAGTCAGTAAGAGAGAACTTCTTATTTGAGCCCTATAGGCCCAAGCTCCAATTCCATGTGTCTGACTCACTATGATATGCCTTATTTCTCACATGTGCAGTATCTAGATACAACTCAAATCAGTCTACATCAAAGACAGTGTTGTTAGACTGATTAAAGGTTTATCTACCAGCTCATATATCCCTGCCAACCACTTTTGTAGCATGGTGGCAGAGTGTGCTGTGTACATATACATTGTAGCATTTCATCAAGACTTCTTCAAAACCACCTCCCAAACCTGCAATCACTTTCATCAATGAGATCAAAAACTGCAGATGCACAGAAATATCATCGCTTCCAATTCCCCCTCCAAATAATATATGATCTTGACTTGAACCTTCATCACTGTTCCTCGTGCATCTTCTACTTTAATTGTATTGATAGATACACATTACATTTTTTGTTGTCCATTTTGAAATGATCTGTTCTTGTTATGTAATCAAAAAACGAGAAAGAAAGAATCATATGAGCGACCTGTACCGTGTGATGCTCCATTTAGAGATAAACAAAAGAAAGTGACGTGGAAAATCGAAAAACTGTTTTCCTTATCTGGCATGGACACTATCAATGGATGCATTATGTGGCTGTGTCTTCCAAAACATTTCTCATGTCAGGTTTTGCTGATGAACTGAAGAAAATGGAGATGAGGCAAAACGCTAAGTGTTGGTAGCTCTCTGGCCTGGGTAGACACAATCCATGAGTAGTCAATCAGCTGTTGTTGAAATCCTCCTCATTCCTGTGATTTGGGAACGTCTAGACCAAGGAGATCACTCACTACCAATGGCCAGGCCTACCATCATGTTCAGATGTTCTGGATCTAAGTGTCCTGCTGAACAGCAGTGGCTCCACAAGTCTCACCTCCAAGGCCAAATGGTTGCAAGATCTGGAGCTGACTGAAGAAAAATATACCATAGGGGAGGGGAGAGCTGATTGGTATGTTTGGCACCTTTACTCCTCGGGAGATGTAGCCAAGGTAATCAAACTTCTCATTCTCAGCCATTAAGTGTTTTAGATTAGATTAGATTAATTACAGTGTGGAAACAGGCCCTTTGGCCCAACAAGTCCACACTGACCTGCCAAAGCACAACCCACCCAGACCAATTCCCCTACATTTATCCCTTCACTTAACACTACGGGCAATTTAGCATGGCCAATTCATCTAACCTGCACATTTTTGGACTGTGGGAGGAAACCGGAGCACCCGGAGGAAACCCACGCAGACACGGGGAGAATGTGCAAACTCCACACAGTCAGTCGCCTGAGGCGGGAATTGAACCCGTGTCCCTGGCGCTATGAGGCAGCAATACTGCCCACTGCCACTGTTGCGCCCCATGGTGTTCTATGAGCTTAAAGTCTCTGTCCATGTGGTGCTCATTCTGAAATTGCTGCTTTAGAACCTAGCTGTGCACAAATTAACTGCCATGCTTTCCTGCAAAACACCAGCTGTTACACTCCAGAAGTAGTTCATAGATTGGAAAATACCAAAAGTACTCCATGTGCTCAGTGGCTTTCTTTCTTGCAAACGAAAGCTTGATGCCTTTGACTGCTCAATGTTCTCAGTTAATTACATGTCTAAGTTAATTGATAGCTCCAGAGGTTTCTTGCCTTCAATTTGGCAACACAACTGAAAGAATAAGACTGTTCAAGCACTGAGCACTGACATCTCACTGTCAGTCCATAGTATCATGCCCATATTATGTTATGGCAGCAAAGCTGCAGTGACCTTTTCAAAATCAGGACTGATGACTGTTGGCAAGAAACTGCTTTATGGGCCATTGTTTAATGAACATCTCTAGCTTCCTTCATGATTCACAAGGCGATATTCTAGTTAGCAAGGGTGCAAGTTACATTCTCAGAATGGTGTAGCCCAATACATTAACAGAAAGACATGTTTTAGCAGTTATTATTCCTGTGCTGACAAGTTGAGGGAAGAAAGCATCTCCATTTTAGTACTCGCAGCTCATGAGATTTGTGAAAGTAAGAATCTGTGGGTGCATAACATTTGACCAGGTGCTCAGCATTTTCCAGTGTAGTTTTTGAGTTATAATTTCTGTCTGCAAGCTGGTGCTGCAGTCAGTTAGCACACAGAAAGTTACCACAAATTGAAAATTACTGGCGAGTGATGCATGTTTTAGTTATTTTCTATCATGGAAAAGCATTAGTTTAGAAACTACAGGAACAATGTGCTCTGCCAAAGAATACATAGCTTACTCAGCATTGCACTGAACAATCGATCTACGTTATATGTTGTACATTAGAAGTTAAATGCTTTTAGACAGAGTCCAGGCATACACTTTCTTGTCATCGTTTTATTTCCAATTAGCCACGCACACATAAACCCTCTCAACTTCTGGCTGACCCATCTTCATATACATTTTAATGCAATTAACTAATCTCTCCAAAATATTGATTTGCTTTGTTACCTATAATCTTGAAGCATTTAGCATCCTATTAACAGCATTGTGCACAAACACATACTTCTCTTATAAATATCAAAAATAAAACCATTCATGAGAGAATATACAACTTAATAATATGTTTATGTTGCAGTAAGGGTACAGCATGAATAATTCTTAATTTTCATAGTTCGTCATAATATAATGAATTCTTCTTTGAGGACATTTAACAATTTTTTTTAACAAGTATTTATTTTTCGCAAAGCCAGCATAGCTGATGATTTGTGTCAATCCATTTTAGTTTTGAAGCTTCCTTTCTTTCTAACAATCGCCAATCATTCTTAGTCAAGGGTGGATGATCCTAGACTGAGCGACAACTCATGTAGCAATTGTTATGACCTTATCTGATGTTACTACTGAACAAGCCAGTCCCAGAATGAAATCTAGCTTGATAGATCACGTTTTTTTTTGTCCAAACCTAGCTGGCTTTCACTGAACAGAAGCATTCTCAATTTCACTTTTGGTTTGACCAAAAAGCACAGAGGCTTAATAAAGCAAATAAATTAAATTAAAATATATCATGCAAAGCTATATAAATATAATACAGTTTGAAATATTATAAAATATAAAGCAAAACAAAACATCATCCATTCCCCAACATCATCACTTCACCAGCAATGAAGCACAAAGCAATTTCTCTTCCTGACTTGTGGGATTAACTGAAATTCTTCTTTCTCGGTTCTTGACCTGTGAGCTATGAAGACATTTCCTTGAATCTTGACACATATAAAGTCTTACATTTTCTCAGTTTTGAACAATCAATCAGACTTCCATCTAAACACTCTTAATACTGAAGCTTACATGAACTATACTTATAATTTTTTTAATTTCGTAAGTGCTCTGAACAATTTTCTTTTTCTGAGAGAGGCTATCCATCCAATTTTTCGATTTTCTATGTTAAAATCAACCATCAGTTAATCTAATCCCCAAATGACTCTTTTGATATTTTCTCATTCATGCTGTAAAACCTACAATATAAACAAAGCTCTTTTAAAATTTCAGGAGGTCTTCAGTCACCTGCTCTCTAACTCACACTAGGTTAAATGTAGTTTTGAAAAAAGTGACCTAGTTAATTATTAAACTTGTTCATTTAATCGACCAACACATATATGTCACTATTTTGAAAGTCAGAATCTGAAAACGTTTTATGTGCATAGATAAAGTTTACGTGAGCATATTAGAATTAGATTTTATTAGTACTCAAGTCTGGGAATACATGAGTAGAATGAAAAGTGTAAAACATCAACATTCTATGATGCCATCTCAAATGAAAAACAACAGAAAAAGTAAAAGAAAACCAAATGGTTCAATAAACTTCCAGATCTCAAAGTCTATATCTTCATGGAGGACTGCCAGAGATATATAAGATATACAATATGTATGATAAAATCCTTATCTCTATGATATCATAAATATCTCCATGAAGACTTAGACTTTGAAATCTGGAAGTTTTTATTATGTCTTAGTTTTCTTTTATTTTTATAAGACTTTACGACATAAGAGCAGAAATGAGACAATTGAGTCGGCTCCATCATTTAATCATGGCTGATAAATGTCTCAACCCCATTCTCCCACTTTCTCCCCGTAATTCTTAATCCTCTTTACAATCAACATAGAACACAGAACATAGAACATTACAGCGTAGAACTGGCCCTTTGGGCCTCAATATTGCGCCACCCTGTGAAACCAATCTGAATCCCATTTAACCAACACTATTCCATTCTCATCCATATGCCTATCCAATGGCCATTTAAATGCCCGGAAAGGTGGCGAGTCTACAACTGTTGCAGGCAGTGCATTCCATGCCCCTACTACTCTCTGAGTAAAGAAATTATCTCTGACATCTATCCTATATCTATCACCCCTCAATTTGAAGCTATGCCCCCTTGTGCTAACCATCACCATCCTCAGAAAAGGCTCTCAACCCTCTGATTATCATATCTCTCTCATACCTCTCAACCTTCTTTGCTCTAAGGAAAACAGATTCAGGTCCCTCAGCCATTCCTCCTAAGACCTTCCTGCCATACCAGGTAGTATCCTAGTAAATTTCCTCTGAAACCTTTCCAAAGCTTCCACATCTTTCCTATAATGCAGTGACCAAAACTGCATGCAACACTCCAAGTGTGGCCGCACCAGAGATTTGTACAGCTGCAGCATGACCTCATGGTTCTGAAAGTCGATCCCACTACCAATAAAAGCTAACACAGATCAAAGCCATTCTCCTCCCTGCTTCCCAGAGAATCATAGGACAAATCCCATCCAGCCCAGGGGATTTACCAATTTTCACACTTTCCAGAATTGCTAACACCCCCTCCTCTGAACCTCAATCCCATCTAGTCTAGTAGCCTGTATCTCAGCATTCTCCTCAACAACATTGTCTTTTTCCAGTATGAATACTGATGAAAAATATTCATTTAGCGCTTCCCCTATCTTCTCTGACTCCATGCACAACTTCCCACTGCTGTCATTAGTTGGCCCTAATTTTAATCGAGTCATTCTTTTATCCCTGATATACCTATAGAGAGCTTTAGATTTTTTCCTGATCCTATCCGCCAACAACTTCTCATGTCCCCTCCACATTCATCTTAACTCTCTTTTTAGGCCTTTCCTGGCTACCTTGTAGCTCTCAATTGCCCTAACTGAGCCTTCGCATCTCATCCCAACATAAGCCTTCTGCTTCCTCTTGACAAGAGATTTAGCTCACTTAGTAAACCACAGGTTCTGTGCTTGACAACTTCCACCCTGTCTGGCAGGTACATACTTATCAAGGACACACAGTAGCTGTTCCTTGAATAAACTCCACATTTCTATTGTGCCCATTCCCTGCAGTTTCCTTCCCTATGCTTTGTATCCTAAATCTTGCCTAATTGCATAGTCATTGCCTTTCCTCCAGCAACAGCTCTTGCTCTCCGATGTATACCTATCCTTTTCCATCGCAAATGTAAATAGTTCTGAATTGTGGTCACTATCAAAAAGTGCTCACCTACCTCCAAAACCAGCACCTGGCCAGATACATTACCCAGTATCAAATCTAATGTGGCTTTGCCCCTAATTGGCCTGTTTACGTACTGAGTCAGAAAATCCTCCTGCACTCAGTGGACAAAAACTGACCCATCTAAAGTACTTGAACTATAGTATCCCCAGTCAATATTTGGGAAGTTGAATTTCCCCATAACAACTACCTTGTCACTCTCGCTCCTATTGAGAATCATCTTTGCTATCCTTTCCTCTATATCTCTGGAACTATTCGGAGGCCTATAGAAAACTCCCAACAGGGTGACCTCTCCTTTTCTGTTTCTAATCTCAGCCCATACTACCTCAGTTGACAAGTCCTCAAACATCCTTTCTGCAGCTGTAATACTGTCCTTGACTAACCTTCCCTCTTTTACCATCTTCTCTGTTCATACTGAAACATCTAAATCCTGGAACCTGCAACAAACATTCCTGTCCCTGCTCTATCCATGTTTCTGAAAGGGCCACCAACATCAAAATCCCAGATACTGACCCATGCTGCAAGTTCATCCACCTTATTCCGGATGCTTCCGGCGTTGAAATAGACACACTTCAAACCAACATCTTGCTTGCCTGATGCTGTCTTGTGACCCTGAAACCTTATTTTGGACTTCCCTACTCTCAGCTTCCTCTCTACTCGAACTACCATTTAGGTTCCCATCCCCCTGCTGAATTAGTTTAAACCCACCCAAAGAGCATTAGCAAATTCCAGCCACTCCCCCCAGGATATTGGTACCCCTTTGGTTCAGGTGAAGACCATCCTGTTTGTAGAGATCCCACCTACCCCAGACTGAGCCCCAATTATCCAGGAATCCAAAACCCTCCCTCCTGCCCCATCCCTGTAGCCACATGTTCAACTCCTCTCTCTCCCTATTCCTCACCTCGCCAGCACATGGCATGGGTAAGAAATCAGAGATAACAACTCTGTTTGTTCTTGCTCTAAGCTTCCACCCTAGCTCCCTGAATTTCTACTTTAAATTCCCCTTTCTCTTCCTACCTATGTTGTTGGTGCCTATGTGGCCCATGATGTGGGGCTGCGTCCCCTCCCCAACAAGGATCCTGAAAACACAATCAGAGACATCATGAACCCTGGCACGTGGGAGGCAACACACCAATCGTGAGGCTCTCTCATTCCCTCAGAACATCCTATCAGTTCCCCTAACTGTGGAGTTGCCAATGACTAATGCTCTGCTCCTCTCCTCCCTTCCTTTCTGAGAAACATGGACAGACTCTGTGCCAGAGACCTGTACCCCATTGCTTACCCCTGGAAAGTCATCCCCCCCAACAGTATCCAAAATGGTATACTTGCTATTGAGGGGAACTGCCATAGATAATGCCTCGCACTGCCTGCCAATTCCCTTTCCATCCCTTGACAATAACCCTTCTATCTTCTTCCTTTACCTGAGGTGTGACTACTTCCTTGTAACTCCTCTCAATAACCCTCTCCACCTCCCAAATGATCTGAAGTTCATCCACCTCCAGCTCCGGTTCCCTAACACGGTTTTCGAGGCGTTGGAGTTGGTTGCACTTCCTGCAGATGAAGTCAGCAGAGACACTAGTTGTGACCCTTACCTCCCACATTCTGCAAGAGGAACATTCAACTATCCTAACCGCCAGTACCAATATTCTAAATTCCCACCGAGGCTACTGAAAACTGAAAGTGAGAATAAAAAGACTGGTCACCTTATCAATTCCACAGAATCTTTTTGGTTAGAGGATGATAGCTGGGTTACTTTACCTGAGTGGTGTTTTGGGTAAAGCAATTGCCCAAATATAAAGCTTCACTTACCCAGCAGTCCTACGTCCACTCCTGCTCAGCGTGCGCTCTGCCTATACACAAGGTGAGTTTTTAAACTTTACTCCTGCTATCCTATTGGGCCTCTGGTCCTCGTTGTCCCTCCTCCCTCTTCCCACTGCAACGGATCAGGAACCTATCTATCTCCTTTGCAAATACAGAGTAGGGTAACCTTTTATTTGTCATTCCTACCATATACAACTGATACAGGAAAAACAAGACAGCGCTCCCCCAAGACTAAGGGTACTATATGGACAGCAACAAACTACACAATCGTACATGGAATAAAGTGCAAAATACGCAAGTTACAGTGTAATAGAAAAATGATAAATCATAGACATTTTTCTAGCAGCAATGCAAAGTCATGAAAAGATTTTCAGATGGGAAAGAGTCTGAACACACTGTGTTAAGGAGCCTGATGTCTTTGGGGAAGAAACTGTTGCACAGTCTGGCCGTGAGAGACTGAATGCTCCGGTACCTTCTGCTAGATGGCAGGAGGGAGAAGAGTTTGAGTGAGGGGTTTGTGGGGTCTTCCACAATGGTCTTAGCCTTTTGGATGCAGCATGTGATGTAAATCTCTGTAATGGAGCGAAGAGAGACCCCGATGATCCTCTCAGCTGTTCTCACTATCAGTTGTCAGGTCGTACGATTCAAGACAGTGCAATTCCCGAACCAGGCAGTGATGCAGCAGCACAGGATACTCTCAATGAGTATCAACTGCTTTTATAGTCAATCTTCAAAATAAATACCATCATCACATTTGCCTTCCTAACTACTGACTCAACCTGCTAGTTTACCTTGAGAGAATCCTGGTCTTGAACTCTCAAATCTCTTTGCACTTTAGACTTCTGATTTTTTTCCCCCATTTAACAAAGTGCATGGCCTCACATTTTCCCACATTGTATCCCATCTGCTATTTCTTTGCCCACTCTCCTAAACCTTCTGCAGCCTCCCCGCCTCCTCAATGCTACCTGTCTCTCTACTTATCTTTGTATCACCTGAAAACTTAGCTAGAATTCCCTCAGTTTCTCCATCTAGATTGTTAATGTAGAAAGTGAAAAGTGTGGTCCCAACATTGAGTCCTGCGGAACACCACTTGCCACCCTGAGAACGACCCTTCTTTCCCCACTTTTTGTTTTTTGTGAGACAGCCAAGCTTCTATCCATGCTAGCGTCCAACACCATGGGCCCTTATCTTACTCAATAGCCTCCTGTGTGGCACTTGTCAAAGGCCTTCTTGAAGTCCAGGTAGATAACATATATTGCTTCTCCTTGGTCTAATTTGTTCATTATTTTCTCAAAGAATTCTAGCAAATTTGTAAGGCACGACCTCTCCTTGATAAAACCATGCTGACTCTGCCCTATTTTACCATACACTTCCTAGTATTCAGAAATTTCATCCTTCAAAATGAATTCTAAGATCTTACACACAACCGAGGTTAGGCTAATTGATGTGTAATTTTCTGTCTTCTGTCTTACTCCATTTTTAAACAGATGGTTTACGTTAGCGATTTACCAGTCCTCAGGGACCCTCTCTGATTCTAGTGATTCCTGAAAGATCATCACTAACTCCTCCACTATCTCTTCAGCTATCTCCTTTAGAACTGTCTGGTGAAGTCCATCTTGTTCAGGTGATTTATTCACCTTCAGGCCATTCAGTTTTTCTAGCACCTTCTCCTTGGTGATGGCCGCCATACTCAGCTCTACCCTCTCACTCTCTTGAAGCTTTGGGAAATTACTCATGTCTTCCACCATGAAGACTGACACAAAGTAATTAATCAGTTCCTCAGCCATTTCTTTGTTTCCCCATGACTATCTCTGCTATGTTATTTTCCAGTGGCCAAATGCCCTTTTTGTCTCTCTTTTGCCCTTTATATATCTAAAGAAACTCTTACAGTATTACATTATATTACTGGCTAGCTTACCCACATATATAATCTTCTCACTCTTTATTACTTTTTTTGTTGCCCTCTGTAAGCTTCCCAATCCTCTGGTTTCTCACTGATCTTTGCTACTTTATATGCCCTCTCTTTTGCTTTTGTGCTCTCCCTGGCTTCCCTCATCAGCCATGGTTGCCTCATCATCCCTGCACCGTGCTTCTTTTTCCTTGGGATGGATCTCTGCTGTGTCTCCTGAATTATTTTCAGAAGTTCCTGCCTTTGCTGTTCTACTGTCTTCCCGGCAAGGCTCCTCTCCCAGCCAATTCTACTCACCTCCTCCCTCATGTCTCTGTAGTTGCCTTTATTCAGCTGTAAAAAAAATTTATCTCTGATTCTATCTTCTCCCTTTCAAATTGCAAAGTAGGTTCGACAATGTGATGACCACTGTTTCCTTAGGGTACCTTCACCTTCAGCTCCCTTGTCAAGTCTGGCTCATTGCACAACACTAAATCCAGTACTGCCTGTTCCCTTGTGGGCTCCATCACAAGCTGCTCCAAAAAGCCATCTCATGATATTCCAACCTGATTTTCCCAGTCCACCTCCAGACCACCTCCATGGTCACTGTAATTTTGCCTTTGTTACACATCTTTTCTATCTCCTGGTGTACTTTGCACCCCAGCTCCTAATTACTGTTTGCAGGGTTGAACATAAATCCTACTATATGTTATTTTTATCGTTGCCATTCCTCAATTCTACCCACACAGATTCTACACCATCTGACACTGCTTTGTTTCTAACTATTGATTTAATTTCATTTCTTACTAATAGGGCCACCCACCCCCTCTGCCCACCTACCTATTTTTTCAATAGGATGTATATCCTTGAATATTTGATTCCAAATCCTGACCCCCTCACAGCCAAGTCTCTGTAATGCCCATCATGTCATACCTGCCAATTTCGATCAACGCCACAAGCTCATTTACTTTATTCCTTACATTGCATGCATTCAGATATAACACCTTCATTTAAGCATATTAACCATCCTTCTTATTATCATTCATTTTCCAATGTGCTTGAAGTTTGATTGCTAACCCTTTCGAGATATTCTGCCCTATTTGGATCTGTGCTGGAATTTTAACAACTTCCCCTGAGTTCCGCATTCTTATCTCCTCCTTCAATTTGGGTTTACTAATTTCCCCTAAAACTGAATCCTCCCCCCACATTTAGTTTAAAGCCTTGTCTCCAGCCCTAGTTATATGATTTATTAAAACTCTAGTCCCAGCAGCATTCAGGTGGAGACTGTCCCATTTGAACAGTCTCTTCTTCCCCAGTACTGGTGCCAATTTCCCATGAATTCAAACCCATTTCTCCCACACCAATATTTAAGCCAAGCACTTATCTGCTTAATCTTATTGACCCTGTGCCAATTAGCTCATTGCTCAGATATTAATATTATTACCTTTTAGATTCTAATGTTGTTTATATTTTGAGATTCTGGTTCTGTAACCAAGGTGGCATCGCTGCATGGTGACTTTGTACTCATGCCTTCCTACACTTTAGTACACCTGACGATAAAATATAATTCTAATTCTAATATTTCTCCCTTGGCCAGCTGTAGGGATGTGGCAATGATATACTGACCACCTCTAGCTAGCTAACATACACAGCAAGGTGTTAGTATGTGAGTTGGTGGAGACAGACTTTGAGGCATCCTTGCCTATGCCTGCCCTGAGATAGCCATGCTCCCTTCCTCAGAGGTAGATGAGGAGATGTCTTACGCCACCACTGTCATGATCATGGAGACCATGTTAATACTTTTCATACATGCGTGGACACAACAAAAGGAAGATGTCAATAATCTGGGGTACTTGTTAAGAATGCACTCTGAAATTTGAAATGTGCAGTGGGAGATGAGCCCAGCACCGGATAGTGCTTCTTACTTGGTTACCAAGTCATGGATGTTTCTATAACTCCTGTCCTCACCACTGAAGGATAAGGTTGTCTCTTTATTGGTAACAAGGAGTTGAAATGTGGCACTTCAGCATCCATCCTCTATAATGGGCCATTTTCTCCTGGAATAACATACAAAGTGGGGTTGAATGAGATGAAAGTGAGTGGCATGATCAATGTTGGTGCAGGTGGGTTAAAATTCATGAGATTCATTGAATAGGGATTGCAGGGTTGGTAGTGGGGAGAGAGAAGGGAGGGAGTGGTTCAGAGGAGAAAATGAGTGAACGAAGATGATGTACGCAATATTGAGAGTGGTAGGCCATGACTCTGGTAGGAGCTGTGTGCAACAGCAGAGTTAGAGTGAGTGTAAGGAAGCAGAGAGCAGGTGGTAGTGTTTTTCTGACAGAATAGATAAGAAAATTGGCATCCTTGTGGCATTGCCATGCATTTCTTTGGACAGTGGAGACCACACTGACCTGGATTCAGAGAAGGCTGGATAGGTGCGGTATAATGGCAAGACGGTCGGTGGGGAGGGGGGGGGGGGGGGGGGGGGGTAAAGAAGATGTCTCTCCTCTGCACCATTGGATCCACCCGTATCTCTGGGTCCCTGTTCACAGAATAGGGTACTAATTTCACCTTGTTTATCAGTTACATGTAGACTGGGAAAATCAGATGGGCAATGATAGTCTAAATGAGGTGTCCAAAGAATGCTTTCGGGTTAGAACACCACCTTCTGAAGCCAATCAGAGAAAAGACTGTGCTATTGATAATGGGATTAATTAATGGGATTAAGGCAACCCCGTGTATCAGTCATCATAATGTGATTGAATTATATACTCTGTTTGAGGGAGAGAAGGTTGAGTCCAAGACTAGTGTTTGAAACAAGTAAGGGTAAATCTGCGTGTATGAAAACAGTTAGCTGAAGTGGACTGGCAATTCATGCTAAAGGATAGGTCAACAGAGATGCAAGAGCATAAACAGAATAGAATGAAAATTTCCAGAGAGAATGAAAATTTCCCATGGAGAAGATCCAGCTGTGGAGAAGAAGGGTAACAAAAAATGTTAAAGATAATATCAGACAGAAAGAATGTTTGTGTTTGTGTCGTGTTTGTGTTTCAGTGAAAGACCCCTTTGCTAAAAGAAAAAAGTAATCTTTCAGTCTGGGATCTAATTTTATCTTGTATGACATAAGCTGGGATCATAACAGTAAGACAAGGACACTACTACTCTCACAATAAATAGCAGTCCGATCCTAATTTCAAATGACTCGATACAATTTTGCAGAAGGTGCAAAACACAAGTGTCATTTTACTTGATATTCCATGCATCACCCAGCTATAGTTGATTTGCTGTTTTATTATTGACAGTGCAAAACAAAGAACATATTTGTGAGAATTTGAAACCCTGTCCAAACTGGAAATCTGTTGTTCTAAAACGCCAGCTGTCAGAAATGTTTGCAATTGGCTCAAACATGCAATGGATGTGTCACTCAACTACTTGGGTGATCCAACAACTTAAAATCATATAATTCAGCAAAGATAATGAACAATTGATTACTTATTGCAGTGTAGCACGGTATTGTTGGAAGTACAATTTTGGTTTTAAGCAAAACAGGTATGAAGTTCATTTTTAAAATACTAAATATCATTTAAACATTGTATCTGGAAAATGCAGAAGGATTGTAATCCATTGTTATTTGTGGCTCTAAGCTACTAGAGGTTTGGAAACATACAAAGATATAACATGTGGAAAAGGAAAGTTTTGCTATTGGTTTATAACGTTTACATTTTGTGCATTTTTCAGGTATTTATTAATACCTATGACCTTTTCTGGTTCACACACTTGAGATTAGGCATTCTAATGTCATTTTAGAATCTAGAAAATTCCAACACCTAGAATAGGTTCGATCTCCAAATTCCAGCCTGGAGTGGTTACAGTATATCATGAATATTGCTTTGTGATTTTGAAGGTATCTCCAATCTGAAAGTGGCAGAGATGCATGATATTTCTATTTCACATTTTAATAAACATCCCATTTTGTACATTATCTATTTAATAAGCTGAGTTTTACAAATGTGCTCCTCACCTTGCATTAAGATTTCCAAGACTTGAGGAACTGGAGATGGTTATAAAATCGAAGATGTAATTGGCTCTCACAGCTTTGTAATTATCCTCATACACAAGTGGCACATTTCCTTCAAGCATTAGATTTTGATTCTAATTTTTCCCTCCGAAGGACCATACTTGGAATTATTTGGAAAGGTAATTCCCAGCATGAAGAAAGTCCCTACTTCATTCTTATCAAGAGACCTGTTATGAGGCAAGCCTTTTATCAGCAGAAATCAGGACAAACTGTGAAGGGATTGCAACAAAAAAAGTGAAAATTACCCAAATATCTCCATAATTTTAGTTTCTTTTTTCAAAATAATGCAACAAGAAATACATTAATATATAAACACACATTATAAATTGTTGCAAAATAGGAAATAAATTACAGCTCCTATTTAAAAATTTTACAAGTTATTTTA
This sequence comes from Hemiscyllium ocellatum, assembly GCF_020745735.1. Taxonomy (NCBI): domain Eukaryota; kingdom Metazoa; phylum Chordata; class Chondrichthyes; order Orectolobiformes; family Hemiscylliidae; genus Hemiscyllium; species Hemiscyllium ocellatum. The sequence goes on along the minus strand of NC_083429.1, from coordinate 28,108,686 downwards.
AAAGCTATTTTAAAAGTTTGTCTACATTGTATTTTACAACTGTCAAACTCACCATTATCTTTTTCACTCGTTGTTGGTTAAGGGTTTAAACAAGTTCTCACTTATAACTGATTATTCCTCTCCTTATCTGTCAATTAAATTTAACTTAGTTGAAGATTAGCTCCAAACCAAACAGTGAAGGAAAATATAATGTCCCACATTGGATGTTGGGCTGGATATCCTAGGCCATGGCAATGGATGGGATGGTGACCTGGAAGTGGGTAGATTGCCAATTCCCATTGCTGCTGATCCATCCAGTATACTAAAGAGATAATGGGCTAATTAACAGTCTGTGTGGGTTCCTGGCTCAAGCCACTTTGGATATACTGGCTGCTGTCCCAATGGGCGGGACATTTGTGCAGAGAGTTGGTGGACCATGACCAAGAATGAGCTATTCTGTGATTTATTTATAGGGCACCTTGGCACTGGTTTGTTTCAGGTGCAATGCCTCAGCCATTCAGAATGGAAACGATCAGAAGAGGATTGTGATATTTGTAACCAATGTATTATGAGCCACCTCCATGAACTTGAATCCAGACCTTCAGGCCCAAAGATGGGGATGCTTGCATTTAGCCACAACAGCACCAAGAGGAGTGTGAGGCTAGCAAGAACCCAATACATGCTATAGGATTTTAAATGTAATTTTCACCCATAATCTATGTTGTGAAACTTGAAAGGGTTCAGAAAGATTTACAGGGATGTTGCCAGGGTTGGAGGATTTGAGCTATAGGGAGAGGTTAAATAGGCTTGGAGTGTTTTCCATGGAGCATCAGAGGCTGAGGGGTGACCTTATAGAGGTTTACAAAATCATGAGGGGCATGGATAGTATAAATAGACAAAGTCTCTTTCCTGGGTTGGGGGAGTCCAGAACAAGAGAACATAGATTTAGGGTGAGAGGGGAAAGATATAAAAGAGACCTAACGGCAACGTTTTCACACGGAGGGTGGTGCGTGCATGGAATGAGCTGCCAGAGGAAGTGGTGGAGGCTGGTACAATTGTAAAATGTAAAAGGCATCAGGATGGGTATATGAATCGGAAGAGTTTGGAGGGATATGGGCAGGGTGCTGGCAGGTTGGACTTCATTGTTTGGGAGATCTGGTCGGCATGGTTGAGTTGGTCCAAAGGGTCTGTTTCCATGCTGTACATCTCTATGACTCTATAATTAAAACCGAAAATACTGGAAAAGATCCACAAGTCTGGCAGCAGCTGTGAAGAGAAATCAAAGTTAACGTTTGAGGTCCAGTGCTGAGGAAGGGTCACCAGACATCGAATGTTAATTCTGATTTCTCTTCACAGATGCTGCCAGACCCATCGAGCATTTGGTATTTTTGGTTTTAGTTTCTAATTTAGAGCATGCGTGGTTCTTTCTGTTTTTACCTCAAGGGATGCTTTCTCAGCAAAGACAGAACCATTATAAAAATCAAAATTGAGAGTAAGAAAAAACTGCAGCCATGCTGAAATAACTGCATTTCTGTCACCATGGTGGGCAGAAAGATCTCAGAGTGCATAGAAGTGAGGAAGAGAGACAAAGACAGCCCAAGGGTTTGATGACAACTCACCGCAAGCCCTCGTCCAGGCTATAGTAGCAGGTAGCAAGTTCTTATTCCAGCTCATGGCAAGAGGAGATCAGCCAGCTATAGAATCATAGAGTTATGTAGCATGGAAACAGGCCCGTTGGCCCAACTCATCTGTGCTGACCTGGTTTCCTAAACTCAACGAATCCCATTTGCCTGCATTTGGCACATATCCATCTAAACCTTTTGTATTCATGTATCTGTCCAAGTGCCTTTTAAATGTTGAAATTGTACCCGCCTCTATCACATCTCAGCTCATTCCAAACTCAGACCACCCTCTGAGTGAAAAGGTTCCCCCTCAGGTCCTTTTTAGATTCTTTCTCCTCTCACTTTAAAGCTGTGCCCTCTACAGTCATAGAGTCATAGAGATATACAGCATGGAAACAGACCCTTCAGTCCAATCCGTCCATGCCAAACAGATATCCCAACCCAATCTAGTCCCACCAGCCAGCAAACGGCCCATATCCCTCCAAACCCTTCCTACTCATATACCCATGCAAATGCCTTTTATTTGTTGCAATTGTACCAGCCTCCACCACTTCCTCGGCGGCACGGTGGCACAGTGGTTAGCACTGCTGCCTCACAGCGCCAGGGACCTGGGTTCAATTCCCACCTCAGGCGACTGACTGTGTGGAGTTTTCACGTTCTCCCCGTGTCTGCGTGGGTTTCCTCCGGGTGCTCCGGTTTCCTCCCACAGTCCAAAGATGTGTGGTTCAGGTGAATTGGCCATGCTAAATTGCCCGTAGTGTTAGGTAAGGGGTATATGTAGGGGTATGGGTGGGTTGCGCTTCGGCGGGTCGGTGTGGACTTGTTGGGCCGAAGGGCCTGTTTCCACACTGTAAGTAATCTAATCTCATTCCATACATGTACCACCCTCTGTGTGAAAATGTTGCCCCTTAGGTCTCTTTTATATCTTTCCCCTCTCACCCTAACCTATGCCCTCCAGTTCTGGATTCCCACATGCCAGGGAATAGTCTTTGTCTATTTATCTTATCCATGTCCCTCGTAATTTTATAAACCTCTATAAGGTCACCACTCAGCCTCCGACACTCCAGGGAAAACAGCCCCAGCCTGTTCAGCCTCTCCCTATAGCTCAAATCCTCCAACCCTGACAACATCCTTGTGAATCTTTTCTGAACCTTTTCAAGTTTCACAACATCTTTCCGATAGGAAGGAGACCAGAATTGCACGCAATATTCCATCTGTGGCCTAACCAATGTCCTGTACAGCCGCAACATGACTTCCCAACTCCTGTACTCAATACTCTGACCAATAAAGGAAAGCACACCGAACACCATCTTCACTATCCTATCTACCTGTGACTCCACTTTCAAGGAGCTATGAACCTGCACTCCAAGGTTGCTTTGTTCAGCAACACTACCTAGGACCTTACCATTAAGTGTATAAGTCCTGTTAAGATTTGCTTTCCCAAAATTCAGCACCTTGCATTTATCTGAATTAAACTCCTTCTGCCACTCTCAGCCCATTGGTCCATCTGGTCAAGATCCTGTTGTAATCTGAGGTAACCTTCTTTGCTGTCCAATTCACCTACAATTTTGGTGTCATCAGCAAACTTACTAACTGTACCTATGCTCCCATCCAAATCATTTATATAAATAACAAAAAGTAGAGGACCCAGCACCGATCCTTGTGGCACTCCACTGGTCACAGGCCTCCAGTCTGAAAAACAGGCTTCCACCACACCCTCTGTCTTCTACCTTTGAGCTAGTTCTGTATCCAAATGGTTAGTTCTCTCTGTATTCCATGAGATCTAACTTTGCCAACCAGTCTCCCATGGGGAACCTTGTCAAAGTCCTAACTGAAGTCCATATAGATCACATCTACAGGTCTGCCCTCATCAATCCTTTTTGTAACTTCTTCAAAAAACTCAATCAGGTTTGTGAGACATGATTTCCCATGCACAAAGTCATGTTGACTATCCCGAATCAGTCCTTGCCTTTCCAAATACACGTACATCCTGTCCCTCAGGATTGCCTCCAACAACTTGCCCACCATTGACATCAGGCTTACTGGTCTATAGTTCCCTGGCTTGTCCTTACCCCAATTCTTAAACAGGGGCATCACGTTTGCCAACCTCCAGTCTTCCGACACCTCACCTGTGACTATCGATGATACAAATATCTCAGCAAAATTCCCAGCAATCACTTCCTTAGCTTCCCACAGAGTTCTAGGGTACACCTGATCAGGTCCTGGAGATTAATTCACCTTTATGCATTTCAAGACATCCAGCACTTCCTCTTTTGGACTCCCCTAACTTAGGGAATAGACCTTTGCAATTCACCTTATCTAGGTCCCTAATGATTTTATAAGCTTCAATAAGATCACCCTTCAGCCTCCAATGCTCCAAGGAAGATGTCCCAGTCTGTCCATCCTCTCATTATAATTCAGACCCTCCAGCCTCGGTAACACACTTGTAAATCTTTTTTGAACCCCTTTCAGTTTAATAGGATCCCTCCTATAACAGAGTGACCACAATTGTATGCAGCAGTTCAAATTTGGCCTTGCAATGTTCTGTACAGCCATAACAGGGTGTTCACATTCCTGTACTCATTGTTCTGATCGATGCCAAATGTCTTCTTCATCATGCAGTCTACCTGTACACCACTTTAAAGGAACAATGTAGCTGAACCCTACGTTTCTCTAATTGACAATACTACCCACAGCCCTACCATTAACTGTAGAAGTCCTGCCCTGGTTTGCCTTACCAAAATGCAACACCTTGCATTTATCTAAATTAAACTGCATCTGCCATTCCTCGGCCCACTGGCACAGTACTCTTCGATAAGCTTCTTAACTTTATATTATACCACCAGTCTTGAAGTCAGCCACAAACCACTAAACATGCCTCCAGTATTGTCATCCAAATTGTTTATATAAATAATGAACAACAGTAGACTCAGTACCAATCCTTGTGGTACACTGCTAGTCACAGGCCTCCAGCCTTAACAACAATCCTTTATCCCCAATCTCTATCTCTTATCATCAAACCAATTTTGTATCCAATTGGCTAAGGTCTCCGACTGCCGACCGTGACGTCACTTCCACCCCCACCGACCTTGGAGCCTCTGCGACCGCCCCGGCGATCACTGCAAAGACAACTGCTTCCACGATCGCCAGGAAGATCGCCGATGGACTCGCGACCCCCGCGGCTACCGGATATGACTACGGTTCTTTCGTCGCCACAACTACTTCCGCCCCTTCGGTTGCCGTCACCGCAGCCACTTCCGCCCCCACTGACATCACTAACCTGCAGGACCACAACGCCTCAGGTTTCTCCGCCCCCACACCGCCTTTCGTCACTACACGTAACCCCGCCCTCACGCAAACGTTTGTCACCACGCATAACCCCGCCCCCACGCCGACTTTTGCCACCACACGTAACCCCGCCCCCACGCTTATTTGCGTCACAACGCATGGCCCCGCCCCCACTCTTGACCCCACCCCCACACCGAGCAACGTCACCACGTCTAACCCCGCCCCTACGTCGATCTCTGTCCCCGCCCCTAACCTCGCCCCCACCTCCAGCTCCAGTCCCACACCAGGTCCTAGCTCCCAGCCATGCTAGATCTTCACCATCCCTCCAGACCTCCCCCTCTCTGAGGATGAAAGATCAGTCCTCAGCAGGGGCCTCACCTTCATTCCCCTACGCCCTCGGATCAATGAGTTCAACACGCGGCGAGATATTGAACAATTCTTCCGCCGCCTTAGCCTCCGTGCCTACTTTCACAACCAAGACTCCCACCCACCCTCTGACGACCCCTTCTCCCGCCTCCAACGCACCCCATCCACCTGGACACCCCGTGCTGGCCTCTTACCCGCCCTCGATCTATTTATAGCCAACTGCCGCCGCGACATTAACCGACTCAACCTGTCCACCCCTCTCACCCACTCCAACCTCTCACCCTCAGAACGTGCAGCCCTCCACTCCCTCCGCTCCAACCCCAACCTCACCATCAAACCGGCAGACAAGGGAGGCGCGGTAGTAGTTTGGCGCACCAACCTTTATACCACTGAGGCCAAACACCAGCTCGCGGACGCCTCCTCTTATCGCCCCCTTGACCACGACCCCACCTCCCACCACCAAACCATCATTTCCCAGACCATCCATAACCTCATCACCTCAGGGGATCTCCCATCCACCGCCTCATAGTCAACCTCATAGTCCCACAACACCGCACCGCCCGTTTCTACCTCCTGCCCAAAATCCACAAACCTGACTGCCCCGGCCGACCCATTGTCTCAGCCTGCTCCTGCCCCACCGAACTCATCTCCGCATACCTCGACACGGTTCTGTCCCCTTTAGTCCAAGAACTCCCCACCTACGTTCGGGACACCACCCACGCCCTCCACCTCCTCCATGATTTTCGCTTCCCTGGTCCCTTATTTTCACGATGGACATCCAGTCCCTGTACACCTCCATCCCCTATCACGAAGGACTCAAAGCCCTCCGCTTCTTCCTTTCCCGCCGCACCAACCAGTACCCTTCCACTGACACCCTCCTTCAACTGACTGAACTGGTCCTCACCCTGAATAACTTCTCTTTTCAATCCTCCCACTTCCTCCAAACTAAAGGAGTTGCCATGGGCACCCGCTTGGGCCCCAGCTATGCCTGTCTCTTCGTAGGATATGTGGAACAGTCCATCTTCCGCAACTACACTGGCACCACCCCCCACCTTTTCCTCCGCTACATCGATGACTGTATCGGCGCTGCCTCGTGCTCCCACGAGGAGGTTGAACAGTTCATCAACTTTACTAACACCTTCCATCCCGACCTCAAATCCACCTGGACTATCTCAGACTCCTCCCTCCCGTTCCTAGACCTTTCCATTTCTATCTCGGGCAACCGACTCAACACAGACATCTACTATAAACCGACTGACTCCCACAGCTACCTGGACTACGCCTCCTCCCACCCTGCCCCCTGTAAAAACACCATCCCATATTCCCAATTCCTTCGTCTCCACCGCATCTGCTCCCAGGAGGACCAGTTCCAACACCGCACAGCCCAGATGGCCTCCTTCTTCAAGGACCGCAGATTCCCCCCAGACGTGATCGACGATGCCCTCCACCACATCTCCTCCACTTCCCGCTCCTCCACCCTTGAGCCCCGCCCCCCCAACCGCCACCAAGACAGAACCCCACTGGTTCTCACCTACCACCCCACCAACCTCCGTATGCAACGTATCATCCGCCGTCATTTCCGCCACCTCCAAACTGACCCCACCACCAGGGATATATTTCCCTCCCCTCTCCTATCAGCGTTTTGCAAAGACCACTCCCTTCATGACTCCCTCGTCAGGTCCACACCCCGCACCAACCCAACCTCCACTCCCGGCACCTTTCCCTGCAACCGCAGGAAATGTAAAACTTGCGCCCACACCTCCTCCCTCCCACCCTCCAAGGCCCCAAGGGATCATTCCATATCTGCCACAAATTCACCTGTACCTCCACACACATCATTTATTGCATCCGCTGCACCCGATGTGGCCTCCTCTATATTGGGGAGACGGGCCGCTTACTTGCGGAACGCTTCAGGGAACACCTCTGGGACGCCCGGACCAACCAACCCAACCACCCCGTGGCTCAACACTTTAACTCTCCCTCCCACTCCACCGAGGACATGCAGGTCCTTTGACTCCTCCACCGGCAGAACATAACAACACGACGGTTGGGGGCAGAGCGCCTCATCTTCCGCCTGGGAACCCTCCAACTACAAGGAATGAACTCAGATTTCTCCAGTTTCCTCATTTCCCCTCCCCCCACCTTGTCTCAGTCGGTTCCCTCAACTCAGCACCGCCCTCCTAACCTGCAATCTTCTTCCTGACCTCTCCGCCCCCACCCCACTCTGGCCTATCACCCTCACCTTGACCTCCTTCCACCTATCACATCTCCATCGCCCCTCCCCCAAGTCCCTCCTCCCTACCTTTTATCTTAGCCTGCTTGGCACACTCTCCTCATTCCTGATGAAGGGCTTATGCCCGAAACGTCGAATTTCCTATTCCTTGGATGCTGCCTAACCTGCTGTGCTTTAACCAGCAACACATTTTCAGCTATCACTAATTAGTCCTTGCCTTTCCAAATGCTTGTGTCTCAGAATCCTCTCCAACAATTTAATCACTAATGATGTCAGGCTCACTGGTCTGTTGTTCCCTGATTTTTCCTTCAGCCTTTCTTTAGCAATGGCACAATATTAGCCATGCTCCAGAATTCCAGTCCCTCATCTGTGGCTGTTGATGATCTCTGCTCTGTGGACCACAATTTAAATCCCTAACGTCCTAAAATGTCCTAAGATACGCTTGATCAGATCCCAGGATTTATCTACCTTTTTCCATTTTAAGACCACCATTACCTCCTCTTTTATAACGTGAATTTTTTTCAAGCGTTCACTACTTATTTTCCCAAGTTCCCTTGCTTCCATGTCCTTCTTCCTGGTAAATACTGATGACAAATATTTGGATCATACCCATCTCCTTTTGTTCCATGCATTGGTGGCCTCATTGATCTTTAAAGGACTCTAATCATGCTTTAGTTACTTTTCTACCATTAATATATTTGTAGAATCTCTTTGGCTTCTCGTTTACTTTATCTGTCAAAGATATCTGCATGCACAGTCTGCATGGAGGTCACAGAGGAGGGTAAAGACACAGGACTGAATCATACATTGTTAAAAAATTACTTCCTGAGATCAACACAAGTGAATAAGGCTTCAAGAGGGCATAGTTTTTTTTAATCATTCACAGGATGAGGGTGTTGTTGACTAGGCCAGCATTCATTGCCCAACTCTATTTGTCCAGAGGATAGTTACAAGTGAGCACATTGCCGAAAGGCTGGAGTCGCATGTAGGTCAGATCTAGTCAGGTAACTAGTCAGATACCTGAACGGACATGAGAGAACCAGATGGGTCTTTCCAACAATCAACAATGGTTTCTTAATTCCAGATTTTTATTGAATCTGAATTTCACTATCTTTTGTGGTGGGATTAAAGCCAAGCTCCCAGATATTACCAGGGTCTTTAGACTAATACTCCAGCAATAATAGGGGCGGCACGGTGACTCAGTGGTGAGCATTGCAGCCTCACAGCGTCAGGGACCCGGGTTCAATTCCCATCTCAGGCGACTGTCTCTGTGGAGTTTGCACATTCTACCTGTGTCTGTGTGGGTTTCCTCCGGTTGCTCCGGTTCCCTTCCACAGTCCAAAAATGTGCAGGTTCGGTGAATTGGCCGTGCTAAACTGCCTGTAGTGTTAGGTGCATTAGTCAGGGGCAAATGTAGGAGAATTGGTCTGGATGTGTTGCTCTTTGCAGGGTCAGTGCGGACTTGTTGGGCCGAATTCCATACTGTAGGGAATCAAATACCAGTAGGCCATGACCTTTCCTAAATGAATGTAGCGGCAATGTTATAAGATTTCTTGGATCACAGAGGATTTGCATTTGGACCACATCAAAGTGATGGTGCAGTGATTTGGGCCATGAAGAGAATGGCACCCGTCAATGGAGGTGGGACAGAGGCAGGGGAAGGTAGACAGTAGACAAAGATTGGAAGTTGATTACATGGAATAATAGCCATTGCCTGGTTATGACCTGACATAATGTGGTGCTATCACAGTCCATTACTATAGTGGAGTGAGTGGAACTAATTTTACATGTAATTAAGCAGTTGTGTTTTGTTACAGGATAAGAGGTCCTGCAATGCAACGAAGACTATAAGACATAGGAGTGGAAGTGAGGCCATTCGGCCCATCGTGTCCACTCCGCCATTCAATCATGGCTGATGGGCATTTCAACTCCACTTACCAGCGTTCTCCCCGTAGCCCTTAATTCCTCGAGACAACAAGAATCTATCAATCTCTGAGCCAAACAAGAGACAGGGTGGCTGAACTAACCACAACCATTGGATCTTGTGAAATTGGAGCAAGGCGATGAGGTCCTGAACATTCAAGTGATCAATATGAGCTGCTTAGAGTTGGAGTTTAGCAAGCTCAAAGGGAGAAAATGTGAAGGCTGTCATGGTTATGTCTGAGACATTTATTTAATCTGTGATATTAAGGGCTCAGAAAGATTGTCTATTTAAATTGCGTCGATAATGATCTAATTATGATTTCACATGTTAGCACCAAGAGTGCAGAATATTACTTTCAACCGCCATCTTTCTGTCTCCTACACAGGCGAACCATCCAATGAGCAATAGCCAGCCCCAGGGATGGACCACATTCAACTTCTAAGCAGAAGAGTAAGTCCCAGAGGAAGCAGTGTCACTCTCCATCCTTTCTCAGCACTGAGCACCAACACAGATTCTGGCACCTTGGTAAGGATTTGTGACACAGTGGAGAGGGTACACAAGCAGCTGAGGATACTTGACTCACACAAGCAGCTGCCAGATAGAGGGAGATGGAACCAGGCTCCAGCCATTTGAGGATTTCAGGAGTTAATCCAGATGTTGAATCTCAGTTCAATGAGAGCCTCTGCAGTATCCCATAAGGCAGCAGGTGAGGAATGCATGAAGATGTGCTGGAGGTATCATAAGGGGTTGTGAACTCTGGCACAGACCTTAAAGGTGTCCATCCAGAAGTGCTGCATTTTGGGAAAGCAAATCTTAGCAGGACTTATACACTTAATGATAAGGTCTGAGGGAGTGTTGCTGAACAAAGAGACCTTGGAGTGCAGGTTCATAGCTCCTTGAAAGTGGAGTCGCAGGTAGATAGGATAGTGAAGAATGCATTTGGTATGCTTTCCTTTATTGGTCAGAGTATTGAGTACAGGAGTTGGGAGGTCATGTTGCAGCTATACAGGACATTGGTTAGGCCACTGTTGGAATATTGCATACAATTCTGGTCTCCTTCCTATCGGAAGGATGTTGTGAAACTTGAAAGGGTTCAGAAAAGATTTACAAGTATGTTGCCAGGGTTGGAGGATTTGAGTTATAGGGAGAGGCTGAACAGGATGGGACTGTTTTCCCTGGAGCGTAGGAGGCTAAGGGGTGACCTTATGAAGGTTTACAAAATCATGAGGGGCATGGAGTATAGGGTAAATAGGCAAAGTCTTTTCTCTGAGTTCTGGGAGTCCAGAACTAGAGGGCCTAGGTTTTGGGTGAGAGGGGAAAGATATAAAAGAGACCTAAAGGGCAACTTTTTCATGCAGAGGGTGGTACATGTAAGGAATGAGCTGCCAGAGGATGTGGTGGAGGCTGGTACAATTGCAGCATTTAAGAGGCATTTGGATGGGTATATGAATAGGAAGGGTTTGGAGGGATTTGGGCCGGGTGTTGGTAGGTGGGATTAGATTGGGTTGGGATATCTGGTCAGCATAGACGGGTTGGACCAAAGGGTCTGTTTCCATGCTGTACATCTCTATGACTCTATGACTCTGTAAGTTGAACATGGTGGTCATCCAGACTTCAGAGCACTCAGCCTCAGACCAGCTGGTGACTGCCTTCAAGGTCCAAACTCAACTGTTTGCAGTTGAACTCGATAGGATGCACTGCAACCTGCACCCCTTTACTCTAGCTAATGGCTCAGGGGTGCAGAGGAAGGAAGGAAGAAGGAATTGGAGCCTACTCACAAGTCTAGCTCCTCATTCGTATCTGGAAAACAAAGAGATGCAGCTCAGAATCAGTCCTCAAGTGAGGAGATTCTAATCTCCTGGTTATATTAATCAGCCGGCGCTTTCTGGACTGGGTCAGATTCACAATCTCAGTCAAGAACCTTATAGTCAACAAGGTCTATCTGGTTCCAATCGCTACAGTTTGCCTCCCCCATATGAACAATTACAAATTATCCTGTAATCAACACTTCAACAGATGGTTATTATCAAAAGGTTAAAGAGCAGATTTCAGAAATAAATTGTCAGGAAAATATTTTAATGTTTGTAACGAATGCTTGGTTCTGAGGAAGGGTCACTTGTCCCGAAATATTATCCCTGAGTTCTCTCCACTGTGCTGCCAAACCTGCTGAGTGTTTCCAAATATTTCTGTTTTATTTCTGATGCATCTGCAGTTCGTTCGGTTTTTATTTGGAGGAATAATCAGAGTCTTTATTCAATTTTTTTAAGCTGGTGACCAAACTTTGAGCAGGCTTCATCTCCTCATGTGTCATCATATTCTCAGAACTTACTGGAAAATCACAGTCATAGAGTCATAGAATCACAGAGAAACAGACCCTTCGGTCCAACCTGTTCATACAGACCAGATATCCCAACCCAATCTAGTCCCACCTGCCAGCACCCGGCCCATATCCCTCCAAACCCTTCCTTTCCATATACCCATCCAGGTGCCTTTTAAATGTTGCAATAGTACTAGCCTCCACCACTTCCTCTGGTAGCTCATTCCATACATGTACCACCCTCTGTGTGAAAAAGTTGCCCCTTAGGTCTCTTTTATATCTTTCCCCTCTCACCCTAAAACTATGCCCTCTATTTCTGGACTCCTCCACCCCAAGGAGTCTATCTATCCTATTTATCCTATTTATCCTATCCATGCCCCCCTCATGATTTTATTATCCTCTATAAGGTCATCCCTCAGTCTCCGTTGCTCCAGAGGAAACAGTCCCAACCTTTACAGCCTCTCCCTATAGCTCAAATCCTCCAACCCTGGCAATATCCTTGTAATTTCTTTCTGAACCTTTTCAAGTTTCACAACATCCTTCCAATAGGAAGGAGACCAGAACTATTCCAAAAGTGCCCTAACCAATGTCCTGTACAGCCGCAACATGACCCCCAACTCCTGTACTCAATACTCTGACCAATAAAGGAAAGCATACCAAATGCCTTCTTCACTATCCTATCTACCTTCAACACCACTTTCAAGGAGCTATGAACCTGCTCTCCAAGGTCTCTTTGTTCAGCAACACTCCCTAGGAGATTACCATTAAGCATATAAGTCCTGGTACAGTCAATATCTTTAGTGTTCAGAAATTTTCACATGTGCAGTGAAATATGAAAATCAAGTAGCTACTTTTCCAATAATCTTGCTTCATCATAGACCGTGTTCCAACAATCAAAACCAAAGTTGTTGAAAAAGCTCAGCAGGTCTGGCAGCATCTGTGAAGAGGAATCCGAATTAATGTTTCAGGACCAGTGACTCTCTCTCTCTGATTTGGGAGAGTGGTCCAGGAAATGACTGATGGAATTCAATGTGAGCAAATGCGAGGTCTTACACTTTGGAAGAAAAGAATAAAAGCATAGACTACTTTCTAAATGGTGAGAAAATTCGTAAAGCCAAAGTACAAAGGGATCTGGGAGTGCTAGTCGAGGATTCTCTCAAGGTAAACATGCAGGTTGAGTCCGTGATTAAGAAAGCGAATGCAATGTTGTCACTTATCGCAAGAGGGTTGGAATATAAAAGCACTGTTGTGCTACTGAGACTTTATAAAGCTCTGGTTAGGCCCCATCTGGAGTACTGTGTCCAGTTTTGATCCCCACACCTCAGGATGGACATACTGGCACTGGAACGTGTCCAGCGGAGATCCCTGGAATGGTTGGTCTAACAAACGAGGAATGGCTGAGGATCCTGGGATTGTATTCATTGGAGTTTAGAAGATTAAGGGGAGACTTAATAGAAACTTAAAAGATAATACATGGTTTGGAAAGGGTGGACGCTAGGAAATTGTTTCCGTTAGGCGAGGAGACTAGGACCCATGGACACAGCCTTAAAATTAGAGGGGGTCAATTCAGAACGGAGATGCGGAGACATTTCTTCAGCCAGAGGGTGGTGGGCCTGTGGAATTCATTGCCGCAGAGTGCAGTGGAGGCTGTGATGCTAAATGTCTTCAAGGCAGAGATTGGTAGATCCTTGATGTCTCGAGGAATTAAAGGCTAAGGGAAGAATGCGGGTAAGTGGAGTTGAAATGCCCATCAGCTATGATTGAATGGCGGAGTGGACTCGATGGGCTGAATGGTCTTACTTCCACTCCTATGTCTTATGGTCTTATGGTCTTATAGATTTACGATATTTGAAGTTCTTTCGGTTTTTATGTGTTACAACGATGCCTGAACAATAGACTCAGTTTTGAAAAGGGAGGAATTTGAGGTTCCTACCTGTGAACATCTTGAGATGAAAACATTCCTTGGTTTAGACTCTAGGTGGCTTCATAAAATGGTTTAAATCTGATTGGTTGCAGAGCATTGTGTTGCTTGCACAAGTCACAGATCCCCATAAAGAACAAGGCAGTGGATCAATTTCTGGAGAAAGTTCCCACTTAAACATTTGTGACAACTCTGTGGATAGCGATTAACATAGTGAACAGCAAGCACTGTCCTTTCACATCTAATCTCAATGTCTGTGCCCTTGCGTTAAGTGTCCAGGTGGTTTAATGCACAGTCATGGTCAGTGTAAATAATGCACTCTGAGCCAACCTAAACTGTCACCTTAATTTCATTAGAAATTACTTACTTGTTGTCTACACCAGACTTTTGGAGAATAATTAAAAAATATTATGTTTATTTGTGTGACTGTAACATAATACACAAATTTGTTCATGTAACTATTGTACATGAGAGCTCAAATTATTTAATTAGCTCTACCTGTGCCTGCCAGAAACATTGTAATTTGTTTCAATGCTCAATTTTTTATCATGCTTTTTTAACCATGTACAATGTCAAGGCCACAAATATTCTGGTAAATATATTTAAGGCATAACATCTTCAAATAGAATTTTTTTTACAATTTTTACAATAAGTGAACAATTAAATTTTTCATTTGATGAAAAAGTTGGCATTTTCATCAGGACCTAAATACCAATGAACATTGTTCATTTTAACTTGATAGTCTACAATGTACAGTGATAATTTTCTATTTGTTCTGCGAGTAGAAAATGATGGACTTTAATTCACCACCCTTATGTGACAGGTAGACTGGCTTGCTTTGGATGATCTCTTTGACATTGTGATGCTGCTATAAATGAGCAAATCTTCAACACAAGTTGAAGATTTTCGCAGTCTATTTGTCTGTGTTGCAGGTGGACAATTGGAGCAAAGAGAGGCAAAAAAAACTACTCTGACTCCTGTCTGCAGTCATTGTCAAATTCCTCCTGCTGAAATAGTGAACTCTTGCACCTTCCAGGGATACAAGATTGGCCTTACTTTGATGCCTCATTTATTCAGTAGCTCTCCCAACACCATTCTGAAAGATGTACTGTCACTTCATAAAATGTTGGTTGGATGTCAACTATTTGGAATTATCTCTCTATGTGAACATTATGAAGAAAAAGGGCAATGAGAACTTAGAAGCAGATGTTGTCATTGAGTAGTTCTGGAAAATTGAAGTAGTTCTTCAACCAGACTTTAGTTCTGGAAAATCGCACTGTTACAGTAAATTGTGAAACAGCTTTATCCCTGTTGTGAATGGCACTCTGGTTCATGAGCCCAAGACGGAGAAGCCACATTATAAACTAACTTGCTGGGAAGGAACGGCTTGACTACAAGGTGGATAATTGTTATTTTGGTGGTATTTGGTTTTCATTTGCATCAATTCTTCACTTTCTTTTATCTTTGCCTTCAGTGTGATTACTGGTACTGCAGCTATTGCAGTCATCCAATAATAGAGTCATACAGTGTAGAAACAGGCCCTTCAGCCCACCATGTTGATACTAACCAAAAACACTAAACAAAACTCATCCCATTTACCTGCACTTAGTCCACATCCTTGCATTTTAAGTGCTTGCTCAGATGCTTCTGAAATGCTGAGAGAGTACTGACCTTCATTACCACCTCCAGCAGTGCATTCCATATTTCTACCAAATTTTGGCTGATTTTCTTTTCTCATATCTCCTCAAAACACTTACACCTTCCCTTAAACTTACGCCCTCTGCCATGGGGGAAAGATTCTTATTGTCTCCTCTGACTATGCCATTTATAATTTGTATATCTCAGCTTCTCCTCATCCTCCTCTGCTCCAAAGAATACCTACATAGCCTATCCAGTCTCTCATTATACTTAAGACTTTTCATCCCAGGCAACATCCTGGTAAACCTCCCAGCACCGCTTCCGGTGCAATCACATCATTCCGATAGGGTGGCAACCAGAACTGTATTCCATCAGTGTACAAATCAATGTTTTATAATGTTGTAACAAGACTTCCTTGTTCCTATATTCTATGACCCAACTAATGAAGGAAAGCACCTCTGTACATTCTTCTCCACCTTGACTATGTGTGCTGACACCTTCAGGGATCTTTGGACTTGAACAGCAAAGGTTCCTTTGTTCCTAGGAAATTAGAATTCATTGTGAACATCATTCACTTATTGAACCACATAAATGCATCACCTCATGTTTATCAGAATTAAGTTCCATCTGCTATTGCATTGTCTAATTTAGCAGCTGATCAATCTAGACTATAACATCATGCCAAGATTTTCACTACTAACAAGATTGCCGGCTTGATATCACCTGCAATTTTACGGATTATATCTTTTACATTCACATAAATAATAAACAATAAGGTTCCATGCTCCAACCACTCCACTTCTGGTCACAGGTTTCCCAATCACAAAAAAAATCCTCTACCAACACTCTTTGCCTTCTATTTGTAAGTCAAGTTTGCCAACTTGCCTTGGACCCCATCAGCTCTTATCTTTTCGAACAGCCTTCTGTGTGGGATCTTGGCACAGGTCTTACATAAGTCCATCTAAACCACATCAACTGCACCAGCCTCAAAAATATATTTAGTCACCTTTTGAAATTGAATTTGTCAGACAGGATCTCGCTTTAACACATTTCAGCTGTCTATCCCCAATCAATCCTGGTCCTTTCAAATATTGTTTAATCCTGTCCTTCAGAACTTTTTCCAATAATTTCCTGACCACTGACATCAGACTGATTGGTCTGTAATTACCTGAATAATTGTCTGTCACTTTACCTGTGACCAGCGAAGTATTAAATGTCTCCACCAGGGCTTCAGCAATCTCCCATAGCAGCTTGGGATACATCTCATCAAGCATTAGGGATTTATGCACCTTTCCGTCCACTAAAACACCTTAAACCTCCTCCTTATCAATTTTAACACATTCTCGCAACTCATAATCTCAACTGAAATCTCTAGTTATAATGTCTTTCTCCTCTGTGAATACAGATGAGAATTCATTTAAGACCTCACCCATGCCCACTAGTTACACATGTAGTGTGCTGTTTTTGTTTCTTATAGGTCCCACTCTATTAATCTGGCAATCCTCTTACTCTTATAAAAAGCCTTGGAGTTTTTCTTGATCCTATCTGCCAACATATTTCATGGACCTTCTTTGTCTATGTAATTTATTTTGTAAGCAATCTCCTGCATTCTCTATACTTTTAAAGTGCCTACCCTGCTTTTATACTTTTGTACCCTGTATGCTTCCTTCTATTTCTTTATGAAACTCGTGATATCCCTGAACATCCAAGGTTCCCTCTACTTACTGTCCTTACCCTTCACACTTAGAAGAAGATACTGGCCCTGAATTCTCACTATGCTACTTTTAAAAGATTTCCACTCTCCAAATGTAAACTGATTGGCAAGTAATTGTTCCCAGTCTATGGTTGCCAGATCCTGTCTCATGATATTGAAATTGACTTTACCTGATTTATACACTTAACTTTTGCACTATTCTTATCTCTTTTCATAATGCCTTTGAAACCTACAGAGTTATGGTCACTATTCCCAATCACTTGACCGGCTTCATTCTCTGGGATTAGGCTGAGCACTGCCCCATCTCTAATCGGACTGTCTAAGTACTGGGACAAAACCTCACCTGAATATACTTTAAAATTCCTGTTTATTTTTTTCACATTAAGGCAATCCCAGTTAATGTTAGCAAATCCTGAACAACAATTATGGTCATTTAAATGGGCATTGGATAGGCATATGGAGGATAGTGGGCTAGTGTAGGTTAGGTGGGCTTGGGTCGGCGCAACATTGAGGGCCAAAGGGCCTGTACTGCGCTGTATTTTTCTATGTTCTATGTTCTATTAACACTGTCTCGCACTTTTCTGTGATTTGCCTATATCTGTTCCTCTATCTTAGTCTGACTGTTGTGACGCCTGGAATATAATCCCAGCAAAGTAATTTCCTCTTTTTTTATTTCTGATATCTACTCAGGTGACCATTCGAGGACATCCTCCCTATGACTGAAGGATTTCAGAAAAACACAAGACTAAGGGAGGAGACCAGGTGAAACAGACTATTTAAGAGTATCAATAGAATAAAAAAGAAATCCAGATGTTGAAGAACTGAAACAAAAGCAGAAATTGCTGACAAAACTCAGCAGGTTTGGCAGCATTTGTGGAAAGAAAGCAGAGCTAACATTTTGAATCCTTTATCAAATTATTTGCAAGGTTGTCTTTCCCTACATTCTGAAATATCTACATTTGTATCTACTAACATAGATTTAACATCTTCCACTTTGGCTCATGATTAGCATCCAAAAAGCGAGTGGTTGACACAAAAGGTGGGGCTTGATTGTACTACTTGGATATTAAAGATAATTTGGAACCATGATATGAACAGCATGCTTTGGATTCAGTGTCACTACAAGAAAGAAGTAACAGCAAAGTTGTCAGCCATCTTATAACCACTGACAAATACCTTCAGAGAATCTGGATAAGTAAAGAGACCTAATCCTGGAATATATGCTGGTGGAGTACGTGAATTGAAGTTCTACTTGAACACATCTGAAAATACATTTGCTGAAAATGTGACATGACTGACTTAGGAGGTACAGTATATGTTTATGATGTTTGTAAATGAACATGAGATCGATTAATGACCGACTCCAGTATTGTTCTTCACTGTTTATTTTCAGGAATACGGGAATTTTACAGCAGTGATGCACATCAAGGTACCAAATACAAAGCAAATTTACGCAAATGATTTGAATGAGAATATTGGAGGCATTTCTAGTAAGTTTGTGTATGGCACCAAAATTGGTATCATAGTGGGCAGTGAACTATGTTTTTTCAAAGTACAATGGGATTTTGATCTAATGGGCCATTGGGTCCAGGAATGGCAGATGGAGTTTAATGCAGATAATTGTGGGGTTTTGCATTTTGATAAGACAAAAGAGGGCAGGACTTGCACAGTTAAAAGTAGGGCTTTGGGCAGTGTAGAGAGGCCTAAATGTACAGGTATATAGTTGCTTAAATGTGCTGTCACAGGTAGACAGTGTGGTGAAAAGATGTTTACTTACCTTCACCAGTCAGAGCACTGAGTACACGAGTTGCGATGTCATGTTATGGCTGTACAAGACATTGAAAAGGCCACATTTAGAGTAATGAGTATAACTCTGCTCACACTGCTTTAGGAAGGATGTTATTAAACTGGAAAGGATGCAAAAAACAAGGGTGTTATTGAGACTGGCGGGCTTGAGTTATTAGAAGAGGGTGGAGCATAGCATTCAAATGTTATAGAGGTTTATGGAATCATGAGGGGTACAGTTAAGATGAATAGTCAAGATCTTTTCTGCAGAGGAGGGGCAAGTCCAAATCCAGAGGGAATAGTTTAGGGTGAGCGGGGAAAGACTTAAAATGGACCCGAGGAGTAACTTTTGCACACAGAAGGCGTTTTGTAGATGGAATGAGCTGCCAGATGAAGTAGTAGAGGTAGGTAGAATTACAACATTAAAAGATATTTAAGCGGGTACACAAATAGGAAAGGTACAGAGGGATTTAGGTCAAATGCAGAAAGATGGGACTAGTTTAGTTTAGGAAATCACATCTACTTCCATGCTGTACCACTCAATAAAGCTGGGCATTCTCTTAATGTAGTTGCAAGTATCTTGCACTGCCAGGGAGAAAGATGTAATGCATGGAACAGTTCTCTTCATAAGGATTTCATCCAGCCACTAACTCAGCTGAGCAGCGAAACTTCATCATTTGCCAGAAGACTTACAATTGAACACTTGGTTTCCCCCATTCCTTGTTTATAGGGGAGGTGATGGCCAAGTGACATTGCCACTAAATCCAGACACTCAGCTAATGTTCCAGGGACCACAAATCCTGCCGTGGAAGATTGTGGAATTTGATTCCAATAAAAATGATGACCATGAAACCAACTTCCGAGGGGGAAAATATCTCTGGTTTATTGCTGACCTTTACGTAAGGAATCTGCCATCCTCACCTGTCTCATCTTCATGTGACTCCAGACCCAAAGCAATAACCCTCAGGGCAATCAGGGATGGGCAATCACTACTGACTTATCCAGTTATGCCCTCATCCTGTGAATAGCAAAAAATTCTGTTTATTCTTATTCACCTCCTTGAAGGCCTTCACAAAAGCTATTAATGGATCCAAAAATCATTTCAGTTACTCAGAAAGATGTTGTTACACTATTTGGACATTACTCTTTTAATTACCTGCATTGTTTTTAACTTCCCTGGCATACAGTTTTCCACTTAATAACTCCCGTGTTAAATTAGGAATTGAAGTACAGTCAAGAGCTGATGATTATTTCCTTGGGTTCCTTTGAATCTCTACCTCTTCTTCCTATACCATCCAAATCTGCATGTGAAACAACACTAATGATAACAGAACACCCTCAGAATATTGAGGGGTAAACAGCAAACATTGGGACAAAAAGCAGGGAATAACAAAATTAACTGCTTGTGTTATACCTTATGAGAATGTAGGAACACGGGCAGACCATTCAGTCACTTAAACTTTTTCAGCCATTTGGTCAAATC
Organism: Hemiscyllium ocellatum; assembly: GCF_020745735.1. Taxonomy (NCBI): domain Eukaryota; kingdom Metazoa; phylum Chordata; class Chondrichthyes; order Orectolobiformes; family Hemiscylliidae; genus Hemiscyllium; species Hemiscyllium ocellatum. Next base: position 28,088,416 of record NC_083429.1, on the reverse strand, counting down.
ATAGCTGAAATGTGTCTTCAGTACATTCTCATGCCTTAGTTCTGTTATTTCTGACAGTATTACCAAATATTCAAGAGATTTCCCTTTTTGGGTCAATATACCACTTCCCAAAACCATTCTTGGTCAACTGCATTTTGTACTAGATAATGGACGCCCATGTGTCTTTACTCTCACTTGACAAGTGAACATGAAACAGTCGTTTGCTTACTGTTCTATCACAGTATAACCTGCTAGCAGACCACATTTGTTAAGTACATTTATTGTGGTCCTTGAAATTGAAAAGCACTGTTATGCTATATTACACTGATCCTATCTAGGACTGTGACTGTAATTCTGAAATTGAGTTATATTAAGTTAAATTGAATACAGCTAAGAATATAATGCTGCAAACCTGAACTTAGTTATCTTTTATCAAATTGAATGAACCCAGCTAATGCTATGCTATTGCGTTTCTGAAACAACATTATTACATTGTTTGTGTTAATTTTATTGACAATCATATTATTTGACTGGAGACAGCAACATGAAATAATTGCTGACAAGTTTCTTCCCACTCGCACCTTGGTTTGTATTAGATGGGTAGACAATTAGTTGGTGTTTGATCAAGGTTATATATTCTTCTTGCTTCTACTGGTCAAACTCTGGCTGAACTTAGAAAAACATTTTGTTTAAATGGAATCCCCTGACTTCCAAGGCTTGTCTCATTCAATTTCCCATGGGAATAAGCAACACAGAGGTATGGGAATGGGCAGCTAAGAATGGACAATTAACGCAGGCATTGCCAATGATATCCAGATCCAGGGAATGAATTGAAATTAATTGAATGCAGTGGTGTGGGGTGGTCCCAGAGATAAATTAGGAATCAAAATAAGGGCTGAGTGATAAAGATAAATAAATGAGTTTTTTTTCCCTCAGAGTAAGAGTGCATTTGCATATGAAAAGGATGGTCAGGCAACAGTCTTTCTTGAATAACAGTATACCAAGTATCCATGCAGAGTGCATTTATCGTAAAGTAACTCAACAGTTTATCACCACTCATTTGTGCTTTTTACTAACACATTCTTATCAAAGTTTTACAACACTCCTTTTTATTCAAGGTTAGAAAAAGGTTAGAAAAAGATCACATTTTAATGTAAATTAATGTAATGTAGATTCTTTCACAAATCACTTTTAAAATGTAAGGTATAGATATAGGAATTGGGGTTAAAATAAAAATTGTATTTACAGCTGCCAAAATGGGAGAGAAAGTTAAATTTGTAACTTTCGATGTTATGGTCTTATTCGCCAGCACAGTAAATACTACCACAAGATGATTTGCATTTATTTAGCATCTTTCACTGAGTAAAGTAATTCCAGATATTGAGCTGCGATTTGTTCTTTTCCTCTGCGCAGCAATCATTCATTCATTCGTTCTAAACAAGAATGTTATCAAACTTGAAAAGGTGGAGACAAGATTTACAACAATGTTGCCGGGCCTGGAAGATTTAAGTTAAAGAGTGAGGCTGAGTGGACTGGGACTGTTTTAGTCTGCAGGGTGACTTCATAAAAGTTTACACAGTCATGAGGGGAGGGGCATAGTAAGAGTGAATAGCCAAGGTCTTTTTTTTTACCAGGGGAGGGGAATCCAAAGCTAGAGGGCATAGATTTAAGGTGAGAGGGGAAAGATTAAAAAAGAACCGGATGGTTAACTTTTTCACACAGCGGGTGGTGCAACTATGAAATGAGCTGCTAGAGGAAGTGTTGGAGGCAGGTCCAATTACAACATTTAAAAGGCACCTGCATGTGTAGATGAATGAGGCCTAATGTCAACAAATGGGCCTCAATCAGATTGGGATGTCTGGTCAGTGCAGTCGAGTTAGATGGAAGGATCTATTTCCATCCTGTATGACTCTATTGATCCATTTCTAACTCACACTGGGAGGGCTCTTATTAAAATTTATTTTTATAATTCATGGGATGTGGGCATCAATGAGGGCATCGTTTTTATTGCCCGCTCCCAGTTACCATTGAGAAGTTGGTGAACTGTTTTCTTAAACTGCTCCAGTTTATGTGTTGTAAGTTGACCCACAATGTTATTAGGGAGAGAGCTCCAGGATGTTGACCCAGTGAAGGGAATGGCAATTTATTTCCAAGTCAGGATGATGAGTGATCAATAAAGGCTATTATATTCTGTGAGTGGCTTGGAGGAGAACTTATAGGAGTTCCCATGTATCTGCTGCTCTTGATAGAAGAGGTCATGGGTTTGATGGTGCTGCTGCAGTGCTGTTTTCATGAATATCTGTAGTGCATCTTGTAGATGGCACACATTGCAGCTGCTGAGCATCAGTAGTGGAGGAAGTGAATGTTTGTGGATGTCGTGCCAATCAAGCAGCCTGATTTGCCCTGAATGGTGTCAAACTTCTTGAGTGTTGTTGGAGCTGCACGATCCATGGCAAGCAGGGAGTATTCGATTACACTCCTGATTTCTGCCTTTGTAGATGATGGCCAGGCTTTGAGGAATCAGGACGTGGGTTACTTAATGCTAGATTCCTAGCCTCTGACCTGCTCTTGTGGACACTTTATTTATGTTACCAGCGCTGAAAATGTGTTGCTGGTTAAAGCGCAGCAGGTCTGGCAGCTTCCAAGGAATAGGAAATTCGACGTTTCGGGCAAATGCCCTTCAACAGGAATGAGGAAAGTGTGTCCAGCAGGCTAAGAAAAAAGGTGGGGAGGAGGGAATTGGGGGAGGGAGTGGAGGTTGGGTTGGTGGGGGGTGTGAACTGTTCGGTGGAAGAGTACTGGTTGGTGCGGCAGGAAAGGAAGAAGCGGAGGGCTTTGAGTCCTTTGTGATGGGGGATGGAGGTGTACAGGGACTGGATGTCCATGGTGAAGATAAGGCGTTGGGGACTGGGGAAGCGAAAATCATGGAGGAGGTGGAGGGCATGGGTGGTGTCCCAAACGTAGGCGGGGAGTTCTTGGACTAAGGGGGACAGAACCGTGTCGAGGTACGTGGAGATGAGTTCGGTGGGGCAGGAGCAGGCTGAGACAATGGGTCGGCCTGGGCAGTCAGGTTTGTGGATTTTGGGCAGGAGGTAGAAACGGGCGGTGCGGGGTTGTGGGACTATGAGGTTGGAGGCGGTGGATGGGAGATCCCATGAGGTGATGAGGTTATGGATGGTCTTGGAGATGATGGTTTGTTCTGATTCGGTCGCCCGAGATAGAAATCCCTCCGGATCCTCCGCTCCACCCTTGCAGCCATGCATCGCTACCTACATTCCCTGCAATCAGCCCTACCCCAGCTCAGGACAACACTCTCAGAGACCTGCAATGGGCGTCTACTGCTCTTCGTCTACAGAAGAATCCATACACTAAACAAACAGTTCTTCCTAGCCATATCAGAAATTAAAGACAGTAAGTACCGAAAACTTTCATGTACTTACCCCCACACTCGTGGTTCCTCAACTGTTCCAGAATCTTCCATCGGCCTCTGCCATCTGTCGGACGCCATTACATACGCGGCCGCTACAGCGTCCATGGCACCAATGGCTGACGACGACCGTGACGTCACTTACGCCCCCACCGACCTCGCAACCAGGAAGATCGCCGACAGATTCGCGACTCCCGTGGCTGTCGGGAACGACAACGGTTCTTTCGTTGCCACAACCATTTCCACCCCTTCGGTTGCCGTCGCCGCAGCAACTTCCGCCCCCAGTGACATCACTAACCTGCACGACCATAACGCCTCAGGTGTCTCCGCCCCCACGCCGACTTTTGTCACCACACGTAACCCCGCCCCCACGCCAACTTCCGTCACCACGCGTAACCCCGCCCCATGTGTAACCCCGCCCCCACGCCGACTTCCGTCACCACTTGTGACCCCGCCCCCACACCAAGCTTCGTCATCACGTTTAACCTCGCCACTACTTCGATCTCCGTCCCCGCCACTGCCCCTAACCCCGCCCCCACTCCCAGCTCCAGTCCCATAGCAGATCCTAGCTCCCAGCCTTGCCGGATCTTCACCATCCCTCCAGACCTCCCCCTCTCTGAGGATGAAAGATCAGTCCTCAGCAGAGGCCTCACCTTCATTCCCCTACGCCCTCGGATTAATGAGTTCAACAAGTGGCGAGATACTGAACAATTCTTCCGCCGCCTTCGCCTCCGTGCCTACTTTTACAACCAAGACTCCCGCCCACCCTCTGACGACCCCTTCTCCCGCCTCCAACAGACACCATCCACCTGGACACCCCGTGCTGGGATCTTACCCGCCCTCGATCCACTTATAGCCAACTGCCGAAGCGACATTAACCAACTCAATCTGTCCACCCCTCTTACCCACTCCAACCTCTCACCCTCAGAACGTGCAGCCCTCCACTCCCTCCACTCCAACCCCAACCTCACCATCAAACCGGCAGACAAGGGAGGCGTGGTAGTAGTTTGGCGCACCGACCTTTATACCGCTGAGGCCAAACGCCAGCTCGCGGACGCCTTCTCCTATTGCCCCCTTGACCATGACCCCACTTCCCACCACCAAACCATCATCTCAGAGACCATCCATAACCTCATCACCTCAGGGGATCTCCCATCCACCGCCTCCAACCTCATAGTCCCACAACCCCGCACCGCCCGTTTCTACCTCCTGCCCAAAGTCCACAAACCTGACTGCCCCGGCCGACCCATTGTCTCAGCCTGTTCCTGCCCCACCGAACTCATCTCTGCATACCTCGACACGGTTCTGTCCCCCTTAGTCCAAGAACTCCCCACCTACGTTCGGGACACCACCCACGCCCTCCACCTCCTCCATGATTTTCACTTCCCCGGTCCCCAACGCCTTATCTTCACCATGGACATCCAGTCCCTGTACACCTCCATCCCCCATCACGAAGGACTCAAAGCCCTCCGCTTCTTCCTTTCCTGCCGCACCAACCAGTACCCTTCCTTTGACTAACTGAACTGGTCCTCACCCTGAACAACTTCTCTTTCCAATCCTCCCACTTCCTCCAAACTAAAGGAGTTGCCATGGGCACCCGCATGGGCCCAAGCTATGCCTGTCTCTTCGTAGGATATGTAGAACAGTCCATCTTCCGCAACTACACTGGCACCACCCCCCACCTTTTCCTCCGCTACATCGATGACTGTATCGGTGCTGCCTCATGCTGCCACGAGGAGGTTGAACTGTTCATCAACTTTACCAACACCTTCCATCCCGACCTCAAATTCACCTGGACTGTCTCAGACTCCTCCCTCCCCTTCCTAGACCTTTCCATTTCTATCTCGGGCGACTGAATCAACACAGACATCTACTATAAACCGACTGACTCCCACAGCTACCTGGACTACCCTGCCCCAAGTAAAAATGCCATCCCATATTCCCAATTCCTTCGTCTCCGCCGCATCTGCTCCCAGGAGGACCAGTTCCAATACCATACAGCCCAGATGGCCTCCTTCTTCAAAGACCGCAGATTCCCCCCTTCAAAGACCGCAGATTCCCCCCAGACGTGATCAACGATGCCCTCCACCGCATCTCCTCCATTTCCCGCTCCTCCGCCCTTGAGCCCCGCCCCCCCAACTGCCACCAGGACAGAACCCCACTGGTTCTCAACTACCACCCCACCAACCTCCGTATACAACGTATCATCCGCCGTCATATCCGCCACTCCAAATGGACCCCACCACCAGGGATATATTTCCCTCCCCTCCCCTATCAGCGTTCCGCAAAGACCACTCCCTTCGTGACTCCCTCGTCAGGTCCACACCCCCCACTAACCCAACCTCCACTCCCGGCACCTTCCCCTGCAACCGCAGGAAATGCAAAACTTGCGCCCACACCTCCTCCCTTACCTCTCTCCAAGGCCCCAAGGGATCCTTCCATATCCGCCACAAATTCACCTGCACCTCCACACACATCATTTATTGCATCTGCTGCACCCGATGTGGCCTCCTCTGTATTGGGGAGTCGGGCCGCCTACTTGCGGAACGCTTCAGGGAACACCTCTGGGACACCCGGACCAACCAACCCAACCACCCCATGGCTCAACACTTGAACTCTCCCTCCCACTCCACCAAGGACATGCAGGTCCTTGGACTCCTCCATCGCCAGAACATAACAACACGACGGTTGGAGGAAGAGCACCTCATCTTCCGCCTGGGGACCCTCCAACCACAAGGGATGAACTCAGATTTCTCCAGTTTCCTCATTTCCCCTCCCTCCACCTTGTCTTAGTCGATTCCCTCGAACTCAGCACCGCCCTCCTAACCTGCAATTTTCTTCCTGACCTCTCCGCCCCCACCCCACTCCGGCCTATCACCCTCACCTTGACCTCCTTCCACCTATCACATCTCCATCGCCCCTCCCCCAAGTCCCTCCTCCCTACCTTTTATCTTAGCCTGCTGGACACACTCTCCTCATTCCTGATGAAGGGCTCTGGCCCGAAACGTCAAATTTCCTGTTCCTTGGATGCTGCCTGACCTGCTGCGCTTTAACCAGCAACACATTTTCAGCTCTGATCTTCAGCATCTGCAGACCTCACTTTTTACTCCTTATTTATGTTACCAGTCCAGTTCACTTTCTGGTCAATATAATTCCCCGGGTTGATGCTAGTGTGGGATTCAGTGATGATGATGCTGTTGATTATCAAAGAGTGTTGGTTAGATTATTTTATTTTGGAGATGGTCATTGATTTCTAGATGGATAGCATGAGTACTGCTTGCCACTTGTCAGTCTGAGTCTGAATATTTCCCAGGTCTCGCTGCATTTGCACCTGTACTGTTTAAGTATTCATGAAATTACGATTAATGCTGAATGTTGTGTAATCATCAAGGAACATCCCCATTTCTGACCTTATGGTGGAGGGAAGATAACTGCCAAAGTAACTGACGATATTTGGGCCAAGAGTATTACCTTGAAAAACTCTGTTCCATTTATCACTGTGTATTTAATGAGAAGTACCTCCTGATCTAACAACTAGCATGTGCTTATGAATAGTTTCAGAAACAACCAATTGAATGGTTATCTCTTGGGCTGAATTTTAAGTGACGAAAGTGGGTCTGCACTAGTTCAGCCGATGGGTTAAATCCAGCATATTTCCATCTCACTTGTCTTCCTTAATACACAAGGACTGTGTGGTTTGCAATGAGCAGCCCATCAGACATTTAAAAAAAATCTTACTAGTCAAATGTTCAGGAGATGCTTAATAGTACAATTGACTGAGATAAAACATGCTCCACATGGTGGGTGCAGGAGAAACTATCTGCTTGGAATCACATTTTCTTCACATGGAATCAGCAAACTCATACTGTGATCAATTACAAAACAGGCACACATTTTCAGCTCAACTACAATACAAGTTGCACCACAAATAGGGGCTTTGTTGACAGGCCATTAAAATCCAATTCAGATGCCTGCTTAGATCATGTGATGCTATCCATTGTGCACCACCCAGTGGTGCACTTTGTCTCATCCTTGGTCCCACAACCTGGCCCTCCATAGAAGGAAAACCATATGAGGGGAGGATTTGAAGGATACAGACTGGTCCTGTGATGAGGAATCTGATGAAGAGGAGGGTGAGCTGCAATAGGCATCTGTGCAAGATAGGCCACACTTAGACCTGGATGCATGTGACACAAGGGAAAATCTGATTCTTTAGAGATTCCAGCAGCTGAGTATACACAGCTCCAATGCACTTTTGGCACCTTGTAGCTACCTGACAGGAAAATCAAGGCTATGTGGGGACAACATGAGTCAGCTAAATAATGGCAACCACAGGGATCCATACAATCGTGAACTCACACATGAGCATCCAATGCAGCCATATCTGGACAATTACTCAGAGATGATGAATGAATGAAATGTTTATGACACAGAGTGGCCGCCTGACACATTGTGTCACTGCTAGCCATTAAATGAACTACGCGTCTTAAACCCAATCACCAGTATCTAGTTCATAGTCCTACATCGATAACTCAGGTCAATACTGAGCTCTGAGGAAAGATCATGGGACCCAAAACAGTAACTCTGATTTCTCTCCATAGATGCTACCTGACCTGCTGAGCTTTGCCAACAATTTCGGTTTTTGTTCCTGATTTCCAGCATCTGCTGTTTAACACAAAAATCAGTGGTCACATTTCACAATTAAGACACTGACTTATGTGGGACTAACATAGAATAAAAGCAGAAAATGCCTGAAAAACAAATGGGATAGAGCACATCTGTGCAGAGAGAGAAGGACGAAGTTCACGTTTCAAGTCAGTGACCTTTCACCAGCAGTTGGAAAAGTGAGTGATTTAATATAACTATGATCACAAACTTGAAATTTGAACTCTACTTGTTTCTCTACACACACAGATGCTGCCAGACCACCTGAGAATTTTTCCAGTGTTTTTAACTTTTACTTCAGATTTCCAGTATCAGCTGTATTTGACTTTTCAATTTCTGATGAAATTGGGTTTTGTTTTGCTATTTGTCTGGGTGTTGTGACTGAGTGCTGCCCCCTGTCTGCCAGCTACAAAGGAGACAGCTGCTGACCCTGGGTTGGATGTGATACCTTCCTCGAGTCACCTGAGGCCATGAGGTCCCTGGTATGGTGGGAATCTCCTGCACTTTGCAGTATCTGTGCAAATAACAGACTAACAGAAGAGATGCTCTCTCCATCAGAAGTGCCAAAGATGAAACCGTGATGGTAGTTGCTTATCCATTTCTGTAAAATCCATTTGGCCAGCCCTGCCATCCTGAGAGGGACCAGGATCTGGATGTGACTCCAGGCTCCTTGTTTCCCTCTTGACCTGGTTCTGGGCCCTCAATGTCAGAGGCAATACCATGGAGTACAGGTCAAGTACACAGACAAATCATTCTGTTATAACACGCGCTTCTTCAACGTGAATTCGCTGTAACATGATTGATGAATTGGGGATGCTGTTTAAGAAGCACAAATTTTTAAACTGCGTGTTAGCTGTCACATAATTACATCACCAACACTTTAAGCGCTGTTTCTATAGTGCATTTTTTTCTAAAATGCAGGGTTGCACAAGGATGCAAACATTGAGTTACAGAAAATCTGACTGTACCTACTATCATGTGAGTGAGCTGGTCGGTTTGATGCTTCATAATAGTAACCTATTTGACATGAAGGAAGTCATATGTTACAAAAAGTGAGTCATCACAGCACTCATAAACTGATTGGACTCCTCCATATGGATGGCATGGTGACTCAGTAGTTAGCACTGCTGCCTCATAGCATCATGGATGTGGGTTCGATTCCAGCCTGAGGCAACTGTCTGTGTTAAGTTCGCATGTTCTCCCCATGTCTGTGGGCATTTCCTTTGGGTGCTTCAGTTCCCTCCCTGCATGCAAAGATGCACAGGTTAGGTGGATTGGCCATGATAAAGTGCCCATTGTGTCCAAGGATGTGCCAAGTAGGTGGGTTAGCCATGGGAAATGAGCGGTTAAGGGGATATGGTGGTGGATTGGGTGTGGGTGTAATGTTCTTTGGAAGGTTGGCGCAAACCTAATGGGCTGAATGGCCTCTTCCTGCACGATAGAGACTCTATGATTATCCATTCCAGAATGCTGAACCCTTCTAATGCCTCTGCCCTGTCTACACATCCCTCACGGAGAAAGTGAGGACTGCAGATGCTGGAGATCAGAGTGAAGAGGTGTGTGTTGCTGAAAAAGCACAGCAGGTCAGGCAGCATCCGAAGAGCAGGAGAGTCAACAATTCGGGCGTAAGTCCATATCCAGAACCTGATAACTTATGGATGCTTCTGAAGACCCATCATCAGCCTGAGGCTCAGGCACCTCCAGCAGTCCTCCATATATCCAAAATTTGCTTAATCTCAGTCTGTCACTGTGCACTCTCTGCTGTGTATCTATCCCTTAAAGATGGGTTGTGCATACTCATAAATATGTATTTATCTACACTGGTGTTAGATGCCATACAGAAGGCCTCAGAGTGTCATACAACCCGAGAGGTTAATGTTGGAACCTCAAGACTATTGTGACTGCTTGCTAATGTTCCACCTGGAGGATAAAAAGGAGCTTCCAACAGACTCATAGGGAGACACGATGTATTGCTTCAATCTTACACTGTTTAACAAAGAGGCATATTCACGTATGTAAACCTTCAAAATCACAAGCCATGAATGCTGTCATTCTGCCAACATATGCAGCTTTGTGAACACTCCCCTCCCTTCCCTATCCATAGCAGGATTGTGCTGGAACAGGTACCCTTGGCATCTCAGTACCTTGGGACCTTGCTCCAATCTCAACTTGACTAGAAGCTTATTCCCATCTTTGGCAGGGAACAGCAGGATCTCCTCCTTTTCAGATGATCAATATTCAAAATTCTTCCTCCCCCATTGTTCTCTCTTGTGTGGTACACCCTATCTCCAATTCAGATGATGAATTTCTAGAAGGTGGTTCCGTGTTACAATGAGGCCTTCAGACATGAGGCTTTGGCATGTTTTGTAAGCAGCACATTTTTCTCAATGATTTTTGCCAACATATGCGTGGCACATCTGCCACCTCCATATTCCCTGATGCCATGTAGAGTGAGATATCTGCATCATGGCTACTCAGGCAACAAAAAGCACAATCCCATAGGAGACCCACATCATGTCTGCCCAGATCTCCATAATGGTGACATACCTACACTTGCAAATGTAAAAAGGTCATAGATCTTTGGAGCACTGCAGTCAGCCTCTCTGGATAAACATCAGCTACAAAATCTGTCCAAACATTAATTTTATTGTTCTGGAAGAGTCCACTTCCTAACAAGCATGAAGACCTCCCACCTCTCTCACACTGCCCTGGAGATGGCCTGACAGAGAGTTATCATCAGACATTGCTCTCTTCAGCTCATCTCTCTGTTCTCTCAGTCATTGTGGAGAGTCAAAGAAATATAAAGGTCGGTGAATGTAAGATTAGGGCCAATCAAAGATAGTAGTGGAAAGCTGTGCCTGGAATCTGAGGACATAGGGTAAGCACTTAATGAATACAATACGTCAGTATTCACATTGGCAAAGGGCAAAGTTAGTGAGAATATGGAGATACACGCTATAAGATTAGATGGGTTTAAGGTTGACAAAGAGGAGATTTTAGCAAGTTTGGAAGATCTGAAAATAGATAAGAACCCAGGGCCAGATGGGATTTATCCTCAGATTCTCTTGGAAGCCAGGGATGAGATGGCAGGGCCTTTGGCTTCAATTTTTTATGTCATCATTGTCAACAGGAGTAGTGCCAGAAGACTGAAAGATGTAAATGTTGTTCCCCTGTTTAAGGAGGGGAGTCAGGACAACCCTGGCAATTCTAAGCCAGTGAGCCTTACTTCGATTGTGGGTAAGATGCTGGAAAAGATTATAAGAGAAAGGATTTATGGTCATCTGGAAAGGAATAATTTGATTAGGGACAGTCCACATGGTTTTGTGAAGGGTAGGTCGTGCCTCACAAACCTTATTGAGTTTTTCGAGAAGGGGACAAAACAGGTGGATGAAATAAGATGGTGATGTTGTAATGGAAAATTAACAAATTTAACATTTACTGTGAAATCTGAAATGCTTTCCTCAATTTAAAACTTTTCTGACACTTTGCAACTTTGCTGAAATCTGCAGTCTGCTTGTCTCTGCAGAACTTTGTAAACATTCAAACTGGCCTTGTGAGCAGTCAATTTCAGATTTGAGCTAAGGAAGACATAAGAACAGTATGCCCACAACAAAGAAATGAAAAAAAAACAACTTGAGTTTTCCCAGTCTTTGCCCTTGAGAGCGTAATAAGAATGGTATAAGAAAAGGTTTCGGAATTATGATCAGTGTCCTTACACAAGGCATTTTTGCCAAGCGTATTGGTCCCTCTGCATTGCAGAGGTTAAAATTAATAAAATTCTTTTCTTTGCTCTTGTTAATAGTTGAGTTGAGTCAATTTAATTTCCACAACAGTAAACGTGGGGGCTCGTCCGACTGGGTGAGATTCTGAGGATTCCCAGGAGGTGCAGATGCCAGCGCCTTGAAGGTCTTTCACTTCACCTTGAGCGCTAAGTTGGCCCTTTTGTGTGAGTGGGCTGGGAATCTGTGGATCGCCCTAGTGCCTTGGTTCGAATCGAATGGTGTCGGGGTAAGAGTCATGACTTAAGTAATCCTACATAGAGACTAATTCTAAGAGAATAAATGAAGAAGGAAAAGGGTTCAGTAAACTCTTGTGTGGTATTTGAGCAAAACCCAGGGGAAGGGGATTGCCGTGTCTGGAGTGTTTAAGAGACAGTAAGTTTAAGGGTGGTTTTAGACTTGGAGCCACCACTGGCTGAGTTGGACTCGCCAAAGACATACCGGGTACGTGCTTTCTTGGTTTATGAAAACCAAGGCATTGAAGCAGACGCGCTCAATGCAAGAAGAGACCTCCAGAGGTAAAATGTAAGTAAAAGGGAAAAGATAACGGTGCTATGAGTGAGTGAGAGAGAGAGAGAGAGAGAGAGAGACAGCTGAACATTTTTCCAGTAACACTGAAAATGGGCTCTGGCAAGAGCAAACAAAATGACGGTCCACAGAGGACTTAGATTGGTCAACCAAAAATGCAATACATGCTAAATAATTACGGCTGAGTCTGTACAGCGGTTAGAATTGTGGATTAAGGAATGTGGTTTTCCGGAGGGAGGAATTTTTAGTAAAAGGCAATTGGAAATATTGAGGTCAAGGTTGTAAGAGAGAGAGAAGGAGAAATGGAAGGGAAAAATTAGAAAATGTGAATTGGAGTGTTTATAACATGTGGAAGGCTGAGGCTGATCTGAGAGAAAGGAAATCCAAAGTAAAAGATAAATCAAATACATGTACAAACATCAGCTTACATGCAGATGCGTACAGAAAACAACCTAACGAAACTGTACAGTGTCTTAAGTCTGTTTCAGATCCTGACCTTGATGACTGCACTCTAAGACTATAGCACCCCTTACGAGATCCGCCTGGCGAAAGTTCGAAGTCAGCGGCTGCCACCTCAGGGTCTGCTGGATCACTGCTAGCATCTCATATCCACAACAGATCGAAGCAATAAAGCCAAAAGAAGGACGGCCACTCCAAGACAGAAAGGTATCCAGGGCCTGTTGACGATCACCCCCAGACAGATGATGAGTCAGACGGTGAGAGTACTAGCGTACAATCACCTAACCAGGTTGTTCTGAAAGCACCAATGGTTGAAGTTGCAGGTCCAGAAGGGTACCACCGGCCATGGACCATGAAGGATTTGGAAAGTGCCTATGGGCAGTTGCCTGACCCACGCGAGGTTGGAGGTAATAAGTTCGCTGAAGAAGTGACAAAGTTCTGTATCGAGTTCCCTCCCACGTCACATGAGATGAGACGTCTCCTGGGACAAAAACTGGCTGCCAATGTCACCAAAATCAAATGTAAATGGCCAGCTACAAACATCCATGCCAGAGCAGCCAACCCGCAAGCGGAAGAGAACTGAGATTTTAATACTTTTGTTGCACTGCTGGCAACCGCCTATAGGGAGGCATTTCCAGTCCGAATGAAAATGACCAAAATAGCAATGTGCAAACAGCGAGAAGGTGAGACAATGTCCCAGTACCTTATGCACCTCACTGAAGTCCATAATGCCCAGAGTGAATTGAGACCACCTGAAGACATCATGGCAGCAGAAATCACGCCGTATGAAGCATGCCTGAGAAACAGCTTCAACAATGGAATGAAGGATGAGATAGCGAAAAAGGTAAAAGACACATGTATTATCTGGGACACGGGAAAGCTGAATTTGATAGAACAACATACAATACATGCTGAAAAACTGCTTACCCAAGAGAAGGATAAGTGGAAATTGAAGATGGAACAGCAAGCACATAAAGCTCAGCTTACTATGATGCAAATGGTTCCCCAGCCGTTGGAGGGAAGTGCTGCAGAAAAGAGAGTGGAAGAGGCACTGACAGAGGTAGATCTGGTGGGTGCTTTGTTTGCGGAGCAATGGATCACTGGGCAAGGCAGTGCCCGCACAGACAGCCCCAATTGGGCCTGGAGGCTGGATAACAGGGTGACTTACAAGGGAAGGCTGAGGTGGAGGTGGGCAGCCTACAAGGTACAGGGTTGGCAATGAAGACTCACTAATGCTAATCTTTTCTACTAACCTTATGGACACTGAAACAAGTCCCACCCCCCATATTGAGTGCTGAGATTGCAGAGTGTGGACCATATGCTCAGTACAATGATGATGTGTATAAGTCAATGCCTACCTTGATGTTATATGTGGAAGGTATGCCAGTTACCTTTTTTGGTAAATACAGGGGCATCCCTGAAAGACTTAGTAGTGACAATGGGGCACCATTTATCAATAATGCCCTATAGCAGATCAGTGATTAGTTAGGAATAAACATGAGGCAACACTGTGCCTACCACCCAGCGAGCGTTGGGGCAGTGGAAAGAGAAATAAATTGACAAAATGTTGTAAGGAACTAGGGGTGACATAAACAAAAGCATTTCCAATTGTGCTAATGTATATGAGGTCTAGGAGAAGAGGAAGAACTAATCTTAGCTGGAGTAGTCGGCAATGTGGCATATATAGACTTCAGTAAGGCATTTGATAAGGTTCCACATGTAAGCTATTGCACAAAATAATGCGTTTCAGGATTGAAGGTGATTTAATAGTTTAGATCAGAAATTGGCTAGCCGAAAGAAGACAGAGGATGGTGGTTGATGGGAAATGTTCACCCTAGAGCTCATTAACCAGTGGTGTACTGCAAGGATCTGTTTTGGGACCACAGCGATTTGTCACTTTTATAAATGATCAGGAGTGGGTGCAGAGGATGGGTTAGTGAATTTGCAGGTGACATTAAGGTAGGCAGAGTTGTGGATAGTGCTGAAGGATGTTGTGGTTTACAGAGGGACATAGGTAAGATGCAGAGCTGTGCTGAGTAATGACAAATGGAGGTTAACATGGAAAAGTGTGAGGTAGTTCATTTCAGATGAAGTAACAGGGAAGCAGAGTAGATCTTGGTGTCCAGATGCATAATTCCCTGGAAGTTGTCACCCAGGTTGATAGGGTTGTGAAGAAAGCATATGGTGTATTGCCGTTTATTGGTAGGGGGATTGAGTTTTGGAGCCATGCAATTATGCTTCAGCTGTACAAGACACTGATAAGGCCACACCTGGAGCAATGCGTCCAGTTCTGGTCACTACATTATAGGAAGGATATGGAAGGTTTGGAAAGGCTTCAGAGGAGATTTACTAGGATGTTGCCTGGTATAGAAGGAAGGTCTTATGAGGTAAGGCTGAGGGAACTGAGGCTGCTTTTGTTGGAGAGACGATGGGTGTGAGGTGACTTAATTGAGATGTATAAAATAATCAGAGGGTTAGATAGGGTGAGCAGCGAGAGCCTTTTTCTTCGGATGGTGAAGGCTAACACAAGGGGACATAGCTTTAAATGGAGGGTTGATAGATATAGGACAGATATCAGTGGTAATTCCTTACTCAGAGAGTAGTAAGGGTATGGAATGCCTGCCTGCAACAGTAGTAGACTCGTCGACATTAAGGGCATTTAAACAGGCATTGGACGTACATATAGATATTAATGGAACTGTGTAGGTAAGATGGACATCAGGTTAATTTTGCAGGTAAGCACAACAACGAGGGCTGAAGGGCCTGTACTGCACTGTAACGTTCTATGTTTTGAACATCACTTGTTGTTCACCAGGGGAATGGGTCAGCTGAGTTCATATGCTATGTCTTCACTGACAGAAATCCCAAGCACCTCCAAAATGAGTAGAATAGTCAGACACATTCATATATCATCTCTTATTTTCAATGTGCATTTGCAGGAACTAGAATGATTGGTGCAAAATACTTTATCCTCTAAGAAAACATTCTGATGCAGCTCGTGCTCTTTTCTGCCATGGGCACCTTAACATGAGTAACTGTGATTCTGTTCTGGCAATTCTTTCTACAGCTGTCCAACTGACCAGTCACTGATGTTTTCTGGTGCTCACTGTTTTGCCATGCCATTGGTCTACATTTTATGCTTTGCCTTTCAAAGCTGGGAATCAATGATCCTTCAGAATGGGGTCCCACGCACTGACTAGGTGTGTAAACTTCTAGATGAACTTCTAGAGTCCTGATGTAGGGCTTTTGCCCGAAACGTCGATTTTCCTGCTTCTCGGATGCTGCCTGACCTGCTATGCTTTTCCAGCACCACTGTAATCCAGACTCGGTTTTCCAGCATCTGCAGTCCTCGTTTTTAACCGTGTAAACTTCGGGCCCCATGTTTAATTCTCCACTGTCTAATGAATCACAGTCCCCTTCAATTAAGTCCAGCACCTCAGGCTCAAGGTTTGAAATCTGTTTGTTTGCAATTAGTTTCACTTCAGATTTTGTCAACATAGTACAAACCAAACGCCTCTTTAACTGTTCCACAGATGAAAGCTTTGCCTGAATAGGCTCAAATGTAACAGAATAACAATATCAATACACTTGTGAAAAATAATACTTGTAGCAAAACATGCATTTTCAAATCAGATTATTGTGTTCACAACCATTTAGTGGTAAGCAATAAGGAGAAGATTGAAGTTATTGTGAGGAACTGAGGACTGTGTTTTAAGTTGATGTTATTTTCTGATTGAGAGCCTCAGTTAACAGATAACTTAGACAGACAGGATAGAAGTTTTTTTTTTCTTCTCTCTGTTGGTTCAAAGCTTCTAAATTAAATGTGTTCAGTCACTCTCAAATCAGTTTTCATGCCAAATGAGGCATCAAAGAAAAACAGCCTTCAAATGTGCTTATACTTGGAAACTTGAAAATACTGCCAATTCTGTGAGAACAAGAAAGGGTGATGCAGCATATTTTATTCTCCATCTTTAATTTTAGGAATAAGTAACATGATGAATGTAGACCCTCAATTTACATTAAGGCACCACATTCATTTTGGTGATGCAAATCTCATTTCATTAAAAACATGGACGCCCTTTGGTCTATATTGCAGACCTCCAGATAGACAGCACAGTTTGATAGACAGAAACATCATCTCAGTCCTTTAATTGGTTAGTTGTAGTCAATTTTCTGGTCTTGCTTTTCCTAAATAATTGCAGCAGCAAATACTTAATGCTTTGAAGTTCTTTGAATTCACATTTCAGGCTGAAAAAAAAACATTTGTTAGAGCAATTTCCATGGTAGTTTCAATCAGTGATTTTTATGTTGGTGCTATGGACTGCCTCTGATCTGTAAGACCACCAAACTTACAACAAGCAGGTGGCAGATAAGTATGGTAAGTGTATCACAAAGCTAATCTCTTTTTTCTATCAGGTGTTCCTTTTCTCAAGGATACGTATCTTTCTTCAGAGGGGTCATAAACATCTCCCGGTTCTGATTAGACTAGTTTGGCACAGAGTTTAAAGGGTATTGAGAGGCCTTTTTGTTTATATATAAACAGTTGAGACTTCAGGCCAAAATGGCCATGTCTTAGAAGTGATCTGTATAATGAAAGGGGAGTGGTCAACCCTCGAGCTGGTAGTTCAGTCTAGATCTAGTTAGAAGTTCAGCAGTGAACTTTGTGAACAGGCTGTCTCTCTTTTTGTCTCTCTCTGCCCTTCTAATTTTAAACTGTATGCATTTAATCCTTCTTTAACTGTTTTTGATAGGGTTTGTTTATTGGGAGTGTTGTGTGTACTGGAACAGCATCATTAAATCTGAGTTCTATAGGGGTTCTTTATTCTGATCTTTGTATTCCATTATGTAATTTTGTAAATAAGTTTCTGTCTGTTTTTAAATCTGGTCATCAACCGAGCTAACTTACTTCGAGTGATTTTCACTGTACACTTACTGAAACAAATTACAAAGTTATGGTCTGGGTTGCCTTCTCAAGAATGTTTTGAGTGGTCTGGCCTAGTCCATAACAAGTGCCATCTGTTCTTTTTGTTCCGCTCTGCTTGGTTACGAGTTAGCATATTATTTTGGAAGATTATTGTTGATTGAAGTGGTTTCTGCGATGGCAACACTCCTAAACCACCAATCCCCAGTATAGGGTCTCCATTATAACCCTGGATGAGCCCCAAATTTATTATAATTAGTCCCTGGGCAAGGTCTGATCATTGTTCCAAAGAATAGTCAATAGATTGGAACTCTGTTGCTCGCCACCTGCTGAGTTTCTCCAGCACTTTTTTGTTTGTATTTCAGAGTTTCACCATCCATTATATTTCGCTTTGATACACAGTGATAAACTTCTCCTATTCTCAGCAAGTGCAGAGCTTTCTTGTTGATTATCTCCAATGGTGACCTTTAAAACACACACCAGCTCTGGAAGATAAGAACAGAAGAGTAACACATGGAAAGCCAACTGGCTTCTGTAGCATTATGAAGCTGAATATTCCCAGGAGGGGGAAATAGTATGTACTTCAATTACAACTGCTTCTTTTTTTTTAACCTTACATTACATCCACTGCATGATCCATAACTCGGAGGGGATGGTTTCTGCTGAGGTGATAATCAATCTCCATTATCTCTATAACCAGAAGAGACTGCAGTTCAGTTTTTGCATTGTACATCTTCCTATGAAATTGCTTGGTCTGAAGTTCTTCCCAGTGTGACACTGCATAGTATCTTTCAGGTTTGAGTGCAGCCCACACTGCTACTGAATTACATTGTCAGAACTTACATTAGCCATCTTTGGTTTACATGTCTTTTTTTTCATTCTTATTGGACAAAAGTAAACCTCTCTGAAAGTTTCAGTATGTCCATTTTGGGTTATGGTCTATTGTCATGACACAAGGATAAAACAGCACTTTCTTTCTATTGTGTGGGTTTGGATTTGGAATACACTTGTATTTACATAAAATAGATTGTGGGTGAGGTTGGGAGTTCATGTTTTTTGGTACAGCAGGCTTCATGAATTGTGAGGGGAAAGCTGAAGAGACTGATGGGTCTTTTCTGTAATTCATATTGGTTGGGGTGTCTGCCAGGTTATGAAAATATTTTACCTTCTGGGTGTATGTGGAATCAAAGCAAACTATTTATTTACATATTGAGAAGAGCGATTGGCTGAGATTACATTCTTGTCAGGGATCAGTCAAAGCTAACATCAAATAAATGTCCAACGTACACAGTGCAAAATACTCTCATTGTCAAACACTGTGATGATGTATCACACTCTTTTTACACTAACTTTTTCTGATCATTTACAAACTACTCTAAGAAACCCTAGAATATTGATAGTCTGTATATGGCAGCACCAAACCGATGTACCTAATACACAACACCAGGCTCAAACTTCTGCCTCACAATTCTGCTGAGAAATATGACGATTTCAGTTCTGCTAAGTAGCAACTGTGAGCAGAGGCTATACACCAACCAAAGGAGTATGCATCTACTCGCAGTTGCCAAGGACATACGCAAGCTTGGTGAAAGATCAGAGGGGCATTTATTATTCCCCAGACTTGGAAAATCCAGTAGCAATGTGAATTGGTTCAAATGGGAATCAGGTGAAGGCGAAGATGCAAAACCATTGAATCCCTGAGAGCAACAGTAAATATATAATTAATCAGAGAGACTATCATTGGTTTCAAGTGTATAAATATCGATGATTGAAGGTGACAGGACATAGTAAGAGAGTTCTGGATTAGTGGTGCTGGAAGAGCACAGCAGTTCAGGCAGTATCCAAAGTGCAGCGAAATCGACGTTTTGGGCAAAAGCCCTTCATCAGGAATAAAGGCAGTGAGCCTGAAGCATGGAGAGATAAGCTAGAGGAGGGTGGGGGTGGGGAGAAAGTAGCATAGAGTACAATGGGTGAGTGGGGGAGGGGATGAAGGTGATAGGTCAGGGAGGAGAGGGTGAGTGGATAGATGGAGTGACTAATGAGTGAATGAGTGAAGGACTGAAAATGAAAATGACGCTGAATGATTGTTCAGGAGTGTGGCGAGCTCAAACTGATATTCAATGCAGAATATTACAGACGGTGACAATCAATGGCGATTGTAGTTTTGAGCCCTGAAAGCAGCAATAAGTTAATGCTAGGGGTGGGTGGAGTGGTGCACAGCAACATTTCTCAATGCAGTATTCATGAGAAAGTCAAAATTCATGGGATGGACTTGTGTTTCCACAAATCCCAATTATAGCTTTATACAGTGTGAATCCTCCCTGCTGCTGAGGATAGGACATCACACCAAGATCACAGCCAGAATACTATAAACAATTTTGGGCTCCTTATCAAAAGAAATATATACTGACATTGGAGCCAGTTCTAAGAATGTTTACTAGGTTGATCCTACTGTTATCAGGCGAGTTTGAATGGTTAGCGTTGTACTCACTGGAGTTTAGAAGAAATAAAGTTTACTTTATTTAAGCACTGAAGATTTCAAGAGGCTTTCACAGGACAAAAGCAGAGAGAAGTTGTTTCTCCTTGTGGAAGTGTCAAGACCCAGAGGTCTTAATCTTAGAGTAATGGATCACCCAGTTCAGACAGAGATGAGGAGGTACTGGCTCATGATGAGGTTTCAAACTGATTTTGCAGAATCTGGGAGCAGAATCAAATATTTGTGAGGAGAAACAATGTGCATAATGGCGTGGGAAAGACAGAGAGTGTTACAGAGTAGGTGTACTGTGTCAGTAGATTGGATGGCTAAAGAGGGTAAAATGTGATTGAGAAAGAAGGCACATGACAATTGGAATGTTCGACATTCCACCAAAGACAAATATAAAGAGCAGAGTGGAGATCTAAAAGAGGAAATAAGACGGACAAAGAGATTGGAGCATAGCTAGGATGAAGGAAGCGAGAAGGTTAATCATTGCTATCTCCATCTCACACACACCCAACATCTCTAAAGGAATTCATCAGTGTAATGCCTTAGCTCCAAAGATTTTCATCTGATTCATCAGTATATTCCTCAAACATTTGATTAGAAATGAGGGTGTTCACTGATAATTGCACAGTGTTCAACATCATTTATGATTTTGTGTCCACATGCCAAAAGGTCTGCAAAACCTCCAGGCTTTGGCTGATAAATGACAAGTAGCATACGAGTGATACAATTGCCAAGAAATATCATCTCCAACAAGACAGAAGCTAGCAATCTTCCTTTGAATGGCATTACAATTGCTGAAGTCCCCACTATCAACATCCTGGAAGTACCATTGACCACAACTTGAATTGGATATAGATGGAACAAGAGCAGGTCAAAGGGCTGGGAATTCAGTGATGCGTAACCAAATCTCAGCCTATTCGTCATCTTCCAGACAAGAGTGTGACAGAATACTTTTCATTTGCCTGGATATGTGCAGCTCCAACAAATTTCAAGAAACTGAACACTATGGAGGACAAAGTAGCCCACTTGACTGGCATTCTTTCTACCACACTGGCTCCTTGTGCCATGGTGCTATATTAGTTTGCTCATCCTCCATTAATCCCACACTCATCCAAACCATGAACAAGAATGTCAAAGCTGCTAGACAAGCTCAAGGGCTGAGGCTCCTTCAATACTACCTCTTGGGTCCCTTTACCTGCCTCACTAGCAGTCAGATCATTCTGACTGCCTATGAAGCACAGCATCAATTTAACTCTCTCATCCCTCATGTATCGCTGTGTTCAAAGCTCAGACTCCAGCTCATCCACTCTGAGCCAGAGTTCCTCAAGCAACCAACGCATGCTGTAAATGTGGTCATGATGAATCACAATGGTGTCCTCCAACTCCCACATCATACATTTATAACATATTACCTGGCCTGGCCTCTCCAGTTTAAATATTTTTTTCTCTGTTGGATTCATTAAAAATCTGTGCTGGTCTTTCAGTTTTTTGTAGCCTGTGAATATTTCCCCCAGTTTTACCTTCAATCTAAATGCAACCTATAATTGTCAAATAAGCAGCCATCACGAACCAATGATCGAAGAGATTACCTGTGATATCACTCCTTTGTGCTGGGCCCCTGATCCTGAGCTTCAATTTATCCTGTTTTAAACAAACCCTTCAAACTATGAGCCAAAAAAAGAAATCTCTTTCCCTCTGCACCAAATCCCCATGCTGCCTTCAAATTCCCCAAACTGTTAACTCGCTCAGGCTGTGTCTCACTCTGGATGTGATCTCTCCTTCCTGACTATGTTGAAGCTTACTGATCAGTGCAGAAGAAGGTTTTCAGTCCACCATGTTGCATTGGCTCTGAGATTGAGCATCACGTATTACTGCTATTCTCCTGCTCTTTTCACATAACACAATGGGTAAAGGGAGGAGGAAGTTTGAGACGACATTATTAACTCATATAAACTGACTTTGGTAAAAACAGAAACAGTAAGTTTTGTGGGTGGCATGGTAGCACAGTGGTTAGCACTGCTGCCTCACAATACCAGAGACCCAGGTTCAGTTCTTGCCTCAGGCGACTGATTGTATGGAGTTTGCACATTCTCCCCATGTCTGCACAGATTTCTTCTGGGTGCTCCGGTTTCCTCCCACAGTCCAAAAATGTACAGGTTAGGTGAATTGGCCATGCTAAATTGATGATAGTGTTCGGTGTAGGGGAATGGGTCTGGGTGGATTGCAGGTCAGTGTGGATTTATTGGGATGAAGGGCCTGTTTCCACGCTGTAAGTAATCTAAGATTGTGAACAGGCAAGTTTAGAAGAGTGTGGTGCTGGAAAATCACACCCAGTCAGGCAACGTCTGAGGAGCAGGAGGATCTCCATTTTTTAGCATAAACTCTTCATCAGGAAGCAATTCATCTACAGTTTCTCCAAGTTTAGAAGACTGTCAAATGTAAAGTGTGGGATCATTAGTTTTATTAACAGAAGACTTGAGTACAAAATCAACGAAGTCATGCAAAAGGATTTTAGTATTCTGGGAAGACCTCATTGAAACACTGACTTCAATTTTGAGTACCTCACATCAGGGAGGATGGTAAGGCATAGAGAAGATGCAGGACAGATTCCTGGGATGTACCAGGGTTGTCTGATATCAGTGTAATGGATGTTTGGAACAGTTGTGTTCTTGGTCATAATCTTTCGGGACTGCTGCAATCCAGGTTTTTACAACCTTTACCTTACATTAAACTTCCTTCTATTTATAGGATAGTTTAGGATGAAACAAATGCTCTCTGGAGTCTGTTGTCATGAGATCTCTTGCAGTATTTATGAAGTTTATAGCATTCTGAACATTTGCATATTCCGCATTAACACTTTACGTCTATTTCAAGTCTATATCATATTATGCTACAGCTGTGTCTTCATCTCTGGCTCACAGATTTGCAATTCTCAAAGATTTTTGCTGAATCATAAACAAGTACTGTGATGCCTTTTTCCCAAGCTTGGCTTTCTTCCTTCACTGTTCCTCTCAATCGAAATAAAAGGCAGCATCAATCCTTGTGTGAGGCTCCTTGAAGTAATCCCTTCTGGTAGTTTTGAAACCCCTGGCTCACACAGAAATTTGCACATTGGCACAATACTTCACAATACACAAGTGACCTTGATATATTCTCTGAAGTTTATCAGTTTAGAGGACTCTTGGGCTGGTCAACTTTCATTGTCGGTCAGCAAGTCATCCATGACACTGAGATGCCTTTGTTGTTTGAAAATGATCTGAGGCTAGGATTGCTTGGATGGTGTGCTGGCCATCCACTAAGACAGTAATTGTTCATTTGAGCAAATTCTTCATCCAATCTCATTCTTGGTGCAAGTAATTATTTTGTAGTCAATAGAGTAAAGGAGTCTACTACTTCAACAAAACATTTGCCCTCTTGCCCTTTTTAACCAGAATGTGTCACAACATGTGTGTTGGCATGAGGATTTCCTCAACTGTTGTATTGGATCTCTTTAATCTTTAATAAAATGTCTACTGCCTCAAGGTCATCTTTGTAGGTTCTTTAGCTTTAAATAATGTCACTGATGTTTTGTGACCTGTGCCAATGGTTAACTTTAGAGTCAAGACATAGTCTGAGATCTTCTCACAGACCCATGTGGCTGCCAATGCTTCCTTCACAATAGATGTACATCTTTGCTCTGTGCTGTACATAGACTTAGATGCATAGTAGGCTGGTCTACATTCTTTGTACCTCTTAATTTGAAAGAAAAATAATATTGCTAATCTAGTTGAGGATGAATCTCCCGGTATGACAGTGTGTAATTCTGCATCAAAGGGAGCCAATATGCCTGAAGAAATGAACATTTCCTTTATCACGTCAAGTAAAATTTGTTGACTTACTTCCCAACTTCAAATTTGGTCCATGCCTAAGCATTATTGTAGTGGTTCATTTCACATGTAAAATTAATGAATGACCATTCCTACTTGCCACCACCATGAATCATTGAATTTCCGTGACATTTTTTTTTCAAAGAGCTCCCCGATGACTTCTGTGTGAACAAATTCTGTCCCAGGTATCTAATGGTTGATTGTGTAACCTTACATTTATCAATGGGAGAATCACAGAATTGTTAAATGCAGAAGGAAGCCTGAATTTTATCATGCAATGCAATACTGTTCTCACTCTGTCACTGCATTCTGATGTAATGCAACCATGAATTAAGATGCCATAATTGTGGCTGGTTAAAATTTCTATCCCTATTTTTGATCATTCTTTGAAAACATTCTAGTGCTGATCTAATAATTGAATGCTGTTAAGATATAAGTCATTGCATTCTTCATTCAGCGCTTGTTACCAAAATCTATTGTTTGGTTGAAAAAACATGCATTTTCTATTTTTGTTCATGTCATACAAATCATTCTGGGCAATTATTCCTTTGCTTAATTGTGTAATGTCACATGGATTCACTGTGACCCATTTAGACTTGATACTGGAACCATGCCTCAAAGTTGAACGTCAATGAGTTTGTTTTGTCACTGGTGGGATTAATTCCTGAAGTAACATTGACCCAAATTCTTGCTCCGCCTTCTTTAAAAGTGTCTGTGGAATTTTCCTTGGGGTGACTAAGCAAACCAGATTTGCATCTGTTCTTTAAATACGTTTGGAATTCTGACATGAAATGTTTCAGTTCACAGGCATTTCAAATTGTACACTTAATAAATAACTCGTACATTGTGTATAAACTTTCCAACTTCGTAATAATTTCCCTTCATTTGCTGTTCACCATCACAGCTAACTGTCCCTCAACTTTTGAGTTGAATGCCTCCTTATCTATTGAGTCTAATGAAGGATCGACATAAAGTTCTGTCTTAACCATTTTTGTGTGTCTAAAAGAACTGATACCCTCACTTGAGTGTCAAACTGGAGTTTGAAGATTGGTTTGTGTTCATCTACCATAGTTTCAACAGCCCAAACAAAATTATTTAGATCCTCGAATTTCTCACAGGAATGTCAATTCATTTTCTTTGGTATCCTGAATATTACTCCTTTGGTAGATTTTTCTGAGATTAGATTCCCTACAGTGTGGAAACAGGCCCCTCGGCCCAACCAGTCCACACCGACCCTCCCACGAGTAACCCACCCAGTCCCATTTCCCTCTGACTAATGCATCTCACACTATGGGCAATTTACCATGGCCAATTGAGGCCATGCATGTGGCCTGAATTGGCCGCACATTTTTGTGACTGTGGGAGGAAACCGGAGCACCCGGAGGAAACCCACGCAGACATGGGGAGAATGTGCAAACTCCACACTGACATTCGCTCAAGGCTGGAATCGAAGCTGGGACCCTAGTTCTGTGAGGCAGCAGTGCTAACCACTGAGCCACCATGCTACCCTACAGCAAACTCTGTTTTTTTGTGAGTTTGACACTTTTTGTGTAGCTAACAATTTTGAAATGTCTTCCACCCTTGCAGGATTAGCACTTCGCATTTGTTGCCAAAACAATCTTTGACCTGCTGCAGCTTTTTCCTGTCAACACGACAACATTGTAAAATGATGGCTGTCACCCCCTCTTCATGCTTCCATTTTGAAACCTTGCGAACTGCATTGCCTCTGCTGTCTGTTTTCACCTTTAATACCAACTTGTTCTTGCTTCCTCACCTCTGCATGTTTTATCGACTCAGCTGATATCCCTCTATTGGCTGTTAAATTTCTCTTTTATGACTGTAAGTACAATCCAAATTAACATCTTTCAACGCTCCGTGCTCACAATTCTGCGAATCAATCTAAATCGTTTATGCAAGACTCTTCCAATCTTTGGATGTACGTTTTGAATTTCATTTTTTCTATAATGGTATTCCTTCCAAAGCTGAAGTGGTGTTAAAACATTTTTAAAATGTTCTCATATTCTACAGCTTCTTCAGCAATGCTTTGTCTTGCCAAGACATCAGCTGCACTATCATTGGTAGTCTTCGTAATGTTTCTCTACTAATCTCAAAGCAACTATCACACCTGCATATCTCAAATCTGGTAAACCTATACTTTATAACTTGTTTTGGACATGTTTTAAGTTTGATGTTGGACTGGTGTGGACAAAGTTAAAAGTCAATGACATCAGATTATAGTCCAATGGGTTTATTTGAAATCACAAGCTTTCGGAGTATTGCTCCTTCATCAGATGCTCTTGGCTTTGCCAATGCTAAGTTGCTCACTTCCTGCTACTCTCTATTATCATCATAGGTGGTTTTAGGGGAGGTTGAGTATTTGGTCAGAATCAATTGAGACTGCTGGAAGCAAGGCTATGGGGAACTTCACCTTTTAAGACACATTCTTCTGACTATTAGTAGCATAAGGCTTACTACAAAGCCAACTCTTTTTAGAATTTGTTATCAAGTGATCTCTTACATCACTGATAATGTATTCTGATGAGGAAGAGATTTAGATAACCCTTTAGCTTATGGAATGCATTGCTTAAAGGCTAGCAAATTCAGTTTCAGTTGCAGCAATCAGAACTGAGTTGAATAAATCCTTGTAGGGAAGGAAAGTCTGGATCATGGGGAAATGGCAGGTTGGGTAGATGGGGAGTTGATGGGTTATTAATTAGATTGTTCTACCCGAAGGACTGGCATTGGTAAGAAAGACAATGCAGCATCATTTGATAATTCCCTGAGTTTAAGAAAGATGATAAATTCACCTTTAGGACCCCAGATCATATCAGAAAAAAACTCACCAGAGATATTCTCATTCAACATTTAAATAGGGGTACAGATAGCTTATAGTCAGACAGCCTACAGTAAATTTAGCAGGTTAATCTGAAAGCAAAACCTTAATTCTTAATTGAGTAAAATAACATTCAATTATTTATCGGCTTATACAAATATAATTTATCTCAAGCCATTATCAATGTTCAAATGTTTATAACATTTATTAAGAAAGATTTTCCATTGCGTGGGGTGCTTCATTTACTCCATAGGAGATAGCAGTATTGTGATGCAATGGCTAGCATTCTTGTCTCTGTACTAAAAGCTCATTAGTTTAAGTCCCATTTATGCCCAAGAAAGGAAGATTGATATTGCAGCTAAGTTGGTTCATTCACAACCTGAAGATCCTTCCAACACAAGCCGATGACTGTCAGTGAGAAGGTGGCAATCTCTGGACAATGACATGTTGAAACAAAAGTTGGAATCTATCGCATTGCTATTCTTAGCTCCAGGCAACAATATTTAAAAATGTATGTTGCCACAGCAACTCATTTGCTGAGGGAACTGTAACATTACATCACCATTTCAAAATATTATCAATTTTGAGGAAGGATAGAAGGCAGATGTGAATCTGACTCAATGGGAAGGAGGACACTGCCTTATAAGACCATAAGACCATAAGACCATAAGACATAGGAGTGGAAGTAAGGCCATTTGGCCCAGTGAGTCCACTCCGCCATTTAATCATGACTGATGGGCATTTCAACTCCACTTACCCGCATTCTCCCTGTAGCCCTTAATTCCTCGAGATATCAAGAATCTATCAATCGCTGCCTTGAAGACATTTAGCGTCCCGGCCTCCACTGCACTCTGCGGCAATGAATTCCACAGGCCCACCACTCTCTGGCTGAAGAAATGTCTCTGCATTTCTGTTCTGAATTGAACCCCTCTAATTTTAAGGCTGTGTCCCCGGATCCTAGTCTCCTTGCCTAACGGAAAAATTTTCCTAGCGTCCACCCTTTCCAAGCCATGTATTATCTTGTAAGTTTCTATTAAGTCTTCCCTTAATCTTTTCAACTCCAATGAATACAATTCCAGGATCCTCAGTCGTTCCTCGTATGTTAGACCAACCATTCCAGGGATCATCCGTGTGAATCTCCGCTGGACACGTTCTAGTGCCAGTATGTCCTTCCTGAGGTGTGGGGACCAAAACTGGACACAGTACTCCAAATGGGGCATAACCAGAGCTTTATAAAGTCTCAGTAGCACAACAGAGCTTTTATATTCCAACCCTCTTGAGATAAGCGACAACATTGCATTCGCTTTCTTAATCACGAACTCAACCTGCATGTTTACCTTGAGAGAATCCTCGATTAGCACTCCCAGATCCCTTTGTACTTTGGCTTTACAAATTTTCTCACCGTTTAGAAAGTAGTCTATGCTTTTATTCTTTTTTCCAAAGTGCAAGACCTCGTATTTGCTCACGTTGAATTCCATCAGCCATTTCCTGGACGACTCCACCAAACTGTCTAGATCCTTCTGCAGCCTCCCCACTTCCTCAGTACTACCTGCCTGTCCTCCTAACTTTGTATCATTGACAAACTTTGCTAGAATGCCCCCAGTCCCTTCATCCAGATCATTAATATATAATGTGAACAGCTGCGGCCCCAACACTGAACCCTGCGGGACACCGCTTGTCACCGGCTGCCATTCCGAAAAAGAACCTTTTATCCCAACTCTCTGCCTTCTGTCAGACAGCCAATCCTCAATCCATACCAGTTTCTCACCTTGAACACCATGGGCCCTCACCTTGCTCAGCAGCCTCCCGTGTGGCACCTTACCAAAGGCCTTTTGGAAGTCTAGATAGACCACATCCACTGGGTTTTCCTGGTCTAACCTACTTGTCACCTCTTCAAAGAATTCCAACAGGTTTGTCAGGCATGACCTCCCCTTGCTAAATCCATGTTGTTCTAATCGGACTCTGCTCTTCCAAGAATTTAGAAACCTCATCCTTAATGATGGATTCTAGAATTTTACCAACAACCAAGGTTAGGCTAATTGGCCTATAATTTTCCATCCTTTGACTTGATCCTTTCTTGAACAAGCCGGTTACAACAGCGATCTTCTAATCATCTGGGACTTTCCCTGACTCCAGTGACTCTTGAAAGATCTCAACCAATGCCTCCGCTATTTCCTCAGCCACCTCTCTCAGACCTCTCGGATGTATCCCATCGGGGCCAGGAGATTTATCAATTTTAAGACCTTTTAACTTTTCTAGCACTTTCTCTTTTGTAACAGCAACCGTACTCAACTCAGCCCCCTGACTCCCTTTAATTGTTGGGATATTACTCATGTCTTCCACTGTGAAAACTGACACAAAGTACTTGTTAAGTCCTCCTGCTATTTCCTTATCTCCCATCACTAGGCTTCCTGCATCAGTTTGAAGTGGCCCAGTGTCTACTTTTGCCTACCGTTTGTTTCTTATGTATTGAAAGAAACTTTTACTATCATTTCTAATATTACTGGCTAGCCCACCTTCATATTTGATCCTCTCCTTCCTTATTACTCTCTTTGTTATCCTCTGTTTGTTTTTGTAGCCTTCCCAATCTTCTGATTTCCCACTACTCTTGGCCACTTTATAGGATCTCTCTTTTTCTTTAATACATTTCCTGACTTCCTTTGTCAGCCATGGCTGTCTAATCCCTCCCCGGATATTTTTTTTTTCTTGGGGATGAACCTCTGTATGGTGTCCTCAATTATACCCACAAACTCCTGCCATTTTTGCTCTACTGTCTTCCCCACTAGGCTCTGCTTCCAGTCTATTTTTGTCAGTTCCTCTCTCATGCCCTCATACTTACCTTTATTTAACTGTAACACCATTACATCCGATTTTGCCTTCTCTCGTTTGAACTGCAGACTGAACTCTACCATATTATGATCGCTGCTTTCTAAGGGTTCCCTTACTTTAAGATCTTTTATAAAGTCTGGTTCATTACAAAGCACTAGGTCCAGAATAGCCTGCTCCCTTGTGGGCTCTATGACAAGGGAGCAGGCTACAAGGGCAACTAATTATCCATTTAAAAAAGTCTTGCATGTGGCATTTGATTTCTATACAACTTCTCATGACTTTTATCATGCGAATGGCTCTGGAACATCAGAAAAGTCTACGTGGCCATTTTGTCCCATGATCTGAGGATTGGAAAGGATTATCGAGGATTCTGCCCAAAAAAAACTGGAGAAATTTGAGATTTGAAATCTTAACTTTTTTTTGTAAAACAATTGATAAAATTTACACGACAAAATACTGTTTTTCTCATATGGTCATCCCTGGCAAGACCAGCATTTGTGGACTATCCCAAATTATATTTGAGCTGAATGCAGTGCTGCTATTTCAGAAGGGAGTTAAGAGTCAACCACACTGTTTTATTACATCCCGACCAGATTGACAGATTACATTCTCTGAGTAATATGTATAAACCAAATGGCTCTTCGTAACAAGTGGCGATAAAACTATTTTTGAGAATAGCTTTCAATTCCATGTTTACTAAACGCATTTAAATTCCAGCAATCACTTAGGTCAGTTTTGAACTCATGTCCCTACAACATTAGCCTGGGCCTCTGAATCATTAGCCTAATGACGTTGCCAGAATGCTGTAATATCCCCAGACAACTAATTGATTCAATATTTATGACAGCCGAAGGTAAGATGGGTTTTTAGGGTTGAAAATAGATTAATCATGGAGGATTGCAATCTTTTGAGCCCTATTTTCATTGTATCTCTAAGTGAAACAAAAATCTACTGCAAATCATTTTTGAGACTAGGGATTTTTATGTGCCTGCATTTGGAGATTGCATAAATGTTGAAGATTTGAAAGTTTTCTCAAGTAATTTGTTTGTGGAAATGTATGTTTACTAAAGACTGCAAGAATCAGCAAAATCAATAATGATATAGATTTTTTTTGAATGTGAAATCCTGCCAGTTGTACAATGTTTCAACCATTGATTTGAAACAGGAAACTTAGTCATAAATATTTTATGGAGGAACAAAATAAGAACTGGCACGCAGTGGAAAAAGTGATGCGAATGAAGCAAATGGAGTTGGGCATTTGTTTTTTTTTAATTATTCAATTAAATTCCTATGGCTAAAGTGAAGAGTCTCAAACTTTCTCACAGATGAGTCCATCTGCTACATTGTTCCCCACTCACTTAACGTTATCATGCATCTGCTTGGGCTGTGGGTTGTGCCTCACAGTCATATATTAGCAGATCTTTACAAGGCATGTTTTGTGGCAGAACCCACAACTTAGAAGGACAATGACAGAAGATGCATGAGAATGTAAAATGAACGGGCAACAACCCCACGGAGAGAATATTATGTGAGAAAGCTTAAGATTATTCACTTTAGCTGTCAGAATAGAAAAGTGAAATATAACTTAATTAGCATGAAACTTATAAATGATGATGTTCAGTGAATTTTAGGGGTACACATGCAAGGAACACAAAAAGCTAGAATAGATGTACGGTAAGCAACTAAGAATTCAAATAACATTTTGTCCTTTATTATAAGGGTATAGAGTTCCAAGAATAAAAAAGTCTTGTCCAATAATTTGGCCCTTTGGTGAAATTACGTCCAGAATATGGTATGCAACAATCTTTGTGTCCACATTTCAGAAAGGTTATATTTTCAGTGGCTTGTTCCCTGGGATGAGAGGCTTGGTCTGCAATTGGAGACTGAGTAAATTAGGTTGATACTTTGCTTCCACTATTGTTGCAAGGACATCTTCTTTGGAAACCTAAATCAACTTTTATCCCTGGAGCTTCTTGAGTGCTTTTATTTTTGCTGCTATGATTACCGAAATTTTCTCACTCTTATTAATGCCTAGCTACATACCACTAGTATGTAGTGGAAGATGGAGGGTTGTGCTGTGTTACAATTAAACAAAGAACTGTAGATGCTGAAGATCTGAAACAAAAACAGAAATTGCTGGCAAAGCTCAGCAGGTCTCTATGGAGAGAATTGACCCCTCTTTGGAACCAGAGTTCAGTTCTCTTTACAGATGTTGCCAAACCTGTTGAGTTTCTCGAGCAATTCCTTGTTAATCTGAATCATGCAGTTATAGATTGTGGTTGTATCTAGAATCTGTAATGTGAGAACTACGGCCAGATAATTCAGGAAAGATGTTACAAAGCATTTCTACACACAAAGGGTGGTACATGTCTAGAACTGTCCTCCACAGATGGCAATGGATGCAGGATCAGTCAACTTTAAATCTGAGATAGATAAATTGTTGTTAAATAAAGATATTATGGAATATGGAACAAAGGCAGGCATATGGAATTAGGCAAAAGATCAGCCATGATCTCATAATGAATGGTGGTACAGACTGAATGGCCTCCTCCTGCTCTGATGTTCCTGATGTGTAGCACAATATGCAAATTGGGACTTGGGCTTGATATCATGCATCAAAATAGACTCTACAAGGGCAAATGGTGCTGCTGCCAATGTACAGCCTTGCGCAGTTCCGTTGGTGACAGGCGAGGCATCTGACCTACCACTTTACATCATACATCAAGACAGAAGTAAATTATATCGACCATCTTTTCCGGGCAGAGATATTTGGACAGAACGTTCTAAATGTCCTCTTAGTTTCCTGCACCAAAAGCCTTGACCAAGACAATGAGGTCCTTATTCTGCTTTCAGGATTTTTCTTAAATTTTACATACTGCAAAGGTAATTTCTACCATTTTCCTATTGTAGTGATTCTAGCATGACACAAAATGGCAGAAGGACACAATGTGAAGATTGGACTTTATCTCTATAAGGATTGTATGGTGGTCACTTCTATCAATACAATCATGGAGAGATGCTTCTCTGCCATGTAGATTGATGATGGTGAGATCATGTGGGCTTTCCCCTTTTTTTTGCTCTCTCACCACAAGCCACAAGATCAGTCTGACAGATATGTTCTTCAGGATTGGCCAGCTTGGTCACTCTTGATGATATTCATTGAAGTTCCTGATCCAAAGCACATCCTGTTACCTGCATAACCTCAATGCTTATTCCAAGTGCTGTTCAACATTGAGCAGTGCTGATTCACCAGCAGAAGGGGGATGTTAAATGGTACAGGTCATTCTGGTGTAACACGTGATTTGTTAACATGAATTGGCCATAATGTGATTGATGAATTGTGAGTGCGTTTGGATAACACAAAGTTTCTCCTGAACAGGAGTAGCAATTTTCTATCATAATCTTGTACAGCGCGATTTTCTATAGTGGCTTTCTGTAGGGTGGGGTTGCAGAGGAATACAACTGTTGTGTTATAACGGAACTACCTACAATCAGAAGGAGGACAGTTTGTTGCATTTGTTTAATTTGCTATCATGAGATGTCACACGGTCTGAAGTCAATGTCGAAAAGAGTGAAAACCATCTCCTCCACCTGGCTGTATACTCTGTGCTGCCATCTTGGTGTTTCTATCCTGCCAGTGGGTCAGGACACTCCCCAGGGTGGGTATGGTGCCATTCAGATATTGACTGTAAGATAGAAGTTAATGATTAAGACTGTGTTCCTTAACTAATCTGTGGGATAGTTCTTCCTATTTTAAGGCAAGCCACAACTATTAGTAAAGAAGACTTTGCAGAGTTGAGGGCCTTTGTCTTATTGTACTACTTGTGTTGATTCGGAGTTACATATCTCTTCTTTTTTCTTATTTGACTTCTTTGTAGAAGTTTGATACAACTGAATGGCTTTTGTAGTTGCTTCAGAGGACAGTTAACAGTTAACTAATACTGTCACATGTAGATCAGACCAGGTAAGGATGGCACAATTCCTGCTATTATTAGTGAAAACATAGAATATAGAAAAGTACAGCAAAAAACAGGCCCTTCAGCCCAGGATGTTGTGCTGAGAATCAATCCTAATATAAAATAACATAACCTAACCTATGCACCCCTCGATTTACTACTGTCCATCTGCATATCCAGCAGTCACTTAAATGTCCCTAATGACTCTGCTTCCACCACCACCGCTGGCAATGCATTCCCATGCTTTTACAACTCTGTGTAAAAAACCTACCTTTGGCATCTCCTCTATACCTTCCTCCTAACATCTGAAAACTATTACCCCTCATGCCAGTTAATTTTGCCCTGGTGAAAAATATCTGGCTATCAACTTTATCCATGTCTCTCATTACCTTGTACACCTTGATCAGGTCACCACTCTTCCTCCTTCTCTCTCGAGAGGAAGGTCCAAGCTTAGTCAACCTCGCTTTGTAAAACAAGCTC
Organism: Hemiscyllium ocellatum; assembly: GCF_020745735.1. Classification (NCBI taxonomy): domain Eukaryota; kingdom Metazoa; phylum Chordata; class Chondrichthyes; order Orectolobiformes; family Hemiscylliidae; genus Hemiscyllium; species Hemiscyllium ocellatum. The sequence continues at coordinate 28,054,209 of NC_083429.1, read as the reverse complement.
TTCAGTCCAAGCAGCATCCTGGTAAACCTCCTCTGCACCCTCTCCAAAGCCTCCACATCTTTCCTACAATTGGGCGACCAGAACTGGACACAATATTCCAAGTGTGGTCTCGCCAGGGACTTGTAGAGCTGCAGCAAAAGAGCTCGGGACTCTTAAACATGATCCCTCTGTCAATGAAAGCCAAAACACCATTTGCTTTCTTAAAATCCTATCCACTTGAGTGGCAACTTTGAGGGATCTATGCACTTGAACACCAAGATCCTGCTGTTCCTCCACACTGCCAAGAATACTGTCTTTAATCCTATATTCAGCATTCAAGTTCAACCTTCCAAAATGCATCACTTTTGCATTTATCCAGGTTGAACTCCATCTGCCATTTCTCAGCCCAGCTCTGCATCCTGTCAATATTGTGCTGCAGCCTGCAACAGCCCTTGATACTATCAATGGCACCTCCAACCTTTGTGTCATTGACAAACTTACTAGCCTACCCCTCAGCCTCCTCATTCAAGTCATTTATAAAAACTACAAAGAGCAGAGGCCCAAGAACAGAGCCCTGTGGGACATCACTCACTACTGACCTCCATCTGCAACCACTCTCTGCCTTCTGTCAGCCACCAATTCTGAATCCAGAGAGCCAAACCCCATTTATCCCACACCTCCTGACTTTATGAGTGAGTCTACCATGGGAACTCTTATCAAATGCCTTGCTGAAGCTTATATACACCAGAACCATTGCCCGACCTTCATCAATCTGTCTCGTCACCTCCTCAAATAACTCAATAAGATCTGTGAGACATTTGTGGGTGGCACGGTGGCACAGTGGTTAGCACTGCTGCCTCATAGCGCCAGAAACCTGGCTTCAATTCCCGCTTCAGGCGACTGTGTGGAGTTTGCATATTCTCCCCATGTCTGTGTGGGTTTGCTCCGGTTTACTCCCACAGTCCAAAGATGTGCAGGTCAGGTGAATTGGCTAGGCTAAATTGCCCGTAGTGTTAGGTGAAGGGATAAATGTACGGGTGGGTGGCAGGTCGGTGTGGACTTGTTGGGCCGAAGAGCCTGCTTCCACACTGTAAGTAATCTAATCTAGTCATTATCTGCCCCTCACAAAGCCACACTGATTGCTTTTAATCACGCTGTGCTTTTCAAAGTATACATGAATTTTATTCCTCAAAATTATTTCCAAAACCTTACTGACCACTGACGTATGACTGACTGGTCTGTTATTGCCAGGAATTTCCCTATTACCCTTCTTGAAAAGAGGAACAACATTCACCTCCTTCCAATCCTCCAGTACAATTCTTCTGGAGAGTGAGGAAGCAAAGATCTTTGCCAGTGGCTTAGCAACCTCCTTTCTCGCTTCCGAGAGCAACCTAGGATAAATCTGGTCTGACCCTGGGAACTTATCAATTTTAATGTTTGCCAAGAGTTCCTGCACATGAAGTTCATCAATCTCAATCTGTTCAAGCCTGTTTCCCAGCTCCTCAAAGTTCTCAATCACAACAAGGTCCTTTTCCTTAGTGAAAACCAAAGCAAAAAACTCATTTAGGGCTTCCCCTATCTGCTCAGACTCCACGCACACGTTCCCTATACTATCCCTGACCAGCCCTATCTTCTCCCTGATCATTCTCTTATTCCTCACGTATGAGTAAAATGCCTTTGGGTTCTCCCTAATCCTTCCCAAACAGCTTTAATCGTACCCCCTCCTGGCTCTCCTCAGTCCATTTTTGAGGTCCTTTCTAGTAAGCCTATAATCCTATAAAGCTGAGCTAGAACCTTGCTTCCTCCACCTACATAAGCTGCCTTCTTCCTTTTGACGAGAACTCCTCTAGTCTCATCATCCAAGGCTCCTTCTTGCTTGTCTCAGAGGAACAGGTTTATGCATCACTTGCAACAAGTGCTCCTTAAACAGTTTCCACGTGTCTGTTGTGCTCTTTCTGTGGAACAATTGCTCCAAATCTATACTTCCCAACTCATGTCTGATCATGTCATAATTTCTTTTTCCCCAATTAACTGCTCCTTTCCGTCTCCATGGTTATAGTAAATGTGAGGCAGTTGTGGTCACTGTCACAAGTGTTCTCCCACTGTGAGATCTGACACCTGTCCTGGCTCATTGCCAAACACCAAATACAAAATGGCCTCTCCCCTCGTCGGTCTGTCTATGTACTGAGTAAGGAAAACCCTCCTGAACACACCTAACAAAAACGGCTCCATTCAAACTATCTGCAGTAAGGAGATTCCAGTCGATATTGGGAAAGTTGAAGTCACCCATAACAACAACACTGCTACATGTGCATTTTTCCAAAATCGGCCACCCTAATCGATCTCCGTACTGCTATTAGAGGGTCTGGAGAAAAAAATCCAATGAGGTGGTTGCTCCCTTGCTCTTCCTAACTTCCACCCATACTGATTCAGTAGGCAAACCTTCCTAGACAGCCTTCATTTCTGTAGCTGTGATGCACTCTCTGATTAGCAATGCTACACCCGCTCCTCTTTTTCCCTCCTCTCTGTTCTATTTAAATGTTCTAAACCCTGGAACATCTCGCAAGCATTCCTGCCCCTGTGAAACCCATGTCTCCATTATGGCAACAATATCATAGTCCCAACTACTGATTCATGCTCTGAGTTTGTCACTCTTATTTCTGACATTCCTTGTGTTAAAGCAGACACACTTTAACTGATCCCTTTGTTTCATCACATGAACAACCTCCCTGATAGATTCACTACATCCTGTCACTGCCCCATCTGCAGCTATTCCCCTCTCAGATATGTAGCTCTGGTTCCCACCCCTGCCAAACTCAGGAGTTGCTTTTTATTCCACTAACTTCCAAAGTGGGGATTGGAATTTTTGGTTCCAGCACATTAAATAAGTAGGGGTGTATAAATTACAAGTCCAGGAGCACTACTATGATGCTAATGTTCCCAATAAATCAGTTAAGATGAATGATGGGAAGGAACATTGTTGAATACTGAGCATTTGATTTTCAAAAGGAATGGAATGGAATTTGTTTTCCATTCTCTTGAAGCTGCTTCTCCCAGAATTCAGAAAAATAGGGAGCTCCATTCCCTCAATTGTGATCCCTCGTGTTGCCTCACTTTTTCCCTGTCTTCCTCTGAAACCCTTTCTTTCATGCTAAATTTGAAGACCTACTTTAGCTGATTATTCTCTTTCATTTTTAGGTTCCAGTACAGTCTTAAGCACTCCTAGATTCATAGAGTTGTACAGTATGGAAACAGACCCTTCAGTCCAACCAGTCCATGCCGAACATAATGCCAAACTAGTCACACCTGCCAGCTCCTGGTCCCTATCCATTCATGTACTTTTCTATTCATGTACTTACCTAAATAGCTTTTAAGCATTGTACCCACATCCACCACTTTTTTAGAAAGTTCATTCTACACACAAACCACCCTCTGCATAAAAATGTTGACCCTCATGTCTTTTTTAAATCTCTCTCTTTTCACTTTAAATATGTACGCTGTAGTCTTGAATCCCTTATCCTAGGGGGAAAGAACACCTATCATTTATTCTATCGATACACCTCATAATTTTATAAACTTCCATGAAGTCATCTGTCAGCCTCCTACACACCAGTGAAAAAATGTCTATCCAGCCTTTCTTCATAAGTGAAACCTTCCAAATCTGGCAACATCCTGGTAAATTTCTTCTGAACCCTCTCCAGTTTAATAATATCCATCCTATAACTGGGCGCCTAGAACTTGACACAGCTCATGAATTCTTAATAATTACTCTTGTGCTTTCTGGCAAACAAATTGACCCAAACATTGCCAAATTCAAACAAATTGCATCTCCAAAGCCCACCCTCTTCCCACCCTCAACCTATGTCTCAGCATGTCATAGTGAAGTTAAACCTGTTGTAAATCTTCTCAGGGTCTAAGGCCATTCCCAGTTATGGTGCTTCTCATGCTTTTATCAATGTGATAATTCTGTTCTTATGAATACTCTGGCTTACCATTAGTAATGTCATTGCTAGTATTTAGCTGTAATGCAGAGGAAGAGAAATGAAAAATGCCATTTCAAACAGACAGTTAAATTATACAGTCATCAGACAGTTAAATTGTACACATCATTTTTTCTTTCCCTCAGGACTTGTATACAATGTTTACAGTACATAGATGAGCATTTTCATCAATTAGATTTAATACAGTCAAGTAATTTAAAGGTGAGAGCAATTTCACTTTTGGAATTCTTATAGCCTTTGCTAACATTATATCCATTTAGTCTTTAGCTTGATTTCAATCAAAACAGATTGAAAGACATAACATTTTGACAACTTTTTATAATACATACTTTGGAAGTTTTCACATTTGAACAACTGGTGTGAAACGCAGTTGACTTTGAATTAAAAAGGCAATTGATTGACTACCTTGAGTGTCAATGAAACCGAACTGAAAGGCATGAATAATTCACACAGAACTTCTCCTCTGATCAGGATTGCAGATCTAATGGCTTAGCCTAAAATCAGAAATTCTGTGCAATGAGATTGAATGGGAAACAACTGCATTCATTTGAATACCATTTTACAGGACTGAATACCAAGTGATGGCATATCAGATTAGTCTTTAATAGGGATGAATGAGAAGTGACATAGTACATTGGAAAACTGAGATGGAATTGAACGGAAAACTATTTGACACACTGAAAGACTTTGAGAGGCTGAGTGAGAATCAAATTTTGGAGAACAGGAATCTGCATTTAAAGAGGGGTTATTTTTAAATTGTATGAGCAATTTTTGGCCATCCCTGATAATGATTAGATGAAGGGGCATCCCCAGCATAACATAATAAAGACGGTGAAAAACAAACAAACTTATGCCATGAACTTAAAATTATAATTGAAATACACTGGGAATACAGGCTTACCCAGAGAGAGGGAAAATATAGTTAAACTTTGCAAGCATAGCTTTTCTTAGAACTGGAAACTGACAGGACCACGAATTGGATGGTAAAAATTGGTATGGCAGAACCATGGAAGACACCAAATTGCAAAAGAATGAGAAAGAAAGCTGATTATGACCATGTTAAAGTACACTAAAGGTACATAACAAGCACAAAGGTTGCTGGATATAACTTGAAATGTTAACTCTGATTTCTCTTCACAGATGCTGCCAGAGCTTTGTCTATTTTTCTATTGTTCTATTTTTGACCCTGATTTACAGCATCTGCAGTTCTTGCATTTTTTATGTAACAAGCATTCTATAAGGAAGTGAATTGAAAACTGAATTATATAGCATAGAACTTACAACAGAGGACATTTGGTCCCATTGCTTTATGTTGGTCTTTATATTCTACACATGACTCCTGTCAGCTTCAATCATCCCAACAAATCTTTTCTTTCTACTTCATGCATTTATCTAGCTTCCCTTTAATTGTATCTGGGAAAGAAAGAGAAAGGTGGTAAACAAAGATGAGAAGTAATTCAACTTTGTCTGAAGTTTTATATATCTCTTGTCCGTTGCTGTAAAAATCCACATCTTTAACAGCCGGACTGTAAAATTTGACCCTTCATTCACAGAATTATTTATTGTTCTAATAAGAATTATGCCACTGCAGTACAGAAACATTATTTCTTTTCTTAGAATCAATGAGCACATATTGCACTGAACAATCACCTCTTCAACTGGGTATTGACATTACTTACCCACTTCCACACCCCAATATCTGTGAACGGTATTGTGTAATTTTCAAGACATGATCATCTTGGAGCTTCGGTAATTCACAACAAAGCATAATCCTCAAAGGAAGAATGTGTGTTTTGAGTATTATTAACCAAGATAGATTTCTGCCACATTTAGAAGGTGGGCGGGGGGGAGGGGGAACTGTGTGAAAAAGGCTGAATTTGTGGCCATTGACAAGGTGAAGCAAGATATGTACATGTGCAAAATCAGAGAGTAACATTTAAACTTGTATCACAGGAGTCTAATTGTATCCCAGAAGTATCCAGCTAATTATGAAACTGATTTATGTGCCACAGAAATGATTAATGTTTATAGATGTTGATATACGGACAATTTGCCTCACATTGAGACTCAGTTTTATTGTTTTGGGAGGGATGCAATACCATGTTGTCAACAACCGATGCATAGGTTATTTCTGAACTAACAATGCCATGCTTTCAACCATTCCACAACATTCCATTTTTTGAAAAGAATATACCATACGTATGACAGGATTTCCAGGAAACTGAAATTCTGACAAGTGTTTTCACTATTAGTGGAAGAATCAGAATAGAATCAAAACAAGGAGATCGCCTGTGCATATGCATGAAACAACACATGCAAACGCTGCCAACACCTTGATTGAGAGTCTGCATTGGAAACACACATTCCACTTCAACACATCAAAATTCTAGAACAACATTTCTGACCTTTTTAACAGGCTGAGTAACAACATTTTCAATTCTGCCTGAAAATCAATTAGCTTTCATAGTCTTAGAAAGGACATAAACTCACATTTTCTTAGTAAAATGATACATCAGAATATGCCATTATACTTCTGCTCTTTTTCTGACTCATGTTTCATTCTTTTTCTGCAATGATGGAATCTTCATTCCTACTGGAATGGTTTCAAGGACATCCACAATACTCTGTTACTGCACCCATGGCTCAATGGTTAGCACTGCTGCCTCACAGCACCAGGGATCCAGTTTCGATTCCACCTTTGGGTAACTGTCTGTGTGGAGTTTGCACATTCTCCCACAGTCCAAAATGATGTGCCGGTCAGGTGAATTGCCCATAACGTTAGGTGCAATAGTTAGAGGGAAATGGGTCTGGGTGGGTTTCTCTTTAGAGGGTCGATGTGGACTTGTTGGGCTGAAGGGCTTGTTTCCACATGTATGGAACCTCATCTAATCAATTACTCAGTCTTCATGTATTAACCTCGTCAATGTTCATTTCCGGGATACCTGTACAAATCAACCTCACTGCCCCGTGGCCGAATATTTCAATTCCCTTTCCCCTCTGCCAAGGATATGCAGGTCCTGGGCCTCCTCCATCACCACTCCCTCACCACCCAATGCCTGGAGGAAGAACACCTTATCTTCCACCTTGGGACCCTTCAATCCCAGGGTATCAGTTCATCAGTTTTCTCATTTTCCCTCCCACCACCTGACCCAAATTCCAACCTTCCAGCTCAGCACCGTCCTCATGACCTGTCCGACCTTTCAAGCTTCCTTCCCATCCATCCGCTCCACCCTCCTCTCTGATCTATCACCTTTACCACCACCTCCGTCCACCTATTGCAATCTGAGCTACCTTCTCCCCAGCCTCACCCTTCCTCTCATTTATCTATTCAACCCCAAGGCTCCCAGCCTCATTCCTAGTGAGGGACTCTGGTCAGAAACATCGATTCTCCTGATCCTTGGATGCTGCCTGACCTTCTGTGTTTTTCCAGCACCACTCTGATCTAAACTTTGTTTTGTTCTAGTTTCCCCCATCCCTTGCTTGACTTCTGCAACATTTCTCAGGGATGATGGAGGAACTTTCAGCCTGAAACATCAATTTTTATATCCCTTTCCACAATTGCTGCCTGATTGGCTGAATGTTTCCAGCAAATTTGTGTTTTTATGTAAGAAAGCCAATCTCTTTATTTGATAAGTTGAAAATTATGTCGGCAAATTTGCTGGCAAAAGAGATTGGCTGTTTGTTGGTTGTGGTAATGGTTTTGAAATGGTAAATGTTCCTGTTACATTAGCTCCACTTTATTGATTTCACACACAGTCTTGAGTGGAAACAAAAAGATCTACACCAGCTTTTGGAAAGGGTAGATGAATCTGTGTCTGTTTTTTCAGGTCCCATTAACTATGTCTGGCTAAGGTTGTTGTGTTTACTTCTATTGTACAATAAACCTTTTTGATGTCTCTTCTAAGGATATTCCAAGATAGTATACCCTTTAAAACCATATATTAGATAAGCCCAAGATGCAGCAAAGAGAAGGGAGGACTGGTGACACCAAACTATCTCCTATAATGCTTTCCCAGTATAAGAAGAATGGTAAATACCACAAAGTCCCAGCAGAGGTCACCCGGCAGGATATCACACAGCTGCAATGGTGAAGTTCTGATCCATATTCTGGGAGAAGAAATCCAGAAGAAATCTTTTAAAAATTAAGCTAGCGAGTTTACCACTCTGAGAACATGATCGGTAAAAAAAGATAAAGACAGTCAGCAGCTGAAATGTGGGTCGCAACAGAGAGTGGCAAGTGTAGCTATGGAAGCAGCAAAAAAGACATTTCATTCAGAAGCTGGTAAGAAATACTGTGCTAAAAGTGTGGGTCAGGAAGTAATTGAAAAAGCAACCACAATTGTAAATTGCAGTCTAATCTAAGGAGATCTTTGAAGGGACAACTGAAGACTGCAGGATGAAAGATTACCTGACATGAAACATTAACTCTGTTTTTTCTCTCCAAAGATGCTTCCAGAATTGTTGAGTTGCTCCAGCACATTTTGTTTCTGTTTCATATCTCCAGCATCTGTAGTATTTTGTTTCACTTTACCAGATGCTTAAGACCTATATCAGCACTGTAGGACAACAGAGCACATAGGCATGTCTAATGACTACATTTGCAAAACTGTAGATCACTTCCAGAAGATGTGTAGAAGGAAGACACAGTTTCACAACAACAGAAGCACTGATAGTTACATATGTGAAAAGATCTGGATAGAAAAATACCCATTACCTGTCAGAAAGAAACCTGTATTTGGCAAATTGCATCAATCAGAGAAGATAACTGATATATTCTTCAGAGAATTAATTCAAATGAGCCAGAAGAGACAGAATGAGTTACATCAATGGGCATCCTGTTGATTTTGTGCATGATATAATATCAATTATGACTGCCCATCAAACCAGCGACCAAGGTCAAAGAAGATACATGATGCAGGTGGAATGATTGCCAGATGCAAATGTATGCAAACAAACAAGTTACACAAAAACACAACATACGTAAGAGTTGCAAATGTATATATTGTTTGTAATTAGTCATCTTCACTTTAGAGTCTGCAGACATGCTTCAGTTTCAACCTCATCAGGTAACATGGAGATCGATGACTCCCCAGAGCATAACTGATCCAGAAACAAAGAGCTGTCCTAACACTGGCCCAGGAGCAAACTAGTGGAAGGTTTCAGTGGGTGTTTCAGATTCTCAGCAAAGAACAAAGTAATCTTGTATGTTGTCACAGCAGATCACTGTAACGTTTTCAGCATTGACTTCACAGGGCTGGAGGAAATGGTAAGTACTGTATCTTTAGAACAGAACAGTAAGTGGCAGGGACAGAGATAGTGCCGAATGAGCAGAAACATGCAGTAACATGACTGAGATTCTGAAATTATTTATTTCACTCATCAAACAATCACAATGGTCAACCGAAGATATCCTTCCTCATCAACAATTTGAGTGAGATAAGCTGTCCAGGCAAGGAGCCAGGTGGATGTCCACAGGTTCTAGATATATTCTTGAAAAAGAAACTGCTTTGTCCAAGTATCCACAATACTGCAAAAAAGTTATCTTTTTCTCTTATAAAGTGATTGATTGCTCCAGAAATTTAGGCCATCCAGATGGATGAAAGTATTTATTTCAACAAAGCAGCTGCCTTCCACAAAGACAATTCAGAAGATCACATGTATTCCAGATAAGGCAATAAGCCAACAAAGTTGTCTACAATGAACGATATCCTCCATAAAGGATGTCCAAGAGATAAGGGAACCTCCAGAAAAGAAACAGTCCATGGATCAGACCCAGACAGTCCTCAAGCAACAAATTTCTCATTCTGCCAGGTTTGAAGAGTGAGTATTTTGTACGAAGTGTAAAATATTTGATCTGCTTACATTTGTGAAGTCAGAGATTTGAAGGCAGATGGAGTCATGATAAATGCAATAAACTGTAGTCAGAAACCTGATTGCAAAGTGTGTTAAGAACTGGGATGAAAAGCTTTGGATATTGGATCTGCAAGAGTGAATACTCATAAGGCATTGGCTCCACCCAATCCACTGATGATGCACACAAGCCAGGTGGAAACCCTATGTTCTACCTTAGCTTTTAAAGGACTTAGATGTATTTGTGCTAATTCTCTAAGATCCTAGTAATTATGCCAGACCAAATATTGGTCTTATTGCTCTTATTGCTATCATGTAATCTTCTTGTTATCTCAGAATAGTATCCCTTTTGTAGGTAATCTATATGATAGGCCCAGGACAACCAACCAACCCTTACCCAGTAGTTTATTTGGTAGAGGTTGCAACGTCATCTGGGAAAATGTCACATTATCCTGTATTCAGCCTTTTGTTAGAATACCTGGAAATAAATCATTTCAGCTCACCCAGAAATCTGAGAGACTTGCAGCTATTAGCCTTTATTTCTTCTTTTTTAAAGAATATCTCTGCATTTCACTGGGGCAGTTTTGATCTTTCTTCAATGTCTCAAGAGTGCAGGTTCAAATGTAGCTTCAGGGTAGAACTTCAGATCTCCTTTCAGATATTATTCAGAGACGGACTTTCAAACTCTCTTCACATGTTTCCTAAAATTCCTCAGGTGATGGCACTCACTAAAGTTCAGCACATGCAATTCCCTTGCCTTTACAGAGTAATAAACATTGAGATAAAGGTCATCCAGTCATCTACATTTGTAATGTTTGGGAGCACATTCATTTTTCCTGCATTATTTCTCTCTTTACCTTTCATCTTAACTCAGGATTAAGGTATGTTTTGTAACAGGACAAGGACAAAACTTAAAGAAATACTTTGTAGTCACAACTCCATTTGTATGTTTGACTCTTAATCGTCAATTACCACTGTACCAAAAACTCTTGGCTTCATGCCTATCTTGCCCAGGATTTTATGATTCCATCTGTCACCTGAGTAAGAATAATAATTCAATGCTTTAAAATGGAATGTGTCCTTGTCAACTCTGTCGTCAACTTAACCGTTGTGCTGCTGGCATAATTTCATCAAATCTCCAGGCAGAACGTTGTTTAAAACTATTTTTCTGATTTTCTGGCAGATGCAAACAGAAAGAAAACAATTCAAAGACTATGCATTTTAACATAATACTGCTTTTGACTTCACGAATTCAAGGAAGCCAAATTTGAAAGCATTAAAGTCATAGCAACAATCTTTTGTGTTTCTTTGTGCTATGATTCAAATATATTTTTAGAGCAAGTCAATGTCAAAATAACAAATCAATCACCCTTTTTTGTGTTAATCAAATAGTTCTTTTGAAGTCAGCAGAATAAAAAAAAGTAAGGAGAAATAAACAAAGTTATACATCAAGGATATCAAAGCAACTGGAAATAAAAAAAAATCATGCCCAACAAAAGTATAATTTTGATCTATTAATCCTTTAAGACTAAATAGACGATAATTACCATCTTGAATCCAGACTAAGTTGGTGCTGATGAATTTGTTACAGATGAGCAATTGACTGTAATTTAGGCTGACTTTGAGAGGTTTCCACAGTAACTGGCACCAAAACATGTCAATTCAGTATGTTTCTCAGCAGTATAGACTTCTATAACAACAGAGTCCCTGAGAAACAAGAGCTGGCAGCTACACAGCTGCTGTCTCAACGAAGGCAAAATACCTACAAGACACTGAAGGGATAAACAAGCATTTTTTAACCCATGTGTAGCTCAAGACAGCATGGAGCTTGTGTGGTCTATGTCATCTTAGATTTCGTCACATACTTCGGGAGAGCTGGAGTTTGAGGTCAGGCCTTCATGGAAATATTCTCTACACTGCATAGCAGCAGAGTGACTGCAGTGACAATCTACTGTTCCATGTATGTCAACCCACAGCATAAGGTTTGACTTCACATGGAATTCCAAGCACTCAGAAGCTTGAAACTAGGATATGTGAACTTGAATAGCAGGTAATAACATATTTCAAAGCAACCTGTACCCATGGACATTATAGCTTGAACCTACAAGACATATATTTTGTCCAGGAGAAAGTGAGGTCTGCAGATGCTGGAGATCAGAGCTGAAAATGTGTCGCTGGAAAAGTGCTTTTCCAGCAACACATTTTCAGCATATATTTTGTCCAAGCTGTATGCGTTGGACGAACAGGTACGATAAGCAGAGATCTCTGTTTGGCAGTTAACTGTGTCAAAATGTGCCATTCATTGATACTTGGATGGCAGTATGATTGGAGACTTGTGTGGTTTGCATAATTAAGGACTACTAAATTGAGATCCATAATTAAATGTGGCCATTTTCTAAATGACCTATGAAAGCACATGCTGCCTTCTGACAATGAGATGACAGCTGCAGTATCTTATTTATTCCATGTTGTAAATCTGCAAAAACAAAGTGCTGCGGTGCTTCTATAAATAATTGTGCTTGTGTAACTTCTATACGATTGTAGCTTTAGAAAGTGGGCAGGAAAACCTGCAAATAAATTTGCTGTTTAACTTTGAAGCAAATCTGTTCAAGTTCAAATATATTTCATGCATGTGTTGTTATGAAATTCTATGAATTTTACGCTTGGAGGTGACTAATTACTTCAACACATAAATGGACATGTGGGCAAGGCTGTAAGCTCAGAACAGGATCAGCCCATCAGCTAATCACATTACAGCATATTATTATTAATTCTTGGAATCACTCTGGCAAGTCCAGTGTTTATTCTAAATCTGACAGTGGGCTATCTTTCTGATTTGCTGGTGACCACTTAAATAACTGAGCAACTTGCTCGGCCATAACAGAGGATAGTTATGAGTCAATCATGATGACAGGGTGCTGCACTAAGATGGTCCTGACTGGACAGTAGGTTTCTTCTTCTGCATGATTAGTCAAGGTTTTTGCAATAGTCTTTAGAGTTACTTTACAGCCTGAAATCAAATTCTTAATTTGCAATGATGGAAACTATGCTATGGTTTCAAGAATATTTGTGCAGGCCTGTTGTTTACCGTTCTAGTAGGAATCAAGAATACTACACTAACATATGTGAAGATATTGTTTTTACACATATACCTTTCTCTACTGTGATGTCAAGAAACGGTTGGAGGGTTGGAGTGGACACTGCAAAGACTACAGGCCGTGACAACAATCTGGCAATAAAACTGAGGACTTTGTGGTCCAGAACTTACTGCTCCCCGAGATAATGTATTCCAGTGCAGTTACAACACTGGCATCTACCCAACTATGTGGAAAATTGCCTAAATCTGGCCTGCACCATAAAAACAGGACAATTCCAAACCTGCCAATTACTGCCCCCTCAGTTGATGATCAATCATCAGTAAAGTGATGGAAAGTGACATTGACAGTGCTATCAAGCAGCATCTGCTCAGCAATAACCTGCTCTATGACACCCAGTTTGGGTTCTACCAGTGTCGCTGAACTCTGGACCTTGGTACAAACATGGACAAATGAGCTGAAAACATGAGATGAGGCGACAGTGGTAGCCCTTGACATCAAGGCTGTATTTGACCAAATGTAGCATCGAGGAGCCCTAGCAAAACTGAAATCAATGGGGATGGGGGGCAAATTCTCTGGTGAATGGAGTCATACCTGACACATAGAAAGGTGGTCATGTTTGCTGGAAGTCAGTCATCTCTGCTCCAGGACATCTCTGCAGGAGTTCCTCAGGGTAGTGTCCTAGGCCCAACCATCTTCAGCTGCTTCATCAATGACCTTCCTTCCATCATAAGGTTAGGAGTGGGAATGTTCACCGATGATTGCACAATGTTCAGCACCATTCACAACTCCTCAGACACTGAAGCAGTCTATGTCCAAATGCAACACGATTTGGACATTATCCAGGTTTGGGCTGACAAGTAGCAATCAACATATGTATCACACAAATGTCAGGCTATGACAATCACCAATAAGATAATCTAACCACTGTCCCTTGACATTCAGTGGTGTTACCATCAGTGAATCCCCTTACTATCAACATTCTGGGAGACATCACTGATCAGAAACTCAACTGGACTCATCACATAAACGCGGTGTTTACAAGAGCATGTCAGATTCTAGGAGTGGTGCAGCGAGTAACTCAAGTCCTGATTTTTGAAAGCTTGAAAGCAAGGCACAAGTCAGGAGTGTGATGGAATACTCACTACTTGCTTGGATGAGTGCAACTCCAACAACACTCAAAAGCTTGACATCATCCAGGATAAAGCACCCACTTGATTGACACTGCATCCACAAACATCTACTCCCTCCACCACCGATACTCAGTAGCAGCAGTGTGTACTATCTACAAAATGCTCTGCAGAAATTCACAAAAGATCCTCAGACAGCACCTTCCATACCCACAACCACTTCCATGTAGAAGGACAAGGACAGCAGATATATGGGAACTCCACCACCTTCAAGAATCCCTCCCCCCCACCCCACCAAACCACTCACAATCCTGACTGAGAAATATATAGGCATCCCTTCATCGTTGCTGGGTCAAAATCCTGAAATTCTCTCCCTCAGGACATTGTGGGTCAACCCACAGCAGGTGGACTGCAGCAGTTCAAGAAGGCAGCTCACTACCACCTCCTCAGGGGCAACAAGGGAATGGCAAAAATCCTGCCCACCCATAGACACCCACATCCCATGAAATGAAAGTACTGTTGTCATCTTGTTTCCCACTATTAGTGTCATTCTGTGACTCTCTATTGAATGTTCATGTGAATATGCCTGAACATTAATCTCTCAAGCATTTGGAGGTTTATTCTGTTAATTTTATTTGTCTCTACTCAAAGTATGATATATTGTCAAAAACAATGAACTGTGGATGTTGCAAATCAGAAACAAAAACAGAACCTGTTCTGAAGAAGGATCATTAGACCCAAAACTTTAATTCTGTTTTCTCTTCAAACTGCTGTGTTTTCAAAGTTTGTGCGAAGATTTGTAGCTCGGGTGCTTGTTGTGGTTCTGTTCGCCGAGTTGGAAGTTTTTGTTGCAAACGTTTCGTCCCCTGGCTAGGCGACATCATCAGTGCTTTGGAGCCTCCTGCGAAGTGCTTCTTTAATGTTTCTTCCGGTATTTATAGTGGTCTGTCCTTGCCGTTTCCGGGTGTCAGTTTCAGCTGTCCGCTGTAGTGGTTGGTATATTGGGTCCAGGTCGATGTGATTGTTGATGGAGTTTGTGGATGAATGCCATGCCTCTAGGAATTCCCTGGCTGTTCTCTGTCTGGCTTGCCCTATGATAGTGGTGTTGTCCCAGTCGAATTCATGTTGCTTGTTGTCTGTGTGTGTGGCTACTAGGGATAGCTGGTCGTGTCATTTCGTGGCTAGTTGATGTTCATGTAAGCAGATTGTTAGCTGTCTTCCCGTTTGTCCTATATAGTGTTTTGTGCAGTCCTTGCATGGTATTTTGTATACTACATTAGTTTTGCTCATGTTGGATATCGGGTCCTTCGTTCTAGTGAGTTGTTGTCTGAGCGTGGCTGTTGGTTTGTGTGCCGTTATGAGTCCTAAGGGTCGCAGTAGTCTGGCTATCAGATCAGAAATGCTCCTGATGTATGGTAGAGTGGCTAGTCCTTTGGGTTGTGGCATGTCCTCGTTCCGTGGTCTTTCTCTTAGGCATCTGTTGATGAAGTTGCGCGGGTATCCGTTTTTGGCGAATACCTTGTATAGGTGTTCCTCTTCTTCTTTTTGCAGTTCTGGTGTACTGCAGTGTGTTGTGGCCGTTTTGAATAGTGTCCTGATGCAGCTTCGTTTGTGTGTGTTGGGGTGGTTACTTTCATAGTTTAGGACTTGGTCTGTGTGTGTTGCTTTCCTGTATACCCTTGTGGTGAATTCTCCGTTTGGTGTTCTCTGTACCACGAGAACTAGCCACGAAACGACATGACCAGCTATCCCTAGTAGCCACACACATAGACAACAAGCAACATGAATTTGACTGGGACAACACCACTATCATAGGGCAAGCCAGACAGAGAACAGCCAGGGAATTCCTAGAGGCATGGCATTCATCCACAAACTCCATCAACAAACACATCGACCTGGACCCAATATACCAACCACTACAGCGGACAGCTGGAACTGACAACCGGAAGCGGCAAGGACAGACCACTATAAATATCGGAAGAAACATCAAAGAAGAGCTTCGCAGGAGGCTCCAAAGCACTGATGATGTCGCCTAGCCAGGGGACGAAACGTTTGCAACAAAAACTTCCAACTCGGCGAACAGAACCACAACAACTGCTGTGTTTCTCCAGCAATTTCTGTTTTTGTTTTGTTTTTTGCCAATGTGGATAAATACTTAGATTTATAGAGTTGTACAACATAGGAACAGACCCTTTGGTCCAACTCATCCATGCTAACAGATATCTCAAATTAATCTAGCCCCACTTACCAGCATTGGGCCTGTATTTCTTTGAATGCTTCCTATTCATATACTCATCCAGATGCCTTTCAAATGTTGTAATTGTACCAGCCTACACCACTTCCTCTGGCAACCCATTCCATACACACACCACCCTCTATATGAAAAAAGTTGCTGCTTAGGTCAATTTTAAATCTTTCCCCTCTCAGCTTAAACCTCTGCCCTCTAGTTTTGGACTCCCCCATCCCAGGGAATATAACTTGGTTATTCACCCTATTCATGCCCCACATAATTTTATAAACTTGATAAGGACACTCCTCAGCCTCCAATGCTCCAGGGAAGATAGCCCCAGCCTATTTAGCCTCTCCTTGCTGCTTAAACCCTCCAACCCTGGTAACATCCTTGCAAATCTTTTCTGAATCCTTTCATGTTTCACAGCATCCTTCCTATAGCAGGGAGACCTGAATTGCATGCACTGTTCCAAAAGTGGCCTAACAAATGTCCTGCACAGCTACAACATGACTTCTGAACTTCTATACCCAATGTACTGACCAATAAAGGCAAGCATACCAAATGCCTTCTGCTGTATCTTGTCTACCTGTGACTTCAGTTTCAAGAACCTATGAACTTCAAGGTCTTCACAATAGGAATCCTCAGATTGATACAGTGATTTGTCAGCGCTTATCTTGAGGAGCATATCAGGCCAAAGACAACTGCTCCTTTAAATAAATACTTGGATTATTCTGGAAGTTCAGCTCATTGGATCAGTGAAGACCATATGGAGCACTGGGCCTAGGTATAAAGAAGACCAAAATACTTAGCGAGTTTTGAGAAGATTTGTAGCTCAGGTTGAGGTTTTGGATGTAGGTTCGCTGAGCTTGGAGGTTCATTTCCAGATGTTTTGTTACCTTAGTAGGTAACATCTTCAGTGGGCCCCATGCAAAGGAATGCTGAAAATTCCAGCTTTCTATTTATATGTTTGGGTTTCTTTGGGTTGGTGATATTATTTCCTGCCGTCTTGTTATTTCCTGTGGTGAAGTCACTTCCAGTTCCTTTTCTTAAGGAGTGGTAGATGGGGTTTAACTTGATGTGATTGTTGATAGAGTTCTGGTTGGAATGCCATGATTCTAGGAATTCTCATGCGTGTCTTTGTTTGGCTTGTCCTAGGATGGATGTACTGTCCCAGTTGAAGTGGTGCCCTTCCCCATCCGTATGTGAGGATACTAGTGAGAGAGGGTCATGTCTTTTTGTGGCTAGTTGGTGTTCATGTATCCTGGTGACTATTTTCTGCCTGTTTGTTCAATGTAGTGTTTGTTACAGTCCTTGCACGGTATTTTGTAAATAAGATTAGTTTTGTTCATTGTCTGTATTGGGTCTTTCAAGTTAATTAGCTGCTGTTGGTGTTGATGCTACATCAGTAATACCCTTACTGGCATAAAATTCACTAAAGAGGAGGAAAACAACAACAATAGATCCATTCATAGATTTTACAGGAGAGCGGTCTTCAAACCATCGTCTACAGAAAACTTTGAGGTACAGAAGCAATCATCCCAACACCCACAAACCGAGCTACATTAGAACATTATTTCAATGAGCCAACACACACTGCAGCACAGAGGAACTACGCAGAGCAAAGGAAAATCACCTACGCCATGTATTCCAAACAAATGGGTGCCCAATGAACACAGTCTGCCGATTTCTCAGCAACAAACCCAAACAAGCAAACAGAGCACATCCAGAAACCCTAGCCACTCTCCCCTACATCAGAGGCATCTCGGAAATGACTGCCAGACTACTCAGACCTCTTGTCATCATGGTAGTCCACAAACACCGCCAACACACTCAAACAGCAGCTAATGATCTTGAAAGACCCTATACAGACAATGAGCAAAACTAACGGCATTTACAAAATACCGTGCAAGGACTGTAACAAACAGTTCAAGGTTTGTGCGAAGATTTGTAGCTCGGGTGCTCGTTGTTGTGGTTCTGTTCACCGAGCTGGAAGTTTTTGTTGCAAACGTTTCGTCCCCTGGCTAGGCGACATCTTCAGTGCTTTGGAGCCACCTGCGAAGCGCTTCTTTGATGTTTCTTCCGGTATTTATAGTGATCTGTCCTTGCCGCTTCCGGTTGTCAGTTTCAGCTGTCCGCTGTAGTGGTTGGTATATTTGGTCCAGGTTGATGTGTTTGTTGATGGAGTTTGTGGATGAATGCCATGCCTCTAGGAATTCCCTGGCTGTTCTCTGTCTGGCTTGCCCTATGATAGTGGTGTTGTCCCAGTCAAATTCATGTTGCTTGTTGTCTGTGTGTGTGGCTACTAGGGATAACTGGTCGTGTCATTTCGTGGCTAGTTGATGTTCATGTATACGGATTGTTAGCTGTCTTCCCGTTTGTCCTATATAGTGTTTTGTGCAGTCCTTGCATGATATTTTGTACACTACATTAGTTTTGCTCATGTTGGGCATCGGGTCCTTCATTCTAGTGAGTTGTTATCCGGACGTGACTGTTGGTTTGTGTGCCGTTATGAGTCCTAAGGGTCGCAGTAGTCTAGCTGTCAGTTCAGAAACACTCCTGATGTATAGTATTGTGGCTAGTCCTTTGGGTTGTGGCATGTCCTCGTTCCGTGGTCTTTCTCTTAGGCATCTGTTGATGAAGTTGCGTGGGTATCCGTTTTTGGCGAATACCTTGTATAGGTGTTCCTCTTCCTCTTTTTGCAGTTCTGGTGTGCTGCAGTGTGTTGTGGCCCTTTTGAATAGTGTCCTGATGCAGCTTCGTTTGTGTGTGTTGGGGTGGTTACTTTCATAGTTTAGGACTTGGTCTGTGTGTGTTGCTTTCCTGTATACCCTTGTGGTGAATTCTCCGTTTGGTGTTCTCTGTACTATCACGTCTAGGAATGGGAGTTGGCTATCCTTTTCTTCTTCTCTCGTGAATCGGATTCCTGTGAGTGTGGCGTTGATGATCCAGTGTGTTTTTTCTATTTCCGTGTTTTTAATGATTACAAACGTGTCATCGACGTATCTGACCCAGAGTTTGGGTTGAATTTGTGGTAGGACTGTTTGTTCTAACCTTTGCATAACTGCCTCTGCTATGAGTCCTGAGATTGGTGATCCCATGGGTGTTCCGTTGATTTGTTCGTATATCTGGTTGTTGAATGTGAAGTGTTTAGTGAGGCACAAGTCCAGTAGTTTTAGTATGCCGTCTTTGTTGATAGGTTCCGCGTCCTGTTTTCTGTTCTGTATGTCCAGTAGGTTGGCTATTGTTTCTCTGGCTAGGGTTTTGCCAATCGAAGTGAACAGTGTCGTCACGTCGAATGAGATCATGGTTTCTTCTTTGTCTATGTGTATATTTCTGATGATGTGCAAGAATTCCTGTGTTGATTGTATGGAGTGTTTGGATCCGTTGACCAGGTGTTTCAGTTTCTGTTGTAGTTCTTTGGCCAGTTTGTATGATGGTGTCCCTGGTAGTGATACTATGGGTCTGAGTGGGGTGTCTGGTTTGTGTACTTTAGGTAGTCCATAGAATCTGGGGGTGCTGTTGCTTTCTGGTTTCATTCTTTGTAGGTCAGCTTTGGTTATCTGTCCGTTTTTTTGTAGATTCCTTAGTGTGTTATTTATTCTATTGGTGAGTTGTGGTGTGGGGTCAAATTCCTTCATTTGGTAGGTGTTGGTATCTGCGAGTAGTTGTTGTGCTTTTTGGATATAATCTGATTTATCTAGGATGACCGTCATTCTGCCTTTATCTGCTGGTAGTATGATTATGTTCTTATCGTTTCTTAGTGCTTTCAGTGCTTCCCTCTCCTTGGTGTTGAGGTTATGTGTTTGTCTTTTCCTTATCATCATAGGTACGACAGTTTGTCTCACTGTTTGTTGTGTCTCTTCTGTCAGTCCATTGTTCCTGAGTGTGCATTCCAGTGCTGCTAGGAAGTCTGCTGTCTTGGCATCCCTGTGGTTGTAGTTGAGTCCCTTGGCCAGTATTGTTCTTCCCATGTCTGTGAGCTGTTTGTGGGAAAGGTTTTTAACCCAGGTGTGTGTTGTAGTGTCCTCTTTGTTGTGTGTTAGTTTGGCCATTTTTTCTTTTAGTGCTGTTTTTTTGCGGTGTGTTGTTCTGTTCTGTCCTATAGTGATAGCCTGTTCTATGCCCGGGTCAATTCACGATTCGTGGTTTTTGAAATTAACGACTTTTGGTGCGCAATTTCTTGTTTGTATTTGTGGAGTCAGTTGTGAGCGTCTGTGATCATTACCTGGATCATCCTGAATCCGTTCTGCTTGGCTGTTTCCCTGGCTTGTGGATTGTTGACTGGTGGTCTTGTACCTGACACATTGTGGAAGGATTCGATTCTTTCGGCATTTGTGTAGGAACCGGAGTTGTTTGTATGTGGCGCTTAGGCGGTTAGCGCAGGATTCCCATTTCCTGGCTTGTCTCAGCGTCTCTCGCCCGTAAGTGTTCAAGGTTTGTGCGAAGATTTGTAGCTCGGGTGCTCGTTGTTGTGGTTCTGTTCGCCGAGCTGGAAGTTTTTGTTGCAAACGTTTCGTCCCCTGGCTAGGCGACATCATCAGTGCTTTGGAGCCTCCTGCGAAGCGCTTCTTTGATGTTTCTTCCGTTATTTATAGTGGTCTGTCCTTGCCGCTTCCGGTTGTCAGTTTCAGCTGTCCGCTGTAGTGGTTGGTATATTGGGTCCAGGTCGATGTGTTTGTTGATGGAGTTTGTGGATGAATGCCATGTCTCTAGGAATTCCCTGGCTGTTCTCTGTCTGGCTTGCCCTATGATAGTGGTGTTGTCCCAGTCGAATTCATGTTGCTTGTTGTCTGTGTGTGTGGCTACTAATCTGTTGATGGAGTTGCGCGGGTATCCGTTTTTGGCGAATACCTTGTATAGGTGTTCCTCTTCTTCTTTTTGCAGTTCTGGTGTGCTGCAGTGTGTTGTGGCCCTTTTGAATAGTGTCCTGATGCAGCTTCGTTTGTGTATGTTGGGGTGGTTACTTTCATAGTTTAGGACTTGGTCTGTGTGTGTTGCTTTCCTGTATACCCTTGTGGTGAATTCTCCGTTCGGTGTAACAAACAGTACATTGGACAAAAGGCAGAAAACTAGCCACAAAAAGACATGACCCTTTCTCATTAGTATTCTCATTTTGACTGAGACAACACATCCATTCTAGGACAAGCCAAACGAAGACACGCATGAGTATTCCTAGAAGCATGGCATTCCAACCGGAACTCTATCAACAAACACATCGAGTTAAACCCCATCTACAACCCCCTGAGAAAAGGAACCAGAAGTGACTTCACCACAGGGAATAACATCACCAACCCAAAGAAACCCAAACATATAAGTAGAAAGCAGGAATTTTCAGCATTCCTTCGCCTGAGGCCCACTGAAGATGTTACCTTGTAGGGTGACGAAACGTCTGGAAATGAACCTCCAAGCTCAACGAGCAAGCCTACATCCAAGACCAAAATACTGTACGGTATTTAGTCATTTCATTATCTTAAAGGTACATTGTCATCACATCGATCAGTAAGAAACAGTGAGATTTGAGATGACTTACTGAAGGGCATGACATAGCTGGTGTAAGAACATACATTTTTAGATTCAAAGCTGGACGCATACCAGGACTGAGTTACAGAGGCAAGCAATTGCTGCCTAAGCTTACTCCTTCAAAATGCTGAAGACATGTTTTCTTGAAGTTTCAAGATTAGTGGCAATGGTATCACAAATTCTATGATAAATTATTTTGTATGCGTCTTGAGGAGCTTTTCCTATTTGAAGTCTGAACCTTTTGCTGATCTGTTGTTTCATGCACAACTAAGGACTCTTCTCTTTTATAAGCAGTTGTAGAGCAAGAAAAAGACTTAAGAGCCATGTATATTTGTAACTAAGTGAATGTTCTATTACAGATTCAAAATCAAACCTCACAATTTTACAGACATAGTGACGTCTAACCGCACAGTCTGGTTTACTCAGAAATATCAGAATGGTAAATCTGTCACTGTGGTGTGTCAGTATTAAAACAGACCACAAGGTAAGTTCTGAAAACTTATGGTCTGACAGGTGAAATAGTCTGAGCTGGACACATTAAATTATATACAATTATAATGCTCAGATCAGTTGGGTAAACCCCACTAATACCACTGTACAGTTAGCTCTCTTGACCCTGAGCTCTCTGAACTTAGATGACTTAGATATATTTACCTACTAGGAGATAGGAACTGTTACTGAAAAAAAAAATCCACGTGTATAATCCTCCGTGCCTTTGGAGACTTTTGTGTATTTGGAGATACTTCATGCATTAGCAGACAATGATGCTGTTTCTTTTTGATTAATAAAGGCAAGAATTATTTCTCCTGCCACATCAAATTGCATTTGCTTTATCCCTAAAGTACTTCACAAAAATTTCATCAAATTAAAATAATGTAAATCTGTCCAAAAACATTCAATGAGTTAATAGTTGTGATATATTTTGAATGATAATACTTTAATTTATGCAAGGCAACATTTTACTTCTGGTCCTTTAAATGCAGACAATTTGTTCTGTCATATACACATTACCATAAACAACATTCCAGGAGTTAACACATCAATAACTGTGGACAGCAATCTAGGTGGGCTTTAATATGTGCACAGATGGTGCATCAAAGAACTGGAGAATTTCACAGCCTATCACATCTATGTTACTTCACAAAGGGAACTATTAGATTAGTCCCACTTCCAATTCTTTTCCCATAGCCTTGCACATTTTTCTTATTCAAGTATAAATCCACTTTCAACACTCTTTAGAACATTGAACAGTACGGCACAGAACAGGCCCTTCAGCCCACGATGTTGTGCCGACCATTGATCCTCATGGAAGGTAAACCTAATGCATGAACCCTCAAATTTCTGTGACCATATGCATGTCCAGCAGTCTCTTAAATATCCCCAATGAACTCGCTTCCACAGCTGCTACTGGCAACGCATTCCATGCTCTCAAATCTCTGCATAAAGAACCCGCCTCTGACATCCCCTCTATACTTTCTGCCAAACAGCTTAAAACTATGACCCCTCGTGTTAACAATTTCTGCCCTGGGAAAATGTCTCTGGCTCCCAACTCTATCTATGCCTCTCATTATCTTGTACACCTCAATTAGGTCACTTCTCTTCCTTCTTTTTTCCAATGAAAAATGTCCGAGCTCAGTCAACCTTTCTTCGTAAGATAAGCCCTCCAGTCCAGGCAGCATCCTGGTAAACCTCCTCTGAACCTTCTCCAAAGCATCCACATCTTTCCTATAATAGGGTGACCAGAACTGGACACAATATTCCAAGAGCAGTCTAACCAAAGTTTTATAGAGCTGCAATAAAATCTAATGGCTCTTAAACTCATTCCTCCTGTTAATGAAAGCCAAAACACCATATGCTTTCTTAACAACCCTGTTACCCTATGGGTAACAATTTTAAGGGATCTATGTACCTGCACACCAAGATCCCACTGTTCCTCCACACTGCCAAGAATCTTATCTTTAATCCTGTACTCAACTTTCAAGTTCGACCTTCCAAAATGCATCACCTCGCATTTATCCAGGTTGAACTCCATCTGCCACCTCTCAGCCCATCTCTGCATCCTGTCAATGTCATGCTGCAGCCTACAACAGTCCTCTATACTTTCAATGACACTTCCAACCTTTGTGTCATCTGCAAACTCGCTGACCCATCCCTCAATCTCCTCATCCAAGTCATTAATAAAAATTACAAAGAGTAGGGGCCCAAGAACAGAGCCCTGTGGAACACCACTCACCACTGACTTCCAGGCAGAATACTTTCCTTCCACTACCACTCGCTGTCTTCTGTCGACCAGCCAATTCTGTATCCAGACAGCCAAATTTCCCTATATCCCATTCCTCCTGACCTTCTGTATGAGCCTACCATGGGGAACCTTATCAAATGCCTTGCTGAAGTCCAAATACACTCGACCCTCATCAACTTGTCTGGTAACATCCTCAAAGAACTCAATAAGGTTTGTGAGGCATGACCTGCCCCTCACAAAGCCGTGCTGACTACATTTAATCAAGCCATGCTCTTCCAGATGGTCATAAATCCTATCTTTCAAGCAGCATATTGCAGATTTGAACAACTCCTCAATAAAAACAAATTCTATTTTTTCCCCCTTGTTTTTCCAATTATTCTCAATCTGTTACCCCTGGTTATTGACCCCCCTTCAAGTGGAAACAGTTTCCTGCCATCTATACTATCATAACTCTTCATAATTTAGAACGCATCTATTAAATATCCTCTTAGCCTTTTCAGCTGATAGACATGCAACCTTAACTACATCCTATAAATATTTATTCATTATCATTGCAATTTGATGAGGTCTGGTTCGAAATTTATCTTGGTCAGTGATGCAAAAGGGAGGATATCAATGATCAACCCCATGTTATACAGGATGTCTGGCATTCACTGTGACTGCAATCATTAGAATTAGATATTAGACAGAGCTCATAATGGATAATTGACCCAAGAGCATCCAGTTTAGTTCACTGACCAGAATGAATTTCCATTCCTTTGTATCATATCCAGTAAGTATATAGCAACAAACATTTCTCCCCGACCCATAAATAATGCTACATTGTTAAACTGTTTGTATGTAAGGTCACCCCTTGGCACACTGGGAGCAAAAGCTCACTTTCTGAAGTTCTGCTTGATGCTGAGCATGAGAGAAATGGTTGCTAAAATCCCAAACACAGAACAAACAAGTTCACAACAGATTTTCAACATCAGTTCAGTGAATAGGCTGAACTACATTTCTTACTGTTGGTCAGTTTCTCCCAGCAGTTCAGCTTTACTGGCCTCTCATCTATTGTATATTAAACTGTGATTTGCTAATTTGTTATCTTCTGACAAACCCACTATTTCGAAAGTTTGTCATCAAAACATACCTGTTCCCTACTCCACCTTTTCTTGTCTGTCTGGATAACACCACTGAACTGAACTTCAGCTGCTTTCTATTTTCAGTAATGAGTTTATTGCAGATCATTCCTCCCATGTCACACTTTAATAAAAAATAATGATGTGATTTCAAGATCACGAATATTACTGCATTGGTTTCCAAGTGAACACTGATATCAGAATGCAAATATTTAGTCATTAGCTTAAATATTTTGACTCCTAGCAGATTTGAAAATTCCTGTATTATGGACCATTCTATTTATATGAGTTATTAAATATATTATTATTCCAGTAAAAAATCAAAATACTGTGCTGAAAATCTGAAATAACAACAGAAAATGCTGAGAATATTCAGCAGGTCTGACAGCAACTGTCGACAATGAATCAGGATTAGGAACATCAGCCTGAAACATTGGACTAGACTTTATTGAGAGCTCTGAGGTCCTATTGCTCGGGCTGGAGGTTAATAGTGATCCTGCTTAGATTGTCAGTGGGATGCACAAGTTTAGTTATTTGTGCTAGAAAACCAGTAAGTGGGGGCTGGAGGTGCCATGGCCAGGCAATTAGTCCTCAATGATTGAGGCAGTGTGGATAATGGTTTCGCTAAAGGGTTTGTGGTGTCATTGTGGTTGACATCTATTGTCAGTGGGGACTTGGTAGGAAGTCAACAGGTGTCACTAGAAGGATCCTCATATGGTGCCAGGTACCCCTGTCACTGGCAATTTACTAATAGAGCTGATAGGAAGACATTCATCGACCACTTAAGTGACTCAATTGACTACAGCTTGTACACTAGTTAAATAGCATGTCAGAGCTAGGCAAAGGCCAACACTTCTGGATGATTTCTCAAGTTATTTTGCAAACATTCCAACTTCCCAGCATGTTTCTGAAAGGCTGGAAAAATATTAGCCCATTAACTGTATCATTTTTCTCCACTAATGTCATCTGACCCATTGAATATTTCCAACATTTCCATTTGTCTTATACTGGTATTCAAATACTGCCCACTGAGTGAGAGCTCAAGTTCATACCCATCACATCACAGATGGCAAATTACCAGTTTCAGCCATTTGACTTTGGGAACAGAGAGACCAGGTGTCTCCGCACAGGCGATGGACAAATTCACACCAGTTTACCCTCGTGCATTTCCTGTTGTGAATGCTTTAATTGGCAATCACTCCAGAATGATTTGGCCGCCTATCTTTTCCATCTGGAAATGGTGCATGTCTTACAGGCTTGGGAAGGGGGAAGGGGTGGGGGTTAGTTCCTTGCACTGAGGCAAATGTTGATGAAGATACTTTGGAACACAGAAATGAGTGCATGGTTAAGAGTTCACGACAAACTTTGATGAAATTGATAAATATATTAACACCAGAGATATTTTAAATACGAATGCAAAAGAACTACCAGGTATCTTTATAAACCAAGAAGGAAAAATTCAAATGAGAACATTTTCAGTTATTCACACAAGATTTTGTTCCAAGTACATTACAGATAATTTGGAAGATAGGTAATTGGAGTAATCTTAGGACATTTGTACATGTAGCACTCAACATATTCGAAAAATGCTGAGGGTAAGTTAAATTAAAAGCTATTCCATTTTGTTAACGTCTTTAAATTGGAAGAAAGCATCCCTAACTGTACAATGCTCTGGTTATATCATACATTGAAAACAGTACTGTGTTACATTCTAATCAACGGGAAATAAAGTATACATTACAGTTCTGTATCTAATGCTGTTGTTGGACTAACATAAAAAGCAAGATCACAAAAAGAAGAGTACATGTTTAATACCAGGAGCCATTAACTCATAGAGATGTACAGCATGGAAACATACTTTTCAGTTCAACTCATCCATGCTGATAAGACATCCTAAATTAATCTAATTCCATCTGCCAATATTTGACCCGTATCCCTCTAAACCCTTTCTATTCAAATACCCATCTGAACGCCTTTTAAATGTTATAATTATATCAGCCTCTATCACTTCCTCTGGCAGTTTATTCCATACACCCATCACCCCCTGCATGAATAAATTGCTCCTTAGGTCCCCTTTAATCCTTTTCCCCTCTCAGCGTAAACCTATGCCCTTTAGTTTTGGACTTTCCCATCCTAGGGAAAAGACCTTGACGATTCACCTTACCCATGCCCCTCGTGATTTTATCTCTGATGGTCCAGGGAAAATAGCCCAGCCTATTCAGCCTTGTCCTTTCGTTCACATCCTCCAACCCTGGCAACATCCTTTAAATATTTCCAAGTTTAACAACATCTCTCCTATGGCAGGCAGAGCTGAATTGAATGCAGTATTCCAAAAGTGGCCGAACAAATGTCCTGGACAGTTGCAATATGACATGTCAACTCCAATACTCAAGGCACTGACCTATAAAGGCAAACACATCAAATACCTTCTTCACCACTTGACTTGAGATTCCACTGTCAAGAAACAATGAACCAGCACTCCAAGGTCTCTTTGTTCGGCATAACTCTCCAGGACCTTACCATTAAGTGTATAAGTCCTGCCCAAGAAATAAAGTAAGAAGTGGAGAAGTGTTGCTGCAAGTATAGAAAAGGTTGGTGGAAGTCCACTGATGCATGGCATACTATTTAGTTGCCTGACTTGATGAGAGCTGTATTCGCACTGGAGGAAGTTCAGAAGACATTCACTAGATTGATTCCAGAGATGACCGATTTGTCTTATGAAGAGAGATTAAGCAGTTTAACCCGATAATCGTAACGGTTTCAAAGAAGGAGAGGAGATCTAATTGAGGTGTATATGATGCTAAAGGGGATTGAAAAAGTAGATGCAGACAGGATGTTTCCTCTTGCGAGACGATCTAGGATGGAAGGTGATTGTTTTAGGATAAGGGGTAGCAGATTTAAAACAGAGGTGAGGAGAAATTACTTCTTTCAAAGGGTCATGAACCTATAGAATTCACTACTGCAGAGTGGGCTGGATGATGGGAAATTGAATAAAATTAAAGAGGAGATAAATCAGTAGTAGGTTGAAGGGTTATTGAGAGTTGGCAGCAATGTGAATTTGAGGCTGAGATAAGGTCAGCCATGATTGTATTTGAGCTGGCTAATTTATTAATTCATACAGATTTATTAATTGAATTTAAAACCCAATGGGATTTGAAACACACCACTCCAACCCCTGAGTATTTGCCTGAGGCAGTGGATTTTGAGTACATTGATATGACCAGAATCCCCCATGACCCCCAAGATAAAATGAATGGCAAAATTGTGTTTCTCATGTTCATGTGTTCCAAAGAGAATTCACCAAAATGATGCAACACTTGTGATAGTGTCATGCAAAAATAGTTATTTTAAACAACTTTAAGAACATATAAAATAGGAGGAGTAGCCATTCTAATTCTGTTCTACTCCAATTTTACCATTCCCCACCCCCATATTCCTTAGTCCTCATTTTATCCAAAAATCTTTTCATTTCTTTCTTCAACATGCCTAATTCTAAACACAACTCCTCCTGGCAGAGAAATCAACAAATTCACAGCCCACTGAGTGAATATATTTCTCCTTAACTATGTCTTAAATGACTGTCACCTTATTCTGCGTCAGTGATTCCATCACTTTAAGCTCAACAGGAGGGGAGAAACATTCATCCAACTTTTAACATGTTCCGTGGCATTGCAAATTGGATTGTTAAAGTCCTTTGCTTACGGGGACAAAAATAAGAGATTGGGTTTACTTGGATTATTCTGGTGCCAGCTTTGTTGCCTCAATATAATGATACCTGGGCCCATGCATATCATCTTGAGGGCACCACCAGTGAGGGCACCACCAAGAAACGCCCTTGACTGGTCTAACGGGCCACCTAGTGGTCAGTTATGGAACACTTGCGCCTGTTTGACATATTCATTAGAGATCTATTGAAGGGAAAAAAAGAGATTAAAATTACAATATATTATGGAAGTGGTTCCTATCTACTCAGTTAAATGCCATGACATATTGTAGACTGTTTGTGTTGCCTTGGATGAAATGCAACAGCAAGAGTTGACTTCTGCATTACTTTAAACAGTGTTTAATGAATAATTGTCAGATGGAAAAGGATCCAATTTAAGCCTCAGGAGGGAATTAAATGTTGAGAACATCAAATATTTACTTGTTAAACATCATTATAGTTGAGCTTTGGCACCATTAAAGTTCGAGTATCTTGAATATGTACTGTCATTTTCAAGTCAGCAGCATTTTAACCTCCATGCATTTATGTGCCACCTGATGCCTAGGATATACTTGCTATAGACGGAGTATAATGAAGGCTGATCCCTGGGAAGTTTGGATCATCTTATGATGAGAGATTGAGGAGACTAGGCCTGTATCCTCTGTAATTTAGAAGGATAAGAGATGATCTCATATAAAATTGTAAAATTTTGATTGGGGTGGACAGAACAGATGTTGAAAGGAAGTTTCCTCTGGTTGTGGAGTCTTGAACCGTGCACACAGTCTCAGAATAAAAAGACATGAGGACAAACTTGAAGAAGTGAATCTTTTGACTTTGTTACCTTAGAGGATTGTGGAAGTTTAGTCATTAAGTACAAACAGAGACTAAGTCATATCTTTCTGGGATTGACAACAAAGGATGTGGGGATAGAGTGTGAATATGGTGTTGAGGTAGATCCTAAGCCATGACCTGATTTGGCAGAGATGGCTCATGGGGTAGAAGGACCTAATCCTGCTTCCATGTTCCTATCCGACCGTAAGTGTGCAAGGAACCTGAACAGGTGAATATGCACACCTTCCAGAATACTAAGACTCCAAGGAAAATTGAACTATTTACAATCCTTGTTGATTTTTCTTTTCAGCAAAAGGCCACAAGGTGAAATACCACGTTTAGGAATTGTTGATTCATGGTACTAAAAATGGTGAAGCAGAGAAGTATCAAAAGGCTAATCCCAATCTTTTCAGTCTAAATGGAGATAATAGCTTTATTGATTCAATAATAACTATCCAAAGACATTTGGAGAGGAAAATAATTTATAAGGCTTTAGGGATCAGAATAATTGCATTAATTTAGCAAACCATTGTGGCATGGGTGTGATGGATCCAATAGCTTCTTTATCCCTATGTCATTTTATTATTCTAGTCAAGAGACATGCATAAGAACCTATAGTACAGATGTGGGCATTCAGGACCACATTTCCAAAGTAAACTGTTCTTTTAAAGCAGAAGATATATTTTTCATTTGTTAAAAGCAAATTTGGATCTGACATTAGGGAGTTCTGCCTCATGAAAACAAAATATAAAATGGATACTTTGATAGAATATTGAAGAGAAAGGCACCAAAATCGTTGGTAAATAGTTTGGTAAAATGTGGGTGCTTTTTCCTGGATGGATAAACTTGGAATGCACCAAGTTATATTCCTCATTTTCATTGTTCCCCTGACCTTGCTAATGTTTCAATGGCAAAGTATAGGATTTAGGAGTTCAGTCAGTATGTCATTTTCAGTTTAAGAAAGAAAATAAAAAGCTGGAAATATAAATCACAGCAATTAATAGAAGTTTGGAGTTTTGTATTTGAGTATACTGTGCATTGTGACTTGCCATCCTTAAATGACCTCTTTTCTAGTTGCTTTCAGCTCAAAGGCAGAATCCATTAAAACTTGCACAAGGTACATTATTTGCACTTAACATTAAATTGCCTTTATGGATTTTAAAATGCAAGTCAAGATCTTCATTTAGGACCCTTCACAACTCATTTCTAGGTAGTTGACCTAGGAAGACAACCTCCTTGAAGTAACAATGGTTGGCACCTTGGCTTGCATCCTGAAAGTCAATTAAAGGTGTTTAACTAAGTCATTAATCAGTATTTAAGGAGCCAATCAGATAAAAAAAAATTACAAGCAGAAGCATGGATCAAGATGCTGGATTTCCATCCCCCACTGATATAACACATTGCCATGGTGAATTTATAAAAATAGCAGTTTTATTTTTCAAACACTGTTTAGATCAAAAACTTAAATAACAAAACCATCTGAAATTTCAACAACAAACATAAATCCTTTAAGGAGAGCTGAATTTTCAGTTGTTGATTGTACTTATAGGAACACTGTATTCCTTAGATAGCAAACAATGGTTCACTAGAAATATCTCAGATTTGACATGCCTAAATTGAATTTAAAATTACAAAGCTTCCTCTTCATCACTTGATAGTCCAGATAAAGTTTCATTTTCTCAATTACAAGACAAAACCTTTGGAAAGGAACAAGATAAATGAAAATATTCCTTACTAACGACAGCCATCACATTGCCTGTCAACTAATATTTGAACTTATGGACTCAGATGGTGGGATTTTGGAAATAAATAAATAGTTTATACAAAATACAGAATGATTTTGAAATTTCAAAACATTGTGTTGGAATAAGCAGATTGCACTTGAACTTTGTATTTAAGAATAGCATCAATCATTAATAAAAACAAACAATGGTTTTTAACATAATGTGTAAAACTATTGGTCACATTTGATAAAACATTAGTTAATAATAAAATCCTTACAGTGTGGAAGCAGGCCATTCGGCCCACCCAGTACACATTGCCTCTCCAAAGAGCAGCCCAACCAAACCCATATTATCGCTGTAATCCTACATTTCCCGTGGGTAATCTATCTAACTTGTACATTGTTGGTATGTGGGAGGAAACCAGAGCACCCAGAGGAAACTCACACAGACACAGGGAGAATTGCAAACTCCCGACACACAGTCGCCCGAGGATGGAATCGAATCCAGGTCCCTGGCGCTGTGAGGCAGCAGAGCTAACCACTGAGCAATGTCTGACATTGCTTTTTCAAATGCTGTTAAATTGTGAAACTGTTCTTGCTGTTGGTCAGTTTTTTATTCAAAGGAAAAATGTAAGAGGCATTGGCCAATTGCTGCTTTGTCGAATAAGGAAAAAGCAAGTCAGCCACATTTGCTGTCAGTCCAATTCCAATTTGGAAAAAAAGTCTTTCTTTTTCCCTTGTTTCATTTGGTGTCCTAATTTCCAAAACCACTGCTCAACTGTCAATATGTACAATCCTTAGTTCACTCTCAGTAGTAGAGAGTGACCCTGTCTACATGCAAGTCCTGCAATTATTTTCTCATATTCATTAATCATGATCATTCTCACATGAGTTCTCTTTCAAGTAAAACAAAGAAATGCAGATGCTGGAAGTCTGAAAGAAAACAGAAATTACTGGAGAAACAGAAATGAAAAAGAGTCACTGGACCTGAAACGTTAACTCTATTTTCTCTCAACGGATTCTGGCAGACCTGCTGAGTTTCTCCAGCAATTTATGCTTTTACTTGAGTTGTCTCTTTGCTTGCCATTGGTAATTTTCACCTAACAAGAATTGCACAACAAAGCTCATGTCAAGCAGCATCCGAGGAGCAGGAGAATCAATGTTTCAGGCATAAGCCCTTCATCAAGAATGTTCCTGGTGAAGGGCTTATGCCTGAAACATCGATTCTTCTGCTCCTCGGATGCTGCCTGACCTGCTGTGTTTTCCAGCGCCACACTTTTCAACTCTGATCTCCAGCATCTGCAGTCCTCACTTTCTCAAGATCATGTCAAGCTAAACTGCTGAGGACAAGAGCTGAAAAAGTTTGAGAAGTGGTGGGAAATGAAACACTTGCATTTCCTTCTGTTGTAGTATTGTAGGGAATATAGACTAGATGGACAGTGAACATTTCAGATAGTTGTGGGACATCATAACATGTGACACTTCATTATAGAGATATCTGCCTTGCTTTCAGTCACTCTCTCAGTACAATGACGTCAATGTACTGTGTTCAATTCCTAATTAATATGTATGTAATGTATAGTAACATCAGCAAGAATATTATCTAGACTATGTACAAGTCTGTGATATTAATGCAATGTAACTAGTTAGCCTTGTTGATAAACTTCAAGACATATGTCTCAACACGAATCTAGTCTTTGTGGTTTATGTTCATAAACTGACATATAGAACAACACTTAGATCATATCACACTGGCATTGGAGTTCAACCCCAGAAATCATATCAGTGTCTTATGACCTGAAAATGTCCCTTTATAGCTAATCAGTAATTGTTGCACTATAGAAATCATGGCAGCTAATTGTTGCACAACAAGCTCCTATATTATCCCCATGGCAAAATTGATTTGTGGCAGTTTGTGACAAATGGTCATCTACACAATTCAAAACATTCTTGGTACGATGTTACAATCTGCTCCACAAGTATTGGTGCAGTTGTTGCAAAGATCAACAAACAAATACCAACCCAGTCTTGGATTCCTAACATTGATGTTGGCATTGCACTTGTGATGAGGGAGAATGGCGGTATTAAGGATAGACATTAAAATGGAACCAATATAGACTGGTGTGTGGAGAATTTTGTTCAGGGATTACTGTGGTTGTAAATTGATTTTTGGAATAGTTGTTTTTTCTCAAAATCAACTGTCCACTCCCGGCTTACTAATGACTGAAGATGTCAGAATCTAAGCCCAACAGAGAATTTTGAACCCAACAGCCATGTAACCCCTGAGAGCTTTACAGGAACAGTTGTGTCATTCTTTTTTGGGACACTTCATTGCAATGGAAGTATAGAGGAGAGCATTTCAAAGGGATACACCTTCTTTAGTTATCACCTCTGAAATCCCACAGAATATAAAGCACAAAATAAAGAGTCCACTTTATTTTAATTGTTCTCACAGTAAAAGTCTCCGAGGTAAATATCCCTCAGATCATTGACTTTTCTTGAACTCTTGAAAAATGCAAAGATACGTTAAGGTGTGATTATAGGCAACTTGTTCCCTGATAGCAAATCAAACTGCATCCATTCAGTTTGTATCATCATATCCAACTCAAGATCCATTGGGCTAGATTTTATGCTCAATTGCCAGGGATTTGAAGGCTGAGAAGTTATAGCCAGTGTGTGGATTTCCTGCTACATATCCCATGTCAATCTCTCTCTGAAATGTTACGGCTATGCAGGAAGACATCAGGTGATTAATCCACCCTTGAATCTATTGAGGCGTTCAAGTGTGTAATTTATAGAGGCTTAAGGATGTCATCCAACTATAACTGGTATTTACACATGGAGATGATAGGCCCACATCATCTGTGAAGAAAGGATATGGGAGTTAGGGACCAGACCAGACCCCAACAAAATATATTCAGATTGTAGCATTGACCTTATTTTTTTCTTATTTTAAAGGTAAATGCCAGGTGCTGTGCTCCAGATACAATTCGACTGATCAAACTACTGTACTCAACATTAAGCAAACCACAATCTATTCAAACACTACAGTCAAAATTCAACCAAAGAAAATGTGCTTGGAATAACTTAATTCTATTGGAAAACTTAACAGAATAATCGATGCAGTAACTATTGCTAATTATAGTTACTATATCCCAATAGTACCATCCCATAAACACAACCCTTGGCAAGAAGGCAAATTCAGAATACAAACTGTATCACATCAATTCTCCAATCCAGGAAGGAAGAGAAAGAGTGTAGTAGTCAGGAGAGACTCACTGCCTTCAGTCCTGTTGGGACCCCAGCAACAACTGCCAAAAGCTGACTAAAATCTTGACCACACCCACTCAGGCTGCATCTATTGTTCCAACTTTAAAAAAAACTAAAGGCCTTACAACTTATTTATCTTCTCATAGACCACTCAACAATCTCTTTCCAACAAAATCCAGGATAAAACACACCTCTTAAAAGCACAGTATCATCAGAGAGCATAACATGTTTTGTGTGTCCCCAAACCTATTGGAAGCACCATTGGGCTCCTGCAAGGCAGAGGACTCCTTGAACCCGAGTTCCCTCAACCCTTTCCCCACACCAACTGCTTGTTGAGATGGCTGCCTCAGGACTTGTTCAGGCTCTTTGACTGTGTGGTATTACCTGTAGTTCCAGCAGTGGCCACCATTATTACCTGGCATTGTTGGGTATCCAATTAGCTGGGAACTCTGTAAGGTGAGACTCCCTCTCAAGAAAGGGAAGGAGATCTTATTTTAAGTTGCTTATCACTGTTCTGTTCAAGTGTTAAGTTGTTGTGATTGTGGGTGATTTCACCTCCAACCTTGCAAAAGTCATCTGTAACCTTTAAAACATAACCCATCACCACAAATCTGATACAGCTCCCTCTGTGATGTTTTGGATCAGTTACCCTGACAAGGAAAATGACTGCGATGAACTGATAATTGCTGAGAGGCTTTGAATAGGTCCGATCTGACTTTTGACAATCAAATGTCATTAATCAGGGCAGGGAACAGAAATGAATCCAAATAACCTGAGCATCTGAAAATAAGTCTTCAGAATCTAGACTGAAGGGAATGCTGATTTGTTTGCATTCACTTAGAAAGTGAGTTATCTACAACCACAGCGAAAGATAACATTGTTGTACCTGAAGCCACCACTATTCTTGAGTAATTGCATCTGCCATCATCATTGTCCTTTGCTAGTGGGCACTGAAGTGTACAGATACTCACGGTGTCAGAAGCCCTTTGAATCATGCATTATCATGTGACCTTGTACAAGAACAGCCCTAACAAGCAACCAGTCAAAAAAACCTAAACTTGTCTTACAATTCAGCTGTAGTCACACATTTTTAAAGCAACAAAAAGTGACATTTACTTATACTTAGCTCCCCCAGTCCTGTGAGATACAATACGCAGCAAGATTCTGAAACCAGACCCATTCCATCACAATCTCTTTCACGGCAATTCCTGTCATCTCCTGCTCTTGGGAGTTTCCCTCAAATGTACATAAAAATAGAACATTACGCCGACTTGTGAAACCATCTAACCTACACTATTCCATTTTCATCCAGATGTCTATCTAATAACTATTTAAATGCCCTTAAAGCCCTTGGCGTGTCTACTACTGTTGCAGGCAGTACATTCCATGCCCCTACTACTCTCTGAATAAAGAAACTACCTCTGACATCTGTCCTATATCTATCACCCTTCAATTTAAAGCTAAGTCCCTTTGTGCTGCCATCACCATCCAAGAAAAAAAGGATCTCACTGTCCACCTATCTAACCTTCTGATAATCTTATGTGACTCAGTTAAGTCCCCTCTCAGCTTTCTTCTCTCTAATGTACGTTGCTTTGGTCTTCTATGGCTGAACGCATCCTCTTTTTCCATCTGGTCGTGTCCATTCTGCTGTCGCTCTGATGGATATGTGTCTTCCCAGTCATCAAAATCTCTCTGTCATGGCATTCAACTGTCTCTTCTGACCACTTCTTCAATGGTGATCATGGTTGTCCAAATGATGCCCAGATCCTACACATGTAATGTTGCTTAATGATGTCCAAATGATGGGACACTTTTACTCTCCTGTTCTGTTTCTCACTGACATAAGTTGCAGCTTGTCAAAATTTAATCTTCAAAATGTACATCATTGTCTGTTGTGTTTTACTTTTATACAACAGCTTGAGTGTTTTTGAATGTCTTTCAATGTTGAGAAAACAAACTAATAACCATTAAGAGGAATTTCAGTTCAGCACTGCCTAAAATCATTTATGTTCAATATGACCTTTAGAAGTTATAATTATTGATTAATGTCAGTGGTTATATCCATTGGGTCGCTGAGCACTAAGATCCCAGGTTTGATTCTATATCTGCTGGGAGAGTGAGGGGCAATGCTTTGCATGAAGTCAGAAGTGACACAACAGCAGGCTATAGCCCAACAGATTTATTAGAAATCACAAGTTTTTTGAGCGCTGCTCCTTCGTCAGGTGAAGTAGAGGGAAGCACACGGGTACAGAATTTATAGGCAGTGAGATAATGGCAAGTGGCAACTCTCCAACAATAGATAGGGCAAAAAAAAAGATAAGGTTCCCAAAAACTATACATAACAATTTGATGGAAATGTAGACATGCAGACTGAAGTCAAGAGCAAGTTAGGGCTTCATGATTTGGAGATGCTGGTGTTGGACTGGGGTGTACAAAGTTAAAAATCACACAACACCAGGTTATAGTCCAACAAGTTCAATTGGAAGCCGTAGCTTTTAGAGCACTGCTCCTTCATCAGGTGATCACCTGATGAAAGAGCAGCGCTCTGAAAGCTAGTGCTTCCAATTTAACCTGTTGGACTATAACCTGGTGTTGTGCGTTTTTCAAGTTAGGGCTTAGCAGTGTTGGCCTAACCACGTGAGGGCTGTTAGCACCCAATGTAATTAAAATAAAACAGGAGCTTTAAGAAATATTGTCCTTTATGAAAACGGACTGTACAGTAATTTGCACAATTCAGTTCACAAATTGTAATAATAGAGTTCCTAGATGGAAGTAGAGAATTATTGAAGGAAGACATTGTGACTATGACAAAAGCTGAAAATATTTTGAGAAGGACAAGGATAAAAAGATCAGCTTTGTCAGTCACATAGGATATCATTTGTGCCATGGATGAGATGTTTATTTAAATAATTTGACAAGGACAGAAACCTGTTCAAAAGGGATTCAAACATGGAGTTCTGTAAAAGATAGACATGGATGTGAAAGATAGCAAAATTTTAAGGACTTTAGAGAGGAAATGGAGATTGGACATAGAGAGGGAGTTTTTCAGGATGGAAGATTGTAGATATTCAATTACTGAATATGTTCAAGGCAGAAATTATTAGATTGTTGGAGATTGACATCAAGGCATATGGAGACTGTGTAGTAGAGCGTCATTGAGGTAGATGATTAGCCTTATTGTCATTGAATGGTGGAATATGTTCAACAGGCTGAATAGCCCACCCCTTTCCAATGTTCCTATGACACAACAATGTGGTAATGCAGAATTGAAAGAGGGGAAACAGATCAGGAGGAGTGAGAATGATCAACAACATCAGCTAATGTGGGATTCAGGACAGGAAGTTTAGTGGAAATAGGGTTTCATTTTAAAGTTGAGCTTGAAAAGAGCATGAGAAAAGAAATAGAATTTCAGGTCTAAGCCAGTAGAATCTTTAGTGGAAATTTAATCCAGTCAACTCATAGAAAAGAGGGTAGTAGCAGAAACAGGTGACTGCATAGTCACCACCTTCGTGTCAGAGAGGTTCATCAGCCTCCTTGTAATTATTGTTGAAGTGAGGGTGGAAGGAATAGAGGAGATAAGTTGCAGCAGAGTAAAGAAACTAAGGGTTTTCCTTGCATTGCAGGATGATGTGATGCAATTTTGGCAGGTGAGATCAAGATGCAATCATACCTTTTGTGGTCTGGTGCATGTTTGCTTCCCACAGGTTGTTTTATCTGATGCAGAAATGCACACACTATCTTCCATGACATAAGAAACTGGGCATGGGTATCATGATATTCAAGAATCCAACAGACATTTTATTAAAGCTAATATTATGGACAAACATTACATTCATCAGGCAGATAAGTATCCAGGTAAATATTCAGCTATTCGGTACAATAGGAGCACATACTTTGTGATCTGAGGTAAAGTATGAAACATTTATATCCTCAGGTCACATGCCACAATAGTGATATCATGAGTGTATCTGTTAAAGTACTGACAAACTGACTGAGATGAAACACAACATTGTCAAAACTTGTATGTAGAAAAAAATCCAAAAATAAATGTATGGATATACATAACCTTGATGTAAATTTGATACATATACAAATAAGAAAAAAAACAATTGATCGAAGACGAACATTCAGACTTCAATGGAGTGCTTTGGAGGTTTGACAATTCATTCTGATCTATTGTGTGTATTCCTGTCTGGAGATGACACATTGTTCCTTCTTGCACTTGTTTGATAACTTAGCTGTCTTGTTGCTGGATGTTGTCACTCAACATCACTGTGTAATCATCATCATCAGAACATTGTTGCTCATTCCTGATGTGCTATACATTGCTCTGAGCTTGTTTCT
This sequence comes from Hemiscyllium ocellatum, assembly GCF_020745735.1. Classification (NCBI taxonomy): domain Eukaryota; kingdom Metazoa; phylum Chordata; class Chondrichthyes; order Orectolobiformes; family Hemiscylliidae; genus Hemiscyllium; species Hemiscyllium ocellatum. The sequence goes on along the minus strand of NC_083429.1, from coordinate 28,015,170 downwards.
GTTCCTTTTGGAGTGTTACATTGTGATTAGGAATTATTTTATATACTCTGGGCTGGTTGCATATGTTAGAGACCTTTGCTGGCATCCAAGTTTGTATTTTGATTTCTAGTTCTTTATCTAGTGTGCAGTTTTGGTCATCATCTAACTGCTCACTCATTGTGTATCTCTCACATTCCCTCTGTCTCTGAAGAAGAATGTCCTGTTTCTTGGAATGAGCTGGGAAAGGTCATTCGTATCTATATTTTATAATTGAAATTGTGTCTGGGGATGTTGTGCAAAAATGTAGCATGCAATAAAAAAGATCTTGCTTTATTGTTCAACATTTAATGTGCATTGATTTGATAGTATGTATCACATGTTCTGCTACACTGTTTGAAATATAGAAATTAGGAGCAGGAGTAGGCTATTTAGCCTTTTGAGAATGCTCCATCATTGATTATCCAACTCTGCACTCTTTTCCTGATTTCTCCCTCGACCCTTTAATCCCTTTGGCCCTAAAAACTATATCTAAATTCTTGAATAAATTCAATGTTTTGACCTCAGCATCTTCTGTGGAAGAGAATTCCACAAGCTTACTACTTCTTGGATGAAAATTTTTCTCCTCTTCTCAGTCCTGAGTGGCCAATATATTTAGATTGTGACCCCTGGTTCTGAGCATTGATATTGGGGCAATGATAGAATCATAAAATAGAATCCCTATAATGTGGAAACAGGCCACTTGGTCCAACAGGTCCACACTGACGCTGTGAAGATGAGCCCATCCTCCTATCCTACTACTCTACATTTACCCCTGACTAATGCACCTAACCTACACATCCCTGAACACCATGGGCCATTTAGTATGGCTAATTCATCTGATCTGTTCATCTTTGGATGGTGGGAGAAAACCCATGCAGACACGAAGGGAATGTGCAAACTCCACACAGACAGTCGCCCACGACTGGAATCAAACCCAGATCCCTGGTGCTGTGAGGTAGCAGTGCTAACCACTGAACCATCATGCTGCTATAATGTGTAATATGGCTCACACCTTTTGAAACAGTTTTAAAATGGTTTGCTATTATGCATTGGCCATTGTCAGAACTATCTGATTCGCAATGTCAGAAACACTGATAATAGTCACCAACAGTGGCTGCGCATATCATGGTGCTAAGCTGGTAAGCAATGGGATATTTAGAGAAGTAAACCCATCACAGGTATGTAGTCTCCCCCTTTCGCTGTGAATAGATTCATTGTGGCTCTCATCCAAGTGTTGGCGGGTCATTTTGTGACTGTCGAAGCTCTCTCTGCTGTTGAGGTTAAGACATTTGGCATAACTCACATGCATCTGTAAGTCACTGAATATCCCAATCTATACTAGTCAGTACACAGACTCACATGCTCGCTCTCTTGTCGATCCAATACCCATGTACTCCTTGTGAAACATAGGCAGGACATCTTGGCATAATACTTTTGCTGTTAGGACTTGAAGATTCTCCTGAAGCATACTTGTTGTGATATACCAAGAACATATCTATATAACCATCATGAAGTATTTCTTTAACAGTGTCAGATCATCTCCAGAAATTTATCTTTTGCAACTCTTGTAGTTGCTCATCTTCAGCAGGTGGCGATAATAACTGTTCACACTGGTTCTGGCCAAAATGTAATAGCTCAACCTTGAAATTTCTTCAACATTGTTGTCTAGAACATTATCATGTGCATAAAGAAGACTATCTTGGTCTTTTCACATGATGATTCAGTTATCTGCTCATGGTCAGGTGTAATCACCATGCTGCCTGGTTTATATAGCTCCTTGCAGATCAGTGTCTTATTCAATTGTATCACATGGCCTGTTCTGCTGCAATGGGTGTGTTTTGAAGCTCTTGAATTGTGACTGTTGAATTTCTGTGAACATTGTGGTGGTGTTGCCAGTACTAGACCATTGGTATCTGTCAGACAAGCCAAGCTAACCTTGTATATTAATACTATCACACTGGGTGTCCAGAACACAAAATATAATAGATTTTATAAAATACCAGCTCTGGTCACTGCTCTATAGAAAGAATGTACTTGTAATGAAGGGAGAGGAGATCCAACAGGATGTTGTCTCAGATGAAGAGAGGCTGGACAAGCTTGGGTTGTTTTCTTTGAAACAAGGAAATCAGAGGAGGGACAAAACTGATAATAATAATATTATCAGGGGAATAGACAGGGTGGAGAAAAAGGATCAGTTCCCTTTAGTGGAAGGGTAAATAACAAGGGATGGTAATTTTAAACTGAAAGGCAGGAGATTTGGAGGAAATTGTAGGATTGGGTGGTGGCATGCTTCAATGTATGCCTGGATGGTAGCTGAGGCAAGAAACCTCATTACCTTTAAAAATCATTTGGATGAGCACTTGAAGTGTCACAGCATTCAAGGTTGTGGCCTAGTATTGGAAAATGGGACTCACATCGAATTAGAGTTGTGTTGGTGGTACAGAGTTGATAGGCCAAAAAGCCTTTACTCTATTTTGTGTTGCTGTCATCAGACATCATTCACTAAAAAGAATAATTGGTCACCTTGGAAATTCCACTTCACTGGTCATCTAGGTAGATACCTTGTCTGGGCCATCTTTTAATGTGGGGATGGTGTCGTGCATCAGCAGATGCACCGCTCTTGACAAAAGGTAGATCCATTTTCCGGTGGCAAAGAAACCTTACAGTAGGGATCTCCCTATGCTACAGCCTTCATCCATAATCCCCAGCCATTGATATCACATACCCATTTTTCACCTAATTCACCACTGCGGTTTTGCTTTAATTGGCTTTGTCCAGTTCTCTGGCCTTACCGCCATGGATAGCCTGGCCAGGTGTTGAGAATTGATGACAGCACCACTCTTGGGATCAGCAGAACACTCAACCGTAACAAGCTGGCAATCTACAGAAAGGGATTGCCCTATATGATTCCAAATTCTACGCACGTAAAATATCATGACCACAATTGTCGAACAAAATAGTTATTGACTCAGGTCCTAGCCTGCCCGAACCTTCAACAGGACCAATAAATCTTTCTCCAGCTCTTTGTTATATGATGATTCCTTATTTCACATTGACTTATGCTGTTCTCCCATTGCTTAACAGTCACATTTCTTATCTGCCTTTTACTATTCATTATTTACAAAACAACTATCTGCTTCACAATATTTACAACAGCAGGTTTCTTACTACAAAATTCAGTTTAATTTGCAATAAAATATATCCACCTGCAATGCCCCCCTCCCAGTCCTATCCTTCATATTGTTGTGTTAAAAAGAATAGCTTCTTCCCAACTGCTATTTGACTGGTGAATGGACTTCTGTAATTTCAAATTTAAGGTTGATCTTGCTTTTTTGCACCTCCTGTGTAGCTGTAACCTTGTATGCCTTGCTCTGTCTAAACACCCAAGGATCTGTATGTCCTTGTGTGTTATGATCTGCCTGTAGTGCTTGCAAAACAGGCCTTTTCACCATACTTAGCTACGTGACAAAATAAATCAAATCAAATCATGGAGGAAGTGAGGACTGCAGATGCTGGAGATTAGAGGTGAAGAGTGTGGTGCTGGAAAACCACAGCTGGTCAGGCAGCATCTGAGGAGCAGGAGAATCGATATTTCAGGCATAAGCCTGATGAAGGCTGTGGTTTTCCAGCACGATAGTCTTCAACTCAAATTTAATAATGCAGAGTGATATTTTGGACTATCCAACCCAGGAATTCAGTTATTTTTCACCTTACTACAGTTTTCATTAATGTTTTTTGCTTCATTTTATTTTCATATGTCTTTGGATATAGTTTGGGAGCCTTCCCAACTGTAGAAGATATCAATATTAGTCAGTCACAAACATTTCCAGCTCATTTACTGGGACTGTTGTGTTTATTTGTCCTCACCGATGATATCTCTCTGTTTTAACAGTTGATTGAGCAAATAGACAAGGTTCAGGGATACCTTTTCTCTTCACCACTCCTGTCTCACATCCAGGGAAAGCCTGAGGTTTTAATTTGACACTTCAGTGAACACAGATGAACTCTGTATCAAGACCTTTGAAAAGCTGATCACAGAGAAAAGACCGAGTTTGTTGTAACTAGATTGTGTGCTGCTGTTCACTCACATGAAACTTCTTACCTTAGCTATGACATTTGTGCCAGATTAGCAGAACTGTTAGTCTCATTCACTTGGAACACAGACTCAAAATCCTATCAATTGGCCAAACTGACTGAAGTAATAATGGTAGGGAGACAATGCATAAAAGATATTGAAGTATCAATGCTTGGAGTTGGAACTCTTGAACAATAGTTTGTTTAAGGTTTCAATATTTTTAGTCAATTGCATTTCACTCTTCAAGTATTTTCTTTTCAAAACAGGATAACTGAAATGGAGAACTAATTCCTAACAAAGTCATTCTGTTTCACAGGCAACAGTGATAAGATCAGTACACGGCTTATAAGAATAATAAAATGATTGAACTGTTGTAGCACTAATCCAAAACTAGTCTTGCTAAGTGTGTTCTATATGCATTTTAGTGTTTGCAGTAAATTGTTATATACGTCCACCCTCACAGGTAGACAGAAAAGATTCCTTGTTGTTATTCCTGATGAAGGGCTTTTGCCCGAAACGTCGATTTCACTGCACTTTGGATGCTGCCTGGACTGCTGTGCTCTTCCAGCACCACTGATCCGGAATCTCGTTTCCAGCATCTGCAATCGTTGTTTTTACCTCAGGAAAGATTTCTTGGTACAATTTGAGCATCAGGGTGTACGCTTCAGTTCCTGGCCATTATTTATCTCTCAGTTAACACTTTCTAAAATAATTATCTAATCATTATCACACTGTTATTTATGAGAGCTATCTGAGCATGAATCGGTCACTAAGTCTTCTGCATTATAACAGTGACTAAAGCTTTTAAAGAGTATTCTCTGGGTGGTAAAACATTTTCAGCCATGCTGAGGTCATGGATTTTTAATTGAATTGAATTAGCTTTTTCTCATGTGTACTCAAATGATTTCAAGTGACCAGTTACAGCGCCATTTTAGGTATAAGGCATCTAGGTACAGATTCTCCAGTACAAGTTCTCAGGAAAAAAATTAGAGAAGCGAAGAAATAAGGAGTCCAGCATTACAGATCGTAGGAGTAAATTAGAAAATAGAGAAATAAAAAGTTCAGAATAACAGTCCTTTCTACCCAGTCCACACTGGCACCTAGCCTCCAGTCCACTCCAGGCCTTGATTCCAGGCTGCGCTGGTTTAAGCCTCGATACTGTCAAGGCTGAGAAACCCTCTGGAATCACTTCAAGGCCAGGAATTCACGCTGAGGCCAGACCAGGTCGAGAGACCACCACGGCTGCGAAAGACCATCATGCTAGGCTGAGAGACTGCAATGTGCCACAGAGAGACTGCCATTCTGGTTGAGAGATTGCCATGCCAAACTGGGGGCCACCACACCAATCCGGGAGATGGCCATGCCAGGCTGGCAGACTGCCACGCTGAGCTGAGAGGATGCCTCACTGGGTCTGCCCTGAGGCCAGGAGTTCAGTACTTTGCCAAGAGGAAAGAGGAGAGAAGAAAAACACAAAAAAAGCAAAAGAAAGAAAAAGAAACTGACAGAGTTGTCAAGCTCTGGCTGAAGCATCCTATTCCTTCGCCATCTTGGATGAACATGGATGATGATAAATTTAAGTTTTGTTTTTTCCAGAACCAGTAAAAAGAAAAGCAACACTCGGAAATGAATTAATTGGTTGTGCTGGAGTTCTATTTGAAGTATACAGGATGACAGAGACCAATATGTTTAAGTCTGCAAATGGTGGAGATCTGAAACAAAACAGCAAGTGCTGGGGATGTTCAGTACGACTCTCAGTAGAGAGAAAACAGAGCTAATGTTTCGAGTCCAGTGACCCTTGCTCAGGACTGAACATAGTTGGAAAAGGGTGGTACTTATGCTGCCAACGAGGTGGAGGAGTGAGTAGAATTTATAGAGATGTGCCTAGGCAGACAGAGCAAAAGAGAAAAATGGATAGACAAACAAAGAGATTGCTGATGATGAACTGAGAGAGAGATAAATGTTGGGAAGGATCCTAACAATAAGTATAAATGGTTCAAAACAGGTTGACTGTGCTGGAAACAACCCACACGTAACAGGATCTGCGGTGTGGGGAATAGTGACACACATGAAGGAGCATGTTCACATTCTGAAGCGTGCTAAACTCAACATTGAGTCCTGAAGGCTATAAAATAGCTAGGTGGAAGATGAGGCATTGCTGTATCCAAGCTGCATTGAACTTAGGGGCAGCACGGTGGCACAGTGGTTAGCACTGCTGCCTCACAGCGCCAGGGACCTGGGTTCAATTCCCGCCTCAGGCGACTGACTGTGTGGAGTTTGCACGTTCTCCCCGTGTCTGCGTGGGTTTCCTCCGGGTGCTCCGGTTTCCTCCCACAGTCCAAAAGATGTGCGGGTCAGGTGAATTGGCCATGCTAAATTCCCCGTAGTGTTAGGTAAGGGGTATGGGTGGGTTGCGCTTCGGCGGGTCGGTGTGGACTTGTTGGGCCGAAGGGCTTGTTTCCACACTGTAAGTCTAATCTAATCTAATCTTATTGGAGCACTGCAGCATGCCTGAGACAGAAATGTTGGCATAGGAACATGGTGGTGACAGGCAACTATAAACTCAGGGTCATTTTTACAGACAGATGCCATTTTTATTTCCCCTGACTCAGAGCTAACACACTTGCCTTTTACCTTTTAGCACAGACACAAAGCCAGGCAGTTTCTCATGGTGGCCAGCAGTGATCAGTCAAATGATGTGTACAATTCACAGGACTTTTAGCCACCAATCTTTCATCAGCACTACTTACCATTTGCATACATGACAAACACACTGTGATCACTTCAAACAACTGGCCATGTCTCAAAGTCAAAGGGGAGAAGGCCTGAGTAAAGCCAAGAAAGACATCCCTCAAGATGGAGGGCCCAATGCAGTATGTCAGGAGGAGCCTGCAAGTTCAGTCTAGGAACTTGGTCACAGTCATTCTGCCATCCAGGGTGGTCAGGATCAGGGTCTTCCGTTTTTTAGGGAATGAAGAACCTGATGCCAAGCACCCCACCACCTGTCTGGTCTTTTTCTGTTCCATTATGGGTTTCTCCTGCAATGAGACAGGCCTGAATTGAGCAAGATAGAAGTAAGTGGCACAGCAGTTAGTGCTGGCGTAGGTAGATGTAAGGTGACGAGGTGTGCCAAGTGAGTGAGCAGGCAGAGCAAAGGTTAGTGATGGATTGAGTGGGTGAGAATGCATGAGAGAAGGTGCTGTATGCAATCAGAGCAGTAGTAGAACAGAAGATGACTCCAGTAGCAAAGGGAGAGTGAGTGTGGTGCGGCATGAGAGAATGATGATGGCACTTACCCTGGAAGATTATAGAAAGTCATTGACCATCTTGCTACATTGTTGAGTATTCATTCTGGAGACCTGGATGGCAACTGTGAACCAGGGCATGGTCTGGTATCTGTCATCTCTGCCAGTTCTGTGGTAGAGGGATGTCCCTCCTCTGTACTAACCCTTCCACAAGGGCCTCCATGTCTCTGCACACAAAGTGAGGTGCCCGTCTTCCCTTAGCCATCACGTCCGGGACAAAGGTCAGAAATCTTGTAGGGCAGCTCTATATGACAGCCCTTGATCAGGTGCACTAGGGATACCTGGTAGTCGTGAGTATTCCTAACTGAGTTGAGTAGGAAAACCAGGCTGGCATTGGGTAAGAGGGCAGCTATAGGGCTGTGGTAGGTAATTAATAAGATAAGTTTGGGATCATACCGTGAGAAAATCCACCCTGCCTCGCAGATACTCAATGAGACTCAATAGATATGACACTTTGCCTAATGATGGTAAGATTCGGCCCAGTATTTCTGATGCTGTCAGCTTGAATCAGTTGTGCTCACATTTTTGGAATGGTGCTTGATCGCTTAACCATTACACTCAAGCGAGATTGTTCCCATGTTATAGTTTCATGTGTGATGACTATCAATAACTCTTATATAGAAAACAGAAACAACATCATTCCATTAATCCTATAAAACATTTTGTATTAAAAACAGGGAGGTTATGCTACAGCTGTATATGGTGCTGGTGAGGCCATACCTGGAGTACACCTGCATACAGTTTTGATCTCCTTACTTGAGAAAGAATGCACTGGCACGAGAGGGGGTGGAGGTTCTCTCATTGAGAGGGTTGTCTTATGAGGAGCGATTGAGTAGACTGGGATTATACTCATTGGAATCTTATAGAAACATACAAAATGATGAAGGGAATAGATAACATAGTAGCAGGGAGATTGTTTCTATTGGCAGTGAAACTAGAACCGGGGAGATAGCCTCAAAATAAGGGAGAGCAGATTTAGGAATGAGTTGAGGAGGAGCTTCTTCACCAAAAGGGTTGTGAATCTATGGAATTCCCTGCACAGTGAAGCAATTGAGGCATCCTAGTTGAATATTTTTAAGGCCAAGATAGATTTTTGAACAGTAAAGGAATTAAGGGTTCTGGTGAGCAGGTGGGTAAGTGGAGCTGAGTCCACCAAAAGACCAACCATGATCTTACTAAATGGTGGAGCAGACTTGATGGGACACTCGTGGTGGCCTACTCCTGATCTGATTTCTTACGCTTTTATAATACGGTCACTAGCACTGCCTTAATGATCTCTTTCTTGAACTGGTAAAAGAAAAAGACAGGAACCAAAATCAAGTCAAAGTGTAGCTATAATGAGCTTGGACTGTATGAAATGCTCACAAATCTTCACGTTTCTATTTCTAAACTGTATTTTTTCTTGCTGGAAGTTAACACTGGCTGAATGCATTCAACATCAAACATTTTTTCTCCTAATAGGGCAGATCCTCTAAACAGTTTTCAAATTAATGATAGCACATTAATTATAGAAATTGAATTATTCCATTAATTAATCAACCTGATCTGAAAAACCAATAGCTTGTCAGGTGATTCTATAAAACAGCCAATGCACAATTGTTGCCTCATATCTCACCTGGAAGCTTCACACTGTTGTTATATACACTTCCACTTGGGATGTCAACCTCGTAGATCAAATTGAACTGCCCAAGTTGAATTGCCTTTGAACTGGATACTTTGGTTAGCAATTTAGACCCATTGAAGAGTCGAGCACATTGTTGCGGGTCTGGAGTCAGGTAAGGGAAGGACAGCAGACTCCATCCCCTGAAGGACATGGGTGAGCCAGATGGGTTGAATATAAATTTGTTCTCACAACTGCAGAGGATTAATCCAGACCTGTGGGTTACTAGACCAATCACATTATCACTGTGCTTTCATCCCTTTTACACCTTAGCTCACCAGGTTATGAGGCAGATTATTGTTTTTAGCTGAAGTTAACAAATGAGACAATTGGATGTAGAAATAAGGAATAAAGCACCTGTAGCCGATAACCAGCAGACAAGTGGATAATAATATTTGTCCTAAAATATGAGCAGTGAATGCTAGAAATATTAGCAAGTGAGGCATTTGTTAATGGATAATGGTTTGGATTTCTTGTTGTGGTAACTTTTTTTATTCATTTGCAGGAGATGGGCATCGCTACCTGTCCAGCATTTATTACCTGTTCCAAGTTGCCCTCAAGAAGGTTGTGGTGAGCTAGACACAGGCAGCACTTGTGAAACTCCAGAAAGTGCTGACAGGGAAACCCTGTTCCTTCACAGGGTCACTGTTGTAGAGTTCAGTGCTTGACTCATCACTGACAGCACTATTAAGGTGGAAATCATTTCTTTCCCACTCATTTATGGATTGCAAACGTTCCTTGTCCTTCCTTAATAGTTCTTCAGAAGTTGAGATATGCTTTCTTCAGTTGCTGCAGTCTGTGTGAGTTTTTTTTGCAACGAAGAAAGCAGTTAGGCAGGGAGGTTCAGTATTTTGACATAATGACAAATAAGAACAGTGATATAATCCTAAGTCTAGATACTTGAAACATAAATTGCAGGTGATGACATTCTTATAAAGCTGCTGCTCTTGTTGTTCTAGCTGATAAAGATCACAGGTTTTTCAAATACTGGTAAAGAAGCTTTAAGTTTCTGCAGTGCATCATATAAATGGTTCATGCTATTGCCGGTGGGAGAGGGAGTGAATGTTTCAGATGGTGCCAATCAAGCAGGCTGATTTGTCTGGATGGCGCTGAGCTTTCTGACTGCTGTTTGAAGAGTGTTCATCCAGCCAAGTGGGAAATATTCAATCATATTCTTGACTAGGATCTGGAGATAGTAAAACATCTTTGGGAATTGTTGCTCTTGCATTAGACACTTTGACCTGTTTCTGTATTAAAAAATACTTTCCTCAAGCACTGGTGTTGGTGAGATGGACAAAGGGACATGCAATTCAGTTTGCAGTTCAACTCAATTTTATGAAAAAAATGTTCCTTATTAAAAACACCTTGTGAACATTACCTAAAAATCCAAAATATTTGCCTTCTACCTAGCTCTCTCCATCTGAGAAAGGATATTACCCACAATGCTCCATTGTTTGAGCTGGGCCATTGACATTCCCTTTCTCTCCGATGTAGGGCTGGCTCTCTTCCACAAACGTGGGCCTCACAGGTCAGGGTGGATTTTCTCCTGGGTCTTCTTGGGTTCTTGCATGGTTTTCTGCTCTGAGTCTTGCTGTGAGTCTTCATTAAGGAGGTCACTTCCAGTTATGTATTATTATCCCCTTCATCAGACATTCCTGAATCTTCTTTGACCTTTGTCGAACGGGTCGTGAACTGGGTCCAAAGCTTCCAAACAGCCTTCCCTGTTGCCATGCTGGGGAGATGTCAATGCCCATCTCCAGGCACTGGCAGAAGTCATGGTATCAGGAAGTCTGATCGACACTCCTTCAATACACAGCCCTTGGGCTGGTTGTAATTGGTTCTTCCAAGCCTTTGTAACCTCTTTGTTCGTGGTTTCCACTGTTCTCTGTATCTGATAGGTGCTTATTAATTAAGTTTGGCCATTTCTTTTGTCAGGTCTAATATCTCTGGCTGTGCCAATTTGTAATGTCATCGTTGTGCCCGTGGTTGCTTGACCACAAGATTGAAGGAATATGTTACAACAGTATTCTCAGCTCCAGATGTGGTCTTGACACAAAAGTATTTATATCAATGGTCTTGTGAAGTTTCTACTCAATGTAAAGCCCAGAAGGTTCATAGCAGAGAATTCAGCAAGACGATGTAATGGGAGATGGCTAGGTTGAGGTGGTCAGTGATGGATAGTCAAATGTCACAATGTTCATTTGCCTTGGATTTGTCCAAGCTTGATTGTTATCTAGCTGTTTTGCAAATGAGCATGCTCTATTCCAGTGTCAATGAGTTGCAAATACAATGGGAGACTACGCAATCATCAGCAATCATGCAGCTGCTGTACTTTGATGGTCCTTTTGTTGATAAACATCTGAAGATGGTCCTTAAGAAACTGTTGCAGTGATGTCCTGGAGTGTGAATAATTGTTCATGATTATTACACTAAAGATGATGAAGCACTCAAGCTTTGTTCAACAAGATGAAAACGACAAGTTTTTAAATTTTGTTGTAGGTGATAATTACCAATAAATAAAGTAACTGACCCTGAACAAAAATAATTTTCATTTCGTTTATGGGGTTTTGTTTCTTCAGGAGAAAATTAGTGCTGTAAATTTTTGAAAAGTAAACATTTAAGCAGCCAATGTCGAATGGATACACTGACAGCACTGTTAGGGAGGGTCATTGAAGATTTTGGCCAAATGTAAAGAAAGGACCCATGATATCATTCAAAATTAGAATGATATTTGCCTTGGAAAGGAACCAGCTTTCTGTATTTCATATGCAATTGTCATTTCCTGCACTTTAGCTTCACGCCAGTGCCTTTGAAAATGTTTTAGTCTGATTAGCTGAACAGCTTCCAAGTTGTTTGATCAGCCCATGGCTGCCATGTCTCCCCTACCGTTAGCCTCAAATTCAACCAGACACTGCTAGTGTTGGAAGTAACTTAACAATAAGGGGTTGCCGATGTAAGGTGGAGACAGGGAGAAATGTCTTTTTCTCTCTCACAAAGGGTCAAGAGTCTTTGGAACTTTCTCCCACAAAGGCATGGTAGGCAGTCTTTGAATTCTTTAGAGGTAGAAGTGGATAAATTCTTGATAAGCGTGGAGATGCAAGTAAATCATGGCAAGCAAGAATATGGAGAAATAAGCCATGATCTGTGCGAATAGCAGAGCAGGCTCAAACGACCAAGTAGCCTTCTCTTGTTCCTTATTTGTATGTTTGCAAAAACTGTATTGTCAAGCCCACTAAACAGTCTTATTTATTATTCTTGGTACTTGCATGGCCAGTATTTGTTGCTCATCCCTATTTGCCTCCCAGATGACTAGCTTGCCAGCTCTTTCAGAGGGCAGTTGAGTCATCAAATTTCTATGGATCTGCAATCATGTGTAGGTCAGATGAATGATTGCAAGTTTCCCTCCCCAAAAGACATTCGTAAATCAGATGAGTTTTTATGATCGTTGGTAACAGTTCCATGCTCAGCATCACTAAGGCTAGCTTTTAATTCTCGATGACAATAATCTATAAAATCTAATCAGCTGTGTCAAATCTCAGGAGCATTCGATTTATCCTAAAGACTTTAACACATGCTCCAACTGCGCTGTTTTTCTCATACTGACATTGAAAAATTTAGACGTGCAAGTTAAATGGTGGAAATGCTACCTTGCGATTCACAGCAAAATCTGGGCCATGATTTCAAGTTGTTGACCTTTTTATCAGAATTGGGAAGAATTACAGATGGAACAGGCTTCCGGCAATTGCTTAGAGGCAGGAAAATAAGAGAGACAGAAGGAAGAATAAAAGAGAAAGTAGATAAGCTCGAAGTCAAAGGGATGATGGTATAAATCAACAGGGGTGTTAATCATAAAATCATAAAACTGTATTGAACAGAAGGATACTTTTCTGTCCATTTAGTCTGTGCCAGTTCTTTTGTAGAGCAATCCAATTAGACCGTCTTCTTTGCTTTTTCCTAATGTTCCATTTTTTTTCTCCTTTAGCATTTATTCGATCTTCTCCGATATGTTACATTTAAATCTTTTCCAACCGCCCCTTTCAGGAATGCATACCTAACTCACTGTTGTTATGTGGAAATATTTCCCTTGTGCTGCCTCTGCAACTTAGATCAATGACCATGTTTGAGGTGGCAGACAACGTCCTTTGAATGGGAAACTCCATGCACTGAATATGGCAGCCCACCATATTTCTGGGAGGGGGAGGAAAGATTGAAGACAGAAGAGCAAGGTGAATACCATCAAGGTTCCTGATAGCAATGTTAGAAGAGATTCTTCAGGCTGGAGAGAGAGGAAGATACATCTGAAATAATGATGCAAAAGATGGCTTTATCAGAACAACTCTGATTGACTATGTTAAAAATCACACAACACCAGGTTATCGTCCAACAGGTTTAATTGGAAGCGCACTAGCTTTCGGAGTGACGGTCCTTCATCAGGTGACAATCACCTGATGAAGGAGCGTCACTCCGAAAGCTAGTGTGCTTCCAATTAAACCTGTTGGACTATAACCTGGTGTTGCATGATTTTTAACTTTGTACACCCCAGTCCAACACCGGCATCTCCAAATCATGATTGACTATGTTTGACCAAGAGCCAAAGGTTCACATGTTGTGGTGCAGAGTGTTGTATTTATACTGGCTCAGAGTTTTGATTTAATAGATGATGTGTTGCAGGAATTGACAAAGTATGGAAATCTTTTGGAGAAGATTAAGCAACCAGAAAGAACAGAGGAGCCAATGTTTTGGCTTGTCTTATTAAAGATGAATGATCTCATATGTTCAAAGCTATAAATTCTAAATTTTGTACCAGGTATAAATCACAGGCAGTCTTTTATTGAATAGATGAGAAATTTTGTATGAATAATGGCCCCAACCCAATAAAAACTTTTTGAGAACAGAATGATGTTCGAAATCTCAGGATGATGCAAAATTGTTAAACACAGTGACCAAAAGTGTCTGTTTAATTGTACCACTAGGTGCATAAAGCCTAAGCAGGTACTTAATAGCAATGTTGACCTTCTAAAGACTGGAAGGAAGTATGTTGTTAATGTCAATGGACAACTGACAGACATGTTGAATAATTACTTTGCTTCAGCATTAACAGTAGCAATGGAAGTTATCTTGCTGGAAGTCATGAGAAAATTAATGGTGGATAGGGACAGGGACTGAACTAAAACTAACTTCTGTAAAACATCAATAATGAGGAAATTAATGGAACTAAAGAATGATAGTTCCCCAGAACCTGATGGTTTCCATTTGAGAGGGTCAAAGGAAGTGTGGGAGATGTAGATTGTAGATGTCCTAACTATATATTCATTATAATTATGCAGATACAGTAGTCACTCTCTGAATTGGAAATTTGGATATGTCACTCTGTTTTCTAAGAGGTGTGAAAGAGGAAAACCTGAGAATTATAGAGCAGTTAGACTAACACATGTGATGGGGAAATGGTTGGAGTCTGAGATCAAGGATTGGATAACTTAACACTTCAAAATTTTTCAGTTTTTCAGGGGATACCAGCCATGACAGTTAAGCCAGGCCTGACAACATCATTGAGTGTTTTGTAGAGGTGACTAAGGAATGTCTGTGGATGTTGTTTATATGGAATTCCAGAAGAAATTTAATAATTTTTCACAGAAGAAACTGTCATCATTGGCAGTCGCTCACAGTTGACTCTCTTCCACTCTCAGGGTGAGTTTGTCGGAGTCTACTACAAGTTCTGTTATACTGGAGCAGAAGGTGGTCACAGAAAGGGGTTAGTGGGGCATTAGTGTGACAGCAATGTTTCCACCCAGTTTCCGTTTTCTCCTGATGGCAAGTCTCAAGGTGCTCAATGCCTTTTCAAAGCTCCTCCTCCATTTTGGACGGTCTTGGGCCAGTGATTCCTAGGTGTCAGTGAGAATGCTGCACCTCACCAGTCAGCCTCGAGGGTATTCCTGAAGCATCATCTCCTCTGTCCACCTAGGGCTTGCCTGCTGTTTCGGAGCTGGGAGTAGAGCACCTGCTGGGGGATTCACTTGTCGGTCATGTGAACAATGTGTTCAGTCCACTGTAGCTGATCAAGAGTGGTCAGTGCCTCAATCCTAGGAATGTTGGCCTGGTGGAGGATGCTGGTGTCGGTGTATCTGTCTTCCCAGCGGACTCACAAGATCTTGTGCAGTCAGTGTTGGTGCTACTGCTCCAGTGCCTTGCGGTGTCTAGAACCTGACTGAATTGAGGGCAATTTACTGACATAGCTAGGAAATTGATTGCATAGCAGGTGACAGAAAGTAGAGAGAATGGGAACATTTTCAAATTGTCAGCATGTGACCGGTAGTGTCCCACAAGGGTTTGTGTTAGGCCCTCAGTTACTGACATTATATATTAACAATAGGATAAAGGTATGTAAAGTTATAGATCTGCATTTGCTGATGACACACACGTGGCATTGTAAATAGTGTTGATAAGAACATAAAATTACAAAGGAATATTGATAGATGTGGTGAATACCTATGGATGTTGTTTATTTGGACTTGCAGAAGAAATTTGATAATTTTTCACAGAAGAGACTGTCATCATTGACGGCTCCTCACAGCTGACTCTCTTACACTCTTCGGGTGAGTCTGTCGGAGTCTACCACAAGCTCTGTCACACTGGAGCAGAAGGCTCCACAGGAAGAGGTGGGTGGGGCATTAGTGTGACAGTGCGCTCGTTGCAAAGTTTCCACTGAGCTTCCACTGTGGCAGATGGAGTTCGATGTAAACAATTGTGAGATTATTCGTCTTCGACCGAAAAAGGATTGCTCAAGGTGCATTCTAGATTGTATGATGTTATATCTTTAAAATGCCACAAACATGTGCAGAAGATAAAGAAAAAAAACTAATAGAATGCTGGCTGTTTTATCTAGAGGACTGGAAAATAAGGTTGCAGAAGTTTTGCTACAGTTATACAAAACCGTGGTTAGACACCACTTGTCGTACTGTGAGCAGATCTGGGTAGCACACTTTAGGAAGGATAAACTGATCTTAGAGGGAAAACAAAGAACGTTTACAAGCATGAGACCTCGGAGGTTACGCTATGAGGAGAGATTATACAAATTATTCATGTTTTCACTATAATTTAGAAGTTTAAGGGGTAATCTAATCAATGCCTTCAAGATAGTAACAGGTAAAGACAAGGTTGATAAAGATAAGCTACTTCCACTGCTGGGGGCTTCTAGAACTAAGTCTGAGAATTAGGGCCAGACCATTCAGAAGAGATGCTCGAAAGATTTTCTACACAGAAGGGGCAGTAGATGCTTGGAAGTCTCTTCTGCAAATGGCTTTGGATGCGAAATCATTTGTTTATTTCAAATCTGAGAAGGATAATTTTTAGAAATTAAGTTAAGGTATTAAGGGATATGGGCCAAAGTAAGTTGCATGGAATTGGCCACTGATCAGCTATGAAGGGTGGAACAGGCTAAATGGCCTACTCCTGTTCATATTTTGCTACAATTTTTTTGTTTCTATTTGCGGTACTACCCATCTCCAACTTACAGAGAAGTACATAAGATCGAGAATTTCTGATTAGGCACAGTCTAATTTGGTTTGTAATTTTTGTTTTACCCTAGTTTAGAAAGCATTACAGTAGAAGAAATTTCTGGAATTTCCCGCAAAACAAACTATAATATCTAAATCAAATTAATCACCCTCGTAAATTCTGGCTAATTGTGTCCATTTGCGAGACTTCAGAGTTGAATTTCCATATGAAGCATTTTGAATGCACAAGGGCACTAATGAACAACATTTCATTTTTAAAGAACATCAGTTAAAAAATCCAAATAATATACACCCACGAATGAGGGAATGTTTCTGCCCAGATTTGTTGAACTAATAAATGTTTCTGTCTATAAGTTTTAAAGACATTTTCCGCAAATTGAAATAAGATTATTCACAGGTTGCGAACTTGGCTCTGATTAAAAATTCTTTTTTCTCAATCAGCTAATGTTTAGCTATGTTATTAAAACTGCACTAGATTACAATTCTTAAACATAACACTGAATATTTCGCAGAATTTCTACAGTGTGGAAGCAAGCCATTCAGCCCTTAAAGTCCACACTAACCCTCTGAAAAGCAACATACCCAGACCCTTCCCCACTCCCCTATCCCTGTAATCCTGCACTTCCCATTGCTAATCCACCCAGCCTGCACATACCCAGACCCTGGGCAATTTACTATGGCTAACACACCTAACCTCCATATCTTTGGACTGTGAGGAGAAGCCGGAGCACCTAAGTACAAAACTGCACTCCAAATTGTGTTAGTTTTCAGAATGGAACATTGTAGCTCAGGTTTTCCCTCTAGTATTTTTGTATTTCATCAAACGTAAAATTTTCCTTGAACGAAAATATTATCTTTTTTTAAAATTTGCAATGTAAATAATGGGCAGAGTGTTTCAGTGGCGAGCACTGCTGCCTCACAATGCCAGGCACCTGGGTTCAATTTCACCCTCAGTTGATTGACCGTGTAGAGGAGACCTATACAGACATGGGGAGAATTTGCAAAATCCACACGGTCAATCAACTGAGGGTGAAATTGAACCCAGGTGCCTGGCATTGTGAGGCAGCAGTGCTCACCATTGAGGCACTGTGCCCATTATTTACATTGCAAATTTTAAAAAATCATAATATTTTTGTTCAAGGAAAATTTTACATTTGATGAAATACAAACATACTAGAGGGAAAACCTGAGCTACAACATTCCATTCTGAAAACTAACACATTTTGGAGTGCAATTTTGTACTTAGATTGCTGACTCTGTTCAAATCTCAGGAAACTCAACCCATCCCTAATGAAAACTTCCCAAACGTCCACAATCCATCAGCCAATATTTGTTAACTTCAAAGAAACACCTTCCTGCCAATAAGCTATAATACCTAATCAACTGTGTCAAATCCAGGGAGCACTGAACAGATTCAGAAAATTCAGCTATATGCCCCTAACGCACGGCATAACTCAAATTGACATTGAAAGATTTATGCGATCACAGCTCCACAGTTCCTTGTTTATTAATAACTGCTTTGCATTGTGGTTCAGCCCTATCCCTTTGATGTTCCAGTTGACCCAAAAGTAGGCCCATATTCAGTTGTTAAAAATATTTTCGATTACATTTACTTTCAATTAAGCAGGCAATTTGTTTTATCTATTTATTGTATGAGGGTGTTTCTAATGAGACCAATATTTAATGGCCATCCCTCATTGCTCTGAAAAAAAAACCATTTTAAATGGAGTGTGGAGGAGGTATGGTGATGTTACTGGATTAGTAATCCAGAAGCCCAGTTTAGTGTTCAGTGGAAAAAGATTTAAAACCTACCATGCCAGATGGTCAAATTTAAATTCAATAAAAATATCTCAAATTGAAACCTAGTCCAATGTAACCAATGTTGTAAACACCCCAGTTGACTCTCTTACATTCCTTAATGAAGGAAATCTGCTGTACCTACCTGGTCTGGCCTACAAGTGACCTCAGGCCCAAATGTCATTAACTGTTAAATCCTCTCTGATATGGCCAAGCAAGCCATCCAGTTGTATCAAAACTGTGAATCTAAAAGTTGCAGGACCAAGTTTCTATCCTTACAAATAACGTTCAGAAAAGCATTGATGGATGTGTTCAGGGTTTTAAACTAAACTCTTAATTCTCAGATGCATAATCAGAAATGATAAACTCGAATTGTGCAAGTTGTTTTATAAAAAGTAGAATTTAGAACAGTACAGTGCAGGAATGGGCCCTTCGGCCTTTGATGTACTGCTGAAAATGATGCCAAATAAAATAAATCCCTTATGCCTGCCCTTGGTCCATATCCTTCTGTTCCTTGCATATTCATGGTGCTTATCTGAAAGCCCCTTGAACACCCGATTGTACTTGCCTCCACCATCATCCCCAGTAATGTGTTCTACACTCCTATCACTCTCTGCATAAAAAGCTTACTCCTCACATCTCCTTTGAATTTAACCCTCTCACCTTAAATGCATGTCATTAATCATTTTAACTTTGGGGAAAAAAAAGATGCTGACCGTCATCTCTATCTATGCATCTCATAATTTTATAAACTCCACCACTCCATAGAAAATAACACAACACAAGTTTTTCTAACCTCTCCTTATAGCTCATACTCTCTAATTCTGGCAGCATCCTTCTAAACCTCTTCTGCAACCTCTCCAAAGACTCCACATCCTTCCTGTAATGTTCTGACCAGAATTGAACACAGCACTCTAAGTGAGGCCTCGCCAAAACCTCATAAAGCTACAACATGACACCCTGACTCATGTATTCAATTCCTTGATCTGTAAAGACAAACATTCCATGTGCTATCTTTACTACCCTATCCACTTGTGTGGCCAGTTCCAAGGACCCATGGACTTGAATCCCAAGATACCTTTCTACATCAGTGCTGTTCAGTGTCCTGCCATTAACTGCATATGTTTTCTTAACATTTGATCTCCCTCACGCTTACCTAGATTAAAGTCCATCTCCATATTTCTGCCCATTTCTGCAACTAAGCTATATCTTGCTGTATCTGCAACTAAGCTATATCTTGCTGTATCATTTGACAAATTCTACATTATCCACAACTCCACTGATCTTTGTGTCCGATGCAAAATTGCTAATACTACCATCTATATTTTCAGCAAGTCATTTGTATATATCACAAACAGCAGAGGTCCCAGCACGGATCCCTGCAGAACACTACTAGTCATGGACCTCTACCCAGAAAAACATCCTTCCACAACCACCCTCTGCCTTCTATGGGCAAGCCAATTCTGAATCCAAGCAGCCAAATCACAATGGATCTCATGCATCTTAATCTTCTGGATGAACCTACCATGAGGGACCTCGGTGAAAGCCTAACTAGAATCCATGTAGACAAAATCCACAACCCTGCTCTCATTGATCACTTTCATCACCTCCTGAGAAATTCAGTTAAGTTAGTAAGACATGACTTTCCCTTCACAAGACCATACTGATTGTCCCTAATTAGGCTATGCTTTTCCAAATGTTAATAAATCCTACCCCTAAGCATTTTCTCCAATAGCATCCTAACCACCAATGTGAAACTTACACATCTAGTTTCCTGGATTATCCCTGTTTGCCTTCTTGAACAGAGTAACAATATTAGCTACTCACCAATCCTTTAGGAGCTCTCCAGTGGCTAGTGATGATACAAAGGTCTTGGTCAAGGCCCATAAATCTCCTCTCTTGCCTCTCTCTCTCTAACCTGAGATAGATACTGTCAGGCCTGGAGACTTATCCATAAAATAGTCTTCAAGAGATCCAACACTTCTTTCTTCGTCTCAAAATGCTGTAGCATATTAACATGCTCCACACTAGCCTCACTATCCTCCATATCATTCCCTTGGGTAAATACAGTATTTAGTTACGATCTTGCCTGGATCCTCTGCCTCCAAGCAGATGTTTCCTCCTTTATCCTTGAATGATCCTACCTTCTCCCTAGTTATCCTCTTGTTTTTAATGTAAGGTTAGAATGCCTTGGGAATATTCTGTATCTTTTAATATTCCTGTGTAGAGATAGAACATCTTGTTTGGTTTCACCTAGGCCTCATCAATTACAGTAAAGTAAGTTTTGGTGTACCCGACATCAGGAAGAAAATCCATGATTTATTTTCCAGCCTATAATTTTGTGTCATTGATCTGATACATGAAACAAAGTTTATCGAACTGACAACATCCAAATGTTCCTGAATCATTGTGGAATCTTCCTAAAAACAAACCAATAGGAAATATGAAGGCTGATTGTTGATGTCAACGACTTTTGGAATTGTTGTGGCTGTTATTTCTATGGCTAGAATACCACAGACATCACATCTTCAGTTCTTTAGCTGAGCAAAACCACCTACCACACATCAGTAGAGTGAACCAGTGATTCAACAAGACCATATAGTAAGTTAACATTTTATCCAAAGTAGATTTCATTCCCACCCTCAGATTTCTTACTTAAATATGGATGTCCCCAGCAGTTGATTACATGACAGAAGTGGGTACAATTGTCTGACACCATCACATTTGTAGTTAACATTTCACTTCAGACCCTGATCGCTGGATCTGTGGTGGTGTCATGTCACATTTTTACCTCCATCAACTGTGAAAATAGTAAACAGCAATATTGTAAGACATCTGTCAAAACATGAATAGGTCAGCACTCATTCATTGCAATAGTCTAGTGTAAAAAGCAATTCAGCGACTCCTGCTGCTCACACTTGTGTATAAAGCATCAACTTTGGAAAAAAAAATGCTACGCTTAGAAAATGAGGATAAATTCACATTGGCTGTCGACATTGAATGGCTTTCCCTATCTAATATTTTGTTGAGCTATGTTAAGTCCATACACATTCTGATCACCAGATTGAGTGCAGTAACTGTTCTTGAGCACAATTCAGTTGTTTGGTCTCCAGAGAAATGCTGCTCCTTCTGGTCAGTTCCTCAAGCTGCTTCTGGACTAGATTCATGATGGGACACAAAGTCCTTCCTGGTGTGTGGAGACATAATGCTGAGCATGCTTTGGTAATATAATGCTGTCCCCAGCACTGAGTTTGTCGAATCCTTTGAACAATCCTCTCTCAAAGGAAAATTTATTCCTTTGCAATATTTGACTTAAGTTATTGTATTTCCCATCAAATACACCTTTCTGCTCAAGAGGGAGATTTCCTGACCATGAATCATTTGCACACTCTACTATCTGCCAATCATTGTGTTATATTGATTGCAACATACTTGTAGTTTTGAGAATATTTTCTCCTATGTCTTGTATTTTCACATCTGTAAATTATATTATTGGGCAGCACAGTGGTTAGCACTGCTGTCTCACAGCGCCAGTGACCTAGGTTCGCATCTATCCGCAGGCCACTATCTGTGTGCAGTTTGCACATTCTGCCCATGTCTGCTTGGATTTCCTCCAGGTACTCAACTTTTCTCCCACAGTCCAACGATGTGCAAGTTAGATGGATTAGCCATAATAAATAGTGTTGATATGAAGACTAGGTGGATAGCCAACGACGGGGTTTTGCCTGAAATGTTGATTCTCCTGCTTGGATGCTGTCTGATTTGCTGTGCTTTTCCAGAACCACAATCTTGACTCAAATCTCTAGTATCTGTAGTTCTCACTTTCGCCTGTATACAGGGATATACTGATTGGGGAAGGGGTGGGGGTGTCTGGTTCGGATGCTTTTCAGAGAGTTGGTGTGGACTCGTTGCACTAAATGGCCTACTTCCATACTATTGGGATTCTATGAACATCCTTTCTTTCCTGATAGTATAGTGGCAATTGCCCCATGTGTCAAACTTAAAATTAACAATTCAGCTAAATGAGCTCTCTGCAAGTTAAGTTGGTTGGATCTCCACTTGTCTCCAACAATGCCTCAGTGATTTTCTGACAGGAAATTGTGGAAAAGTATTGATTTCACTTTTTGCCTCACTGAAACTGTGATCTACTTTGGCACCTTCACTGGAAGTGATCTACAATCTTACAGGTGGAGCACTTTTCTGCTAGAACTGAGCATTGCCATTGTCTGTGAATCTCTGATATTCAGGAGAATTTTTACAATTGAAGTTCTTCATCTGCAGCCTTGATGAATCTTCATAGTGAAATTTAAGTCTTAAAGTTCCTTGAATTTTGTTATTCTGCTAGACTCTTCTTTAAATATTTCCAGTTTATCTTTTTGACCCCTTAAATAAACTCTGTGTGTTATGCAATCCTATGGTTTCAATGTAATTTAATTTTCTGTTCTGTCAAATGTCAACACGTCTCATGAAGTATACTTGAGAAGGTAGTGAAGGTCCTTCCAACAGTAAGACATTCTCTTTCACTTCTTCCCCCATCCTGCCTGGTCTTCGCAACATTGGTTTTAAGATTTTCCCTTTTTCCCCACAGGAATCTCAAACTTTGCTTGTTTTAACTTTGAGTTCTCAATTGCTAGTACATTGCCCACTTCCTTCAGGTTTCTGTCTCTTTGCATTGTGTAACCAGTTTTAATTTTGTCTTAGTCTACAGTGTTTTCTCTGTGCCCACTTTCCAGCCCTTGGAGTGAAGTCTTTCTTCTGCAATATTGCTTTTACTTTGTCGTTGCATCCTAAAGTGCTGTTGACGATTGGTTCATGTTTTCCATTTGTTAACTGATATTTCAAGTGGGAATCTTCTTAAGTTGTTAAACTCACATGTCTTCAAGGAATTTTTTTTTTTATTTTTACATCAAATGGACTCAGTCCGCTATTGTTAGTTAACGTATTCCAGCAATTTGGTTGACTGCTGGTCACCATTTTATATTAGTGTGTGGTATCAATCACTGGTGGCTTTGGTTGGGATGGTTTGTTGCCACCAATCCTCTTTTCAATGGTCAGTCTAAGAGAGTGTAATTATCAATAGCAGGGGATAAACCACTAGAGAGACTTTATAATTGGAAACACTTGTCTTACATAACAAGAAACGTTTATTGCAGAGGAGTAGATACTACATACTTTAAAAATAGTCATAATTACATCTTTCAAGAACCAGTGAGGTTAACACTATCTCCATCTGGTCCTTACATAGGACTGCCCAGTTGTCCACTAAGAGATTGTGTTATGTCATCAGATTTGGTAAAGCTTACTCGAGAGTCATAAAATCCCTACAGTATGGAAGAGGTCATTTGGCTTATCTTGTCAACAGTGACCATCCAAAGAGCATCCCATGCAGACCCAACACCCCCACCCCGCCAACCACCTTATTCGTTTATCCCTACATTCCCCATGGTTACTCCCACTGACCTACACATCATTGGACACTATAGACAATTTAGCTTGGCCACACCACCAAACCTGTACATCTTTGGACTGTGGGAAGAAACTGGAGTGCCTGGAGAAAACCCATGCAGACACAGGGATGTTGTGCAAACTCTGCACTGACAGTCAGCTGAGGTTGGAATCAAATCTGAGTTCCTGGTGCTCTGAGGCAGCAGTAGTAACCACTGGGCCACCAATTCAACATTAATTCTTCAGAAGCTTAATTCAAAAAATATTTACCCAATGCAGGCTTCTACAGACTGACTCAGAATTAACTTCCTTTATATTTTCTCAAAAATGCTTTGCAACATTTACATATTTATTTCTGAGAAAATGCCATCCAAAGCAGAAAGAGTGGATATGACTTCTATCCAACTTCTCAGGCCTGCTCCTTCCAAATGTTGCTGCGCTAAGCTGCTTCTGAAGAACTCTTCAAAGTAAGGTCTCTCACAAAAAAAAGTCAGAATGTGTTTTTTTTTGTCTGATCAGGGTCAGGAATAAAATTCCCAATACTGGTTGGAAAATATAGGTCTAGATGTCTAAAACCATATGAACTATGACATTCGCTGCATTTAAAGAGAAGGATAATCCCTGCCTTTTAATTCCTGCTTGCTGTTTGTGAGGATTCTTCAATATAATGTGTGGATTTCCTCCGGGTGCTCCGGTTTCCTCCCACAGTCCAAAGATGTGCAGGTTAGGTGAATTGGCCATGCTAAATTGCCCGTAGTGTTAGGTGAAGGGGTAAATGTAGGGGTATGGGTGGGTTGTGCTTTGGCAGGTCGGTGTGGACTTATTGGGCCGAAGGGCCTGTTTCCACACTGTAAGTAATCTAATCTAATCTAATTGCTTGATTTCTATTGCTTGATGGCACCTTGCCAGAAAACTAGAGATCAATCTCCTTGACTTGAGGTCAAATGCAATTACTGTTAATAAGAGGGAGCCCATGCCCAGAGATTACTAAGTCTTTGTGGACAGCTTCGTTTGAGGTCAAGGGCAAGCACAGTCACTTCACCACTGACTGCAAATCCATTGAACCTAAAAGATGATAATTTAGCAAATCAAGTGCTTTTTATTCCAATAAAACAATCAGATTTCCTTTCATTTCCAGTTACTTTGCGGTCATAAATAAAAGTTAACTGTTCTGGAATAGTTATCTTTTACAAAGTTTATATAACCTCTGTAGGCAACTTTCTCAGTAGATATTAATACCAGTGTGAACTTTGATCATCTGGCAAGGAGATGAGAATAAAATACACAATAAATATTGACATGGCACAATTGACCTTTAAATTAATAAGAAAATAACTATAAAATTGAGCATCATTTATACTTATACTAATATATATGAAGGTTTTCCTGGGATTTCTGGGATGGCAGGACTGAAGAGAAACTGGACTGGTCCAGATTATATTCGAAAGAGTTTAGAAGAATGAGACTTAGTAGAAACCCATAAAATTCTAAAAGGACTAAATGGCAGATGGAGTTCAATCTGGATAAGAGTGAGGTTTTGCATTTTGATACAACAAAGAAGAGTAGGGGTTATACAATTAATAGCAAGGCCTTGGTTAATGTTGCAGAACAAAGGGACCTGGGGTTCAGGTTCAGAATTCTTTGGAGTTTTCATCACATATAGACAGGGTGGTTAAGAAGGTGGTTAGCACAATTGCCTTCATTGCTCAACCCTTTGAGTATAGGAGTTGAGAAGTCATGTTGAGGTTGTACCGGACATTGGTGAGGCCTCTTCTGGAGTACTGTGTCCAGTTCTGGCTGCCCATTTATAGGACAGATGTTATTCAGCTGGAGAAGTTTCAGAAGACATTTGCAAGGATGTTGCTAGGTATGGACGGTTTGAGTTATCAGGAAAGGCTGGATAAGCTGTGGCTTTTTTCACTGGAACCTGAAAGGTTGAATAGGGATCTTATAGATGTTTACAAAATTTTGAGGGGTATTGATAGAAATAATGGTATCTGTCTTCAGGATGGAGAATTTCAGGACTAGGGGGCACATTTTTAATGTGAGAAGAGACAGATTTAACAAAGAGATGGGGATTTTTTTTACACAAGGTTGTGCATGTGTGGAATGAACTTCCTGAGGAAATGGTGGATGTGGATAAAATTAGAACATTTAGAAGACATTTGGATAAGTACATGAATAGGAAAGGTTTGGAGGGATGTGGGCCAGATCAGGTAGGTGGTACTAGTTTAGTTTGGGATTATGTTTGGCATGGACTGGTTGGATCAAAGGGTCTGTTTTTGTGCTGAATGTATGACTCAATGACTCAACAAGGTAAACACAGGAAGGATGTTTCTGATGACCAGAGAGTTGAGAACCGGGGTCATCGTCTAAAGATGTGGGGAAGGCCATTGAGTACAGAGATGGGGAGAAATTTCTTCACCCAGACAGTAATGACCCTGTGGAATTCTTTACCACAGAAATCAATTGAGGTCACAACACTGAATGTTTTCAAGAAAAAGTCAGTTGTAGTTCTTTGAGTTAAAGGGATCAAGGATATGGGGAGAAAGCACAAAGAGGGCACCGAATTGGACGATTAGCCTTGATCATTATGATTGGCAGCACAGGCTAAAAAGGGCTGAATTGAAAATTCCTGCTTCTATTTTCTAGGCTTCTATACTTAGAATATAAACCTTTGTGAAAATTGATACACATACAAGGCATAGCTGTGCTCCATTGAAGTGGGAAGGAAGGATCTTTGAATGGCCACAAATTTTGACAGAGGTCCAGCATCACCTTTTTTGTGCAGCAAGATTGAATCAAATGAATAATGAGGAAAAGAATATCTGCCAGCATTTTTCCTCTGCTCCAAACTTCATTTTTTTTTCCCTGATTGCCTTTCAAGTTAATTTGAGGTCCATTTACTGTAACGGATTTCTCTGAGCCTATTATCATTCTTTTCTTCTTAATGACTCATTTCAGAAAACGATGAAGCTCCTACTGCCTGAGATATGGTTTCTTTGGTGGATTTGTTTAGCTATTTCCTTCAGTTTGTGTCAATGCAAGATGTGTCACTGTCATTAATAAAGGTCAAGTCACTCAGTTTCACTTGTGAAGTTATTTAATTTACATTATTACATTGTTACATTCAATTGGTTGGCTTAAATTTCTATTGGCAGAAAATTACCATTTGAATAGGTGAAAATAGAATTCTAGCTGTTAGCTGATATAAAAAGGAAGCTCACCATCGGAAATTGGACATTCACATCACATGATCTACTCTGTCATTAAGCACTTATTTTCTGATTCGAAGCTGAGATATACTAGTTGCCTGTATACATGTTTAATAGCAGCTCAAAGTAGTCCTCTTGCTGTCTGCTTGCTTTAGGTCGAAGGCTAAAATTAATGATATGAATGGTTCACAGCCCCAATAAATATTGATGAGTTTTCTAGTGAGTTGTGGTTGGCACTACAAGCTTTGAGATAATGACTCAAGCATTTTATTTTTCACAAGCTGACATAACCTGTCCAAAAATAGCAAACCCACGTAACATCCCATTTAATTATCCCAATCTCTGAGTTAGGGCAATTTAAATAGATAGGGGTAGAATAGACAGTAGAATTTTATGCAAATACATCTGATGGCTTTCAAATTCTCTTCAAGCTGATTCCGAAAGAGGGATTCGATAATGAAGGAGGTGAATGGAATGTAATTTGTATTTTTATTGGGCCAGTAAAAGGCAAAAAAGCTATTATATTCTAATGCTTGAAGAGGCACTGTTGGTTGTGATGCTTCAGAGTTAATGAAGGTATGTATCTATATAATTAATTTACTATACTGCTTTTATTTCATCTAATAGAAGCAAATTCTAATTTTAGCTAGTGATTAAATCCTCTGTGTAAGATCCTGCAGAATATGCTACTGTGCTAAAGAGAAATGTGTCTGTGATGCTATGCATCTTCTCACAGAGGACTCCATTGTTACTTCTTCCCCTAGTACAGAGTGGATTGAAACCTTCTCAAGGATTGTGTGTTGCCAAGAATTGCATTGGAGATGGGCCAAGTTTATTTCACTTCAAACCTTTACAGCCAGAAGAGCAGAAAGCCTTACCCTTTAAACATGGACCGGATTCAGGTCTTTCTAAAGACAAACAACATCCAAAGTCACTGCATTTTATCAGTGCTCTTGCTTCACAATTGTATTAAGGTCCTGGCCTATCATCTTCAAGGAAAGTGGGTGAATGCTATCTCTGAGTAAAGAAAACAGATTCCTATGAGTTTGACACATTCAGCCTCTTGTGACACAATGTCTTTAGTTATACCTACAGTGCAGCACCATTTCACAAATATTAAGATTAGATTTGATAAAATATGTATGATTGTGGAGACTTTGAGGATTATCCATTAGAAAACTGATGTATTTCTTAGACACATTCTTGGAAAGTGAGCTTTGCTAGTCAGGCTAGCATTTATGCCCATCTCTAATTACCCTTGACAAGGTGTATTGCCTTCTTAAAATCCTACCGTCCATGCAGGTAGGTACACCCACTCTTTCAAGAAGGGCTTTCAAGAATGTGACACAGCAACAGTGAAAAAATAGCAATAAATTTCCAAGCAATGATGATGCGTGATTTATAAACTTCATGTATAAGTGTTCCCATGTCTCTGCTGTCCTTTTCCTGATAGGTAGTAGAGGTCATGAGTTCTGAATGTGCTGTCAGAACAGCCTTGGTGAGTTGCTGCTGTGTGTCTTGTAGATCATACACACTGCTGTCACTGTGGATCAGTGTGAAAGGGAGTGAATGTTTAAGGTGCTAGAAAAGGTACTGATGGGCTGGCCTGATTGCACTGGATGATGTTGAGATTCTTCTGTTTTATTGTAATCCTTGGAACATTGAGATGGCATGCACTCTTTGGAGATTCAAGACATGAGTTACTCATTGCAGAATTCTAAGCACACTTTTGTTTTGTTAGAGCTTGCATATATGGTCCTACTCAGTCTCTGGTCAATTATCACAAATTATGCTGCTGATGATGGATTCAGTGTCAAGGAAAGATGATTATCTTCCCTACAGTGTGGAAACAGGCCCTTCAGCCCAACTACTCCATACCGACCCTCCGAAGAGTAATCCACCCAGACCCACTCGCCCTACCTAATGCACCTAATTCTACGGGCAAGTTAGCATGACCAATTCATCTAACCTGCACATCTTTGGACTGTGGGAGGTAACCAGAGCACCCGGAGGAAAACCCACGCAGACATGGGTAGACTGTGCAAACTCCACACATGCAGTTGAACCCGGGCCCCTGGCGCTAACCACTGAGCCACTGTGCCACCCATAATTACATTATTTCTTGATAGAGATGTTATTTTATTTTTGCTTGGAATTTGACTGATGCTGGCAGAGTCAACTTTCATCGTCCAGTCCTGCTTCCTTTTGAGAAATTGGTAGGGGACCAACTTCAATGTTTGCATTCCATCTGGTGCAGGTACGATCAGAGTACTATTTCAAAGAAATGTAAAACATTCTGAGCTAGTTCTTGATTAGCACATATGTGGTGCAGATGTTACTCACTGGTCAGTCAAAACCTACAGGTTTCCCATGTCTTGCTGCATATGCTCACAGAATGTTAAATTAACTGATATTACAAATAGTACTAAATATTAAGAAGTCATCAGTGAATAGTCTCACTGATATTTATAGGATACAATTAAGTGATTTGATGTTAGCTTAAGGAAGCCACTAAAGACATGTCCTTTGGCCATTAAGTTCCATTCAGGGAAATTCTTCAGTTTATCCTCAAATTGTGCCTCCACCAAAGAGGCAGTAACCAGAGAATATCTGCATGAAGATGACAAATTCTTACCTGTCTCTAACAAGGGGATATCCATACTATGGCTATCAAACCATTTGGGTCTGCCAACAGCTTTCAGGGTGCATTTTCCATTTCCCCACCATCTCCAGCAGGCATGTAAACTAAAGTGGGTGTTCAGTCGACAGCAGCAGGGTGTCTGAAGCTTAGCCATCTTCTTCATCAATGAGCTTCTCCCCACCGTAAGGTCAGAAGTGGAGATGTTCACTGATGATCGTGCAACTCCATTCAGAATCCCTCAGATATGTAGCAGTCTGTGTGCATGCTGCATTGATTCTGGGGCAGTCATTTTCACTTCACCTGTGGAAATCAACTATTTGATTCACATTTGCACCAAGACTGTGATAAAGTCTCCAGCTGAATAGCTTGATTGGAACTCACACTGAGCATTGCTGAGCAGCTTATAGCTGAGCAATTTATAGCTGAGGAAGTGCCATTTGACAGAACTATTGATGATAACTTCAATTACATTGCTAATGATTGAGAGTAGATAGATATAATTGGCTGGATTGGATTTTTCATGCTGGGTAATTTATCACATTGTTCAGGAGATGCCAATGTACTAGCTTGACTGGAACAGTTTGGTTTGGGTGTGCCTGTTTCAGAAGCATTGGATGCTGGAATGTTGTCAGAGCTCAGATCTTCTGCAGTATCACAACTGTTCTTTATATCATTTGGATTGATTCAAATTGGCTCAAGATTGGCGTGTGTGATCCTTAGGAAGAAGCTGAGGTAAATCTTCCATGTGGAACTTCTGGCTGAGAATGGTAGCAAATGTTTCTATGCTGGGCTCTGCCAAAATTGAGGATGAACATGTTTGTGAAATCTCTTTCTTCAGTTAGTTGCTTAGTCGTTCACCAGCATTCGTCATGTCCATAGGGTGAGGATGGCAGGTTTCTGCCCCTCAAGGACATTAGTGAAGCAGATGGGTTATTTTTATGACAATCTGGTAGTTTCATGATCATCATTAAAGAGACAGATTTAGATTGCACATTCATAAATTAGTTGATTGTAAATTTCCCCCAGTACTTATAAAGGACAAAAGATGGATGCACTCATAAATCATTTACATATTAGAACAATATTCACCTGAAAGCTGACAGAGTAAAGATTTTGTTGAATATAGAGTCATAAAGATGTACAGTACGGAAAGTGACCCTTCGGTCCAACCCGTCCATGCCAACTAAACATCCCAACCCAATCCAGTCCCTCCTGTCAGCACCCAGCCCCTATCCCTCCAAACCCTTCCTATTCATATGCCCATCTAAATGCCTTTTAAATGTTGCAATTGTACTAGCCTCCGCCACTTTCTCTGGCAGCTGATTCTACACATAAACCACTCTCTTCATGCAAATGTTGCCCATTAGGTCTCTTTTATACCTTTCCCCTCTCATCCTAAACCTATACCCTCTAGTTCTGGACTCCCCCAACCCAGAGAAAATACTTTGTCTATTTATCCTTTCCATGCCCCTCATGATTTTATAAACCTCTATAAGGTCACCCCTCAGCCTCTGATGTGCCAGGGAAAACAACCCCACCCTGTTCAACCTCTTCCTAAAGCTCAAATACTCTAACCTTGGCAGCATCCTTGTAATTTTTTTCTGAACCCTTTCAAGCTTCACAACATCTTTCCGATAGGAAGGAGACCAGCACTGCACACAATATTCCAAAATTGGCTTAACCAATGTAATGTACAGCTGCAACATGACTTCTCAACTCCTGTACTCAGTACTCTGACCAATAAAGGAAACCATACCAATCAATCTTGTTCACTATCCTATACACCTGCAACTCTACTTTCAAGGAGCTATGAACTGCACTCCAAGGTCTCTTTGTTCAGAAACACTTGCGAGGAACTTACCATTAAGTGTATAAGGATATAGCAAGAGATTGTGTTTTCTCTACCAATAATGTTAAAGGGTGAACAGGGAGACAAAATTGGAAAGATGGAGTGGGAATGCAGTTGTTACACCCTCTCATCAGTATAAAATGTGTGTTGTAGAACTGTAGAAATTAATTTGAGAGCCAGCAACCAGTGCCCCAAAAAGATCTGAATGTCATACAATTCAATTTCAGACTCTGTTCAATGTCTAGAGCAGGCATTAGATCTCTTATCAGTGTCAAATCGGGACACAGCACCTACTTTAAAACTCCTCAGACCCTTCATCTACGCCAGACTTGGATGTTGAGAGGAAACCTGTCAGGTTTCTTCCACTGGTATAGTGCCAACACAACTTTTAACAAAAAACAGAAATGATGTCCAATATGATGTTGCAAAGGTAAACTCTTCCATAAGACCATAATATGTGGAACAGAAGCAGGCCATTCAGCCCATTGAGTCTGCGTGTAATTCAATTAAACGGTGGTCAATTTGATCATTCTCAATTCCATTTTCCTACCTTATCGGCATAACTGCGTCCAACCTTCTCAGTCTGGGTTTCAGCCACTGATAGTTTATCACACATCAGGTTCCAGAGTCTCTTCATTATCATCCAAGTAATGAGTGTATCTCTTTCTCTCAATTCTTATCTATTTAACTGCAGCTAGAATAACATTTGCAATGGCTTCTCTTTCCCCTCTTTAACCCCAAAGAATTTATCCTTGGATTTCTTTTTTTTGAAGTTTATATGTCTTTTGACAATTTTGTCTGAAAGCACAATGTTATTTTTATATGCTGATGCTACCCATATTAGCCCACTTCCCTCAACTCCCCCACTACTGGTCAATTGCCAAAATGTTTTTTTCCTCAGAATGTTATGAGCAGCAATTCTTTCAAATTAAATGTTGGGAAGATTGAAGCCATTCTTTTTGATCCTCATTCCAAATTCAATACCTTGGACCTTGTTTCCATCATAAACCAGATTGTTCACAATCTTCGTTTCACAGTTGATTCCAAGATGAGGTCTGACCATGTCTTGATACCATGAAAAAGCCAATCTATTTCTTTGTCTGTGACAACATAGCATTGTTCCTCTTTCAGTTCAAATACCACTGAATGACTCATCCATATCTTTGATATTCCAGAATCAATTGTTTCAAAAGTCTTCCACATTTTTCTCTGACAATCCAGCTCCCATAAACATGAGGTCATTCATGACTATATTGTCCATATATAGCTCAGACGAAGTCCCTTACCCCTATCACCCAGAGCTCGCTGATCTACATTGGTTTCCAGATAAGAAACATCTTGAGTTTAGATTTCCACCTTTGGATATCTTCTGCATAGGAAGGTGTTCTGGGATGTGGGGAGATGTTAACAGTGGAGGAGGAGTGGGCTTGGATGTCCCAGAGGAATGATCCCTGAGAAGGGAGGGGAATATATGTCTGATTGTGGCATCTCTGTGAAGGTGGCAGAAGTGGCAGCTTGTGATCATGGATCATTGTCACAGCATAAACTGGAGTTGTACGTTGGGACCATGCAAATGTCCCAATGCAACTATTGTCCCAATGTAATCATTTCCTGGATGTTGAAACTTCTGATGGACAGTTGCCCAACATCTGGAGCCCTCCAAAACAGTGCCCAACGTTGTGTTGGATTCCGAGGCTTTGATGGTTAAATGAATAGTTAATCAGGGGAAAGTAAAAATGGATTAAAACCTATTCTTACTCCTGACTTACAATAAAACTGAATCCACAGACTCTGACTCACCAGACCTGATTCCCCACCTCAGCAGAACAAACAACCCCACCTGACTTTTCTTAAGCCATTAACCATTTACCTGTCACACTATCCACTCATCTATCTGGCATCCGTACCCCTCACCCTTTTAACATAACACATGTCACTTATCATCCTATCTACCAACCTGCCGCAAGTACCCCAACCTAACTACACCCTACCCATCACCTGCTACCTATAGTATCACCCACCTTGCATCCTACATGTCCTTATCAAGATGAGCAACACCAGTGCCAGAAAATTATCACAATCAGAGTCAACTGTACTCTGCCATTTCAATACCAACCAGTCTTCTCCAAGTGAGACTGCCAACATTGTGTGCAATTCAGAGCTGTTGCATTCATGCAGAACAGGATGGAGATGGTCCCCATTCATTCCAGAAAAGGCTCTTACATGCCAGTGCAGACTTCCATTGTATTATTGTTGGTTATATTCAAGCCTCAACCCTCATAAGGAATGAATTGTATCTAACTTACTGCATCTGTTACCTTCACTCCAACCGGCAGTGAGAGTTACCAGTTGGTTGCTCAATAAGTTGCATTTTTGTATTGGAGACTAAAAGTTGTGGGTTCAAGTCCCCACCAAACCTCATGCTGTGGGGACCTGAGCATAAAATTGCATCTCATACATTATAAAATTGAAGCCATGTACTGTACATTTAAGAGAGAGTGAATGCTGTTTAGTACTTAGAGCTTACAAACACCTGTCATATGACTAACTAACAGTCTCAGAGTGTACTGGAAAATTTAAAATATGTAACATTTGGTTGTGAAGTAGATAGTTGAGTTTGTTGCTGTTTTGACAACAATTCGAATCTAACTAGTTTAAATTATGCCCCAGAATACTAAAACCCAATTGACTTTGAATTTATTGTTTTGCCAACATCACACCAATGAGATGATCCAATGTTTGGGATATTTAAAAAAAGCAGGCATTTTGAAATCAGACATAGAGTAACTGTCATTGACAAAAAGCAACTGCCATCGAGAGAGACTGCCATTTAAACTATTCTCTATCAAAGGTACCTTTTTCAGATGAAACATCTTTTACAGTCAAAGACAGAAGACGACCCAGGGAGACCTACAACCGAAAGAAGAAAGACATCAGAGACAACAGCCACTGTGTGGTTTTGAAATTAAGTTGATGTAATTTTAATGTGGATTTTTATTGAAACTGTAAATGGTTATAAAGTTGGAGGCAGATAACAAGCAGTTGCAAGAAAGTGAGGGGTAGGAGCTTAAAGGTGTGAATAGTTGTTGTTTAATATTCACTTTTAAAGTTAAGGGATAAATTGATACTTTTTCTTTAAATAGTGGAATTTGGGAGTTCTCTGTCACTAATATTTTAACAGATTACAAGGTGAGGTGAGCTTTTCTGGGTGTTTGAATTAACAGAAGGGTTCACTGCTGTGTTGTAACACACACCCTTCTGAAGGAGAGCTACACTGAAAAAGGCACCAGTTTTCAGAGGAGATTTTTTGTTTTAAAAAGGCTTGTTTGCCCCAAAACTGGTTGCCAGATGTCACATGGCAGTATTTTGCCAAAGAGGAATATCCCTTTTGTCTTGACCAATATTTAACCCTTAACTAACATCAAATAAACACAATGTTCTGGTCATTATCTCACCACTGCATGTGGGGATTAGTTGTGAGAGTTCCTACATATAGCCGTGATTGTAATTCAAAATTACTTCATTGGCTGTGAAGCACTTTGGAACAACCTGAAGTTATGAAAGGTGCATTATGAATGCAAATCTTTATTTTAGAATTACTTCCAGACACACTGAATAAATTGCAGTTACCCACTTCAGTGCCAAAGAGCTATTTCCCTGTTCCACTTGTTTTAGAGCACTGTGGTTATGACTCCTAGTGTGCTTATATCCAGCTAATTCATAAAATAAAATATTTCTTTTGAACGGAGTTTTTAAGTGGCCAGACTTATTCTAATGGTGATAAATATTCCTTATAACCGTATGGAGATTTTTGTTATTAAAGAATCTATTCACATGATGAGTGCGTTGGTATGCAGAGTGCACAGTATTTTTCATTTCTCCCATTTAAAAGAAACTAAATTGATCCCATGCCTCTTGACTTGTTTCTGGGTATATAAATCATAATGGTTTATTATGTGAAATTGTCTAACATTAACTTTTTGAGGTTATGATAGTTTTCATTACCTTTTGAGGTCAGAATGGTTTAAATACAATATACAGTGACTTTCCAAAACAATTACTCTGAATAGAGAATATGCAACTCACAGAAAACCTGCTTCTGTGCTCAGCCCGTGTACAAAGCGTAAGTTCACAGAAGTGATGCAATGCACTCAGTCAAGAGTGAAATGAAGAAGCATTGTTAAAACAGTCTGCCTCACTCCATGTTGACATTTGGCCCACACTTGAGATTTAATGATAATTTAACCTACCAAACGTTCTCCACATCTCTCACAATCTTCTGCAAACACCATCCTGATGTGAATTCAATGTTCTCCCCAATATTAACATATAATTTTCTTTTGCTTGTATAGAAAGGAAAGAAAACAGGAGAAAGCCAGAGGAATAAAAAGAAACAAACACTTGAGATCACACAGCTAGGCGACTTACAGAAATAAAGACATAAAGGTGTAGAAAGAAGAAATAATGGAGGGAGCAGGTATCATGAGAAGGAAAAGTGAAGAAGGGATTATTAAACCTCTGTAGCTGATGGACTAGATATAGTACTAAGCTATGCATTTCAGACATACAACTCACCACTTAAAATCTCACTTCATTGATTTGTCCAATACTGAAAGTTCTGAGTAACATGCATTTCAACATAAAAAACACACACCATCATATTCCCCTCACGGCAAAGTGTTGAATATATTCAGTTTACATAGTGATGGCTCACAGCTTGGCTATTATTGAGAAAATGGTTGTAACGTTTGGTTGCTGAGAAAGAACTGCAATTAATCTACTTTCTCTCTTTCCAAGCCATCTTCACTGGCTCTCGGTAGGGAATTGGTCTTCATATCCAATTTTAATGGCTTTTTAAATTTCTATGGTCATCTAGCAGACAATAGTAATATACAGCAAATTTCAATCACTAGATTGAAAGAACCCAAACTTAGGTTGCAAATTTTTATTTTTATATTAAATCAAGATACTTACACACAATGACATAAGAGAAAACTGAGCATGAGCTGATGCTAGACCAGCTAGCCCAGAAGATGCATCAATCCAAATAGAAGATTCAGGATACACACATTGTGATCTGTAGTGATGTTGGAGTTGTTGCTATAGTCAGAAGTCACACAATACTAAGTTATATTCCAACAACTTTATTTGAAATCAAAAGCTTTCAGAGCACAGCTTCCTCATCAAGTGAAATCAATTGCTGGAGAAAATTCAACAGGTCTGACAGCATCTGAGAGAGAAAAATAGAGTTAGTGCTTTGAGTCGAGTAACCCTTCTTCAGAACTGGACTTGTAGTGCTGTCATAATTTCTGAGCTTCTAGCAATTTCTGTTTTCGTAACAATACGTCAAACAGTGGCAAATTCGGCAAAACACAGAGAGGAAGTATCTGCTTTAGCCTCACCGAACCTTTCAGATAGTAAGGAGCTGTCAAGAAGGGAAGGAGACAACAATCAGATTCCTATTGGACAGTTAGGCTAACAACTGTCATTGATAAAATGCTAGACTATTGTAAAGGCTGTCAAGAAAGAACATTTAGAAAAACCTGATCCAGCAGAATCAGCATGGCCACAGGAATGGGACATCATATGTCAACAAATTTATTAGGAAGTTTGACATTTTAGAGAAGATTTGTAGCTCCGAATGTGAATTAGGTTGTCAGTTTGCTTGCTGAGCTGGTGAGTTGGTTCTCAGATGTTTCATCACTATGCGAGGTAAAATCACTAGTGAGCCTCCGATGAAGCATTGTTGTTCTGTCCCATTTGCTATTTATGTGTATTATTTTGTTGTGGTAGGTGATATCATTTCCGGTTCTGTTTCGGAGAGGTTGGTAAATGGATCCACATCCATACGTTGTTAATGGAGTTCTGGTTTGAATGCCAGAAATGCCAAAAGACATGACCAACTATCACTGGTATCCATACACACAGATGAAGAGGGGCACCAGCTTGACTGGAACAATACATCCATCCTAGGACAGGCAAACAAAGACGTGCAGGAATTCCTAGAGGCCTAGCATTCAAACTAGAACTCCATTAACAAACATATAGATTTGGACTCCATTTACAAACCTCTCAGAAACAGAACCAGAAATGACATCACCTACCACAGCAAACTGAGACAGATAAATAGCAAGCGGGACAGAACATCAATGCTTCATGGAGGCTCACTGATGATGTTACCCAGCACAGTGATGAAACATCTGAGAACAAACTCATCAGCTCAGCAAGCAAGCAGACAACCTTAGCAGAATGTTTTGAGAAGGTAACGCACAGGATAGATAAAGGGGGACAAGATGATATAACATTTTTGGATTTTGTAGCCTTATTTGGATTGGTAGCCTTAAGTATTGTACTGATAAAGTACCATACTTAAACAACTTAACAAGATAACAGCCCATGGTGTTCAAGAGTAGTATATTAACATGGATACAGGGTTGGCTAATTTATAAAAGAAAATGTTGGGAAGTGGGAGTATTTTCAGGAAGGCAACCAGTAACTAAAGAGTGTCACAGGGATCAGACGGAGGGCCACAATTCTTTGCAATATGTGCATGACTTGGATAAGGAAAATGAATGCGCCATCACCAAGTTTGAAGATGACTCAAAAATAAATGGGAAGGAAAGTAATGAGGATGACACAAAGAATCTGTAAAGGACATGCACAAATTAAACATTTGAGCACAAACTTGGGCAGATGGAACATAATTTTGGAACAAGAGAGGTTGTACACATTTGCAGGAACACTTGAGGATCAATTATTACTTAAATGGAGAATGACAGCAGAAAGTTGCAACACCGAGGGATTGGGGGTCTATGTGCAAAGGTAAAGGTAAGTGGGTAAGAGGAAAAGCAAATGGTTGACCTTTATTTTCAGTGGAATGGAGTATAAAAATAGGAAAGTCTTTCTAAATCTATTCAAGGCACTCATTAGACTACAAATGGATTACAGAGTATAATTTTAGAATAGAATCGAATCCCTACAGTTTAG
Organism: Hemiscyllium ocellatum; assembly: GCF_020745735.1. Taxonomy (NCBI): domain Eukaryota; kingdom Metazoa; phylum Chordata; class Chondrichthyes; order Orectolobiformes; family Hemiscylliidae; genus Hemiscyllium; species Hemiscyllium ocellatum. The sequence goes on along the minus strand of NC_083429.1, from coordinate 27,976,667 downwards.
AAACAGTCCTTTCAACCCAACAAGTCCACACCACCCTCCAAGGAGTAACCCACTCTGCCAAATTTATCCCTGACTAATGCATCTACTGACACATCTCTTAACACTATGGGCAATTTAGCATGGCTAATTCACCTAACCTGCACATCTTTGGATGGTGGGAGGAATCCCATACAGACACAGGGAAAATGTGCAAACTCCGCATAGACGGTGGCCCAAGGCTGGAATTGAGCCTATACCCCTGGCACTGTGAGGCAGCAGTGCTAACCACTGATCCACCATGCTGTCCCACTTGGTCCCCTTATCTAAGTGAAGATACATTGGCATTACAGCAGTCCAGAGAAGGCTCACTAAACTCATTCAGGTAGGGATGAACTTCCATGAGAAATTGAGTAGGTTGGGTCTGTCCTTATTGGAATTTTGAAGACCAAGAAGATAGCTTATTGAAATATTCAAATTTAAAAGAGAAGATCCTGAGAGATTGTTTCTTCTTATGGAAGAATCTAGAACCAGAAAGCATAATCTGAGATTAAGGTGTCACCAAATTAGGACAGAAATAAAGGGAAACTTATATTCTCAGAGGGTAGCCCCATGATCTGTTAAAAAAACTAGGGACATTGTTCTCAAATCCATAGTTGGGGTAATATTCCAAATGTGTCCCTTACAAGGGAGAGCACATGGAATAGATAGTTTAAAGTAGAGTGATTATATTTTCTAAGTTGCATCAGAGGGTATGTAAACTAACATTCTACCATGCTATTTAATGTTGCATATGGCACTCCGATCCGGTTCTGTGACCATTTTCCATTAAATTTCCCAGGAAAACTGGGCATAATCCAGGGACTATCAAGGATTACCTTGATGGGGTTTGGAGGTAATGGGTGGGACAGATGGACAGGAAAGCGCATCATGCAATTGTTTAGGGAAAGAGTTCCACAGTTTTGACTTCATGACAATGAAGGAATAATAACATATGCATGTCAAAGTCAGGCTTGTAAGTCATTTGAAAGGAGAGCATGGGCCAAGAATCAGCCCAAGTAATCGATGCACACACACATTGCTGAAGCGCATGAGCAAACAGAATAGTTGGGTATGATATTATGGCAGCTAGTATGGCCTACTGCCTTAGGAATAATAGGGGGTGGAGATAAGAAGTGCAGTTAATGGAAAAGTGGACCACATGGATCTCGTGAACTATGTGATCCCTGTTTGGGGTTGTTAACCAAGTCCAATCAGGGAGCTCTGGCTGACAGATTTTCACTACTCTGGGAACTGGCTCTGAGTTGGCTGGTCAAAGTCCATGTACTGTGCACGCGTAAATAAAGGGTGACTTGGTGATGGGATAGCGGCCTCTATGAGTTATTTCAAGAAGGAAATTATTTCCCTCTGAGAGTTGGTAGTTTTTGGAGCTTTCTTCTCCAGCATATGGTTGAGGCAGGGCCATTGAATCAGTTTTAGGTACAATTGGAGAAATTCTCGACTAATAAGTGTGATTCACTGGTTAGTGGGGATAGCCAGGACTGGGGAGTTGAAATCCGATCAACCATGTTCTTATCGAATGGCAGAGCAGACTAGTGGTGCTGAATGGCCTATTCTTATGGCAGCATGATGCCTAACAGTTCCAGGGACCCAGATTCAATTCCCACCATGGGCATCTATCTGTGTGGAGTTTGCACATTCTCCCCATGTCTGCATGGGTTTCCTCCTACAATTCAAAGATGTGCAAGCCAGATGAATCGGCCGTGCTAAATTGCCCGCAGTGATAGGTGCGTTATTCAGTGGTAAATGTAGGGGAATAGGTCTTGGTGGGTTACTCTTTAGAGGGTTGGTATGCACTTGCTTTGCTGAAAAGCATGTTTCCACACTCTAGGGAAACTAAGCTTTTGCTTGTAATTTGTATATCCTTTAAATAAGAAAGGAAACAAATCTAGAAGAGAAAATAAAAAGGGACATTTTTGCATTGTTTAGTGTTGAACTTAATTATCTTTTCTTCAGCTTTTCAACCATTTTGATTGTTTCATCTGCCCATACATCTCACTTATAGTAACAGAAGGAGAATCAGATAGCAGGCAAGTAAATCCAGTTACCTCTCCCTGACACTTCTGTTCTAACTTTGTATATAGAACATGCATTTGTTTTACAGCAGTTTCAACATTCAAGCTAAAACATTCATTTTATTTTCAATTATTCCTTGTTGCACTCAAAGTAACCACACTAATTTTAAGCTTTTGCATTGTGTGAAGAAAAGAAATTCTGTGTTAAAATGAAACCATTAACCCTTCAAGAGAAATACAATTCAACCAACCTTTTGAATGCTAATATTTGCTTTTTAGATGCACCATCAGCGAGGGATGATGTTGGATTCCAAGCACACTGTTGAATTGAAGGAATATGGTGAGGCCGTAAAGGATGAGTAAAGCTCAATGCCCATACTAAAGTTATTGAGTGCATGATGCAGTCTCACGCATTGGCCTCCAGAACTCTAGTTAATACTGTGTTCTGTGTGATATAAGGAATAAACTGTGGCTTGTTTTAGGAGCATTATGTGGAAAATTTAATGACACAACCTCATTGAGCTCATGGCTCCTTCAGCTCTATCAATGGACAAAGCTGTGTCACCTGTGCATTCCTTCAGTATTTAAGAATGTTCTGCAGTCCTCAAACTCTAGTCAAGTTCTTTTTTAAAGACATGTTGCATATCCATACACACGGAGCCAAGGCCAACCTATTTCCATGAGGGACAATCCTGTGAGAAAAGCAGCAATGCTTGCATTTTTAACCATTGTCCTGTCTTACCTTCTACTCTCACTATCCATTTCCAATGTCCCATCCAAATTCCATCCTTCAGAAACCTATCACCACTGTCCCCCCAAAACAGTATTGTTTATAACAGAATACACCATTAAGCTTGTGCAAGGAAAATGGCAAATCTATCCATACTGTCGACCCTGCCTTTTCATTGCAATTGTATCTGATTCCTTGGTGCCTCATAATTTCAAAATACCAACATTGTTATTGCTAATCTTAGAAGATCACAGTCTCTTCTCTTTTCGATGTCAGTGATTTTACAAATGTGTTCCATCTACGTATTTTTTCCATTTCTTGCATAGCACTTGTGATAACAACATGCTTGAGGTAAAGTAGATCATCATAAAACATCACATCAATACTTGGAATGAGATCTATGACAATTGTTGAAATATATATTTTGCTCTCTGCAATGTGAAGACACACTAGCAGTTTTCTTTACTTGCACCAGACTTTGCGTGTTAAAACTAAAGGATAGTTGCTGACCATTTTCTTATGCTGAGAAATGAATGTTAAAATAACATTTTAATTTAATAGGCTTATTTCCATTCTACTTTTTTATTCATTTCATGTAACTGTTCCATTTACTGGTTGACATACCAAGAAATTGATGCAACTGTATTTAATTATTTGGGAAACCAAAGGATGGCAATGTCACACAGTACATTGTGTTATTTGATTTCTCTTCTCACTTCTCTTGGAAACTATATTTAATTGCCTGTGAAAAAATAAACTTTTCTTCATCCATATTCATAGTGGAGTGTTATGGAATGACCATGTCAGGTTCTAACCTGAGTTGAAACGAGACTCATGGATAATAGAAAATCTTCTCAAATTCTTGCAGCTGCAAGGTTCACAGGAGATGGTCAGAATAAGGGGAAGCTTTATTTAAATCTTGACATAACACAATCACAGTCTCTTTTATAAAGAGGATTTATAATTTTGATAGCATTCACTTTCACCTTATTCACCACAGAGAATGTAAAAAATACTGGCTGGCATGGACTTGACAGACTGTATGGCCTGTTCTCTCGTGACTATTATAAGGCTGCAAAATAGCTCACTAGTCCAGTGTTACACTGACATTCAAAAAGGTGCCTCAGCAATTTGATTTTAAATGCTCTTCTTTTGTTTCCTGTCCCTCCCTGGTTCCTCTTTCATTTTAATTTCTTTGTTCTATAATTCAGTCATTTAATGCAGTTTTCTCTATGTCCTTTACGTCCTCCCTTCAACCACTGTTGACCACTTGCTGAAAATACACTCCCACTGGCTGTTTTTCACTGCTTTGTTTGCGGAAATCTCTCCTGTTTCACCCTGAATTATAACTCTTTCGCCCACTCCACTTTACCCTCCCCCAAATAATAATTGTTGACTGTTTTGCCCTTCTGAAGTTATTTAAGTCTATCTGCATGTGAGGAGCAATGCATGTTGTTCACTGCATAAGGTAGAGATAATCTATCTGATTTAGAAGTTATCACTGCTGTTTATTCAGCACTGTGTGCTTCAATGGATGTGATGAGAATATTGAGCAACTATACTTAGGACTTGTCTTTGCAGATAGATTCCCAGCAACCTGGACACATTCCAGTTTCTCAAGGCTGTTTGTTTCTGCACCAGCCAATCATTAACTTCCTGCCTCCAGCTCCTAGGTGCAAAATTACTGTGATTAATTGCCGAAGTACACATTATGATAATGGGTTGAAGACTTATTTTGGTCTGAAGTGATGAAACTGATTCAGCTGCTTGATATATAAGCTTAGCAGTTGCTCTCACACTGTAGTGTTCACACTGAAAATCGAAGACAATAACACATAAAATGTGTAAAGCTTCTTTGTTTTGTGTGTGCACATGGTTATCAAGAGGAGGTAAGATAGTGTTGGGAAATTGCCTCTTATCACAGCAAGGTCAGAAGGAATGAATATCTAGCTATGTGCAACAAATCTCCACAGATGTAGAAAATATCCTGTTGGACTGATGTGACAATTTTATTTCCCATACATTCTATTCTGGCTCCAATGGGCTGGCAAATCTGCTCATCAAATACAGCGTCTCAATATAATGAAGCATCTTCAAAGAACTCTCAACTATTAGTGACATGAATGTCATGTGATGAAGAATTGAAGCTCAATAATTGGCTGTAACACTATTTAGGTGCCTCAGGTTGTGGGTAGAAGTATTTGCTCAGGAAGCAGTGTTAGCCAGGAACCAGTCTTGGCTCAATGCTAGCACATTCATGCCGATTCCAAAAGGTTATGAATTCAAAGCCAACTCTAGAGGACATAGTGCCATACCAATGAAGAGCTGTACTGTTACAGGTTTCAGAGGCCACATCTACTTTCACAGGTTATGTTTTGGAAAAGACCAAAGGAGTTATTCTTGCTGTTTTGACAACGATTATCCCTCAAGTTACAGCTAAAAAACAAATTTTTCGATCATCATCTTATTGGTGTTTTGGGGAACAATATGTTTCCAACTGGATTGTGACAAGAAACTCAAAAGTACTTCTTTAATGGTAAAGAATTTGGAACATGGTATAAGTGCAAAATCACTATTTACTTCTACCGTGTTCTAATAATGTCAAAGGAGATTTTAACAGTGTCTGAATCAGGAAAGGTTCATCTAGCACCACAATCTCTGACAATGCAATACTCTTCCACTCTTGCGATGAGCTTGGTTATGAAGTTACAGCTTCAATTAGTTGAGCTGAAATTTCACAGAAATTATAGCAAAACGCAATTTAGTACGTTGCAAAACCAAGTCACATAGGCAAGCTCCATCTATTTAATTCAGTGCTGAAGGCCATGTTTTGCCTTATCCAAGTAAGAGATACATGCTTATTGGCAGTCAGGTAAGGACCCATCATTAAAATGGCAGGCACATACAACTTTGCCACAAATGATTTCATACAACATGATTCAATTAGTGAGAATGACAGTAAGCCAATTGCATTGCACCCATAATAATTACCCTTTACCACCTCTTCAGCTGCTAATGAAATACTTTATCAGAATAAATGCTGCAAAGCTCAATAATCCATCTGCAGTTGGTACAGAACTGGTGAGAAATGGCTGGCCAGTCCATTGAGATTTGGCCAATTCTGTAACAGAGAAAGAAAATGATCTGCACAATAACAAGGCAGTGCAAATTCTGATAAGCATGCCATCACAATGAAGAGAATTTGTAGACAACAAAGGATTTCCACTGTTCAAAGGCAAAGTTTGCAAATGACCAAGGTTTTGAGATAGGATTGATTTTAATAAGTGGAGGATCAAAGGTACAAAATGCTGGATTCTAGAATGGGTAAATGCTGCATCTATCACAAAGTGCAGCCATGTAGGGAATAACACTAGTTATTATGTGCGTAGTAGGTTTTATTTGCCATGTTTTATCATCTGTGGTTTTCAACTCTTTCTCCAGTCACTTTTCTCTGAATCAATGTTCAGGTTTAAGCAATCTAGCATAGCAAGTATCAGACATGTAAAATTCCTGTGTAATTCCCACATATTTCAAATGTCAGGATCTCCACATGATGTGGAGCATTGATTGATGTTCATCTGGTCTCTCAATCTGTACACTGAAAGATTTAGCCCATTGTAACAGGCAACAGTTTTAGGTTTCTAAGTCAGCTTTAGCAATGCTATGACAGTTGAGAAGTGAATGAATAATTCTCCTGTTTTTCCATCTCTTAACTGACCACAAGTGCTCTTCTATAAGGAATTTGATTGATAAATTAATACATTTTAATTGGTTTCTGAAAGAAACAGACTCAGGTTCTCTTCAAAGTTTTTAAAAAAGTGTTATTATTTCAACAAACCATTTTAAAAATAATGAAATGCTCCAACTCTCTCATGCACTCAAGAGACAGATACACAGAGAAGTAGTTTCAAAAAAGAATGATAAGTTAACTCATTTAAGTGTGTCCAAAAAACTCAGATACAGATTCTGTATTTTGATGGATTGGGTAATTCAAATCCAGGTTTCTATATTTTTCAGATTTGAATTAAAATCTTTATGAACAAACTATGAATTTTTTGCTGAACTTAGTGTTTGTTTATTTTAGGTTGAAGATGTTACCCCCATTGATTAATTGGTGTAGGCAGGTCACACACTTTCACAGCAACGCGAAAGAGATGGGAGATAGCCCCCGAGTTTTCTCCTTGTTAAGACATTCACTCACTGCCTGTAACTAAACTCAATGGGAAAAGTGTTTTTTTACATTAAACTTTAGCTTGCTAATATACAACTTCCACTCACTATTTGAAGAGTTACTAATAATGCCAGCTAGGAAACCTCAATTCACCTCCATCACTTCAGTTAATTACTGAGCGGTCTGAATGATTTAGCTTGGAGACTGATCTCAGCCAGAAAATGATGGGTTTAACAAATTGGTCCCACCCTTGTGAATGAGCACATTCAGTTTGGATGTCTGTGAGCAGATCAAACAATGTCCCACTTCCAGAGAGCCTGCCTGCTTTCTGATGGGCTTATAATTTACATGGTGAATCCATGGAAATGTTCAGTCACTGTAAGAACTGCTGTCTAAACCATTTTGAAAAGGACTGGCAGCACTTTTTTTTGAAACTATGCTGCAGTTTCAGACCTCTCAAAGACAACTTTTTTAATAAGAGCATGTTTCAAAGTAGTAATTAGCCTGGAGTTTGTGATACATGTAATGTGGTGCTCAATTGTGAATGATGTATGTGAATTTCAGATTGCAGTTGTGTAAGTGAGCAGATAAAGTTCAGTGAATTCAATTTACATACATTTTCTGAAGGCATTTCCGAAAGATTTGCAATATGCAGCTTTCAAAGCAGATTATTTCGGTTAGAATCATTTAATAAGCTTAAGTAAATAAATGTGATAATTATTAGAAACCATATCAAATAGATGTTCTACCTCATCAGACCATCCCAATCCTAGGGGATTAGGATGTCCTGTCTGTGCGTCAAACACTCAGTAGCATCAAACAAAAAAAAAACCAAGAACTGCGGATTCTGTAAATCAGAAACAAAATCAGAAATAGTTGGAAAACTCAGCAGATCTGGTAGCATCTGTGGAGAGAAAAAAGAGTTAATGCTTTGGAATTGGGCTGAAGAAGGGTCACTGGAACTGAAACGTAACTGTTTTCTCTTCACAGAAGCTGTCAGACCTTGAGTTTCTCCAGCAATTTCTGCTCTTTTTTCACTCAGTAGCATCTCCAGGGCATGGCTTACAAAGCAGAGCATCAAGTTATTATTCCTTAGCATGTCTGGGATAAGCTGCAGGGTATCTCAGAACTGATAGTGATTATCTGGGGACATGATAGTCTTTTAAAGATGGTGCCAGGAATAATGGCAATTTCCTGGTTATCCTGGTCGTGGCATGTTGTTACAAGAATGGTATGTGGTAATAAGGAAGTGAAATCTGATATGGGATGGCACGGTGGCTAGCACTACTGCCTCATGGGACCTGGGTTCGATTCCACCCTTGGGCAATTGTCTGAGTGGAGTTTGTACATTTTCCCCAAATCTGTGTGGGTTTTCTTCAGGTGCTCTGGTTTCTTCCCACAGTCCAAAGATGTGCAGGCTAGGTGGATTAGCCATGGGTCTGGATGGGATGCTCCTCAGAGAGTCTGTACTGGAGAGTCAGTTTGGACTTGATGGGCCTAATGGCCTGCTTTCTCACTGTAGGGATACAATGAAAGGGATGCCATGCAGACAGGGTAGCTCGTTAATGAGGTGAGCTTGGTAAAATAATTCAAGAGAACTCATTGTGTATCACAAAGAAAAGCCGTCCATAGCAAACACAACACAACTGGCACTCAGTCAAAAACCATAAGATTCAGCCCATGGAGATTCTCATGTGCTTCCCGAAAATATGTTTTACTCATTAAGTGGAAACCAGGTTTGAAGTGCAAAGAAACTTAATTTGCTAAGAGAGTAAAGGCTTCATCTGAATGTACAACGGAGTGCCAATAGCATTGTGTCCTTCATTGAGGATACATGGACGATTCATGGCGAAGTCAATCTTCCAAATACAGACTGATTAATGCATCCTTTTTAAAATGCATAGTGACAATAAATGCACATAATGGCTAAGAAATTACACACACATGTTATTGGCTACTGGGTTATGGTTTGTGATTTGTCTTTGCTCATTCAAATAAAGTTGGGTGCAATAGTTTTGGGATAGCCATCTCCTTTCCCTAATTCTGACACTGAGCACTTGTGTCACTGCTCCCCCGTAGTTCCTGTGCTGTTGCCTCTCTGTTCCTCTGATCTTCATGCTGTCTGTATCTGATCCTGTTCTTCAGGCAGTTTTCCTGCTCTTAAAGATCTCCCACCTATTAAATAGAGCCATAAATGACACCGATACATTCTTGTCAACACACGTCTTTCACATGTCCCAGACAATTTGCAGCACAACGTTTCGCACCCTGCCCTCTTTCTTTCAGAAACAGCTTCTCATGATACTGGAGAGATAGGAGGAGAACCCAGGAGATGGGGTGGGTCCAAGACCCAAACTCTGAAATCCCTGGAGGAAATGGCTTTACTTGTCTGTGACTTGGAGATAACAAAGCCAGTGGGATTGGCACAGCAGAGCATATCTGTTCAGCACTTATTAAATTCTCTGTCATCCTCATCCTGAGATGTGGCATGAAGTGGAAGTGAAAATTCTTCTCACCATGTAAGACGTACAATGTCCCTTATCCCAACTCTCTTCCATACTGAGGCAGTTCAGTCAAAAACCTAGTCCCAAATAGGATTGAATGCTAACAATCAGTTGTTTAGAAAGTCTCATTTATTTGTGGAAATCTAATTGTATTTGTTTTTTTAAAATAGAGTCCCAACAGTGTGGAAGCAGACCATTTAGTCATCGAGTCCAGACCAACCCTCCAAACAGCATCCCACCCAGACTCACCCCATCCCTGTAACATTGCATTCCTCACAGTTAATGCACCTAACCTATAGGTCCTTTGATACTATTATCAATTCAGCACGGCCAATCCAACCAACCTGTGCACATTTGAACTGTGAGAGGAAACCCACACAGACACAGGGAGACTGTGCAAACACCATGTAAACAGTCCACCCAGGGGTGGAATCAAACCCAGGTCCTTGATACTGTGAGGCAGCAGTGTAAGCCACTGAGCCACCATGCCACCCCAATAATTGCTCAACTGTCACCTGAAGCTAGAATCGAACCTGGGTCCCTTGCACTGTGAGATAGCAGTGCTAATCACTGAGTCACATGCCATTTGTAGTTGGCATATAACTAAAGTCATAAATTTAAATTAAGAGGCTCCCAGCTTAAGCAGTGTTTTCAGATAATCTCTATCAGTCAGGCTCATAATAGAAGAATAGCATAGATATTGGGTAAGTATCCAGTAAAGGACTAATGTTGATTTAATTTTTAAGAGTGCAGCTTGGAATGCCAAGAGAAGCTCCAGGCACATAGAAAAATGTGATGTCAACCTGATGACACTACTTGCAAGCCAGATAGTGTCACCAATAGACAGGGCTAAACAATTGCACTACACAGCAGGTCAGATCAGATCTAAGCTCTACAGACCTTCCACATCCAGTCATGAATGGTGCTGGTCAACTAAATGACTCACTTAAGGAAGATACTCCACAAATATCCCTATCTTCAATGAAGGGAGACACTATAACAGCAGTGCAAAAACTGAGCCTGAAACATTTGCAACAATTTGCAGCCAGTCTTGCTGAATGGATGATCCATCTAAGCCTCTTTTCGAAGGCCTCAGCATCAGAGATGCCTGGACTTCAACCAATTCAAACACTCCACCTGATACCAAGAAGCTGCTGAAGGCACTGGGCACTGCAAAGTCTATAGTTTCTGACATGTTCCTCAACAGCTCTGAAGATTGCTGCCTCACAGCGCCAGAGACCTGGGTTCAATTCCCACCTCACGCAACTATCTGTGTGGAGTTTGCACATTCTCCCCGTGTCAGTGTGGGCTTCCTCCAGGTGCTCATGTTTCCTCCCACAGTCCAAAGATGTGCAGGTCAAGTGAATTGGCCACGCTAAATTGCCCGTAGTGTTAGGTGAAGGGGTAAATGTAGGGGAATGGGCCTGGGTGGGCTGCTCTTCGGAGGGTCGGTGTGGACTTGTTGGGTCGAAGGGCCTGTTTCCACCCTGTAAGTAATCTAAATCTAAAGTTATTTGTGCTCCATAATTAGCCATGCCCCTTGTCAAACTATTCCAGGACAATTACAATATCGGTATTTGCTTGACAACATGGAAAATTGTCCAGGTACGTCCCATACACAAAAAGCAAATCTCACCCGGGCAATTTTCTCCCCATCATTCTACTCACATTCATCTGTAAAGGGATGGAAGATGTCATCAACAATGCTGTCAAACAGTGCTTGCTGAACAATAAACTGCTCACTGACACTAAGTTTGGATTCTGCTACGTCAACTCAGCTCCTCATTAAAGCCTTTATCTAAACATGGACAAAAAGAG